>NC_080751.1:45316717-47816717 GCF_020826845.1 Diceros bicornis minor
CCTTTGTCAAAACCCATAGAACATACAACACCAAGAGTGAACTCTGATGTAAACTAAAGATTTTGGGTCATAATGGTGTATCAATGTAGATTCGTCAGTTGTAACAAATGTACCACTCTGGTGGGGGATGTTGATAATGGGGAAGCTGTGCATGTGTGGAGGCAGGGGGTGTATGGGAAATCTCTGCCTTCTGCTCAATTCTGCTGTTAACATAAAACTGCTCTAAAACATAGTCTATTTTTTTAAAAAAGATTATTAGGAATTATCAGTTAAAAAAAAAACCACAAAGGGGGCCGGCCCGGTGGCGCAAGCGGTTAAGTGTACGCGCTCCGCTGCGGCGGCCCAGGGTTCACCAGTTCAGATCCCGGGCACGCACCGATGCAACGCTTGTCAGGCGATGCTGTGGTAGGCGTCCCATATAAAGTGGAGGAAGATGGGCATGGATGCTAGCCCAGGGCCAGTCTTCCTCAGCAGAAAAAAGAGGAGGATTGGCAGATGTTAGCTCAGGGCCGATCTTCCTCGCAAAATAAATAAATAATAAAAATAAACCCAAAAAGGAATGAAATTTGTTATGCTGTAACGTGGACGAACCTTGCAAACATTCTGCTAAGTGAAAGAAACCAGACACAAAAGGACAAATGTTGTGTGATTCCACTTATATGAGGTACCTAGAATAGTCAAATTCATAGAGGCAGAAAGTAGAATAGTGATTACCAAGGGCCAGGGAGAGGAGGGAGTGGGGAGTTATTGTTTAATGGGTATAGAATTTCAGTCTGGAATTAGTTCTGGAGATGGATAATGGTAATGGTTGCACAACAATGTGAATGTACTTAATGCACCTAAATTGTATACTTAAAAATGGTTAAACGGTAAATTTTATGTGTATTTTACCACAATTGAAGAAAAGAAGCACATTCGTTGGCTCTACCCTAGGCATACTGAATCAGAGTCTCTAGGGATGGGGCTCAGAAGGCTGCATTAAAAAAGAAGAAGAAGCTTTTCAGGTAATTGTTACGCATAGTTTAGGTTAAGAACCACTGATTCATAGGCTTATATAACGCAAAGTGGGATAAAATGGATTTTGTTGGTATATCTTTAAAGAGAAATTTGTCAGGTTGATGAGTCCAGGTACATACAATCTTCATTTATGTTTTTTATGTTCAGCTGTTACAATTTGTACCTCACTGCATGTGGTATTGTGAATAATCACTACTCATAATTATTTAGGATTTGACCATTTAAAGTACTTTTAAAGATATATGATTTCATTTGATCATCACAGTATCCTCTGGAGATGGGTAATGATGTTGCCATTTTCAGGTGAGAAACTTGAGATTTAGGAGATTTAATGACTTGCCTAAGATCATATAGGTAAAGTCAGACCTCCAAGATAGGTCATCTGACTATAATTCCTATTATTTCCCCCACTGGCAGTCTCTGAAAAAATAGCAGGTCTTCTTTAAGTTATAAAGATCCAGGATTTAATTGTTTTGTGAATTGGAAAATGTGAAGTTGTGAAATCATAAGATGTATGATTTATTTTGCAGACAGGACTTTATTGACAGCTTTACTGTTCTTGCCATGTTGGCAATGATATTTACAAAACTAAGATATACCGATTTTATATAAGGAGGTATTTTCATGAAGTATAAACATGTATTAATAAATACTAATTAATGCGTTATCAGGAAATCTGAAGCAGATCTATCATTCTGTGGCATTGTTTTCTTCTTTTGCATTGAAATGATCTCTATACTCAACCATTTGTGCATAGTAGGTTTTTCGTAAATATGACTATTCTTTTAGAGCTTCCCTTTGAAGAATGTATTTGTCACAGTTGAGGCCAGGAGTCAGTAGACTCCCTTCTTTGCCAGGGACATCCAGCCATGTTCTAGAATAGTAGAAAGATGTAGGGGAAAACCACTTCTATTCCTGTTTTGCACTCATACCCCCTGTATAGCCTTACTGTCTACCATCATGGAATTAGTGGGGAGAGAGCGCCCCTTACTGGACTACAGTCTTGAAAGCATTAAGATGCCTCTAATTTCTACTGGATAGTATGGAATGTCTAGGAGAAAAAAAAGGTTTTATTTGGTTTCTTATGACATTTTTATTTTATAGTGATTTAATATCTAATTGCTATTTTGATAAGATAGAGGCATTGTATGATAAAATTAAAAATACAATTTGAGGGGCCGGCCTGGTGGCGTAGCAGTTACATTCATGCACTCCCCTTAGGCGGCCCATGGTTTGCGGGTTTGGATCTCAGGCGTGGACCTAAGCACCGCTTATCAAGCCATGCTCTGGCAGTGTCCTATATAAAGTAGAGGAAGATGGGCACGGATGTTAGCCCAGGGCCAATCTTCCTCAGCAAAAAAGAGGGAGATTGGCAACAGATGTTAGCTCAGGGCTAATCTTTCTCAAAAAACCAAAAATAAACCCCAAAATAATTCCATACTTGTTTACCCATGTACTAGACTGATTGATTGTTAATTTCTTGTCCCAAAGCTGTCTCAAGCATGATGAAGTCCAGAACTAAACTCTTTTTTTTATTTTTTGGTGAGGAAGATCAACCCTGAGCTAACATCCATGCCAATCCTCCTCTTTTTGCTGAGGAAGACTGGCCCTGAGCTAACATCCGTGCCTATCTTCCTCCACTTTGTATGGGACACTGCCACAGCATGGCCTGACAAGCTGTGCGTCGGTGCGCCCCCGGATCCGAACCCGGCCACCAGCAGCCGAGCGTGGGCACTTAACCACTACGCCCTGGGGCTGGCCTATAGAACTAAACTCGTAATCTCCTTGTTCCTCTTCCCACTTATTAAAAAAATCTGCTCTTCTATCAGTGTTCCTCATCTTCGTAAATGCATCTGCATCTGGTGCATCTGGCCAGTGATCTTGGCCCTACCTAACCCTCTCTAATTTCATCTCCTTTACTCTCCCCTTCATGTCTGTATATGCTGTTCTCTTTGTCTAGAATATTATCCTTGTCACTTCACCAATCCACTTTTCACCTAAATTCTACTCACCCTTCAGGTTTCAGCTTTAATTTTCCTTTTTAGAACCACTAAGTTAATTTAGTCCCCCTTTTATAGCCTCATGACATTCTGTACTTTAATAAGACCAACAGTAATAGCTACAGCTAACATTTAGTAAACATTGCCTATGTACTGGTACATAATATTATCAGAAGGGTTAAGTAATTTGCTCAGAGTTACATCCTGATAATTGAAAAAACCGAGATTTGAATTTAGACAGTTTAGCCCACACTTAACCTCTTTACTACTCTGCCTCTTATTGTAAAGTTATTTTTGCAATTATTTGTTTAAAGTCTTGTTCCCCTCCTGTACATCTAAGCTCTGTGAGGGCAGGGACTATGTCCATCTTATATTCCTAGTATCTAGTACACTATCTGTTGAATGAATGCATGTGTGCATGTATCATATTTGGGATATAGCCTCTTTTTTCAGCAAGTCTGAAAATGGATAAAGTTTACAAGTAGAATTCACAGATGACATTGACCATTTTACCTTCTAGAAATGAAAGTATCTGTAAATGTGGAGAAATCAATGTAGTTCATCTAGTAAATCAATTTACTTTTAGGGATCATATATCAAGGAACTTGATCTATTTGGAGAAATTTGAATTTGAAAAAGTTCTTCCCCTTGCTTTTATGCCTTTGATTCACTAGATTTTAGAATCTAATATTTAGAGGTTATGGGCAGGCAATTGTGAATCTTATTAGAAGGATATTCAAGTCACAAACTGCCATCTGTTGTTTTTTAGGAAAACTGCCAAAGAATAGACAATAGACACGCATATGTTATGAGTTGCTACTTCAGCTTTAAATATGCCTCTTAGAATGGAACTGACACTTAAAATAGGATAGGATAGATGGGAGCACTAGGGGAAAAAACTGGGAATTTTATAAAGAGCTCCTACCTGTGTCAGGACATCACAATGATGGATTTCTGCCACATTTGGAAGACTTTTGAGTATGAAGAATAAGAAAATGCTTGAAGAACTAAAAAAAATCAGATTCTTTTTTTGAGTCAGTTCTTTGTTTCATTGGTGAGAACTCTTATCAAAGAGAGTAATAAAAAAATTTGTTTGGGAAGGTCTTAGCAAAACAAATGAAAGATGATATGAACTTGGCAGGTGACACATGTTTGGAATTTGTGTGTAGTTATTTTCTGTGGGAAAAGACTTTGAATATTATCTTTCTCATGGCTAATGTAGACAGCAGAACAGCAATCATGAAAATTTTTATTGAAATGAAAATTTTTAATTAAATTTATATTTTATTTTATATGTGCACATATATGTAAAATATTACAAAAGTAAATAAATATAACAGTTATTTTCAGTACAGTTTTCTTTTGTCGGCGGGGAGAGGGTGGTTGGTTCATTCTTCCCCCCTTTTTCTTCCGTTCCATCCACATCCCTGCCCTGCTGGGACCTTCTAACCCATGTTAATAATCTAGGTTATATTATTCCATATTTTTCTCCATGTTGTCATGTTCATGTACAAATGTATATTTATAATATGTTATACACACATGTATATATGTTTGTGTGTATGGTTTTTTTTTTTAAAATAATTTTATTTATTTATTTATTTTTCCACCAAAGCCCCAGTAGATAGTTGTATGTCATAGCTGCACATCCTTCCAGCTGCTGTATGTGGGACACGGCCTCAGCATGGCCGGAGAAGTGGTGCGTCGGTGCGCGCCGGGGATCCGAACCCGGGCCGCCAGCAGCGGAGCGCACGCACTTAACCGCTAAGCCACGGGGCTGGCCCATGTATGTATGGTTTTTTGAGCATTCCCTGTACTTTAAATTTTTCTGGCTTACTCAAGAATACCTTGTGGAAATCTGTCAAATGGCGTAGCTCTAATTTATTCTTTTTAATGGCTCCGTAGTGGTTTAGTTTGCCAGGGCTGCCGTAACAAAGTACGACACACTGGGTGGCTTAAACAACAGAAATTTATTTTATTACAATTCTGGAGGCTAGAAGTCTGAGATCAAGGTGTTGACAGGATTGATTTCTTCTGAGGCTTCTCTCCTTGGCTTGTAGATGGCCATCTTCTCCCTGTGTCTTCACATGGCTTTTCCTCTGTATATCTGTGTCCAGATTTCCTCCTCTTATAAGAACACCAGTCCTATTGGATTAGGGCCTCCCCTAACGAGCTCATTTTAACTTAATTTCTTTAACTTTAACTTCTTTAAAGACCTTTTCTCTAGATACAGTCACATTCTGAAGTACTGGGAATTAGGACTTCAACGTACAAATTTTTAGGGGACAAAATTAAGCCCATAACAATAATATTCCCTAATTTATTCAAACATCCCCTTACTGATGGCCATTTACTTTATTTCTAGGTTTTTGCCATTGTGACCAATGGTATAATAAAATCTTTTTATGTGTATCCTTTTATTTCTATAGGATAAACTCCCAAGAGTGTGTTTGCAGGGCCATAGGGTATATTTATTTTTCATTTTGATAGTGGTTGCTGGATTACTTTTCAAAAAGTGTTATCAGTTAGCATTTCTACTAGCAAGGTAATAGAATAACCTTTTCCTAGCATTCCTGTCAACAATAGGTGTTATTGATCATTTTAATTTTTGCTGTCTAATAGGAATAAAATGTTATTGATTCTTTAATTTGCATTTCTCTTAATTCTGTCGAATTTGAGAATCATTACATGTTTGTATTGGGAAATTTTTAAATGTGAAGCTTCAATGAGATTGTAAAAAATTATTCTAAGAAGAAAAACTTAAATTATCATCTAGGTATGTTGCCAATTCCCACTTAATAATGAGTTGAGTTTCAAAAGTTTATGAATCACTTGGGATTTAAAATGCACTCTCCTAGAGAAGCAGCATTATAGATAGTGATTAGATTTTCAACCCACCTTACAAAGCATGTTTAACTCAAGATGATATAGCTAATACTGTATGGAACTTAACAGCGAGATTAATTTGTTCATTTTATAAGTACTCCATCAACAGAACTCTTCTTCCTCTGATTTATCCTAATGTGGGTAGGGATATGGCTTCTGGAAAAGGGTGCAAGAAGACTGGTAGTGGGCAAAGAGTGAAATGAACAGCTGACATGGTAGTTATAATGAAGTGTAGATAGGATACAGACCTGGCTCTGTTGGGGGTGAGATAATATTTCTGGATTAACCACTGGTTACGTGCTTACACAAGACATTCATTAGTTGTGTGTAAGTAGTGTTTTGTGTACTTTGAATAATAAGACATGCAATTCATAGAAAAGCTTAGATATACTAAAAAAGACTATTGCATGTATTTAGTTACATCTGTAGTCACCTGTTCATTTCACTCCTTGCCCGCTACCAGTCTTAGCCCTACCCACTTAAAAACATACTCATTCGACAGACACTAAACCTTTATTAGAAATAAAAGCAAGTAATAGGACATCCATTAGGTGTACACTGTGTGCCAGTGAGTATGCATTGTAGAAAAAAATTCATGAAAAACACAGTCCATGCCCTCCAAAAGCTTTCAATTCACTGAGAAAAATAACTATAGTATACATCGATGTTCAAGTATTAACAAAAAAATACAATAACTTGAAGAAGGCAGCAGTTAGTTCTAACTGGGAGATCGAGTGAATTGGTATGATAACAGGGCCTTAAAAAGATCATTAGTGCACTCCGCTTCGGCTGCCCAGAGTTTGCAGGTTCGGATCCCGGGCGCAGACCTATGCACCACTTATCAAGTCATGCCGTGGTAGATGTCCCACATATAAAGTGGAGGAAGATGGGCAAGGATGTTAGCCCAGGGCCAATCTTCCTGAGTAAAAAGAGGAGGATTGGCGACAGATGTTAGCTCAGGGCTAATATTCCTCACCAAAAAAAAAAACAAAAAAGATCATTAGGATTTCAGCAGGCAGGGTTAAAGGGAAAGGTCATTCAAGGCAGAGGACAAGCATGAGAAGGCATGGAGGTGTGAAAGTGTGTTTCTGGGAGCAGTTGGAGGAAGCCCACACTCATCCTTTAGACCTCAGCTTAAACATCACTTCATCAGAGAGGATTTCCCTGACCCGCAACTCTAAATTAGGTTATTCCTGTTCATAAAATTATTTATTTCCTTCATGCATTTATAACAATTTACTGTTTGTTTAATATTGTTCTCATTCACTAAGTTGTAAACCACACAAACGCAGACAGGGCTATCTCACCATTATATTTCCAATGCCTAGCATTATGTCTGGAACATAGCAGGCTCTCAGGAAATATTTCCTGAATGAATGAATGTGTCAGGCAGTATGCTAGGCTCTGGCATAGGGTGTTGAATATGAAGTGTGTTGTGCAAATGTGTCAGTAATCTTCTAGTAAACTTTTATTAACACAGGTAAAATGTCTTCCAGCAAAATGTATGAAATAGCAATAATAATGAATTGTTGACTCAGAATTGGGCTAGTATTTCCTTTACCCTCTGTATTCTGCATCCCTTCTCAAACTACAGTTGCATGTCTTCGCTACAGTTCTTCCAAGAGCTGACTGCATTGAGGGTCCCTCTTTCTTCCTCTCTCCTTCCATTTACTGCTCAACTGCCTGTGATTTGGGTTCTGCTCCTGCTACTCTAGTCATATCTTCTCTCAAAAGTTCACCAATTTGTGCTAATTGCTCATTAATTGGTCTTTTCAAAATATTCTGAGTTTTGCAGCATTTAAAGCTCCTGGACACTGTTTTTTTTGTGTGTGTGTGAGGAAGATCAGCCCTGAGCTAACATCCATGCTAATCCTCCTCTTTTTGCTGAGGAAGACCGGCTCTGAGCTAACATCTATTGCCAATCCTCCTCCTTTTTTTTGCCCAAAGCCCCAGTAGATAGTTGTATGTCATAGTTGCACATCCTTCTAGTTGCTGTATGTGGGACACGGCCTCAGCATGGCCGAAGAAGCGGTGCATTCGTGCGTCGGTGCGCGCCCGGGATCCGAACCTGGGCTGCCAGTAGTGGAGTGCGTGCACTTAACCGCCAAGCCACGGGGCCGGCCCAGGACACTGGTTTTTGTTGTGCCTCATCTTCACCTGCTTGCACGAAGGTGCTACCTAAGATTCCATCGTGTCATTCATTGCTCCCCTGTCTACCCTGGACTGGGAAATTTTATCCATCTCTAGTTTGTACTATTTCCTGTGAGTGACGGGGTGAACTCCAGATCCATGTCTTTGGCCTTAACCTCTTTCTTGAGCTTTAAGACCCAGCTAGATTTCTAGCTGTTCTCTAGTAAATTTAGAGTAAAATTTGATTATTGCCTTAAGATATCTTTTTTTCTTTTCTATTTCTCTTTATTCTTTCTTTAACATAGTTCCAGTTTTTTCTTTGCCAAAAATATAGAGGAAAATGAGGGAAAAGACAGTAACACAAATCTAACACTGAGCAAAGAACGTAAGTTCTATGAGGACTGGAACTTTGTCTTATTCTGCTTTTCCCAAATGCGTTTTATGCTTCTTAGCGTATGGGCTGCTCAACAAATACTTGTTACATGAATGAAAGAAATTTAATGGGAGGGGCATAAGAAGAGCTACCAAACATTTTGTCAGGCTAATATGGTCTGTGGTCTTAACTCTGATGTTTATGTAGTAGTGTTTATTTTCTTTCTTCTGCTTCTTCTGCAGCTTGAAGCATATTGCTGTTCTCCCAAAGAATCGAAATATTTATCAAGTTTTGTAAAGTACCTATCTATCTTGTCCCTTGGCAACATAATAGCTAGGGCTTAAGTGTTTATTTCAAGTTTAATCTATATTACATTTCAGATATAAATAGTAAAATGGAATAAATCAAACAGCTCATAATATTAATCAAAGTGAGACAGATTAACTTTTCTCCCTAGAGCAAACATTAAAATTAGGAATAGGATGCTTCTGGATGAAAATTTCAAACTCAGTTTTGGGAAAATATCTGTCTTCAGCATGTTTATACCAGACAAGAGTTTGACTATAATACCTAACTTGTATTGAAAATATGATAAAAAGCTAATAGTATGTAACAAGCTATTGATGGGTGAAGAAGCCACACAGCTGTGCTTAATCAGTCCAACAAGTCTTGATTACTCTTAGTACTTGCATTTTCTCAGCCTTTTTAACTTTTTGAAGTAATGTGTTGCATTTTCAAGCTATTTTGTAAGACATCCTTTTTAGGTGGGAATTTAGGCTACAAAGTCACTTCTGGCTCTTTCTTTCCAAAGCTTAGGATTTTATAATTGTATGTGTTTGTGTTTCATTTCCTCAGCTTTACTATTAACTCTTGTTTTTTTTTTTTAATTGAGGTAACATTGGTTTATAACATTGTGTAGGTTTCAGGTGTACAACATTATAATTTGACATCTGTATATACTACAGCATGCTCACCGCCAAAAGTGTATTTTCCATCCATCACCATATAGTTGACTCCCTTTACCCTATTTGCCTTTCCCCCTGGTAACCATCAGTCTGTTGTCTGCCTCCATGAGTTTGTTCATTTTTTTTGTTTTTTATATTCCACATATGAGTGAAATCCTACAGTATTTGTCTTTCTCTGACTTATTTCACTTAGCATAATACTCTCAAGATCCATCCATGTTGTTGCAAATGGAAAGATTTCATCTTTTTTATGGCCAAGTAGTATTCCATTATGTATATATACCACATCTTCTTTACCCATTTATCCATCGATGGGTACTTAGGTTGTTTCCATGTCTTGGCTATTGTATATAATGCTGCAATGAACACAGGAGAGCATATATCTTTTCGAATTAGTGTTTTCATATTCGTGTTTTCGTATTCTTCAGATAAATACCCAGAAGTGAAATGGCTGGATCATAATTTTTTAATTTTTCTTAATTTTTTGAGGACTCTCCATACCATTTTCCATAATGGCTACACCAATTTACATTCCCACCAACAGTGTATGAGGGTTCCCTTTTCTCCACATCCTCTTCAACACTTAATTTCCTGTCTTTTTTGTAATAGCTATTCTAACAGGTGTGAAGTGATATCTCATTGTGGTTTTGATTTGCATTTCTCTAATAATTAGTGATGTTGAACATCTTTTCACGTGCCTGTTGACCATCCGTACATCTTTTTTAGAAAAATGTCTACTCAGATCCTTTGCCCATTTTTAAATCAGGTTATTTGTTGCTGAGTTGTATGAGTTTATATATTTTGGGTATTAACCCCATATCAGATATATGATTTGCAAATATCTTCTCCCATTTGGTAGGTTGTCTTTTCATTTTGGTTGATGGTTTCCTTTGCCATGTAGAAGCTTTTTAGTTTGATGTAGTCCCATTTGTTTATTTTTGCTTTTGTTTCCCTTGCATACGGAGACATATCCAAAAAGATATTGCTAAGACTGATGTCAAAGAGTGTACTGCCGATGTTTTCTTCTAGGATTTTTATGGTTTCAGGTCTTAGATTTAAATTTAAGTCTTTAATCTATTTTGAGTTAATTTTTGTGTATAGTGTAAGAGTGGTCTAGTTTCATTCTTTTGCTTGTGATTGTCAGGTTTTCCCAGCACCATTTATCAAAGAGACTTTGCTTTTTCCATTGGCTTCTTTGTCGTAAATTAGTTGTCCGTATATGTGTGGGTTTATTTCTCAGCTCTCAATTCCATTCCATTGATCTATGTGTCTGTTTTTCTGCCCGTACCACAGTGTTTTGGATATAAAACTGAAAATACCACATATCAAAATCTGTATCCTTGTAGTATAGCTTGAAATCAGGGAATGTGATACCTTTGGCTTTGTTCTTTTTTCTCAGGATTGCTTTGTCTATTTGGAGTCTTTTGTGGTTCCACATAAATTTTAGGATTCTTTGTTCTATTTCTGTGAAAAATGCCATTGGGATTTTGATAGGGATTGCATTGAATCCATAGATTGCTTTAGGTAATGTGGACATTTTAACAGTGTTAATTCTTCCAATCCATGAGCACAGAATATCTTTTCATTTCTTTGTGTCTTTTTCAGTTTCTTTCAATATTGTCTTATAGTTTTCAGTGTACAAGTCTTTCACATCCTTGGTTTAATTTATTCCTAGGTATTTTATTCTATTTGTTGTGATTGTAAATGGGATTGTTTTCTTAATTTCTTTCTCTGATAGTTTGTTGCTAGTATACAGAAATGCAATAAATTTTTGTATATTGATTTTGTACCCTGCAGCTTTACTGTGTTTATTATTTCTAATAATTTTTTGGTGGAGTCTTTAGGGTTTTCTATATAAAAAAATCGTGTCATCTGTGGTATCCGTTGTAACGTCTCCTCTTTCATTTCTGATTTTTATTTGAGCTTTCTCTCTTTTTTTCTCAGTGAGTTTAGGTAAGGTTTGTCAGCTTTGTTTATTTATTTGAAGAACCAGCTCTTAGTGTCATTGATCTTTCCTATTGTCTTTTTAGTTGCTATTTCCTTTATTTCTGCCCTGATTTTTATTGTTTCCTTCCTTTTACTGACTTTGGGCTTCATTTGTTATTCTTTTTCTAGTTCCTTTAGGTGTAAGGTTAGATTGTTTGTTTGAGATTTTTCTTGTTTTTTGAGGTAGGCCTGTATTGCTTTCAACTTCCCTCTTAGTACCACTTTTGCTGCATCCCATAGATTTTGATATGTCGTATTTTCAGTTTTATTTGTCTCCATGTAATTTTTTATTTTTCCTTTGATTTCTTTGTTGACCCAATAGTTGTTCAGTAGCATGTTTTTTAATCTTCACATATTTGTGATTTTTTTCAGTTTTCTTCTTGTAGTTGATTTCTAGTTTGATGTGATTTCAGTCTTCTTAAATTTATTGAGACTTGTTTTGTGTCCCAACGTATGGTCTTATCTTGAGAATGTTCCATGTGCACTTGAGAAGAATGTGTATTCTGCTTTTGGATGCAGTGTTCTATATTTATCTATTAAGGTCGTGTAGTCTGATGTGTCATTTAAGGCAGACGTTTCCTTGTTGACTTTCTGTCTGGGTGATCTATCCGTTGATGTAAGTAGGGTGTTCAAGTCCCCTGCTGTCGTTGTATTGCTGTCAGTTTCTCCCTTAAGGTCTGTTAATAGTTGCTGTCTATATTTTGGTGCTCCTGTGTTGTGTGCATATATATTAATAAATGTGTCTTCTTGATTGGTTGTTCCCTTTATCATTATATAATGTCTATCTTTGTCTCTTGTTGTCTTTTTTGGCTTGAAGTCTATTTTGTCTGATATAAGTATGGCTACACCTGCTTTCTTTTGGTTGTCATTTGCTTGGAGTATAACCTTCCACCTCTTCACTGTGAGCCTGTGTTTGTCTTTAGAGCTGAGATGAGTCTCCTGAAGGCAGCATATAGTTGGGTCTTATTTTTTAATCCATCCATCCACTCTGTGCCTTTTGATTGATGAGTTCAATTCATTTACGTTTAGTGTGATTATTGATATATGAGAACTTACTACTGCCATTTTATCTTTTATTTTCTGGTTGTTCTATATCTCCATGGTTTCTTTTCCCTTGTGTTTTTTTTTTTTTTCCTAATAATTTTATTTATTTATTTATTTTTTCCCCCAAAGCCCCAGTAGATAGTTGTATGTCATAGCTGCACATCCTTCTAGTTGCTGTATGTGGGACGCAGCCTCAGCATGGCCGGAGAAGCGGTGCGTTGGTGCGCATGCGGGATCCGAACCCGGGCCGCCAGCAGTGGAGCGCACGCACTTAACCGCTGAGCCACGGGGCCGGCCCTTCCCTTGTGTTTTTGTCTGCCATTTTAGTTTGGTGGTTTTCTATGATGTTTTTCTCAGTTAACTTTTCTTTTATGTTTTGTGTCTCTGCTTTAGATTTTTGTTTTGTGGTTACCTTGAGGTTTGTATATGTCTCATAGATAAAATTGTCCTTTCTCTGCTGATAGTGTTGTATCTTCATTTGCCTATACAGGTTCCGTCCTTTTCCTCCTCCCCTTTTATGTGTTTGTTGTCACAAGTTAATCCCTTTTTATGTTGAGTTCACTACCCTATTGTAGTAGCTTTAGTTATTTTTAACACTTTTTTTTGCCCCTTTAACCTTTATGCTATAATTAAGTGTTTAACACCCTATTCTGTTATAGCTTTGCTATTTTCTGGTTCTATTTATCATCTTACTCAAAATTTTGTGTACTGTTGCCTTTTCGTTTCTGGTAGAAGAGTTTCTTTCAACATTTCTTGTAAGGTAGGTCTAGTGGTGGTGAACTCCCTCAGCTGTTGTTTGTCTGGGAAAGCCTTTATTTCTCCTATCTCTGAAGGATAACTTTGCTGGATAGAGTATTCTGGGCTGGCAGTTTTTATCTTTTAATATTTTGAATATGTCATTCCACTCTTTCCTGGTGTTTAGAGTTTCTGCTCAGAAATCTGCTGATAGCCTAATGGGGGATTCTTTGTAGGTTACTGTCTTTTTTTCCCTGGTTGCCTTTAAAATTCTTCATTTGTCTTTGACTTTTGACAGTTTTGAAATAATGTTTCTTGGAGAAGGTCTTTTTGCACTGAGATAATTAGTTGTTCTATTAGCTTCATGTACTTGTATATCCACTTCCTTCTCCAGGTTTGGGAAGTTCTCAGCTATTATTTCTTTAAATACGTTCCCTGCTGCCTTTTCCCTCTCTTCTCCCTTGTCGTGTACCCATTATCCTTCTGTTGCTTTTTCTAATGGAGTTGGACATTTCTCATAGATTTTTTCATTTTTTTTTAATCTTAGTTCTTTCTCGTCTTCCACCCGAATCATTTCTAGATTACTATATTTGAGCTCACTTGTTCTCTCTTCCGTATGGTCTGCTCTATTTCCAGTGCTTTCTACTGTATTCTTCATCTCATTTATTGAGTCTTTCATCTCCAGAATTTCTGTTTGGTGCTTTTTTAGAGTTTCAGTCTCTGGTGAAGTACTCCTTCTGTTCATTAATTTTATTCCTGAGCTCATTGAACTGTCTTTCTGAGTTTTCTTGTACCTTGTTGAATTTCTTCATGACAGCTATTTTGAATTCTCTGTCAGTTAGGTCACAATCTTTCATGACTTCAAGTTTGCTTTCTGGAGGGTTGTCATTTTCTTTTTGTGATACCATGTTACTATAATTTTTCATGGTGCTTGTTCCTCTGCTGGCGCATTTGTAGTAGTGAACACCTTTCTTATTTAAGTAAGGCATTGGTTACTTTGATTCTGAGCGGCTTCTGTCTGTGTTTAAGAGCCAGCATTTTCTACCCTCCACTGCCTCTGCCAGAGGTGTCATTGGTGCCCTCATTGTGCTGCTTTTGCCTCCTGGGTTGCTGGTGGCTTGCTGCTGCTGGCATTGCTATGGTGGCAGGCATCACCACTAGGGTCACTGGTGAGCGCCTTTGCTGCCTCTGGGGTCACCTGGGTCACAGGTTCCCCCACCATGGTGGGAGTAGGGGAAGTGTGGGATGGGAGCTGGGATCACAGGTGCCTCTGCTACAGCCGAGGTTGTTGGGTCTGCAGGTACTGCTGCAGCAGGTGGAGTGGCCAGGGTTACAGGCACCGCTGCAGCTGCAGGAGGCAGGGGGTGGGGTCTTGGGTGCCACCATCACCACCATGGGGGCAGTACCTGGGTCAGAGGCACTGCCACAGTTCCTGGAGCCTTTGGTTGCAGGCACCACTGCAGTTCCTGGAGCCTCACATCATGGGCATTGCCACCACTGCTAGGGGAAGGAGAGGGGCTGGGTTATAAGTGCCACCACAGTTCCAGGAGCCTCTGATCACAGGCACCGCTGCTGCTGCTGGGGGCATTGGGGTCTTGGATGCAGCCCCTGCTGCTGGGAGGGCTGGGGTTGCAGGTGGAGCTGCTGGGGGAGGGGGCTGATTCATGGGTGTTGCCATGGTTCCTGGAGCCTGTGGTGTCTGGCACTGTAGCAGTTCCAGGAGCTGCCACTGCTGCTCCCCTGATTCCACCGCCTTCACAAGGTCCAGTCCACCCGCCTTCAGGTGTATAGATTTATGAATCTCTCAGGCATTCTAGTGTGTTGTGCAGAGGATCCTTTGTTGGTCAATGGATGTCCTGCTGGTTGTAACTTAGGGGGGAGAGATAAAGGGAGCAACTCAAACCGCCATGATGCTGACGTCTCTCCCTATTAGGTATTGTTTTCCATATCATTTTTTTTTAAATTTTTTGTTTATTGCAGTAACATTGGTTTATAACATTGTAAAAATTTCAGGTGTACATCATTATACTTCTATTTCTGCATAGATTACATCATGTTCACCACCAAAATACTAATTACAACCCATCACCACACACATGTACCGAATTATCCCTTTCACCCTCCTCCCTCCCCCCTTCCCCTCTGGTAACCACCAGTCCAATCTCTGTCCCTATGTGTTTGTTTATTGTTGTTATTATCTACTACTTAATGAAGGAAATCATACGGTATTTGACCTTCTCCCTCTGACTTATTTCACTTTGCGTTATACCCTCAATGTCCATCCATGTTGTCAGGCGAGTATTCTTTATGGAGAGCGTTCTATAAATGTTTTTAATCAGAAATCCAGAAACTTGTGAATAGTCAGATGCTATTTATGAATTAAATATCAAAGAAATTTTCAAAAAAATATTATAGCATGGATTAAATATTTGCAAATATTTCAAAAATTAAGGATTTCCTATAATGAATAGAAAGAACCTATATATAAAATTACAAAACCTTTTATTCTTAAGTATATGTACATAGGCCTAAACACAGATTTTCTTCTCCCAGCAGGTTTAACCAATTTTGGTTCCATTTTCAGAATTTAAAATGAGATTACTTGAAAAAACCAATACAACCCAATTTTATTGGTTGTGTAATTAATCAGAATGAAAAACTAGGATTTCTTCCATATTCATTAACTGATTGTTTCCATAAAAGTTAAAAACAGACAAGTAATCAATTCTGACTAAAGAACATAATATGGATTTTAGTTCGTTAATTAAAGTAGAAAAGAAAAATCAGACTAAACCACTTTTCAATGTCCCTGTGTAATGTCTTTTTCTAATTTTGGACAGTTTGCCACAATTTCTCATTTCTAAATATTGAAATTAAAAACAAAACGAATATTTGGGTTTTTATTTTTAAGAAAAGCTCCTGTGAATAAAATCATCAGAACTATTTCCGATTAGTCTTAAAGGTTGAGTAAGTTTTTACAGTAACAATACTTATTAACTTAACAACTGTGAACATTCTTTGCTAACAAACAAGCATTATCTTGCATTATAGCTATAGACAAATTCTTTTGTAGATTGTATTTCAGCTAGCCTATCACAATTCTTCCAAGCTTTTAAATAGTTAATTAGCTCTGCTCCCAATAAAATATTCTTTATTGACAGGCAACAGATTCTAATTTGGTTATTACTAGGCTATTATTGCAAAAAATTCTTTCAAATAAGAACTTGTAAAATCTCATTTGCCTACTTACCAGGACCAGGTTTATAGTTGTAGCAATTTATTTGTTTCGCTCAATACTCAGCATCTAAATTAAAAATAAAAATATTCTTATTTACTTGTAAACATTATATATTATTTATATTTTAAAACATTTTTTGAAGGAAATACTTAAAAATTTCAAAACTAGAAAAATATTTCTAAAACTGCATTACCCATGATATTCTTTTAATTTTTTTTAAAGTTTTGAAGTATACCATACATTTAAAAGAGTGCATATATGGGCCGGCCCCGTGGCTTAGTGGTTAAGTGCGCGCACTCCGCTGCTGGCGGCCCGGGTTCGGATCCTGGGCGTGCACCGACGCACCGCTTCTCAGGCCATGCTGAGGCCGCGTCCCACATACAGCAACTAGAAGGATGTGCATCTATGACATACAACTATCTACTGGGGCTTTGGGGGGAAAAATAAATAAAGTTTAAAAAAAAAATGCTTCCTTTAAAAAAAAAATAAATAAAAGAGTGCATATAAACTTATATATCCAGTTTAAAGAATAATAAAACAAACATCTATGTACCTAACACATGGTTTAAGAAATAAAATATTTCTAATACTTTAAACGCCGCCTCTGTTTTCCTACCCGTTTGCATGTCCTCTTCCATCGCCTGGAGGTAACAACTTACTGAGTTTTGAATTAATCAGCTGCTTACATTTCTTTATAGTTTTATCACATATGTACGGATTCCTAAACAACGCATAGTTTGGTTTTGCCTTTTTCTGAATTTGATATAAATGGAATCATATTATTCATACATTTTTGCCCAATATTATGTTTTTGAGATTCATTTATGTTATTGTGTGTAGCTTTTAGTTCATTCATTTTCACTGGTGTATAATATTTTGTTTTATGAATTTACTACAATGTATTGATCCATTCTAACATTGCTAGACATTTGACTCATTTCCAAGTTTTGCCTTTCAAACTGTTAGCATTTTTGTGCTTGTTCATCTGCTGCACATGTGTGAGAGTTCTTCTATAATATACTTAGAAGTGGAATTGCTGGATCATATAATATGTGTATATGCAGCTTTACTAGATATTCCTCAACTTTAATCCAAAAAGGTTACGTCATTTTATATTGCCACTAGTAATGGATGAAAGTTCCCATTTCTTCACATCTTCACTGATGCTTGATATTCTCAGACTTTTAAATTTTTGTCAAAATAGTAAGGTATGAAATGATATTTCATAGTTTTAATTTGTATTTATCTGAACACTAATAAGGTTGAGGCTGAGCACCTTTGTAATATTAATGGGACAGTTGTGTTTCCTCTTCTGTGAAATGCCTGTACATGTCTTTTACCCATTAAAAAAAATTGGGGTGTTTGTTTTCATTAATACTTTAGAGTTGTTTGTTTATCCTGGATATTTATCCTTTTTAGGTTATATGTGTTCTATTTATTTTCTCCTAGTGTGTGACTTAGCTTTGTACTTTTTGTGGTGTTTTGATGAAGCAGTAGTTCTTTTTTTTTTTTTTTTTGTGAGGAAGATCAGCCCTGAGCTAACATCCATGCCAATCCCCCTCTTTTTGCTGAGGAAGACCGGCCCTGAGCTAACATCTATTGCCAATCCTCCTCCTTTTTTTCCCCTCCCCTTTTTCTCCCCAAAGCCCCAGTAGATAGTTGTGTGTTATAGTTGTACATCCTGCTAGTTGCTGTATGTGGGACGCCGCCTCAGCATGGCCCAACAAGTGGTGGGTCGGTGTGCGCCCAGAATCCAAACCCCGGCTGCCAGTAGCGGAGTGCACGCCCTTAACCGCCAAGCCAGGGGGCCGGCCCCTGAAGCAGTAGTTCTTAAGTTAAGAAACTGAATTGTGATTTTTCTTTGTTTTCTACTTGTCGTGCCTCTTCAAAGAAATTCTTTCCTACCCCAAGTTGTAAAGATATGCTTTTGTACTTTTTCTAAAGGTTTCTAAATCTTTTGCTTATCACAATTATGTACTGATCCATCAATTGATTTTTGTATGTGGTTTGTATCTTAGTCCATTGAGTTGCTATAACAGAATACCAAAGACTAGGTGGCTTATAAACAATAGAAATTTATTTTTCACAGTTCTGGAGGCTGGGAAGTCCAAGATAAAGGCACTGGCAGATTTGGTGCCTGGTGAGGGTCTGCTCCCTGCTTCATAGACAGCCATCTTGCCTCTCTGTCCTCACTTAGTGGGAGGGTCCAGGGAGCTCTCTGGGATCTCTTTTATAAGGACACTAATGCCATTCGTCAGGGCTCCACCCTTAGCCCATCTAATTACCTCCCAAAGACACCACCTCCAAATACCATCACAATGGGGATTAGATTTCAACATATGATTTTTGGGGGACACAAACATTCAGTCTATAGCAGTGTGTGATTGAGAATAACTTTTCAGTTGTCCTAGAAGTATATACTGAATGATCCCTCCTTTACCCATGAATCTGCAGTGCTGGCTCTGTTTTATATTATTTCCATACAGGGGTCTGTTTATGAGCTCTTTATTATGTTGTCTTTCCATCTATTTATGTAACAATACCACACTATCTTAGATACTATATAGCTTAAATAATAAGTTGATACCTGGCAGGAAACCTTTTTTTGTCTTATTTTTCTTTTAGGAATGCCTTAGTTATTGTTAGCTCTTGTAAGTAAATTTAGGATCAACTTCTTAAGTTTTCTGAAAAATATTGTTTCATTTTTAATAGGAGCTGCGTTTAATGTTTAGATTAATTATGGGAGAATTGGCATCTTTATAATGAAGAGGTACTTCATTAAGGTCTTTTAAATGTCATTCATGAAGGTTTTAAAATTTTTTTCCATAGAAGTTTTGTACATATTTTGTAAGATGGTTTTCCTAGGCATCCTAAATGTGTGTTATTTTAAAGGCTATCCTTTTTTTAAAAAATTGTGTTTTCTGTTTGTTGCTTATCTTGCAGCGTAACTATCTTTTATAGATTGTTTCAACAATTTTACTAGGCTCACTTATTAATTCCAATAATTTTCCTGCAGATTCTTTTGGGTTTTCACTGATGGTATTATATTACTTCCAGATAATAACAGTTTTATTCCTTCTTTCCAATCCTTTCTTGTCTTGTTGGCTGTGACCTCCAGTAAAATGTTGAATAATATAGTAATAGCAGGCATCCTTGTCTTGTCCCTAGTTTTAAAGGTAGTTCTTTTAGTATTTCACTGTTGATTATGGTGTTTACTATAGGCTGTTTGTTTATATCCTTTATCAGGTTTAAGAAATTTCCTTCTGTGCCTACATTATGAGTTTTTGTTTGTGTGTTTGTTAAGAATCATGAATTGTTACCTTTTCTGCATCTATAGTGATGATTTTTCTCCTTTAATCTGGTAATGCATGATGAATTACAATAATAGATTTACTTATGTTGAATCAACCTTAGTTCCTGAAATAAACTCAACTTGATGGGAGTGTATAATCCTTTTTACACATTTCTAAATTTGATTTGCTAGTTTTGTTTATGGTTGTTTTGCACCTATGCTCGTGAGTTATTTTTCTTTCCTGTTATAGTCTTTGTCTGGTTTAGTATCAGAGTTATACGTGCCGCATTATATAAAGCTGTAATTGTCTGTTCCTAGAAAGATAAAATTGTCTTTTTTATGGGAAGATTTTAAACTTTTGATGCAGTTTCTTTAATAATTAGAGAACCATTAGGAATATTTTATTTCTTTTTGAGACAGTTTTAGTAATTTACATTTTTTAGAAATTTATTCATTTAACCTAATTTTTCAGATTTGCTCATTTAACCTAATTTTTCATTTAACCTAAGTTTTCAAAATTTTGCCTGGAAATTTTTCATAATTGTCTTTTCTCTTTTTTTTTTTACAGTTTTATTTATTTTATTTTTTTCCCCCCAAAGCCCCAGTAGATAGTTGTATGTCATAGTTGCACATCCTTCTAGTTGCTGTATGTGGGACGCGGCCTCATCGTGGCCGGAGAAGCAGTGCGTCGGTGCGCACCCGGGATCTGAACCCAGGCTGCCAGCAGTGGAGTGTGCGCGCTTAACCGCTAAGCCACGGGGCCGGCCTGGTCTTTTCTCTTTTTAGAACTCTGTCATATCTGTAGTTATGGTCTCTTTTTTGTATATAATAGCATTTGTTTGTGCATTTTCTTTTTTTCTTGATCAATCTCTTAGCTCTTTTCCTGTTTACTTAGTGTTTTCAAAATATCAACTTTGTTTTTTATTTATTAATTATTGCTCTTCTTTATTTCTTTCTTTCTTTTAGGGAGCACTGTTTTATTGTCCCCCACCCCCTCCAGTTTCTTGATTTGGATGCTTAGCCCATTAATTTTCATGCTTTCTTTCTCTTCCTTTTTTTTTTTTTTTGTGAGGAAGATCAGCCCTGAGCTAACATCCATGCTAATCCTCCTCTTTTTGCTGAGGAAGACTGGCCCTGAGCTAACATCTATTGCCAATCCTCCTCCTTTTTTCTCCCCTAAAGCCCCAGTAGATAGTTGTATGTCATAGCTGCCCATCCTTCTAGTTGCTGTATGTGGGATGCAGCCTCAGCATGGCCGGAGAAGCGGTGCGTCGGCGCGCTCCTGGGATCCGAACCCTGGGCCGCCAGTAGCGGAGCCCGCACACTTAACCGCTAAGCCACAGGGCCGGCCCCGCTTTCTTTCCTTCTCATAGAAATATTTGAGGCTTTAAGTTTCCTTATAGTACTTCTTAAGCTGCAACCCAGATTTTTAAAAATAAACTTTTTATTTTGGAATAGTTTTATATTTACAAAAAATTTGCAAAGATAATATAGAGAATTCCTGTATACTCCTTACCTAGTTTCCCCTTATTAACACCATATATCACCATGGTATATTTGTCACAACTAAGAAATCCACATTAGTACATTATTATATTATTATATACTGAACTTGACACTTTATTCACATTTCATCAGTTTTCCCCAGTGTCCTTTGTACTGCTTCAGAGTCCCACCCAGGATACCACATTACATTTAGTCGACTTGTCTCCCTAGCCTCCTCTGGTCTTTGACAGTTTCTCAGACTTTTCTTTTCCTTGATGACCTTGAGAAGCACTGGTCAGGGTTTTTGCAGAATCCTCCTCACTTTGGGTTTGTCCCTTGTTTTTCTCATGGTTAAATACTGAGATCATGGGGAAGGGAGTAACTTTATACATAGTTACACATGTACAAAGGAAATATATATATTTCACATATATATATGAAAAGAGACAAATTTTCCTTTCTTTAGGAAAGTAAATATATATATTTGTATTTCATATATCTGTCTTTATCTATATATATCAGTATGGCCTCTTGGATATTTATTTATTTTATACTTTGGGTTTTAATCCAGTAATACATTGCTTATTTTCTTGCTCAAATTGTTCCAGCTTTGACCATTGGGAGCTCTTTCTTGTTGGTGCCTATGTCTTTTTTTCCCTTTCTTTTATTTTTTCTTCTTTTTACCCCCTATGTCTTTTTCACATACCTTATCCTTTTGTTTTTTGAGCACTTCTTTACTTTCTGGCACTACAAGATGCTGTAGGCTCATTTTGTATATTCCCTTCCTCAGACCTAGAATCAGCCTTTCTCCAAGGAACCCTGCTTTCTCTTTTGGAGAATGGTGTTAGAAACCAAGATCTGGGCACTGGATGTGTTCATTGTTACTGAGGTGTACGTCCTTTTAAGCCCTCTCAGTGGACAAAACTAGGAAATACATAATATGTACATATGTACCAGTATGTACCATTATGTTATATAGTGTGTATATATGTACTATATAAACATAATGGTAACGTGGGCATATTGTTTGGTTTTTGTCATACTATTTAAGTACATTTGATTTTAGTACATATTTTTTAAGACCTCATTTTAGGTAGTGGACAGTGCAGGGGAACCTAGTTGAAGGTTACCTTATGATATTGGTACACTGTTTTTTTATGAAAAGGTCTCTTTACCAAGACCCTTTTTAAGACAAAAGGTAGTCCTCAAAATATGGATATTTTGTTTCCAAATTCTTATAACTAAACTGTTTAGAATGTAGAATAAAAGTTCCCTTAGCACCAATATTTTAAATGTAGTTTAATTTTCTTAGGATGGCATACAGAAATCTTTTCTGTTCTGCCTCTTGCCCACCTCATCTCCTGCCATCTTCCCGTACTTCCTTATATTATAATCATACCAAACTGCTTGGCATTCCCTAAACTACAATATGTCCTCTCATATCTCTGTACATTTACTTACATTCCTTCTGGATTGCCCTCCCTTTTTGAATCACCTAGCAGTTTTCCATTCATTTTTCAAAAGTCAGCTCAAGATGTAGATCTTCTGTCAATCTACCCTTAACTTCATCAGATGTATGTAGGACTTCAGGAGTTCCTTTCTCTATGTTAATTTTTTTTTCATTGTAGAACATCTATTTGATATAGATAAGTAAAAAGAAAAAATTCAAGACATCAAATTATTCCACCACTCATAGAAAACATTGCTGACATATCCCTTAGGTCTTTTCTCTATGCACAAACACATGATTTCTTTTTATCTTATTTATTTATTTCCTTTTAAGGCTCAGCAGACTAAGTTTTTTTTTTTTTTTATGTTAATATTTCTCAAATTGTGATCTGAGGACCACTTGCAAGAATCCCCTGAGGTATTGTTAAAGATGCAGATCCTGGGGCCCATCCCCAAAGCTTCTCAAAGGGAATAGTTGGAGTAGGGTGAATTTGCATTGTTGTTAAGCTCCCTATGTGATTTGCAGTACTTTCATATCCCATTCCAATATTTTTTAATGAAAAATTTAAAATATACACAAAGTATAACAAGGAATCTTTATGTGCCCATCACCTAGAGTCAAGAGTTACCTAGATTTTGCCACATTTACTTTATCCACCTTCCTTTTTATTTTTCCTGAAGTACTTTAAAGCAAATCTGATTCATCAAAGGTCATTTCTTCCCTACGTATTTCAACATGCATCTTTTTCTTATATAACTGCAATACTATTATCATAGCTGTCAAAATTAACAGTAATTTCTTGGTGTCATGTAATAATACCAGTCAAAATTTAAATTTGTTCATTTGTCTCAAAAGTGTCATTTTTGCAGTTGGTTTATTGGAATCAGGAGCCAAACAAGGTCTGCACATTACATGTAGTTGTTATGTCTCTTAAATTTATTAATTTACAGACCGTGTGTCCCTAGTTTACTTGTTGCAGGAACTGGGTCAGTTGTCCTGCAGAATGTCCAACATTCTGGATTTTTCTGTTTATCTCCTTGTTAATTTCTAACTTGTTCTTATATCTGTCATAGTTTCTATAAATGGCAGTTAGCTTTAGAGGCTTGATCATATTTATTTTCAGCTTTTTTGGCAAGAATACTTCACAGGTGGTGCTGTGGCTTCACACTGCATCAAGTCTGGTCCCAATTTTAGTGATGCTAAGATTGATTAGGGGATTCAGGAGGTGACAGCCTGAGCCCTCCTTTATAAAGATCGACTCTTCATATAATGCTTTCATCTATTGATGATTAATATCTGAATTTATGTCATTCAGGTAGCAAATGAATGGTTTTCTAACTCTGCATTTCTTCTACATTTGTTACCTGGAATCCTTCTATAAAGAATTCCTCAGCAGCTAGGACTATTTGATTATCCTGGAGTACAGTTTAGACAGGAAAAGAAGGATGTATATTAATTCTTTCAGGATAGGGAATTGGTGCCCCTGTTATTTCCAGTGCTGTTCAATGAGTTTTTTTAAAACATCATTTTGACCTCATTGGTTTTTGTAAATTTGTTGTATTTCAATCAGTTACACATGATTTGGTTTTTGAATTAGCCTATCGTTTGCCCTTTCGTGATTTTCCTGTGTTTTTTTCTTATGATCCATTTATCTTTAAGAGCTTCCTTGCTTTCTGATATAATAAGATGTTCCAGGCTTATATTGTCATTTACAATTTAGTTTTGAATAAAGAGTTAAATGTGTGTGTAGGTTTTTAAATTTACTATGCATGAATATCTCCTAGTGTAATTGAAAATTTCTTCAGATATTATGAGGTAGAATTTAGTAACTATGTTTCCTATAATTTAAAGTTTTTTGCTATATGTTAGCTATATTAATTTTTCATTGCTCTTATTTTAAAAAATTAAAATTTAAGTTATCTTTACTATTTTTGTACATATACTTTTTTATTTTTCCATATGTAATAGTCCAAAGCTGCTTCTACAAAATGTATAAGTTCTCAGATTTTTAGTTTATTAATATTTGGCTCACATGGCCAAATATGTGATGTGGTCTTAAAATAATTTTTATCTATTTCAAGCAATTATTGTAACCATTAATCTTTTAACATAAGTAAAAGAGGAAGAAATCTTGAAAATTGGGACTAAGTTATTTGCAAATATTTATTAAGTAAGCCCTCTTTACTTCCCGTGGTTATGTCAGCTAGTAGGTTAGTAAGTAAATTTATATCTACCATAAATACCCAAAAGTTAGGTTGTTTTTGCTACTTGAATATTTGAACACTACTAGGGCAAATAATTTTCAACAAACAAAAAAATAAAATACAATAAAAATTTGAAAACCACTTGATGAAAAACAATTTCAGCTTTGTTTCCCTAGGTATAATACAAGAACCTTAAACTAAAGTGTTAATAAGTTTTTATCTTTTCTGCAAAATATTATCCTCCTCTAGTATTTCCTGTCCTGGTTAGGTTGGTGGTTCTCATTGCTGCCCCCAGTGACCTAAAAAATTGTTATCTAAAATCTACCTCCTCACTTCTTTTTCACCTCTCACGTTTCTGCCTTGGTTCAGGCCTTCATTGTTTCTTTTTACAGAGCCTGCAGCATCCTTCCTACTAGTTTTGCTTCCCTTAACCTCATCTTCATGTTAACCCTTCTTGAACAAACAGATCTAATTATGTCAATGTCTTGTTTAAAGTTCTTAAATTATTTTCTGCTTCCGTGATCACTTCCCAACTTCTTACCATGACATACAAGCCCGTCCTTTCCATTCTTAGCTTTCCCCGCATGTACTCTTTGGTCCAACTTTTATAGTTTCCCCAACACATCATTTGCTCTTGGCCTCTATGCCTTTTTGTATGCTAGCTCTTTTAGTAAAAGCTCTGCTGCCTATCACACCTTATGCATCCTTTATGTCCCAGTTCAAGTGTGTTTTGCTTGTGAAGACTTCTGATACTCCTCACACATAATCAGCAAGGGTCACTCTTTTTTGTGGTCATCACTATGCCTTAAATATAGTGCCATTTTAGCCTCATCACACTGTGTTAAGTCAGTTGTTTACTGTCTAGCTCCTCTGTGAGCTGAATTCTTTGAGAGCAGATGCCATGTCCTCATTCATCTTTGTGTCCCCAGCAAATAAGAGGAGCTCAGGAAAAAAAGAAGATTGTTACATACACGGGCCTAAAGGCTAATTAACAGTCCCCAAGAAATGAGAAAATATTTTCAGTCAATTTTACTTTTGGAAAAGATTTAAGTTCTCTGATTTGTTTTACTTTTGTCTCTTTTAATTTTTTTAACAAAGGATTTTTGCTTTGATTTTTAGGTAAACCTCAGAATGAGGAGAAATAAGCACCTAAAACATCAAACATTGACTAAACAATCGTTGTAACACTAAGAAAGAGATTTAACACTCCAAATCTTTATTATTTGCATGATAAAGGTTTTGTGAATACCAGTTTTCTTTCAAATTTTCCTGTTATATTTATAAATAAAAATAGCAGATCTGGGCTCAAGATATGACAAAATGCAGTTTAGAAGCTTTACTAATTCTTTGGAGAGCTATTAGCAAGAAAAGGCTATTAAAGATTCATCAGAATTCAACATAGTGTTTTCTGGCAGTTTACCCAAGAGGTTCCTGAATACACTTAGAGGACTCATGTATCAAACAGCTAGGAATTGATATAGACCTAATTGATATAGACTTTGCTTTTTCAGATTTCACAAAATCTGGCAGTAATAGCCAAAAAAGTTGCTTCTGAGTCTGTTAGAAATTACTAGAGACAAAATGAACTGTCAAGATAGAAGCAGGCAGTCTTTAAGGAAGGTTTAAAATTCGATGGGTGGCATCTTTAATTAAATATGGTGATTATACCTTAAAAGAATTACTGTCATGATCATATAAAATTCATATTCATGGCTGTCATTAATTCTTTAGTGAAGTTTTTGCATTTACTTAAATTATGTAAAGTAATTGCATTTAAAGAAGTATATGAAATTTTCTATGTCAATAAATGTTAGTATAAAATATAATCTTTTTAAAAACTGCATATAAGAGAAAACCTACATCTAGTTTAAACCCAGTTGCTCCTAAATACACACACACACAGAGTAAATATCAGCTGTAGGTTGCTTCTGAAGGCTGTCATAAGATTTGGCAGGATAACCTATTCTGTATAGTCTTAAATAATTTGGATCATTTGATCTATTAAATATCTTTGAGTACCATTTAGATGGAATGGAATACTTTAGCTGTAACACTATCTCGTAGAAGAGAAGTGTTTTTTCTTCTGTCTGTATAGGAAATGCAATACTACTCTGTCTGCTCATTAAAGAAATCTTTTAGCATCTTCCCTGAAAGAATAAAGAGCAGAGTTTGTGTATTTCAGGAATTGGTGCTGTGCTTGTCTTTAAACATTTACCATTCCCTATGTTTTTTAGTCTGAGGTTTTAAACTATTGTTTTTGTTTTTAAGAAAGTTAAATAACTTATTAGTCTCTTGTGCAAATGATCCTTGTGATCCTAATTTGGCAGATTTAAGATATGATAAAGGTAAATGTCCAGAAACTTAGAAGAACAATTGGCATCATGCATTATTTTCTGTTAAGCTGAAATCTTTGTATGATTTGTTTACCTAGTAGATTATACTTGGCCATTACTAACCATCAATGAATAAAACTGAATTTGAATTTCTAAAATTTTGTGTATCATACAAGGTTTCAAACTTAACGTTTGAATTATATGTGCCTGAATTGTAAGCAGTATCAAGTTTTTTTTTGGTTTGTTTTAAACTATAACATTTCACCATTGTGGTTATATACAGTTTATTTGATTCTATATAGTAAACTTCTATTTTAATTCTAACTGCCTTTGTATGTTGAATGATTTCTGCTTTAAGGGTTTATGCTCCTGAATTCAACCAGACTCTCTAGCCTTACCACCACCCTTTTTCAGTCCTAATTCCAAGAAAGAAATATTTTATCCCTTTCACCCCTACAACACAGAAGCTTTGAGTATTTCCTGAATGTCTGGGATTTGGAGTGAAAAGCAAAGAGAAAATGATTCTATAAATAGATAAACAAGGCCCTACCCAATTGGAGCATCACTGTTCAACAGAGGAAATAGACAAGGAGACATGTAATTATAATTTGGTATGATAAACCTGATAACAAAAGTGTGGTACCTAGTACAAGGATTAGCAGAGAGCAGAATATAAGCCCCATAGGAGCAGGGACTATTTTTGATTCATCTCTCCATATCCAGCACCTAACAGAGGGTCTGATATTTAAGGGAGTTAATAAATCAGTTAAATGAATGAGATCAATTCTGCCTTAGAAAGAAACAAAGAAGTCTTCCCAAATGAGGTGAGATCTGGGTTTTGAAAGTCAAATAGGTAGATGGAAGGGTAAGAGAATGGATAATAGGCATGGAGATCAGTGTGAGTGAAACTGCGTTCGATGTTTGAGCAAACTGCAAATAGTTTGAATTGCTTCAGCATAAAATGTAAATTGAAGAGCAGCTGGAGGTGCTATATTAGTGAAGAATTGTATTGTTTCCATGGGTTTCTTTGAAAAACAAAGAAGATTGTTTTTTTTTAAAATAATCTGATCAATTGACACTTTCCTGAATACTTTCTAAAATGTGTTTTGGAGTACCTAAACCACTTCCTCAAAGGGCTTTGATATTTTTACAAGTTAATTGGAGTTATTGTTGATTAAATATTTTTATTTTAATATTTATTATCTCTAGCATTTTAGCTTTATGTCTTATTTTTAGTATATTTATAATTTTATATAATAAATTGGGATACTTTGTGTAACCAGTGATTACAGATTTGTCTTTTACATAATAAAGATTTATAGTACTGCATTAGCATTTATGACATGCCGATGTTTATTAAAGTATGACAACATGCTTCAAACCAAGTTTTATATAGAAGCCCACTATATAAAGAGTACAGTCCATGGGCATTTTACTGCTTATGCTGATGGGCTGCTAGGACACTTCCCAGACTCTTCCAGGTTTGACAGTCGGGGGTTTAGTGGAAAGAGCTTGGCCTAGACTCCAGGAGGCCCAGGTTCAGTACTTACAGCATTACTAGATAGCTACAGGATTGTGGTTGTCTCCTTTTTTTTATTGGCTAAATAGAAGACTAAGTTAAATTACTTCTAAAGTCCGTTTTAATTCTAAAATTCTGTGGTTTTGTAAATCTGTAGCTATAGTTTATGTGATGCTGGAGCCTTGGACAGGAACATAACCCCCAATTATAGCTACATTTTCCAGGACTACATCTTAGTGAAAGCAGGGCCTGTCTATACTGTGTTTTTAATGAATGAATGAATGAAAGTAATTAAATATTCATTTGTGAGATATAGTTCTATGTGTGAGATACAGTTTTTCTTGTTCAACTTTTATAATAAGTTCTTTTTTTATATTTGAGATTTTGGTATGATACATGGAGATATCTAGCAAGTAATTTGAAGTATGGGTCTAAAACTCAGGAGAGAATTCAGGACTAGAGAGAGATTTGGAGTCATCTACGCAGGTGGTAGTTCAAAATGTGAAAGTAAATGAGATTACTTGGGGGAAAGAGCAGAAGTAGGGAGCAGGCAAACAAGGATAGAATCCACATTTAAGGAGTGGAGGAAGATATGGAACTCTATAAGAAAATGGAAAAGGAGCAAAGAAGCGAGATAAGTAGAATAGATTGTGTCAGTGATATTAAGAAAAGTGAGTTTAAAAATAAAAAAGACTTGGGGGCCGGCCCCGTGGCGTGGCAGTTAAGTGCATGTGTCCCGCTGCTGGCAGCCCGGGTTTGGATCCCGGGCGCGCACTGATGCACCGCTTGTCAGGCCATGCTGTGGCGGTGTCCCATATGAAGTGGAGGAAGATAGGCACAGATATTAGCACAGGGCCAGTCTTCCTTAGCAAAAAGAGGAGGATTGGCATGGATGTTAGCTCAGGGCTGATCTTCCTCACAAAAAAAAATAATAAAATAAAAGGACTTGATTGAGAAGTCCCCCATGAAAGCCCACCATGTGGTGTTAGGATTCCCTGCTAAATGAGGGTAAGTTAGCCATGAAGGTGAAGGGTATCTGAGAAGACAGTTTAAGCTAGTAGGGCATGCAATTCAATGTATAAAAATAAAACTTTTGTCGAGTTCCAGTTTAAAAAAAAAAGGTAATTTAATTATGCTAAGTGTTGAAGAGGAGTACGTGTACAAAGTTTGTTACCTACACACGTTAGAGTGTTATGGCATGGTGAAAGGAAAGCACTGAACTGAGAAACGTGGATTCTGGGTGCTAGTCCAAACTCTATCCGTTATTTTAACTGCATAACCATTCAGTCACCTAATAGAGTGATGAGATTTGTAAACAGATCAATTACAATCAGGCTGGTAATTGCTATACTGAATATGACCAAAAGTGCTTGGGTAAATGACTTAAGCCTTTTGAGGCTCAGTTTATTCATCTGTAAAATAATAAATTGTTTTAAATTTCATACTTGATGTCACACGTCTTCACACAGTTCTGAATTGTCATAATGTTGTTTGCTTCTAAAATATTTTTCTTGGGCCGGCCCGGTGGCTTAGAGGTTGAGTTGCGTGCGCTCCGGTGCTGGCGGCCCGGGTTTGGATCCCGGGCACGCACCGACGTACCGCTTCTCCAGCCATGCTGAGGCCGTGTCCCACGTACAGCAACTAGAAGGATGTGCAGCTATGACATACAACTATCTACTGGGCTTTGGGGGAGAAAAGAAAAAAAAAATGATAAAATATTTTTCTTTAATAAGTTGTGAATGCATATATACATATATATACTTGTCTATGTACTTTTAACATATATTTTAAAAATTCATTATATAGTAAACTGTTTATAAAAATTTCCCCATACACTGAGGCTGTCATACCCTCTCAGCTAACGAGGTGTAGTAGGACAGGCCATATGAAATGCTCTTGGCCAGTACGTACTGTGCACGCTCATCCAATGAGTGCTCTACCACCCTTCAGAGAGTTGAGCGTATTTTGAAACATGTGTTATTTGTCTCCTGGAACTGATTTTTCTGTCATTTTTTTAAGTAGGGAACAGTTTTGACCCATAGTGAGTGACAATGAGATGCAAGTAAAGACTATCATGCTCCTTATTAAAATGTAAGTTTTACAGACACCAGTGGCTTGAGGTGCCTCCAAAGAAATAGTCAAGGAAAATGAAGGTAGAGATTATTAGGCATTTATGAAAGAGTGACCGCCAACTTATCTTCCTAAAGCACAGACAGTCACAAATTGTCAAAAGTGCCCATTTTGTGTCCTTTGATACAGGGTGACTTTGTGTTCAACAAATATTTATCAAGCTTGGATTGTATGTGCCACACAGTGCTAGATGCTGGAGTTACATTGGCGAATAAGATAAGACACATTCCTCTTGGATTTTATCATTTAGTAGGAAAGATAGAGTTAAACAAGGGACAGATACCCATAGAAGGTCAGTTTTGCCCACACAGTATGTTGAGTAAAATATTCTTGGCAAAAACCATATAAACGGCATTTTTATCCCCAGCTCAATCTTTTCCTCCCTCTCTGTATTCTGACACCTCGGGGTAACCATGGTTTAAGAAAAAAAATATTGAAATTACGCAGTGAGAAATCTGAATCTCCAGGAGCATGTTGGTAAGCGTATATGTTGCATGTGGCTGGGAAAAAGGTTGAGAACTCTTGACTTCTGGATTCAAGTCTGTATTTGCAAGCCAGGCCATGTTCCTGAGTACAAACTCACATTAAAAAAAATTATTTGGGGGCTGGCCCAGTGGCGTAATGGTTGAGTTCGTGCGCTCCGCTTTGCTGGCCCAAGGTTCGCAGGTTCAGATCCTGGGTGTGGACCTACGCACCACTTGTCAAGCCATGCTGTGGCAGGTGTCCCACATGTAAAGTAGAGGAAGATGGGCATGGATGTTAGCCTAGGGCCAATCTTCCTCAGCAAAAAGAGGAGGATTGGTAATGGATGTTAGCTCAGGGCTACCCTTCCTCACCAAAAAAAAAAAAAAAAAAAAAATTTATTTGTGTAATTAGATGAAACAAACCTATATTTTAATTACTTTTGTTTATAGGTCCAGGGGCAAGTTCATCCTACTCTGGAGTCTAGTGATGATGCTCTTCAGTATGTTGAAGAATTAATTTTGCAGTTATTAAATATGCTATGCCAAGCTCAGCCTCGAAGTGCTTCAGATGTAGAGGTATGATAAGTTTTGCCTTGTATTTACTTTATATATATCTAATCTGTGTGTTTATTGTAATATCAGTGAAGGGGGAAAAAGTTTACTTTTCAGTTTCACAAAATATATATATGGTATTAAAAAAATGAAGACTGGATTTATTTTAACTTTGGATTGGGTATATGATAGCTTGTATATGTTTTAGCTGTCAAACTCTTCCATGTTTGGATTTTAATATAAAATGAACTTTTGTTTTGAACTGCTTCTTGGTGTTAGAATGATATATATGTACTCATATTTTTAAGAGTGAAATATGTCCAGGTGTTTCTTTTGTTTTTTAAAGCCAGCTATTGTTTCAAAAACATTTCAGTTAATCTTTTGATCTTCAGTTGTTACATGTATTTTAGATAGTAAGTGAACCCCTTCTCACCAAGTGGAAGGGAGGGAAATGTCTAAAAATCTAGGAAGGAAGTTCTGTGATCTCTTAAAAGATGACATGGCCCTTGTCTTTTTAGGACTTATAGTTTAGTGGAGATACAGACAGGTATACGGGCAATAACATAATGTGATGTACTTACTATGAGCAAAGGGTATGTGGGAAACCATAAAAGGGGCAAATTAACATAGGCTTTGGGGCTTAGGGTTAGCTTCTTGGAAGAAGAGCCATTTAAATTGAATTCTGAAGGAGTCAAAAGTTTGAGAGGAGAAGAAAGTAGGTTTGAAATACCAACTGTAGAAAATGGGAGATAGAGCTGGAAATACAGAAGGAGTTTTCTGGCAATGATGAAGGATCATTTGACTTTAATGAGCTCAAATGTATAGTGGTACAAATCTTTGGGTTTTTGTGACCTTTTTTTGTAGTACTCAAATGTGGGCACACAAAAATTAGTTTGGTTGAGTTGTACTTCACCATGGGTATACAATGGCAGGACAGTAGGGCAAGGGAGTTGTAGACATTGGTAATAGCAGTGCTTTAGGACCCTTTTCAGGACACAGCACACATAGAATGTAATAATGATTTTATAGCACTCAGTAACTGGAGAGGAGGTATCTCTGTCAACCCCAGACCCTGCTCTATTGCCCTGAGGGTTGAAGGATAGATAGATATATAGACATATCCAATGAGAAACTGCTGAAAAGAGCATCAGAGACTCTAAATTGGATAAGGAAAAAAGTGAAATGTAATAATAGCTGATATTTGAGTGCTTGCAGTAGTATCATGCACTGGTCTAAACACTTCTATGTTTTATATTTCATTTAAAATTTTTAATGATCCCATGAAGATGGTGCTGTTTTTTCCCTTACTAGAATGTAAGCTCCAGGGATTTTTTTCTTGTTCACTGCCAAATCCCCAGCACCTAGAACAATGTCTGGCACTGAGAAGGCACTCAGGAAATGTGTTGAATGAATAAATGTGGAAACTGAAGCACAGAGAAGTTAAATAAGTTACCCAAGGTCATAGCTAATAGTTAGTGAAGCCAAGACTCTAACCCAGAAAGTTTAAGCTTTTTGGGTATACATTCCACTCAACTATCCTGCCAGATAGGAGAGGGCAGGTGGATTGGAAAAACATGGAGGGAACAGGGTATTGGATTTCCCAGTAAGGTCAGAGAAATCAACGCTAGAATACCTGAGTGAGAGAAATAGAAGAATAGATTGGGATCAGGGACAGAGTTGTTGGAATTGAAGATTTCTTTGGTAACATAGTTACAAAACAGATGTGGCCATGTGGTGGTGGCTGGACTAGAGATGAAGGTCCCCAAGATGAGGTGTTCAAGGAATTAAGAGGCCAGGATATTTTATGTGTTTTTAATGTAGACAATAAAGTCACACAGGGTGATGGCAGGACTTTATATGAGAGTGGAAGAGTGACGTCCCAGAAGCAGCTTGGGGTGTGGAAAAGATGTTAAATCTACCATCTTGTAGGTTTGGGGACAAGGGCAGTTCCTGCTCTAGAAGTCTTCAGGGCAGATCCAGATTTCAGTTGAGGCAAAGAAATATTAAGAAATATTGAATTACAGAGGTTGTATATGTAGAAAAGATGGTGTACTGTGGAATAGTAATTCACTCTGATTTCTTAAGTAATTTAAAGTAGATTTCATACATTTTTATCCCATTTTCCCATTGAATAAGGTCAAATATCTTTTATTCATAATTTCCTTTAGACACTTATTACATTGGGCTTCAGAGTAGATCTTAAATAGAATTGGCTGCCTGACTCTCGTCATAAACAGTTCCAGTTGCTCTTCTGGATCTGAAGGGGGAGGAAGAGTATCCTCTACCCACTCTGGGTCCTTTGTGGCTGGGCTACAAATTAAATTGACATGAGACTGAATAGTAGGAGAAAATCAAAGTTTAATAACATGTATACATGGGAGAAACTCAGAAAATAGAAACCGAGCAACTCAGTCATTCTGACTAAGCTGCTCGCTTAAGTATTTTCAGCTAAAGGTGAAGAGGGTGTTTGGGGGTAGTGGTTTGGGATTTCAGAGGGGAGGAAGACAATTCACATGGAGATGGAAATGCAAATGTTTGTCAGACAGCTCTTTACAGAGCCACCTATAGAGAATGTGGCCTGGGAGACAGAAGTTTTGATAAGATGGGCTTGTTGGTGCCTTTCTTATCACATCTATTTTACATTATACTACAGCCATCATATGGTAGTGGCTCCTTTCTGTAACAGGCCTTCTATGTTAAATTCTTTAGGCAGTTAATGGGGGAGGTCAAATGTCCATCACAGAAAATAATCAAGGTAAAGAGACATATTTTGAGGTGGCCAGTTTTGATCTCTTACAGATCCTAGTTAGGTTCTCCCACAGTGTTTATAAAATGCAGCATCCAACCCTATGCCTAGTGTATTAGAATGGGTTATAGATCTCGTCTTGCTTATCATTCTGATGTTGGTACATTCCAGGAATTTTCTAGTTTGATAACGTTGCAAACTCAAATTCAGCTCTTTCTAGATACATTGTACTATATCTATGTTTATCTAATTTCCTCCTTTTAATTAATATAGAAACTATTATATAATTTTCCAATTTTGAAGGAGATCTCCAGGAGTTCTCAAAAATGACTAATGAGTCTCTCAGTCTTCTACCTGCACAGATTTATTCAATATGTAGGTACTCAAGACTCTAAATAATAAAGGATATTTCATAGCTTTTTAATACTCACTTAGAAAGCTTCTGAGATATCAAAGATGTTTACCCTATGCCCTATTTTGTTATTTTCAGGCACTGAACCTGGGCCCTTAAAATAGATGCAGCCATATGATATTCCAGTGAGCTGGCTTTGGGGTTGGGAATGGTTTTTTTGGAAGAGAATGTATGACAGTAATAGAAATAGCAATCAGTTGTGTAATAGGCTTTGTAGTTTCAAAGTACTATTATATACATTTTTATGTCCTTACAACAACCCTGTGGAGTAGTTATTATTCTCTTTATCTTATATATTAGACAACCCCCCAGAATGGTAGAATAAATTAAAAAGATGGAAACCTGGGTCTTTTCCAGTCAATCGTCAAATACTCTTCTTTTTGTGCTATTCCTGGAAGGGTATTTAGATAAGAATATAGAGATATGGAGATATTTAGATGAATATAATGGTGTCTTAGATTCTTTTATCAGGAAATAATTTTCCATTTTCTTCATTCATTAGGATTCTTTATTTCTTTAATACATATATGGAGCTTTCTTTTACAATAATAAGGGCCATGAATTTAGCACGCCCTTCAAATAAATTTTGAGGTAAGAGATAATTCATCACAATTAAAAAAAAATTTTGAGGGCCACATAAAAAAATGTAGTTTAAAAAATAGATCAGTCTTGGGGCCAGCCCGGTGGTGTAGCAGTTAAGTTAGCGCGCTCTGTGTCAGCTGCCCAGGGTTTGCCTGTTCAGGTTCTGGGCGCAGACCTACTCACTGCTCATCAAGCCATGCTGAGGTGGCGTCCCACATAGAGCAACTAGAAAGATATACAACGATGACATACAACTATCTACTGGGGCTTTGGGGAGAAAAAAGGAAAAAAGGAGGAAGATTGGCAACAGATGTTAGCTCAGGGCCAATCTTCCTCAAAAAAAAAAAACGATGAAAATAGAATTAAAAAAAATAGATCAGTCTAAATTAATGGAATATTTGAATTTTTAATCTTTCTAAAGAATGCATTTTAATTACTTTAAAGTAAAAGCATAATTGAAAGTAAGGTGGCGATTCTTGCTTAATATTCGGCCCCTAGGAGATTTTTTTTTAATGAAAAACTGAGAGTGATTTTTAGTTGCCTTATGGTTTTAAGAAAATAGACACTTCAGAAGTGCTTGAAAACTGATGGATTACATACATATCTATATCTTGCTTATGCTAATTAAAAAGTTTTTTTTTAATTTTATTTATTTATTTATTTGTTTTCCCCCAAAGCCCCAGTAGATAGTTGTATGTCATAGATGCACATCCTTCTAGTTGTTGTACGTGGGACGCAGCCTCAGCATGACCGGAGAAGCGGTGCGTCGGTGCGCGCCTGGGATCCGAACCCGGGCCACCAGCAGCGGAGCGCGCGCACTTAACCACTAAGCCACGGGGCCAGCCCAAATTAAAAAGTTTTAATAAATTATGCTACAGATCATCACAAATTGTGAACCATCATAATCCAAATCAATGGGATTTTGTTTTATTGACGTAGTCAGTGTTCACTGATCCATGCCCCCAGTATCTGAGTATCTACTGTCTGTCAGGCAGTGTTCCAGATGAATAAGGAAGAACATATAAATGCTCTGGGAATGTAGAGGAGGAGTGTATATATTATTTGGCCTGTCTTTTCAAAATAATTTGTTTTAAAAGTGTATAAAAGTTGCTTCAATCTAGTTTGTTCTCCTTCTCTTTGTTTTCTATATTTAATATTTTTAAAAAGTAGAAGCAAAAACTAGTAGTATCTTTTCTGTGATGTGTCTCTGGTAAAGTATACTCTTTATTTAATTTCCTGGATCTTGTCCTTTTCTAATTGTACTTGTTCTTTATTTCTCTCTGGGTGCCTAGACTGGTTTCCATTTGTAATGTCTTTTCTGTTTCCCTTTCTGACCTGTGTGTCTTGTGTTTAAACAACTTTTGTTTCTTAGGACACTGATACATTTTTCTTCTTATTTATCTCAGGCTTTACTTGGACTCCTGTATCTTAGACTTTTTATTTTCCATGAATCATATCCTAAAATTTAAAAAGTTTGCTTTCCTTTTACATTCATTTTTTTCTTTAACTTTTTTCTTTTCCTTCACATCCTAAAGAATCCTTGTAATTTCTAATAATTTTTCCATTAACATTTAGATTTCCCAAGTAATTTCTCTATATTTTCTACCTTTCTAGGCAAAAGAAAAAAAAATTCTTCCACACATTCTAAGCCTTTATTACTATTAATAGGACTTTAAAAGTACCTATAGGTCTGAATATTTGCACTGAACTACATGTGTAGGAATTTTGATAGGTCCTAGAATATTTGTATTGGCATCAATCTTTAAGATTATCTATTCAGACCCCTTTATTATGTAAAGGAAAAGACAAGGTTCTGCTAATGAGACAGCTGAATCTCAAACCTAGCTCTATATCTCATGTATTTTTCCCAAAGCCACTAGATATTAATCAACCCAGAGTTTCTCATTTCAAATGAAATTATTAATCTTGAAAGTACCAAAGTAATAGAATTCTAATTCATGAATCTTTCATTGATCATTCCTCCTTGGGCTTCTTTACTTTTAAAATACATATGAATTGTAAAAAGAAATTTTGTTTTGCTCTAAAATTATAATTAAATTTGCCACTACAAGAGAGAAAGTAATTCTTTCAACTTGGCCTTTCTGCATTCAAGGCACCTTTTTTGACCCTGCTGATCTTTTCCCATACATTCTCACCATTGGTGTTACCTCCTAAGTATATAGTTGTAATGTGATTCCAGTAATACACTAAGTACATTTAAAATGCGTTCTTCATCATTATTATTTTCCTTTTCTTACTTTCTCTTTTATCATTCCTGATTTTCTTTCCCCTTCTTTCTCAAAATAATAGATAAACATGGAATTAGGTGGATAAAATTGAGACGGGAAGGGATTGCTGTTCTATTTTCTTTTTCTTCCACCTCAGCACCTGCCTACAGTTTGCCCCTGTAATTCCACCCATGATTTTTTTTTCAAAGACATATATATGTTAAATATATTTAGAATTGTCAGATTGACTTCAGCTTCTGTTCCCTTCTTCTGCTTTTCTATCACCACTATACACCAGTGCTTTTTAGACTCTAAGTCATCACCCATTAGTGAAGTCATAAAATCAGGTTAGTGCATTGCCCGACTACATTTTTTTAAATGAATAGAAAATATCAGTGCATTACATATAATAATGAGTTGAGGTTGAAAAAAAAAAAAGTTAGCAAGCCACAGGGCCTTAGCATTATAAGATTTGTACCATGGTTATACCCATTCAGTTAACCATGGGTTATAAACCCATCAGTGTGAAAATTTTAATTGGGAACCATGGTAAAGTTAGTCTTAAATCTCTTAATTGTCATTTTTGGATTAGCAAGTCTGTAGTATTGACTTGGAAAAAGGAAAAGAATTTTTGTTTTGGATGTCCCTTTTCACCCTTGTCTTTTGTCCTCCTCTTTTTCACCTGCCAAACTCCCCTAGTATTTTGGACTTTTGATTTGCCTTCATTGTATGAGGTGTCGTCTCCTGGCATATAGCTTTTCAGCTAGGCATTTGAAAAATTTTGTAAACTCTTTTTTTTTTTTTTTTTTTTTTTGAGGAAGGTTAGCCCTGAGCTAACATCTGTTGCCAATCCTCCTCCTTTTCGCTGAGGAAGATTGGCTCTGGGCTAACATCTATGCCCATCTTCCTCTACTTTATGTGGGACGCCCCCACAGCATGGCTTTGATAAGCAGTGCGGGGGTCCGGCCTGGGATCCAAACCTGCAAACCTTGGGCCGCCAAAGCGGATCCTGGGAACTTAATTGCTACGCCACCTGGTGGTCCCTGTAAACTCTATTTTTAACTACAATAATTTCTTTCAACACACTTCTAGTTCCATTAATTAGAATTAAAATGATCACTTCTTATATTTGTCAGCTGATTTAGCCTTGAACATAGAAGAGGAGAAAATTTATTAAGCTTGAATGGGTTCTCCCCAAATCTGTTCTTAACATGTCCTGGAATCAACATGTTCCTTTCTCCCCCAGAGTATCACATGGCAATCTCTTTTGTATTTTCCATTTTAATAGCAACTGGCAAAACTTTATTTTTTATTTTTTTTGTGAGGAGATGAGCCCTGTGCTAATATCTGCCAATCCTCCTCTCTTTTTGCTGAGGAAGACTGGCCCTGGGCTCACACCCGTGTGCATCCTCCTCCACTTTATATGGGACGCTGCCACAGCATGGCTTGCCAAGCAGTGCATAGTTGCCCGCCCAGGATCCGAACTGGTGAGCCCTGGGCTGCCGCAGCAGAGCGCTCGCACTTAACCGCTTGCGCCACCAGGCCGGCCCCAAAACTTTTTATTTAGATTTATAATCAAGAGTGATGTTAAATTTTATCTAGTAGTTCTTACATAATACTAGTTAAAATACCGAGCAATTCAAAATAACGTGTTAAAATTATGTAATAGCGACCTCTACTGGTTTTAATTATGGTATCCTGAAAGTGGATTTTAAAAACTTGGGAGGATGGAAGTGTCTTTTGTTTGAGGTGAATTACCTTCATTTATTAAAATAGAGAAATTAACATGAGTTCTTTCATTTTCAATGGAAATTCTAACTTAATAAGTGCTGGAAATTAAAATGAAGTATTTTGTTAAAATTTAATGACCTATGGAAGATTGAAACTCTAGTAATGAGCTACAGTGTATTAAAATTGCTGTTACCAATGTAAACCCTTGATTTCCATGATTTGTAAACAGTTTTGATGTCAAGTACATTTGCATTATGGTTAAAGAACAAAATTCTTAGAGGTTTCAAGCGCAAAATGCTACTTGAGCTTGTAATTCGTATTGAAAGTAAGGACAAATGAATGAGAATTGGATTTAGATATTAGCTTCTTAAGCTTAGGTCTTGTTGCTTGAAATTTTATATAAGTAATGTTTAAAATGGCTTCTACTCATTCTCTCATTAGCTTTATCACAGTGAGGTTGAAATTCACAATGTGATTTTCCCCCTAGAATAATACAAGGAATGTTGAGTCTCTTAATTGCCTAATTAAGAATCTATACATTGACAGTTACAGTTTTCTCTTAGCTTAACTATGTTTGTAGTGTAAATTATGCCACATGTGGAAAGCCTGATTTTGATATTCTTTGATTTTAAAAGTAGATTGTAAGTGAAGAGCACTATTTAATATATTTGTTGCTTAGTTGTTATTTTCCTATTTTCCAAGGAACGTGTTCAAAAAAGTTTCCCTCATCCAATTGATAAGTGGGCAATAGCTGATGCCCAATCGGCTATTGAAAAGAGGAAGCGAAGAAACCCTTTATCTCTCCCAGTAGAAAAAATTCATCCTTTATTAAAGGTAAAGCTGAAATACTGCCTTCTTGCCTTTTAAAAGCACAATAAAACCCACTATTTTCAAACACCGTATTTTATGGATAGTAGAGTCAACTGAAGATTAAAATGCTGTCATTTTAATTTTTCCAGGAATTCATGTCATGGGGAGGGATGATATGATAATAGGAAAGTAAAGTTGGGCAAAATGATTTAAAGTAATTTCAGATCAACAGTAATAATCAAGCGAATTGAAAGAACTAAGAAAAATTATAATTGTGGATTTTGTTCATCTTAGCTGTTACTAGAACCTCAAAGAGAATTTATAAAACTCCTTTCTTGTTGGTTAGACCCAAGTGTCCCTGTAAATCCTTCAGATCTTAATCTTTTACATCATTAGGTGTGTAGGGACCTCTGTGAGACTGCCCTAGGGCTATGTGTAATCTTTGAACAAAAATTCCCCAACGATCACCTAAACTATCCAGTCCTACTTGTCATTTAAATGAGTCAGTCAGTTGAAAATTTCTCCAGAACTAATAGAATGTAGAGTTTCTAGAAATTATTCTTTTTTATTTAATACAGTGAACAAACTGTTGATTAACTCTCACATCAAAAATATAGGTATTATAATTAAAACCTTAGTACTTTTGATATCGGTAATTGTTTTTTTATTATTATTTTTGCGTGTGTGAGGAAGATCAGCCCTGAGCTAACATCCATGCCAATCCTCCTCTTTTTGCTGAGGAAGACTGGCCCTGAGCTAACATCCGTGCTGATCTTCCTCAACTTTTTTTTTATGTGGGACGCTGCCACAGCATGGCCTGACAAGCGGTGCGTCGGTGCACGCCTGGGATCTGAACCCAGGCTGCCAGCAGCGAAGCGCATGCACTTAACTGCTATGCCACGGGGCCGGCCCCAATATCAGTAATTTTATATGTACTATAAGAAGCAAAATGCTAATGCTTGCATATCTTATCTCTAAATTTTATTACCCAACAAAGTTATCATCCTCAGTTTGTAGATGAGGTAACTGAGGCAGAAAATGATTTAGTTTCTTTTTAGTCCAAGTTCACAGGGCTCTAAGTGATACTGTTAGGAAATCCAGGTCTGTTTGATCTTGTCTAAGATTTAAGGCTAAACGCTTGGATGATGTTTAAGACTGTCAACAAGGTATGTTTTGTACTTGAGTTGTTTGAATACAAATATCTACCTATGTCTTAATAACTGGTCTGAGGAAATAATTGGAAGTTATAGAAAATTACTAAGGTATTAGTAATTGTATACTTCTTTATAATTCTCTTTTCATGATTTTTACTAGTCATACATTGAATTATATTCTAAGAGAATTAACAAATTGAGGTATGTGCATGCTGTATTAATGATCCTAAATTTTGAGTTTTGTGATCTAATTGTGTATATCATTTCAATTTGTTAATACATCCTCATCACTATAAACATCTAATAATTTTTACATATCCTTAAATGTAAATGCAACCTATACCTAACTTATAAGCAAACTTCTTATGTCAAAGTTTTTTTTTTTCTTAATGAGATTGCTTAGAAAATAGAATTTTTTTTACTATAGGAACTGGTCAGCCCCACAAAAGCCCATACTTTCTTTAAAGTCTAATAATTGGAATAGTTAATGTGCTTTTAATAACCACTACTGCTCAGTAGGACATAGCATGAATTTTGTTCCATAGATACAGCTCAGATACCTGGAATGTGCCACTAAGGTTTTGGGAAGTCCAGATTTCTTTGGAAAGAAGGGTAGAGGTATAAGGCTAGTAGATATTCCCAGATACTTATAATATATTAACTCTTGTTCTGCATAAAGGAAAAAAACTTTTGTCATAATTAATTCCAGGTGTTTTGAATTAGGTAACAATGAGCATTTCCCCTCCTCCTCCAAACTTGGGCTTCCCTTCCTGGGTTAGGGATTATCTATTTAGTAGTCTGTACTTCTTAAGTATTTTACGTGATCATAGGTAATTTTGCCTTACCTTTTCTTAGCTTACATTTTCAAATAGCAGTATGTATCCAATAGCAATTCATAGGTGAAGCATTTAAAATTAAATACTGTTGATAATCACAGGCCTCAGTAAAAGTTAAGCTAAATTGTATACATGTTTATTTTTAATCAGTGTGTCAAATTTATAGTATATGATTTTTCAACATGCTTTTCTTTTAATTTTCCAGGAGGTCTTAGGTTATAAAATTGACCACCAGGTTTCTGTTTACATAGTAGCAGTATTAGAATATATTTCAGCAGACATTTTAAAGTTGGTGGGGAATTATGTACGAAATATACGGCATTATGAAATTACAAAACAAGATATTAAAGTGGCAATGTGTGCTGATAAGGTAGGATACTGATCTTCTATATATTCTTAAGTTTTTATTTGTGACTTATTGATGCTAACATTACTATGCAGACAGAATAAAACTGTTTATTATGTGTTAGGATATATTTCTAGGAATCTAATAGCAAGTACTCAAGATATCACTTTACAGAAATAGAGTATTATATACATGGTATTAAAATGTGTTTAAACATGTCGTGCAGTTTTCGAGTACGTACTATGTGCTCACACAGGGAGGAGATACAAGAGGAGTATAAAACAAGCCCCAGAGTTGAGGAAGTGATACTTATATTTGTGAAACAAGCAGAAAGTAAGGCAAGATAAAATGTCATTTAATTGTGTTATAGGGATAATGATATAGAAGTTCACAGCAGGGGAAAGATGAGGTTCAGCAAGAATAATAATAGTAGAATTCATGGAAAAAACAGGAGTTGTTTTGATCAGTCTCCAACAAATGTAGGCAAAGAGGCCAACTAGAAGGCTATAAGAATTATTCACAGATGAGGTGCTAAGGCCCTGGAATGAGGTGGTGATGGTAAGGGTGTGAAACAGAGGAAACTAATTCAGAGAGAAATCCAAGACAGGATTTGGGAATAAATTAGAAGTAATAGTTAACAAGAGAGACAGACAAATAGATAGACACTAGTATTGATAGAGAACTTGGAGGAGACAGTTTGTGATACCAGATGTAGAATTCTGTTTTAGAGAAGCCGTGGGGGGGGTGTTGGCAATATATCTAAGAAGAGATAATTGTGTGTCTGCTTTTTATCATTTAAGAACTGTATTCAAAGAACAGCTTAGGGTGCTTAACTTCAAATTTGACTATAAATTCCTTTTTTGTTATACTTTTTTTTATCTCTCTATGTAGGTATTGATGGATATGTTTCATCAAGATGTAGAAGATATAAATATATTATCTTTAACTGATGAAGAGCCTTCCACCTCAGGAGAGCAAACTTATTATGATTTGGTAAAAGCATTTATGGCAGAAATTCGACAATACATAAGGGAACTAAATTTAATTATAAAAGTTTTTAGAGAGCCCTTTGTTTCCAATTCAAAATTGTTTTCAGCTAACGTAAGTATCATTCTGTACAAGTATATCATTGCATGTGTTGTGAATTTTACGTTGCTACTCAAATTTGAATTTGTATATAGTTCGTGATTGGTAATTTGTCAGTTTTTTTTAAGTTGTGGGATTTAATTTGTAGTGCCTATGATCACAAAGTTGCTTCAACGGTTTCAATAACTTAAGCATCAGAAATTAAAAGAGAAAATCTAAACTAGACTGATTATATAAGTGCAAATAAATTCATGGAATCTTCCAGGTACTCCAAAGAATAAAGCCTCTTGTTTAGGTGGAAGATTTTTTTTTGCTTAATTTGACTCATTTGAGTCATTCAACCAACACTTCATCAGTGCTGCCTATATTGTTGGATGCCATGCTTGGCAATGGGGATTCAAAGATGGATAAGAAACATTTCCTTCCCTCAAGTTTAGTCTAGTCAAGACAAAGATGTAAACTTCAAATTAAATGGCAATTCAATGTGGTAATTACCATAATAGAAGTATGACAGCAGTGTTTTTGGGAGCACAGAGGAGGGAGCCATTAACTTAGAGAAGGAATTACTGATCTTACAATAGTAATCAAACCAATCTAATTGGTTCCTGGGGAAATGCTGAGTGAGAACAGTTGAGATTGTCTCAGGAAGTTGCAGTCTAGAAATTTCTAGAACTGTAGCCACACAGCCTTGGTTGACTGATGGAGAAGCAGTGCTCACTACAAAGGCTGAGACTGGGGCTCAAGTTATGGCAGTGAGTGAACATTAAAAGGTAAAGGAGTAGATTATGAGTTGCACAAATCTGTAAATATAGTGAAAACCATTGAATTGATCACTTTAAATAGATGAATTGTGTTGCTATTTATTTTAATAAAGTTGTTTAAAAAAATAAAGGAGTAAAGGATAGGCAAAGATTTCTTAGGACACAAAAATCAAGAATCATAAAATAAAAAATTAATGAATTGGACTTCATTAAAATGAAAAACTTTTGCTCTTTAAAAGATATTGTCAGAAAAGTAAAAAAGTAAGTCACGGATTTGAAACATATATCTAACAAAGGACTTCTATCCAGAATATATGAAGAACTTTTATAATTAAATAATTAGAAAAACAGCCTGATATTTTTAAGTGGGCAAAAAATTTGAAAACTTTATAAAAGAAGATATACCAATGACCAAAAAGCATATCAAAAGTGGTCAACATCAGTAGTTGAGATATTAAGACCACAATGGGATACTACTACATACTCATTAGAAAGGCTAAAATTAAAAAGACTGACAATACCAGAGTTGAAAAGAATGTGGAGCAACTGCTTGTGGGAGCGTAAAATTATCACATTGCTTCCAAGAATGTAATCTGGTATAAATACTTAGGAAAAGAGTTTGGCAGTTTGGCATAACTTTAAACATAAACTTGCCATACTACCTAGCAATATCACTCCTAGGTTTTTACCCAGAAGAAATAAAAACACGTGCATACAAAACTTGTTCATGAATCTTAATAGCAGCTTCATTTGTAATAGCCCCAAACTGGAAATAACCCCAATATCCCATCCAAAGGTGAATGGATATACAAGTTGTGGTATGTCCAGACAATGGAATACTACTCAGCATTAAAAAGGAATGAAGTAGTTATATATGCAACAATAGGGATGCATCTCAAAAACATGAGCAAAGAAACTAGACACAAAAGACTATATACAATTCCATTTGTTTAATATTTTAGAAAAGACAATTCTAATCTATAGTGACAGAAAGCAGATCACTGGTTTCCGGGGGCATTAGTGGTGATTAAGGGGGTGGGGCACAAGGAAACTTAAGGTAATGAAAGTTTTGTATCTTTTTTTGTTGCTGAGGAAGATTCGCCCTGAGCTAACATCTGTGGCCAGTCTTCCTCTATTTTATATGTGGGTCACTGCCACAGCATGGCTGATAAGTGGTGTAGGTCCGTGTCTGGGATCCGAACTTGCGAACCTAGGCCACTGAAGCAGAGTGCACCGAACTTAACCTCTGTGGGGCTGGGCCGGCCCCAGAAGTGTTTTGTATCTTGATTATGATGATATTTATTTATTTATTTATTTATGGCCTCAGCATGGCCGGAGAAGCGGTGCGTCAGTGCGCGCCCAGGATCCGAACCCGGGCCGCCAGCAGCGGAGCACGCACACTCAACCACCAAGCCACAGGGCCGGCCCTATGATGATATTTACAAGAGTAAATAACTACATAAAATCTCATCAAAAAGTACACTTAAAATAGGTGTACAGTTTTCACCCCTTATCCGCAGTTTCAATTTCTGTGGTTTCAGTTACCTGTGGTCAACGGCAGTCCAAAAATATTAAATGGAAAATTCCAGAAATAAACAATTTATAAGTTTTAAATTGTGCTCCATTCTGAGTGGCATGATGAAATTTATTACCTTCCCACCCGGGACATGAATCATCCCTTTGTCCTGTGTATTCACACTGTATACAGAACCCACATGTTAGTCACTTAGTAGCCCTCTCAGTTATCAGATGACTATCTCGGTATCACAGTACTTGTGTTTACTTAATAATGGCCCCAAAGCGCAAGATAGTGATGCTGGCAATTCAGATATGCCAAAAAGAAGTTATTGTTGTTAATCTCTTACTGTGCCTAATTTATAAATTAAACTTTATCATGGGTATATGTGTATAGGAAAACCATGGTATATATAGGGTTCGGTACTCTCTGCAGTTTCAGGCATCCACTGGAGGTCTGCTGTATCTTATTGGATCTGAATCGTGCCTCAAAATTGATTTGACAAAAAAATATAGTCACTGATAAAGATAATCAAATAAAAAAATAGTAATTGAAAAAATGCAAATTAGTACTTGTTTGTCAATTATGTAAACATTTTTCTAAAAGTTAAGATTGGCAATATTCAATATTGTAAGGGTTTGGCAAAACAGTTACTCCCATAAACCACTTATGTGAGGGTAAACCAGTGGACTCTTTTTTTAGAAAATATCCATTGACATTTTAAATACATACCCCATGACAAAATTCTTAAAGATTTTTTACCCAGGAATCTAACCTACAGAAAATCTTACAGAAGTCATGAAGTGTTGTATTAGAGCATACTTGTATGCATATATATTTGTAATAAAAATAAGATAACAGAAGAGTGGAATGAATAAGTGAGATAAAAGGGGGCTATATGGTTTCATATGGATTCTTTGTCATTACTGGTAGATACACAAGAGCTTGGCATGCCACAAGAAAGGCTGGGTAAGAGAAGAGCTGAGGCAGATAGGAAGCATGCGTAAAGTACTTCTGCTGCATACCAAAGTACGGTGGTTGTCTTGAGGAAAAACACTGTATGATTGTTTGAGTTGCAAAATGAACTAGCCTTTTTTCATGAAACACTGCTTTTACCTGAAAGAATGATTGATAACCTATGGTTAGTCAGACTTGCGTATTTGGCAGACAGTCCTCAAAAATGAATGAAATGGGGAAAAAAAAATGAACGAAGTGAACTTGTCACTTCAAGGAAAATAACTGGCAGTATTTGTTGACAGTGATAAAATTTGAGCTTTCAAGTGAAATTAGAATTTTGGAAAATTTGTATCCACTCCCATGATCGGTAGTGGTACAAATGGATTTGGTCTTTTAACACTGTATAGTGAAATGTGTTAACTGTGTTAATGTTTGTAAGATCTGCAGAACTCAGTGGACCAATCTTTTCCAAGTGACCAAACTCATAGTGCTGCAAAATCACACGTGGGTAAAAGATCCATTCAAAGTTCAGAATAGGCTAATGGATTTTAATGTAACAGTACAAATTTATATGGTTTCAGATTTCACATTGCAACTAACCTTTAAGAAACGACTGTTTGTTGAATTTTGGTGTAATATCGTAAAAGGACATTCACTCCGTTTATATGAAATGTCCGGAATAGGCAATAGAGAGACAGAAAGTAGATTAGTGTTTGCCAATGACTGAGGGGAAGAGAAGAGTGGAGAGTGTTCTTTTTCGGGTGATGAAGATATTCTGGAATTTGATAGTGGTGATGTTTGAACAGCTCTGTGAATATGTAAAAACCATGGAATAGTACACTTTAAAAGGGTAAATTTTTATGATATGTGACATATCTCAATAAACCATACAGAGAAAAGGATATTCACAATTATTTGAATAGACTATTAAAATAGTCCTTCCTTTTCCAACTACTTATCTGTGTAAAGCTAGATTTTCTTCATATACTTTAACCAAAACAATGTATCACAACAGATTGAATGCAGAAATATATATGGAGCTATCTTCTATTAAGCTAGATTTTAGAGATTTGCAAAAATGTAAAATAATTCCTTTCTTCTCACTAAATTTTTTGTTCTAGAAAAATATAGTTACTTTTCATAAAAGTGCTACTTATTGTTATTTCTAAATAAATGTTTTAAAATTTTCTGGTTTCAACTTCCAGTATAGTAAATATTGATAGAGACAATTATAAACAAAAGCCTTTTGGAGTCTTCAATAATTTTTAAGAGTGTAAAAGAGTCCCGAAACCAAAAAGTTTGAGAACCACTGACCTAGAGAAATATATTTGCAAATTGTACATCATTGCAAAAGAAATTCTTGAATTGACTTATATTTGTAAGTCATTAAAATTTCTCACTGTATCTGCCACGTTAAATTTCGTGATTGTAAAATGACTTGTTAGCTCAAAATTTGTTTTTTATTATACAACCTAACTGAATTAATGTTTTGCCTCTAACAGGATGTAGAAAATATATTTAGTCGTATAGTAGATATACATGAACTTAGTGTAAAGTTACTGGGCCACATAGAAGATACTGTAGAAATGACAGATGAAGGCAGTCCCCATCCATTAGTAGGAAGCTGCTTTGAAGACTTAGCAGAGGTAAGTACTTTAATTATATACCAAAAAAAGTCTGCATAAAAACCATGTATTTGCAATAAAATTGGAATCTTAATTCTTGTTTCCAGCTTAAGTCATAATATAAACTGCTGACTGCTCAGCTGTATTGCCCATTCCTCATAGGGTCATTATCAACATTTGTTTCTACTTTCTTATGAAACATAGAAAAAGTAATCTGTCATCCATTTTAAAAAAGTAGATCCCACAGAGGGGGGAGGCATTTACAGCTGACATGCAATCATCTATCTTACATAGCAAGGTTAAGAAAAATCGATGAATGCCCTATCAATGAAGAGGCCATTGAACTTGGATCCGAGGTCAGACTACTTGTGTTCCAGTCTAAACTCTGCTACTTATTAGTTGTATGTGATTGTGGGCAATTTATTTCACATCTCTAAACCTCTGTATTTATGTTTGTAAAATAAGGATAATAATAGGTCTCAGGGTTTTTGTGAAAATTAAATAAAATAACCTACCTGAAATGTTTAGATAACCACCTTCACACACAGTAAGCTACTTTATATGTGATAACTGCGCATTTAGAGTAGGATGGGTGAAGTGAATAGGAAAATCAAGTCCAGGACCTAGATGATTCAGATCCATAGGGGTAGAGAAATGGTAACCCTCTCCTTGGATATTTCAAATGCTAACATCTATGAGTTAGTCCTAATAAGTTGAATTGATAGTCATTCTGAGATTTCTAGCTCTTGCTTGTTCTCGCTCTAAAATCCACTGTATCTTTTTTTATAACACAGGGTTGAGTTTGTAAAACGTAAAAAATTTAAGACTTTCAGGCAAAATAGTATAGTAAGTTTAAGCTCACTGCAGCCCTTCCACTCTTGCTTCAAACACATGGAAGTCATAAAGTATAAAAAGAAAAAAAGGAATATACATCACTAGACTTAAAAACAAAATCAGAAATGGAACAGACATTCAAGGTAGTGAGCTCTGGTAGGTGGGTGTTTAGCTCTTGAGGATAATGAAGACTAGATGTGCTCCATGAAAGTGAGCAGGACTTCCTGCTCCAAGACCCTGGCTATAATAGGATGCAGGGGAAATCTGCCAACCTGCTGCCAGAAGGTTTTGTAGAAAGTTGTGGACTTGAAGTGGTGAGACGAAAACATTACCTTATAACAAATATACGTTAAAACCTAACAAAGTATCCCATGTTATTAAGCCAATATGATCACAGAGCCTGAGAGCCAAAAGTCATTTTAAGAGCAGGTTCTAGTCTGGTAGAGTGATCATAAAGGGATGGGAGAGAAAAAAGGAAACCAAAAGTAAAAGCCTCCCCCTAAGAAGCTTATAATACAGAATTCCAAAATACAAGACAAATACTAATACTTAGAATGATATCTAACAAAATCAACAATTAGAACATGAATTCATTCTAGATGAAATTAATTTTGTACAATAGACATACAAAGAGTTTAAAAGAAGTTTAGGATGCTAAAGAGATAAATGTAGGAATATGATCCATTATAAAAAAGACATTGTGAAACTAAAATAAGGAGAAAGGAAACAAGAACAAGTATCAAAAGAAACAGTTAGGGATATTGAGAATTAGGTATACAGACATTGAAATAAAAACTCATTATGTAGTATAACATTTGCCAGACCTAGTTCAAGGATAAAATTAGTGAATTGAAAGGTAGGTTTGAGGAATTCACTGAGATTGTAACACAGAGAGACCAACATAAGAATATGAAAGACCAATTAAGAGTAATAAAGGCTACATTGAAAGGCTTGAATATACATCTAATAGGAGTTTAAGACAAAGAATGATGGAGAAGCAATATTTGAAGAGATAAAAATTGAAAATTTTCCAGAAATGGAGACACAAGTTCCCAGAGCAAAGACCAATTCCAAGTATTGGACAGGATAGATAAAAATAAACCCACAGCCAAAAACGTTGTGGTGAAACTATAGAACATCAAGGATAAATAGAAAATCTTAAAAGCTCTGAGAGAGAAAATAGAATATTACCTGAAAAGGAACTGCAAATAGAATGACAGGAGGCTTCTCTTTAACAGTAGAGGCTAGCAATCAGTTGAGTGATATCTTCAAAGTACTAAGGGAAAATGGAATTTTCTGCCCAACTAAACTTTTATTCAAGAGTGAGTGCAAAATTTAAAATAATAAAGCTTGCAGAAGCAAACATAAGAATCTTCATGACCTTGAAATAGGCAAAGATTTCTAAAACAAGACACAAACCACTAACCATAAAAGATTGATAAACTGGACTTTGTTAAATGTAAGAACATTTGTTCATCAGTAGACAAAATTGAGTGAAAAGGCAAAGCTATAGACTGGGAGACAATATTTGCAGTATCTATAGCCAATGAAGGACTCATACCCCAGAGTATATAAAGAACTCCTAGAAATCAATAACTAAAAGACAGCTTAGTTTATCTCAAAAATAGACAAAAAACCTGAGCGGGTACTTTCTAAAAGAAGAAAAGGTGTTTAACATCATTATCCATTAGGGAAATGCAACTTAAAACGATGGAGCAGTTGGAACTCTACGTTGCTGGTGCAGGGGGTGTAAATTGGTACAGCCACTTTGGAAAACTGGTATATCTACTAAAGCTCAGCATACAATGTACCCTGTGATCCAGCAGTTTCACTCTTGGGCATATACCAGACAAAAATGAGTGCCCTTGTTTACCAAAAGACATGTTCAAGAGTCTTCGTGGCAGGTTTATTTATAATGGATAATTTGTGATATATTCACACAGCACAATGCTATATGGCAATAAAAAAGAATGAACTACTGATTTAAAAAAAGCAACAATGTTGAGCGAAATAAGACTCAAAATACTATAAAATTCTATTTGTAGAAAGTTTAAAAACATGTAAACAGATCTTTGGGAATAGAGGTTAGAAGAGTGGTTGACTGTTGAGCATGAAGAAGCTTCTCTGAGGTGCTGGATTTCTGTTTCCTTATCTGGGTAGTGATTACACAGCTGCATTGCATACACATTTAAAAATTCATAAAATTGTGGACTTTATGTAAGTTATACTTCAATTTAACAAAAATGAGAGGAAAAAAGTGAGAAATAAAAACAGACGTACATTGACCAAGAGAGTTTACTAGCCATATGCCCTCATTACAGGAAGTATTAAAGGGATGTTCTTTAGCAAGAAGCAAAGTTGTACTCGGAAGTCAAAAAATACAAGAACTAATGGTGAGAAATGTGTTGGTAAATTTGATAAACTATTGAATATTTTAAAAATAAAACTTTAACTTTTGTATTTAAAAGGAAGGGTTAAACTAAACTTATAAGCACCAGTAATAAAATGTACAGTGTGTAAAGTGGGCTTGTATTCAGAAGGATAGAAAAACTGAACAACTTTAAACTCGCTCTAAAATTTAGAAAAATTTGTAGATAACAAACTATATTTGATTTTTTGAAACATTTAGGAAAATCACGAAAAGAATAGAAATAACCCATAGCTTACAATGTACAGATGGAGAAAAAAGAACTATAGTAACACTTTTTATCATTTCTGCTGATAATAGGAAAGAATAATGAAGCAAAGAAAAATAATGATAATGAAAACAAAATAATAATATACAAAAAAACTAACTTCATTATACTCCTAATTAGTAACTCAGTATATATAAACTGATGAACTCACCTATTTAAAGAAAGTACTTATTTTTGATTTTTAAAAGTCCATTTTATGCAGCTTGTTGCAAGAGACCTAAAACAGAACCACAGAGATATTTAAAATAAAGGATTGAAAAGTCATTACATATAAAAACAAATAAAAGGAAGCTGGGATATAAAAATCAATTGATAGAAGTTGACAAAGTAAGCTCTGAGGGGGAAAATATTAGTAAGGGCATCTGTGAAGCTGGGGAGATTCCGGCCAGGCCAAGGACTTCAGATGTCATAGTCCTCTCAGCCTTTCAACCCTCCCTCAAAGCTCCTCAATAAAATGGTTTTATCCACCCCTCCCCCCACCAAAAAAAAAAAATTAGAGAGGAACACTACCTAATAGTAAAAGGAAATAAGAACAAGATGATGAAGATTTAATAATCGTGAATGTGTATGCACTTGATTATAAAGCCTCAAAATATAAGAAATAAAAACTGACAGAATTACAAGGAGAAATGGAAAAGTTTACCATCATAGTAGGAAATTATAGCACATCTCTATGAAAAACAAAAAAAAGAGATTAGTAAGGCTGTAGAAGATTAGAATAACAAAATGAACAGGTTAGATATATATATATATATATATCAATGAAGCAAATATATATATTACCCTGTACCTAACAGTAGAACCAGCCCTGGTAGTCTAGTGGTTAAGATTTGGTGCTCTCACTGCCTTGGCCCACATTCGTTTCCCAGTCAGGGAACCACACTGCCCATTAGTCAGTTGTCGTACTGTGGTGGCTGCATGTTGCTGTGATGCCAAAAGCTATGCCGCCAGTATTTAAAATATCAGCAGGGTCACCCATGGTGGACACTTTTCAGCGGAACTTCCAGACTAAGACAGACTAGGAAGAAGGACTTGGCCACCCACTTCTGAAAAAATTGGCCATGAAAACCCTCTGAATAGCAGCAGAGCATTGTCAGATGTAGTGCTGGAAGGTGAGAGGATGGCGCAAAAAGACTGGGCAGAGTTTTGCTCTACTGTACACAGACTGGCTAGGAGTTGGCATTGACTCAACAGCACTAAAACAACAACGTAACAGTAGAGACTAGATTCTTTTCAAGATAGAAGTTCACAATATTAGATTTAAAAAGTCTCAAATTTCATATAATAGTATACAGACCATCTTTTCTGACTGCATGAAATTTAAATTAGAAATCACAGTAAAAAGTTTAAAAATACTTGAAAACCATAAGAGTGAATTTCTAAATATCTCATGGGTTAAAGAGGCAGTGACAATGAAAATTACAAAATATTTGAAACTGAACAAAGGTGAAAGTACTGTATATCAAAACTTGTAACATGCAGCTAAAGCAGTGCATAGAGAGAAACGTATAATTTTAGACATTTTTAAAAAAAAATAGGAATAACTAAAATGAGTAAAGTTTTCAATCCAAGAAAGAGGAAAGATAAGGTAAATTTAAGAGAATATAAGAAAGGAAGTAACAGAAGAACAGAATTAATGAACTAGAAAGCACGCAATAGATACAACAAAACCGCTAGTAAGACTGATTAAGGGAAAAAAAACAAAAAGTACAAATGTTAGGAAGAAAAAGACATAACTACAGGTAGTGATTTTTTGTGTGTGTGTGTAAGATCAGCCCCGTGCTAACATCTGCCAATCCTCCTCTTTTTTTTTTTTTTTTTTTTTTGCTGAGGAAGACTGGCCCTGGGCTAACATCCGTGCCCATCTTCCTCCACTTTGTGTGGGACACTGCCACAGCATGGCTCACCAAGCAGTGCATCGGTGCGTGCCTGGGATCCGAACCCGCGAACTCTGGGCCACCGCAGCAGAGCGTGCGCACTTAACTGCTTGCGCCACTGGGCCGGCCCCCAGATAGTGATTTTTTAAATCACAGAAGAATACTAAGATCCACTTGAAAATTTTTGAGAACTGGAATGAAATGGTTAATTTTTTAAAAAATATAAAATAGGAAAATTGACTAAGAAGAAGTAGATATTCTGATTAACTTAAAAACCATTAAAAATTGAATAGATAATCAAAATTATGTTTCAGCAAATGACTTGAGACCTAGTGTTACAAGTTTTATTGATTTTCAAGAAACAGTTAATCTTACTCTTTTGCAAATTGTTCCCAAAAATAGGGATACAAAGGATAACTCAATTTATCAGGATTATATACATACATTATCAAAACTGGGTAAGAACAATATAAGAAAAAAAATGTGAATCACTCTCACATAGTAACAAAACTGGCAAAGAAAATTCATCAGTTTATAATATAATAAAACACTGTGGCCAAGTATGATATATCTTAGGAAGTTTACTCTTAAGTAGTTTGAAGTGTTTAAAAAGTTAATGTAGGAGCTGGCCAGGTGGCATAGTGGTAAGTTTGTGCACTCTGCTTTGGTGGCCTGGGGTTCGCGGGTTTGGATCCTGGGTGCGACCTACACACCACTCATCAAGCCATGCTGTGGTGGTGTCCCACATACAAAATAGAGGAAGATTGGCACAGATGTTAGCTCAGGGCCAATCTTCCTCACAACAACAACAACAAAAGTTAATGTAATATTCCACATTAACATTAAAATCTCAACAAACAAGAAAAAGCATATAAAATTAAACATTCATTCATGAATTTCTTAAAAATGTTGAGCAAAGTAGGAATAGAAGGGAACTTTTTTAATCTAATAAAGGATATATATCAAAAACCTATAAAAGATATACTAAATGGTTAAGCTATAGGAGAATGCCACTATCACTACGTCTGTTCAGCACTCTAATAGAGGTACTAGCCAAGAGACAGAAAGAGAATAGAAGAGACAAAATTGTCCTATTTGTAGTCAACATAATTGTCTACATAGCAAATTGAAGAAAATTTATATAGTGTTAGACCTATTAGGCAAATTCAGTATAGTTGCTAGATAAAAGATCATAATCTAAAAATTGCTAGCATTACTATGCTCAGTTATAACCCCTTAAATATATAATGCTAAAGGAAAAAGTCTCCATTCACTATAGAAACAAAACTGTCAGGTATTCAGAAATAAACCCAATAAATATATGCAGGATTTTTATTAAGAAAATCATAAAATAGATTCATAAGGAAGCTCTGAATAAATGGAAATACTTATCATGTTCATGGATGGAAAGACTTAATATTATAATGATGCCAATTGTCCCCCATATAATCTATAAATCTGGTACATAGCGAACTGATCCTAAAATTCGTGTGGAAGAATGAAGGGACAAAAATAACAATTTTGACGTGGAACAAGTTGAGGGGACTTACCCTGCCAGATTTTAAGATTTGTTACAAAGCCACAGTGAATAAGAATGTAGTAGTGGTGTAGGTATAGACAATTAGACAGTGGAACAGAATTAAACGCCCTGAAAAAAAAATACACATGCACACATGATATATGACAGATTACATTATTAACCAGTAAAGGAAGAACAAACTAATTAATAAAGGATGCTGGGTCAAAACTGGCTATCCGTATGGAAAGAAAAAATTCCTTCCTTAGCTCACGTCATACACAAAAAGTTCTCAAAAGACTAAAAATATGCAAATAAAAAGCAAAACTTTAGAAGTTCAGAAGAAAATATAGGAGAATATAGTTATGACTTTGAGATAGAAAGGGTTTCTTAAAGAGCGCATAGAAAGTGCAAACCATAAAAGAAGAGATTAAAAATTTAAAACTTCTGTTCACAAAAAGACACCATAAAGTTATGTGAAGCACAAAGGAATGAAGTTGAACTCCTTACCCCACAGCATATGCAAATATAAACTCAAAATGGATCAAAGATCTAATGTAAGAGCTAAAATTATACATCTCTTAGAAAGCATGGCTAAATCTTCATGACCTTAGCTTTGGCAAAGGATTCTTAGATATGGCACCAAAAGCACAAACTACAAAAGAAAAAAATACATAAGTTGAACTTAAAAACTTCAGCGCTTCAAAGGACACCATCAGAAGTGAACAGACTGCACACAGAATGGGAGAAAATACTTGCAAATCATATGTCTGATAAGGGTCTAGTATTCAGTGTATATAAAGAACTCTTACAAAAAGACAACCCAATTTTATTTTATTTATTTATTTATTTATTTTTTGTGAGGAAGATTAGCCCTGAGCTAACATCTGACGCCAATCCTCCTCTTTTTGCTGAGGAAGATTGACCCTGAGCTAACATCTGTGCCCATCCTCCTCTACTTTATATGGGGTGCCGCCACAGCATGGTTTGACAAGTGGTGCGTTGGTCTGCGCCCGGGATCCAAACCTGCGAACCACGGGCCGCTGAAGCGGAGCACACGCACCTAACCGCTACGCCACTGGGCTGGCCCTGACAACCCAATTTTAAAATGGGCAAATGATTTGAGTAGGAATTGCTCCAAAGGAGATATAGAAATGGCCAAAAAGCCACATGAAAAGACACTTAACATCATTAGTCATTAGTGAAATGCAAATCAAAACATTATGAAATACTACTTCATGCCCATTAAGGTGGCTAGAATAAAAAAAGAGGAAAACAACAAATACTGGTGAAGATGTGAAGAAATTGAAACCCTCATACTTTGCCAGTGGGAATGTAAAATGGTGCAGCTACTGTGGAAAACAATTGGGTGGTTCCTCAGAAAGTTAAACATAGAATTACCTTATGATCCAGCAATTCCAAAAGGTTGCACACTGTATAATTCCATTTATATAACATTCTTAAAATGAGAAAACTATTGAGATGCAGAATAGGTTAGTGATTGCTGGGGCCTAAAGAGGAGGTGATAATAGGAGGGAGGTAGGTGTGGTTATAAAAGGGCAACAAGAGAGATCTTTGTGGTCATAGAAATATTTTATACTTTACTACATCAGTGTCAATGGCTAGGTTGTGATATTGTACTGTATTGTACTATTGCAAGATGTTACCATTGTGGCAAACTGGGTAGTGTGCACACAGGCTCTTTCCATATTATTTCTTAGAACTGCATGTGAATTTAAATGACCGCCAAACAAAAAATTACCTACCAAAAAAAGAGATATGTTTATGCAGTAGAATATTATACAGAGTTTAAAATAAATGAACTGGAAGGAACTGCATGAATCAAAATGGGTAAACCTTGAGAACAACTTTGAATGTAAAAAGCAAATTGCAGAAGAATGTATATGTTATGGTATTTATATAAAGTTTGAAAATATTGCCTTGTTTCTTAATACATATGTAATTATGATATAAAAATATACAGGATAGTGATTTCCTCTGGGAATCAGCAGGAGAGGAGATAAGCTTGTGAAAGGGACCCAGGAGGATCAATTATATCTATACTATTTTATTTCTTTCTAAAAAAAAGCTGAAGCAAATATTGTAAAATTTTGAGCTTTACTGAGCTAGATGGTGAATATAGTTAGGCTGTTCTCTGTACTTTTCTGTATGTTTAGAATATTTTCTACATTTTTAATTGTTAATACACAATTATGTATATTGATTATTAAATTTTTTAATGAATCTTATAAGTATTACATTTTAAGCAATAAACTAATCGTAAAATCATCTAGTGACTTACACGTGCATTCTTAGAAGTGCTTAGAACTCCCACTCTACAAATTTATCCTCAAGAATAAAACTATGTGACGACGGCTTGGATTTCCAGTTAGTTGTCGATTTGTTTTTCTCTTGAGATTAGATATTTTAGAATGATAATACTAGGTACCATTTATTCAGTGCTTACCATATGCATATACTATATGCTATTGTAAGCACTGTGCATATGATATCTCATTTAATTCCTGAAACAACCCCTTGAAGTAGGTATTACCCACATTTTCCAATGAGGAAACTGGCTTAGAGAGAGTAAGTAGTTTGTCAAAGGTCACATAGCTAATAAGTAGTACAATCAGAATTGGAACGTGGGTCTCTATGGACTCGAAAGGCATGCTTTTAAGTCACTAAACTATATAGCCTTTCCTTTATGTATATAGTTGTCATAAAAATTCTATAATAAGAGTTTATTGAAAGGGGAGGAGAGCAAACATTTTCTGCTGTATATGATAATTTCTGGAGTTCAAGAGACCCAAGATATAAGCATCTAATCACTTTTTTTTTTTTTTTGTATTCCAATAAACCTTTATTTACAAAAGCAGGAGGCAGGTCCATTTGGCCTGCAATCTAATCATATTTTTATTCCTCTCTCCCATCCACTCTATTCATACCTGACTCCCTCCTTTTTGTTATTGATGAAACCTTACTGTCCATTCTTATAAAATCTACAATGGACTGCAATTTCTGGTGTTATATTATTATAGAAATTTTTAGTTGGGAAGTCAGTTGAAAAAACTGAAATTAGCAAATGAATGGAGTCAGCTCAAGGAATTCAGGATGACTTGGAACTTCATATGCCATATTGCATTTCACAAAGAACAGAACTCAGGTCTTCTGATTTCTGATCCTGTGTTGTTATTTAATCTTTCCTTAAAAAAACAATCTAAGAAACATTAGGGTAATTAAACATAAACATCATCTGTTCTCTCATTCCCTCTTCTGCTGCACTCCTCCACTAGATATCCTCTTCTTTCTAGAATTACCGTTCATAGAAATGAGCTCTTGCTAGAATCTAGAGCGAAAAGGTTTTTTTCTTACCTGGAATAGGGCACAGGATGGAAGAGAGAAGAGATCCTACCTCCTGCTAAAATCAAGACACCTGTTCTCTTTTTCCTCAGGAATCATCAAAACCAGTAGATTCTACTCTTTTAGACCTAACGATTAGTGTAGTTTAATTTATTAATGATTTATGATGGTTAAGTTTTTTGGCAATTTGGATTAAATTGTTTTGTGAAAACTGTAACAATGAATTTTAGATGATATAAACTGTTACCTCTGGCTTACTGAAAGTGAAAGAAACTCTACCACTAAGAAATACCTATGAGAAAATAAATGTCTGGCACCAGTAATCTAAATGTTTATACTTTACCTAGTTGTAGATATCTATATTCTTTGTTGTTCAGGCTAAACTTTGTTTGTTTTCCCAGAACCAAAAGTCTGCCCATTTTTATGACCATTTGTTGATAATACTCTACTAGAATCCTTTGATGAGAGACATCATAACATATAAGGATCCTATTACTCATCAGAAGGAATTGATTTACCGTCTTACTTGAGAATATTAGATTTATTCTATTAAAATTATAATTAATAGCCATGTAATTTTGTTTTGAGGCTTTAAAAGAAATATATAATTGTGCTGCCATAATTTAATCTTTCTGTGTTTATGGTGGTAGGTTATTTATGTTTTACCTTGGAGAAAAATTATTTGTTTCTACCTTCATTTTCTAAGGAGCTGGCATTTGATCCATATGAATCATATGCTCGAGATATTTTACGACCTGGTTTTCATGATCATTTCCTTAGTCAGTTATCAAAGCCTGGAGCAGCACTCTATTTGCAGGTATAGTAAGTTTTAAATCAAGATATATGATGTCTGAAAAGTAAACTTAAAAAAAAAAATTAAATCACTTTGTTTTCTAGTCAATAGGCGAAGGTTTCAAAGAAGCTGTTCAATATGTTTTACCCAGGCTACTTCTAGCCCCTGTTTACCACTGTCTACATTACTTTGAACTTTTGAAGGTAAGAAAACTCTCACTGCTGCTTATAGAATATTCAAGTGTGATGCAGTTTTTTACCAATTCGTTTGTGAATTATTATGTGAGCATCTATGAATATTAGTCTGTATCTATTTTCTTTTTCTAGTTAAGAAGCAAATGTAGAATCTGCAAAAGAGTGGCATATTTTCTCCAGTTTTAATAGTGAATTTTAAAGCAATCATCGGATTTTTTTTTTATCCTGTGCCCTTCCTTTTTGTTTCCATGACTGATTATTTGGAGACAACCTTGGATTTATGCATCCATCTCCATTTTGAGACCTTAGCAGATTCAGGGACTTAGATAAGGGACCCAGTGTGGGAATAGGCCAAAGTAATGGGAAACATTAATCCTCTAATTTTCATAGCTCAAGTTTGCAACTGTCTCTATAAAACTGCTTATCATTACTTTAGAAACCGTGAACTAGGGCCGGCCCGGTTGCTTAGCGGTTAAGTGCAAGCACTCCGCTACTGGCGGCCCGGATTTGGATCCCGGGCGCGCACCAACGCACCACTTCTCCGGCCATGCTGAGGCCGCATCCCACATACAGCAACTAGAAGGATGTGCAGCTATGACATACAACTATCTACTGGGGCTTTGGGGAGAAAAAGGAGGAGGATTGGCAATAGATCTTAGCTCAGAGCCGGTCTTCCTCAGCAAAAAGACGAGGATTGGCATGGATGTTAGCTCAGGGCTGATCTTCCTCACAAAAAAAAAAAGAAGAAGAAGAAGAAACCGTGAACTATATATAATCCTAGTAAAAATTCCACATTTGATCACAGTTCAAAATACTCAATTTAAGAAGCACTGACTGAAAGGAAAGAGTATTGCTTCCCCGCCCCCCCCACCCTTTTCCTATTATACACTGAAATTAATAAGGGAAAAAGGAACCTTAGTCTATATAAATTATAATTCAATACTGTAGCTCAAAGTGAATTACTTTTAAATATCTTATATATTAATGATGTCTCCTTTGGATTATGGATAATATGTCCTAAAAAACATCAAATTTTTTCAAAAATTTAAATAATGAATGAATAATAAAGATAGTCTATTTACCTTTAATGAACTAGCCCCATAAAGACACATAAGACATGCATTAATACTGTTTTATTTCTTTAGCTTTTAAAAGAATGTCTCATTAAAGAAAAATTCTATTTAATATCATAATTTTGTTATGGAGAATATATTACTAGAAATTATATTTATAGTTTACAAGAGTACATGATGAAATGGGCTCTGTAATGAATCAGTGAGTGAATAGAAGGCTTATGAATATAGTAAACTGGAGGAACTCCCATCCCTACATTTTCTTTCCATTTTGCCAGGTCTCTTTACATTGTAGTAATTTGGACTTCAGTTAGATTTCTCAAGAAAGAATGTTTGCATTGGGAGAGGACTAAGAGAGTTAAAAGAATTTAATCACCAGGCAGAATTAAAGAGCTGTTAGGTCTCTGTTCTCTGCAAACAGCATACCATTTAAGGTCTTTAGTAATATAGATGATTATTTTAAGAGGATAATCAAAGAGGAAGCATTTGGTGTGTAAAATCATTCTTTACAAAGAATTCATTGTGGCGAACCGTAATCATAATGGGACATTTGCAAACAAGTTTGTTATATAGAATCCTTCTTCATAATGGTCTCTCTAATAATGGGATTTTTACCTGAAACTGTAATGAAATTCTGAAGGATTAAAGGCCATATGAAATCTTGAAGCAGTTATTAATTTATAAATAAGAACAAGATGCTTTGATGAAGGTTCAGAAGACTGTAAAATCTAGTCATCTTAATAATATAAAAGAAATTAATTATTTACTCCTCCAAGTACAGGCAATTAAAATTTTTTAAATTGTAAGTTATGGTAATAGAATTTTTATTTATAAGTGCATCATTCAGCAATTTAAAAGATTTCTACTGGTTTTAGCATGTGTATCCCTGGTTCATATTACTGCCTAAAGTTCCATTGCAAAATTAGCAGTATGTTGGAAACTTTGCCTAATTAATCCCACAGACTGTGATCACTCCTTTTATTCTGCATTTCCTCAGCACTAATGTAGTATTTGTACTAATATTTAATTTGTATTTGTTGGTATGTTGCTTAATTAAATATTTTCATTGAGCAGTATTTTCATAGTGTGTTCATGAGATGCTAGTCCCATGAGATACTCTAAATAAAAAGTTTGAGGGGAATGTTCATTGGTCAGATAATGTTTGGGGAACACTGCGTCTTTATGCTCCTAGAAATTTTCAGAGTATGTTAGAATATTAAAGCCTTTGTGAAATTGTGCAATAAAGCAATCTAATTGTTTTCCAGGATTTCCCAAATTAATTAGACCATGAAACTCTTTTAAAATGTACTACGTTTCTGGAAATTATTTTGGGAAACTATCGTAGAGGATTCCTCCATCAGCTGGACTGAAAGATCTTGTAACTCCTAAGTGTCTAAGATTTTTTCCAACTGCATGATTCTTACTAGTTGTAAATTTTTTTTCTCCTGGACATTGCCATTCCTCCAGATGCCAATGTGGACTTGGTGATTCTGGACTCAACAATGATTGCATAAAGTTGTGGCAATGGGAAGCAGCAAAATGCTAAGACATCAATGACAGTTAGAAACTAGCCATAATTTATCTATGGCATGGAATGGCTTTTGAAAGCTCATTGGAGTAGATAGGAGTCTGATATTTCTTCTATAATTCTAGCCCGGTGGCCTACTAGCTGAGTGGTCTGCAACCAGTCACTTCACCTTTTGAGCCCTGGTTTCCTTATCTGTGAAGTGCTTATCTCACTGGGTTGTTTTTTCAACCAAGATAATGTATGTAAAATAACTTGATGTACAGTAAATAATATAAATACTGAGTTTGTCATTACTAGAGACTTTTCTTCTTGTCCTGCAGATATTTTAAACTAACGTTTTACTCCCTTCATTCCTCACCAATTCCCCCTTCCCCTGCCTGCCCAAATCTGTACTTTTTCCTGTATTTCATATCTTTGTTGATCAGCTCAGGTCCCTTCACCAGAAGCCTTAGTGCCATCCTTGAATCTTCTCTCTCCCTTTTTAGCAGATCATCATGATTTGACTCCAGAAATGATTCTAGAATCCAGCCTGTTCTCTCCATTCCACTGATACTGCCTTAGTCCAGGCCCTCAGCATGTCTTGCCTGGACTAGTGTAGCAGCTTCCTGTATGGTCTTTGTAGCTCATGGAACTCCCAGTTTGAAAAGTGCAGTTGGTTCTCTGTCACCTGCAACACAAAGTCTAAATTCTTTAGCCTCTCTGCAGCCTTATCTATTAATACTTGATCTTTACCCACTTTATGCTTTAGCCATAAAAAATTTTGTAGTAGTCCTGAATGTGTCAAATCTGTTCAGGATTCGATATCCTTTTCTTTTTTTCCATTTCCCTGGAATGCCTCTTCTGTCTACCTTACCCTTTTATCTGAGAAATTCCTACTTGTCAAAGAGATTGTTCAAATCTTCGTTCCTCTGTTGAGTTCCCTCGGTTCCCTAGGCTGGTACTTTTACTGAGCTCCCTGACTCTCTTTATACCTTTTTATAGAATTTGTCCCATTTTTGTTGTCTGCCTTGTCATTAGACTATGTGCTCCATGAAGAATGGAACTGAGCCCTATGTGTCTTTGAATTCTCATGCCTAGTAGTGTTTGGCATTTAGACATTCAATAAATGCTGATTAAAAAATGAATCGCAAAAATAAAATAAATTTTCCTTATAATCCCTATAAATGTCTATATTTTAAAAGAAGTTTAACTATAAATTTTATATAATTACATTTATTTTGGAAACTTAGGTAGAATGGCTTAAACTTGACAAGTTCAGAAAATAAAAGTTTAGTCATTAATGCTATAAGACTTTCATGTTACTGAAACTGAAAATAAAATACTCTTTTTTTCCCAGCAAGTTAAAGTTAGCAGTCAAGTCTTTGGAACTTTTGATTAATTTTTTCAAATTAAAGTTATTTTTATGAAGTAAAAAAACTTCCTTTGTGTCCTTTTGAAAACCACATTCCTCCAATAATGTGATTTTCTATGTGAAGTTTAATTTGCTTTATTAAATAAATTTAGAGTTGTTTCTTGGGGCTAAGTAAATATGTTGACCAGTATTTTGAAGGTTAGCAAATCAGTACAACATTCAGTTCAACAAAAATGTTAACTTTTTCTTTGTTCCTTAGACATGATTTTATCTCCTTAAGGTATGCTCAGACAAATATTAGAAAAAAATCACACAGGATGATTTTGAACCAATCAGTTCCCTAGAGAATTACCTATTCTCTTGCCAGTATGCTGGGTCTGTATAACCTAGGGAAAGGTAAGTTTCCTTCAGCTTAAAAAATTATGTTCAAATCTCTATTGTTATAGTATGTTAGTGTGTTAGTGTCCTAGGGCTGCCAAAGCAAAGTACCACAGACTGACTGGCTTAAAAACAACAGAAATTTATTCCTTCACAGTTCTGGAGGCTAGATGTCCGAAATTAGGGTGTCAGCAGGGCCATACTCCCTTTAAAGGCTCTAGAGAAGAATCCTTCCTGCCTCTTAGTAGCTTCTGGTGGATCCCAGCAATCCTTGGCATCTCTTGGCTTATAGATGCCATCACTTCAATCTTTGCCTCCATCTTGACATCACTTTCTTCACAGCTTCACATTATTCTCTGTTATCTCTGCATCCAAATCTCTCCTTTCTCTTATAAAGATACCAAGTCAATGATGTAGGGCCCATCCTAATCCAATATGACCTCATCTCAACTTGATTATGTCTGCAAAGACTCAGTTTTCAAATAAGATAACATTCATAGGTACCAAGGGTTAGGACTTGAACATATCTTTTGGGGGAACATAGTTCAGCCCATTACGATTAGTTTTTGGTATACTATAAAAATTATATTCATTTTTGTTTTTCTGACTCTCCATTGTATATTGGCTTTCTTAATCCCATATATATATATTTTGCATTAGGCCAATTATCATTTCATCCTAATCTTGGATTTTTAAAATTGAATTTTAGTTCCCCCAAAATCTAGTGAAAAGCCAACAACTGCAGTATTTTTCAAATAGATGGATTATAGGCAGGTAAAAACTCATAGGCATACAAAATTACTGAGTTAATCATCTAAATAAGAATAAATGTGTATATAATTTGGGTTGGGGTTATCATGTATGCTTTCCTTTAAATGAAAAAAATAATAGAAAATTTAACACTTAAAACCTCTATACCCTCCTTAGGTCTTATTGTTAATAAAAAGTACAAGCTTAGCAAAATAATTGAGAGAAAACATGTCCAGGTTTAATTTGAACACATCATAACAAGCATGTGTTTTTAGGTAAGATTAAATTAAGAACCAATGGAATAAGTATTGTAGTTGACATTAATTCATTATAACAGTGCAGTGTTTAATCTTGATCACAAGCTTTATTTTAGAAAAAAGAATGCTAAAGACTTTAATCTGAATGCTCACATGGTTGGACTCTTGCTGTATGTTAAAATTTAACATTATATTTTCTAATATTCCTAGATTTTTGTATATATTAGACTGACTTGAAGAATAGTCCTTAACTTTTTCCTCTTAACATCACAAATCTTACAAAAATTGTAGCCCCAAATGCTTAAGTACAGGAAATGTGGGAAAGGATTACAGATAATGACTTAGAATTGAATGTACAGTGAGTGGAAAACTTAGGATCAAGAACTGAGAAATAGGGGGAATGGGGAGTGACTGCCAACGGGTATAGGGCTTCTTTTTGTGGCGATGAAAATGTTCTAAAATTAACTGTGGTGACAAATTGATTGATTGTGACTATACTGAAATCCATTGAATTACACAATAAAAATGGGTGAATTTTATGTGGGGAAAAAAAAAAAGAACTGAGAAATGTTAAAAGTAGATTTTTGTCCTCCCAAAGTAGTCTTTTTTTTTTTTAATGCTACGTAAAACAAATTGGTAAAGGCAAATATGAGTTGTGCTACACCATACACTTAAACACCCATTAGTGGCCTTCACATAGTGTGCCAAAAACTCTTTGTAAAGAAATACTCTCTGCAGACCCCTACTACAAATATCTTGTATGCATTTGTTAATGGCTTTGGTTTGCTGCTTTTCTAGCTTGGGAGCTGGACAATATCAAACATCTTCTACTTTAGATAATTTTTTATCTGTTTCTTTTCATGTTCTGCATCTAGTTTAATTGCTATATGCTTCAGGTCATTTTTTATACCTCCCATGAGCTGATGTCTTAATACCAGCAATAAGAGGATACTTGGAAAACATATCTTCTCTCTGAGTATCATAAAGATAAGCCCAGCAGAGGTCTGTCTAGCTTCCATTCCCTTGAACTAGCTTTCTAAATTTAGAAATTCTTATCCAGAAATCATGGGCTCAAAGTGGTACACTACATGGTATCATTTCTGACCACAATGTTGAATGTTTAAAGTTAAACATAGGATAGTGTAATTCAGGAACTGTTATAAACAGTTGACTATTGTACTACTCCAATTTTTAATTTTAAATCAACTAAACTTCTGTGTTGGGCATTTATAGTTTTGGTAATTTTTTTCTCTGATAAGAACAGAGAGATGGTTTTAAAAGATATATTATTTCATAAATGAGATATCCTAACATTTTTTAGGATGATTTCCTGTTTGAAGTTTCAGACTCCTTTCCATCCTTCAGATTTTGACTTGCTGTTACATTATTGCGTTTTCTATCATTTTGCTCTCCTTCTGGAACACCAGTCCATGTATGTTGAACTATTTTATGTTGTCCCACAGATCACCGAAATTGTTCATTTTTCTTATATCTTTTTTTTCTTTGTTCTTCAAATTGGTAATTTCTGTTGATCTGTCAATAGAACTGTTTATACTTATTTACTCTAGAATTTCCATTTGGATTTTGTTTTATAGTTTCCAGAACTCCCTATCTACTCAGTAAGACCATGTTTTCCTTTAATTGTTTGAACATGATCATGAAAGCCATTTTGAAGTCTTTCCTAAATCCAACATCTGGGCCCACTTGGAGTCAGTTTCTATTAACTTACTTTTCCCCCTGAATATGGATCACATTTTTCTGTTTTTTTGCTGATTAACAGCTCTGGATTCTGTTGTATTGAGGATTGTTGTGGGTTTTTTAGAATTTCCATACGCTGCTTTTTTCTCCTGACTCTCTGGGATCTCCCCTGCACATGTATGATTTGGCAGTCAAGCAAGTGTTTGGGCAGAGATTGTGTTCAGTTTTGGGGACACAGTCTCTGTGGTTCCCTTACACCTGGCGATTCACTCTTAATTTCCAGCCACTCTGCCAGCCTCAGGCTCTATCCCCTGGCATCTTAAACCAGTGAGGCTTCTGCTTTCTGCTGCCTGAGCTGTGTACAGTTGGGGAATAAACTCAGTTTAAGAAAAGCAGTGGAACTCATCCATTGCAGCTCTGTCTTTCAAGAGTGTATTTCTTTTTGGTCTCTGCCTGCTTTTTTGCCAGGCTTCCTGTGGTCTTCCCATACATGCACCGTTTAGCCAGGTATTTGGGTAGAGTTTATTCTCAGATTTTGGGTCTCAACCCTTCTGCAGTTTATTCACTTCCAGATTTCCCCCTTAAATTTCCTCTTAAACTCTGCTCTCTTTCATCTCGAGCCTGTAAAGCTACTCTTTTCCTCTAGTTCTTCCCTGCTGTCACTGTGGGAGGTTGGGGAAAGCCCTAATCTCACAAGTATATACTTTCTAGTTGCGGCTTTTCGAGAGTAATCGTGCTGCTGGTTTATGCTTTCTTTTAGATATTTTCTAGTGCCTATAAATAGTTATTTTTAATATTTTGTCTAGATTGTATAATTGTTATCTGTGGGAAGGTTCTCAAGACTTCTTCACTCCACCACCATTACTGAAAGTTCTTGCATTTTTATAGCTCTCCTTCAGTATTTGTTATGGCTGTGGTGTCTACAACAATAGGAGGGGAGACAATGAAGGGCTGCAACTCAGATTTCTCAGGTAGGCGAGAGAGCTGCTAAGGTTAGAAAATATATTTTAATAAATTCAAAGATAGGAATAGTTGGATCCTATTTAAAATATGATTAGAATATTGGGCATGTTTAAAAATCAGTTGCATTTATTTTTTTTTAATTGCTCTTACTTACTCTTAAATCATCTTTTATCTTTTCCCTCACCTAGATAGCATACTTGGGCTTGAAATATTCCCAAACAAAACCAGTACACAAATTTAATCAAATTAGAGGAAATTCTAAAAACGTTAGAATTAACTAGGATTATTTCAATCTGAAAAACACAACAGTGATACTTAGAAACATCTTTCCCTTCTTTCTTTTTTTGCTATTGTATAATGACTCCTTCATCAAATAAATCTTCTTTTTTAGCCAGAAATTCACCTAACTTTCTCCTTTTCTTCAAAAAGCTAGTAATAAAAGTAAACTTGGCCTCGCTGTAAAAATAGTGATTCTAAGTCAGAATGAAAGGAGCTTGGTAACATGCACCAGCATTTTGGCTGCTTTCAGTTATGTTGTAGTTTCTTTTTTTTTTTTCCTTGAAGTTGTAAGATTTTTTTCTTTCATTAAGTACTTATATTTTAAACCGTTTTCACAGTTTCTAATATTTAACTTGGGAATTATTTTATTAATAGATAATAGTAAATAATACTTTTATCATTATCTGCCTCTATCATTCATGATCAGACATGCTGAAAAACTTTTTCATAGGCAGTTTTAATTCCCATTATGTATTTAAATGATTATATTAATTTTATTACCCATTTGTCTGGGCAACAAAAAAATACAAAAGGGGATGGATAAAGCCAATTTAGCAAAATCTTAAGAACTGCCAAATATGGGTGAAGTATATGAGTATTCATTATTTTATTCTCTCTGCTTTTAAGTATTTTTGCAAATTTTTATAATAAAAATTTTAAGTACCCATTTTAATTAATAAGAAACCCCAAATAAAATGTCTAATTATAAACTTTAAACTGACTGTATCAACAATAAACTTTTTGTGTTTTCCCTTCTCTTGGTTGAATGTATTTCTAAAATTAATATTTGAATTCACAATAGATAAAATGTTGCTATAAATATTTAAATGTTGCCATTTACTTTTTTTAAAACCTTAAAATCTTGCCTCATGATTTTTTTGATTACTGAACATTTCAGACTGGAAATTGGACTTACCCTCAGCCTGACTGCTAAAACCATTAAATGCCCATTTTAAGAATGAAGATCTTCTACTCTGATAGGTACACAGAATGCTGAAGAGCAGATATTTAGCATCTGCTAAAAGTGTTTAATTATTACTTTTTTAAAAAACAGCTTTAGTGAGATATAATTTACATGCCATAGTGTTCTCCATTAAAATGTGCATGTGTATATTTTAATATTTCAGCTCCCAAGCACCTGTAGGGGAGGAGTGTTTTTTCTTCATCCCTCTCAGAGTCCCTGACTAGATCTGAAAAGTAAACAGACAAAGACAGATTAACAGGAGAAAAGAATACAAATTTATTTAATACAAGTTTTATGTGACACAGGAGCCTTGGCATATTGAATATTTTAAGCTGAAGGTGTTTGAGAAAACAGAAGCAGGAAGATCGCTGACCTTCTCCCTCCTTTCTGCTGTTTGGCCAAGGTGCCATTTTGGGGAGTAGTGTGTCCTGAACCCCATCACACCTTCTTCTCCCCTTACCCCCAATCCCATCATTTACTCATGAAGTTGATCTAGAAAAAGCACTGACCCCTTTGCTCTCAGGTAACAAACTTGTCATATCGAACCATGATTTTAGCAGCATGAAGAAAATCAAGAACTTATGCTGGTCTCATTAGCATTAAAAGGATTCAGTGAAGAGAGGAGTATAAAAAGGGAAATGTAGGCTATTCATTGTCCAATCGTCTGTTGAACAACTCTTCTTATTTATTGTGTAAGTACCTCAAATTCACTTTCCTCAAACCTTGCTATCTTTCCCAGCAAAACTACTCTTTCTGTGCTCATTCTCTCAGTGAGTGGTCCCACTACCATCTGAGTGTTCAGAATAGAAACCCGGAACCTCAACTCTTCTCTCTCATTCTCCACATCAATATCTACTTAGTCACTAAGTAAGTTCTTTTCATTCTTGAAAGGATCTTCTTTTGGATTCATCTTCTTTTCATTTCCCCTCAATACTCTGTGAGGGCTGTGATCATCTCATCTGAGTTATCACAAATGTCCATTTAGTTTTGCCTTTGCTGTCTCCCCTTCCCTGCCAGTCTGCTCTTGATGGGGTAACCAGACCAAAGCCATCTTTCTGAAATGCAGATTTGATCATATTAGTCACTAGCTTAAAACCCTTAATGGCTTCCCATTGCCCCAGGTTAATGTTCAAGTTCCTAATAAGGCTTACAGTTATGACTTGGTCCCTATTTACTTCTCCGACATCTTGACTCATCCCCTCTCCCCTCTCCCCACTCCCCATCCTTCCCACCCACCAGCCTCTACCCTTCAGCCAGTTTTTCTCAGTGCTAGTCCTAAAAGTTTCTAAATCACACATGCTTTTTCTTCTGTCTGTATTTTCTTGTACGCCTGTTTCCCCATGGCTAATCCATTCTTATCCTTCAGGTCTTGTAGTCGTTTCCTTCTGGAAGCCTTCTCTGCCATTCTCTCTCCCTTTATCAGGTCGGGGGCTCTTGCTGTGTATTTCTGGAGTGCCCTATATTTTCCCCATCATAACACTTTGTCATTCATTTGTCTTCTCTTTTATAGTCTAAGCTCTAACAGCAGGGACCAGATTTGGCTTGTTCGCCATCATATTTTCATTGCTTATAAATAATGGTTGGTTAATAAAATATTTGTTAAATTCAATCTGATTGGGACTTGACTGGCTTTCCCTGTAGCTCTGTCCTTTTGAGGTTTTTTGTTTTTTTTTTTCACTCAGCTGCTATTAATATTCTACCTAGTTTCTAAAAGTATACAAAAGACTACTTAATTATCTCAATAAAATTTGTGACTTTCCTCAAAAAGCTTTGAGAATTTTGCTTTTATTTCCTAATAGTGAATTATAAGTCATGTTACAATTTATATTTTAAGATTTTATTTTTGTATTTTCAACCATTGGCTAATTTAATAAAGATTGTTTTATTTAAATTACAATTATAGAAGAATTGTAGTATTTATACCATAAATTTATACTGCTTATTCCATGAAATATATACAACCTTGGTAATGATCATCTGCTTGCTTATCTTGGGGGAAAATGAGGGTTTAGGCTGGAGATCAAATTTTGTTCATATTATTAACATCACTGGTTGAAATTTTGTGTACTGTAAGAGAATTATCTGCATATATAAAATCACTTTAACTCAGAAAGTAGCATTTGCAGAGGGGGAAGGAAGGAACTGGTTATGAAATTTACTTCCTGACTTAACAAGTAGTATGAGTAATTGGAGTTTGCAGACAATCTCTAGATCTCATTTTAGTTAAGAATTTCATCTTTTTCACCCATACCTTTTAGTTGCACAGCTACTATAAAAGAAAAATTTATTTGAGTGTCATTGCTTTTCTTGCACTCAGCCTTTAATGGAATATTTGAGTTATGACACAGCAAAGACTCAGGAACTGTTGGTTTCTGGAATAATTTGGATAATATTCCATACATTTGTTAAGAGGACTAGTAAATTAAATGTATCCTTTGACCATGTATGCTCCACATTGTAATCTGCTCTAGTGTCTCATCAAACAGTATACAAGTAACCATTCCAAAATAGAAACGTGATCCCCATCTTTGCTTGTGTTCTCACATTTTGTGATGAGCTCTTTATATGTACACAATATTTAAGATAAAGATAACTCTTTATTTTCATGTCCCAAATCTTAGGCAATTATAATGTATATTTCTTGATGGTATATTTTGTCATCCTTGCGCATTGCAGTTTACCTGTTTGAATGGAATAGGTTTTATTTGGTGAATGTTTTCTAAAGAGGTATTTCAAAGTCATTTCAGTTCTTTGGGTAGTATATTGAAAAAGTCACTGCCTGAGGGTTTGTGAATTAGCTGAACTCATATAAAATACACCGGATACACTTTATTTTTAAACCAATCTTGAGTTTTATTCCTCTCCTGAATACCATTGTGAATATCCTTTTCCAGTTCACAGCTCCTTAAATTTAACCCCATTTATCTCCCAGGGTTTCCTTTGGATAAGCAATACACCATATTGACTGCTGCCCCTTCTACTTATTTTTAAAGGACCAAAAAAAAAGTAATCATTGGTAAAAGTGGTTCCTTTCTTTTGAAGATACAAATTTTATCATCTCTATAGAGCATATGAGTTTTCATTGTGCTTTAGAATATGATTCTCTGGATAAATTTAAATACAATCTCATATATGGCAACATATAACCTCAGGACTTAATAATTTTTTTAACTATTTAAATGAACTGCATTTGTAAAATTAAATTGTTGCTGTTACACAATGTTATTAAATAGGCATCCATGAAAAGCATGGTACTGTATTGAATATCACTTTAGTAACAAGAGGATGCTGCTCTGTGGAGTCTCGTTTACGTACTAATTGTCACTGCTTTGTTTCTGTAGCAACAATAAGCCACCCCTTTGATAGTAGTTAGCTTGAATTATTCTGCACCAATGCCCAGTTTAAATCAGCTATGTTAAGGAAAAGAAGCAGGGAATGCTTAATAAGAAAAGTCATGCATTACATTGAAATTTATTTTAGATGCTTGACTCATGCTATGAAGGTAAAAATTACATTTTAAAATTATTTCATCGGTAAAGTTTTATGGGTTTTGAAATAGACTTTGGGTTTGTGGTTTTAAAATATATTAAAAATATTTTTGAGATACTGGTGTATTCTGTATGTGAAATGCTATAGTTAAATCATAGATAAATGACCCAGAAACTTGAAAGATTTTTAGAATAGGAAATCAAACACGTGTCTAAATGGATTTGTTACTTTCATAGTTCTTTTTATGTTTGTTGTTAGAATTGTGTGTTTTGTATGTCTTGAGGTATGTTTGCCTGTTTGCCTGAATTAATAATTTAAGAAATATCAAAAGATAGAATATGAAGGACTCAATAATATTTTGCTACCTGTACTAACAAGTACAAGTCAGCTCTTTAAGACTAAAAAATTGCCTTGTATCATATTCACTTGAATAGTGAGTGATTACATTCTGAAACAACTCAATGAAATAGTTCACTCTTTAGTGGTGCTTTCATTACACCGTGTAGAATTTTGCCCCTTCTTACTGAATATTGCTTTCAGTGTTAATTTAACTTTCAGTTAAAAGTCTGCTGCTTTTAAAGCCTAAACTTGATAAGGTTAGTGGTAACATTTTGTCTCCAAAAATTCTGCCATCTGAGAGGTAAATAGTTTAGAATGATAGAGATGGAAGGTACTTGGAGAGATTACCCAGAGTTCAGCCTTCCGCCTACCAGTAATATCCAGTAAGTAAAAACCTAGTGTCTTTCTTTATGAACATTTGGCCATTGACTTTCTTTAATCTAGCTGGCCATAGTGAAGAGCAATACTATGAGCAGAAAGTATTTGAGGTTTTTTTTTTTATGTATATATTTTAAAGTCTCTTATTCTTTGGAAACTATTTTTCTTTTTTACCATTTTTATGTTGGAAATTATCTTGAATAGATTTTTGTTTTACTTAACATAATTAAGACTGAATATTTTTCCAAAAAGTACAGATTATGCCTCTAGTGGAAAGTATGGTGAGTTTTTAATAATGAATGTAAGAAATTTGGATAATAAAGGCTGAGCATTAAATAGACATTACAATATAGTATTTATTACTTCTGGCATATTTGAACATTAAGATATTTTAAGTAAATTATTTTTATAAAAATGGTTTGGGGCATTGAGTAAGAAATATGTTTACTTTTCACAGGTCATCACTACACACGTGTGTGTGTGTGTGTGTGTGTGTGTGTGTGTATAGCTAATCTTTACCAGTTGAAGCAGAAAGGAATGTGTTGATCTTTAAGGCATACCTCTCAAGAACATAAAATCCTTAAAGTACTAATGAATAATGAAGCTCATTGAAAAGTAAAACTTTATAAATTACTTTGACGATTTTATGGTTTTATTTTTCAAGTCTTTTCCTTTATGGTAGAGAGTAAGTGTTCTTAAATGTTGCCTGACAGCTCTATTGATAAAATGTTGTTTCTTAGCTTTTCCTTTTTGATAGCTAGAAACAGGTTTAGATGGTTACTGAATTATTGTCACTTATTGCCATTCATACCTCAGTTAATTGCTTGCTTGAATTACAGCCACCTTGTTGTATTGATAATTAGTAGTTATTGATGATTCAATACGTGTTAAGTACAGACTTTCTGTCTGGCATACATGGTATATTTGCCACTAATAGAAAATGTGCTTGAGTTTTACTATTACATATATTCCTAGTTTTACTTAAAATCTTAATGTGTGAGTACTGACAAAGTTCTTCATGATGCTAGTGTTCATTCTCTAGTAGAACTACAAAGAAAACAACTTAAACTTATATTGTATGTTATTATTTAGGAATTGCTTTGATTTTTAATAACAACGCCATAAAGTAGGCAGGGCAGGCTTTTTATAAGCCTCATTCGACAGATGGGAAAAGTGAGGCTCAGAAGTCAAGTAAGTTGTGGCACCAGGGTCACACAGAAGTAGAGTCAAAATTTGATGCTAGGTTTTGTGTCGTCAAGTTCGTCTTCACTATATTGCATCCTTCTCTGTATATTTATCTTCCTTATCATCCCACTGCCTACAACAGTAATATCAGAATCAGAAACCTGAGACCAAATTCCACATTTCAAAAAAATCTCATCTATGAGCTTGCTGCTGTGCTAAGTCTTATGATAGTTAAAAACATAATTTATGCCCCTCATTTCTTTTCAGTAATACACATCTGAGAAACTACACATTATTGCCTGTCACAAGGTGTGACATCTTTTAACACTGCTTCTACTCTTTTTTTTGATGTGGAAAACTTAGTTGCAGGTTGATATGTATAGTAATACATAAAGAAGAAAAAGACTTGAAAAGAATAATATATTTTGACATGTTTAAAATTTTTATTGTGGTAGAAAGAGTTGAATCAGTTATCTTTATCCTTAAATAAAATGGACTTACTGTTTTTTTTTTTTTGTCCAAAACTGTTCTACTGGTTCATATTTATCATTGTGACTTTGCAGCAGTTAGAAGAAAAGAGTGAAGATCAAGAAGACAAGGAATGTTTGAAACAAGCAATAACAGCTTTGCTTAATGTTCAGAGTGGTATGGAAAAAATATGTTCTAAAAGTCTTGCAAAACGAAGACTGAGGTGAATATTTTCACTTTTTTTATCATCCTCCTTTTCACCCTGAATATTGTGGTATAAATTCAGGAATTCCAGTTCCCTCCTCGAGTAAACAATGAAGAAAATAGTTTTAGTGACAAGCTTGGTCTTTCAGAGGAAGTGACATCAAAGCCAAGAGAATTTGTTATTGTTTGAAAAACCTTTCAGATTTGTGCATTTTCCTTGCATACTACCAGACAAGACCTTCTGAGAATTGACTGGTAAGCTAAAGGAGAGAGAGAGCAAAATGTATTGGGTAGATTTCTGTCAACATCATCGTTCTGTCAAAGTAAAATTAATAATGTCCTTTATTTTAGGGATTATATAACTTGAGGCATTAATTCAGATAATATTGCTTCCAGTTTCCTAGCTATAGTATGTGCATGTTGTTAAGCTTTGGGTCTTGTCCACTTAAGCATTTTTAAATAATTTTTTAAAATCTCTTAAATAACTTTTTTCACTATATTGGGCTACTTTTTAATATTTGTCATTCTAGGTGTTTGGTAGCCAAGGTAGAAATAATCATTCTGTAGTTGAATTTATAGGTTAGAATTTTGTCAACAGTCATGTTCTTTAGAGCACTAAAAAAAAAATGTCTCTACTGTCTTGCTTTAGTTTCCAAAATTGTGCAATTTTGTAACACTAATATATTTGGAGAATTAGTTAAAATCTTCTCAGTGCAACTTTTTAAAAATATACTTTTACACTGCCCTTTATTTACATGAATTCTAGATTCTCTGTCATCTGTGTACTAATAATGTTTTTTCCTTTATCCCAGTGAATCTGCATGTCGGTTTTATAGTCAGCAAATGAAGGGGAAACAACTAGCAATCAAGAAAATGAACGAGATTCAGAAGAATATTGATGGTTGGGAGGGAAAAGACATTGGACAGTGTTGCAATGAGTTTATAATGGAAGGAACTCTTACACGTGTAGGAGCCAAACATGAGAGACACATATTTCTCTTTGATGGCTTAATGATTTGCTGTAAATCAAATCATGGGCAGCCAAGACTTCCTGGTGCTAGCAATGCAGAATATCGTCTTAAAGAAAAGTTTTTTATGAGAAAGGTACAAATTAATGACAAAGATGACACCAATGAGTACAAGCATGCTTTTGAAATAATTTTAAAAGATGAAAATAGTGTTATATTTTCTGCCAAGTCAGCTGAAGAGAAAAACAATTGGATGGCAGCATTGATATCTCTACAGTACCGGAGTACACTGGAAAGGATGCTTGATGTGACAATGCTACAGGAAGAGAAGGAGGAGCAGATGAGGCTCCCTAGTGCTGATGTTTATAGATTTGCAGAGCCTGACTCTGAAGAGAATATAATATTTGAAGAAAACATGCAGCCCAAGGCTGGAATTCCAATTATCAAAGCAGGAACTGTGATTAAACTTATAGAGAGGCTCACATACCATATGTATGCAGGTAAGAACTATGAAGTTGCCTGTCACTTTTATTTTCCTGCTTCAAGCTGGGTTTTTTTTGCTATACAGGTCATTATGACTAAAATAGAAAGCAAACTAACAACAAAAGACCTCCGAATTATCAGAGTTCATTTTCCTTTGACTAAAAATACTGCTACTTTATATTTCTTTGAAATTTTATACTTTTTCTACCCTACTTAACATATATTATTTTTAACTTTACAGCTAGAGTTATAAATGAGAAAATAAAGTCACTTGGCTAAATTTACCCAGTTAGAAAGTGGCAGAAATAAGACTAAACGTAGTGATAAGTCATCATCATTAGGGTCTAAAAACCTTTTTACACCTTTACTTCTTTTTTCTTTCTTCTCTTTTCATTATTGAGATTATAAAATCAGTAAAAATTTTAATATACATCCACCACCAAAATTATGCTGCTAGTACAAGTATACACAGCATTGCTTTTTCTTAATTTCCATTCCTAAAACTTATTAAATTTAGCAATCCTGGAAGTCATTTAAGTTTTCAGTATTTTTTGTTTTTTACAACTGATGTTATTTAAGAAAACAGTTTCACCTTAGCAGGGCAATTTTTAGAGACAAACATGTCCAGATCACCTCAGAAGATTGCTATATAGGCTGAATCAAATATAATGTTTTAGAGGTAAAGAGCAAATATAATGATTCATTTTTTTAAGTAATTTTATTTCTTCTAATAAAGTAACAAACGATAATCCAGTGTTCTTCAACCTTCAACTTCCCTACATAGTAGGAAGTTTGATAGATGTAAAATACTAGAGTGTGGTATAGTGGAAAGAGCATTGAATTTGGATTTACATCTTCATTGTATCACAGTTCCTTAAGTCTGAGAACCTTAGTTTTCATCTCAAAAATCAACATCACAACAGCTACCTTAGAATGTTGTTGGTAAGAATAAATGAAATACTGTATGTGAAGGCTATTTGTAAATATAAACTTATTTTCAAAGAATATTTTTATTACAAAGACATATAAAATCAAATGTAACTCTTATAAATGCTATTCTTAAATGTGAAATGTGAAAGTTAACATCCATCCCCATACTTCTTGCTTAAATATATTCCTGTCTCTAGAAATTTTCATTCAGTTTTTAAAGTCCTATAAATGGGTTCTCAGTTCTCTCTGGAAAATATTCTGGCACCAGTTATAAATTAAACTTTTAAAGATATCCATTAACTAATCCACTGTAATTAAGATGAATACATTCGATAATATTAATCTGTTCAATTTATTAAATGTCCTGTCAGAACTACTTTTATGGCCTGGAAACTATTTGGGCCACCTTGCAAAAAAGTAAAATTGTTAGAATATTTTTATCTATGATATCAAAGCACTTTATAAATATAATCTCTTTCGTTATCGCCACATGTCTCTGGGATGCCAGTGTTTTGTTTTGTTTTTATTTGACCTCTAATTTGTAATTCTTTTGCTAGCCTTTTCCATAGCATAATAATCGTGTTTTCCATAGACTAATTTTAAAAGCAGTTTGGGTTGTCTAAACACATACCATTTGGTAGTAGCAGGCAGTAGCTGAAACATATTGATATAGTGAAAGAAGACTAGTCTGGGTTTCCAATTTTACTATTTTTCACGTAGAAACTTCTGCAGTGATTTTACTGACCCAAAAATAAAAAAATACATCAAAGCCCAAGAAATTTAAATAAGCTGCCTATGATTTTACAGGAAAAAGAAATAGATTATTCTGTCATCTTTTTTACATATAAAACTGTTTTGAGAGGTATAGTTTTCAGTAATTAATATGACCTACCTATTTAGCTGGATCTTCATCACCTTCTGTATTCTCTTTAAGATTTAGAATACAACTACAAAAATGTTTTATTAAATTTTTGGTTGCAAAATACTTCTTTGCTACTTCTTAAGAAACTTTTTGTTGACCATTTTACTTTAAATACCTTTGTTTTGAGTTCTTAGACTGTTTAGAGTAAAATTAATCCTTCGATTTTTATCTGTGTTTGTAAGACAGAAGTTTTACTATTTTATTTTCCTGTAGAGCAATATATAATAATTCCTGAAGATGACTTACTAGTGTTTACTATCACAAGTCAGTGGTATTTGAGTTGGAAAACATTTTCAAATTCCAAAATTTTTAATATAGTTGTTTCTATAAAACTTAATTGTTAATGATAAAAATTTTCTTTAAATTGCTTGCTGTATTTCACAGAACTAAGTTATGATTATTAATAAGCAGTTGTAGAACTACAATTAAATATTTCCTTTCTGGGAAACTTGATTGATTGATTGATTGAGGACACTTTAAAACAAAGAAAACTTTTTCTGTAGTGTTGGTAGTTTTCTCTCCTTAGTGTACACAATGCTAGCCAAATCTGTGGACTCAGTACTTTTGTCCTGGGGTTTTATTAGTTACTTTTGATAGTTGCTCTCATTTGTATTAATTTTTAGCTTTTAAACAGAATAATATTTTAAATGGTTTTACTTCTAGTTAGTATAAAACCCTGTATTTATAGAACTTTGCACAGTTAAAAATATTCAAATTTAAATTGATAAGATTGTTTTACTTTTTAAAAAAGTTAAAGTTTTTAAAAAATTCCTTTCATTAATTTCTTGAATAAAATGCCAGTGTTTTAGAAGTTGTGGCTAAGTTTTTTGACATTTTTCTTTTCCATCTTTCTTTGAAGCTTAATTGAATATTTTAACTTAGGTCATAAATATATTACTGATGTAACTGGAATCCATAAGTAGCTTTCATGAGTTGTGGTTTACAGTACACATACATTAGTATTAATTATAAGCTTATTTGGGCTCTTCTGTAAGGTCTGTCACTGAATGTATTACTGGCAATATAGAATGTGTTTTAATAGACTATTTATGAACTTGTAAAACATGAAAGCAGTTATTTTTTAAGGTCTCTTCCAGCGCAAATGGACTGAGTTCTCACTACAGTGATAACAGATCAAGTTATCATTTGTTTTAAGAATTATTGGTCTGCTCTTTTGTTTTTTTGATTTGGTTAGTTGGTTGGGAGGTATTTTTATTGGAGAACATACAGTGCAAGTTGTGGCTTACACTGAAACAAATGCTAAAATTTAACTTGCGTATTTTTATTATATAGAATTATAATAAAAGACAATGGCTATAATGCATGAGAAAATTTAGTAACTAATAGGCATTACTTACGGACTTTTTTTAGATTATAGGTTGGTCAGACATAGTCATAAAAAAAACAGAAGAAAAACTAGTTTAACCTTAGTTAATTCAGACTTCACTGTGGCTTCAGCCAATTTGATCCCTCAAGTGTTTTAACAATAATTTATGAAACAGAGCTATAGATCTCTAGTGTTAGACGAGATGACCAATCCCCCACTTTATAGACAAAAACCCCAGGCCCCTGAAGGTTATGGGATTTGCCAGAAATCATATCATCAGTTAATTGCAGAATGAGGACTAGAAATTAAGTTTCTTGACTCTTAATAAAGAGTATACTTTCTACCATGTTATACTGACTCATACAAGGTGAATTTTTTTCATTATTAGAATAGAAGGTAATTTTTTGTTACGTGTATTGAATAATAAAAATAGAGTTACTTGCTTGGATTGAATTACCAGTAATATAAATGGCTTCTTCATTTCTGGGCAAACACAGGTCTACTATGAAGATAGATATTATCTTTATCTTATGATACATAGATAATATTTTTCTTATTGAAATAGGTAATAAGTTCTGACTCTAGATAAACTTCCATTTTAATGCATAGATTTTAGTATATATTTAGATATTGGTCATCATAATTTTAGTTTTTAACAAAACCCAGTCATTAGTCTTTTGGTGGTGTTTGCTCTGTAGAGGAAAGGTTTCTGGGAGAAAAAATTAAATTTAGGTGAATTAGAAAGTGTTAACTGTTGCTTAAAAGATTGCAACAGGGTCTTATGTGGGATCTAATTTATAGCTTGTCTCTCAGATCCACTGTTTCTGGACATATAGTAATTCGCTAATAACTACATCAGAACTTCAGAATTCATCCCAAATGCTGGGAGGGAAATTATCTAGTTAAAGGGATCATTCTGAGGCTGGCAAGAATATGAAGAGACTTTCCTTAGCTACAGTAAGAAAGCACAAAGCAAGGTGCATAAAGAAGAGGTGATGAGAGGAGAATTTTCACTTCTGTTACAGAGTTATAGGAAATAAAGTACAAATTAATTATTGAGACTTAAAACAACATGGGTAAAGAAATGTTTGGTGATGGTATGTCTGTTTGATAGTCTATTTTAGAGAAATGAGGTGACTTTGAGGTAAGGATAATAATTCAGAACTGACATTATATGGAAATAAAAACTTTTCATATTGAAGTGTGGGAAAGAGGTGTTTCCCATGCATGGTGAACTTCTCTTTTATAGACAATGGTATTGAAAAAACTTAAGCCAGTTAATAATTTTCTTTAAAGAATTTACTGTTATTTTACGCCCTCATTTAGAAAATCCTTAAAAATCTGCATTAGATTTCTTTTGAGTTTCTGTCCTATATGAACTCAGTTTGGTGTTTTAACTTTTTAAAAATCTTTTGAACAATTTTTGATCTATAGGGCAGTGCTGTTCTATTTTTAAACTCTCTGATATTTTTTTTTAAGTGTTTGTGCGTCAGCATAGCGTCTGTTTCCTTTTTTAAGGAATTCAAGAGTGATTGTTTATAAATCCTTGTTGAGGAACTTATTGTTTCTTGTAGCTTTTTAAATGGCTGTATTAAAGGGAGAATTATCACATGAACAGACATCCTGATTAACAGTGTTTCACTATGGTGGTTGGGGGGAGGGGTATTCTACATAAATAACTCTCTATGTAATAAATATTTCATAAATTTCATTGACCTAGCCAAATAAAATATCATGTCAATCAAAATAGTTACATAAGAAAAAATGGTTGAGTTTATTACCTCAAATCTAATATGCTGTATTCTGAACATTAATGTAAGTATATTCTGAATGCCTGCGATTTCAAAGAATTGTGCAGTAAAATATTATCAAGAATAGTTTTAGAGTGATGGAAGACAGGCAGCTAGAAGGCCAGCAGAAAATAGTAACTACAGCTCATGTTTAAAATACCCTGGGCCTACACCAAGGACTTGATAGTAGAATTGGCAGGTATTTGTATAGAGAGAGGGAAGCAGAGCAGCTAGTGGACATGGTGGAAATCTTAGCACAGGGATTCGAGAGTCAAATAGAAGAGAATGTTGCCTAAAATGATGAAGAAAACCCACAGGGGGAATTTTTGTCATTGCTCATATTGAAATCCTTTAGGGGTTCTGTTTGAGAAAGAGGTTCGTGGAATTATATCTACAACAAGTGATAAACAGAAAGAGAAGAAGAATGTTGAAATAGTCGATTTTCATTTTCTCCACAAATATTTGTTTGTACTTATGTTTTAAAACCAAACCAGCCTGGCTTTTGTATTTTTATGCCTTTACCTTCCATCTTTCTCTGAAACATTTTATAATATAGGTAGGTAACTGCTGCTCCACAACCAACAGAGGCAGTATGAAACTTAGCTTGTATCATTGCCTGATAAATGTAAGTAGGTACTTTGTTTTCTTACAAAATTATACAGCCTGTCATTACTGATGGGTATTTTAAAAATATCAAATTATCTTAGTCCTTCACATCATCAGTAAGATAAAGGTCTCCAGTGGTTAGTGTGACATGGTATATGTTACAATCACTAAAATGGGGAAATTGATAGAAATAAAAATAGCTTCTGGAATATGTACCCTTTTTCGTGTAAAATTTCAAATACAGATGTTTTTTGTCCCCTCTTAATGTAAGCTTTTCATTCATTAGCAATTTTTCACTGCATTAGACTAAAAATAGAGTCTAAATTAATACAAACCTGGGAATATATGCAACCTTTAAGATATTTTTTGAAAGTACTTAAACTGTTGCCAAATTTTCTTGGTTTATTTTTATCTTCTGCTGGTTTTTTTCTTTTTGGCAAGACTGCTCTTATTTCTAATCAAGCTAAAAACAACTGAAACTTGAGTCACTTTAGAACTTAGTACAACAGTTATGATTGTGGGAGTGTTTATTTCTCCGCCAGCTTCAGAAACTCCTCTTCTGAATACAGTGTCCAGGAGGCACAGCTGCTGCTTCCTAAAGTCTGGAAGAAGGCTTCACAAGAATCACAGAACCACTATTAGATTGCTAATTTTCCAGTGACCTTCTAGTGCCTTTAACCAAGATTAACAGTTTACAGCTACATTCTGAATTAATCATTTATGTAAATTTCTATAGTGATTATATAACTCAGAGAGTCATTCTTCATATTCAGATCTCACAGCTCTGAAACCCTTAAGGGATCCTTTAATCCAGGGAGGTTATGTGATTCGGTAGAAAAAAGCACCAAATCAGGAATCACACAATCTAGATTCCGGTTCAATCTCTGCCACTCTACTGTGTGACCTTAGATAAGTCTTAGTTACTTCTCTCACATGTAGAAAGGGAAAAACGTCATCAGCCCTACTCCGCGGAAAGCACAGGGAACAGATTATGTGCATGCTCTTTAGAGTGTTACATACCAGACACCAGGAATTGATGTGAGCCCCGTGTGACTGAGGGGGCGCTGAGGCACATTATGACTTTCCCAGCATTGTCATCAGTTACTAAAGTACTGAAATGGCCAGAAGTTTTGGTTTAAGATGAAAAGACCTTTTTAAAATAGTTTGCCTTTAAAAATAGCCAGTTTTTTGAAAACATACTTTAATTCACTTAGAACTTGCTTTTGTTCTGTTTTTCAATTTAAAAGTACCTTTGATATCCCACAACTTTTTATCCTGACATAGGTGGTGTTTGAGAAGACATGGATCCGGATATTGATTTTAGACTTTTAGACTGAAATAAACTTCTTTTTAAAAAGGGAGGGGTCGCCCTACATTTGGAACACAGCTCGGGGGTACTTGGAGCACTCTTGTCCTAAGGGTCTGGGCGATCTAACAGTGACAGCTCAGCATCTCTACAGTGGCCACTGCTTTTTCTTCCTAAACACATGGTGTTTTGAGTTGCCTCACCTTACAAATAGATTTGCAGAACAGGAAGAAGATTCTTGAAAGGGAGGATTGTGATGAAACCGATATAAATCTCTGTTCTAAAATCTTGTACAGCCTTCTCTTTTAAAATCTTTTCTTCTGGATGAGACATTAGTCTTTAACGTTTGAGGAACTCTGTAACTGAAGACAAACAATAAAATACCAACAGAGAGGAAATTACTAAAGGATTGTATGTATTTAAATTACTGTTATCAGTAACCACTGATATAAAGCTAAAGGAGAAGAGGGGTATTTAAAACCAATATATTTTTATTATGTAAATTTTTCTTTAACTTAAAAAGTATTATGATCTTAAATTCAAGGTTGTCTGATATTTAAATCAATTCATTATCTTGATGACCACATATACCAATAGATTGGAAATAAGATTTTTATTTTATGATAAATCCATGAATTTGGTTTTTAGGGGAAAAAGTTAATATATTAAAATTATTTTAAGGCTAAATTTAGGGTGGTTCTTAGACAGAATCAGCCTAAATAGAAATTTTTCAAACAAATGAATTCTGATTCTTGCTAAATCCTATGCTAATACAATACACTGTACTTCTTATAAAGGATCCACAGTGTGCAGCCTAACAAAAATAAAGGTAGTTGCTACTCTGAATGAATTTATCATTAAATTAGAGCTTACCAGTCCATGAGGTAAAGTAGGAAAAGGATACTCCCAATAAAAAACTCCAGTTAATGAACTATCCTCTCCTTTTTAAAGCCTCTTACAACTAATTGTGGACCTTTATGAAATCTGAGTTATAGAAGTAAGTGATTTTTTTTCCCCCATTGTGGGGAGATATCTCTTCCCCTTTTTATGCAGAAGATGACAACTCAAGTCTCTTGTGCTGATGACAGGAGCCTTTCTCCACAACTTGGGAGAATACTGTCAAGGAGAGACGGGAGTTGGGCAGGCCTGGGGAAGTGGTCACACTCCGTTAGCCTCCTGTTTTACTTCATGGAGATGTGAATGAAAAGTAGATCCTTTCATGGAAGGGGTTGGCAACTCCTGCTCTTATGATTGAACCCTCATTGTGACTTCTTGAAATAGAAAGAATTAAAAGTTGTGACTAGAAGCAAATCAACATATTCTCACACATTTAATAGTTTTAATAACTTATAGGTATTCGTAAGCATCTTTTAGCAGTTTTATTTAAGACCTCTAGCAAATGATATAATTTAGAAACTGCATTTAACTTAATCTACAACATTATAAGATACAACTTCTAGTTGTATGCTCTGTTAACATGATTTAAAGAAATCTAGATGATTGATCCTAGATAAACTAGTCTGGATGTCAGGAGAAGTAATGGGTTGTTGTTGTGGCCTTTCTCTTTGTGAGGGAAATAAACCGACTGGTGATGCTCTGAGAGGCAGGTGGGAGCTTGCTTCCATGCTCTGCCTTTGCCTTTCCTCCCTTCGCATTCCTGTGGCTAACGATGAGTTGAAGATCAGCTAGTCAGAGTGTGCAGAGGTCAAGAAATAGTTAATGTAAAATTTTAGTATCAATATTTTAGGAAACCACTAATTTAGGAAGTACTAAAGCTAGCAACTCATTACAATGTCTAAAGCATTCTATGTGGTCAAAACATTTTGGGACTTTTAAGATTGACTATTTGATCTCTTTTGAAATGTAACTAATAGTTTTAATCATTCTGAATCCAAAATTTTAATAAAGTATTTTTCCTTTTTCTTCTTAGATCCCAATTTTGTTCGGACATTTCTTACAACATACAGATCCTTTTGTAAACCTCAAGAACTACTGAGTCTTATAATAGAAAGGTCTGTCAATTTAAAATGTTTAAATTCTTTATTTTTTTTAAATAGATTGAGCTAAGATCTTATATGTTGGAAATGTATTAAATAAGCTTTAAATTGTAGTTCACGAGCACTTTTTTAAGACATAAAATCTCTCTTAGATGACCATTTACTTTATTATAATGTGTTAGCTTTGATTATCCAAACACAAAAATAGATGGAAACTCAGTATGTGAAATTTCAAATTTATAAAATTATTCAAGTTAAAGAACTATACCAAAATGTATAATTTACGCTTGGAAATTCAGATTATGATGATTTAAAAGTTCTAAACAGATTTTTTCAAATATCCCACATGTTGAGGAGAGTTTAGCTTGTCAGTGAACCAATACTGTAATCAAGAAGAGTGATCATCCACCAAAACAAAGCACAGTCAACTTTTCAAGCATTACCCTTAAAAAGTATTATGTTAGCTGATTTAGAGTAATTACATAAGCCAAGAATGAACATCAAGTTCCTTAACTTTATAATCACATTTATTTTTAGACTTTGCATGTATTCTTTATTATGTTCCCAGTTAGTTTTATCTATATTGACAAATATTAACTTCTTTTAAAAAGTTAAAATAAGATCATTAGCCTTTACATTATGGAAGCTGCACCCGTTCTCACTGATGTGTTTATCCTTAGTAATTTTTTAGAGTGCTCTCTTGATTGTGCTGACCAGTGAAAGGGTGTGTAGTTTTCTATTTGTATAATTTGATATAATTAGTATTTTTATTAGTTTGTTCTGTTTTATGTTAGGTTTGAAATTCCAGAGCCTGAGCCAACAGAAGCTGATCGCATAGCTATAGAGAATGGAGATCAACCCTTGAGTGCAGAACTAAAAAGGTTTAGAAAAGAGTATATACAGCCTGTACAACTGCGGTGAGCATTAAATAAATAACTGAAGTAAATAAGTCTTTACTGAACTTTTGTTTCAGAGTTGAAATAAATAAGATCTTTCCCAAGCAAGGAGTAGGTAACAAATAAAATGAATGAAGTTAAGAGCAATTATAGAAATTATTGTATAAGTGTTCATTAACATAGAATTTTGCAAGTGGTAAGCCACTTATATGATTATTTAATTTGGTAAGAGTTACTCTGTTTTCATTTATACCATTCATTGTGATAAACGTTTATGTCTGAATTCCCATGTAATTCAATTATTCTTCTATGTTAATGCTACAGAGTATTAAATGTATGTCGGCACTGGGTAGAGCACCACTTCTATGATTTTGAAAGAGATGCAGATCTTTTGCAGCGAATGGAAGAATTTATTGGAACAGTAAGAGGTACGATTTTTTTAAGTGCCTAGCTTTATATGTAGTAAAAGTACCAATATGGTGACTATCAATTGATGTCATTACTGCTCGGTGTTGTTAAGAGGTGTTTATAATAGTGCCAGCATAACCATTTGGAAAAGTTAAAACATTTTCATCAAACATTTTTGACCTACAAATTGCTCAATAATCACCCTGTTGACCCACTGTATTTTCATTTACTAAATCAACTTACTGATTATTTTGGAATTGGATAGAAAAATCTAAATTTATGCTGTCTTTAAACAATATGTGTACCAGAGGACAATTAGGAACTGTTGTACCGTGATAACACCACCGATCAGGGTTGACTGGGCCACAATTAGGTGAATAGTGCATATATCAGAGAGGCAGCAAAGCATATTGAACTGAGAGCCGAGAAATGCAAGTTCTATTCTGAACACGGCCACACACCAGATACAGACTTTGGGCAAAATCACTTTGATTCTTTAGACTTCAGTTCCCTCATCAGTAACATGCGGAGCTAGGCTTGATGATCTTCAAAGTTTCCCTTCTAGTTTTAAAGAGTCTATGATTGTATAGGTCTAAGGTGGTCCTAGACAAACTTGTTTCTGTTTCCTTGTACACTCTAAATGAGAATCAGAAAATAAAGGGTTGAAATATAGTACTTTCATGGGTAGTACAAAAGAAAGCCACATCAAAAACTCACACTATGCGCGCTCCACTGCTGGTGGCCTGGGTTCGGATCCCGGGTACTCACCGAGGCACGGCTTCCCCGGCCATGCTGAGGCCGCGTCCCACATACAGCAACTAGAGGGATGTGCAACTATGACATACAACTATCTACTGGGGCTTTGGGGGAAAAAATAAATAAATAAAATTATAAAAAAAAAAAAAAAAGACGGCTTAATAAAAAAAAAAAACCTCACACTAAAATGAAGGAATCAGTCCTCTGGCACTGTTTGGTTTATAAAATGCAATGTTAATTAGATTAACAATGAATGTGTATAATCTGTCCTTATAAATTTCATTTGTATAAGATACATCTTTTTTTTTGGAGGATAATAAAATAATATTTTGAACAGAAGTTCAGAACAATAGAGGTGAAAAATCTCACAAATAAATTACTTTCTAATTTTATTTAGAAAAGTTGTGGAAGAATATATACCAAACTGTTAACAGTGGTTACCCATAGGAAGAAGAATGAGATTGGGATAGGGAATAGGGAAACGGTGAAGGGGAACTTCCATTTTTTTATTTTGATCATTTGACCTTTTTATAGCAAAGATATATTCAGGTATCACTCATATGATTTTAAACTATTTTTAAAACATAAAATATTAAGTAAAAAGTACTTAAATGTTATTTAAAATGTAATGTATTTCAGGTAAAGCAATGAAAAAATGGGTCGAATCCATCACTAAAATAATCCAAAGGAAAAAAATTGCAAGAGACAATGGACCAGGTCATAATATTACATTTCAGAGTTCACCTCCCACAGTTGAGTGGCATATAAGCAGACCTGGGCACATAGAGACTTTTGACCTGCTCACCTTACACCCAATAGAAATTGCTCGACAACTCACTTTACTTGAATCAGATCTATATCGGTATGTAATTTGACATTCAGTTGAAAAATCATTTCAAAGAACTTAATTTTTTTAATAAATACTGATTTCTGTCCTATAGGACTGGAATAAGACATAAATGAGGTCGTACATGAAGTGTCTAGTAATCAGGCCTGATGGATAGAAAGCTCCTCTTTTTTTCGCTCCCTGATCCTCCTTGATCTGTCTGGATTTTCAGCTCTCTCCGTCTGCAATCACCCTTAGTTGGTAAAGCTAGGTTCAAATCCTGGATTTACCAATTGCTGGCTTGGTATCCTTGGTCAACTTTAACATTCTTGTGTAACTTTTATCCCTCTGCCCCTTAGTTTCCTCAAGAGTAAAATGGGGCTTATGATAGTACCTACTCCTGGGGCTGCTGTGAGGTTTAAAATAGTCAGTATATATACAGTGCTTAGTACATTGTCCAGAACAAAGTAAGGGCTCAATAATTGTTAGCTACTGCTGTTGTGGTTGTGAACTTAAATCACGGCCTTTTTTCTATATGGATATAACCACTCTCTCAAAAAATGTCTGTTTCTAGTTTTGAATGAGGACTATTTAGAATTTAAACTATTTATTTTTTAATAACTAAATGGAAAAAAGGAGCTAAATTTATAGATCTCCTCCCACCAAAGATCATAACTATTCTCAGAAATCAGTGTTAGAATCTAATTTCATTTATTTCCCAGGACTCTTTTGTGGTAGGGTTTTTTCCCCCCCTCCTTTAGAGGAAAAAAAAAAAGATTTATGAATTACAATGATTACTATACTCTCATTGGACTGGTTATTATAACAGATATCACTATTTAAAAGAACTATCCCAAACTACTTTGTCACTCTAGTTTGTTAAATAATATTTATAAGTGCTGGAGAAATTCCAGCCTTGCCCAACGCAAAATGCTACTATAAAGCAATAATAAAAGTACATAAGTATATGCATAAAATATTTTTTTAAATCTATAGAGAAAGATGCATAATTATAATTTTTTTGTTATACCTTGTTTTCATAAACCTTTCTGTTGGTATAAGAGGAAAGTTTATATGGGAGTTTAGTTTTATTTATCTCATTTACTTAATAAAACAATATATAAGAGGGGAAAGTATCATGTAGAATTATGTTTTGATGATTTTAGAGCTGTACAGCCATCAGAATTAGTTGGAAGTGTGTGGACAAAAGAAGACAAAGAAATTAATTCTCCTAATCTTCTGAAAATGATCCGGCACACCACTAATCTCACTTTGTGGTTTGAGAAGTAAGTATTACTGACATTCTTACATTTCATAGCAGTCAGCTATGTTATGAATTTCAGTGCAATTCTATTTCTATATGTCTCATATCTTTTTTTGTTCCCTATCCCTCCTTTCTTTTGCACTGAGTATTTTTCTAATGTAGCATTTTAACTTCATTAATGATTTTTTCATTATTTTTTTGAGTTATTTTTTAGTGGTTGCTTTAGGGTTTACCATATACATCTTATCAGGATCAGCTTCAGATTTATACTAGCTTAATTCCAGTGGTATATTAAAATGTTACTCCTATATAGCTCTATTCCCTTTCCCCCTTTTTTGTGGTATTATTGTAACACACATTACATATAATTAATGATGCAAATCTAACGATACATTGTGATAATTATTGCTTTACCATTGGCCATCATTTTCTTAGTCCATTACAGCTTTGCTCTCACCCGCCTCCTTTGTGAAGTTACTGGCAATATATTGCATTTCTATGTGTTATAGGCCCAGCAGTGCATTACATAACACATTATTTTACACAGTTGCTTTTTAAATCAGTTAAGAGAAGAAATGAGAAAGAAATATGCATTTATAGTGTCTTTTATAATTACCTTTACTGGTGCTCTTTGCATGGATTCATATTACCATCTGGGGTTATTTGCTTTTAGCCTGAAGAACTTCCTTTAAGTGTTTCTTGTACCATGGGTCTGCTCGCAACAAACTCTCTCAGCTTTTGTTTATCTGGGAAAGTATTTATTTTGCCTTCATTTCTGAACAATAGCTCTGTCTTCAAGGTAACTATTTCTTGTGCCAGTTCAAGTCTACTATTGAGCCCCTCCAGTAAAATTTTTACTTTATTGTACTTTTCAATTCCACAGTTTCCATTTGGTTCCTTTTATCATTTGTGTCTTTTGTGATACTCTGTTTGATACACATTGTCATCATACCTTCCTTTACTTTTTTTTTTTGTGAGGAAGATTAGCCCTGAGCTAACATCTGTTGCCAATCCTCCTCTTTTTGCTGAGAAAGATTGGCCATGGGCTAACATCTGTGCCCATCTTCCTCTACTTTATATGTGGGACTCCTGCCACAGCATGGCTTGATAAGCAGTGCATAGGTCCATGGCAGGGATCTGAACCATGAACCCTGGGCTGCCGAAGCAGAGTGCGCAAACTTAACGACTGTGCCACCGGGCCAGCGCCTACCTTCCTTTACTTTTTAAATCATGCTTCCCTTTAGTTCTGTGAACATATTCGTAATGGCTACTTTGAAATTTTTTTCTGTTAAATCTGACATCTGATCTGTCTCACCAGGCAGTTATTGTTCCCCTCTTTTTTTTTTCCCACTGTACAGGTCATACTTTCCCATTTCTTTGCATGCCTGTAATTTTTTGTTGGAAACTTGACATTTTAGATAATACAGTCATTCGAGAAATGCACCATTAGGTGATTTCATTGTTGTGTGAACATCACACTTAGACAAACCTAGATGGTATGGCCCACTACACACCTAGGCCATCTGGTACTATTCTTATGGGACCACCGTCATAGTTGTATATGTGGTCTATGTTGACCAAAATGTAATTATGCGGTGCATAATTGTATATAAGTGTATATTATAGCAATTTTTGAGTACTGCCTCTCCTACCCCCCAAGCCTTGTTATTGTTATTACTTATTTATTTGTTTAGTGACTGGCTGGATTATTTTAGTGACCCCTCGCCCCCCCCCACCCCTGTACCTAATGTTAATCTTCTGGGAGGTACAGATTTGTGTACGCACAGTCACCATAAGAAGGCAGTAGAATAGGTACAACTTTCTTTCACTCCTTTCTTGACCACACCCAGCTGTTAAACTCTGCTAATTGTCAGCTGATGGCTCTGTTGTTTTCAACAATTCCCTGGTGGCATAAATTGCTTTACAAACTAATCCAATCAAATTGTGACTCCTTTGAAGGAATGGTTTCTGAGATCTCTGATATTTGTTCTGACTCTAGAAGGGCTCATCCCAACTGTCCTATTCCCTGGTTCTCTCTTGCAAACATCTAGGCTGTATCTTCATTAGATCCATGAATCTCCCAATTGCCTTTCACACAGCCTTCACTGTTCTTGAGAGGGCCCTTAGGTTTAAACTTCTCCACACTTTGTTGCAAATGATAAGAGATTAGGAGCTATCTGTTTGAGCCTGGACTCTGGAGCTGGGGACAATAGTCAACTTCTCTCTGAGTGACATTCCTGCTCTAGGAGCTGAGTGCTTGATAGGGGGTGGGCTGTGTGTGTGTGTGTGTGTGTGTGTGTGTGTGTACACGCACACACGCACACACGGTCCTTGGCTTGTTTCCCCTGGCATGGAACCACTGCCTCAGGAACCAGGTAGTGGCTGTCTTCCAAGTATTCTCAGTATGGCCCATTCAAGGTAGAGCCTCTGTTCCACATAGGAGTTAGGCAGAAGAATGGAGTCCCCATTTCTCAGCTGTACTCACCCGGGACTTAACCCCAGCAACTGGCAGCTGATGTTCTCCTCCTCCAGGAAAGAAAGCCCTCCAGCTGGGAGCTGGGTGGATAGGGAGGCCTGTGTTCTTTGCTGCAGCAGTCTGGAGTAGACTACCCACCCCCTTTACCCCCTCAGAGGTTCTCTGGGAGGAAGGAGGGAGGGAGCAGTCTTGGTTCAAATACCACAGACTCTTGCATCTCTTACTGAATTTTTATGGATTTTCCTGAATAGATGTTTCTTCATTTGGCATTTGCTCTTAGGGCCATTTCCAGAGACTTTAAATGTGTGTGTGTGTGGTGTGTGTGTGTGTGTGTGTGTGTGTATGATTTCCTCATTGTATGAATATCATAGAGTGTACTTACACAAACTTAGATGCTATAGCATATATGTGTGTGTGTGTGTATATGTATGTATGTGTATTTATATACACATATAAATACATATATAAAATTTTCACCAATTTCACTGAGGAGTGGGTAAGCAGAGTTCCTTAACACTGTCTTGTCAGAAGTCCAGAATCTCAATGCAATTTTATAGGTGGGGCCAGAGATAGGCGTTTTATGTATTGGCCATATTTTTTCCTGAGTAAATACAATATGACTACTTGACTAATATTTTATAAGGGTAATATGAGGTTTCCACAGATCATATTGGGATTATCAGAACAAGAGACCAGTGACATTAGGGAATGGCCGAGGCAGAATGAGGCATATGTGGATAAAAACCTGAGGCAGAAATGTGGATAAAGACATGAAAGCAATTTCTAAAGAGAAATAAGCATTCCAAGTTATTTAAAAGTTAGGACTTCCTTTTATTTATGTTATCACTTCTTAGCCTCGAAAAAGTAAAAATTTAGAATTTGCCCTCTAAATGTTGCTTCCTCATTTCTTCATTATCAAGTTAAATAACTATACTTCAGTATGCAGAAGCCTTTTTCTCGCATAATAATTAAAACTTATGTCTGAAAAGAGGAAACATAACTGATAAGACATACAGACCATTTTCATTTCTGTCCTATTTTTAATAGATTACCAATAAGAAGGCTATTTCCTGCTTTTTTCCTTTTCCTTTTCTTTGTTTAATTGTGGAAAGAATACAAGACGAGATCTACCCACTTAACAGATTTTTGTAATGTACAATACAGTATTGTTATTTATAGGCATAATGTTATACGGCAAATCTCTAGAAGTTATTCATCTTGCATAACGGAAATTTTATACATGTTGATTAGTAGGTCCCATTTCTTTACCCCTCCCCCTAGCCCTTGGCAAACACCATTCTATTCTTTGCTTCTGTGAGCTTGACTATTTTAGATACCTCATATATGTAAAATCATGCAGTATTTGTCCTGCAATGGACTTATTTCACTTAGCCTAATGTCCTCAAAATTCATCCATGTTGTCACATATTACAGGATTTCCTTCTTTTTAAAGGCTGAATAATAAATATACCACATTTTCTTTATCTGTTCATCCATAGATGGACATTTAGGTTGTTTCCACATCTTAGCTATTGTAAATAGTGCTGCAGTCAACGTGGGAGTGCTAATATCTCTTTGAGATCCTGATTTCAATACTTTTTGATAAATACCCAGAAGTGAGATTGCTGGGTCATATGATAGTTCTATTTTTAATCTTTTGAGGAACCCCTATACTGTTTTCCATAGCAGCTACATCATTTTCCATTCCCATCAACAGTGTACAAGGGTTCCAATTTCTGCCTTTTCAACGTGAGAGGTTTTTGTTCATTTGCCACATTGGTTCTTGGCCATGGATATGCATTAGAATTGGGGTCACCTATGGATAAATCACCCCAGACTTACCTGGTTTTTATAAAAGCTTCACAGGTGATCTCAGTTTGTACACCTAGTTAATATCAACTGAAATAGTTAAATAAAAGATATACATAAATTATACTTGTATTATACGTTTTTAAATGTCCAAATAACTAGCTAGCTGGAATATGATATATTTGTAGAGATCTACCTAATGCTTTAAACACATAAACATGTTATGTTTCACTTGATAATAAGGCAAATTTATTTTGATAGTTTTGCAATGTTTTTTTTCTTAGTGTCAGATCAGCCTCATCCGAGAAGAATACAATCTGCAACTTTATATTTTTTAAAATGTTTTAATATTGATTTATATTTATTTTTCCCATTTATGTATTCAATTTTTCTTAGATTATAAGTGTTTAATGTTACATTATTGACAACCAAGTTTAAAATGTCTTTTTCTTTACTGATAAGTGATTAGAAATAAAAAATTCTCTCAAATAGTAGAAATAGATACTCACTGAGGAATTTTCTTTTTTTGAGCATAGTAGGCTTCCTTTTAGCTGTTTACTGGGATATATATGCTTTCCAAGGATTCTTTGTATTTAAATATAAGGTGCTTTTGTTTTCATTGACTTTTTTTTCTTTCTAAGTAATATTCTTAATTGTGGTAAAATACTTGCATTGACTTTTCAACATTACAATTCTTATCTGAAGAGCTGTTCCTAGAAATGTAGCTAATTATTTCTACATATCAACGAAAGATATTAAACATTAATCACTAAAATCTTGCAATTAGGTGAAGAATAAAAGGCACAGAATTCTTGAATTCTAGAATAAATTCCCCTAGAACACACCCGCATTCCAAAGACCAACATACATTCAACAAGAAGTTAGACTCACCAGTTAATTCTAATGCTGAGAGAGGATGCATCAAATACAATAGGAAAATGATTGACTGGTTAACTGTACCAGTCTGGAAAACAGTGAAGAGTAGCGTGCATGACTGAAGGCATTGCATTATCTTCCAGTCCTCTACTATTTACCTGAATATATATTCTCTATAGTTACACTATAGAAAGCCCCCACTCTACATTATTGTATTTACTAAATTTTTAAAATCATATCTTTGTTGGAAAAACTCCAAATTTTTTAATTCAATTTTGTCTTTGATTCCCAGATGTATTGTAGAAACTGAAAACTTAGAAGAAAGAGTAGCTGTGGTGAGTCGAATAATTGAGATTCTGCAGGTCTTTCAGGAGCTGAACAACTTCAATGGTGTCCTTGAGGTTGTCAGTGCTATGAACTCATCACCTGTTTACAGACTAGACCACACGTTTGAGGTAGGTTTGTATAGGTGTTTTTAAAATGAACTTCCATTCCCTGTTCTAAGAATCAGGATTTTAACAGTTATGATCTTTAATTTTTAAGTGCCTCACTTGTCTTTTCAGTAACAGTTTAAAAGATGGAGTTATCTAAATTTTGTATTGAATTGGTTTCTCTTTTTAAATTAGGCATTCTTATTAAAATACATTCACAGGTCCTAGCCTAAGTTAGAAGAAAAAACTTTCAGCACTTAATCTGTAATATATAATGTACAACTAAATGCTCGTATAATTGTATAAGGAGTGACAAGATAAACTAGATGACACACACACACTTCTTTAAGTTTGTACTCGAGTCCATGAAGATAGTTTCTTTGAGGCAGTATTAATCATTCTTAGAATCAAACTGATACTGTTGTGCTTGGGCTTTACTCTTAGCCTGGCATTTTTTGGCAAAACCTGTGATTCCTTTTGTAAACTTATGCTGCCTAAATATTATTTTTTTCTTGTAGCAAATACCAAGTCGCCAAAAGAAAATTTTAGAAGAAGCTCATGAATTAAGTGAAGATCACTATAAGAAATATTTGGCAAAACTCAGGTCTATTAATCCACCATGTGTGCCTTTCTTTGGTGAGCATTTCTTCTTGAATTTTGTGTTTCTGGATAAAACAAGACACTTATTTCATTAAATGAGTGAGTATACACATGTGTAATATGCCAGCAGAAAATACTTATTTAACAAGTATTATTTAGTACCTGAATCCCTTTATAATTTTTCTCTATTAGGACCTTTTCAGATCAAGCCCGATATATACATTCTACTTTTTATTTCCACCTTGGGCAGCCATTCTATATTATATAATGCTTATTTGTGTTTTTGTATTCATAGAAATCTTTTTTATTAAATTTTAATAAATCCAAACACTCTACAGAAGAGGCATGGCCATACTCATCTATATTTATAATCATGTTTCTTATAAACAGTCTCACGTGGATAAAAATCGTAGTTCATGTGCCTTTGGGCCCACACCTTCAGCACATCAAAATTTTAATCTCTTGACTTACCCTTTTTGCTTTCCCTTCTGCACCAGAGGAAGGAAGTGCCTTTTTCTTCCTTTTAAGACTGAAACATCTACCATCTGAATCTTCTCCCTTCCTGTAGGTTCCTCTATCTTATTCCATCATGTATTTCCTGTATTTCATATCTTCAGTATCTCTCTCACACTGGTTTCTTTTCTCTGCCTGTGTGTGTCTCTAATGATTCTTCCTCTGAACCCCTACAAAAATTATGATCTCTAATACACATCTGGCATTTAGTCTTTTTAGTATGTGATATATTTTCTTCTAGCCTTTTCCTTATTTATATATTTTCTGTGTAGCTTCAAGTTATACTGCACATATTGTTATGTCCTGATATTTTTTCAATTAACATCATATTTTCCCACATTTTTTGTTCATGCTTCATAACCAACCACTTTTTTATTTTTTTGCTATGCACATTGTATATAGTTGTAATTGTATGACATGTATACATTATTTACTTTTTTCACTTATCATATCTTAAATATATTGTCATGTTTTATTAGTCTCCATAAGTATCATTTGTAATGGCTACATAATATTCCATAAAGTTGATATGACAATTTATTTAACTAGTACCCTGTGTTGGACACATACATTGGTTCCAGTCCTTTTGCTTTCCTAAATAATGTTATAATGAATATCTTCATATTTATACCTTTTTTCCTATATTTGAGAATATTTTCTTGAAATAATCAGAAGAGGAATTACATAAGTTCACAGGTGTCAGTTTTTTGTCAATATGTGACTCTTGATACATGTTGCCAAGTTGCTTTCTGAAAGATATTTATGCTCATTTATTATTTAATATTAGTATTTTAATATTATATTATAACATATAATATGAAATATTTGTTTAGTCCTTACTCATTTATTCATCAGAAGTGTATGAGAAGCACATTTCATCCCATTATTTCTAATTTGGGGTACTTTTTTTTAAATTTTTTCATTTCTATTATTTTCACAGATAAAAATTACTACCTATTAGTTGTATTAATCTTCATTCTTTGATTATTGTGGACATTTTCTCATACATTTGTTTAATATTTGCATTCCCTCTTGTCCACGTGCTTTTTTATATCTGCTGCAAATAATTTACCAATATGCCTTTTAGTTTTCGTTCTTTGACATATAGTATTTTTACATTCTATAATCTCTCTATCTTTCCCATTATGATTTCTATTATTTCTAACCTTAGAAAGTTCTTCCAGTTTAGTAATTTAATATTCAATTATATTTTCTTCTAGTTTTATGATTTCCCTTTTAACATTATATTTAACTCTTTAGTCAAATTGAAGTCTCTTTTAGATACCATATGAAATATTCAAATTTATTTCTTCACCAAATTGTTTATTTCTTGATCCACGTTTGTTGATTATTTCTTCTTTATCCCCATTTATATATGGTACCTCCTTCTTTAATAAATATTGTTTCCCATTAACTTCTTATACTAAGGCCCAGTTTTCAAGATTGGCACTTTATAAAAGTAATTCTCAACTGGGGGCAATTTTTGCCCCCCAGGGAACATTTAGCAATGTCTGTTGTTCTAATTGGGAGATGCTAGAGGCATCTAGTGGGTAGAGGACAGGAATGTTGCTAACATCCTCCAATGCACAGGACAGCCTCCACAACAAAGAATTATCCAATCCAAAAGGTCAGTAGTACCAAAGCTGAGAAACCCTACTTTATAATGTTTTCATATATAATAAAAGTTGGTTCTTTAATATTTCTTCAGGATTTTCTTTGCCAATTCTGTCTTTATTTTTCCAAATGAACTTTATAATTTGGGGGGAGGGTAATTCCCCAAAATACAGTTGGAACAATCTATCAATTAATTTGGAAAGAACATTTATGATATTTAGCTTTTTCCTAGGTATTTTTGGTTCTGAATGGTATTCATTTTTTAATAGTCACTTAGCCTTAATTCCAAGAATTTTTTTTCAATTTGCTTCATCTCCACTCTTGCTTTCCTGTCATTTTAGAATTGACTACATGTTCCTTGCATCCTGGTCTATTCTCCAAATGCTTTCTCTTCTATTCTGAAATAATATGCTTCTTTCATTCATTCAGAAACATCTGTTGCATTCCTCTATGTGCCAGGCCCAGGGCTAGGTGTTGAGAATAGAGAGACAAATAAAATATAGTCTCACCCTCAATAAGCTCCCTTGAAAGAGCAGAAAAATAAATTACATTACCATGTAGTAAATATAATAGTGTGTTGTGGAAATCTGTAAATTGAAGTGTGAACAAAGTGCTATTGGAACCTAGAACCCTGAGCAGCCACTTTTTCCTGGAAAGATTGGGAAAGGTGTCAGCAAAAAGGCGAAACCTCACCCGTCTTCATTATTTATGTCATAATGCTCTGCTTTCCTTCTCCCTAGAACAGCTGACTCCAGAGTAGGGTAGGTAAAATGATCTATGGGAAAAAATAAGCTTGAACAGTATATAACATTCAGGTCTATGTATATATTTGTACTACATTTTTTTATTCTAAAACTATATATTGAGGATGCATGCTTAAACATTTTTTACTGATAGTGTATGATCAAAGTTTAGAGACCACCTCTTTGTTCATTTGTTCTTCTTTTAACTAGCCACTAATTTGTCATGAAATAATTTCCAAATTTTATCCTGAGCTCTCCCAAAGTGCTGCTTGTAAGCATTTTCACAATTTCATTCAAGTGTACTTTTAACACCTACAACATCCCATAACTTATTATCCCCCATGTTCCCAGTGTTAGTCATTATACCACCACCCATTCAGTCACCCAAGCACAAAGCTGAGAGTCTTCCTTCCTACTGCCCCCACTCTCTGCCCAAGCCAGGTAATCAGTTCTTGTGGAGTCTACCTCTTAAATATTTATGCACTCCACTCTATCCCCGTAGCCCCTAAGATAGCTCTCATCATCTCACCAGGACCGCTTTTCTCCTGTTAACTGATCTTCCTGCTTGTAGTCTTAACTCCTAACCCATCTGGCATCACAGTACAGCCAGAGTAATCCTTCTAGAATGCAAAGATGCTAATAATCTCCTAATTACTACTGGATAAAAGTTAAGCTCTTTAACAAAAGGTTCTTTATGGCCCAGTCCAGGTGCTACTACCCACAAACTCTTCACAGTTGGGCCATCAATTTGTGACCAGTATAGAAAGTTGATTTTGGCTGTCATTAAATATGTGTACTGTTTTGGACAAGTTTGTCAGACTGAACATTGAGCTAAGTGGATCATGCAACTTAGTGTAGAGAAGAATGTAATTGGCTACAAGTAAGAAAGCCAAGTGACCGGCAGAAATGGAAAGTAAAAGAGCCTGTGTAGGCTACCATGGTCTAGTAGCCTACTACACCACATGGTAAATCTGTCTTATGAACATATAGTCAAGAGTGGCCTAGGTGCTAACAAATAGCCAAGTAACTAATACGCTTAATAACTGGATACTTTTTAGAACCAAACAGGCATTGATGTCTATCATGTTTCATTGCTGACTTGTTCACTATTGATTTTGACTCATTTAATCTTTTCAAGAATGTGGCCAAAAATTCTAGTATTTAAAAGTATGCCTCTACTACAAAAGCGTTTAAAACCACTAGTCTATCATTAGAACTAAAGTGCCTGTTACTTTGTTGATTCTCTTCCCCATCCAATGCACAACCTGCAGTGGTGGCGAAGGGGTTAGAACTACTGATCCCTTGCCTGTGTCTATCCTCACATCCTGCCACCAAACCCCTATGGTCTAGCCATACCAAACAACATGCTATCTCTAAGTATGCCTTCCAAGCTTCATCACAGACCAGTGCCTTCGTACACACTGCTTCTTTGCTTAGAATACCCTTCCATCTTATTCTACTCATTAAAATTCTATTCATTTTTTTGAGACTTATTTTAAGCACCACCTCATCTGTGATGCTTTTTCTACTCCCACCAGCTCAAGGCAGAGTTAGGCACACTTCCTCTGTGCTCTCATAGCATTTTAGGCATTACTTACCAAATTGTACTGTAGTAGCCCACATTCAAAGCTCTGAATTCCTGACGTCAGGGACTGTGTCTATTGTTCATCTTTGTGTCTGCAGTACCTAATGCAGTGCTTGCCATACAGCAGAGACTCAGTACGTGTGTATTGAGTGAACAAACTCAGATTTTCCCCAAAGCAGCATAGTCAGTACTTTAGGGCAAAAGGCAGAAGCATAAGAGAACAGGGCAAGAATAGCAACAACAGCACCAACAATCACAACCATAGCTAATTAAGCATTTACTTTTGTCAGGCCCTATTCTAAGCCTATACATAAATTTACTCATTTATTTCTCACAGCAACCCTGCTATCCTCATTTTATAGGTAAGAAAACCAAGGCACAGAGAGGCTAAGCAACTGGCACCGATCACACAAGTAGAAAGCAGCAGAGCTGGCTCTAGAACTTTTATGTAGAACAGAAAGGAACTAAAGTGCTCCTGGCACCAGAGCACTGTGTAAAGCACTGAAGTGCCTGTTAATTTGTTCATTCTCCTCATCTGGTGCACAACCTGCAGTGATGGGAAACAAGAGCTCAATTACCAGGCTGCCACTAATTCTAGAAGTACTAAAGACCAGAATATACATAAATTATGTGCAGTCCCGTGTTTGACAGGCTTGCAAATCCTTGCACATTTCCGTGAGTAAGCCTATCCAAACAGTACTACCTCTGAATTACAAATCCTAACAACTTCTTGTGGGGCCTTAAGAGCTGAGTAAGCAGAAAATGTGATCCTCTGAATTTAATGGTTTCCCCTTTTGCCAAAAATATGTGTTATTAGTGACAGGTTATTCTTAGAGTTCCTTTAACAAAACCATGACTTATGTCAAATAACATGTGGTTTGAGGGTATGGAAAGTTGGTTATTCCTCCTGAAAAATCTATTAGTTTTGTTAAACTTGGTCTCCCTTTTTCTTGGGTATTTATAAACTTAAATCTGTCACAGAAGAATTTGATACTTATAAAAATTTTTCTCTTGATATTCACTTAGCTGCTTGTTTTTCATAGACTGGAAATCATTGCCTTGATTCTTTGGTTGTGGTGGTTGAGATGGTACAATGTAATATGCCTACAATTACTGAGAAAGAGAAAAACTAGCTTTTCCTTCTTTATCCTTGAAATAATTTCATTATGTCTTCCAGGAATTTATCTAACTAATATCTTGAAAACAGAAGAAGGCAACCCTGAGGTTCTAAAAAGGCATGGAAAAGAGCTTATAAACTTTAGCAAAAGGAGGAAAGTAGCAGAAATTACAGGAGAGATCCAGCAGTACCAAAATCAGCCTTATTGTTTACGAGTAGAATCAGATATCAAAGTAAGTTGAATTATTTGAGGATACATATTTCTGATTAAGTTTATAAACCACTTGATGAAAAGCAGGTTTATTTCACAGAAGAGAAAAAGGAAAATAAAATAAAGAATTCAAATTTTCTTATGTTAAATATTTTCTTAAATTATTTTCATGACTTTCAAACTGAAGTAAAAATAATATTAATAATTGTTTATTTCTTTGCATTTGTTTTAGAGGTTCTTTGAAAACTTGAATCCAATGGGAAATAGCATGGAAAAAGAATTTACAGATTATCTTTTCAACAAGTCCCTAGAAATAGAACCACGAAATCCTAAGCCTCTCCCAAGATTTGTAAGCATTCATACATTTGTTTCTTTTACATTTATATATATTTTGCAGTTGTCATCTATATCTGGTGATGTCATCACTACCATATGTGTTATACAGATTAGTTTTCTGTAAAGGCGTTCTGGGGTGAAGTGCACGTGTGAAGGATAAAAGGAATGAATAAGTGCTTAATAAGTATGTTCAGGAATATCCCACTTGGTTCCAAATAAATGAGCATTAATATTAATCTGAATAAATCCTATGATAGATGAAGAAATTGGGCAAATATGTAAGTTTTTATTTTTTTAAAACAAAGAAATGTTATTCAAAATTTATTTTAAGGGCAAGAAATTTGATTAATTTATTCTAATTCACTTATATTAAATATATGTACTTATGACTTTTTTAAAGTAATAACTTATTAGAACTTTTAACCATGAATCATTAGCCATAAAAATAACAGGTTTGGCTAAAGATACTTTTTTTGGGAAAATAAAGTTTTCATTGTTTTTTATTACTTGCCAATGCCTGGTCAAACTTATGTAGAGTATTATCACCTCATTGATCTGAGTATAATCTCTCTTATTCATAAGAAAGTCAAGATTCAAGAAGTAAACATAAATGGCTTCTGAGTAGCCAAGATAAATCTCATGTCTGTGAACTAAAGCTTATGCAATTACCTCACAAGAAAATGTCTCAAGGCCTAAAACAGTTTTTTAAAAGATGGATTAAAAACAGCAAATTGGAAATACCTATATAGTCTGTTCCAATGAGGTGTGCTGATATCACTAAGAAATGATCACTCTGTAAGAAAATTCCATAAAACTAACACACATACAGATGAAAACTCAGGCAATTTAATGCATTTGTAAATAGCTCAAATGATCCTGATGGCATCACTGTATTACATAGTAAGGTATCATAATTCATAATAATGATCCTGGCTTTGCAGCAATGTTAAATTAGCTCAACATAGTCTGTTTAAAAAGCCAGAGAAATATACAACATATCTTGGAAAGATTTCCATTCAAAAATATTAGAATAACAAATACTCTAGTATTTACAGGACTAAGACTCAGTTATTTAAAGAAATTCATTCCCTAATAATTTAGATAGCCGAGGCTTTATGGAAATGGGATATTAATGCTTTAACTTGGACACTTTGATTTGAATCATTATGTAACTTCTTATTAGTGGTTTATGGTTTTCCTAGATATTAGTTGAATTTTACCAGGCATATATAGAAAAACCTTCCTTTCTATTATGGTGTTGTAAGTATTGTGTTTCTTTTGTATGTCTACAGCCAAAAAAATATAGCTATCCCTTAAAATCTCCTGGTGTTCGTCCATCAAACCCAAGACCAGGTACCATGAGACATCCCACACCTCTGCAGCAGGAGCCAAGGAAAATTAGTTATAGTAGGATCCCTGAGAGTGAAACAGAAAGTACAGCATCTGCGCCAAATTCTCCAAGAACACCGTTAACACCTCCTCCTGCTTCTGGTGCTTCTAGTACCACAGATGTTTGCAGCGTATTTGATTCTGATCATTCGAGCCCTTTTCACTCAAGTAGGTGCTAAAATTTTAAGTGTTTTAAAATAATTGTTAGTATTGTATGTGCTAGAGGTAAAAAAGAATCTGTATAATTTTTCTATTTTTTCTAAATTTGTAGACAAATCAAATATCATTTCAAAAGATATTATTATAAAAATATAAAACATTCTAAACTCCAGCAACTTATAATTTTAAAAAATCTGTTAAAAAGCTCTCTTTAAATTTATTATACTTTACTGAAAGGCTTGGTGATCAAATTGGTAATTTAAACTTCATTTGAGCATTTGTTTTCAATGGGTGAATTTAAAATGCATCCCTAATATCCAGAGGAAACAAACATAACTCCTAAAATCTGCAAGGAATATTGGTCTGATGTTTTAAATGCTGCCTCCAAAATTATTATATTTGAATACTGGTCAGAGTACATCATTCCCCTCCCACCAAAACTCTGTAGTTTCTAATTTTGCAGTGTATCAAATTCAAACTCCTACTTAACCCTTTCTCAGTCTGTGCCATCCAGCAGATGGTATATGGTGCCTGCTAATACACTGCCTATGCTTTCAAGCCCAGCCACAAAAATCTTACAAATTGCATACTATTGCTCATCCCTTTCTTATTTCTAGATCAGTGCTGTCCAGTAGAAATATCATGTGAGCCACATGTGTAACTTTAAATGTTCTATAGCCACATTAAAAAAAGCAAAAATAATTAGGTGAAATTAATTTTAATAATATATTTTATTTAACCCAGTATATGCAAAATATTGTCATTCCAACATGAAATTAATATAAAAATTAATGAGATATTTTACATTCTCTTTTTTGTTCTAAATCTTCAAAATCCAGTATGCATTTTACAGTTACAGTACATCTCAATTCGGACTAGCCACATTCAAATGCTTAATAACCACATGTGGCTAGTGGCTACCAAACGGCACAGCTCAGCCCTAGCCCTTTGAAGAGGCTACCTTTAATATCTAGATCACCCTGCTTCCATTAATTTCCTGATCAATTTCATGTGGAACCTTAAAGGTCTACTAAGAACATACCTTTTTTCATTTGTTCATTATTAAATCAAAACTTAAATCCAATCACCTGTAACCCCGTCACAACCACTTCCCCATGCTCTTCCCATTGGCTTTCTTAGCTCAGTGTACAAATCAAGATCAACCCTAGTATCTGACAGAACAGAATGCAGTACTGAGGCAGCATGACATTACTATGGGGGAGGAGGTTGAGAAGCCTTGACCTAGGAGTTGCGAGTCGAGGTTTATCATCCTGGTCTGCTAGTGAGCTTTCTGGTTTTATAAAAATACTTTTTCTGTGCCTTCTGAGGATCAAACTAGATTTTTAAGGTTTCTTCTAACTCACAGAATCTAACTTTTTTAACAAAAATCAACTTAAAATTATTCTTTGGAGCTATATTATTTTGAGATGTGGTCCAGAATCCTATTTATTTTTTCCTGTGTTACACATACATTCGTAGTTTGTCTTGTCTTTTTACCACCTGAAGTATACTTATTTTGAGAATTACTACATCTTGCTTTATTTGGCTACTGAGGATTATGGAGTCATGTTACGCACATAGTAAGCTATCAAGATACTTTTGATGATAAGTTCAAATAAACGCCAGGTAAAAAAATTCCCATTTTTTTCTCCCCAACTCATCAACCCCCTAAATTAAGTAACAAAATAAAACCAGCACTTTTTGTAGTATACCTGGTCTAAAATCATTATTTATTCTGACCCATTTAACTGTTTTCAGGGTTTTTTTTCCCTAGAGGAGATGGCTAAGGTCTATATTATAAAGATTCCCAAGTAGGTAAATTATTGAAATCACATGAAAGTCATCAATTGCAAATTCTACTTCTCTTAGTTTAAGAAGTAGCTAAACATAAAAGAGGTGGAAAAACAGGAGATAAGCACATTACATTCCCTGCTAGTGCTAAATCTTTAAGTGATTTGTCAAACGGGAGAAGGAGTCATTTTGGAGTGCAGTCCTCTAGATCACTGCTCTGTCATATGTGGAAGTGGAACATTATTAACCTAAATAGCTGGGCGAGTTGAGAAACCATTGTTCCAGGAGTTAGGCTTTGTAATCTTAGCCTGGAGGATTTTCTCAATTTCTCTTTTCTTTGTGATTAAAAAAAAACTCTTATTACTCTTTCTTTTGCTCTTAGTAAAAATTGAAAATAACTGATTTCAAAATCAAATAAACCAGCATAATATAAAACCATTTGTGTGCTCAATTAGTCCTTTACTTAAAACTTATCAGTGGCCTATGTGTATTAAATGTCCTCATCTGCTTTTGACCCCACTTCTGCTTAACAGATCTGCTAGTGCTGTGGGGGCATCACCAGAGTGCCCAACTTGTTACCCACTGTGTTGCCAACAGAATGAATACCTACTTTTTGTGTTTCCCTCAGTGCCTGGCAGGAAAGAGCTGCTGTGCCTACATTCTTAAGATTTTCTGAAAATATTCCACTCAATATAAAGCAGAATAAAGTTCCATTGCTCCAGTTTTTCAAACACCAAAGTTTGACTAGAATTTTTGATCAGTTATAATAGTACTTGTTTGCTTCTTATAGTTTTTTTCATAATAATTTACTTTAAAACCCATAATTATTCAGCTAATATCTGTTGCATATCTCACTCCTTGCCAAGCACTTACACGTCTTCTCTGGTAAAGCTTGCAATCTTGCTGAGAGATGAAAAATAATCATAGTACAAAGAAAATCATAGTTAAATGCTTAACCATTGTTAAATGCTATGATTCTTTTTGTACTATGGTTATTTTCCATCTCTCAGTAAGATTGCAAGCTTTACCAGAGGAGGTGTGTAAGTGCTTAGCAAAATGCTAAATGAGTGGTGAAGACATAGATGCTGTAGAAGTTTACACAAAGATGACCATGGAATGGGCAAGAATGGTCATGGAAAGCTTTGCAGTGAAGACAGACGGGAGGAAATTAGCCACCTACTTAGTGCTGCTACACACATCCTCACATTCAGGGTCCTGCTCCACACCTCGCCCTGGCCAGATCTGCCTCTAAGTGATGATGACAGTGGCTAGGAAAAGGGGAAGGACCACCCAACTCTCTGCTTTGCTTCTTGTGCTATAGCAAGGAGGGGCAGGGGATGAAGTGCTCTTGGTACCTTCCTGTTTGAACGTTGCCTGGTCATAAAGGAGAACCAAGGTCTGACCTGGTCTGTGTGCTACTTACGAGCTTTAGTTCTGTCCCTTAGTGTAGGGGAAGCTTTGATAAGAAAAGCTGTATTCCAAGCATTTCAAGCTGGATTGCAAGGCTTTTCCTCATAGAAGATTGTTGTAGGTGATTAGTTTCTAATCTCAAATATATTTGCATTTAATGGGCTTTGGTGAGTTTAACAAGTTATTCATGATTTATATAATTTTTTTCTATAGGAAAATGCTTGTTCCTATTTCAAGAATGACTCATTTTAAATTGAAGAGTATCTTCAACAGTGGTTTCAACTGTGACTGTACATTATAATCCCCTGGGGAGCTTAAAAGAAATACCTACATCCAACCCACACTTGAATTAGACTGGCATTGGCACCTGGGCATCAGTATTTTTTAAAAGCTCCCCAGGGGATTCTAATATGCAACCAAGATTGAGAACCACTGATCTGTTTTGTCTGGGATTTGTACTTAACAAATTAATACTACTTTTTTAATGAATTGGATTTCGCTTCTAAGTCACTATCAATAAATTTGTTCAGTACCTAGCTGACTAAAATTTCTAGTATATATTTCTTGATTAGATCATGTATAATTCTAAAAGAGTTTTTTATAGCATTTTCCAGGCAGTGAGACCAAGCAATTAAAGTGACAAATCAGAAAAGTGCCCCAAAGTTACCAAATACATGAATCTAAGCCTGTTGCCGTATATAAATATGATTAGAGCCAAGTCTATGTCTGTGTGCACAAGTGTGTATGCATAGGTATAATCATTCTTTCTAAAAGCCTGCAGTTTATAGCTTTCATAAGCTTTGTGTTTTGATTTTATTACTTTATTATACTAAGTGTACTACCATGTTCTTGAGGCTTATCTCCAGAAGGCATATTTACTTCCTTTCCACGAAAAGTGGAAAATATATAAGTAGGTAAACACTAGAGCTGCATATTCCCTTAACCCCTGTTACGTCCTAGGTGCCTAATAAATAGTGAAGAGAATCATTGCCAGAACAACAGCTTCATTTAATATCAAAGTATAAAAATGAATTTTAATCTTTCGAGAGATAGCTTATTAGAATTAGCTGGATTGCTACCCTTAGTTACCATGGCCTCCAAATGAATATCAGTACATATGGAAAGGAGATAATGGGGGTAGATTATTTGCAATTGGGGCTGTCTGGGAAATAAGACCACTGTATGTATATAAGCAGTCAAATTAGTAGTCTTTCCCACTGAACCTGGAATGTAAAATTATCCTCATTCTGACCAAACAAGCTGGAAAAAACAATGGTCCAAATTATTTCAGTGATTGCCTATTGTGTAAAAACAAGAGAGAAACCTGAATTTTTAAAAATCAGCTCAGTCTAGTGCTATAGGAATTATTTTAGTATCTTGGATATTATCTGTTCAGTATGTTGGTAATGTGAGGCAGTGTGACATAAATGACTATATTGATTTAGAACCGGTTTAGATATCTAGCCTTTTGTCTCAGTTTTTCTACTTTAATGCTCTTGTGGCTTTGGCTTTTATGATTTTCATTTTTTTCTTAAAAGAATTAGTATTGCTGAAATTAGACATTCTAAATTTATTAGTGAGGGTCCTATATAAAATGTGTCTAAGCACCAAATTTTACTTGATTTTTTTTTTAAGGGTTCAAGAATATAGAGAGGAAAAAGCTATATCACTTTCCAGCTTGTCTGGTAATATCCAAAGCTATCGTTATTTTGTGATGAGAGTATATGCCCCAAGAACATTTTCAAAGTTATATAATAATAATAGTAGTAAGAAATTCCCTTTTAGTTTTTAATTTATATAACATAAATTTGTTATTTACTACTTATTTCACAAATTTGAGATTTCAAAATAATCTTTAGTAAATGACATATTTCTATATGTCCAGCTGAATTCTTTGCTTGAATTGGTTCATACATTTTTAAAAGTCTTACAGTAACATAGAATATTTTAGTTTTCTCCCGAAACCTTTTCATTTAATTCTTATGACATCAAGTAGTGAATCTAGAAGGAATCTTCAAAATTCCCAATATGATGTTAACTCAATTCTTTATTTTTCTGAAAAGTAAGTAGTAATGAGCTTTTACTAAAGACTGTTATACCACTCTTTAAAACTAGAATGACAAAAATAACATTTTTATCATAAATAAATTTTTACAGATGAGTTGACTATATCAATGAAAGAAAAATCTACTTTTTCTTGTTTCCTTTCACAGGCAGCGATACCGTCTTTATCCAAGTTACACTGCCCCATGGCCCAAGTTAGTATATATGGTTTAAGACTCATAATTCTCGCTTTGGCTTTAAAAATTAAACCAAGTGTGGTGTAACCTTTCCTGCTAAAATTCTTCCTGGGTCTGGCAGCGTTGGTACCTTGCTTGCAACATCTTAGAAGTGAGGCCTTCACTTGTGCTATCTTTTGATCATAAATGATTTGCTTAAACTTATATACTTTTTGTAAAAACCTTTTTTCTCTTTTATATGAACATTATTATATGAGTGGTTTCCACATTTAACCATTTCTCTTTTCCAACTATAGAGTTCTAAATATATTTTAATGCTCAACTTTAAAAAAAAAAGCAAGAGCATGCATGCGCATATGGGAATGCTGGCAGCTACATGCAGTGTCTAAACCACAAAATACACTTAGCCTGGCCGACAGCATTGTAGGCAACTAATTGTTACTTGACTTTAGAAGAACTATCTTATAATTGTAACTAAAGTATATAGCCTAAATATTCATCACTGTTAAGCAAAATAAAGTTACATTGTAGATATTTGTTTTTAATTTTAAAGTAAGCTAACAACTCACCAAACTATTCCATAAATTTTAAGCTAATAGATTAATGTTTTTTGCTGTCATTCATACAAATGATTTCAAAATATGTACAATGGAAAATATTAGTTATAAGCTAAATTAACTTACATAGTCTCTTAAGAAAACGGTAGGTGATCAAAATGTTGCTCATTTGAATAATATCAATGCTTACAGGAAAAAAGAACCAGCCAAATATAATTTTGAATGATTAGTATTTTTTCATATCTTTTTTGTAGTGCTCATAAACTAGCTAACAACTTACATAAATATTGTCTTTCAAAGTGTAATTATATGCCTATTTTATGCCCTTGTCATCATCAATGTCTGTAAGATAGGTTCCAATTAGAAGCTTTACTTACCTTTTTTGTGCCAGTTCATCAACTTATTCTTAAATCAGGTTTACTAGACTTTAGTATAATTTCTGTTTTTATTATCAGGGTTGCCTCAGTCATCTTAAATAGCTCCATCACAATTAAAATTTTTGGATTAGAGTATGATGAACCTGATTTTGTTTACTTGCCAAGGAGAGCCTAGACCTAAGCAGAATGAGGAGAGACTCCTCCTCCCCTAGACACTAGATTCCCTCCCTGGCATCCTTTAGAGAATTGCTGGGGAAAGACACTGGGGAGAGTGGTTAAGATAAGAAACTAATCCAAGAACTATCCAGTAAGAGCAGAGACATTCTATACTATTCAAGTTAGAGAAAAAAAATGAGCCCATCACAAAAGCTTAACAAAAATTAACATTCCAAAGGTTTTTAATAGTTTGCTATCTCTCCCAAAAATCTGAGAATCAGACCCAAATAAAAAAATTTCAATAACAGATTAACAGTGGGAATGTTATTTTGTTCAAGAAGCAAAATAACAGAATATCTTAGGCAGCTTTTTTTCTGAAAATTCTGCTAAGAAATTTCTGCATGCTTTTATAGTAGTTTGCTTTAATAAAGGGAATACTATTGAGTGTTGGTTTATTGAATTGTTTTTGATACTTCTATACATTTCTTTTAATAAATATAAGTGGTTTCCAGCTAAGCCTTTTCAGGATTAATAGATGAAATAAAATTCCTGTGAACTTTTTAAAAAATTTAACATCCTACAGGATCTGCCTCAGTATCCTCTATAAGTTTAACCAAGGGCACTGATGAAGCGCCTGTCCCCCCTCCTGTTCCTCCGCGAAGACGACCAGAATCTGCCCCAGCGGAATCTTCGCCATCTAAGGTAAAGTAGAAGATCTTGTTATCTGGAAACTGGAATCATCATAGTTACATTATAATCAGTTGCTTTTGTCTAGGATTAGATTAACACTTCAGAGTATTTGGGCTTAATAGAGTTTAAACAGGAATTAAATATGGATTTACCATGCAGTATTTTTATTTCCTTTCTTCTGAAAGTAGTTTTTTGGTACGTATTCAAAACCCTTGTAAATCTAAATTATTGGTACTGTCAAGGAAAAAACAAGTTTAATATATAAGCTAAGAGTAATGTAGGCTTAAGCAGTTTTTTAAAAACACATACACAGAGAAAGAAGGAGAGAGGTGAAGATTTATATGAAAGCACATTTTGAGTGAAACTGTATCTTAGCATATGCTAAATGTTACCTATCTGAGCCCTTAATAGTGAATCTGACATGCTTTTAAATAGGATTTTCAGGAAAATTCTGGGTTGGAAGAGACCTTAAAGGCTCATAATAGCTATTTTTTTCCACCTGTTTAAATTTCTCTCTTTGCCAACTGTTAACTGATTCAGTGGTTGTCAAAGTGTCCAGAGGACAGAGCAGCTGGACAAGTCAACACACTCTTTGCAAACCATCGTGAAATGTTAATATATTAAGTTTAAAATTGTAAAATTAACAGGTAACTTATGTTAAATCAGAAATGATCTTAGATTAGATTGAGTGATAGGTAAGCAATAGCAAACAACAAAATTTTGAGGAAAATAATTATAGTAAAAACTTAACATTGAGAAAAAAAATTTTTTTAATGAATTGGCATAACCTCCCATTTAAAACATATGGCAAACTCCCTGATGCAAACCTGGGATCTTCCAATAGCATGTTTGAAAACCCCAACTTAATTCTTAATATATTCATGATACCACATCAATTACATTATTAATAAATGTGTTTTATGTTTTTCATTTGTGTTAGATTATGTCTAAGCATTTGGACAGCCCCCCAGCAATTCCTCCTAGGCAACCCACATCAAAAGCCTATTCACCACGATATTCAATATCAGACCGGACCTCTATATCAGACCCTCCTGAAAGCCCTCCCTTATTACCACCACGAGAACCTGTGAGGACACCTGATGTTTTCTCAAGCTCACCACTACATCTCCAACCTCCCCCTTTGGGCAAAAAAAGTGACCATGGCAATGCCTTCTTCCCAAACAGCCCTTCTCCCTTTACACCACCACCTCCTCAAACACCTTCTCCTCATGGCACGAGAAGGCATCTGCCATCACCACCATTGACACAAGAAGTGGACCTTCATCCCATTGCTGGGCCGCCTGTTCCTCCACGACAAAGCACTTCTCAGCACATCCCTAAACTCCCTCCAAAAACTTACAAAAGGGAGCACACACACCCATCCATGCACAGAGATGGACCACCACTGTTGGAGAATGCTCATTCTTCCTGAGTTCCTCTGTACTGGGATGTACATTTTCCTAGCCCCAAATCCATTGCTGGCAATGGATGCACTGAATGTGCCAGCACTGAGGAGTTAAAATGAGAACTCCAAACACTAATGACTCTACTTCAAGATGCAGTATAAGACAATGAATTTTAACCTAGACATAATTATAAAATGAAAATGGTATTCATTTAGAATATGGAAAGACTGATCTAGAGGAATTGGACAACTGATTGCACCTGAAAATCAAGTAAAGGGACTTTTTCCGGCCAATAGGCAGGAGTCCTCTTTTTGTGAAGTGATCTTTATCATTAAAGGGATGGAAAACACAGTCTAGTGTCCAGCAGGCCCACATGATGACAGTTTTTGTAATTCAAAATATTATGCACTTTTTAAAAAGAAATCTTAAACAGGGATCTTCATATCCTCCTTTGTTTTCCTTTGCTTTTACTCGTCCTACTTTAGAATATTTTCTTAAAAATCATTCAAAGGACTGTGAGGAAAGGCTGTGGTACCTGACCTTGTTGGAATCAAGGCCCAGCACTGTACTACAGTCCTGTTTACAGATTATTACAGTGAATTGAATGGGTACCGAGGCTTCACCAAAGAGGTACTTTTTTTTTTAAGAATAATTATACGAATTTTAAGAATAGTCCTTACCCACCCTCCCTATACAAACAAAATGTGGTGGTGTTGCCTTCAAACAAGAGAAGTTTTGTGTCATTAACATGACAGAAGAACTTTTTTTAAAATGTAATTGTCAAGTATACGATTTACATTTAGGAGACTGTTAATCTATACTAGATGGTCATTTTCTCCCCTTCTCCCACAAAAGTTTACTGCTAATCCATGTCCTGGTTCATAGCTGTCCCTCTAACCATACTATGGAAATGCAGTCACCCAGTGTGAAAAGGAGCACTTGCTGGGCATCACTGACACCGTTCATGTTTTACTAATAGTTGAGTAATCAGCATATCTCGAATTACCTTGCATTGCTTAAATCATGTGTATATAGTGAATGTTATATATTATACCTGGCAGGTCTGTTTTAATTTAATTGAATAAAGATACAAATACTTTGTTTGGCTGGCATATATTAAATTATTATATGGAGAAAATGGTTGATTCTTATTCTTTCAGCTGAAACACACACACACACACACACACACACACACACGAACACTAAGCATAAAAGCACGTATTGTGGTACGCCTTGGTTTCTAGTTCCAGATGTATGTATTCATCTTAAAGAATGATCTAAAGTTGCAGTTTGGCATGTAGGAAAATATTTGGTTAGAATAGGATGGCTATCTTTTAAGCAGAACTTTGTAAGTTTTTAAATTTCCTAGGCAACATGTATACAGTTTGTTAAAGTTTATCTTAAACATTCTACCTTGCTTGAGGTCTTTGCTCTATCAGAACTATTCGTAATAGAACATCTACCTACATCATTAATATCATAATATGGATTATTCATTAAGCCTATGTACTGATCTTCTGAGTCTAACAAATACTGTGACTGAAATGCATGCAACTTGTTGAAGAGAAAAAGTTTTATTAATCTCCACTATAATGTCTGTTAAATGTGCAGTATTCCATCCTTAGAGAGTCATCAGTTCATCAGTATCTGCATGTGTCCTTTGAATAATGAAGCAACATTTCAGCAATTCTGTTAACCATGTCATTAGAGACATTTTTAGAAGTGCTACATTGTGGTGGAAACCTAGTACTTTAATAATTTCCTGTGATATTTATTAGAGCATTAAATGTACATCACAATAGTACAGTATATAGTCCTTTAAGATCAGAATGTTGATTGCATCATCAGTAAGCTCTCCATCCTATCACAGCCTTATTTATTTGTTAGAGTTGAATCTTTTTTGTTTCATATCTGTACCATTCCTCTTATGGCAGCCATTTTTCTCTTTGTAAAATATCTCCTTTTAAAAGTCTCCCAAAAAATTAATTTCAGATCCACTCTTGTATGCAAAGTGTCCCTAAGAACATTAATTCAACAAGTATTTATCTAAAGATAAGCCTACTTACTAGTGCTGCTACAATTAATCATAATACACATTCCAGAATCTCCCATGACTTATTAGACCAGCCTCATTGTCCCTAGGATTTCCCTTTATATGTCTTATTGATCACCTCCCTTTTTAATCACCCCACCCCCACTCCAAATGAGAACCTGAGAAAAGTCACATTGGAGCCCATTCAATATCTCTCTGGCCAGTGTGTGTTAGCCTTCAATAAGGTAATGACCTCTTTTCAACCTGTCTGATTGTATAAAGAGGAAAAACTCAGATTTGGAGTTGTAATCATACTGCTCCCAAAGGGAACCATTCTTCTACCCTGGTGGTTCTAGGAGACCACTTCACTGTGCATCAGCTTTATATGCATTGTGGATAGAGGATATTTTTATTCCAAAGTATGACATTTGGGTAAAAATATTTTCTGCAGTGGTAACTGATTAGAAAAATTCCAGTTGGATGCCCTTAAATGGAGATGAGAAAACTGTATCCTTGCCTTCTTCACATGTGAAACATTAGCTGACAAATTTATTCTTTGTAGTAACTAAAATATACTTAATTAGGGACAAGAAGTGGCTGAGAAGGTAAATGCATCACCACAAAATTCTGCTTTTGAACCCAGGACATTACAAGACAGTGCAGCATGACTTTTTCTAAACCACATTCCAAAATATGGAACATTTCTTTTAGAAATGGAAATGTTCTTAGATGTTTCATTATCTTTGGATCACAAAATGAAGAAAATGTTTCAAGGTTGAATTTACTTAAGTAGGCTGGTAAGCAATAGAAAGGCAGGCTTTTCACATCTAAGCACTTTTAAAAATAGGAACGGATAAGTATGTTTCTAAATTTATTGACAGACAGTTTATTTACTCTTCCCAGTCCTCCAAATGTATTTTAAGACTACAAATTATCATGAAATATACAACCATTAAAAGTTTGCTTAATTAAAGCTTTTTGGGTATCAAATTATGTGTTTAGTAGGTTACTATGCGCTAATAACTCAAGAATGTTTTAATGGATCTGAATTTAACAAAGAGCATGCCACACTAATTATACTACAATCAACAGAACAGTCTAGTGAAAAAGTACTATTCATGTACGTGTATTCATGTACAAATACTATCAGTTGAGGGCTATATTATGGTTCTAAATTCTTCCTTAATGAGTTTTTTCATAAATCAAAAATTAAGCAAACCAAAAATTAGTTGGTATCTATGATCATGATCTTGTCTTCTCAAGTTTAGCTTATTTTAATCATGTATTTCATCATTTGTCTTTTCATGACAGCTTAAATTCAGAGTTTTAAGTGGCTCAGCAAAACAAATAATGGAAATGGAGGGAGGGGTGTCCCAATTTATTAGTGTTGTACATATTGAGGAAAACCTTTTTTCCTCCAGATTTAGAAAGAAACAAATTTAACCATTTATTTCTTGGCATTCTGCTGCTATGGGTAGGTTCACTTATTCTTTCAACCTATATTGTATGACTTTTGTACAAGTGTAGGTCCTGTTGTGTTGCACATTAATATTTACCAGTAAAATAAACATCACAAGGTTAATATCAGTTTGGCTGAAAGAATTATGCAGTAAACTTATTTATAAGGGAAAGTGATGACTTAGTTTATTCAATATTTTTCTTTTGAAACATCTCATTACTAACTTTTAAAATCATTTCGTAATCCTTTATACATGAGCCAATGAAATTTTTTGAGCTCTAGTTAAGAAAAGAAGCATGAAGTCTATATGACAAATCTAAACAACAAAAGCACTTGTAACTTGTTTTGTAAATTTCATGCCTTATTTTCCATTTTTGACACCGTAAAGTGCATTTTCTGTCGACTGTGAGCAAATTTCCCTTTTGCCTTTAATGAAAATAGTGCATTAAGTAGCCAGTTGCTGCAAAATAACAAAGCAAGTTAGCTAAAGGTGGGTCACATTGGACTACCACTCAAAGAAACAAGATGCGAAAGGATGGAAGTCACATGTAGTGTGGCTTTAGGGAGAGCGCACCTGTGCCAGATGCATGCCACTTTCAGTAGCTGCCAAATGTGCCTTTAATTAAGAACATCTCTAATTTTTTTCTTCAGATCAAGTCAGCATTTGGGGGCGGGATCAGGGCAGGGAACTTTGGGGTGCAAATATCTGGTGAAACCTACCAGAGAAGAAGCCTTTGTTTGTCAAAGTGACATGTATAACTGTAGTTGAAACGTGTTTGTGTATATATATATATGTGTGTATTTGCCTTTGTTTAGTAGCACGGTTATTTGCTAAGATAATTGTCAAAAAAAATTGCTCTGTCAGTCTTACTTTGATGTAAAAGCAAAGTGCGGTCTATACATCTAACATGGCCTTTGTACCTAACCATGTTCGTAGGTAATCTTTGTACTCTGTGTGCAGCAGTATTTGGTTTGCATTTAAAGTGAAAATAATGGCTGTTATTTTTCTGGCATTACTAAGATAAACCGAAAAATAATAAAGAAAAATGCCTTACATAGCCCATAAGTGTATTATTTTTGCATGTATTTATTTTAGAGGGCAATTATTTTTGATTTCTTTAGTGATTCTCATTTTACCTCATACTTTCCATATAGAAATAGTTTGCTTTTATCACAGTCTTGCTTTGGAGGCACTTTTTCCTGTATCATGTTACTATAAAAGAAGTTCAGTATTTCCTTCTGTATCAAGCCCTATGATTGTAGTGAGTGGGAGACCCTTGGGATGAAAATTAGTACGTTAGTGACCTTGGATGTCACCTGGATGAAGTTTCAGGGGGCTGAGGCATTTGTATTCCATTAAAGAAGTTTTACAGTATCACAGTTTCTTGACAGGCAAGTTTTGCTGAGACCTGCTGGAACGTGGCAGCCTGACATTTAGCAATTCTTTGTAGGTTTGGCATGAAAACATACAGTTTACGGTTGTATACTGTAAAGAATTATGCAAATGTGGTCATTCATGGTGAACTACAGAATGTAAAAACTTAATCCTTAAAGATCCGATACCCTTATTTAAAAATTGAAGCAAGTGAGGGCTTGGAGTAGTGAGATGACTTAGCCAACATCATGTGGCAATTAGTGATTGAGACCATTGACTCAACTTTGATGCCTGGTATTTAGAGGACTGCTTTCAGAAATAGCTAAAATTCATTGGTGCCCCGCCCCAGCCCCGGTTTAAAGACACAAAATCATCAATTTGTACAAATTCCATTTGTAGGCCACTGTGAAATCCAAGTATGTATTATTGAGTATAATCTAGGTCATCAATTTGATAGCTATAGGAAAATAATGTTAATATTGATATTAGCCAAACTTGATTCTGAATTTGCTCTTGAAATATCACTTTTGAATTTTAACCGAGTGGTTTACTTTTTTACTTATTTTAATCGTGTTAACTCATCACAGATCCAGGGTGCTTAAGTTTCTGGGGTACAGCCCACAGCTGAGCCTGCCTCTTTGCAGACAGATGCACGTGGCTTCCAGAGACAAGGAGAGCTTTGACAGAGGACAATTCCAAAAAAGCAGTTTATGGCCATTCTAACATTTTAGGACTCTTGATTCTCATTGGAGGCAAGAAAAAAACCTACAGCCCAATGTTAGAAGCTAGTTTCTCTACATGACCCATCAAGAAAAGGAAGAATCATTGTGGTGGAGTACAACAAGCAGGTGCTTTGGAATCACACACATCTGTATTCACATTCTGGTTCTATGACTTACTGGATGTGTCACTTCGGAGAAGTTATTTAAATAATCAGAGTCTCTGTTCCTTGTCAATACGTGAGGTTAATAGATCTACTATTTGGGACTATTATGAGGCTTAAAGGTGATATGTGTAAAGCCCAAAGCCTTTCACAGAGTAGGTGCTTAATAAATGGGAATTAAAATTATAAGGGATATACTGTCAAAGTTTGCCTGCTTTGAGATTTTTTTAAGAGGTTGATGGTTCATCCTGAAGTCCCCATAGTTTGATTCTTTACTATACAGCTTCCTTTGATGTTTACTGTCACTTAAATTGGTTTTTAGTGAACTTAGTTACAAGCATTTGATAAGGGCCCATCTGAGTGTTCAACATTCAACAAATATTTATTGTTCCAGGTACAGTTCTGATGTTAGGAATATAGCAGTGAACAAAACAGACAAAAATCCATATCAATATGAGATTAATAATCTAGGGAAGAGATGTAGACAAGTTATAAGACTAAATAGATATATTACACATTAGAATGTTGTAACTGCTATAACAAAAAAGCAAGACAAGGTGACTGGGAATGTAGGGGACAGGGGAGGTGAAATTTAAATGGGATGGTCAGAGCCTCATGGAGAAGGTGACATATGAGTCAAGACTTGAAGGAGGTGAAGGAATGGGACATGCAAGTATCTAGGAAAAGGATGTGCCAAGTCACAAGGAACAGCCAATTCAGTGGATCACGCGCACTTAACGGCTATGCCACGGGGCCGGCCCCAAGGAACAGCCAATTCAAAAGCCCAGAGGCAAGAGCATACTTGGTACATCTAAAGAATAGCAAGGCTACTTGTCTGGAGAGGAATGAATGTGGGCAATAGGTGATGCCATCAGAGGTTTAGTGGGCTCCAGATTACTTGTAATAACTTTGGCTTCTGTTTGACAGAAATAGCGCCCTTCGAGGGTTTGGGCAGAGTAACCTGATCTGATTTACATTTTAACAGGATGGCTCTGGCTGCTGTGTTGAGAATAATTGGGGGTTAAGAATGGGAATAGGGGGCCTAGCCCAATAGAGGGCAGCTTGGTCAGGGTGATAGCAGTGGAAGTGGTGAGAAGAGGTCAGAGTCTGGGTATATTTGGAAGACAGCCAATTTGCTGACAGTCTGGATGTGGGGTGTAAGAACAGAATTGTCAAGGATGGCTTGTAGGTTTTTGGCCTGAGCAACTGGAAGGACAAAGTTACTATTAACTGAGGTGGGGAAGATATAGTTGAAGCAGGCTTGGACATGTTAAGTTCAATAAATATTTTAGACATCTGAGAGATGCCAAGGAGGCAGTTGGAGATATGAGTCTGGAGTTTAAGAGAGAGTTCTGGGCTACAGATGTAAAATTGGGAGTCACTTTCATAAAGATCATATTTTAAAGCCAGCAGACTAGATAAGATCACCAAAGAAGTAAGTACAGACTGGAAAAAGAAGCCATCTAAGCAAAGGAGAGCCCTGGGCACTCTTAACATTAGGAGAGGACCAAGAAGGAACTGCCAGTAAGGCAGATGAAAACCAAAGAGTATGTTGTGTCCTTGAGGCCTAGGAAAGAAATTATTTCAGTAGAGGAAGTGATCAGCATGTCAAATGCTATTTGATAGGGATAGTAAGATGACTGAGAATGGACCATTCCTTTTGCAAGGTGAAAGTCACTGATGATCTTGACACAAGCAGTTCAGGGGACTGGTGTGGGCCTAGTGAGTTTAATAAAGAATGGGAGGAGGAGAACTAGAGTACTTTCCTCTTTCAAGCTTTACTATAAAAGGAAGCAGAGAACTGAGGCATAGCTAGAACAGTCAAGAGAAGGTTTCTTTTGCTTAAAAAATGGAAGAAGTAAGAGCATGTTTGTATGCTGAATGGTTTGCCCCAGGTGAAAAGGAAAATGTGATAATGAGAGGGGATGCCATCTAGTGCTAAGTGGAAACAACCCATTTAGAAACACAGACGGTATCTAAAACAGTCCTTTACAGTAAATCCCACTATCTTCAGAGGAATACGTTTATATCCATAAGGAAGAAACACAACACATTCAGTCTTCCTGCTAAGAATTAAGAACAGTTAATGCTACTATCTCTGAAGAGAATGAGGCAAGAAGGAAAAAAAATTCTCTATAGATAAGAAACAAGTTTAAGTGACTTATTAAAGATTATGCACTAAGCTTTTTGAAAACAACAATAAATTCTGGAAAACAAGTTATTTGGTTTAGGTACAAAAATCCTGACTATTTTGAATGTTTGACAACTTCCCAAAAGAATATTTTCAGCATTGCCTAAATCATATCCTTATTTTCGTACATGTTTGAAACTTAGGTCTAGTGTCACATCAATTTCTATATTTTTCCCTTAAAATATATAGGTCTCCATCAATTTTCTCAATCTTTTTTAAAGTTTTTGAAAAACTATATCTCACTTTTCCTTTTTTCCTCAATGCTTCCCCACCACATGAGACTCACTGGCCCATATACTATAAATATTAGGATGCTCAGATGCTGAGAGTGCCGCACTCACATCTTTAAGTTAAATCAACTTTCAGAATATGAGAATCCCAAGAGTCCCAAAAGCATTACTGTTTTAGGCTCAGGAAGAAAATTATTAGTGGTGATATTTCAAGAGGAAGTTTAGTTTGAAAACTAGGCTTAATTTTTTTATGCAGCTTAGTGTAAGATATTCCTTTTATCATTTTTCCAAGTGCATGCAATTGATTATCTGGAATATACAGTTTATTGTAAAGAATACTGATCATATGTATATATTTTTAATCAGAATCATACTGTATATGACAGTAAAGGTCACAGATGATAAATTTAAGAATTTAAAAAGATTTATTTGAGTTTTGAGAAACTATCAGTTTTCTGTATCTCAAGGTAAGTCTAACTCTTCTTTCTTAAAATTCAAACTATGGATAGAATCTGAGTGTTAAAGTTTACATACTAGATCATTCAATTTATTGGTCTAAGACGTGGTGGCTCTAAAATTTCAGTGGGCCAAAGAATCACCTGAGTGCATTTAAAATGCAGATTTCTGGAGCCCACTCCCACATATTCCAATAAAGTGAGACTGAAATAGCACCCAGGAATCTGCATTTTTTCAAGTGCCCTCATGGAGAAGGTAACATAGTAGTAAGGACTGGAAGGAGGTGAGGGATTGAGACGAGGTGCTAGAGAAAATACTGTTCAAAGGGTTTTCCCTCTGCAAGCAAGAGATATTCTGATTTCAAGCCCAAGACTCGTTTAAACTATTTGTCATATGATGAAATAACAGATGCAGAGAACCTAGAGTGTTGGTCCACAAATCCTTGGTTCTCCAAGCTTCCAGTTCTGGAGTCAGAAAAGCAGGACAATCCTTGCTTGGGCTTGTATACAAACCCTGCAAGGCTGCAGAAAGGACCTGCTGCCACCCTCAGCCGGTGCAAAAATATCCACTTCATCTTTTGGTGGAGTGCTTCTTTCTGCTTATCAACCCAAACACTTCCAGAAGACATGTGGTCTCCTATGTAATCTGTACTTCTCCAGAGAACTGGAGATCACAGATGTAGCAATTGCCGAGCTCTTTCCCACCCTGACTTCATCCCTAATGTAACATTACATTAAATATCATTAGTAAATATTATTAAAGATCCTATCTCCCCTGTCAATTTACAGTACTACCTAGAAAGATTATGAAATGAGCCAGGACAACATAGAAAAGAGTGGCAAACTTTCTTTTTTTATTGGAGAGATGTTTTCTAATGCTAGATGCTGTGAAAGTAGCAGTGGTGCCTTTAACTGCTTCTGAAGACAACTGTATTTTATTTCCTTTGTGAATGATATTTTTCTTTAAAAAAATGAAAGGCAGGGAGGCCAGCCCCATGGCCAAGTGGTTCAAGTTACGTGTGCTTCATTTCGGTGGCCTGGGTTTGCAGGTTTGGATTCTGGGCATGGACCTACACCACTCATCAGCCATGCTGTGGCGGCATCCCACATACAAAATAGAGGAAGATTGGCACAGATGTTAGCTCAGGGCTAATCTTCCTCAAGCAAAAAAAAAAAAAAAAAAAAAGAGGAAGATTGCCACCAGACGTTAGCTCAGGGCAAATCTTCCTCACCAAAAAAAAAAGAAAAGGCAGGGAGGTAAAGTGACAACCCTGACGCTCTCTGTCAAATTATGAGTAGAAATTATTTTCTGTAGCCCTCTATCTATCAGAGCACTACCAGTAACGTTGGCATCAACCATTTACTGAGCACCTACTATGTACTATTCTAGAGGTGGGAAGGAATAAAAGATCTAGCATAGTGCCTGCCCTTGAGGGGACATACATTCTTGTTGGGAAGACAAGACAAATACATCAAAAGATATTCAAGGTACACCACAAGAGGTCACAGAAGGATAAGGGAACTTAAACTGGGTCTTGAAGATTAGCAGAGAGGAAGGCTAGAGAAAAGGCATGAAATAAGAGTGAGTCTGAGCAAGGTGCGTAGCTTGCCAGGAAACAATAAAAGCCCAGTTGAGGTGAGGTATGTTAGTTCGCCAGGACTGTGAAGTGGGAGATGGTAGCCAGAGAGAAAACTTGGAGCCATACTGAAGAGAGAGAGCAAGCCTTGAATGTCAAGTCAAGGAGTTTGGAATTTCACTATAGACAAGAACAGTCAAAGAGTTTCACACAAAGCAGTATTTGGGAATATTAATGTGTTAGAGATGTGTAGGATTGATGGGGCAGAGAGAACTTGGGGGCAGTTAGAAAGCTACCAGAAAAATCCAGGTATCAGGTGATGGAGACCCAGAGAGTAGCAGTATTAATTATTACTAGTTTTATAGGCTAACTTCATAAAATATAACTAAATTGAGTTGTGCTACAGATGTAGTGTCAAGATTTTTCAAAGGATGTTATCAAAATGAAAATTTGGGAGGTGTGTGATATTTATGAAACCTTGCCAAGTAATTGATCATTTTTATTATAAACAATATGAAGGGAAAAGAAATTTACTGGGTTTTTTTTTACATTTTATTCAAGAGGCTGTGACTTCTATTTCACTTTCCATGTTCAGTCAGTTTGGCATTGTGCTTTCAAGTACTGGCCCCAAAACTTTTGGCCTCATAATAGAGAGAAATCTAATTTCAAAGGAGTTCATTAATTTCAGGAAAATGAAAAGCGTGGCTTAAAATTAAATATTGGAAACTCCATAAACTTGGCAGTGATCCTTGAAGTGTTCCGGACACCTATTGTTCAAAATGCTAATAGATGAGTTCCTAATTAGTCATCAGACAAGTAGAAGAAAACTTGTAACACTTAGAAGTTAAACTTCCCCTATTTTATTAAACACTGCATTACTAGAGGAACAGCTTCTGAACAAGTCAGTTTGAGTACCAAGATTTTGAATAAACAGTAACCAAATGCCCCTAATATATTATAGATAACTGCCTGGGAATAGAGACAAATTGTTTAAACTTAATTTTTTTGTATTATGATTCTGATGTTTGGGGCATGTCAAGGATGCGGACCATCATAGACGTATCCATGTGCAAATAGAGCACATTTTATTACCCCATACCCAGGCAAGCCTCATTGCAATGATTCCTCTGTCTGAGCTGTAAGAACTTTGTTTCTTTACCGTTTACTTCTGGAAAACAAAATAAGGTACTGCCAGCCCTAAGTTTTCATTCTGACCTGTTCTTAAGTGTTCATTCTGGTGTTTGTAGCAACCACTGTGAGCCATTAAAGCATTGATGTTGTTGCCACCTTCTTTCCAGACTGAAGAAAGTCTCTTTAGGAGGATGTGGCTAAATCAGTGCTTTTTTCCCCAGCCCATCTGATCATGAGTGTGTGTTGACACTCAGGATCACTAATGGATCTTTGAATCCTGAGTGCTCAATAGAACACAGACTCTGGACTGTTCCCATCTGCAGCACAACCCCCATGAGGGAAAATGTTTCTTTGGCCTCCCAGTTTCTAGAGAAATCATTGTTCCCTGTACTGATTTTCATAACCATAGAACAAAAGAAATACTACTCTTAAGATTCTCTTCCTATTTGGAGATCAGTGTGTCTTGGAACCTTCTGTATCTTGGTTTAAGCACAAATTCTCCAAAATTCAGATTTGCACCATATAAAATACAATTCTGTACATCGATCCTTCGCCTTACGGGATGTTAAGTATTGCCTTGGGGGTTTTTGGAAGACATATGGCAAGACAGAACTGGCCCCTAAAATAGTGTATATTAGTCTAAAAGCACTGGGATGAATTAATAAGCTAAATGCCTAGGAAGCATAAAATTCACATCCATGTTAAATATGAACATGCTCAATATTATACTGGGGGAATGACTTCAAGGTGGAAGTTTTTGTTCTTACAAACATTTATTTTCCTCCAAATTTATCGTGTTTTTCTGTAATGCTGTGAAAAGTCTTCATTTCCCCTTTCCCAAGTGTTGAGGTTCAAAAAGCCAGCTCTCAACCATAGACTAATCTTCATCTCTTCAATGTCTTGTATGTTGATTTAGTCTCATATGTAAGTATTTATATTAGTTTTCCTCAGGGATTTATACATCAGTATATATATATATATATTCCTACACAGATATATACAAGCTTTTTATCCTCATCTTACCACTTGACAATACAACTTTAAGTATGTTTTACACAGCTGTTCCTTGGTCAAGGTCATTTGCAAGAGCAAGTCGGTTTCTGAAGAAATCTTGTTTGGTGGGTGAAGGATCCATTGAGGGATTCTCATTAGTTTTTTCCCTGTATTCTGATCCACTGGACCTAAAATCTCAGCACACAGATAAAGTACAGGTTGATTTGGTTTTAATTGTTTTCAAATATTTTATCTATCCAAATTGTTTTGCATTTGTAAAACAGTTGCCTCTTAGATCTGGAATAATTTTTACTTCCCCTGAATTTCATGACTCAGCACATGTGTAACTAAGATTTGCAGCGATCATAAAGAGAATATCTTTCTAATGCTTTATGGGGACAATTTTGACAATTGTGTATGTCAGTGTAAGGCATTGTGTAATAACATTGCAAAAGGGGAATAAAGCTCAGAAAATTCAAGAAATCCTATTTTTGATTTAACCAAGTAACTACTTCACAAATTACCAAAGCCTTTAAATTAAAATGAATGGAATTCACTGTTCTCAACCACGGTTATCAAGGGCCTTTACCGAATTTGGGCATTACATTACAAACTCTTGCTTTTGCTTGTTTTCATTTTTAAATGAAAGATTTATTGAAGCCAACCACACATGTATGCCACATTTGGTAGAATGCAGATATTAGTACAGTAATCAGATTGAGGAGATTCTATAATCTCAATCACCACAAAGGAGACCAACCCCAATCAATAGTCAACAACTCAAATCAGTCCAATTGAGTCCCCAGTCGAGGGTGCATTCTTCCTTTATCTTGGTTAAGCCAGTTGGGTAATCCATTCCAGCTCTGCACCTTCTCCAGTTTGTTCATGTCAGAAGTCCCTGGAGGGAGGAGGCTTTCTGGAAATAACCTCTGATAAGCTATGCTGGGGCCCTTTGGCTAGCTTAAACTCTAAACTAGAATGGGTAAAACTAGCCCAATGACTAAGAACCAATATCAAAAGACCTCATGCAGGATGTATGCAAGTGATGTTAGACATGAAATTCTTTGTCCAAAGCTCCTATACAACTGAACAAGTTCCCTATATGCTGAGGCAGAGTCAGCCATGCTTCCACTATCCACAAAAAGAAGGATAAGTTCTTCCACTATCATTGGTAATTGTTTTTAATTAGATAATGATGACTCTATCATTTAATGAATTAATTGGGCAGAATTCAAACATCCCTTTACATTATTCAAGGAAAGAAGTTGGATCCACACAAAGACTAAAATCCTGATGTCTGGAAACCTGATGACTGACAAGATTTTTTTACTTTTCACTCTGATATTTGGTATCATAGATGAAGCCATAGCTGCCCACCATGCTTTCTACTTCTGGTCAGTAAGGAGCACTTTTCCACTATATCCTAGTGCACAGAGGAAAAACTTCTCTCTCTCAACCCCAGTACATCTGGGTACTCATCAAATAACATGGTATCTGGGTGGGATGAAAGCCCTCTTGCTTTTCAAAAGCCCCCTTAGAACTCTCCCTTGAAACAGCCTCCACAATGCCCCACCCTAAAACTCCAGGCCTTCTCTCAACTCTCAGAACTCCCACCTACCTCCAGTTCAGATCATCCCTGATTAGTACAATTGTTCCCAAAATTGTAGGAAGATATATTTTTGACCATTTCATTCTTTCCTCATATCTTCTGTTATCCAGAAGACCAGGAATGCCTATAATTTTGGGGGCCGGAAGTTGGAAAAGATTTGAATCTGGCTGTTGTTTCTTCTGAATTGTTCCCCCACATGACAGTTTCTCAACAGAAAGTCATTAATCAAAACTTAAAATCTTTACCTCACATTTCCCCTCTTAGCTACATCTGATCTCTCCGAAACCCAACATGTCATACTTTGATGGTTCCAACATGCAACTGTTTCGTGTTTACCTGGAAATGGGAAAGCTTTGATGTCACCACCAGCCCCAAGGACCACAGAAATCTTCACCAGTTGAGTTCCCATTTCTGAAACAAATGCCAAAATCGCCCTGTCTAGTTTTCAAAGTCCACAAACTCAGCTTAGTTTTTTCTTTTTTAACTGCTCTTCTCACAAACCACCTTCTCTGTGTCTTCAGGTGTGTGAATTTCTCTGTTTCTTGATATATATTAATTAACTAATGGCTAACTTGCTAATCCTTTTCAAAATCCAGCATTCTACTGTAGCCATGACTAAAAGCTCATTTTCATCCTTTTAAAGATAATTTTAATGGACCACTTTATAATGCTTACATGGTATAAGCCACCTCAACACTTGGACTCTTCCAAGGGTGTGGCTGTTAGGCTCTAAAGTAATGTATACCTAATTTACGGGGAAATAACCTGCAGAATCTAGAAGAAAGGGCCAGCGTATTTGCTTTTATTCCCTTTCTCTATAAAACAGGAGTGGCTTTTGAGCTCCTGGGGCCATTTTGGCTGACTGCAGGGCAGATGTGAACAGATATAAAGGGACAGGCAGGCAAACACTTGCTGGGAAGGGCACAATGGCTGTCAATACATTCTGACACATAGCCATCCAAGTGTTTGATGGAAAGAGAACAGACCTGTTGCTAACTTTCCTTCCATTCAATTGACAGAGACAAAGAAAATAACAAGTTGGGTAGGTCATACAAGTATAGATTTGCTACAAATAAGCCTTGAAAGTTTGTTTGGAGCTGGGGAAGGGAAGAGGGGTAGAATCCAAGGCCGCAGGACTCTCTGACTTAAGAAGTCTTGGTTTTCTGATTGGAAAGACTGTCCACCTTGAAGGCTTTAGGAGACATGCACATGGAGAAGTAGGGGAGCAGGGGAACACCCATCCTGTCGGCCAAATCAGTCGGCTCTGGTAATCAACAAGGTGACAAATGAGCATTCATTTAATATATATTTGTTGAGTGTTTACTATGTTCTAGATACTAAACTTTGCAACTAGGTTACCCTTACATTTGGACTGTAAGCTCCTAATAGGCTGGAACTAGTGCTTTGACTTCTTTTGTGCTAGACAGAACCTAGTACACTGAAGATCCTTAACTGAGTGACTGATTTCAAATGACCTACTGAGAAACATTTGTAATCAGGTTTAAGTAATCTAAAATGTTAGCCCTTCAAACCATCTCCTTCAATTTTAAAGTTATATAGGGAAATGAAATGGGAAATGAGAGAGAACCCCAAAGTAGGTAAGAATGGGGGAAGGACTTGAGATAGGCTTTAAGGAGGTAAAAAAGAAGGTGAAGGTAAAATTATCAATTGATCCTTTAGTAGTCCTGTTTTCTATTACATGGTCTTTTCCACAGCCAAGGCTGGGCATATGCAAAAACAGCTGATAGGACACCAAAAGAAGAGGATTTACTGATATTCAATTATATGGGGCCCTGTAGAATAGTCTCTCTGTGTGTGATTAAGAAAATAGAGAGATTCTGAAGTGACTTGTAGAGGGAGGGTGACGACTGGAAAGGAGACATTCTGAGGCATGTAAGTTATAAAGTGCTAAAGAGGAAGAGGACAGGTGAGGAAGTAGAATTAATCACTTGCAAGCCATATTCTTTAACTTGCACTCCCCCCAAATTTGAGAATAAAGAGACAGCATCTACATTCCCTATCCCTAAACTGTCTTACATAATCTTCTTCTCCCCTGCCACACCCCCAACCAAGAATACTAAGTGCAAGATTTATACATAAAGATGAAGTAGCATTTGCCACAGACTTCAGGATAGTCTAGATTTAAGTCTGACAGCCTCCATATAGACCCTTCTAGAATGGGATAGTTTGCCTTCCATCCTGCTCAAAGGCAGGGGGATAAGGATTCAATCTAGCATCAGCGTATCACATTAGGTCTGTTCCTGGCTTCTAAGAATCCTGGTTTAAAATCTTTAAAGCCACTTAACATTTTCAAACTTTAAGATATGTAGTCTTTATTCTGATCAATTCTGGGCAGCTTTCAGGGACATATGACCTGGTATCTACCCAGGACAAATGTGCCTGAGATAGAAACAATCAGAGTGTCATCCTTTTCCCCAAATATCTTGGGCATTTTTCAGGATTTTTTTATGATGTCAACTTGACTCTCCCTTTTGAATCCTTGTGGATATAAGCATTCGGCCCTCCCAGCCTCAGAGGGAAGAGAACCCTTTCTCAGGTTTTCTGCTGCATCTGGCTCCATGCCTAGCTTCATCCCGAAGCAGCATTCTGGGTGTGTGGGGCCACCAGCCAAACAAGCCCCTATGGATACAAAAAGTGTGTCAGTGTAGACAGGAATGAGCCTTCAGAGGGCTGTGGGGGAGGCAGGCAGCAAGCCCCAGATGTGATACAGGCAGCTTTTTTGGCACTGGTCCATTTTGGACCTTTGAGGCCAGGCTCTGGATGGTTCTAGTACCCAAGATTAACCACTTCTTAAAGTCACAGGGCTTGCTGCCAGCCTGACCTCCCGACACATGGGAGAATGGGCTGAATGTCTCTCTCTGGTTCCTCTCTATCCTGCCCACACGCCTGACTTCACAGTGCAAGTTCCTACATAATGACTGGAACTATGTCATTCACAATTCCTATACAAGTGTCTCACTCAGTACATGCATATAAGAAAGAATGCTTAATTAGAAGAATGGTGTGTTCTCATCTAAGTTAAGAGCTATTGACCTTTCTGTGCTATGCTGGGGCCTCCCTACCCTTCCTCTCTACCTTAGCATAATGGACCAAACTTTCCATGGTTCTTGGATTGAAATACTCAGGAGAAGCTACTCAAGCTGCTTCTTTATCCCATGCAAAGTCCCCAAAGTGCCCACCATGGCACCCTGGACACAAGGCAATAAGCAAGCATCACCTGATGGTGCTCACAGCCCTACACTAGATATAAAAAGCCAGGAAAGCCTGCCAGATGGAGCAGCCATCTGTGTGGTGCCACCTTTACTTCCATTCAGATAACACTTGAGATTTTAAATACACAGGCAGTGCCAGAATTGGTGGCAGCAATATGATTGATGCAGGCAAGACTGATCTATGAGAAAGGATAAGAGGATTAAAGGGATCCATTTGGCCCTCTAAGAAGGATACCAAAAAGCTGCAAGAGGACTGAAAGCAATTAACCAACATGAATTTGGAGAGCCCACAGCAAATCCTCAGCATCGTACCAAGGGCTGTGGGGAGCTACAGAAAGATAAAATCTGGTCTTCTACTTGGTGAGTCTTTAGAATTGTAAGCCCCAAGGCCACATTAATTTCTTGTTTCAGGTGTTAAAAGATGCGATTACTCAGATTGATCTACAACAAATTCAAACTGCAGATAAAGCAAATCTCAGCACTAGAAAGCGCTCAGGTGATTATCTTGAGTAACCTCCTATCCAGTGGGAGAATCCCTTTCATAGCATCCCTGACCAGGTCATCTAGCTTCTACTTAAGAGAACCCACTCCCTCATGAGGCAGCCAGCTCCAGTTCTAGGCAGATGCATTTTTAGAAAGTTCTTCCTCTTACCCATTGCTCCTAGTTCTGCCCTCTGGATACAGAGAGGACAAGTTCACTCCCTCTGCCTCAGGTAACTGGCAGAGCATTTTCTTACATCTCTCTGAAAAATGGGAATTTGCAAAGGAACCAGTGGTGGATCCATGGCTCACTGCTTTCCAACAGACAGTACCCAGTCATCATAAACGGCAGTGGACAAAAAGTGGCTGTTTGTTTTGGGAATACTATGGTTTAAAAAAGAAAAAAAAAGATAGGCCCAAGCAGTGCCCTTAGGAGTTTGGCGTCCTCAGAAGAATTTAGGAATCTAAATCCCAGGGTCAGGCCAGAGAGCTGTCTGCTTCCAGGTCTCTCCACCCCTGCCGAACTTGACAGAGGTAGGCGCTGGACCAGGAAAGATGTAAGTCTATGATCCTAGAGAGAGGGACCCAATTCTTAGCTCTTCACCTCCTGAATAAAGGGGATGTAGCAATAGTCATGCATGCACGGGGCTACCTTAGCAAAACTGAAAGGGCCTTAGCGGAGTAGGGCTGTGTCTAATTACAGTACTGTGGCTCTTCCTTCCTCTTCCCCCTTCTTCCAATAACAACTGGCGGGAACCAACAATCAGAGACCCACTAATCTCAGTACCACCTTCCCCATGGGAGAAGAATTAGACAAACCATCAAAACAAGTCCTCACTCCAGGCCTGCCCCCAATTCTTCCATCAAGACCATTATGTAAGTCAGCCAGTGACCTCCACCCTCAAGGAGAAAGTGATTTCCCTGTGCTTCCTCACTTATCAGCAACTCTCCAAAGGCAGCAATAACGTCTTTGTTTAACTTTTCCATCCAGTAAATTATGAAGTCTTGCTGTTTAAAACTGACTGTAGGAACCTCCTCTACCAAGAAAAACTAAGTAGCAGGGAAAATCTCTATAAGGGAGAGGGAAGTAGGCCTGAGGACCAGTGGAGACAGAAACAGCAGTCTCTCAGGCAGGCAGTTGGCTGGACTGGAGAATCCCTCTGCTGTCAAATGCTAATGCTCAGCTCTCTCTTCCTTACATTTCATGCTGGGGTTTGGCCACTGTCTCCCAGTCTGTAAGACAGTGCTAGTAAGTGCTAGCCAAAATGCCTCGTGGGTGATTTCACATAACAACAAGGACTCAGAATCGTAGAAGGACCACAGAAAGGAAAGACCTTTGGAGTATGGAAACTCCATTAAAGTGATATTTAACTAGGGCCCAAGCCAAATCCATTCAATCATTTCTGCCAGGGACAACACTAGCAGAAGTCCCAATAAACATGTACTAGCATCCAGGATAACTATAGGCCCTACAGGTAGAAGTGCTGAGAAACCCTCAGAAAACTTTCCACAGGTGGGGAGATTCTGATGGCACACTCATTACGCCCAACTCCAATAGTGGATCCCACTCCTCCCAGTCTAAAAGGGATTTGATTGTCACCAGCTCATTTCCTAAGAGATCTCCTCTGCTTACTCCTCTCAGGACACATGACTTTGGGAACAAGGAAGTCGGGTTAAAAGATGGAAGAGGCAGAGGACAGAGCTGAGTTTGCTTTTACTCTAGATTACAATGAGAAACATCTTCACCTGGCAGGAATCGTGGCTACTGGGTGCAGGCAGTGAGCTTGCAGCAGTTGTGTGAAACCAGGCTACTTGGTACTTATTACTGTTAAAACCTTAAGACTTAGCCCAAAGGGAAATGAGTTACAATGCTGTCTTGTCTAAGGGCTACTCACTTCTTTTTAAAGAGCTTGCGGAAGGAGCTGCGAAAGCCCCCTTTCTGGTCTTGCCTGGGATTTTGATCGCTGAAAGATGTTTGTTCACTCTCTCTTTCTTCCTTTGGACAGAATCTGGTGGCGTCTTCTAAATGCATCTCCTGAAAACACAAAAGAGGGGTGTTTTTTTACTCTTTTCCAAAGTTAATATCTATCCTGACTGTGGGACAATTTTCTTAACTGTCACTTTCCTCTACCACCCCAAAAGACTAACGGTGGGCACTCTATTCCAACTAAAGCAAACCTAGGCTAAGAAAATAGCAATTGGTTGGAAAGAGGATAATTTGCCACTGAGTGTCGAAGTATTTTCTACCTATCAAGGCAAACAGTCTAGAGTAGGATTATGATATAACAATAATTAAAGATGAGGACATAAAGGAAGTTAGCAACTATTCAAGGAGTATAGAGATTAACGTCTTATTCTGGCACCAATTCTGTCTCGCTGGAAAACCAGTAGTTGTCCCTTCATATCTTTGGGTATGTTTCTCTTTCTACAAAATAAGAAAGTTCCTTGATTGTAATACTAGTTTTAAACTCAAGTTCCTAACTTTCCATTTTAGACATAAATGAGGGAAGGAGATTTTGAGAGGTCAGATCTGTTTAGAAGTAAATGTCAACTAGTATTTCCAACCTGCAAATGTGCCTTTCATACAGTTTTTTACAATTCTTAATCTATGGTATTTGGAGTGTAAAGACAAAATAAGGCTCTATCTTTTGTGAACTCTCTAGTTTCTTTTTAAATGTGAGATGTGCTAAATAAAATAGATATGCATATATATTTATATTCTCTACGAAGAACATATTTACTTTGAGGTGACTAAAATTTAACACGAGAAGTCAAAGCAGAAACCACCCTGAAAGTTTCATGAATTGGATGGGTGACTGCATGCCGATAGAGAAGCAAAGAGGGTGGATGAATTTTTGCAGGAAACACATGGGTTTGACTTTGAGACCTTAACTTGGAGTTGTAATAGCAGATTTACAGATTCTCTGAGAATCTATTAAGATTCATAACTAAACTATGGAGACCAACATCTTGATGGCTTAGTGTGGTGTTTCTCAAAGTGTTGTCCCAGGGTTAAAGGATCAACTGGGGCCTCTATTTAAAATGTAGATCCCTGGGCCCCAATCCAGACTTTCTAAATCAGCTTCTCTGGAATTAGGCCTAGGTAATCCTTATGCACACACTTGAGATTTTGAAAACCTAAGGTTTTAAAAAACCATAGTGGTTTAAGGTATGCTCCTGCCCACCTGCACTTAATGTTTGTATGAATCACCTAGGAATCTTGTTAAAATGCAGATTTTGATTCAGTAGGTCTGGGGTGGAGCCCAAATTCTGCATTTATAACAAGCTCCCAGGTAATGCTACTAGCCCAAGGACCACATTTCCAGAAGTAGGCTTTTAGGGACTCTTTAGGAACTAAATCTATTTATAGTTTAAGGAAAATCTTTCTGTGGAATCATGATCTTAATAATATCTTGCATTTGTATAGCATTGGAATGCTTTACAAAGCATATTCACAAACTGTATCTTATTTGGCCTGATCCTCACAACAACCCTATGAGGTAGGTGAGGTATACATTGTCTTACTTTTACAGATGAGAAAACTGGAGGCACAGAGAAGCCAAGTGAATTGTCCAAAAGCACACAGCTATTTGGCAGCAGAGCCAGGACTAGAACCCAGATCTCCTGACACCCAGTCAGGTGCTCCCTGCACTAAAGCATACTGTCTTCTATCTTGACTCTTAGAGACAGAACACTAAAGACTAGAGTTTGACTGTCTCTTCCACAGATAGAAGATACACAGAGTATATCTGAGGAGATGGAATCATAGGAGCCTTACACATCTCAGCAGGAGAGAGCTGACACCTTTCAAGACAGAGCTTTTGAAAGGTTAGTCTTTTGCAACTAAAACTCCCATCTCACTCCCACCTCAAACACACTCACACACAAACATGCACACACATACATACATATACATACAGATGCTTACACATACACACAAATACACACACAGCCTCTACCTGCCTGGACTCTGCGTACCAACTCTCTCTAGGACTCCCAACAATCCATGCCTTCTGAATTTTTAGAAAGAAAAATTTTGTCCAAAAACAGAAATAAGCAATGTAAACTTTGAAAAATTCACATGCTTGAAAAATTTACTGATAACTGAAAGAGAAAAGGCCTCTTTTAACTGACCTCCATTTGAACCTCCTTAGTGTCACTCTCTGAACTGAACTCATGTCTGACACGGTTAGGGGATGAAACTTGCTGTCCAGTATGTCTGATTAACAATTAATATATTGTTTATTGTTATTTGGTATGTCTGATAAATAACCACAAATATTCTACTCATCGTTTGCTTCTCAGATATATTACTTATAATTTCTGATTAATGGTTTTTGCCTGCCAATTGTTGAACTCCCAATTTTTTCACATATCAACTTGGAAAAAAAGACATTTTTATGAATATGTGAAATAAAAGCATTCTTTGTACCTTAGACTATGCTAGTTAGAAGGTTTTATATGTAACTCTCTGCCCATCCCAAGTCACTTGGAATCGACACTTATTTCCTGTCTACTTTTCTTGTTAATGAACTTTCAAACTCTGACACATGCCTAAGATCAATTTGTATAAGAAATTTTGCCTAACAGAATTTTATAAAGTTCAGAGTTGAAAATCAGAGCCAGAAGGAAATTTGAGAACCCTGGGGAACCTCAGCAACTTGAGCTGAGCACACTAAGGTGTTTTCGCCCTCTGCAGGAACCAGAGACTTGGATTCCTGGAGTCCAGGTGGGTTATAAGCTTCAAGGCTCTTCATGACCCAGCCCCTTCCTATTCCTCTGGCCTAATGTCTACCACCCCCACCTGGCACAGTATTCAAGGGGAAAAGCATCACCCTGCTATTTTCTTAAAAAGCTCCTGAGCCTTTTCTCATGTTTCCCTACCCCAGTCTTCACCTAGCCAACTTCGCGGCAGCTTTTAAGATATAATTCACACATTCAACTTATCTAGAAGGACTTCTCTGACCACCATCACCCCAGGAGGGTTTAAATACCCCTCTGATGTGCTCCCACAGTTTATTATCATTCTCTGTTTCTGTGTCTCCTTCCCGCACTAAGCCAGCGGTCCTGGAAGGCAGAGACTGGGTGCGATTTATTTCTGAACCCTCTGCACTTAGCACAGAGCCTGGTGCAAGGCAGGTGCTCAGCGTTTGCTGAAAAATGAATGAATGAAAGGAGTCAGTGATCCTCAGTCTGTTCCCACTCACTTGCTAATGAGGATAGATGGAATGTAGGGCCCTAATTCCTGCGAAAACTCCTTCTAACTTAGGCAAAGGATCCCCAGAGCTTGAGGCAAGTGATACTTAGTGCAGGTAAAGTCAGTCCTGGACTATGTCATTTTCAAGATGTACCAATACAGAGCTGCCCTGTAAATCCTAACCACCACTTCTAAAATGATGTTAAACAGGAAGAATGGTGGCACAGGTCAGAGCTATCCTGTGACTGTTTAATCAGAAATTGCCTTTGTTCCAATAACATGCAGAGAAATCAAGAATTTGCTCAGGATCTATTAGCCCTTTCCTGGATATGTATTTAAACATCCCTTTAAATTTCCTGAGGCTTGCAGACACCAAGGTTAGACACCAAAATACCCAACATTGACATGGAGGCCAAAGAAGTGTTTGTGAGTCAGTGTTTCCTGGGCTATTTTGGGATGTCTCCGTCCCAGTGGAGGCTGCAAATTAACGTGACACCCTTTTGCAGTCAAAAGGAAAGCAAGCAGAAATGAACCTAGCTTTGCCGAGAACGTTTCAGGGAGTCCTTGTTTCAGTGAGATAGGGCAACCTGCCTCCTCCCTACCTACAAAGAAGGCTGGCGGGGGTCGGGAGCAGAGCATGCGGGCACACGAAGTGTTCAATACTCTGCCTGTTAGGCAACAAGGAGATGCGCCTAACAGGCAGAGGAAGAAACAGCCAGGCCTGGGACTTGCGTGTTGTGCTTTGAAGGTGAAGCGCAACTCGGAGGCGCCACAGCTTCAGCAGGAAGGTAGAGAACACCTCTACCTCTACTGTGTGTGTGGGGGTGTGGGGCGTTGAGGGGGTTAAGCAGGTCTAAGAAGAGTCAAAGTCTTTCCTAGTATCTCTTTGCCCCATCCATCCATATGTATAACATGCCCTTCTGTCCTGGTACTGCAGAAGGGGTGCCAACAGTCGCCTTCGAGGGCAACTGAGGTGAAGCCTGTAACCCGGGCTCTCGCTCGGCATCCGCCTGGCCTCCGCTCCCCTCCAGCAAGCCCGCTTCCCTCAACGCTAGGTGAGCCCAGGCTGCTCCCTGGAGATCTAGGCCCGGGGCTGCTGGCGCTGCGGGATGGGGTTGGTTTTACTTTACCCTCCTTACTTCCAAGTAGGTCTGCTTTTCGCTTTGGGACCTCTGTTGGGGGAAGAAGGTCCTGGGCGCGCCGCGGGCCGGGCCATGCGGCTGCGCGGCGCGCTCGGCCTTGAGCGGCGCGCGGCCGCCACTGCTGCTGCGCGTGCTGTAGAGGCGCGGGGCCACGCCCTCGGGGGGCGGCGCGCGCGGGAACTCCTTGAGCGAGCGGCTCAGCGGCTTGGCCTTGCCGTGCGCCTGCGCCTGCGCCTGCGCCGCCTCCAGCTTGTAGGCGCCGCTGCTGCTCGCTGGCGACGTGGCGCTCTTGGGGAGCGGCTGTAGCGGGTGCTCGGGCCGTTCGGCCTCCATGGCGAAGCTGACGGGCCGCAGGAAGCAGATGTCCAGGCTGGACTCGGAAGAGGCTGGCGAGCAGTTCTCGAAGAGGGCCGGGGCTTGGAAGGGCTCCTCGTCGTAGGGCGCGGGCAGCGCGAAGATCTCGCCGCCGTACTCGAACTCCTCGTAGGCCGCGGGCACATAGCCGCGGGCGTCGGGCAGCAGCTCGGCCGGGGCGCGCAGGGAGCGCTCCACGTTGCCCAGCGGCTCGGCGGGCGAGGGCTCAAAGTCCATCTCCGGGATGGCCTGCAGGGGCCCGGCGAGCGCCTTCACGTCCTGCTCGGCGGCACAGAACTGCGCCGGCGCCAGGAGGCTCTCTGGCCTCTCATGCTTTCTGCCCTCCATCTCCCAGTCGCTGGGCTTCCCAGGCTGCATGCTCTCCATCAAGCTTTGCTGTTGTTGGCTTTTCTTCATTGGGGGCATCAAATGTCTTTAAAGGGGAAACAATACAAAAGAGGTGTGCTTATGGTTAGTGCAGTCCTCTCACCCAGGGGCGCAAGGCTGGGGCAACACACATCCTGCCAGATACTGCTCGGGTGCAAAGCTGCCATCTCCTCTCCTCTCGGCCCCTCCCAGGCCCCTAAGCGTATTGCCTACCGGGCTCCGCAAACTTATCCGATTAAGGAGTTCCCACGCGCTCCACGTCCCCAAGTGGGAGAGTGAAAATGGCCATATGTAAAGGGGATGCCCGAAGCATCCGTCTGATTGAGGAGGCACTGTGTAGAAATGACTGGTGGGCCCAGAACAGTCATCACTTCCCATTGGAGGCTGTGAACCTCCCCACCACATGTGAAGACCCCGAGGCACCTCTTCTCCTTGCCCTGGCAGAGTCATACAAAATAATGGAAACAACTTTTTTTTTGACTCAAGGATCTTCACACTTAAAAACAATTAAATTCCTAGATGAAGTAAATGTGGCATGATCTTCATAATTGTTGAAAGTGGATGATGGCATATGGGGTTCACTGTACTCTTTACTTTTGTGTATATGTGAAATTTTCAGAATAAAAAACTAAGAAATTACTTGTGGCTGTAAAGCATGCTTATGTAAGTCGTCTCAAACTTCTACCCACAAAAACATTACCAAAATGAAAAGGCTGTCACTTTGAATATGCCCAATTTCATGGAGGGTTTTTTGGTTTAATATGGATAATGAATAGTTTACATAGGCTACTAGGATAGCATACCCATCAAATTGGTTGTGATTTTTCTAGTTCTGCTGGAATTTAATTGCCAAACAGATATGAATGGGCTAGTATACACTGACCCAAACTGGTTATTCTGCTAGTTTAGGTATACATATTTAATTCAACCACAAAAATGCATAAAGAATGCAGATGTAAACACTGACACTGAATATCTTTCTCTGGTGAAATTAAGATGAAAATTAGGTCTCACAGAGGTGAAAAGAAATAGTAAAATGAAATATTGACCTGACTTGAATTCTCTTTTAACTTGGAAGATTGTTGTTGAATCTCTTCCGGCTATTTTCCCCCACACAGAGTGCAGTGACAGCCATCTTGTTGAGTCTCAGTATAATCTGTAGGGATTTCATTTTTTGGCTCTATTTGTTATACTTAAAGAAAATAAAGTTTGGGCCCGGTGACACAGCGGTTAAGTTCACGCACTCCACTTCTGCGACCTCGGGTTCAAAGGTTTGGATCCTGGGCGCCCACTGACGCACCGCTTGTTAAGCCACGCTGTGGCGGCGTCCCATATAAAGTAGAGGAAGGTGGGCACAGATGTTAGCCCTGGGGCCAATCTTCCTCAGCAAAAAAGAGGAGGATTGGCATTGGATGTTAGCTTAGGGCTGATCTTCTTCACAAAAGATAAATAAGATAAAGTTTTATCGTTGTCTTAAGAGTTGAAGTGATCCACGAAGTAAATAGTCACTTCCTGCTGCTCACCCACTCTCTACCCAGAAAGGGCATTTTTTCTGTGTAGAGTTCTTTACCTACAAAACTTATAGGACTTTCTCTATAGGAGGAAAATCATCCTGGGCTCTATTTATGGAAAGGTTAATGTCTCACAGGTTTCAGAATAATTATGGAATTTCTCCTTCCTGCCTCCACATTTGCACTTCTATCGCTCACTGATAAACATTCTCATAATTTTAAGAGATGAGAGCAGGAAGAGGAAACAGGATTTATTTTGATAAGTTTCTCCTTCCAGTGATTGTAATTGGCATTCTCAAAACTGTAATGATTAAAACTTGAAATAACCTCAGTTCCCTACCTCTCACTTTATTGTAATTTTAGGAAAGAAAAGTAGCTTCTTGCACGACTTCTACATTTTCCTTAAAATAATAAAACCCAAAGCAGAAATTATAGTCTAAGGAATTAGCTTTGTGAGAACTGCCTATATTTGGTAAAGTGGGGATTTGGAATTTTGAGTTTTGGTTTCCCTTAATCCTACCAGACGTCCTGGTTTCAAAAACAGCCGAATTGACTTTATCCTTACCCTTCAGAGGTAAAATGAGTTCCAAGTATGTAAATAACCTAATCCTTACCCTAAAGATTGTCAAGAAGTTTGCTGAATGAGAATCTAGTTTAGTGTGCTAGAGGGTTACGTGCAGACACTTTAAAAGGCTGTCAAGTCCATCCACTGCCCAGAACAGCTCTCAGAGAAGCTATTATAAGTGAAGAACAGAGCTTATGGAGTCCTTTTCTGAAGAAGCTTCAAAGAAAATTGGGAAGGGCTAAACAACTTTCTTTCTGCATTAGCTCAGACCTATTTCTCATCCTCAGAGCCCAGACTTCCTCTGACACCTGACTGGGATTCCCTTTCCCTTCACTATATCTTTCAGAGAACTTAAGGGGGTTCCTTCCGAGGGGCTATAAAATGCCTTCCTGTCTTATGGCACTCTCTTCCATTCTATCCTTGTCCAAACCCAAAGAGACTCATGCTGTCAGTAGAGGGTGGTTATGAGTGGTAAAATTGCTGGAAGTAACCTCCAGCCTTTAGACCTGCCCCTTAACATTAGTGCCTTCCTTTGAGACCCAAGCATTGAATCAGCTCCCTGCCTACCACATATAAGCTTGATGGGGCAAGAGCGAGGGAGGAGTCCTGTAGGTCATACTCCTAATCAAGGCTGGCCTGCTACCCGACCTGGGGTGAACTGCCCGGGACCGGAGGGCATTGCCATTACCCTTTCCACAGCAACAGGTGCTTACGTGACAGCAGGACCAGAACTGGGAGTAGAAGGGTAGGGTTGCAGCATCTCTTCTGAGTGGATCCCACTGTCTCGGACAACCTCAGGACCTGCAGTGGGGGAAGCATCTTGCCCGGCATTTGCACACTGGGAAGCCAGCCCTTTGTACAGCTTCGCCATGGATGACCTAACAGAATGGAAGTAACAATTCTCAGAGTGTACAGTGGGAAATTGGTTCTCTGAACACACAGATTATGCCACAGAGAGACAACATTTCTCAGATGAAGCTCAGCTGTGGAGTTCTTTCTCTCCAGGGCTCTCTACAAACCAGGTTGCTTACATAATAGGGTACAGGGTAGATGCTGGGCAGGAGTAAGCATGCCGATTAACTGGCTGAATTGAGTTTGGGGAAGGCGGTAGTATGGAGAGATTCCTCCATTAGAGGAGCCCTGGCTTGGGGATAGCATCTTTTTCTGGTGTGAAGTACCCACAGAAATGATTCTGTTTTCCTCATTGGATTGGGATGAGGTTGAACAAAATCCAGGTCATTAGGAAGCTCTGCTACAGGTTGCTTCTCTTACTTCTGAAGTTCAGATTCTCCCTAATCGGCCCTTTTTGTTTCTTCTTAGGGTGAATTCTGCTCAACCACCATCCCCTCTCTTACCTGTTTTACTTATATCCATAGCACTTATTGCCATCTAACTTATTTATTAACTGTGTAGTCCAGCTCTAGAAAGTAAGCTCCAGGTGGCAGAGATTTTTGTCTGTTTTGTTCATTGCAGTATATTTAGTGCATTGAACAGCGCCTGATACACAATAGGTGCTCAATAAACATTTGCTGAATTAATGAAGAAAACCACATTCTGGCCTTTAAACTAAAATTTTAAATCTGGCAAATTTACGGAAACTGATCTATTTTTGAGGTGGTTAGCAACATGAGATAAGGAGGGGTTTGCATAGGCATGAGAGTGAAAGCGCTTATTTATTTTTCTAAAGTAATTTCCACCAGCTAGTAGGTGCTCCCTCCTGTAGCCAGCCTGGCCACCTATCTCCTCTCCCCGTCTCGCTTCTCTTCTACCTCCCGTAACTGCATTTCAGCCACTTAACATACACTGTGGTTACTTGTGACAGACACCCACACTGACTGTCTGTATTCCTATTCTCAGAAACTTTTGATCAGCCCTCTAGACTGCACCATCAGAACCTTACTTCTTGAGCTTTTTCCGTTTCTGAATAAGCAACTCCTCATTGCATTGAAACAGCAGGGTGTAGTGGGAGATAAATACTCGAAGGCGCTGAACACACACCAGAAGTAGGTAATAGTCAGGGTGTTCCTGTTCTGTGAACTTCAGAACATTCTGGATGGAGGAAAAAAGGAAGCAGAATTGCATAATTAGAATGAAAAGTTGTTTGTCTCTTCTGCACCTTGCCTTGATCTGTTGTGAGAGTTTGGTAGCCATTTAATCAAAACAACAATACATATGGCCAATCTGATTATAAACTGAAAGGTCAAACTTGCTGTTCTCTTTATCCATCACACCAAGGGAAAATAATAGTTACTATTGCTCCTGTTTGGGTTGGATGTGTACATAAGATAATTCCGTCTGAAAAATTAGAAGGAGCTACTAATTAGATCTCTGAGGTCATGGTGTCATTTTAACAATTACTGTCTATAAGCAGTGCCTTATAACTTAGACGAGTCAGACTAACGGTAAGTATGTCAAGAGTCAAGGCATGCTGGAATGGGGGAATGTTTACGATCAAGCCTGGCCTGGTGCCGCCCCCCCCTCGGTTATATTGCCTACTGTGCTGTGGTGGAACATGCATGCTAGTTGGATTTGGGAAAGCTAACATTTATTGAGTACTTCCTATTGCCAAGCACTAAGCCCTTTATATTTTCTCATTTAACTTTTACCACAACCTGGTTAGATAGGTAAAATTATTACCTCCACTTAACAAATAAGGAAATTGAGGCAGAGTGAAGTTATGTAATCTTCATTAGGTCACACAACTAACGAGTAGTGGAGCCGGGATTTGAACTCAAGTCAGACAGCAGAACCAGGGCTCTTATTTACCATATTGCTTGCAAGCCTGGGTTTCAGTCCTAGTTTTTTTCACCTACCAGATGTGTTAACTTGGGTAAGTTACTTAACTTCTTTGGCTCGCCATTTCTTTAGCTAAAAAATGGTACTGATGATACCTATTTCATGGGACTGTTGAAAGGATTAAATAAGATAATTATTGTGAGAAAATGATTTTAAGGTCTAAAGCCACAAACAATTGAAAGTCTTTCCAATATTGATACTGGGTACTTCCACCAGAGATAAATCCCAAGCATTTCTAAGATGCTTTTCACTGAGTTACTTAGGAAGATCAGTCAGCAATTAAACCAGAACAGGTGGGTGGTGGGAAGAAGAGGGGCTGGTAGGGGTGTTGATGTGCCTCTCTCTCAACTCTACTTTCTCCAGGGTGCTACAAGCCCTGTGGGAAAATGGTGTGAAGAAGTCAACTCATCAGCTTCTTCAAGCTTCTTCTCTGACATAAGACATAACCAATGTATGATAGCCCCTTGGACCCAAGCCAAAAGAAAGCAGTCAGGATAGCCGTTAATTGGGCAGGTTACATAGGTATTTCTTAGATGCCATGGGGGTGGGTGTTAGGGGGTGCATTTAAATGGCTGTAGAACCAAGGTAGAAGGGACTGAATAGGTACTCAGAGTCTAGCAGGAGCTGCTATGGAAAGATCCTGGATCGGCAGAGATGTGGACTGCTGGTAAATGAAGACAGAACTTCAAAGGCAGGCATCATGAGCTGAAAATTTTTAGAGACTGAGATTTTAGCTCATACCACAAGGTGGAGATGGAGTAATCATAACAATCTAAATTATTTAAATGCTTCTTAGAAATATTAATGATTCCTTGACCCTTTACAGTATTTCTCAGTTGGAAGCCAAAAACAATTGTTTAGCATGAAAATTAGTTTGGTGGCTTGCCCAGCCATGCCTACCTGCAGATGTATCAGATATTCAGGGATGCGCTGGACTATGTGAAAAAATAGTGTGTAGATGTCAGATTTAATCTCTTCATCACCCTGAATGAAAGAAAGGTAGAGTCACTCCTCAGTGTTCCTCCAGCTTTGGCTACAGAACCCCAGAGTCAGGCCCACAAGAGTAGGAAACGTTAACTCCTGGAGCGTTTTCTTCCTCTAGAGTGTCATGAAGCATTGATCTGTCATTGGAGAGGCCACTTGTTCAGGGACATGCTCAAGGAGACAACTCTTCTCTAACAGGGAGCATGTCATATACTTCTTTTGAATCTACCCAACTTTCCAAACTAATGCCTCCTTTCCCCTCCCCCCATCTTAGCACAGTGCTAGACAGAAGTGGGCGCTCAATAAATTATATTTGAGTTGAATGAATTCATTAAAGTTCTTCAGCAAGTAATCATTACAATGGTTTCCTAACAGGCACTATGGGTGGATTGGAGCCTCATGAGAGTAGGGAAGGGAGTATGATTAGAAACTGGTCAGCCGGCCTGGCAGCAGGAAACATGTTGGATTTTCTCCTTGTCCCTTCCCTTCTCTTCCTTTCCCTTTCTCAAATATTTGCCAAGTGCTGACATATGGTAGGCATTATACTGGGTTGGGAGTACTAGAGGTTTAAGTAGAAAGGTAATAAGACAGAGTCCCTCACCTCTTGTGATACTTGATGAACTCTTAGCTTTAGGGCTTCTGATACGTTTTTTCTCCTATTGACCTAAAATAGCTAGAATTGTTATATATTTGTATGTGCTTATTGAGCATCTAATATATCACTGCAGTAGCAATACTTAAAACAACATGACTAGAGCCACATTACCATCTTAGAAAACTGACACACACAGGACGACTTGAGTTTAATATTCAGTTTATATGAGTTTAATATTCAGATTCATATTGTCTGAGCCTGAAAGAAGAAACAAAACCCTTCATACAGCATGCAAGCTGCAGCGTGAAAATCTCTGCATAGAACACCTGTTTACTTCACCTGTACTTTCAATGGAATGGAACACAGGGTCAGTAAGGGAGAGCAAGGACCAAAGCAATGGCACTGATCCTTGAGTGAGCTCCTTTAACTCCAGGTAGGAGCATCAGTGTTCAAGTCATTCTCCAGCCTGGAAGACAAGCTCAGAGTGCACGTGCTGTATTGCACGTGCTGTATTTCCCGGGTGAATAAGCAACATCGTATAGATATACGTGTAACCAAAGGGCAGTGCACACGTAGAGTTAACTTACCTCCTTCAGAACAACGACATGAACCAAAGAGATGCATTCAGGCAGGTCCCTCAGGTAGGCAACATAGTAATCCAAAAAATTATTCTTGAAAACAAACAGAAAAATGCATGGTAAAAACCCGGAAATAGGAATGATAGCAACTAATATTTTTATAGAGTTATTTATATCAAAAAGGAGTAGTTTGCAGAGATTAATCATTTATTTAATGTGTTTACTAATATCTTTTTGCTTTTTTAATTCACCCTTAAAAAAAATCTATTTGGGGGCGGCCCAGTGGTATAGTGGTTAGCTTCGTGTGCTCCACTTCGGTGGCCTGAGGTTCTTGGGTTCGGATCCTGGGTGCGGACCTACACACCGCTCATCAGGCCACACTGTGGCCGTATCCCATATACAAAATAGAGGAAGATTGGCATGGATGTTAGCTCAGTAACAGTCTTCCTCAAGCAAAAAAGGGGAAAATTGGCAACAGATGCTAGCTCAGGGCCGATCTTCCTCACCAAAAAAAAAAAAAAAAACTTTTTGGTTTTAAGGTAAATATCACTAAGGATTTGGGAACCAAAACTCAATAGCTCTGCTTTAACAAGAGAAAGGGAAACGATAAACCAAGGCAGAGGGAAGGGACCGTGTAAGTTGAAAAAGTATTTTTAAATTGTTAAATGGTAAAAATGCATATTTGTTTTTAAATTACTTTTAATTTCAATCATCTACATCCAAATGAGGAACTTTGTCCAACCCGCCTCATAGTGTCTAGACCCGTGGTTCTCAACTTTTTTCACTAATTGCATATTTCCACAAATTGCATATTCACCTATGCAATATGCCTTCTGGAAAACAATTCTCAGCTTCTGAAGTTATATTCTCATAGATATAACAATTCTCAGCCCAAGAAAGCATACTAACTACAAATGAGTAAAAGTGATATTAGAGGGTAGCAGTACATCCTTTCTAATCTATACAAGTAAGTAATTTGCACACTTGGTAGTATTACCCATAGTTGAGAATCATTGATATACAGAGGTGGATTGCAGGAAAAATCTGGCTTGCAGACCAATTTTAGTTGGCCCACACAATATTTTTAAAATAATAAAATTTCGGGGGGCCGGCCCCGTGGCTTAGCGGTTAGGTGCACGCGCTCCACTACTGGGGGCCTGGGTTCGGATCCCAGGCGCGCACTGATGCACCGCTTCTCCGGCCATGCTGAGGTGGCGTCTCACATACAGCAACTAGAAAGGATGTGCAGCTATGACATACAACTACTGGGGCCTTGGGGAGAAAAAAGGAATAAATAAATAAATCAATTAATTTCAAAAAAAAAAAAAAATTTCACACAAAATTCTGGATTTCCAGCTTCTCTTAAAATACCAGAAGATCTGGCTACTCTAGTCCTTTTTTTCCTGCATGTAATTGGATAAAGCTGAGTAGCTATTCCTTGCTGAAAAGCATATGTACTCCACTTAACCTCACTTTCCAACAGTCCATACTGTATTACATTCAGTTCACTTCCACTCATTTATGTCACTATCTGGCCCTGTAGGTATTGAGTTTGCAACTTCTGGCCTGGATCATATTTCTTTGTAGAACATTATAGAGATTTCAAAATTTAGCACCCTTTCTCCAAGGAGGTGAAAACAAAAAACATTCAAGACAAATAGCTGCCTGTCACGTTTTTAAAAATCTCTCAGGAATGAAATTGTGTATGAAAGTACACACATATACTTATTTTATATGTATGTATAGATATATATGTGTGTCTACATATATTTATACAGAAATACACATACACATACATGTGCATATTCAATTATAGTACAGTAATTGAATACATTGGGCTATGACAGTACAGCGGAAAGTGATGGACTAGAAGTTGGAAGACTTGGGTTCTAGTCACAGATCTACAACTATCCAGCTAGCTGGGTGATAACAGCAAAGGCTTTTAATTTCTTCGAACTTTCATTATCTGTAGAATGAGAAGTTTAGACTAGATCTCAGCAGTTCCTCTAAAATTCACTGATTCTAGATTCTCCATTAAGAGAAGCAGACGAGAGAGACACAGGTGCATATAATTCAAATTTATAAAGGATTAAAAAAAAAAAGCTTACCTCATCATTTGTTAACTTAAGGAATAAATCTCCAAGGACTCCTTGGCGTGGCCACTTCAGAACCCTCTCCTGCAAAGCGTGAAGCAAATCCAAGTGCTGCTGGACAAGGTACCGTAAAGAGCTGGGGAAGAGACTTGAAACACAATAGAGACAGGATGACACCAACCAGGTGTAGAGAAGAAAAGACCCTACAAGAACATGTGCAGCAGGTCCCATTTTCCAAGTCATTCAAAATATTCTGTCACAGGTCTGCATTTAGGATTTTAAAAAAAGGTTTATCATTGTAGGCCTCATGGCACGTATCCTCAGACTATAGAAAGACCCCCTTACTGACTGCTCCTATACAAACGCACACGGAACTAACAAAGAGCACATCACTTGACTAGACGTTGTAAACCAAACTAGTACACTCTCATTTATGTGACACTCAGTGGAAATTCTAAAGGAAATCTTTTTTGATGTTTTAAAGTTACTCTCGCTTGTGCAAAATAGTCTATTCTAATAAGTGTTGTAGATGACAGCACTGAGGTAGCACTTGGTCATTCTCAGCTACTACGTAGGAGACTGCCACTTGAGTAAGTAGGAAAATTTGTTTAAAGGCAACCATTAAAAGCTCAGAGGGTGGGGGTATGAAAGTGTTCCTTTTTCCCTTTCTTTCAGCTTCTATGAGGAATACGGGGCAAGGACAGAGTCTTGCCTGGGGAGGCTACAAATTAGGCCTCGCCTGCTACTCCCTGGAGTTGCCCAGAGCTCTCTTACTATTATCATATCTCGCTTCCCCATCTCTCAATATGCCTCATTATTTCAGAGCAAGTGAAGGGAGGAAGACAGAAGTCAGAGAAGGAAGGGATGGAGAGCAGAGATAGAAAGAGAATCATGGGGGAAGAAGAAGGGGGATGGAAAAGGGTGGGGTGATCAGAGGTATATAGGAAAGAGGAAGGAAGAAATAGAAGTAATTGGAGTTTTGCTGGGCTACAGCAAGGATTTGCGCTCTAACTTGGTGACTTAGCGGAACTGAAAGTAGGTTCCCTTGTGCTTTCAAGACCACAAGTTTAACGAAGGTGAAAGTGATGACCTGCTTGTCACTGAGAGCTGAACTTATTTGGATATTTCCCCAGGATCTAATGAGAGTAAATTAGTGGACAATTAGGGTGCTTTGCCAACCCTGAACAAGCAGACCTTTGTTGAGAACAGTAAGAAGGACACCAGTTTGAGAAGAGGTTTTTTCAACCCATCTCCAAGTAAAGCAAAGACTCCCCTGTGGCTGTAGCTCAGAGAAGACACAGGAACACCAGAATAGTGTACACAGCCCCCTGTGAAAAGATAAAAGGATTCCTTCCACTCCCATCTTCTGCCCCTCCACCTCCCTGCACCATGAGTCTCCGTGTATGTGAAGCCAGCTGATCAGTAAGCACAAGAGGAGAGGCCTCCTGATCAGAGCTCTTACACCTGGAGAAGCGGGCTTGGAAGATCTAAGTAATCCCTGTCCAGATCAGAGGGAATTCAGAGGGTCGGCTAGGACACGGTCTGACTGGGAGAAGACCATGAAGCTGATGGAGGAAAGCACAGCTGATCAAACCGAAAGAGTGAAACACTGCGCCAGCAAAATATCTAGATGGGAAAGATTTCTCCCCACCCAGAGGCTATGGATGACTTTGGGTAACATTCCTGGTGAGACCCTGAAAGCTGTTAGGGCACTATGGTGAGATCTAACCTTGTGTTGGGTTGTCCATATAGGTCATGTAATACGTCTTGGATTATCTCTTTTCTTTTTCTCTCCTTTCCTCTTCTCTCCTTTCCCTTTCTTTTTTTCCTTTCGAGAAAGCTGCCTTCTGCTACATAGTGCCAGTGTATTTGCAGAGTTGGAGAGCTGGTACCAACGTCCTTCTGGACTGTCCACTGGTGTCAGAGAAGGCTAATGCTCCCATCAAGCATCGTGAAAGCACATAAGTTACATGAAGGGCAATGACCTACAGTGGGTTCTGTACCAAATATTGAAAACAGGCTTTAAAATCTTTTTCAATTTAATAAGGATGTTATTTGAGATTGGGGAGGAGCGTAGAGGAGGTGAACCAGGAGACAGAGAGCAGAGGGAGAAAGAAGGCAAGAAGTATAGACACACTTAACCTATTTCGCTGTTTGCCTAGAGCCATACGTGACTCCCAGAAGAAACTTTTTCACGAAGATGAAAGTATTAAGTGCTCAACTTCTTTTCTGTTCCTCACTAGGGGTGAAATTATGGCAACATGAATAGTTTATTCTTTTTAAAGCCTTCAAAGTTATTTCAACTCCCGCAATACAGTGCTTAAACAATGAGGGAAATAAACTAAACGCAATGAAGGAAAATCCAGTTATAGTTTCAAGTTGATAATTTAGCTCTTGCCAGTTCAGTTTGAGGCCAAAGTAACTCCTGAGCTTCAGCAGCAGGATGCAACCAAATTTGATGGGCATCGATAATTAAACGTGTGCCACCTGGTGGTGATCTGTAGCACACAGCTTGTTGAGTTCTTGGTGGATGTGGCACTGGAGTTTAGCTTATAAAGCTAACTGACAATCCTGTCAAGCTGACTTTGCCCCTCCCCATGAGTGTTCAGACGGGGCTGTTTGATCCTGAGGTTGTGGGTCTACCTGGGTGAATCAGAGAGAAATAGTCAAGAACGCCAATTTCTGTGATCTTCCAACAAATGAGCAATAGCCCGCAAGTTCCTCTCAGGCTTCAGCTGGCAGCCTGTGCCCCTGCAGCTCGCAGCTCTTTCGGCCATGGGCAGGTCTGGCTAGAAAAAGGCTGAGAAGGCTCTTGAGCACTTCACTTTTTTTTTAGGGAAAACCCGAAGTTTTATTTTATAGGTTTGAGAAGACATGGCCACCTCAGGTTTGAGGGTCAGGTTGTAGCTGTGGTGGATGTCATTTTCACACCCAGGTTACTTCTCAACAGGGGTAAAAAGGGCTGAAGCCTTGTGGTTTGTGATGGGAAAGATAGTAAATGTTAATAGATTTATTTTCATCTTTGCATGAGGAAAAACACCAACAGGGAAAAGGAATGGTCTCATTCTGTTCTGTATTTCATTCCACTGGTCTATTTAAAGTACACATAGAGGCTTCAGAAAAGCTTAGAACAAAGAAGAAATATAGTGAGTAAAGAAAGATAATGAAAATCTAATCCTAGGGTAGAAAAATGGCGACATTGCAAAGCTCAGATCCAGAGACTTCATATTAGTGATAAGAGTATTAAGTTGAAGGTTTTCTCTTCTTGTTCTATGAAAAGAAAAAAGAGGGTTAGCTTAGTAATAACTAACATGAATAGTATTATCATGGATTTGAGAAATAACTGTTATTTTACTTTCACTGAGGATTATGCGGCAGTTTTAATTTTTTTTAATCTCAAGTTTTGGGAGAAATGTCCACTCCTTCCTCAGTAATGTGTCACAAGAGAACATCTTAGAGAAGCAGGAAGTGACAGCAAGTAGAAAAGAGCCTCAGTGAGCTAAGAACATATCCAGCATCCCTACTTGATAAAACAGCTTATGGGCTGTTAAAAGGAAGCCTGAGTCCTGAAATAGAGAGAGGCAGAAAGTCTGCTTCTGGTTATCTGAGAAACTTGACATATTGCTGTTAGTCAAGGTGGTGTTTTTTAAACCACAAGGTCCTCAGAGAAGCAGTGTGATGTTGAAAGAGCACAAGGTACAGGGTCAGATAGGGTTTGAATTCTGGCACTAATTGGCTATGAGGCCTTAACCCTCTGGAGCTCAGTTTCTTCATCTATAAGGTAGGATTCACAGGGTTCTTGTGAAGATTTCATGAAGTTATAAATGAAGTGCCTAGCACAGAGCCTGGTTACTGTGATCCAGTGTAAACAGTTCTCGCTTTCTCTTTCATTGCTTGGTCCCCAAATTCTCAGAGACTAGAAAGAGATGCTGCTGGCTTAGAATCTTAGATGTGGAACAAAGTCACACCAAAAGGTAGACTCAGCTTTAGACTTGGGTAATGTAAACTGAGCAGGTCTTTGGCAACAGCAAGATAACTAGAGGCCGTAGAGCCTTCTCTGAGGGCTGAAGGGACAATCTTGGGGAGGGGGGAGGCATAGGACAAGCTGGATTGAGGTCTAGGAGGGAGAATTACGTGGCCATAGGGAAGGAAGGACCAGCAAGAATCTGGTGGCCACTGAGAGAAGGTGAAGCCCAGTCCAGAGCCTCTGTTAGTCATAGCTTTAGCTGCGCCACATTACCCTTTCTGTTCTTCGTTACTTTCTATTTTGTTTACCACAGTTTTACAGTAAAATAATTCTTGAAAATAGTCAAGCCACTTGTGGGTTTGTCAGGGAATATTTTCTCACCTCAGTTATTTAAATAGGTGAGCATTGTGTTTTGGTGACTTGGTGTATTCTAACAGCTGCAAAACCAAGTAAAATTGGGGGGATAATAAGGAGCAGGAAATTACAATTAGGGGCTTCCCTAGGTGGAGTCACAATTTGTGATCCACCAGTGTATATTACCTGAGAGAATATTTAAAGTAATAATGCTACATTTGTCCATAATAGTCCATAATCCAGATTTTCCATCATTTGGATTGGCCTTTTCCTCAATTAATCTGGATTATTACATCTTCGTTACATAGTCTTTTCCACCAAATCATTGTTTCGTCCTTCCTGCTTTCTCCCAACAGAGAGGGAAGCAGAGAAAATCTAAAGATTATGAACACATACAGATCAAGGAGGGTTGTCACCTTGGGGCTAGCATGCTGTTACGCTACACCGCAGACCCTGTGGAAGCATTGCCCCGCAACACAGGTATACACACACAGATACGCACACAACACCACACACTCATGCATTATCTGGTACTGTGGGATCACCTGAACAAATGATAGGAAAGGTCCAAGTCCAGAGTTACATCAGCCCTGTATCATTTATCTAATGGCCACTCAGTGCTTCAGACCTCCACTGCATCCATTACCCTTGTACCTCCATGACACCTGTGATCCCAGGAGGATATGCAGACGGCAACAGAGAGCAGTGCTCCCTCCCTATAGCATTTATTCTCCTTTTAGGTTCTTAATAGACATGCCAGGGACACTGAAGGCCCAGGAGACTATACCCATTTTCTTATCTGCTGAAAATCTAAATTTGAGACTTGCCAGGGGTTACCTACTGTCACTGCCTATTCTCTTTTCCAAGACTATTTCTGGAACTCTTCACAGGTCCCAGAATTCCCGAAGTGGAAACAATAAACAACTTACCTTAAATCTTAATCAATCTGAAAAGCAAAGGCAATGAATACATGGATACCTTCTCTCTTTTGAATTCCTCTTTCCATCTGACCCCTGGAATGTTGCCTTGATCTTCAGGATCAGAGAGATGTTAATGACGTATTTTCTTTCTGATTCAAGCAGTTCTAAAGCCACAGTCTGTCTTTTAGCTTTAAAAATAAACCAAAGAGGGAATTTTTGTTAACCCCTCCTTCCCAAAATCCTACTAAATGATAGAAAGCAATACAAAGATGTGTAGAGTAATAAAAAGAGACATCAGCAAGTTTTTGGAAGACGGAAAAACAGAATGGAGGCATGGTAAATAATTCAGCAGGGTAAAGGCACAAAACCTTGGTGTTCTCATCTGCAGATGGGAAATCTGCTGAGATGCAGAAAGGTTCAAGGATTGGAGGCACCACAGAAAGTACAAGTAAGGGGCAATGTTGAAAACAGGAGACACAATCTATATAAAGTGCAATTGAACTTCCAGGTCCCCACCCCCATGCCAGATGGCTTCCTCATTTGCACCCCATGGGAAATGGGAAAAATTAAACTAGAGACGCCCTGCTCTCTGGGACTTTGGCTAAAGACATCAGACATAGTAGAGTCAGAGTTGAGATGCTAAAATGAAAATAAAGGAACTCAGAGAAGGCTTGCATTCTCAACAGTGAGATTCCCCTCAGCCCCTTCCCCTGCAGTTCCCAGAATGCCAGCAGCCAGACTTAGACTCTTCAGGCAGGAGACTGGAGGATCTTCCACCAGAGAAGCTGAACTGCCCAAGGAAAAAAGGCTAGAGACACTGACACAAAGAGATCACCTGTCAAAAAGTTAATTTGCCACCTGATCAGCAGATAATGAAGCCCATGTATCCATAAGCTTGGCCAAATGAGACTTTTCAGATTTCTTTGTATTTAGGGCCTCTCTCTTAGATATAAATAATTAGCTAAGGATCCTCAGACATTCAAATCAAGCTTACACCATAAAAGAAAGAGAAGAAAAAAGTGTATACACATATATTTTTACAAAATGGGAGGGGGAACCATGAATAAACAGACAATGCAGAAACAAAAGAAAACTTTTTAAAAATCTTATAATTTATATCCTCAAAAAGATATGAGAAAAATATTCTAGCATTTATTAATTACAAGATGCTATTTTTTAAAAAGGAGAATAATCCAAAAAAAGAAGAAGAAACTTTTTGGCATTTTTAAAAGATAAAAGAGTAGAAGATAAAGTCAGGGAAATCCCTTGCCTCCCCCTCACCCAACCCCCCCCCCCCAAAAAAAAAACAAGAAAGCGACATATTGAAGAAAAATAGAAGAGAATAAGATGGCAGTGGAGAAAATCAATCCAGGAAATCCAACGTCAAACTAGCAGAAGTTTCAGAAAAAGGAAAGAAAATGGATGAGAAGATATTATCAAGTTAATAATGAAAAAAAATACTATGACATGTATTTCCAGAGGAAAGGGCTCACTGCGCTCAGCATAAATAATGAAAAAGACACGCATCATTGTAAGGCACACTACAACTTTAACACACCACAGATGAAGAGAAGATCCTAAAAGGTAAGAGAGAGAAAAATCAGGTAATGTATAGAGGACTGAGGATCAGAATGGTATTGGACTTTCCAACAATCATATTAGAAGTAAGAAAACAATGGAATAATTGCTTCAATATGATGAGGGAAAATGATTTTATATTCAGTTAAATTATCAACATATGTGGAAGTATGTGGGAAATACTGGATGATAGTTTCCATCAAAATAAGGAGTAAAGCAAGAACCAAAGAAGGACGCACAAGATTTAAAAAAACACACACAAACAGGAATGTAACATAGGAGAAATATGAAGTGAATTTCTAGGAAAGCTGGGAAGTCCTAGGATGGCAGCCATGCAATGGGCCAGAATGGAGTAGGATGACAGAGGTCTCTAGGGCAAATGCTTTAAAAATAAAAAAAATGTAAATGATGGATTTTCTGTGAATTGTTAAGAAAATTTAAAAGTATCTATGTAAATGGAGAGATATACCATGTTCTTCAGTTGGAAGACTCAGTACTGTCAAGATGTCAATTCTCTGCTAATTGGAATAAAAGAAGAAAGAATCTAGAATTAGACCCACCCATATATGATCACTTGACTTTCCATACGAAATTCAACGTGGAAAGGAAGGTCTTTTCAATAAATGGTGCTGAGGTGACTGGATAGCCATATGGGAAAAAAAGGAACCTGAACTCCTTCCTCATACCACACATCAAAATTTATTCATTATTAAGTTATAAACCTAAATGTGAAAGCTAAAACTATAAAATCTTTACAACCTTGGGCTAAGCAAAGATTTCTTGGAAGGACACATAAGTCACAATCTATTTAAAAAGTTTAAAACTGATAAATTGAACTTCATCAAAATTAAAAACCTCTGTTCATCAGAAGACTATTAAGAAAGTGAAAAGGCAAGCCACAGACTGGAATAAAATATTCTCAATACATATATCTGACAAAGAACTCATATCCAAAATATATTAAGAAGTCCTACTAATAGACAATAAAAAGACAACCCATTTTAAAAGTTAGACAAAGGACTTCAACAGGCACTTCATAAAAGAGGATATACGGATAGCCAATAAGCATATGAAAAGATGCTCAACATCATCAGTCATCAGGGAAGTGCAAACTAAAACTACAATAGGATACCAGTATATTGCAAGAATGGCTCAAATTAAAATGACTGACCATACTAAATACTGGGAAGGATGTGAAGCAATTGGAACTCTCATACATTGCTGGTAAGAATGTAAAATGTCCCAACCACTTTCGTAAACAGCTTTACATTTTCTTTTAAAGTTAAACATAATCCTATCCTATAACCTAAAGATTCTATTCCTAGGTATACACCCAAGAGAAATGAAGGCATACATCCTAAAAAAGATTTGTACAAGAATATTCATAGCAGTTTTATTTATAATAGCCCTAACTTGGAAACAAGCCAAATGTCCATCAACAGGAGAATGGATAAACAAATTGTGGTAAATTCTTTTAATATGATTAATAAAAAGGAAAGAACCACTGAATGAATTATACATTGCACATTATGTTGGGAGAAAGAAATCAGACACAAAAGAGTACACATTGTATTATTCCGTTTATACGAAGTTCAAGAACAGACAAAACTAATTTATGGTGACAGAAGTCAGAATAGTGGTTCTGTGGGTGGGTATTGACTGGAAAGGTGCATGAGAGAACATTCTGGAGTAACAGAAATATCGTCTATCATGATCTGGGTAGTGGTCACAAGAGGATTTACATATATAGAAAGTCAATGAGCTTAAACTAGGGCTTTGTGAATTTTACTCTATGTAAATTAACTGTCAATAAAATATTGATTAAAAAAATAGCAGCACAAACTTTTTTTTTTTTTTTTTGGTGAGGAATATTAGCCCTGAGCTAACATCTGTTGCCAGTCCCCCTCTTTTTGCTGAGGAAGATTGGTCCTGGGCTAACATCCGTGCCCATGTTCCTCTCCTTTATATGCAGGACGCTGCCACAGCATGGCTTGATGAGCAGTGTGTAGGTCTGCACCCAGGATCCAAACTTGCAAAGCCCGGGCTGCTGAAGTGGCACACACAAACTTAACCACTATGCCACTGTGCCAGCCCTAGCATAAACTTTTTCTAAAACATGGAAGCAAGTACCAGAAGAAACTGTCAAAAGAATTTAAAGCGGTTGCTGCTGTTCTTCGTAATAAACCTTTTAGTTTATTTTCATGTATTTGATAATAAAAGGTAATTTTTAAAAATTACCTCCCACAAAACAGTTGGAGGGAACTGCCATTGTCTGACATATAGTAAGCGTTCAGTAATGACTGAAGATTTGAAGGAAAGGAAGGAGGGAAAAAAGGGAGGGGGAAGGGAGACTAGACCCTGTCACAGTGCTTGACATTTTGGTGGTAGGCTACCGGTACAAGATTTATATATATGTACATTTTAATATAGGTACGGCTTATTTTTTATTTTTTGCAGGGAAAGATTCGCCCTAAGCTAACATCTTTTTCAATCTTCCTTTTTTTTTTTTTCCCTCCCCAAAGTCCCAGTGCACAGTTGTAGGTCCCTCTAGTTCTTTTATGTGAGCCACCACCACAGCACGGCAACTGATAGACAGGTGGTGTGGTTCTGCCATCCGGAAACAAACTCAGGCTGCTGAAGCGGTGAAAGCGCCAAACTTTAACCACTAGGCCATCAGGGCTGGCTCAAGATTCATATACTGAAGATTCTGCATCACTGAATAAGTGGTTCACAAAATTCTGCCTTCTTCTCCACCAACCTTATGCCTTTTTTTTTTTCCAAAGCACACATTACTAAGTATCATGGATACCCAGAATCTAGGTAGTAGTCCCAGCTGGCCATGTGACCTCAGGTGAGTCCCTTCACCTCTATAGGCTTTAGTTTGTTCATCTGAAAAGGAAACAAGAGACTAGGTGGTCTCATTTGTACACTGAATCTAAGTTGCAAGGATCCTAGCCCTGAGGTTTCCTATTCTTTAAAATTTCAGCCTGCATTTCCCCTTGGGACTTACCAGCTAAAGAGGTTTCACACAATACATTTTCCAAGGAGCTGTGTCTGCCCTGCCCAACTTCCTTGAGTTTGTCTGGGTGGTCTTTCGTGACATATTCTTCACCCCAGTCTTTACCATCCTTAAGCTGCCTCCACACACCAGATGGGAGATGGCCCTTGGATTGGATATCAGCCGAGAGGCAAGACTTAATATTTTCTTCAGGTTCTGGGGTTGTTGGGTTCATTCCTGAAAAATAATACCTGTCATCAAGATCTGACTTTTAAAAAAAAATTATATTTGTTACTAACTCTTAAATATTATACCCGTTTGTGGACAACTATCCCTTGAGAATTAAATATATCAATTAAGGATTAAAAGTCTTCACAGTTGCAAAGGATCACCTTTCTCTGTTTCTGGTGTATACATCCTCTACTAAATAAGGAGTTTTTAAAAAAATTTATAAAACAATATAATTAATTTATAGTAGTATATATTGACTCCTCATATCTGCTTCCTTTCAGGTGAGCACACCAGGAAAGAAAACATAGAAAGAGGAAGGAGAAGGGTGCCCAAGACAATGTCTTCTTTTGGAATTTGTCCTCCTTGGCCCTGATGATAGTAAGTTGCAGAAAGGAAGGAGGAAGGGAGAGAAGGGAGATGAAATAATTTATTAAATTCTGGTGAGTTGTCTATTAAGTAAATAGTTTTAAATTAAACTATAAAATGTATGGTCCATAGAAAATTTATGTCGTGCTACATACACTTGTGAGTTCTCAGCAAATGTTAATTCATTGGTAATTGAAATGAGCCAGAAGAACCAAGAATACTGGTTTTGTCTTAAACTTTCCCACCCATTCTCTCTCCTTGGGTTTAACTGAGTCAGTGACTTACTCCAGCACACATCTTGGAATCTTAGTAACCATAACGCTTTATCTTGCCTGAGTTCTTTCATGCCTCATTTGGGACTGAGGGAGCAGAAGCAGGGAAGGTGGAAGAAGGGAAAGGGTGGAATTGCTAGAAGAAAAGAGAACTCGAACAGCCGCTTACCGGGACCCATCATTCCCTTCACATTACTATCTCCTACATGCATGGATCTGGACTCTTGGGCTGCAAAGAAAGGCAAGTTTTCAATCAGTATTCATTCCACTCACATGGACAGGCATCTTCTATGAGTCAGGCACTGGGGACAGACTCACAGAGTTTACAGTTTATTGGGGAAGACAGAGCAGTAAAAAAAGAAAATTACAATATAGTGTGGCAAGCACTATTTTCCCCTGTGTAAAAAGATACAAGTGGTACTTACCTCATAGACTACCATAGGAATTAAGTCAGTTAATACTTGTAAACTGCACACAGTAAGAGCTAAATTATTGTTTAACTATGATGGTGAGAAGGGTAATGATGAGACGAGCCAGAATGATGGTGTTAAAATGTAAGTCAGACCCTGCCACTCCTCTGCTTAGCTCTCCAGTGGCTTCCCATTTCTTTGTAAAAGCGGAAGAACTTATAATTATCACGAGGTCCGAAAATATCTGGCCCCCTCCCCTGCCTGATGTTTCCTTTCTTTTTCTTAAACTGCATCTTCTGTTGTCTCCCTTGTTCACTCTGCTTTAGCCCCATTGGTCTTCTTACTGTTACTTGAACATATCAGTTATGTTCCCACCAGGACCTTGGCACTGGCTGTTTCCTTTCTTCCCCTGGCTATCCGTAAGGTAACTTTCTCACTTCCTTCAGGTCTTTACCTGGCACCCTCTCTAAAACTACACCTGCATTTCCTTATTTTTCTCCTTGTCACTGTCTAATATATTGCATATTTAATTTATCTTGTTCATTGTCTGCTTCCTTTAGAACAAAGGCTCCATGGGGCAGGGATTTTTGTTGTTTTGTTCATTCCTACATCCCACCCCCTAAATCAGTGCCCGGGGTGAATGAATGGATGAATGGGCAGGTGAATGGATAGAAGGAAGGATGAATGGGTACTGGAATGGCCAACTGCAATCTCACAAGAGACCTTGAGCTAGAGGCACCCAGCTAAGCTGTGCACAGATTCCTGACTCAGAGAATCCGTGACATAATGAATGTTTGCTATTTTAAGCTAAAGAATTTTGGGGCAATAGATAACAATTGTACCATTTTATAATTGACTATAAGTAAGCCAACCCTTTCTGAAAGTGTGGTACTTTGACCCTGAGTTTTAACATAACCTACCACCAATCATATTGAGAATGTCTTATTATGGAACATTATTCCCAAATTTCTGCAGCAACTCGGTAGAACAAACTGTGTTATATAAGCCATGCCTATATAACAGGGAAGGAAGGACGAGTTGCCACTAAACAGCTAATTTAAATCCATCTGGGCGCTTTGCAGATATAATATTTGATCTTTTATTTTGTGAGCATGTTCAGCTGCCCCAGATCTGGCAGTAATCTGGCCTCGACTTTCCAAGCCCATCCTGTATTCTTCCCTATCAAAATCCTCCTTTTATGTCATGCTCTCCATGACATGGAACAAAGAAAACAGAGCCACCTGCATTGAACCCATTCTCCACAGGGATCAAGTGAGTTTTCCCAGGCTGCACCTATCAGTCTCTAAAATAAGTACTCAAATGGATAAAAAACTAAACATAAAAAAGCAAATCTGTGGGGCCTGCCCATTGGCGTAGTGGTTAAGCTCACGTGCTCCACTTCAGCGGCCTGGGGTGTCGCAGGTTCGGATCCCGGGTGCGGACCTATGCACCACTTACCGAGCCATGCTGTGGCAGGTGTCCCACATATAAGGTAGAGGAAGATGGGCACGGATGTTAGCCCAGGGCCAATCTTCCTCAGCAAAAAAGAGGAAGTTTGGTAACAGATGTTAGCTCAGGGCTGATCTTCCTCACCAAAAACAACAACAACAAAAAAGCAAATCTGAACTTTGAAGTTAATACCAATTAAAAGCCATTTGATTTAGATTTTTATCAGTTATTCAAAACACATTTATTGTGTATGAATATATGAGCCACATTGTTCCTCAAGCCATAAGAGTAGAAAACCACCAGTACTGCCCTTGAGGAGCTTACAATTGGTTGAGAAGTCATTGAGCTTCTTTTGGAGACTTTCTACATGCAACCAAAAAAAAAAAAAAAGAGGAAAATTCATCTAAACCATGTTAATATCTACATTCATGCTCCTGTGTATAAGGTGCTATACTTGACATTGTTGAGGATACAAAGATATAGCAAACACGTAACCAAACATTGTTATAGACATCCCTGGGAAAGAAAGCCAGTTTCTTCAGTACTGCCCGCAGACAATTTTCTAGTATCTGTTCTATCATCCCTCAGATTGGGGATGTGGCTGGTCACCGTTTCAGCCCACAGACAGCACTAGCTCTGGTTTTCCAGGGAAAGGGGAGTACAGAGTTAGACTGCCACTGATGTCACTGCCTGCCAGTTAGAGCAGATATGACCTTTTTCATATCAGTGAAACCTTTGCTGGAAAAAAAGGCAGAACACACAATTTTGCGTCTATGCAGAGAGACAAGGATTGAGAAGTAATACAGAAAATAAAACAATTTATTACAGTAAATATTTTTTTATCATTTTTCTTCTATGCTGGATATAGTATTATTGTGCAATAAATTATTTCTAATCCATTTGAAATTTAGAATACCCAGATTAGTATTTTCCCAAAAAAGAAAATCTTTTAAAATGTGGCAGACTCTCCTAGTCTCTCAGATCCTCTGGATTCCTCTAAACTCCAGATATAAGAGGAAAAATTCTGTGCAATACACCATCTTCATCTAGTAAGGATGGAGGACTGAAGCCCATTCTTACAATTACTTAAGCCCATTCTTGCTATTACATAAGCCCTTAGGAATCAAGGAAAAAATGCGTGGCTAATTCAATATGATCTGTGAACTGTACCTTTTTCATAGGCCTGAGAAGGCAAGAGGTTTGTAAAGTCTTCATTCGGAAGAACAGGCTCAGGGATATTGATGGAACGGAAAGGACTTCCTTGTGCTTGAGCAGACCCAGCCTGTGAGCCGTGTTCTTCTTTCTGACTTTTCCTAGGGAAGAAAAACAAAGAGTCTTAATACCCGATGGGTTAAGAAGAGATTCAGTTTGAAATAATTCAAGAAAATTTCTAAATTATTAGGTTGAACCCTGTAAAATTGCTGTTTTCGTAAACTAAAAATGGTTAAAGACTAACAGTTTATATGGTTCAACTTAATTCATCACCAGAGCTGGAGAAAAAATTTCAAATGTCTATAAATCACCTTCTAATTGTAATAGCTACATTCTTATTTTTCTCTTACTGGCTTCCCTGTCATCGGGATCTTTAGAGTTTGCAGTGGTGACAATGTGCGTGGGATGATTTACATTTACTTAACAAGGCAACACAAAAGTACCCGGAAATAGCAGGTCTTCAATTGAAAACAATAAGCCATTCTCCAGGGTCACACGAATATTATTGCCATATTTCTATTTTATAACAAAAAGGATTATATACGTTCAGTGTTGAAATTACTTGATTCAACCTCATTGACATATTGTTTAACATAAATTTATTTTCAATAGCAGAAGTAAAATAATAGGAGCATTAGAGAAACTTTAGAAAACTAATAAAAAAGGAAAACCACTGGTGACTCCACTATCCTAACACAACAATCATTATTATTATTGTTGTTGTTATTATTATTATTTTGGTGAGGAAGATTAGCCCTGAGCTAACATCTGTTTCCAATCCTCCTCTTTTTGCTAAGGAAGATTGACCTGGGGCTAACATCTGTGCCCATCTTCCTCTACTTTATATGTGGGATGCCTGCCACAGCATGGCTTGGTAAGCAGTGTGCAGGTCAGAGTCTGGAATCCAAACCCCCGAACCCTAGGCCACTGAAACAGAGTGAACAGAGTGTGTGAACTTAACCACTACGCTACCAGGCCAGCCCCAACAATCATTATTTTTAAATATGTCTTTCTAGATGTTATTTTACATGTTTTCACAGTTGAAATCACATTCTACATGCCGCTGTGTATCTTTTTCACTTAACTTCCTATTGTATTAAGTGCATTTTCCCTAATAGTTACTATCTATGTTTAGTATTAACCAACTTTAATGGCTCTATAACTTCCATCACATGCTGCCTCAGTGGCCAGTTAAGCTATATACTGATAATGGGGAAGGTGTTACCGGTGCCTCCCTACAAGCCATTGCTTACGAGTTTGCCTTTGGTCAATTTTTTTTGTGAGACACTCACTTGGCTTTCACTTTTCGAGATTCTCTTCGCTTTTCCTGTTGAAGCTGTTCAATTTTCTGTTGCATTTCTTCTTGTTTGGAAGTGATGGCCTGGATCATTGACATGGCATTGCTCAGCTCTTCCTAGAAAATAAGGATCGATATATATTTAATCTGGCATATGGGATAAAAGTATATAACATAATATCTAGTACACAGTAAGCTTTTGATACATATTTGTTGAATGGATGAAAGATGAAAATTTTACTTCTATTGTGGCCTCTGATTTTTTGTGTGTGTGTGTGTGAGGAAGATCAGCCCTGAGCTAACATCTCACAATCCTTCTCTTTTTGCTGAGGAAGACTGGCCCTGGGCTAACATCCATGCCCATCTTCCTCCACTTTATATGGGACGCCGCCACAGCATGGCTTGACAAGCGGTGCGTCGGTGAGCACCCGGGATTCGAACCGGTGAACCCTGGGCCACCGCAGCAGAGGGCGCGCACTTAACCACTTGTGCCACCGAGCTGGCCCTGTGGCCTCTGATTTTAACACAAACCTCCAAGAAAGAAAAACATGAAATAGATCTTTTTCCACGATAATTAGTGAAGGAGCCAGAGAGAAAATTCTTATATTTAGCTGCTACACAAAAATGCAAGTTTTCTACTTCTGTTGTTAAAACCAAGAATCTCTCTTCAGCAGAGAAATAGAAGAGGGGCCTACCTTGAAATAGTTTAATGAATTCTTCATCTCAGTAACTTTTTCTTCCATGGAACATCTGCAGCTCTTAACCTTCTCTTCCAAAGCATATTCTCCATGTTGAATTCTTGACAGTTCTTGCATCGCTTCTGTGAAACCAGTTTTGAGTTCAGAGGCTAGGGCCTGCAACTAAATAATACACGAAGAGTGAATTCAATTTGCTATAAATTATTATCAATAGTACCATTGACTCGTTGAATGTTTCTTTTATTTGAGAAATCAGGCTCTTTAAAATCTACAGACCTCATTTACTGGTAGACTAAAGTCTGGACAACTTAAGGCAACCTTGGCCCCATTCATCTAGGGAAAAGAGGGTCTTTTTTATACAGAACATGCTGAAGCTTGATGGTGACAAGAAAGCAAGCAAATAATTAAGTTTACAAGTATTCCTGCAAGGTACTATTTATTCTAACACCTTTGATTAAAATGAGATTTTTAAAAATCTTGAAAAGCAACACATGTGAAAGACAATCTTGATCTGGTAACTCTTCGAATTCCGTCAAAGAAGGGATGGGTCATATTATCCCTGGTTGTGATGAGAAGATGAAGAAATTCAGTTATTTTTTCCTTAAAAAGTTAAATGATTAAAGAGTAATAACTAAGCATATCTGAGAATTTCTTTGAAAAGGAAGAAGTCTTTTTTTATATTCTTGGATGATGTCATGGAAAAGGAGATAATGGCATTTTCAGTGGCAGTGTGCTTTAATCCATTAGGAAGGCACAGAAATATCTACAATGGTAGGAGTTCAGCACTGTTGTTGACAGCCATATGAATCATCCTCACCAGTCAAGCCTGGTCATGTAGGAATGCACACATTGAACTTCTATTGTCACCTTCCGTGCTATGAAAAGGGTGTCAATTTTGGAGTCAGATAAGGTAGAAATTCGAGCTCTCTCCTAAGTACTAAGACCTTAGGCAAGTTGGTTAACCTCTTTGTAGCAGTTTCCTCATCCATAAAATAGCTATAATACCTATTATATTTATATATATATATATATATATATAATACCTATTATCTATTTCACAGGGCTGCTTGAGAATTAAATTGATAAATGTAGGTAAAGTGCCTGCCACCATGTATGTTTGGTACATAGAAGGTGTTCAAGAAATTTTAATTCTCCTCCTTTAAGTTGCAAATCAAAAAGTTAAGCACAAACAGAAATGTGGAGAAAATGGAGCACTTCTAAAGTTCAGTTTTATTTATCGAACAAATGTAAAAAGCATTTTCAACAGACAGAAAGTTTAGATAATAATAGTAAGATAATAATAACATTACTTTCTTGACATTTATGGTCTTACACTCTGCTAAGTAGAGGAACTCTTAGCTCCAGATCTCTCTTTAAAACAGAACTTTTTAGAAGGTTCATTCTATAATTAAAAGTATCCCCCAAGTATTCTTATTTTAAAGGGATGGAAATTAGAGCCCAGGTGCCTTACAATTCCTTCAAATGTGTATTTCTAAACATTTTTGGAATCTGATTGTCCAAATGGTTCCAGCTTGCAATGGCACCACCCATATAAAATGACTTAGTCTCCTACACCACATCTTTAAAATATAGGGTTTTGTGATCCACTGTGCCCCATAAAGGTTTCTTTTGAGGGTGAGAGTAGGGAGAAATGAGAGGAATGAAAGAGATCATTCTGAGAAAAAAGCAAGACCTGTCAAGTGTTTGGGGCTGGAAGACTGGGAAACAACGTGAGCAACGTTTTTCATTCCAATCATTTTTAATTTTAATGAATCTTTATGATGGGTTTCAGCACATATCCTAATTCAGTCAATCATGATGGATTAAATCACCAGATCAGCTACTTTTGATCTGGTAATTCCCACTATAGAAATTCATCTGCTGTGAGCAAAATAAATAAAATCAATGACTACATAATATCAAAGCAAAATTTATGAAAGTTTTAAAACTGAAGGAAGGAAACCTGACATTCTTTCAGGTGCTCCGAAATTCACTCAGGTTTCCCGCTTGAAAAAAAAAGGGAACCACTATCCGACAGAAATAGGTTTCATTATCACTACTCCCAGAGGTGGATGTGTGGCGTTTTCCCCAGGAGCCAAAAGGCAGTAGGAGGGTCCTAGGGAAAAGGACTTTTCCTCACCTGTAGAACCCCAGCTCTCCAGAAATTAATAACTATCGAAAGTTTTCCCTAACAGCAAGGTTAAATGGGGACTTTGGGAATTTTGAAACCATTTAGAGCTATGAGCCCATCTTCTTCCCATAGATGACTTCGAGCCCCTTGGGTATCTGCCACTGAAGTAACACTACTGCTTTATAAACAGCTTCACAACCACTGAACAGCCAAGGAGGGCAGGCCGTGGTGAGCACAATCACAAACCTGAGACAACATCTCACCTTTCAGATGCTTGGGGCTCTTAGTAACTTTAGCTTCTACAGACTGGTTTTCCAGTACCAACTGGCCGTTGCTTTGTGAATTAAAAATACTCTGAAGACATGGACTTAAGATCTTTTTCTGCTCTCTCTTCAGCTTTCTTATTTGGCAGCCCACAGCCCACCCCAAGGATTAGAAATGGATGTCTACCTTGTTCTCCAGCGAGTTGAACACGTTCCTCATCTCGTTGATTTTTTCATGAAGCTGCTCTAGAGAGGTTATGATCCCTCCATCCTGCCGCTGGAGGCGGGCTCCCACTGGAGGCAGGTTCAGGGAAGACTTGTACTTCGAAGCCTAGGGTACCACAGAGGGCATCTTAGGCTCAAAGAAATAGGGGAGAGGAGTCCGAATTCTTCCTATTTCCTGCTCTTAATTTCTGTTTCTCTATTTTCTTTACTTTCTTGGCTTCTTAACTCTTCTTAAGATGAATTTTAGTCAATGTCTTCCAATTTGTTTTCCACCAAAGATCCCTCAAACTAAATGTTCATAAATTATGCAAGTCGTTCCAATTTGTTTTTTACACAGACTTCTTCCTTTCTGTCCCATTTTTAAGGTCAGAAGGCTACTGTGAGGCAAATTCAGGGGAATGAGCCTGTGCCTTGAGAACTCTGCAAAGGCATACATGTCGAGATTTGAGAAACCTCCACACGGTGTGCCAAATTCCTACAACACCTGACTAAAGGCTCTTTATGAGCAAAAGCCCAGGTGTTCTGAAGTAACACATGATGGCAAGGATGCCAAGGTAATTGCTTTGGTTTCCCCCTAAACCAGGGTTACTACAGAAGAAACATGGTCTTTCTGCAGCTTCCACCTTCCTAATTTTAGGCCTGCTTATCAAGCCCCAACAATGCAATGATTTAAAACATAAAGTGGGTAGCAAGTCATTTGAACAGTCAAGAGTAAATTCCTCAAATCTCCTCTACGCTCCCTGCAGAAGTTGGCCCTTAAAGTCATTCTTACAGGGCATTATTGGAGCTGATATGAAGCCTGGTGTGCTGGAAATTTATCCCCCCTGGAGGCACCACAGGCCTAGTAGAGTTAACTTCTCTGGTGTTAGAAGACATTCCTCGACAGTAAAAAGAGATTGAGGCTCGAATAGGACTGACAAATTCTAGAAAACTTTCAATGGCAGTTTTAACGATTGAAACCTATTACTGTAGGACTGGTTCCCATAGTTTTTCAATTAGAGGTCCTTTTGGCACATACTTAGTTTCATTGCAGAGAAAAAGAAAAAGGAAAAAAGAGAATCCCCCTAAATCTCATTACTTTAATATAACCATTAATGTTTTGGCACATTTCTTTCTGTTTTGTTCTGTGCATGTAAATACAGATATTTGTATGCTTGGAATCACACTACAGATACATTTTGATTCTGCACCCTCCCTTTTTTGCCTAGCATTCTTATAGCCTTAAAATTTCCCATAGTCTTAAAATTTTTTTCGAAGTGTCTACTTTTAATTGCTACATAATATCGCATCCTGTGGATGTGCCAGAGTTTACCTACCCATTCACTCTTGTTGGAAATTTATGTTGTTTGTAGTTTTTCAATATTATGAATAATGCTGATGTATAATGCTTTTTGTTTAAAGCTTTGTATGTATTTCATATTATTTCCTTAGGATAAATTCCTAAATATGAAATTACTATGAGTCAAAGGATGTTAGGTAGTAATTGACCCAAAGGGAAACCTACTGTATCGGAGGGAAACAATATATTCAATTAATTAATAAGTGTGCAAAATATATTTAACCAGAGGGTTTTAAAAGTTATAATAATATGGTTGCATATTCTTGGAAACACACTGTATGATGTGTAATATTCTAAATTAGTGTATTTAGAAAAACATATCTTGGACAAGATATATGAAACATAAGTAATATAAATGGAGGAAGCTGCAGTATTTACATTCCTAAGGCTATGAGTGAGCCAAAAACACAGTTGGAGTTCAAATCATTAGTGTGAGGGTTGAGCTAGGACTAAATTGTGCAGTTACCACATCTGTTGCCTTAATTGTGGGAACCCCCCCCCCGACTTTTCATGTTAATAGAATCATAATTTAAGAATCTATATGCAAAATGAAGTAATCAATGGTGAAGCAGCGCAATCTGACTCTGGAAAAAGAGATTGGGATGGACTTTGAGAGGGCTGTGTACAGTGGCCACAGGACAAGAGAAAAAGGGAATAGACCTGGGCTCAAATAAAAAGGAATAAGTATACTGAGCCAGCAAACCCAAGGGTTAGTCAGTGCATCCACACTGATTCACCTGTCCTGGTAGTCATTCTACCTGGAAGGCACTGGGAGATGGGAGTGCTCATTCTCCCGTTGGCTTCTGTGCCCTGATTTGGATCACTGTATCTTACTCTTACCAAAGAGGTCAAGGCCATTCAAAGAACAGGGAGCCAACGAGGAGTATGAATATTTTAAGACTTTTACTGCATTTTAACTGATGATTTTCCTAAAAGTTTCCACCAATTTACACACACTCATCAGAACTAAATATTATTATTTTATTATTTGCTAATTACATAGTCAAAAAATAATACTCCTTGTTTTATTGTTTAAAGTTTCTTTGAGCTTCAACCTTTTCTTCTGTTTATTAGCCATCTGTAATTTTACTTTGGTAAATTGTCTGTTTATATTCTTTGCCCATATTCTACTAACGTCTCAGAAGCTTCCTTTTTATTGATTTCTATGAACTATTTATATATCATTAAACTTTTGGAATATTTTTGTAAGAATTTTTCCAATTTTGTTATTTGCCTTTGAATCTGTTGAAAATATTTTTACATTGGGAAAATTTTAAATTGTGATGTGGATGAACCCTCTACCCCTTTCCTTTGTGATTTCTTCCAGTGCTTTTTCACTTAGAAAGATATTTCACATCCAGAGACAAAATAAATATCCACTTATTCTAAACTTTTATGGTTTGAATTTTTATATTTAACCTTTTAAACCACTTTAGAGTTTATTTTGATTAGGGTATGAAGTGAGAATTTCCTGTTTTTTTCCCAAAGACCCAGACAATTGTCCAAACATCATTTGGCACCAGACTGAATGACTGCATCAGACCCCTTGGTTCAAAGCAATATACACATCTTGCAGATATTCATTCATTCATTCCTTCATTCATTCAACTAATATTTATTGAATATGTATTATATTCCAGGCACTGTAGTTTATGCTGAGAATACAACAGAGAGCAAAATGGACTAAATCCCTGCCCTTGGAGCTTACATTCTAGGGAAGGAGACAGACAATAAAAAAATAAACAAGTTAATATTTACCATAATGTCAGGTAGGGATGGGGATATATCAAGAAAATAAAATAAGATAGATAATGGCTGAAATGTCATATTTTGCTTCAAATTTCATATTTTGCTCTCCCTTTTTAGTATAGATTGTATTCTATTATAATTAACCTCTCCCTGCTTCTCTCCTTCCTCTTCCTCTTCTTCTTTCTTTACTTCTCCTCCTTCGTCTTCTTTGGTTAAACGTTGCTTGGAGTAAACAGACTGGGGTTTAGGAAGCTTTCTTTTAAAGCAAGGATGGGGTTATAATCACAGCATCACAGAGGTCATATAGACCAACGTCACTTGCACTGCTTCATTTGTTCCACTGTGAACAGATGTACTTGGATTTGTGATACAATAAGAGAATGAGGCCACCCCCACTGCAGCTATATTTAGCCAACATTCAGGGAGTGACCTACATAAAATTTTTAATAGACTTTAAATCATACCTGAGTTTAAAGAGATACACTCATTCGAATGCCATACACAGGTCAGACGTGAACAAAGGGGAGGCGGGCAGGGAAGGCACTTGGAGGTCTTGGATAAGCGAGACATCAAATCAGCAATGAGTGAAGGCTCACTCCTGCTTCTAGGCCTTTGTTCAAGCTGGTCCCTCTGCGCGAAATACTCTTCCCCATATCCACTTACCAAATAATCAACTTTCCTTAAATGCCTGGTTCAAACCCTCCAGCCAATATTAATTCATCCCTCCCTCATATCCCATAGAATTTTAGCAATGCCTCTGTTGTAATCCTTCCAACAGCCTACCTTGTATGAGCTATTTATTGTATGTGTTTTCCAGGTTGTGGACACTTCTTAAAAATCAATGAGAATGTCTGTTTCCTCTCCCATTAGGCCAAGCAGTAGACTTTGCACATAGCAACATCTCAATAAATACACATTAAATTGAAATGAGGCTGTTTCCTCTAACCACCCTCCCCATTGCTGGTCTGCGTCTAGGAGCAACAAGATTAAAAAATCTTTTCAGCATCCTGTGTTGGCTTGCTCTAATTGGGCCCATAGCAACGATCTCTCGCATGCTATTTCTGGGAACTAGTTGTTATTTTCACTTAAATTCAACAAACCTAAATAACATCTGTTATCCAAACTATCTGTTCTTCTGGATTCTTATATTTCTATTTGGGAGACCACTCTTTGTTCTAGTTACCAGGGCTAAAAACCTTTAAGTTGGCTTTAAGCCAACTTTGAAATCACCCTTTCTCCCAACCCCCACCAAGCCTTCTCAATTCTTTCTTCTCTGTATATTCCAAATGACACTGCCTTGACTCTAGAGAGGAGCTTAGGTTTCCCTAGCCCAAGCTGCTTTTACATTACAAATAATGTCAGGATAAACTCTCATGATTTTTAAGGACAGAAATTTACTTTAAATTTACAGTTGGAAGATATAAGCCAAATAAATACTATTTAGAGAACCAAAGTAGCCTGATGTGTTCCTCATTGCAAACATATTACATAATGTTTTGCAGAACTTTTATCTTACTTATAAATTAAATTATTCCCATTGTTTAAAACAAATTAAAAATTTTTTTCATCCACCATATTTGAACACTTGCAATGTTAACCCCCTTTCAACCCTCAATTCTTCCTGCTAAAATAGGAAACTAAGAAAAACAGATCTTGCTCTCTCCATCTCTCTGGTGGAAATGTTATTGCACAGTGTAATGGCCATAGCAATGGTGGTAATAGTCAAGAAAAGCACAGTTGATGTAGGAGTGGTGATGCTGTATTTTATAAACTAGACAAGTTGTGCTTGAATAATCAGTTTTCTCGAAAGTACAACGTGAATGGTGCTCTCTGCCCTGCCTATCTCACAGTCTTGTTAAGTGAACAAATGCAATGATATATGTGGAAGCATTTGTGAGTGCTAAAAAAAATTTATACATAAAAGACAGTCATCACTATTACATACAGGATCATTCAAAACAATCTATTTGTCTTTACCTGGTAAATCTGTGTGGAAGGGTTATTCATCGGGATATGTTCATTCTCTCCTGTAGGGAGAAAGAGCTTTGTTCAATTAACACAACTCATTTTGTCTCTATCCTTTTCAGACACACGCAGGGAATAAGGGGATGTATAGGATCCTAAATTTGTGCCTGCACAACAAGAAACCAATGATTCAACAAGAATAAACCATAAACTGGTGTAGGTGATTTTATATTCACATCCTAATGACCAAACCATCTCTGCCTAATATAACTCTTGCAGCAGAAAATCATGTTCTACCATGGTGGGGAAGTTTCTCGACCACACTGAATGATTAACGATCATTTATTAGCCTGAAGGGAATGCCCGTGAAAAGTCTCCCTCACGTTCTTGGGACTGACTGAAGTTTACCCGAGGGAGTAGTTCTATAGTCAGGAAGGCTGCTCACCAGGCACCTGTCAGTCATCACTCTATTGTTCTCAGGAGGCCTGCGGAAAATATCCCTGACTTCTCCTGCCTCTAGTCATTGCCAAACTTCTGAAATCTGCCCTCCTGTCACTGCCCAGATCAGCTAAGGGAATCTTGCTATTCTCCTTGGCAAGATGGTTGATAAAAGGGAATTGTCAATGGAAAGGTTCTGGGAAGGATTCAGGCAGAAAGAAAACAGTATTGTCAACACTAGAGACTTCGAAACATAGGGCAAACACAAAGGAAGTAGTAGGTCGTAAAAACCATTTACAACCTAGGGAGAAAGAAGGTTGATCTAGAATGTACTTTCAGAACTACGTTGTTTGGCTGTGAAGATGAGGCAATCCACGTAAAACATGCAGCTTGTTGCTCATCCATTTAGCTACATCTCTGTTGTGTCACATCGTATGAATCAAGCAGTTTGTAGACGAAAGCCCTGGTTGCAAAGATTTGGTCGTGTGGATGTACATATTGTTCTCCTAAGACACACTGGTATAGGAAACTCTTCCTTGGAGGAACAAGCCTCAGTATGTTAAGTTCAGAAATAACACATAACCTCAGCGCAGAACTTATACACACTGAGGGCTGTCCCTATAAAATCCAGATGGTTTGAGATTACCAAAACTCCCCACATAAGCCTGAGTAAAGATTACATAGCCCATTTTATGCTATGTCCCAACAGCTTGGTATCATGGCAAGAACCAGAACTTGGCAACAGAGACCAGGCTCCCAGATCGAACTTGGACACTTCGTGGTTGTAGCCTGACTTCTCTATGACTCTCTGTAAATTGGAGATGATAACAGAACCTACTTCCATATGGTTGATTTTATATGGTAAAGATTAAAAGAGAAAGCACTTATGTTTCCAGGCTAGCCTAGAAGGTGTTGGATGTCTATCAGTTGAATCTGCACCTGGGCCTTATTCAGCAGGTTGTTCTGAGGCAGTCCTAGAGTTATTGCTAAGAAAAATAAGAAAAGTACTCAGACCAAATTATATATGTAGCAATTCCTATTTCTCCAGCACCAAGTCTATGCTCTTCACGGTCATTATATGATGATAAGAAAATGAGAATAGTCAAGTCAACATATTATCATGTTTTGAGACAATGGCAAGACAAGACTAAAACCTACATTTCTTGAATTCTGAGCCCTAAAGCAAGACATAGGAAAAATCTAACCTTGTTTTGTTTTGGTTTTTTCCATGGTGCCTGTTTCTTCTTTCCTCCACCTTATTCTTCAACGTTGCATCTTCATCGTCCCTGGATCAGGCCACCCCCTCTTCCCTGGACCTGTCAATTGAAATCAAGAGTAAGGGATAGCAGGTAGCGCTGGCAAAGTAACTGGACTTCCTTTATTTGTTAAGTGAAAAAAATTAAAACGAACACAGATATTAGAGGCAACTTGAGGTTTATGCAATTTCAGAGGAGTGAAAATATTAAGTTGAGTAAATATTTAACTTAAAAGATAAAGGTAAAAGCATGATTTCACTCATAAGTGGAAGATGAACTAACCCACAGACAGAGACAACTGTTTGGTGGTTACCAGGGGCAAGGGGGGTCAGGGATGGGCACAAGGGGTGAAGGGATGCATTTATATGGTGACTGACAAACAATAATGTACAACAAAAATTTCACAGTAAAGAAAAAAAGATAAAGGTAAAAATTTTGTGAATAAGTATGAAATTCATTAGTTAAAATTATGGTAGTTTTTATAATTAATTTAGACCTATTGATTTTTATCAGCAGGTTATGGTTTAGGGAAATTATCATAAGAAGAAAAAACCTGACTAAGTATGAAGGCCAATACATCTGTTTCTATTCTATTTCACTAAAAATACATTCCTTGATGATGTTGTCCCCACTTTCTGCATCTGGTAGACTCCTTTACACCCAGGAGATACTTATCAAATGTGGTCAGCTTTAGACGTGAAGCTGCAAATTCAGAAGGCAATGTAACAGACAAACAGAAACTGTCAGTATTGTGGACCTTGGCCCTCTTTTTAGCCGTCTAGAATTTTAATCTTTTCTAATGATTGGGGAATTCCCTTACCTTAGGAGGCTTGATCAGATGCCTCCCACTACAGAGGCTGAAAATGCTAGGTTTTCCTAGTCTTCCTTGCAGCTAAGGCATGAGGGACACATGACCAAGTGTATGCCACTCAGATGCACCCACTCCAATAGATACTAGCAGTTGCAGAGGGATTCCTAAGACAGATATACTTGCTATACTTTCTACGAAATAGAAAGAGTTCCTAAGACAGCAGTGGCAGCAAGGGTAGTGGTGGTGCCCATGACGTGGTACAGACAGTTTAGGTAACTCAAGCTGCTGCTTTTGGTGCTTTCCTCAGCAGAACAGCTGTACTATATGATTTGGGGCATTGTTGCTGGCCGCATAATCCCAAACTTGGTTCACCAGTCTCCCAGCGATTCTACGAGCTCCTATATTCTTTGAACAAGTTCCTTTGCTGCTTAAATCAGACAAAGCTGTTTTCTGTTGCTTGCAACTAAGAAACCTGATTGAAACAATCAAAATACTATATTAACACTATCCAAGACTGAGAAAACACAAGTTAAAACTTTGTTCATTGCTCTAGACAAGACATATCTAATCTATAGTGACAAAATGCAGATCAGTAGTTACCTAGGGCAGGAGGTGGGGATTTAACTGGGAAAAGGCACAGGGAATTTTTAGGGTGAGAGAAATGTTCTATTGCCTACTTGTGGTAGTGGTTATCCAGATGCATATATTTGTTAAAACACATCAAAATGTGTATTTCAATTGGGTGCATTTTATCCTATATAAATTATACCTCAAGAAAGTAGAATTAAAAATTTTCATTCACGGGGCCGGCCCGGTGGCGCAAGTGGTTAAGTGCACGCACTCTGCTACGGCAGCCTGTGGTTTGCCGGTTCGGAACCCCGGGTGCACACCAACACACCACTTGTCAAGCCATGCTGTGGCGGCCTCCCATATAAAGTGGAGGAAGATGGGCATGGATGTTAGCCCAGGGCCAGTCTTCCTCAGCAAAAAGAGGAGAATTGGTAGATGTTAGCTCAGGGCCGATCTTCCTCACACACAAAAAAATTCATTCACATATTGAGGTCTGTACAGCAAAATAATATGTTGGCAGGGGCGGGAGGATACATACGGATGAAAAAGCATTGGTCAATAGTTACACAGTTATACATGAAGGATATAAAGTTAAGGCCATACGCTATTTGGAATCTTGCACGTTTTTCCTGTGAGCCTGAAAGTTATGTTAAGATAGGGCATCTTCCCTAGCTATCTGAATATCTTTCACAGCTGATATAAGCCTTACTAAGATGAAAACTTTCTTCTCCTTAGCAATTGTTAATTTATTTGATATCTAATGCATTCCATAATGAAAATAATTAAATCACAGAATGTTAGAGCCAAAAAGGCCCTGAGAAAATTATTTTATCCACCTTCTTCATTTATAGGTGAAGTAACTTAGGCATGGAGAGAAGAAGAGAAGTGACCTGCCCAAAGCCACATAGCTTTGAAAATTATTGTTAGGAATGATTTCTGTTACTATTTGGGAAAAAAATCTTGAAACCTATAAAGCCATATTTTTAAGAGATTTTTATGGATAAGTAATTCTTGGGGATTTAGTTATCTAGTCTACAATTAACTGAAAACAAACCAAAAAAATCCTCCATACATCATAGCTAAAATATAAACTTACACATTTTCAGAGCTAGGATTTCATCAAGCTCACATATATACATATAGTCACTGATTTCAAGATGTAATAAAATATGTGTTATTAATAGAAAGTAAATTAGAAATTTTATTTTATTTATTTAACTACAAAAGCAACAAAACTACATTCGAGAAAATTTGGAAACTATAGAGGAAAAAACAACTATAATGCCTCTACTTAAACAACTATCATGATCATTTGGTTGTATTGTCTGCCAATCTTTTTTCTCTCGAATGTTTTATGTGATGGTTAATGGAGCCTACCTATAATTTTGTATCTACTTTTTCACCTACATTATAGCATAAGCATTTTACTTAAAAAAAAAAAGGATCATTATTATTCATGTTGTTTTTATTGTGGCCATCTGAGCAGAGGGCACGAGTGTTCCTCCCCAGTCCAACCAACGTTACAATCTGCTGGTATTCTTTCATTCCTTTCTCCATCCTCATACAGTCACATACAAACATACATACACAGTATACATATATGGGGTGGAGCTGTCATTGTAGGTTCATACTATACCTCTCTGCATCTTGTCTCTCTCACTTAATACATCGTGGCAATCTTTCCAAGTTAATTGGTATAGATCCAACAAATTATTTTTAATAACTGCATAATATCTATGGTACTAATGACCTGTGTTAATCATTCCTTTATTGATGGGCATTTCCTTTATTTCCATTATTTTGCCACTGCAAACAATGCCATAACAAACATCTTGGTACATAAAGCCTTACATATTGGTGCTTTTACTTATGTGGGGTTTTAATAGATATGGTAAGGCTGCTTTCCCCAAAGGTTATAATTATTCACACTTACCCCAGGAATATTGCATGAGTACTTTTTGTCCTGCATTCTAGCCAGTACTGGATATTTACACTTTTTAGTTCTTGCCAGTCAGATAGGTGACAAGTCTTATTTCACAGCTCCTCCTCCTGATTGCTAGTGCTATTGAGCATCTCTACAGATACTTACTGGACATTTAGATGTGAATTAGCTATTCCTCTGCTTTGTGTATTCTTCTATTGGGTCATCTGCCTTTTCCTTATCAATTAGTAAGAGCTTTTATTTAATAGATAATAAATCTTTATTTGTCATGTGAATTATGAATATTTTTCCCATCTTTCTTTTTGTCTTTTGACTTTGTGGCAACTTTTGCTATTGAAACATTTTAAAATTTATTTAGTCAAATAGATATTTTCCCTTAATTGTTTCTAGGTTTCTTGAGTTGGTTTAAAATCTCTCTGCAGCCCCAAGTTTATATACATATGTTTTCCTACATTTTCTCCTAGGGTTTTTATTATTTTTAAGTGTTTAATTCATCTGGAATTTGTTTTGATATATGGGGTGAGGGAGTGTTCAATTTCCTTATCTTCCAGTTGGATAGCCACTTGTACCTGTACCAGTTATTACTTAAACCATCCTTTTCCCTCATGAAATTGAAATATCATTTTTGTCATGTATTAAATTCCCATGTACACTGAGATCTACTATGTACTCTCTCTTCCATTCTGATCCATCTGCCTATTTCCATTCCAAAACCACATATTATAGATGTTCTACAGTGTTTTAAAAATATTTGGTAAGGCAAGTCAACTATTATTTTTTTATATAATTTCCTTTTCCTGACACATTTTTCCATATGAATAAATGAACTCCAAGATCATTTTACCCATTCCAAAAAAAATTGGGATTCTCATTGGCATTGCATTAGATTTATATATTAATTTGCAAGAACTGGCATTTTTCTTATATCGAATCTTGCATTCCAAGAGCAGTATAGTTCTTTCCATGTGTCTGGATCTGGTTTTAGGTCTTTCAATCAGATTTTATAGTTTTCTTCTTAAAGTCCTAAGCTTTTCAGGGCCAGCCCCGTGGCTTAGCGGTTAAGCGCGCACGCTCTGCTGCTGGCGGCCCGGGTTTGGATCCCAGGCGCGCACCAACGCACTGCTTCTCCGGCCATGCTGAGGCCGCGTCCCACATACAGCAACTAGAAGGAGGTACAGCTATGACATACAACTATCTACTGGGGTTTTGGGGGAAAAAAATAAATAAAATTATATTAAAAAAAAAGTCCTAAGCTTTTCTTGTGAAATTTATTCTTAAATATCTTATACTTTTTATTGCTATTGTGAATGGTATTTTTTTCCATTTTGGTTTTTGTATTTTCTAATTTTTTGTAAATTTATTTTGTATTCAGCCACTTTAACTGAATTCCTTTATTAAATATGGAAGATTTTTTTAAATGAGCATTTCTTGAGTTTTCTGGGTGACTTTTAATCCTTATTTTTAAATATTTATACCAGTTATTTCATTGTCCTATCTTATTGTATTCGCTAGAGCTTCCAGGATAATGTTTACTAATAACGGTGACAGTGGACATCATTATCCATTTTCTGATTTTAGTGTAAATGCCTTTAAAGTCATTTAGAATGACATTTTCTATCTTTGGTAAAAAATCTATATCATACGTAAATAATTTCTTATTAGGAATGGATGTTATATTTTGTTAGACCTTTTAACAGCTATTGATAGAATTTCTTTTTTCTCCTTTAATTTATTGTTGTAATGACTTATGCTGATTCCTTGATGTTGAATCATCCTTACATTCTTGGAATATCTGCTTGGTCATAGGATATAGTTCTTTTTTTGGTGAGGAAGATTGGCCTTGAGCTAACATCTGTCGCCAACCTTTCCTCTTTTTTCCTTGAGGATGATTGTCCTTGAGCTAATGTCTGTGCCAATCTTTCTCTATTTTGTATGTGGGACACCACCACAGCATGGCTTGATGTGCGGTGTGTAGGTCCGTGCCCAGGGTCTGAACTCACAAACCCCGGGCCACTGAAGCAGAGTGAATGAACTTAACCACTATGCCACTGGGCCAGCCCCAGGATATAGTTCTTTTGATACACTGATGGATTTTATTTGTTAATATTTGGACATTTTGCATCTGTATTCATGAGCGATTTTGATCTGTGGAAGGTTTATTGCTTTTTATTCTTTTTTTGGCATTAAGTTTATGCTAGCTTCTTAAAATGAATTAGAGTTTTCAATCTCTTTCTAAAATCTAGAAAAATTTCAATTAAGTTGGAATTATCTGTTTTTTAAAAGAAAGTGGAACATAGCTATGAAACCATTTGGCCCTAGTGCCTTTCTTTAAAAAGGCAGACAGATCAGTAACCATTTTCAATTTCTTCAAAAGTAATTGGTTGACTCAAGGTTTCTACTTAATTTTGTAATTTATATTTTCTTGGAAATTATATATTTCCTTAAGTTTGTCAACAAATGTGTTGATAGAGCATAAGCATCTTTCTGTGTGCTATATAAGGAATGCTGGAGAGAGAAGTAACATTTATTGAACAGCTCCTATGTGCCAAGCACTATGCCTCATATTTATTTATATTGTCACATTTAATTGAATCCTCATACTGATCCTGTTGAGTATGTATCATTAGCCTCATTTTATAGGTGAGAATATCGAGGCTTGGGAAAATGAGGTAATATTACACCTAGGATCATGGATAAGAAATGGCAGAGGGTGCCAGAATTGGGACTCAGGTCTCTGTGATTTCAGAACTGGTGCTTTTATCACTCCTGGCTTTCTCCAAATAGTTTCACAATCATATTTAATTACTGAAAAATAGTTGTTTGAGGAAATGTGTCATTGTTTTCTTTCCCTTCCCCAATTACTGAATATTAGGATAGTTTTCTGTTTTTCACTATAATTAGTAAGAATTAAAAGGAATATAGCTTTTCTCCCCCATATTTAAGACATTTTTTCTTAGCTTAGGTTTCCAGAAGAGAATTAGTAGTTTGAAGAGTATGATCATATTAATGAGTAATATATATTGAAAGGCACATTTTAAAGGGAGAATAACAACAGGATAACATAGAAAAATGGTATGACTTTTTCTGGAAAGAGCCTTACTACATTATGAAATTCCCTTTGAGATCTTACTTGTAGTTGGCTTTTCATTTTCTATGGAAATCTCTCACTCTCTGAGCCCAATAGTTATTCTTTACTCTGCCCTTCATAGCCCTTGAACCACTGCCTACCTTTGAATAACCATCAGATGCTGTCACATTCCTCTCATCAAGTTAATATGGCTTCTACTCCTCCCGAGCCTTCCTCCTTTCTTTCTGTCTCTACAGTAGCAATGCTAGCCTCTAAAAACACCCACGTGGGCCTTGGGAGACCCCTGGGAGAATACCGTTAAGTTTCGAGGAAAAGCCATGCCTGATCATTATATAGAACAATGGTTAAGTCTGTAATCTTTGAAGGCTTCAGGCTTTTTTGAGCTTGCCTTGGGGACAGACAGAAAGCCACCAAGCTGGTGGGGTCCTGGGCCCCCTCTCCATCCTTCAATCAGAGTCTCTCTGTTCTTGTCTGACTCACATATGGCAGCTTTTGAGGAAGGATTTCCTTTCAAAATCAGTTTCTCCTACTTAAAAACAAAGGTTCTAAAATTGTTGCAATCGACAAATAGGAATGTTGAAACATTAACCTAAGAAGTTATAGCCATAGCCAGATTTTTATGAAATTAATTCAAATAATAAAATTAATAATATTATTAAAGTTCATAGAAGCCTAAAGAATACTGAAAAATCTCCTGACCCTCCCCCAGACTGACCTAGAATGTATACCCCCCAAACACATACACGCATAAGACCATAGAAACTTAGGATTGCCTATTACTTTCCAATTACTGCTGTGACAGAAAAGGAAAGTTTGGCACTTTGGGGAATTGAAATTAATTGAAAGCAGACTTGAGTTAATTTCCATTTCAGTGCCCTTTATTGAATGGGTCTTTAGTGCACATTTCTAATTTAGTAGAATGAGAACTTTTTATGTTGGGGGGGAGGGTGATGAGGAAATATTTTCCCCTGAAACTAAAGTAATTCAGCAGAACAAATCCTGCAAATATTTTCAGAGAGGAGAGTCTATATGATCTTTGTGATATAGAAAAATGCTTTAAAAAAGCTATGAGAGGGGTTGTTTGTTTTTCCTATACAGCCTAAAAGCAACATATAATTCATGACATATTTCAGGACCTTGTTTGTACACACCTCATAGTTTTCAAAGCACTGTCACATACGTTCTATCACTTGATCATTGCAGCCATGCTGTGCAGTGGGCAGAGCACACGTTACCATCCATTTGATAGGGAAGGAAACTGTAGGTCTGAACAAGTTACACAGGAGTGGCACCATTTAAGACCATTATTCTTTCTATTATTCTATATCTTTAAATAAACTGCTTCATGCAACAGGATTCCAAAACACCATAATATAAGGAACCACTTTTACTGTCATTAAAAATGTATCAATTCCTATGTGGGCTCTGATAGCTATTTGAAAAAAACAGATTGAAAAGATTGATAAAATGAGAATAGTTCTGACAAGTCTGATGAGAGAGAGGGGGATTGAGAGAAAGAGAAAGAATACAAAGTAGGACAAAAAAAGAGAGATATAACCACTAATTCAGAGGCTATGAAGGATTATTTTAAAAATTCTATATATAATTTACTGCCAATAATTTTTTAACGCTAGATGAAATGGACAATTTTCTACGAAAGCATAAATCGCTGAAATTTGTTTTAAAAACTATAAAGTCAACTAGAACAACTATCTAGAGAAGATATTCAAAGGGGGTTATCAAATATCTACACCCCCAAATAAGAAATGGCCCCGGATAATATCACAGGAAGTTTCTATAAAGAACAATAACTATATTACTTAATGTATATCAGAGACAAGGATATATGTAAATCACTAGATGTATTCTATGCAGTTCTGAGATCAAATCTACTCTAGCATAGCCTAAATAAATAAATATACAAACATTCTAAATAAAAGATCAGAAAACAAAAATACCACACTATAACCAGTAAAGTTTGTTCTAAAATATAAAAATGGCTTGATGCTTATAAATCTATTAATATAATTCATTAATCAACATAAAGCAAGAAAACCAAGAGCACAGTGTGACCCTTAGAAGCAAAATGATAAGGCGATAAGACAAATTTCACAATACATAGGCATGCAAGTGTTTAAAAGGAGGATACCTCAATGATAATGTAACTTTTTATACTCACTTCAAAAATACATCTATAATCAAATCATCCTCAAATACACAGTAATTTAAAGTGACAAAGGAAATAAATTAAAGAATTAAAATAGAACTCTGCCACTAGACATCCCAAATAATAAGTAATCTTATTTTGAAAATGGTTCTTGGTCCTCAAGTCAGCCTCCTTCTTGGCCTTTTCTCAAATATGGGTGTTGCTAGAAATAGGGTGGCCCTTCCACAGAACCAGGTCACATCCTTAGTTAACTGCCTGAATCTAAGTTCCCTCACCAGACTGTGAGCAGCTCAGGGGCAGAGGAAGTGTTTTATTGATCGTTGTATCCCCAGCTCCTTTCCCCATTCTGGGCATGTGCTCAAAAAATGTTCGTGGAAGTGAATTGAATTCTTATCTGATAGACTACAAGAAAAACATGCTTTTTACCACAACGTGCTTCACATAAGCAGTAAAGAATGAGTGGTAAATATACAAAGAGTTTAGCCTGGAGATGATTTTTGTTAGGGAAAAAAAAATCCTATTTTATTCTATCAAGCAAAGTTTCACTGGCAGAAATATATCTCTTGTGCCCACCACTGGGCTTGAAGAACCAAGGGAGAGCAGGATTTCCTAATGAATGGTCCCACACCAAAACTAATTATAACTATGCTCCACGTTGCCAGCAGCCTCACAGTGCCCAGAGCCAATGAGAAGAGGGCAAAGCTCAGAGAGTGGGCAATTCTGTAGCTCAGGAGCACACAGAGGGCCTTTACGTCAGAATACGGAATAACAGAGATCCTCCCACCTCCGGTCCACTGGCACCTTAATTTCTTTTGCTTACTTTATAATATCAGTCAGGATAGAGTCATTTGGTTGAGTTGTATATTTTCTCTATTTTCACTAGGTCAGTCCTGACTGGAAGAGAGGTAAGACAGCGAAGGCAAGAGAGGCCCTGGGGAGAATTGTGAAGGGAAAGAGCCCTGAGCTGCAGAGAGAGCTCCCTCCAGCCCTAGGCATGACCCTGATTTGCAGGGCGGTATATCAACGTGGTAAAACCTCGACTAGCCCTCAGGAGTATTCCTCCTGCTAGAGCAGAGGCAGTTGCAGGACTCACAAGATCTGAATCACGTGGCTGGGGTAGTAGTACCTTGTGAAATAGATCATCAGTCACCAAAGCCTTTTTTAGGTGAGAGGGGAAACCAGGTTACTGCCGCCTCTCCTGGGAGAATTTTTTTCATAGTTCAGATAAAATGACATCCAATTTGGATCTGCCTTTGGCACTTTCAGAACTGCTAGAAGGGAGAATAGAGTAAAATCCAGTCTTCAGAGTGATTGTATTTTCACTCCCAGTGAACAAAGACTCCAGGAGTTGGAAATCACAGACAAACTCTGCAAATCTGTGACCTCGGTTAGAAAAATAGCCCACACCCCGTGCGCCATGACAGGAGTCAGTGATGTACTCTTATCACTAAAACTGCAGCATTCTCCCTACAGAACTAGTCCACCACAGGCCATATGCATTTCTACCTGAGGATCTCAGTCTCTGCAGGTCCCCTGCCTTAAAACCCTCTCTCCTCTGCCAACCCATGTCCTGCTCAACCTTCAAAGGGCAGTTCATGTCTCACACCCTTCATCAGCCTGCCTTGGCCATTCTCCTCAACTGTCACCTCTCTGCACTAAGGCAAGGATCATCTCATAACCCATTATTGTTAGACTCCAATAGCATAGTAACCTGAATATAAGAAATAGTCAACACTTTTATTGATAAATGAAAAATGTGAATTCATCATTAGTTTATTTCTTTTATAATTTCAGCCTATTTCATACATGCCCTCCCTAGAGCTAAGGCATACTGAACCCGACCAATGAGTAATTTCTTACCACATCTGGTAAGTATGGCACAAGGAGAAAGGACTAGAAACATTCCTTAAAGAGACCAGAACACATTGGAGCTGGTTTTGCTAAGAAACTATATTCTGATTCCTAAATCTCTTGTTGCACTATTTCAATCTCCTTTTTGGATCAAGTTGGGACAGGAATAAGTAAATAATAGATAGAATAGAAGTGCTTCATCCTCCTGCCTCCAAACTGAATTACATACTTCTCCCATCCTGGATAGTTGGATAGCAGTCCTGTTCTTCAGAACGTTTAAAAGTATATTTGGAAAGACACTTAACAACCTCACTTGAAATCTATTCTAGGGCTGCTCAACCATGCTGTAAGGAAATCATTCTCTGTGTAGATTATGCCCATTTCACCTTTTCTGATGTCACTGGAACACAGTTCCCTTACCTGAAGGCAAGTCCATCTAACAGAGCGCACACATGGTGCCCCACATCATTTCCTGCCTTCAATGCTACATACTTAGCGCTCTTTGTAGGCCGTCCATTTTGCTTTTTGATAATGCAATTTGTGAACATTTTCATCAGGCTTCCCACTATAGATCTATGTAAAAATGTTCTCACAAGAGTCAGGAAGGTAGTGCATCTGCTGACCGGCAGAGTAGGGGAATGGGAAGAATACTGGACTGAGATCCGACCCTGACTTCTCACTCACTATGGGGCTGTAGGAAAGCCAGGCACCCTCTCTGGGCTTCCATTTCCTCATCTCTAGTATGAAGAGGCTGTCAAAGTCCTTGCAGCTCTAGAATGCTGAGGCCAAAATCTAGCAGGGTATCTCTAAATATTACTCACAACATGGTGATATAGCAACCAATGGCCTCCCTCCCCCAGCCCTCCAGTCCCCAGAGCCTTCCATAACTGTCCCTTTGTTCAATCTAAAAAACCTACTGTACCCTAAACTTAAATTATGCAAAGCAGTTCACAATTTCCTAATCCCTAATTCTTCCACTATCAGTTTTAGCTATTTTTTAGTAGTCAGGTCTTTATTTTGAGGAAAGGAAACAACTAGCTGTTATTTTGATCTTTTTTTTCTGCTAAATGAATATCCGTGGTTGTGCTTATATTTCTCTCCAATGAATATTTTCACTTGGCTGTTCCATGGTCACCTCAAACTCAACCTGTTTCAATCACATCGGTTGTCTTCAACCTATCCAGGCAGCCCCTTCAGATTTCCCTAGTTCTGGCACCAGCACCGCCATTGACCCAGGCTCAAGAGCTTGGAATGATCTTCCCCTCATCCTACAATCCACCAGCAGTGAAACCTTCTGAGTCTTGCTTGATAAAGTTTATTAAATTTCCTCCTTCCCTTTTCATTGTCACCTCTTTGGTTCAACCCTGACTGCTTTGTGCCTAACATCTATAGGAGCATCCTAATTAGCTTATCAATCCTCTACACTGCTACTAGAGTATTTTCCTTAATTTATTTTATTTATTTATTTTTTTGCTTGAGGAAGATTGTTGCTGAGCGAACATCTGTGCCAATCTTTCTCTACTTGATATATGGGACACCGCCACAGCATGGCTTGATGAGCGGTGTGTATGTCCTCACCCGGGATCCGAACCTGCGGAACCTGTGAACCCCGGCTGCCAAAGCAGAGTGCGCAAACTTAACCACTACGCCACCGGGTTGGCCCCTTATTTTTCTTTAAATCTCACTTTGATCGTCTCTTGTTCCTGCTCAAAAACTTGAATGGCTCTCTTCTTAATAAAATATAATATAAACCTCAAGGTGAACCACAATGTCCCTGACCTTCCTCTCCAACCTTGTTTCCAACATGTAGGGGACATGCCAGCCTCCTGAGTCTTATTCACCACTTGCGTTCCTACCTTGTCTCTCCCTTTCCCTGCTGCCTGGTCTGCCCTCCTCACCCTACTCCAACTGTCAAATCCTTACTCCTTTCCCCAAGTCCAACTCAGGCTCATTCCCTCCCTGGAACTTTCCCCCTTCAATCCAATAAGGAATTATTCCTCCTTTCTCTGGTGTCGTAGCGGTTAATTTTGCACGCTCTGCTGTGCGCCCGGGGTTTGCGGGTTTGGATCCCAGGCACGGACTGACGTACTGCTTATCGAGCCGTGCTGTAGTGGCATCCCATGTAAAGTAGAGGAAGATGGGCACAGATGTTACCCCAGGGCCAATCTTCCTCAGCAAAAAGTGGAGGATTGGCAACAGATGTTAGCTCAGGGCCAATCTTCCTCACCAACAAAAAAAGAAAAAGAAAAAGAAAGAAAGAAATTATTCCTCCTTTCTTGGAATATCTATAGAACTCAATTGGAACCCAAACCACGATTTTCTACTGTTATTTATCTTACATAAATGATCTCATTTTTTAAATAGGTTATAAATTTCTTGAGAAAAGAGGCTATTTTTTCCACCTCTTATTGCCCTGGTGCCATTCTATGTTCCTACACAGAGTAGAAGCTCAATAAATGTTTGTTGACTAAGATGATAAATCTGCCAAACGCTGTCAATGGTAACTTTTTAACACACAATCCTTTTCTAATTAATTAGGGGTTAATTAACACTTAATAATGAATTGATTAAGTGTTCTCTTACCTAAAAACCTGGTAATCAACAGTCATGGATGGAGAAAGAATTTGGCCACTGGAAATCCAGGCTGGGAAAGTGCAACAATGGGATTTAATGCTCTATCTCGGCCCTAGAGGGCATTTTCAGAGTTACAGGGTCATAAAACAGGATAGCCTGCAATGGCTTAGCCTTTGTTATATATATTAGACTCTAATGTTTTGGATTTAGAGGGAAAGGCAATCCTTTTCTTCCTTCACCTACTTTGGAATGTACCTTAAAAACCTCACTGCCTAGGGCTTGCCCATTTCTTTCTTTTTAACACTGGAGGACCTGCCTTCAGCCTGTAGTGTCTGCCATTAATCTGCTTGGGGATCCATGTTCCTGGCCTGCTCCTGGTCTCCAAAAGAATTATGTGATAGGCAGTGAATGAGCCAGTAGATGCAAGATGAATCCAGAGAAAAAAAACCCAACCCTTTGAAAGCGATATTTCCAATCCTCAAATCTTTCACTCCTTCCCACCCATTCTTAGCTTGGGTCCTTCCTCTAGCCTGTGGTTTGTGAAGCTGAAGAGAGAAATGCTGTAAATCTGGATGCAAAGTTCACATACAAAATAAATCCCTGGGCCGGCCCGTTGGCTTAATGGTTAGGTGCGCATGCTCCACTACTGGCGGCCCGGGTTCGGATCCTGGGAGCGCACTGACACACGGCTTCTCCGGCCATGCTGAGGCCGCGTCCCACATACAGCAACTAGAAGGATGTGCAACTATGACATGCAACTATCTACTGGGACTTTGGGGAAAAAAAGGAGGAGGATTGGCAATAGATGTTAGCTCAGAGCTGGTCTTCCTCAGCAAAAAGAGGAGGATTGGCATGGATGTTAGCTCAGGGCTGATCTTCCTCACACACAAAAAATAATAAAAATAAAAAAATAAAAAATGAAACTAAAAAAAACCCAAAAAAACAAATCCCTGCTTCTTAAAATCCTGTAAATTCAGTTGCCATAACTTTTTAAATTTACTGTTAATAGTCATAATCCCCATTAGCAAAAATTAAATAAATAAGTAGATGTGGTACATTTGAAAAGTCATTAAAATGTTAAAATAGAATGTTTAGAATCATAGAAGTGAGAAAAGCTCATTTGTGAAAATCCTGGAACATAAAAGATGTGAGGGGAAAAAGCGATGCTGAAACCTAGGCTCTCATGCGACTCCACCAGGGCCCATCTTGTCCCTCTTTCTTGACAACTTCAAGGTCTTCTCAAATTTACAATATCCCACAGTCATGCATGAAGGACTAAAAAGTTCTAAGGCTTCTGGTCTCTGCTTAAATGTCAACTTATTAGAAAGGCCTTCCCTGAACACACATGTATGAGCAGGACCCAGCCTCCACTGCCCATCTCCCTTTCATGACTTTATTTTTCTCCACAGCATTTACCACCAAATGACAATGCTCTCTATTTATTTTTTTGTTGACCATCTTGGCCTGCCACCTCCACTTCATGGGGGCTTGGATATTTTTATTCACTCTGTACTCCCCGAGGTCTAAAACAGTGCCTGGCACAGAAGGGTCCCCAGATAAGTAGGTGTTGAATAAATGAATGAACCAATATCCTAGTTTGGAAAGACCAAACCAAACCAAACCACATCCATGAGAACTACTTGCAAAATAAACAAAAGATTCAGCGTATAGTGGTAAAAAAATCAGAACTGAAAGATTACCCAGAGATGGGCCAGCCAAACCCTGTCACTTCACAAATAAAGAAGAAGAGGTTGAGAAGTTAAGCGACTTGACTAAGTCATAAGGTCCTGTTTTGACAAAAATAATAAAAGGGCTTACTACAGAGTCCCAATTTCTTGGACAAATATGGTAATTATAGAATTCAATAACACCATTTTAATCTCAGTGAGGTGGGCCTCATAAATAAGTAGAATAAAATGGCTGTCCTTGCCCAAATACATCAACCTCACTGCCTGTCATCAACATTATGACTTTATTCCTTTGGCTCTTGAGAGATTGATTTTTTCTTTTTGTTTGGACATACCTTACTCTGTTGTCAGCTAACACTTTAGCTAGTTGAGAGCAACTCTGAGAGCCAAGCGAGGTGCCAATTGTAGGTGGGGATAGAGAATCTGAGCTTTGAAGTGTGGAAGATCTGGAGTCAAATCCCAGCTCCATGATTTAGATAGTTGACTGACCTTGGGAAAATTACTTAACCTAAGAGTCTGATTAGCTCAGTCTCTGGTATGATTATGTCGATGATAGTGATTATTACTATCCTTTGCAATTTTGCCTGGGACAAAGCTGGAAGCCCTAGCCTAAGATCAATAGAGATAAAAGGAAAAGCACACAGTGGATCCTCCTGAGGGGTCTAGATTCAAAGGTCTTCAAGGGTAGGGACCATATGTTAAGCTGCTTCTGCAGTCCCAAGCGCCTAGGTCACAAGTGAACATCGTGCGGGCGCTGGTTCACACTGCAGGAACCAGAATCAAGAGCTTGCGTCTGCAGCAGCAGCCTCAGCCCAACTGTGGGGAGCGGGGAACCCCCAACAATCAATTGCTTGGCAATCTTGGGTCTGAAAATGGGATTAGAGCTGGATTAAGGAGCTGCAAATGTACCAATCTATCAGCGGTACTGAAAGAGCCCTGGAAATGTGAGAGAGAGAAAACTATATTTATCAGGACTTCCCTCAAGGAAAGTATTTTCTGTGATCGAAAGGAATGCTTTGATAAACACCTTGAGGGCGTGGGATGTATGTGTGTATGTTTGGGGGTGACAGCGATGGGCTATCCTAGATGCAGTCTTGAGTAGCAACAAACGGTCACCAAAAAGCCTTCTAAGAACAGGACATCTGGTTTTCTTGCAGGGTTTTTGTTTCGCTGAGTAGTATAGCCAGTGTGAGGCCAGAGCTGAGCTGCTAGTGATCCTGGACAGGAGGCCGAGTATTGCCCTTGGGAGTTCTCCTTCTCCGCATCCTTCCTCCACGAAGGGATCAACCTCTCCTCTAGTCAAATGTTGACTACTGAAAGAAAATCTGTTTAATGAGAGCCAGATTTTTAGCCTGCCTCAGGTCTCTTGATCCAGCTCTGAGACCTTTTTTTTTTTTTTTTTGCTGAGGAAGATTCACCCTTTACTAACATCTGTTGCCAATCTTCCTCTTTTTGTATGTGAGCCGCCACCACAGCATGGCCACTGACAGATGAGTGGTGTACGTCTGCACCCGGGAACTGAACCCAGGCCACCTACGTGGAGCAGGCCGAACTTAACCACTAGGCCACTGGGGCTGTGAGAAGGAGTCCCTTCTCACAAACTCCAGTTATCAGCTCTGCAAATCACTACCTCACTGTATCCTCTGGAGCCACTGTTCTGAACCTTGGAGAGGCTGCCTGGGTGGGGTTCCCCATGTGTCCCTGTAGCCAGTTAGACATTTGTTGATATGATTTTTCTACTTTTAACAGCTAATGACTGGACTAGCTGAACTTATTTGATTTGTTTCTCTATTTCATAGTGTTTCAAATAAAACTTTATAGTAGTTAGTATATATGATATAGATGTGTAATGATCACAGTTCATGCGTTTCATCAAACACTTGCCTCTGTACCTTTGTTCCTCACATCCTCTACACCTCAAATATCTTTCCTTACCTAATGAAATATTTTTCATCCTTCAAGGCTCAATTCAAGCACCTCCTTCTCTGTGAAGCTTGTCCTGATCCTCCAAGTCATAATTAATCAATCATTCTCCTAGTACATTCTCACACCATGTTGTTAGTTTCTCTTCTAGCTGGGAATTATAGGCAATAGTCTCTATGTCTGTTTCTCACACAACACTGTAAGCTACACCAGGGCAGGGACCATTTCTTATTTATATTGATTTTACCTGCAGGTATCTGGTTCTTATCAAACTAGAGTGCTGGACTTCAAGACTCAGGATAAACATAGATCATATCCAGAGTAGTAATTTTACTCAATGGTAAGCAATATTTAAAATTATCATATATTTTTAAATGCTCAGATATTTTATAAAGAGGTGTGCAAAATTAGCTTGAGTTTTAAAGATAAATTCACTTATATCATTTGTTCACATTCTTCTGACATGAAAAGTTTGAGGACCTTTTGCAGTGGGCACTCAACACAAGTTTGAGTTGAATTTAATTAAATTCCAGAGGATGTTTATGGTTGGTGATTTTTTCCCCCAAAAAAACAATGGGGAGAGGTTGGTAAAAGTGTTCAAACTCTCAGTTATAAGATGAATAAGGTTTGAGGATCTAAGGTATAACATGGTGACTATAGTTGATAAGACTGTATTGTATAATTGAAATTTGCTAAGAGAGTAGAATTTAGATGTTCTCACCAAAAAAAAAAAAGGTAAATATGCGAGGTGGTGGATGTGTTAATTAACTTGTTGGGGGGAGTCCTTTCCCAATGTATCCATATATCAAATCATCACATGGCACACTTTAAATATCTTACAATTTTATTTGTCAATTATATCTCAATAAAGCTGGGGAAAAAAGAAAACAACACAGCACTTCATTTATATTAATAGCAAGGAGACACATATTTTTTAAATTAATGAGCTAGAAAAGGCAAGCTGGAAAAATCAATGCTATTTCACCTAAATTGGAAACTTTGTTTTAACAAGTTCTCAATCTAAATACGTAGCCTGAGAAATCTTTTGGCGCACTACCCTTTGACAGAGACCAAATACTTTTAAAACACACCAAATGTGCTTTAAAAAATTTTATGATACATCATACACACAAAATTGCGTACACAATATATGTACAAGTTTAATCTTCAAAGCCTTTGTAGCATCTGATAAGTAAAATTTTAAGTGAATAAAAAATAATAAATATTTGAAATTTTGTGAAAAATCCTTGAGACTTTATAGTCTTACCTCGATTATGAAGCCACTGCCAAGAAGTAGGAGGTGGAGACTAATACTGGATTTTTAGTTAGGTATGTTAGGTTAAGTACAGCCAAATAGAGATGAACCAGCTGTGAAATTATTTGTAAGCTTTGCTTTATACTACATTACTTTAAAACCTAAATTACAAAAATAACTATAAAAGCAATACATGCTTAGGGTAGAAAAATTGAGAATCTGACCTATTTTACCCTCTTTCTCTTTCCTTCTCTTTGCATGTAGAAGAGTCAATGGGAAACCAAATGGTCCATCAGGAGTTCCTGGAGGACAGCAGAGGGTGTGGGGGTGTGGCAGACCAGGAGTAAGAGATACACTCTGAGTGACTGATGCTAGCTTGATTACACATGGGACTCACCGCAGCGAGGGGGCAGATGTGCTGCCCAAATTTTGAGTTTTACCTTACAAATACAGTTTCAGAGCTTTATTCTCCCAATCTCCTTTGTATAAGCAATGACCTTCCAATCAGTTCCATTTGATTTTAGCAGCATATCTTTTTAATTGCATATTATTTCATCAATGATCCCTCAACAACTCTGAATCAAATGGTCTTATCTCCTTTTTATATCTCGGCGACTCCTAAAGTTCAAATGTCCTAACGCAATAGACAAATCCCTTCATGATCTGGCCTCTACCTAGCTCTGCAAACCCATCTTTAGTCACTCTCATATACGTACTGGGCTCCCATCACAAAGACAGTCTTGTGGTTCCCTGTCCTCTCTAGCCTCTGGGCTTTATAAATGTTTCCTCAGTGGACACCCTTCCCCTCCCCTGGGCTAGCTGTCAAACTCCTTGAGTCCTTCAAGATTCGGTGCAAGTATCACTCTTCCCTGTCTTTCTTGTCATGTCTCGATAGAGTTAAGTCCTTGCTTTTCTGTGCTGCCATAGCATCTTGTCCACACTTCCATAATAGTATTTATGTTAAATTATTAATATAAAAATCTTACTTCTACAAGATCAGGGGTCCATATACTCTCAGGGTGTCCATGAATCCCCTAAATTATAGGCAAAATTTTATGTAGATTCATTTTCTTCTGGGGAGAAGGTTCAGAGCTCACATTAGACTCTCAAAGGAGTCCATATTTACTCTCTCAAAACCAAATTAAGAACTGCTACGCTAGATTACAAGTCCCTGGGAAACAGAGAGTGAGTTCTGTTCTTCTTTTTGTCTCTACAGTTGGACGCCTAATGTTAGCTGAACGAGCATTTCAGTTGTTATTTAAAGGTAGATGTTTATACTAGTAAAGATAGATAGTAAACCCAACCTCCTCTAGTCATTGATGTTTTTAAGTAGATAGGAAATGTGATACCGTGAAAAGTATATCGGACAAAAGGAAAGATATGGAAGGATTTATGTTAAACTGCTAATAGTGGTTATACTTGGAAAAAGGGATGGGGGTGGGGTTGGGATGGGCTTTCAAGTTTTACTTATACTCTTCTGTCTTGATCAAGTTTGTTTGTATTACAATGCACACTATTTAGATTCAAAATTAAAAAATAATATTTTAAACTATGGGACTTTTTTCTTAAGTGCATCAAACATTCTAGCTTCAAATTCCAGCTCTGTTACTGATTTAGTTTTGTGACCATGAGAACTTAACTTAACCTTTATACACTTACATTTCCTCAACTGTAAAATGAGGATAAGCCTTATCTATCCCATGTAGTTACTATGTCACAAAGCCTAGCATAAAGTAGAGACTCAGTAAATATTAGTTGAATGTAAAGTAAATGTTGTTGTTCTTAAGATTTTTTTGCAATCCCCAAAGACATCCAAAGTAGAACTCAATTAAAACATCGTTCATTATTGTCTCAATACCGTGAGCAAGCATTCATATACACAGTAAAAGTTTGATGTAACATGACTGGTTTATAAGGTGGCTATCAGCCCTGACTGCTAAGTAATAAAGGAATCCCATAATATATTAATTTGTTAGTTTTTAACCAAAGAAAGTTTACAAAATTCTTCAAAACGGTCTATAATACTTGTACTTCATTCTTGAAGTACCGATTTGAACTAAGTAAAGTAGAAGCTCTCCGTTGATGTGTGTTCTTACTAGTAACAAGTTCTTTGCAATTTTCACTCACCTCATGGCCTGTCTCACCCAGTAGGCATCACATCATGTCTTGTGAAGTCTTCCTAATTTCTTTAGAGGTTCTATAAAAAATAAAACACCGTTGACAATGACAGCTTCCTTATAATTTATATTACCCTTTTTCCTATAATTTCATAAAAGTTTTTATTATGTATGCAATTGATTGTTAAAAATTTCTCATAGTTAAAAATATATAAGGTAAAAAATAGCAGTTCGTGTTTCTCTTAGTCTTTTAATTTTTAAGTCCCTTGATGTTGAGTAGGCAAAATGACCTCAATATTTATATCTTTGGGGTGACTAATAAAAATAAATTTCTATGCATTTAAAAACATAGCTGGAATACTCCAGCACGGTTAGGGGCCTGTGCTGAATCAGAAGAGTTCAAAGCAGTTCAACTGACCCTAAAATAATGAAAGACACAAATCTAAAGATTTTCCTAAATATCCCACATTAAACAAAATCACCTATGTCAAGTGACAAGTAAAATAGGTTTGTAATATGTTTTTCTGTAGGGGCTAATTGAGGTGATCCACAGTCAAAATTAAGTACAAATCCAGTTGGAGAACACTGCATGATTTATATGATTTTTGTGAGCAGTACAGCAGGTTCCAAGCCAGCTATATGTTTTATTTATTTTTCATTATCTGAAGCCTCTTGGGCAATTTGGCCAAGTCTCTGAATCTTCCTGGCTTTGGTTTCTTGATCTGTATAATTGGCATAGTAATAATAATAGTCACCTGACTGTGCAGATGTGAGGATTAAGGCAGATGAAGGCTGGGGGGCTGGGGCCAGGATGTAGGAGTGGGCGGTGGGGGGACCAAAGGCTTACTTAGTCACCTTTGTCATTTTGTCAAGGTCCCTGTCCTTTATCCTAAGCAAATCTATGTTTATTCTCAGCTTGGCTTGCTCTTTTTTCCCCCTTAACATTACAGAAAATTTTTCTTAACAGATTCCTTTTTTTGCGTAATGCTGTTCCTTGTCCTGAAGGAATATAAGAATCAATGTAAGGCCTGAAACTGGCTCTGTCAGTCACTGCTAGTTGCTACCCAGTATCCATTCTCTTCTTTTTCTTTAGTAACCCAGTTAAAAAATTATTTTCTGCCTTCTCCTTTACAGCTAGGTGTAACCACAAGAATAGCTTCTACCCATGAGGTATAAGTAGAAATAGTGTGAGTGAGTTCTGAGAAGTCTCCTTAAAAGAGAGAACACATTTTTTTCTTCCCATTACTCCTTCCTGCTGGCTGAACACCAATGAGCTAGATGGAGTCCTAGCAACCTTCTTGGACCAAGAGGTGATACACCATGGATGGCAGAAGAGCAAGATAGAAGGAACCTGGGTCCCCACACAAGGACCTGCTCTAACAGCTCTGGATTGTCTACCTTTTTTTTTTTTTTTTAATGTAACAGAAAAATAAACTTCTAGATTGTTTCAGCCACTATTATTTTGTTTTTCCATCATATACAGATGAACCCAAACTTACTGATCTGCTGGCCCTCTAGGAAGTTGTCTAGAACCAAGAACGATTTTTAATTCTTGAAAGTTTTCTCTCATTTCCTTTGAGCCTGTGTGTGCTTTCTACTTATTAACAAAAAATTCTCCACTCTTCAGAAGCCTCTGGTGTGTCACTCCAGTCCTTGTTTTTACCTTTTCTTCCTTGCATCACCCATATTTTGGATATTATACACTCATTTGAGCCCTTCAGATAGGAACTTGGAAAATGGGGTCACTCTATTAAGGAAGAAAAAAGGAATTTTGTCAAAAATTAAGTTTTTAGCTTTTTTCTTGGACTATAGGAAAAACAGTTCATTTCAATTCAACAAGCATGTAAGCACAAACCATGTAAAAGGCATTGTGCCAGGGGCTGGGAGAAATACAAAAATGACACTGTTCCTCCTTCAAGGAGCTTACAGTCTAGTAGGAAGGATTAGACACATGGATAACTACAGCATGTGATGGATTGCGACAAATGCAATAAGAAAAGTATAGCGTGCATAAATCCTTCAGTGGAGAAAAGACGAGTTCCAGTAGTGGGGATTAGAGAAAGTTTCTTGAAGAAGATAGGATTTGAGCTGAGCTTTTAATAATACGTAGAAATGGTGAAAAGATCAGCAAAGGAATAGAAATAGAAAGTTACGAGGCATAGGTGGATTCAGGGATCCTAGGGAGCATTGAGGGTAGAGTAGGAGGTAAGGCTAGACAGGCAGACTGGGAACAGATACAGGGCTGTGCATATCTTCTTGGGAGCCTGCTCTGCCATGGAGAGAACAAGGAGTCACCGAAAATTTTTAAACAAGGGAGAAACCAGATCACGTATCTTCAGTAAGAAGATGCCTCTTGTGGCATTGTAGAGGAAAAACTGCTGCAAAGAGGCCAGTGAGCAGGCACCTTTAATAACCCAAGTAAAAGGTAATGATGGCCTGAATTAGGGAAGCAACTATTAGAAAGAAAAGGAGGGCACAGATAGAAGCAACATTTCAAAGCTTACTGCAGGAGCTAAATGCATGCTTTGCCTAGGAAAAAGAGTTGGACTGTAAGTCTCAGATTCAGCAGTAGAGAATATGTCCAATAAAGAATTTAAAAAATTACTCTATGCTTATTTGAACTGGTAAACTAACAGAAGGCTGAATATGCTATAATAATGAACTTATTGGTTCTACAACTTTAGCAGAGCCTTAACTTTTATTTTCCCCAGATATCAATTGGGAATGCACAGAATAACTGCTAGGAGATGGGGAAAGAGTATTGAAAATTATCTCAGCCAAGAAATGCAACCATCTCTTCTTTCCCATTGTTCATTCTTTGCCCAGGTGTTATGGTAAATAGCAGGTATCAGGGTCCCTTACACAGTAAGGTTCTTCCACGTCTCCCCAATTATGCCTTTACCCACACTTCTGCGCCATCTCTACCCACCCCACCCACTCACACACTCCATTAGAAATCCAGTGAAAATTTAAGAGGAGGAGGAGGCTTTCTAGAGAGCGTAAGAGTTTTCTAATATTTGCCTCTTTCTTGCTGACTAAAACCATCCCAGCATAGCCTGAGGAAAAATGGAAAGGGCTAGCATAGACCCATATAAAGGCATATAAGTAGTCTCCCATCCCCCTGCAAAATTCTAAATAGCTACTTCCTCATTCTCAGGGGATGAATTCTAGAGATATCCTCAAATGGACAAATTTGAGCATCTGATGAGCTGCCACTTTCTCTTTTTATTTTTCTGATTATTTTAGGAAGACTTAAATGGGTGTTAATATCTACTAACGTCTCTTTTCTCAATAAGGGCAGGAACAGACAACAAAACAATCATGAACCTACCAGTCAGAAGAGTGTCCTGTGTAATATTTAGCAATTTATGGTTTAGTTCATCTTATCTGGGGCAGTGAAAGCACCTTACCAATAAAATAATGATAATTTTGTTTTCTTCCATGATTCCCAAGGTGATTCCTGGCACTCTTGAAAGCACAAGTGGTTAATCAAGTCATAGGGACAAACAGCAGTAATGTGATTATCAAAACTATGGATATTGGTTTGACTGTGTTTCACTCTCATGTAAACTGTGTGTGTGTGTGTGTGTGTGTGTCTGTGTGTGTGTGTGTGTGTGTGTGTGTGTGTTGGGAGGTAGTTAATGGGAGAATCAGTATCTTTGACACTGTCCCTGAGAGAAGATTAGCAGGAATTATAAAGATTCTTACATTTGATCAAAATCCAGAAACTAAGAAAAATACTGAGCAACTCATACTCCAGTCCTTAAAAAATTCAAGATCAAAGGTTCTTAACCTGGGGTCCATAGATTGGGATTCAGGCCATCTGCAAATCTCCTGAAATTGTAAAATTTTGTGTGATTTTACATTTTTTTTTTTTTGCACAGAGTGTGGGCTGGTTTACACAGATTCTTAAAGTGATCCTCGACTCCCAAAAAAGGTTAAGAACTACCGCCATTAAAGAAAAAAGCAGGAAGGGAGGGAGTGAGAGAGAGAGAGAGAGAGAGAGGAAGAAAGGAAGACTCTTTGTATGCCCATTGCCTGGAGTTTACTAGTGGCCTGCCATGTTGATGTACACTCTTATACACAGAGAAGGGAGAAGGAAGGAGTGGGAATAAAGAGAATGCAAGACTGTCATCAATTCTGTCCCAAATCAAATCAACCAAATGTATGTGAAATTAGTACAAGGCACTTACCAGTTAACCTTTATATTTGTATTACAAGTTAACAATAGTATGATCATCTTCCTTTCAAAAGCCCCTGAGATTTCAAACTGGGTTAGATTGCATTTTCAGAGCCCATAGTATTAGCAAAAATGTAGATATTAATTAAATTCATGGAAACTATTTAGAGTAAACGTGTGTCAAAAAATTTATTTCTCTAGTATAAATTTCTGATCATTTATGTTAAATCCTTCAGAAGTGCCTTCAATGAAATGGCTATACCATTTGCAGCAATATAATTTTTTATTGAAAGGAGCTATTAAAAAAGACAAAAGGGTAATAAAAAGACAAATTTCTCTATTTTCAGAATACTGTTGTTTCAGCATATAAAAACCCATATAATTCCAATACCAATTATAATGGAATCCTATTCTCACTTAGGTAAGGAATAGAAAGCTTTCAAAAGAAATCCAGTTCTCATCGCACCCCCAAACCCCACAAAAGGTTTAGAATTAAGTTTCACTAATGTCCCTGTGTAATATATCAGCACACATTTTTCTGTTCATAGAGGAGTGAACTCTGATAAATAGAGACTAGAATCCTCTACCCCTTTTCTGTGTCACAAAAGGCATAAATCAACCTCCCTCCATTCCTAATATTTTTCATTCTTTATACTTAATTCCAAAGAGGCATATACATACATGTCAGATTTATCTGCCTTGTAAATCAAGAATCCTGTCATCCTTTCTTTGATTGCCCTCAAAATTTAACTCAGCTTCAACTAAATATACAAATAAGCAAAACTCTTCAGTCCCCAAACATTTCAATAGTTGACAACCTGCAAAGGCAGATTATGACATAATATAGAAACTAAGAAAATGAATGAATATTTCACAAATACTACATTGTTATAACTTTTGAATAAAAAGTTATTTCTTTAAATGGCTACCTTAAATAAATGTTAGCATATTTTGGGTCTAAATTAGTAAGGATTAATGGGATTTCTTCTCTTATAAAAATATTTCCCCTCTCAATGCCTCTTAAAACCCATAAAAACACACACTTACCCCATGTTGCTTGCTGTGGTTATATCATCCTCAAATCAAGGCTTTCTGGATTCTGAATTAACTTAAAGGTTATAAAAAGAAGCAGTAGAGAGGTTTGACTTCCCCGGAAAGGAGACTGTCATATGCTAACTAGGCTTTTAAATGAGGAAAACTAGTGTCTCTTCTAATTATATAAGCTCCAGGTCAAATGCTAGCATCCACTAATCAAATAACTGAACTGCGTTTAGTTTCAAGGAGCAAAAGAAAGAAAACTGTTTAAGAGGAATGACTTCGGTATTTAGAAAACTGGAAACCTGAGCATTGAAAAGTTACTTAAATATCAATAAAAAGTTACAGATTTTAAAAGCAAAGTATATATCTTGCTACGTTAAATAATGTGAAGAAAAATATTGGGGAAAATTTAGTTTCAGTAAAGCAGATATTTTTCTATATTTTCCACAAGTTTTGAATTTGCATTATATGTCCTGGTCCCTGAAAACATCCTCTCACCTTACCTCAACTTGTCTAGTATTTATCTCCCTATAAATTCCAGTACAATAATATTTAACTCTAAAACCATACTAGTTAATGCTAAGCAACAAATCTGTTGTAAAGACTTTAAATAGTCTTTTGAAATTAAGTACAAAGCTGTTATTATGAGAAACTAACAAAAATGCCATTTTTATTTCAATATTTTAAAAGACATTTCAACCCAGATTTACAATAGTACAACAAAAAATAAAAATAAAAAAATTTTTGGCAATGATATATTGAGAAACAAATTTTCACAAGATTTTGAATGAATAAATATGATACAGAAGTTACCTACTGCATATACCATTTTTTGTCAATTTGGAAAAATAATTTCAGGCAAAATACTCAGATCTTTTGTAATTTTTAGTATGTAGCTGTCATGTACTGTTCCAGTAATTTTTTTTTTTTTTGCTGAGGAAGATTTGGCCTGAGCTAACATCTGTTGCCAATCTTCCTCTTTTTGCTTAAGGAAGATTCACTGTAGCTAACATCTGTGCCATTCTCCCTCTATTTTGTATATGGGTCACTGCCACAGCATGGCTGACGAATGGTGTAGGTCTGTGCCCGGAAACCGAACCCGCGAACCTGGGCCACTGAAGCAGAATGCGCCGAACTTGAACCATTTGGCCACGGGGCTGGCCTTGTTCTGGTAATTTTTAAATTATTTTATCTAAAAGGTAAAGAAGCTTTCTAGGTATAGAGTATGTAAGGACACACAGATCTACTTTTTTTTAAAAACTGAGATATAATTCACATACCATACGTAAAACTTGCCCTTTTAATGTGAACAGTTCAGTGGTTTTTAGTATCTACAAGGTTGTGGAACCATCACCACTAATTCTAGAGCATTTCCACCACCCAGAAAAGAAACCTTATGCCTCCCAGTGCCTCCCTCCCCTGGCAACCACTAATGTACTTTCTGTCTCTATGGAGTTGCCTATTCTGGACGTTTCACATAGGCCATACAATATCACATAAAGGCCATACAATATGTGGCCTTTTGTGACTGGCTTCTTTTATTTAGTACAATGTGTTCAAGGTTCATTCATGTTATAGCGTGTATCAGTACTTCATTCCTTTTTATGGCTGAATAATATTCCATTGTATGAATATACCACATTTTGTTTATCCATTCATCAGTTGATAGATATTTGGGTTGTTTCCAGTATTGGGCTGTTATGAATAATGCTGCTATGAAAATTCCTGTACAAGTTAATTCTCTTGGGTATATACGTAGGAATTGCTGGGTCCTATGGTAACTATACATTTAACTTTCTGAGAAACTATTTTCCATAGTGCTATACCATTTTACATTCCCACCAGAAATGTTTGAGGTTTCCAGCTTCTCCACATCCTTGCCAACCTTTGTTATTGTCTGTCTTTTTAAATATAGCCATCCTAGTGCTTGTGAAGTAGTATCTTATTTTGAGTTTAATTTGCATTTCCCTAAAGAGTAATGATGTTGAGCATCTTTTCATTTGCTTATTAGACATTTGTGTATCTTCTTTGAAGAAATGTCTACTCAAATCTTGTGCCCATTTTTAAATTGGATTGTCTTTTTATTTATATATGTTTATATATAAGACTGCTTTATATATTCTGGAAACTAAACCTTTATCAGGTTTAGTTATATGATTTGCAAATATTTTCTCCCATTCTGGGGATTCTCTTCTCATTTTCTTGATGTTTTCCTTTAACACATAGATATACTTTTTAAAGATGACAAAACTCAGGCAGAGGATTAGAAATGGACTTTGCCAAGATTTGGATAGTTCTGCTGTGTTTATTAAAATGAGCAAACTCAATTGAATCACAATTTATTCTAAACTAATTATAAGATGATGAAAATAAAGTTCAAAAAGGCATGAGTGATGGTTTTATTGCCAAAATTATAATATAGAAGTAGTGTATGAAGTTATTTCAGATGACAGATTTAATTGTTTTCCTTACAACCGAAAGCTTCAATTACCACATTAAAACTTGAATGCAGAATATCTACATATGGAGCTTTAGTCTCAGGCCCGGAGCAGCTGTGAAATGAAAGTTACCACACCATTGCAGTCCTTGGATGTCAGTATACTGTCCTTCACCTTCCACCCTGCAATAGTAAAAAATAAGTTTGTTCATTAACCAAGACCAAGAATTTATAGTCCAGATATAAGATTGTCTAGCATATTATATACCATGTCTGAAGAATTATATCTTTCCACTTTCAAAGTTTGATTTAAAATCTGGCATCTTGCTTTTACATCTTACAAAAAACATTACTATTCCAAATGAACACTGTCATTATACAAATTTTAGTGTCCAAGATTTTAGGATCACATATGTTAAGTTTACACAAAACCAAAACAATCAGCTAAAAAATGAAGTTTATATTAGTTTATTCATTTATTCAACAAATATTTATTGACTATCAATTATGTTTGAGGTGCTGTGCTCTGTGCTGGTGTGTGCTGACTCTTTGAAGCGGTGAAAATGCACTTCACATAAACAAACAGACATTTAACCCATTGGTCAGATTTTTCTCACTTTATTAACATCAGTGGAAAAAGTTTATATGTTATTGTCATAGACTTGGAGTCAAAATAGGTGAACACTTTTCTGCCCTCCTCAAAATGTATTCACACCAAGTACTTTCTAACAATTAGGTTGTAGGTTGCATTTTCAATTCTGGAAATAATCAAGGGGTATTATAAATGAACATGAACCTCTGGGTGACATGGCATGGTATTCAGGGTGAAGATGAAGCTTGTAAAATTGTGCTAATGTTTCATTTCACTTTCATTTTTCCTACAAGCATATGCTCAGAAAGGACAACAGTGGGTACCTTTCTACAACTGGAAAATTAACTAATTTTGCTTACATTTTAAAAATTAGCCTAGTAAAAATGTACACACATATCAGGTCAAAATGAAATAAACAGTTATGAAATTATCCCCAAGGCTGTTTTTTAAAAAGTTTGTCAAGCTATTTCAAGGGAAAGTAATTTTTGGCCTAAATTTTCTCAGTAATTGTGACAAGCTTTCCATTTCCAAGCTGACTGCAAAAAGTTCTACAGGAATAGAGGAGTCAAGAGGAAATAAATGAAAAGCCTAACAGATTATCACTAAGAAGGATATTTTCTTTTGGAGGCTCATGATGGTCTTAGCCTCTCTTACAACATTTTTCCTCCCAAAATAACCCAACAAGTCTTACAAAATACATTATAAACATATTTTAACTAAATATATTGCAAAAGAATATTTAGCGTTAACTAAATATAATATTTAAGCAAACATGGCTGAAAAGAATCTTTTAAAACTACAGTGACTTTTTATTTTAAGCTTACCTATTTTCATTGAAATTTCCAGTGTACTTTGCTCCAGTTGGGAATGTATAAGTCCCCAATCCATGAAACATATTGTCCTTAAAGTGTCCTTCATATACTGCTCCTGAAAAATGCTCAAGTCTTCCAAAACCGTTCATCTGTTTGTAACAAAGGAAATGACCTCAGTAACTAACCTTCAGTTTCAAAAAGGTACACATATGTCTACCATCCACTTAGTTATTAGTCAATCTATCATTGTATTACCTTGTATTTCCACAAAAATAAGACAACATTTTTACCATTGTCCTTCACATATTTCTCTGTGAAGCCTGCCAAGTCAAATGGTCCTGAGCTGAGGCATTTGAACATTTTGGGGGTCCATAATGATGAAAATAGGGGTCCTCGAGATACCTTGAATATATGAAAAATCTTAAAGGGCAACCAGTTTAGTTAGCCCAGGAAACAGTATAAAAATGTTGTTAAGAACAAAAATTTATAATCAAGCAGACCTGGGTACACATTCTTGTTTCATCACTTACTAGCTGGGCAAGAAACTTGACCCTGATTTCTCTCATTTGTGAAACAGGAGTATTAACGGTATCATCCTCAAGAGGTTGCTATGAGGATTAAATGAGAAAATTATGTAATGAGTTTAGTTTACTCAAAGAATAGGAGATGAGAAAGATGATAATGATGATGATTAGCTCTCTGCATGAGTTTAATATTACTCATATATATAGCTGTTTTAAAAGATTTAAGAATTAATATTACTCATATATATTTTGTCATTAATCAAAATGCTTGGAATCACTTAACCAATAAGGTTACTTATTCACTTCAGAGTTCAACAGAACAATAATACCTTGTCATCTTTCCAGCTTCCTGTGTAGACAATCCCATTAGGAGTGGTATGAATACCTATTCCATTTCTCTCAAAGATTCCAGAAGATGTTCTTGTACAGTCACCATCTAAACATAGAGAAATACTGAAGATTATAAACAAGAACTCTGTTGGACTAAATAATAAAGTATTTATGTTCAGGCCTAATCACAACTGCACCCCTATGGGTCTCTTTGGCTCCCTAGTGCTGAAACCAATGCGACCAGAGATGAGGAGCTCCATGGACCTAGAAGGTCTTGTAACCACTGAGCCTCAAGGGCCAGAAAGATTGACAGATCCCATAGGTTTCCAAGGGATACTGTCTAGACAACATTAGAGTTTAGATTTAAAATCTGTTCACCAATTAGTATTTCCATGTTATTTTATTTAATGAAGTTAATATCCCAATAGTAGTTTTATAAAATGTGACAGTCTCATTTTTTTGCTCTTAAGCTATTTAATTTTAGTCTGTATAGAAAAAGTAATTGAAATGTATGCTTACCATATTTGTCTCCATTTGGAAATATAAAGTTTATCTTATACACTTCTGTAGCTGTTTTAAAAGATTTAAGAAAAGTCACATAAACTTAAATATTTTTATGTCATAAGACCTATAACAAATGTGCTGTAAGAGTTAACCAAATCGACTCACTTCATATGATCACAAGCATATCATGATTACTTGCAATTCCCATAGTTTAGTGTAGGGTCCTGGGAAAATAAATACTTTTGTCTAGATGATCTATTTTTATTTATTTGTTTGTTTATTATAACAGCTTTATTACTATATAATTCACATACCACAAAACTTACCTTTTAAAAGTACAGTTTACTGTGTTTTTAGCATATTCAGAATGGTACAACTATCACCACAATCTAATTTTAGAATATCTTAATCACCTCCCAAAGAAATCCTGTACCCATAAGCAGTTATGCTCCATTCCCTTAATTCCCTGCCACCCCTCGCCCCAGCCCCTGGCAACCACTAATCTACTTTCTGTCGCTATGGATTTGCCTCTTCCGGACATTTCGTAGAAATGGAATCACATAATACGTGGTCCTTTGTGACTGGCTTCTTTTACTTAGCATAATGTTTTCAAGGTTCATCCATATGGTAGTATGTATCTGTACTTCATCTCTTTTTAAGGCTGAATAGTCCATTGTATGGAAAGAACATATTTTATTTATTCATTAGTTGATGGACTGTTGGGTTGTTTCCAGTTATGGCTATTATGAATAATGCTGCTATGGACATTCATGTATAAGTTTTTATTTCTTTTGGGTAGCCTATATGATCTATTCATTGTCTCACAGAGGTAAGGTAGAGTGAGGAATCTCTGATTTGGCAGTAGGAGGAAATAGAAAATAAAGAAAGATAGTAAGTGAGGAGGAGTAGGGTTGGGGGTCCAAACAGAATGAGACTGGGATGGAGACCAGGTGAAAAAAGAAATAAGAAAACCACGGGACAGAGGGGTGGGGGCAGGGGTGGAGGTGGGAGTGAGGAATCTATGCCTCAGAGCCCTGGGACATTTAGTGGATTAAAACACGAGAAACTTTTTCCAGTACTGAAGAAAACATATATGTAGAGAAGATAAGTAAACTCTAACTTCCAGGACAATAGAGTCTACTAGAATATTACTCAAAGTATGGTCCATGCATCAGAATCATCTGCAAGTTCCTAGGCCCTACCCTTTCCTACAGATTCAGAATCTCTATGGGTGGGGCAAAGGAACTGATATTTTTAATTTAAAAATTAATTTAGGTGCCAGTTGAGAAAGGCTGGAGGTTCATCCTCTTTGAGGAAAGAGTTAATAACACAATAGGTAGAAGACTTTAAAATGCTGTAACATCCTCATAGAGAAAAGGAGCGTGGAGAATCCTTGCGGCAGGAACAGGTGGTTACGAAAGAGAACCAATTAGCAATCTAAGAAATGAATAATATAATTGGTGAAATAAAACTCCTTAGAAGGGCTGAATAACAGAATGGATACAACTGAAAACTAAATTAGTGAACTGGAATACAAGGTTGAAAATTTTCCCGGAAAGAGGCACAAAGAAAAACAGAGGTTTCACCTGAGCAGAGCCTTTCTTCTCTCCCTTCACCCCGACTCCTCTAGGAGCCCCCACAATACTCTGGGCCTATCCCGACTATAGTACTCAGGGCCCTATTAAACTAGCGCTTTTGTGTCGGAATCCCCCATTACAATACGGGCTCGTCTAGGTCAGGGATGACGGATTAGTCAAATCTCTTTTCTCACCTTAGTGTCCAGCTCAGTGCTTAGTACTTACCGGTAGGAACTGAATGTCTAGTGAATGAATGGCTCTTGGGAAGCAATCGTTAAACGCTTTTTAAGCAGAGCACTTGATCATACAAGAAACCGAACTGTTTTCAATTGCCCTTAAATGGTTCCACATTCGAAGCTTTGTAACGTGAAAGTTAGAGGGAACCTAAGAGATCGCGACCATCTGACACCACAGAGGAAACTGAAACCCAGAGAGGTTGGCACTTGCCTAAGGTGTCACAACAGCGAATGAACGGCCAAATCAGACCTAGAATCCAGGTCTCCTGATTCCCAGGCCAAGGGCTCTCCGCGCCCCCACCCCACCCCCAGTGTAGACGCTCAGGAAATTTGTCACACCCGCACTGGTGTTACTAGGAGCCGAGCTCTGGCTCGATGCGAGTTCTTCTTAAAGGCGCTCTACCGCGCTCGGGGCGTTGGGAGGCGGGCACTCACTTGACATAGACGTGTTGGAAAGATTTTCTTGACTCTGCGATTCCCCTTGGGCCGCCACCTCGGCGGCCTGCAGGAAACCAAACGCTAGCTCAGCACCCAGTGCGACTCGGTTGCTGTGGCGACCAGGCACCTCTCACCCGGAAGCGAATATGCAAGGGGCGAGGCCGAGCCAATCAGAAGGCGCCAGGGCTGCTGGGCCGCGGCGGAGCAGCTCCAGGTGAGATCCGTGTGGTGGCCGAGACCTGGCGGGACCCCTCGCCCCTGGGCGCTCCGTCGTGACAGCCGCCCGGAGAAGCAGCGCAGCGAGCCCGGTACGGCCTCCCCTTCCGCGGGCGAGGGATGTGTGGCCTTGTGCGTGCTCTGCGCGTCGCCTTGCTTGTCAGTGTACGGACCCTTCTACCGCCTCGCTCTCCACGAGTGATCAGGCCCTGAGGACCATCCCAGGGCGGTGGGATCCAGCCTGTCTAGCTGGGGCCTGTGAGTCTGGACCAGCAGGGGCCCAGGCCCTGGGACCGGGCCAAGTGGGGGTCGGCACCTGAGGTTGCCCACGCTCAGGTTGGAGGCGGGGGAGCTGAATTCAGGGTCGGAGCGGGGAACAGAGTTGCACTGGAGGGGCTCAGGCTTCGTTTCTTGTCTCTGTCTCCATCTCAAGTGGTTATTTGGGGAGGGGACTGGGGACGACGTATGCTGGAAGAAAGGTACCAGGTCTGGGTATCTGCATATTCAGAGATTTGCCTGGAAGTGGAGTGAGCTGTGGTCGGTTTTCAGTGCCCAGCTTCGTGATTCTGTTCCTGGGAGGCCAAACTTGGGTGTGACACAAAGGATGCACTTCGAGCCAAACTTAGGTTCCTGTGTCCATGGTGAAGAAAGATAGTTGGAATCTTCCCAGGCTAAATGGAATAGAATAGTGGAATCTATCCATGTGGATTATACCACCTAATTCCTATTCCCTAGAAAACGTCTGGGGAGAGTCATATTGGATGCAACCAGCAAGTGTTCGTTTAAATTTTGAGAGCAGGTCTCAGATAAAATTTTAAAGGTACCATTTACTGGGTTGGTGTGAGACAAGTTGTTGATGGCTCTTTAGGCAAGCTAGCTGTGACTTGGTCTGGTTGGCTAGCCACTAATTCTTTTTTTTCAATGGGAGTGCAGTGTCTTCTTGCTTTTTCTTAATGTTTCTTACTTCACAAACTTACCTGGGCTGGGTGCTTTTTGAGATGAAGCTCTGATCTTTCTGTCTGATTTGTATATCTTTTCCCTTTTTCTAAATTTTAGAAATAATAGGTAATTATTAATGTGCAACCTTAGAGAATTCAGTTTGTCCCATTGTTTTGGTCTCCCATTAAGCTTTTAATGACCCTACATTTTTGTATGTGTATATGTACCATTGTTTTTACAGAAGAACTTGAGGTAGTTGGACTTCTTTCTTATGATGTTCTTACCTAAGAGCATCTGAAGTCAGAGCAAACTTGTAATGATGGAGTTTTAAATTTGGATTGGAAGAGTATATTAACCGTATTTTTTATTTTCTATATTTTGTGATGTTTTGACATCTTGCAGGCCTAGCTGGCCAGGAAGAAATTGCCCTTCCCAGGGCTAGCTAGTTAACGACTCATCTGTGAACACGCCTTTCATATGCAAACCAACCAATCCTGTGCCCATACTCTCAACTACCTCCTTTATCTAATTCTCACACCCAAGCTGATAATTCCTCTGTCCTAAATCAACCCAGGGCCAGGTACCAGGCAACTAGAGACAGCCCCTATGCCCCAAAGTCTGCTGGAATTATTCAAACTAGCCAATCCTAAATGGTTTACCCTGCCCTGCCTCACCTTTCCTGTGGAAACCCCAAGAAAGGCTGTGGCCCATGCCTTCCCCTGGCTCCCTTCTGCCTCCTAACACTGGTGCTTCCCCGTGGCCCGGCATGGCATGGCATGCCTCTCCTTTCTAGCGGAACTGTGAGTAACGTTAAACTTTTCTTTCGATGGCGTTGACCTCTCAATCACCTTTATAAATTAAGACCCAGGCACAAATCAAGGAAGGACTGGCTTATCATTAAACTTTGAATTGAAGATACAAGGTACATATGTGTAGGGTAAGGGGGAGATATGGTAGAAAGAATTTCAGCTTTCGAGTCAAATGGATTGTTTCAAACCCTGACCCCAGAGTTTGCTTCTATAGTTGGTGACATTAGGTGAGTCATATAATTTATCTATACTCTAGTTTCCTCCTCTGTAAAATATAGAAAACAATATTTATCTTATCAGAGTTTTAGGAGATTAAATGAAATAATCTTACCTTTCCCCTCAATGCAGACTGGTATATCCAACTGATACCAAGCAAGGGCTCTATCTGCTTGCTGCAAGATAAAAGATCAAGCTGGGGATGGTAGAGAAAGAACTTTAATAAGCCATAAGCTAGCATATCGGAAGATGATGAACTATCATCCTCAGCAAACCTATCTTAAAGGGGAACTGATTTGGAAATGACTTTGGAAATAAGGCAGACAGGTTTGGGGAGGGGGCTCAGAAATGTCAGAGGATGGATGACCGCAGAACGTTGAGTGCTTCTTCATAGCAGATCTGCTGAATGCAGCATTCCTGAGGAATTGAAGAAAACCTCAGTTACTTCTTTATCTGGGACAGAAGGAACCGTTTGGGCAGAGGACAAGTTATTCTTTCTACCAGTCACAGGGTAGCTTGCCTATGTGCATTTCTTAAGCTTGTCTGGTCTGAATGACTGCAGTAGTTTCCTAACTGGCCTTCTGGTTTCTCCTCACCTCTCTACAGTCTTTTTATTCTTCCCATAGCAGCTAGAGTAATTGTTTTAAAACATAAGTCAGTTGTATCAAGCTTTTGCTTCAGCTCTCTAGTGACTTCCTATTATATTTAGAATAAAATTCGAAGTCCTTCCCAGGGCCTAGATGGCCTTCTCTACTCTCTGTCCTCATCCCCTTTCCTCACTTCACTGCAGACCCACCAGAATCCTGACCGTTTATCAAGCCCAGTGCATTGAAGACGTTCTGGACTCGGCACCTTTGCATTTATTATGGCTTCTGCTTACAATGCTCTTTTCACAAATATTTCATGGCTTATTCTCTCAGTATGTTCAGGTTTCTGCTCAAATGTGATCTCAGAGAGATGACCACTTTTACCTGACCACTCTATCTAAAATAACAGCCTCAGAGTTTTGCTTTTTCATCAAAACACTTAACTGATACTATATATCTATTTATTTGTTATTTGTCTTACAAAAAAAAGAAATTTTGTCTTTTTTGCTATTATATCTCTAGGATCTGGCACAAAATAAGTGCTCAATAAGTATTTGTGGAATGAATAAATAAATGAAGGAATCTCCATACTCTTATCAGTCATTTATTCAACTTTCAGTCATTCCACAAATACATATTGAATACATACTATATGGCAGACACTGTGTTATAGTTGCAGTGGTAATCAAAATATACGTAATCCTTGCCTTCAGAGAGCTTTTGGAGAGAAGGAGGGGGGAGATAAACACAAAATAAATGCTGAATATGTATAATTATGAAAGATTTTGAAGAAAAGCATATCAAGAGACCTAATTCAATTTCCTCATATTTGTGAGTTTCCCAAATTTTTTCCTGCTTTTGATTTCTAATTTCATCCCACCATGGTTGCAAAACACACTTTGTATTATTTCTTTTTTAATTTATTGAGGTTTGTTTTATAGCATAGCATATAGTCTGTCCTAGAAATTTTCCTTGTCCACGTGAGAAAAATGTGTATTGATGTTGGGTAAAGTGTTCTATAGATGTCTTTTAGGTCTAGTTGGTTTATACTGTTTCAAGTCTTCTGCTTCCTTGTTGATCTTGTATCTAGTTGTTCTTTACCATTGTTGAAAGTGGGATATTGAAGCCTCCTACTGTTATTATTGCAGTGTCTATTTCTCTCTTCATTTCTGTCAGTTGTTGCTTCATGTATTTTGGTACTCTGTAATTAGGTACATATATGTTTATAATTGTTATATCTTCCTGATGGATTGACCCTTTTATCGTTATGAAATGTCCTTCTTTGCCTCTAATAACATTTTTTGCTTTCAAGTCTATTTTGTCTGTATTAACATAGCCACTCCATCTTTCTTGTGGTAGCTCTTTGCATGATTTATCTTTTTCCATCCTTTTGCTTTTCATTTCTTTGTATCTTTGAATTTAAAGTGATAAGTATGGGGCCAGCCCAGTGGCGTAGCAGTTAAGTTTGTGTGTTCTGCTTCAGCAGTCCAGGGTTGCCAGTTTGGATCCTGGGTGCAGACCTACTCACCGCTCATTAAGCCATGCTGAGGGGGCGTCCCACATAGAAGAACTAGAAGGACCTAGGATATACAACTATATCCTGGGGTTTTAGGGAGGGGAAAAAAAAGAAAAAGGAAGATTGGCAACATATGTTAGCTCAGGGCCAATCTTCCTCAAAATAAAATAAAAGAAAGTGATAAATAAATAGACAGCATATAGTTGGGTCATGTTTTTTATCCAGTCTGATAACCTGTCTTTTGATTGAATTGTTTAATTCGTTCATACTTAATGTTATTATTGATATAGTAGGATTTACATCTGCCATTCTACTTTTTGTTGTCTATATGTCTCATGTCTATTTTGTTTTTCTGTTCCTATTTTACTGCTTTCTTTTGTATTGTCATTAAGTGAATATTTTCTAATGCAGTATTTTAATTTCTTTAATGATTTTTTCCAGTATTTTTTTTTGAGTTTTCGGTTTGTTTTTTAGTGACTGCTCTAGGGTTTATCATCTACATCTTAACGTATCAGAATCAGCTTCACATTTATACTAGCTCAATTTCAGTAATATATTTAGTAATATATATGAGAGTAATATTACTCTCATATACAGTCATGAGTTGCTTAACGATGAGGATACGTCCTGAGAAATACATTGTTAAGTGATTTTGTCATTGTGTGAACGTCATAGAGTATACTTACACAAACCTAGATGGTATAGCCTACTATACACCTCGGCTATATGGTACTAGTCTTATGGGACCACCATTGTATATGTGGTCCATCATTGACTGAAATGTTGTTTTGTGGCTCACAACTGTAGCCACATTCATTTCCCCTCCTTTTTGTGGTGTTATTGTTATACATGTTAGATCTATTAATATTACAAACCCAACAGTACATTGTTATAATTATTACCTTATCTGTAGTCATTTTTTTAGCCCAATACAACTATGCTCCCACCAACTTGCTTTGTGCTGTTACTGGCAAATATATTATATTTCTATATATTATAGGCCCCAGTATTATATCATATACATATTATTTTATACAATTGCTTTTTAAATTGGTTATGCAAAGGAGAAAAATATGCATTTTTACTTTTTTATTATTATGTAATTACCTTTACAGGTGCTTTTTGTTTTTTTGTGTGGATTCAGATTACCATCTAGGGTCACTTGCTTCAGCCTGAAGAACTTCCTTTAGTATTTCTTGTAAAGCAAGTCTGATGTCAACAAATTCTCTATTTTTATCTGGGAAAGTTTTTATTTCACCTTCATTCTTGAAAAATTGCTTTTCTGGATATAGGATTCTTGGTTGACAGTTCTTTGAGTACTTTGTATATATTATGTCACTGCCTTCTGGCCTCTGTTGTTTCTGCCAAAAAGTCAGCTGTTAATCTTATTGGGGTTACACCTGTAAGTGACAAGTTGTTTTTCTCTTACTACTTTCAAAATTTTCTCCATGTCTTTAACCTGCAACACTTTTACTATAATGCGTCTGTTTATGGATCTGTTTGTCTTTATCCTACTTGGAATTCTTTGAGCTTCCTGGATGTGTAGGTTATTGTCTTTCAATAAATTTGAGAAATCTGCCATTATTTCTTTGAATATTTTTCTGCTCTTTTCTCTTTCTCCTATCTTTCTGGTACTCCCATTATGCATACTACTAACTTTGGGTTAATTTGTTCTTTTTTCTAGTTTCTTGACATTTACATTTTGGTTTATTTGAGATCTTTCTTTTTTCTTAATGTAGACATTTATCACTATAAAATTCACTCTTGGAACTCCTTTTGCTGTATCCTATAAGTTTTAGTATGTTTTGTTTCCCACTTTCAGTTGTTTCAAGATATTTTTAAATTTCCCTTTTGATTTCTTCTTTGACCCATTGGTTGTTTAGGAGCATGTTATTTAGTGTCCACATATTTATGAGTTTTGAAGTTTTTCTTCTGTTATTGATTTCCAGTTTCATATCATTGTGGCCAGAAAAGATGCTTGATATGATTTCAATCTTCTTAAATTTGTTAGGACTTGTTTTATGGCCTAACATATAATCTATCCTGAAGAATGTTCCATATGCACTTGAGAAAAATGTGTGTTCTGCTGCTGTTGGATGGAATGTTCTAGGTATATCTGTTAGGTCCATTTGGTCTAAATTGTAGTTCAAGTCCACTGTTTCCTTATTTGATTTTCCATCTGAATGGTCTGTCCATTGTTGAAAGTGGGGTATTAAAGTCCCCTATTATTATTGTATTGCTGTCTAGTTCTCTCTTCAGATATGTTAATATTTGCTTTATATATTTAGGTGCTGTGATATTTGGTACATAAATATTTACAATTGTTAGATCTTCTTGATGAATTGACCCCTTTATCATTAAATAATGACCTTCTTTGTCTCTTGTTACAGTTTTTGACTAGTAAAGTCTATTTTGGCTGATACAACTATAGCTGTCCCTGCTCTCTTTTGGTTTCCATTTGCATGGAATATCTTTTTCCATCCCTTTGCTTTCAGTCTATGTGTGTCCTTAAAGCTGAAGCAATACTATTGTAGGTAGTATGTAGTTGGGTCTTGATTTTTTTATCCATTCAGCCACTCTGTCTTTTGATTGCAAAATTTAGTCTGTTTACATTTAAAGTAATTATTGATAGGTAAGGGCTTACTATCACCATTTTGTTCGTTGTTTCCCGGGTGTTTTATAGATTCTTTGCCCCTTTCTACCTCTCTTGCTGTCTTCCTTTGTGATTTGATGATTTTTTGTGGTGGTACACTTTGATTCCTTTGTCTTTTGTGTATCTACTATAGATTTTTGCTTTGTAGTACCATGGGGCTTACATAAAACACCATATAGTTATAACATTCTATTTTAAACTGACAGCAGCTTTACTTCTATTGTGTACAGAAGCTCTACACTTTACTCCCTGCTTTGATTCCTTTATCTTTTGTGTATCTACTATAGGTTTTTGCTTTGTGGTTACCATGAGGCTTACATAAAACATCATATAGGGGCCTGCCCTGTGGCTTAGTGGTTAAGTGCACGTGCTCCGCTACTGGTGGCCCAGGTTCGGATCCCGGGCGTGCACCGACGCGCCGCTTCTCTGGCCATGCTGAGGCGGCATCCCACATACAGCAACTAGAAGGGTGTGCAACTATGACATACAACTATCTGCTGGGGCTTTGGGGGAAGAAAGGAGGAGGATTGGCAATAGATGTTAGCTCAGAGCTGGTCTTCCTCAGCAAAAAGAGGAGGATTGGCATGGATGTTAGCTCAGGGCTGATCTTCCTCGGGAAAAAAAAAAACCATAACGTCGTATAGTTATAACATTCTGTTCTAAGCTGATAGGAACTTAACTTTGATCACATACAAAAGCTCTATACTTTTATTCCCCTCAGACAAAATCTCTGAGCCTGGGCTTTGTTCCTGAAAGTAAATATGTAAATATAAATTTTTTTATCAAATCACATATTAAACACGTGAAAACATCTCTTCTCAACTAGAGTTTTTTAAACCTTATACCAGACCTAATCAAATTAGAAGGTAGGATTGGGGTCTAGGCATGTGCATTTTGAAATTTCTGCATGTATTTCTGATGCACATCCCTGGTTAAGAAATCTGTGTCAGAGAAACTCACTAAGTATTAATCCTAAGGGGGATGTGCTTGTAAATCTTTTTGTGAAGCAATTTATGCGTGCTTCCCTTAAATTGGCTCTTTTAAAATGTGCATTTTCCTTTATTTCTTTAAAATAGGCTACATCTGACAAACAAAGGATTATTATACTTGTCTGATTTTATGATGTCTGTATTACTTTTTTTCTCTTGCAGGTGAAAATGAGTTCTTCAGTAAGAAGAAAAGGCAAACCAGGCAAAGCAGGTGGAAAGGGGTCTTCCAGAGGAGGAAGAGGAGGCAGGAGTCATGCTAGTAAATCTCACGGAGGTGGCAGCGGTGGCGGTGGTGGTGGTGGTGGCGGCAATAGAAAGGCCTCAAGTAGAATTTGGGATGATGGCGATGACTTTTGTATCTTCAGTGAATCAAGGCGCTCATCCAGGTCATTATACTCTTTGAATGTTCAAAGATGGAAACAGTATCAATTCCTAATCTATGGGACAACAGATGGCTAAGAGAAAGGAAGAAAAATGCCAAATAATTCTGGTCATATTAATTGTTCCTCTTGTTTTAAAACCTTGTAATCCCCCTCTTTGTAACCTTTTCTAAAGGCATGATGGCAAATAACACCTTTTTTTTTTGGAAGGTTGAAATCTGAAGTTAACTTTAACTTCCACATGACACTGTGAATTGAGTGTAATACTGTTTCTGTAACCAACGTTACTAGGAAAGTAAATATTGGAAATGGTGAAAATCGTTTTAAGTATTTCTTAGGCATTATAGTCTGAAGGTCCCAAAATGTGACCTGACTGGCACTCTGTCTTTCTAGTTGATGATCACTTATCTATTTTCCAACCAGATCAGCCAAATCTTCATTGGTGCTTCATGTGATTATTGGTGACAGGTGTCATATTCAGGCTTCTCTCATATCCAACTTTTAAATAATGAATAAATTCTGATAATTATAATGAATATTTAATGAAAGTAAAGTGTTATGCAATATAAATATAAAATTCTCATTGTCTCTCAAACTGCACTGTGAGCTGTTTACTGGAATTTTTAGAGATGGAAAGACTTCTGTAAAGCTCTACACACATACACACACACACATACACACATTCTTTTGTGGGAATAATTCTCAACTAAACGTTAGTTAGAAAGGAATATAGATGAGTGCTGAAGTTTAACTGCATCATACATGCTTTTAACTTAAATGAGTTCAATCATATGCATTCAGGAAAAAAAGAAAAAGGGAAACAAATAGGATTTAAGTAGTTTAAACTTGCCGCTAAATGAATCTGGGCCCTGTAGTGAGCAAGATATGGAGAGAGGAATACGCTATTCCCTCAGGCAGTCTCAGTTTCCAAGTGCTTTTTGTAGTTTAAGCCTCTTGATGCACTGAATGTGTGATATTAGGGTTTAAATATATGTTTTTCGTACATGGTCCCTAACATAACCAAATACTTCATCTGCTATTCAACAGAGAGTCTACATTTTTTTCCATTCTAGAAGAAAAATGGTCATTTTGGACATATTGAGAGATAATATATCAGTCTCAAACTTGACACCTTTTTAAAGAATCTTCCAGAATAATTTTAAATTATGTTTTCACTTTAGCTGCTGATTTAAGAACCTAACTTCTGAGTTAGATGCAGCTCAATTCTTTTTGAAAACATAGACATTATAGATTCTTAGAGTCTCAGACGTTTATTCATGCAGCAAATATTTACTGAGTGCCTCCTATGCACCAGGCACTGTTTAGGGACTAGGATTACAGCAATGAATAAAATATTGTCCTTGTCTTCATAGGAGGAGTTTTGAGTAGAAAGACCATAAACAAATGCATAATATGTCAAGTTTAAGTGCTGTGGGGAAAAATAAAAGAGGGTAAAAGGGATAGAAAATACCAAACGATTGTTGGTATTTTTAAATAGTTGCTATTTTATGTAGTGTGATCAGAGAAGCCTTCTCTAATAATGTGTAATTTGAGCAGGAAGAAGAAGGAATTGAAGGAGTGAGCTGTGAAGCTATCTGAGGGAAAAACATTCAAGGCAGAGGGAACAGCAAGTACAAATTCTCTAAGGCAGGAATGTGCTTAGAAGGTTTAGGAAATGGCAAGGAAGCCATGTGGCTAGAGTGGATGGGTAAGAAGGAGAGTGATAGGCAGTTAGATCCAAGAGGCTACACTGTGTAGGATCTTATAGGCAGTTATAAGGACTTGGGCTTTTGCTCTAAGATGGGAAGCCATTGCAGGTTTGAGGCAAGGGTGTGTGACATCAGTCATTCTGGCCAGAGTTGCTACTGTTCAATATATGCCTTTATGTGAATTAGAAAATAGTGCCCCTTTCTTTGGGCAGTTACAGCCCCAGGATGCACAGCCTGGCAAATAGAGCATAGACTGGATTTTAGCTCTTGCTGTGCCCTCCTCCCTCATCCTCTTCCCTCCTCCTCCCCGCCAGGAGCCTTTGCACAGTGTATAGTCTCTGCAGCCATACTCAGTAGCCCTGCCTTAGTGTGCTGTGTGGAGAATAGACTACCGGGGGACATGGGTTGGAAGCAGGGAGACCAATTAGGAGGTATTCTCCAAGTGGAGATGTCATAGACAATTTAATATATAAGTCTGGAGTTCAAGAAAAAGAAAGAGGCTAGAGAAGTAAATGTATGAGTCCACTATGAATAAATACTATTTAAAGCTATGAGATTGGATGAGATAGAATATAGATAGAGAAGAGGTCTGAACTTTGAGCCCTAGGGCACTTTAGGCTTTAGAGCTGAAATAGGTTAGGAGAATCAAACAGAAGCGATGGAGGAGTTGCCAGTGAAGTAGGAGGAAAACTAAGAGAGTGTGGTTTCTGGAAGTCAAAGAATAAAGGTGTTTGGGGCCGGCCCTGTGGCATAGTGGTTAAGTTTGTTTGGTGTGCTCCACTTTGGCAGCCTGGGTTCATGGGTTCAGATCCCAGGCGCAACCTACACCACTCCTCAGCCATGCTGTGGCGGTGACCCACATATAAAATAGAGGAAGATGGGTACAGATATTGGCTCAGGGCTAATCTTCCTCAAGCAGAAAAGAGGAAGATTGGCAATGGATCTTAGCTCAGGGCGAATCTCCCTCAGCAGAAAACAAAAAAAGAAAGGTATTTTAAAGGGGAGTATCTAGTCAGACTGGGTTGGATACTGAAAGGGGATACTTAAAGCAAAAATTGCTTCTGATAGGTCAAGAAAAATGTGCACTGACAGTTATCCGTTGGATTTAGCAATGTAGATAGCATGGGTAACCTTGACAAGAAGAAACCTTGATTGGAATGTGTTTCAGAGAGAAGAGGCAAGAAAGTAGAGACAAAGACAATTATTAACCCTTTTGAGGAGTTTTGCTATAAAGGGGAGGGGAGGGAGGAGAGAGAGGGCAATAGCTTGAGTGGGATATGCAGTCAAAGGGACGATTTGTTTGGTTTGGTTTTGGGTTTTTCTCTTTTTTTACTGAGGAAGATTCGCCCCAAGCTAACATCTGTTGCCAGTCTCTTTTTGCCCAAGGAAGATTAGCCCTGAGCTAACATCTGTGCCAGTCCTCTTCTATGTTGTATGTGGGTCACTGCCGCAGAATGGCCACTGATGAGTGGTGTAGGTCCGCACCTGGGAGCTGAACCCATGCCGCCGAAGTGGAGCATGCTGAACCCAACCACTAGACCACAGGGCCAGCCCCTGGTTTGGTTTTTTAAGATGGTAGACATTATATAGCATGTCTATATGCTGTTGGGAATGATCCAAAGGAGAATGAAGAATTGATGATCCAGAGAGGAGGATAAGTGCCAAATGATTTCCTGAGGAGATTAAAGAGATTGGGATACAGTGTACAAATAGAGGGATTGACTTTAGGATCAAGGATGATTCATCCTTGGTAACAGGAAGGAAGGCAAAGTATAGGGGTATACAGATAAGTGGGGGTTGAGTAGGGAAGTTCTCCCTCCCCTTTTTTTTTATCAGTCACGAGGAAACAATCAGACACATCCGAATTGTGAGAATTTCTACCAGACAGCTGGTCTGAGCCCCTCAAAAAAGTCAATGTCAGGAAATAGGTGAGAGAACTTCTAAATTAAAGCAGTTTGAAAAAAAGATAACTAAATATCATTTTTTATTAGATAATCAAAAAATCTGTAGAGGACATGATGGAGGCAATTAGGAACTGTGAGTATGGATTCTATGTAGGAGGATATTGTATCACTATAAAATGTTTTGTAAGTGATAATAGTATTATGGTTATGTAAGAGAATATATCTGTTCTTAGGAAATACGTGCTGAAGTAGTCAAGAGTGAATATGATGTCTGCAGCTTACATGCAGATGAGTCAGTGATTTATGCATATACATGTATATGGAGAGATGAGGGCAGATATTTAGGCATTATGTGTGTGTAGAGAGAGAAACAGGAAGAGAAGTGCGTAAGTGTGTGTATGCGTATACGTATGGCGAATGTTAACAATTGGTGAGTCTAGGTAAAAGGTTTGTATTTCTGTATGTTTAAAATTTTTCAGAACAAAAGGTTAGAGGAAATGATGGATTTGGGGTAACATTTCTTTTCAGAAGTTGTAACCAAGTGGTTAAAATCCACAATTGATTCTATTTTCTCCTTTGTTATTCACTTTTGCAAGTGTAAATGTGTGGTTCATTTCAAAGTCTCAATAATGTATTAGATTTTAAATACAGAGAGAGTTTCTTCCATTTCTCTGGATTTGTGAAAATTTATAGTGAAACATGCCAAACAAAAAAAGAAAAGAAATTTAGTGAATAAAGTTAAGCTTTAGAACTTATTATTGTTTTAAATATTAAAACGAGTCCCTAAAAAAATCTAAATTCCAACAATGAAAGAATGGTGAAATAAATTCAAGTATATCTATATCTATATGTAACCATTTAAAATTATGTTGTAGGAGAATACTTAATTTTAGAGAAATGCCAGTTTTATTTTGATAAGGAAATAAAGCCATTATAAAAGATTATATAATGCGGTGCAATTTTATAAAAAACATATATGAAAAAGAGTGATGTGAATTAGGGTGACTTCTGTTTTCTTCTTTGTTCTTTATTTTTCGTGTATTTATTATTTTATTTTTGTAATCAGGAAATAATGATAATTTAGGTAAATGTTTCAAATATAGGGCCTAATATTCACAAGTAAGATGGAACTCTTGATTGTTTTCAGATTAGGTGCCTAAAGTAGTATGAAATAAATACTTTTTGTGTGTAGCATATTTCTTTTGAAAGTCCTCTAGTGCAGAGGGAGTCATCATAGCATTGCTTTTTCCAGAGGATTCTTGAGTTAGTGAAGCCACATTTAATGATTACAAATCTGATCAGGTTTTTTTCCCAGCGGTTCCAATATAATGAAGTCTGGAATATACTACAGAAAATGGAGAATCTTCACATTCATGACCATCTTTTGTAAGATACTTGACAGTCTAGTTCGTGTTGTATGTATTTGGGGACTTTAACAGAGAGTGTAAAAATTCTGATCACAGGTAAATGTGTAATTTTGTTCTTGTATCCTTTGCAGACCTAGCAACAGTAGCGTAAGAAAAGGGGAGGCACGCCCCAAATGGAAGCCCGAAGCCAAAGTGCCCCTTCAGACTCTGCATATGACTTCTGAGAATCAGGAGAAAGTGAAAGCTCTTCTCCGAGACCTGCAAGAACAAGATGCAGATGCTGGATCTGAGTAAATTATTTTATTTGAGTAAATTATTATAGTAAGGAAGATGTATTGGCAGTGTGAAGGTCCTGTGTGTCTTTGGAATACTGTATCAATACTGATCCTGTTGTGGCTATATAATTAGTTGGAAGTGAGCCAAGAGAAATACAAGAATAATTATTCAGCAATAGTTTTAGAATGAGTTTGTTTTGCAATATCTGTGAGCAATAGTACAGATTGCCTTTTCATCTTTATTTTTTTTTTCTAGGACTGTGCTAATACGGATTCAGTGATTGATTTATTGACAGCTTTCCAAATAAAACTTTGTAGTGAACAAGTAGAAGTATTATTCTAGGAGCAAATATTGAGTTGATGAGATGAGGTCTTAAGATTACACTTCTCATGACCATCGGCCTTAGAGAAACAATTTTTACTCTTGGCTATATTGCTTTGTGATTTCAATTGGAGAAGTTAATTCTTTCATTTGCCAGAGTTAATGAGTGGTCAGTCATGAACAGCTCAATTTCCATCCTAACTACAAATCTCTTATATGTCTTAGATTTAGGAAAAGTGGTTTTATATCAGAGCAAAAAATTAGGGGGATTTTTATGAATAAGAAGAGAGAGAGAGGATAGCCAAGGCTTCTGTGGTTAAGAATACAGGCTCAAGGGTCAGACTGCCTTGGTTAAAATCTGTAGTTGCTCTTTATAACCTTCAGCAGTTACTAATCCTCTCTAAGTTTTAGTTGATCATCTGAAAAGTGGAAATTCCAATATAATCTGGTTGAGTTACTGGGAAGATTTTAAAAGAGATAGTACATATAAAACACTTAACATAGTATCTGGAATGTAATAAATGCCCAATAAATGTTAATTGCCAAGATATAAATTAATAGGTCAATAAAAGATTAAATGAGTGACTGAATAGTGGTCAGGATCCTATGTCCTTTGGCTTCTCAAATTAAATTCTTAGACTCTTGCTGAATTTTTTTTGAAGTAAGTAGAAATTAATGTCTAATATATGAAAATGTTACCTTTGTCAGAAGAGGCATTTCTGAGGAGGAGGAAGATGACGAGCCTGATTGTGATGATGAGCAGTACTGGTCAGCTGGACGAGAAGCTTCCCTTGTTCCTGATGCTGATCCTTTGGAATATGCTGGCTTAGGCCCAGTGGAGCCTTATAATCCAGAATTTACAGTCTCACTATTTGCAGTGCAAAAACTCTCCAGGTGATTGCTGTCAACATTTATGGGAGTTGGGGGAGAATTCAAGAAAACTGACATCATATTATAAATCCACCTCCCACTCCTTGAATACTTTTCTGTTGTGTGGGTTCCAACAGTGCCTGATATGCCTAATATCCTCTCTTTTAGGATAGGGAAATAAAGGAGGAATTAGTATTATCAAGGATGCTTTTTCAAAACAGAAACCCTGCCTATACATAGTTATAACTTCACATAAATTTCACTTCTGTGATTTGATATTACTCAGTCTTTTTTGTCATGTTTCGCACTTGGCAGGTATGGTTTCAACACGGAACGCTGTCAAGCAGCACTGAGGACTTGCGGTGGAGATGTGGGGGCATCACTAGAACATCTTCTCACCCAGTGTTTTTCAGAGACATTTGGCGAGAGGATGAAGGTGTCTGAGGCAGTTGCCCATATAAGCTTGGATGAGTGTGTGGAACAGCGTCAGGAAGAGGCATTTGCTCTCAAGTCAATCTGTGGAGAAAAGTTTATAGAAAGAATTCAGAACAGAGTCTGGACCATTGGATTAGAACTGGAGTATTTGACAAGTAAATTCTGCAAATCCAAGCAAAAGGAAAGTACCAAAAATGTACAGGAGACTTCACTTGAAATCTGTAAATTTTACCTCAAAGGAAATTGTAAATTTGGATCAAAATGCAAATTTAAACATGAAGTGCCCCCAAATCAAATTGTCGGAAGAGCAGAAAGACGTGTGGATGATTCTCATCTTAATGCCAACGAAGATGCATCTTTTTTATATGAACTTGAAATTCGATTTTCTAAAGACCACAAATACCCCTATGAAGCTCCCCTTGTGGCCTTTTATTCCACCAATGAGAATCTACCTCTTGCTTGTCGTTTACATATTTCTGAGTTCCTTTATGGCAAGGCCTTGATATTTGCAGAAACTTCAGAACCTGTTGTATATTCTTTGATAACCCTTTTAGAGGAAGAATCAGAAATAGTGAAGTTACTAACAAATACCCATCACAAGTACAGTGTCCTTCCTGTGAACTTTCTGCCAATATCCTCTGGGACCAGAATAAATAATCCTGTCTGTCGTAAACCAGTGATTCCAAATAATTCTTTTGTTTCAAATCAAACTCCAGAAGGTATGTAAGGCATTGATCACATGGATGGTGTTGTGAAGGGGGACATTCAGAATTGTAGATTAAAGAAGTCAAAGGTTCTGAGGGCTGGTCTAGCATCTCCCAGAGATCTTGGGCAAGTCATTCTCCTCAGTCCGTGGGCAAAAGGGAGTGAGAATCCCCTGAACTATGCCTTGACTTTAATTGTAAGGCCTAATTTTGTCACTGTATTCGGGCTCCCTGAATTGAAAGTTGATGGTGATGATAAATTTATTCTAGCAGTTGAGGGGTTGGAAGAACCTTAAAGCATCTTCCCAGAAAATGTGTTTCATTTAATTCATTTGGTTCTAATGTTTACTTCTGATACTTTATATGGGATTACTTTCAAATGAGTTTTTAGAAATACTTCTTTTTCTATACCACTATCCTTACCCTACTGCTTTTAGTACACTAGACCCCCAAAATTCCTCAGAGTAGGGCTATCTTTATGAATCCCTAAATCTTCAACTAAAGGAATGTTTGTGCAAGCTTCTGGCTTTATTCAGACCCAGGTTTGCTGTACAGATTCTTACACCACAAGTGCACCCTCTTTTCAAAGTTCATCAAAGAGTTCTCTCTTATTTGTTGTCATCTTTCTTTCAGAGAAACAAGTTTTTGTTATTTTACCAGAGTTGCTAGGTAGATGTCAATAAGTAGAGAACAATGAAACTGCACTGAGATGTGTATGCTGGACAGTTGGCTAGGTTTACTCACTAGCCACTTGACTCATTCCCAATGTCAGCTTCTAGCATGTGGGATTCAAATGTTTTCCACGAGAAATGACAAATTGTGTGTCGTGCACTTTTTTTTAAGTAACAGCTTTATTGAAATATAATTAATATAATTTACATACCAGAAAATTTTCTTTTTGGTGAGGAAGATTGGCCCTGAGCTAACGTCTGTTGCCAATCTTCCTCTTTTTTTTTTTTGCTTGAGGAAGATTGTCGCTGAGCTCACACCTGTGCCAGTCTTCCTCTTTTTTTTTTTGTATGTGGGCTGCCACCACAGCATGGCCTGATGAGTGGTGCTTAGGTCTGCGCCTGGGATCCGAACCCACGAACCCCGGGCTGCTGAAGCAAAGCGTGCAAACTTAACCACTATGCCCACTGGCCAAAATTCACTCTTTTAAAGTGTACAATTCAGTGACTTTTAATATATTCACAGGGTTGTACAACCATGACCACTATCTAATTCCAGAACATTTTCATCACCCCAAAAAGAAACCCCATACCTATCAGTGTCACTTGTCATCTCTTCTTTTCCCCAACCCCTGACAATCACGAATCTACATTCTATCTCTGTGGATTTCCCTCTTGTGGACATTTCATAGAAATGGAATCATGCAACATGTGGCTTTTTGTGATTGCCTGCTTTCACTTAGCATAATGTTTTCAAGGTTCATCCATGTTGCAGCATGTATCAGTACTTCATTCCTTTTTAATGCTAAATAATATTCCATTATATGGACATATCACATTTTGTTTATCGATTCATCATTTGATAGACAGTTGGGTTGTTTTGTGTCATGGAATTTTAGGAACACTTGCAAATAGTTTCAACTTTCAGTTAATTCCTTGAATGTAAAAAGTCTATTGGATTAACAAGGCATGCCACGATTTTGTCTTCTTTGTTTTTAATTTGGTTTAACGATACCAACTTATACTTGATTAAAGTTTATTTGAAGATGCATTTTAAGTTCTTTAGCAGTTACGGTAGTAGTATTGAAATGAATGAACCTGCTTTATTCAATATTTAACTTTTTCTCCGTTTTATGATTTTGTTGTTAATTTTGTTGGATAGTGACCTCCCCCTTTGCTAAAGAAAGGGCTCCATATCGAAAATGTTTCCTTTTATCCCCTTCAAGTTGAAAAAGAATCAGAACCTGAGGAGGAGACAGATGAGGATGAAGGTCCTGCACCAGTTATAGTGGAGAATGAAAGCTATGTGAACCTTAAGAAAAAGATTTCCAAAAGATATGACTGGCAGGCAAAATCAGTACATGCTGAAAATGCTAAAATCTGCAAGCAGTTCCGAATAAAACAGGTAGGGTGTTCGGAGAGAATGGCTATCATTGCCTCTCTAAAGTATGGATGAAGGGATTAGGAATTAGGAAGCTTTGGCTACCCTGCCTAGTATACTTTGGTTTTTTTTCACTCTGAGTGGTCAGAGTTTCTGCATGCCACAGCAAACTTGGGTGCATGTTCTAGATAGTTTTGAAAAATCCAATGGCTGGTGAAAATGAAATACACATATACCAAATGTTCTCAGAATCATGTGGCTTTGATACTATGTTAGACAATCTGATAAATGAAAGGAAAATTAATACTGTGATTTACATTAGAAAACTCAGTGTAGAAAAGGAGAAAGATAAGGAGGGACTCTTACCCCATTTCAGAGGCTCACAGTATATAAATAACTTGCCCAAGATCACATAGCTAGTAAGTGGCAACAGAGGGGTTCAAGCTAATTCTCTGTTTCCAAAGTTCATGTTGTTTTTACCCCATTCTCATGAAGATTATGTTAGAAGAGCCTATAAATGAACTGTTAGGGCAGAGTTGGATGTAAGACAAAGGCGAGTTGCTTAACCAGTTTGGAGATTGGATTAGATGCTGTCTAAGGGCCTTCCAGTTCTAAAGTCCTGTGATTCCGATTTTTGATACAGCATAACACTATTACATATATTATAGTGCAATACCCATAGAACGTCAGAATGGATACAAAATCACACCATAAATAATAAGATGGTAGAAACAAAAATTACATATTCAATTTGATCAGTGTGTTTAGCAGTAAGTTTATATGATGATAAAATTATATGCAGAAAATGATGTATAAATTTCTTACATTATTCAAAAATACATCCATAGTTTTAATGTGCAGTACAATGTTTGTTAGCATTAGCCACTAGACGTCAGACTGAGTTACGCAGATGTGGTGACTGGCCAAAAAGAACCCTTTACTGGGTGCTCTTACTAGTATCGATTTTGGTAAAAATCTTGTGTAGAACTGTGCTGTCCAATACGGTAGCCCCTAACTGTGTGTGGCTTTAAATTTAAATTAATTAAAATGAAGTAAAATTAAAAATTCCGTTCACCAGTAGCACTGGCCACATTTCAAGTGCTCAATAGCCCCATGTAGCCAGAGGTTGTTAAGTTAGACAATGCAAGTATAGAACATTTCCATCAACACAGAAAGTTCTATTGGACAGTGCTGGTATAGAGACTCTTGCTAGGAAGAGCTGGATAGTTGCTAAGCAAGACAGGTTTATTTCTCTTATAAGATCTTTCAGTTTATTCGGATGTAGGAAAACCACACAGAGTCCACAGCTTATTCTGGCTGATTCTCTGAGCAGCCTTCTGACTGAAATCATCAGCATCCAACCCCGACAAATCTCTGCAATTTCTGTCTCTGAACAAACTGTTAAAAATAAGAGCAGAAAGGGTAGGTCTAACTATGGGATTCCAGATTCAGAGCTTTGTGAAAGGTGATTGAAAGTAATCCAGCTGATGCCTTATCTTTTATTTTATTAGGCTTCCAGACAGTTCCAGTCAATTCTGCAGGAAAGACAATCACTCCCTGCTTGGGAAGAAAGAGAAACCATTCTTAAATTGTTGAGCAAGCACCAGGTGCTTGTTATAAGTGGTATGACTGGGTAAGAATGCAATTTATTCGTAATGTATGTAAATATGATATCTGCCCTGGTTACCATAACCAGTTCTGCTTTTAAAAACCCAGTAGCTGGTGTTATTTGTGCTTTTTCCTGTCAAATATTAAATAATATTTCACAGAGGCTAATATTGCAACTTCTGTAGCCAACAGAGCCAAATTACAAAAAACAAAAACAAAACTCAGAAATCCATCTAGGAATTTATAGACGTTGTGCACTTTTGCCTTGAGACAATTTTAAGGCAAAAAGCCTAGCTAAAGGCTTTTAACAAGGTTAATTTTTAAATATAAAGGATAGGTCCAGAACATTTAGCTTCAAAACTTCTCATCTTCTAAATTTATTCTGATTTCCTTAGAGCTTTTATTTGTTCTTTTAAGAACAACTTAGGGCCCATTATTTTTTTCTGTTTAACATTCTCCATATGTTATCCAAACCTATTTAGCAGGGACAAATTGCAGGCTTAATTTAGTTCTGTATTCAAGGGTATTCAATTTAATAATTACATTTGTGCCCAGACTCAGTGATATAGTAGTAACTTTGTATCTTCCAGTTTCTTATCTTTTTAAAGATTTTATTTATTTATTTATTTTCCCCCCAAAGCCCCAGTAGATAGTTGTATGTCATAGCTGCACATCCTTCTAGTTGCTGTATGTGGGACGTGGCCTCAGCATGGCCAGAGAAGCGGTGCGTCGTTGCGCGCCTGGGATCCGAACCCGGGCCACCAGCAGCGGAGCTCGAGCACTTAACCGCTAAGCCACGGGGCCGGCCCCAGTTTCTTATCTTTTTAGCTACAGTCCACTTTTAGCCAAATCAATACACATCAAAGGGGAAAATATTTTAATAATCATAAGCTAATACTCATTTCTTTAGGATTCATGTACAGAATTCTCATTCCTAGAGGCATTTACACACCTTAATCTAATGTTTATTTAATAGTCCCAATTTTGCAAGTAATACTACACTATCATTTGATTGCCCTGTTAATCTGAGTGCAAATTCCAACGAGTTACCAGCTGTAGATAATGAGACGTTAGGTAGGTTTAGAAGATAGGGGAAGCTGAAGAGCTTTTATTCTGATTAGCTTTCTCACTTCCCTCATTGTATATGATTGCTGCTTTAGTTAACTAGCATTTGAAAACTCTCATTTTAGGATTTGTTTTTACATACAGATGTGGGAAAACCACACAGATTCCACAGTTTATTCTGGATGATTCTCTGAATGGACCACCTGAGAAGGTGGCTAACATCATCTGTACCCAACCCCGACGAATCTCTGCAATTTCTGTCGCTGAACGTGTTGCTAAAGAGAGAGCAGAAAGGGTGGGTCTGACTGTGGGATACCAGATCCGGTTAGAAAGTGTCAAGGTTTGTATGGTCTGCTTTTTTCCTGATAACAGAAATTTACAATTTTCAAGTATGAAGATTTCTTGGGGTCTGGAGATTCATGGACAATTTGGGATATATACTTCAGTGGGACTGGAATCCTTTTTAGAAACATTTTGGTATAAGAACTCTCATTTGAGTGTACTTGATTTCCTCTAGAAAGACCTTTTATTCTTTAATGGTAGAAGTGATCTAGTAAGTGCTGTTTTGCTCTTAAAACTGGGTCTTAATCCATTTAACCAAATAAGGAATGGCCAAATTCAGAATTGATTTCATCATTCACTATTGTTTTTATGTTTTATAATAATTTTTGAATGCTTTTTATCAGTCTTAAAATTTTCCTGTAAAGTAGAAAAGCTTTTACTGTGGTCGCCAGCAGGAAACTGTGCATTTAGTATGGTTTCATATTAAGTGGAACTGCTGATGCTTTCAATATTCTTTATCCCTATCCATTCAAAATAGCTTTGCCAGGAAAGTGTTTCCTTTTTTCAGAAATGTCATGAATGTTTTCTGTGCTCTTTTTACTTGTAAGTCCTCAGCCACCAGACTGTTATACTGCACGACAGGAGTGCTGCTGAGAAGGCTAGAAGGAGATACAGCTCTACAAGGAATCACCCATATCATTGTTGATGAAGTTCATGAGAGGACAGAAGAAAGGTAAAACAAAGATTTTCCAAGTGAATATCCACACACATAAAATGAAGACATGGCTGAAAGAATTTTATTCTGCTTCCAATTCAGTTTCTTAAGGCTAGTAATGGTATTTTGCCATAGAGACGGCCTAAGTTAGAAAAGAGGAACTGCTTTCCTGCTCTCCAGGGTCTGTAACACTAAAAATGCTAGGAGAGCACATGTTGATCACTAGAAGAGTCATCCTATTAGATGGGCATCATCTGATAAGGGTTACTTAACAGGGCCAGCCGTGTGGTGTAGTGGTTAAGTTTGTGCGCTTAGCTTGGGTGGCCCGGGGTTCACAGGTTTGGATCCTGGGTGCAGACCTATGCACCTCTCATCAAGCCATGCTATGGTGGCATCCCACATACAAAATAGAGGAGGATGGGCACAGATGTTAGCTCAGGGCCAGTCTTTCTCAGCAAAAAGAGGAAGGTTGGCAACAGATGTTAGCTCAGGGCCAATCTTCCTCGCCGGAAAGAAAAAAAGAGAGAGAGAAAGAGAGATTCTTAACACCCTCCTGGGCATTATGCTGAGCTGGACACTGTACTTAGCAGGAAGAACAGATGTAATGCATGCTGTAGCTGATGGATTGGTTAATATGTTCTTCCTTGTTTGTTTATTTGGTCAATCATTCAGTCCTGACATTCATTCGTATATTTATTGAGTCTGTATTAAGTGCCAAGCGATCTATTAATTGCTGGGGATACTATAGTAAACAAACATATATGGTTCCCTTTATCTTTTATGGTCAAGTAGGGAAAACAAATAAGGAACAAGTCAAGAAATATATAAATAATTACAAATTGTAGTAAGTACTGTGAAGGAATAAGTAGGATGCTGTGTTTAGGGGGAGAGATCCATGAAATGGTCAGAGATCATAACTCTGAAGAGATGACATTTAAATTAAAAATGGAAGTATGAGCAGGAGTCCCATGTAACAAATGGGGGCAAGGCCAGCATTCGCAAAGACTCTGCAATGAGAAAGGGCCTCATGAGTCCAGAAACTAGAGGAAGGCCAGTGAAGCTGGTGTGTAGTGAATGAGGGGAAAAGTGGCCGGTGGAAAAAGCAGGAGCCAGACTTCTAGGGCCTTATACACCACGGATGAAAAAGCAACTGGATTTTATTTTAATGGAATTAGAAGTCATTAAAGGGTTGAGGTATAAAATCAAAATTCTCATATTTTAAAAGGAAGGGCCACGGGCCGGCCCCGTGGCTTAGCGGTTAAGTGCACGCGCTCCGCTTCTGGCGGCCCGGGTTCGGATCCCGGGTGCGCACCGACACACCGCTTCTCCGGCCATGCTGAGGCCGCGTCCCACACACAGCAACTAGAAGGATGTGCAACTACGACATACAACTATCTACTGGGGCTTTGGGGAAAAATAAATAAATAAATAAAATTATTTAAAAGGAAGGGCCAGGTAAACAGATGGCATTAATCATAGTTTGTCACATGGATTATGCTCTAGAGCAGTGAAAAAAAGTGGGAAAAAGAGAGACAATTCCATGAAAATTATGAGGCTTTCCCAAAAGGACTGTACTATTATGACTATCTTGAGAAGAAGAAAGAAAGTCTAAGTAAAGATGGCAGGCTGACAGAGAAGCAGAAAATAGCTGATAGCAAAACTAAAAGAAGAAATAACCAAAAAACAAATGTGAAAAGAAGCCCCAGCTACTGTTGATAAAAAGTTTTTAAGAACTGAACAGGGCAGACATGTGAACAGAAGACTATTTGTTAGAAGAGATAAATACACTAATATATAGTAAATAGGAAATATAAAGTAATTAAAAACTAAAGAAAAGCAGACTTTCATATAAAAAGAATAGATCAAAATAAAAAGAATTTCTAGAACAAGATAATAATAAATTTTAAACGACTGTACACAAAACACTGAGAATCTTTGAGGGGCAAATATTCTTTTTGTAGAGACTCCAGGAAAGAGTAGGGGAAAAATAAATGGTAAATAATGTCGTTTTGCAGCTAAATATTCAAAGGAATATTTGAAAGAAGAAATTTTTTTAACAGAGTCACTGAACAATGTGGAAGAGGAAATCAAAACGTTCAACCAGACTAATAATATTTAACTGATTGTGTTATCAAAATAAATTAAAATTTTAGGGGAAATTATATCTAGTGTAATTTTGAATATAAAGAAGAGCTTTGGAGAGCAAGCCCTGATGGTCTGGTTGTTAAAGTTCAGCGCTCTCACCGCTTCAGCGGCCCGGGTTCGTTTCCTGGTTGCAGAACCACGCCACCCATCTGTCAATCGCCATGCTGTGGCAGCAGCTCACATAGAAGAACTAGAAGGACTCCCAAACAAATCCTAGTTGTATATACAACCATGCACTGGGGCTTTGGGGAGGGGGAAAAAATGAAAAAGGAGGAAGCTTGGCAACAGATAATAGCTTAGGGTGAATCCTTCTCTGCAAAAAAAAAAAAAAAAAGAATAGCTTTGGGTTTCATAACATTTATATTTCCGCAGACTTAGAGAAACTGGAGCATAGCACTGAATCTAGTTCCTGGCTGCAATAGTGTTCTCAAAAAGAGAAAGATATTTTTAAGACCTAATGACCTATAGAATATCAGCAATTAAAAATTCAAAATATTTTCACATCTCAATAAAGGTAAATTACCCATTGGAGAAGGGAGATTCGAGCATTTACAAATACCAGTCTTTGGGAAAGGAGTTTACAAATTACAGTCATGCGTTGCTTAACGATGGGGATATGTTCTGAGAAATGCATCATTAGGCAATTTCGTGATTGTGCGGACATCACAGAGTGTACTTACACAAACCTAAATGGTATAGCTGACTACACACCTAGGCTGTAAGGTACTAATCTAATGGGACCACCATCACATATGCGGTCCATCATTAACCGAAGCGTTGCTGTGTGGTACATGACTGTATAAGAAAAAGTAGGGAATATTTGCTAGCTCTGATTGAAAAAGGCAGAAAATAGGAGTAAAATCTAGGAACTAAGATCCCTAAAAATACAGACAAGATTAAAGGTTGAATATAGAAAGGTTACAGTTGTGTTAGTGTAAAATTTTTAATAAATTTCCTGATCAGAGAGACAACAACATGATTATTCTACAACATTTAGAAAATATCAAAGAAATGTCAAGAAGGAGAATTTCTGTCCCGTATAAAATTACTAATTGCATGTTATAATTTTTGTCTGTTTTCTTCTGGGAGTGTATTGGGAGTTAGGGGAGAGATGTGGTAGAGAGATGTATCTCTACAAACACTCTTGGGATTATATAGTTTTGTGTGCTGCTTTTGATTTAATAGTTAACATGATAACAAAACTATCTTTGAAATTATTATTAATTGCATAAGGAAATTCTAAAGTATGGATGTACCATAAATTACTTAACCTTTTGCCTATTATATTATTTTCCTTTTCCTTAAAAAAGAAACAAAATTGTCATAAATGTAATTAAATTAAAGAGAACTAAATGGTACAAGAACATGCTGTCATTAAAAGTTCAAGCAATACAGATAAAGTGAAAGTCCCCTTTAACACTCCCAAACAATTCCTAGTCCCTTCTCCAGAGATAACTACAGTGAAAGATTGGTAATATGTCCTTCTGTACATTGACTTATTTGTTTACTTTGTTAGAATTAAGTACTTCTGTTTTCTGGCCTTTTTTTGTTACACAAATGATATATTTATTTAGTAAGTCAGCAAATATTTGTTGAGTGTCTACTATATTCCAGGCATTGTTCTAGATCCTGGAGTTGCAAACAAAATAACCAAGATCCCTGTCCTCATAGAGCTTATCTTCTAGTGGGAGAGCCCAACAATTAGCAAAATAAATAAGTAAAATATGTTAAATGCTAACAAGAGGAAAGGTAATATGAAATGTAAGGGAGGGGAGCATTTGAAATTTTAAATAGGGTGGCCAGGCATGACCTGGCTAAAAAGTATCTTTTGAGTAAAGACTTGAAGGAAGTGAGGGAGCTACCTCTGTGAATGTCTGGGAGAAGTCCATTCCAGGCAGATTAATAACATATGCAAAGGACCTGAGGTCCATGATTCGAGGACCGTAAGGAAGACAGTATGGTTGAAGCCAAGTGAATAAGAGGGAGAGCGGTAGAAAATGAGTGGTGGGGCTACAGATCATGTCATGTAGGGCCTTGTTAGTGAGGACTTTAAAAAGTCATTGAGGGCCGGCCCTGTGGCTTAGCGGTTAAGTGTGCGCGCTCCCCTGCTGGCGGCCTGGGTTCGGATCTCGGGCACGCACCGGCACCCCGCTTCTCCGGCCGTGCTGAGGCCACGTCCCACATACAGCAACTAGAAGGATGTGCGGCTATGACATACAGCTATCTACTGGGGCTTTGGGGGGAAAAATAAATAAATAAATAAATAAAGTCGTTGAAGGATTTTGAGCAAAAAGTGGCAGAATCAGATTTACATTTGAACAGAATTAATAATCTACCATATTGAGAATGGATTTCAAGGAGGCAAGGGCTGAAGCAGGGAGACCAGTTAGAATATAGCCATTCTACAGTACATATCGTTCTACAACTTGGATTTTTTTCACTAACAATATATCTTAGAGATATTTTTATGTCGGAATTTAGAACTCTACCTTATTCCTTTTATCTGTCTCATGTTATTCCATAGAATGGATGATATTGTTATAATTAACCATATCTCGGTTGATGGACATTTAGGTAGTTTTTATTGTTTTACTATTACAAAGAATGCTGAAATGAAAATCTTTGTATATGCCTCCTTATGTACATGTAGATATCAAGAAGTAGAATTATCAATGCAGTGATAAATCTTTTTGATATTTTGATTGGTACTGCAATGGATTTAGTTTATTTGGGGAAAAATTGCTGTCTTTATAATGTTAAGTCTTCACATCTAGGAACATGACGCATCTTTCTATGAGTGTTATAATTTTTTCACATAGGTTTTACACATTCCTTGCTCAAAATATATCAAAAGTTATTAATTTTTATGTATCGAATTTGTTTGATCCTCAAGTATTTCTTTTATTTCCTCTAGTGATTTCTTGCTGCTAGTTTTGAAGGACATTGTGTTGCAGAGACCAACTCTTCAAGTTATTCTGATGAGTGCAACTTTAAATGCTGAGCTCTTTTCAGAATATTTCAATTCCTGCCCAGTCATTACTATACCAGGTGATTAAAATGAGTCATTAAATATATATCGTTCTAATAAGCAAATATTCTGAAATTAATTTGAGATATAATTAATAGGTATTTATGCCTCTTTCTAGAGAAGTGAATGGTTTGTAGCAAATAAAATCATAACCGTATAATGAAATTAATAAGGAGATAACATACCCATTTTATGGGAGATTTCAATTTTATGTGTGCTTTTTAAAGAAGTCTAGGTTATTAGGATTTCTAGCATTCCATTGTGTTTAACATCAAAAATGTGCATTTATAATGGTAATCTGTCATAAAGAGGGAAGTTGTATTGGTGTATAGCTTATTTGTTCATTGCTGGATTCTGCTAAATTTCTGGATATTTGTTCACTCTGGGGGAAAGTGAAGTTGGGTAGTCTGGGTCTTCTTTTGGTGCTTTCAGTTTCATTTTGAGATTAATTTATCACCTTGGGCTTTGGTTTATCCTTCTGCAATTGATTGGCAGAGGGACAATTTGGAAGCACTGACTGATGAATAATACAGTAGTCCCCCCCTTATCCATGGTTTCAGTTACCTGCGGTCAACCACGGTCTGAAAATGTTAAATGGAAAATTCCAGAAATAAACAATTGGTAAGTTTTAAATTGTATACTGTTCTGAGTAGCATGGTGAAATCTCACGCCATCCTGCTCTATCCCTGTCCGGGACATGAATCATCCGGAATCAGTCTGCCCAGGACGTACATCCACACTGTTTACTACCCACCCATTAGTCACTTAGTGGCTGTCTCAGTTATCAGATTGACTGTTGTGCTATCACAGTGCTTGGGTTCAAGTAACCCTTATTTTACTTAATAATGGCTCCAAAGCACAAGAGTAGTGATGCTGGCAATTCAGATGTGCCAAAGATAAGCTGTAAAGTGCTTCCTTAAGTGAAAAGGTGCAAGTTCTCGACTTAATAAGGAAAGAAAAAATACCGTGCTGAGGTTGCTAGGATCTATGGTAACTTTTATTACAGTATATTGTTATAATTGTTCTATTTTATTATTAGTTATTGTTGTTCACCTCTTACTGTGCCTAATTTATAAATTAAACGTTATCATAAGTATGTGTGTATGGGAAATAACATAGACTATATATAGGGTTCGGTACTATCTGTGGTTTCAGACATCCACTAGGGGTCTTGGAACAGATACCCCATGGATAAGGGGAACTACAGTAGTACTTCTTGTTCTAGTTATAGAGGGTATTGACAGTAGATTTAAAGAAGAAATTATATGCTTGATCTAGAATACAATTCTTAAATATTTAAAGGTCCCCTCTGGAGGAGGAGAGAGGGTGGGAAATGTGTAACAGGTTAAAAAAGAAGAGGTAAAAAAAAGACTAGCAAATGATCGTCTTTCCGCCTGTACACTTCTGTGTTCTTTCCTAACTGGAATCTACCCCTTCCAATTTCTAGTATCAAAAGCTGGGTTTTTTTGATACTTTTAAGACCACAGAACAAATAGTGTCTTGTTGTGCCAAGCTTTGTTTTAAGAGAATTTTACGTATACAAACTATTTCAAGATAGTTCAACAGATATTCTGAGACTTTTCTATTTTATTTTCTAGGTCGTACATTTCCTGTTGATCAATTTTTTCTGGAAGATGCAATCGCTGTGACAAGGTAAGGAAGATGTTAATTATGATTCAGTGAAAGTCTTTGAAAACAGAATTATTATTTTACCTCAGTGTGCCAGGATACTGATGAATGTGTTAGTTTTTCTTCTAATTTTTCTATTTGAGCATTTTATTTTCCCCTTTCAGCAAATATTTATTATACAAATTATTTGCAATTCACAGGCAATATTGTATATTAAGTGTACTTAATATAAACCCTAATGCAATATAAACCGTAATGGACTTTGAATGATAATGAGGTGTCGATGTAGGTTCATCAGTTGTAACAACTGTACCGCTCTGGTGGGGGATGTTGATAATGGGGGAGGCTGTGCATGTATGGGGGACAGGAGGTATATGGGAAATCTCAGTACTTTCTGCTCAATATTGCTGTGAGCCTAAAACTGCTCTAAAAACTAAGTCTATTAAAAAATGATGAAGGACCTGTTATATGGAGAATTTGACATGAAAAAAAGAGTACTGATTCTGCAGATAGACTGCAAGTAATTAAATCCCTTTACTTACTAACTGTAACATTGGTGAGTAGCTTAATTTCTCTGTGACTCAGTTTCATCATATGTAAAATGAATATATTAATAGTAGCTGCTTCACAGGGTTGTTATGAGGATTGATTAATTAATACTTGGCGTTAATACTTGCAAAGTGCTTAGTACTGTGCCTGGCACATAGCAAATGCTTTATAAATTTAGCTATTATTATCATCATCCTTCTATCCTCAAGGAGTTTGCAGTACAGTGTGAGTGTTAAGATGTCTGTATAATTTCAGTACTGGTTAGAAAAGGGTCATGTCTCCTGGATACAAACAGATTTCTCTCCTTTGAAAGCCCTGCTTCCTCTTCCTACTCTTTGACCTTGATGATTCCCCAGGGTTTTATCTTTACACTGTTTTTCTCACTGTTAAGCTCTTCCTCAGCTTTCCTAGACTCATGTGATTTCAGCTGTTGCCTCTGTGCCAAGAACTCCCAGATCAGTATCTTCATTCCTGACCTCTGGGCTCCAGAATGAAACGTACTTGATATCTGCCACCTTGAACTCAACTCAGAGTTTTTTTCCTTCTCCCTGCTCCTTCCATTCCTAATAAGCCCCCCTCCTAATTCTGTCTTTATTTAATGGTATGATATTCTCAAGCTAAAAACCCCCAAACAGTGGCTATCAAACTTTAGTGTGCAACAGCATGCTTAGGGAGCTTATTAAAATTATTTTCTGGGCGCTATCCCACAACCATTGAATGTGACTCTCCGGGGAAGTCATCTTTCAACTAGTTTACCTGTCTTCATTCTCTCACTTTTTCAAACTCACTGCCTCCAGGATTATCTTAAAACAGAGCCAAAAGCATTCCAGTGTGTTCCTCGCCAGAAATAGGGCACAGCCAACAGAGTCCTAGACTGGATTAATAGCGTGTGGAAGAATAGCACATGAATTAGGCAGAAACAGAGCAACATTCTGCTCAACGAGCACATCAAATAGGTGAACATTTTTGTTCCTCACCAACAGACCCATATACACGCAGACACATTCGTTCATCTCCTTCCTCAGGTATGTGTTACAGGATGGAAGCCCCTATATGCGCTCCATGAAACAGATGTCAAAGGAGAAGCTTAAAGCAAGGCGCAACAGAACTGCATTTGAAGAAGTGGAGGAAGACCTGAGGCTCTCCCTTCACCTCCAGGATCAGGATTCTGCCAAAGATGCAGTGCCAGATCAACAGTTAGATTTTAAGCAGCTCCTAGCTCGCTATAAAGGTAATGTGTTTCCTGGGGGAATATTACAATTATGCCAGAGATAGCTAGTTTTTTCCCCCTGCCATGATCCAGAAGAAGAAAAATGTGGCTCTTTTTACATAGTTACATGATCTTTAATTCATCAAAACAACCTTAAACTTAGAAAAATAGTAATTCCAACACCTATTAGATTGTAATTGTTATTATATTTACCAGTGGGGTTTTTTCTGATTATTAAAGAAATATATTCATTATAGAAAAGTTGGGAGGTAGTAAAATATAAATTATATTCTTGAATATTTTGTAACTTTTTATTTTGCTATGATTTTAAATTCAAAATTAAAAGTTTGTGAGACTGTACAATGAACTCTCAGGTCTATAGACAGATTTCAGGGGTGTTGGTAAAGCCATTAACATCACATGTATTTTTCAGGGAAGATCCATAACTTTTATCATTTTCTCAAAGGAACCTAAAGGTTAAGAGTCACTGTTGTAAGGATGCTGTGAAAACTGTGGTCTCTGTCTGTTCATTTCCATGGGTTATTGTTACCTGGACTTCCATCTCATCTGACTGGTGATTTGATTGAATCTGGAAGTGGTTTCTAAAATGTATTTAACTTTGAATTTTATTTCTAGAACTAAACTGTCAATAAATGTGTGGTGGATACAAGAGGGGAAGGAAGGAGGAAAGTTAAAAGTTACCTGTCTGGACCTTTCCAGCAGGGGCAGGAGCCTGCTCTTTAGGTCATTGTTCAAGCAAAAAGTACTTCTAGTGTGAGCTTGTATTTTCTGAGACACTGAGAAAAAAAGTTCATTTCAGTACATTAAATGTGAACATCTGTGTTATTAAATCCAATCAGGACAGTTACCTTGTCCCCAGGCAAGTTGTCTTCAATAGGTATAATTATCCTTCGGATTTTTACCTTTCTTTCAGGGGTTAGCAAATCAGTCATCAAAACAATGTCCATCATGGATTTTGAAAAGGTTAATCTTGAATTAATAGAGGCCTTGTTAGAGTGGATTGTGGATGGAAAGCACTCCTACCCTCCAGGTAACTGCTTCTTGTCTTCATTTATGTGTGAGATGGCAGAAGGGAAGGGAGCTTACTTACTGAGATAATGGGCAGTGTGGGGACAACCTCCCTTCCTGGAGCCCCCGCACCCATCCCTACCTTTTCTCCCCTAGTTGTGTGTAAAAGTTGCTTGTTAGGCTTTTCAGGGGGAAATTTTACCTTTTCCTTTTGAGGTTCACCCACTGTTTTTGCTCACACCGAGCATAAAGATGTTAACAATACAAAGTCCCAGAGGAAGAAAGCTGAAAAGAAGGCCTGGATAATCCACACATTAAACACTCAGTCCTTGGCTGAATGCGAGTCTAGTAATGAGTGTTTGGATTACATGAAGACTGTGCACATGGAGGCCACAGGGCAGTGGGGTTAAGAGAACAGGCTTCAGAGTCTGATAAACTTCCCAGCTCTGCTACTCAGGGACTCTGTAATCTTGGACAAAGTCCTTATCTTTTCTCTGCCTCGCTTTCCTTGTTTGTAAAATGAAGACAATAATAAATCTTGTTACATAAAGCTATTTTGAGGATTAAAAGAAAACATATGTAAAGCACTTAGCACAGTGCCTGGCATATAGTTAATGCCCAGTAAGTACTAACCCTAATAATGATAATATTATAACTATAATAATACAGTTATCATTATCATTATTGTTACTGTTACTACTACTGCTACTATAACACAGAGCAATCACTACTTTCCCCTTACGCACTGTCTTCCTGTTCTGGTGGCCTTCTTGCCTCACTTGGCAGTCTCTTGTCCCCAGAATGAATGCCCCAGATCTTCTCATAACTGAATCCTTCACATCATTTAGGTTTCTGTCTAAAGTTTTCTCTTCAGAGAAGTCTTCTCTGACCACCCTATCTGTTGTCTTGCCCCTCCTTACTCAATAATAATATCCAAAAATGATTTTCATTTTCATTATAGCACTTAACACTATCCAAAATTATAGTCCTTACTGATGGTCTCCTTCGATAGAATGTAAACTCCTTAAGAATAAGGATTTCTTGTGCACCACTGTATTCCTCAGACCCTAGAACAGTGCCTGGAATATTTAGGTATAGAGTAAGTATTTGTTGTATGAATAGACCCAGCCAATCTTGGGTGATTATTAAGTGGAATCATAGATCAAAAAATTATTTTATGTGCTTTTTACACAGTGCTTGAAAGAAATGGGAATGGCTGCCCTCCTCTGCTTAAACGTTAATCATTATATGGTATTTTCTAAAGAGACGTGTGAGCCACGTAAAATTATGGAAGTGCCTTGTTTCTCGTCTCTTGACAAGTAGCCAGTGTTGGCTAATGCATTGTCACTGGACTGAATTAACTTATTTCATGCCAAAAGAAAAGACTATTATTGAAAAAAATCAAGGGGGCCAGCCCAGTGGCGTAGTGGTTAAGTGTGCGCGCTCTGCTGCAGCGGCCTAGGGTTCGCAGGTTCGGATCCTGGGAGCCCACGGATGCACCGCTTGTCAAGCCATGCTGTGGCAACATCCCATATGAAATGGAGGAAGATGGGCACGGATGTTAGCCCAGGGCCGATCTTCCTCAGCAAAAAGAGGAGGATTGGCATAGATGTTAGCTCAGGACTGGTCTTGCTCACAAAAAAAAAGAAAAATCAAGCATAGTAGACAGAAAGAAATGTTAGATAATTACCTGAATTCAAAGCAGAGTAGATGTAGTGATTAGAGTCCGTGATATGTTTGTGAATATTAAAGATATCCCTGATACAGATGACCAACCCATGAGGGCAGAGCAGATCAGAAGGCACATAAAAATATAGACAAAAAAATGTTTTCCAACCGTGTAGATTATTTTACCCCTCTTAAATTTTGTGGTATTTTAGTAGAGAGGAGCATGCAGTATACATGGCAAGAGCATGAATCTGGTGCCAGAAACCCTAGGTTTGTGTCCAAGCTCCACTTTTTTTTTTTTTTTTGTGAGGAAGATTAGCTCTGAGCTAACATCTGTTGCCAGTCTTCCTCTTTTATGCTTGAGGAAGATTGTCCCTGAGCTAATATCCCTGCCAGTCTTCCTCTATTTTGTATGTAGGACTCCACCACAGCATGGCTTGATGAGCGGTGTGGGTCTGCACCCGGGATCCGAACTGCGAACCCTGGGCTGCCAAAGCAGAGCGCGTGAACCTAACCACTATGCCACTGGGCCAGCCCCCAAGCTCCACTCTTAATAACTCTGTGACCTGGCCAAGTTACTGAGTCACTTAAAGGGTACTAATAACCTTCTTGATGGGTGGGTATGAGGATCAAATGAGATTATGTATGTGAACATGCTTTGTATACTATGTAGTGTTAAAACCAACTCTGAAAGATATCTTTTGCCCTTCTTACATCAGAGTTCCATTTTTGTAATAATTTAGTTTCCTTTTTTATTTAGTGGGAAGAATAACTGTGATAAATAATAAGTCATGAGTTCCTTGTGGCCAGATCCATGTTTTATATTCTGTTGTACCTAGCACAGAACTGATATTGGCACCCAATAAATATTTGTGGGATTAAAGGAGGGGCTTATGAAGATGGTGTCAATTTCCTCTCTGAATAAAGCATAAAAGAAGGTGACTATTGCCGAGTAACCACTTGCAGCAGAGAAATACAATATAATCAGTTATCACTGTTTGTTTTCTTTCATGTAAAATTTAAAAGCCCATAAACCATTAATATGGTATGGTTAAGTAATGTGCTGCCTCTTCAACATATATCTGAATTTAGATTGCCAGGTTGGCGAGCCAATTATGGTTTCTTTTTCTCATTTCCAGTAAAATGTTTATGGATTTTGTTTATTAATAGAGAGAGGAGTCTTCCTGTCTTATAAGATTAGAAGGATAACTCTTCTTATAGAAACAGAATGTCAGTGGCCAGTGCACTGAAGAAGTATATTTAAAGAGCTATAAAGAGCTTTGCTAATAATTCTTGTATAACTTATGGCATTATATTTTTCCACACTTCAGTTTTTCCTGTTGTGGAAAGATAATAACACACCATTTATTTTGTAGTTATTAAGTCAGAAAATGTATAAAAAACAGTTATCGGGGCCGGCCCGGTGGCGCAAGTGGTTAAGTGCGCGCGCTCCGCTGCGGCGGCCCAGGGTTCGCTGGTTCGGATCCCGGGCGCGCACCAACGCACCGCTTGGCAAGCCATGCTGTGGCGGCATCCCATATGAAGTGGAGGAAGATGGGCATGGATGTTAGCCCAGGGCCAGTCTTCCTCAGCAAAAAGAGGAGGATTGGCAGATCTTAGCTCAGGGCTGATCTTCCTCACAAAACAAAAACAAAAACAAAACAGTTATCTATTTAAATCCTTGAGGGTTTTACAAAGAAAAGGAAATTGACAGTGATAAATCTCAGATTATTACATTTTTTCATTCAAAATAGTTTTATAATCTATATTTTTCCTTTTTTGCATCTATCAGATTGATTCTTTTTATATACCCAGGTGCTATACTTGTATTTTTACCGGGACTAGCAGAAATCAAAATGCTTTATGAACAGCTACAGTCTAATTCTCTTTTCAACAACAGACGTAGTAATCGGTAAGTTAACTGCTTTCTATATTCTTAATCATCTATTGCAGTTATATGCGAAAATGAATAAGCAGAAATGTCTCTTTGACAGTCATCACCCTCTTTAAACCCTGATATCACTCCTCAAGAATATGTTTGTTTATGCCAGCTGGAGGTAGACAAACCTATTTGTTCTAGGAAATCAATCATTCCTATTCCATTAAATAAAAATATTTCTCTTCGCTTAGTGTAGTGACTCAGCAAAATTGCATGTAACTTCCATTGCCAAATGGGAGGATGGGAGAAGCCAGTGTTAGTAACAACAAGGAAATAATAATAATAATAATAATAATTTTCAGCAGTTTCTATTTTGGTAGCAAGACACACTGAGTGTGTCTTCATATCTAAGGGAACAACTACTTGACAGAGGAACTCTCCCTAGAAATATAAGAATAAATTTTCTTAGCATATGTTACTGTCTCTGTCTCTCTTTCTCTGGATTTAGAGGTAGTGAAAAAATGACTCTTTGCTGGTTAGTGTCCTCTAAGCTTGTTGCTTGTGGAACATCAACTATTTAGGCCTCTTGATTATGTACTACTGAATTACACTCCAGTTTTTCCCAAGTTGATGCAAGGTTTTTAGTTCATAGAACTGAGTAGATATTTTTTAAGGATCAGAAGGAACTTTCCCATTTAAAAGAGCTGGACCCTGAGGACCAGGGTTGTGGAGAAGCTGCTCGTATGTGGAGTCATATTGTTAGTGTTAATAGAAATTCGCCCACTATGATTCAGTTTCAATGTTTTGTGCTAGAACATTAAATGTGCTTTTATTTCCCTTCAGATGTGTTGTTCACCCACTTCATTCATCTTTGTCCAGTGAGGAGCAGCAGGCTGTGTTTGTAAAACCTCCTGTAGGTGTAACTAAGATTATAATTTCCACCAACATTGCTGAGACATCTATAACCATTGATGATGTTGTCTATGTCATCGATTCTGGGAAAATGAAAGAAAAGAGGTATTTTCTTTTGACAGTATAAGAGAGGGGCTAAAGATGCCCTGTTTAGAGTGACACAGCTGTTGGTAGCTGATGCTATTAAGCTACATGGATTACTGTTTGAAAAAATACTTTATGAAAATTGTGTGTGGATATATGAGTGATTCTACAGCCAAGACCATAACCTTCAAGTCAAACATAGGTGGAAAGTTTTGGAAGTAATTAATTATTTTTCCTCTCTCTTTTTCATGTGCTTTACATATGCTTGAATGAAAAAGTTGGTATGGGAGCTGATGGATATGTTAATTAGTTTGATTGTGGTAATCATTTCACAATGTATACATATATCAAAACATCACAATGTACACCTTAAATATATAATTTTTACTTGTCAAAAATAAATAAAAATGAAAAATAATTTTAAAAAAGAGTTCAATAAACAAACTGTATGTAGTAACATTTGATGCCATTTAAATCAGCACCACAGGCTCCCACCGGGGACTCAACTATCCCAGAACACACAGGACACTGTGTCCTTCATGGAAGTGAGGTGGTTCGTTTATTCTGCTCACGCTAAGTAGAGTCTTGGTCATGTTTTTATAAAATAACTCTATTTTACATTTTCTTTTTCTTTATAGGTATGATGCCAGCAAAGGGATGGAAAGTCTAGAGGATACTTTTGTCTCTCAAGCCAATGCTCTGCAAAGAAAAGGTCGAGCAGGCCGTGTTGCATCTGGGGTCTGCTTCCATTTATTCACTAGCCACCACTTCAATCACCAGCTTTTAAAACAGCAGCTACCAGAAATACAAAGAGTGCCATTGGAACAGTTATGTCTAAGGTACAACTTGACCTTTGTGTTCTGCTTCCAAAAGGTCTAAATGTTTCTCACCCTAAGTTCCATGTTTTCTTTTTCTTAGTAAAAAACATTTTGCCAAGAGTGGACATGGATGAACTCATTCATTTGCAAAGAAAGAGCCCTTCAGAGTTGCCTTTACCATTCCTTTTAACTTTTTGCACATAAAGATCTCTTACATTGCAGAGGATGGCCCTAAAATAGAGCTTAAGAATACATTCGTAAGTTAGGACAGTGATCTAACTTATAAAGAAATTTCTGCTGGGGACAACACCAATATTAAATCATCCCAGGGAAAAATCTCCTGCCTCATTATCAGTTAGAGCAAAGTGAACAAGAACAACTTGAAAACACCGTTATTTACCTGATGAACAAACAAGAACAAATATCGTAAAATAGGAATTAATGAACAAATGATCAAACTCAATGTTATTGAAGCCGGGGAACCTTTGGTTCAACCTTTCTGAAAATGTGCTTGGCATTATATAAGAACTCTAAAACCATTCATGCCCTTTGACCCAGTGATTACTTTGAGGGAGTATGCCCATAAATGATAACCCCAAGGAAAAAAGTTACTTGAACAAAGATGGTAGAGCTCTTCTTTTATCCAGCAGGTATATTTTGAGAGCCTTCCATTTGCCAGGGCTGGGCTAAGCAGTAGGGATACTGTAGGATACAAAACACAGTACCTGCTTTCAAGTGTCCATAATCAGATTAGGTCTTGAGAAATTGGGTAAGCAGGTGCCTTCAATTAATGTAGTAACAGTGCAAATGAAGAGGAGTGAAGGGATCTGAGTGAGCTTTGGAAGTTGATTGACCCATGAGAGAGGATGAGAGAAGGGGAAAATGTAATATATGTAGCACATATGATTAAAAACGACTCAGGGGGGCTGGCCCTGTGACTTAGCGGTTAAGTGCGTGCGCTCCGCTACTGGCGGCCCTGGTTTGGAACCCTGGGCGCGCACTGACACACTGCTTGTCCGGCCATGCTGAGGCGGCGTCCCACATACAGCAACTAGAAGGATGTGCAACTATGACATACAACTGTCTACTGGGGCCTTGGAGAGAAAAAGGGAAAAAAAAACGGAGGAGAATTGGCAATAGATGTTAGCTCAGGGCCGGTCTTCCTCAGCAAAAAGAGGAGGATTGGCATGGGTGTTAGCTCAGGGCTGATTTTCCTCACACACGCACATGCAAAAATGACTCAGATATACAACAGTGGGGAAATAGGTAAATTATATGGGCCAACATGGTTCATCCTTTTTTTTTTTTTTTTTTTTTCCCATTCAGAATTTAAGTGGATTACTTTCCATGCATGTCTTAAAGTGAAACATCTAAGCAGAAGAAAGCTAGGTACCAAATATGTACACATTAGTAAAAATGTAAAATTGTATGTTTATAGGTTGACAGCTTAAGAAATTATAAGTGAAATAAATAAATTTTTTTAATTGATGTCATAATAGTTTATAACATTGTGAACTTTTAGTTGTACATTATTGTCAGTCATCATATAAATGTGTCCCTTCACCCCTTGTGCTCCCCCCGCCCGGTCCCCTTCCTCTTGGTAACCACCAGACTGTTCTGTCTGTCCATATGTTAATTTATCTTCCACATATGAGTGAAATCATGTGGTGTTTGTCTTTCTCTGTCTGGCTTTAAATAAATTTTATATATTTAGACTTTTCTCTTCTGAAAATTGCTTAAATTTATAATTTAAAACAGAAGCTTTTCAAGAGCTGTCACAGGCCGGGCACGATGCAGATTAATTTTATAAACAATTACTGTGCAATTTCAGATGTGGGAAGGAGAGTAAGTGGATCATTTGAATTTTATTTCATAATTTGAACCCATTATTGTAGAAAGCATTTTCAAAGTTTATAGAGCTTCATTCTGAATCTCAGTGAGTTTTGGAATCTGAAAAGTGTTTCTGCAATTTATTGCTAGGAGAACTAGAAGACATGAGAGATTTTTAAAAATTTATTTAAACTAGTATTGTCTGGTTTATAAAAGCATATATCTGGGAAATTATAAATTATTTTCATTCAAGAAAAGTTTACTCCTTTGTGTCATCCTATCAGAAATAAGATTGACAAATTATTATTATTATTTTCTTTTCAGAATTAAAATTTTGGAGATGTTTAGCACTCATAATCTCCAGTCTGTGTTCTCGCGGCTCATTGAACCACCACACACTGATTCTCTCCGTGCCTCAAAAATACGATTACGAGACTTGGGAGCGTTAACTCCAGATGAAAAACTGACCCCTCTAGGGTATCACTTGGCCTCTCTGCCTGTGGATGTGAGAATCGGCAAACTGATGCTGTTTGGGTCTATCTTCCGCTGTTTGGATCCTGCTCTCACCATTGCTGCCAGTTTGGCTTTTAAGTCTCCTTTTGTAAGTAAACAACAGTTGTCTAAACTGGAGTCCGTAGGTGTCTAAGGGGACCATGGGGGCTTCAGGAGTATGTGAACCCCCTAAAAATTTTCTTGTGAGTATGTTGTATGTGAATTTTTCAGGGCATAATGTCTGTCAATTTTATCTGATCCTCAAAGAAATCCAAGCCACAAAGATTAAGAACCAGAGAGCTAGGGTGGCCCGTGGCGCAAGCGGTTAAGTGCGCATGCTCCACTTTGGCTGCGGCCCAGAGTTTGCAGGTTCGGATCCTGGATGCGCACCGATGCACCGCTTGTCAAGCCGTGCTGTGGCGGCGTCCCATATAAAGTAGAGGAAGATGGGCACGGATGTCAGCCCAAGGCCAATCTTCCTCGGCAAAAAAGGGGAGGATTGGCAACAGGTGTTAGCTCAGGGCTGATCTTCCTCAAAAAAAAAAAAAACAACACAAAAACTAGAGAGCCAACTTATTAAAACAATCTGAATGCGCTTATTGTATTTGCTATACTTGGTTATTATAGAAAAATCAGAACATGCAAGCCAGCAAAAGGTGCCTCTGATGATTCTAAAAGGCGGTAAATATATTGGGCCACATTTTTTTTAACAGCTTTATTGAAATATAATTCACTCATTTAAAGTGTACAAGTCGATACTTTTTAGTATCGTGCAGTCATCACCATGGTTTTTAGTATCATGCAATCATCACCATAGTCAGTTTTGGAACGTTTTTATCACCTCATAAAGAAATCCCTTAGCTATCACTCCTCTATTCCCCTCCACTTCCTCTCATCCACTCCAGTCCTAGGCAAACACCAATCTACTTTTTGTCTTCGTAGATTTGCCTCTTCTGGACATTTCATATTAATGAAATAATGTAATATATGGTCTTTTGTGACTGGCTTCTTCACTTAGCATAATGGTTTTAAGGTTCATCTATATTATAGCATGTATCAGTGCTTCATTCCTTTTATATATGTCCTTTTATATATATATATTCCTTTTATATATCCTGTATGGATATATCATGTTTGCTTTATCCATTCAGCACTTGATGGACGTTTGGGATTGTTTCTACCTTTGGCTGTAATCATTCACAAAGTAGTTTTTATGTGGACATATGTTTTCATTTGTCTTGGGTATATAGCTAGGAGTGAAATTATTGGGTTAAATGGTAACTCTGTATTTAACTTATTGAGGAACTTCCAGACTTTTTCCAGAGTAGCTGCATATTATATATTATATTCCACCAGCACTTTATCAGGGTTGCAGTTTCTCTACATCCTCACCAACACTTGTTATTATCTGACTTTTTTTTTCTAACCATCCTAGAGGGTGTGAATTTGTGGTTTTGATTTGTATTTCCCTAGTGGCTAATGATACTAAACATCTTTTCATTTGCTTATTGGCCATTTGTATATCTTCTTTCAAGAAGTGTCTATTCAGATTCTTTGCCCATTTTTAAATTGTTGTCTTTTTGTTATTGAGTTATAAGAGTTCTTTATATATTCTGGATTCAAATCCCTTATCCCTTATGATTTGCAAATATTTCCTCCCATTCTATGGGTTGCCGTTTTCACTTTCTTGATATGTCCTTTGAAACACAAATGTTTTTAATATTGATGAAGTGCACTTTATCTAGTTTTCTTTTTTTTTTTTAAAGATTTTATTTATTTATTTATTTTTCCCCCCAAAGCCCCAGTAGATAGTTGTATGTCATAGCTGCACATCCTTCTAGTTGCTGTATGTGGGGCACGGCCCCAGCATGGCTGGGGAAGCAGTGCATCGGTGCGCACCCGGGATCCGAACCCGGGCCGCCAGCAGCGGAGCGCGCGCACTTAGCCGCTAAGCCACGGGGCCGGCCCTTTATCTAGTTTTCTGTGGTTCAAGCTTTTGTTGTCATAGTTAAGAATCCATTGCCAAATCCAAAGTCATGAAGATTTACCTCTATGTTTTTTTCTAAAAGTTTTATAGTTTTAGCTCCTACGTTATGGTTATGGTCTTTGGTCCATTTTGAGTTAATTTTTGTATGTGGTGTGAGGAGGAGTCCAACCTGATTCTTTTTTTTTTTTTTTTTTTTGTAAGGAAGATTAGCCCTGAGCTAACATCCATTGCCAGTCCTCCTCTTTTTGCTGAGGAAGATTGGCCCTGGGCTAACATTGGTGCCCATCTTCCTCTACTTTATATGGGACGCCACCACAGCATGGCTTGACAAGTGGTGTATCAGTCTGCGCCCAGGATCCGAACCTGCGAACCCCGGGCCACTGAAACGGAGCGCACGAACTTAACCATTACACCACTGAGCCGGCCCCCCAACTTCATTCTTTTGCACGTGACTATCTAGTTGTCCTAGCACCATTTGTTGAAAAGACTATTCTTTCCCCGATTGAATGGTCTTGGCATCCTTGTCAAAAACAATTGACTATAGATACATGGATTTACTTCTGGACTCTTGATTCTATTCCATTGAGTCATATGTCTGTCCTTACGTGAGTACCACACTGTTTTGATTACTCTAGTTTTGTAGTAAGTTTGAAATCAGGAAATGTGAGTCTTCCAACTTTGTTATTTTGTTGAGGATTTTTACATCTGTATTCATAAGATATGTTAGTCTGTAGTTTTTCTTTTCTTGTGATGTCTTTGTCTGGTTTTGGTATCAGAATAATGCTGGCCACGTAGAATGATTTGGGAAGTGTTCCCTCCTCTTCTATTCTTTGGAAGAGTTTGTGAGGAATTCGTATTAATTCTTCTTTAAATGTTTGGTAGAATTCAGTGGTGAAGCCACCTGGGCTTTTCTTTGTGGGTAGTTTTTTAACTAATTCAGTCTCTTCACTTGTTATATGTCTATTCAGATTGTCTCTTTCTTTTTGAGTCAGTTTTTTTTGTGTGTGTGAGAAAGATCAGCCCTGAGCTAACATCCGTGCTAATCCTCCTCTTTTTGCTGAGGAAGACTGGCTCTGAGCTAACATCTATTGCCAATCCTCCTCCTTTTTTTTTCCCCAAAGCCCCAGTAGATAGTTGTATGTCATAGTTGCACATCCTTCTAGTTGCTGTATGTGGGACGCGGCCTCAGCATGGCCGGAGAAGCGGTGCGTCGGTGCACACCCAGGATCCGAACCCGGGCCACCAATAGCGGAGCGCGTGCGCTTAACCGCTAAGCCACAGGGCCAGCCCTTGAGTCAGTTTTGAAAGTTTGTATTTTTCTAGGAATTTGTCCATTTCATGTACATTGCCTAATTTAACGTACAATTGTTCATAGTATTCCTTCAAAGTCTTTTTTATTTCTGAGAGGTTGGTAGTGATGTCCTCTCTTTCATTTTTGATTCTAGTAATTTGAGCCTTCTTTCTTTTGTTTCTTGGTAAATTTAGCTAAATGTTTGTCAATTTTGTTGATCTTGTAAGAGAGTAAGCCTTTGGTTTCATTGATTTTTCCCTATTGTTTTTCTAGTCTCTGTTATATTAATTTCTGCTCTTTTTTACTTCCTTCCTTCTGTTTGCTTTAGGTTTAGTTTGCTCTTTTTCTGGTGTCTCAAGGTGGAAGGTTAGGTTATTGATTTGTGATCTTTCTTCTTTAAAATAGACATTTACAGCTATAAATTTTCATCTAAGAACTGCTTTAGCTGCATCTCATAAATTTTGGTATGTTGTGTCGTCTTTTTCATTCATCTCAAGTATTTTCTGATTTCCATTTTTATTCCTTCTGTGACCCATTGGTTATTTGGCATGTGTTGTTTAATTTCCACATATCTGTGAGTTTCCCAATTTTTTTCTATTATTGATTTCTAATTTCATTCCATTGTGTTCAGAAAACGTACTTTGTATTATTTTAGTCCTTTAAAACTTATTAACCTTTGTTTTACTGCCAAGCATATGGTCTGTCCTAGAGAGTATTCCATGGGGACTTGAGGAGAATGGATATTCGACTGTTGTTGGGTAGAGTGTCACTGCCTTTATTTTTACCCTGGCTTATCTCTGACAGAGAGGGGAATAGGTGGACGGAATCACTTTCTTCAGTTTTAATGTTACACTTCATGGAATTGTTAACTCACAGATCTGCAAAAAGATCTAAGTTCAACCCCCTCATTTAACAACAAATGACAAAACCAAGAACCAGAATAGGTGATGTAGCTTGCTCGGGGACATACAGTCAATATTGTGTGAACAAGACCTCCACTGCCTGTTTCTCAAATCATCTAAGTAAACCTCTCACTGTTTTCTTTTATTGGAATGCAGAAGAGTTCATTAGAAATATTGATGTCATCCTTAGCCAAAACTCAACACCTGTCCTTTGCTGGGCTCTGTAAACATATTAATCTCCCAAGTGTAATCCTTTTCCCACTGGCCTTCCTAAAAAGGAAGGAATTTTATTTTCAAGTAGAAAATAAAATTTTAGCTCTTCCTCAGCGCTGGCCCCGGGGGCGGCCGCCATCTCCACTTGGAGTCATGGCTGCCCTCAGACCCCTCGTGAAGCCCAAGATCGTCAAAAAAGAGGACCAAGAAGTTCATTCGGCACCAATCAGACCGATATGTCAAAATTAAGCATAACTGGCGGAAACCTAGAGGCATTGACAATAGGGTGCGCAGAAGATTCAAGGGCCAGATCTTGATGCCCAACATTGGTTATAGGAGCAACAAGAAAACAAAGCACTTGCTGCCCAGTGGCTTCCGGAAGTTCCTAGTCCATAACGTCAAGGAGCTTGAAGTGCTGCTGATGTGCAACAAATCTTACTGTGCTGCGATTGCTCACAACGTCTCCTCCAAGAACCCCAAAGCCATTGTGGAAAGAGCAGCCCAGCTGGCCATCAGAGTCACCAATCCCAATGCCAGGCTGCGCAGCGAAGAAAATGAATAGACAGCTCGTGTGCACATTGTATTTATGTATAAAACCATAAAACTGCAAAAAAAATAAATAAAATTTTGTTGTTGTGTTAGCTATAGAGGTGTTCAAATATACAAAAATTAGAGAGAAGCACTATAGTTGGTTTAAAATAATTTTCAGTGGTGTTACAGCTAGGGCCTTGGTTTAGCTTGCTATGAGAAGCTCCTGCAGCTCATGCTGGTCTCTTTAGTACGTGTGTGTTTTGGGCTGGGAGGAAGCAGTGAAAATTAAGTTCTCAGCTAATTTTACAAATTTGTAGGGAAAAGAAGGACCTGTAGACATTATAAAAAATAGGAAGGAAAACATCAGTTATGGGTATAGGAGTAGGGGAGACTGACGTATAAAAGATGAGTAAGAATCTGTAAAATAAACATACCACAGAGTTAACAAAATTTTAGATTTTAGAGCTAGCTTTTAGAATGAGTGGTTCTTTGATGACATCTTGTCACTAGGAACTAAAAGATCCAGTAGAGCTTATTTTGGGTGGGCAGACAAACTGACATGGACAAATAAGATTGTTAGCTTGCCAGTTACCACCATAATTGCCTTTAATCAGCCCCCACCCAGGACTCTTTGTTCCACACAAAACACTTCCCAAGGGACCTGGCGTCAGCCATAGATAGGAAAGTGCCATTTGAAACCTCAGATAAAATGTGTCCTTCAAACTTGGTTTTCTTCATTTAGGTGTCTCCCTGGGATAAAAAAGAGGAAGCTAACCAGAAAAAGCTAGAATTTGCATTTGCAAACAGTGATTATCTGGCCCTTCTACGAGCATATAAGGTAAGTATAAAACCTAATAGCTGAGGTTCATTAGCAGAGTGGGCTCTAAAGACTGAGTAAGTTCATTTTGATTTTCTCCAAAATTTAGGGGTGGCAGCTAAGTATGAAAGAAGGTATGCGTGCAAGTTATAATTACTGCAGACAAAACTTCTTGTCAGGAAGAGTTCTTCAGGTGAGTCACTTCTGTGGCAATTTGTTGTCATTCATTTTCTATTGTAGTAGTACACCAGAGAGTGTTGCAACTGTATCTTGCTTGTCTTGCTTTGACATTGAAAATGTTATTTCTGAAATATGCTTTGCTTAACCAGCTGTGTAAAACAGACTCCTGAACTATGACATGAGGTCTTCTGTGCTGAACCTTTCAGCTGACCTGTTTTCCCTGTCTTCAGTGAATTTGTGTTTACTGATATAGAGGATAGGGGAATATAGGCACTCTGAAGATTATTGCTCACTGGAAGTCAGTTTTTTCAGTAATTTTACTAGGCATTCTTACCCTGGATCCATAAACCCCTGAAATTGTATGTGAAATCATATGCATATACATATGTGCATTATTCTGGAGAAAGGGATCATAGCTTTCATCAGATTCTCAAAGCAATCTATGACCACCCCCAAACCCCTTACCCTCTCCCCAAAACCAAAGAATGACTACTGAACCAGATTTTCTTTGTTAATTTTTCCTATGTCCATCAGAGGCTACTATGTCAATAATGAGTACACAAGAAAGAGGAAGGTTTATTATCTTCTGAGTAATAATAGACAGGGCTCTGTCCTCTGTTCTAACAGTGTTTTAGGCCCCCTTCCAAAGTTGTATGAGAAGCCAGAATAATGATGGTGCACATCTTCATAAAGTATCTGTGTTACTCAAAGATTTTGAGGCTAGGGAGGAGGGAGGACTTTATCTTCAGATGTTGTTACTGCACAAAAATGGGATTCTCCTACCTGATGTGCATAAACAAGCCAATTTATTATGACATCAGCTTTTGGGAAAAGAGATCAGCTTTATTCTGCAAGGTTGATCTGCAGGGAGACAGGGAGCGTGTGCCCCCAGATCTTGTCTCCCTGATTCAGGATTTAGGGCAAAATTTAAGAGGTTAGGGAAAACAGGCTGGCATGTAGAAATGCTGGTGGGACAGGTTTTGATTGGTGGGTTTCAAGCATTTATGGTAAGGTTCTAAACATTTATGGTAAGTTTCTAAACATTTATGATGAGGTTCTAAACATTTATGGTAAGGTGGGGAAGGAATTTTAACACTGATCTTCCTGAATGACAGACCCCTTGCTTCTGATAAGAGTCCAACTTTTAAGTTCTGTTTAAGAGTCCTACTTTTAAGTTTTTGGTTCCGTAGGTGGGAGACTCTTTGGTTCTGCAGTTATTTCAAGTCAAGATTTCTTCTTCTATGCATGCTCTGGCTATGTGACATTGCAAATTTTCTGAAAGACAATTCTTAATCACGCTGTTGATAAGAGATGGGGTTGGTTAAACTGATCCTGCAGGGCCCGCAGTTACAATGTCCTGGAGTAGAACACAAAATTAATCTTCTTAGTACTTACCACTACCTGACATTTATTTATCACTCCATCAAAGCAGAGACTTTATCTGTTTTGTTCAACACTGTATCTCCAGTGCCTAGAACAGTGCTTAGCACACAGTTGACGTTTGGTAAAGATCATTGAATAAATGCATGAATGAATGAAGTTGGTTATTTAAAATGAAGTAGACCTCAAAGCCATGCCAGTATTTGCCCTCATTCTCCTCTGCCTTTAGGTTTACTACAGTGAGATATTTTGAGAAGACAAGGTTCTAACTTTATTCTAAGTACATCAAAAAGCAATAACTTTGAATCCTGGCTACACATTAGATTCACCTGAGGAGGTTTAAAAAAATAATAAATGAAAATGTCCAAGTTCTACCCTAGGCCAATTACATCTGTATCTTGAGGGGTAGAGCCTGGGCGTCTGTTTATTGTCATTGTTGTTGGAGTCACCAAGTGATTCTAATATGCAGGCAGAGTTGAGAACCACTGGTCTAAAGGGTATTTTGTATGTAAGGTGCAATAATAAATATTTCCTCAAATCATTAAGATTTTTAAGTGTAAAATGATATTTCTTTTAAATTAAATTTATTACTAAATTTATTTGTTCTTTTTCTTCAGGATATATATAGATTTTGCTGTGATCTATGAGTCAAACAGTTCCATCAAACAGAGTTCCCTCTTTTCACTAAACTCCAGCTTAGATTGTAGTATTATTTTTATTAAGATGTCAATTAAAACCTTGTCATGAAATAGAACTCTGGCATACTTAACTCCTAGTTATATTTTGCCATGTTATCCATGTGTACTTGAGATATTCCAAGAAAATACTTAAGTTGTCAGCAAGAGACAGGGTAGTGTTGCTTAGCTTTCAGTTCCTTTGATTGTCATTATCTCCTTCTCTATTGTCTGATATACAGCCTATATTTGAACAGAAGCCAGAAGAGAAAGAGGTTTGCGCTTTTCTTTCCCACACTTGTGCTCAGCTACAAAAAGGGGTGTCTAAATCTAAACCACTTAATAATGTCCCTATTCCTAGGAAAAGATGTGAGCCAGCAAGACCACAAGGTAAGAGAAAGAGGGAAGGTTCAGAGGTGGGTGTTCTGCATCCATTGAGAGAGAACACTAACCACTCTAGGCTCGGGTAAGGAATTAAGAGGACCTGAGCAGAAATGCAGGTAGGAGAAACGAGACAGTGTCACAGCACCTTGAGTTGGAGTTCAAAACAAAGTAAACTACATTTTTTGCCATCCTAAGAATTTCCAGGAAAATCATACCTACCCCAAATCCAAGGAACATGTTTTTTAAAATGTAATCTAAAGTTAAAGAAATGATCTCTGGGTTTTCTGGAATTTGTGAATTCCTGTGTGACTGTTTCACTCTGTTTTCCGGTTTGTATAAGTGAAAACTGCCCTTTTGGAAATGACCAGGCAAGATTGTCTTCATACCTGTTTGATGAACCCATATGAGCCTCATGACTGTCCCCTGAAGTAATGCGTTTTTGTAGTCATTCATTATTGTGAGACTCTACACTTTTTTAATATGTTGATGCCCCTGCTTAAAGATTTTTTCCACTTCTTTCAGGAAATGGCCAGCCTCAAACGACAATTCACTGAACTGTTGTCAGATATAGGCTTTGTAAAGGAGGGACTGAGAACAAGGGACATTGAGAAAAGGGCCCAAGGAGGAGACGGTATCTTGGACGCCACAGGAGAAGAGGTAAAGAACGAATGTGTGGTTAGTTCTTATTTCTCTTTAATTAGCACATGAATAGTATATTAACTCGGGAACACTTGTAGACCTTCTTCACTTAAGCCCTATGAGCAGTGGGTGAGTGGCAATCTTAATTTTCTTCTTTCCACAAATAAGTGTCAGCTAACACTCATACAAACAGAAGGGTTTTTCTGTTAATTGTTGTTATTGTTTTTGTTTTTCAAATTTCACACTTCTGGACATTCTTGATACGTCCGTAAGAGGTAGAATAGACTTTCCAATAATGTCTTTTGAAATAAGACCAGTCTTTTCCACCCAAGGATAATTTTTCGTATAACTACGGGAAGAACACTTCTTCGGGATGAATCTGATGCCACTCTGTTCTAAGTGCAGTTAGTACTTTCTGGAGATTGTGAACATCGTATGAACCAGAATCGTTCTCTCCACTGATCCTTAGGAACACTGGCTTTGTAACTGCTTTGCAGAGATCTACAAAGAGTTATTGTGGGCTTCTTAGAGTGGGTCCTATGTGAATTTGGTCCAGTAGATTTATTTTTTTACTTAGAAATAATTTTTCCAGCAAAGGGATAGAAAATAGATGCTTTTGTTTTAAGATAGAAATCAAATGAAATATAATGGTAAATTCCAGGGCACAGACAGAAGTAGCCACGTTACGTAAGATTAATGCTGTATTTCTCTCATAGGCAAACTCCAATGCTGAGAACCCCAAGCTGATATCAGCGATGCTGTGTGCTGCTCTGTATCCAAATGTAGTGCAGGTAACAAAACGTTTTTCCTGGGTCCTCTGGCTTCTTGTTTGGTTTACAGGGATATAAGTTAAGATAGGCACATTAATCATCTTAAAGAGACACACACACACACCCTTTTAAATTTAGTATACATTTCCAATCTTTCAGTTCCCCAAATCTGTTTAGATACATCATTCACGAACACATTTATTGTATAAAATGAAGGACCTCTTTAATCCTTCTGGCATATTATGACATTCTGGAAATTAAAATGGACATAAATGTCACTCTGTCAGTCAATCCATGCATAACTAACCTGCTGTGTTAGAAGAAAGTTGATTCCTCTACAGTTTCCCTTCTGCCCCCTATTCCGGACTGAAATTAGATAAGAACTAAATCAAACAAGTCGGTGCTTTGCCATGGGGCTCTCTGTGGCCCCCTGCTTCTGGAAACCCTACCTGAATGTACCGTTGGACTTTTACCTGAGTTTTGATTATCCAGTCCTTGTCAAACTTAGAAAGAATTTGAATTTCTCAGAGTACTGAATCATCTGTCACTCAACTTTTTGTTAAATGCTCAGTTGGCATCTGCAGCTTAATTTATGGCTCATTTTCTGCTTAGTGCTTGCATGCTTTCACACCATTTGAAATTTACTTTAAAAAATCATGTGGAGCAAAACTATGGAGATAGTAAAAAAAAATCAGGGGTTCTGGGGGACGAATAGGCACAGCACAAAACATTTTGAGGGCAGTGAAAATACTCTATATGATACTATGTATGGATACATGTCATTACACATTTGCCCAAACCCATAGAACGTTCCACACCAAAAGTGGACCATAATGTAAACTATGGACTTTGGGTGAGTATGATATGACAAAATTTTTTTAAATTATAATACTGGTGCTGTCATAAGCCCCCCAAAATGAACATCCTCAGTCTTGGTGGGAATATAAATTGATATACCCTTTCTAGATAGCAGTTTAATTTCTAAGGATTTATTCTTAGAAAATAATTCTATCTGTGCATAAAGATACAGCTAGGAGAATGTTCATTCTAGCACTGTTTATATTTACAAACAATCTAAAATTCCATAATAGGGAATTAATTGGTTAAATTATTACAGATCCTTACAACAAGGTACTATATAGCCATTGAGAATTATGTTTTAGCAAAATATTTGACAACATGGAAAAATGTTCTCAATATATTAAGCTAAAAAAGTAGATTATAGAAAACGATCCTATATTAGTTTTAATACATATGTATATTTTTATTTATATTATGTGTTTATGGTTTTCTCTATTTCTATATATAAACAAATCTAGCAGAGAAAACCAAAATGATGTTTATAAAATATTATTGCTAGTTATTTCTTAATCGTGTGATTACAGGAGACCTTTATTTTCTTCTTTTTTCCTAATATGTTATTTTCTACAGTAAACATAGATTATTTTTGCAAAATATATATTTATAATTCATATGTATGTGTATGTGCACCTAAGTTTTTTTTAATGAAATACTCTGTTTATTCATATAATTTTTTTTCACTATTTTGAAAGAAATTCATTTGGAAGTGTGGGATTGGGATTGGCATTGATGGTCAGCAGATTCCTGGTCCAGTGTTGCTAGCTGGATCTCTTCACCTGATAATCAGTGCAGACCTGAAATAGCAACATATTTTCTCCCCCACGTGGCTGATGTGTGGTATACTCACCAAGAGCTACTGCACCTACATCCACACTTCTTGATAGTTAAAAGAAAAGAAAAGAAAAGAAAAAAATGTGTGCTTACACTGCTTTCAAAAGAAAACCGAGAGGGAAGAAACAGCAAAGGCATTCAAACGAGACTGGTTTTGTGCCAAGGGATACTTCCCACAATGGAAATGTATGTTTTATATATCTATTTTTACAAATACCTGTTGTTTAGGTGAAAAGCCCAGAAGGGAAATTTCAGAAGACCAGTACTGGAGCTGTCAGAATGCAGCCAAAATCGGATGAGTTGAAGTTTGTCACCAAGAATGATGGATACGTACACATTCATCCTTCGTCAGTGAACTATCAGGTCAGAATGGCAGGGTCTACTTATATAAGTACATATGGCAGGTCCTGGGGTGAGAAACACAGTGCCTTAAATTCAGCCAAACCTTGTTCTATCACTTGTTGTCCCCAGCAGCACCACTGACTTGGGGAAGGTTGAATAAGCATAAACAGACTGGAAATTGGACTATTTCTAGAAAGACTATTTGTATTTCAAGAAAACTCTGGACACAAAAAAATGCTCAAGCCTGCTTTCAGATGTAAAATTGTTTCTTTGCAATAGTGATTTAAGAAGTCATGATGTAATTGCATCACTGAATGGGGAATGACCTATACTTGCTGATCCCACTTCCTCAGCTCTCATTCCTCCTTCAGCCTACTGCTGTGAGGCTTCTGCCCCCACCACTCCGCTAAACTCGTCAAAAGTAACCTCCTAGTTGTCAAACCCAGTGAACATCCCTGGTCTTCATCATACTTGACTCTCACCTAGTATTTGACATTGCAGACCTCCCTTCCTCTTGAAACTACCTTTGATATTTTTTTGCTTCTGAACCATCACTTTCTTCTCTCTCTCTGCTCATCTCCCTCTATCTCCGTTACTAGCTTCTCTTCCTTTGTCCTGAGATAGTTGCTCTGTCCTTAGTCCTTATTTGCTCATAGTGTACATAGTCTTCCTGAACCACCGGAGCACAACATCATGCTCTGGCAGTTTCCAACTGCCACCTACATGCTGACACAGACCCCCAAATTCTCTCCAGGCCTGGGGTTTTTTCCTGAGCTCTCCTGCTGGAAATCATCAACTGGATGTCTTCCAGTCACCTCAAACTCAAAGGCTGAAAAATCAAGTTTGTTATTCCCCAATTCACTCTTCTTTCTGTGTTCCCAGTCTTAGTGAATGGCACCATCCAAATCGGAACCCTGGAGACACGTAGAACCTGCTTCTTTGCTCCTTGCTCCAATCCAAAATGTCACCAGGTCCCAGCAGGTCTACCTTTTTGACATCTCAGATTTGCCTACTCCTCTTATCCCCACTGCCACTTCCTCAGTTCAAACCCCAAACATCTCTCTCTTACCTGAAGTTCTATAATTTACTTCTGGTGCTTTTCCTCTCCACCAGAAGTACTACTGCTGTCAGAATTATCTTTATAAGACATCACATGACCCTTCATATCTGGCCCTTCTTATACCATGTCCCCCAAAACCTCCTCCCTTTGTCGTTCTGTATGTTCCAGCAATACGAGACTACCGACAGTGTTCCCAAACGCCGTGACATAGGACGCACTATTCTCTGTGCCTGGAACGACATTCTCGTTCCCTAGCAGGCTCCTACTTATCCTTCGAGCTTCCATTAAACATCACTTCCCCAGTGTCCCTCTCCCTCTAAGTTGCTCTTTACTTCTGTTCCACCATCATATAGTGAGCATTTGTCCACTGTTGGGCTCATCACCTTATTTTATGGTTTATGGTACGTCTCCTTTATGGAATTGTGAAATTCCTAAAGACAGGAATTGAATTTTATTCATTTTTACATTCTAGATGTGTAGCATGGTGCCTAGCTGAGAACAAATGCTCAATAAAGCTTTTAGGAGAGATGAAGGAGAAAAAGAGGAAAGAAGAATGGAGGAAGAGAGTTGTGGTTTTTTTTTTTTTGGTGTGAGGAAGATCAGCCCTGAGCTAACATCCATGCTAATCCTCCTCTTTTTGCTCAGGAAGACCGGCCCTGAGCTAACATCTATTACCAATCCTCCTCCCCTTTTTTTCCCCAAATCCCCAGTAGATAGCTGTATGTCATAGTTGTACATCCTTCTAGTTGCTGTACGTGGGACGCGGCCTCAGCGTGGCCGGACAAGCAGTGCATTGGTGCATGCCTGGGATCCAAACCTGGGCCACCAGTAGCGGAGCACGCTCACTTAACCGCTAAGCCACGGGGCTGGCCCAAGGAAGAGAATTTGAAGTGTTAGGGCTGGTCAGCCCCCTGGAACTACTGAGTGAAGTGTCAACAAATCATGAAAAGGATCTCCTTAAGCTCAGAAGAGTTTGAGGACCAGGCGGTCACCTGCCCTCTCAGCTGCATGTGTACTTAGGAACCAGAGGCCTGAGTTAGCGACACTCCTCCTCTTCTGAATTTTCCATGACATTCGTGCAATGAATCCAAATCATTCATGAATCCATTCACTACCTACTAGCCCCTCCTCTGGGCCAGGCACTCTTGTAGGCCATGGAGGACAGCAGATGAGCTAGACAGACAAGGTTTCTGCCCTTAGGGAGCTTACATTCCAGTGGAGAATGGAATGTAAGAGTAAGTAAACAAATAATCTCAAGTTTGTGACACATGTTATGAGGAAAAATAAAACAGAGTAAGAGAGATTAAGAGTGGTGGGAGAGAGGCTGTTTTACGTAGAGTTGTCAGGGAAGAACTCTCAGAAGAAAACAGTTGAGCAGATCCTAACTGAAGTGAAGGGTGAGCCATGCAGATATCTAAGGAGAGATAGCTAATGAGTGCAGAGACCATGAGATGGGAGCATATTTGGTGTGTTCCAGGAAATGAAAGAAGGCAGCTGGTACAAGTGGAGTGGGATGATTAGGGGTGAGAGTGGTAGATACGTTGGGACAAGGGGTCAGGTTGCATAGGCCATGGTAAGGATTTGCAGTTTTATCCTTGGGAAATGACTGGAGTGTTTTGAGCCGTAACTGGATTTTTTTTAAAAAACATCACTGTGGCTGCTGTCGAGATGCAAAAATAGAGGCAGGGCGAGTACTTAGGCAGCCATTGCAGTGGTCTGTATGAGATAATGATGGTTTGGACAAGGTGGTAGCTGTAGAAGTGGTGAGAGTATGTCAATTCATTATGTATTTTGAGAATAGAGCTGACAGGACTTAGTGGTGACTTAGATGGAGTGAGGGAAAAAGAGCAATCAAGGATGGCTCCCAAACTGGGGGCTTGAGAAACTGGGTGAAGAGGAATTTCATTTACTGAGATGGTGAACACTGCAAGGAGGGGAAAATTACGAGTTTCTTTTGAAACAAGAAGTTTGAGGTGCTATTAGAAGTCTAAGAGGAGATGTCAAGTAGGCAGTTGCACATACAAGTCTGGAGCTCAGGAGAAAGGTACAGGCTGGAGATCATTTTGGGAGTCATTGGACAGGTGGTATCTAAATCCATGAGACTGGTGGAGTTCCCCTTAGGTTGCCGGTGACATCTCTGTCGTCATCTGAGGTTTTATGTTCCAGGTCAGACACTTTGACAGCCCCTACCTGGTGTACCACGAGAAGATCAAAACTAGTCGTGTGTTCATCCGAGACTGCAGCATGGTGTCTGTGTACCCGCTGGTCTTGTTCGGAGGAGGCCAGGTGAATGTGCAGCTTCAAAGGGGAGAGTTCATTATCTCCTTGGATGATGGTTGGATCCGTTTTGCAGCTGCTTCTCACCAGGTAAGGGATGACAGGTCTGTCCTATGAGGCTCAGGCCATGAGGGGCTTGGATAAAATGAAGTATAGAGCATTCCTTCAGGGACCAAAGACAACAGAGCTGATTAAGAGTGAATGATGTGCCTGCAATGGGACACTAAGAAAGACTGAGGCTGAAGTGAGGCCAGAGTTGAAGCCTTAGTAAGAGTTCCAGGAAGCGCACTGGGAGAGGCAGCCCAGGATGGGTTGGTGTGAAAGGTTCAGGACAGAAGCTGTGAGTGAGGTGTTGGAACTTCCTAATTATTGTACAAACAATATATGTTCGCCAAAGAAAAATCAGAAAATATAGATGAGCAGAAATAAATAAAAAGCACCCTGATTCCACCACTGCCATTAAAAGCAAAAAAAGATAATGGGTCTGAGTTCTTTTATTCTCAGGTCTCAATTATTCACTATATGGAGTCTCTGTGAAAAACATTTAGGAGGGAGTATATGTTTAAGAAATAAAAATTAGTTTTAACATTTGCATCTGTTAGAAATTTTGTGTTGCAGGAAGCAGAAACACCAACTCAAACATTAAAGGGAATTTATTGGCGTATTTAACTGTAAAGTCTAAAGCAACACAGTCCAATAGAAATATGTGAGCCACAAATGTAATTTTAATTTTTCTATTAGCCACATCAAAAAAATAAATAGGTGAAATTAATATATTTTATTTAACCTAACACATCTAATGTTTTAATTTCAAAATGTAATCAATATAAAAAATTTTTGAGATATTTTACATTCTTTTTCATACTAAGTCTTTGAAATCTGGTATGTATTTTACACTCACAGCACATCTCAATTTGAACCAGCCACATTTCATGTGGTCATGCGATTAGCCACGTGACTAGTGGCTGCCGTATTGGACAGGTCAAGAAGGCCAGGTGGGGTTGTTTTGATTCAGCATTTTGTTGTCTCTCAATGACAACAAAAGCCTGGCTGACCTTGTGGTAACAAGATGGCTGCAGTAGCTCCTGGCCTCACATCTGTGTGGCATACTGTCCAAAATGGGAGACAGAAAGCTTCTTTCCTAAAAGCTCCATCAAACCTCCTCTGCTAAACCAATTCCTATAGCCAAAGGAGTGTCATGGACTCTTAAGGCCTGGATTACCTGAGCCGTTCACTCTCGGAAGGCTCATGGCATGAGCCTGTTTGATTTAGATCAGGGTCCAGCATGGTAGCCAAACAATGGGGGAGGGGCAAAACAGATGTTGGGAAGACATCTGCAGTGCCACTACAACATCGGCATAAGCAAATGCTTTAAAAAATTTGGAGCTATTTCCCGCCTCAAGAGCACAAAATGTATTCCAAAGCTAAAGAGATTTTGTTTCTTTGTTTAATATCCACCATTTTTAATTCTCCATTTTCCTGCTTCTCTTCTTGGAGCAAATTGTAAAAGTTGACCAAGCTTTGATATGGAGAACACGACGTAAAATTCGTACTACCAGATTTAATTTTTTCTTTAAATGAGATGTGATAGAGGAAGCTTTTTTATAATGGTCCCCACTTATATTACAGAGCTGACGCTGAGTGAATGTTCCGATAGTTGCATCAAGAAATTGTAGAGGTGCTCTTAGCACTGCTTACAATGCAACTTTCATTTTAGGTGGCTGAGTTAGTAAAGGAACTTCGTTGCGAACTTGACCAGCTCCTCCAGGATAAGATAAAGAACCCAAGCATAGATCTGTGCACGTGTCCCCGAGGGTCCCGGATCATCAGCATGATTGTGAAACTTGTCACCACACAATAAAGACCAGTCTTAGGAGAGTGCTGGCTGCTCACCCGCTTCTTGCTCACCTGGGAAATAAGAGCAGCACCTCTACCTCCAACCAGAAAGCTCTCTGCTGGGGCTGGCCCTGCTGAAGGAGCCCGGGGCCTGCACTGCTGAGCCAGCTGAGGCACCACACGCCCTTAGGGGAACTTCCCAGACTGGGTATTTCTAACAAAGCACTGGGCACTCCCAGCACAATGTGGAGTGTCTGCGTGAGACAGTCTGAAAACCAGCTCGCCTGTCTTTCTCTCTGAGACTGTCCTGGAATGAATGAAATTCACTTGATAATACAAAAGTGAATGTTTAGTACAACGCTGTTTTAATCTATGTATTATTTTCCTCCTGTTTTTACTGGGGTGAGATAGGGGCATGAGGAGAAATACCAATTGTTTTTTCTGTCATAAAGGTCCAACTGAGAGAAGTCAGAACAGAGAAGGAAAAAAAAAAATCATGTGAGCAAGAAAAATTAAAATTTCATTTTAGGCTATTGGCTACTGAGTAAATGATTGAGAGAGATTTTTATTTTTACTCATTAAACCTAGAAAAACAAACTTAATGAGCTCTTATTTGTTATTAACATGAGAGCTAGTCTTATCCATAAAACCCTTATTCTTAAAATCAGAAGAATCTGGGTGTCTTCATTCTCTTTTAGGTTTTCCATTTAGGAATCTTTATACTCTCTTATGAACTCACCCAGATCTAATGGCCACATTTCACATTATCCAAAGGGGAATCTTAATGGCCCTCTCAGAGCAGAGCTGGCACAGTTGAGGTAGAAAAGGTTGCCGTGGTAGTGTCCGATTTACAGCCATAAAAATATCTTCCATGAGAACTGCTTATTTTCATCCACCACTTAGGTTAATGGGGCATTAGCATTTTGAAAAAATATGAATACATTTACATTTTCACTGGACATTTATCAGTGTGGCCAGGAAGAATCCCAAAGAACTGAGTGGAAAAAATATTCTTGTGTTTGTCTAGCCCTCAGGTAGGGAGTCACTACAGGTTTCATAGTGTAGGTAGAACCCAAACTAATCAACAAACCACCTCAGTGAAGGGTTCACTTTTCAAGGTATTGTTTTCAGGAAACTAGACTGTCTAAAATGATCATTATCAAGTGTATTTAAGCTTCAGTGCACTTGACAAGCTTAAACTCTAAGCAGTATTTTTAAAAGGCATTCGTTCGTGTCATCACTTTAAATAAAAAATGTGCATATGCATTATCACCCACAGTATTCAAGTTCTGACTTGCTATTGAAACAGGCTCACATTACAGAATTGATTAGGCTGGGACATTTAGGTGAACTGAAGGAGAAAACTGCACTAACCCTCTAAAGAAGTTTTTTAAAACCAGTTTTGACTCCTGGTGCTATAGTGGAGCTGATGCTGCCCTAGCCAGAGCCATCTGCCCAAGTGGACCTGCAGCTTTTAACACAAGTTTGCAGCAAAGCTTACAGCTGGGAGGTACAGGCATACCCCGGAGATACTGCAAGTTTGGTTCCAGACAACTGCAGTAAAGCGAATATCACAATAAAGTGAGTCACATGAATTTTTTGGTTTCCAGTGCATATAAAAACTATGTTCTCACTATACTGTAGTCTATTAGTATGCAATAGCATTATGTCTAAAAAAATGTACATACCTTAATTAAAAAATACTTTATTGCTAAAAATGCTAACCATCATCTGAGCCTTCAGTGAGTTGTAATCTCTTTGCTGGTGGAGGATCTTGTAAAAAAACGCGATATCTGTGAAGCACAGTAAGGGAAAGCGCAGTAAAATGAGGTGTGCCTGTAGGTAACAACAAGACTTTCCATTCAGAGTGCCGAGAAATTGCTCCCCTCCGGGAAGCCATTCTTGGGCTGGTTACTTGCAGCCACATACAAATGCACAAATCCTATCATTTTATAGATGTGCCAGAATGTGAAAAAGATTGGGAAGCCTTAACTGAAGGCGCTGAATAAGAAAATCCTCACCCTAAAAACTAAACTTCTTAAGCTCATCATTAAAAGTATGAAATAAGAAATGAAATAGGGTTACTCCTTTGTGATTAAAGATCAGAGTGCAGTATAGTATTTCAAGGTGAAACTGGATTTCTAGGCCCCATCAAGATGGACAGCATTTAATGTTAATTTAATGGAGAACTCTGTAAACAGTTTCTTAAATATTTGTTTTACTTTTACTGGAATCTAGCTAGGGAACGATATTAATAAAGAACTTGCTACGAAATTAAGTCTACACTACTGTTTTGTGCTATGTCTAATTGGGAAGTTCTCAGGAAATGAGAATAGCTAAACATTCTTATAGAGGTGGTCATAGCTTGACAAAGCATTAGCTTTGTCTTCTTCCTCCTTGAGTTCCATATCTGAATATTACAACTCAAACTCCCTGACAAGTAATGGACTTTGGTCTTTATCCTCCCATTCTATTATCCGAGCAGTTTAAATAATATATCAAAGCACACAGCCTGTGGATCTGTAGGCATGTGGCACATTGTTCTTTTTCCTTTCTAGGCAATGGTTTGAATATGTCCCTAAAAGGTTATCATAAAATAAGATCTTGTGAAAGTACTTTGTCAAATTAAAATACAGCGAATGTAAGCAAATTAGGACCGAGGATGTGGTTTTTTGATATACCCAGGCTGGCTTTGTGGGGCCCGTACTCTGTGTTGTGTTCTCTCAGTTGCTGAGCTGAGAGCTGGAGAGCCTGGGCTTCACACTCAGAGGGTGTCTTGTGGGTGTCACCCAGTTGCCACATAAATAATGGATTCGTGGGGATAGCCGAATATGCTTACACTGCTGTTATTATGCTTGAACAAGCCTAGGCAGAGGCTAGCTCTTTCCTCCTAAATCACGCTAGAATTAAGCATAATTCCTAGGGCTTATTTTCCCCCAAATGCAGGGGGAAAGTTTGCTTAAAATATTTAGCTGGTTAATAAATGCAAGGTGACTTGTTGTTTTCAGAATTTAGATCTTGATCATGAATCTGTGTCTGTCAATATTTGAGTGCTCACAGAACAGAGTGCCTCAGGTAGAGACAACATAGAAACAGTTAATACAATTTATTGTCACAGCAGTAGTTTCAGACTGTTCCAGAGTGACAGGCTCCTTCCATGTCTTTCAGTCTCACAAATGTAAAACTATATAATGACTGAGTGAACAATTAACCATGATGAATCATTAACGTGGAGAGATTTTTTTTCTTGCCAATTCAAATCCAAAACAATATAGCAAAGAGATTGTTCTTAAATAGGATTTGTAGCCAATCATTAATCCTTAAGGTGCCTTAAAATCTTAGATGTTTTAATAATTTGTTTTGACAAGGAGTTCTTTTGGAGAATCACTCATGCACTGTATATGAACCATCCGGAATGAGTGGAATCAACATTTCACAAAGATACAGGACAGCAACCCAAACATGAACTTGTTCCCACAGACATTTTGGTCTCATTGCCCCATCTTTGCCCGATTTGGGCCAGCCCCAGGTCTACTTCTGAGTCAGTTCTAACCCAGCTAATTGAGTAAATAAGCCAGAAGACAGTGCCCCAGTGAGATAGCTATGAGGAGGATGGCATAGAATCAGTTGTCTGGATTTTTTCACCTCTGTTTCAACTTTTTAGGAAAGAAAGAAATGGCCACAAAAGCCAGTATGAGGGGTTTGTTTGAAAAAGCAACTTCCATGGGCTGGCCTGATGGCGTAGTGGTTAAGTTCACGTGCTCCGTTTTAGCGACCTGGGGTTCGCAGGTTCAGATCCCAGGTGCGGACCTATGCACCGCTTATCAAGCCATGCTGTGGCAGGCGTCCCACATATAAAGTAGAGGAAGATGGGCACAGATGTTAGTCCAGGGCCAATCTTCCTGAGCAAAAAGAGGAGGATTGGCAACAGATGTTAGCTCAGGGCTAATCTTCCTCACAAAAAAAAAAAAGAAAAGAAAAAAAGCAACTTCCCAGAAGCGGCCTTGGAAATTCAGCCCAGTCCCCTAACTACCAACAAGAGAATCAGTGTGTCAGTGTGTTTAGGATGATGACTCTGACATCTTACAACATAACATTGCTAAATATGGTATAATAATGTATAATAATTTATTTAATAAACATTTTCAACAGAAGCATTTCAAACAATGAGGAGTTTTTATTATTATTATTCCTTATGCAGAAAAAGCAGTTACTGCTACCTTCTCCAACCTAGGTTTTACTGAAAATTGCCTGAAGGAGTTAATTTTCCTTCCATGTTGAATGAATTTTCAAGAAGAGATTATCCATGGCTGATTTTCTTCTACAATAATTCAAGACAGATTAATTTAGCCAAAAAGATTCATTTATTTCCTGAGAGTCCCCTTTTAATTAGTTTTGCCTCATTCCATCCTTGGGTTTCAAATGTACTTTAACAAAAGTGTCTGTTAACCTTTCAAATAAGACTTTAGTTGTCTATAGAGGTTGATTAACAAATACAGGACTTTATCATGTACAAAGACTATAAAGAAGTTCCCTCACAGGAGAAAAAGTAGTTTTTATTTGTTTTAAACCAGTCTTTTTAACTGGGGGCAGTTTTGCCCACCAGGGGACATTTGGCAGTATCTGGATATGTTTTCACAACTGAGGGGTGAGTGGGCACTCCTGGTCTCTAGTGGTTAGACGCCAGGGATGCTGCTAAATATCCTACAAGGCACAGGATACTCCCCAACAAGAAATTATCCAGTCTGAAATGTCAGTAGTGCCAAGGTAGAGAAAACCTCTTTAAACAAAATGAGATAGGTCACCACTTATAAAGTCTAGCTGCTAGTTATCTGCTTAGTCAGATACAAATTATGCCCATAGTTGTCTCTGAAAATGTAAATATATTTCGACTAACAAAAGCAAAATCTCTACCAAATCAACTCTAATAGACATGTACTGGGTGAATATGAGCTTGTGAGAGATGTTGTTATCAAAAATATAGAGCACTTAATTTGAGGAAATTGTATGTACAAATGGGAAAAGCCATGCACAGATGGGCTTTACTTCAAAAACATGTTCTACCATTAAATTTTGTTTTGTTTTTTGAAAAATCACTTATTTTGAAAATGTGAAAATAAGCTAAGACATGCTTGTTTGAAGATATGACTTGAACATGACACTAATACTGCTAACACTTTCCACTGCAAAACTCAAGTTCTTATAGTTAGGCCCACATTAAGATGTTTAAAATACACACACACAAACACACACACACTCTTACCTTATCTTTGTGTTATTTGAACAGAGTCCAACCTAGTAGACTTGCGCCAATATGCTAACACACAAATAGGGTTAGAAAGAGGGAGGATGGGCGTATATAGCTTTATAGGTATATAATTGTAAAATGTTTAAATTTAACATGAAGCCTAAGTAGGAACTCTAATTTCTAGGCTCAGTAACCCTTCTCCTATAATTTGAACTGGAAAAAATCAATTTGTTTTAGGATTTGATTATTAGTAAGATTACCAGACTGAATGTCAAAGATGTGTTATGCTCTTGAGAAGACAGATGTCTTTACAAATCAGGGCCATCCTATACAATGGGCACCAAGGGACTATCCCATATGAGGAGGAAACTAATGCACTTATTATAGACCCAGCACAAAACAATCTGTAATTATAGACGTTTCTGTTAATGCTGCCCTTCTGTCTCTGAAATGCACCTGTGCACTTTCCCATTTATACTCCAACTGTCCCCATTATTTGTGGCCCATGAATCTTTAGACCATCCCTTTCTACAGTAAGCATGACTAAGGCTGGATTAATTGAAGTATACAATCTGATTAGTTAACAAGGAGGCCGATTGTCCAGTTTAAAACTAATGTGTGCTACACGGCTAGTTTGAGACCCATATGGGGGTTGCAGAAATTCCTCCCACATTTATGCTCATAATGTCAATATAACCAACTTATTTTAAGCAGGTGCTGTGTGCCAGTCACCCTCTGAACTGAGGATACATAGATAAACAGGGACACAGGAGAAACAGGACAATAGAGAAATAAAGTTTCCTTGAATAAATTCAATCAGGAACATAATTTACCTCCCACAGGAGCCTCTGAAGGTTCTACAGAGACTGGATGCCTGTATGTTGAAATTAAAATAAGGGTGCTGATGGCTTCCACCAAGTCTCTTAATTCTGCTTTTAAGACTCTCTTCTCATTCAACAATTAGGTATGCTTCTTTAAACCCTATGAGCAATTTCTGCATATTACCAAAGAAGAAGCTGTAGGGAATAAATTTATGACATACTCCCTCTTCAAAATGTATTTGGGTATTGTGAAGTAAAGAAAGAGGAACTCAAAAGTGTGTGTATAATAAATGAGTTCAGCAAGGCCATGGGATACAAGATCAATATACAAAAATCAACTATTTCTTTTTTTTTTTTTATAATTTTTTATTTATTTATTTTTCCCCCAAAGCCCCAGTAGATAGCTGTATGTCATAGTTGCACATCCTTCCAGTTGCTGCATGTGGGATGCAGCCTCAGCATGGCCGGAGAAGCGGTGCGCCGGCGCACGCCCGGGATCCGAACCCGGGCCGCCAGCAGCGGAGCGCACGCACTTAACCGCTAAGCCACGGGCCAGCCCAACTATTTCTATATACTAGCAACCAATTCAAAAATAAAATTAAGAAAACAATTCCATTCACAATAGCATAAAAAAATACCTAGGAATAAATTTAACAAAAGAAGTATAAGACTTGTACATTGAAAACTATAAAACACTGTTGTAAGAAAATTGATCATTTAAATAAATGAAGAGACTTTTTAGTTCATGGAATGGAAGACTCAATATTATTAAGATTACAACTCTCCTCAAATTGATCTATAGATTCAACACAATCCCTATCAAAATCTCACAGGCATTTTTTTCAAAAATTGACAGTCTCATCCAAAATTTATACAGAAATGCAAAGGAGGCAGAATAGTCAAACAATCTTTAAAAAGAACACAGTTGGAGGACTTACAGATATCGAATCTTACTGTAAAGCTATAGTAATTAATACAATGTGTTGCTAACATAAGGACAGACATATAGATCAACGGCACACAACTATAAGCCCTGAAATAAACTCTTACAATTTATGATTAACTGATTTTCAATAAATGTGCCAAGACAGTTCAATGGAGAAAGAAGTCTTTTCAACAAATTGTACTGGAATAATTGTATATCTGCATGTAAAAAGATGAAGTTAGACCCTAACCTCACACCATACAATAAAATTAACTCAAAATGGAGCATAAACCTACGTTTAAGAGCTAATTAAAAATTTTTAAAGAAAACATAGAAAATCTTTGTGACTTTGGGTTAGGTAAAGAATTCTTAGCTACAGGGCCAGCCCCGTGGCTAAGCAGTTAAGTGTGCGCGCTCCGCTGCTGGGGGCCTGAGTTCGGATCCCGGGCGCGCACCGACGCACCGCTTCTCCGGCGATGCTGAGGCCGCGTCCCACATACAGCAACTAGAAGGCTGTGCAACTATGACATACAACTATCTACTGGGGCTTTGGGGGAAAAAATAATAAATAAATAAAACTTAAAAAAAAAAAAAGAGTTCTTAGCCACAACACCAAAAGCATGATCCATAAAAGAAGAAAAAAATTGATAAACTGGACTTAATGAATTTTTTAAACTTTTGCAGTTCAAAAACATCATTAAGAAAATACAAGCCACAGACTAGGAGAAAATATTTGCAAATCATATTCTGGTAAAGTACTTGTATCGAGAATATATGAAAGACTCTTACCACTCAAGTAGACAACTTAATTTTTAAAATGGGGAAAATATTTGAGCAAACATTTCACCAAAGAAGATATACAAATGGCTTAATAAGCACATGAAAAAATGCTCAACATCATTAGTCATTAGGGAAATGCAAATTAAAACCACAGGGAGATACTACTTCATAACTACTAAAACTACACACAGTAACAAGCTCTGGTTAGGATGCAGAGAAACTGGAACCCTCATGCATTGCTGATGGAATGTAAAATGGTGCAGCCGCATTGGAAAGTAGTTTGACAGTTTCTTAAAAAGTTAAACATATAGAAGATAAAAACAACAACAAACACACACATAGAGACAGAGACTGGATTGGTGGTTACCTGAGGAGAAGGGGAGTGGGGGAGGAGGGTGAAAGGGGTGATTAGGCACGTGTGTATGGTGATGCATGGTAATTAGTCTTTGGGTGGTGAACATGATGTAATCTACACAGAAATAAAAATATAATGATGTATACCTGAAACTTATATAATGTTATAAACCAATGTTACAAAACAAAAAAAAGAAATATAACCTCCAATAGAGAAATGACCTAAGTAGGAATTTTAGAGAAATGAAGATATGAATGGCAGTTAAAAAAAATTTCATAACCAACCTCATTAAAAAAAAAAAAAAAAAAAAAAAGTGTAATGACATTCTTCACAGAAATAGAAAAAAGAATACTAAAATTTATATGGGGCAACAAAAGACCCCGAATAGCTAAAGAAATCCTAAAGAAAAAGAACAAAGCAGGAGGCATCACAATTCCTGACTTCAAAACATACTACAAAGCAATAGTAATCAAAACAGCATGGTACTGGTACAAAAACAGACACACAGATCAATGGAACAGAATTGAAAGCCCAGGAATAAAACCACACATATACGGACAGCTAATTTTCGACAAAGGTGCTAAGGACATGCAATGGAGAAAGGAAAGTCTCTTCAATAAATGGTGTTGGGAAAACTGGACATCCACATGCAAAAGAATGAAAGTGGACCATGTGCTATCGCCATACACAAAAATTAACTCAAAATGGATCAAAGACCTGAAGGTGAGACCTGAAACTCTAAAACTCATAGAAGAAAATATAGGCAACACACTATTTGACATTGGGTTTAAAGGAATCTTTTCGGATGACATGCCTACCCAGACTAGGGAAACTAAAGAAAAAATAAACAAGTGGGACTTTATCAGACTAAAGAGCTTTTATAAGACAAATGAAATCAGAATCAAGATGAACGAACAACCAACCAGCTGGGAGAGAATATTTGCAAAACATACATCTGACAAGGGGTTGATCTCCATAATATATAAAGAACTCACACAATTGAACAACAAAAAAACAAACAACCCGATCAAAAAATGGGCAGAGGAAATGAACAGACACTTCTCCAAGGAAGATATACAGATGGCCAATAGGCACATGAAAAGATGCTCAACATCACTAATCATCAGGGAAATGCAAATCAAAACAACACTAAGATACCACCTCACGCCCGTTAGAATGGCTATAATCACCAAGACAAAAAACAACAAATGTTGGAGAGGATGTGGAGAAACAGGAACCCTCATACACAGCTGGTGGGAATGCAAATTGGTGCAGCCTCTATGGAAAACGGTATGGAGATTCCTCAAAGAATTAAAAATAGAGATGCCCTATGATCCAGCCATCCCACTACTGGGAATCTATCCAACGCACCTGAAATCAACAATCCAAAGAGGCTTATGCACCCCTATGTTCATTGCAGCATTATTCACCATAGCCAAGAAGTGGAAGCAACCTAAGTGTCCCTCGACTGACGATTGGATTAAGAAAATGTGGTATATATATACAATGGAATACTACTCAGCCATAAAAAAAGACAAAATCGTCCCATTTGCAACAACATGGATGGGCCTGGAGCGTATTATGTTAAGTGAAATAAGCCAGAAAGAGAAAGACAAACACTGTATGATCTCACTCATATGTGGAATATAAACCAACACATGGACAGAGAAAACTGGACTGTGGTTACCCGGGAAGTGGGGGTGGGGGGTAGGGGGTGGGCACAAGGGGTGAAGGGAGTCATATATGGGGTGAAGGACAAACAAAAATGTACAACCCAAAATCTCACAATGTTAGAAACCATTAAAATATCAATAAAAATGTAAAAAAAAAAAAAAAAAAAAAAGTGAAACATAGAGCCAGCCCTGATGGCCTAGTGGTTAAAGTTTGGCACATTCTGCTTCTGCGGCCCAGGTTCAGTTCCCGGGCGCAGAACCACACCACTCATCTGTCGGTAGCCATGCAGTGGTGGTGGCTCACATAGAAAAACTAGAAGAACTTATAACTATAATACACAGCTATGTACTGGGGCTTTGGGAAGGGAAAAAAAAAGAGGAAGATTGGCAACAGATGTTAGCTCAGGGTGAATCTTTCCTAGCAAAAAAAAAAAAAAAGTTAAACATAAATTTATCATATAATCCAGCAACCCTACTCCTAGGTATTTCACCCAAGAGAAATGAAAATATATGTCCACACAAAGACTTGTCACAAATGTTCAGAGCAGCATTATTCATAATGGCCAAAAACTGGAAACAATCCAAATATCCATGAACTGATGAATGAATAAACAAAATGAAGTATATTCATAATAGAATATTATTCAGTAATGAAAAAGAACCACTGGTACATGCTACAATGTGGATGAATTTCAAAAACATGCTAAGTGAAATAAGCCAGATGCAAAGACCACATATTGTATGACTGCATTTATATGAAATATACAGAAAAATCAAATCTACAGATACAGAAAGTAGATTGGTGGTTGCCTGGGGCTGAGAGTAGGAATGGGAATTGACTGCAAATGGGAGAAGGGATCTTGTGGGGATGATGGAAATGTTAAAAAAAAAAAAAAAAGAATTTGTGATGGTGGCTGCACAACTCTGTAAATTTACTAAAAATCACTGAATTATACACTTAAAGTGGATTAATTTTATACATTAATACTATCTCAGTAAAGCTCTTTGTAAAAAATATGTATGAAGATACCTTTAATTACAAAAAGAAAAATAGTAACTTTACAGTGGAAAAACCTAACAGACACCACCTTAACCAAGCAATCACAGCTAACATCACCAGCAATGGGACGAAGCAACATCATGTGCCTCCTGATGTGATGTACTAAGAACACACTATCACTTCCAGGGTATTCCTACCAAAAAATGCATACCAAATTGAATCATAAGGAAACATCAGACAAACCCAAATTGAGAGTTATTCCACAAAATAACTGGCCTGTATTAAAAAATGTCACTGTCATGAGAGTCAAACAAGGACTGAAGAACTATTCCAGATTAAAGGAAACTAAAGGAACATGGCAATTGAATGCAATATATAATCCAAATTTTGTTGTTGTTGTTTTGCTTTTTTTTTTTTGTTTTGAGGAAGATTGGCCCTGAGCTAACATCTGTTGCCGATCTTCCTTTTTTTTTTTCTTTTTTCTCCCCAAAGCCCCCCGTACATAGTTGTATATCCTAGTTGTATGTCCTTCTAGTTCTTCTATGTGGGACGCCACCTCAGCATGGCTTGATGAGCAGTGAGTAGGTCTGTGCCCAGGATCTGAACCGTGAACCCTGGGCCACCAAAGCAGAACATACCAACTTAACCGCTGCACCACCAGGCCGGCCCCCCCAAATTTTTAAAAGTTGTTTTTGTTTTGTTTTTTTGCCGTAAAGGACATTGAGATAATAGGTGAAATTTGGATAAGCTCTGTATTAAATCACATTACTGTAACAATGTTAACTTCCTGATTTTGATTACTGTACTGTGGTTATTTAAGAGGATGTCCTCATTTTTCCATTCTGTCCATGATTTACTCTCAAATAGTTCAGGGAAACACACGCTCACACACAGACACAGAAAATGCAAATGTGGTAAAACATTAACATTTGCTAGATGAAGGATATATGGGAATTCTTTGTCTTGTTCTTGCAAATTTTCTGTAAATCTGAAATTATGTCAAAATAAGTTAAAAGCAGTGCATGTATGCTTTAATTACAGTGTTTATTAACATATATATCCATTTGAGTAAAAATTAGAAACACAAAGAAACAGATATAACAAGATGATGAGAATATGGGGGAAATAATTTCTTGAAAATGAAGATTTTTTAAAATGAAATATGAATCAAACAGTTGCCATACTGGAAATAGAGATGCAGAGGGAATGCTAATTAATAAAGAAATACATCTTAAAGCAACTTTAAAACACCATTTTATATTTAGTAGCAAAAATTAAACAAAACACTCTGATGAAATTTGTATATACAGCCAGCCGTCCGTATCCATGGGTTCTGCATCCGCAGATTCAACAAACTGCAGATAGGAAGGCCTACGATGGTTGTGTCCGTACTAGACATGTACAGACTTTTTTTCTTGTTATGATTTCCTAAACAATACAGTATAACAACTATTTACATAGCATTTACATTGTATTAGGTATTATAAGTAATCTAGAGACGATTTAAAGTATATGGGAGGATGTGCATAGGTTATATGCAAATACTATGCCATTTTATATAAGGGACTTGAGCATCCGTGGATTTTGGTGTCTGCAGGGGGTCCTGGAACCAATCCCCTGTGGATACTGGGTACCAAGGGACAACTGTACCCTTATTTATTGCTCTTGTCAATGTAAAGCAGCACAAACCTTTAAAGAGGAAAAACCTACATGTGTTCATACTCTTTGACACAGTACTTTCATTTCTAGGCACTTAGTCTTTGATAATAGCAATAAAGATGTATTCATGAATGTATATTCTTTGCAACATAATCTATGGTAGCAAAAAGGAAGAACAAGAGGGCCCTGCCTGGTGGCGTGGCCCTAAGTTCACGTGTTCTGCTTCAGTGGCCCGGGATTTGCAGGTTCAGATCCTGGGTGTGGACCTACTCACTGCTCATCAAGCCATGCTGAGGCAGCATCCGACATACAAGAACTAGAAGGACCTTTGAGAGAAAAAAGAAAAGGAGGAAGATTGGCGACAGATGTTAGCTCAGGGCCAATCTTCCTCAAAAAAAAAAAAAGGAAGAACAACAAACGTCAAAATTTAGGGGAATGTTTCAATAAGTTGTGGTTCATCAACACAGTAGAATATTGTCTTAAATATTAAAATTGTGAAAACTCCAGAAACAGAAAAATAAAAAACTATATACATGGATTACAATTATGTAAAAACTTTTAAAGGATTATAAAGTAATATGCAAAAGTAAAAAGTATGTATGGGTACTGGAATAATTTTTCAATAAAAGAAAAATGCTTTAATGTAATCTCTGAACAATAAAAAGCAATTGTATAATAATAATAAATAATAAAGAAGGCGGCAGGAGAAAACTGGGAGGTGACGGGTATGTTTATGGCATAGATTGTGGTGATGGTTTCACGGATGTATACTTACCTCCAAACTCATCAAGCTGTATACATTAAATATCTACAGCTTTTTGTATGTTAATCATACCTCAATAAAGTGGTTTTAAAAAAAAACAATTGTATTGTATTCGGCAGTAGAAGAGGTAAAGTATACGTAATTATAGTCCTTCACTGCTCTCCCAAAATTTAAGCATGAATTATAGTAATCCTTAGCCCTGACTAGCATTCTAGAATCTACTTCAAGAGGCATCATGAAATTTCCATCAGTTTTCATCAAATAAAACGATTGTGAATGCTTTTAAATTTTCATCAATAATTTTTATAAAAAACTTAATTTATGGAAAAACCTATTTCAGCCATAACATCTTCAGGAGAAAGTGGAGAGAGTCAGAAAATCAGATGAACAATGGAATAGTAAGAAATCAGTGTGAAGGTTGGAAACTTTGCTCTAGGGGGACCAAAAAATACTCAATGAGTCATAACCACCTTTTGTTTTGAAAAGTAGTATTCTTGGTACCAACTGTGTTCAAGGACTATCCTGGCTACCGCCTCCAGCTGGCAGCGAGCAGAGCCAGCTTTGGGGAGGAATCTCCCTCTGGGAATCTGGAACCAGAAGAGGGATCTGAACCAGGTAAGTTAAACTCCTGGGGAGAATCTCAGCTGAGGAACTGGCTGGGACAACTCCCTAAGCAGGCTGGTTTCCATGGCAGAGCCAGATAATTTACCCTTTCCAGCACTCAGCTTTTGTTTGCAGGCAAATTGTTTAAACAATCAGAGGATTCAGTTGCCTAGAAACAGTCTCTGTGCCCAGCTCATTAGTCTGACAGCAAATAAATCTATCAACACCAATGCACCTGTCCCAGGGCCAAGGCTCAAGGCTGACTGACGCTGGGGATAATTTCCCACGTGGCCCTCTCTCCTCTCAAGGCTTCCCTCATTTTGTCAGAATCAGTCCCATGCTAAATTTAATTTGTTCTTATTCCCCTTTCCATATTTGCTTTCCAAAGACATTCCCAGGTTTGAACTGGGGAGCCTTAGTCACAAGCAGAAAGTTTTATGCGCTAAGTTTCACTTTTAGGATCATGGAACTTTGAAGTTGTGAGGGAAGGACTTTCTCTTCCCCCAAAGTTTCTACACTGCTCTTGCAAGTGTGGTCTAGGACAGAGAGCATCACCATTATCTGGGAGTTTGTTAGAAATGCAAATTCCTGGGCCCCAACCCTGACCTACTGAATCGATTGGGAGTAGGGCCCAGCAACCTGTTTTAACAAACTCTCCAGCTGATTCTGATGCTTGCTGCAGTGGGAGAAGCACTGGGCTACATCCTGTTATTAGACAACTCTGCAGGAAAATAACTGAGCTATGTTATCAAACTGCACTCCAAGACCGCCTAAAACCTGAATATTTTAAAGTATTTCTTCCAAATGGTGCCGATTCTCTTTTTGTATGGATGACAAGGGACACATGAAAACCGAAAGAGCAGTTTGCACAGCTGAATCTCTTGTGGACAGACCAGGGAGAAGTGAGAGCGAGTTTAGCCCCGTGGCAGCCTCAGGGGCCTGGCCAGGTCAAAACTGCCTTGGGAAGTATGCCCTGACCCCTGGCTACTTCAAGGATCTCCTAGGGCAAACTTTTTTGTAAAAGGCCGTATTTTTCTGTAAATATAAGCCATATAGTTTCTGTCACAATACTGAACTCTGCCATTATGGCTCAAAAGCAGCCACAGACACTACATCAACTAGTGGGTAAGGCTTTGTTCCAATAAAACTGTAACAAATGGAGGCAGCAGGCTGGATTTGTCCCAAGGGTCTGAAGTTTGCTGACCTCTGTCCTAGGGAGTCAGGGGCTTGGGGTTCCTAATGTGATGTAGGAACCTTGGGGTCACTCTAGACATGCCTCTGAAAAGACCCCCAAACTAACAATCTGTGGTGCCTTTCTAGGCCAGAAACCTCCATATAGAGTCCTGGCCCACGACTGGCTTCCAAGGGGTGGGGCCAGGAGTAGTGAAGCAGGCATCCTGCATTCTCTCTCTTCAGTGAAGCCTGACTCGGGGAAGGGGGACTCCAGGCAGAAAGCATCCTGAGCCGGGACCTGGGCTGAATCCTCCAGGCAAAGGAACTGCGTTGAGTTCAGCAGCAGAATACCTGTCACATTCACCTTTTTCCTCAGAGATACCAGCCAGTGCTCACTTTAAAAGCTTTGAGAGTTATAAGGCTTATGTTTTAAGATTTTTACCAATAGTCAAAACTTTCGAGTTTCAACCAGAAAAAGCATATATTCTGATTCAAAAAGTATTTCATCATACCTTAAAAAAAAGATAAACATTTAAAACAGACACATAGTTAGTGCAAGGGACGTAACAAGACGTTTTACATTGAATCTAACATGTTGCGTTTTTTCCAAATACATTTCTTGCCTAACAAAAATGGAAGGAAAAAGACTCTTACAATTCTGATGTCCCTGTGCTAATTTTGTTGCATGTGATGCTCTCCTTACCACAGTTCACTTATTTATTAGCACCCATAATCCACATCCTTGATTTTACCAAAACAACAAAGAATTAAAACTCACACACACTTATGTGCCTTTAAAGTCCTGTAATACGATGAACTTAACATTCAAAACATTTTATGAAGGAAAAACAAAAATGAAGTCTTTTTGTAATCAGTGCATCCATAGTTCTTGGTGTCTCATTGGGAAGCTGCAAGATGTCCTTGAATAAGATCCTGAACACGGGACAGAATAATCTCATTAGAACTGCTGCAATTTTCTGGACCATATGGTGGGTCTATAGTCAGGACCCCAGCCACACAGAGAGTTCTTCGTGAATCTCCCTGTTCAGTGATGGGGATGTGGTTCTTCTCAAGCCATTTCTTTAAGCTGTTCTTTCTCTTTTCCAGATCCTCAGGGCTGTATGCCTCGCAGTCTCCAGACGTGAACAAATGCATCAGCTTCTCTCTCACTCTATGGTCCCCTTCATTCATAGTTTCAACAGTCTGCACAGCATGTCCCATAATTCCGGTCACAGACATGCTGCCATCTTCAAGGAAGTTCACGAGGACAATACTATGGAGGAAAAGTAAGTTCAGAGCAGATTTGCAAAAGAAAAACCTAAAGGCCCATAAAACTATGGAAGAAGCAATGGAATGAGAGGCATCATCAACACCAGCAGGTCACTGGAATAATAGGGAATGCTCTGCCCTGTTTAAAATAAATCCTCTCACCACCAGACATTTTACTTGTTCAATAAGCATTGACTGAGGGTCTTAAACATCTAACCTTTTTGTCCAGCCTAAAGCTAATCATTGTGGGATGCAGTTTAAACATTTCTTAAAGAGTTATGAATGCCATAAATGTGTATTTGAAAAGAGAGGGTACAGATTTAACTTTTAGAGTTAAAAAACAACTGAATAGGGGCCAGCTGAGGGGCACAGTGGTTGGGTTCAGTGAACTCTGCTTTGGCAGCCTGGGGTTCACGGTTTCAGATCCCAGGCGTGGACCTACACCACTCATCAAGCCATGCTGTGGTGGCGTCCCACATACAAAATAGAGGGACATGGGCACAGATGTTAGCTCAGGGCCACTCTTCCTCAAGCAAAAAGAGGAAGATGGGCAACAGGTGTTAGCTCAGGGCCAGTCTTCCTCACCAAAAAAAAAAAAAAAAAAAACCCACAAAGAAAACTAAATAACTCCCCTTCCAAAGAAAATAACAAAGGACAAAATTAATGCAATAGAAAACAAGAGTCAATAAGAGGATCATCAAAGCCAAAAGTTGGTTCTTTGAAAAAAAATAATAAAATTCATAAAACTCAGGCAAGATTAATAAAAATAGAGAAAGAAGGCACATATAAATAATATCAGGAATAAGGCAGCAAAGATTAACAGTATAAAATATTAAAAACAAATTTATGCCAATAATTTTGAAACTTAAAACATAAAATTTCCTAAAAAATATAAATTTCTACTACTGACACCAAAAAAAGAGAGAAAGAGAGAATGTAATCAGTCCTATAATCTTTAATAAAAACTGAATAACTAGTTTAAAATCTTCCCATGGAAGGGCAAAAAAGGCCCTGACAATTCTACCAGCAAGTTCTATAAAATGTGCAACATCAAACATTCTAATCTAAAGACTCTAAAAGGAGGACAATGCTTTAATTCATTTAATGAGGCTAATATAACCTTGATACCAAAAGCAGAAAAGGACAGGATTAAAAAATAAAACCATAAGCTAATCTCACTCCTGAATACAAATGCAAAAATCCTAAATAAAATAATGTATGACATGATATATGACACATGATATATGATGTGATGGGAATTTCAGTTCCGTAGTACTCTTCCCAAAAGCCTATTACCCCAGTCTATTTATGAGAAAACACTGTACAAACCCAAATTGAGAGACATTCTACAAAGTACCTCACCAGTACTCTTCAAAAGTGTCAAGGTCATGAAAAACAAGGAAAGACTGAAAACCTGTCACAGATCAGGGGAGACTAAGGAGACATGATGATTAAATGTAATGTGGGATCCTGGATTGGATCCTGGAACAGAAAAAAGCCATTAGTGGAAAAACCGGCAAAATCCAAATGACTGCAGTTTAGTTACTGTAAATTTTTAGTTTTAACAAAGGTACCATGGTTGTGTAAGATGCTAACATTAGCGGAAGCTGGGTATATGGGTACTCTATGTACTTTCTTTGCAACTTTTCTGTAAATCTAAAACCATTCCAAAATAAAAAGTCTGTGTATCACCACCTTTAAAGGAGTCTTGCAAAAAATAAATCTGTTCCTAATTAACCCTCTAGATATGACTACCGAAATACGGAAAATAAAAGAATATGTTAAACTACACTATGATAATGCAACGAGCTAAATCCAGAATGTGTGTTAAATTCTATAAGACAAATGACTCTGTTTCTTCAACAAATAAATGACATGAAAAACTAAAAAGAGAAAGTGCAGAGCTATAGATTAAGATACTTAAGAGACATATCAACCAAATTGCTAAAATAATATAAAAAGATATTTTTGAGACAATCAAGCAAATCTGAACTCACACTAGGAATTAGCTAATATTAAAGTTATTATTACTTTTGTTAGGTGTTATAATGGTATTGTGATTACATTTATTAAAGAGTCCTTATCTACTAAGAGATATATTGAAGTATTTATGAACAAAATTAAATGATGTCTGCTATTGGCTTTAACAAATTTGGAACAAGGAGTAAGGTTAGTGTTTGTTATACTATTCTCTTTACATTTGCATATGTTTGAAATTTTCCAATAAAAAAGGAAGTGTCTCATTGCTATGAACTTGGTTGGTCTGACAAGGTACGGAATCCATAGTTAGAACAGCAGTTAGATTCAAAAGTAATAAAATTCTTATGTGGGAATAATTAGCCTTTCAATGATCTGCTTTCTTAATTTGGATATAACATAGAGGCAGCACAAAGAGGTGTCACGATTTCAGGGAAGCAGGACCCATACTCACTTGGCAGAGACTGGGTCTGTGGTTAAAACCCATCCTTTATACTCCTTCTCATTGGCTGTCACTCTGACTTCTTTATAAGTGTAATCTTGCCATTCTAAGGGGCCTTTCTTCATCCATTCATTCATGGCTGCCGGCTGGCTAGATCTAAAACAAACACCAGTCCGGTTAATATATATGTTCCACCTAAGCAAATGTCTTACCTCCAATTTCCATCCTAGAGGTAGAGAACAATTGTGATTTGCCTTAAATTCCGTTATCAGGAAAACAGTTAATATTTACTATTCATTCTAAAAGCTAAGGGGACACCGAGTCGCCGCGGGGCCCAGTCGGGAGTAACTCATCTGGCATACTTTTCCTCCACCCCCAATCCCATTCCAGATCGCCTTCACGATGGCTTTGAACTCCGGTCTGCAGATGCTCAAACCCTGTAACTGCTCTCCTTGATCAAAGTTCACTCCACGCCACCTTTAGCCAAAACTGGAAAAAACCCACAAAACTCTGATATCCACCCACTCGCTCTCTGGCTCTGTGTCTCCGCTGGATCCCTCCAGGGAGAGGCCCCCGGATCTGTGACAATTTCCTCTTAAAATTTGTTTGGAGGATGCATCAACGAGAGGGCAGAAGCTACGGCTCTAGAACTCAGCTTCCCTGGCCTAGCCTGCAGCCTCATGATACTTGGAGCTGTAAGCAAACCAGGTGGCACTTAACGTTTAATCCTGACAAACGAGAAAAATACCAGCTAAAACTTCTAGCAGCGCCCGGCACTCAGCAACCACGCTGTGAGGAGGGAGTTTCTCGAGCGGAGCCCGCCTGAGTCCAGCATCCTTTGTGCCACGTCGTCACTTCCTTCCCCCAGAATTCTCTGTTTTGTAGTCCCTGGGCTTGGTCCCACCTGGAGGCCTGCGAGTCGCGAGGCGTGGCGTGGTAAAGGCGGATGCAGGGTGCGGGTAGGGGCTGAGACTCTTGTGTAATAATAATAATAAGACTTCTTGTTCGCCAGTGCCACCCCTTTCCACTGCCACGATGGACATTTCAATTTTTTTTTTAAGAGGAAAAGGCTCGTGCCAGCTCCTCGTTGAGAGTAGAGGTGGAAATGCACTTTTGCCATGGATTCAAAGCACATGAACCCTCTAGGTAAATCCTAAAGCTCCAGAAGTGTGAAGTGAAAGTACCTTGGAGAAAAGCAACAGAGCCAAGGTATTTTTTGTTTGTTTGACCTGTGTAAGGCAATTAAGATGCCTGCTCCTTTGGGAGGTGCCCAAGGTACATTCCTGCAGATGCAGCAGCCAGAATGTAAAGCACGGGATTGGGTTGAATTCCACCTAGTCGATCACTCACTATAAACGCCCTCCCACCTCCACCCCCGAGTGGAAAAGACTCGCTTCCACCACAGATTTTTGGTCATGTACTTAGTTGGCTTCTGGCATGGACCAGAATTTCTTCCAGACTGTGATCCTGAAAAATGGTACAAGGTGGTAAATGTGGACAAGTTCCTGCAAATGGAACACCAAGAGAGATTTACAAAAACTGAATTAGAGGACTATCAAACCACAATGTAGAAAACATCGAAAATTAATCAGCTTTTCCCTTACTACTTGGAATTTGAGTTCCATATAATCCTTGAAGTATATTGTTTCTTATTGTCATCATTTCAAATAATCCTTCCTGTAACCTTCACTCATTGAATGATTGGCTGATTATATTAATGTGACTTTAGTGGATTAAATTAGATTTTGCCAGTTAAAGTCCTATATAAATCTACAAAGAGCTAATATAAACACCAGTTATTATAGTGTGAAGGAAAACATTTGGCCTCATAAAAATTCAGTCCTAAAGAGCTACAACCAATTTGTGACAACTGGTCATTTGCATTTTAAGTCTTCTATCTATACCGCAGAATGAAAGACTTTGTTTTATATGTATATATATTTAACAATGGGCTTTTTTGAGCCACCTTAAGCTGGCTCCTGCCCACCACCGACTGTGCTCCCACCAGCTTTATGACTTTGGAAGTCATTTACCTTCTTAGATTTCAGTTTCCTCATCTATAAATGAAAATATGGGGTTAGATGACCCAAGATCCTGTCAGCTCTAAATTTTCATGACTAAGCCATACACAGACACTTAGTGAGCCCTGTAAACCCTCTAAGGATAGAGGCTTTGTCTGTTTTATTTACTACCATATATACCACCTCTAGCACATTGCCTGGCATATAGTAAGTGCTCAATTTGAATTGAATTTTTATTTCTCAGTTATATAGCACCTAATATGTGCCAGGCACTATTTTAAGAACTTTCAAATATTAACTCTTTTATAAGTGAATAAATAGAGTGAAGAGAATGGGAAAAATTTGAGTGATGGAATGACATGATTAAATCGGTATATTAGAAAGGATGCAGAGAAATTGGACATGCAGAAAATAGGGAAGTATAGAGCATATACAGCATGAAACTTTATGTAAAATGTAGCCGCTCTACTCAAACAGAGCTGTGATATTAGGGGGGAAAAAATTCCAGCACCACTTCCCAAATGGAAATCTAGTTTTAGAGGGGCCAGTGTCTCCAAATTGATTAGTCATCTGCCCTACCCAGAAAGGAGATTTTACAATCTCAGAGAGGAAAGATTGGTTTCCCTAGCAGCAGAGTGAAGATAGGATTGTTTCCTAGGATGAAAATGCTTTGAACAGACTTTGTGAACTCTAAAGCACCAGACAAATGTAAGGCATTAAAGTTTAGAAAATTGCTTCTGTGTCATTGCTTCTCAGATATGCCCAGATGATATCTTTTGGCTAAAAATCAGTGCCATTTTTTTCACTGAGTTCCTCTTATTCAAAGAAGTAATCAATCTAAGTGGTAAGAATATACATGTTTTACGCCTATTTTATTTTGATTCGAAAAAAAAATAAAGTGGAGTTAATCATTTTTATTTTTCTCTGCAATTGCCTTGGGACAAAAAAGGATGTTCACTACTGAGTTCCTAGTAATTACTGCAGTGGTCCAGACAGGAAATAATAAAGTCCTAGCCTAAGTGATAGCAGTGGAAATGAAAAAGAGAAAAGGAGAAATAGATTCAACAAATATCTCAAAGGAGAAATCAACAGGATTTAGTGATGGACTGGATTGGGGCAAGGGCATGTTGAGAAGAAGTTTGACTCTAGGCCTTGAACAGAAATTCTCTTTGTTCTTCATTCATAATCCCGTGTCTTCATTTTTTCAGGATCTCAAGTGTCCAAAGAGTTATTATATTTACTAAATTAGATGAGAAAAATTTTTCATGGAATAAATAAAATGCTTCAGTAGCACTTTATTTGTGTTTATGGCACAAGAAGGCAACAGTGAGGTAACTCCTCTAAGCTCTTATAAACTAGCCCTAAGTGTTAAATAAAATGGATGTGATTAGATTTGTGATTCATTTGCACAAAGAGACCATCTATAATCTGTGTAACCAAAGAATGTGGGGAGGACCGAAATTCAACTAAGTGACCTGGTTGTATTCTCGGGAACCAGGACTGGAACGGGATTGTGTTTTAGTAAATGGGAACTTAATTATATTGTACCCTACTTGGACATTCAGTAACCCAGGGTTGGCAGCAGAAGGTGTGGAAGAAGAAAGGTCAGCAAGCAAAAGGTTGGGAGGTATTTCTTGGAGACTCTGAATCTGGAAGGCAGGTACTTTCCAGAGATGTATGCATATTGTGGCGAATGGATGCTTCATCAGGTCTCACCCTGGCTGGGAATAGATATTCCTAAAACTGTCTCTTTATATTCTGATTCCATGCTCACCATGCTGCCTTGTGACTCTTCTGCTGGTTTTCTAGGTACGCTGTTTATCAGAAGAAATGGTTCTTGACATGGAAATATGAGCACTTTCTAGTCAATAGAAAGGAATAGACCAGAAGTCACAAACTAGAGGCCAAAAGGTCATATCAGGACGTGCAGATAGATTTAATATCTGCACTGTGTTGAATTTTTTTTTTAACTTGAAAGCCTTTAGATAAGTTTGCTCTTTCTTCTTCACAACTTCACAACTTCATTTTCCACCACTTTTATTGTTCTATGCTTGGCTGCTTCATATGTTTACGTTACCTGCCTGATTCCTAGAGGAAATTGAGTTTGCAACTCTGGAATAGTCCCTACTATAAATAAATAAATTAGCAGAGTAAATTCTACCTTAATGTCTTGTGAGTTTGACTGGTGAGAATCAGCCTTAATGTGTCTAGTCAACTCTCGGACTAGTTAAGGTCCCGAACCCGGGCTATGGGTAGCAACTTCACCAAGGAAATACCAATTGCAAGATTCCTGGTAGAGCCCCATACAGTCTTCTCCAAGTGATTGCTGATCTCATTGTTGCCTTGCCCCCTCTTCAACTGTCTCCCTCAATACCATTTTGTAGCCTATTGTTATTTAGGTATGTGTTGTGGCAGTTACTGTAGGTTAGTTCATTTAACAGTCCTTTCCCACAACTTCCTAATGAGGTTTGAAAGCTAAAACTCAATCTTCAGCTTCCTTTGCAGGTAGAAGTGGCCATAGAAATATTTCCAGCCAATGAGATATACATGGAAGTCCCTAGGAAGGCTGTTCCTTCCGAAATAAAAAGGCAAAGCTTCCTAAGAAGGAGAAAGCCTTTCTTGTTCCTTAACTATTCCTCTTCCAGTCTGCGTGCCTTGGACATAAAGCCTGGAGGTGCAGCCACCTCTTTCCATGGTGAGGAGACATGCATGAGAAGGCCTACAGGCCAAGCAGAAAAATAAAAGAAAGATAATAAGAGCCACACCAGACCTGAACTACCTAATTTCAGATTTCTTTTGTTTGGGACAAATAAACCCCTATATGTTTAAAGATTTTATTTATTTATTTTTTTCCCCCAAAGCCCCAGCAGATAGTTGTATGTCATAGCTGCACATCCCTCTAGTTGCTGTATGTGGGACGCGGCCTCAGCATGGCCGGAGAAGCGGTGTGTCGGTGCACGCCCAGGATCCGAACCCGGGCCGCCAGCAGCGGAGCGCGTGCACTTAACCGCTAAGCCACCGGGCCGGCCTACCCCTATATGTTTAAGCAACTGTTTTAAGTGTTTCCATCCCAACAAAATCCTTTTCTAGCTTATCTCCCTAATAAAGCCATCAGGAGACAGACCACACTTTATATCCTCAGTACCCTGTTCAGTGCCTGCATATAGTAGGCATTCAACATATATTTGTTTAACCAATTAATAAATTTGAAAGACAAAACACAAAACCATAATTTAGGCAGAGAGTTACTTATTTCATGAGTGACAGAGATAAACTAAGAACAGAAAAAGCAGGGCCAGCCTCGTGGCTTAGCAGTTAAGTGCGCACGCTCTGCTACTGGCAGCCCAGGTTCGGATCCCCGGTGCGCACCGACGCACCGCTTTGTCCGGCCATGCTGAGGCCGCGTCCCACATACAACAACTAGAAGGATGTGCAGCTATGATATACAACTATCTACTGGGGCTTTGGGGGAAAAATAAATAAATAAAATTATATAAAAAAAAAGAAAAAGCAAATTAACAGGTCAAATTTTATATTGGCAAAGCAGGTAACAAAGAGACCTTTGTTTTTTTTCCAAGAAAGTAATTTAAATCCTCTGCACTAAAGAACAATGTATTATTATTCTTACTAGTAGTAGTAGTGGTAGTAATAATAAATATGCATTAACTCAATCTTAATTAACACAGAAAAAAACCAGGAGATAGGAACTATTATTATACCTATTTTATAGCTAAGGAAACTGAGGCACAGAGGCCCGAGGCCACATAGCTAGTTAGCGACAGAGCTAGGATACAAATCCAGGTAATCATGCTGGAGTGGTTTAATTAACCACTATACCGTACTAATTAAATAATGGGGAATAACTCAACCACAATTGTTCACCTAAAGTCTATTTTTAATTAATGAGGAGCATGTTTTTCAAAGTAAGCATTTCGAAATCTGAAATATTACCTCTTCATTGTGCTCCAATTGGTTGTTTGGACACTCAGAGCATTAAGATAAAGTGTTTCACTCATGTGTTTTAGCAAACCAAACTTTCCCAGGAACTTCTGTTTCCAAGGGTGACTGCAAGGAGGATACGCTCAGCCAGACTTAATGGTCTGGAAATTAGGGATTGATTTTATCCCTAAGGCAGGTAATACCGAGCCCCATACCTACAGCTGCTATTTACTCTCAGATTAGCCCACTAACAATTGCCAACAGGATAGATGCAAGCAGTTTCATTATGTTGAAGAGCTAGTCTTAATAGGAATTACACTTTAGGGAGGGAACTAAAGGAAGGGCTACGGGCAACTACACTTTCCCTCAACCAGCCTAGTCTTGTTTTTCTCTACCCAGTGCTTCCTTGGCCTCCTCCAATTATCTTCAAAGGGTTTGTGTTTGTGTGCGTGTGTGTGTGTGTGTGTGTGTGTGTGGAAGAGGAGGCTTCCTTTCTCTCTATCCTGTGGCAAATTATAGACCCATTTTTGAGCTTCCCAATGAAAAAAGGTAAAATATACTACTGATCGCACAGGGGAAAAATATCTTGTCAGGTATAAAAAACCAATAAAAATTATTGTATATAACAGAAAACCATTCAGTCTATGCTATTCAGTGTATCATTGTTTTGAAATATCAGTAAGACCTTAAAGTCTTTTTTCTTCCTTTTAACAATTAAATCAAAACATTTACAGGGCACTGAGATTTCTAATGTAGCTACTTTCCCTATTTTATTTGCAAATTGTATACATTATCTAGTGAGATGGTAAAAAATATTGAGTTTTTGACAATGTTATCTAACATAATCAATAAATTTATAACATATAAGAGAGTATATAATGTACATCATTTGCCTTTTCTTTTTCAAGAATGTGCATCACTCCATTTGCCAATCTAAGACATTCCATTTTATACATATGGAGAAGGAAAGAGGGAAAAGTAATGGCCCATTCCTTTCCTACTTGTTCCTGGTCAGATTCTTAGCAGCTGCCTCTTCTTGGATTTCTTCCACAAAGAAATGATTTTCCTACCTGTTAATTACCTTGCTGACTGTAGATACTTCACTCATAATAAACAAAACCACATTTTGTGTCTAAATCACTTTCCTTTAGCTATTTGTTCAAGGGCTATGTGAACCCTAAACTGTAATCGGGCTTCCATGGAATAGTCTTTGTAGTTTTTTATGTTGTCTAGGCTTTTTGTTGCATTAGCATTATCTCCTTTGAGATAGTATAGAATTCCCAGTTCATAGTAAGTATACGGCACCAAATAGTGGTCATATTTTAACAATTTCTCCTTTTGAATGACACGATTAAAGTACTGTTCAGCCATTGAATATTTCCCTAAGTGTTTCAGACATAGACCTTTCAGTAGATTTAACAAACTTATGTCATCTGTGCCATACTCTTTATTTGGATTTTCTCGTAAAAGTTCTTCTCCTTTGTCAATTATTGAAAGCCAGCTTCTGATAAGGCCTAGTTTTTTGCTTATGACTCGGAAACCGCTCCAGGCATAAATGAATTCCAGGATGGGCTGTGCTGTAAACCAGCCTGTGGTAGTACCATAGCGCTGACCCTTGTCAGCAACAAACTTTTCTATTGGTACAGAAGTTCCTAAAATTTTGACTTTCAGGCTATCCACTTTTATGAAGAGAGAGTTCATATCCTCACTTACCAATTTCACAAAATCAGACGGAAGCAAGGCCAGTAGTATAGCTTTACTGTACAAATATATTGTCTTGGACCACCTGCTGTTCTGAAACAGTAGATCTGCATAGCGGTAAGCCTGCTTCCAATCCTGCAGAAAAATGTGGCACCACATGAGTTCCCAGTAACAGAGGTGATGAATCTGTTTCCATTCATTTTGAATAAAAATGCTCTCCTCTAATATTAACTGTGCATTCTCCAAATTTCCTTTCAGCATAGTAAAACGTGCATGAAAAAATTTAAGTATGACACACTTTGGAAATTTCTGAAGGTAGATTAGGAAGAGATCTTCTATAGCAGAATTGTGACCCTTTTCAACACCAAAAGCTACATAGATATAATTGTAATAAAAGAGCAGAGTCACAACACTTAAGATATTATTTAAATGGGATTCAGATGCACTCTCATGAAGCAAAGCCAAGCCTACCTCTCTATCACCAGAATAGCCAACAACATTGAGTAGTTTGAGTGTCTTTGGTGGCACAAGTGATAATATCAGATTGAATGCTCCAAGTCCAAATTTTATTCCTCCAACCAGATGTCTGTGGGTTTTGCTTTGGTTGTTAGGTATCTGTGTTAACACTTGTTGACAGTCTTTGTATATTTGATAACTTAACCCAACACTGATCCCACTTTTAAGAAAACTAAGCACACTGTCATCCTGTATAAATGTTATAGTGGATTTCAAGATCAAACACTCAGCATAGCAGACTTCCGCATGCAATTCCTCTTCTTTGATTGCCTTTATTCCCTGTTTACTCACTAGATGAGGCAAACTCATCATCCTAGATTTTCTTCGGAAACTGTTACAAGTTTTCACAGCTTCCTGTGCAGCAGTCATTCCAGTCTGTATATCCTGTGGATCAAAAGTCAAGATGGCCTTGACAACCATGAGGATATCATAAATTAGAGCATGGTATATGCTGTTTTTTGACCATGGATGAATGAGATTTATGGCATCTGAGAATCTGTTATTTAGAAATAAATACAGTCCAGTTGTGCATTCTTCCAGGGAAGATATCAGATTCATTGTTGTTGCCACAGGGATAAATTCATAGGCGTCTTCAAACTTGTCCTCCTTATCATTTTCTCTCTTACTTAGAGTAAATGATGTAATGTCATCCTCCTTATCATTTTCTCTTTTACTTAGAGTAAGTGACATATCTGCTTCCCCACTTTAGAAATGGGAAATATTTGAAGTGGAGTAATGTGGCTGCAAAGAGGGTAGCTCCTGCTCTCCTGACTGGGGTCACTTCTTCCACAGCCTGAGGTGTTGCTGTTGTAATGGAGGCAAACAAACTAATAGCTGTGAAGCGCAGCATTAGGATATCCTCATCTACGTCAGATAAAGGGAAAAAAAAGATAATTTTATTTACCTGGAAGATGTATTTCTGAAAAGTTCAAATCATTTGGAATGTACTAAAGAAACATGCTCTTTTAAAACACTGTGAAGTAAATCCTTTGTAAATGGAAGACTTATTTTGTAGCCATCCCTCCAATCTATTATTTTCATAAGACTATGCTTTTATGGGTTTGTGTTGTAGAACTGTACTGTGATAGCTGTAAAGTTTCACCATAGGAAGGCCTTGGGGGCAAGAATCTGGCTGGAAAGGGGAATGTATTTGCATAGGTCTCTAGTTAAGACTGAGAAAGGGGTGAATTGTCCAGGACAAAGGATAAAGATTATGGGAATGAAAAATCCATTCCATGCTATTCTTAGTACCACCACTGTACTTGCATATATTTTTATAGAAAACTACGTCTTGATGAAATATTATGGTTAGTTGTATAGGACTTTGGATATGGAAAGTGCTATGTAAACTAGAGAGATTTCCTAGCATTGTTGCAGTTAGGAAAAAAATTCAAATGTAACAGTTGTTATCACAGAATTACTATAGTATTTTAGTAGGAAGGTGGGGGGGGCACAATGGAAAACCAGTTACAAATAGCAAGCTACTTAATTTATTCATAATAACACAATAGGTTTGATTAATCTATTTGTAAAAGTAGAAACAACAAACACTTTAGTAATATTACAATGCTTTATAATAATTACAAGTATACTGTAAAATGTACTTTAATTCTGTATTTTGCTAAGTTAAAAGACAGCAGGGGAAGGTAAAGCAGAGGAGAATAATCAAAGAAGAAGAAAGAGAGACATACAGAAGAAAGAGATGCAGATTTTTACACAGAGGGAGAGAGAAAACTGAGAAAAAATATGTTACATATGAGAAAAAAAATGATGGAGAGGACAGCCTCAGAGGTATTATTTTAGTTAAGTTTCTTGTTTTTAAAACCTCAGGGTATTAGCAACTGCAATCACTATCCATTGAAAAGCTAAGTTAATTACACATTTATCTAAAAGGCTCAGTTCTGAGTGGGAAAGCCATGTACCCCATTAGGAGGGAAATTATTCTTGGGGCTGCAATAGTAGTGGCTAGATTAAGGTTAGCTGGAGAAACCTACAAGAGGGCCAGATTCAACCCAAGGACAAAGTTCCCTTTCTCTGGCCTAATGCTTTCAAATTATATTCCATAAAATCCCTATTCTCCATCCAAGACAGCCCAAATTTTACTTTTTCTGAAACCTTACCTAAGTCTGTCAGCATAATCACTCTAATAGCATTCTGTATATATCTCTATGAGTGTTTATCTCACTGCATTGTAATTATTTATACACCACTAACTTTCACCACTAGCCTGGGAGCTTCAAGGCATTATTTGTGTTTTATTCAGCATTATATCCCAGTTCTAGCATACTCCCTTGAACAAAGTTGGCATTAATAAATGGTTACTAAATGAATTCAGGTGCCCACAATATATTTCTAGGAATTTCTTGAAAGCAAGTTGTAAACTCCTCTTTCTGCCCCATGATTGCTAGGCTTGCTACTCCCAAAGAGCATATAAAGGTATAACCATAATGAATTCCCTGTACCAAGATTTACTTGTACATTGTTCTCTAATATTTTTAGGATTGGGATTCTATTTTTCACCTAGTTCAAGGATTAATACTTGTATAGTCAATAATATACATTTTCAGAGATGCTGGGGGGGGGACTTATTCCCTATTCTTTTTTTCTCAGTTTTATTGAGGTAAAATTGACAAAATTGTAAGATATTTAAAGTGTACAACATGGTGATTTTGGGGGGTGTGAGAACATTTAAGTTCTACTCTCTTAGCAAATTTCAATTATACAATACAATCTTATCAACTATAGTCACTATGTTATAGATTAGATCCTCAGACCTTATTCATCTTATAACTGAAAGTTTGTGCTCTTTGACCAACTTTTCCCTATTTTCCCCACCCCATTTATTCCCTGTTCTTAATGTTCCCATAAGGGGACTTTTTTGCTAGAGGAATACTCCTGGCCAGTGGGCTGACTTCTGGCTAGGTGTTGATAGAAGGAACTGGGAAACTGTTGCTCTATGCCTTCTGAATTCCTTCATTTGGAACCAAACTGTCCAAAGCCTGAAATCAAAAAACAGGAGAATTTTTTTTTTTTTTTGTGAGGAAGATCAGCCCTGAGCTAACATCCATGCCAATCCTCCTCTTTTTGCTGAGGAAGACTGGCTCTGAGCTAACATCTTTTGCCAGTCCTCCTCTTTTCCCCAAAGCCCCAGTAGATAGTTGTATGTCATAGCTGCACATCCTTCTAGTTGCTCTATATGGGACGCCGCCTCAACATGGCCGGACAAGCGGTGCGTCGCTGCGTGCCCAGATCCGAACCCCGGGCCACCAGTAGCGGAGCGCGCGCACTTAACCTCTAAGCCACCGGGCCGGCCCCAAACAGGAGAATTTGTCTTCTGCTATCCAGCTGTGCCTGGGACCAAGTGGGTAAATCTGTTTCATTAAGGAGTGAGGCATTAGTGAGCCCGCTTGGCAACACATCTGAAGTCATAGTTAACTATCAGCTTAATCAAAATGGTCATGTTTTGGTCTCCTTCTGCCTGACTCTTGCATCTATATGTCATTGGTTCTGAACTCATGGGAGGAAAAGAGATGTTATTTATTGACCCCTGAAACCATCTCTTCCTCCTTCTACTCTTGTATTCCCCATCTAGATGAGGGGTACCATCATCCACCCTAGATCTCTTTTTTCCCTCCTCCCATATCCGTCAGTGACCATACCCTGTCAATTCTACTTTGCTGAGTGAGGTGCCTCTCTCTTGTCCTCCAAATCACCCCGAGCATTCTTCTTTAACAAGACTCATCACTAAGGTTATAGTATGGTAAAATGCACAGACTGTGAAGTTAGGTTGCTTGGGTTTGAATCCTGATTCTGCCATCTGCCTGGCTTTACTGTGCCTTTGCTTCCTCATCTGCAAATAGGGAATAATAGTACTTCTACCAAAGAGTGGCTGGGAGAATTAGGTGAATTAATATCAACTGTAAAGCAGTTAGGACAGTATCTGGCATACATAGTAAATACTCAATATAGTATTCTATACTTGTCCTCCCATAGCCTGGCATATAGCAGGTGCTTACTGAATTGTTCTAAATGAGGTTTGGGATGCAGACAGCTTTGTGTAGGAGTTCCAAAGCTTCTGGTGGTAGAGGCAGAGTCACACTCCTATCATTCTTTGCTTAAAATGTTCTGTCTGAAATGTCTTCTTTACCTCTATCTACCAGTCTACGTTTGGAAGGATCAATCTGGTGAGAATGGATTAGGGACGGCTAATACTGAATCCGAAAGATCAGTCAGTTAGGGGCCTTCTGTAAGGTAGGGAGGGAGAAGTTGAAGATACAGAAAGGAATAATTCAATAAAAAGGAGGGCAGAAGGGGATGCACAGAGCAGAAGTGAAGAGAAAAGTAGCCTTGGATAAGATGAGAAAAACCTCTTCCATTAACATAGAAGAGCCTTCCTTCCTATCATTCATTCAATACAACTTAAACTGATGATACATACTTAACTGAATACATACTCCTTCTATATGCTGAGCCCTATCCTTGGTGTTGGGGATACAGCAGTGAACAAAACAAAGACCCTGCTCCCATGGAATTGAGTTTCTTAGGGGAGAGACATTATGGCAGGGGAGGGACATTGTAATGGGAGGAGAGAAACAATAAATAAATGAATAAATAACATATCAGCTGTTGATATATGCTATGAAGAAGAATAAAATAGGTTAAGACAGAATAAAGAATTTAGAGAGTGATGAGGTGTGAGGTACTTGCTATTTTACGTAGGGGAGTCAGGGAAGGCCTCCCCAATAAGGTGACATTTGAGCAGAGATGTAGAAGAGGTGAGGATCTCTTGATCTCTTCTTTCAGTCTAAGATAAGTGAACATCTTATGTGTTCCCATGATGCCCTGAGCTTATCTCTATCCTAGCACTTGCTATATATATTTTTTAAATGTCTTTTTTCTGCATTTTTTATATCTGTCTTCATCATCGAGTACAATGACTGGCACTTAGTTATTAAACTAAATTAACATTTATCGAATGGCTATCACAGTTTTCAATTTATATATACCAAGATAAATTCAAGATGAAGTAATCATTTAACTGTTAAAACTATAAGAGTCAGGAAAATGTAACAGTGAAAACAAAGAATTGATGGCCTTAATATAGTAAGAGTTCCTAAGAATCAGTAAGCTAGATGAAACACTCCAACGGAAAAATCAGCAAAGGACATAAACAAATTGCCAATAAGCATAATATTTAATCTCACTGTAAATTAACAAAATACAAATGACAAAATAATATATCCATTTTGAAAATAAAATTTGGGGGGCTGGCCCTGATGGTGCAAGCGGTTAAGTGTACATGCTCTGCTGCGGTGGCCCGGGGTTCGCTGGTTCGGATCCTGGGCGCACACCGACGCAGTGCTTGTTGAGCCATGCTGTGGCGGTGTCCCATATAAAGTAGAGGAAGACAGGCACGGATGTTAGCCCAGGGCCAGTATTCCTCAGAAAAAAAGAGGAGGATTGGCAGCAGATGTTAGCTCAGGGCTGATCTTCCTCACACACATACAGGAAAAGAAAAGAAAAGAAAAGAAAATTTGGGGGCTGGCCCAGAGGCATAGTGGTTAAGTTCACGCACTCTGCTTTGGCGGCCCAGGGTTTGTGGGTTCGGATCCTGGGCACACACTGCTCACCAAACCAAGCTGTGGCAGCATCCCACATGCAAAGTAGAGGAAGACTGGCACAGATGTTAGCTCAGTGACAATCTTCCCCAAACAAAAAGAGGAAGATTGGCAACAGATGTTAGCTCGGGGCCAATCTTCCTCACCAAAACAAATAAATAAAATTTGGCAGATTAAAAGAATTCATCTTCTATTAATGAAGGTGCAGAGAATACCCAAATACCCTTGTACACTTGTTGGTGGTTTTATAAATGGCTGCAACCATTTTGGAGAGCTATTTGGCACTATATTTTAACAGCTTTTTACATTTTTTGTACTCTTTGACCCAGAAATTTCACTTATGGAATTATTCTAAAGAAATAATCAGGGATGTGCATAAATATCTATACAAGTTATAGACACTTCAGCATTATATATAATATAAAAAATGAAAACAATCTAAAATTTCTCACAACAGAGGATATAGATACAATGGAATACTATGCAAACATTATAATGTTGTAGAATATTTAATGACCTGGAAAATTGTTTATGGTGTAATGTACTGTATTAGTCAAGGTTCTCCAAAGAAACATACTGTACAGTATGAGCTAACTTCTTTTTCTAAAAAAAGGTCACTTGACAATTATTTATTGAGCATCTGCTTTGTGCCTGGCACTGTTCTAAGATGCTTGGGCTATAGCAGTGCACAAGACAAATGTTTTACCTGGAAAGTAAAATCATGCATGATTATTGCTTTTTTCATCGTGCTCTTCTATAGTTTCCTTCTTTTTTTTTTTTTTGTGAGGAAGATTGGCCCTGAGCTAACATCTGCCAATCCTCCTCTTTTTCCTGAGGAAGACTGGCCCTGGGCTAACACTCGTGCCCATCCTCCTCCACTTTATATGGGACGCCGCCACAGCATGGCTTAACAAGTGGTGAGTCGGTGTGCACCTGGGATCCGAACCGGCAAACCCCGGGCCACCGCAGCGGAGTGCGCGCACTTAACCACTTGTGCCACCAGGCGGGCCCCTATAGTTTCCATTTTTTACAACAAACATAAATTATTTTTATAATTTAAAAAAGTATTTAGGGGCCGGCCCAGTGGCATAGTGGTTAAGTTCACGTGCTCTGCTTCAGTGGCCTGGGGTTTGCAGGTTTGGATCCTGGGCATAGACCTACATACCACTTATGAAGCCATGCTGTGGTGGCATCCCACATACAAAATAGAGAAGGATGGGCATGGATGTTAGCTCAGGGCCAATCTTCCTCAGCAAAAAGAGGAGGATTGGCAACAGACCTTAGCTCAGGGCCAATCTTCCTCACCAAAAAAACCCAAATTTTTACACTCTCAATTTAATATTACATGGATAATTAATCATCTTATCCATATAACTCAATGGAATAATTGAGCAAATCAAAGAAAAACATGCAACATTGTTGTCCAAAATCATTAAAAATTTTGAATTGGATTATGATTATTAGCTTTGAATCATTTTGAAAGTACGCTTGAATGTATGATACATGAATGAATATAAATGAGACAATGAATGTCTAAAACATCTAAGTGATTTTTCTAAAACTAAGTAGTAAATTACAGAGACAGGATTCAATTTCAAGTCTTCTGAGTCCCAGGTCATTTTTCTTTTCATTACCTCACACTTTATTCATCAGAGAGGTAGCTGGATGACCTTGGGCAAATAACTTAACTTCTCTGATTCTATGAAGTAATATATTTAAGCTAAGCTTTTAAGTATGAGTAGGACTTTCATAGGTAGAGCAACTTGTGGGAACAATCAAGGAATATTAATATTATAGGGATAAGAATGGCATAAGGAAAGGGGCAGAGGTTTGTCCAAAAACGAACAATTTCCTTGTCTTTGCCGAGTTAAAAAATGAGTTAATATAGGTAAAACACTTCTTACAGTGTCTGGCACATGCTAAGTACTCAGTGAACACTAACATTTAGTAAGATACTTGGAGGCTAAAGCCCTCTTTTGATATGTGAGAAAAATGAGGCCCAGAAAGTTTGTAACAGATCTAAGATCACATGATGAGTTAATAATAAAGATGCGAATGTATGTTGCCTGACTTGCCAACTCAATGCTTTTTCCAATTCTCCGTGAATGTATTCTTGTTGGAATATGTCTGTAAACACAGGCTGAGACAGTGATCCTGGACTGCGGGGAATCACACTCCACACCAATAAGCTGCAGGAATAGCCAGCCAACCACTGTAGCTTTCTTTCAGACACTGGTTTACTTCAACAATTACTTTGTGTGTGTGTACTCTGCTTTGTCAGCAGGAACGCGAAGCTAACTAATTGTGAATACTCTTACCACAGCTCTCCCATCTTTCCACACCCCGAGAGGCTTCAAGGTGTAAAATAACTTTTCCTTGACTGTCCTTCATCAAGTTTCATTTAAAGACCAAATATATCTAATGTGTAAGCAATACAGAGTAGAAACTTCAATGATATGCCCTCAAAATATGTCCTGAGTTAGTACTTTTGTGAAATTACATACAACTTCTTCTTATAGAAAAGGTAGAAAGTTGACATTTAAACTATTTTAAGTAAATTGTATTAAGATGATTTCCATTCCCAAGGAATGAAATATTACATATTTCTTGTGTGGTTCTACATGGGTATTATAAATGAAAATGAAAAAAAGGAAATCATGGTAGATATGAAGTAAAATAGTTGGAGTTTGCAAATTTATCAAAAAATAAATTGTCAATAACTTACAGGATTTTTAAAGAAAACAGACCCAGTCACAAATAGCTAGTAACTGGGAGGATGTAAAAGTGAATGTGATTTTTAAAAAATGTTCATGGAACATTCATAATGAGTAGTACTCCTCCACACTAGCTTATCTTTTTACATTACAAACACTTCAGGACACAAATGGCTTGGGACTGTTTTTCCAAAGAAAGAGCTATCATGCAGGCCACCATATTCAGCAATATTTCAAAACTATATACTAATTGGAAATGTTCTATCTGAATTAATGAAAGTTAAGGGATATTTTGGAAGAATACGATTTTATTGATTCTGAATTTTGTGTGTGTGTGTGTGTGTAGGCTATAAATATGCTTCATTAAAGAAAGAAAAAACAAGAGGTAAACATGAAATACTACTTTTTCAGGATGTCTAAAGACCCATAGCAGAAGAGAGGGAGGCTGGGCCGGCCCCGTGGCTTAGCGGTTAAGTGCATGGGCTCCGCTACTGGCGGCCCGGGTTCGGATCCCGGGTGTACACCGATGCACCGCTTCTCCAGCCGTGCTAAGGCAGCGTCCCACATACAGCAACTAGATGGATGTGCAACTATGACATACAACTATCTACTGGGGCTTTGGGGGCAAAAAAAAAAAAAAAAAGAGGAAGACTGGCAATAGATATTAGCTCAGAGCCGGTCTTCCTCAGCAAAAAGAGGAGGATTAGCATGGATGTTAGCTCAGGGCTGATCTTCCTCAGGAAAACAAAAAAAAAGAAGAGAGGGAGGCTCTCACTGAAAAAGTTATCTTTTGAAAGACTGCAGGAACAGTTGAGCTTTGGGATAAAATCAGGACCACAAGATCCTGGGAAACCTTTCTACAAGATTTAACCAGATTGTCTTCCCATTGTTGAGGAGTGGGGGAACCTACTATCAAATGGAAAATATAGGCAAATGTGCTTCAAGACAACTTAAGAGATAGATTGACCAGGACCTATACCAACCAACAACTAGTTACAAAGGAACTAGATGGAGGAGAACTAGAGAAATTATGCAATGATAAATATACTATCAGAAATAGCAGCTTTGGAATTTCACAGCACTGGGGGCAGGAAACAGAAAAGTGGGAAATGATTTGTGAAAAATTTGACTAGGACTCTGAGCAAAACTCAGAATGAGAAAGAAGAGAAAGATTAATAGAAAAGCGAGAGTGTTATTAAATCTGAAATAATGGAACCCGATTCAATTTCATTTTAAAATATACATATATTATGTGTTTGTATCCTCCTGGGCTTGAGGGAAGGTGCATACATTTATTATCTTTTTACCCTGATGTTTAAGTACAGTAGCTTACACTTTTTTTTTACAGTTTTATTTATTTATTTATTTATTTTTGTGTGAGGAAGATCAGCCCTGAGCTAACATCTGTGCTAATCCTCCTCTTTTTGCTGAGGAAGACCGGCTCTGAACTAACATAACATCTATTGCCAATCCTCCTCCTTTTCTTTTTTTCCCCAAAGCCCCAGTAGATAGTTGTATGTCATAGTTGCACATCCTGCTAGTTGCTGTATGTGGGACGCCGCCTCAGCATGGCCGGAGAAGCCGTGCGTTGGTGTCTCCCTGGGCGCCCGGATCCGAACCCGGGCCGCCAGTAGTGGAGCACGCCCACTTAACCGCTAAGCCACAGGGCTGGCTCCGTGTAGCTTATACTTATTAAGTGCATAATACAAGCTTTTGAGGAAGAAAAGATGAAAAGGTATACACATATCCTTACTACGATTCTAGATCAGGCAGTGTAAAAAGCGTTGAATGATTTATACTCTCCTTCTAGGACCCCCAAGTAAACACACTCAGATATTCAAAGTTTTCCTTTCAGGGAAGCTGGAAGGCACCTATGGGAAATAAAACTTGGACCTCATTAGCACCTCATTCAAAGGCATTTAACTGTAGCAACACTGCCTCCCTGAAATCTGAGGTGACCAAAAATCAAGATGCCTTCCAATACTGTGCCAGAATAAGTGTAACCAGCAAAATTCAGGAAAATAATTTTATTCTTTACACGTAGGAAGACCAACTTGGCAAACTGATCCCCGTCGCAGAAATTTTAACTTTGTAGTAATTCACTTATCTGTATGAGAAACCTTGAACCTGCTGCACTGGATGGGAGGAGGAAGGAGGAAGAGGGACTAGGGGTATTTGTGCATAAAAATACAATAAACAACTTTCCATGGTATGTAACCAGATAGGACAATACTAGGATAAAGTGGGATTTTTGTTGTTGTTTTAAATACCGACAGCGTCCCACTGGAGGTTCACAGGCACATTTTTTTAACATAAAACAGATGTCTCACTACAACTCTCAAAGAGTTGTTAAAAAGTCAAAACAGGGCCGGCCCCAGTGGCTCAGCGGTTAAGTGCGCGTGCTCCGCTACTGGTGGCCGGGTTCGGATCCGGGAACACACCGAGGCACTGCTTGTCCGGCCATGCTGAGGCGGCGTCCCACATACAGCAACTAGACGGATGTGCAACTATGACATACAACTATCTACTGGGGCTTTGGGGGAAGAAAAAGAAAAAGGAGGAGGATTGGCAATAGATGTTAGCTCAGAGCCGGTCTTCCTCAGCAAAAAAAAAAAGCCAAAACAAGTTACTTTTAGGGACATAGTGTGGTGCAAAAGAAACCTCTCTGGACTGGGAGATCACAGGTTCAGATCTGGACAATAAATAGCTGTATAACTTTGGGAAAAATCACTCATAAATATTAATTGAGAAACAACCATGTGAAGTCATTGAAATAGTTTCTTAGTAGAACTCATGAATTCTACAAATATTATTATTATTTATCTATTTTTTGTGAGGAAGATCAGCCCTGTGCTAACATCTGCCAATCCTCCTCTTTTTTTTTTGCTGAGGAAGACTGGCCCTGGGATAACATCTGTGCCCATCTTCCTCTACTTTATATGGGATGCTGCCACAGCATGGCTTGCCAAGCAGTGCGCCGGTGCGTGCCTGGGATCCGAACTGGTGAACCCTGGGCTGCCGCAGCAGAGCGCACGCACTTAACCACTTGCGCCAGCGGGCCGGCCCCCACAAATGTTATTGAGAACCTAGTATAGGCCAAGCACAATGCTAGGCAGTAGGAATGCATCAGTGAGTAAAACAAAGTCCTTGCCCTTGTGGATCTCACACGGTGAGAGATTCACGAAATAAATGCAGAGGTCAGAAGGTGAGAAGAACTATGCAGGAAAATAAAGTTGAGTAAAACGTATAGACAGTGTGGGAGAAGGGCATGTTATAATGTTTAAGCATTATTACAAAGTACTACATTTGTTTAAACAAAACACAAAACCTTCAAACAATACAGAAAACTAGACAGTTAAAAAATGAAAGCTCTTCACAATCTTCAACCCAATCCCACTTCCCAGAGGCAAATGCAGTTAACAGTTTGGAAGTATATATATTAATGCCAGATTCTCCCTATTTTAACTATCCTGTTTAATTCCCCCATTACTACCTCTATTTAAAATATTTATATTTAGGGCCGGCCCCATGGCTTAGCGGTTAAGTGCGCGCGCTCCGCTGCTGGCGGCCCAGGTTCGGATCCCGGGTGCGCACCAACGCACTGCTTCTTCGGCCACGCTGAGGCCGCATCCCACGTACAGCAACTAGAAGGATGTGCAACTATGACACACAACTATCTACTGGGGCTTTGGGGGAAAAATAAATAAATAAATTACAAAAAAAAATTTTTTTTAAATAATAAAATAAAATATTTATATTTATTTATATTTAAGATTACATTTATTTTTTTTTATTATGAGCAATACAGGTCATAACAGAAAAAAAAATAACCAAAACGCATGTAAACTACACTCATAATACCACCAACCCACATATAGCATCATTAAAACCTTCATTTTCTCCTGAGAAACCTAGAGCCTGAAGTGACAAGTATAGTAACATGTTCTAGTTTAAACAGTGATTTCTCAGTTCAAACTTGGAATTCCTCTGTCTTCAAGGCCTCCACTTAAAAAAAAAGTGATTATAGGAAATTGTAAAATACAGAAAAGCAAAACAAGAAAACTTAAATTACTTTTATTGATACTATTTATTTTTACAAAACTAGCATCATTCTGTGCATGCATATTGTTTTGAAATCTTTTCTTACTTCACTATATACCATTAACATTTTATTGACATTAAAAATTCTCCTACAGTGTGGGTTTTTTAAAAAATTTTTTGGTGAGGATGATTGGCCCTGAACTAACAACTGTTACCAATCCTCCTCTTTTTGCTTGAGGAAGATTGTCCTTGAGCTAACATCTGTGTGGATCTTCCTCTATTTTGTATGTGGGATGCCGCCACAACATGGCTTGATGAGCATTGTGTAGGTCCGCGCCAGGGATCCGAACCTGTGAACCCTGGGCTGCTGAAGCTGAGCACGCCACCTTAACCACTATGCCACCAGGCTGGCCCCTAAAGTGTGGTTTTTAATGGCCATAATAAATATAACCAGTTTATGTGCCATAACATATTTAACCAATCCCTTTATGTTTGATTTTCAAGCTATTTCCATTTTTTTGACATTATAAATAAGATCCTACAAACATTTTTATACATAAATACTTACACATATCTATGATTATTTCCTAGAATAAATTCCAGGAAGTAGAATTGCTGGGCAAAAGTTTACATACAATTTAATAATTTTAAAACATATTGCCAAATCGACCCTCAAATATATTGTATTATTTCACATTTCTATTAGTGAGTCTAAGTGCCAATTTCACTGCACTCCTGACAAAAATAGCATGTTGTTTTAATTTGCATTTTTAGTAAGTATAGACATGTTTTCTTCTTCTTGTTTTTTGTTTTTTGTTTTCTTAATGTCTGTTTCTGTTTTTTCCCCTATTTTTTATTGGGTAAACTCATGCTTTGTTCTTTACTAGAAATTTCAGACTCTTGGATTTGGGGAACTAGATGGATCTGAAAAAATAGGGGGATAAGGGGGACAAAACTTTTTTCTATCAAGACAGCACATGAAAATTAAAAGAAAATTACTCTTAGCACCCTTTCATTTTAAAAAATGGGGCCAGGAGCATTTTAACAGAAAAAATAAGAAAGATATATTCACAGAATAAAGGATGGTTCTTCCCAAGAAAGAGTGGTTGGCAATAGTTCGTATTTTTCTAGGATTGGAGAAATTTTCGTCAAGGTTCAGACTGACAGTCCTTGTAGCAGGATTTAGGAACCATTGGGCTCACCATGCTGCAATTCTAGGTCTTAGTCTCATTTGAAAACTGACGTGGTTAGACTAATGATCTAATAAAATTCCTCCTATCCCTGAATTTCAAGCCATTTCTTTCGTATGTAGTCTAAACTTAATTATCTATTTGAGAGTTGTAGTATATGTATCCATTTGTCATTGGTTTTGGAATAGATTTTTTATCTGCTTTTTTTAAAAAAGTGTATGTAATCTTACAGAAATTAGCTTCAAAGAAGACTAAACATTGTAATAAAAAGTGACGATTTTCCCCATTGCTCATGAACTCCCCATCCCATAGGCAAAACACCTTTGGATAAAACCCTTAAGAAGGTTTCAGCATCTGATTTTGGGATTCCTGAGGATTTACTTTTCATGGAGAAAATTTCTTTTTCTGAGTTGTTGCTTCTTACATGTGTCAGATTGTTTTTCTCTCTGTAGATTGGGTCAAAGAAGAAAAGTGACAGTTTCCTTTACTGAAGTCAATGAGTGAGGAGACAAAGACGTCTTAAAAATGGCCACTTAATGCTAGTCACCATGTTCCAGAGTCTAATCCCAAGCTTTGCAGAAACAAAACTACAGTTTTGTCAATGCACCCAGATCATATCAAATTTTTAGCAACTGACAAAGGTTAGTCAAACTATTATTACTACTACTACTACTACTACTACTACTATTACCAGGTAACATTTATTGAACACTCAGAATGTGCTAGTTACTGTGCATTTACTTGGTTTACTTACTCCTAACAACAACTCTCTGAGATAAGTACTATTATTAAACCCCATTTTGCAGATGAGGAAGCTGAAGTACCAGATTAAAAACTTGGTCAAGGGTAGGCAGCTATTAAATAGTGGAGCCAAGCTTCAACCCCATCTCTGTCACAGTCCATGAGTTTATGCTCTTAATTGTTACACTACTCTACCTCTCCCAAGAAAAGGATTTATTAACTAAAATCATTTTTATTAATTTACAGTAGAAGATATTCATTTCCAGGGATTAGAAGAACAAAACATCAAACAGAGGGAAGTCAATGGTCCTGCGGTATTTCTCTAAGTACAGCTGAGAGCTGGTTAATAAATAGGCTCTCTCCTTCCAAGATAGTGCTGAACAAACTGCTAAACTCTAAGTGTAAGCTAGTCTAGCTCACTCTGGTTAAGATAGCAAGCTGACCAAGTCCCTTTCATTAATATTCTTTCTTTAGGGCGCCGGCCCGTGGCGTAGTGGTTAAGTACATGCACTCTGCTGCTGTCAGCCTGGGGTTCAGATCCCGGGTGCGCACCATCACACTGCTCGTCAGGCCATGCTGTGGCGGCATCCCACATAAAGTGGAGGAAGATCAGCACGGATGTTAGCCCAGGGCCAGTCTTCCTCAGCAAAAAAAAAGAGGAGAATTGGCATGGATGTTAGCTCAGGGCTGATCTTCCTCACACACACAAAAAATATATGTATATATATTCTTTCTTTAGAGAAGGAACAACACAACTGAGTAGTTTAGGGCTTCGTGGTTCTACAGTTTCACATCTTTGAATACAATCAGGTATTCCTCAGAAAGCCTCACTCTTCCCAGATTGTTTTACCCTCCTAAACCACTCATTTGGGTAATATTTGTCTTAGGGGGCACTCCTGCATCAGGACTGTCCTCTTGCTAGTTTCACTCTTTGAAGTTGGTCAAAGCACTGGCATTCTTTAACTGGTCCTCCCCACGCCCCCCCAGACTTCAGTACTGATTGCAGTCCAGTACTTGCCTAATGAGAAGTTCATTTCTTTATACAATGTGAAAGAATTGTAAACATGCCTCTAAAACTTTTTCCTTCCCAGAAGTTCTTAGCAGCAATCTAGAAGGGAATAGAAGATCATGAAATGTTGAAAAAAGAAAAGAAAGTTGTAATTGAACATAGCTGTTTGGATTGACCTACAGTATATAAATACACAGCACTTACATAAATATATTTAAAAAGACAAGTGTTGGTAACTACAGACTATTTCTTTATATTAAAAATCGATATGTATATAAAATGTCTAAACTTGTTTTTGCTTTAAGATTTTCACATCTAAGCTAAAATGGTGATAATTACTTAAAAGTGAAACTAAAATGGAGAAGAAAATAAGATAAAAAGTGAACTTTTTTTTTAAATGCTTCTCTGGAAATACCGAATCTAGGAAATGCAGATAAATTTTGAAAGCTGTAGTAAAAGGATTAAGAATTAATTCCCCCTTCCTAAACTAATAATATTATCAATATTTAGCAACAGTAATATGTTAAGAATTACTCAATATTTCATATTAGGAAATATTGAAATATTTGTTGAATTGAATTAAGTAGCTTTCACATTCAAATTGAATCTGGGAATGTGATCTTAATTTAACACTGAATCCTAGACACATAAATTTATGTAGATGAAACTGATTTCCAAAGAATCAGCAGGAATAAAAGTACTCTGTACAATAAAATCTCCCTGATTTGGATTGACGCTTAGTGAAAAGAATTGATTATGTGTTCTTAGAGAAAGAGTATTCAGTATATAGTGTACAGAAATAGTAAACAGTACTATTATTTTTTCATGGTAACTAGTTAACAAAGCCCAGCTTAGAATTGGTCCTCTCTTACTGGAGCTAAATAATATGTAATTAGCTTAACTAAACACTCGTCTCTTACAGAGGCAGGAAAGCCACTCAGGGTTTACCCCTTTTCATTTAATGTGCTTGAAAGCAGTTTGTTATAAGTTGGAAAATTGTTTCTTTTCATATTGTTTCCACTATTATTTGCTTAGAAATTCTCTTTTGTACCATAGACTTTGTATTCAGAGCCAAAAAATATTTATTGAGGCCTAATAGGAGTTACCCAGTATGATAAGAGCTATCTTTCAATAAGTTATCTATGCTTTGAACAACAGCAATTTTCATAAATTCTTAATAGAAGAAAGTCAAATTAGTGAGGTTTTACAAAATTGATAGTCTATCTTTCAGGGAGTATATACAAAGACTTATTGTTTAATCCTTTTGAGAAGAACCCTGTTAAGTAGATAACAACAAAAATCAATGAGACTAGAGGAAAACAAATATACTCTATAGAACTTTGATTTTTTTGCTGGAGATATTCTTGAGACAGACTAATTCTTTCCATAATTTAATAAATCTGAAAAAATACGTATGTATAAAATCGTAGCATTACTCAGAGAAAATCCGTATTTTCTCCATATATAATTTATACATAAAAATATATATGTATAAAATCGTAGCATTATTCGGAGAAAATCCATATTCACCTGAATAAAGGCTTATTCTACTAAACCTCCTTTCTCCTGTACTCTACCCCACACCTATACACACCAAGTGAAGTTACAGCAGATGAAAAAAAAAACATACAAATACGTAAGGATTTCCTCTAGTGTGTGGAACATTTCCAACTCGGGTATTCCAAGTATTTACGGTGTAATGTCTTTTTTTGTGTGTGGATGGTAAAAAAGAAGTTAAATCTGTATTCGTAGAGCTGGTGTCTGGCAATTACATTGTATGAAATCAAAACTGGATTTTAAGCGACTCTAAAGTAAAGATTTTCATTTATTTGATATATAGAGTGGCTGAGCAGCAAAGCTGCTATGCCAAGACGACTTGAGAAAGTCCCAGACTTCAGGATCTGAGTATTAGTGGATGAGACGTGTTACTACAATACAAAGCAGAAAGCACAAGGGAAGCACAAATACATTACTTTGTGCATCAATGCAAATAATTTCAGAATTGCCACTAGCCAAAATGCTGTAAGGATTTAGGGTTTTGTCACAATTTAAACACAACAGGAAAAAAAAAATCTCTATTCCTTTGTCCCCCAGACTCCAAGAACTCGGACCGTGTTGGTGAAAATTGGCGGCTGGTTCTGAAGGATCGGTGCAGGGCGGGCGGTCCCTGGGGGATCACCCCTTTTGAGGCCTATGGGGTTCATGGAGTTCTCACCCTGGCCAAACTCCCGATTACCTCTGATGAGCCCCAAAGATCACTGAGTCGCAGTCTAGGCCGGGTCCCCCAGCAGAAAGGCGGCGACGGCTGCAACATCAGCGGTTAAATTTTACAGCCTTTCATAAGGCCGGTCTAATGCACCTGTAGTAAGATTACTAGAGCTGACAGCACCTAGATTGGGGAAAATGAAAGGGGGGAGGGAGAAGGGAAGGAAAATGAAGAGGGGGTACAGGAAAAGGGGACGGGGGAGCAGCACCCCGCACGAAAGGCCAAGGGTTTACTGGCGAGATCTTGGCGTTCCCATGGAAACGTATCCCTCCGCCCGTGACCGGCGTCTCAGTCTCTCCACTTCCCTCCGCGCCGCATCTCGGCTGTTTCCGCCCAGCTCCTTTGTGCCGCGCAGAACGTCGAGATGACGCATGCGCAAAGAAACGCAGCCGCCGCATATATAAGCGCGAACCCAGGCTTTTCCTCGTAGTGCCGCCAGGACCGTTGGCTAGTGGGTTGGTGGTACAGTTTTCGTCTTACTGGATACCTGGGCACTGTGAGCTGAAAGAGCAGAGCTCGCGGGCCGGTCATCATGTCGCGTTACGGGCGGTACGGAGGAGGTAAGAGGCTAGGGCCCAGTGAGGGATGTTGCTGTGGGTGTAGTGAGTACTGCGAGGCTGTGGGGTTGGCGCGGCTGTTGGGAAACGGTTATTCCGCGTGCGTAATGGCGGCTTCGGCGCACACCGTACGAAGCTGGAGGCAGCGGGGGCGGGGTATGGAAGGAAGACAGGGGCTGGCGAGTGTAGGTCTGTGCCGAGTTCCAGGTTAATTCTTGGGCATTTTCGTCTCCCGCCCCAGCCCAAGCCAGGCCCACAATCACTGTTTTCCTGCTGCCCTTCGAGCCGCCCGCCTGCCCCCCCCGCCCTCGGCTGCCATTTTGCGCACATTGACGACCATGGTGGCGCATTTCCTTGGCGCTTTCCCGCCACTTCAGCGGACAGATCTGGTCGCAGCCGTAAAATCAAGGGTGAATTTGAGACTGAACAAAACTGTGGCAGCTTCGAGCTGCGCATTCTCGTCCAACGATCGGTCGAATTGCGGAGTGGGAATGGAGACATAATCTTTTCGTCTTGCGGCTGGTTTCTTTTTCTCTTTTAGCTCTTTCGAGCGCGGTTTATGGCTCTGGGGCGGGGACCTGAGCCTTGGGCGAGCCTGCGCCTGGGGCGGTTGCCGTGGAGGACGAGAGCCGGCGCAGCCCTGCTCTCCGGTTTCGGCCCTGGCCGGGCCTGCCCGCTACCGTCGCCGCTGCCGCCGCCGGCCCGCGCGCTCCCAGCGCGCCCGGGGCTGCCGGGGCTCGGGGGCGAGGCCGGGGCGGAGCCCGCCCCACGCCTCGGAATATCCTACCATGCGTCTGTGCTTGTGTTTTGAAGGTTTTCTTCCCCCTTGTATTAGAATGTTAAGAAGTTTGTCATAAATCAGCTTTTCAGAAGATTACGGACTTTGCTGGTTTTAAGACTAAATTCATTAATTCAGCCCTTGATAGAGCATTAAACATGGTTTGCAGTCGTAAGGATGGCCTGTTTTAAGACGAAGAATTCCTTCAAACTTAGGGCAAATTTTGCGTAACGTGCATTCTTCTATTTGCATTTTTAAACAGAAACCAAGGTGTATGTTGGTAACCTGGGAACTGGTGCTGGCAAAGGAGAGTTAGAAAGGGCTTTCAGTTATTATGGTCCATTAAGAACTGTGTGGATTGCCAGAAATCCTCCAGGATTTGCCTTTGTGGAATTTGAAGATCCTAGAGATGCAGAAGATGCAGTGAGAGGCCTGGATGGGAAGTAAGTAAGATGTTGGTTGTGAAACTTATGTTTATTAGAATATTCCTGTGGGCTGGGTAGTGAGCTAGGTGCTAAGCTTAGATTCTGTAGTCTGGAGGAGACTGAATAGCTAATCATAATTTTATTAAGAAATGAAGGGTGGGGCAAAGATGGAGTTGGAAGGGCTTATAAAGATAGCTGAAACTTCTGAGGGCAAAGAGTGATTGGAAAGTTCTAAATGGAAGTCACGTGTTTTTTTTTAGCATTAGAATTTTGTTGCTCTTTTGTAGGGTGATTTGTGGATCCCGAGTGAGGGTTGAACTATCAACAGGCATGCCTCGGAGATCTCGTTTTGATAGACCACCTGCCCGACGTCCCTTTGATCCCAATGATAGATGCTATGAGTGTGGCGAAAAGGGACATTATGCTTATGATTGTCATCGCTATAGCCGACGAAGAAGAAGCAGGTATTTATTCTAATAAGGGAATGGTTGGTATGTTAGTTAATCGAGTAATTCTTTTATTAGCAAGGCAGAAACTAGTATTTTTCTATAAACTTGAATGTTAATTGTACAGGTGTATTTTACAATTTTTGTTTAATTAAACAAATGTTAATATATTAATAATCAACCTGGTCAAAACCTTTCAGGTTTCTTCGTTTGAGTCAGTCGCCTTGATTCAGAATGTCACGAGCCTTATGATATCATGCTGAGGCGCCTTGCAAATCCGACAATTAAGATCCTCCTAGACCTTGAGGTGATCAGCATAAGAGGCCAGATCCCCTCGAGTCATCTACACCTAGCTTCACCTTATTCTTTAAAGGGCAGAAAATTTGAGACGGTGATCGCCGTAACAGTAAATTTGGCTTACAATTGGGGCCCCCTCCGGTTTAGAAAGAGGAACACCAGATTGACCACATTCCCAACTAGAAAAATCTTCTTGCGTCAATCAAGCCTCATCTGGCTCATTTGGCTGTCAGTTTGATCGTCGTTAGATTGAAGAAAACATCTAGATGCAGCGATCGGCTATAGATACTTCTAGATCGTCTAGATCTACTAGACCATGGGCCAAAGAGGGTCGACCTGCAAACTTGCAAGGTTTATTTTAAATACACATTACAGTGTTTTATGTTATGTAATTCTAAGATGTAATTCAGCTTTTAACAAATCTTTTTTTAGGTAGTAAAAAAAAAAAAAAAAAAGTGGCAATAATAGGCCCAGAGTTTATTTCCAAATGAGACACTAAATTTAAATAGTTTTGAGATTTGATTTCAGCAGAGGCACACAAACTCTAAAAACGAGTTGCCATCTGACATTTTGTTGTTTTCTAACTTGAAAAATAGGTCACGGTCTAGATCACATTCGAGATCCAGAGGTAGGCGATACTCTCGCTCACGGAGCAGGAGCAGGGGAAGGAGGTGAGAGATCTTGTTTAATTCAAGTTTTAACAAGCAATAAAAGACTTTAGTGGGAGACGGACTTAAAACTTCTTTGATTTAATTTTTAGGTCAAGATCAGCGTCTCCTCGACGATCGAGATCTGTGTCTCTTCGGAGATCAAGATCAGCTTCACTCAGACGATCTAGGTCTGGTTCTGTAAAAGGATCGAGGTATTTCCAGTATGTAACAGTTTTTTTCCCTAATATGTATATTTGGATTGCCATGTCTTAATGACAACAGTGGAGTTTCTTAAGGACATAATTGAAATGGAATGCCTCAGAAAATATTTATTTGAGATTTAAAAGTTGAATTTATACATGACTTGTAAATGGATATTACCCTAGATATACAGATGCAGAAAAGCCCAGGTAAAGATTTTAAGGGTTGTTAAAGAGGCCATGGTAGAGGGAGGGTCTAAAGCACAAATCTCAGATCATTCCAGTGAACACTTTGGGTAGAGAGGTTGGTGAAAACTTTTGGAGTCAGATTATATTTATTGTATAGGTAAATGATACTCTAACATACATGTCTTGGGGTCCTGCAATCAAATTAGATGTATTTTCTAGAGAGAGAGTCCAGATCTTTCTCAAATAAATCACAAATGTTAGAATTCCTGCATTCAAGGACTTTGTGATATTACTGAACAGCCACAACTACCTAGTATTGTCAGCTCGTTTTCTAGTATTTTATCCATTTCTGTCTTCTATTAAGACTTTCTACAAAAGAAGTAAAAAAAGCTGGAGTTCCCATTTTGATTTCTAACTTAAATTTCAGTGTCTAAACTAAGTGTTTGGTTAGGCCATATGCTAGGGAGTTAACCGCTGTTGGGTAATATCACAAAGTCCTTACATGCAGGAATTCTAACACTTGTGGTTCATTTGAGAAAGATCTGGGCCCTCTCTAGAAAATTGCATTTAATTTGATTGCAGGACCCCAAGATGTGCATGTCAGAGCCTGATTTAGTTTGTATGACAAATTGATGGTCCTGAACCACGATAGCTTGTTGATCAAGAATAAAGCCTTACCCAGTCATGACTTTTTTCATTGAGCTTATCACCTGAAGCATTGAAGTCTGAGTTCAGGGGTCTATGTGAGGTTGATTTGATTCTTTTAAGATAAGATTAAATCATACCAGTCTTCTCAAATGAAAACCTTCTATTTTATTTCTCTTGGATACTACACAGTGTTTAAGAATATTGTGCCTCTGTACAGGAACTTTGACAGCTCATTGAGTATGATAGAAACAAATAATTGAGATGGTGTTTACTTATTTATTTGATATCAGAGCTGGTTGAAAGTGTGATCATTTGTCCAATCTCAGACTGATATAAGGCAAGAGTTGCATCTTGCTCAGTTTTAGCCCCTCTATTCCTAGCCTACCTAATAAGGTGCTCAGTAGGTGTTTAAGAAAATTACTCCTACAGACTACTTGGTATAATTGTATTTTTGTTTTTATTAAGATCCCGGTCGAGGTCAAGATCAAGATCCAGGTCTCTTTCACGACCAAGAAGCAGGTAGGGTAAAGGTCTGATTAATGCTCTTCTAGTTATATGGCACCAATATCCAAAGAGTTCAAAGTGTTTTGAATTGCTGAAATTTGGTGTTAACTCTAAGCCTAGGTGTTAAGTGGGAACACAGTATCTTATTAAAAAACCAAACTTTAGAACTTCATTTATACATGGCCTTTTCTGGCTAACTTTCCAGGGAAAAGTCAAGCTATAGTGGGAAAGAAGTTTGTGACTTTGGGTTATATTAAGAGGCCCTTGTTAGAACTGACAGGTGCATGGAGAAGCATTCTGAGATAATTGTGTTTAGAGTGTAAGAGAGTAATCGTAATAAAATAAAGCAATTCGCTCCCTTAATGAAGAACAGTTTTTGTTAGCAAAAACTGGTAGGCTCTTTTTCAGTTTAACTGCAGCCTGACTTTCTAAGCTCAGGGACAGTTTGGGGGTTCATTTCATGGTATGGTGACTATAAGAAAGGGATTGGTTAGTATTTTTTCTTAATAGAATTTCTCATGTTTTGACAGCCGATCAAAGTCCAGATCTCCATCTCCAAAAAGAAGGTAAGCTAAATAATTTGTTGCCAGATCTTAACTGTCAGATGTGGCCTCTGCAGAATTTGTTTGCTTACTGCCTACTTTGCAAGCTTTGAGCTCTTTGGAGAATTGGTGCTATATATATTAAAATACTAGATTCTAAGTTTCTTAGATGATTGTTTTTCCTGCTTCAACATCAGATTATACTGTCGTTGGCAATATTTAGTCATAAAATGTTAGGATGATTATTTAGATGTGGTTAGTTCTGTGAACCCTTAATTGTAGTATTTCATGTTAAGAAACCTGTACTTTTTCTTTTCCCAAATGGGGACAATAGGTAAAAACGAAGTGCTCACATGAAGAAAATTTTTTAGCTTGAAATCTTGCAGCTGAACTAGTATTTGCTTAGTTGATACTTAATGATCAAAAAGCCCCCAAATTCAAATAATTGTTCTCTTTAACTTTATAATTTTAGCGAGGAGCCTATTAAGCCTAATCTTAAGCAGGGACAAAGGATTTGTATATACAATCTCCAACATAATTTTTAGATCTCTGCTATAGGAATTCAGTACCTTTGGCCACCTTTGCGTTTATTCAGACTGAGTTTTGTCCTGACATATACATGAGAAGAATAAGTTTCAGTAGACACTAATTGGTTCCAAACCTAATGTTTTTCTTTGTAGTCGTTCCCCATCAGGAAGTCCGAGAAGAAGTGCAAGTCCTGAAAGAGTGGACTGAAGTTCTCAAGTTCACCTTTTAGGGAAAAGTTATTTTGTTTACATTATTATAAGGGATTTGTGATGTTTGTTAAGTGTAACCTAGGAAGGGTATTTCAACCATCTAATCAAAATGGATCTGGATTATTACTCTGTAAATTCACAGCAGTAAAATAACATAAATTTTCGTTGAATGTATTAATTAACATCCTATGGTCTGAAAATGTGGGTTTTTATTTGGCACATTTAAATAAAATGTTTCTAACTAGATTTTTGATTTGTGTTCAATATTAACACTCCTCCATTTGGTGTAAGCTTCAGGAGTCAACCTTGATTTTAACCATATTCATACAGACTTACATTCAAAGTATAATAGTGTTAATTTTGAACATCATTAACTGTAGTATACATACACTTGGGAAATTCCTTTTTACCCTTAGTGCTTTTTGGGTAAGATGATAAGAACTACAGTCCCACTTAATAGCATGAATACATAATGACAAGTCTCTAAATCTATTAGAGTTGTTGTTATTGGATACTATTAGGCTAATGATCTCAATCTTTCAAGCTAGAGGGATCACTGATTTGCCTATAAATGAGCACAACAGGAACTAAGCAAAGAGTTTATTAAATGTGGTGTAAGTAGTAGTTGGACTTGATGCTGAAGAAACTGAATTTTCTGAAGGCTATTTAAGTACAGTAACTAATTGAGGTTTTCAGGCTGTTTAGATGGGATGGTGTCAAATTAGAACTCCCATTTTAGGAAGATCTCAATGTTCTCTTGTTTCTTTAATTTTATACCAAAATTTTTGCATGTTTGAGAAATTGTCTGAATTTGGGACAAAACATCTTCATGTAAACCAGCTTTGCAAAATTTTCTGGCCCAGATAACTTTCTGTCCCTTCAAATGGATTGCCTTATTCTGAGCAGAGGTTGTTAATTCCCAAGCTAGGTTTTTCAATTCCTGACCACCGATATACTTTACCTTATTTTGCCAGGCTGGTGCAAAGTAATTAAAGATGTCAATCAGAAATGTTAATGAGACTAAAGCAGTTTTGTAAATTGCACCTATATTTAGCAACACCTCATGTAGTTTTTTGTAGCATCTGGTAGACCTTAGAATGTTATAGCCAGTAGATTCTTGATTCAGACTTTTAAATATCTTGAGTATAGTAGGGCAGTAACAGTTAATTTGGAGTTTTTTGGTTAAGCTTTTACCAGGTATATTCTCTAGCCTTGGTGCAAAAAAAAAAAAAAAAATCAGTGCTGGTGGCACAGGTATCTGCCCTTTTCCGTTTTCTTACACTTTTCAGCAGTTATTGGATAGCATTGCAATTTGAGAATACTGGTCTGCCTCAAATTTATTTGGTGGTTGAATGATCACTAGTATGTTGGAAGTTTGGGTGCTTTGTTTTTGGAATTTTGACAATTGGCTGAATTATGTGGTTGGTATAAACTGTATAATTGGCAGGCTTATTTGTTGCACTTCGCCAGCTTGAATTGTTCTGTATTATATAAAGATAAGTTTACTCAACAATAAATCTGCAGAGAACAAAAAATCCTGATACTCAATTTTTGAAAGTGGGAGTTCTGAGCCAAGAGTAGGAATCATTAATCCTGTAGCTTTGGGATGGGTTACTAGCAGCATCCTAAAGATTAGTATGAACGGATAAAAAGGATATGGAGAAGGGGTAGGGGCAAAAATGGTTTTAAGAAACAAGTACAGAAAGTGCACCTCTTAGGGGAAAGGGAATACTGGGTAGATAGGCCAACACCTTTCATACCCTTGACTGCAATTCAGTGCCCCTGTATTGAATATACATTTTAAAATGATACACTTTGGTGCTGTGCCCTTTTTTTCTGTATTTAGAGATTGGGACTGCTCAATTGATTATGTGACTGACTTGAAAAGTGCTGGTCCAGACTCTTTCCTTCTAAATTTTAAACCTGGCACTGATTGGTAGCTAATTTGAGTGCTTTGGACATAGAACCTTATCTTGGTCATCTCACCTAGGTACACAGAGGTAAGTAATGCATACCCTAAACTTCACAGTGGTAGTTCTCCCTTGGGCTTTGAACTAGGCTAAGTATCAAGTGCAAGTATGGTCCTACCATCTTGCCCTGTTCTCTCTCCTGAGGACAAAGAATAAAATCTCGGGGGGGTCTTGAAATGCTATCAATTTGAGACTTTTTTGGTTAAATGAATAGTGGTATAGGATTGTGATTCTCATCTTTGTGTAGCCTATCTTGAAGTCTAAAGGAGCACGGTGATTTCCAAGATACATTAAGCTAATAGGAATTGGAAGCTCTAAAACTGACAAATTGGCAAAGAGTTATCAGAGTGAAGGATAATAGCAAATAATCCATCAGGTCTGGCTCTTAGTGAGCAACTGTTGCTTGGAGACTTTTGGAAGGGAGGGCTATATAACTTGGAAGACGTACACAGAATTGTATAGCTGGAAAGACATGAAGAAGCAAAGAAGGTCAAAGTAACGAACACTAGGGGCCTGGCTGGTCTTGGAGTGTTTGGAGGGTGGTGAGAACTGATGATAAGCCAAAGAAATGGGGCAAAGATGCCTAGGTTTATGGTCAATAGTGTTAAAGCTGTTATATCCAGAACTATCTTAAGGGGAAAAAACAGCACCAGTAGTCAGTTTCAAAGCCTGATAGTAAACCTGTAAGATGTGAAAAAAATACTATGCTAGTAAAAATAACAAAGGACATTGTCACTTAATCCCCATAGCAAAATAGTACTGTTGACCCCATCTCACAGAAGAGGAAATGGGCTCAGAGATATTGGCAACTTAATACTGTACTATTAACCTGCTAGGAGCTAGGGAAAGTTTGAATCCTACCTATGGTCTCAAAGCCCTTGCTTTTTTAATCAATAAAACACCTTCTCTTCTAAAACAAAACCATATTATGGAAAAGTCAGAATAAAAAGAACAAAATGTAGAACAGATGGTCCTACCCGTTGTAGGTGATACTGTTAACAACTTGGCTATTTCTTTCCAGACTTAATGGGGAAAAGATGCTGGATAGAAGGAAAATTCTGGAGCGTGTTGAATGCAGTAGCCAATTGTTAAGCCCTCAAGGCCACTTCTCAAACCTAGTGCTTTTTCCTTTTCCCACAGGCCACTGGCCCAATCTATTTTCCATTTCATTTCATTTTTTGACTTGGTAATATACTTAAAGACGTATACAGTGAGAAGTCTCCCTACCGGATTCAGCTGCCCAGTTATCTCCCAAAAGGCAACCATTGTTAGCAGTTATATAGCCTGAGCAAATATACATAGATATTTTTTTTTTTTACACAAAATATATACACCTTTTCTCATTTCATATCTTGGGGATTTTCCATAAAAGTTAAAATGGCACTTCCTTTTTTTTTTTTTATGTTGCATATTATTTAGTTACCTGGATGTTGCATAATTTATGCAATAAACTTTTGTGCCCCTTTAATGTGCCAGGTACTGCTAGCCTTGGAATACAGATGTGAACAAAGTCTTTATCCTCATGGAGCTTAAGTTCTAGAGAGACAAATGAACAAATATCAGGTGGGTAAAAACTGGTATGGAGACTAGTGAAGCAGGGTGGAAAGGATAGGGGGTTGGTTGCTTTTGTGTAAAGGGTGGTCTAAGGAGGCCTCTTACAGTGACATTTGAGCAAGTGAAGGAATAAGCCATGTCGATTTCTGGGGAAAGAGTGTTCTAGGCAGAGGGCACAGTAAGTGTCAAGGCCCTGAAGTAGTTTGAGTTGGAGGGTGAGGAGGCCATGTGAAGTGAACAGGGGAGAGGGACAAGATCGCATAGGAAGGGAGAGGGATGTAGGATACAGGTCATATAGGACCTTGTATGCCTTGGAAAGGACTCTTTCTCTGGAGTTTTTGAGCAAAGAGTAATGGGAATTGAATCAGTTCCCTATTGATGGATAATTATTACAATGCTGCAGTGAATAACCTTGGACAATACTTGGCGTGTGTGACCCTGCATATCTAGGATAATCCCTAGAAGTTGAGTTGCTGGGTCAAAGGGTATGTGCATGTATATTTTTGCCAGGTATTGTTAGTTTGCCTTGGTGGCAATGTGTAGGAGCCTCTTTCCCTGTACCATTGCCCACATGGTGTAACCACATGGGGGGCTATCAAGCTTGTTGATTTTTTTACCAATCTTGTGTTGAAAATGGTGTCTCAGCGTAGTTTGTTGTTGTCTCCTACGCCCAAAAGCCCCAGTAGATAGTTGTATGTCATAGCTGCACATCCTTCTAGTTGCTGTATGTGGGACGCGGCCTCAGCATGGCCGGAGAAGCGGTGCGTGGGTGCACGGCCGGGATCCGAACGCGGGCTGCCAGCAGCGGAGTGCGTGTACTTAACCATTAAGCCACGGGGCCGGCCCCTGTTGTTGTCTTTTAATTGTGGGAAAATACATGTTTTCATTCCAAGTATTCAGAAGTCTAGTTTAGGTTCCCTTGCTCTCCACACACTGAATTCCTTCTGTAGTGGGACTCCTATTTACAGTATAATTGCCTGTTTACTTTTTTGCAGGTATGCCACCACAAGACAAATTGTGACAGCAGGTACCAGGCCTTGTCCCGTTTCCTCATTGCCTAGCACTTACTAACACTTAAATATTTGATGAATGAAGAGTTAGGGGCTGGCCTGGTAGCACAGTGGTTAAGTTCCGCATGCTCTGCTTCAGCGGCCCAGGTTCGCAGGTTTGGATCCTGGGTGCAGACCTACACCACTCATCAAGCCATACTGTGGTGGTGACCCACATACAAAATAGAGGAAGACTGGCACAGATGTTAGCTCGGGGCTAATCTTCCTTACCAAAAAAAGCAAAGAAAAATTGAGTTAATGGATAAATGAATGAATTCTAATCTATTAAATTAAGTGTATGAAATTGGAACTTCCTTTCTTCTGTGGGACCTTTATAATCACCATTTCAATTAAAAGCCCACATGTTCCTTTTAGCCACCTGTAAGACTGATTCCTGTCTGAATCTGCTTGCAGAGGATTTAGATCTTTAGGCTGCTGTGCACAATGTCCAGCTGTACTCTGCAATTCTAATGCAAGGTTTTTCTCTCCTCATCTGGGTTAACTCTTGAGAGTTCTGCTTAGAAAGGGTGTGGAAAATTTCTGTGTAGAAAATTCTCTGCAGAAAAGGGTGCAGACTTACCTACCACCCCAAGAACTGGTGAGCCCAGGTGAGTTAGCCTAACCCATGTAAGAAAGGTCAAGTCATTGGACCAGCAGCATCCATTTCATATGACTCAATTGCCTAAGGTTATAGCCTCTCCACCTTTGTAGATTCCCTGGGTTCTTCTCAGTGACAAAAGCTTGAAGGTGGCTAGATGTGATCCTATACAAAGACCCTATTAGTTTTTATTTTGGGTTGTAACATATCTTAAGAAATCTGGATTCTAGAAAATGAATCTTTTCACTTCCAAGGATAAAAAAATTTGGCTGTGAAGAAAATACATATGGCAGAGGTAAAGATTTGTAAATGGACCAGTTTATCTTGATCACTGTCAGGAGGATCATCACCAGAGTTCCTGGGCTACTGTAATAAAAATGTGCTGCTTCCTTTGCCTGTGGATGGGTACGCTATGCTTTAATATTTATATTCTTTCAGAGTCCAGGCTCTTTGTTTATACCAGGATTCAGGAAATTATGGCCTTCAGGCCAAATCTGGCCCACTGCTAATTTCATGTAGCTAATGAGCTAAGATGGTTTTTACATTTTTATGTCGTTGAAAAAAATCGAAAGTATAATGGTTGAAAAAAATCGAAAGTATAATGCTATTTCATGACATGAAAATTATGTGAAATTCAAATTGCAGCATCCATGAAGTTTTATTGGAGCACAGCCGTGCTCATTCGTTTACGTACTGTCTATAACTTTTTGTGTTACAGTGACAGAGTTGAGTAATTGCAACAGAGTGTAAGTCCCACAAAGGTTAAAATATGTACGCTCTGGCCCTTTACAGAAAATGTTGGCCAACCCCTGGTTTAGAATTTAACTTCAAAAAATAATTCAAAATAATTTAAATAATTAATAAGAAATAATAATAAGAAATTCAATAATAATAATAAGAATAAGAATAAGAAATTCAAAATAATTCTCTCTGAAGATTTTGGTTGCCAGGATTGTTGGTAGGGTTGTCAGGGCCTCAGTCTGGGAAGATTGTTTCTCTGTGACTCATTCTTGAGGAAGTGCTTCATGAAAGCTAGGGGGCAAATTCTAGCTTAACACTCACGCACTTATAATATTACTGAATGTTATGAGACAACAATGGTGAAAGCTTTTACTCTAGGGCCGTGGTTCTCATCCCTAGTTGCATATTAGGATCACCCAGGGAGCTTGAAAAACATTCTAATGAAATCAGCATTGCTGAGGGTGAAGCCTGGGCATTAACATTCTAAACAGCTCCCCTGGTGATTCTAATATACAACCATAACTGAAAACTACTGCTGTAGGGGCTAGTGTTAGCCGGGGACTAGTGGTTGGACAGGTTAGCCTAGCTTATTGCTATTATAATAAGAAAGTGAGCAGCACTCAGATGTGATTCAAAGGAGGGTTCTACTATGTATCCCCTAGGTTTCTCTGATCCTTTCTCTAACCAAACGACCCTATGCTAGAATGGAACCTCTCTGTGAAAAAGCCAGAAACTGCATTTTATTTTATATTAGTACCAGTAGAGGTCACTGTGCTCAGAAAAACCCACCTAAAAAAAGGTAACGCTCTGTGCAGGAAACTTGAAGTAGTATTTACCAGAACTATTGGGTTATTATGCCCAACACTAAGGTAGCTCCAGGCATGGCTTCTGGTCACAATTATTGCTTCAAAGCGTCTAAGGCTCTGTTAGGTGCGTATATACATTTATAATTGTCATATCTTCCTGATGTGCTGATGCTTTTATCATTATAAAATATGTTCATCTCTAGTAAAGATATATATTTTTTTTATTAATTTCTTGTTTTAAAGTATTTTGTCTGATTTTTTTGTGTTTTGAGGAAGATTGGCCCTGTGCTAACATCTGTCGCCAATCTTCCTCTTTTTTTTTTTTTTTCTCTTCAAAGCCCCAGCACATAGTTGTGTCTCATAGTTGTAGAGTTGTAGCTCTTCTATGTGGGACATCCCCTCAGCATGGCTTGATGAGCAGTGAGTAGGTCCATGCCCTGGATCTGGCAGACCCCAGGCCACCAAAATGGCATGTGCAAACTTATCCATTACGCTTCCGGGCTGGAGCCTGTCTGATATTAATATAGCCACTCCAGCTCCCTTTAAATTGTTTGTATGGTATATCTTTGTCATCCATTTACTTACAGCCTGTTGGTGCATAGATCTTGCTTTTTAATTCAGTCTGACAAACTCTGCTTTTGGGGGTGTTTAAACCATCTACATTTAATGGAATTATTGGTAAGGTTGGATTTACAGTCACCATCTCGTTTTCTATATGTCTTTTTTCTCTTTCTCCTTTTACTGCCTTTTGTATTAAATTTTTTTAGTGTATCATTTTAATTCCTCTTGATTTTTTTTTTTTTACCATATTTTTGAGTTATTTTCTTAGTGGTTGCATCTTAATTTATCAAAATCTACTTCAGATTAATATTCCAGTAAAATACAGAAATTTTGCTTCAATAAATTTCCTTTTCCTGAACTTCCCTCCCTTGTGCTATATACATATATGTATTATGAACTCAATGGTACAGTTATAATTATTGTTTTCTACAACCTTATGTCTTTTAACGAGATGAGAAAATACACAGACTCTTTTTTATTAACCTACATATTTACCATTTCTGATATTCTTCATTTCGTTCCATGGATTTGAGTTACTGTCTTAATTTCCTTTCAACAGGAAAGTATTGAAGTATATTACTCTAGTATTTCTTATAAGGCAGGTCTGCTACCAATGAATTCTCTCATTTTTTGTGTAACTGGGAATGTTTTTATTTCACCTTTGCTTTTTAAGGGTAGTTTTGGGTAATATAGAATCCTTGGTTTTTAAGCACTTTGACTATGTTATTCTCCTGCCTCCTGGACTCCATTGTTTCAGATGAGAAGTCAGATATTAATTGTACTGGTGGTCCATTGTAGTGATGAGTCATTTTTCTCTTGCTTTCAAATTTTCTCTTTGCTTTTTGGCATTCAGCAGTTTAAATATGATGTGTCTAGGTGGGGATCTCTCTGTATTTATCCTTCTAAGAATTTGTTGAGCTTCTTGGATGTATAGATTAATGATTTTCATCAAATTTGGGGAGTTTCTTGCCCTTACTTTTTGAAATATTTTTCTGTGCCTTTCTTTCCTCTCTTCTCTGGACTCCGATTACGCATATGTTGATGTGCTTGATGTTGTCCCCTGAATGTTGTTTCTGAGGTTCTCTTCCATTTTCTTCAGTTTCTTTTCTCTTTTTCAGATTGAATAACTTCTGTTGATCTATCTTCAGGCTCACTTCTTTCTTCTGCCATCTTGAATATGCTTCTGAGCCTCTCTAGTGAACTTTTCATTTGTTATTGTACACTTCAACCTCAGAATTTTTGCTTGGTTCTTTTTTATAATTTCTATCTATCAATTTTTTGGTTTTTTAAAAACATTCTTGTGTTTATTTTTTTTTTTATTTTATTTTTATTTATTTATTTTTCCCCCCAAAGCCCCAGCAGATAGTTGTATGTCATAGCTGCATAACCTTCTAGTTGCTATATGTGGGACGCGGCCTCAGCATGGCTGGAGAAGCAGTGCGTTGGTGTGCGCCCGGGATCCGAGCCCGGGCCGCCAGCAGCGGAGCGCGCGCACTTAACCGCCAAGCCACGGGGCCGACCCATCTTGTGTTTATTTTTAAGCTCAGCTTTCTAGGAGGTTGCCTTGTGTCTGCATAGCTTGGTGGTCAGCCAATAACTGGACAGAAGTTGTGCTCAGACACCTCAACCAGTCTGATTTCTGCCCTCTGCTTATGGATCTGTGTGTAGGTAGAGAATGAATTCAGTGTTTAGGCTGCTTTCAAGTCTGTCCTGGCTTTTGCTTTTTGCTGTACCCCTTTTAATTTCCTCTGCAGATGGACGCTGCCTCCGAGTTCGCCAGGAGTGTGTGAATAGCTTAAACTGTCTGGTCTCTGCTCTGCATGTGTGCAGCCTCTGATCAGCCAGAAATCGACTTGCTCCAACCACGATTGCAACCTCAGGCTAGTAGAGCCATCAGCCCTCCCTGCTTGGATAGCACCAAGATCATTACTTATATTGATAAAGCTAGTGGGCATGGGTATCACTCACCTCTCCAAACTGAGTGAATCTCCCTTTAACCACAGCAACTTGCTGGTCCTCATGTTCTGCTTTGCCCTGACAGAACCTCCCACGGTGACTGAACTGGGGGAGTAAGGAAGATAGGAGCCGCTCCAGGCAAGATTGCCACAGTCTCCCACTATTTCTACCCAAAGTTCAGCAGTTTTTCAAACATAAACACATCTCAGATTGTTGTATGTTTTTAGAGCACCAAAATTGTTTTGTCAATTTTTTTCAGCATTATAGTTGCTTTTTTTTTTTTTTTTTGTGAGGAAGATCAGCCCTGAGCTAATATCCATGCCAGTCCTCCTCTTTTTGCTGAGGAAGACTGGCCCTGAGCTAACATCCATGCCAGTCTTCCTCCAGTTATATATGGGACGCCACCTCAGCGTGGCCTGACAAGCGGTGCGTCGGTGTGCACCCAGGCTCCGAACCTGGGCCGCCAGCAGTGGAGTGCGCACTTAACCGCTACGCCACGGGGCTGGCCCCTATAGTTGCTTTTTTCAGGAGAGGATTTGCTGACCTTACTTGGCTACAGCTGGAAGTACTCCCCAAAACATCTGAGAGTTTAGTTATGATTTGAGTAATTGACTTAGAGGAGAAGTTGGAACTTGGAGAAGATAAATACGTCAGTTGGAAAAAGGATTGCACTGCTGTCAAAACTGTCCAAGTAGCCCATTGCAAGCTGGTGATCCAATTGTTTGAAATGGTTACGACTGACAGTGGGAACTGGGGAATGGTATATGCTGTGCTTCCCTCCTGTCTTCTGCTGGTAGTTCTGTATTTTCCTATGTTCTACTTTTTGCAAACTGTCCATTTATTCATTCACACTAACTTCCTTTAGTCTTCTGAGACTGGACTGTCATTGGTCACCTAACGGTCACAACAGTTCAACCTCCACAGCGTGCCATCTTAGTTTAGTCTTTACAGCAATGTTTATGCAGTTATTTAATGTTACGTCTAGTTAGGCAATGTGAGTGAGAACTGGAAAAATGAAAATCCCACACCTAATAAGAACTTATGTCCTTTGAATTAGAAACAAACATAGGAATCCATGGATCATTGAACTGAAGTCAATGATATGCTCACCTCTGAAGGATCAGAACTCAGAATAACATGGCGTTAGTCTGGTTGTATGTAGAGGGGTGTATGGTAAAGAAAGCATGGACTCCTGAGAGCCTGGAGACTTATTGCTGACATATTGAATACCAAGTTTGCTTTTACCATCTCACATGAACTGAAAGCATCCAGTTATTAGACTGTAAAGTTTTGTTTCTTGCCGACACCTTCAGTGATTTCATCAAAAAATATCAGTTATGCTCACATGTCATCACACTCTACATGTTTCATAACTATGCAGAAGTTCTTTTCTCAGGCAAATCAAAGTTCTCTTTTATGTGGGTGTTTCATGAAAAGGGGTAGACTGGTTGCTGCCACAAAAGATCAATTTCTCTAAAATTTTACTTTTATCAGATTTATGGCTTGACAATCAAACCTAGCCTTTTTATTGTTTTTCATAAACACAATGAATTAAAATACCAGTAACTTCTTTCAACTTCCCTAAAGGTGAATATCCTTACTTGGGCTGCTTTAGACTTGGCTTATTATAAAAACAATTTTTTTTAGAACAGAGGAAAACAAAGTACTTGGGTGATAAATGTATTCTCAAACCTAGAAGCCATAAATTGAGAACTAATTTGTAGTTGTTAGGTTTCCTTGTGAATAAGAAAATGTTTTTCTTTCTTTGCTAGGGTTTCCTAACTGATTTCTGCCACCTAGACTATTACAACCCTGTATCGAGCAATTAAACTGGTAGATGGGTTGCAGTCTTAAAATATTTCACCTCTGAGGCACCTTGGCTAATGTACACATTGATAACTTTCGAGTGGAGAAACCTGGCAGACAGCGCCCTACTCAGGCGAACAGTTAACTTCATCAGTGAGAGGCCGCACTGAGAATATGCACCACCTGAGGGGCTGCAGTGTGACAAGCACAGCATCATTTCAGTGATATTCCTGCTAAAAATGTGTGACATGAATCTGATGACGAGGAAACACCAGACAAATCTCAGTGCAATCCTCAAAAGTATTAAGGTCGTAAAGGTCAAGAGAGGACTGAAGAATTGTGTCGGATTGAAGGAAACTGAAGAAAAGTACAATATGTGCTCCTGGATTGGATCCTTTTGCTAGGAAGGACATAATTGAGACAGGTGGTGAAATCTAAATGGAATCTCTGAGTAAAGGGTGTATGGGAGTTTTTTGTACTGTTCTTGCAACTTTTCTATAAGGTTGAAATTATTTTTTTAAAAAACATGAAAGTGTCACCCCCATTTTGCTGACTTAAATTTTTTTTAATTGCAAAAGGAAGATGCTTGTCTTTGACAATTCAAACAATATCAATAAAGTAAAAAGTGGAAGTCCTCCTTTCCCCTCCAAATTCTATTTCCCAGAGGACACCATTGTTAATAATTTGATTTGCCCTTCTAGACTTTATTAATATACATAAATTTTTGTTTTGTTTTACAAAAGCAGGATGCTGTATGTATGATTAGACCTCATATTTTTTAATGAGCACATAGTATTCCATTGTATGGATTATCATTTATCCATTCCTGTATTGATGGCATTAGGTAGTTTTTAATTTTTCATTATTACCAATTAGATTGCAATGAACATGCTCGTCTGAATGTTTGTGTTTACATATTTGTGCTAGTATTTCTATAAAACAGATTTCTGGAAGTGGAATTGCTAGGTCATGAGTTTTGCAAGTTTGCCAATATTGATAGATTTTGCCAAATTTCTCTCCAAAAAAGTTGTATTAATCTACATTGCTTCTAATGGTGATTAAGTAAAAATTATCCTTTTACTAACACTGTATGTTATGAATCTTAGATTTTTCCCTCTCTGAAAGGAAAAACCGGGGACTTTTTTTTGCAGTATGCTGCCAGGAGAACGTACATTGGGCTTCTTATTGAAGGGCTTGTGTTCTAGATCTGCCACTTTCTAGCACTGTTACTTTCTCCAGCCAGTGACCTCTTGTTTTTAATGAGGATTCCATCACCTCATTACAGGTCGTAAGGGTCAGATGAAATCATCCATCCAAACACACTTCTGGCAATCATTGTAATAAAATGAGAATGAGCCATTAAGGAGGAGAATCCTGGCAAGATGATAATAGGATAAGAAATTCAGTTGTCCAGTGGGTCTTAGAAGAAGGAAGTGTGATGGAAGCACACATTATTCAGGCCTCTAAACAGTGATGTGTTGAGACCTCCCCAACCTGCTCCAAACCTAGCAGGGAAGAGAACAGGACCGCAGCTCCAGGCTCCAGCGTTTGTTGCTCAGTGCTCTGGCTTGAGCATTTGTTGTCCACCCTTTCAGGCCCTTCCCCACAGCCACAGGGAGGGCCTGAGGAAAGAGAACTTGACTAGCGGCCAGCTTTAGTTCTAGTGCTGCAGACATTTACTCACCTTCCAGATAATGAAAGTCTAATCCCTTTGCCCTATAGGTGAGAAAACTGCGGCCAAGTGGGATTAGATTGCTTGTCCACGTAGGAAATGCCAGGAGTAAAGTTAGTGCTTAGGGCTCCCAGCTCCGTCACGGTGCCATACTACATCATGGAATTGTTACTGTTAGTCTGGTCTCCCCCAGAGAGGCTGTGATATCCCCGAGGGAACATAGTACATCTTTAGACATTACCTCTTGAATTCCTTAAAAGACCCAGCAGAGAACTGTGTACACAATAGGTACTCAGAAAACCCATGCTGAAGTGAATTAAAAAATAAACACTATCATTGGTTTATTGTTGTTGTTAAGAAAGAGGAAGTATGGGAAGCTCAATAGGCTGCCAAAAGCTTTCCTCTAGGAAGATGCTGGGGCTCGTATTGGAGAGGATAGTAGATTCCAGAACATACTATATACTTAGTCCATTTCCCAGAGGTCCATGCCTGACAAATTTAAAGATCAGTGAAGAAACTGGGAGTCTTCTGAAGGTGCAGATTTTGGTTTTATTTCAACTGATTGCTAGTATATAATAGTATAAGAAACATTACTTTAAAAACCACCAACCCAAACCCACCACCAATGATTCAAGAAATTGTTCAAGAAAGGAGGGAGCCCCAGCCTCAGTTATATAACACAACATTGCTCTGCGTGGGATGTGCAATCCTCAGGTAAGGCCCTCTCCTCACACTAACACAGCTCCTGCTTCCAATGGCTTCCTTTCTTCCCACGCTTTGGCTGGTTGGGCTTTCTCAAATCCCAATCCCAAAGGCAGAGAATCAAAATTATAGATTCTTTCTGGATATTTTGATCTTGCACTTTAAGTCACTCCACCTCTAAGGCTCAGAGACAGTTAAACTTCGACCGATGCTTCTTATAAAAATCAATCTGGGAAGAAAGGCTGGCTCTAGCAGAGTAAAGGTGAGACCCTCCTTTGCCCATCAGCGACTCGAGGAATGCTCTGGCAGACTGAAGTGGAAGCAAAGAAGGGGACTTGAATTCGCATGACCTAACCTCAAGTCCTGGCTAAAATTTTTCCTAGCAGTGTGCCTTTAGGTGTGTCATTTACCCTCTCTAAGCCTCAGCTCCCTCACTTCTCAATCATCTACTGCCTTGTCAAGGCAGAGAGGTCCATTGCCAGCATGTTGAATGGGGTAATGTGACCTTTAAAAACTCCAAAGTGTTACACAAGGGCTAAGTGGTTTGAGGTAGAGGAGGAGGAAAAAGAAAAGGAATGAGAGTGGGATCAAAGAAAGGAGTGTGAAAAGTAGAAAAGAAAGAGGCAGGTGGAGAGGTGGAGCCAACACAACCCCAGGGGCCCAGATACCACTGGGCTAGGGTCAGGGCTTAGATGATGACATTGGTGGCTGGGTCCTCTTAACTACACAGAGAATAAAAACAGAGCTGGTGATTAGATCCAGCCTGGAGCCAGTCACTGGAAAAGGAAGTCACTATTCAGATTGATTATCATGACAGCTACCATTTGTACGATTTTAATTCATAGGATCACTTTTAAAGCCTCTAAATCTTCATCTCATTTCTGGACAGGAGACAGGCTGCTGTAGAGCCTCCCAGCCTGGCCCTGGAGCAGGTCGTTTCTTTACACTTCCTTAAGCCACAGAAAACTTAACCCAAGTGGTGTGGTCATACTCCTCCCCAGGCCTCAGCAGCACAGAAGGGAAGTGGGGCTGTGAAGGGGAAAACAACACAGGTTACACCTTGCCAGCCCAGGGGTGCCCCCTTAACAATTCACAGTGGCTCTGGACTGGTCTTTAGATCAGCTCTGTGAACTAGTTGCCAATGTAAAAAAACTGTTTATTTTGGGTTTGCAATGAGATAAAGAACTTGAGCCAGAATGAAAATCCACTGCATCACTAAGCACAGTTTGTCATAGCAAAACTTTCTTGGTGAAGGAAGCAGTGTGTTGATTTACATTCCGGTGCAAGCTGCAAGCGTCTTAGGGCCTGGCGCTTTGAGGAGATTACTCTAGGCAATAGCTAGAAAAGAAAGTTATGAGGAAGCAAATAGGAAGAGAAGATATGGAGGATCATCTTAAAAGTGTGGTTGCAGAAAATGAGTAAGTATTGATAAGGAGAAATATTAAACTGAATAAAGGCTTTGAAGGTACAAAATATGAGATTTTTATATGTAAATGCCATGTTAGTAACTTGGTGTTTCCTGGGTGTATCATGACTTAGAGAAGAGAACACATACAGACTTTTGAATCACACAGACCTGACTTGAGTGTTGTGACCTCTGAATACAATGTGACCTTGGACACAACACCACTCTGACAGGCCGGCTTGTGGCTTTACCTGATTGACTGCATCAGGCCAGTTCTGGGTCTCGAGGCAGAAACCGGAGTGCTTGGGATAGACTGCTCCACTCTTGCCCTTCAGTGTGCCATCCAGGAAGTTGCCCGTGTAAAACTGGACCCCAGGCTGGGTGGTGTATACTTCCAGTACCCGCCCACTTCCAGCATGACGGACCCTGGGGATAAAGCCAAACCACATGTAAGTCCAGGGCAGAAAAGCAGGCAGGGACAGGTGGAAGCTGGGAAGCAGCTTTGAGACAAGAATCAGACCCAGCCACAGAGCATGGACAAGACATATGGAGGAGACAAAGGAAGAGCATGATGGGAAATTCTCACAGCCTCATAGGTGAGGCATGAGCAGGTGGTTATGAGGATCCTCAATAGCAACTTCTCACTCTGATCTTGGCCTCCTTGGGGAAGAGCAAACCAGACTCACCCCAGAGTGGACGGGCTAGGATTCTTTCTCATAAAGAGTTGGAGCATGGGGCCGGCCCCATGGCGTAGCAGTTAAGTGCGTGCGCTCTGCCGCTGGCGGCCCGGGTTTGGATCCCGGGCGCGCACTGACACACCGCTTGTCAGGCCATGCTGTGGCGGTGTCCCATATAAAGTGGAGGAAGATACGCACAGATGTTAGCCCAGGGCCAGTCTTCCTCAGCAAAAAGAGGAGGATTTGCATGGATGCTAGCTCAGGGCTGATCTTCCTCACACACACACAAAAAAAAGTTGGAGCTCTCTGCTTGGCCTGGTGAAACAACCAGCTATTATGTCTTTTGAATGAGAAGAGATGCTTTTCTAAATAAAACTGCCCCCATCTCTGGGGATAGAGTAGGCTTTGCTCTTTAATCAGATCTCCTAGAACAGATCTGCTGTGGGCTTCTGCTACATTCACCATTTCTTTCTTTTTTTTAAAAAAACTGGGCCTCTACAGAGGTGAGAGTACCTACCTGGTCCTGTACTTGGTGTCAAAGGAATATAGATAAAGAAAGACCTGGGTCTTATAGTCTTACCAAGAGATAAAACATCCCCACAGTGTATAGTCAACCAAGAGGTTTAGGGAAAGATGTTTGGGAAGAGGAGGGCTAGGATTTGATAGTGGAGAGAAGGCAGGGGGGTCCCCTCTGGTGGGGCACCAGGGAGAGAAATGTGAATCATAGGCAGAGGAGAAAAGCGGGCTCCAGCTGGAGGATCACAGCTGGGGCGGTGGTGCTGGGGCTCTGAGGGAGAGAAGGCTTTTCAAGTTCTGTTTCTATTAGAGTTTGAATCATTTTCTCTGCTTTATTTAAAATCCGTTCATTCTACAAACATTTATGGATTATTTGCTAGTGCAAAGCATGATATTGGGTGTTAGGGTAGAGGTAGAGATACACAAGGATGAGATGGCATGAGGAACTCGGAATTCAGTGAGAAGGAGAGAGACTGCACACGAACGCCTGTCAGACAGGCTGGAGGTGGTGGGCGCTGTGAGAGAAGCGCAGCCTCCGACTTTCCACGGAAGTAGGCAGGGCATCAATCACCAACTGAGAAGTACAAAGGGCTCTGGAAGGTCAAGGAAGGCAGGAGTGACTTCAGTCAGGAGGAATTAGGGTTTCTAAAAACAACGGAGGTCTTAAAGAGCAGGCAGAGATGGGGAGAGAGGGAGCAAAGAGAGATGCAGTGCCACGTAGGGACAGAGGAATAATGGCATGGTGCGAGAGGGGAGAGAAATTCTACAGAGTTCACCTGTGGGATACGAGCTTTGAAGACATAGGACGTGGTATTGATCCCTGTGGCATAGTAAATGGTATTCACATGGCCAGAGGAGAAGCTCCTCAAATAGGAATTGATATCTCTTCTTCCCTGTAGAGGCAGTAAGTGAAAAGTACCTACCGGGCACAAAAATGCTTTTCTTTAGATCCCTTCAGACAGAAATTGTGGTCAAAGCCATTGATGTGGAACTTCTGCAGGTGTTTTCCAAGCTCCACTGGCTTCCTCAGGTCAAACGCAGTTCCTTGCACTGGAGCAACTTCTCCTGGTGGAAGAGACAGAAAAAAGGGTGATAAATGCCCAAATCAAATCTTTATATAAGTATCCTAAAGACCCACTGGTTCTACCCTCTCAGCCTTCATTTCAATTTGGAAGGGAGATAGGAGCCCAGATCCTAAGAAGGAGAATGAATTATTGGATTTCCTTAATTGTAAGATGCTACTGATTGCAAAATGCAGTAGCTATAACATTCAGAATCATTCAAGTGTGAAAAAAGTACAAAAATCAAGGAAACCCATAATTTCCATTAAGGGCTAAGTTGGACAAAGGGTGATGGTTGTCCTAACCATTGAGTCAATCACCTTGTTGACATTTCTTGCTTTAGTGCTGAAACATCCCAGGGTTCATAACCAAGCATTAGCACCTGGCAGTGGCTAACCAGACACTAAAAATGTCCCTGAGATTAGTGATTCTCAAACCATTTGGGGTCATTATTAGCCAAAGAGACACTGGCAACCACCTTTCCCCAATCACTTCCCTGATCAGCCTGTAGACACACTCTAAACTGTAGCGGGCACTATTAATAACAATACTGGGACAAATGAGTTAACTGGGACAGTCCAGGGCAAACTGGGATGTATGGGCACTCTACTATTTGCCGATTTTAGATTCAATCCTTTGAATGAAAGCTTTGTGTCTCCAGGAGTGATTGATTCCTGGAGAAGTTGTAGTCGGCAAGCACTGCCTCCCTCCTGTGTGTAAGCCAGATTCCTCAAGTTCTAAGAGCTGCACATTTGTTCTTATCATCCTGAAGCCTCTTCACAATGATGTGGGTGGGTGGTCAGTCATGAGGGAGGATACTGCACTGTGGGGACGCTCAACTCTTAATGGGCAAAGCACAGAGGAAACTGGACAGGAGCCCTGTCTTGTTGGTCATCACACAACCAATGCTCAGTTAAGAACATTCCTTCGTGGTGTTGCAGAACTCAAGGGTGTTGGGGCCAGAAAGGTTCTCAGAGCTCATCTGGTCCAAACTACTCATGTAACAGATGAGGAAACTGAGACCCACATAACTTGATATCATCAAACAATAACCTATGATATTGATATATATCATATTTCATCAATTTAAGACACTCATTTTTGTATTTTAAAATCTCTGAAAGCGTGTCATGGTCTAACTGGCAGAGGTTTTTTTCCTTCAAGGTATGTAAAATAAGGGTAGAGTTTACAATTGATGGCATCTTAGAGTTGATAAAATCTGTAATAGTTTGCCACATCCTCTGCTCTACTAAAACCACTGAACAAGTAATCCGAGCTTTGAGGGTGAAAAAAGAGGAATCAGGATTATTTTGTGAGTCATTTCAACTGAAGATCCAAGAGAGAGAGAATTTCTCAACAGACAGTCCTCTACATATGTTTGCCAACAGGCTGTAATATGGGTTTTACATTCTTCTGAAAATAGTGTCATTTTGCTTTGTCACCTTTCGTTCTCTTCCTAACTTTCAGGTCTGTTCTTCCCTAGATGCTAGGCCGAGCCATTTCAAACCGGGTACACAAAAATTTTGAATTTAGCTCAGTTAAGAAAGGCCAGATAACATAAGGAAGCCCACAGAGCAAACTTGTTACTTTATAGCACTGTGTCAGAGCCAGAGCAATGGACTAGGAGCCATTCTCTCAGTCACTCTTTTTCTCCATCAACACTTTAATTAAACATCTACTATATGCCAGGTATTCTGATGGGCAGGGACGCTACATAGATGAATGAGACATGGAACCTGCCTTCTTAAGCTGCTGGAAGTCTGGAGAAGGGAGCAGACATATAAATAGCTCATAATCATAGAGTGTGAAGAATGCTCCAGTAGAGGCATAGCTGTAAGAAAGAAGACAGGAGTGTGACTGGGTTGGCTTAGATGTGGCATACTGGGGAGATTTCATGGATGAAATTATAGTGATTAAGCTGAGGCTTGAGGTGAGATCCTATTAGGTTGAATGGGTGAGGAAGGTTGAGGAATATTCAATGTGGAGGAAACACAGCTTGAGCACAAGGTGATAGGGTGAATGTGTGTGTGTGTGTATGTGTGCGTGTAGTAGGGCAGAATGCCTCATATGAGGAAAGAAAGAGATTAAGTAAGGTTAGATCACTTCTCTGAGCCTGGGTTTTTCATCAGTACAATGAAGAAGTTGGACTAAATCACTGACTTTCAACCTCCATCCCCTTCCTGCAGAATTCTTTATTTCAGAGGGAATCTTTGGAGGAAGCTCAATACACACACACACACACACATCCACACACACACACATCCACACACATCCACAAAATAATATATACATACAATATAAAATACACATATATAAAAGCCACAATGAAGCCAGTGCAGGCTCTGAGCAGTTTAGTTGGAAAACCCCAGGAACAGATGAGAGCAGGGGAGCACCTCGACCCACCTAAACGTATGGGCCACCTAGGAGTGAAGAGCCCCCTGTTCCGAGATCTTGCACCAACTACAAAGACTCCCAGGTTCCCCTGTAGCAGGCGGGAACACTCTGGCTATTCTTTCTTGAGGGGAAAAAAGGAAAGGGACTCTTTCAGAACCTTACACGATGATACAGTTTAGTCCCTTTAAAAGTTTTCTTACTGTTCCAGAACCATATCATATATTTTAAAGGTAAATACAAACGTTAGGTAGTTAACATACACTTTTATGGTGAGAATTGCTTTTTCTTTTCATGAGGTCAGATGGAAATGTTTTAGGAACTTGGTTTCTACTCTTTTTAGGGGAGAAATAACAGCATGCAAAGTGGGGCTGAAATTTTAGGAGGCTAAGAAAAATCAGGAACTTGTACTTTACCATTAAAAGAATTTAATAAGTGAAAGGAGAACTGACTTTTAGCCATGTAAAGCATTTGGTTCTACTTTTTTTTTTTTAATTTACTTAGTTTTTTTTTTTTTTTTTTTTTGGCGAGGAAGATCAGCCCTGAGCTAACATCCATGCTAATCCTCCTCTTTTTGCTGAGGAAGACCGGCTCTGAGCTAACATCTATTGCCAATCCTCCTCCTTTTTTCCCCAAAGCCCCAGTAGATAGTCGTATGTCATAGTTGCACATCCTTCTAGTTGCTGTATGTGGGACGCGGCCACAGTGTAGCCGGAGAAGCGGTGTGTCGGTGTGCGCCCAGGATCCGAACCCGGGCTGCCAGTAGCAGAAGCACGCCCACTTAACCGCTAAGCCACGGGGCCGGCCCTGATTCTGCTTTTGTGGGTTCCTAAAACCTAAGAGGAAACAAGAATGTCCTATCTTTGGGTGAAAGAGGTCATCCTTTTCTTCAAGTCAAGAGCTGCTTGTTCAGAATTGCAGTCAGTCTTTCTGGCACGTGAGGACTGGGGTCTCTGAGTTCAGACAGAGCTTCGAGAGTGCCTGGGGTCCAGAGCACTTGAAGGAGACACTGAGGCCTGGCCAATCTCATCCTAGAGTCCTGTGTCTACTGTTAAACCACGAAAATTTGGGAAGCACACAAAAGAATCCTTCTCATTTACTAGAGTCAGCTTCAGGAAAAATTAAGTAACATTCTTTTTGACAACAGCCTTTAAAAGCATCTATTTCCTTTGCCTTGGTTCTACTTTTACACAAAAGAATTTTTGAATAGGTAATATTTGCACATGTAATGAATTTAAAAAGTAACAAAGATAAAAGGTATGAAATACTATATAGTGAAAAGAATTTCTCTCAGCCTTGTTCCCCACAGATCAGTTTCCTTTAACAGCAGAAACCACTGCTACTGGTTTCTCATGCACCCTTCCAGAAATATTACAAGGATAGCCAAGGATCTGAATGCACACCCCCCCACACACACACAAATATGTGGCCTGTTTCCACCTTGACCTTTTCATTCAATTTATCTTGAAGGTTGTTGCTAAATTTATTCCTAGGTATTTCATTAGACAACTCTATATGTGCTCATATTTTTCTCTATTTTTTCTATGATAACCTATTTAAAATTTCTTTTTGGAGGTCACAATTGCAAACATTTTTATTTTCCTAGAAAATTATCCATTTCATCTATATTACTCTCATATTTATTTGTAGAGAGTCAAGGAAAGAAATAATTTATGATCCCTTCAATTTCATCTGTCTGTGGTTATTTGCCTATGCTCATTTCTAATTTTGTGTATTTAACAGGTTAGCTAATGCTTTATCTATTTTACTGGGTTTTTTTTTTTCCTCCAATGAAGCAGCTCTTGGATTTATTTATTAATACTACCTTGGCTCCTCTTTTCAAAATCATAATTTCTGCTTTTATTTTTATTAATTTTTCTTCTGTTGTCTTGGGTTTATTTTGTTATTCTTTTTCAGATATCTTGCATTAGATGCCTAATTCATTTATTTTCACTTTTTTTGATTAATATAAGTATTTAGTGCTAAAATTTTCTTCTGAACAATAATTTATATGATACGTAGGAGTTTCCATTATATGTAATTACAATATTTCCATTTATTATATATTCCAATATATATTATGTATATATTCCCATTATATAGAATATAATTATATTATTTAGTTATTTTCTAGATATTCCTAGTTTTGAGGAATCCTTTTGGATCCAAGAATTACTGAGAGTTAAAACATTTCTAGTCAATATTGGCTGTATTACTTATATTTTGTGAAACTGCCTGAGGTTTTCTTTATGGTCTTAGATATGGTCATTTTTTTTTGTGAACCTCCATTATGAATTGCATCCTTTATCATTATAAAGTGTCTTCCTTTCTGTAATTCAATACGTTCTGTCCCGAAATCAGCCTTTACTGATGTTAAAATTGAGACCTCCTGGGGCCGGCCCCATGGCCTAGTGGTTAAGTTTGGTGTGCTCCACTTCAGTAACCCGAGTTTGCGGGTTCGGATCCCTGGCACGGACCTACACCACTTGTCAGCCCTGCTGTGGCAGCAACCCACATACAACATAGAGGAAGACTGGCACAGATGTTAGCTCAGAGCTAATCTTCCTCAAGCCAAAAAAAAAGAGGAAGATTGGCAACAGATATTAGCTCAGTGTGAATCTTCCTCAGCAAAAAAAAAAAAAAAAAGGAGACCTCCTGCTAATTGGCTTTCATTTGCTTGTTGCTTTTGAATTCTCATATTTTCAAACTTTCTGAGTCACTTGGTTTGTACGAAGCATTCTGTTGGGTTTTGCTCTGTGATTCAATCTGAGAGATTTTGTTTAATAGGGGTCTTTTATGGGGTCTTTTATGGCATTAGTATGACATATATGTTCCAAATGTTCTTAGTTCTGTCATTATATTTTATGGTATGCTTTCTGTGTTTATGAATTCTAGTTGTTGCTTTTTTTAAAAAAAACCTTTACTATATGGTCTGTGTTTGTGTGTGTATTTCTGATAAGTTAGAAAGTTTGTGTTTTTGTTTTGGCGGTTACATCTCTATCTAAGTAACTTCAGTGCAGTATACTTAATTCTCTGTTTCTTAGGCAGAAACTGCTGAGCTCTTCCTTCCTCCCCTTTTCTCCTTCCTGAGTTTCTGACACTTTCAACTTAAGTCTTCTAATAAAGGCCCTTTGTTTCCCAGTAGATGGTGCTAGAGACACAATATAAAGAGCTTGCTTTATAAACATCCACCTCATCTGCATTCTGAGTCAGTCCTCTAAACCCCGATCACTTCTGGGAGAATTAATAGTTGAACTTTTTGGATCTCTAAAGCCAAAGGGCAAATCTTGGATGGTAGTGACCCACCTGGGTGCTACTGTCCTGTGAAGTCTGGGTGACCAACCACCTCTGGCTCACATCAACTTTAAAAAAGGCAACAATGTTTCTTTATGAAACCATTAGACTGGGAAAAAGAAGCAGCTGTTCTCATGGGCACAAGAAGATTTTAATCTTACCAACCTATGCTCTGAGTGGTAACCTATGTTATGCTTTCTTCCCTAACCTTATATGGTGTTCACAATATTTAGTTCTTCCTTAAAGCCATACTTGACTCAAAATCTAACCCTTACGACAGTCCCAATGTGATTGCCCAGGTCAGTCAAGATTACTTATTTCTCTTGACTTTAAGGAAAAAAGAAAAGTCATGGAATTTTCATGAAGGAAGGATCCAGAGCATGTTTCAGGTCTGTTGAGCAATCTACAAATCAGTGTTTACTTTAGCTTTTCTCTCTGTAAAACGAAGCTGCTATTATTTGCTGCCTTACACATTACATGGAAATATTTGATAAACAATATGCTTGAACATTTTCAGGAGGATAGCATAAATAAAAGGGCCAAATTTCAAGATAACATGTACAACACAAAGCAGAGCCCAGAGAGGGTAAGACCTCAAGAATGGCAGAGAGGCTCTGACTTAAAAATTAGAAACTTGGGATAATTCTAAAATGAGATTTTTGCTAAATGAGAAGACAGAAAGAGAGAAGCGTGCAGTCTATCTTGTCCAGCCTCACGCCCTGATGTACTCCCGCATGTGCCTAATGGTCAGGCATGTGGAAAACTTGGAATTTGTCCCCTACGTTCACCATGACTTTGGGCCCTTTGTCATAACTGGAATGTCTTTTCTGTGCCCCCTACCGTCATCACACTCTGGCAAAGTCCAGTGGATCATTTAAGAAAACTTACTCTCTAACGCCATTTTCTCTGTGAAGGACTGTAATCTCCACAGCTAGAACTAATCCCCTCTTCTACTTTGTTCCGGTCGCACTTTGAACCTACCTTCCCCCAAACGTTCATCACATTATGGCATAATTATAGGATTATATCAAGCTCTTTGTAAGGAGTATGAGCTCCGGGAGGCCAGCGATTGTGTCCTATTTCTGTTTGTCCCCTCTGGGCATGAAGCAGAGCCTTTACTCAATTAAAAACTGGTGAATGAATGAAGTAGAGGCAGAGAAAACAGGGGCAACTGTGAATGTTATAGCATCCTGTGACAGAGTCAGCATGAAAGATCTAGAAAGGACTTTAGGAATTACCTCATCCAATCCCCTTACTTTGCAGATGTTGAGGTTGGGACCCAGACAGCTAAAGGGACTTGCCTGAGGTGACACATCTCCATAGTGTCAAAGTCTCCAGGCCTCTACTCAGGCACTTTCCACCTCACCCTGGAGTGACTTGGTTACAGCCCCTTCTACCCCTAACCCCCCAGGTGTTCTTGATTTTTCTAAGAATTTGGAAAATGAATGTGCAGTTGTAATTTTGGTTTATCTGCATATGTGAGTTCGTGCTTTGGTGCTAATAGAAGGAAATGTCAGATGAGCTCTCTCAGCAGCGCTGAGTGTACAGAAAATGAAGCGGAAATGGAAAGGGTGCCCTCAGAGAGGATGTCACAGCACCAGACTTTGGTTTTGAAGCCACCAGAAAGCTGGGGTATCAGCAGAGAGAAGCTGTTTTCTGAAGAGGGTTTCTTATTCTCCTGAATGTTGGCTGGGTGTGCATTAAGATCTGAGCAGCAATGCCTGGCAGATGGTGGGCTCTGACCCAAAGATGTGGGGTTACAGCTCTGGGGCAGCGAAGAGGCTTCAGGCAGCATTTCCGCTTCTCCATTTCAGGGACAGTCTGACTGCAGGCACCAGTAAGGACCCGCTTGAGTTTACTGTCATGAATTTAGAGTAAGACCAGTAGCTCAGTGGCAGCTGTGGAGGGTGTAGGGGTTGGGATTAATCAGGGTTGGGTTTTGTTAGGATAATACAAAGAAGGAGAGGGGCAAGTGAACTGAAAGCATATGCAAAAGGGGTGATTCTATTGATGGACTCTGATCTAAGTTGGGGGAGGAGTGAGGTCATGAGGAGGTGAGGGACAGTGAAAGGGTGGTAGGATCAGGGACTATAGGTTCTTGTGGCATTGAAGAGTTATTGGAGCTGAAATAGGCATCTTAAAAAGTGATCATAGAAGGCTGCAGTAAGAGGTAATGACAAAGTCAAGGGTATCACCCAATGACCATAGGAGTGAGTAGCTAAGAAGTGTGGAGGACAAGATCATTGGAAGAGAGGATGTCAAGAACCTGAGAGGTCAAGGTATCATCAACACGGACAATGAAATAAAAATTATGACAGGAGTGACAGTGGGCTAGGAATGAGGTGAAGTCTGTAGATGACCTCAACAAAGAGGATCATGTGAGTGTCACTCTGGCAACTACAGCTGCCTCATTCTTGCAAGAAGATGATGTAGACCTGATAATTGGCAACAGGACTCTCTGACATTCCAGATTCTGTCACAAGGCGTTAAATCTTCCTCTTTCTATTTGCATTCCTGACAGAGTTATAATTACCTGCCCTCTGGCAGTAGACGAAAAACTCACTGTCTTCGTGAAATCCATCTGCCTTGATTCATCTCTCTTATCTCACATAAAGGATTCTTATACATATTCGATTATGCCGAATTTGGCCTTTTCCCCATGACAGCTTGTGGTAGATTGCATTTTTCAAAGATGGCCACACCAGTATGTATCCCATCCCACAGGCTCTACATACAATGTGCTGTTGACACACTTTCACTGAGAGGCAGTCTTTGTTCCCTTCCTTAAACCTGGATGGATCTTTGTAACTGCCTCAACCAACAGAATGTGGCACAAGTGATGCTGTGTGATTTCTGAGGCCAGGTTATAAATACAAAGTGGCTTTGGCCTGGCCCTCTCTCAGGACATTTGCCCTTGGAACCCAGCCACCATATTGTAAGGAACCTCAAGTCACATCCAAAGGCCATGTGTGGCGTGTTCTGGCTGACAGCCCCAGCTAGGCCCCCAACCAATAGCCAGCATCAAATGCCAGTCATGCAAGTGAATGAGACTTCCAATGATTTCAGCCCCTGCTCTAATCCTCCAGCAGAGGCCCTAGACATCATATGCACAGACCAGATATGCCCTGTCTAAATTCCTAACCACAGAAACAATGAGAGATAATAAATGAAGTGTTGGAGTAATTTATTGCATAGCAATAGATAACTAGTATACTGCCTTAGGATGTTTTCACCTCTTGGCACTTGACTTGGCACAAGTCTTGACAGAAGGTTAATGTGCCCTTCTCCCGTTTTTTTACATAGAAGTGCCTTTGCATGATTCTACCTTATGAATACTAAGCCTTGCAATTACTTTTGGATGGGGAAAAACAAATTCAAATTTGTTAGTTCACTCATTTTTCAGCATGTTTTTTCAGCATCTTTTATGAATCGGGCATTAAACTGACCTCAGGAGCCTAGAATCTGGTGAAAGAGACTGACAAAAAAATAAAAACTTACAGGAGAGTGTGACAAATTCAGTGAGGTGGCATTCAAAAGGCTCTGGTGGAGCAGGGAGAAGCAGCACCTAATGCAGCCATGGGGGTCAGGAAAGGTTTTCCAGAGGTGGTGACATGAGCCTCATCTTGAAGGATGAGTCGGGATTGGCTAACTGGACAAGGCACAGGACAGAACAAGCACAGGAATGGACTCCCACCACCTGTAAAGTTGTATTTGGGGTATAGGCAAGACGCATTTATATTACACATATCTATGGCTTCTAGCTGTGACTTAATTTTTTGGGCAAAAGATTTAAGAAATGGAGTAGAAGGTGAATGAGTCCTTGTGAACTTCTGATCAAACGCTTGACTACAGTGAGATGGTTTATTGTAACATCTGGGCATGAACATGCTCTCAGTGTCTGACTGAGAAAATTCACCTGGGGTGAATTTTAATTCAATGCTTTTAATTTCCCATCAACTTAAATAGCTGTTTCCTCTGCCTGGTGGCCCTAGTGCCTGACTCTGAGAAGATGAACAGATGGTCACTGCAAGAGTCGCTGGATCTCCATCTGCGTTCATTTTTAGCTGCTTCCTTCCTGGCAGGTCCCCTTCTATCTCGTCACCACATAACCCAATAACAGGAGTGCATGAATAAAATCATAGTCCCACCAGACAGTCCTCAGCACAGGTAAGTCCTGTTTATAACAAAAATTATTTTGAGAAAAGAGAAAAGAAAAAAAAAGGAAAAGAAAATCTGACATAGACTTTCTAGAAAAATTTGGGGAGGGTGGGAAGAAATTTTCTCTGATAATTTTTTCTCTCTTGAAACAGAAATACTTAAAAAATATTAAGTATGTTACTTGAAAATTATTTTCTATGATTTGTCCTATATTTTGATTTACAAATCTGTGTAAGACATCTTAGGAGTTAGACTAACTGATCTTGGGCAAGTTTCCATGCCTTCGTAAGATTCAATTTCCCCATTTAACATGGAGCTAAAATTGGTATCTACCTGATACAGATATTGTGAGGTAATTGAGAGAATGCTACAAAGGAGGTCCTATCTCTAGGCCAGTACCTGGCACATAGTTAGTGCTCTCGCTCTCTCCCTGTTACACACACTTACACACACACACACACACACACACACACACACACGCACACTCCAGAAATTCAGAGAACAATTACTCACTATAGTGTAAATCATTAATGCAAAAGGAAGGTGCATTCATGCCTTCAGGGGACATTGCCATTTTCATTAAAAAAGGATTCAGCGTTTTTGTTTTGTTTTGTTTTTTGAAGCTTCCTCTCTTAGTGATTTTTAAATCTAGAACAATGGTTTTTAAACTGGTTTTTGAGTCAGGGACTCCTTTGAGAATATTATAAAAGTTATGGGCTCTCTCTCCCGGAAAATGCATACACACATACAGAATGTTCCTAGAACCTCTGAAGCCCAGCCATGCATGCCTGGTTAGGAATCTCTGATCTACAGGCTGGTGAATATGTTCTGCCTATACTGCTACTCATCACCAAACAAGTGGCCCTCTCGTGACCTGGTACTGACATGCACATTTGGAATGTTACGGTCACATAACCTCGGGTGTTTGGTCAAGAAATGCGATGTGGGAATCTACTGGCAGATTCCTCCTATAGCAATGCAGCAAAGGCTCTGCATAATCCATCAGGGCCTCCTTCTGGACTGTCTATGATTCCTCCATATTCTTGCAGCTCGTACAACAAACTAACATGTGAAAGGCACAGAAGCTTGTCTTAATCTGAGCAAACCAACAGCTTTCAGAAATTGCAGGAAAATGAAGCATTAGAGAAAGTGGGAATTCCCGCTAATGATAGCTCAGAAAATGGGGCTGGCTGGCAAACGGTGTCCCCTGGGTTGCAGTGGATATCAGGCGTTGTGATCACCGATTACTGTTATCAGCCTCCCAGGGGCGTCCTGCTCACCTGTTTGGCAGTCAAACTCAATAGATATTAGAATGAATTTCAGAGTCAGGCAGGCCTGGATTTAAATCCTGGCTTTCTTTGCTGTAAAAACTTGTGAAGGTTGCTTAGCTTCTGTGAACCTTGCTTTCCTCATTTGTAAAATGGAGATAACAAGAGTATCGACCTCATGAGATTATGAAAAGTAAACAAGATAAGGCATGTAAGGTGCTCTGCACCCTACCCAGTCCGTAGGAAGTACTCAGTGATATAGCCGTTACTACGGACAGTAGCTGAGGGCAATAACAGCATAGACTTGTTAGGGAAACTTGGCTCCAAATCTTGATTCCACCAGTTACTTACCTGTTTAACTTTGTGCAAGTTACTTGACCTCTCCAAATGTCCATTTCTTCAACTGAAGCATAACACCTATTTCAAAGGGTAGTTCAATGAACTAATGCATGTATGTGCCTCACTTAGTGTCTGATACATATTAAACACTCAGTAAATGGTGGCAATGATGATGATGATAATGGTAATAATCATAGTCAATACTTACAAAGCTCTTACTAAATGCCAGGAACTGTTCTGAGCACTTTACATGTATTATCTCATTTAATCTTTAGAACCAATGAGGTAGGTCCAATCATTATCTCCACTCTACAGATGAGGTCTTCAGAGGTTACATAAATTGTCCAAGAGCACAGGGTTGCTAACGATTTAAATCTAAGCAGTCAGGGTTTGAGTCCATGCCCTTATGTACTGTGTTTTCCTGATGATAAGGTGTCAAAATCAGCCCTTTTAAACAGCCATTCAAGGTCATACCACAGACTCACTTCACAAAGGTCAGAGGCATTTTCCATTTCTGGCTGGAGCTCCCTCACCTGCCCCCATCAGTTTTCATGGCACCCTGAGGCGCCCACTGCTCAATAGCAGGTGCATTGCTAGGGCTAGATGTTGATCCGTGAGAACCAAGACTGCCTTCCCCAAATCTTCCTGGACCCACTGGGCTCAGTCTGCCAATGGCGGCTAACTGCTCTAGCGTGAGAGGGAGAGTGTCTTCTGCCTGACCACACAGAGAGATAGTGTTCAGGGTTTGCTTGATGATTTCAAAAGGGGAACATGTTGAGGCAGAAGAATTTTCCTGCATGCTTGTTTTGCTGCCTCACAGCAGCTCAGGCAGGCTCCAGTGACAATGGCATGATTAGAGAGCCCAGGCTCATGGTAGACAGGTGGTTGACATCCCGACACCATGAAAAGGATGGTAACTGAACATAGTTAGATTATGTTAATGGCCCAGGGACAGAGAAGAGAACCAGTAAAAGAGAGAGGGGAGAGATCAGCCCAGCCTTGCCGGTCAGTTAGCACAGTGGCAGTGCCAAGAAATGGCTTTATGTGGGGGATTTAGCTCCTCTGATCTCCATGAGTGCTCCCCCTTGCTGCAAATAGCCCCAAATAAACATACGATCTAAGTTTCAAAGCACGCCCCAGTCTCCCTTCTAATGAGACTGCTGCCCCAGGCTCCTCCTACACAGAAATATTGGCCCTACCACGGTTGCTCAGCCTCCTGTGTTTAGTCAGCACATGGAAATCTTGTGTTTGTACTAGTGGAGTCGGAGGCAGGGAGCCTTGAAATGCAGGGCCAGCCTCCTAGATCTCACTATCTGCAGGATGTGGTCCTTATCCTCTCTGGGATGTGTGTTATGCAGACCCCAAAGGGTCAGTTTCACAAACTACAAATTTAGGAGCTGCTGTCTGTCCTGGGAAGAATTCTGGAATGGAGCCCTGAAAGGGAGGAGGAAGGATGCTCACCAGGAGCCAAATACAGATATATTCAAATACAGATCATTCCCAGGCCACCCCCTTGGCTTCTCTGACTGGGTTACAAGGCTGATGGCTCAGGGAGCTTCGGGAGACAGAGCATCTGGGCTTCAGTGAGCAGATCTGTAGGGAGTTGTCAAGTGGCCTCAGATCTGTGGATATCTAGATGAAGATATAGAAGGTATTCTTCTCAAACTAGGACAGGCAGCCTGACGCTCGGATGCAGATTCACTTGGGAAGACAGAACCAGGAATCCAAAAGACAGTGCCAAGTCGGGTAAAGCACTGATTACAAGATGAAATTTATGAATAACAGCAACAGACATGGTCCTGCACTTGTGTCCAAAAAAACCAAAAACCAAAAAACCAAAGGATGCTGCCTAGGTTTAGACTGTAACTCTAATCCTAGGCACAAAACATAATCTTTTGAGGTTCCATTTCCTCACGTGTAAAATTGGGATACTATAACCCTACCCCATGAAGCTGTCATGAGGATTAAAACAGTTAATACAGGCAAGTGCTTAGCACAGTGATGATGATGATGATGATCATGATGGTGGTAGCTAACAATTAGATGGCTCTTCGTAGAGTGTGTCATACCCAGGCAGTCTGGTTCCAGAGCCTGTGTTCTTAAGCATTATGTTATACTAATTCTCATAAATGTTAAGTCTGATTACTACAACTATTACCAATAGGGAGATGTAGCTGAGCCACAGCATGTGTGAAAATGACTTTAAGGATGTGGTTGGTAGTAAGTTCAACAGGAGTCCTGTAAAGAGTGTAATGAGGTGGTGACAGTTTTCTGTTACATTTTGCAGTGCGGGCATCACAGACGGAGGGGCCTGAAGACAAGAGAAGCAGGATCAGAGGAGAATGACCAGAATGGCCAACTCACAGTGTAAGAAGAACAGCTGATGACCTGGGGATATTCTGCCTGAAGAAGGAATGACTCAGGGGTGACATGACAGCTGTCTTCTAAACCTTGAGCCTGCTCCATAGGGACCCAAGAACTAGGCCAAGTGGGGGTCAGCTCTAGGTAGCTGGATTTCAGCTCAGCATCAGGAAGCCTTCCTGATGTGCTAGCCTAGGATGGACAGTGAACATCCCGTCCTTGAGGCACCTGAATGCCAGCAGAGCCCACAGTTCCAGGGTTCAAATACTGGACGGGGTGGTGGTTGGAGAAGATAAGGTCCTTTCCAACTGTGACATTCCAGGGCTCTGGGTCCATTGGTCCCTGTGACAAACTTAAGGAAGCAGGTTGTTCCCTTTAGGGACACACTGTGATTTCTGGTTATTTCTCTCCTCTCTTTTTTTTAAATCAAATTTTTAGTTTGTCTTATCTAGGGAGCCATTGGCTGAGAGCAGCTCTTTGCAGAATGACCTGTAGAGAATGGCTGTTGATAAGAGAGGCCCAGAGTCAGGAGTGTGAAGTGTTGGAGTGGGAAGGGGAATAAAGGTAGCTAAGGGGGCAGGAGGGGGACACAAGGCTGTTGGGGAGCGGAGCAAATGGGGAGAAACAGATGTCAAAATAGGGAAAAAGCAACAAAGGTCACTTGAGGCTAGATGGAGCTTTCTAGAGGCTTTTCAATAGCTACTCAAAGCATGGAGCCAGGACCATCAGCACCAGCATCACCGGGGGCTTGTTAGACACGTGGACCCAGAGGCTCCACCCCAGACCAACTGAGTCAGAACCTCCATATTAACAAGTTCCCCAGGAGATCTGCGTGCACATTAAAGGTGAAAGGCACTGAAGTGGAGATCATCTAAGGGAGACCCAGGCTCAGATGTGCTGTGCATTCATCTCAGAAAAAAGTCTGAGGAGGAACCTGGGGCAGTAGCAAGGGCACCCTGGCACTGGAGTCTGGTCTCCATGGGGACGGCCCGGCTGCGCTTCCAGCCCAGCTGCTCCAATTATGCCTGTTTCTTTATCTAGTCAGGTTCAAAACAGTCAGTCGAATTTGCATAAGGAAGCCAGCGGTAATGGGGATCGTGGGCACAGGTACTCATCTGACACCTAATTAAACCATCTTGGTAAATCATCTCTAGAATGCCTCTTATTATTTTAGGAAACAACATAAAGAGAATGATAATTAGAAGTAACACCTTGGGTGGGAATTTTGACTTCATTCCAGTGGTTGGCGAGTAAAGCACCTTGGGATTTTTTTTTAAGGTAACATGTCTATAAATTTTCATACATCACACAACCTCAAAGCTTGTCTCTGCTGCAGGTTTTTCCCTTTCCTCTGCCGATGCTTTGGGTTTGTGGCTTTATTCTACTGCTGTTTTTTTTCTTTCCACTGAGTATCTTCTGATTTTACTTTGACTTGCAATGGGGGAGGGTATTGCTTCTGGATATCCCATGACATCTAAAGCACAAAATGCTAACCCCAGCTACGTGTTGTTTTCAGGTGAGAAGGCAATTCACAGTGGGGCCCAGGTGAGGCATTTCCATGCAGAGAATTTTTCCATCCTAGACTCTCATCAAGATGGCGTCTGAGGATTTGCCGCCAGTAGAAAGTTCACCCTTCAGTTAATCACTGTCTGCAGCCTCCCAGCCTTCTCCATAAACCTGCTCTCCACCTGAGCACCGCCACATTCCCCTGGTCTTCAGGGCCCCCTCCCATGCGTTCGTCAAGTCCCTCACATCCTTCACTACTTGCCTGGATCCATTGTCTATGATCTGAGCCACTTGGTTAGTAACACCCTTATTGACTTGCCTTATACTCTGTCCTCCTGCCTCTCCTACCTGACAAAATCTCAACTTTGGGCCATCCCATAATCTGCCCTTCTTTGCCCCTGACACCATGCTGCTGAGAGAAACCACAGAAAACTCCCAGACGCACCAACTGAGGCCACCAAAAATTCATGGTCTTGATCCTCACCTGGATTCTCGGCATCCTTTGACAAACATTTACTTGTCCTCTCCTGCTAAAAAACCTTTTCCTTGACCCTGTATCTCCACCTCATGCAGGCGCCCTCTCTTCTTCCTTTCATGGCTTTTTTTTTTTTTTTGGTGAGGAAGATCAGCCCTGAGCTAACATCCGTGCTAATCTTCCTCTTTTTGCTGAGGAAGACCGGCTCTGAGCTAACATCTATTGCCAATCCTCCTCCTTTTTTTTTTTTTCCCCCAAAGCCCCAGTAGATAGTTGTATGTCATAGTTGCACATCCTTCTAGTTGCTGTATCTGGGACGCAGCCTCAGCATGGCCAGAGAAGCGGTGCGTCGGTGTGCGCCCGGGATCCGAACCTGGGCCGCCAGTAGCGGAGCGCACACACTTAACCGCTAAGCCACGGGGCGGCCCTTTCATGGCTTTTTGAAAGCAGATTCAACACCAGTGGCTTCCATTAGCTCACTTAAGTGGCTTTTAGATATACAGACTCCCTAGTCCTATGCTAAAGTAAATGAATCAGAATCTCTGGAGTGGGCCCAGGATTCTGTATTCAAGAAAGTTGCCTTAGTTGGGAACCACTCATTGGCCTCTACTCCTCTCTCCACACTTCCAATTACTCCTCCAACTGTCACAGTCGGGCTTCTAGCACACTACTCTTGTGAGATGAGGTCAGTAGTAACAGCCACTACAGCCATGCACTCTTCCCAGGTCTCCCCACCTTCACTTTTCTGGAGTACTGACGCTATTGGTCACTCTAAGACTTCCGGTTAGCTTTCTCCTTTCTTTGCCTCCTACCTCTGACCATCTCCTTGGTACCTTTAGTGCAAGAAAGCCTTTTTTTTTTGGTGAGGAAGATCAGCCCTGAGCTAACATCCATGCCAATCCTCCTCTTTTTGCTGAAGAAGACTGGCCCTGGGCTAACATCTGTGCCCATCTTCCTTCACTTTATGTGGGACGCCACCACAGCATGGCCTGACAAGCGGTGCATTGCTGCGCACCCCGGATGCGAACCTGGGCCGCCAGCAGCGGAGCGTGCGCACTTAACCGCTATGCCACGGGGCCAGGCTGAGTGCAAGCCTTTCTTGCACCTTAAATATTGGTGGTTGTATCCTCGGGTTCCTCTGGGTTCAGTCCTCAGGCCACTGCTCTTCTTTTTTTTGTTTTTTTCGGTTTGTTTGTTTGTTTCTGTGAGGAAGATCAGCCCTGAGCTAACATCCATGCTAATCCTCCTCTGTTCACTGAGGAAGACCGGCTCTGAGCTAACATCTATTGCCAATCCTCCTCCTTTTTTTTTTTTTCTCCCCCAAAGCCCCAGTAGATAGTTGTATGTCATAGTTGCACATCCTTCTAGTTGCTCTATGTGGGACGCAGCCTCAGCATGGCCGGAGAAGCGGTGCGTCGGTGCGCGCCCAGGATCCGAACCCGGGCCGCCAGCAGCGGATCGCGCACACCCAACCGCTAAGCCATGGGGCCAGCCCAGACCACTGCTCTTCTGAATCTAAGGTTCCTCCCTGGGAAATCGCATGGCTTAATCTACCAACTACATGCTGATTTATATCTCTCGCTCTCATTTCTCTTCTAACATTGTACCCGTCTGTCCAACTGCTTGCTGGACAGCACCTGGATGCCCCACAGGCACCTTAGCTTCAAATTTCCGAGATCAAACCCGTAGCTTCCCCAGCTTGCCCCCCTCGTCCTGTCCCGTCCCCCATCCTGCCCCCACGCCAGCTCCTCCTCCTCCTCTATTCACTGCTCACTTAATATCTCCATTTCTACTGCTCAGGAGCTGCCCTAGAAACCTAGGAGTCATCACACAGTCTTCCTGCTTCCTCGCCTACGGCATTCAGTTCAGGCCTCCTGATTTTTAACTCTTAAATATAATAAGACCACATTTCTTCCATCTGCCCTCTAGTTTATGTTCTCCTCATCTCTTGCTTGGACTATTAAAATAGCCTCTTAACTGGTTTCTGTCTCCAGTCAAGCCTCAGCCCTGACAGTTGCTGGGGTGAGAGTTCTAAAATGCCAATCTTGGTAGGTCAGTACCCGGGCATAAAACACTTCAAAGCCCTCCATGATTTGAAGATAAAGTCCTAGCTCCTTAAGATGGCACAGAAGGCCCATCATGACTATACTCGACTGCAAGGCTGGGAGCAGGGTGAGGCAAGCAAGGACCTACGGTGCAAAATTTGAGACACTCTCAGGTGCTGACCCTGCAAGTGCATGACCCCGAGAGTGAGTGCTGCCTTACATTTTGCACCCTGGGTGCCACACCTCTCTTGCCTCACCCTAGCCCCCACCCTGCCCAACTGCCTCTTTAGCTTTTTGGCTTAACACCTCACCCCCGCTCCCACATTCTATGCTTTAATATTCTCACTCTCCTTGTTGCTAGATCCTCACAGACACTAAGAAGCCTCTCGCAACTCAGGATGATCTTGAGAAAACCTCCTCCTACCCTCTTCTCTATGCTCCCTCAGCCCCATGGGCGTTATCTCTGCCACTGCCCTGACCGCATTAGACTCTCCACTCCCTGTGAGCTTCTCAAGGGTAGAGATAGTGTTCGATCATCTTTCTATGGCCAGTGCCTCAGGCAGCATGTAGCAATCACTAGGCACTCCGTAAATGTTAGCTGAACTGAATGCAAGTCTGCTTGGGAACTCACTTGAGTCAGCCTCAGGTCCATGGTGCAAAGCCCACAGTTACGTCTCAGCCCCTTCAGAATGGGGTGACCTCTAAGGATTGTTGTGCACCAGGTATGAACTAGAGCCAGACTCTGTCCAGACCCAGGGTGGAGGAGGGATGGGTGTTAAACCATCAGCTCTCCAAGGGTGGTAGTCAGAGCTCTAGCAAATAACTCCCCTTCTGACAAATTTACTTCATGTTAGTCTGAAATTTTCATAGGAATTACACAATGCCTGGCCAAGTGCTAATTTCTGAGCTTTCTTCATGCCAAATTTCCACCATGCTGGCTCATGTTTGCCAATCTCATAGCAGTGATGTTTTCTAGCAGGGAACATGAGTAGCTTTGGGAGTTATCTGGAGCCTCATAAAACTGTTCTTGGGGCCACTTTATGGATAGAGATTCAATAATGCACCCCCTTGGAGAGTATCATTGCTACCAGGAGAGGTCCTTGGAGTTTCTGTATTGAACTTCCTTGAACCACTGTCTAGGAGGGCCTGTCATAGAAGAAACAGCTCTAAGGGTAAATAACATTCCGTAAGATCCAGTATCACGAGTTTCGCCTGTTTTAGTCTTATTCAAGTACTTTCTTACCTGTAGCCTTATTTCTTCAAGGACAGGACCTGTGCTATGTACCTGGCTGTATGTTCTTCATGCAGGCAGAGAGTATCTATTTTGCTTGACATTGCTTCCCCAGGGCTGGCATAGTACCTGACACATAGTAGCTACTTGATATCAGCTGGTGATGGAGAATGGGGAAAAGAGGAAACTTGAGGGGCAGAGCTGGACCTGGAGGGGCTCGTCTCCAGAACTGTAGAGCTGAGGGTGACAACCAGAACACCGTGCTCTGGCTTTCTATCTACAGTGAGGCCGCAGCATGCCTACCTGCTCCCACACGCTACAGATTGATGGCCAGGCCTGGAATCCTGATTGCACAAGGGCTGGTGGATGTTGGAAGGCAATTTCATTCATCTGATCAAGCAGAAACAGAAAAGCTGGCCATCTGACCCAGCGTCCTGCCTGCTGTTGCTCCCCCGGGTAGAACCTTGAAGAAGTTACTTGTCTTCTTGGTGTGCCATCTTCCTCCTCTAGCTAGCCTTCTAGCCCCCTTCAGGGAATTTAATAGTGGTGAAATAGCAAAAAAAAAAAAAAATTAAAAACCACCCTGAAGATTACAAAAAGGAAAACACACTAGTGCTTTTCTCAAAAACGATGACTATCGCTATGTGTAATAATACATAATAGGGCAACCATAAACTACCATTACCTTGAGAGGAAAGAAGACCAGAAAACCCCTCTGTGGACCAAGATGATGTGACCAACTTACACAGGGTTTTACACAGAATTTCAGGGGCTCAAGAATCCCTTGAAGTTCTTTCATCGTCTTCCCGGATGTACAAGTACGGAGCCTGGTTAAGAATTTCTGAGCTGGAGGTTCCGTGTGGTCTTTGAATTACTGTTAGAAATTGACAGGACCTCAGAGTTCAACTAATGTAACCGCCATCTAGTAAGATTTTACAGATCAGGTTATGAGGCCCAGAGAGTTTTCATGGATGACTTGAGGGATAGCTGGTGGGCAGCAGAAATGAGACGTGCATCCAGGTTTTCTGAATCCCAGTTATCACACAGTATTGCTTTAATAAACTATGTTTAAAACAAATGTAAAGAGAGAAGAGTGGAGAGAGACTGACTGTGGGGGAAAGGAAGGCATAGCTGTTCCTAGCATGTACAGATTGGCTGTTATTTGGTTTCATTTTTGTGTTGAGCATAGATTAGTTTTCTAGCTTCAAGCCAAAGAGACCAAGCCTGAAGCTCCCTTCTAGATCCCTACTGAGATCTGTAACTAAATCCTGATAGATCATCTGAGGTAGACTTATGGAGGGGAAGATAAGGAAGTCTGGGCACATGATGAGCTCTGAACAGCTTATGTCATTAGAAAAACTCTGGAGCAACACAGAATCTATTGTTTCCAGGAAGTGGGGGAAAGATTTCTAAGGAGAAAGTATGAGCCTTAAAGCAAGAGTAGGGGTTTAGGCAGCAAAGAAGGTAGGAGGAAGATACTGAAACAGGGTGGGGTGAGTGAGGCACGGTGGAGAAGGGTCTGGGAGACAGCTGGTGTCTGGCCTGGGAGCCATCTAAAAGGTCTTTTAGGCTAGAGAGTATCAAAGTAAGATTTGCCTTTTAGATAGATAACTTTAGTAACCAGATGGAGGATATATTCAATTTTTGTGTGTGTGTGTGTGTGTGAGGAAGATCAGCCCTGAGCTAACATCCATGCCAATCTTCCTCTTTTTGCTGAGAAAGACCGGCCCTGAGCTAACATCTATTGCCAATCCTCCTCCTTTTTTTTCCCTTTTTCTCCCCAAAGCCCCAGTAGATAGTTGTATGTTGTAGTTGCATGGAGGATATATTCTAAACAGATTGTTTTTCTCAGTTAGAGAGCTATTGTCCAGATTCATTTGTTCATTCACTGATCTCAATTTATGAAGCTCATAATAGAAGCCAGGCCCTGATGTAGACAGGAAAAGAGAGCCTAAACCAGGACAGTGCTGATGGAGATGGAGCCATATAATCAGTAATATATATTCAGAAGACAGATTTGAGAAATTCTTAGGACTTAAAAATCAGCAGGATGGGGCCGGCCCGGTGGCGCAAGCGGTTAAGTGCGCACGCTCCGCTGTGGCAGCCCGGGGTTCGCTGGTTCGGATCCTGGGCACGCACCGACGCACTGCTTGGCAAGCCGTGCTGTGGCGGCGTCCCATATAAAGTGAAGGAAGATGGGCATGGATGTTAGCCCAGGGCCAGTCTTCCTCAGCAAAAAAAGAGGAGGATTGGCAGATGTTAGCACAGGGCTGATCTCCTCACAAAAAAAAAAAATCAGCAGGACCTGATGACTAACAATATTGGGGGAGGAGGAAGACTGAAAAGGAAAGAGGAAGCATAGTGATGGATGGTTGAAACTAATATTATGTTCAGAGGCTTTTTAGGGCAGTGAAAATACTCTGTGTGATACCATAATGACGGACACATGTCATTATACATTTGTCCAAACCCACAGAATGTACAACACCAAGAGCGAACCCTAAGGTAAACTGTGAACGTTGGATGAAAACGATGTGTTAGTGTAGGTTCATCAGTTGTAACAGATGCACCACTCTGGTGGGGGAGATTGATAAGGGGGAGGCTGGGTATGTGTGGGGGCAGGTGGGTATATGGGAAGTCTCTGTACTTTCAGCTCAATTTTGCTGTGAATCTAAAACTTCTCTAAAAAAAGTCTTATTAAAAAAAAGCAGGACCTGATGACTAAAGATATTGGGTGGAGGGGAGGTGGGATGAAAAGGAAAGAGGAAGCATATTGATGGAGGGTTAAAACTAATATTATGTCCAATGTTTTAGAATTATATAAAGTCTAAAGGAATTTTCTGTAAGATCCAGAAAGATTAAAACATGTAGAATCAAAACAGTCTTCATTTGCACCGTCTTTGAACCAGGAGACTACTTTGGAATTTGTTAGTTCTCCAGGGCAGAGTGTTAGACCTGCCCTAGGGAAGTAATTATAAAATTCACTGAATTGTAGGTTGAACCCAGAGAGGTTGAAATAAAATAGAAAGGTCTTGCTGGGCCTCTCTCCACAGCCTTTGTAGTAAGCCTTTCCCAACAGAATTCTAATTTTGTCAAAATGGGGTTGCTTTCATGTAATTTTAGAAGGAGCTTTAAAAAAGGAGAGCAGCAAGAACAGCAAATGAACACAGATGGGCTGGGGAGACAATGGATTGGGCAAATTTATATAAAAATAAAAGTTATCTTTTCTCAAGGAAAAGAAGATGGGATTTTACTGTTACTTTAAGAGGCAAAAGACCTAGTCAAGGCATTCATTTTTGCTTTCTTAATTCCTGATCTACTACTGCAAATAAAGAGCAGCAAAATTAAAAGAAAAAAAAAAGCTATGTGCTGTAAATGCCGTTAAGACACAGGTGGGGCCTGCCCGGTGGCTTAGCGGTTAAGTGCGCGCACTCCGCTACTAGCGGCCCGGGGTTCGGATCCCTGGCGAGCACCGATGCACCACTTGTCCAGCCATGCTGAGGCAGCATCCCACATACAGCAACTAGAAGGATGTGCAGCTATGACATACAACTATCTACTGGGGCTTTGGGGAGAAAAAGGAGGAGGACTGGCAATAGATGTTAGCTCAGGGCCGGTCTTCCTCAGCAAAAAGAGGAGGATTAGCATGGATGTTAGCTCAGGGCTGATCTTCCTCATAAAAAAAAAAAAAAAGACACAGGCATAGTTCCACACCGTGTTGTATACATCATAATATCTTGCTGGGTGGGTTGCCCAGATCGCCTCCAAGTCTCACGGTTCTGCAAGGTGAAAGGGTGAAACGTGATATTTACAACCCTGGGAATGAATTAATCCCTGGAGAAACAGGATTGAATTTTCTCACCTGCTCACAGTTAGCTGGCTTAGTACCTAAGCAGTGCACCAGGGACTCGTTTCCTCTTGTTGCCATAGGCCAGAGCGCTAGACTCAGGTCCCGAAGCTAACTGCTTGATGTGTTAGCACAAACATCCGGCACTGGAGTGTTCTCTCAGTGGTCATCCGTTATATACCTGTTCCTTCCTGGTAAATGGCTTCCAGGAGTTCTACTTCTGGGAAAATAACAGGGACAGCCCTGACAACAACAAACACAAAAACACACTCAAGAGGGGACCTGAAGATGCCCCTCTAACAGAGTGTGCACCCATCCTAAGTAGTAGCAAATCTCTATGGGCTGCAATTTTTTTTTTTTAAGTAGGGAGAAACAATTGCTCCGAAGAAGAAAAGCTATACTAACTGCTGACATGCAAACCCAGCCTTGACAGCTTGGCTGCAAACTGTGCTCCTGGTCTATGGGTGAAACAAGCTCTCAGCCTTGCAGAGTCCCTCTGTTGGTGCAGCCATGGCACAGGAGAGAAGCACCTGTGAGCAAGGACCACGTGCTCAAAACACTACTTGCTGACTCTGAAGTGCCCGGAAATTCATCCAGAGCAGTAGCTTCAGAAGCTAGGTGATGGATTCTATTCTTTTACTCAAAATATTTTCTTTTTTTTTTTCCCCAGAAGAAAAGCAAAGATGCTGGAGTCTTCCAGCCTAACAAGACACAAGGGATATTACTTGCCTACATTAGGAAGCTTCCAGGGCTGACAAGATGGCAGAAATTTCCAATGGGGAAAATGAGGGTGACTATAAATTTCTTGAATGGGCCTCTTTGAAGGCTTCTGATACCCTCACACTTGCTGAGGCATTTCCACTGGGTCTTGGGAAAGGGACAACCTTTTAATAGTTAGCAGAGCAGAGAAAGGGGAAGAATGAAGAAGCCACATAATACAGGCTGTTGTCTTCCATGCTTTACTGGCTGAAAGGGCTAAAGACATTTTATATGCCCCCAAAAATTGCAAACGGGAAGAAAGGGCAGGAGCGAAACAGGTACCCAAGGCTGCCGGAGGTCTGTGGGCCCTGCCTGGAGGAGAGGTCTAAATAGGGCTATAAGTTTAAGATGAGAGAGGCCGCTCCGGGGCGTAGTGGTTAGGTTCGCATGCTCCACTTCAGTGAGGGTTCACAGGTTCGGATCCCAGGTGCACACCTACACATCGCTCATCAAGCCAAGATGTGGCAGCATCCCACATACAAAATAGAGGAAGATTGGCACAGATGTTAGCTCAGGGCCAATCTCCCCCACCAAAGGAAAAAAAAAATGACAAGGGGATTTCATTATATTGTGCTTCCGTTGGCTCCTGAAACTCTATGCCAAGGCATCTCTTTCCTTTCCCTGTGATAACGCCCAATCAGTAAGCCTGCCATAAACAAAATGGAGGACAGGACTTCACCCCTCTGCTAAACACACACAGGAGGAAGGTCCCTTTTTACCGAGCACCATGGCCACAGTCTTATAGCTACTGTAAAATAAGTGCTACTTTCTCATGACAATGGGTTTTCCCATCACCTGAAAAATTATTTATTGAGTGTCTGTAACCAAGGTGAAAAATACCCCCAAAGTTTAGATCTGCATCAGCATTTCCCTCAAAAATAGCTCAGGTTACAGCTTTTCTGAAGGGCAAACAAAAAGAAGGAGTTGAAAAACAAATACAAGTATAAATTAATAGCCACAAAATGTGGGGGGATGGGATTATTAAACATCTTTGTATCACAGAAAGATACAGCTTAGAAGACAGCCTAGGGGACTTGGCTGAAAGTCAGTAGGAGACTGACCAAATGATGCTATAGAAATTGCAATTTGTCAGATTAAGTGTCTGGGACAAACCCATACAAAATTCAAGGAATGTAGATGATTTGATAAAAGGCAAGAGCTTCTTCCAAATCCACCACAAATTCTCCTGCATGAACTGCTGTTTCAGACATGGTTTAGTTGCTTTCTGTTTTTGTGACACTGGGTGCAGTTAAGGAGTTCCTGGTTTCTTTTTTGGTACAATGATGATAAGAGAGACTTTTCTCTCCAGGAGCTCAAAGTAAAAGTAATGAGGATTTTTATGACCCTAAGAAGAGAGATTTTAAAAACAAACAAACACAAAACAAGGATTTGAGGTGGAAAGCAAAACTGATTTATGGAATAAAAGCCATTCATATGCAAGGAGACCAAAGTTTACTGCCAACCTCGGCAGGGCTTCTCCACAACCAAACAGCAGCCCCGGGGAAAGCCAGGGAGTGCAAAAGGGTCTAGAATGAATCCAATACTCAGCATCCTGCTGGTTAAATGAGGCATCTCACTGTAAGTGATATTCCAGACAACTGAAAGCTACCCTGGTAAATGGTAAAGCTTTTCTTTTACTAAGGTTGTGAATTTCCTATGGAAGGTGCATTTCCTATCATCCTCAACAGGGATGACCAATGTACATACTTAAAGAAAGCGAGCCTTCAACAATAACTTGATCATAACAAGATTTTGCAGATGAGAAAACCAAGAACCAGCCAGACAAGACAAGGGATGTGTCACCAAACACTGTACTATGTTGCAACTGACCAATGACCCTCCCTTCCTGTTACTGAGGGGCACAGAGAATAGTCTTGAGCTTTAACTGGACTGTTTTGGAGTTGTTCCTTTTCTACATTCCCTTCCTTGTCAGTCTAACAAGGCCAGACACTTAAATTCATGTTCTTTAATTTTAGGAAAGCCTCTTAGATCTCTCATTTTTTTTCTCTTTTTTAACATAATTTGAAAAAATTTGGTTTTCTGTTTTCTTCGCAGAAAAGTAGAAATAAATTGAAGAGAAGGAGAAACAGGGAGGAAAACAGTGAGAGAAGCTGTGAGGCTACTTGGACAAAAGGTGGCAAAAGAAATGAGAACTGACAACTGTCAAAAGCTTTTTTTTTTTAACCCTGGCTTACTTCTCGTTTCTTGACTATATGGTGATTCTGGCTTACTATGTAGTCAAGAAATTAATTTACTTTTCTTTCTTCCCTCTCTTCTTTCTTCCTCTCCCACTCCACCCAGAACCTTTCTTGTCATTTAACCACACTGTAAGTTCTGTAGAGTACGGGTCTAGTTAAGAGCCTGAGTTTTAAATACCAGACTACCTAGGTTTGAATGCCAGCTTTCCACCACTTGTTAACTGGGTGATCCTCAGTTAGTTACTTAAACTCCTTGTGCTACAGTTTCCACATCCATTAAATAAGAAACATTAACAGAAGCTGCTGTTAATAGGGTTGTGGTGTGGATTATTTATTTATAAAGTCCTCTCTGAAATACTAGCTATTATTATCATAAAGCTTCACCTCATCTCACAGATAAGCAAATCAACACAACCACAATCTCTGGATACTGCCTATCAATTCCCAGAACTCTTAACGAAGTGTGGCTGGTCTAACAGGTTTTTGCAGCACGTCTCAGGGAAGTGGCCTTGTGGTTCAGTCCAGTTCTGGCTGAACATCCAGAAGTTTGAGATTGGACTCAGGTACACTTGTGAGTCTGCCCCATGTGGATCGGCCTTGAACTCCAGGCCAGCCTGGGGTCATCCAGGGCCACCTCAGAGATTGCAGCCATACCAGAGCCTGGTGCACATCTGACATGGCCCCAGCCAAGCTCCCCAGGCCCATCCATTTTCTGTCACCAAAGGCAAGCTGCAGAAGCTTAGGACTTCCCTGGGGAGAGTCCTGCTGTTTCCTGCACTCTTGTTCATCTCTATCCGGAATACCTTTCTCCTCCTCGCTGCCTGGCAAAATTCTACATGCCCTTACAGGTTTTACTTAACTCTCATCTCCTCTATCTGGGAGCCCCCAGAAAGTGCTTTCTCTCTGTGCCAAGTCTTCTAGTTGTATCTATCCTGAAATTTTCCAGGTTAATGAATAATATTCTGGCTGACTCCACCACTGGACTGTCAACTCCTGGAGAGCCCGGAAGCACAGGGGAGGCATTTCCAAATGATCAAATGATGTGCAGGCCCTTTGGACTGTCCTCAGAATTAAGCCACTTGCTCATGGGCTTTTGCTCAATGTTAAGAGATGAAATCTGGGCTCCTAGATATTTGTTCTTGGCTGAAAGTGGGCCAGACACATGAATTTTATATCATTGAAGTGCAGAGTAGCAGTTACTACTCATTTCTGGGGGAAGTTCCAAAGGAATCATACAATTAGCTTGTTTCTTAAGCATTTTTGAGAAAGGAGGAAATAAAAAAAAGACCCTATAATTTTAGTTTAAATGTCATTGGGCAAACAGATATAACCTATGTAGGACTGGCTAATGCATGGATAGGTAAAACAGAACTACAAATTTTTCTTTTTTTTTTTTTTTTTTTGTGAGGAGATCAGCCCTGTGCTAACATCCGCCAATCCTCCTCTTTTTTTGCCGAGGAAGACGGCCCTGGGCTAACATCCGTGCCCATCCTCCTCCACTTTATATGGGACGCCGCCACACACAGCATGGCTTGCCAAAGCAGTGCGTGGGTGCGCGCCCGGGATCCGAACCAGCGAACCCCAGGCTGCCGCAGCGGAGCGCGCGCACCCAACCGCTTGCGCCACTGGGCCAGCCCCAGAACTACAAATTTTTCATGAGCACTAAAGTTGTTGCAACTTATTTACTTTCATGATAGAGTTCTAATGGATTTGAAGAGTGGTATGAATAGCAGTAAAATGTTATACTAGGAGCCTCGAAGAATCACAGAATGTAAGAGCTGCAAGTGACCTACCTTACAGACCAATTATTGGTTCTCGATCATTAATCCCCATAAAACTGAGATATATTTGGATAATCTACTATCACATTTCTTTAAAAAGCAAGATGAATTCCATTTAAAGGCTTGTTTTTTATTCTGAGATTAAATTTTCCCCACTTTTGTGGTATCAAATGTTCTTTCTTTTATGAAAAGATGGTGATTATAAATGGCAGTTTGGGTTTTAAAAAATAAATATTGTCTATTTATCTCTGTTCCTCATTATAATCCCAATTAGGTTTTTTAAAAATTTTTTATTGAAATATAATATACATACATTTCCAATTAGTTTTAATAGTCCTGTATTCATGTTAGCTTTCTAACTTGGCAAAATGAAAAGTTGGGAAACCCCATTTAAGTCTCCAATTGTTTTTTTTTTTTTTAATATTATCTTTCATTTATTTTTTTCTTTCTCTTTTTTTTGTGAGGAAGATCAGCCCTGAGCTAACATCCACGCTAATCCTCCTCTTTTTTTTTTGCTGAGGAAGACCGGCTCTGAGCTAACATCTATTGCCAATCCTCCTCCTTTTTTTTTTTCCCCCAAAGCCCCAGTGGATAGTTGTATGTCATAGTTGCACATCCTTCTAGTTGCCGTATGTGGGACGCGGCCTCAGCATGGCCAGAGAAGCCGGGCGTCGGTGCGCGCCCAGGATCTGAACCCGGGCCACCAGTAGCGGAGCGCATGCACTTAACCGCTAAGCCATGGGGCTGGCCCTCCAATTGTTTTTTAAAGAAAATTTACTGGTCCAATATACTACAAAGCTATAGTAACCAAAACAGCATGGTACTGGCGCAAAAACAGACACACAGATCAATGGAATAGAATCGAAAGCCCAGAAATAAACCCACACATCTATGGACAGCTAATCTTTGACAAAGGAGCCAAGAACATACAATGGGGAAAAGAAAGTCTCTTCAACAAATGGTGTTGGGAAAACTGGATAGCCACATGCAAACAAATGAAGGTGGACCCTTACCTTACACCATACACAAAAATTAACTCCAAATGGATTAAAGACTTGAATGTAAGACCTGAAACTATGAAACTTCTAGAAGAAAACATAGGCAGTATGCTGTTTGACATCGGTCTTAGCAACATCTTTTCAAACACCATGTCTGACCGGGCAAGAGAAACAATAGAAAAAATAAACAAATGGGACTACATCAAACTAAAAAGCTTCTGCACAGCAAAGGAAACCATCAACAAAACAAAAAGACAACCTAACACTTGGGAGAAGATATTTGCAAACCATACATCTGATAAGGGCTTAATCTCCAAAATATATAAAGAACTCATGCATCTCAACAACAAAAAAACTAACAACCCAATTAAAAAATGGGCAAAAGACCTGAACAGACATTTCTCCAAAGAAGATACACAGATGGCCAACAGACACATGAAAAGATGTTCAAAATCACTAACTATCAGGGAAATGCAAATCAAAACTACAATGAGCTATCACCTCACGCCCGTCAGAATGGCTATAATTAACAAGACAGGAAACAACATGTGTTGGAGAGGATGTGGAGAGAAGGGAACTCTCATACACTGCTGGTGGGAGTACAAACTGGTGCAGCCACTATGGAAAACGGTATGGAGATTCCTCAAAAAATCAAGGATAGAACTACCATATGATCCAGCTATTCCACTGTTGGGTATTTATCCAAAGAACTTGAAAACACCAATTTGCAAAGGTACATGCATCCCTGTGTTCATTGCAGCGTTATTCACAATAGCCAAGACTTGGAAGCAACCTAAGTGCCCATCAAGGGACGAATGGATAAAGAAGATGTGGTATATATACACAATGGAATACTACTCAGCCATAAGAAACGATGAAATCCAGCCATTTGTGACAACATGGATGGACATTGAGGGTATAATGCAAAGTGAAATAAGTCAGAGGGAGAAGGTCAAATACCGTATGATTTCCTTCATTAAGTAGTAGATAATAACAACAATAAACAAACACATAGGGACAGAGATTGGATTGGTGGTTACCAGAGGGGAAGGGGGGAGGGAGGAGGGTGAAAGGGATAATTCGGTACATGTGTGTGGTGATGGGTTGTAATTAGTATTTTGGTGGTGAACATGATGTAATCTGTGCAGAAATAGAAGTACAATGATGTATAGCTGAAATTTTTACAATGTTATAAACCAATGTTACTGCAATAAACAAAAAATTAAAAAAAAAAAAAAAGAAAATTTACTGGTCCAAATCTGATTGAGTTCAGCATCCCTCCTGTTTGCAGAAAAGGAAATGAGAATCTATCGACGTTAAATGTTAAAGTATTATAGGTAGACTGAAGGTCCCCTAGCTAGTCAACAGCAAAGCCGAGACTAGAACCAGGGCTCTTGTCTTTCAGAGTCCAGAGCTCTTAACAGCCTACTCAACTTCACAGGTGTTCAATATCAGTACAGAGGACAGAATTGGATCATAAAACCACTATGGTGGGTGCAGAACTGAGATGAACCTGAGTTTTATGTGGTCCATTAGATTGCATGTTAAGCTCTACTGTGCTTTGCCACAACTATCTCTTACAATCGTGACAAATAATCTCCACATGGCATGAATTATGTATCTTTGTGATTTTTATCTGATCAAATCTCAATAGGATAGCATAAGATTTTATAAATATACACAAATACATAAGCACTTATTTTATCACCTCCATTTATAAGCTACTTAGTTCATTTTCTTCCTTATCAATCACAAAACAGCTGCCGCCACTATTTTTTCCTTGCAGTTCACAGCATATAGTTCTAATGCAATAATTCTGCATCTAGGACAAGATAGGCCAGCTTACTCATGCCCATCCACTGAGCCATGCCAGTATCAGAAGATGACACATGTTACCAAGACGACAAACATAAAAGCTTTTAAACCCACCAGGGAGCCAGGAAAACATTCAACACTGTGATGCCAAAAATTTTAATCCATTTATCTTGATTTCTCATTATTATTCTAATTAGTTTTGTAGTCACTATATTTACGGGAGTTTCTAATTTCTGCTGTTAACCGAAGCTCCTGTTTAGGATGCAGGCTGACATTCTTACTCTTTTCCTTGTAAAAATTTTGAACTAGCAGCCATAAACACAACCCCACTCTTTTAAAGAGTCCAAAATAAAACAAAAGCCCTTACCTAAAGTAAGGCAGCTGCCCAGTAAACTTAAAGTAATATCTTACTTGGAGCCCTGGGCTTTTTTTTTTTTTAATTTAGAAATTTTGAAATAATTTTAGACTTAGAGAAAGGTTGCAAAAATAGTGTATCTCTGTGTACTCTTCACCCACCTTTCTTTAATGTTAACATCTTACATGATCATGGTACAATGATCACAACTAAGAAATTAACGTTGGAAGAATACTGTTAACTAAACTACACACTTCATTAGAATTTCACCAGTGTTCCCACTAATGCCCTTTTCCTGGTTCATGATCCAATCTAGGATCCCACTTTGTATTTCTTTGTCGTATCTCCTTAGTCTCCTCTGTGACTGTTCTTCAGTCTTTCTTTGCCTTACATGATCTTGACATTATTGAAGAGTACTGGTCAATTATTCGTAGACTATCCCTCAATTGGGTTCACGTGATGTTTTCTCCTGAATGGATTGAGGTTATGCATTTTTGACAGAATACCACACATGTGATGGGCTTTCTCAGTGCATCATATGGGGGGGACGTAATGTCAATACGTCTTATTACTGGTGAGGTAAATCTTGATTACTTGGTTAAGATGGTGCCTTTGGCTTCTAACTGCTCATATTCCATCATTCTAAGCTCTTTAGTGGCACAGAGGTGACAACTAAAGTAGTAGCACCCTTACAGGGGGTGGGAAAGGAAGGGAAGGGCCTTCCTCACCTTCCACATGTCACTGCCATAGCAGATGGGCTTATTGAGGGCTGGAGCCCTGAACAGAGGCCTGAGAGAATGGAACACAGGACATATGCAGTCTGACAAGGAGCTATGAGGTAACACCTCCAAGAAGTCGCTGTCAGACACAGGCAGGAAACCTTGACTGGTCAAGTGGCAGCACAAGGGAGGCCTTTCCTCCCAGGGTAAGAGGAGCTGATGCAAAAGTGTTTGTGTCTTTCTAGATTTCTGCTCTTCCTCCCCATCATCCTCTATTTTTGTTTCTTCTAGTTTTCTTTGACTGCCTTCTACACTCGCCTGATCTCTGACTTTAATGAAATCCCAATAAGAATCTTCATCTACTGCTTTGGGGTAATTACTTCAAGTTAATTTCCATAAACTCTCACAAATAGCAGCACCCCTGCCAGTCATCTTGCTGTCATCCATCTGTCCCCTGGAGGTGGATGGGGTGCACCTACAATCTAGTACAAAACTACACCACTCAATCCTGGAGATAACACATGAACCAAGGGTTATTCATTCTTCCTTTTTTTAAATTGAGATATAATTCACACACCATAAAATTCACTCTTTTAAAGTGCACAATTCATGGTGTTTAGTATATTTACAAGGTTGTGCAACCATCACCACTATCTAATTCCAGAATCTTTTCATTACCCCAAAAGAAATCTCATACCCATTGTCACTCCCCATTCTCTTTTGCTCTCAGCCCCCGACAACCCACTAATCTACTGTCTATCTCTATGGATTTACCTATTTGTACCAAGGTACTTTGGATCTGAAATAATAATAATCAAGATGATCTCAATCCAGTTAATCTAGGGCGCGCGCGCACACACACACACACACACACACACGAAGTTTGACTTTGGCAACACCTTACCTTCCCTTTTGATACTCTGGACTCCCCATTCCACCCCACCCTCTAACTGTGTCTCAGAGGTGATGTATCTGCATTTGTCCTCCGCAGAGTACAACTCATCCTACCCTTTCCTCTTCTATCAAAAACCACGTCCTTTGGATAAATACCCAGAACTGGAATAGCTGGATCAACTTCTGGATATTTATCCAAAGAACATGAAAACACTAATTCAAAAAGATATATGAACCCCTATGTTCATTGCAACATTATTCACAATAGCCAAGACATGGAAGCAACCCAAGTGCCCATTAATGGATGAATGGATAAAGAAGATGTGGTATACATATATGTATATATACACACAATGGAATATTACTCAGCCATAAAAAAAGACAAAATCAGGCCATTTGTGACAACATGGATGGACCTTGAGGGTATTATACTAAGTGAAATAAGTCAGACAAAGACAAATACTGTATGATTTCACTCATGTGGAAGATAAACAAACAAACAAACACATAGATAAGGAGAACAAATTGGTGGTTACCAGAGGGGAAGAAGTTGGCAGGCAGGGTGAAAGGAGTAAAGGGGCACATATGTATGGTGATGGCTAAAAACTAGACTATTGGTGGTGAACATGATGCAGACTACATAGAATCTGAAATATAACAATGTACACCTGAAATTACACAATGTTATAAACCAAAGTGACCTCAATAAAATAATTTTAAAAAAAAAGAATCAAAAGGTGTGCCTAAAGTACAGTCATTAAAATCTTAGTTCTTTAACCAATAACACAACTGAGATAAATAGAAAAAAAAAAAAGGCATGTTGTGTTCTATCAGTGTCCTGCATTTGTGAGGTAATGTTTAGGTAAATTTATCTCCGCTAAGGTGCTAAGAAGTAACAGATTTACATTTTCGTGGAGAACTTTTGGAGTCTAAGGCTCAGCTAGGATGACCATATGACCTAGTTTGTTTGGGACCGTCCCAGTTTATGCCTGTTGTCCTGGCTTAATTATTAATAGCATCCCTTTTCCCTCTCAAAAGTGTGCTGGATTGGGTGTTTAATTATATGGTCACAAACCTTAACCAAAATAAATGACTAATCCTGGTAATTCTAGGCATTTTGGCAAGTCAATAAGCAAAATAAATTTAGGTAAATGAAGTTTCAGTGTTCCTGAAATCACACCCCAGCTCTGCATTCTCATAAAAAGTTTAAATTCACCAACCTGTAGGAATCAGAGTTTCATCCACAGGCAAAAAAGCATCAGCTTCTATCGTGACTTCATGGTCATATATATTCGGGGAACCCTGGGAAGGAAAAGGTAGAGAAAGAAAAGAGGATTTAATGCCCAGTCTTATTTTATATATTTGCTTTATAACTTCTCTTGCAGAAATGTTTTCAGGCATTGACAAAACTTTAGAAATCTCATTTGATCTATAGTGATGATTACTATGTTCATGTAAGTGTAGGTAGACAGGGCCTCAAAAGAGCAGCTGATACATTTGGAAGAAGCTTTCAGGTATGACCCCAGCATGCATTTTCTTTTCTAAACAGAATTATGAAGGTGAAAAGTCAGAGAGACAACAGTGGTTTGAAAGCCTTTTGCTGGGAAAGATTTGCCCTGAGCTAACATCTGTTGCCAATCTTCCTCTTTTTTTTTTTCTCCCCAAAACCCCAGTACATAGTTTTATATTCTAGTTGAAAGTCCTTCTAGTTCTTCTATATGAGCCGCCGCCACAGCACGGCTACTGACAGACAAGTGGTGTGGTTCCACACCCGGGAACCGAACCCAGGCCACCAAAGCAGAGCACGCCAAACTTTAACCACTAGGCCATCAGGGCTGGCTCTGAAAGTCTTTTGGAATCTTTTTTTTTTTTTAATAGAATTTATTTATTTATTTATTTTTGTGTGAGGAGATCAGCCCTGTGCTAACATCTGCCAATCCTCCTCTTTTTTTGCTGAGGAAGACTGGCCCTGGGCAAACATCCGTGCCCATCTTCCTCCACTTTATATGGGACGCTGCCACAGCATGGCTTGCCACGCAGTGCGTTGGTGCATGCCCGGGATCTGAACCAGCGAACCCCGGGCCGCCGCAGTGGAGCGCGTGCACTTAACCGCTTGCGCCACTGGGCCGGCCCTGAAAGCCTTTTGGACTTCAGTACATTGGTCGAGGTGTTTCTTCCACTCTCCTCATTTGCCAGGCAAACAGAACAACAGTCAGTGACCTGTATCACCCAGGTGCTGAATGGCCGAGGCATCGCCTCCAGGCTTATTAGAGTGGGGCATGTCACCCGTTCTCCGGCCCAGCTCTCCCACAGAGGACCCACTCCTTGCCATGTGGCAGAAGCCTGGGAGTCAGAACTGGGGTCCCTGCTCTTGAGAGTTTTCCCACCTCCTCCATAAAGATGCAGCCTGCCCTCCTGGGGAAGTCAAAGGCTGGTACACAAAGCACTGGTCAGTGGCCAGGAGGCCTGGGGTCTAGTTCTGGCTCTCAGTGAGGGCCTGGGGAAAGTCACTTAACCTCCTAGAATCTCATTCCTTTGGTATAAAATTGGGCTGATGATGCCTGCAAGAACCCTTTTGCAGGGTTCTTGTGAAGAACAGTTTAGTGAAGATGTGTTATGCTGCTTGCAAATTGGAAAATACACTTGAATGTTTCCAGTAGAAAGGATTATATTTTAATAGGAGTATATTTTAAAGCTTCACAGCAGAAGATGTGGAAGGAGAACCAGGTGAGGGCTTTTGTTTAGTGAATGCTCAACAATTAGCTAAACCAGGGGTTCTCAACTAAGGATGATTTTGCTTCACGGGGCAAAATTTGACAACGTCTGGAGACATTTTTGATTGTCATGAACAGGGGTAGTAATGCTACGGGGGAAGCAGCAATGGGAGGAGGCCAGGGATTCTGTTAAACACCCTCCAATGCACAGGACGGTCTCCCCACCCCTGCAACAATGACTTGTCTGCCCCCACATGTCAATAGTGCAGAGGTTGAGAAACCCTGAGCTAAGCTAAATTGAAGGCTCTGCAGGGTTCCTGAGAAGTAAGCAGAGAGAGGCGAGCACTATGGTGTAAGTGGAAACAGATTCTACAGTCAGAAAGACTCAGGCCCACACAATCAAATGGAGTTGTCCTGAGGAGAAAGGCCAAGATTTTAGACACCATGAAATCTATGTCTAAACATGACAGAAATTAGTTTAATACACTCCTAGGAGGCTCTGTTTCTGAACTATGATTCTCTTGTATTCTCCCAGCAGGTACCTGCTGGGCAGGGGTAGGAATCGGTGAGAGACAAGGTTGGGGCAGAGGCATCTCCACACTCTCTATCTTAGCCACTTATTTGCTCCCTGTTCTGACCTGGGAAGGCAGGTCCAAAGTCGGAGGGGCCTGCAGCCCTGCCTAGAGCAGTTTAGACTAGAGGGATCTCTCTCCTGTGGGCTCTCCCTACTGCTATCCTCTCACACCTCACGGTAGAGGCCTCTGGGACTAAGGGGAGCAGAGAGGAGGGAAGAGACTTTGTGACTGTTTCCTTGGCTCTATCTGTTCAATGCTCAGTCTAAGGTTAAGTAGTATTCCATCATATGACTATATCATAGACTGTTTATCCATTCTCCGTTGATGGGCTTTTGGGGTGTTCCCAGTTTTTTACTATTATGAATAAAGCTGCTTAGGAATTTCCTTTTTCTGTTTGTTTTTTTAGCACTAGGGCGGGAAGAAAATGATTCTATGTGAAAATCACACTCCAAATAAGCTAAGTCTGAGATGTTAGGAAGAAGCCTGGGAGGAGAAGGAGAGGAACATTTCTTAGGCACCCACTCTCTCAATGGCCGGAGGGTCACTAAGCAGCACGAATATTCCTTCATTAAAGGGAAGCAGGCTCCATTTTAGGACTCTTCTGACCTGGAATAATGCAATGATCTACTCTGGTGGACTATTACTGTTGGATTCATTTCCTTTCTAGGCTGATGAAAACTTGGCAAGAAATGCTGATTCTGAAACAGGATTGGAGGCCCATCTCTGAGTTCAGTGTTTGTTTTGGTTAACTTTGTTTGGCTGCTGTTGTTGTGGCTTGCATGGGGCCTTAAAGACCTTTTTGTGCATTGCCACTAGCACTGCCTTAATTCAGCTCTTATCACCTCTAGCAGGATATAACAGATACTATTGGTTACTACTCAAAAGCCATATCAACTCCTTTATCAGTGCCCTCTCTTTCCCCTGGCAGAACACTGACTTGTTGATTTATCCCAAGGCTGTATATTCAGGGAAAGGACCCCCTCCCTCGCCCCAGAGGGCAAATTTTGATTGGTCCAAGCTAATCATGCTGGTCTAATTCCCTTGCTGGTGATTGAGTTAAGCAGGGCATAAGACACTTTCGGCCAATGAAATGTGAGGGAGAGTCTGCTGGGGGAGCTTCTGGGAAAAGTTTTGCTTGTTCTTAAAAGTGGAACGTTAGAGATGTGAAAAAAGGGATAGGTCCTGTTTTGTTTCTGGCTGTAACTATATGAAGAGGTGATTCCTGGAGCTGTGGCAACCATCTTGCGACCATGAGGGGACAAGCCTGAAAACAAAACATTGAAGAAGCAGAATGGAAAGAAGGAAGAACCTGGGTCATTGACGACATACCTACCCACGTACCAGACATACCAAAACCACATCTTAAATTCCCCCTGGCCTGCTTTCTTTGCTTTTTAGGTAAAGTTTCAATGAAAAAACATACTCTTCCAGTTTTGTGTTAGATAAGGAAGGAACAGCCATAAAAACCCCCAACCAACCTGCAACCTACATACCTTTTCCACTCTTTGAAAAACACAGTTCTCTCCTCCCCCCAGGCCTCCAACACTCAAACTTAGAAGGGATGAGTCAAAGTCTGGCCCCAAGTAGAACAGAAACACTGCTTATTAAATTTAAAAAACAAACAAACAAAAAAATAAAAGATATAAGACAAGCTGACTATTTTAAATATCAAGTCTTGAGCTATTTCCCTCAGGAGGGTTTAAGATACATGGCAATGCTTTTCTAGGTAGGGAAAGAGATGTTCTGAAAACGCAGAGGCCCCTTGACCCAGGCCTGGTGACTGACCATCCACTCTTACTTGAGTGCCCCAAAAGGCTGGTGGCCCCCGTCCACCCTCAACCCTGAAGCTAGTGGCTGTGGATTCAAGCTGCACTTACTAAAACACCATACAGAAGGGAGTTGACACTGGCCACCCTTCTGGGTGGGGTCTGTGATGTAGGAAACTATTCAGCCTCTGAAAAGAGATTCAGAAATATCTGTCACTCCAAGTCCTTGAAGAATTGGAAGGGTAGAAAATTCTGGTTGGGAGGGTCCCCTACCAGGTCAATGGAAAGAGTCTTAGTGAAGCTTACATTCCCATTTTGTCTGTTGTATTGGAACACAATGGCAGATAGAATACTTCACGTATAATTTCTCTATTTTTGAGTCTATTCCTTTAGACCATCGCCCTGGTTATAAAATAGGATGTCCTAGGTATACAAAAATGTGGAAAATAGTGAAAAAATCACCATGATCTACTACTTACATAAAACCATTAATATTTTGTCCGATTTCTGTCAAGTTTCTTTCTGAACTTATTTTAAAAAGTAAGCTCTTTGGTGGCGTAGTGGTTAAGTTCTCACGCTCCGCTTTGGCGGCCTGGAGGTCGCAGGTTCAGATCCCAGGCATGGACCTGCGTACCGCTCATTGAACCATGCTGTGGCAGCATCCCACATAAAAATAGAGGAAGATGGGCACGGATGTTAGCCCAGGGCCAATCTTCCTCAGCAAAAAGAGGAGGATTGGTCACAGATGTTAGCTCAGGGCTGGTCTTCCTTGCCCCCCCCCAAAAAAAAAAAAGTAAGGTCTTTATGTACATTATTGCAAAGCCTCTTATAGCTGGGCATGTTTGTTTTGTTTTTGGTTTTTGGTTTGTCTTGAAGATCTCAAGAAGGATGGTGGAAGTCCCTGAAGATAAGGAACAAGCAAGTGAAGAGCCATCTTTCTTATTTTTAAAGGGAGAACTTTGGAAATTATATAAGAACCAATTAACTCATGCTATTTAAAAAGATCCTAGAAAAAAATCAGCAGATCATCAGCAAACTCCTAAAAGAGTGTAAGAATGCAAGATATTACTAGCTGGCTGTGAACATCATCTTGTGGTAGGAAATCATGCCAAAGTGATTCAACATCGATGATGAGTTCTTCAAAAGAGGAGGAAGTAATAGATATAATCTGCAGAATTTAGCTAAGCTTTTTATTCTGTCTCATATAACAGCCTCCTCAACAAGCCAAAACATTACCATTAGGAGGGAATGAGGTAGTTTAGGGGGGGATTTCCTAAAGGGGGTTGTCAGTGTCTCTACACCACTCTTAGGGTGGGCTGCACAGTGGGAGCATATCTAAAGGGGCTCGCCAAGCACATTTCCAAAGATCCAAGGGTGGAAACTGCCTTAACTGGAAGTAATTTTTGGGGGGTAAGAGTGGAATAGGGGAAGCAAATGTAAGCACATGTAACAGTTAGATGAGAGGGAGTTCTTGAAATAGCTAGTTTCTTGTCTGAACATATGGGAAACAGATAATTCTCTTGGCAGTACAAAGTAGTCATTCTATCTTTCTCTATAACTTCCATTTATCGAGTACCTACTATGAGCTGGATGCTTTGCTGGGCACTTTTCCTCATCACGGGAGTGACCCCACTGCCAGGGTTATTCCCTACTGGGTTGGTCTCTCCAGTATGCCCCTAGGTCATTCCACAAAGCACACTGCAAGAGAGCAGAGGCAAATTCGCTTACCTGGCCTGCCAGATTGAAATAAGAATGGTTGGTCAGATTGACTGGTGTGGTCTGACTGGCCTGGGCTCGATAGTTGACCACAAGCTCCCCGCCATCCAGCGTGTATGTCACCCAGACTTTTAACTCTCCAGGGTAACCTTCCTCACCATCTGCACTGACCCGAGAGAACTGGACGCCATTTGACAGCACCTGGGGGGTCCAGAGGACCTAGAAGAAAGCATTTTCAAAGCTGTTTAGTCACTCCAATCCCAAGCTAAATGCCACATTTCAATATTTAAAGACAACTTAGGGGCCGGCTCCGTGGCTTAGCGGTTAAGTGTGCGCGCTCTGATGCTGGCGGCCTGGGTTCGGATCCCGGGCACGCCCTAAGGCACCACTTCTCCGTCCAACGCGAGGCCGAGTCCCACGTACAGCAACTAGAAGGATGTGAACCTATGACATACAACTATCTACTGGGGCTTTGGGGGGAAAAAAATGAATAAATAAAATCTTTAAAAAAAAAAATAAATAAATAAAGACAACTTATTCCAGAAAGAGAGATGATTATACAATCATTAAAGTGTTCGAATAATAGCTTGGATTTTAATTATTCTAAAATGTTGTTTTATACAGAAAAGTGGCTTTGAGAGAAAAAAAATTTTTACTCTTTACCTCCTCACATTCCCCATACTCTTTCTCCCTAAATTTATACGTATGTGTCTACAATATTTTCTTCTTCCCCTGCTTTGATGTTTTTTTTTAATGTCAGTGTCCCATTCTGATAAAGGTCACATAGCATATCTGCTAATAGTATTAAAAAACAACCTTAATAAATCAGCCCCTCCCTCCTGGGGGGTACTATTTACAAATATTTATAAAAAACACTCCGAAATTCTCTATGTTCCCTGGGCAGAGTTCCAAACAAACAAGAAGGCACTTGTCCCACTAGGAAGAGTCCTAGCACACAGTCGGGGTCCTGATTTGGGGGCCAGGTTTGTTCTTAGCTCACTGTGTGACTTTGGGCATCGATCCCTTCCATAAGATAAAGGAGTTGAAAAATGATCTCAAAGGTTTCTTCTTGTTCTAGAAAATATGATTCTAAGAGTGGCAAGAAAAATATGAAGAAAAGTTTCCTACAAGAGTTTTTTTGCTTTTGGAAACAGAAATAAGAATCTTGGATTAACACAGTGGTTCCTCTCAACTTTGCCCTAGAGGCCCCCACTTTTGGGGAAGGGAAAACCAACATTTATTGAGTGCTCATTATGAGCCAAAACACTTTGCTAGAAACTTCACACACACTATCTTATCTGTCTCAGAGCTGACTTAAAGTAGGTACCATTATCCTTGTTTAAAGATGAGAGAGGGGCCGGCCTGGTGGCGCAAGGGGTTAAGTGCGCGCGCTCCGCTGCCGCGGCCAGGGGTTTGCCAGTTCCAATCCCGGGAGCGCACCACTTGTCAAGTCATGTTGTGGCGGCGTCCCATATAAAGTGGAGGAAGACGGGCACGGATGTTAGCCCAGGGCCAGTCTTCCTCAGCAAAAAGAGGAGGATTGGCAGATGTTAGCTCAGGGCTGATCTTCCTCACACACAAAAAAAACTTAAAAAAACAAAAATGAATAAAGATGAGAGAGCTGAGAGAGCTGAGGCTCAGAAACAATAAACCACTTGTCCCAGGCCATACAGCTAGTAAGACAGTAGATGTGAATCAAGCGGTCTGATCCTGAGCCTGTTCCCTTATTCTACACTATCAGAGGACGAGGTGGCCAGAGATCTCCAGTCCCCTTAGGGAGCCCTGGGGTCACTAGTGAAGGGGCCTTTTGAGACATGAAACCTCCATTTGTTCAGTGCTCACCAGCCATTGACCTGGTGCTTTACATAAATCATTCTGTATGGTAAGGATTTGGTTGAACCAAATAAAATTATCATCTTTGTAGGTCAAAACAGTTGAACACTGGCAATTTCATATGGCTCCAACTAATATTATAATCCCCATTTTAATGAGCAAATTGAGTTCAGCGGAGTTAACTTGCCCACTTCCACCTCCCACATTCCAGGGGAGTGGAGTAGAATCCTTTCATACTTCATGTCCATTACTTAAAGGGGAAAAAAATCTTGTTTAAAGTCATACATGTAATTAGTGACAGAGCTAGGATTCAAACTCAGGCCCGGCAGTCTACACTTTTCCACATTTTAGTTTCAGTGAATGTTTTGTTTGAATCTCCATTTTCATCAGAAGAGTTGAGGCCAAACACTGTCATTCTCAAATGGACTTGAAAGATAATAACTTCTGTGGGCCACAGGAATGGCCTATGAGCCCAGGCTCTGCCCACCCACTCCTCACACGGCCTGGATCTCTCTCACTGACGTTGCGTTTACCAGGAAGGGGAGCCCAGCAAGAAAGGAGGTCTCTGCCTTCACCTACGGTGAAAGCAGTTGGCATTTAAAACAAATTCACTGACATTAGTAAACAATTAATTTTACACCCTAATTATCTACGAGAAATGTTGAACTTTCAAGACACTTAAAATATAAAGCCTATGTATGATATGTGTGATTGAAAAAAGAAAAAAGAATCCCCCAAATGAAAAATTTTAGGAACAAAATATTTGAAATAAGATGTTCTTCACTTGCTACCCAGTTTTTCCCCTTTAGAGAAAGAACACAATGGAAAGATTTTTGTGTAAACCAATATTATCAGATAAGTGTAATTCTGTGGAAAGTATAATTCCTATTCATGGGAGGATTTCCTTGACCCTGTACTTTTCAAATTTCCTGAAAATGTCCAAATTTGCATCTCTAGTCCTACTTATACCATTTCTAATCCTGTCAAGTTATTCAAATTTCATCTTTTAAGAAAATATGTTGATATAATAGAAAAACATATACGTCCAAACCAACGATTATTCAATAATTGTTGAGATCAAAAATAACTTAAAACAGGGGCTGGCCCGGTGGCACAAGCGGTTAAGTGTGCGCGTTCCGCTGCGGTGGCCCGAGGGTTCCCCGGTTCGGATCCCAGGCGTGCACCGACGCACTGCTTGGCAAGGAATGCTGTGGCGGCGTCCCATATAAAGAGGAGGAAGATGGGCATGGATGTTAGCCCATGGCCAGTCTTCCTCAGCAAAAAGAGGAGGATTGGCAGATGTTAGCACAGGGCTGATCTCACAAAAAAATAAATAAAAAAATAATAACTTAAAGTTCATCTGATACTGCTCACGTTACTATATAAACACCTACTCTTCAAAAATTTTCAATGCCTCTATGAGAACATTCCAAGTCTTTCCCCACCCCTTTCTGGGTAGTTGCACAGCCATTCTCTTCAATATCCATTTATTTATTTATTTATTTATTTTTTTCTCTGTCCTGATCCTTGCATTCCAGGAAATGGCTGATCCCATTGGTACTGAGTTCCTCGGAGTTCAGGTCCCTGCTCCTGTCAGCTCTCTTTATATTTTCCTGGGCCATTTCTCCTCTTGTTATGTGAGAATGTTGAGAATGTTGTCGTTCAATCAACACCCCTTTCAGGCTCTGTAGCTACTGGGCCTTCTCCTGTCTTTTTTTTTTTTTTTTTTTGTGAGGAAGATCAGCCCTGAGCTAACATCCATGCTAATCCTCCTCTTTTTGCTGAGGAAGACCGGCTCTGAGCTAACATCTATTACCAATCCTCCTCCTTTTTTCTTTTCCCCAACGCCCCAGTAGATAGTTGTATGTCATAGTTGCACATCCTTCTAGTTGCTGTATGTGGGATGCGGCCTCAGCATGGCCGGAGAAGTGGTGTGTCGGTGCGCGCCCAGGATCCGAACCCCCAGCCGCCAGTAGCAGACCGCGCCCACTTAACCGCTAAGCCACAGGACCGGCCCACAATATCCATTTATTGAATGAAATCCTATCCTATCTTCAAGGGCAGTTCAAATCCCACCTCCCCAGCTCCTATAGCACACCACTGGCATCTATATTATGGGACTTGTTGCCTATAACTGTTATTTATGTAAGGGCCCAGCTCCCTTACTATACTGGAGTCTCAGGAATCTCCACCTTATTATGCTCCCTGGTTCACAGAAAGGGCTCAGTAGGCACATTGCATTGAAGGATATGTATACTATCTTGCTATGTTCATACAGGGCATACATGTTAAGCAACACCACAGAAAATACCATAGTGGAATAGAGGAGCAAGCTAGAACAAAGTGCTGTTCTGAGGCTCCTCTGAAGATCTCTGTTCAAACAGAGCTGGGCATGATTTGTCATGACCTGGGATATTCAAGACCCTCTGCCCTAATATTGCCAAGACAGAGGCTACCCTCTGCCTTCACGCCTCCCTGGCGTGAGAGGTCCATCATGGAGGAAAGGGGAACTGATGGGGCAGTCTGATTCTAGGCCATAGACAGGAAGCTGGTGGGACAAGAAGAAACTGAGAGTGACCAACTTCCTTCAACAGCACAGGTGGTAGTAAGAGACAGAAAAGAAGAAATTGTGATGCTTAACTGCCATACATGTTCCTGTTTTCTCTGGCTCTTCTCTAGGAAATAACCTGAGGGGTATAATTTAAAAGAAGTTTAACAACCAAAATTATCTCCCTGAAATTAGACTAGTAAGAGAGTCACCAGGGGTTAACCTACAGACTCCCACACAGCTAGGAAGCAGGAGGTCAGTCATTCCTACCTCACAGAGAAGCTGTTTGACCAATTTTCTTTCCTAACCATGTTTTTCTAGAGATTCACTTGGGGAATGGGAGTTTTAATGTGGAAAGAGAATCTGAGGTAATTTTGAGGCATGAGACACTTCAGTGGAAGGGGAGGTTTGGACGTGGGACCACACTGCATGGGGAGGGGCCTTAACAGATACAGGAAGGTGTGTTGGATTGAGGGCACCCACAGAGGCCGTGGAGGACACCAGCAGCTGTAGTGTAGGAATGAGGGCTTTGGGTCAGGCAGCCCGACTTGGGAGTTGTGTGACCTTTCAGAGCCTCAGATTTCTCATTTGGTGACAATACAGGTTCTAGTAAGGGTGAGAGACGATATATGCAAACACCTTGTGTGGTAAGTGGTAGGTATTATTTTTAACTCACTTTTCTGTTGTGCCTAAGGTCAACCCTAATCCCTGATCCCAACATTGTGAGAAAGTTATGTGTCTTTCCTAAGTCAAGAGCTGTCATCCTTTCACTCGGGGCTCCCCTGCCTATTACAGTCAGATGAGCTAAGGAAGGATGGGGTCCTGGAACAGGTCCAGCGCATCTGCTCCCCCGAACCATGGGACAGCCTGTTTCTTGTATCACCTTACCATGCATTTGCTCTCAGGCCCAGGATTGTGCATGGCAAACAGAAAAGTATACTTGAAGGTATTTTGTGAAGTGTGCCAGGTGAGGACTCTGTCCAGTGCCCCCGACTCACCTTATCAAAGCCTCTGATTCCTCCATGTAGACTGTTGGGCCCGTTGTTAATGGGCAGCTTATACTCCTTCCCGTCCAACGTGAATGTTCCTTTGGCAATTCGGTTGGCCACCCTGCCAACCACTGCTCCAAAGTAGGGCTGCTTTTGGAAGTACCCTATAAGGACATGGGATGACAGCATTTTTTAAAACTTCAAACCAAAGGTGTCAAGGCTCACACTGCTGCCCACCACTTTCTTCTTAGGGAAGCTGTAAGTGGTAACAATGTGCACATATCCAAGTCCTCATGGAAGCACAGACAAATGGTGTTATTTACACATGACCTTTTCCTTTTCCAAAAGTAATTCATGTTCTTTATAAACATTTTTAAAGAACTTTATAAAGCACAACTAAGAAATTTAACTCATCCTAATCTCATCACTAGAAAGAACCACTGTTAATATTCTTTTGTATATCCTTCTGTCTTTCAGTATATGCATGTGTGCTTTTCTTCTTCTTTTTATTTATTTATTTTTTTTGTGAGGAGATCAGCCTTGTGCTAACATCTGCCAATCCTCCTCTTTTTTTTTTTTTTTTTTTTGGTGAGGAAGACTGACCCTAGGCTAACATCCATGCCCATCTTCCTCCACTTTATATGGGACGCCGCCACAGCAGTCCTTGCCAAGCAGTGCATCAGTGCACGTCCGGGATCCAAACCGGCGAACCCCGGGCCACTGCAGCGGAGCGCGTGCACTTAACCGCTTGCCGGGCCGGCCCTCTTCCTCTTTTTAGAGGACTGGGATCTTAGTATACATGCTGCTTTGTAATCTGCTTTTTTAAGGCCAATCAATTTTCTTATCTAAAAATTATATTTTGTATAGTCTTGAGAGGAAACTATCTTATTCTTCTCTTTTTAATATTTTTTTGAATCACACAATTAGTACATGAAAATAGCCTTTAGAGAGCATTAAATAATACACAAGTATATAGAGTAGGCTTGCCCGATGGAATACAGGATGCCCAGTTAAATCTGAATTTCAGATAAGCAATGAATAATTTTTTACTATATCAGTATCGGATATAACTTATACTTAAAAAGCATTTGTTTATCTGAAATTCAAATTTAACTGGGTGTCCTGTATTTTGATTTTGCTAAATCTGACACCCTTAATAAAAAGTAAAACATAAAAGCCCTCCTTCACCTCTCAACTCCTCTCCTTCCCAGGGATAACCACTGCTAACAGCTTGGCATCTACCCTTTCAGTTGTCTTTTTAGAAAACTAACTTCATACAAGCACGTATACAAATACACAAACACATACGTATTCTATATAAAGAGAATTGTACTATACACATTTGTTTGCAACTTTCCATTTATCAAATGTCTTAAAATCTTTCCACGTGACTACATACCCATCTACTGTATTGCTTTTGAAGGAAAAATGGAGCGTGCTGAACTTAACCACTAGGCTACTGGGGCTGGCCCTGCTTTTGTTTTTGTTTTGACTTTATTTTTTAGAGCAGTTTAGGTTCATAGCAAAATTGAGCAGAAGGTACAGAGATTTCCCATATACCCCTTGCTCCCACACATGCACAGCCTCTCCCATTATCAACACTCCCCACCAGAGAGGAACTTTTATTATAATTGATGAGCCTACATTGATACATCATGATCACCCACAGTTCATAGTTTACATTAGGGTTCACTCTTGGTGTTGTACATTCTATGGGTTTGGACAAATGTATAATGACACGTATTCACCATTATAATATCACGCAGAGTATTTTCACTGCCCTAAAAATCTTCTGTGCTCTGCCTATTCATCCCTCCCATCCTCCTAGCCCCTGGTAATCACTGATCTTTTTACTGTCTCCATAGATTTGCCTTTTTTTCAGAATGTCATATAGTTGAAATCATACAGTATGTAGCCTTTTCAGATGAGCTTCTTTCCCTGAGTAATATCTCTTTGTTTCCTCCTTATCTTTTTGTAGCTTGATAGCTCGTTTCTTTTTAGCACTGCATAATATTCCATTGTCTGGATATATCACAGTTTATTATCCATTCCCCTACTGAAGGACACCTTGGTTGCTTCCAAGTTGTGGCAATTATGAATAAAGCTGCTATAAACATCCATGTGCAGCTTTTTATGTGGACATAAATTTTTAACTCCTTTGAGTAAGTAGCTAGGAGTGTGACTACTGGATCATATGGTTAGAGTGTTTAGTTTTGTAAGAAACTACCAAACTGTCTCCCAACGTGGCAGTACCATTTTGCATTCCCACCAGCAGTGAACGAGAGTTCCTGTTGCTCCACATCCTCACCAGCATTTGGTGTTGTCAGTGTTCTGGATTTTGAAGATTCTAATAGGTCTTGTTGTTTTAATTTGCATTTCCCTGATGATATAATGTGGAGTATTCATCTGCTTTTCAGGATCTCAAAAATGTGAAGAAAAGTAGAATTTTTGTTCAAAAATTGTTTGGCTGTATCTATTTTTGACTCCTACCTTGATTCATTCAAGTGTACACCAAGTCCCTACTCTCTTCCAGCCATATGCTTGGCGTTAGAGACAACGACAAATCCAACAGCAAGGCTGCTGCCTCACGGGCTTGCAAGAATTCCCTCAGAAGGGACCACTTTCTGGCAATGGCTAATAAGCCCACAGAGATAAGAAGCACTTGTCGGTCCTTAGTTTAGAAGAAGAGTTTTTAAGATTAAACCATAAAGACAGCAGAAACCACTGCCCCTAACCATCTCTGAAAAACTCTTCAGAACAAATGGATCTTATACTGTCCTCATATGTTACTAATACGCTTTCATACCAAATCAGAATCACAAAAAGTGACAGTCCCCAAATTCTGAATAGGACATGACCGAAAAGCTTGCTTTGAAATGCAGAAAATATTGTTTTCCAGGAAAAAGGGCAACGTTTCCGGGTCAAGCCATGAAGGCTGATTTAATCGATCTAATCAATTGCTGATTTGAGATCAAGTGTAGAGGAAAAGTTTGTCCCTTCTTCTGGGGAAGGCACTAGCCAGAACATATTAATAAATGTTTAACCATGGGGTATGGTCCTTTCCACTCCTCTAACATCCCAAGGATCCCAGCTGTGACATCCACCTTGCACAGCCCAAACCTTAGCCAGAGTGCCATAAAGTCTCAAATAAAATTGCTCACTATTCTCAGTCAAAACCTCCATACCCTGAATGGCTTTCCTTTGCCTTTCTGAGGAATACAAACATTACTTTAATTGATAAGCACTTTAAGCATCCCAAATATTTTATATATTTTTAAATGGCTGCTGGTTGTCCCAGATGACTCTCCATGCCATTTTTTGCAGTGTTAACAAAGTGAAATAAAAAGTTTCAAGCAGTGTGAGCGAAGATATTTGGAGGCAAAGGAAGAAAAGGAGATAAAAATTATTAATTGTTCACTACAGTCAGATGCTATCACAGCTGATAGCACATTTAATCATCATTATCCTTTGTTTCAAGTGAGGAAATAGGTCTGCAGAGGTTAAATAACTTGCCCAAGGATACACAGCTTTAAGGGACGAAGCAGCGATTTAAACCTGGAATCCTCAATGCTCCTACAAGGGCACTCGGGTATCTGTAATATTAAACTACAGTTCTGAACTGTAGAGCCTCCACTCTTCTTATGGACTCAGCTTTTCTAAAAGCACTAAGTTTATTTTTTCTATTTTTTCCATAATGGCTCTCATGGCAGTAATAGCTGGGTGTTGGTGGTAACTGGGGGGAAGATGAAGGGGAAGGAGTCACATTGATTGTATGGGTAGACTGTTTATACCTGTGGCTTATAAGCAAATATTCTTATCACAGTTTTGAAAGAAGTCACAATAACTACAGATGGGACATGCAGACGAAAAACATTTAAAAATACTTTAAATACAAAAAATGGCAGAAAAACTCACAGGAGGCATTACTGATTTTTCTAGCCTATAACTAAAAGATGGTGTGATTTACCTCTTAGAATTCTACAGAAGAAAGATCTCATTTTCCCAGGGAGAAATTGAACCATTCTGACCTCTGGCCATGGCCATGATCCAAGCAGTTTATATAATCTCTCTGGGAAACTGGAGATAGTTCACATTTAACCTGGCAGTTACAACAAGGACCACGTCTCATGGAATTATCCACGCTTAGCTCTTCCCTGTGGCTCAAAACATTTTTGGGACATGGTAATATCAAGTTAACCCCTTACTCTGTCACATCTTATTGCTTTAAATTATTTGCCTGTTTGTTTATATAATACTCACATACTCAGACATTCCAAAAGACTATACTGTGAAAATTGTCTCCTTTGTATCCCTGTACCCCAGCTGCTTAAAGTCCTTTCTTGAAGACAACCCCAGTTGTCAATTACTTAACATGGGTTTTTTTTGTGTGTGTGAGGAAGATCAGCCCTGAACTAACATCCATGCTAATCCTCCTCTTTTTTTTTTTTTGCTGAGGAAGACCGCCTCTGAGCTAACATCTATTGCCAATCCTCCTCCTTTTTTTTTTCCCCAAAGCCCCAGTAGATAGTTGTATGTCATAGTTGCACATCCTTCTAGTTGCTGTATGTGGGACGTGGCCTCAACATGGCCGGAGAAGCCGTGTGTCGGTGTGTGGGCCGGGATCCAAACTCCGGCCGCCAGTAGCGGAGCGCACGCACTTAACCGCTAAGCCACAGGGCTGGCCCTAACATGGGTTTTAATACACTAGAATGAAACAAAATAGCAGCAGAGCGCCATTTCACACTATCCTGATTGAGACAATTATGCTTCCTGTTATGACATATATGACATCTTCTGTATTTTTGGCAATAAAGAAATCTACAAAAAACTGAAAGACAGGGTCTTAAAAAGGGAACGAGGGGCTACTTGCAATAACCTCAAAGATTGCTGAACACATTAGAAAGCATTACTTGATATTCTGAGGGCTTTTTCCAACTTCTCTTTTGAAAATAGCTTGCTTTTCTTTTAAAATAAATAATTACATTATCTAAATTAGCATAGTAATGAAAATGTCTATCTTGATCCAGCACCTGGAATATTTTAGATGCTTTGATTCGACCTGGCATTTTGTGAAACCTGTGATGCACCCTGGTAAAAAAAATGCTATTTAACCTTCTCAAGAGATGTTAACAACACAGAGGCAATACAATACAAGCTAGATCATTGTAATCTGAGGGGATCTATTTTATTTTCTCCCTTTTAAGAACATTTGGGGATAATACTTTCTTTCACTCAGATTTCCACAAGTCATAGACTCATAAAGACGACTGTATTAATGCCCTCACAAAATTGGCACTTCTATGCCTATTAAGAAACTGGTGCTTCCCAGGTGCCACGTCACACATTTCATATGAATTACACAAAGACGACTTGTGCTTTAGATCCATGTGACTCTTATATCAGAACCAAAAATAATAAGAAGTGAATGAGTGTGTGTGTGTGTGTGTGTGTGTGTGTGTGTGTGTAGGGGGATGGCAGTTATCTCCTGAATGGTGATAAGGCAGAGATGGAAATAAGGTGATTAAAGCAGGTGCTCACAGCGTATCATCTCCAATGTTTCTTACTGGCTCTGGAATTCTAGGCCATATATCCAATTCTCCTTTGATTCCATTGGGCAATTTTGCACCAGTGAAGTAATTTCTTTGTGATTCTGTTTCAGCCTAGAAAATGGTTATGCTACTAACAGAGAGAGGTGACTCAGCAAAATGATTCTAAAGAATTCTCTTCTGTCACTTGTCAACTGCCTTGCCTTCTGACTTTGAAGACAGAAGATATGAACCCCATCCCCAGAAGTTTGGAGGGACATGGAGAGGAAGGGGAAATGGAGCTGATTTTCCCCACATCCCTGAACCTTCCTACCAGTGAATCTTCTATAATAGACTCACTTAAGTTACCAAAGAAATTCTGCTGAAGATTACCCACTTCTCCAAGCCAAGCTGTGGAGGCTCCAAGGCAGATAAAGACAACCAGAGGGCAAGGAATAGGCTCCTCAGGGATATTCTTATACTAATACATTTTGATAAGGAAATGGGGAGCAAAGTTCAGTCTCCAAAGGGAAAACTGATACTCTCAGAGTTTTCTGTTGACTTCCAACCATGAGCCATGATACATATCTAAAGAACCAAACAGAAAGATACACCTAAAGGAAAACCTCAAACCTCCCCTCTAGCAGATTTTGTCTATGCCCCTACCACTGAGCAGAGGGTATAGATTCTCAAGCAGGTTCCCTTTGCCAACTTTATTTCAGACATCATTTTCTGTTTAGCTACACCGTAGTGCCAAGAGATAGCTATGTACATTTTCATTTGCTGCAATCAAAGTGCAATTGTAATTACTTATTTATGCAATTATTTGGCTAACATCTATCTCCCCTGCTAAACTGCAAGCTCCATGAGGGTGGGGACCTTGTCTATCTCACTGAGGGAGATAATTGAATTAACAGGTTTTGAATGCATGAATTTATGATCGTAATTGCCCATAGACTCCAACAGAATAGAAGCCCACCCTAGGTAGAAGGAGTCCTCACTTGTGACAATAGGTTGGTCTTCTGCTTTCTATGCAGCACATGGTTACTGAGCAGCCAAGGGGTGCAGGGCACTCTACCCCACAGACCAAAGGGGATAAGCAGTCTACACCCGCTGAGCTTATGTTATGGAGCATTTCTGAGACGACTAGACCTGAAAAAGAAGCTGATCAAGGAAAAAGGAAGAAGATGCACGTCTTTGATTTTCCTTCTTCAGAAAGGGCACGAGGGAAGAGCTGGGAGCCACACACCCTCTAGCCTGTTTTTATCTCTCCAGCCTGGCAAAGTTCAGGCAGTTCAAAGATCGCTCCAGGGTTGCTGGAGTTTTATCTTACCCTCAAGTGACTTTTTAAATTAATTGAGGCAAAGCCTGAATGGGTAACCAGAGGCCAAGTCCTATAGCTGTTTCCATGCATTTTGTCTTTCTCCAAGCACTGGATCGCAACACAGAATTAGCCGGATCCAAGCACTGCTGGTCACTACCTCGTACTCCCCCTCGGTCCCAGCACCGGGAGCCGCCGGATGGGGGGCGTGTGCGGGGCGGACCCGGGGCTCGCCCACAGCCCGGGGCCGAGTTCAACCCACCTTCCAACTCGGCAAAGCCGAGCACCACATCTGAGGCTCTGCCCTGCCTGTCTTTGACCTCCAGGGCCGTGATGGTGCAGCCCCAGGAGATGATATCCACTCTCAGTAGGTCTGACTCCAGCTGGAACTTCTCCACTGTCCCTGCCCCCAAGGGCAGGTCTCCAAACACGGATCTGGTCACCGAAACCATGGGGAAAGCTCGGGTGTGCAGCCGCTACTGCCGCCAAAGCTGGAACGACAGAAGTTTACTGGAGAAGGGGCGGGACACGGCTCAGACTCCTCCCCTTCCTTGCCTGGATTCAGAGGGTGACCACTCCTGCAAAAAATATCCCTTGTGGCCTTTCTAAATCATTCCTTGGCATGAGGGTGACGTGAAGGCAAAATTTCCAGCCAGGCTTGCAGTTCTTTTCCTTTGTTAACCTTGGCTGCATTGCATGTTGGGTACGGTAGTCTTTGGAAAGTGAAATTGCATTTTGGGGCCTGTAGTCTTTCTAAACCTAAATCCTGAATCTGAAGGGTTCTACTGCCTTCTCTGGCACGTGGTTCTCAACATGCAATGAGCTGTTCATTAATATTGGTGAGCTGTTCATTAATATTGGTGGCTGACTTTTTTTGTGTGTGTGTGAGGAAGATCGGCCCTGAGCTAACATCTGCCAATCCTCCCCTTTTTTTGCTGAGAAAGACTGGCCCTGGGCTAACATCCATGCCCATCTTCCCCTACTTTATATGGGGAGCGGCCACAGCCTGGCTTAACAAGCGGTGGGTCGGTGTGTTCAGGGGGATCCGAATCTGCGAACCCCTGGCCTCTGCAGCAGAGCGTGCGCACTTAACCGCTGGCGCCACGGGCCAGCCCCAAGGTGGCTGACTTTCGAATAAAATGTCAGAAAATGCAGAGAGCAGAATTAGAGATGGTGAAACAGATCTTGGGGAGAGATTCTGGTTTTAAGTTAACTTTTTGATCCAGAGGAGAAAGAAGTACAGAGGTAGTTTCGAGAAGGGGTAAATAATTGTAGGCTTCTCTGCACACTGACTGAAGATCCATCCTGTTCGTCCCATACAGTGAAGCTCTGCACATGTTTCTGCTGGAACCACTGCCCAGAGGGTCTCGACTGCAGGCTGGAGTAGCAGCCTAGACGAGGTCAGGTGTAGACGGATTAGGGCCTAGTTATATGGAGGTGATCAGAGACAGCCTCTGACTTTTCATTTCTTCAGGAGACTGGGAAATGGCCTTGGGTATCTACCCCTTCTTGTTCCTGCAGTTCAAATTTCCTTTAAGAAGGAATTAAAAGGGGGCTGGCCGGTGGCGCAAGTGGCTAAGCGCGCGCTCCGCTGCGGCGGCCCGGGTTCGCCGGTTCGGATCCCAGGCGCACACCGACACACTGCTTTGCATGCTGTGGCGGCGTGCCATATGAAGTGGAGGAAGATGGGCACGGATGTCAGCCCAGGGCCAGTCTTCCTCAGCAGAAAAAGGAGGATTGGCGGATGTTAGTACAGGGATGATCTCACGAAAAAAAAGAAGGGATTAAAGGAACAAATATTTATTACGGTCCTCATAAGTGCCAGGTACTGTGCTTTTATTATCTCCTTTCACAAACAGAAAAAGGCTTTAAGTATGTACTGTTGGGAGAAGAAAGACACTGAGGTCGTTGAGACTTTAGTGTGCCTCAGAATTATCTGAAGAGATTTTAAATGCATATTCCCAGGCCCATGCCTGGAATTTCTGATTATGTGAGTCTAGGGTGAGACTTAGGAATCTGCATTTTTCACAGGTTCCCTGTGTTATTCTAATGCAGATTATCTAGGAGCAGACTTTGAGAAATATTGCTCTAAGTTTTGATAACTAATCTCAGATATTTTCCCTTGAAATAGGCTCTGATGGCAGAGACTAAGCTAGAACTACTAAGGGACTTAATAGAATTGTCAGATAAAATACGGGAGCCTGTGTATTTCTTTGCTAAATCTGGCAACTCTAGACAGTGCTGGGCCTAGGAAGGGGGAGGATGCTGGAAGCCTGAAGACATGTTTTACTCGACCATCTGCATACTCATCTTGTCTTTGCTTGCTGCTGATTTTGGTTTGGTTTCTACGTACTTCAGAGGGGATCCAACTAGACTGTGGTGAGTGCTGAAATGCATTTATGATTAGGAAATTAGTAGAATTGGGATCATGTTCCTGGAATCAGATGCTAATGAAACATAATAGCTGTCTCTCAGCCCTTTCTGTCTGTGTAGTTTGAAGGAATATTTAGCATTCTTGTCACAAAGCCTCAATTCTCATTCACGAATTCTGATAGCAAAGGAAAAAGGGAGCTTGCAACAGGCTTCAGTGAAGCACAGCCTATAATAACAAAAAGACCCCAACAAGTCAAATTACAGACTGCGCCACACTCCTACAGTAATGGATAGGCACTCTTGTGTGCTGCTTCATCAGAAATTCTCATAAGCTCTGCAACTCTCATCAGCCCACTTAACATTTATGGCTGATTCATACACAAGCCCTTTTGGCAGTGCTGTGTTAGCAAGGATATCTTAGAATCTCTTCTGTGAGCAGGAAGACTGCATTTTCTTTTCTCAGCTGCCAGTTCTCAATGTTCTGCCAAGCTCATGTTGTCACAGAAAGAAATAAATGCATTTGAACCGCCAAAGCCAAGTGTCGCTAGGGGAGGTCTTGTAGCTCGGCTTGGTAGAAAATGAAACACGCCGTGATGTTTCTCTAAGATGTACACTTCTTGATTTCATTTTCCTTTCTCTTGAAGCGTTTAACATATTGTCTCAAATAGGACTACATTGTGTTAAGTCAAGCTGTCAGCCACAAAGTTGATTTTTCTTACAAAAATATCCCATTTTCCTAGTCCTACAGTGATACTCTAAAGGAATACTTGTGCACTTAAAAAAAAAAAAGAAGCCTAAATCTAAGGGAATATTCTCCATCCCCAAGGTTGGCTTAGATCAGAAAAGAGGTAGTTATCTTGAAAATGAAACATTGTGAAATTCTAGGAAGTATTTATTTTTATTTTGGAGATAGGGGCTGAGGGTGAGGTTATAAGGTAAAGGAAGTAGGAATTGTGACATTTTGGTCAAAAAGGAGTTACGTAAAGTGGATACCTTTTCTTTCAGCCTGAGAGTGAGGTATTAGGGTGGACAGGTGAAGGTCTGTCCCCTTCTCAGCTGGAGTTAGTCCCCAAAGCTGAGTGCCTGAGGAGTTAGGAATGAGGAAATCTGAGCCCTTGGACCTGCACCCCACCGCCTCATTCCACACAGAAACTGCAGGTGTGCTGGTCCTGGGACACGTCAGACCCTGAGCCCATGAAGACAGCTCCATACCATTAAGCTGTTGACTTAAGCTATTATATCTCAGAGAGAGAAGTCTCTGAGATATAATAATAAAACCAACTCATAATACCTCATAGTTTGTCAATAAAGAGACCTAGAATAGATTCTCTTCAGTCAAGTTGATACATTACCACCCTCCTGTTTTCTTTCTCATTGCTCTGAACTCCAAACGTGTTTGTTGTCAGTTCTCTTCATTGGGCACTCAGTATGTATTGTCTTAGATCATTCTTTATCTTTCCATGAATACATTTTGTTGTTGTTATTGTTTACTCAACTATTGGCTCCCTGACTCAATATTTTGACTTACATACTTTTTGTAACCCAAAGAATATTAGACCTCCCCCCACCCCAAGCCCCAGTAGATAGTTGTATGTCATAGTTGCACATCCTTCTAGTTGCTGTATGTGGGGCGCTGCCTCAGCATGGCCAGAGAAGCAGTGCATCAGTGCGTGCCTGGGATCAGAACCCAGGGCCGCCAGCAGTGGAGTGTGCGCACTTAACCGCTAAGCCACGGGGCCGGCCCCAGATGTGGTTTCAAATGAAAACTACTTGTATCTGAAAGCCAGAAACACCTGGGAGAATACTATCAAGTTCATGAGAGGCAGAATTCTTCACAGTTCAATTCAACACTGTTTCATCGACAATTTTGAGCAGCTGCTGAGGAAGGCATTAGGGGGGCGGGTGAGAAGTTGTTGAGGAAGAAGGGTGAAATTTTACTGTATGACATATTGTTCATTCATCAAATATTCAATGAGTATGTGCCAGGCACTGTACTAAGTGCTGGTTGTACATTGATAGGCAAAACATGATCCCTGCCTTCGAAGAGTTTACAGTCTAATGTGATACAATGTTCGTCTCTATTCTCCATAAAAACTTCAGTAAAATCTTCAAAATTCATTACCAGTCAATGCTGAATGAAACAAAGTGCTGTGACTGGCCTCCAGGTAGTTGTAATTTCAGGGCTGCCCAAAGATGATCAGCCATATCGGGATTATTTTAGAATTCCCTAGCACCAAGCACAGTAACTGGCAATTTTAGATGCTCAATAAATAATTATTGAATGAATACATGACACATTCATATGCACAATGTTGTGGTGGAGAATTGGCTCTGGTGTCAGATGAACTGGGTTCAAGAACTACCAGAATTTACTGGCTGGGCAATTTGTTCAATCACACCTCAGTTTCCCATTATAAAATGGGAATAATATCACATGATTCGCCCATCCAATTGTTTATTAACTGATTGTTAAAAGTTTACTGGGTACTTGGGCCGGCCCGGTGGCGCAGGCCGTTAAGTGCACGCGCTCTGCTGTGGCGGCCCGGGGTTCGCAGATTCGGATCCCGGGTGCGCACCGACGGACCACTTGTCAAGCCACGCTGTGGCGGTGTCTCATATAAAGTAGAGGAAGATGGGCATGGATGTTAGCCCAGGGCCAGTCTTCCTCAGCAAAAAGAGGAGGATTGGCAAATGTTAGCTCAGGGCCAATCTTCCTCACAAAAAAAATAAATAAATAAAGTTTACTGGGTACCATGATAAACACCCTTATGAGTTAGGCACTATTATCTTGATTGTTAAAAGTTTACTGGGTACCATGATAAGCACCCTTATGAGTTAGACACTATTATCTGATATAGAAATTGAGACTTAGAGAGGTTAAGTGACTTGTTCAAGGTCACACGGTTAGTAAATCGAGAAAGCAAGATTTTTTGTTTTTCTTTTGTGAGGATGATCAGCCCTGTTTCTGGAATTAGGTCACACTGGGCTCAAGAAGGCATTGCAGGCGCCGACCCGGTGGCATACTGGTTAAGTGCGTGCGCTCGGCTGCTGGCGGCCCAGGTTCAGATCCCGGGCGCACACCGATGCACCACTTGTCAGGCCATGCTGTGGTGGTGTCCCACATAAAGTGGAGGAAGATGGGCATGGATGTTAGCTCAGGGCCAGTCTTCCTCAACAAAAAGAGGAGCATTGGCGTGGATGTTAGCTCAGGGCTGATCTTCCTCACAAAAAAAAAAAAAAAAGAAGAAAAAAGGCATTGCAAGGCCCAGAGTTCCATGCTCCACTTTGGTGGCCCAGGTTTGCGGGTTCAGATCCTGGGCGCAGACTTATTCCACTCACCAGCTGTGTTGTGGCGGTGTCCCACATACAAAGTAGAGGAATATTGGTACAAATGTTAGCTCAGGGTGAATCTTTCTCAGCAAAAAAAAAAAAAAGAAGAAGGCATTGCATTCACTTACAGTAGGTAAAGAAGAGTGCAAGAAGACCCAGTCCTTGACACTCACAGACCTTGGAAACGAGGCACTCATCACATCTGGGCCTGTTATATGTTTCTTTCTTTATTTGTTCTTATGTCTCCTGCCAAGAAAATGGAAGCTCCAAGAGAGCGGGAACTTTCACTGCTATTTCCCGGTACCTAGAACATATTAGTAGGTCACCAAAAAATATTTGTTGAATAAATGTTTGCATGCTAGAAAGGATGTGAAACACCTCTCCTACAAAGCTGGTGAAAGTCGCAATTGATAAAACCACTTTGGAAGACAACTTGTCAATAACTTATAAAGTCAAATTGCACATAACTCAGTAATGGCCCAGGACCCAGCAATTCCATTCCTTGGAATATACCCTAGATGTTCTTTTGCATATGGGCATAAGAATATTTATAGCAGTATTATGTGTATGACTAAAAATTTGGAAACAACCTAAGGTCCATCAATTGAAAAATGGATAAAAAAATTGTGGTATATCTATGTAGTGGAATATGATGTAACAGGAAAATGAATGCACTAGGGCTCCACAGGTCCTCAGGTGTGAATTTCATAATTATGATGTTAAGGGAGAAAAAAGCAGTGGCAAAAGGAGGCATATATATCATTTATATCAAATACAAAAAATTGCAAAACAAGCTAGATCTCCCTAAATTTAAGCCATTAGTCCAGGGTCATTTTGCTTGGGAAGTTTTAGAGCTAGGATTTGAACCCAGGGCACTTTCCACTATTATCATTCTGCCTCTGGTAAGCATTGATAGTCAGCCATGTATTAGACCCCCATAGTGCTCTGGAAACCCTGTAGATTGATCTTTCCTTAGTCTGAGTCAGCAGTGGTGCCAAGGGAGTGGCTTGAGGTGAGGCGGGGGAGTGTCTTTTCTTTCCCTCATTCTTTGATGTGAATAATAGATCTTTAATAAATTTCATGTAAAGCAGCTTCAAAAAAGTCCCTCTTCCATTCTCTCTGACTTGATTGTGGCACCTATTTATAGAAATTCTGGAGCCACAACTGTCCTGAGCACATTCTTTGCTTTTATATAGACTAGATAGTACTTCTAGGCGTCCTTTGTGACAGTAATACTTTCAAGAGTCAGAACTCTTTTATTTCTGGAAGGTGTAAACCAACTCAAACTTGGCTTAGGCAAAAAAGGGAATTTATTGGTGCACATAGTGAAAAGTCAGGGATGGATCTACCTTCAGGCATGGCTGGATCTGGGTTAAAACTATGTTAGCAGGACTTGGTGTTTCTCTTCCCCTTGGTTCTGTTTTCCACTGCGTTGGCCCTATTTTCAGGACTGCTCTTTCTACGTATGATTTCTAGCATCCGCAGGCTTATGTTATCCTATAATAGCAATCTCAGTATAAAGCAAGCTTCATATTCCCAGTGGTATCAACAAAAGTCCCAGTATTGAATCTCACTTGGTCATGTGCCCTTCTTTTTTTTTTTTTTCAAGATTTTATTTATTTATTTTTTCCCCCCAAAGCCCCAGTAGATAGTTGTATGTCATAGCTGCACATCCTTCTAGCTGCTGTATGTGGGCCGTGGCTTCAGCATGGCCGGAGAAGCGGCGCGTCGGTGTGCGCCCAGGATCCGAACCTGGGCTGCCAGCAGCGGAGCGTGCACACTTAACCGCTAAGCCATGGGGCCAGCCGCTCATGTGCCCTTCTGAACCAATTACCTGGTGCTTGGTAGGGAAGAGTCAGCCTCACCCAATAATAAGGATTGGAAGAGTGGGGAGGGGTAATTCCCCAAGGGAATATCTGGATGCTGTTCCCAAAGAGAGAATGGATGCTGATCAGGCAAAAATAATGTACCCAACGAAAAGAGCAGAGGAGCTAATTTTATCACAGTGTTGGAAGTTGGAAATAAGAAATAACTAAACAGGGAATTCTTGTAGAAAGATCAAGCATTTAGAATATTTTGACACATCAAAATACCTATGTGTCACAAAGAGCTTTCAACATTTTGTCAGTGGTTCAGTAGCAGGTGTTGCCACATCCTCACTTCTATTCTTGTTTGTCTGCTTTGGTCTCCTGATTAATGTGGTAGTGATGCAAACTTGCTTGAACCTTTCTCAACATTTTCAATTACCCTGCTGTTTTTCAAAGGACAAGAGCTGCCAACATTCTAGAAAGAATGTTAGCTCAGATCCAGCCCAGCCTGAAGCAGATTCATCCTTGCTTTGCCTGAGGACAAGGCAGATAAGGGAACTGCTCTCCAAGTGTATCTGGACTTCATTCCTCATAATATGGAATCTTACGCAAAAAGCATGGGTCAATATAATTCTTGGCAGAAAGCAACATTTTAGGCAACATTTTTAAATTGTCTTACTCAAATAATTGGGGAGAATTTGCTCTCATGATTTTGCGAGCCTGATTCAGTAATCTTTGACTCAGTCCCTTCGATATCTGCTAACCATGGGAACCATAGTGTGATCTTTTTAATACTTACATGAGACTTGTTCAAGTCCCAAGTAGCACACACTTCTCACTTTTATAATTTCTTGCTTTTGAGTGGATTATATTTGGCTCAGCTTGAATGTAAAATTTTTGACAAGATGTAATATGCATGTTTTTTTGCCAAATCAGGACTTTGAAAAGTTACTTTTTGATTAGTTAGGATTGGGTTTGGCTGCCTGTAACAGAGATCTAAAATAACAGTGGCTTAAGAGAGATACAAGTTGATTTCTTTCCTAAAAACAGTTCAGAGGTAGGTATGTCAGGTTCTGGGATTTTACCCTACTTGCAAGCTAATAAATTACTGTTTCACAGATGCTGGCTGAAGATACAAGATTCCTGGATCTGAGACAAAGGACTTATTACTCACTGCATAGCAAGTAGCATGCACATCATATTGGTGCTGGTTCCCCATGCCCCAAGACCCATGGAGGCAACATGGAGGGACCAAGATAGACTCTCTACGCACATTGGGTTTGTATTACAACTGGAATCTACCACTTTTATAATGAGTGATAATGATGCCTGCTCTCTGTCTGGGAGAAGATGTTACCTCATCCCTTAAGCCTGCTCACTGAAAACTCAACCTTGAGAAATGGCCGGCTAAAGAGCAGTCAGGGACTTGCATTCTTGGCACACCCAAAAAGGATTTTCAGGGATGCTCAGAGCCCTGGTGGATTGGTTCTCTCAACAAGTGGTCCAAGGTTAGTATGGCAGTTCTGCTCAATTTGGTCATCTGGGACCTAGGCTCCCTCTAACTTGTTGCTTCACCATCTGTAGGGTATGGCCTAAAGTCCACTTGGCCAAGGAGGTATGCCACATGTCCACATTTAGAGCAGCAAGGTGGAGGAGAGGAGGCAGGAAGAGGGAATGTTGGAGAAGGGGTAGGCCCCCTCCTTTTGAGGACACATGCTGAGAGTTTCACACATTACTTCTTCTCATATCCCATTGGCCAGAACTTATTCACATAATCATATCAAACTCCAGGGTAGGTTGGGAAATGCATAATCTTTATTCTAGGGGTTCCATTAATGTAATATCAAGAAGAAGACATTGGAGCATAAGTAGCACTCTGTTACATTCTTTACTAAAAGTTGGTAGTATTTCAATAAATACTTTCCAGGGACCTTGGAGGGTTGCTAATAGCCACCTTTTTCCTCCCATCCTTTGTACATAATGAGAATCTGAGTCTGTGGCTTGGGTGTGTACTGGTTGCAGCCAGATACCTATGAGCACACACCTGGGATGGGACTACAGGTTCAGATACACTTCATGCACTGCCCAAGGTGAGAACACAAAGGAGTCAGATGATTTCCAGGGATCTGGAAGAAAACAGGTATTTTACTCAAGATGATGGTGCATTTGTGATTGTGGAGCAAGAGATTCCAAGGATCAAAGTGGTGATGAAGTTCAGGGCAGGCCTCCCCAAGATGCGCCACTCTGGGATCAGATTATTTTGAGCCAAAGACAATAAAGGCTCAGAAGACTCTGAAAGAAACTTTGACCTCCCCCCTAGAAGGCCTGTCCCCTGAACAGGCCAACACCATGGATAACTCTGGGTATGATAGACCTAGACCAGGAGGGTCCTTGCTAAGCCCATTCTTATCAAACTCCTGTTTACCAAACATTTACATTCATAAAGGAAATCTCTATTTGTAAAGGTATCTCCCTCTCTGTACCAGGAAGAAGGGGAGATGACCTTATCCCTAGAAACTCTTATCAATGCAGAAGGCAGGTGAGGACTTAAATCTGCATGCTCTTGTTTACTGTGCTAACTGCCCCCACCCCCAACATCCTCCTTTGTCTTTACCTGAATATGCTATTTAAAGATGAGAACCTCCGCCATTTGTCGAGTTACCTAGTTTTTGCGGGTCTCGCCCAAGTATATATGTTATAAAGCTTTGTTTGATTTTCGCCTGCTATTCAGTCTCATATCAGTTTAATTTGTAGCCTAGCCAGAAAGGACCCAGAGTGGGTAGAGGATAGTCTTCCTTCCCTATAGTGGCAAGGTGAAAGAGCTGTAGTTGGAGAGGTTCATTACGCCCAGAGGATGGGTGGTGCAGAGTGGGAACTCTTTTGATAGTGATGGGTTTGTCTGATAGTGATGGGTTTGTCTGATAGTGATGGGTTTGTCGATGGAGGAAGAGCCCAAGCCACACAGGATTTCCCCCCAACCCTCACAGAACTGGCTCGGATGAAGGACATGGAGAACCCCAAGTCAGTCAGCCCAAGACATGGGCTATTTGAGCCTTGGAAGAGGAGAATGAGCCAGAGTTGGAGGGAGGGGTTTTTAGGGGCCAGTGTTGACCAGTATAATTACAGTAAGGAATTTTCTGGGACCAAGTGACTGGGAGCTGCCTGGGGTACTATCCCAAGTAGTGCCCAGCTGGGATCCCTGAGGTTCACCTTGCAGCTAGTAAGTGCTTTCCACTAGTTAATGGTGGCTGTGCAGTATAGCCCTCTAGTCCCAGGGAAACATCCCCTTATGGATGACTTGAGCCTCTGCTCAAAGTGGAAGCACTTGGCCAGTTCATTCCACTTGGACTTTTACAGCACATTGGGCCTCAGCCATGTCCCTTGATTTTGTGCCATCTCTTACCAAATTGACCATGTCTCCCTCCCTGCAGGTGGGGGAGACAATCACTGACAAGGTTAATTTTGTCCTGAACAGGGTCCTAGCAGAGGAAGTCCTTGTCAAAAATCACCACATATTTAAAAAAAGACTAAGAATGAGGCTTCTTTGAATGGTTTCAGGTATGCCAGCAGGTATACCAAGATGGGTGGTATTGATTGATAAAACTTGATGGCTTCTCTAGGAGGAGAGGGAAAAGAAGGCAAGGAAGGGAGGGGTTGAATTTTAACAACAAATGCTGGGATGGCAGCACAGCTGGGACCTGAGGCATGAGGCCAGGATACAAAGGCTTATCAACAAAGTCTTCACCTGGACTCCTGGGGCATATTCTAGTGAAAATGGCTGAGTGAGTTTATTGCAGCAACATTGGGGCATGAAGAAAGGCTTGACAGTACTGACAAATAGCCAAGAGGAACTAGGGCAAAGAATCTAGCTGGATGGAAGGGGTCTGGCAGATACCATATGACCAGGCTCAAAAGGTTGAGAGGCAGCTCAGGTGGGATCCACTCAGAATCAAAGTGGTTAGTGAGTCCATAAGATGATTCCAACAAATGGGCTTACACCCTATTATAGAGCAGGCCCTTTGCTCCCTGGCTTGTTGGAGACTGTCCCCTGGCTGTGGTGTGGATTACAGTCAGCAGATCAGAGGCCTGTAGGCAAATTCTGCCCTCCCTTGGGTAGGCTTGAATGGGGAAAATTTAAGCCCCACTTCTACTCCTCATCAAAAGGTTAACGCTGAATTTAGGTCAGAGAATTGCAGCAGAACTGCCCGTTTCTTCTGGGTTTAACCACATTCTTTAAAGAAGTGTGGTTGTACAAGGGCCAGGTGAAGTCAGGAAGAGACAAAATGTGACAGGGCCCCTGTGCAGTTTTTTCTGACACCATTTCTGACACTAAGTATGTGTTGTTTTTACACACACCAACCAATTCTATGATACCAATTGGGTGCCCAACAATTCAATTGAACTCTGACACTATCCACCTAGCGTTAGGGTCAGATCTAATGAGTTGAAGGGCTCAGTCCCACAAGACTGCCCCTGCTTCAGACACCAGCCACAAACGGGAGGCTTGGGCTACCCACACTTCTGCCCAGCTGACTACAAATTTGGGAGTTCCCATGAGCTCCCTTCAGATTTGCTAATTTGCTTGAGTGATTCACAGAACTCAGGAAAACACTTTACTTACATTTACCGGTTCATTGTAAAGAATATAACTCAGGAACAACCAAATGGAAGAGATGCACAGGGCAAGTTATGGGGATGGAGGTGGGGGGTGGCGATTGGCACAGAACTTCCATGTTCTTTCCTGTTGTGCCATCTTCCCAGCACAAGAATGTGCCCACCGCTGGCCTGGTGGTGTAGCGGTTAAGAGCGCGTGCTCCGCTGAGGTGGCCCGGGGTTCAGATCCTGGGTGTGAACCAATGCACCACTTGTCAAGCCATGCTGTGGCGGCGTCCCATATAAAGTGGAGGAAGATGGGCATGGATGTTAGCCCAGGGCCAGTCTTCCTCAGCAAAAAGAGGAGGATTGGCAACAGATGTTAGCTCAGGGCTGATCTTCCTCACACAAAAAAAAAAATAATAAGATTGTGCCCATCAACCTGGAAGCTCACTGAACCCATCTTTTAGGAGTTTTTATCAAGGTTTCGTTAGGTAGCGATGATTAATTAAATCACTGGGCATTGGTGGTTGAACTCAATCTCTATCCCTCTCTCCTCCCAGAGGTCAGGGGATGGTGCTGAAAGTTCTTTTTTTTGGTTTGTTTTTTGCCTGGGATCCGAACCTGCAAACCCCGGGCCGCCCAAGCAAAGCGCTCGCACTTAACTGCTGCGCCACCGGGCAGCCCGGTGCTAAAAGTTCTAATCCTCTAATTCTTTGGTTGATTTTTCTGATGACCAGATTCTGTCCTGAAGCCCTCCCAAGGGTTATCGTATCAGCACAAGACACTCTTATCACTCAAGACACTCATCACTCAAGAGATTCCAAGGGTTTGGGGAGATCTGTGCCAGGAACTAGAGACAAAGACCAAATTTTTTTTATTATACCACAGCCACCACCTAGGCCCCACTGCCCACTCTGTCTTCAGACAATAACCAGGTCAAGGAGGAGGAGGAGGAAAGAACTTCCGGATAGGGCAGTGATTCTCAAACTTTGGCATACATTAGAATATTCTGGGGAGCTTAATAAAAATATAAATTCCTGGGTCTGATTCTCAGTAACTCAGTGACTCTCAATCACTGAGGAAGGGACCTGGGTATCTATATTTTTAACAAACTCCCTAAATGATTTCCGTGCTCACTGAAGTTTGAGAACCATGGAGTAAGCGTTTCCTTGAGTCTCTGCCACCCCCAACACCATTCCTTTCCAGAAGCATGTCCAATCATGCCCTGAGGGAAGAGCCCTAAGTCTGACTGCTGGTTAGGATCTTCCTCTGCCTTAAGGACAAGGAAGAATTACAATCGAGTACAGAGGATTCCTAGGTGAAGCAGATCTTTAGGATCCCAGAAATTCTGCCTCGAGTTGGAATCAGAAACTCAGAAAAAGGAATGAGAATTAACATTGATTAGTGTCTGCTGTGTGTCAGGAGATGTGCATTTTAGGCCTTTTCATGTGGTTTATCTGTGAGGGAGGTATAACTGTTGCTATTTCATGGTTGAGAAAACTGAGACTTAGAGAAGACTGAGGCTGAGGTGGCATGGCTGGTATTTAAACTCGGGCTTGCCCGGCTCCAATATCTACCTCAAAATGGTAAGTAATTAAAAGGGAACATGTCGAGCCGGTGTGACTTGGTTGTGAGCTGGAGTCACTGCAGCCACAGTACAGAGTGTCAATGCTCCATAATCATTGCTATGGAAATGGCAGTGCTGACAGGGCAGCTCTGCGCTGCCGAGCGTGAAAAGCGTCAGCCCACAGATGCTCCTTACTGAAGCAGCTACTTCCTCAGAGCCTCCCTGGGAAATCACTAGTCCTGCTGAATGTTTTCCTGTCTTTTTGCTGAACTCAAATTCCTGAAGCAGAGCCCAGCTGACAGTTCTGGAAATTGCTGGGATCTATACATCTCATGCTGAATCTAGCTAGCTTGTGCCTCTTCTGGCATGATGAGTGTGCCCTGGATGGTTCTATGGGTCTAAGTCCTGTCTGTAAGCCCAGGGCAGGCCTGATGGGACAGCAGCCTTTCCCTTCAGGGTTAGGGTGGACGGAGACAGGCTGAAATAGGAAAGGTGTCACCCAAGGCTTTTCGAAGTCAGCCAAGTTCAAATTCAATGGGAACAGTGAAGAAATAAACAGGAGAGGGAATATAAAAATCAGCAGCCAGAACTTTAAGAGTAGGTCAGAGGGAAGTGGACTAGGTGATGGAAAGTGGATTGGGGATGAGTCATTGAATGGACAGCTTGGCCAACACACTTGGAGTATGTCGTGGGGCAGGCACAGTAGCTTAGAGAAATATGTGCACCTGGCCAGGCTGTATTTTACTTCCATGTAGGTTCTTGTCCATCTTTTTTTTTTTTGTGAGGAGGATCAGCCCTGAGCTAACATCCATGCCAATCCTCCTCTTTTTGCTGAGGAAGACTGGCCCTGGGCTAACATCCGTGCCCATCTTCCTCCACTTTATATGGGACGCCGCCACAGCATGGCCTGACAAGCAGTGCGTCTGTGCGCGCCTGTGATCTGAACCCTAGGCCGCCAGCAGCAGAGGGCGTGCACTTAACCACTATGCCAGGGGGCCGGCCCCTCATTTTATTTCTTTAAAGAGGGGTTATCCTTTTCCAGTGCCAGTCACTAGTACTGAAAAACTGGCGATGATGAATTAATAATCAAGGGCCATTTGATGAGTGTGGATTGGAGCAAAGAGCTGGAGAGTCTTGGGCCAGGGCCAGGCTCAAAGAAATGTACCTGCTTCACAAGTGGGAGTTATCTCTGATGACCAGATTGCTGATGTCCCCTGGATTCAGCACCTCCCATGGACGGTGCCGGATAAAATCAGACAACGTTTGCATTTTTGACTTTGCTTTTTCTACGCTTCTGTATCAGAGTCGCATAATTTAACTTGTGCTACAACTTTCTTGTGCAGAGAAAAAGGATTTTCCTTTTGTTTTGCCCATAACTGGTCTGGTCTTCTCTTGAGTTCCCACCTACTTGCTTGGTTGTTGCTGTTGGTGGTGGTGATTAGCTAAACATCTGATCTGGTTTAAAGCACGGTAATGCTAAGTGAAATGATCCCTTTAGGTACAGTAAAAGATAAATTGAGGCATATTAAACATTTTAAGAGTTTATTTGAGCAAAAAGTGATTTGAATGGGCAGCACCAAACTGGAAGCAAGGGAGAGACTTTTATAAAGAAAAGGCAGAAGCAAAGTGAGGAAATTATTGATTAGCTCTATCTTAAAGCCTAATTGGCTGTTTGTGATTGGTTGTCCTTAGGTTTCACTTTCATTACCTTGAGGCATTTACAGGCTTAGATTTTGGTTTGCTTACATAGGCCGCCACGGCATTAGAGCCACCTCAGTCTAAGGGCCTCCTTGTTTAATTAATTTAACAGGTGTGTTCAGTTTCACTTGGATAAAAATACTATAACTCGCAGATAACCTCCCCCGCTCCCTGCTTCTTTTCCTAACATGGTGAGCAGGATATGGAGAAGAGGGAGGGGTGTGGTTTACAAGTCTTTGTCACAGCAGGAAGAGCCAGGGTTCTCGGGCTGGAGGTCCTCTGCCTCCTCTGCTCCCTTGTCCACCTGTTTGCTGCGTGCTCTGCTGGCTTCTGAAGCTGCAGCCTGCAGCAATTAACACGTGGCCCTTAACAGCCTTGGCAGTACTTCCTGGGAACACTGACTCCCTCTCCCTTGTAGAGTTGGCCTCCCCTCAGCTCCCTCTGACTGTGGACTATGAGCCTCTGTTTTGTCCTCCATTGGCCCCTGCCCTGGGGGTCCACTGCAGCTCTTGCAGTGGGGTCATCTCTTTGTTCAAACCCTTATCCTCTCTCATTGGTTCTGTTGCAATAGTCTCCAAATAGTCTGTCTACCTGTGGCCTCCTCCAATCTCTTTTTCTTTCTAAAACACTCATATGATATGTCATTCCCTTCCTTCAGAACCTCTAAGAGCTTCCTGTTTTCTATAGGATAAAGTTTAAACTACTTAGTCTGGTACACAAGACTCTAAACAATTTGGCCTCAAGTTGCTTTCCAGCATCATCTCCCCTTCTCCGGCCTCACGTGCCCATCTAACACATCATGTCCTTTCATGCCTCTGAGTTTATGTATTCATTCTGCCTGGATTCTTCTCTCTACATTCTTTAAGGCCTAGCTCAAATGCTTCTCTGTGAAACAATTTTTTCTTTTTCTTCATCTTTGCACAGATCTCTAGTATGGCACTTATCTTATTAAATCTATAAGGAAGATAAAATATTTTAAATTAAACTTAAAGGCTTAAGGAAAATTTATGTCTTCAATAGAACATATGATAATTTAAACTCCAGTTAACTATAAATGGTGTTTTCTGTGCACAACAAGCAGCTTCTGAACATTAAAATAAACCCACTTTGACACTGACATATTTAAATAATTTTTAAATATGAAAGTCTCATAATTGGCTTGTTAGGAGTGCTTTTGGTTGCAAGTAACAGGATACCTGTTTGCAACAGCAAGTAAAGGTAGGTTAACAAAAGAGAATTTTCTTTTTCTTACATAATGAGAAGTCCAGAACTGAGCAGTCCAGCACTGGTACAGCTGCTAAGAAATGCTGACAAGGACCAAGCCTCTTTCAGGCTTTCTGCTCCACCTTTCTCAGCTTATAGGCTTTTATCCTATGCTTGCCACCTCATATCACCAACTGGCTGTTGCATCTCCAGCCCTCATGTCTGCTTTCTAGGCAGGAAGGAGGCAGAGACAACAGGGACAAAAGGGGCAACAGGACTCTGCCAGTTGTTTCAACTCTTTCATCAGGAAAGTAAAACTTCCCTGGAGACTGTATCTGAGAGAGCTCTGCTTACATTATATTGGCCAGAACTGAATTATATGGCCGCCCCAACAGCAAAAAAAGGAAAATTGAGTATTTTGCTTTCCAGCCTCTATAGTGGAAAAGGGTGAGAGAACAGGACATTGTGAATGGCTTTTGGGTTGCCAATCCCCAGTGAGTATCACAGGGTTCTATTGGGTTAGATTATTCACGAGATATGTTATAAAGAAGGACTTTGATGGGAGGTGGGGAGAGAGAATGGTGGAATGCTAGGATATATGGATTGGATCAAAGCATGCAGGTATTGTTTCCTGGTTTTAACACTATAGCAAAGAGATTACTCAAATCCCAGAAACCTCTAACTTCTCTTTATGCCACTCTTCTCTCTTTCAGGTTCCTCCTCGAGAATTAAAAAAAAAAAAAATTCTTTATTGAGATAATTTGCAAACCATAAAATTCATCCATTTAAAGTATACAATTCCACGGTTTGGGAATATTCACAGAGTGGTGCAGCCACCACCCAAATCTAAGTTCAGAACATTTTCATTATCCCAAAAAGTAACCCCCTACCCAATAGCAGTCACTCTGCTCCCCACCTCAGCCCCCCAGGCCTAGGCAACCATTAATTTACTTTCTGTTTGAGAACAAATGTTTGCAAGGGTAATTTTCTGCTGGAAAGTCAGTAGAAAGCACTATAAAAATGAGCTTCAGGGTAGGTAATTAGCTTTAAATATATCACGAAAGGCGATGCCTCTGCTGTGGTAGTTTTTTGCATAGGAACTGGTTCAGAATCGCACTCGGGGAAAGCAGAATTTTTAAGCACCTCAACTCTTTCTTCATTTTGTCCTAAAGAATGATGCTGTTTTCTAATTCTTTTCTGTCTTATATTTCAGCCTTTCTTAAAGGTAAGTGAGATTTATAAAGACATAAGGTTACAAAACTCAAAATTCAAGCTCAAAGTCTCATTAGTGGGAAGGTTTTAATTAAAAAAAAAAAAAAAATTTACCCAGGGCCTGAGGAGGCCAAACCAGCTGCTGATTGACAGTGATGACTGGCACCAGGTGCCTTTTCTTCTGCACTGGTACGGGTGCAGCCCCGTCCCACTTTCAGTGTTATTTGCAAGAGATAATATCATTTATCTACTGAAATGAAAATGAGTAAATGGGCCTAAGACTCGGAGTAATTGCTTTCATTATTGCTTGCAACATTCCCTCTAACTGTCATATCCTGCTCTACTTCAGACCTGTTGTATCTAGATGAGAGAGAAAACAGGAAACAGGGCAGAGTTTTAGCACAGGCAAACAACTATCACTACGGAGTGCCAGGGCCAGGGCTTTCTGATCAGAGGTTTGAGGAACTATGGAAAGAAACAAAAAATTTGTGCCAAATAATACTGAAAAAAGAAAAATTGTGCCCAAGCAGAAGTGAGGGAACATTTCAGCGAGCCAGCCTTTGATACTGGGGTATATACCACTTAAAGTAGAGACATCACCTCTGAAGACTGCAGATTTGAATGTTGTTCATTTGGTTTCAGTCACAAACTACCAAGTTTCTTTTCCTCTTAGCTATTTTTTTTCTATTGCTTTTAATTACCATCATTGTAGCAGAAAGACGTTTTGTACTGGTTTGCCATTAAAAATGGTGTACGGTTAACTTAGCTTTATGCTTATTTTTATCTTATTTTTAGAGATTTAAATAAATCAACTGCTACGTGGATGCTTTAATAACCAACAATTTCATCTCTGAAGAAAAGATAAGTCCCTATTTGAAAATCTTTTTTCCAATTTAAAAAGTTTGTAAATGAGAAAATAATATTTCTGGTTTCTAGAACTGTATGGACTTCTTAATAAGCACAGTTTTTTATTCTCTGCTATTTTCCTTATTCTTTTGTTATTAAGTTTTTGAGGCATGTGAAAAAAGGATAGAGAATAATGAATATGCAAGTTTCAACTCTTGCTTAAGAAATAAAACATTGCAAACACAATTCATCCTTCGGTGTATCATTCCCCTAGTGTATTTCCCAACTTTCCCCACAAAAGAACCAAATTCATGCCTGAATTTGGCTTTTACTCTCAGGTGTGCCTTTATAATTCTGATACATAGCCATGTAATCCCTGTTAAAAACAAGAAATAGGCCCAAAATGGAGTCACTTATGCTAAGCCCCATGTCACCAAACTGAGACTTAATTACAGTTTTGGCTCTCTCAGAAATGGAATCTTAAACCAGCCAATTAGGAATCCCCTGATCAGCACTAGTTAGGTAACCTGCCTGATAGGCCCCTGGCCAGCCCCTAAAGGAAAGTAACCTTGAAATAACCAATCTGCTTTCTTGCCTAGCACAACTTCCTTGTTTCTGCATCCTTCTGCCTATAAAAGTCTTTCATCTTGTACAGATCCTTGGGGCTTCTTTCTATCTACTAGGTTGGATACTGTCCAATTCATGAATTGTTGAATAAAGCCAATAAGATTTAAAAAATTTACTCAATTGAATTTTGTTTTTTAACATCCCTAAGCAAAATCAGGCTTGTCTGCATATTTTAAACTTTTCAGAATGTAGGAAGCACTACAATTCCAGCATCAGCTTTGGCTTTTGGAGGGCCAAAAATCTGAATGCCTACTTCAGGATCATTTCTGGCAGCCGGTTCAGAGTTCAAGGCGAGATCAATGATCATGTGATCTCACAGGCAACATTATAGCTAATCAGTGCATCCATTTCAGTTACTCTAGCAAGGCATGTTATTTGGATTTATTGTAAATATCTAGAAATTCCTTTTCAAATATAGTTTAGCATTCTCGATATAACTTGGAGTAAGAAATCTCGTTGTATGCTTTTGTATGTTGAAATTCTATCAGTCGTTCAAGTACAAATACATATTATTGAAAGAGGAATATCCTGCAATAATTAATGATTGTGAAAGCTCTTAGTCTTATGTTCAAAAAATTAGGAACTTTTCAATAGTTTAAAAAATAGGGAAATAGATGGATAGTTGATGCAAATATTAAGAGCGCATTTGCTAGACAATTTTAGGAAGAACAATAGAATTTTATTGAGTCAATAAATAGAAATCCTTATAAAAATAATAATACAAGTCAGAATAACAGAGATTAGATTAAAATGACGATATAATCATTGTACAATTTTGTACTAGTATCCAAGACATAAGTAAAATAATCTTTAAGAACTCTAATTTTTAGTTTTAAAATTCCATTTAGATAATGAATTGTTCAAGAAAAAGTGTCCTTTGGGAATCTTTTTATTTTTATGAGTATAAATTTAAAATAGACTGTCAATTTTGCCATCTCAAAATTTCACCGAGAGAAAACTCCAAAATCATGTATGACATCTATAATAAATCATTTTTGATTCAGACATAATAAAAAACACAAAGTATATGAAGAAAAGAAAAACGTATTAGAGAAAAATTAGGTAATACCAAAATATCTTGCTCTTCTACTGCTTTTCTACTTAGGTGCGCCCTAAGTAGATCAGTGACTGTAGGAGCAAATTAGTCTCTGCTAGTGCTAAAGGAATTGTTTATGTACTATGATGTAATTGCTACTAAAATTAATAATAAAATAGTGATCAATATTTTAAATATAATTTCAGATTTATTCTTGCATCCCAGAAGCCATTCATTGATGTTGATATTTATCTTTGTCCTCAACTAAATATTGATTTTAACTTATTGGCTTTATGCCAAAATGTATCTTTGGTACATCTCTATTAGTGCTGGATATTTTATTTTATTTTTTTAATTATTTTGTTTTATTTTATTTTATTTTATTTTATTTACTTTGTGAGGAAGATCAGCCCTGAGCTAACATCCATGCTAATCCTCCTCTTTTTTGCTGAGGAAAACCAACTCTGAGCTAACATCTATTGCCAATCCTCCTCCTTTTCTTTCTTTTCCCCAAAGCCCCAGTAGATAGTTGTATGTCATAGTTGCACATCCTTCTAGTTGCTGTATGTGGGACGAGGCCTCAGCATGGCCGGGCCAGGGCCGCCAGTAGCGGAGAGCGCGTCCTTAACCGCTAAGCCATGGGGCCAGCCCAGTGCTGGATATTTTAAATAGTCTTCTTCAACCTGATTTTTTGCTCAACTTTATATCTGTGAGATTAGCTCATGTTGTTACATGTAGTTCAAGTTATTCAATTTCACTAGGGCTTCATAGTTTAGCGAGAATTGTATGTATGATTTATTTATCCCTTTTCCTGTTGATGGAAATTTAGTTTGTGTTCAGATTTTCACAACTACAAACAATCTTTCTATGTGCATTTGTGTACATACCATCTTGTGACTGCTTCTCTAATATTTGTGCCTGGAAGTGGTAGTGACACACTGGGTCAAAGGGTGCTTTTTTTTTTGTTCATAAGTTTTCCCTACAAGTGCTTTATCCATTTTTATGAACTCAAAAGATCACCTTTTGAGTGATGACTCCTAAATCTACAACTCCAATCTTGTCCTGTCTCCCACGCATCAGACTTCTGTCTCCACCTGCCTACTAAATATTCTAAGTAGAAACTTGGATGTGCCACCACCATCGTACCCTTATCCTACTCAAGATAGAGCTCATTGTTTCCTCCCAAACTTTCTGCTTACAAAACACATGTGAGTGTCACAGTTATAAAAACCTTGGGCATACAAAACTATTCTTTACAAAAAATGAGCATCATCTATTTTACACGCATGTGTCTTTTTTTTTTTTTTTTTTGTGAGGAAGATCAGCCCTGAGCTAACATCTGATGCCAATTCTCCTCCTTTTTCCGTGGAAGACTGGCCCTGAGCTAACATCGTGCCCATCTTCCTCTACTTTACATGGGACGCTGCCAAAACATGGCTCGACAAGCAGCACATCGGTGCGCGCCCGGGATCCGAACCGGAGAACCCCGGGCCACTGCAGTGGAGCTCGTGCACTTAACCACTTGCGCCACTGGGCTGGCCCCAGCATCATCTATTTAAAAATCTATTTCTAATTCAGATCTGTTTTTCTCTTTTAAAAATCTATATACGCATATACACACATATACACAAATATGTAGATTTTAAAACCTCATCAATATGAAATAAATAGATAGGCTGGCTTTTCTGGCATTGCTCTAGAGCAAGGGTCAGCAAACTTTTTCTGTAGAGAGCCAGATAATAAATATTTCAGGCATTACTGGGCCGTGTGGTATTCTTCACAACTACTCATCTCTGCCATTGTAGTTTGAAAGCAGCCATAGACAATACATAAACAAACAGGTATGGCTGTATTCTTCTTCTTCTTTTTTTTTGGTGAGGAAGATTGGCCCTGAGCTAACATCTGTTACCAATCTTCCTCTTTTTGCTTGAGGAAGATTGGCCCTGAGCTAACATCTGTGAGGATCTTCCTCTATTTTGTATGTGGGATGCCACCACAGCATGGCTTGATGAGCGGTGTGTAGGTCTGCAGCCGGGATCAGAACCTGTAAACTCTGGGCTGCCGAAGCAGAGTGTGCAAAGTTAACCACTACGCCACTGGCTGTGTTCTAATAACACTTTATTTGCAAAAACAAGCAGTGGGCCAGATTTGGCTCATGGGTCATAGTTTGCTGACCCTCTTCTAGAAAATCAGTAATTGTCACTAAAAAATGTTTACTTGCTTCCTGGACCATTCTGCATAGAGTTGTGTATATGAGAAGCAGGTAGGTTGCAGTTCTGCACATTAACAGTCTAATTTGGTGAGCCTGCTCCTTGATTTTTGATTTGGGTATTGTATTTCAGACCACTCTTTGTTTTCTCTGCCTGTAATAACTTTGTATATATTGTGTGTCTCTCCCACAGAGCACTCCCAATGGTCTCACATTCTACTTCAGTATCAGACCGTCTGGACAGTGACTACTTTCTATTCCTCTCCCAAAGTGATTTTTTGTTAAACCATGTAGCCTATATTTTAAGTCAGATCTTTCTTTGCAAATATTCCACCTATACTTAGCAAAAACTGGTCCAGAATCTTAAATTTATTTATTTAATTAGCTATGCGATGGTGAGTTTTACCACTTACTAGTTGTGTGATTTTGGCAGATTATGTAATTTTTCTGAGTCTGAGTTTCCATTTGTAAAATGAGACTAATAATATTTACTGTATAAGGTTTCTGCTAGGATGAAATGAGCCAATGTATATAAAAGATCTCGTGGCCAGGCACATGGTATGTGCTTACTAATAATGATGATGACTATAACAGCAAACACTCATGTTGCACTTGCTATGTGCTGCATTGTTCATGTGCCCTATGACTTCAATAAAGCTTACAACAATCCTATACATAGGTATTATGATTATCCCAATTTTACAGGTGAGAAACTGAGAGAAAAAGAGGTCACACATCTAGGAAGTGGCATAGTCTGGACTTAAGACCAGGCAGCCTGGCTCCAGAGTCCATGTTCTTACTCCTTTATTTTTATTATTCTTATGTTGCCTTAATAAGAATAAAAGAGTAGGAGCAGGCTCTAATTTCTTGGCTATTGTTATGCTGCATTGTATATCTTTATTCTTTATCTTTGCCCACATATCAGATCATTTCCTTAAGACCTCTGTATATTTTCATTTATTATATGAAATCAAAGTATGGAAGGAGCCTTGTGGTATGGAAAGGACTTCAAGAATTTAACCCTATTTCAGTAATCCTATGAGAGGAGGGACTCCTCCACACCATTTGCTAAGTGCCTCTTATTTCACAGTTAAATAGTCTGGGAGTCCTTTCTGAAATGTCAGGAAGGAGATAAAGATAATTAAGCTGATCCTACCATCATGAACATATCTATGAAATGGCATATATGACTTGCTGTATAAAGAGAAAAGTATGGTGCACACGAACTATGTATTATCATGTTATCATCATCATGTAGGCTACGTCCTTCCCTCTAAACTGAACAAATACGGGTCTAGGAAACATATGTTCTCTTGCTTCCTTTTTTTTGTGTATGGCTCAGGACCTATTTAAGAACAATGATGCAGTGGTTGCCATGGTAAATACTTTTCATAAGAACTAAGTAATTGTTGGAAGCTTTTATAATTTACCATTATTTAGTTTCAGTGTGATTTGAATGTTCTCACTTTCTTCCTTCATTTAAACATTTATCTGCATCAGAATTTCTTTTTTAATTTACTTTGGAAGAGACATACCTCATTAAGGACTAAGATACAGTAATCATAGTGAAAATATATGCAGTTTTTCCCAAAGAAAATGGTCAACATGGTTTTATGCTTTTTGATCCACAGGACTTAAAGTATTTGACTCTGACCTCACGTTATAGGTTGTTTTAAACCAGGCAACAGATCTCAGTCTTCAATAGTTCAGGAAAAAAGGGCAATAGAGCCATTTTATCATGGAGGGAGTGTTTGTGAATGTTCACATTATAAGTGTGTTCAGTAGCATAGTGATGGACTCATACCGTATTCAAACTCTAAAAGACCAAATTTAAATGCAGTTTTATAGCATAGATGAGTTCTGCAGCTGTGGTAACAGCATCTGTTGCCAGGTGTCCTGTGGCTTACGTTTTTAATCGATAAACAGTAACAGAAGATACCAAGATAATGAAGTATCCCTAAACAGAAAAGGACTCTAACACAAAAATGACATCAAGAACTTGAGGATTGAGGAACATGAGGGAGAGGATTTTTGTTGTAACCGTGTGCTCATAAAAATAGTCAACCCGACAGAGCCAAAAATGTTCAGGTATATTTTAATCACAGGGTGAGAGACTTGCCATGTATTCGTCTAGGGCAACCTTGGCTTTTGTCCCTCAAAATCTAAAACTTCTTATTTTCTAAGACGATATTGTGGAACATCTATTGTGGACTTGTTTGGTTTTGCTTTCTTTCCTAGCATGCGTGATAATCCTGCCTATTAGTGAGTTACTTGCACATGTATTGCTCTCTCTTCTCTCTCCTTTCTCTTTTCTTCAGTCTCTCTTTCTCTCTCTCTCTCCCTCCCTTTCCTTCCTTCCCTTTCTTTCTTGTTTCTAGACTATTCCAAAGAAATTAGTGACATGGTGATGGTATAGGTATGGGTGATGATTAGTGGGAAGATTAAAGAAAGGAGAAGGTGTATTTGAGGTCAAGTCATATGAAAATCTCTGAATTACTCATTCTAAAGTAATTTCTTTTTGCTTTCTCTTTTGTTGGTAATAAATGATATAACTTTCAATTCTGTGTGACCATGTATTTGTGTCTGGGTGTTTCACATGGGTAATTTTTTATATCCCTAACTAGCTTCTGAGAAACAGGGATTATTTCCAAACAAAAAGCTCCTCTGGACGTGTACAAGATATTCCTAGTAGCTTTATCATAATAGCCCAAAACAAGAAACAACCCAAATTAATGTCCCAAATGAACGTGTCAAATGAATGTCCCAAATATCCCAAATGAATGGATAAACAATATGATACAGCAATATAAAATAAACTACTGATACAAGCTACAACGGGAATCAACCTAAGAAATATTAGATTGAGCACAAGAGGACAAACACCAAAGAGTTCATAGTGTAAAACTGAATTTACATGAAGTTCTAGAATAGGCAAAACTAAGCTATGATGATAGAGATTAGATCAGTAGCTATCTGGGGCTGGAAATGGGGGTGTATTGATTGTAAAGGGGCGTGATAAAACTTTTTGCAATGATGAAAGTGTTCTATATCTTGACTGAGGTGGTGATTTACATTTCTGTATACATTGAGTGTATACATCTGTCAAAACTTGTTGAACTGCATACTAGAGCCTCTGCGTTTTATTGTATACAAATTACATTTTTAAAATAAAAATCAAAACAACACTAAAAAAAATGGTTAAGGAGGAAGAAAATGTACCAACCTAGATAAGTATACACCAATGTAGATAAATGTCACCTAGTGTTACATTTAAAAGTAAAACAAAACTTTTTATCTCTGCCATAATGAATACTTTGTAAAAGTTATGTAAGAACTAGATAAGAACACAAGAGGAACAAAAATTATTGATACAGTTTAAAAAAAAAAAGAAAAAGAATATCAACCCAAGACCAACATCTTACTACTGGAAGTTCCAGAAGATAATAACAGTGAAAATGCCAGGGGATTGGACTGTGAAGAATTATCAAAGATATAATAGCAATTTTCTCAGTAGTGGACTGGAACTTCCAGATAAAAGACACAGTGAATGTCACGCAAAATGAATGAAAAAGATCTACAACAAGGTATAACATTGTAATATTTTAGAACATCAGGATAAAGAGATGATTCTAAAATCTTCAAGAGAGAGAGACAAAAGAGTCCTACAAAAAAGATTAGCAATCAGGATGGCATCAGAATTCTCAAAAGCATTATTGGAAACTAGAAAAGAGGAGAAATAGCTACAACATTCCACCCTAAAATTCTAAATCAAGACAAACCTTAAATCAAATGTTAAGGTAAAATGCATTTTCAGCCTCACAATTTCCCCAAAATTTTACCTAATGTGGGTCTCTGCATCTGAAATAAATTAGATGATGTGCTTCAGCAAAATGAGAGGGAAAACTAAGAAGGAAGACATGGGACTCAGGAAACAGATGATCCAACACAAGAGAGAGGTGAAGATAATTTCTAGGTCAATAATAAAGTCAAGTTCATGACCAAAATCGTGCCACAGTCTAGTGAGCCCCCAGTCCATGCCGAAGCAGAGGGCAGAAGACTCCAAGAGGGAGTTATCAAGAAAAAAAAAGGGGGGAGGATGACCCAGTGTATTTAACCATTTGATAGGACTTTTACAATTTTTTTAGAACTTCCAGAAAGAATTAGAGACAGGTATAGAGCACAAAGCAAAAGGGGGTGGGGATGGGGAAGAATCAAATTACTTATTGATTCCAGGGAAAATAAAATGTTGTTCAAAAACATGAAAAAAAAAAAAAAAAGCTCCTCTGTCTTGGACCCTGGCAACTCTCCCCTGAGGCCATCCAAAGTCCATTTTTTACAATTTGCCTCAAAACTCATCTTCTCCAGGAATCCTACTGCAATGTACCCCCCTCCCACTGCAATCTCTTCTATTTTTATTTTTCAAATTTTAAATAAATTAAAAATACAGATAAGTATAAAGTACAAAGTTCTCTCAGCTCCCAGAATTGAGAGTTGTTAGTATGTTGGCGTATTTGCTTTTTGTCTTTATGTGTATTTCTATGTATGTAGAAATGTACTTCCCAATACATTTGAAGTCCCTTTGATCCCCACTGTCATCACGTTCCCATCTCTGCCTCATCCCCTGCAATTATCAACCATGAACTTACTGTGAATCCTTTGAGGTCATTTTTCACTTTCTGCTATCTGCTATTTCTTCATTCTGTATCATGAATGCTTTTCTTAATCTTTTCGTATGGAGCTCTTGGTGGTTGCTCTAGGACATTCAGTTTTCCCTGCTACATGGGGATGAGCCAGGTGGCAGCTGTGTCCTCCAGAAGGCCAGCCCTTGCTGCAGCTGGCCTCTGAATCCCCTCTAGTCACCAGATTTGGTGAGGAGTTTGCCCTTTCCTAAGTATGCTTGTCTTCTCCCCACCACAATTCTGCATCTTGGTCCTTGGTAACAGATTCATAGAAAAGCGCAAATAAATGCATGATGCTGCACCTAATGACATCTGGGCCCTGTTTTCTTGGGCTCTGTGGATAGAATTCCAACTTGGCTTCTGATTTTCTAACTGATCTAGTTTTCCTCTTGTTTGGCTGCTAGAAGCTGAAAACCAAATATACAGTCCACCTCCATTAACAGGAAAGATCCTCATGGCATGGCATTTGTGTATTAACCACGTCATGCCTTTATTTTCTAACCTTCATTTACCATTAGTCTCACAATGTTCTTCATTTATACATTTTTATCCTGTATAGTTTATGAATGTCTCTAAGATGTTCCACATTTTTTTAAGTCAGGAGAATAAAAATCTAACAAACAATCTGCTCTAGTGGGTGGGAGTTTTCATTGTTTCTAATCCAGGAAAACTCAGTGAGCTGACAAGTAACAGAAAAAGAAAATTTATAATTATGAGCATTAATTATTTCTTTTACCGAGGTACACATTAGGTGTGGTAGATATCTTCATTTGTTATTTTTCGATGAATACTTTGTGAATCTCCTTTGTCTAATAGTTAAATATATTTTGAATGCATTAAATGAAACTCTAATGAAATATGATTTGGAGTGATGGCTTGAGGGTATCTTTTCTTCAAAAAACAAAAATAAAATCTATATGCTGTCAGTTTAAATCTTTTCTTTCTTACTTTATTTGAAGGTAGAAATAATCAAGATTCTTTTCCTCAGGCACTTTGGGGATCTGGGGCCAACCTTAAGTAGGTGGCATAGGCGACCAACTTGTATGCAAGTTGTATGCACAGCATACACCTGCCTCTCCTATATTTCCCCACCACCCTTTAATATTCTCTAAAGCACCAATGTCAGAGTTGTGTTCCTTTTGGTCTTTAGATTTTTTTTTTATCTTTAGAAATCTTTTTAAAACGTGAATATCCTTTGGAAAGGTAAACCATCTTAATGAGAATTTGTTTATAAGATAACTTTCCATGTTTGACATATGGCTGGGAACAAGAGTTTGACACAATAAGAGACAGGTAAGTTGGAAAGGATACTGGAAGGTTTGATAGCAGGAGAGGAAACTTGCTTGTAATTTTGTCTGGGATGAGCCCCTAGCATAGTTAAGAGTAGTCCTTTTTTATTTCCTCCAGAATTTTAAGAACTGTCTTTCTTCTTTTTCTTCCTTCTTTCTTTCTTTCTTTCTTTCTTTCTTCTCAAAATATGAAGTTCAGAAGATTTCATTCTATAAAAAAGAATTATTATAAGAATTGACCAAAGAGGGGAAACTCACTTATACCACACAGGAAATTTCCTCTACAGGAAATTTTCAGTGAATTTTTCCTTCAATGAGTCTCTATACTAGAATTTTTCCTTTCAGAAATTCTTTATTTAAATTGTCCCATGGAAAATCAAGTTATACATCTCAAACTGTGGTTTCCCAAAACCATGAAGTTTCCTAAAATGAGACTAAGCATCAGTAGCAGCGGCACCAGCTTACACAAATTCTTCTATAGAATTGTCAGCATTGCTGATAGGTTCAGGGGAAAATTTCTGCCAAATTTTGTAAGACAACAACCAAGTACAGCATGACCTTGATAGATTCTTTTGTTTTTTTTTTCCTTGCAACAAATATGTTCTTTTTTTCCCCAGTTTTATTGAGAAATAATTAACATATCCCACCACATAAGTTTAAGGTGTGCAGCACAATGGTTTGATTTACATATATTGTGAAAAGATTACCACAGTAGGTTCAACTAATATCCATCTTATCATATAGATACAATAAAAAGAAAAGAAAGAAAAAAAAAGAAAAAAGGAAAAAAATTTTCTCCTTGTGATGAGAACTCATAGTATTTACTCTCTTAGACAACTTTCCTTTTTATCATGCAGTGATGTTAGCTAGCTATAGTCATCATGTTGTATATTACATCTCTAGTACTTGTTTATCTTACAACTGGAAGTTGTACCTTTTGAGCACCTTCCTCCAATTTCTCCTCCCCCAACCCTCCATCACTGGTAACCACAAATCTGATCTCTTTTTCTATGAGTTTATTTTTTTTTAGATTCTACATATAAGTGACATCATATAATATTTGTCTTTCTCTGGCCTGCCCGGTGGCGCAAGCAGTTAAGTGTGCGCGCTCTGCTGTGGCGGCCTGGGGTTCGCAGGTTCGGATCCCGGGTGCGCACTGATGCACCGCTTGTCAAGCTATGCTGTGGTGGCGTCCCATATAAAGTAGAGGAAGATGGGCACGGATGTTAGCTCAGGGCCAATCTTCCTCAGCAAAAAAAAAATTAAAAAAAAGAGGAGGATTGGCATCAGATGTTAACTCAGGGCTGATGTTCCTCATAAAAAAAAATATATATTTGTCTTTCTCTGACTTATTTCATTTAGCATAATGCCTTCAAGTTCTATCCATGTTGTCATAAATGGTAAGATTTCCTCATTTTTTTACGGCTGAGTAATATTCCATTGCATATATATACTGCAACTTCTTTATCCATTCATCCGTTGATGGGCACTTAGGTTGTTTCCATGTCTCGGCTATTGTAAATAATACTGCTATGAACACAGGGGTGCAGATATATTTTTGAGTTAGTGTTTTCATTTCCTTTGGATATATTCCCAGCAGTGGAATTGCTGGATCATATGGTAGTTCTATTTTTAATTGTTTGAGGATCCTTTATACTGTTTTCCATAGTGGCTGTACCAATTTAGAATCCCATCAACAGTGCACAATGGTTCTCTTTTATCATATCCATGCCAGCATTTGTTATCTCTTGTCTGTTTTGATGGTGGCCATTCTAACCAGCATGAGGTGATATCTCATTGCGGTTTTAATTTGCATTTCCCTAATGACTAGTGGTGTTGAGCATCTTTTCATGTACCTGTTGGCCTTTTGTATATCTTCTTTGGAGAAATGTCTATGCGTCTATGCAGGTCCTTTGCCCATTTGTTAATTGGGTTATTTGGGTTTTTTTTTCTATTGAGTTGTATGAGTTCATATATTTTGCATATTAACCTCTTATCAGATACATGGTTTGCAAATATTTTTTCTCATTCCACAGGTTGTCTTTTCACTTTGTTGATGGTTTCTTTTGCTGTGCAAAATCTTTTGCGTTTGATGTAGTCCCACCTGTTTATGTTTGACTTTGTTGCTTGTGCTTTAGGTGTCATATCGATAGATTCTTTTCTTATTTTAGCAAAACCACATTCTACTTTGACAAAGGTCAAACTCAGAGCAAGTGTATACCTTTTTCTTCATTGGTCTTTTATGAACTTGTTACTTGATATAAGATACAGCAAGGACAAAAGGGGAATTTGCTTTATTTAGACACTTTACAATTTCATCTCAAAGTACCTAATTCTCTGGGCCAATCTTTTATGAATTTATTGCTTTTTTTCCAGCTGAAAGATGGTAAATCTTATTACTTTGAAAAATTTTTGACTACTCTGAGATTTAATTTAAAAAATTAAATTAAAAACATTAAAAAAATTAAAAAAAATTTTCTTTGCATAACTGCAGACCTGTGCTTCCTTCCCAGGCTTTTAGAAAACCTATGTATTTCTGGTTCCACCTGCTTCCTGTCCTCTACCATGCCTCACCTTTTCTATCAAACAGTGTCTTTCCTGGAAGAGTAGAATTTCTGATGTATTTATTGCCTCAGCGTTATCGGTCACAAAAATGGGCCAGATTTTGCCAAGCAAAAGCCTTAAAAACAATTTTTTTATAGTACAAGTTAGACATCACTTTCAAAGATCCACGTAGACGTCCGGGCAGTGAAGATGTAGGATGAAAGAGTGGGAGTTGGCCAGATTAAACCACCTTCACCTGAGTCTTCAGGAAAGTGGTGGCAATATATGGGACGTCTCGGGAGACATTTATCCTAGGAATATGGTGACCTCATTTTAAAAACACAGCCTAAAGTTGTATCAAAACTCAGCACTCAATCAAGCTTAAAAACACTCCATAATAACAGAATGAAATTTATGGAGCCCACTTTCCCAAACTCTAGCAAGTAAAACCTCCATTGTTGCCAAGTAAAGCAGCAAGGTGTAAGAAGTGGAAAAAAAGCCCACACTGGGAGGCAGGAGACTTGCGCTGTCCTCTAGCCAAGATGAATAGTCTAATGTGACCCCAGGCCTGTCATTTAAACTCTTTGCTTTAGTTGTCTCATCTTGGCAGACTGAAGGCAAAAGGCTGGGCCAGATGACCTTTATTAAAAGCCCTTACTGAAAAAATAATCATGCTTATTGTAACAAAACAGAGTAAAGCAAGAAATTGAAAATTGCAGAAAAGGATAATGAAGAATACAGAGGTAACCGACATAACCTATAATCCCACCTGCCTTGATAGATTAGTTAATGTTAACATACTAAACTATTTACTTTTATTCCTTTTTTTTTTTTGCATAACTGAAATCATTGATATATACAGTTATGTGTATATATGGTGCTTTTTGAAAAGTAGTGGGTCCAAAGTGTGTTGTCTGTCACAAAAGAAGGCTGGGACAAATGGAAAAGCAGACCATGTTCTTGGCTAGGAAGACCTAAGGGCATAAAGATGTTAGCCCTAATTGCTGATTAGGGATCAGCAATATCCATCAAAATTACAAATGGGGGGCCGGCCCCGTGGCTTAGTGGTTAAGTGAGTGCGCTCCACTGCTGGCGACCTGGGTTCGGATCCCGGGCTCGCACCGACGCGCTGCTTCTCTGGCCATGCTGAGGCCGCATCCCACATACAGCAACTAGAAGGATGTGCAGCTATGACACACAACTATCTACTGGGGCTTTGGGGGGAAAAAAATAAATAAATAAAATCTTAAAAAAAAAAAAATTACAAATGGGTATATATTTGGATCCAGCATTCTACTTTTTGTGTGTGTGTGTGTGAGGAAGATCAGCGCTGAGCTAACATCCGATGCCAATCCCCCCCGCCTTTTTTTTTTTTGCTGAGGAAGATTGGCCCTGAGCTAACATCCGTACCCATCTTCCTCTACTTTATATGAGATGCTGCCACAGCATGGCTTGACAAGCAGTGCATCAGTGCATGCCCAGGATCTGAACTTGTGAACCCTGGGCTGCCGAAGTGGAGCACGTACACTTAACCGCTGCGCCACGGGGCTGGCCCCCCAGCATTCTACTTTGAATAATGATTTCTAGAGATACTATCTAAGAAATATTATTCATTGCAGCATTTTTTTGTAATAGCAAAAAATTGGAAGCAACACAATGTCAGTGAATACAGGCCTTGTTAAATAATTTATGGTATAGCTACACTTTGGAATACTATACAGCTATTAAAAAGGATAAGTTCTTTTCGTATTGATTTAGAAAGACCTTCAAGATATACTAAATGAAAAAATCTAGTTGCTGGAAAAATGTATATAGTATTTTATTATTTGTATAAAAAATGTAAGACAAAGAATATACATTGTCTTTCACCAGGAACAATCCTCTAGAAGGCTAAACAACAAACGACTAATACTGATGACCTGTGGTGGTGTTAGGAATGGGAACCAAGTGCATCTGAGACAGAGTGGGAGTGAGAATTTCTTTTTATTTTTATACTTTTTTGATGTTTGGACAATGTAAATGTTATTATCTATTAACATTAAATGAAAATAGAAATAAAAATGTGCTGCCTTTTGCTTACTAAGATGATACTCTTGATTCACCATGAGTAGGACTTTCATTTTCAGTTTAATTTAACAGTGACACATTTGCATTGAACCATGATACCACATTTCTTCAATTCTAAGATGCATTTTTTCCCATATATTAAAATTTCTGAAATGAGTAATCTCCCCCCTCCTATTGCATATAAATATACCATACTTCATTTTGCTATTTGGCTCTTATTGGACAGTTAGGTTGTTGCCAGCTTTTTCTTTCATTTTTTTCCCATGAATAATTGTCTCACACTGTTTATTGAATCATTAAAAAGTGTTTCATTTTGTTTTGACAATTAGAAACAAGGCTGCAGGGCCGGCCCCGTGGCTTAGCGGTTAAGTGCACGTGCTCCGCTACTGGCGGCCCGGGTTCGGATCCCAGGCGTGCACCGACGCACCACTTCTCTGGCCATGCTGAGGCCGCGTCCCACATACAGCAACTAGAAGGATGTGCAACTATGACATACAACTATCCACTGGGGCTTTGGGGAAAAAAGGAGGAGGATTGGCAATAGATGTTAGCTCAGAGCCAGTCTTCCTCAGCAAAAAGAGGAGGATTAGCCTGGATGTTAGCTCAGGACTGATCTTCCTCACAAAAAAAAAAAAAAAAGAAAAAGAAACAATGCTGCAATGCTGCAGTATAGTGCTGGCACTTAAAAATATGGTCCCTAGAGTCACATGGCCTGGGTTTGGATGCTGGCCTTAGTACCTCCAGGCTGAGTAATCTAAGCAAAAATTTAGCCCAACTCACCTTATTTGTGAGACAAGGATTATAACATCACTTATTTCACCTGGTTTAGCGCCATACTTGGCACATGGCATAAGCATTCAGTAAATACTATTCTTTTTGTAACAAAAATATGTGTCGATGTATAAGAATTATTTCTACAGAACAGATTCCTGGAAATGGTATTATTTAACCAAAGGGTACAAACACTTTAGGACTCTTGATAGATATTGATAAATTGCTTTTCACAAATTTGTATCAATTTACCTGCCTATCAGCAGTACAGTACCAAAAATTAATATATTTTTAACTTTTTTTTTAATTTGAGAGATGATACTATTTAAACATTAAATTTTAGGGGTTTTTTTTACTAATAGGTTGATGGAAAGTTTTTTTTAATTTATTTTTTTTACCCCATATGTTTAACTGCTATTTATAGTTCCTCTTGTTTGAATTTGTCTACTTTTGACTTCTGTTCCGTTTTCTAACATGGTCTTAGTATTTATCTGATCAATTTATATGAGCTGTATATAATATTGATACTTTATTATTTTTGCATTTTCAACTTGTTTTTAATTTATTGATTTTTAAAATGAACTCAGATTACCCTTTAAATTAAAAATATGAAGATATTAAAACAAAAGAATATATATAGCATATTTGTACAGTTTAAAGATTGGTAATAAATTGAACACCTGTGTATCCCCTACTCAGATTAAAAAGTAGGATATTTTTGACGGCATCTGTGTGCAGCTCTCCAATCCCATCCTTCCCGAGTCTTGGCGTTACCAAAGTTTGAATTTCATGTCTTGCTTTTCTTTATAGTTTTACCAGGTACATATGAATCCCTAAATATAATATTGCTTGATTTTGCCTATTTTCAGCTTGTGTATCAGTGCAATCATAATCAAGCTTCTGTAACTTGTGGTAAGGCCAGTTCTCTATATATAAGGTCTCCACAGGTAAGTTTATGTCTGGGTTATCTAGTCTGTTCTGTTGGTCTATTTGTCTCTGGGTTAATACCACAAAGTCTTTAATATTACAGCTTTATAATACGTCTTAATATTCAGTAGGACAAATCTCTACGTCTGTTCTTCAGGAGTATCTCGGCACTTTGCCCTTCCATCTAAATGCTAGAAGAAACTTGTCAAGTTCAATGAAAAAAACCCGATGGGGTCACAATTCAGAATTGCACTGAATCTATAAATCACCTCCAGAGAACTGACACCTTTAGGATGTCCTGTTTATGAAAAAGATATGTCTTCCCATGGATATTTGTGGTAGACAGATTTTGCTGTTTGTTTCTGATGGCTCTCACTTATGGTGGTTTGTTTCCTCAGGTGTTTTATGATTTTTGGTTGTGAGGTCAAGTTCTCTGGAATTTAGTGGGAATTCTCTGAAGCCTGAGTTTAAAGTGAGTCCCAACAAAGAGAAATTTTTTTGTACCTGCTAAGTGCTTGGGAGCATTGACAATCTGGGACCACTTAAGGTAAGTTTTCAGATTGGGGGGTTTCAGGCCATACAGGCAGTGTAAATGCCCACGATTTATGTGAGAGCCCATGGTTTGTGGTTAGGATATCTCAGCGCTAAGACAGATAAGGATCTCCCCTTGACATTTTGCTGGGGGAGTTTTTTTCCTTAGATCATCCATTTAGTGGGTCATCTTTAGAGCATTCTAGTTTTATTTGAGGGTCTCTGTTCTGATCTCTTATCTTGTGAAAGACTCAGGCTTTTCTCCTGCTGCCCTCATAAGGAGGTTTATTAAAGCTCAAGTATTAGGTCACTAGGGATCCACAGATGCCCCAGGGCAAACACTCACCACTTACTCCTCTGGTGGTTTGCCATTTCCTTGGATTTCCTTTATATGGCAGCCAGCTCCACCAGGCATTTAAAAAACTGTTGTGTGTTTTTTTAAAAAAATACTTTATCCAGCATTTTTAGGTGTTCTTTACTGGGAGAGTTACTCTGGACTTTCACGCTACCACATGCTAAAAATTAAAGTCCTTGATCACTTTTTGATTTTTTTCCTAAAATCTCAATGTTTTATGATGTTGGGCTTTTTAAATTATGAAATATTTTAGATATACAAAGGTGTATAGAATATTATAATGAATTTCCATCCAGCTTAATAAATAAATATCACAAATACATTGTTTGCTATGACTTTAACAATATGGAAATCCAGTAAGCATGCAGTTTCCTTCTCTCAGAATACCACGGTAGTTAAGAACTCTGGCTCTGGAGTCAGAAAGCCCTGGGTTCTGATCTGATCTCAAGCACTGGAGAACGTACCTTTCCAGAAGTCTGCCCAGACTACTAGCCTCCTTCTCTGAGAACTGCCCCCAGGAGTATGCCCTACAGTCATGTTTATATTATGTGACTGCCTGACTGGACATATGTAATTGGATCAGAGGAGGAAACAAGGTTAATCGAATTCTCTCTTGTAACGTTTAGAATTGTGACCACTTGGATGTAGAATAAGTAAATTTGCAAGCTGGGGGGGCATCTACATTTGGCCACATGCATATGGAGACGCAGAGCATATGCCTGGCGCAGAGAAAAGAATGAAACAGAAGGAAGAAGACATGCAGAGAACGAGGCAAGAGACCTTGAGGAAGGAAGATAGAAAGGAAGAGAGATGAACTCCTAACCACGAAAGTACCCTCACATGAATTCTGGGCATTCACACTGCCCCTAACAGGTTTCTGTTGCCTGACTCAAGTCTATCTTGATGCCTGATGTTACTTCCTGACCCTTGGGTTCCTGATAACACTCCTTTGTTCTTAAATTTTCTTTTTGTGTAGGAGGGGGAGCTTAATTTAGCTCAAGTGGGTTTCTATTGCTTGCAATACCTGATTTTAACAATCGTTTACTAGCTGTGTACTACCTTTAGGCAAGTTATTTAACCTCCTAGCCTCACTTTCTTCATTGGTAAAATGGGATAGTAAGAATATCTACTTGTGGAGCCGGGCAGGTGGCCTGGAGGGTAAGTTCGTGTGCTCTGCTGCGTTGGCCCGGGGTTCGCCAGTTTGGATCCTGGCAGTGGACCTACTCACCGCTCATCAAGCCATGCTAAGGCAGAGTCCCATATAGAAGAGCTACAACTCTACAACTATGATATACAACTATGTACTGGGACTTTGGGGAGAAAATCAAAAATCAAAAAAAAAGAATATCTACTTGCCAGGGTTGTGGTAAGGATCACGTTAAGTTAATATATGAAAAGTGTTTAACAAAGTGCTTGGCATGTGGTATGTTCTCAATACATTAGACGTTATTTTTATTATTGAATTTTTTCCAGTCAGGCTGCCACTATGCTGAGTACAGGACACTCTGTGACACCACCAAAAATTATAAAACACTTCTATATCACGACTTGCCACCTAGATCCAGATCCACTCCTGGTCTTACCATCCTCTAAAACAGGGATCTATACCCCTCTAAGCACTTTCCTGGGAGGCTGAAGTGGGTGCCTGGAACAGTGGAGGGGGATTTCAATGGGAGGAAGTGGTCAAATGTTTCTCCAGGGGGACCTCAGACTGCAGCTGAGACAGGGCTGGCCCCTTGTCCTTTAGGGGCTGGGAATCTGTGAAGGTTGGAAGCTGTTAACAGGAGTGGCTTGATGGCTGCCAAAGGCTCAGAGGCATGTTTCCTGGTATTAGTAGAGCCCAATTCCCATTTGAGGACTCTTGGCTTAGACTGGTGACTGTTAAACACAAGTAATCAGGTAGTGATCATTGGTGAATTAGCAGACTGTGCTGCTGTTGACACCTGTTTCCCTAAGGAAGCTTTCTATCTAGTGTACTGGCAGTTAGTGTGCTCATGCAAGACTGTTATCACTAACATCAAAGGATGTAAAATGGGTCTAGAGAAGAGAGTTCTACAACCATGTCACTTTTTTTCTTCCAGCTTTATTGAGATATAATTGACATATAACATTGTGTAAGTTTAAGGTGTGCAGCAAGATGATTTGACACATGTATATACTGCTAAATGATTACCACAATAACGTTAGTTAACACCTCCATCACTTCACATAGATAGTTTTCTTGTGTGTGTGTGGTGAGAACATTTAAGACCTACTCTGTTAGCAACTTGCAAGTACACAATACAGTATTGTTACCTATAGTCACTGTGCTTTACATTAGATTCCCAGAACTTATTCATTTTAAAACTGGAAGTTTGTACCTTTTGACCAACATCTCCCCATCTCCCCCACCCCCCAGCCCCTGGTACCCACCAATCCACTCTCTGTTTCTATGAATTAGATTTTTTAGATTCCACATATAAGTGAGATCATCTGCTATTTGTCTTCCTCTGTCTGATTTATTTCACTTAGCATAATGCCTTCAAGGTCTATCCATGTTGTCGCACATAGCAGGATTTCTTTCTTTTTTATGTCTGAGCATTTCATTGCATGTATATACCACATCTTCTTTACCCATTCATCTGTTGACAGACACAGGTTTTTCCATGTCTTAGCTATTGCGAATAATGCTGCAATGAATGTGGAAGTCCAGATATTTCTTTCAGATAAAGATTTGATTTCCTTTAAATATATACCCAGAAGTGGAATTGCTGGATCATATATGTAGTAGTTCTATTTTTAATTTTTTGAGGAGCTTCTATACTGTTTTCTATAGTGGCTGTACCTATTTACATTCCTACCAACAGTGCGCAAGGGTTCTCTTTTCTCCATATCCTCACCCGGCACTTGTTATCTCTTGTCTCTTTGATAATAACCATTATAACAGGTGTGATATCTCACTGTGGTTTTGATTTGCATTTCCCTGATGATTAGTGATGTTGAGTATCTTTTCATGTACCTGTTGGTCATTTGTTTGTCTTTTTTTGAAAAATGTCTATTCAGACCCTCTGCCCATTTTTTAATTGAATTATTTGGTTTTTTTGCTATTGAGTTGCATGAGTTCTTTATATATTTTGGATATTAATCAGATAGATGGTTTGCAAATATTTTTTCCCATTCCATAGGTTGTCTTTTCACTTTGTTGATGGTTTCTTTTGCTGTGCAGAAGCTTTTTAGTTTGATGTAGTCCCACTTGTTTATTTTTGCTTTTGTTCCTTGTGCTTTTGGTGTCATATTCAAAAAATTGTTGCCAAGACCAATATCAAGGAGTTTTATCCTTATGTTTTCATCTAGAAGTTCTATGGTTTCAGGTCTTACCTTGAAGTCTGTAATCCATTTTGAGTTAATTTTCATGGGTGGTGTAAGATAGGGACTCAATTTCATTCTTTTGCGTTTGATTATCCAGTTTTCCCAACACCATTTATTGAAGAGACTATCTTTCCCTATTAAGCATTCTTGGCTCCCTTGTCAAATATTAGTTGACCATATATGCATAGTTTTTTTTTCTGGGCTCTCGATTCTGTTCCATTGGTTTATGTGTCTATTTTTATGCTGGTACCATACTCTTTTGATTACTATAGGTTTGTAACATAGTTTGAAACCAGGAAGTGTGATGCCTCCAGCTTTGTTCTTCTTTCTCAGGATTGTGGGCTATTTGGGGTCTTTTGTGGTTCCATATAAATTTTAGGATTGTTTGTTCTATTTCTGTGAAAAATGTCATTGGAATTTTGATGGGGATTGCACTGAATCTATAGACGGTTTTTGGTAGTATGGACATTTTAACAATATTAATTCTTCCAATCCATTAACATGGGCTATCCTTCCATTTATTTGTGTCTTCTCAATTTCTTTCATCAAAGTCTATGGTTTTCAGCGTATGGATCTTTCACCTCCTTGGTTAAATTTATTCTAAGTATTTTATTGTTTTTGATGCTCTTGGAAAGGTATTTTTTCTTTATTTCTTTTTCAGATGTTTGGTTGTTGGTGTATATAAATGCAATTGATTTTTGTATGATTTTGTATCCTGAGCATATCATTTTTCAAAGGTTTAACACATCCTTTTAAAACTGTATTTCAGGGGCCGGCCCCGTGGCTTAGCGGTTAAGTGTGCACCCTCCGCTGCTGGCGGCCCGGGTTCGGATCCCGGGCGCACACTGACACACCGCTTGTCAGGCCATGCTGTGGTGGTGTCCCACATAAAGTGGAGGAAGATCGGCACGGATGTTAGCTCAGGGCCAGTCTTCCTCAGCAAAAAGAGGAGGATTGGTGTGGATGTTAGCTCAGGGCTGATCTTCCTCACAAAAAAAAAAAAAAAAAAGCGAATGTGGCTAATCAAGATGGGTGTGTGGCTACTGGAGACTGAAACCGGGAGGGGAAAGCAAAGTTTCCTGTCCTCCCAGCTTCTCTCTGACTTGGACAGTACAGTCTTGCGTGAGAAGAGGGCTGAGGGGGTGGGTGTGGGACACCACCATGAATCTGCTCAGTGTAATAGCCTGGAGTCCTTGTCCACTTCTGGCCACCCCAGGCTCTCATCTCTCCTTATCTAGGGACCAGAGAAAAAACATTGTGAGATCTTTGAGAAACCCTCCTCTTCTGTGGCAGCCAGAGATTCAAGAGGGTTCGTGGGGGCAGAGCCAGGGGGCATAACAGGCAGGCCCAAAAGAGGCGCCCTAGGGAGCACTCTGCAGCAAGGGGCCCAAGGGCATGAGGTAAGTTGGAGATAGCCAGCTGTTAAACATTTAGAAGCACACGCTGAATAGAGGCCTGTGCTGGGACAAAGAGCTGTGTACATAGAGACTTCATGACTAGAAGCAAAAGGACAAAACCACCAACTCCATCAGTGGTGGCAGCACAATACCCCAAATGGCCAGAAAGGAAGGAACATTTGCACTCAGAGTTCATTATCCAGGGATAAGACCAAACTAGTCCTTTCACAGCCGAGACAAGCAAGGATCCTAGACACACCTGGATCGGAGGCCCCTCTCCCCTACGGCCCCCGGAATCCTGCAATCCCTTATCACTGAGCCACCATCCTCAGGATGTCACTGAGCATCTATCCCCATGACTGAGTCCTTCAAGAGACTGTTTAAAACCCGAGACTGAGAGATTTTTGACTGGCTAGTTCAGCAATTTTCATGTTTAACTAAAGAAAGTGAAGCTTGACAAAATCTCCTTGGGCAGTAGAAAAATGAATTTTTACAGGAGCTGAGATTCTTCTATTTACTGAAAGAGGAGAAAAGTTTGTTTAAAAAATGGTGAGAAACTGTTTTAGACTAGAGGATAGATACTTCTACTTTCTGTAGACCTCATGATTATGTTATTCTTGATCTGGTATAAATTAGACTCTGACTGGGGAAGAACTAAATACACACATACCAAAGGATACGTTATTCTCCGTACCAAAAAAATTATCATTAAATTTGTAAACAGTGTCTTAGTAATAGTGCTGATAGGGGGTGGGCTAAGGTCAAGAAGGTCTGTTGTATCCATTACTTGGTGCTGTTTAAAAATAGTGATTTTACATTTATACAGGGCCATTTTGATCTGGCTACATCAAAATGACTGTTTAAAAATGTCCTGCTTCCGAATTGTGTCCTATTTGGTCTTCTAACCACAGTCTATCTTCACCACCCTACTCCCTGCTCCTTAAAATTTCAGCCTAAGGAAGACGGGAGCGTTTGCCAATGGCACTAATCACTAAGGATCCATTCGTAAACAACCATGACAACATGCTTTTAAGAAGCAGTAGGAACAGAGGTGAAGCCTATGCAAATTCTTTTTCTTCATCACATTTTTACGGGTATAATTTTAAAAATTCTAGGCATTCAGCACTTGTATACGACTGATAATACCCTTTCGCTGGCTGGACAATGTGAAAATACTATAGCATAGAATAGGAACTAAAGGACAATTCTACTTTTTGCAGTAAAATCCCTTATATGCCTGACATGTTGTGGTTTTCTTCTGCAAAAGAGGTAGGAGGTAGAGTAGGGAAGCAGGGAGAAAAGAAGAAGTCAGGAGATTGATTCATTCAATTAACAAATATTTATTGATGCTACTATATTCCAGATACTGTTGATAGAACAGAGATCCCTACAAAGATCCTGTTTGGATCTTGAGTTCTAGTAAGACAGAGCTGAATAAGGTTTCATCACAGGGTGTGTTGGACATGAGTATGCACAAGGACAAGTTCACTAGGCTTCTTGTAACCACAATTGGAACTTGTTGTAGCTATTAATTACATACATTCACCTACGAGAATTCCTAGAGCGACCGTGGTGGTGCTGTTCTTGATGCTGTTGTGAGCCAACATTCACCATATACAAGAAGGTGTGTAGAAACCCAGAAACTTAAGTTAGAGGGGAGAAATAAGGCTGAAAAATGTCATATAAGTTTATAGTCTTAGCCACACATTTTAGTTGCACTACAGATTCTTCCTGGGTTTTATTACAGGAAAGACAATGAAGTGAGGTCAGCTATAGAAAGGCTAAACTCTTGCAGTCTAGGAGAAAGACACCAGAATCTTCACCTTTAGGTTGAAGAACATTTTCTAGGTCTTTCTTCTGATATATTGCCACCTAAAAATTATTTATGACCTTGTGACATGTTAGATAACAAGCTCCATGAAAGTGTACATTCTAGAGAAGTACATTTTGATTTGAAGACTGTGGTAGACACTGTTAGTTACCTGTTCAACGAACATTTGCCTTTTCTTTCTTGCTGAAATAATCCTGATTTTGTTAAGGCGTCAACGGCTCATCCTAGTGTAGATATGAGCTTTCCAGGCAAAACCGTGGTAGTGGTAGTGGTGCATGTGATATGGTTCTGGCCAATAAGATGATATAATGGAGACAGACATAGCTGGCACCATCTTTGGCCCTTTCATTCCCTCTCCTGCCTTGAACAGGATATGATGCCTGAAAGTGCAACAGCCATCTTGGGCCATGAGGGAAAGAGTGAGAAAATCACAGAGGTACCATCTTTGACATAATTGAGATATTGAACCAATGCCTGCAGCTGCTACTTCCAACTCTTTGTTACGTGAGAGAAATAAACTATTTGGCTATTTGTTTAAGCCGTTAGTCTGGTTTTATGTTACTCGCAACTGAATGTAATCCTAGCTGATATGAGACTTTGTGGGCATAGTACTGCTAATTCTGCTGCTCAAACATCCTCACAAGCAGTGACTGTAACTAGACTTTACTCTTTCCAGGGTGAAGAACTCTCTAGTTTCCAACATCTAAATTTCATTTTGCTCTGTTTGTTTTGGGATACGTCTTTCATGTTGCAGGTTTTCCTCAAATGTCTGGATTCCTTGGCTGGCCATTAATTTTTAAGACTGACTCATAAAAAAGTTCTTTGGAAGCTCTGGGTACATTGACAAGGTTTGTTGCCAGAAGGGCTTTGCTGTAGGATGACTGGGTAGTGAACCAGCCTTATTATCGAGAGGCCTTCTAATGTCAGTGTCTGGAGGTCTTTTCTCTGAGACTGTCCAGTTTCTCCAGAGAAGATTCTCCAATTGATTGGGCAGGGTGGGAGGTAGGTATATGCTTGGTTGTTGGCACTCTGGGAGCAGGAAAGGGACATGCTTGAGGCTTCCATAGTTCAGTATATAGCTTCTTGCATAATACATCACTCTTCAACTCTCTGACTTGTCCTTGGCCTGCATGTGGCTTAGTCTCCAAGTCAAACCCTCTTGGGTTAATTCTTCCAAAGTATGAACCTCCATTCTCCTGTGGAGTGGTGAGTGGAAAAGGGAATATTTGTCTGGCTTCTTAGAGTTGGGAAGGGGACCTGGGACTAGAGATCCAACCGTTTTCCACACCGATAGTCCACCAATTCCACTAATTTTAGAGTCACACCTCCTCGTCTACATTTTGTGGTCCTTGCTGCCTCCAAGCACTGAGACTCTCGGTTTTTAGCTTATTATTCATTGGAATTCCCCTCTGAAATGCTTAGATTTCAATTTCCTCTGTTCTTTTAAGGTAGTTATTACTTCTCCATTCATATTCCTTCTTCCATAAGTTTGTTGAATATGCTTTGTTTCTGTTTCCTTTCCAACTTGTTAATGGGGGCTCATACCTTTTTACTACATATTCCTTTACTCTTATTTTACTGGTGTTTGGGAGGAGGAACAGGCTTGTGGGCACTCTTCCATATCTTCCTTCCTTCTTCTAGTTAACCTGATTTTGAATACCAGGAATTATAGCAGTGAGCATCTCAATAATTGGCTGTGGGAATGAAAACCCCTAAGAAGGGTTTGTTGCTTCAGCAGATTGTGGCAGGAGCTTAAATCACCTTCTAGTGAAAGAAACCCTGCCCAAACAGGCTTATGTGAAAGAAGAATTTATTGGCTCATGAAAGTTGGGAGGTTCAGGGAGTTGAATGAATAATTTTGGTTTAAAAGAAAAATTCAGAGAGATAATCTATTATGTAGGAGGAAGAAAAGCTATCTACATTAGTTAGTAGAAGTAAAATAAGTTAAGTTAGTAAGCTCAGGGCAAAGTGAACATGTCAGCCAGAAGTTGTGGAAGGAGAAACAAAACAAGGAGAGAAATGGGCAGGAACTGCAGAACGTCTATGTTTTTGTGAACACAAAAGCAAGTGGAGCGAAGAACACAGTGGGAATTGAACCTGGTATTGGTTCAAGCTGCACTCAAGTTGTGATGTGCCCTTTCCCCACAGTTGTCCTGGCAATGGAACACTCTTTATGATAATGACAAAGACCACATGCAGATGAAGTAAATAACAATTACAGGCAAAGCTACAGGTAGTCTAACTAACTGAACTTTGGTAGACTATCTGGAGAGGGGTTTGGGAGTGATTTAGAGAGAAGTTTTGGAATTGATTTGACCACCGATAAAAAAGGAATATCATGAGGAAAATAATTTGTTTGTAAAAAGGATTATCTAGATCCTGTGGGCTTTAGAGAGCTTCTAGGTACCTCCATCCTATTGTCTTTCTCCCTGACTTTGGTTAAAGTTAGTGAAGATAATGAATCACGTGCTTACATATTCTTATTGTCTCATCAGTTGTTTCATTGGCACCACTATCTAGAAGGAAACCCCAGGAACTTGGGACTGGGAAATGGGGGGAGTTTTTTACTGCTGGTGAGCTAGGTAAATTGTTCTGGGATTGGAGCAATTGAGCCTACTGCTCCAGAGTGGATGGTAGGAGAAGAAAGGGGAGTTAACATGGAGCCGGCTTCAAACATAATTGGATCCAGGGGCTCAAATGGTGTCATCAGGGCTGTCTCCCTATCTCCCAGCTCTGTTTATCTCTTGTAGTTTCATTCTGGGCTTCTCCAGTCCTAGACACCAATGCTCCCAGTTTAGCAAATCCAGCAAAAAGAGCAGTCTTTCCCAAAAGCTCTGACAAAAAATTGGAGGTGATTCTGGCATGTTCTCCTAGGTCACATATACATTTCTGAAACAAGCAATGACACTAAGGAAACGGGAAATTCTGGTTGGCCTGGCCTGGTCATTTGCGCACTCTTGTGATGATGGCTGTGTGGCCCTGAGTAAGAGTTCAACCCCACCGAAGACCCTAAGACACCTGAATTGAGTTCCTCACAGGAAAGCAGAGTTCCATTATAAGGGGGAGGAACCAGACTGTTAAAAATGAGAGATGTCCATTACAGGTTCATTTACCACTGATGGATTATAATCTTAGCCTTGTGTGCTGGCCAGCATGGCCCCCTTAAGAGATTACATCATTTGATGTAAAACATTGTAAACTTCTAGGATGAACGTGGAACCAATTTGTTCTACGTAATTTTAAGTAAATTTTAATTTGGTGTGATGATCATAGTACCTGCAGAAATGATGTTATTACAGTCTCATTCTTTAGGCTTCATAAACATCACCTTAAAAATCTGGTAGCTGTGAACATAGAGACCATGGCAGTGGCTAACAGTGGAGGAACAACTTTAGAGTAGAGGATGTACCCCATTGGCTTGTCAATGCCCAGCCTGCTCTGACCTAGTCTTCATCTCATTGCCCTTCATTATCAAAAGTGTTTAATCCAATTTATTGGAATTTTTTTCCCTACTGGAAAAGAATTTAATGGGTACTGTCTGTATGTTATACCTAAAAATGGCTACATATGAGAAATAATGATTTGCTTTATGTATAGTCAACTTTTCCAAAATATTTGTCTTACAAACTGAGGAATACCTATAGAATATAAAACTGGGAACTGGTGAGGTATTTTTTGTAAATCAGATGTAGTCTGATATTTATATAAATTTATACAAATGTTGACAATGGTTTTATTCTTTCCTAATCCTACAGTGTTAAGAATAGCCTACACTCTCTTTGTTCTATATTATATGCTTGCCATATTGAGTCAGCACATGTTCATAACTGAGGTTCTATTTCTTGTGCTCATATCCATTAACGACAGAATGCATGCTGTAAAGTATTCTGCAAATGATAGATGCTGTAATCCCTAATACATTTTTTATAAAATTGGGCATTGTCAAAATATTTTCAGTAACTTTCCTATGGAAGCCAAACATACATTAAGTTCTTACTCAAATCCAGTGATGGGGATCAGTGATGAAATGATTCTGAATTCACTTTTTTTTTCTTGTACAAAGTTTCCTTTGAAATCAGTGGCAATTCTGAATGTGAGGTAGCTCCAAAAAGCATTCTGCAGAATAAGAATCACGTCCAGTTTTAATGAGTCATTCTGTCCTTCTTCCCCATCTGAATCACATATCAATTTGGCTTGCTGAGTATTTTAAAAAATGATTTTGCAATCATCTACATAAAGTTTCTTTTGATGATATGATTATAAGAAGAAGATTAAAATTATTTCTAATAATGAAATGTATAATAATCTTTAAAGATGAAAACTCCTTAGAGGAGTTTGTGAATCATAACAGTACTCAATTTTAACTCTCAATATATTTTTTTTTAATTTTATTTATTCATTCCCCCAAAGCCCCAGTAGATGGTTGTATGTCATAGCTGCACATCCTTCTAGTTGCTGTATGTGGGACGCGGCCTCAGCATGGCCGGAGAGGCGGTGCGTCGGTGCGCGCCCGGGATCCGAACCCGGGCCGCCAGCAGCGGAGCGCGTGCACTTAACCGCTAAGCCACCGGGCCGGCCCCAAACTCTCAATATTTTTATTGCAAAAATATTAAAGAGAATGTTTAAAAGTTTCAATAACTTCATTACTCTATTAAAAATGCCTTTTTGGGGCCGGCCTGGTGGCGCAAGCAGTTAAGTGTGTGCACTCCGCCGCGGCGGCCTGGGGTTCGCAGGTTCGGATCCTGGGCGCGCACCGACATACCGCTTGGTAAGCCATGCTGTGGCGGTGTCCCGTATAAAGTAGAAGAAGATGGGCACAGATGTTAGCTCAGGGCCACTCTTCCACAAGAAAAAAGGGGAGGATTGGCATTGGATGTTAGCTCAGGGCTAGTCCTCCTCACACACACACACACAAAAAGCCTTTTTAATTTTTGCAAATTTCCTTCCAGCTTTGTCTATATGTACATATATTTTATAAAACTGTGATCATAGAATATATACTGTATATGTAGTTCATCTGCTAAGGATTCTCAACTGAGAGCGGTTTTGCCTGTAAGTGGACAGTTGGGAATGTCTGGAGACATTTCTGATGGTCTCTTCTAGGGGCAGGTGGGTGCTACTGGTATCTCATGGGTAGAGGCCAAAGATTTTGCTGCTAAACGTACTATAATGTAGAGCCTCCCTCAAAAAAAGAATTATCCAATCCAAAATGTCAATAGTGCCAAGGTTGAGAAACCGTTGTACACACATACACACGTTTGTATTATGCTTTTTACAACTTTCTGTTAAATAATAAATCCTTTTTTATTTTCAAAAGATTCTTATAATTATCACTTATTTCATCCAGTTGACAATCATAATTTATCAAATGATTTCCCCACTCCCTACATAACATTATGAACTTCTTCATACATATGGCTTCTATATTAGTTTGGATTAAACAAATTCTCATGAGTAAAATTACTCTGAGAAAGGGTATTATCATTTTAATGGCTCTTAAACTTGTATAGGGACCTTATAAATGTTAACTTCGGCAAATAATATTAATTCATTATTAATACTTTATCAAATAAAATTAAAGTTTGCCTTTAATCACAGTTTCTAATGCTATAATTTTGTAAGTGGGAAGTAATGGTTTTGGGGGAGGATTATACCTGACAGTTTTAGCTTTTTGAATAGGCAATGTGATTTCAGGAGCAGAGAGGTTATCTCTTTACCCTCACTTATGTTCCCCATTATTTTTGAAATCTCACATAAGTCTATGGGGGAAAAAAAGGTAACTGTATGCCTTAGACTTCTTTAAGATATAAGTACTTGTCATGGACACAGAGAGGCTTGCAATGACATCTTACTCATCTTCATATTCATAGTGCCTGCTACAGGGTCAGGTTGAAACGTATATCATAACCATCTGTTGACAGGACAGAAGGTTAAGAGTAGTAACATGTGCAGCGACTGACTGAATGTGACTGACTTTACTGGGGCAGATGACAGCATAGAAAGCTTTGTGTTCCCACAAAGACATTAGCACTCATGTTGTGATTGGTTCTTATAGTTATCACTGTACTTAATGATTTAAAGATTGTTGCTCTTGCTATCAGACTCTGCTAGAAATATCTGCTAAAGCTGGAGGTAGAAGCCAAGATATTGAAGGTCTAGGGACAAACACATGGCTCTTCCTCTCAGCCAGGAGAAAAAACACTCTCTAGCAAGATAACACTAGTTTTTGTTTAATTTAACGGGGATACAAAGGCATTAACAAATTCATGAATTGATGGATGAATTTTTAATAACTAGGGAATACGTGTACATAGCACAAAAATTGAGAAGTATGAAAGAATATATAAAGTATTTTTTCAAGACGTGTTTTCCAGTAATCCAGTAATCCAATTTCCCTCCCTGGAGGCTCTAACATAGATATGTTAGGTATAGGCTAGAAACTGCGGTAACCAAGAGTTCCCAAAATAAGGTGCAGAAGCAAAATAGAAGTTTGTCTCTCTCATGTAACAGTCTAGAAGTATGTGGTCCAGGCTTGGGGGGTGGCTCTGCTCCATAAAAATCATCCAGGAAACTGGTGCTTTCAATCTTGCTGCTCTGCCATCCATTATATTGTTGTGCATCGTGGAAGCTAACTCAGTGCCACATCAGGACTCCAGCATGTAGGAAGGGAAAGAGAGGACATGGAGGGCAAACAATTTCTTTTTAAGCAAATGATGCAGAAGTTACACAGTCCTTTCTGCTCAGATTCCATTGGCAAGAACTTTTGTTACATGGCCAAGCTAGCTGCAAGGGAGGCTGGGATATTTAGTCTTTAGCTAGATGTCCATATGCCCAGCTGAAAATGTAGAAGAAGAGAACTGATTTTGTGGCTGTGGGTGTCTAAAAATAAGAATCAACTCTTTCACAATGTGCAATGGTGTCAACTTATTTATGAATCATTGAATCTGTCCCAGTACTGAATTGTGATGTCTGGCATGTCACAACTAGACCCCCCCTAAATACCAGGAAAGAAAGTAAATAGCAGTCAATAGAGGCCTGATGCTTCCATTCATTTCATTTCTAGATCATTTGTCTTCTTTAACCCATTCTTTTTTTTTTCCTTATATTTGAATCTCTAAGACTGGGACCTGATAATCCATAGGTCATTGGCAATCTCCCTCCTCCACTACAACACTGGGCAGAGATAATCTTTTAAAGTTGTGAAGTAGATGAAATTTATCTTTGGTGATTTCAGCTTTCTTTACCCTCCTTCCCTGGGCATACAATACCTACGGTGCCCTGACCATTCAGAACCCCAGACCATAGGACACACGGGACTGCTCTCCAAGTAAGGCTGTGGCTACAAAATTTTCTCTCTTCTTTTCTCATCCAACAACTCCTTAGTGCTCTGCCTCCAGCTGGTTGATAGGGCTGCGAAATGGGGGACAGAGAAGAGGTTTAAGGGAGTGGTTGAAATGTTGCCACTTGTGAAAAAAACTCAATTTGATTAGGTAGAACTGTTGCCTTACCTACTTTAAAATGACTAAAGTTTGTCTTATTGTTTGCAGGACAAAAAAATGTCTAAATTGCAGATGTGCACATTGGTATTTATGCAGAAACATTTCCAAATATCATTTTTGTACATTTTCACTTCTTTTCTGCAAAAAGTATTGCACTATGGAAACAATCAAGCAGACTGACTTTCTCTCTTCTCCCTTCCTATGGTCATTTTGGTGTCATTGGCAGAACAGCTGAAGCCATCTTAGAGACTTTCCTTTTAGATTGAGATAACATGAAGTATTAGTACTATCATTTCTCATTGTAAATATTTATTACAAGAGTTGATTTGGTGATATGTAAGTTGATTATTGCTATCTTTAGCTCTTTTAATTTGTTGCAAGAATATTTAATATTTAAAAAAATTTCTGCTACTAATAAAAGATTCCAAAAAGAGAACACGTATTGGCCAATACTTGACCAAAACTCAATAACTGACATATTATTCAAATAGTGCAATGCTTGCCACATCACAGCACAGGTAGAAAATATTAATATTTGTATTGTACACTGATGTAAGCTGGAGCCAACTAGCCTGGAGACTCTGCCTGCATCTGGCTCACCTAGCTCCCCAAGGGTTGAAGGGAATCATTATCTTAGCACACCCCACTTATTGGGCAGCCTGGTTGGAGAGAGCTTATCTAAAACACTGCTGTTCAAAATGTGGTCTTCACATCAGCAGCATAAGCATCACCTGGGAGCTTGTTAGAAGTTTAGAATCGCAGTCTCTATCCCAATTTACCAAATCAGAATCTGCATTTTCCTAAGATTCCTAGGTGATTTATGTACACATTAAAATTTGAGAGCACCAATCTAGAAATACGGGGTAATATTACTAGATGGGAGGTTGCACTTATTGGGCATTAACAAAATAGCAAATCATTAAAATGTTTGTTTCCCTTGGAAGAAGTTGTACTAATGTGGCACTGCCTGGGATCTGAGGTTTGAGAACTGAGCTATAACTGAGCTATAGCTTTTCTGTCATCATGGAGGTTCTCTAGCATATTTCTTTAGGTGAGTGTGGAGGATAAGGAGGATTGCACCTAACAGCCATTTTATCTTCCTTCAAGCTTCAAGTATGCTTCATGTACTGCAGAGACTGGTAAGCAAAAAATCACATCCTTCAGACTCTCTTGCAGCTATTATTATGGAAGTACTTAGATTTCAACAACCAGATGCTTCCACACAAGATCTGGAAGTCTGTTTCTCTGACAGGCACAGTTGTGGAGGCATTTTTTTTCTTCTGTAGCAGAGATACAAGAAGTCCCATTGTTCAGTCGTTAGCTTCAGGAACATCAGGCAGCGTGGGGCAATGTATCCATTTTGCTGGTTCAGATTGCAGATGGTATGGTGTGATTCTGGAGCTGGCTGTGCAAGTGGCAGCTTCCTGATCCTGGTGGCCTCCAGACAGTGGCTGTGGGGGTGTAGTTCTGAAGCTGTCAGTTTCTCAACAAGGAAAAGCACAGCTCTTTTCGTATCCTAGTTCTGACGTATGGTTTCGAGAACCACTCCATTAATACTTTCAATTATTCTTTAAGTATTTTAATTCTTCCAGCTTAAACTAACTGGAGTGGATTCTGTTCTCTGCAACTGAACTTTGATTGATATAGTCTGCTCTATCTGTTTTCAGGACCACTCATGTATTCATTGATTTATTGGCAAATATTTACTGAAGGCCTTCTCTGAACAGGTGTTGATATATAGATATATTTTCAGATGTATAAAACAGTAGTTTTAGTTTGTACAAATTATATGTTGCCTTAAAAATTATATTCCTAGGAAAGTAGTTCCATCCAAATAGGGCAGAAAAATTAAAAGTTCCGTTTCCAGTCACGATTGATAGTTCATATGTCCTCATTAGTACAGTGAAAAGAAGGTGGGAATTTTGAGACAAACGATTAGTCTTTCTGAACTTCATCTGCCAAATGGAGACAGTAAGGACCTGCCCTGTCTGCCTCATAAGGTTTCTGTGAGAATCAAATGAGGCAATGTATGTGAAACTGCTTTGTACATAGTATAGTGCTACACAATGCTGGTTATTTATTTATAATTAGTAATAATAGTAACTTTATCACAAAGTTTTCAACATCAGATGCTTATGATACCACCTTTAAAGAAAACTATTTTTGTTTGCCTAATTCTCAATTCAGTGAAAATTCTGATTTTCATATAATGGTGTTCTTAAAGACAAATTGGAGAGTCACTACTCACTTTGTGAAAAGAATTTTCACTTTTGAAAAATACTCACAATAGGAAATCTTTCATTAAATGTGCCTATCTCACCTTTAATACAATTGATTTGTAAAATTATATACATTTTGGTACATCTAATGCACAAAATGAACCATATTTGTTTAGTTGTTTGAAAAATGGAATTATATTTTTAAAATCATCTCATTTCAAATATGAGTGAGGAGCAAATCAAACTGTAGATTAGTCTTGAGAAACCTGCATAGACATAATTTGCAAAATTTACATGCTTTGTTTTACGTGCTTTTTCTTTTTTTTTTTAAATTTTTAAAAAAATTTTATTTATTTATTTTTTTCCCCCAAAGCCCCAGTAGATAGTTGTATGTCATAGCTGCACATCCTTCTAGTTGCTGTATCTGGGACGCGGCCTCAGCATCACCGGAGAAGCGGTGTGTCGGTGCGCGCCCGGGATCCGAACCCGGGCCGCCAGCAGCGGAGCGCACCCAACCGCTAAGCCACTGGGCTGGCCCCTTCTTTTTCTTGAGCTATGAGAAAGAGAAGGTTAATTAAGACCAACAAATGTCTAGTCAGTGCCTACTATGTACCAGGCATTGTTCTAGGTGATGAAGATACAAAGACGAATGAAGTACAGTCCTTCCCTATCCTACAGTCCAGTCGAGCACTGCCCAAAGCAGCAGCCAGTTGTACATGTGGCTATCGATCACTTAAAGTGCGGCTAGTATGACTCTGAAACTGAATTTTACATTTCATTTAATTTTAATTAATTTAAATGTAAATAGCCACATGTGACTAGTGACCACTTTTTTGGACAGCACAGGTCTAGGCCAAACCCAATAGCAGACTTGTGGCTACCAAAGGAAGGATGCATAGGCAAAACACTTTTCTTCCGTCTTAAAATAAAGGTGGCCTATTAATTTCCTGGTCTTAGAGGTGAGGGGTGGGGAAAATACTGCAATGGTTTAGGAAAGTAAATAGCAACAAGGGAAACAATTACACAATTCTGTTTACAATCTGTTCTATTCGATTCAAATGCCCCCTAAAATATTCAGAACGCAAAGATGTTGCTACGGCCAAGAAAGCTGAAGACAGCAAAGGTCAAAAAGCCAAGGTCTAAAACACCTGATTTATGTGTTATCTTTAGCATCCCTTGTCATTTTTATAGTGGTCTCAGCATCAAAGATCAAGAAAGATGAATGAGCGAATTCATAACTTGCTTACCAAGGAAATTTCCTTGATGGGATGAGGTGGGCTGTTCCAAGATATTTTTATTCTGAAATTAAAATAGAGTCAAATTAAAAAAGACAGAAAAGAAGAATTGAGAGCTCAAGTGGTAGCAACTACTTGTTAATTTTGTTTTATCTATATTTTCACATGCAAGATGAATTTACTTTGATAAATTCTATTTACTCTCAACTGTGGACAGAAATGCTATGATTTCACTCTTTATTAAAATTATGTTTAAAGATGTCTAAAACACAATCAATTCACACGTGTCAGAGAGAAAAATGAAAATAGTTTAAATATTTCTAAAACTAAGATAAGTGGCTATAACTGATAACAAGAATCTGAATTTTACCTGTCATTATCTGGTATATGAGCCAGTCCTTCTAAGGTCAATCTACTTTATTTTTGCAGATTTATTACAAATTATTATTTTTTAAAGAGGTCAAACATGGTGGCAACTCTAGCCCCAAGGCGGATATGCATGAAGATAGCACCTGAAGGCGAATACCACTGTGGTTACACTTGACTACACAGGGAGCTAATATTGCTCAAGGCACTTCCTGCGGGGCCCATCCTCTTGGAACAGGGGCTTCTTTTCACCATAATTAACCAAATGTGGATTGAATCAAAGGGGCTAGTTTGGGTAACAGCACGCCAGTGCTCATTTTTGGGGATCTCTGTCAAACAAGAAAGTGGTATCATCACAAATAGTATACTCTGGATTTGAAAATGTTTCGTAGGAACTAATTGATTTGTCTCTGAATGGACTTTGGTCTAAGCTGGATTTCACATTAAACACGTCTTAATTAAAATATACTTCTACGATTCCAATCCTTTAGAAATGTGGCTCACAAGTAAGGTGTGCATGAAGGTTTTATTTTATTTTTTGCAGGAGCTGAAGCAGGAAACCAAAGTTTTGTATATTCAATGAAATAGCAGCTATACCGAAAATTGAGTTTGGGTATGAAAACCTCATAATTTGCATCTCTAGTTGTTCAAATCATGCATCCATCAGAAAATGGTGACACTTTTCTTATGATTTCTGGGCCTTTCTTATAGAAATGAAATTTAAAAATGAACATTAAAACAGTGCATTATATTTGTAATTTCCTACAGAAGCATATACCAATGAAAATGGTGAAAACTATAATCTATTCACCGCTTCCCAGAATTACTGCTGTATAAACGCTGGCAGAAATTAGTGAATGAATTATTGATATGAAGTATTGATAAATGACTGTAAATTTGATCTGTATGTCCATGGCAGTAAATAACACAATAATTAAATCATCATTCTTCATGATGAAGAATACAGGCTCTGGACTCAGATTGCCTGGGTTCCAATTCTGTCTCTCTAGCTTACTGTGAGTCTCTTAACCTCTCCTAGACTGTTTCTTTAATTGTACAATGGGCATAGTATAGTAATAATAATGTGTCTGTTAGAGGGCTTCTGTTAGAATTTATTGACATGACACTTGTAGTGGTAGCACAGTGCCTGGCACATTGTAAGTGGCTGTTATTATTATTACATATATATTATATGTGCCCTGTAGCCAATCTCTTAGGTATGTGACTTGTTTCCTCAACTTGACTGCAAGCTTTGAGAAGGCAGGAACCAGCTCATATAGTTTTCTAGTCCCTTCATCACTTAGCACAATGTCTTATAAATTACTTTACATAGGTCAGCAATGAGATTTAAAACTAAATGGCAATTTGGGGCTAGATTATAAGGACCTTGACTCTCAGTTTCCCCAGGCCTGCCCTGGACTTGTCTCCTACTCTAGTATAACTGCCAAATTCCCTTTGAGTTGTGGGAACCAGAGCTCACGGCTGCTGCCTACCTCAATCAACAGCAGCCAATCGAATCAAGCACTCAGACAATTGGCCAAAGGCCTGAGGCTATATATAGTGCAAAACAGATTCTAGATTGAATTAAATAACTGACTTATTATTCTCATGGCATTTAGGAGCTGTTTCCGAGTCTCTTCGGTATTTCCGGCTACTAGGCAGTGTGTAATTTCTTTATCTCATCTGAGTTAAATCACGCAGAATATAACTTACGCCCTCCTTCTTTAGCTCTTCCCCTGGTATAGCGATGAGTAAGTTAGCATTTTCCATATCAAAGAACCTACTGTCACTGTCACTGAACAACTCATCTGCAACAAGCTCAAAGGTCACTCATGGTCAATGTTCTGACCTATGTCCTTTAAACATGCTTTTTAAGTTTTACTTCTTCAGTTTTTCTACTTAGTTTGATTTGAGCTATTTGAAAAAAGAATTAAGTTTAGTAATTGGTACATATTGACTGCTACCTACTGTTAGTGAAGTAAATGCTGAGTACAGCAGCAAGGTTCGGCAAGGCTGGGTTTCCTTATTAATTGATGTGAGAGTTGCATTTTTAACCTGGTATAATCCATAGGTTGGATTTAGGCTTTGAGAATTTAAAATATTTTCACCATCACACGAAATATTTGGAGAGTTTGTATAAGGCCTTCTGCCTTCTCTCATTCTTCCTAATGCTCTTCCTCATCTGTAGCCAGCTCCAAAGCTCCCTCTTCTATCCATTTCCATTTTATCTTAATTTAAAAAATAAATTTCTAATTGTTTTTTAGTTCTATTTTGTCAGTGTACCTTTGCAGCCACACACAAATTTGATTATAGCCGTAGAGCGCTGTGAAAAAGTTTTGCAATTGAATTCCAAAATGACAGGCAGTGTAAATTATAAAGTACAAAACAGTGTATGTTAAAGCATTGTCAATAATAAAAAAAATGGCTTTTCTGGAGGAAATAACTTTGGAAAGGAGAGAAGTAGGCTGGGGGAGGAAACAATACACACTGTTAGGAAAGGAAGAGCCACATTTTAGGGAAGCATTTGAGGGACAAGGACAACGGAAACACTTAAGAGACTCTTGATCCTAGGCAATTGTCCAAGGCTTACGTCACAGAGGGCAGTTAGGTTGCTTTAGATTTGCCAGTTTCTCTCCTGAAAGATATACTGGACATTTACTTCCCAGGGATCACTCATTCAGCATTGTGGAGCACCTAAATAGTGCCACCGACTGTACAGGAACTGGGTTTGCAAAGATGAAAAGAGCACACACAGTTCCTGTCTTCAAGCACTCCTAGTCTTTAAAATAGAACATGCTGGCTGGTCCCGTGGCTTGGCAGTTGAGCGCTTGCCATCTGCTACTGGCGGCCACGGTTCGGATCCCGGGCGCGCACCGAGGCATCGCTTCTCCGGCCATGCTGAGGCCCCATCCCACATACAGCAACTAGAAAGATGTGCAACTATGACATACAACTATCTACTGGGGCTTTGGGGGGAAAAAAAAAGCAGGACGATTGGCAATAGATGTTAACTCAGAGCCGGTCTTCCTCAGCAAAAAGAGGAGGATTAGCATGGATGTTAGCTCAGGGCTGATCTTCCTCACACACACACACAAAATAGAACATCCTAAGAGGTAGGTATAAAGGGCCCTCTTGCAAAAAGAGAAAGCAGCAACTAAAAGCTTGGAAGAGTCTTCAGGGCTCCACAGAGGAAGTGAGCTGTGGTCTGAAGGGCAAATAGAATTTTGATAAGGCTTTCGTATGTTTCAAAAATAAATGACAACGTGAAATAAACAGACTGCCCAGAAGAGAAAGAGTTGGGATGAAGGATGAGATTTCATATGGAAGGTTTAAAAGACATTTACTTGGAGCAGGAACTTACATAGATAAGTCCCCTATAATTGTCAGGAAAGAAGGGTCCAGATGAGAAATGAGTGCTAACTGATCAAACTAACATTCGCCCATGTGGAGCATTTTCTTCAGACTTGCACCTTGCTGCATTCAGTAAATGTTCACTGCTGTTCTCGAATATCTAGCTAGGGACAAGGAGAGAGTCCGCCCACTTCCATCAGATTTTGCAAACGACATAGAGAGAAGGCTCCTTTCATGGTTGCAAATCCTTTTTCCCCTCACCCCCTGCAGTTTCAGGGCTGTGTGAGGTGTATCTACAGGGATTTTAGAGGTTTTCCTCATCCTCTTTTGAAGAGAAGTAATAAAAGCATTTAAATTAGCGGGAGCGTGGTTAACACCCGCAGCCCTGGCCCTACTGCATGTCTCATCGCCCGCCCGGCCTCACCCCGCGCCTCGCCTCAGGTTAGCCTAACAGCGCTAACGGCCGCGGCGCTGCAACGGCTCCTGGGCGGCGCGCGGGGAGCGTTGCGCGGTCGGGACTCGGAGGCTAGCGGCGAGTTCAGAAGGCGCAGGGCAGGGGGCAAGGCCGGTTGTGGGCGGCTTTTGACGAACAGCCATTCCAGCCAATTGGAAGCCTGGTCGACTTTTCTCCCTACCAATAGGGAGCGAGGCCCAGGCTGGGGGGGGGGGGGCGCATCCCGCGGGCTGCGGCTGGATTCGATCCTGCGCGGCGGCGGCGGCGGCGGCGGCGGCAGCGGCGGCGGGGGTGGAGGCTCGGCCTGGGCTGCAGGGAGGGGATTAGGGGAGGAGGGAAAACCGGAAGCCACGGTCGCGTCCCCATCCTTAGATTCGCTCTCCTGGGCTGGTGAACGGAGACAGAGGAGGAGAGAGAGGCTGAGGGTTGGCTCCGTGATAAAGGGGAGCGGCCGCTCCGGAGCCTCCTCCCGGGGCGCCCCCGCCATCCCGGCCGCTCTCCGCACTCACCGGCTCCAGGGCGCGCGGCCCCCGCAGACCGGCCGGCCGGCCGGCAGACCTTTGCTGAAGAGGCGCTGCCCGCGGCGGGGACTGGCCTGCGGCGTCCGAGGCCCCGCGCCCCGCCGCCACCCCCATCCGCCTGCCAGCCGGCCCCTCCAGCCGCCGCCATGTCCTCCTCCTCATCCTCCCCCAGGGAGACGTACGAGGAGGACCGGGAGTACGAGAGCCAGGCCAAGCGCCTCAAGACCGAGGAGGGGGAGATCGATTACTCAGCCGAGGAAGGCGAGAACCGCCGGGAAGCGACGCCCCGGGGCGGGGGCGATGGCGGCGGCGGCGGCCGGACCTTCTCACAGCCGGTAACAAAGCGCGGCGCCCCGTCCGCTGTGCCTGGCGGCTCCCCGGGGAAGCAGGGCCCGGCGCGGGGACTCGGCTCGGGGGCCTCCCGCCCGCCTCGTTTCCCTTTCCTGCCGTGCTGCCCGGGTCGGGAAGCGCCGGCTTTGCTCTTTGGGGCTTTTCTTCTTCGCCCTACCTGTTTCCCGCATCCCTACCGCGAATCCGGCCCCGGCCTGGCCGCAGGCCCCGCCGCGAGTCGGCCGCCGGCCCTGAACTTGGGGAGGGTCGCGGGGCGGGGGCGGCGGGGAGGCGTTGTTTCCACTGGGCCGGGCTCTGGTGCGCGATTAGCTCTTTGTTAGTCTAAGTCCTGCGGCCGCTGGCCGGCGTCGGGACGACCCTTGAGCCCCTCCGCCCGCAGCATCTGCGCGCTGGTGACGATCGCAGGATGGTGGCGTCGGTTCCGCCGAGGGCTCTCCTCGCCCGGGTCCAGAGGAGAGCCGTAGCTAAATGACAGATTACGCCCTGGCGCTCCCACCCTAGTTCTCCTAAAGGTTTAATTAAAAAATTTTCCCTCTTGGTAGGCATGGCGTGCACGCTTTGCCACCCAGTTTCATGATTACGGCTCAGTACCGTGTTTAGCTTTCCGGTAAAAAAAAAAATGTGTTGGTAGGTGTTGGCACACCCTTACTTCCAAGTAAAACAGATCTTAAGATCAGCTCAGTTCTTCATTGAGTTTGTTCCACATTTACCCCACGAAAGAAGGAACAGAACTCAGGACTGCATTAAACACACGTTCCTAGATTCTTGTTTCATCAAAAATGTTAGCTGGAGGCAGAAGGAATGTGAAAATCGTTTTATTCAGAGCAAGTAGTAACTCAGCTTCAGTTGGATGGAGACTGTAAGGAAACAAAGCAAAGCAAACGTTTTTGCCCTTTTTTGGTGCCCTAAGCCTTATCTCGTAATGACTTAGATGTTCTTTAAACATTGAACACATTTTGTGATTTTTTTTTAAAGCAAACTTTACCTGAAAGTTACAAAATTATACACATGTATTCTATTATTAGATTAAAATGTTTCTCATCCTTTATAAGAGGCAAGCCTTTTAGCTATTGTTTGATTTTTTTATGTAAAAGATTCTGGTCAACAGTCCCCAGTGTTTTCAAAATACAATACTGTGACAGATCAGGTTGCAACACATTTAAAAAAGGAACTTTTTCTTCCTCTAAATAAAATCGTTTCCTTATGGTTAGATATTACTTTGATTTTATTGTCTGTTTATTTGGAATATTCAAAACGTACCTTGGAAGTGTGAATAAAGGAAGTACATTTCTTCTTAAGAAGTTTTAGTTCAAATCCAACTCCATTGTGGAAGTTGGAAACAGGAATATTATAACTGATATTTAGATGTATTGGATCAGTGTATTTCTTTTGCCAAAAGTGTTGCTTGAGTTTTTGTGCAGCAGCATGAAATGTCTTTCATTAAGTATGTTAAAAAGGTACTTTAAGCAGTTTATAAAAATTTTTTTTTGAAGACATTAAACGTTAAGTGAGTAGTAATATTTTGGATACTGGGAAGAAAATAACATATAATTAATATATCCAAAGTGAATTGTATGGAGCAATGGAAATAGCTCTGGGGCAGGGCTTGGGGAGAGTCAGGAGTCTTAGCACAATCTGTGTGACCTTGGGAAAGTCAGTTAACTACTATTGAGTTCTGTTAATCTGTAAAATGTCAAAGTTGAGCTACATGCCTTCCATACCTGAAGTTGTACTTCAGTAATTAACGTAATACAGCTTTTAAATTACCCAGGCAGGAACTAATATATATACGGATTGAGTTACAAATTCTAATTTTTGTTTATCTTACTGCTATGTTTCTTAGAGGGTGAATTGCTTTTATTTAACAGTGGAACCAGTATTGCACCGCAAAATCTAATAAAGGCTTATTGTTCCTGTTTTTAAACATTTTTCTTCATGTAATTTTTGGTAGTATTTTGAAATCATTGCAACTATGGAAACCTGTACATAATAAAATTCTATTACGTTAGGAATTCCCTGGATAGAAGTTTGCTGTCTAGTGCGTCATCATCCAGAAATATGGTTATCCAACTAATTGAAAGGGTTTGGCTTAACCTCAGTGGTCCTTCAGCATAGCCAGAGAACTGATACCTTTGAGTCAAACTGTTAAAAGTAGATGCAGATTAGGTACAATGATGGGCGATCTTCTCAACTTAAGTTGGAAATTAGTAAAGTGTAAAGTGAGACTTCAAAGATTTACGTTGTTTGGCTTTTCCTAATTAAGTTTTCATGAGTGCTTTAATAATATATTAACTAAATTTAAAGAGGAAAGTGAGTATTTAATAAAAAGTGTTTCTACAAATACTCCTAATTTAAAGATGAATTGATCATTGTGAATGATTGTGGTGTTTTTAAGGTGTAAAGAGAAATGAGTTAGTAGTTTGGGTGTGAGAAATAAGACACCCTTCAAATTTGTGTCTTCTGGCACTTATTTTGAAGAGCAAAAACTCTCAGAGTGTTTCAGATTCACTGGGCTGCATTGTTGAACAAACCTTGGTTATGGAGGTCAGTGCTGTGTCTTATAAAATTACTTTCTTCTCAGGGAGTGTTGTTCTTTAAATTTAGTAGGCATGACCTTCAAGATCATATTAATAGTAAATTTCTGTGTCTGCTTTTAAGAAAACAGCTTGACTTCCGAATATTAGGGTTTTACTTGGCAAAACCAATTGAGAAATTGAATTGGGAGGTTACTTAGAAAAAAATCTGCTTTTAAAAAGACGGGTATCAATAAAAATTTATGGAGTGCCAGTTCATTTTGGAGACGTGCAAGTTTTTCTTTTACTCTCTTCTGCTGGTGAGAAACAGGCAAATCAAAGATTGTTCAAGTGATTTGTTTGCTGATGAGGTAAAAAATTTAAGTTTCTCAACTCTTAATAAATAGACTTGTAAGATGGCAAAATGCCAAGATAAAAATGTAGATCCTAGGATTTCCAAACAAAGGAATATACATTATGTAGAAAATCTAGTTTGAATTTAAGATACACTATTATACTTTAATGATCTAAATTACAGAGATGATAGGAATATTATGATGGCTTATTGGATGAATATGGGATGGAAGATGGGATGAGGTCACTTTGTTAGTGTAGTCCCACAGCAAAAGTTTAGAGACTGTGACATTGAGTATAGTAATACACTCTGGGGAATAAAAAAGTTCAAGGATGTGTGCCCTGCAGGTAAGTGCCAGAGCCTTGAGGCTTTTATAGCAGTAATATCCTGTGTCTCCTTCAGCTAAACTGCTGCGGTAGAGTGAGGATTTTCAGGCCTAGTTTTGGGAAATGAAAAGTAGTAGGTTTAACTATCTTTTGGTTTTGTAGGTTTAACTATCTTTTGGTTTTAACAAGTGACGATATTTCTTCGTGTTAGCACATACAGTGAAAGGAGCTGTCAGTAGAGCCATAAACCCAACCAAGGCAGGTATCTTGGCTCTGCTACCAACATACTTTGTGGCTTAACTTCTCTGGAACTCAACTTGGTACCTATCACATGAGATAGTTGGGTTAGATGATCACTGTGATCTCTTAACTCATTAAAAAGTAATACTTGAGCCCCTACTGTGTGCTAGGTGCTGTTCTTAGTAATGGGGAAATAATAGTAAAAAAAAATTACATATTTAAAAATCTTTGATTATGCATCATTTAGTGTTTTTTTTTACTCTACAAAGTTGAATACAGCTTTCAAAGCTTGCAGTTGCAGCCACAGCAACAACTCAGATGAACTTAAGCAAAACAAAAAGTGGGCAGGGGTTGGGGAATTGATTACCTCATGTAACTGGGAAAGCAAAGTTGTGGCACTAGTTTCAGACGTGGCTGGATCCAGGGATTTAGATTATGTCATAGAGACTTGGTTCGGTCTCTTTCCATATTTCAGCCTATTTTCTTTATGTAGTGATAAAGCTAGGCTTACATTCTTATAGCTAGCAAATAAAGAGAACACTTTCTCTCCCCCAGTGTCCATATCTATCCCTTCTGATCAACCATTTTTTGTCTCCCCCTCCCATCAGCTAATCACTGGGCTACCTCTGAAGTTGTGGAGGCATGACTGTGTGATTGAGAATACCAGTGGAATAATATGGAGTTGAGGAGTTTTTCTTTCCCTCCCTCCCTCCCTCTCTCCCTCCCTTCCTCTTTCCCTTCCTCTCTCTCTCCCTTCCTTTCTCTCTCCCTTTCTCTCTCTCTCTTTTGTGTGTAACCAGAAGAAGGGGGAATGGGTTCTGGGTAGGCAAAACCAAAAGATTTCTTTCTACTACATTAGCAAAAAAATAAAGATTATTTTTTAAAAGTTATTTGAATCATATGGCTGTTATTTTTAATCTTTGCTCTGTAATGTGATCAAATGTACCTAAAAACTGTGGATAGAAAAATTAAAGGGTTTCCCATATTTTGGATCTGCTGTATTATTTCCTCAAAAAAAAAAAAGGAAAAAGACCAAGTAAAGAGAAGTGATTGTTTAATTTAGTAAGAAAAAATATGTAGTTAATTCTAAGCATAGTGTGAGTTAAAAAATATTTGCAGCTGCCCCTTAAAACTACTTTGATCTTGGTCTCTATGAAGTATCCAAAGTAACGAGGGGATAATCTTAAATATCTGGAAATACCGTATTCATTTCTTGGTACTGTGTTGATAAATTCTAATGTATCCAGAGAAAGAAGGAGAAGGCACTTGAAATCACACTGTAGGAGGAGTGACAGAAGAACCTGAGGGATATTTAGCCTGAAGGGTAAGCTTAGGTGTGATTTAAGAAATCATTACAAATAACTGGAAGGTTATCATGTAGAAGAGAGAAATGTAGATAAAGGTAGGGAGTGCCAACTAACATTTATTGAACCCTTGTTCAATAACTACATCCAGCACTGTGCTAGACGTTTTATATTTGTGGTTCCATTTATTTATTGTAATCTCGCATAGTAAGGATTTTGGTTTCTTTCTTTCTTTCTTTCTTTTTTTAATAGTGAAACTGAGGCTCAGAAAGTTTAAGTAGTTAGCCTATTCACTGAGCCAGTAAATGTCCAGAGATTCAAACGCTGGTCTGACTCCAAAGGCCATTTTGGATAGGAAAGTACAGGGAGACAGATCTGAGTGCATATTATGAAGAACTTCCTAAAAATATAATGGATTGTCTGATGAGGTAGTGTGTTTCCTGTCATTGGAGGTATTTAAGGAGAGGCTGGATAATCACTTGGCAGTGGGTCTGTGTGTGTTTGGTGTTGGGGGATGAGTTATTGAATTTGAGGCTGGTCTTTTTTAATCCTCTAATTATAGGAGGGCAGAAAAGGTTGTTCAATGGCTGTAGAGCACATATGAGTTTTCAGTTAAATTGTTGCTTTACTACATGAAGAGATGTAAATGGGAATTCTCAGTCCTCTCAGATAGAAGCTTCATTTATACTCTGCTGAGCTTCCCTTCTCTTCAGTAGAGCCAGGTCTTCAATCTGCAATAGTCAAAATTAGTACTTAAGATTGGTATTATTAGAGTTTGTCCCTGAGATAGCCTTTGAGGGGCTGGGAGTTTGGAATGGTTATGATGAGACTGGTCTATAGCATGCAGTGGGGACTAAATAATGCCTTCATTATAATTGACCCAGTTTACCTGAAGAAGGGATTGAGTAATTAAAAAAAAAAAAAGTTATGGGCCCGCCCGGTGGCACAAGCGATTAAGTGCGTGGGTTCTGCTGCAGTGGCCTGGGGTTCACAGGTTCAGATCCCGGCTGTGCACCGACGCATTGCTTGTCAAGCCATGCTGTGGTAGCGTCCCGTATAAAGTAGAGGAAGATGGGCACGGTTGTTAGCTCAGGGCTAATCTTCCTCAGCAAAAAAAAAAAGGAGGAGGATTGGCATTGGATGTTAGCTCAGGGCTGATCTTCCTCACACACGCACACACAAAAAAAAGTTAAAAAAAAAAGTTAATGTAAATTGCAGATGTGAGTTCATTTGCTGGATGCTCACTTGGAATATTGTTTCTAGTCTGGTAAATGGACCAGGAGAGAGCCTAGATAACTAAACATTTGAAATGGAAAGAATTTGGCCTTCTGTATGAGAAAGGATTAAAAAAAAACTCGTTAAGCTGGAGAAGAGATGATCAAAGTATTAATATATGGAGAGGGTAAACAGTATTGATTTACTCACCAAATGCATAGAAGAGGTAATTTTAGGGTAGGTAAAAGAAGCTCTGCAGATGATTTCAGATTTTTTATCACCAGTGTGTAGTATAGGTAGAGATAAGAAATTAATTGATTTAAGAAAAGCATTAGTATTTGGGGGGAAAGAAATGGGGTGGTGAAAATATAGTTTAAAAAGATATCTTTTATTTTATTTATTTATTTTTTTTGTGAGGAGATCAGTCCTGTGCTAACATCTGCCAACCCTCCTCTTTTTTTTTTTTTTTTTGCTGAGGAAGACTGGCCCTGGGCTAACATCTGTGCCCATCTTCCTCTGCTTTATGTGGGACGCCGCCACAGCATGGCTCGCCAAGCTGTGCGTTGGTGTGCGCCCGGGATCCGAACTGGCAAACCCCAGGTCCCCGCAGCGGAGCACGTGCACTTAACCGCTTGCGCCACCGGGCCGGCCCCAAAAGATATCTTTTATTTTTTTTATTTATTTTTTTGTGAGGAAGCTCAGCCCTGAGCTAACATCCGTGCTAATCCTCCTCTTTTTGCTGAGGAACACTGGCCCTGAGCCAACATCCACCGCCAATCCTCCTCCTTTTTTTTTTGCCCCAAAGCCCCGGTAGACAGTTGTACATCCTTCTAGTTGCTGCCTGTGGGACACGGCCCCAGCATGGCCAGAGAAGCAGTGCGTCCGTGCACGCCCGGGATCCCAACCCGGGCCACCAGTAGCGGAGTGCGCGCACCCAACCGCCAAGCCACCGGGCCGGCCCGATATCTTTTAATATATCAGTTTCATATTTGGAAACAACCCTAGGTTTTTTTTTTTTTTTAAATAAAATAGAGAAAGGATGAGAAATTTTTAAGTTCAAGGAAAAAGGACATAATTTAAAGATAGAAATATCAAGGTAGGTAAACTCATGAATGGCAGATTCGTTGAGTGGGAATAAGGGAAATATGGGTATGGGGTACGTTTTCAACCTTGAGGTTAAGATAATTTTTCTTCCCCTAAGTACCGTATTGATTGCATTTAACATCTTCCAGCTTTTAAAGAATGACTTAAGTCTGGATCGATTCCATTTGGGAAATATAATTAAATAATAACATATTAAAATCAGATCTTTTGAGGGAGTTTTAAATTGTAATTTAAAATCCATTTTAAAAATCCTGTAATCCGGGGCCAGCCCCATGGTTTAGCGGTTAAGTGAGCACGCTCTGCTACTGGCGGCCCGGGTTCGGATCCCGGGCGCACACCGATGCACCGCTTCTCGGGCCATGCTGAGGCCGCGTCCCACATACAGCAACTAACAAGATGTGTAGCTATGACATATAACTATCTACTGGGGCTTTGGGGAAAAAAAGGAGGAGGATTGGCAGTGGATGTTAGCTCAGAGCCGGTCTTCCTCAGCAAAAAGAGGAGGATTAGCATGGATGTTAGCTCAGGGCTGATCTTCCTCACACACACACACAAAAAATATCCTGTAATCCATTTTTTTAATGAGAAGACCAATTTGAAAAATAGTCATATTTTTTAGCACTATATTCAAGATAGTGGTTATCCATGATAGGAAGGGAAGTAGGAGGAAGAAATGTGTTCATCTGATAGTGTTTTATTTATTAAACTGGATGGCCAGTTAATGAGTATTTTTTGTATTGTTCGTCATACCTTTTTGCAGGTCTTAAATATTATATAGTAATTGCCCAACTTTTTATTATGTAAAATGTTCAATTATATATGTGCTTCACCTGGATTCAGTAATTTTTAACATTTTGCCATTTAGGATTTTATCTCTATATGTGTATATCTATATTTATATACATACTTTTTTTTCCTAAACTATTTGAAACTAAATTGCAGACATCATGACAATTCATCCCTAAATATCCCAGCTTTCCTAAGAAGAAGGATATTCTTTTCCAAGACAATAAATAATTCCATGATATAATCTAATATCCTGTCTGTATTTAAATTTCTTTAAATGTCCCTAAAATATCTTTTATAAAAGCAGTTTTTGTCTCTTATAAAATGAATGCTCACATATTGCATTTGGTTGTTGTCTCTGTTTAGTCTTAATCTGAAATCTTCCTCCCACTATTTTTTGATAGTAACTTGTTGAAGAGTCCAGGCCAGTATAGTTTTCTTTTGTACTTTTACCTTTGCCAAATGATTTCTAAGGATCAACTAAGATGACTGTTATTTCTTGCAGTTTATTATTGTCTAGTTATTTTTAGAGTAAAACTTGTTATTTATACTTTAAATGTATGCTCTAAATTAGGTTTTTAGGTATTGTGTAGAGCTCTTCTCCTGCATTATTGTCATCCAGTTTCTTTTGAGCTTAATGGTGATAATACATATTTGGTTGTTGAGTTTCACCTAGGCAGAGAGTCTCGTTTATTAAGGTTGCTAGCAGAGTGTTGGTTTACATAGCATACAGTCAGAATGATTCGTTTCGAACTTAGTGGCATGTTATGAATATCTGTTTAACCATAGAAGAGACTCAGCGTAAACAATTCAAATGCAATCTCGAGGATTGAATTAATATTTGCAAAAGACTGAATTTATTTGTTGGACTTGACAGTAGTGTAATAGTAGTCCCATGGTTACTTTTTGTATTTAGATCACTTCTTTTCTTTAAACTCTGACATAATTTTTATTGGCAGGGCACAAGACTGTTATATTTTTCTAACAGTCTTTATAATAAAGAAAAACTGATGAGTTTTTAAAATAGCCATAAAAGGATTTAATTTTCTTAAAATGATTCTTAAGTTTTAATGGTAAATATTAGTGCTTTTAGATTAGTCTGTTTGTGGGAGGAAAAAACCTTTCATTTAATAGACTTTTTTTGGTATATATATAGATTATATGTGGAAGTCATTTCTGAAGTGATGCAAGGGAGGTGCCTAGTGGCTAGTTGTTAAGTGTAGATCTTTGTCTTAATAGAACTTAAATAAGTAAATGAGAGAGCTGTTTTCATTTTCAAATTAACTTTCACATACATAGACCCTTTTAAAATAAACTTTAAGAGCATATATTTATATTTTAAAACTTCCTGTTGGGCGTACTCAAAGATACACAGTACTCCATAGAAGCCCAGGAAGGCTTGTATTTTTGAGTACTCCTTGTTTGTTAGTAAAGATGGTACTTTGTATAAATTTAAGTTGTCAACTGTACTCCTAATTGAATGACTTCAAGTTGTAGTGGGACTAGATAACCAATTAAACAGGGACAAAAAGTATATAGATCTATAATATAGGAAAAATAAAGTATATAATCTTTATATTAAAGAAAAATTTTAAATTGGGACTTTATGTTCATTTGGACTACTTGAGATTTTGATTTTATGGAGGTAAAATGAAATTGTGAGTATAAAATATTTCCAATTTTAGCATGCTGAAATTTTTTCTGAGATCTCCTTGAAGTTGAAATAGGTAATTAAATAACTTATTTGTACTTCTTATTGAGAGAGAATGCTCCCTTTTAAGAAGTGAAAATTTTCATGCTAAACATTTTTTTTTTTTTTGCGAGGAAGATTAGCCCTGAGCTAACGTCTGTTACCAATCCTTCTCTTTTTGCTGAGGAAGATTGGCCCTGGGCTAACATCCATGCCCATCTTCCTCTACTTTATATGGGATGCCGCCACAGCATGGCTCTACAAGCAGTGAGTCCGTGTGCGCCTGGGGTCTGAACCTGTGAACCCCCGGGCCGCCACAGTGGAGCATGTGCACTTAACCGCTTGCGCCACTGGGCCGGCCCCCATGCCAAACATTTAATTGATGATCTTACTCTCGGGACCCTTTGCTAACTTGTGAATTGCAATTTGGTTTGGGATTTTTTTGTTGTTGTTGATGAAGATTTGCCCTGAGCTAACATCTGTTGCCAGTCTTCCTCTTTTTGCTGAGGAAGATTCTCTCTGAGCTAACATCTGTTGCCAGTCTTCCTCTATTTTGTATGTGAGCTGCCATCACAGCATGGCCACTGATAGACGCATGGTGTAGGTCCACGCTTGGGAACCGAACCCGGGCCGCCGAAGCAGAGCACACTGAACTTAACCACTAGGCCACTGGGGCTGGCCCTGGGATTTTCTTTTAAATGTTTTCTTTTTAATGCAGAATTTAACTTACTAAAAGATGCAATTTAGACTTTGAGAGTTTTTAACCAGACGTTATTTTCTCTTGCTAGGAGACAGGTGGAAGTCATCATAAAGTTTCTGTTTCACCTGTTGTCCATGTTCGAGGACTCTGTGAATCTGTGGTGGAAGCAGACCTTGTGGAGGCTCTGGAAAAATTTGGTACAATATGGTAAGGACAGTAGGGACTTCATGCAGATTGAAAACAGCATGGTGGAACAAGCCTTGATTGCTTGCTGCAAGCCTTGGTGTTTAACCGTAGTATATATTAAGTTTGCCTATGACTGTATTTCTTTGGAACCTTTTAAGCCTATTATTTTTACCTTTCTGGGATGATGCCTAGATGTATTTTTGTGGATCCATGCTCACCTCTCACTCCCCACCTAGATTGTGTGTAAAATTGATTATTGCATCTTTCATCTGATTTCCAAATGAGTCCACGATTCCTTCTTAAACACTGCTTTAAACCAATGAGTTGATTATGCCCTTCATCTTCAGAGTTTCAAGTTGTGGTACTTTAAATACTGATTTTCGGGGTTTTTTTGGTTTATTTTGGAATATTTAGGAATTAATCGGCAACTAAAAGTGGGTAGATTAAGAGTAGGCATTATTTGCTTAGGTGAGTTCTTATGCAGATCATGAGCAGTCAGTCTTTTATCCTAGCTTGCCTTCCTTTTGTGTTGTGTTTCACTTAGGCTCCTCCTTTCTCTTCCCACAGCTGGTGTATGCTTAACAGTATCCACTAAAGTGAAAATGTAATTAGAAAAGTGAATCTGCTGCCAAAAATAGACACTCAAAAATTCTTTCTAAATTATTTTGGAGTATGCCTGGCTGTTGTTCCCTTCTTAGTATGGATAGTCTAGACTTGATTTTATTATTATTTTTTCCGTGGTGAATATGTTTGGGGTTTTTGTTATAGGCATCAGAGAACCAGACTAAGTCAAAATACATAAACAGGAGAGAAATTTCAATATATTTGCTGAGATAGCTTGATTGTTTTAATTTTATAAAAAAACTTATGTGGAGTTTTTGAGTTCTGAAAGGATGATGCATAAATAGATGGTGGGGGAACGATCAGAGATGTCCAATAGAATGGAAATGATTGCTTCAAAGGAGTAGGAGTAGTGTTAGTTGACACCTTCCAGCATCTTTTTTATTAATTTCTTTAGTGACCTCATTGAGAGGTGGATGACTTGGCAAACCTGTTGTCCTCAACTTATGTACCAGAGAAACCACTGTTACATATTGTTTATCCTTGGAGGTGCAAATTGGGAATCCACATGAGCATAAGAAAGCCCATTTCTTGAAGTATCTCTAAGATGACTGTATCACTTCTTTAGTCATTTGGAGTGGATATTGGAAATTAAGTCTGTCTTGAGAGTTATGTATTGAAGCAGACTCCTTAGACCTTATTTAGACTTGTGTGTTGGCACTGTAAGGACCTTCTAAGTGGTGCGTTGTCCTGTGGAGTTATAAAGAGATAGTTTATTTTTCTTCTGTTCTTATATATATAGGGCTTTTTAAGTTATTTTCTTACAGCCAAGAAGTACAGAAGCAGTGTCAGAAACAAGTTGATGAGCAAATACAGTTGGAAACTTTAGGGAAATACTAACTATATTGATATTTTGATGTTATTTACGACTATGACCTGAATGTTGGGGATTAAAGAAATAGAACTATTTGCTTAAGTTTGTGAGTAATTTAAATTACTTTTGGGTGGCCTGTCCATTTTTAGACTCTATACTCTTGGATACTTAGTCCACGGTAAAGTGTTCCATATGTGAGTGTTATTCAGTTAATTTGCATAGTACATCATTCTGCCCTCAAGATTGGTAGTTATGTGGATAGAAAAGTTGTGAAATAATTGGAACAAATTAGTGTATAATTAAGAGATTAATTGGCATAAATATATATAATAGGAGTTTGAGTTGTATGAAATGATCTTGAATAAGAGGTGGCTGCTATTAAAGCTGAAAGAACTTTGGACAGCCTCCAATGAGGAGTAGATATTTTGATTCAAAATGTTACGTTTATAGAACCTTTCCCTATTTATTTGTTTGTTTATTTATTTAGTGGTGAGTGTGTGTGGGATTATAAAGATTATAGAGAAACTGCTTATATTAAAAAGGTGAGTCGCCAAGTTCAATATATAGTAAGTTTAGACCTAAAAACTAGATGTATAGGAAAGAAGTTCAGGAGAAACTGTAACAAGGTGTTGAGACTGGTTGTGTCAGGATAATAAAATTGCTGGGTTTTTTTGGTCTTTATTCTGTAGTGTATTCATGCATTATAAGCAAAAGAATATTTAAAAATATATACTGAGTCTTTTTTCCGCTCTTTTCCCCTCCCATTAAAGGAGAGGTAGTGATTAGCTATACCAGTTTAAAATTTTAATACAAAACTTTTGGCACCTAATTTGTGTAGTACAACTTTTGCTCTTTTCTGTTTTTATTTAAAAATTAGTAAACGTCTTTCAAGCTATAAGTTGAAAGCACTGACCCTACCATGTCTCTTAGCCTTTCTGTTTAGTTTTTCTTTCCTTGGTCTTCCAATCTTCCTCATATTAATGCTTTATAAAAAAGACTTTTAAAACATTATGTGCTAACATTCTAATTTTCCCTTCTCTATCTTCATATGATGTCAGTTTCCTGAGTGATCTTTTTAACTTTTAAGTCTGTAACTTCTAGCTCACTTATTATGGTTACAGAAAGCAGTTTTACTATGACCAAGTCTATAATAGACCAATAAAGAATTTATTTTTGAATTTTTATAATTTTTCTGTGTTTCCAAAGAGCCAAAGGGCATTATTAACATATTTACTTGGTAGTATCATTTAGCTATTAAACCAACTTACATTTGTAAGAAGAGAATATTTATTCTTCCTTAATTTCTTTAGCATAGACCTGATTCCAGGGTTTTCTGTTTTTTTGTATGCAAGACTTTAGAACTTCAGCAAGGAGTCTGCGTTTCTAAAAGTAATGTTTCTCTACTGGGATTTATGTCTTGCATTTATACTTGGTAAATCTTTAAATCCAAGTTGTTATTGTTTCTGTATTTTCTTCTTTAATTTTGAATGATGTGGATTGGGAGCGCTAACAAGCCTCATAGACCAAGAAATATCGATTGAATACTTCTTGTATACCAGGCTCTGTTTCTAGATTCTGAGGATACAAAGATGAATGAGGCAAGGCAAGCAATTTATAATCTTGACACTACTCCTCCAAGATGTATAAATGAGGAAGCTGAAATTCGTAAGAAATTACATAATTTGCCAGGCTACAAAAGTGGTCTGTTTGTTATTAATAAGAAACCATTGGCCAATTTTTAAAGTGTAGTGGTAGGTCCTGGATGGCTGATTGAGAAGCAGTGCTGTCACTGAGTGCCTGATTTGATGTTATTTCATTGGCCTTCTGCTATTATGAAAACCATGTTAATTGTATTTTAAAATATTTTTAAGTCCTTGTTTCTGTGAATAGAGGACGTGTTTCCCCTGTTGTGATGCATGTGCTCTTATTTCTCTCTTTTCTCCTTTCCTTCATTTCTTTATTTTTCATTTCATGTGTTAGAATATATTTCCCCCACAAAGGGTATACAATGAAAAGTAAATACTTTACCCTCTTGCCCATAGGCAACTGTGATTACTATATTCTAGTCAATCATCTTTTCATGGATTCTTTAATATTGAAAAATATTTTGGAGGAGATTATTTGTATGAAATTTGGTTGGTTTGCAGTTGCTTCTATTTATCTTTTGGTTCTCTGTTTTTAGTAAGATAAATGAAAGTATAGTCAATTCTTAGTTACTAATGTGGGTACTTATTTATTTGGAAAATTCAATAGAGGTAGTATTTCTGTTGTTAGGGGTCGCATCTGCTAACCTTCTGTTGAGTTTTATCTCTGTTGGTTTTTGTATTTAGATATTTTCTAGTCCTGCTTGGGAGTGGCAGCCTGAGGAATAAAGTGGGTGGTGTCATTAGTAACTAACAACAAGGAATCGTGGTTGAGGAGGGCATGAGGTGGAACTAACAACAAAGAATTGTGCTTGAGGAGGGCATGAGGTGGATAAGCTTTCAATCACAGGAGGATAAGCTTTCAAATAGGCACCATCTATCTGGTATACCACAATTTATTTGGATGATTTAAGAGAGTTGACTAACATTGGATATAGATAGTAAAGAATACTAGTCTGTATGATTTGACACATTTTTTTAAAGTCTACTTCATTGAGAACAAATAATGTTAATTGAACTTACTATATTTGGGTATTCCCTCCCATCCTCCCTTTCAGCTATGTGATGATGATGCCATTTAAACGGCAGGCTCTAGTGGAATTTGAGAACATAGATAGTGCCAAAGAATGTGTGACGTTTGCCGCAGATGAACCCGTGTACATTGCTGGTCAACAGGCTTTTTTCAACTATTCTACAAGCAAAAGAATCACTCGGCCAGGAAATACTGATGATCCATCAGGAGGCAACAAAGTTCTTCTGCTATCAATTCAGAATCCTCTTTATCCAATTACAGTGGTATGTATAGTAATATTACAAACTAAAATAAAAGTGGTTTTGGAATTTGCCTCTAGAGTGACTAACCCATAGTTTTCTTCACTGCCATCTAGATATTTGAAAATAATGTAGTTTTTTTAGAATTATTAAAATTAATCTTAGTTTTGCCTATGAAGTTTAGTGAATAAAGAAATGGTGAGCACTGAAGCTAAAAAGGTCAGAAACATAGTTGTCATAATTAAATAAGCACATTTAGAAAATTTTATTATTTAGCATCAGTGTTAACTCTGTTTCTGATAATAAAGGACTAGACAGCCTTGTTGGAAATCATCCAAGAAATCTCTCTCACTCATATGCCAGTACATGTATTAAGAGCATCTACTAGGTAATGACAGAATCCCATAGTACAGTAAGATGCGTATATCATTATAAGCTGTTTTGAGATAGCTTACTAAAAACCTGCCTGATTTATCCTTGCTTCTTCACCCTTTAAAAAAGTGATATTAGTAGAATTTTAAAAAGGATTCATGTCCTGAACCAATTGGGTTTTCTACTTCATAATCACATGTTGTTTCATAATAAGCGAGTGACAAGGACAGTTGGTTTTTGTAATGAACAGAATATCACAGTAAGGGAAGCTTTAATGAGTATGATTTCTAGTAAGGGTATGTGGTGATGTGACATAAACTTAAAATAAAGCAGAAGTTTAATTTAAACTTTAAATTTAATTTAAAATTTAAATTTAATTTGACATTATGTATCTATTTACTTTTGTAATATTTATAGACTTATTAACAGTATTAATATATTTATAGTATTTGGTGTTTTGGGAAAAAGAATATAACTAATCTATTATAAGTTCTCTGATTTGTTTATTGTTGTATCCCTAATACCTAATGGTGTGGCTGTATAATTAGGTGCTCCAGAAATTTCTTGAACGTTGAAGAATTGTTAGTAAGTGGGTATTTAGGTTCTCTCTTAGATGATACAGGCATCTTGTTCTATGACATCTAACACCGTATAAATGATCTTCCCTGAGTCTTTTCTCTATAGCCATTGTCCCTTGAAAAATAAATAGTGAAATGTTCTCCTGCTACCCCTTAATAAATATTTATTAGTATAATTCGTGTTGATGTTATTAAATGTTTCAGAGTCACATTTGGAAAAAGATAAATTAATTGATTACAGTTTTGGTTTATTAATTGTGTATTGTCAGAGATTGTTTTAGGCACCTGTGAAGAAAATAAAAATTGAGGATTCATTTAGGAGGTAAAATAGATGATAGTGCTTGTCAGATGTTTCATTGGAACGTCTCTAATGTGGGTATATTGTGTATGTGAGGAAGTAACTTTAGATTTATTAAAGTGTAACAATTTTAAAAAGTTTAATTAGTAATTGATAGAAATGACATCTTGACAGTTGTTTTTTTTTAGTAAAACAAAACAGCGTAGCTTTAATGTTTTTCCGAATATAAAATGCGAAGAAATCCTTTCTTTCTTTCATAGGATGTTTTATATACTGTATGCAACCCTGTTGGAAAAGTGCAACGTATTGTTATATTCAAGAGAAATGGGATACAAGCAATGGTTGAATATCCTTTATTTGTAGATTTTTTTATTGATGTGTATGAATGCTATGTAATATAGATCTTATTTTTTCCTGCTTAATCAATCATTTCTGGACAGATGGTGTTTATTCCCCCTCGCCTCTCCCCCAAAAATCTACTTGTCATAGGTTTATTTTTGTGTTTATTTTTCTTTTGTGAGGAAGATCAGCCCTGACCTAACATCCGTGCCAATCCTCCTCTTGTTGCTGAGGAAGACCAGCTCTGAGCTAACATCTATTGCCAATCCTCCTCCTTTTTTTTTTTTTCCGCCGAAGCCCCAGTACATAGTTGTATGTCATAGTTGCACATCCTTCTAGTTGCTGTACATGGGACGTGGCCTCAGCATGGCTGGAGAAGCGGTGCGTCGGTTCGCGCCCAGGATCCGAACCCGGGCCACCAGCAGCGGGGCGCGCACTTAACCGATAAGCCACGGGGCCGGCCCATGTCATAGGTTTAAAAAAGGAAACTTCGGTACCCATAGAGAATTTTACTATTTATGATAAGAATGCTACCGTACAACAGTCCATTGCTTCATCTTAACAGTGTGCTTTGCCTTTTTAATGGGGAAGAAATAACACTATTTGATAATATATACACTTGTACCTTTTTGAAATTTATCCCAAATGGACTTTTCTGAATCTCTCCTTAAAATAGGTAGTTTGGAAGTACCAAAACTTTAGTCAATAGAACCTTTCTTACCTTTCTTTATTGAATCTTTTAAATGGTCATGATTTATGTAAGAACTACTTCTCTATGTTAAATTTGTTATACATTGAGTAAAAAGGGCATATTGTAAAATAGTATATATAGTACAAGCCCATTTAAAAAAATAATTATTAAAAGAAAAACCCTAACCTATGTGTACATGTGTATGCATAGAAAAAGGTAAGGATACACAGCAAAGTCTTAACAGTGCTTAGTTATGATAGACAAGATGTTTTTGCTTTTTTTTTTTTTAATTACTTTTGTGGTTTGATTTTTTTTTTAAACAATTAAGACTTAAGTGATTTTTTTTTTAATTTTTATTTATTTATTTTTCCCCCAAAGCCCCAATAGATAGTTGTATGCCACAGTTGCACATCCTTCTAGTTGCTGTATGTGGGACGCAGCCTCAACATGGCTGGAGAAGCGGTGCGGCGGTGCGCGCCTGGGATCCGAACCCCGGGCCGCCAGCAGCGGAGCGCGCGCACTTAACCGCTAAGCCACGGGGCCGGCCCTTAAGTGATTTTTTTAAAACCAATACAATGAAGATAGTTAAGTGATTATAAAACCCTGTCTTCTCAGAAATATATAAAAATCAAATATTTGTTTTATATTATTTTAGTTTTTTTGTAATGTTCTTCCTACTTTAAGAGTAAAATATTTCCTGTTTCAAGATAGCAAGCTGTCCTTTGCTAGGGAATGGGACCATGCTCCATTCTTCTTCTCTCCCTAAATTTATAAAGTACTTCTGATGTCTTAGATTAATGTAGAGAGTTTGGTTGTATTATGTTTGCTTTGGTACCCTTGATCTTAAAAATAAATTCTCCTACTAAAATTCATCTAGAAATTTTATTTGGTAAAACATTTCCAGAAGTGAGAGAATTATTTCTTGCTATTTTCAGTCTTTTTCTTAGGGAGTGAATAATGATTAAATATTGGATGCCTTAAACCAAATTTCCTTAATAGAGCTTATGTTTGAATCAGTCCTTTGTGCCCAGAAAGCTAAAGCAGCACTCAATGGAGCAGATATATATGCTGGATGTTGCACACTAAAAATCGAATATGCAAGGGTAAATATTTTTTTCAACATTTCACCAAAGAAATATTTATGCTTTGGATATACAATTTGAACTTACTTTCTTTTTAATCTTAACAGCCAACTCGTCTAAATGTTATTAGGAATGACAATGACAGTTGGGACTACACTAAACCATATTTGGGAAGACGAGGTAAGTATTTTATGCATTTTAGAATGTACTTAACATTTGCTGACAAATTTTTACATGCAATTAGATTCCTTTTTCCTGAGATGAGCTAGTTCATTCAAATGAAAACCTTGTTGGTGAATGCTTTTGTTGCAAAAGGCAATGTAATGCTGGAAAATAACCTTGAACAGTAGTGCCCCCTACTGGTATGTACTAAGTTATTTATATTTAGTTCAACAAGGAGCCCACACATACAGGCACGCCCGCAGTTCAAGGACTTGCATTTCTCCAAGCAGCTCTCTCTCTTTGGAGGAGAGGAAACTGATTCAGAATATTCCTTACAAACTGCAGACTTGCACACTGCTTCTCTATGGAAAGGACTTTTCCCCCAAGCTGGACAAGGCATTAAGAAGGATAGAGGACTCCAGCAGGCTGACTCTACACTTCATCATGCACAACATCGGCATCAGCAAAAAGCCCTCTGAAAAACTCAGACTTGCAATTCACCTTGACTGCATACTGCATGCACCATCACCCCAAGTTTTTAAAGGAGGACACTTAACAGTACTTCAGACTTGCATGGGATGAACACCATGATAGACTGTGCCCATTTATTCAAGTTGTATGTATATATTGGTCTGATTTCCCTTAAGGTTTCAGTTGTAGCTTTTAAAGCTTTACACTAACGGATACTAGACTTTATCTACAATGTTGTAAATCTTAATGCCCATTACTGTAACTGTTTGCAGCTTAGATTCAAATTGTTAATTGGCAAATAACCAGGGCCAGTTTATCTACAGGTCTTGGGAATTGATAATGCTCAACCAGTTCACACAGATATTAAAGATAAAAGGATTAGAAAGGTGCACACTTGCTGCACTTAAATTTACTTTTTTTTCCCTCAATCGTGGACATTAAATAGAATAAAATAATAATGAAAAGGTGCATTCTATGTAAAAGATGATTTTCTATGTGGTTTGACTTTTGTAAAGTGGCTGTTTATAAGTTGTCACTTTTTGTAACAATTTAAGGTTATCACTCATGTTAATTTGTGTAACTAGAAATTTTGACATTTCAAATGTAGGTGAAAGTAACGTGTCTGTTCAAGGTAGAATATATTTAAACTTGATAAATCTGAAAATAAGAGCATTTCATTTGAGATGCATTTTCACCTATAACTTACAAATGCTGGATTTCATGAGCGTAGATTTGACTGATAAAATTGTTTAACTGTGTGGCAATTCTGGAATAGTATACAAATTAAAATGTGGATCTTGTAAAAACAAGGGGGCTGCAGTATTGGTTACATCTCAACTACAATATCAGTGTTTGAACCATGTGTTGGAAGAACTCACTGAGATGAGTATGTAAAAGTCAATAAACCAGGAAAAATTTTTATGGTATCCAAGTTATTTTGGGAAGTAGGGACTCTATACTGCACGTACTCTTGCCAAAAGAAAAAATAAAAGACAATGCGATGATCCTTTGCATGTCCACATATTTAGGACTTTTGGATCTGTGGCCTCTTTAATTCTCAATTCCCAGGAAATCATCTTGCGTTATGCATGGGGTTGCAAACAGTTTTGTCTTGTAATGCAGCTTTGGCTGGACCCCACATTTTTTACTACTCACAGAAATCTGCTTGGCATAGGCTTGGTGCAGTTGAATACAGTATTAGAAAACAAAGCCTTAGTACTCAAACAACAGAACAGTGGTTGATGAGAAATCTCTTACTTCTGTCAAATTACAGTCAGTTATTGAATACTCAGGTTTTTTTTACTCATTTGACATAGTGAGTTTTGCCTACATTTTTCTTAATGTCTCTGAAAATGTTTATAGATAAGCTTATTTTAATAGTGTTTACATCTATTCTTTTAAAAGGTCTAAAGTTTACACAAAGCTAGCTTAGATTAGTTTTTCGTACAAGGAATTACAGTCAGAAAAGTTTAGAAATGTGTAAGGTAGGTATTTATATAGTGAAATATAATTGAAGGAAGTAAAACAGAATTTTAGTTGTTTATGTTTTCAGGGGAAAAGAAGTCTTATTTTCTAATTCTTTGCAGATAGATATTTGTCTGGCAAGACTATAGCAGTTTACATTTTTGTTTTTGTAGTGACTTCAGCTTCCACTCAAGTTGATGTTGAATTGTAACTTTGTCTACCAAAAAAAAGAATTTTTACAAGTCCTTTTCAGCCCAAATTACATTTTAGTGCAGAAGAGTCTTAGTCTGGACTCCAGAGAATCCCTCCAGAAATCTTAAACAAAACTTGTGTATATGTGTATGTTTTGGGGGAGAAGGTTCATAGCTTCCATCAGATTTCAGATGAATCCATGAAAGGTTACAAACCACTATTTTTAGACTGATATAGTCAGCGTTTGACTCTTTCGCACACTTTTTCTGTTTTATGTGACCTTATATTAGGTAATGAATGCTTCAAATAAAGAGAATTATTAATAATGAGAATGTTTGGCTGAAAGATTCCTTGGAGATCGTCTAATGCTTTCATTTTCTGAATGAAGATTATTTCTGTGATTATTCAGCGAATTAGTGGTTAAGCTGGAATCTTCTGATTCCCAATCCAGTGCTCTCTCCTTTATAGCACACAGTTAACTGTTTCAGTAAAAATGAACCATGGAGACGTTATGGTAGTTTTTGTTTAAGATTCCTAGATCAGATAAGGAATTATATTTAGTGTTTGGTGTCATGCTTAAGCAGAGGAACATTAGAATGGATTAGCAGACTGGATTGATTCAAGAGAAGTAAGACTTAAATGATGATACTGGAAGCCATGTAACAGAAAGAAGGAACTGTGAACATTTAGACTGGAGAAGAAATGACTTTGGGGAAATGGAGGGAGGATCATAATAGCTTTTAAGCATTTGAAAGGGTTTTTGGAGAAAGACTGTCTGTGAGGCCCCAAACGGGATAGAATATGAGTAGAAGACCAATTTCTATACAGTATAAAAATTAATTTTCTCATGATTTAGGACTAACTGAAAATGTAAGGGAAAGTAGCGAGTACCTTGTTACTGGTGTTGGGTGAGCAGAGGCTAGATGGTCCTAATTGATAGAGATGATGTAAAGAGAATTTATATACTGAATCAAAGTTGAACTAGATGACCTCCTAGGTTTCTTTCAATGCTATGATAACTTGGAATAGGTCATTAAAACGATACTTCTAGACTGAAGTGAAAATTAAAGTATTTCTCATCTCCCATAAACTTCATTTGTTTAGGTGACTAAGGATTTTGTAGAAAGCCTCTTTCTTTGAATTTTCAAAGATTAGAATGACTAGACTCTTAAGATACATTAAAATATCTTACTAGATGCTATAATTTGGTCAGCAAACTTGCTATAAGTATTATACAGTGATTTCTAAAATTTACTAACCAACATTGGAAGTGCTATTTTAGAAACTTACATGTCATTTTTTTATTGATGTCTCAAATTAGATTTGGGAAAATTGGCATGCCTTCCCTGAAAATGTAGCTAGAATAAAAATTTTCCTTTAGGAGTATTGTAGTATTCTCATCCAATAATGTAGCCCCCTTGGTTAGCTTTATCTTGGCATATTTAAACTTTGGGGGGTGCTCATAGTCCCGCCTGGTGTTAAGGTCTATAGACAATGACCAATCCATGATATGATATGGGCCAGTGATGTGCAAATTTCCAGCTCTCAAGTCAGTAGGTGTTTGTAAATATGTGTATATACATACAAAATACTCTGTGTTTACTGATTGTGAAACCATGTAATACAGGTTGTTGTTGGCTTATGCTGAACTTCTTGAAAGAAGCCCACTTTGAAAATGTGTTGCTGTTGAAGCTAATAGTATGATTCAGGTACTGTCTTTCAAAAGTACTGCACTTACAGCTTGTTTTAAAGACATGTATTGGTAAAAACTTCTGTACAGTGTCAAACTAGCATTGTGTACATTCATTTTTCCGAAAAGTATCCATTCTTTCCTTAAATATGAAAGTGTGATTGTATTTGGCATTTGCCAAAAAGATATTTTCAAGTTAAGTGGAATTTGTTAGATAGAATTACTTTTTTAAACTTTTGGTGTTTGTATTTAAATTGGATATGAATGGATGTTTAAAGATAACCAGGAATCATATTTCTTTTATGAATTGTAATAGATGTTTTGAATGGGTGTTTTCCCATGTGAGAATTCTGTTAAGTACTGCGGTCAAAATTGTTAAAACCATGTTTCTACTTTTGTGTCAGATAGAGGAAAGGGTCGCCAGAGACAAGCCATTTTGGGAGAACACCCTTCTTCGTTTAGACATGATGGCTATGGTAAGTTTGTCAAGGCAGAGGAAGGTTGTATAGACGAACTATTAGAATTGTTGCATTTTTGATGAAGAATGGCACATATCTTGTTTCTATTTTTCCTGCTCACTTGACTTGGTTTATATGGGATCAGTCCCTTATAATGTACTCCCAAGGAGTTGTCTAAAACCCTTTGTTTTCTTAGGATGTTGATATACCATATAATCCTTGAGATAAATGAGAACTGTTGGTTGGGGATTGAAAACGGTTTTTTTTTATTATATTTTGTTTTGTTTTGATTTTGATTAGTAATGGGTTCTGGTCTGTTAGAGGACCAAAAAGAAGTATTATTGCTCAGTAAGTGTATTTTCTTCCATTCTAACAATTATGAGCAAAGAGGAATTTTGAGTAATAAAGGCAGAAAGAATGGGGTATTTGTTGAAAAAGGAAACATGTTTCTGGTTAGATCCTTGAGTCTTTTAGCTCTACAGTTGGTATTTCTGCTTTGATTAAATTTGTTTGTATTTCAGTTTTAATATCTGCTATGTTGATAAGTTCAGATTATGAAACGTAGAATAATAATCTTTCCCAGGAAAAAGTTGGGTATCAGACTATTCTCTTTGTGAGTAGATATTAAGAATTACTGTTGATAACTTGTAACTGGTTATACGTTTTGTGTTTTTAAATGTTTTTTGGTTTTTAGCAGTAGTTATTGACCCTACCTATTCTGTGGTTTAAAGTTGAAGTGCAATGCTATTAGAAGTGGTAGAAAATAGAAATTGCTATATTGTACTCTTGAGATTTATCATCGAAAAGCCCCAATGTTGCATATTGTCAGAAATGTTTTCAAATTGCCTACATGTTTGATGACCATTCTTGACTGTTTTTTAGCGTATTCCCTAGTCTCGTTTTTTTGAACTCCAGGAGTTCGTTACTTGTGTGTGTGTGTGTGTATGTGTGTGTGTATTCCAGTTTCTATGGTAGTTTATATGGCAGAAGAGATTGAGACAATCTCTAGGTTAAATCAAAACAGTCAGTGTGGTACAGAATGAAAATCTTACTCCAGTCATTTTATTGAGTGTGTTCTTTGATCATTTTTCTTAGTTTTTTCTTTAACAGAGTAAATATTAAATATAGTCTTGTGGGTAGTTCTGGTCCTGGAGTAAGGAAACACTTTTTAGGAGCCCACTGTGCTTTGCACAATGGAAGGTTACAAAAGAATTGCTAATCACAAGTTTGTAGTGTAGCTATGGAGTATATAAATGTGTCATGCAGTCAGCTGAAGGCTAAAATTTGGTTAAATGTTTTGCCAAAAGGGGGCTAGAAAAATCTATGAAAGCATAAATGAAGGACAGAACTCTACTGTAGTAGTGTTGACACAGACTGTTTTCTCAGAATGAGTTTTCAGGTTCTCCTTCCTTTATAAAATATATTTTACTGAAAAAATTGTAAACAAAAATGTTATGTGCCCTAGAATAACTTTCTATTTTTTAAAAGCCTATTGGGAAATTCTCTGTCAGTTTCATGCCCTAATTTATTTATAGCATGTTTGTGTGTGTAAATTTTAAATTGTAAGCTTACTTAAAGAGAGGTGCAAAATTCTTTGGAGTGACAGTTCTTAAATAGGGATCATTCATGCTCTGGAGAGTCCTGAGAAGGAATGGTTGTGGTAGGGTTGTGTAGGAGTGTTCATTCTGAGCTATATCCACTGAAACATTTAACTCTGAGGATAATTTGTTTTGCTTTCTTAGGGAAGTAAGTAGAATATGGTATAGGAGGAGAGAGAGAGAGGAATAAAAAGAGGTAGAGAAGAGAAGTAAGATGAGGAAATTGGGGAAAAAGCAAAGAAGTTAGGAGTGGATGCTAGTGATATTGAGCCTTTTTACAAATCCTGCAAATCATAGCTCTGTCTCTTTAGATCAGCAGTGCAGCAAAACAGATTTATTCGCATTTTGGTGTCATTACAGGAGGCTTTTCTTTGTGATGGTATGTGAGAAAGAGGGAATAGAGAAGGTTTAATTATTTAATTAGATTAACTTTATTCATTAGTTTATATTAACAGTTTAAATCTCTGCTTTCAGAATTCTTTGAATCTTTTAATTTGGGAAGCCCAGCCCTGTGAGATGAACTGGTAGAAGCCCTCATACTTGAAAAGTGGCAAAAATGAATGTATAGGTTTATTTGCTGTGAGCCTAAGAAAAGTTTATATATTAATTGCTAGCATCTTTGGATATGGTTCCTGGACCAAGGATTTTTTTTTGTGTGTGTGTGTGTGAGGAAGATCAGCCCTGAGCTAATATCCATGCCAGTCCTCCTTTTTGCTGAGGAAGACTGGCCCTGAGCTAACATCTGTGCCCATCTTCCTCCACTTTGTATGGGACGCCGCCACAGCATGGCCTGACAAGCGGTACATCGGTGCACGCCCGGGATCCGAACCTGGGCCGCCAGCAGCGGACCGTGTGCACTTAACTGCTACGCCACCGGGCCGGCCCCTGGACCAAGGATTTTAAATTATCAAAAATGGGAAATGCCTTTGAAATGTTAATAATGCCATTTATGTAGCATTTTTCCACATAAGTGAATTTTTTAAATACTTGAAGCATTAATTTTTTAAGCACCAAAACTTTTTGCATGAACTATTTAGTGTAGAAAGCTTATTTTATTTTATTTTTTTATTTTATTGATGTTTTAATGGCTTTTTAACGTTGTGAAATTTTGGGTTGTGCATTTTTGTTTGTCCATCACCATATATATGACTCCCTTCACCCCTTGTGCCCACCCCCCACCCCCACCCCCACTGCCCCTGGTAACCACAGTATAGTTTTCTCTGTCCATGTGTTGGTTTATATTCCACATATGAGTGAGATCATACAGTGTTTGTCTTTCTCTTTCTGGCTTATTTCACTTAACATAATACGTTCCAGGCCCATCCATGTTGTTGCAAATGGGACGATTTTGTCTTTTTTTATGGCTGAGTAGTATTCCATTGTATATATATACCACATTTTCTTAATCCAGTCATCAGTTGAGGGACACTTAGGTTGCTTCCACTTATTGGCTATGGTGAATAATGCTGCAATGAACATAGGGGTGCATAAGCCTCTTTGGATTGTTAATTTCAGGTTCGGTGGATAGATTCCCAGTAATGGGATGGCTGGGTCATAGGGCATCTCTATTTTTAAGTCTTTGAGGAATCTCCATACCGTTTTCCATAGAGGCTGCACCAGTTTGCATTCCCACCAGCTGTGTATGAGGGTTCCTGTTTCTCCACATCCTCTCCAACACTTGTTGTTTTTTGTCTTGGTGATTATAGCCATTCTAAGGGGCTTGAGGTGGTATCTTAGTGTTGTTTTGATTTGCATTTCCCTGATGATTAGTGATATTGAACATCTTTTCATGTGCCTATTGGCCATCTGTGTATCTTCTTTGGAGAAGTGTCTGTTCATTTCTTCTGCCCATTTTTTGATCGGGTGGTTTGTTTTTTTGTTGTTCAGTTGTGTGAGTTCTTTATATATTATGGAGATCAACCCCTTGTCAGATGTATGTTTTGCAAATATTCTCTCCCAGCTGGTGGGTTGTCTGTTCATCAAAAGACATATCTTTTCTTATCTTCTTAAACAATATAGGTTAACAGTTTAAATAGTGTAGGTAATATAATTTAATTGTGATGGCTCAAGGTCATAATTACAAACATCAGTTATTCTTATGGCAGTGGACCTCAAAGTTTTTGGACCTTGGCCAATTTGAGCAGAGAGGAAGTTGCCACTGGCTATCTACTATACATCTTTGTACTTTTCATGAAAAAGAAAATTTAGTGATAATAGTGAAGTGTCATTACTATATAAGCAAATGGTAGTAGTAAGGGGGTAGTATAATATGTATATGTACTTTTGCTTAAGAATGAGTGATACTTGACCCCACTATGTATAACAGTCTAAATTAGAGGCCAAAATATATATGGTTACTAACAAGTAACTCACCATGAGCTATATTGATTGTTTTGATAAACGACGATTACCAGCAAGAAGAGCAGTTGAAAACCATGACCAATTTAAGGCAACACTGATGATGATGCATTGATAAAGTATACCTCCATAAAATTGCAACACTTCACACTGTGTTTGCTCAGTGTGCTCAATGGTGGTGTTGCTGTGTTGTTATGAATGGCAGCTATATTTAAAATACTGAATACTGCATTGGAGTCCACATGAGCTTTAAAGCATGCTATGGTAACGAAATATCGTACTTCTTAGTAACTCACTTAGTAGATGACAAGTGTCCCTTAGTCTTACTTAAAAATGAAAGTCAGTAGCATTACATATGCTTTACTTGTTGAGAAACAAGGAAAGGACTTGTGTTTCTTACACATCAGGAGGATTTTTGCATGTATCCTAGAGTATGTTTCTATAATCACTAACTCAGGAGCACCTGAGTTATTTCTGAGCTACGTGTCTCCATCTTAGTTGCTTCTTCTGAGTTCTTACGCCTCTTTTTTGCTGCTGTAAATGTGCCCTATGCCTGCTTTTAGCATTACAGTTTCTCCAGATTCTCTCATTATAATCTATTCCATTCACTCTAGCTTTATTTTTCTTGTTACTTCTAATCTGTTATGGATGGGAAAACCAGATAAATTAAAGTTGTTTAGAACTACTCTAAAGTTAGCAAGTTGATTCTTAATAAGGGTTCTCAGTATGAGATAGATTTGTGTGTTTCTATGACAACGGTTTCAGATACTCGGGCATTATTTTCTTCTGGGTTCTTGATGTTTCAAAACATGGAGGTTGCTGCATAATGACACCTCTGAGTAGGTGAGATATTAACTAAATCTAGGGTTTTAGTTTCCTAAATTAGAATTAGACGAATAAAATACTAAACTTGAAAGTACATTATAGTAAAATATATTCAAGGAGACAGCTTTTCAGTGGAACTAAAGATGTTCTTTTTGTTATATCCGTATAGAGATAGTTTCCTAGATTTCACTGTATATTTTATTGTATTATCCTCCAAAAGACGTTGGCAGAAGTTGTTTTTTTTAAATTTGAGGTATAATTTATATACAGTGGTCCAAAGTTTTGCACTGATTCCCCACCCCCATGGCCTGATTAAACTACTACTTTTTTAAAATATAAAGCCTGATGTATGCAGGTGTGTGCAGGTCAGTGTATATTGGATTTATAAATAAATATAGATTTTATTAATTCCCACAGGTTATATTTGAATATTCACACATTTGAGTTTTCCTTGGACATACACCAAACTAGCTAATGTTAAGAATTTATTTTTTGTGTGGCAAAGTATATCTGCTACAGTTGTGTTTTCTTTCTTTTTTTGTTTTGATCGTTTTTATAGGGTCCCATGGTCCATTATTGCCTTTACCAAGTCGTTACAGAATGGGCTCTCGAGACACACCGGAGCTTGTTGCCTATCCACTACCACAGGCATCTTCCTCTTACATGCATGGAGGAAATCCCTCTGGTTCAGTTGTAATGGTTAGTGGGTTACATCAGTTAAAAATGAATTGTTCGAGAGTTTTCAACCTATTCTGCTTATATGGAAATATTGAAAAGGTAAGTTTCATTTTATATTAGTTTCTTTTGCTGGGATATTTAGTAGGGAAATCTGAAAAGGCTGCAAATATATGTTTTTCCTTGTGTTAGGAACATGCAAGTTCTTTGAGTAGTTACCCGCAGAAGCTAAAATTCCATTAGGTAGGAACTCCAGAAATTATTTTTTGTTGGTAAGTGATCAGAATGGGTTGTTGGTTCTAAAAATATTTTTTAAATAATTTATTAGTATAAATAGAAGTCCAAAATTGTAGTTTAATCAATTGCTAGAGTATTATAGGCATAAAGCCTATATATATATATTTTATCATTTCAACAAGATTCCAGCATTTAACATGTTGAACTGTGAAATTTGAAAGAGCAGTGACTTTCATGGAGCTGGGTATACATAAATGTATTTCAGAGCTTGGCCACAAGTCATGAATTTGAGGAGAGTTCTAGATTTATACACTTGCCTCCCAAATACTAGAGTTCTAGTATCTTTCTGAGGAACAGTGTGCTTTTAACTTGATTGGTATTTGAAACTGACCCACTTTGATAGAATGTGTCCAAAACTCTCTGTCCAGAGGCTTAGACTCAAAAAGTAGCAAAACAGTTAAGCTTTACATATTTTGAAGATCTTTAAAATTCTAACTTTGTTTTTTACCAGATAACTCTATGGTTTCCCCAGGTCTGTGATGTTTTCTGTTTGTTGATACCTCACGAATACTTAGAATAATCCCTGTCATAAAGTAGATGCTAAACTATTTTTGAAAGAATCGTGGAAAATTTAACTGGAGATTTGGTAGTCTTAAGTTAACAATTGTTTGATGCACTTGCTAATTTGAGTTTCAATACTGTACTAATGTTATTTTTCCCTGTTGTTTTAACTGATTTTAGTGTTCTTTTCACAACAATAAAAAAGTATAAGCATGTGAGTCATAATTATGTGGGAGGGGGAGCATGGCTTGAAACGTTGGTACTCTTAGTTATTAGTCCATTAATTCTAAAACCACCTTGATCTGAAGAAGCAACTCAGAAAATCTCTGAAACAAGAATTTCCTCAACATATTTTTTTAAAAAAAAGAAAATTCCACATTTGATCTAGGGGATAACATATGGGATATATCTGCTTGTATAACTAGTTAAGTATACATGTGACAGATTTAGCAACATTGGGAAAAATAGTTCAGATTTTTTCACAGACATTTATCTTAGACACCTGGGTGTTTAGTTAAGGTCTAGGAACTGCAGACTTGATAACTAAATGGATTTAATGTATATTTTAAACTTCTTTACATGGTGTTACTTTTCTGTTGGTGCTTTTCACATTTGTAAACAACCAGAATCAGGCAATTTGATCAACATCTTTAGTAGATCTTTGTCTTTTGTGATATGAAACAGTTGTCTCATGATTTAGAAACCCAAATTACTTTGTTTAAAAAAACTTAAGTTTTCTGTAATTTGAACCGTTCTAGTCTCTCTGACTCCACATGTCAAAAATTTTTAAACATTTTTTTTTTCACTATTTTTTTTTTTTTATTGATATTTTAATGGTTTCTAACATTGTGAAATTTTGGGTTGTACATTTTTGTTTGTCCATCACCCCATATATGACTCCCTTCACCCCTTGTGCCCACCCCCCACCCCCACTTCCCGGGTAACCACAGTCCAGTTTTCTCTGTCCATGTGTTGGTTTATATTCCACATATGAGTGAGATCATACAGTGTTTGTCTTTCTCTTTCTGGCTTATTTCACTTAACATAATACGCTCCAGGCCCATCCATGTTGTTGCAAATGGGACGATTTTGTCTTTTTATGGCTGAGTAGTATTCCATTGTATATATATACCACATTTTCTTAATCCAATCGTCAGTCGAGGGACACTTAGGTTGCTTCCACTTCTTGGCTATGGTGAATAATGCTGCAATGAACATAGGGGTGCATAAGCCTCTTTGGATTGTTGATTTCAGGTGCGTTGGATAGATTCCCAGCAGTGGGATGGCTGGATCATAGGGCATCTCTATTTTTAATTCTTTGAGGAATCTCCATACCGTTTTCCATAGAGGCTGCACCAATTTGCATTCCCACCAGCTGTGTATGAGGGTTCCTGTTTCTCCACATCCTCTCCAACATTTGTTGTTTTTTGTCTTGGTGATTATAGCCATTCTAACGGGCGTGAGGTGGTATCTTAGTGTTGTTTTGATTTGCATTTCCCTGATGATTAGTGATGTTGAGCATCTTTTCATGTGCCTATTGGCCATCTGTATATCTTCCTTGGAGAAGTGTCTGTTCATTTCCTCTGCCCATTTTTTGATCGGGTTGTTTGTTTTTTTGTTGTTCAATTGTGTGAGTTCTTTATATATTATGGAGATCAACCCCTTGTCAGATGTATGTTTTGCAAATATTCTCTCCCAGCTGGTTGGTTGTTTGTTCATCTTGATTCTGATTTCATTTGTCTTACAAAAGCTCTTTAGTCTGATAAAGTCCCACTTGTTTATTTTTTCTTTAGTTTCCCTAGTCTGGGTAGGCATGTCATCCGAAAAGATTCCTTTAAACCCAATGTCAAATAGTGTGTTGCCTATATTTTCTTCTATGAGTTTTATAGTTTCAGGTCTCACCTTCAGGTCTTTGATCCATTTTGAGTTAATTTTTGTGAATGGCGATAGCACATGGTCCACTTTCATTCTTTTGCATGTGGCTGTCCAGTTTTCCCAACACCATTTATTGAAGAGACTTTCCTTTCTCCATTGCATGTCCTTAGCACCTTTGTCGAAAATTAGCTGTCCGTATATGTGTGGTTTTATTTCTGGGCTTTCAATTCTGTTCCATTGATCTGTGTGTCTGTTTTTGTACCAGTACCATGCTGTTTTGATTACTATTGCTTTGTAGTATGTTTTGAAGTCAGGAATTGTGATGCCTCCTGCTTTGTTCTTTTTCTTTAGGATTTCTTTAGCTATTCGGGGTCTTTTGTTGCCCCATATAAATTTTAGTATTCTTTTTTCTATTTCTGTGAAGAATGTCATTGGGATTCTGATTGGGATTGCATTGAATCTGTAGATTGCTTTAGGTAATATAGACATTTTAACTATGTTTATTCTTCCAACCCACGTGCATGGGATATCTTTCCATTTCTTTATGTCATCGTAGATTTCCCTCAATAATGTCTTGTAGTTCTCATTGTATAGGTCCTTCACCTCCTTGGTAAGATTTATTCCTAGGTATTTAATTCTTTTTGATGCAATTGTAAATGGTATTATCTTTTTGAGCTCTCTTTCTGTTAGTTCATTATTAGCGTATAGAAATGCAACTGATTTTTGTAGATTGATTTTGTACCCTGCAACTTTGCTGTAGTTGTTGATTGTTTCTAACAGTTTTCCAACAGATTCTTTAGGGTTTTCTATATATACAATCATGTCATCTGCAAATAGTGAGAGTTTCACTTCTTCGTTACCTATTTGGATTCCTTTTATTCCTTTTTCTTGCCTAATTGCTCTGGCCAAAACCTCCAGTACTATGTTGAACAGGAGTGGTGAGAGTGGGCAGCCCTGCCTCGTTCCTGTTCTCAGAGGAATGGCTTTCAGTCTTTCCCCGTTGAGTATGATGTTAGCTGTGGGTTTGTCATATATGGCCTTTATTATGTTGAGGTACTTTCCTTCTATTCCCATTTTATTGAGAGTTTTTATCATAAATGGATGTTGTATCTTGTCAAATGCCTTCTCTGCGTCTATTGAGATGATCATGTGGTTTTTATTCTTTGTTTTGTTGATGTGATGTATCACGTTGATTGATTTGCAGATGTTGAACCATCCCTGCGTCTCTGGTATAAATCCCACTTGATCATGGTGTATGATCTTTTTAATAAATTGTTGTATTCGGTTTGCCAATATTTTGTTGAGGATTTTTGCATCAATGTTCATCAGCGATATTGGCCTGTAATTTTCTTTCTTTGTATTGTCTTTGTCTGGTTTCGGTATCAGGGTGATGTTGGCCTCATAGAATGATTCAGGAAGTGTTCCATCTTCCTCTATTTTTTGGAATAGTTTGAGGAGGATGGGTATTAAATCTTCTTTGAATGTTTGGTAAAATTCACTGGAGAAGCCATCTGGTCCTGGACTTTTATTTTTTGGGAGGTTTTTGATTACTATTTCAATCTCTTTACTTGTGATTGGTCTATTCAGATTCTCCATTTCTTCTTGGTTCAATTTTGGGAGGTTGTATAAGTCTAAGAATTTATCCATTTCTTCTAGATTGTCCAATTTGTTGGCATATAATTTCTCATAGTATTCTCTTATAATCCTCTGTATTTCCATGGTATCCGTTGTAATTTCTCCTCTTTCATTTCTAATTTTATTTACTTGAGCCTTTTCTCTTTTTTTCTTAGTTAGCCTGGCTAGGGGTTTGTCTATTTTGTTTATCTGCTCGAAGAACCAACTCTTTGTTTCATTAATCCTTTCTACTGTTTTTTTGGTCTCAATATCATTTATTTCTGCTCTGATTTTTATTATTTCTCTCCTTCTGCTGGCTTTGGGCTTTGTTTGTTCTTCTTTTTCTAGTTCTGTTAGGTGTAATTTAAGGTTGCCTATTAGGGCTTTTTCTTGTTTGTTAAGGTGGGCTTGTATCGCTATGAGTTTCCCTCTCAGGACCGCTTTTGCTGCGTCCCATATGGTTTGATATGGCATGTTATCATTTTCGTTTGTTTCCAGATAGTTTTTGATTTCTCCTTTAATTTCATCAATGATCCATTGGTTGTTCAGTAGCATGTTGTTTAATCTCCACATTTTTGTCACTTTCCCAGTTTTTTTTTCCTGGTTCATTTCCAGTTTCATGGCCTTATGGTCTGAAAAGATGCTTGTTATGATTTCAATCTTCTTAAATTTATTGAGGCTTGCTTTGTTTCCCAACATATGGTCTATCCTAGAGAATGTTCCATGCGCGCTTGAGAAGAATGTGTAGTCAGCTGTTTTTGGGTGGAGTGCTCTGTATATGTCTACTAGGTCCATCTCGTCCAGTTTTTCATTTAAGTCTAATATTTCTTTATTAACTTTTTGTCTGGATGATCTATCCATTGCTGTAAGTGGGGTGTTAAGATCCCCTACTATTATTGTGTTGTTGTTGATTTCTCCTTTTAGGTTTGTTAATAGTTGTTTTATGTACATTGGTGCTCCTATGTTGGGTGCATATATATTTATAAGTGATATGTCTTCTTGATGGAGTGTCCCTTTTATCATTATATATTTCCCTTCTTTGTCTTTCTTAACCTGTTTTATCTTGAAGTCTGCTTTGTCTGATATGAGTATGGCAACACCTGCTTTCTTTTGTTTGCCATTAGCTTGGAGTATTGTCTTCCATCCTTTCACTCTGAGCCTGTGCTTGTCTTTAGTGCTAAGATGTGTTTCCTGAAGGCAGCATATTGTTGGGTCTTGCTTTTTAATCCATCCTGCCACTCTGTATCTTTTGATTGGAGAGTTCAATCCATTTACATTTAGGGTAATTATTGAAATATGAGGGTTGAATGTTGCTGTTTTGTCACTTATTTTCTGGTTCTTTTGCATTTCCTTTGTTTCTTGTCCCATTTGTTTTGGACTGCCAATTCAGTTTGGTTGTTCTGTCTTATGATTCTTCTAGTTTTCTCTTTGTTTATCATATGTGGTTTTAATTTGATTATTTGTTTAGTGGTTACCTTGAGGTTTGGGCGAAAAATCTTCTGTATGAGATAGTCCATTATCTGATAGCCTCCTATTTCCTTATACTAAGTCAATTCAGTCACTTTCCTCTTCCCCTTCTAAGTTGCTCTTGTTATACCTTATTCTATCTTGTGTTGTGGCTGTGTGTTTACAGTGATGAGGTTAAATTTATTTTTGGTGAATTTCTTCCTTTGATCTTTGAGTTTAGTATTTAAGTGGTTGCTAACCTATTCCGGTAAAGATCTACTATTTCTCTGATTTTGTCTACCTACTTTTCTCCTTACTCCAAGCTTTGTGTTCCCTTTCTCTTCTTGTTTTCAGGCCTGAGGGCCTTCTTGAGTATTTCTTGTAGTGGCGGTCTCGTGGCCATGAACTCCCTTAGCTTTTGTTTATCTGGGAGAGTTACTATTTCTCCATCATATTTGAAGGATATTTTTGCTGGATAGAGTATTCTTGGCTGAAAGTTTTTGTCTTTTAGTATTTTGAATATATCATTCCAGTCTCTTCTAGCCTGAAAAGTTTCTGTTGAGAAATCCGCTGAGAGCCTGATGGGAGTTCCTTTGTACATTATTTTTTGTTTTTGTCTAGCTGCCCTTAATATTGTTTCTTTGTCGTTGACCCTGGCTAGCCTTACCACTAGGTGTCGTGGTGAAGGCCTTTGTCTGTTAATATATATAGGAGTCCTGTTGGCTTCGCTTACTGGTATTTCCTGCTCCTTCCCCAGATTTGGGAAATTTTCAGCTATTATTTCCTTGAATAGGCTCTCTGTTCCTCTTTCCCTCTCCTCTCCCTCAGGAATACCTATAATTCTTATGTTACATTTTCTAATAGAGTCCGATATTTCTCGGAGTCTTTCTTCATTTCTTTTCAGTCTTAGTTCTCTCTCTTCTTCCATCTGGAGTATATCTGTATTCCTATCCTCTAAAGTACTAATTCTTTCCTCCATATTGTCAGCTCTGTTCTTTAAAGATTCCAGATTCTCCTTTATCTCCTCCATTGTGTTCTTCATCTCCATTAGCCCTGATAGGTTTTTCTTTATGATTTCAATCTCTTTTGTGAAGAAACTCCTAATCTCATTTAATTGTTTGTCTGTGTTGTCTCGTATTTCGTTGAGTGTTTTTATGATAGCTATTTTGAAATCTCTGTCATTTAGTTTATGGATTTCTGTGTCTTCGGGGTTGATTTCTGGGTGCTTGTCATTTTGTTTCTGGTCTGGTGATTTCATATATTTTTGCATTGTGGTTCCTGTGTTGGTTTTGATTTTCCTCATCCTGGAAGTCTCTGGTTGCAATTTCCACCTGCCGCCACTGTGTGGTGGTAAAGGGCTGTGTAGTCTAAGCCCCCTGCACTCTGCCCCAGTTTTTCTGCTGCGATCCGCAGTTTTGTTTTGTTTCTTTTCCCCACTGCGATCCACGGGTCCAGTCCAGTTTATTCAGGTCTGCCTCGGACCGCTAGATCTGGTCGAGCTGCAGACTCCGGGTTGCGGGGAGGGGGGAGCTCTCTCTTTTGCCCTCTGGGTCCCTGACGTGGGAGGCTTCTCGTTTGCCCCTCTTTATCCGCTCTCTGGGTTGCTCAGATGTTGATGGTAGCCCTGTGGCTCCTCTGAGCCCTCTGTGCGGGAGTTTCCCACTGGCTGAGAGCGCCCGAAGAGCTACAGTTTCCCGCCGAGGGCCGCCCCTCCCCCCTCTCTGGGAGCCGCGCGGACCGGATCGCTGATCTGATGGGGAGGGAGCGGAGTTCTCCTTACCTCTCCCCACTTCCTCCGGGGGCCCAGCACGTTCCGCTCTCAGATGTGCGGCAGTGTGGATCCCTCCGCTCCAGCTTTTGACTGTCTGGGATTCCGTTGTTGGTCTGTGGCTGTTACTTTTGTTGTATTTTGTGGGGGAAGAATTCACGGGAAAGCTCACTCCGCCATGATGCTGACGTCACTCTCTCTCAAACATTTTAAATGATACCTTATGATACATTATTCATGTCATCATAATCCTTCAAGGACCAACATATAGTTAATTTTTTTCCAACTTGGATATTTACCAGTAGAAGAACTATATATTTAACATATTTGGTCACTGTTAGATTTGTAGGATGCTATTGCATTAAATCAAGGGAGAGAAATTTTGCCCACAAGAAGACAGTTGATTTCAAATCAAGCTGAAAAGTTCTGCTACAACTGAGTTTTGTTCAATACACATATAGTATAAAACTGCTAGGATAGCCCATTAAAGTTGATAGTTGCAGTGATGGATATAAACGCTATGTTGCACTGGTTGTGTAAATACATTCCAAATATCCCTTAAAGGTTAACAGATAAGAAGGAAGTATGTTCAAGGTGTCATGAATGTTAGTGGTACTTAATAGCTATTTAGGGACTTTTCAAGGGGTAGGCACTATGCCGAATGATTATCATACTTTATCCTATCTAACCCTTAGAGCATTGTATACTAAAATTGGAGTAATAAAAGGGGATAAGTATGGCTTCTGCCCAAGATATATAGCATGACAAGTTGTGAAATATTGACTATTTTTTAAACTGCCCCTGCCTTGCACAAGGCTTCCAACTGGCAATGCTATCTCAAGGCCATCTTGTATTATTTCTTATGTAGCTTCTTGTTTATTGCTTTAACAGCACTCTGAATAGTTGGTAATTATTATTTACTTTTAAATTTCTCACCTACCTACTAGAATATAAGCTTCAGGAAGACCATGTCTATTATGTTCACCATTAAATCCCCGTTACCTAGCACAGTGCTTATCAAAATATATTAGGCATTCAGTAAATATTTGTTGAATGAATAAATATTGATGAGTCCTGCCAGATGTTATCATTATCTCCATTTTGTTTATTTATTTATTTATTTATTTAATTTTTTTTGTGAGGAAGATCAGCGCTGAGCTAACATCCGTGCTAATCCTCCTCTTTTTGCTGAGGAAGACCGCCTCTGAGCTAACATCTATTGCCAATCCTCCTCCTTTTTTTTTTTTTTCCCCAAAGCCCTAGTAGATAGTTGTATGTCATAGTTGCATGTTCTGCTAGTTGCTGTATGTGGGCCGTGGCCTCAGCATGGCCGGAGAAGCGGTGCGTCGGTGCGCGCCCGGGATCCAAACCCGGACCGCCAGTAGCGGAGTGCGCGCACTTAACCGCTAAGCCACGGGGCTAGCCCACATTATCTCCATTTTATTGGGAAGTCTGTGGCTCAGAGAAGTGAAGTAAATTGCCCCAAATCACACAATTAATAAATAACAGCCAGGGTAAGCCTGTGCTCTGTTCAATGTGCTGTACAGTAGAATTATAGTCTTCCTCTTTAACTTTATGGAATTTTGGTAAGAGTTAAGAGTATCTAATAGCACAGCAGAATAAAGTTAAGATTCTAGGCAATCTTCTATATTTGACATCAACCACTTAAATCATATTATCTTTTAGAAATCCTGTTACTGTAAAAGGGAACTAAATGGTTGCCTTTTGGGGATTTTATATTTACAGGTAAAATTTATGAAGACCATTCCTGGTACAGCACTGGTAGAAATGGGTGATGAGTATGCTGTAGAAAGAGCTGTCACACACCTTAACAATGTCAAGTTATTTGGGAAAAGACTTAATGTTTGGTAATTATCTTAAGTGATAAATTTAAAAAATATTAAAAAATCTTTATCTTTTTTATTAGAGACATTAATTTCAATCTCAGAATATTTTAATTTAACTAAGGGCACATCTGAAACTAGCAGCTATGGTGTTGTCATTTTAGACAAAGTATTAGGGTCATGTAATTCAGATTTTTCTTACTTATACCTAGTTTTTAGTTTTTATGATGATAAAACAGCATGTTAAAATGGGCAAGTTTTTATGTTAATGTTTTCTAATATGAGAATATATTCAACAGATTTTTCTTTCTAATTGATGTCTAACCTATAAGAGTGATTGATTATAACTCAAAGTAAATTTAAATATTTAAATAAATGTTCAAAATATTAACTATTTAAGCCGTATGTAAATAGCTACATATGTGTTTTTTGTTAATATTGATGCAAGCATATATGTTAACAATTTGAGACTGCCTACTTGCTGCTTTTTATCTAACAAGGTATGTTCTGTACCTTTTTCCTTTCCAATCTTTAGTGTGTCTAAACAACATTCAGTTGTTCCAAGTCAAATATTTGAGCTGGAAGATGGTACAAGTAGCTACAAGGATTTTGCAATGAGCAAAAATAATCGCTTTACAAGTGCTGGCCAAGCATCTAAGAATATAATTCAGCCACCCTCATGTGTGCTGCATTATTATAATGTTCCACTGTGTGTGACAGAAGAGACTTTCACGAAGGTAGGCACTAAAATACAAATTGCGTAGAATATTCCTATTTCAAAAATTCCTATTCCTATTTCAATATTCCAGTTAGCCTCATTTTTAAAGTCTTGCTCTGTTTGTCTTCTGCTTTTGATATTGTTAGTATTCTGTTATTTATTTGATACTTTATGTAGTTCATTCTTTGACCATTATACTTTTCTGGCGTCCAATTTTTATTGGTCTTTTGTTGTTTGTGGCTCAATCTTTTTGAGAGTTGGAATTAGAATGAAATACCCTTACTCCTGCATTCGGAAAGTTCTTTTACCATGTCCTTAAATCTCACCCATAACAAAATTTTATATATCCCTGACTTTTTCCCTACCTGTAGGAAATGCTTCAGAAAAGAATTGATTTTCTGGAACTCTACTGCCTACCTTAGGTACTAGATAAATCCTGGTCAACTCTGAGAATATGTATTTCAGTTACAAATCTGTGGTTTTATTGTCAAACAGCATATTATTTACATAATTTATAGAGTATCACTATTTTTAATTGATTTTCTCGTTCAGTGTATTAATCTAAAAACATTTGTTTTAATTCATTCATTTCATGTCAGACTCAAAACTAAAATGCTGCCATAAAATTACTTTCTTAAAAAAAAAAAGGTAGGAATATTATTTTGGGCATATTTTTAACAGAGTTTTATATTTCTTTGACAGTTGTGTAATGACCATGAAGTTCTTACATTCATCAAATATAAAGTGTTTGATGCAAAACGTAAGTGCACATTCCTTCTTTTTAAGTTTTCTGGTTAATGACAAGCAAATAACTGGATTTGTGTTTCTTTGTTTTGTTTTAGCTTCTGCCAAAACACTTTCTGGGCTATTAGAATGGGAATGCAAAACTGATGCAGTAGAAGCCCTTACAGCACTTAATCACTACCAGATAAGAGTTCCAAGTAAGTAAAATTATGTTATAATTATTCAATGGGAGTTACTATCAGAAACATTGAAAAAAAATTTAAAATAACATTTATTAGTTTTTTGTTTTTTTAATGCAGGGAAGTATGAAGGAAAAAAGGCATATAAATCCCATAACCCACATAATCCTTGTATTAGTTACCTGTTGCTGTGTAAAAGATTATCACAATGTTTAGCAGCTTAAAACAGCAAATGTTTATTGTCTTACTGTTTCTGAGGGTTAGTAATTTTTCTGAGGGTCAGTAACTGTGTACAGTTTAGCTGGGTAGTTCTGGCTCAGGGTCTCTGATGAGGTTGCAATCAAGCTGTTGTCTGGGTCTGCAGTCTTGACTAGGGTCTGGAAAATCCACTTCCAAGCTCACTCATATGGTTGTTTGCAGGCCCAGTCAAGCTACATTGGCCATTTCATGGTAGCTGGCTTCCTTCAGAGTGAGGGATCCAAGAGAGATGAGAGCAAAAGACCAAAGCAGAAACCTCGATGTCTTTTATAATCTAGTATTGGAAGTGCCATCATCACTTATGCTGTATTCTTGTGGTCATACAGACCAACCATAGTATGGTTCGGGAGGGAACCATACAGGGCTATGAATACCAGGAGGGTAGGGATCATTGGGGCCATCTTGAAGACTGGCTTCCATAATCCCTATTTATCTTTTTAGAAGAAAGCAATGCATATGTATGGTTAAAAAACTCAGTACATAAAGGTACAAAATGCAAGTTAAAGCCTTTTACAAATTCTAACCTTTTTGTCTCCTCTTATTCTTCCTCTCCAGTGTACATATATCTACATTTTTAGAACTTAAATGGTTCTTCTATCTGTACTATCCTGTGCCTGGCTGTTTTCACGTATATATGTTGGAGCTATTTCTATATCAGCACATGCAAAGTACATTTTTTTTTTTTTTTAAAGCACTTGTAGAGTAGCTATTCATAGTAGAGATGTACCACAGTTTATTTGATTTACCCATTTCCCCATTGATGAACACTGGTTGTTTCCAATTATTTTTTCTATTACTGTAATAAACATCCTTATAGTTGCACTTTTTGTGTTTGTAGGGCAATTTCCTAGTAGTGGAGGGCATAAAAGTTTATATTTTGGTAAATGTTGCTAGATTGCACTTGGAGACAGGCACAGTTATTTCTCTTTTTATCCTCTGCAGTGTCTTGCAAATACTTGTTGACGTATATCCTTTTTCCTATATAGGAATTATTTTTCCTTGAGGAGCTATAGCTTTTAATACTAAAATTCTAGTACATTAAGATACCAAAATTGTTTCTTTGCATAATTAATTGATGAAGAATTATCTCTGCTTGGTCTGAAAAGTTAAAGAAAAATGTATAAAACAGAAGTATTTTTGTGGATTATACCCAATTTTTTCTTTTTTTTTTTGAGTAAGATTAGCCCTGAGCTAACATCCGTTGCCAATCGCCCTCTTTTTGCTGAGGAAGATTGGCCCTGGGCTAACATCTGTGCCCATCTTCCTCTACTTGATATGGGACGCCACCACAAGCATGGCTTGATAAGTGGTGCGTAGGTCCGAGCCTGGGATCTGAACCTGCGAACCCTGGGCCGCCCAAGCCGACCGCGTGAACTTAACTGCTATGCCACTGGGCCGGCCCTGGATTATACCCAATGTTTTATTGTGTAATTTTAGAATTTATGTGTCTTATTTATTATCCTATTTATTTAGTACTAGATCTCCTGGAACTTTTTCAGCTCATTGATATCTTCCTGTACATTCCAGTCTTGTCTCACTTCCCAAACTGTATTTGAATTGGCTTCTATAGAGGAATTACCATTGGTAATATTTTCTGCGAAGTGAGCATTGCTGATGGACATAGGTGTAATCCTGATACTGTTCATTTGTAATGATTAATTAATTCACTAAAAAAATATTGAGTGCCTTCTATGTGTCAGATAATATTTAGAATAGTAGGAATGTAGTGGTGACCTCCCTGGAGCTAACCTGCTAGTAGATATGAACAAAAGTAATCTTTCCCTTACCTTACATAGAAATTTTCCTTCCTTATGTGTCTGCTTCTAATACTATAAAAAGGTGAAATAATTTAGTCTGCTAATTCAAAGTGATCTTGAGAGTTTCATGAAGTGAACTGTTAACTTTGTTTTTAAATTTTTTACAGATGGTTCCAATCCCTACACATTGAAGCTTTGCTTTTCTACATCATCCCATTTATAAGACGAGAAGAGCATGTTAGAATTTATGTTCACCTTTATTACAGTTTTAAAGCTACACTTCATTAAAAAAAATCTAAAATGGTTGATCTAATGTTGCCTTGCATACTTTGATTTAGGATCCTGTTCTGTAATAAATAAATATTTTGCCTTGAGTAAATTTGTTGTAAAATTAAATATTGAATTGTTTTCATTTTAAAATAGAATATCATAATGTAGACTATCTACAGCTTCCTTGTAGATTACGCAAATATATGATTTCTAATCTTATTATTATTTTTCTTCCACAGTGAAAATATATTTGCATTCTTAATGCTAATTATCTGCAAGTATTTTTCCATTGTGTATGAGATTGAATGCAGGTGAAAGTATTGCATTTTACTATTAATAGAATTCCTGTTATATGTTTAGATCTTTAAATATGTTGCAGTTATTCATATTAAACATAACTTGTATTTATTAAGTATTTTAATCAAGTTTGAGAATAACATTGCACATAATAAATTTTAAGTATTGCAGATTTAGCTGATTTTATATTTCTGAAAGGCTAACAGACATATAGATACACTTGTACAGTATGCACTCAAACTTATTTAAATTGGTGTTTTTTTTTTTTAAGTCATTGTCCATTTGTATTGACATACCTCTGTTTCTAGTTCCAGTTTGGAGATTTTATAAAGTTATAACAATGAGTTAATGTATTCATCTTCATTTGTTGCATGTGACTTGATCTTGAAAACATGTCTGATATTTGGCATTGAGATTTTAATAGAAGTTATGATTAACACTTCCTCTTCCAGATAATCTGAGATCCATGGATGGGCTTTAGGGAGTCTGTAAACCCCCTAAAATTGTATGTAGAATTTTTGGTACTTGCATTTTTATTTTTTACTCTTGAATCCATCAGTAATATATGTATTTTTCTATATGGTGCAAGGTATAAGGATCTAATTTTATTTTTATTCAAAACAGATAGCTATTTGTTTCGACACCATTTATTAAACATTCTTTCTCTCATTGGATCTGTTTTTTTCTTTTTTTTGGAAAATATATCATATACATAGGCAAGTAAGATACCAGGATTAAACATGGTATTAAGAGACTACAGCACACTTGTTATCAAGTTCACAGCTTTTTTTTATAGTAGAAAACTGATACAGCTATTTTATTTTCATCTTTAAAAGAAGGGAGAATATGTTTTATCTACTTAGAATAACTGTGAAGTCTTTAGCTGGCAATAGCAGTTTTGTGATCTTGAGACTTTTAAATGAATTTGCATATAGCAATTCCATTTAGATCTTTTGTAAAAGCTTTATTTTGAATTTTAATGTAAAAAAGGCAGTTGGCCTTAATCCTTTTAGAAATGCAGGGGTTAAAAAAATTTAAGAGCTGCTGAATAGAAAGTTTAAATGGAAACTAAACATGTGTTAACATTTATTTCCCCTTGAAATTTTTTTTTTTAATAAACCTTTTAATTAATTTATTTTTTCCCCCAAAGCCCGAGTAGATAGTTATATGTCATAGCTGCACATCCTTCTAGTTGCTGTATGTGGGATGCGGCCTCAGCATGGCCGGAGAAGCGGTGCATTGGTACGCACCCGGGATCCGAACCCGGGCCGCCAGTAGCGGAGCGCACGCACTTAACTGCTAAGCCATGGGGCCGGCCCTCCCCTTGAATTTTGACAGCAGTAGACCAATGTCCCTTTAGCCCTTTAACGATCTAGAAAAATTTAGGGGCTGGCCTTGTGGTGTAGTGATTAAGTTCACACACTCCGCTTCGGCGGCCTGGGGTTTGCAGGTTCGGATTCCGGGCACAGACCTATGCACCACTTATCGAGCCATGCTGTGGCAGGCGTCCCACATATAAAGTAGAGGAAGATGGGCATGGATGTTAGCCCAGGGCTAATCTCCCTTACCAAAAAAAGAAAAAATATCTAGAAAAATTTAAATTCAATCTAGAAGCATTTTAGACCTTTATCATGGAACCCAGTAAGTGAAGCCAAGGCTAACTTGTATATGAACTGTAAATGTATGATACTAGGCTGTGTATGTTCCTCATTCATTGCCCATTTAATACCTAAGTTTACCTAACTTTACAATAAACAAAGCTTTTTTTTCCCTCCCCTATAAATACCTTTCTACATTTGTTGTGGAATTGGAGTGTCTTAATTTTATTTTTTATTTTTTTGGTGAGGAGCACTAGCCCTGAGCTAACATCCGATGCCAATCCTCCCCTTTTTTCTTGAGGAAGATTGGCCCTGGCCTAACATCTGTGCCCATCCTCCTCTACTTTATATGGGACGCCGCCACAGCATGGCTTAGCAAGTGGTTCATTGGTGCACGCCCGGGATCCGAACCTGCAAACCCTGGGCTGCTGCAGCTGAGTGGGCGCTCTTAACCGCTGCGCCACCGGGCCAGCCCCTGGAGTGTCTTAATTTTAAATGGTAACTTGTGAGTATATGTAATAGTTGTCTCCTTCCCTTCCCCTTCTCTGAAAACTAATAAGGATGTCAGTGTTATAGATTATTTTGTGCCTAAGATTTTAGGAAACAAATCTGTGGATGGTGACAGGGCTTATTTAATTTATATTTGCGTTAAGCGGTATTTACTTTTAGATATGAACTTTGTCTTAATGCTCTCTCTCCACCAAAATGACAAGTAAATTCTTCAGGCATAAACTCGTTGGTAAGTTGCGCCTTGCTGATCTTGCACTGGTGTGTCAGCCCTATACTGTTGCTGTCAGTAATGCCTTTGACAGTTTACTTGGGCCTCATCGCCGTTAATACAGTTTGCTTTGGAAACACTCCCTCTTTCCTTAGCCTTAACAACATTCTTCCCTGTGCTGTCTTTCTGCTTTCAGAACCTGAGAGAGCCGATTTTACAGCTGTCAAGAAATAACATTAGCTTTGAGTTTATTTTTTTAATGTTGAAATTCCCTTTTATATCCAAATCCCATTAAATATTTGGTAATAAATCTGCAAACTGAGTATCGAATATAAGCTGCCTTTTAAAATTCCCACTTTCCTGCTGAGGGTATTACCCACCAAATAAATATTTGCCGTTGCAACTGACATGAGACTTAGCAGCATCCTAGTGATTTGGTTATCTAAACTATATATTCTAGGACTGAACTGAGAGAAGAGGATAAGAATGACTAAATGGGGTACGTTGCATTTCACCTTTTCTTCACATTGCTGTCTGCAGGGATAGGTAGATTGCTAGGCAACTGCTTTTTAGTAGTTATCGGTGATACTCTTCTAGAATGAAGAAATTTTGAGTGTAGAAGATTATTCCATAATTAGGAATCTAAAGCACAAGAAGCTTTGCTTCACTTAAAAAGTTCTTCCTATGACAGGTTCTTGTAAGAAAAATAACTACAATAACCTTCCTGTCTCCATGTGGCTGTTTTGCTCGGGAGACTTTTAGTCCATTGAGAGGCCATGTAAAGAGTTGCAAGCCTTTTTATTCATAGTACCATTGGTTTGCTCATAGAGTTAAGCCTTAACAAACAAACAGTTGCCTTAGACGAAATGAAAAATGTTCATATATTCTGTCCTTCAGCATGTTTTATTTCTTCAGAATTTTTTTTTACTATGATGATTTCCAACATCAACCAAAAAGTACATGAATGTGCAAAAATGATTCCTGTTTAAGCCAAAAAAGTTATTGGGGATTTTAAATCTAGTAGATATTTAATCTGTGATATCTTTGCCTTTTCCTAAAACCTAGCATTTCTACCAAATGGATTTAAGTGTTAATTAAAACCTGGTATATTTTATTTCAGCTAATCACCTTCCTAGCCATCTCAATTTTAACATGCTTTAAACTTGAACAGATACGGTGGACTTCACTAATAAAAGTTTTTTCAGTATAAATAAAGCCTTTTATCTGAGGGAACACTTGAAATTCTTAGTTTTAATTTATGAATGAGGAAGTTAGAAATGGTGGATATTACTGCCTCTTCACCTTCCATTTCACTCTCCCCCATTTTGTAGAGTAATCAAGGTTTGAGTGAGCCTGACTGACTTGGTTTCATTCCTCTAGCCCAGCACTTTTAATAAGGGAGGTACCGCCTCCTTGGGGAACATTTTGACCATTTGTAGGGGTGCTTCACATTTTGCGGGATACTACAACTGTTTGATGGGCAGAGACCAGAAAGAATTGTCCCTTGTCCTACATGACTTTCCAGTATCCCATCAGATATTATCTGATCCTAGAACGTAACTGTTTTGTATATATAAACACAAAGTATTTTTGTGTACAGTACACTGAATTTTCTAGGAACAAAACGACCTTGTAAATCAAGGAAAGATGATTGTTTTGTTTGGACTATTTCCAAGAGTTGTCCACCATTTTGGAAAATTCTATCATCAAAGTGGTATTTGAGTTGGCATTACAACACATCGGGGTCAGTTTTCATTTGTAACAGTCACATCTCTTTACGTCTTCTAGTGTAGCCATTCCTGAGCATTTATGTATCACAATATACATTTCATTGTAAGTTTTATTCTCCCTTATATTACAATTAGGGTTTTATTTTGTTTTTCTTCAAACTGTGTGTGTGTGTGTGTGTGTGTGTGTGTGTGTGTAGGTGGATATTATCTAGGAGTTTTATTTCAACATAATAAAGAGGTGTCAGATTGCCTGGGTTGGGAACTCTGGTTCTGGGTTGAACAGGTATACCTAGGTTGATTCGGAGACAGTGAAGCCTAGGATTTGTTGAAGAATGGCTGAGGAGATGCGCTCTCAAAGCGGTGTGGCCTGCATGTGTGAGGTAGGCCTGGGACTGCTATAGCCATTTCGTTATCTTGAGACAAACAAAATGATACACAGAAGAGGGTAGAACTAAAGGCGCCTAATTTAGACAGAAACCATGAGCATAGGCTAGTTTGATCATTTCATGCTCGGTAGGCCCCTGTCTTGAGTTCTCTCTTCAGTTTGAAATTATGTATTTTGAATCTCCAATTGCCTGAATCTCACCTTTAACTAGTTGTTTGTTCTAATGTGCAAACAACACAATCAAATGAAAGAGCACTGAGGATTGTTTAGCAGGGGGCCCTCTTTTTAAAACTGAAATATTTTTATTTTTTTTCTAGTTGTAAGCCTATGAAAGTATTCTCCGTAGATTTGTTAATGAGTCACTTTCTTTTCAAGAGCAGAAAGCTTATATATACTCAACTTAAAAATTCTATTGTGTACCTCAACCCTTTTATGTAAATCACATAGAACTTTTAATTAAATTAAGTAGAAGCACAGTTGAATTAGTGGCAATTCCTGATTTGGAAACGTACACAGCTCCCTTATGTGACAGTAATCAGATAGGTAAAGCTGCTGAACAACCTTAAATGTTTGCTTTGAGTTGATTTGATAATTTGTTTATTTCCTGTTTTGTTTGTTTCTCCCCAGAAATACCAACAGAAATCAAGAGCAATATTAACCCTTTCTGGAGAGTAGTTACGATTTATTGAGAGCTTGGGAAATAAACAGTAAATGGCCTGAAATATTATGATTGTTACTATAATTTTAGTGTAGCTTATTAGACAACTGAATACCATTGGGATAGTTTTACGGCTTGAAACTTGATTACAATTTAAGATTGTGAAACTTAGGTTATTAAGATGATTTTTGGATATGATTTTGTTTGGAATACTTTTCTTAGGAAAGTAGAGGGAAAAAAAGGACATGGTAGAAAATGCCTGTGTTGCACAGTAATATTTAGCAGTGATTCTCAACAGTTAGAAAAGAGGATTTGCGGGATTTGGGGTGGGGATGATTCTATGAGTAGAAACTAGAATTGTGTGGGGAGCTTTTAAAAAATACAGATATCCTGGACCATCTGCCGATTTTGACTTAATTGGACTGTGTGTGCATGTGTGTGTTTCTAATAGTCAAAGTAAATTATATTATTCATTAATTTCCATTTAAAGTTTATCTTTGTGATTTATGTCACAAAGCATGAATGTAAAGTAGATAAGATTATTTTTGTTTTAACTTAGAGGTGCAAAGGAAAAGTGACGGTTTGAACCAAAAAGTCTTAGTTTCTACAAAAATCATTTCAGAAGTGTCACTTGCAACCATTTGTCTTTTTTTGACATTGAACTCATTTGTTTTTCCAACATCCATCAAGTGCATGAAATGTGCCAGACATTAAAAGTTCAAGCAGACAGTTAGCTTTTAAAAGTCTGTAGGTTAATTTGAGCTTATGAAGGAAACAACAGAAGAATGGCAAAGGCATCTTTTCAGATAGGAGGCAAAACACTATTTCCTAAGTAGGAGGGACTGAAAATTAATAAGTGAATCTCATCTTTGAGTAATATAACCTAAATCTGTTCTGGCTTTTATGAATTCCACTGTAAAATGGAAAAATGAGGTCAAGGAGTGATTAGCACTGCATGGAGTGTGGAGGGAAGCAGGTACGATAATTCTGTTTCACAAATTAGTGATGACAGACCCAGATACTGTGATGTACTCAAGTTTAACAAGACAAACCTATGGGGATATTATGACTTGAAGTTCAATTTGACTTGGATCCAGATGTTAATCCTCAAAATTCTTATACAAACAAAAAAGCCCTTTTGCTTCATTGAATAAATTGGTCCTTCTCAGTGAATAGAAGCATTAGCTGTTTTAGCCCAAACTATTAATTGCTCTGGTACATGGTTAGAAAGCAAAGTAGTGGTTGCCAGGGACTGGGGGTGGGGAGAATAGGGAGTGACAGCTAATGGGTACAGGATTTCCTTTTGGGGTGATGAAAATGTTCTGGAACTAGATAGTGGTAATGGCTAACCACATTGTGAATGTACTAAATGCCATGGAATTGTACACTTTAAAGTGGTTAACATGGTAATTTTATGTTATGTGTATTTGACTACAATGAGAGAAAAGTCTGGCCCAGCAATCCTCAGTTTAAACAAGAGCCCATACAGTGCTTCAGGGCTTTAATGCAGCTGGTTAGACGCGTAGGGAAAAGGGTGTGGGGGGAATGTGGGTTAGTTGCACCCTCACACCAGCAGAAGATATGATTCTGGCTTATGGTGGTATTGCTATGATGGCTGGCTGCTTCTGTTCTCCTGTCACCCTGGACTATGGGGCAAGGGAATTGGGGTCAGGGAAGAGAGCCCGCTGGGGTCTTGTGCACAGTGAGCAATTAGGAAAAAGGATTTGAGAAGGGAAGGGGAAGATTCCATGAGTAGAAACTAGAATTTTTCTGGGTTCCTAAACCGAGTGATGCACTGGCTGTTCAATTCATGTTCTGCTGGGACTCAGTTACTAGGTTTTGAGCTACCCTCACTTAATGAGCCTCAGCCTGCAGGCAGACATATTCATGAATGTACTCAAATTTCCTTGAAAGAGATTATCCAGTCTACCCAGTTTTGCTTAGACTGACCCATGTGGTAGCATGCATAGCTGCTTCCAAGTCTTGAAAAGGAATTCAGTGAGGGCCGGTGGCTTAGCTTCTCAGTGTTCCTGCAAGATGCTTAGTCAGGCAGGGGGCTGTTAGCAAGTTCTTCTCCTATCAGCGGTCCTCCTGTGGTCCGCAAGGCAAGCTCAGAAACTTTGGTTATTGTTTTCCATGTTAACCTTGTGAGTACAAGGCACAGTTTCACCCTAATCCAGGGAAATTTTAACTCCTTTATCCTCAGTTTCAGTAAGACCTGACTTCTTGTCCCAGCTGTACCACTAACGAGCTGTGTGACCTTAAGCAAGTCATTTAAGGGAAATTTTAAACCTTAGTTTCCTTTTATGTATGGAAAGGAAATACTGGTTGCCACAACCCAATCATAACCATTTTGAATCCATGGTTAGCTGCCATTTGAGAAATTTTCAGTAATACAAATGGATTTTATAGATTAAAGAGTAGTATAGCTTAGGTAATAGAAAATTCAGCAAGTTGGCAATTCAAATTACTTCAACCTATCTGAACAGCCTTTTTTTTTTTTCTTTTATTGATGTCATAATAGTTTATAACATTGTGAGATTCCAGTTGTACATTATTATTTGTCAGTTACCATGTAAATGCGCCCCTTCACCCCTTGTGCCCACCCCCCAACTCCCTTCCCCCTGGTAACCACCAAACTGTTCTCTCTGTCTGTGTGTTAATTTATATTCCACATATGAGAGAGGTCATAACAGTGTTTGTCTTTCTCTGTCTGGCTTATTTCACTTAACATAATACCCTCCAGGTCCATCCATGTTGTTGCAAATGGGACAATTTTGTCTTTTTATGGCTGAGTAGTATTCTAACATATATATATATACCACATCTTCTTTATCTAATCATCTGTTGATGGACACTTGGGTTGCTTCCACGTCTTGGCTATGGTGAATAATGCTGCAATGAACATAGGGGTGCATAAGCCTCTTTGGATTGTTGATTTCAAGTTCTTTGGATAAATACCCAGAAGTGGGGTAGCTGGATCATAAAGTATTTCTATTTTTAATTTTTTGAGGTATCTCCATACTGTTTTCCATAGTGAACAGCCTTTATCTTTAATAAAGACGTGACTCATTCATATCAAAGCCCTCCTAAATTCTAAAGGTGGGCAAAGTTAAATTTATTTTAACCGTTGGTTTAAGAGAACTTTATGATAGATGTTTACTTTTATTGTTGAATATATACAAATTATATGTATTTGTGTACGCGTCTTATAGTAAATGGAGATTTCTTACCCAACCAGGATGTGGTACATATCGACCCTTTTATTTTTAATGAATACAGAGTTTTGAAGTCATAATATTGAATTTTAACACTATGTTGGCCATATCTGTGATTTATTTGACGTAATACTCCCTTGGTCAAGACCCTTCATCATACTGCCGGTAAATGGGAAAACACAATTTAATTTCTAAAGATCAACTTATCATTTTTTCCAGGAATTCACTGATATGAAGACTGCCTGCCTGAATATTTCTGGCTAGTGCTACTTCATGGAAGTATAGAGTTTGATAAATTTCTTTTCTGCTCTGTGAAGAAGTAGTTGAACGGGAGTTTGAAACGTGCCAACTAGATTATAGCAAACAGTGCCTGTCAGTCTTAGTTCTGTCAGTCTGGATTTGATAGAGTTTTTTCCTCAGCTGTAACATTTCTAGGCTGAAGAATTCCAACTTTTTTTTTAAAGTTTATTCTAATGAAGTAGCTCTTCTTTCATCAAAGGCCCAAAATTTCTTCCGTCATTTAGTTATCCCCTTTCTAGGGCTTTTCAGGTCCTGAGATGTGGCAAACATAACTGTATGCTAGCAGTGTACCCACTCCAGTTCATAGGAAGCTGTTTTCCATTTTGGTTTCCATATCCTTAGAAGGAAGAGTGCTGAGGGGGAAGGAGTGTAGGATTTGGATTCAGAAATCCTTGGTTCTTGGCCTCGCTCTGCCCTTGATTAGCTATATGAGCCTGAACAAATCCTTTAAAACAGCTTGAGCCTCAGTTGTTTGTTCATCTATAAAATTGGGATGTTAATATCTCCCTTATTTATCTCACTTATCCGTTTAAAACTAAATTGAGTGTCATAGAGTGGGCCTTGGGTGCCGTTGCAAGGACTCTATTATTTTTCTCATTTGTGAAAGGGACTATTAGAAGATGAACTCCACCAAGGCAGGAACCTTTGTGTTTTCCCCTTCCTCTCAGCACTGCACCCCTGGAGTCAGGGTCTCTCATGTGAAATTGTGTTCACGGGTGAGGGCTGTCTCTATTGGTGCGAAAGCCACAGCTTGACCTTGCCTAACTTTGTGACTGAGGTGAAGGAGCAAGCATACTTATCAAGGGGAAGATAACACAAATCTAAAAGGAAATTATAATACTGAAGACCACAGAATCAAGATTAAAAACTATCTTGACAGGCTGTGGCCCTGAGTTGGAAATATTAAGATGAAACTTAACTGAGATAAGAAAAGATTCCTCATTTAAATTTAATATTTAATAATAATAGCTAAATTTATGAACATTTATGTTAGGCATCCTGATACATATACATGTTATGTAATTTTATGACAGTTGGATGAGGTAGATACCATTACTATAAAGATGGGGAAATTTAAAGTAACTGTCCAAGATTGCTTAGCCATTAAGTGCTGGAACCAGGATTCCAACACCTGAGCATTCCAAACTGCACACACTTAACTGCTATGGACCTCAGAATTATGCCCTCATCTCCCAAGATGTCCACATCCTTATCACCAGAACCTGTACATATGTAACCTTCATGGCAAAAGGGACTTTGCAGATGTGAGTAAATTTATTGACCTTCAGATAGGGAAATTATCCAGGTGGACCCAATCTAATCACACGAGTCTTTAAAAGTGAGAAGCTTTCCTATCTGCAATGAGAGAGGAGATAGGAGAAGAAGGAGAGATTCTAATGAGAATTCAACCTGCTGTTGCTAGCTTTGAATATGGAGGAAGGAGGCCATAAGTCAAGGAATGCCGGTGGCATCTAGAAGCTGGGATCAGCCATCACCTGACAACCAGCAAGGAAATGGTGAACACGATGTAATCTATACAGAAATCGAAGTATAATGATGTACACCTGAAATTTATATAATGTTATAAACCAATATTACTGCAATAAAAAAAATACATGTCCTTTCATTTTATTATTTAATTTTAATTTTATTTATTTTTATTTTTTCTTTTATGGCAAAATTGACTTAGTTGCCAATTAGTTTGGTGAAAATGTTTGCAGCAAAGATGTCTACAGCAAAGATGTTTACAAGGAAAATACTGGACACGTTTATCAACCAGTCTAGATATGAAACCAGACTATGATGAGGCTAAAGCAAAATTAACAAAATAAGGATAGAGAAGCATTAGTCTTCAGATCATGTCTTACTGTTTTGTAATTTGGCCAGAATATTTCTGGAAAATTGGGTCAATTCTGAATGCCAGATTTTGAAAGTCATCAACAAATTAAAGTGAGTCAAGCATAAGATGAATGAAATGATGAGCCTAGGATTCACAAAATTTTAATACTTTGGAAATTGATGCGTTTTGCAAGTACCTAGCTTTGTCCTATTCCAATATCCTCTGAGAGTATTGGTATATTTCATCAGGGTATATAATACAGATTTTTTTTTTGGTTTGCTTTTTTTTTTTTTTTTCTGATTTCAAAGGTAATCAGACAAAATTCAAACATCTCCAAAATGTAAAACAGATGATGGAAGTCCACTGTAATCACATCTCCTAACCACTATCTTAGTCCAGGATCTTCCTCCAACTTTTCGTTTATATGTGTATTAACCTATCTGCATGAGTGTGTATATGTGTATATTTTCTGAATAAAAAATAGATCATAAGGTTTATAGATTATGAATCTTGATTTGAAAGATAAAACAAATTCTAAGATTCTACAGATATTTTCCTCTAATGTTTTGTTTTTTTCTTTTTAGATTTTTGGTCCACCTGGGAGTTTATTTTTGTGTACTTTGCAACATAAGGATCTAACTTAATTTTTTTTGTATGTGTAATCAATCATCTTAACACAGTTTTCTGAATAATCCCGCCCAGTTGGTGACCCTTCCCATATACTAAGTCCGCATAATGATGTGTCTGCTTTTGTATTCCCTAATCTGTTCCACTGATCATCTGTTCCTGAGGCAGTGCGATGCTTTTAATTTGATATTTAGCAGAGTAAGCCACCCTCATTCATCTTATTTTTTCACACTTTTCTTGCCCATTTTCAAGTATTTATTCTTCTAGATAAATTTAAGGATTAAGTTAAGTTAAAAAAAAAAAAACCCTGTTAGAATTTTCATTAGAATTGCATTAGATTTTTAGATTAATTTGAGGGGGATCAATGTATTTTTTACAGTTTTAATTATTTTTCCATTGAGATTTTTTTATTGAGGTAACATTGGTTTATAACAGATTTCAAATGTACATCATTATAATTTGACTTCTGTATACGTTATGTCATGTTCACCACAAAAAGTCTAGTTTGTGTCACTGTACAAATGACCCGCTTTACCCGTTTCACCCTGCCCTCAGCCCCCCAATTTTAATTATTTTATCCAAGAGATTCAGGTCTCCTTTTAAATCTTTCAGCATATTTTTATGATACTCTTTATTTTACGTAAAGCTTATATATTTCTTGTGACACTTACTCCTAGATATTTTATATATATTTTTGTTATTGTGAATTGAATCTATTTTTCTTTCGTTATGTTTTCTAACTAGTGATTGCTGCTATAGTGTTAGGCTATTGAATTAAGAATATTTATCTTTTATTTTTCCATTCTACTGAATTCTCTTATTAATTCTGATGCTTTTTCAATTGATTATCTTGGATTTTCTTAGGTAGGCAATTATATCATCTGCAAATAATTACATTTTGTCTCTTCCCTTCCAATATTTAAACTTATAATTTTGTTCTTGTCTTTTCTCATTGACTATTGGCATTTTGAATCAGCTGTTTTGAGATTGAGACATTTTAACACAGCCTAAACACGAATCACTAAATAATCTCTGTTTTTCCAAAATGAAATAATAATAGCTAATACATATCAAGTGCTTATTGTGTGCCAAGCAGGTTCTAAGTTTTTTAAAGATATTAATTTATTTAGTCCTTACAACCATCTTAGGAATAGGTATTATTATGTTCATTTTAATGATGGGCAAACAGGAACATCAAGAAACTTCGTGAAGGTTGAACAAGGGGTGGTGCTGGGATTTGAACCCAGGCAGCTTGGGTCCCAAGGTCATACTCCTAACTACTAATCTAAGTTGCTTCTAAATAGAAACAAAATGGTTTTCTTGATTTCTCTGATTATAAAAGTAAGATATGCTTATTACAAAAGGTTTAGTCAAAATAAAAAGGTATAAACAAAAGGAAAATCATCTCTAGTCCGCTCTCATTTTTTATTGCTGCAGAGTATTCACTGTGAGATAGAATGGTAACTTGTTTAATCAATCCCATGCTGATGGGTTTTTGCAATAGCTTTTCAAACACCCATTTATATGTTCATGATACTCCCTGAACTGGTCAAAAAGTATTCACATTTCAAATTTTGACGGAATTGCCAAATTGTACCCCTCACTCCAAGAAAGGTTGCCTTGTTAAACTTTGTTAATTTGATAAGTGAAAATTAGCTCAATATTATTTTAATTTGCACATTTTATTGCAATGTATTTTCATATATTTTAACCATCTTTATTTTTTTTCTATTGGGTGTTGATCTTTTTATTGATTTATAAACATTCTTTTTATATTAGGGTCATTCCGTCTGACATAGGTGTTGCAATTTTTCGTACCAGTTTGTCATTATAGAAATAGTGATCCACATTTTATTATATATCTTTATAGTCTACCACATATTCTTTTTAAATTACTAATTACTGAGTGAACCAGACGCCACCTTCCAGCCTCACTCTTTTCCTTAGACTTAACCTCACAGCCTTTCTCAGTGTTTATTTATTTATTTTTTTGTGAGAAGATCAGCCGTGTGCTAACATCTGCCAGTCCTGTTTTTTTGCTGAGGAAGACTGGCCCTGGCCTAACATCTGTGCCCATCTTCCTCTACTTTATATGGGACGCCGCCACAGCATGGCTTGCCAAGCAGTGCATCGGTGGGCGTTTGGGATCCCAACCTGCGAACCCCGGGCCACTGCAGCGGAGCACACGCACTTAACCGCCTGCGCCACCGGGCCGGCCCCCCCCCCTCACAGCCTTTCTCATAGAAGGAAGGGGTCAGGCTGCCACTTAGGGTTATTACTTGGCAATTCAAAACTGTTTGATATCTAGATAAATGTTGTGGATTGCACACTTGTGCAAAGGAAAGTTATGTTTTAAATTCACATAGGACAGGAGAAGCCATCAAATTAGAGATGTCAACAAACAATGGAAAGTGGGAAGCAGAGGGGCAAGTGGTAACTGGCCTAGCCTATAGAGGAAAATGCCAACAGGCATACCAGTTTGCACAGCAGAACTCTGAAACGTTAAGGAATTGGAGGCACCATGCCCTCAAATAGCTGGAGGGGAGAGAGGGGCGCATAACAGGATGATTTGTTGAAAGACTTTATAAAGAATAGTGAGACCACAGATCCCTTTCCACAAAGATCCTGCAAGATAACTACCTCTCTCTTACCCCAGAAGAAGAAAGGAAGTTTATTTTCTTGAGAAATTCAGCTAAAGGAGCATCAGACTCAGGAACCAAGGCAGAGAGGATGTGTTGAGACACAATCATGAAAATGAATATTAAGTGAAAATGTACATATGGAACCCTGAAACTTGCCCACCCTCAGTCCTTATCCTGCCCCCTCCCACTTCTTCCAGCCAGGCTTTCTGAGCAAAAGATTGGAGGATTCTTCTCTGGACAACCTGTCTAGCTCAAGGCAAAAATATTACGGATTCTGACATTTTAGGGTTTCTTGTGAAATGGGCAGTTACGCTACAGGGATGGCTACTCGTGAACCATCCTTGCCCATGCATGCAGAGCTTCTAATTGGCTTCTTGGTGTCTCCCTCTTGAATATGAATAGACTGCCAAAAAAATCAGTCCTTTGACATGAAAGATAAAGACACAAATAAACAGAAAAAAAAAGAAACCTAGAGAAAACAGACTATTCAGGGAGTAGAAGAAAATTAAAAACAAACAAAAACTTTTACATTCTTAGAGAGGTGAGGAGATTTTGCATGAGTGAAACATTGCTGAGAGAAATTAAGGAAGATCCAAATAAATTGAGAGGTATATCTTGTTCATGGGTCAAAAGACTCAATATAGTTATAATGTCAATTCTCCCCCACATTGATCTGTAGCAGGCCTTTTTTTAGATTGAAATTTATAACCTATTTTAAAAATTCATATCAAATGCAAAGGACCCAGAATAGCCAAAACAACTGAAAAAGTAGAACAAAGTTGAAGGACTAAAACTACCTGGTTTTGAAACTTATTTTACAGCTATGGTAATCAAGATAGTGGATGGTGGTGTAAGATAGAAATAGATCAGAATAAAGAGTGTAGACATAGATCCACAAATAAATTGATGATTGATGTCTTACAAAGATGAAAGGATAATTCAGTGGCAAAATATTAGTATTTTCAACAAATGTTGCTGGAACAATTGGATATACATATGCAAAAAAAAACGGAACTTCAATCCATATCCTGTACCATATACAAACATTAACTCAAGAGGAGTCATAGATCTAAATGTAAGAGCTAAAACTGTAAGTATTGTAGATGAAAACACAAGAGAAAAATCTCTGTAACCTTTATTTAGGTAAAGATTTCTTAGTTTTGACACCAAAAGCATGATCTATAAAAGAACAAACTCATAAATTGGACTTCATCAAAATTAAAAACTTCTGCTCTCAGGAAGAACATGAAAAGACAGCCGACAAGGAGAAAGTGTTTGCAATGTATATATTTGAGAAAGGACTTGTATTTAGAAAATATAAAGACCCCAAACTCGATAATAAGAAAACAACCTTATTAAAACTTGGCAAAAAGATTAGAATAGACCTTTCACCAAAGAAGATATGTTAATGATCAATAAGCACATGCAAAAGTGTTTAACATCATTAGTCATTAGGGAAATGGAAATTAAAATCTCAGTGAGATACTACTCCACACCTATTAGAATGGCTAAAATTAAGAAGACTGACCATATTAAATGTTGGCGAGGATGTGGAGGAACTGGAACTCTCATATACTTCTGGTGGGAATGTAAAATGGTTCAATGCTTGCAAAAACAATTTGGAAGTTTCCTAAAAGTTAAACCATACACCTGTCATATGACCAGACATTTACTTCTAGAGAAAAGAAAGTATATGTCCATACAATGACTTGTGCACAAATGTTCACAGCAGCTTTATTTGTAATAGCCCAAAACTGAAAACAATCAAATGTCCATCAACAAGTGGATGAATAAACAAAGGGTGGTATATCCATACACAGTGTCACTTCTGCCATGCCACAAGCCTGCCCAGAATCAAGGGAAGAGATCATAGACCCCACCTCTCACTGCAGAAGTGACAAAGTCGCAATGTAAGAAGAGCTTGTGGGATGAGAGATATTGTTGAACATGCCAAAGTATATGATGTGTGTTCCCTTGGAAATATTATCCCCTTTTTTTTTTTTGTGAGGAAGGTAGCCCTGAGCTAACATCCATGCTAATCCTCCTCTTTTTGCTGAGGAAGACCGGCTCTGAGGTAACATCTGTTGCCAATCCTCCTTTTGTTTTTTTTTTTTCCCCAAAGCCCCCGTAGATAGTTGTATGTCATGGTTGCACATCCTTCTAGTTGCTGTATGTGGGATGCGGCCTCAGCATAGCCGGAGAAGCGGTGCGTCGGTTCGCGCCTGGGAACCGAACCCAGGCCGCCAGTAGCGGAGTGCGCACACTTAACCGCTAAGCCACTGGGCTGGCCCTATTATCCCTTTTTAAAGGTCTACATCACATGTGAAACTCAGAACGCAAAGAATCATTGTCCCATAGCTTGGTACAGTGCTCCTATTTGTTGAGAGCCCATTGACTAGAACAGCTCTGCCTCTGCTTAATGAAAGCTCTTTTCTGAGAGGCAGCAGTGTCTTCTATCATAAACTAAGTGTTCTTCAAGAACTACCTTAGCTCAGAAAAATGTGGTATAGGATTAAGGGTCAGTTGTGAAAATTGTAGTTAGCTTAGGTCAACAATCATCAATGTACTGTTTCCAGTGGAATATTTCTGATTGCCAATGACTTCTGTGCACAATGTGGCCAAACTTTTTGGCATTTTTTAGCTCTACAACCACTCAACTTTTCTAGAAGGCGCTCACTCTCTTCATGGTGATATTGCAAAAGGACCCCAGAAATTGGGCCTGAGGGGCTGTTAAACTAGCTCCTTAATTTGAAAATGGTAAAGGGAAAAAAAGAAACATCGAACTTGCCTTTCCGATAGGAACTGTTTTTTATGGTAACCAAATGGCCCAAGATGATGAGGAAAATATCTCTATTTTACCAAGGAATATTTACCAGTAATGTAGTAGGATTGATAGAATTAACAAATCAACATTCTGTAACATCTTTAACTCAGGCAACAAAGAGCAAGGGTGTTAAAAGCATTAGGTGTGTAGGTGATGGGAAACTGTTCATAGAGAGCCAAAGTGATTCCATACGGATTACTTCCTAGCTGCGAGAAGAGAAATGTAAGTCTCCCATCATGGGATCAGAAAGTCATCACCTTCATCCAGTGGTTATCTTAACATTACTAATGGAAGGTCAGCCAGATGTTCCATGTTTCCTGAGGTATACGGAGATAAACAACATTACCTGTGACGTATAGCCAAACTGGACTCCATCAAACTTTAATTTCCAGTTGATAGGAAATACAGAAAACAGGAGAACAAACTAATCAACACCATAAAGAAGTATGCAGAAAAATCCAAAAGAAAGCACAGCCCATAGCACATCTGGCCTGATCTATTTAATAAGTCAGTGTTAACAAGAGAGAGAAACTGTTGCTGGTTTAGAAGAGAAAACTATTATAATGCAATGTGTGGATTGATTAAACCAGAGGTATAGGACTTTTTAGAGATGACTGAGGAAATCTGAATATGGATTGGTATTAGAAAAGATAAAATTTTATTTATATGGAAAGGTAGGAATCATTAAATAAAAAATCTAGGTTATAAAATAACATGCACAGTATGGTCTGAGTTTTGGTATAAAAAATACAGAAATATATATATGCAAATTGTTTGTCTAAACTGAAACACTTAGGAGAATAAAGAGGGGCACTATTGATGCTTATGCCAGGACAACAGGTATAAACTGGGTCTTCCAGGCAAGCCAGGAGGAATGAGTATCCTACAAGCAGCTGTACTCAAACTGCAGTGTGCAGCAGCATTGCCTGGGAGTGGGTGGGTGGGGCATGTAAGATGAGGATTCCTAGGCCCCATCCTCAGAGATTCTGACCCAGGAGGTCTGAAATGGGCCCAAGAATTAGCCTTTTTGTAATTTGTGATTCTGGTGCTGGGACAGCTGAGGAAATGGAGCTTGGCCCAGAACTGTTTCTGTTGGCATCACCACTAAGCAGGGATTGGCTAATCTTTGAGGATTTGTTTAAATTTGCTTTTTTCTTTTCTTCTTGAGTGAACCTCTCAGAAACCCATCTTTTGCCCATTAAAGGAGACAGGAAAGCACAATGGTTAAATGAATGGCCTCTGCACTCTGATAGCACTATTTGAGTACCAGCTTTAGTACTTATTAGCTGTATGACACTGGGTATGTGTCTTAACATCTCTGTTTTCTTGTAGATAAAATAGGAATATTGATAGAGTTGTTATGAGGATTAAATGAGATAATACATTTAAAGCACATAATAAGTATCAATAAACAGTAGTTATGACTTAGTGTGGTTACTATTACCATTACTAAAAAGGCAGTGAATGCTCTGTGCTAGCCCTGGAAGTGTTATTTGTGTCATCTGATAGGGTGTCTCCTGGAGAGCAAAATGAACACCTTGTCCCTGACCCTTATGGATGATTCATAAATTGGTGAACAGCTTTTCACTGCACATCTGTTCCCTGACAGCCCCTTCGAAGTCTGTGGAGTAGTTGCCTGAGTCTTTGGGCATGGGAGCCCTACACAGCACACCTGCTTCAATATTGTGCTCTGAAATCTCCAGGTCTGATTACTATGGAATGAAAAGGGCAGGGACTTTTTGTTCTGAGGACACGGACTAGAGGGAGATTCTCCAGTCTTTTAAACTCATCCTTTCAAGGTACATTTTATTTCTTATCCAGAGTAAGTCTAAGAAGATTTTCTTGGCAACATAAGTATTGCTGCCCAATAAGGGAAGGTGATTTCCTTTTTAAGATTCCTGCTGTTTTCTTAGTAGGTGGAAACTTCTGTGTTCTGCAGAGGCTGTGTGCTGTTATTGTCCTTCCTGGGTTCATTCTTTCCATTCTGAGACTGGAAACAAAACATCCATAGGAAACAATTAGTATTTCTATCCCTATTTGTACTCATTTGGGAAAGTGGGGGGTGGTTTGGTTTTTTTTTTTTCCTCTTTGTCTTTTGTACTTTCCTTCTGTAACATTCTCACCTATGTGTTTTGAAAAGTCAAGATGCATCCTTTGACACATGGCCTGGTAAGATATTTGAAATCGGGACTGTCCTGAAAACTCAGGGGCTTCTGTTACTGTGTGTACTACCTCCTGCCGGAGGGGTCTGAGCCACTCTGTCCAAATACATGTGAGGGATTAGAAAGGATGCCCCAGGTATGTCCTACTTTACTCCATGCAAGGTGCAGGGGCAATTTTATCCTGAAGCTAAAGGAAGTTATGCTTCAATATCCCACACTTGCTAGAACCTGGCCTTTTCTAAGGCACTGTGAGGGAACCTAGTGCATGTGTTCATATGTTTTTGTATAAATAGCAAAAATAAGATATTTCTGTATTGTTTCCCATTAAAGATGATCTCAAAAACTTTATAAGGTTTAGGCCCTACAAATCTGGATCACTCCTGACAATCCTCTCTGGCTACAACTGGTGGATTTCACCTTTAAGTAACCAGATGGTAAGCAGCCTCAACTCCAGGCCAGGGCACACTGGAAAGCCAAGGATATTGCAGGAATGCAAGGACAAAGGAGCATTTGCCACCCCATTAGCCGCTGGATGCAGAGAAAACAGCAAGCTGGAGCACGACCAGACCTCCTGCGGAAAAACAAGTTACAGACTCGGGGGCTGGCAGAAAGAGTTCCTTCTTCAGAGGGGTAAGTAGCAAGTGGCATGAATCAGTTACCTGTTTCAAAGTCTTTGAGAGAAATTAATGACCTACTATTAAATTCTCCTCAAATAAAAATACCATTGCCGGGGCCGGCTCTGTGGCACAAGCGGTTAAGTGTGCGCGCTCCGCTGTGGTGGCCCGGGTTGGAGGTTCGCAGGCCCGGATCCCGGGCACGCACCGAGGCGCACCGCTTGGCAAGCCATGCTATGGCGGCATCCCATATAAAGTGGAGGAAGATGGGCATGGATGTTAGCCCAGGGCCAGTCTTCCTCAGCAAAAAAGAGGAGGATTGACAGATATTAGCTAAGGGCTGATCTTCTTCACACACACACAAAAATACCATTGCCTACGTGCTGTACCCCAAGCACCCTCAAGCCCAGGAGGGGCTGGGTCCTGCAGTGGAGAGAGCTCTGGAGTGGTCCTGGCCCCAGCCCCTCGGCCAAGTAACCATGTGCCTTTGGCTAAATTATTAATCCCTTCAAGCTTCACTTTGTTCATCTTTAAAATGAGCGTGTTGGATTAGGCAGCCTTGCTCTGAAACTTGAATAATTTTATAATACGGAGGTAGAATTTAAATGATTTCTCTAGTGATATAGGGGTATTTCCATGGGAAAATATGATGCACATGTTGAGAGGGAGATTGACATATGGAGAAAAATTGGACCATATGGGGTTAGGAAATTAAAAATTATCTCCCCTTGGCTCAGTAAATGTGCCACATATGAGCCTCTCATTCTAAGAACTGCCTTCCTTTTAGCAAATGGGAAGAAGACATGAGCATTTCCAAAATTCAAAGAATATTCATGTCATGTCAAATGTGTGACGTGTGTAGGTAGTGGTGTGTGTTAGGTTCTAGGAAGGAAATTTGTATTTAAGACATGTTCTCTGCTATAGGAGACTACAGCTAAAACAAGACTAGCCCAGAGAAAACAATTAGCAAACAAAGCTGATAAGATATAACCATAACCCATAATTAATGACGGACTGATTTGGTAAATAATGGTGCTTCCATTCTATGGCATACTATGCAACTATCAAATAGAATGAGCCACGTTTATATGTATTGAGTTGGAAAAGTGTAGAAGATATACTGTTAAGGGAAAATAAACAAGTGGTAGAATAATATGAAGAACATGATCATGTTTTTGTAGAATGCAAAAACAAGACTCTAAATAGGTGATTCTATGTTTGTATAAGCATAGGAAAAGTATGGAATGATACACACCAACATGCTAATACCAGTTACGTTAAGAGGCTGGGATTGGACAGAGAAGGAAGAGAGAATTTTTTTTTTATCTTTCTGTAATTCAGTTTGTTTAAATTGTTACAACGAGTGTGTATTATAATTTTTTAAAGTGCTTTTGTGGAACACAAAAAAAAACATAACCTATGTTTCCTCAGGCTTCACCAGTCTGCGGATGTATGTTGTGGATCATATAATGGTTATATCTTTCACTCTGCAGTACCCCTAGCCCCCCACTAAAATTCACCCTGTGATTTTGAAGCCAGCCCTCTCCTGTTTTGGGAGGGGCCTTAGCACAACACAGAAGCCGATGCCCTTCCTGAGGGGGCATTATCTGTGCTCAGGACTCTGTCAGAGCTACAAGATGGCACCATATTCCCTCAGATTCCCAAAGTCCCAGCAGCACCTTTGTTCTTCAGGAACGGGAATGCTTTTCCTCCCCCTCCCCCATCACACTTTGCTGGATGGTCACCAAAGTGGGCCTGCTTGGGCTCTTTGTGCACATCAACTCTTCTAGGCTGCTCCTATCCTTCTCCAGAATTGCCTGGGCCCCTCTACATGGGTTCAGCCTCCATGGGCATGTCCACACACAGTGAATGCTACATTGTATGTTGGAGGCAGAAATTCAGTGAAGGGAAAGACCTAGGGTCCAAACAGAGCTGTGGGGAAGGGTGAAGATAGGGGACATCAAATGTGTGAACCCTAACGCCAGCAATATTAAGAAAGTGGAATGAGAGTGAGAAAGAGAAAAGCAGCTGGCCTAGCACTACTGGCTAGTCTGTGGTACACTCTTGTTAGATATGAACGGTCTCACGGAACATCCACTTCAGACAAGGCCATTGTGTGACTGTGATGGCTCAAAACAAAAACGACACCAGTCTGTAATTATGTCTGACCATAATCAAAAACAAGAAATTGACTAGACCGCAAAATTGACCACCAAACATTCCCCTATCCTGCGTAGTAAGAGTAATAACTGCTGCTTCTTTACCAATTACAGCTGTAGGCTTGCTTCATTCCTCCCGCCTTATAGATGAGAATTAAGGTACCAATCATAGAATCATCCCTGCTTCCCGACAACATCCAATCCAGAGAAGCCCCACTTCCTTGAACCTTCCCCAGGATCACTGAACACAAGCTCAAATCCTATCATAAACCCTTTTTTACACCCTCTTACTGAGAGTATGCAGTCTCCTCATTGCAACAAGTCAACGAACCCACAGCTGACTATAGGTGTGTTCTCGGGGGTTTTTGGTAGGAGGGCACTGACAAGGGGCAGGCTCTGAGGTGGACCAGTGTAGTGGCATTGAAGGCAGAGGCCTAGGAGTTTCCACCCCGCCATTTACTTTCCCAGTTGTTGTGAGAAAGTCATTTACATATTTGCATCAGTTCTTGATGGTAGTATTAATTCATTGCCTGAATGAACAAGGTGTGTGAGGGTCTTTCAGAGAAAGATCTGACTTTGGCAGAGTATTTCTTTGGAAAGTACTGGAGAGTGAGGGCATGTTGGTGAGGTGGTGACAAATGAGGAAATGTTTGAATTCCAGGATGCCTTACCAATCTGTATTCTACCTGCACAGGCAACTGGTGTTGAAGAAAGAATATAGACTTAAGGATCAGTCCTAGCTCTACTGCTTAAAGGTATATGACTTGGAGCAAGTTTCTTATCCTTTCTGAGCTGCAGAGCTTGCAGCTGAGGAATGAAAAGAATATCACTTACCTCACAGGCTTGAACAGAGCGTGTAAATCACCCAGCACTCCCTGGTACGTAGGGTAGTGGGTACTCACCAAATGTGCCGTCTCTTTCCTTCACAGTAGGCAGTGGACAGCCGCTGTGGGTTCCTGAAAGAGAAGTGGCCCAAGGAGAGTAGGCATTTTAGGAAGTAGACCTGAAGGTGGTGTGCAAGATGACCTAAGTGTGGAGGGAGTAGGCAGACCTGGAGATGCTGGGACACTCCAGCTTGTGTGGCACTTGCTGAGCACTGTAGAGATTGCGTCACATTCTCACAAGCAACGCAATCGTCCTGGCTGGACATGGGCAAAGAATGAATGACAGAGGCATGCACGTAGAGTGTTTTATACAGCAAGCCTTAGTGGGACACGATAGAGGGAAGAAATGCTAAAGTTAGGGACACTTCTAGAAAGGCAACCAAACTCTGGGCTGGTTGGAACAGCAAGAGGAACAGATCCCCTCAGAGTGCAGCAGTCAGCAACGGGATGCCCGTTTCTAACAAATAAGTCCATGGGCCATAACATCTTCCACTTGTGGTTGTTGCCAGGGCTTTACAGTCACACGGAGAAGGTCTGCTTCAAATAGGAAGGGGAATGCTGATCTCTGAAAGTCGGTTTGGGCTTTCTTCCACATATTACTTTTTGAGTGACCAAGGCAGGCCATTCCACTTTAGCCTGAGGGCAAATGACTCCAACGCGGAGAAAATGGATGACGGATGTCAAGGGCTATATTTTGCAACCACTCTTTCCTCACCAGCTCCACCTGTGGTAGTTCCTAAATTTTATAGTTAATAATACCCCAGTGAACCCTCAAGTTAGCACATCCTTCACTTAGCAGAGAATCTTTAGATCTGGGGCATTTGTATTAAAAAGCAAACAAAAAACCAAAACCGCTGGTGATTTGTGAATGATGTAAAAAAAACTCCAACTTGCAAGTTACTTGCAAATGGTGTAAAAGAGAGCAAAGTCAAGGCAATAGCAAGTTGCCCCAGTGATCTGAATCATCAAATCAATCAACATTATTGGGCACCTACTTTCTATGAGGCTGGACACAGAGAAACTAAAAGATGAACAGGCTGATCTCTGCCTTCATAGAGTTTGTCATCTAGTGGGGAGGCTGACAAGTATATCAACAAATCTAATGCAAGGGCATAGGAAATGTGCCTGAATCATCATGGTAGTGAGAAGAAGGGGATGATTACATCTTACTAGAAGGATCAAGATTTTTTTTTTTCATTGAGGAAGATCAGCCCTGAGCTAACATCCATGCCAATCCTCCTCTTTTTGCTGAGGAAGACTGGCCCTGAGCTAACACCTATTGCCAATCCTCCTCCTTTTTTCCCCTTTTTCTCCCCAAAGCCCCGGTAGATAGTTGTATGTCATAGTTGCACATCCTGCTAGTTGCTGTATGTGGGACGCCGCCTTAGCATGGCCGGACAAGCAGTGCATCAGTGCGTGCCTGGGATCCGAACCCAGGCCGCCAGTAGCGGAGCGTGCGCACTTAACCGCCAAGCCATGGGGCCGGCTCCTAGAAGGATCAAGATTTTAAAGTTTGGATTTTAAAAGAAGAAGAGGATCTTGAGGAGTTCTTGATCTGGACTTCAGATTATCAACCAATAGACATAGACATAATGGTCACCTTCTTGTCCCTCTCCTGGAAGTGTGTGAATGTCCTGGTCCCTAAAAGACATATCATCTCCTGGACCTTCGTGTCTCTGGCTTGCTTGCCTGTAGCCTGATAGAAGGAAGGACTTGGGAGAGAGTCAACTGCTGTGCAGCTCTATTGATCCCTAAGGAATCTCATCCCCAAGGTGCACAGGCCATAGGAATTGGAGACCTATCATTACAGGAATTCTAACCCAGACACTGGAGAATAATGATCAGAAAAAGGGGGCACAAGTGTCAAAAGTGTAATTGTGCTAGATAATGCATTCAGCTTGCTAAAAGAGAATGGAGGAAATTGGGAATAATGTACGTAGGCCTAGATAGTCTCTCTGCTTGATTTAACATGGTCACATTTTTCCTGTTTTGAGAATGAGAGGAAGACAGATGCCCACTTTATAAATATAATAAGACAACAGCACTAAGATCTGTATACCACTGTTGATTCAGTGAGAGAATCCACTCAGCCTATTTAAACTACAACTGAGAGTAAAGTGTGTGTGTGTGTGTGTGTGTGTGTGTACACCTGGACTCCCTCGCATTTTAGTTTCAGTGTCTTCCTTTGCAAAATGGGTATACGTGTGTGTGTATTTAATATATGTACTTATGAAAGTATATATGTATATCTATACATAATATAATTATATATACATAATATATATAATATTATACACTATGCCTAGCACGTAGTGAGCACCAATAAAGTTAGTTGTATTTTATTATTTTATTTTATTTTTCTATGAATTATTAATTTTTGAAAACATCTTTCATTCAAACAAGAGAAAGTTGCACCTTTGGGATTTTTTGTAAACTTTTTATATGGAAATTTTCAAATGTTTACAACAGTAGAGAAAATAGTATAATGAACCCCCATGAACCCATCACCTAGTTTCGATAATTATCAACACATGGCCAGTTCTGTTTCATCTATACTCTATGTCCCCTCCCCCAGCCAGCTGCAAATCCAAGATCTCATATCATTTCATTTGTAAGTACTTGACTATTATAGAGTATTTTTTAAAGCTCAACATTTATTTCATATTGCGTCCATGCACAATCTGTTGTATTCATCAGTCCATAGGTTTCCGACGACACAAGAACATTTTCCACACCAGTGTTTGACACAAAAATTGAAACTGAATATTAAATCAGTAACGAAAACTTTGGAGCAGCAGTTTCTTTCCTGGAAAAGAATTTCCACTTCTCAAGAGATGTGTTCTCTCTAATGAAGGAACATTGCGTTCAGCCACTGGCTCCCTCCCAGTGAGATTCCAGAGGGTGCTCTTTTATCCACGGTGACCCATCCCAGGCTGAATTATCACAGTCAGGGAAGGAGATTTCTCCTGATTAGTCAGATTACTGCACTCAGCAGGATATGATCCATTTTAAGAAAGAAACAACTTCTCCAGACATTTGAAGGTTTTAGGATATACACTCAAAACTTCCAGAGGTGGGAAGGAACCATTGTCTCCCTGGAGTACTCCTTACAGCGCCAATGTCACTTTCACACTGAAATTTTAACCAAATTTTTTCCTCAAGGCACACACACACACACACACACACACACACACACACACACACCCCTGCCTAATATTCCTTACATTAAGAGCTCTTTGAGACAGACAGAAACCAGATCCGTAATCAGGTCCTCATTCAACTGTTTTTGAAATTCAGCATTATGGCTGTGTCACTACATACCAGTCTGATTGACAAACAATGCTAATACGATGGGAGGCCGGATCAGGCTGTACTTTGGGATATTTTTGAGCTTCTTTGGAGAAGATTATCTTATTTTCTGGTATTATAATAATAACAGTAGCCAGCATCTAGGCGTCTCAGACCTTGTAAGTAATAATTATATTACTGTTAATAAGGCACTTTTACACAAAAGACTGTAATTAATCCTCACAGCCCTGTGAAGTTGGTATTACATTATATATGTCGTATATCAATTCATTTAATTCCTGTCAACAACCCCATGAAGTAAGTTCTATGTAAATTATCTGTATTTGCGGATGGGCAGTGAGGTGATACGAAGGTTAAACAACGCGCACGAGGCCATTAAGCAGGATTTGAAAGCAGTCATTTAGACCCCAGAACCCACACTCCTTAAACAGCACCCTCTGTTGCTGCCTGTACCCATGCTGTTATGTACTGTTACATGGTCGCTAACAATTTCCCTCATCACAGTTTATTTTTTATTTTTAAATTGATTTGGGATTGGTGGGTGGGGTGGAAAATTTTTTTCAAGATTGTTCATCAGTTCTGCTGAAGCTGCCTGTCCCCCTCGGCCCCGGGCACGGGGCTGGTGTGATCGAGCCCAGGCAGGGAGGTGGGGCGGGTTGGTTCAGAAGGCCAGTTATTCCGGGTCCTCCGTCTCCTGACCGCCCTGGAGGGGCGCGCTGGCAGCCGCGTGCGCCACCTGGTGGCCAGAAGCCCGCAGCGGGCGCCTCCACGGCGCGCGAGGGCCCCTGGGCGGCACGCGCGGCCCTCGGCAGTCGGACGGGAGCTCTTGCCCGCCCGCGCCGCCCGGAGGCTGCCGTCCCGCGGGGACGAAGCAGAGGGCTGTCGGAGTCCTCGCAGTTACAGGCCCGGGGCAGATGGGCCTTTCCCCTTTGTGTGGAGCGTCCTGTCCCGCGAAGCCGGCCTCAGGAGGGCAAGCTGGAGTCCGGGCCAGGGAGACTGAGAGGGCTCCCTCCAGGCCCGCGTGGGGCCGCCTCCCGCCCGGACAGGGCCCGCTGTCCCAGCCCCAGGCAGGCTCACCTGTGAGGAAGTGGGAATTGAGTTGAAAAGGGGGTGGTTTTGCCTAAGGACTCTTAAAATGAGCTCTTGAACATTTACAAGTACTTAACATTCATGTATTTATATATATAGGCATATGTTTATTTCTCTGTATCCTCAGTTCTTTCCAGAAAGGGTATTAACGCTAGAATTACGTCATACAATGTTATTTTTTCCTCACGACAGTCATCTTAGGCTTGTGAAGAGCACAGGTGTGATGGCCCCCCAGAGCCCTCACCTGTGGAGTAACCAGTGCCAACCAGAGCTGTGGAAGGGTATCTGGCCAGTCTTGAGGACCTCCTGCCCAAGGTCTGAGACACCTTGATGCTGGCAGACAAGCGCTTCCCCCGGTGCTGGAGGAAGATGGCCCCACTGTAGAGACAGAAGAGTAGTTTCCGGGCCTGCAGAGGGCATGATGCTCCAGAAGGTGCGGCCTCCATCACAGCAGGAGTCTAGGTACCAACTCTCCCTCTCCCATAAGACTGCCAAGAAGGTCAGTGAGGCCTGTGTAACTTTCTATCTGCACAAGGTGAACCCGCAGGAGTTCATTGGCTACCTGAGCCTGAAGGCAACTCTCTATGGCACATGCTCCCTTTCCTGTGGTCTGCACTGCACATCCTGACGGAAGCTCTTCACTGGGCCTGCTTCAGCACACAGGCCACGGGCTACGTGCTGCTCAGCACCTCCTGTTACATGCAGCAGGTCCTACATGCCACAGAGGAAGGGCAGCCCTCCAAGGGCAAGGCCTCATCCCTTATCCAGACCTGCCTGAAGATACTGCAGTGAAGGCCCAAGTCCATGGAGGCCTTTCTTGGCCAACGACTAGACTGGCCATCTAGTTTACTTTGTGAGTACTGTGTTATTGTACTTAAGGGCACAACTCTCCATGAAGAGGCAGGGTCTTATCTGCAGGGTGAGGCCATTCATTATGTCACTCTATTAAGGAGGAAGAACATTTCTCAAATCTGAATCTGAGATCTGAGCAGGGAAAACTTGGGCAGGCTGCAGAGTGGGTGGTCTTGCTTTGTGCAGAGATTGAGGATGTCAAGATTGCCAATGAGGGGACTTTTGGGAGCTGGGCTGGAGGATGGTGCCCTCTAGAAAGAGGAACCTAAGGAGGGCACCTGAAGACTTGTATTAGATCCTTTAGGCAAGTATATAGGTCTCTCAGATGGTGAGTGAATTGGGTTAGAGCTTGTGAACTAGGGACAGATTAGCTGTATTGGAGCCAACCCACATACTGGCAAAGCCACTTAGGCTTAGAGAGCCAAGAGAAAACCAATGGATGAGGGAAGAGATGATGTCCACATTCAGACTACAGCTATGATAGTAGGCTGTAGCCCCTGGGCACCAGTGTGGTGTTGACTTGGTAACTGAAGTGAAAAAACCCAAAGGTTAGGAATAGAGTTGGGGCTCCTTAGATAGTCATCCCTTCTTCTTTGACTTCTTCTGACACTAAACCTTGCAGGATCTAGGTTTAGTTTTATTTAGGGAAAAGTTTTTTCTTGTAATCCATTGTTTCAATATGAGCCAATAGAGAAACTGGTTAAGAAGGTAAACAGAATGTTTGCTTGCATTAATAGCAGCACAGCATCTGGGCCAAGGGATGGAATCATCGCATTGTCCTATTGTTACTCTTTGCTAGTGGCAGATGGCTAGGTCGTGGCCAGCCATCATGGCTGGGTGAGCTTTAAGCACTCCTTGCCCTTGAACCCAAGTCCAGGCCAAAGGTAGGTGAAAAGCCTCTTTGGCCCCCTTTATCTGACCTTTTCACCTGGTTGATGGAAGGCCTGGGTAAAGGGACTCCAGCATTTCTCTCGGCCTAGAGTAGAGCTCTAGGCCAACCACTCCGTATCTCCTTTGCCTGGCTTCCCCTTGGTCCTGCTGGCAAGGGCAGATTCCCTCCCCATGCAAGAGGCCGTCCCTGTCTTGTTGGCAAGACCAGAGGCACGTGATTCCCAGGGATAGAGATCCTAACAAGGAGAGCAGAAAAGGTCAAAAGAATATTTGCCCAACTCTGTACCCTTGACCAGGTCCTAGCTGCCTCCTCTACTTGGGTAGATTAAGGGAGCCTTGAGCTTCCCCTCGTGGCTAAAGTGTGCCATGACTCTGGGCAAACCATCTCTTTAAAATGATACGTGGTCCATTAGCATACAGTTAGTTAAAAGGGCATCCTGGATGACAGGGCTGGGAGCCAAGAAACACTTGAAGTAACTAAGGATGTTTGGTTTCAAATAAAGAAGACATTCAAGGACCAATCTCTCTTTAAATATTTAGAAAGTTAGTGGAAGAGGAGATATTTATTCTGTGGAGGATTAAAAGGCAAAATTGGGACCAAGGAATAAATTACTAGGAAGGAATAAATTACTAGGAATAAATTACTACAAGAAATAAATTACTACAAGGAATAAATTACTAGGATTTTTGCCTCAATATTAAAACTAGCCCCTGGAGATATTCAAGAAGTGCTGCTGACCACATGGCAGTGCCCTAGGAAGGAACCTCCTGGCTGGAAGCCCACTCATTCCTGCAAGCCCTTGTTGCAGGCTTTCTGCAGTCCTATTTTCAGTATTCTGCCTGTGATGGTGACTAGAAACAGTCACGTGTCCTGGAAACTCCAGTATGCTCACATTCACTCCACACCCTCTACAAGGCCTCTTGCTTTTGGAAACAGAATAAGGATGTATTGTCTAATCATATCCTGACTCATGCTTTGTAAAATATGGGCAAGATGATAGAGTTTCATCCAACTCTGAAGGTCTGTAACTCCCTATTTAGCAGATGAGATTAAGGAATCACCTTAGATTTCCTGGTGAAGTAGTGGCAGAATGGAAGCTAGAACCAAGGATCTGACTTCTCTCTGGATGTTTTTTTTTAATTTTATTTATTTTTCCCTCAAAGCCCCAGTAGATAGTCGTATGTCATAGTTGCACATCCTTCTAGTTGCTGTATGTGGGACGCGGCCTCAGCATGGCCAGAGAAGCAGTGCGTCGGTGTGCGCCCGGGATCCGAACCGGGTTGCCAGGAATGGAGCGCGCGCACTTAACCACTAAGCCACGGTGCCGGCCCCGTCTCTGGATGTTATTAGAGACTTTTATGAATTCTGGCTCAAAAGCGGCTAGCTTCCTCTGATGAGATAGGTACAAGAGTCATCTGATTTGGAACAAGCTTCCCCTGTTTAGCTCTGTCTGCTCCGTTCTGCAGCTCTTCCACTCATCCTCCCCTCCCTTTAACACATCTTCATAGTGATGGCTTTTATCTGTTGGTTTGGGATGCCCCTGGTACAGTATGAGATGAGACAGAGCTTACTTCTGGGTTGAGCTGGTGGTTTTCCAAAGATGAGCTCTCCTCTGTATGTATATCCACCTTTGGCAAGGACAAGCCCTGGTGTCATTTAATGTCCCTATGCTACTTGTATATTTGGAGAGTCTGCTATTGCCTTAGAGGCTGTAACTCCTTGAGGGCAAGGAACACAGAATCATTACTCTGAATCTCCAGGCAGCTAATCAGGTGTTACACCCTGTGGGCATTTGATAGGTATTTGCTATTTGCTTCTCTTCTTCTCCCACATGAAATCTCAAGATTCCATCATCCAGGGAGTCAGTTCCACCTTGTTGCTCCTCCTCCAAGCTCAGCTTCAGGAGATAAGGCTTCAGAAGGGGAGTGTGTCTTCCCACATATGGCTCTGTTTTACACTTAATGTGTTTATTTGAGTACCTAGATACCATGGGGATAGGTGCCATAGAAATAGAAGGAAAGAACAGGGAGGTAGAACAGAGAAAGGAAGGACCCAGAACACCAGGGGGCTGGAAGCAGTGTTTTTGTGACACCAATGTTTATTTTGAGCTGGCAGTATTATGTATCATGTCCTCTGTGCACAGCCTTTCTCCCCCGGGAATGTAAATACTGTCTGCTTTCTTATGTACTTATGTTGTTTGGGTCTCAAGAGGAGGAGAAATGCTGCATTCAGCGTATAAAGACATACACCATTGTCACTATTTCTTATGTTTATGTGTCACTTGACACTTTTCAGTGCAGGTTCACACACACTACTTTCCTCATTTGATCCTATGTCAGGCAGATAGTATTCACCCCTATTTTTTTTGATGAATTTGAAGTTCAGAGACTAACTTGTCCAAAGTCACATGGCCATTGAGTGGTCAGAGCTCAACTCCAGCTCTCTTTTTTTGAGTAGGCCTCCTTATGCTGAGATGGGGCTGTGCAGTGATGGGAATTCAGGGCAGGCTGGACAGACACCCAGGGTATTTTGGGCCGTGCCATCCAGGTTAGAATGAGCTGTGTGGAGTGATCCGAGTCACGGGGAAACAGCTGAAGCTTCTGCATGAAGCCCACAGGAAAATGTGATTGGCTGCAGAAGAAATCTTGCTAATTTTGTGTCTTGAGACAAAGGAAAACAGAAGCCATAAATGTACCCTGCTTTCAAGGCTGACAGCCATTCTAAACAGCTCCTTGCCAGCACAAGCGAACTTCAGTGCTCTCAGCTTAGTCTGCCTGTGCTAACCCAAACACTGGTCCTGGGAACGGCCACACGGCTGTCTTCACCCCTCCTCAAAGCATCATGGGACAGACTGAGTTCAGGCTGAGCCAAAAACAACATGAAATAGATCCCTGGGCATGGTTGGGCATATTCCAGCCTCATTTCTGCGATCCCCTTCATGCATATCTGATGTAGCTAGATGGTACTGCATATAAGTCCTGCATCTCCTTGTCTCGGGGTCTTTGCCTCTGCTGGGCCTGCCATCTAGAATGCCCTCTGCTTCCCCCTCCCTCTCAGCAGACCATTAGTCTCTGCTTTGCCAAATCTGACCTATGCTTGGGGGCCCAGTTCAAATGTTCCTCCCTCCAAAATGTTTTCCTTTTTTTTTTTTTTTACATAATTCTTGCTATGAATTTTCAATTGTTTTATTTTTCTGTCCTGAAAATGTTATGTTTACTTAGAATCTTAAGTGTAATAGAAACAGACATATTAATCCACTGATCCTCTGCATAAACAAACATTTTTAGAATTTACTCACGATATATTCTTCAAATTACCACCACAAAACCAATTGCTTATAAAGAATGTTTTAAACTATATTGGTGATTTAAAAACAAGCATGAAACCAACATAAAAACAAAGAACCTTCCTCTCTTTCAGGAGAAATGTTTTACGTGAAGTCATCCTCTTTGAACATCTTTGGTGTCAATTCTGGGTGAACCAGGACGGTCGCTTCCTGTCTCGTTCAATGGTCCTCTTGCCCTGATCTTGTTCAGAGGCTGTCTCTCCCACGTACAGCAAGCACCATAGTCTCTACATTAGGAGCCTTAAAAGGGCCCCCTCCTTGTTTCCCTATCTGTCTTCTGATTTCTGCAGTCTCCTTGCACACTTCTCATAGCAATAGCCACAAAGGACGTGTTTCTGTTTCAGGTGACCACACTCAGGACAAACGTCTATATTGTTCTTAACTTTAATAAGCTTATGAGCGTTTCTTCTCCTACACCGGTTAACTTCAATGCTGCGTGTGTTTTTAGGAGCTGCCATCCAAAAGATACTATCCAAAAGGCTGGAAATCTCCTTACTTCCATTGGTATCGTTTGCTGGTTCCGTAAATATAGCTGGACCTTGGACCACTAATACTGGTCCCCACGGAGGACTGGGAAAGCCTGATCGGCTCTGCTGAAGTTTCTGCTGCAGCCGCTCCCAATAGTTCTGGAGAAGTCCCTGAGCTGCTGGCCACGGCGGAACTACCAGCACCAGCATGGCCGACGCCATCTTCCTCGCCCGAAGACCCAAAATGTTTTCCTGATTCTCTGTTACTGAAAGTGATCTCTCCCTCCTCTGACTGCCTATGACACCACTCTTTTGAGTTAGGCTCTAGTGGTGGGGATCAAAGGTCTCTCGATTCAGACAGTGCAACTAAGCCCCCAGAAGTTGGGGTCAGCCAGACTTCCCACCCTTTATAGAGGGAAGTCAGAACTGGCCCCCAACCACCCATCCAAGCTATCCTGTCCTTTCTCCCCCATCAGTTGATATAAGAAGATGAGTGAAAAGGGAGAAGGTGGACTGGTTTTTGGGAGAGAAGTTAGTCACTCCGCTCCTTGAAGCCAAGGAAGAGGCGGGGATCTAAGAGAATCAGAAAAAACAGAGGTGTTTGCAACAAGGGGAGTAGGCATTGTGCTCCCAGATGGTTGTGTGCTTGGCCTGTGGACTTGTTGATCTGCTCTTGTGGTTTGGAGCACGGGCAAGAGGATGGGAGGGAGATGATAGGGAAGGGATACTGTGGAGCAGAGAGGGCCCAGAACCACCGCCTTGAGGAGGGTGGAAAATGGAGCTGTGTAACCTCGCTCCATTGAGGTAAGGAGACACCTGCCCTTTACCTCTCCTTTTTCATGGCCAACACACTCTGGAGGCCTCGAGAGAGGAGGGGGCCATGGGTAAAGAGAAGATCAAGTCTAAGCTAGAGCCACAGACAGATCCAGCCTGAATGATGTAAGGGGAGGTGAGGAGGTTTGAAGTTCTAGGATGAACAAGACTGAGTCTTAAATCTGAAATAATCAAAGGTGACTGGAAAGCTATGGAATATGGCAAAGAAGTGATTAAGGAACCCACTATTTAGAAAAAGAAGGACAGTTAGGGGCAATTATAGGACCAAAAATCATGTTTTTATCCCCCAACTAGTTGAGATTATTCAATAAGCTGTTTAAAATTATTTTTGCACGGCTTCTCTCTCTCTTTTTTAAAAGTGCGATAAAAAACACATAAGATAAAATTTACTATTTTCAACATTTCTAAGTGTACAATTCAGTAGTGTTAAGTATACTCACATTGTTGTGCAACCAATCTCCAGAATTTTTTAATCTTGCAAAACCGAAACTCTGTACCTATTAAACAACTCCCCATTCCCCTCTCCCCCCAGCCCCTAGTAACTACCATTGTACTTACTGGTTCTATGAATTTGACTTCTCTAGATATCTAATATAAGTAATCCGGATTTGACTTTTTGTGACTGGCTTATTTCCTTTAGCATAATGTCCTCAAGTTTCTTTCATGTTGTAGTATGTGTCAGAATTTTTTCTTTTTTAAGGATGAATTATATTCCATTGTATGTATACACACGTTTTATTTATCCATTCATCCGTCAATGGACACGGGTTGCTTCCACCTCTTGGCTATTGTGAATAGTGCTATTATGAGCATGGGTGTGCAAATATCTCTTTGAGATCCTGCTTTCAGTTCTTTTGGATAAATACCCAGAAGAGGAATTGCTGGATTGTCTTAGTCTTTGGGCTGCTATAACAGAAATTTATTTCTCACAGGTCTGGAGGCTGAGAAGTCCAACATCGAGGTGTGAGCAGATTTGATGTCTGGTGAGGCTCAGCTTCCTGGTTCGTAGACAGCTGTCTTTTTGCTGTGTCCTCACGTGGCGGAAGGGGTGAGGGAGCTCTCTGGGGTTTCTTTTATAAGGGCACCAATCCTATTCATAAGATCTCTGCCCTCATGACCTAATCGCTTCCCAGAGGCCCTGGCACCAAATGCTATCACATTGGGGGTTAGGATTTCAACATGTGAATCTTAGGGGGATACAAACCTCCTGTCCCTTGCATGGTTCATATAGTAGTTCTGTTTTTCACTTTTTGAGGAACCTCCCTACTGTTTTCCGTAGTGGCTACAGTCTTTTACAGCCCCACCAACAGTGAACAAGCACTCCTACTTCTCCGCATCCTGGCCAACACTTGTTATTTTCTGTTTTTTTGATAGTAGCCATCCTAATGGGTGTGAGGTGATATCTCACTGTAGTTTTGTTTTTCATTTCCCTAATGATTAGTGATATTGAACATCTTTTCACATATTCGTTGGCCATTTGTATATCTTCTTTGGAGATATGTCTATTCAAGTCCTTTGCCCATTTTAAAATTGGGTTATTTGGGTTTTTTTGGTTGTTGCTGAATTGTAGAAGTTCTTTATATATTCTGGGTTAATATAATCTGGTTAACCCCTTATCAGTTATATGATTTGCAAATATTCTCTCCCATTCTATTGGTTGCCTTTTTACCCTGTTGATTGTGTCCTTTGATGAGGCTTATCTCTTTTACCAGTCCGAAGTTTTTGGGGGACAGGATTGTATTTCAGGGAGGTCTTCAGTAAATGACAGTGGACTGAAGCATGGAACATACACTGAGGGTGATTAAGCAAGCATATATATGTATATTTTTTGTGAGGAAGATCAGCCCTGAGCTAACATCCAATGCCAATCCTCCTCTTTTTTGCTGAGGAAGAATGGCCCTGAGCTAACATCTGTGCCCATCTTCCTCTACTTTATGTGGAACGCCGCCACAGCATGGCTTGCCAAGCAGTGCATCGGTGTGTGCCCAGGATCCGAACCTGGGAACCCCGGGCCGCTGAAGCGGAGCGCATGCACTCAATTGCTTGCGCCACAAGGCAGGCCCTAGGGAAGCATATATTTTTTTTTCTTTTGAGGAAGATCAGCCCTGAGCTAACATCCATGCTAATCCTCCTCTTTTTGCTTTGGAAGACCGGCTCTGAGCTAACATCTATTGCCAATCCTCCTCTTTTTTTTTCCCCAAAGCCCCAGTAGATAGTTGTATGTCATAGATGCACATCCTTCTAGTTGCTGTATGTGGGATGCGGCCTCAGCATGGCCGGAGAAGCGGTGTGTTGGTGCGCGCCTGGGATCTGAACCCAGGCTGCCAGTAGCGGAGCGCGCGCACTTAACTGCTAAGCCACGGGGCCGGCCCAGCAAGCATATTTTTAATGAGGTGGGATTTAAGTTTTGATGGTCAACGCAGACCCCAAGTAGAAATGCAGAATGGCAGTTTGCCTGTGGCCCCTTTTCCCTCCCTCCCTGTTCTTCCAACTCTTCCTCTCTGCTCAGGCACCAGGCCCTTTAGCCACCGGGTGTTTAACAAGTGGTTATCACACACTTTCTGGGTGCCAGGCACTGTGCTAGGGATCACAAAGAAGAGCAAACAAACCTCTACCCTCAACACGTGCAGTCCTGCAGGGAGATAAACAAGGGGAGAATTTCAGTGTAATGTGAGGAGTGACTTCAAGAAGGAAAAAAGGCAAAGAAGGGCACTTAACCTGGACCAAGGGATGATGGAAGACTTCCTGGAGGAAGTAGTCCTGAGGTCATTTGGCACCTGGCCTGGTCTGGGCACTCTCCGGAGTCTGCCAGAAGAGGGCTCAGAGTTGTGAGATGGAGGATAGGGGAAGGATGTCATATCTGCTGTGTTGTATTTCCCCACTTAACACGTGCACTATTTAAAGGTGCAAAAATAATTCTAGGCAGTTTACTGAAGAATCTCAATAAACTTTGTTTCCCTTGGAAAACTACAAGGAACAATATACAAGGCTAGTAATTTTATTCCCCAAATTAAATGCTTAATAAAAAGATTTGCTGTGTTTAATAACATATTGTGCCTCATATATGCCAGTCACTGCTCTAAGCGCTTTACATGTATTTAACTTAATTACTCCTCACAAAAACCCTATGAGATGGGTATTAATATCATTCTGCTTTTGTAGATAGGGAAACTGAGGCAAGGGGAGGCTAAGACACTGGCCCAAGACCGCAGAGTAGGAAGTGGCAGAGCTGCAATTCAAACCTGCAGCCTGGCTCTAGAGCTTGTGGTCTTGGTCTCCGAGGGTTTGATTTTTACATGCCAGGAAAGTTTTCCACTCAGTCAACTTGAACAAACAGAATGTGTTATAAGGTCACTCCCTTGAAGGCTCCAATTCCTCACTTGTACCTTCTGAAAGATTCACCCTTGATTTCAGTGTTCGAGAGTGGACTTAGTGTCACAGAGCCCTAGGAATTTCTCTCTGGGGCTCTTAAAATCACCACTTAGCTCTGCTTTCCAGATGCCCGGGAACCCCCCGTTAAAAATAACTCAAAAAAAAAAAAAAATCCATAGACATGAAGGAAAAAAAATCTCTGAGAAAGGATTAAAAAACCCCACATAATCACAATACCACTCTCACACTCAATAAAATTAATAATAATTCCTTAATATCATCTAATACTAGAGTTCAGTTTTCTCTGGTTATTTCAAAACTCTCTTTTCACAATTGCATTTGGTTGTAGGTCACTTAAGACTTTTCTAATCTATAAAAGAATGTCTTCCTTTTAATTTTTATACATTTTATTTGTTGGTGAAACTGGGTCATTTGTCCTGTGGAATGACTAGGAAGACTGAGAAACATAGTTTAAGATGTCTTCTGGCTCTCTTTGTCCCTAGGCTCTACCCCACTAGGGATGTTCCATCAAGTACTGTGTTTTAAAGTCACTTGAAATAATTCTTCTCCATGTGATTAGGATACACTGTTGGTTTCATTTGTCTCAGTTTGCTTTTGATTGATGGAGGTTGCCTTTTCTAAATATGAGTGTGTTTTTTAATACTGCAAAATATCTACATGCTGAAAACCAAAATTATACAAAAGATATAAGCAGAGAAGTATAACTTCTGTGTCCATCCCCTTCCCCATTCAGCCGTCATTCTCTTCCTTGCCTTAGAGATAATGGTTTTTAATTAGTTTTTGCTTTATCCTCCTATTGTTGTTTATATGGATGTGTACTTGTATTCCTCCTCCCTTTCTAACAACAAAAAGGAGCATACTATGCCTACTTTTCTGACTTTGTATTTCTGGAGGCCATCCTTCTTTTTACAGCTGCATAGCACTTCGCTGTGTGCACATTCCAGAATGTATTCAAGCAGTCCCCTATTGATGGACATTTGAGTTGTTTCTAGTCTTTGCTATTACAGATAGTGCTGCAATGAATAGCCTTGAGCTTATGTCATTTCACAGTTTTGGGAGTTATATTTAGAGAAGACTCCTAGAACTGTGATTGCTGGGTCAAAGGGGAAAGGCACATGCAATTTTGCTAGATGTTACAAAACCCTCCTCCACTGAGATTGTACTGCTTTGAATTCCCATTAGCAATGTAGGAGGGTGACTGTTTCCCCAGAGCCTCACCAACAGAGTATATTGTCAAACTTTTGGATTTTTGCCTATCTGAAAGATAAGAAATTGTATCTTAGTATAGTTTAAATTTGCAATTCTCTTGTTATGAGCAACGGTGAATATATTTTCATTTGCTTTTCTTTTTCTGTGAAATGCCTCTTCATATCTCTTGCCCATTTTTCTATCAGGTTATTGGCCTTTTTCTTCTTTGAAGTTCTCTAATTGTTAAGGATATTAACTCTTTGTCTGTGATATAATTTGCAATTATCTCTCCCAGCTTTTCATTTGATTTTGATTTTACTTAGGATTTTTTTTTTATTGTCATGGAGCCAAATTTATTAATCTTTTCTCTTATTACTTCTGGATTTTGCCTCTCCTGAATTATAAAATATTTCACCCATTTTTTCCTATTATTTGTGTGGTTTCATTTTTACATTTAGATCTTTGACCCATTTGGAATTATCCTGGTGTTTAGCGTGAGAAATAAATCTAATTTTATCTTTTTCCATATGGCTATCCAATTGTATGATATGGAATTATATCTCAATAAAGCTGTTACAAATTTCTATGTATATATGAACGTTTGGAAGGATATATCCTAACACTAAAATATTGGTTGACTCTGGATGATGGGATTATTAATATTTTCTGTTTTCTTTTTTTCCCCCTATATGACTAGGTTTGCCCTGTTCAATTCTCTTGTATTCAGCAAGACATTCTTTCTATATTATGAGCCTCAGAAGGCTGGGATATTTATTTCTGAGAGGATATAATTCAGACCCAATGAAAATATCTTTTTGAAGATGTTTGTCCATAATTCATAATTAGGCAGTCAAACAATAAGTGTTTCAGTGTCTACGGTGCACACTGAACTATGCTATGTGCTGGAGGAAATAAATAAAAAGGCATAATCTTCTAGACAGACATATCTAAAAGGCAAGTCGACTGACCTTGAGGGGAGCAGGGCCATGGAAAAAGTCAAATGAGTGCTGCAGACAGGGAGCGAGAAGAATTCACAGGAGGGAGAGATCTCCATGGGCATGCAGACAGGGAGCGAGAAGAATTCACAGGAGGGAGAGATCTCCATGGGCAGGGGTGACCCTGGAGGCTTCAGGGAGGAAGTGTCTTCTGGTTAGTTCTTGAAAGATGAATAGGACGTAGACTGACAGGGAGAAAAGAGAGGCACATCCAGGCAAAAGCAGTATTGTGAGTAGAGGTGAATGGGAGCCCCTAAGGGATTTTGGGGGACCAGGTAGGCAAAGCTGGTCAAATAAGAAATGCCTTGAGCATCTTACACTGTTGTCTGTGACTGGGAAGCTGTCTGCTCCTGAAAGGAGGTAAGGCTGTCCTTAGTTGCCAGGGCCCGGGAGCCTTTCAGAGGATCCAGTTACACACAGAACCCCTACCCAAGGAGCTCATTTCTGGTGGCAAACTGCTTGCAGATGCTGAAACTTGCAGAGGCTGAAGCCCACGGGGAAAGACACTGTCAGCGTTTGGATTTGATGTTGCTCTTAATCATTCCATTCTTGGCTGGCACCTGTGGTGTGAGGACCCTTGGGTCTGCACCAAGACACAGCCAGCCCTCACGGAGGGAAACACAACAGCTGCCTGGCAGGGCCCGTGGAGGCAACCACCCAGGCTTGGATGGGCTTCTGCTTAGAAGGCCTCTGGGCACAAATCTTCCTTCTGCTCCTCCAAGTATCAGAATAAGCAATGGCATTCATGGGGGGGCATGGGGAGTCAGGGGGAGAGGCAGGTAAGTCTAATAGCCTAAAACAGCCACCTCACCGCCTGCTGTCACTAGAGTCTCAGTCCTTTGAGAGTTAGCATTAAAAAAGGCCCCCAAATTTTTGGTTAATCTCTTTGATTTTGTGTGTGTGTTTGGTGGGGGTGGGAGGCTTTTGTGGAGCTCCCTCCTCTATGACTCCCCAGAACCACATCCAGGCCCCATAGCCACACCTTTTCCTCTGGGTGCCCCTGGATTGCCAAGGGTCCCCCTTTACTATGTGTTCTGCCACTTCAGGACAGGGTGATACTGCTCAATCATCTCCCAAAGGAATTTCTTTAACTTCCTTAGACAATCCATTTCTGTTTGAAACATCTCCTAGTGTCTAACCTAATGCTCTCAGGCTGCAGGAACAGAAAATACCTGAGTACCACCTTTTTTTCTCCCTTACTTACAGGTTCTACTGTTGTTCCCCCTTAGAGAGCCACGTGGTGGGATGGACAGAGCATGGGTCTCAAGTCAGATGGAGCCCTGGCTCTGTCACTATCAGCTGGGTGATCTCGGGCAAGTAACTTAGCTCTGAGCCTCTTTTTGCTCCTTCGCCTGGTTGCAGTGAGGACTAAACAACCCAGACAAAGTGCCTGGCTCATGGGCAGAAGGCTATGGAAATCAGCTTCTTTGATGTATTTGAAAGCCTCTGTTGGCGTAGCCCTCAGCCTTCTGTGTTTTGAGCTGCCTGACCTTATCTATCCCGTTTTCCAGCGCTTTAATCTGTCCCCCTCTTTGAGTGCATTGCTGTCCACTAAGGCGCTGAGCTCACCCAGAAGCCTCTTTTGAGCCTGCACAACAGAAATATTCCTTTCCAGGCAAGGTTTCTATACCAAGAACTGGCTCTAGGCTCAAGCAGGTTGCCTCAGGGAGAGAGCATCCCCCTGGACGCTGCTGACAAAACAGGAGCGGACAGAGGCGCCTGTGTTTACAGTCTTGTCCTCAGTTACCTGACACTAGTCTCCATGGGAATTAGCAAAAGGCATCTCAAATTTCAGGGTACATATTTCTATCTGAGGTTGAGCCATCTGTCTTCCCTCTCCATGGACCTGTACCACATCCTCCCCGAAATAAGTGACCCAGCCTGCTTGTGGAATGACCTGTACAGAAAGCATGCCTTCCTGGGTACGGGACGAGAACTGGGACAGTACTCGAGGGAGAGATGAGGCTCCTGTGAATTAAACAGGGCATACATAGCTGATTAGGAGCCAAGTCATTAATGATTTCCCTTTGGGGCAGTCACCCCCCTTTTTTTCTCTCACCTTTACTCCTCTCTTTTGCATCTTGCAACCCCTTTGATAATCAAGATGGTGTTACACAACAGCAAGTACCCCAGTACCTCCCCATAACTTGAGTTCAGTGTCTCCTTTCCTCCTTTATCCTTGGGCAACCACCCTCACACCCAAGTCTTAAGTGCCTCCCACCCGTCTCATTTTCCTCTGGGGCGTTTAGCCATGGTCCTACCCAAAGAACTTCGTTGCATCTCACTATCTCAGCACCAAGATGACCATCATGCTCATAAGAAATAAACTGAATCCTGTGCACTGGTGATTGGGACCAGTACTATAATCGAGTATGACGTAATAAGGAAAATCTGATGCCTATTTAGTGATATTATTTTAGACTTCCCTCCAGCCCCCATTATAATTAGCCTTTGAGGAAGATTATTTTTGAATTTGACTTTTCTATGGTAATGTATAGTTTCTGATAAGCTGTAGTTTTTTCCTCCAAAATGTAGAGTAGTGGTCTTCAAAGTGTGGTCCAGGAGCCAGGAGCATCAGCATCATCTGGGACCTTGTTAGAAAGACAAATTCTCAGGCCCCAGCCCACACCTACGGAATTAGAAGTTCTGGGGATGGGGTGCAGCAATCCGTGTTAGAACAAGCCCTTCAGGGGACTGAGATGCACACTCAAATTTGAGAACCACTGGTGGAGAGTAACCCATTAACCAATTAATAGTCTATTACCTGCTCTAGCTTGGAGCACTGGCTTGCCCCTTTGTAAGGAAGTCTCCCAGAGAAAATAAAATTCTTGTCAACTTTGTCTCTTTTCTAATGAACTTACCTTGTTTTGCCTGGAGATGTGAGCTGAGGTGGGGAAGAGGGAACCAGCCTTACGAACAGCAAGAGATGCAGAGAGAACTCTTGGAAGGAACCTGCTTAGCCCAGCTGAGAGCTACGAGCAGAAGGTGCACCTGGGATTAAGTCCTGCCGAGTTTAAGCGGATCCCAAAGGGAGTCTCAGCGTGCCTCAGTGTGATCCACTGTGCCCACGAGGGCTGCTGGGCACCACCATCACGGGCGTAGGTCCCTTGTGTGATCTGCCTCTCCTCATTCATCAGTGAGACAAGAAGAGCCATATAAACATCGCTTATTGGTGTGTGGTCTGGTTTTAAAGTCAGGAACAGGACTTGTCATCATAGGGATGGTCTATAAGGGTACAGCCTTTCTCTTGACTAAGAGGTGATAAATAGAGAGAAAAAGTTGAAACGATTTCTGCCAAAAGGTGGGGTTTAGAATCATAATGGTTCCCACTGACTGAGTCCTTCTTGCTATCAATGTGGCCACACCAGCCGATAAAGCCTGGTAAAATGCCAACTACCTCACTGCATTTGCTATTCATGACCCTTCAAGAGAGGGACCATTATTAGCCTATTCACAGGTGGGAAAACTGAGGCTCAAAAGGATTGAGTCTACTGCCTGTTAGAAGGGGACAGAATTGGTACTTAAACTCAGTACCCTCAAAAGCCCACGTGTTTAATCACCAAGTGGGCTCCCTCTCACGATCTGATGGACCAGAATCATCCTTTATTAGTTTTCCATGAAATCTCAGCTTCTCTGCCCCGCCCCTTGCCCTTATCTCCTTGCCTCTCTCTCCCACTTAGTCTTCTTCTTCCTTAGTTTGTTAACAGTCTTTTTCTCTATCCTGACCAAGTGCTTTGTTTTCAGGGGTCTCTGTGGGCTACTCTTTGCCTGATCTATCCATAAGTAACCTAAAAAATGATCAGAGACAGAAATTTGTATTAAAATTTTTTTATATTCTCTTGGGCTTAAAAAAATGATAGTTTTTTGAATAATATTTATTTGCTGAACGAAGGACCCACAAGTGAGTCCCTCTTAGATGTTGAAAGTGTTGGGCTGAGGTGGATATTGTAAGTAAACCGGTGGTTGCTGGAGCCCCAGAGCAGTAATTTTCGAGTGAATTTGGATGAGTGGGCCACACACTGCAAGGGGATGCATCTGCATCTGAGCCTGGCTGTTTCAACTCTTCTCTCCCACTCTGATTCTGAATCCCTTGGGGCAGCAGCCAGGACATTGGTCTTTTTAAGACGTCCCCAGTAATACTTGAGATTAAGCCAGTTAGGGAAATGCTGGATTGAAGGAGTAAACCTTGGTTCTCTCATTTTCTTGCACCTCAAATCACCTATTTTAGAAGGTCCCTTTGGAGATCCCGAGGCCAGGGGTCCCAGGACCAAAATTTGAGAATGTTGCTCTAGAGTGTACGTCCTCAAACTTGAGCATACATCAGAATCCCCCCAAAGGCCTGTTAAAACACAGACTGTGGGCCCCTCTCCCAGAGTGTCTGACCCAGTTAGTCTGGGGTGAGGGTGGGGAATTTGTGTTTCCAGTAAGTCCCCATGTAACACTGATGCTGCTGGTCCTGGGACCACAATTTGAGAACTACTGTGCTAGATCGTTCCATTGCATTAAAGAGTAGATTGGCCCTCAGCCCAGACCAGAGACCTTTCTTCACTTCAAGTTAAGATGTATAACAATAGTAACACTTGACATGCCAGGGCTTCCTCATAAATCACCAGGCTCCTTAAGCACCTCTGCTCTCACAAGGTACAGCAAGTGTCCTACTTACTGTTGAAAGTAGGTGCTGAGAAACTTGGGTCCTGGGATTCCAGTTACAACCCAGACATGAACTTTGTGAATGACCACAAGGAAATCATTGATCTTTCTCTGGACTGATTTCCCCCTCATTTGCCAAATGTGACATCTTGAGAAGATGAAGTGACAGAATAAATTCAAACACATTCAGAAAAAGTTTAAAGCTTAAGGTACAAATACTGGCCATTACACTTGGTCTTTAGGTGGGGAGATGAAGACTGTAGTTCCGGGGTCTTGGTTTTTCGCTAACTTGTGAGGTGACCTGGAGCCGGTGGTCAGGCTTCCATTCCTTCATCTGTCAAATGCAGGGATTGGCCTGGGTGGTCTCAAATGTCACTTGCAGCTGGAAGATCATGGGATTTCAATTCCTGCCCCAGCACCTGAGATTGGCTTCATTCTTACGTCAGTTTATACAGAGTTTTGTGTCTACTCTTCTTCAGATTGTAATCTAGGTTTGGGGCACCAAATATTCCATTTAAAATATCTGGGATGCTTGGAGCAAGTGGGAAGAAAAAGTGTCAGGGTCATTTAACACAAAACAAGGCCAAACAAAAACAAAAAGCAAGCAAAATGTGGCCATGGCTGCAAAGTGGCCTGACTTATCCTGACCACAGCGGAGCCTCCAGGACACAGGTGAGCGTGGAGCACAGGGAACCAGGCATCGCGGCAGAAGGTGGTGAGTGAGTAGAACCCCTCTGTCTCTTTACACAGGGCTAAACACCTCACAGGGCTCTGAGCCTCACAGCCAGCCTGGGGAGGAAGGCAGAGCAGGTAGCAGAATCCCTAATTGCCCCAGAAGGAAACTCTGGCTCCGGGACGTGAAATGAATTTCCCATAGTCCTCTGGACAGGACTGTTATGGGCTTGGCTTGGGTTCATGCAGCATGGAGGCCCAGAGAACCAGGGCCCTTTTGTGAGTGAACCCAGAGAAGGACCTGCATCACTAGCAGCTCCTCAGTGAAGGGAGAAGCCGGACCAGCACTTGGGGTGGAGGCAGTAAAACACAGTTCTCTCACCAGGAGCCAGGCACAGGCGATCCCAGACTGGAGAAGGACTGGCTTCCGTGGGTGCCCGGGGCACAAAGACCCCCTGAGTCCTAGTCAGGCCTTTGTGGGAGTTTATTAAATTTAATTCTGAAGTACGCTTGATGATGTGAGCTAAACAGAGCTAGACCCAGACTAATCTCTAATTTCTAATCTCTAATAAATCTAATCTCTAATCTCTAATAAATCTCTACAAATTTAGTTGCTTCCCCATGCTTATGTGTAGTTGGCAAGTTGCATTTAAAATTGTCTACTTATTGCCCTACATTCATTCTCATTGATGTATTTGTTTGTAAATTCTTCCGTATATAACGGGAGAGCTCCGTCATAACGGCCACTGCCTGGGCGGGAGCAGCAGGCTGTTGGATAGCAAAGGCTGGGAGTGGAGGATAGGGGGCTGCTGCTGCATCAGCATTAATCTGGGGAGCAACTTTTGGTTGTTGAGGAATGATATGACAATTAGTGTGATGTCATTAGAGTACATAAAATATGAACAGCTGTGAAAACTAATTTTTGCAGTAGTTAGGGACTGACTGATGGTAAGAAAGACTATTTAGCCATGATCACTAGAGTCATACAACAATTGACATGCAATTGTATTGTTATTGTCTGCTTACTTGTCCACAGCTGCACCTAGACTATTAGGGACATTCGGGCAGGGCCCATCTTTGTCTTTTCATAGATGTTGTCTCACTGCTACTGGAGTTGGCATTTAACAATTATTTGTTGAATTAAATTATTGAATGCAATTGATGATGGAAGTGAATTAACTTAAAAATGTCGTCTTCTGGATAAATTGATTTCATCTTAAATGCATTTTGTAACAAAGCAGAGATAAGTATGTTAATTAATGAGTGACTGAATAAACCAATGATGAAAACAGTAAGTGAAACAAATGAGAAACAAATACATTGGTAGCCTCTTGACTTGTCCTGATGGAATGAGGCTCTGGGCATCCCCTGCTCTAAAAAGCATTTTGGGCTCTGCAGAGGTCTGTAGTAATCCAGCCCCATTTTGATGGAGACCAAAAGGAATGACACCAAGGTCATCAGCTTGACTCACACAGGGAGCCACTTAGTGTTGCTCTGCCTTGCGGCCCAGGCTGCAACGTGGAGTCAGACCCAAGTCAAACTGGTCCTGATAGATGATGGCGTGAGCAATGTTCGTCTTCTTAGAGATCCTCTTTGTGGAGTGATTTCTCTTCCTTCCTACAAGGGCCAGAGCCACGCTCCATGTCCCAGGAGTGTTTCCATCACAGGACTGGCAATGTCCTATGTGTCAGCTTTTCTCGATTTAATTCTTCAAAGGCCCCTTTCCCATGATATTCTGCTGTGCTTTGTGGACAATGTGTAGGACCCAGTCAACCTAGCTAAAGGGAATAGTCTACAAGAGGCGGAGCCTCATGGTATGAATGTCAGACATAACTGAAAGCCAGAAGAGAAGACATTTCTGGGAAGATGGGCCACCAATTCCTTCCTTCTATAGGTCAGTTGTTTATATGCTAGGCACTAGGCTAGATGTTGTAAAAGATTAAATACAGACACACAGACACACACACACTTTCCCATCCAGAACCTTACAAATGAGCGGAGGGAGCCATACAAATGCATAGATCATTATAATGAAGCCAATCTATAACAAGAACAGTCATTTTTTTGTTTGAATAAGGATTTGCTGATTCCTATCAATAGCCTCTCTTGCCCCTCTTTTCTTCCCACTAACCTTTCTTTCCTCTCTACCTTCATCTGATTGCACTTTCTAGCTCATGATCATTACACACAATGGCAGTTCCTATGAAAAGCAAGGACAAGAAAAACAATAGCTTTTCAGTCAATTCGTGGTAACAGGAAAACACTAGAGACTAGAAGAGTCATGTGAGTCAGTGAACTGTTGCTCCTGGCAATTGAAATACTTAATTTGTCATCTGAAAAAGAGAGGTCAGGACTGCCCTGGAGCTCGGTTAAAAACCGTGGGGTTACCCGAGGCCTGGGACTAGGTTGTCAGGACAGGAGAAAGAAAATGACCTGGTCGGGCCCAGGCAGCAAATGTTCCCAGGAAGGATGCAGCTTCTTATCTCTGCTCTTCTACATCCTGCATCTGACTTTAGGAAGTCACGTTGCTTCTCTGAACCTTGGTTTCTTCATTTGCAGCATGGCCGTAATATCTACTCTATCCACCTCACAGAGCTGTTGTAAGGATAAAACGAGTTAACATATATGTACCTAAACTCCTTCCCGAGCACACAGCTTCATACTTAGCGGCTACTCATTTCAACAGAACTCACATTTCTTGGTTCACTGGAAAAGAGGTGAGATTGGCAGCTACTGGCCACCTCATTAAACTAGAGAAGTGGTTCAGCGATTTCCCACTCACCTTCCAAAGACCTAAACAGCTTTATCAGGCATCCAGTCTGGTGCGATGTCCGTGATTTAATTGAATCATCTCAACAACCCCACAAGGAAGGTATCTTCTTTTCCCTTAGACAGAGGGAGAAACCAAAGCTCAGAAGAGGTGACTGTACCATGCCTGAGATCACATGGAGATTTGAACTCAGATCTGTCTGACTCAAAGCATATTCATTTATCACTGTGCCCCACTGGCTCAGAGCTTTGATAGCTGTGAAAATAAAACCTAGGCCTTCACGTTAAGTCATCAGGACCCTATACACCCAAGTAGGCCATGGAGAAATGAGAGAAGAGATAATGGGATCTCTGGCTATGTCACCTTGCCCCGGGACTGTTTTGTGGAGACAACTGAGGGCTGATGAGAGGCCTGTGTCCACTAAATGGGCATCACCTCTTCATCCCCTCTCTCTCTCTTTCTCCAGTATCTACTTAGAGTGACCTCAAAGACAACGGTCCACAGAATGCATCTTCCTGGCCTCACACAGGTCTCTTGAAGCTACCCAACTGCCCTCTAGCAGTCAGGCCAGATGGACACTTAAGGTGGAACCTAGTTGGGGAACGGCTTGAAAGCTGAGCAGGATAGGGGTAGGCAGGCGGGCGGGCTTCCCTCTAACTCCCTTTCTTGATGCAGTGCTGCCTCCTCCTCCTGGCCTGCTTTCTGATGTCCCCAAGGCCTTTTCAAGTAGGGAGAGTGGAAGGATAGAGTGGATGTGGCCAATCAAGAAACGACATCCTCTAATCAGGTCATCCAGGCAGCCCCTTGTCTAACCCAGCTGGCTCTGAGCCTTTTGCCTGGGGATCATTCTGTTTTGTAACAGTAAAGCTGACCTCAAGCTAGGCCACTCTGTCCAGATCCTTGTTTGATCTAAACAAGCACAACAGTTACCTCGTGGGAGAGTGCTGTCTTGCTGGCAGGTCTCCAGAAGGGGGCATTGCTGTTTAGCCAGGAGAGTCAGCAAATGGCCTCTCTGCCTTGTACTGCTTAGGTAATGAGGGGTAAGCACCTGCTGATGGATTTTCCTTGGGTACAGAAGGATCCAGATTTTCTAGAGATATGTAGAAAAGAGCCTCATACAATTTATAAGAGAATGCATCAAGGTTGCTAAATAGATCACTATACAAAAATTGATTTGCATTTTTATGACCAATCACTGTTAGAAAACAAAAACTTTTTTTTTTTTTTAAAGATTTCATTTATTTTTTTTCCCCCCAAAGCCCCAGTAGATAGTTGTACGTCATAGCTGCACATCCTTCTAGTTGCTGTATGTGGGACGCGGCCTCAGCATGGCTGGAGAAGCAGTGCGTCGGTGTGCGCCGGGGATCCGAACCGGGGCCGGGGATCCGAACCGGGGCCGCCAGCAGCGGAGCGCGCGCACTTAACCGCCAAGCCACGGGGCCGGCCCAGAAAACAAAAACTTTTAAAGTTAACATCTGTAAGAGAAACAGAAGCTATAAGGGACCAGAAATAAAACTAATGAAATGTATGAATGATCTTTATGAAGAAAATTGTAAAACTTCACTTATTTATGTATTCTTCAATAGATAGATAAGGCAGGTTCATGATGTGAAGATTCACTGTCATTTCAGTTTTTCATAATTTACTCTGTAAACTATGTGACTCCAGTCAAATCCAGGCAGGGCTTTTTGTGTAACTAGACAAGATGATTCTAACCTTGCTGTGAAAAAGCAAAGTGCCAAAATAGTTATGAAATTTTGAACAAAACAAGATGAGTGACTTGCCCTATAAGATTCTAAGACTTTATATTAAGGCAGTGTAGTGTTAGCCCAGAAAGAGACAAATAGACCAGTGGAACAGAATAGACAGCCCCCCAGACAGATCCTTGTACATGTAAAGACTTGATATATGACAGAGAGATGCAGATCCGTCAAGAAAGGATGGACTATTCAGTTGATGGCACTGGGAATTTGGTAACCCATATAGAAAAACAAGAACAAAAACAACCCATTACATTCCAGGTGAAAAATTTGAAAAGCGGAACTTTAGGACTGCTAGGAGAAAATACAAAAAACTTTCAAGATAGCAGTGTAGGCAATAAAATCTGAAAACACAAAAAGTACAGACCATAAAGAAAAATAGTGGCAAATTTGTTTGCATGAAAATGTAAAGCTTCTTTTCATCAAAAGACGCTGTAAGGGAAACATAACAAAATGGACAAGCACAAACTGGGAGAAGATATTGGCAGTGTGGCAGCCACCGACGTGTGCTGCTTGGTCTCCCTTCCAGAGAGGAGCACCTGCCAGGTGTGTGATTGGCTGATGACCTGGAGCTGCTGTACCTTCGAGATCCACCACAGCGTTCAGGCAGAGGCCATACTCTCCCGGGCCTGATCCCCGCGAATGACTGAGCATGGCAGGGGAACCAGAGCTGAGCCGTTCCTGCCCCACGTCAGACTCCTTTAAAAGGCAAACTTTCTTCTGAGACTCCCCGTTAGCCTGGCTGAGACTGTCTCAGAACTGCTCTGCAGACGAAGGATCTTCCTACCCAATCCTCTTTTCTTCTCTCTCCCTTCACAGGTATCAAGATCCGCGTTAGGGTCTGAAGGCTCTCCCCAGCCACTCCTGCTCCCTTCCCCGCTTCAGAAGCATTACCCCCAATAATTGTCTTGCACTTCTAATTCCTTCTTGGTGGCTGCTTCTTGGAGGACCTGAACAGACAAGTCCTATAAATAACAAAGGACTAGTATCCAGAGTGTATATGTAAAAACAAACTATAGATTGATAAGATAAAAACAAACTACTCAATAGAAAATTAGGCAGGGGCCAGCCCCGTGGCGTAGTGGTTAATTGCACCAGCTCCGCTGCTGGCGGCCTGGGTTGGGATCCCCGGCGCGCACCGACGCACCGCTTGTCAGGCCATGCTGTGGCGGCATCCCACATAAAGTAGAGGAAGATGGTCAAGGTTGTTAGCCCAGGGCCAGTCGTCCTCAGCAAAAAGAGGAGGATTGGCATGGATGTTAGCTGAGGGCTGATCTTCCTCAAAAAAAAAAAAAATTAGGCAAAAGATATGAACAGGTAAATCACAGAAGAAATCTAAAAGGCCAATCAATACACGAAAAGATGCTCGATCTCACTAGCAGTCAGGGAAATGTAAATTACAGCAAACCAGATACCGTTTTACACCTGTAAGATTGATAAAAACCAAAACCTTTTGCCAAAGTATTGGGGAAGATATGGAGCAACAGGAACGCATATCACTTGAGTGAAAGTGTAATTTGCTGCGACCATTTGGGATAGTAGTTTAGTAATGACTCATTTAGTAAAGATGAGGAAGTACTTACCCTTCAATTCCACTTAATTGACTTTCCTGTGTGTGCATAAGGAGACATGCAGAAGAATATATGGCAAAATTATTTGAAAGAGGAAAAGAACCCAGAACAACCTAAATGTCCACCAAGAGAAAAATGCATGAATACATTGTGGAATAGACATGCCACGGAATATCATATGGCTGCGAAAATAAATAAACCAAAGCAAAAATTTCCACACAGAATGGAAGTGAAAGACTGACTTTTGGCTGTGAAAAGTCCTAATAATATTTATTTTATTTATTTAAACATTTTTTAAAAAAACAGAGAAAGAGGGAGAAAAAGAGACACTTATTTATCCTTTAGCCTACGGGAACGAAGTTCACAAGTACTTTTGACGTGATTTGTCTTGGCCACACTAACTCCTGAAGGAGACTAATCATGATTTTATAAATCTTTTATCTATTAAAGACAGATGGAAAAGAGTCATTTGTTAATTTTTTTCTCATCAATCCCAACAACTGTTGAAGTTGCTAGATGTTTGATGGTACTCTCTTAAATGTCTGCTTGAGTGGACCTGGCATTTGGGATACAAACGGGAGAAGAGAGAGGTGGGGAGGGAGCTCTGGTGGGGGAAGAAGAGAGGTAGGAGCCGGAGGGCTGTGGGGCCCTCAAGTGTGTCCCCCTGCTGGAGAGCTGCCACACTAGCCCTGCCTTCATCTAGCATAATGCTGACAGCCCAGCTGCTGCCTTGTGTGTGCTGTCCTGGAATTCTTATGATGTTGCAGGAATCCAGCCCTGGCCAGTGATGAAATTACAGACAGCAGGTCCAGCCTCGCCTATGTGACCCGAGAGGGGAAACCTCTCTTCTGGATTCCAGCTTTGGAAAACCTCCCAGGCCTCTCTGCCAGGGCCTTGTCCCCAGTTGCCTTCCTAATCTGGAACTAAATGACAAACACTGAAACTGTGTACTGGCCCCTCCCTTCCTATAGGAAAGTGACTTTGTCTCTATACCCTCCAGTGAAGTCAGCAATAGGTAATAAGCACTGAGAAAGAGCAAGACCTGAGCTGGGGTGTGCAATTTCAATCAACGGGAACGTTATTTTGTTTAATTTTTTTTTTTTGTGAGGAAGATCAGCCCTGAGCTAACATCCATGCTAATCCTCCTCTTTTTGCTGAGGAAGACTGGCACTGAGCTAACATCCATTGCCAATCCTCCTCCTTTTTCTTTTTTTTTCCCTCCAAAGCCCCAGTAGATAGTTGTATGTCATAGTTGCACATCCTTCTAGTTGCTGTATGTGGGACGTGGCCTCAGCATGGCTAGAGAAGCAGTGTGTCAGTGTGCGCCCGGGATCTGAGCCTGGGCCGCCAGTAGCAGAGCACGTGCACTTAACCGCTAAGCCATGGGGCCGGCCATATTTTGTTTCACTTTTAAAAATCTTATTCACAAAATATGTACTGAGCCTTACAAAGTACTTGGGGGACAACATGGAACAACATTCTGACCTTGTCCTCAAGACATGGAAAGCTCAGAGGAGAAGACAGATAAGTGAACAGGCAGTTACCAAGGGTGAGATAAGGGCTGGGACAGATAAGAGCAGGGTGCATGTGCCCCCTGAAGCCCAGTCTAACCTAAACCTGGAAGTCCGAGAAGGCTTCCTGGGAGATGACAGCCCCCCTGGGACCTGAAGGACCAGGACCTAGCCAGGTGATCTACATGGGGGTAAGAGGGGAGTGAGGGTGACTGTTAGGATGGTACAGAGAGAACCTTCCAGACAGAGCAAATAGCCAGGAAAGGTGTCAAAGAGCAAGGGCAATAGGAGATAGCATGGCCAAGAATGGTTTGGAGGGAAATACTGGGGTCAGGGAGACTTGGTGAGAGAGTGGGAAGGAAGGCATCCTTTCCGTCAAAGAATCTATGCGAAGACGCTCCCTTCCCTCCTCTCCCCTCCTCTCTTTCCTCCTTCTCTCCCTCCTTTCTTCTTCTACCCCCTTGTTAAATGCTTCATGATTCTTCTATGCATTGGCAATGTATTGGTGACTCCAGCTGAGAGATGCTGGTGGCAGTGGTGTTGGGATGGGAAGAGATGTGTGTTAGGCAGAATAATCACCTAAATGGCAGAAAAAAGAGTTCATTTCTGAATCTCCGGAACTTGTGAATGTGTTACCTTATAAGGCAAAAGGGACTTTGCTGATCCTAAATTAAGGATATTGAGATGGGGAGATTAACCTGGATTATCTAGGTGGACCCAAGGTAATCACCAGAATCCTTCAAAGATGGAAGAAAAAGGCAGAAGGTCAAAGTCAGAGAGAGATCTGAAGATGGTACGCTGCTGGCCTTCAAGATGGAAGAAGGGGCAAAGAGCCGAGGAGTGCAGGCAGCCTCTGAAAGCTGGAAAACATCAAGGAAATTGATTCTCCCCTAAAGCCTCTGGAAGGAATGCAGCCCTGCTGACACCTTGATTTTAGCCTAGTGAAACCCATTTTAGACTTCTGACCTCCAGAACTGTAAGATAATAAATTTGTGTTGTTTTAAGCCACTAAATTTGTAGTAATTTGTTACAGCAGCAATAGGAAACCAATATGAGGTGAATAGATTCTAGAGTGATTTAGCAAATAATTTGATTCAAGAGAGGAGGTGAGAGAGAGGCCTCACAGTATTTCTGGGTCAAGCATTAAGGTGAACTGAGGTACCATTCCCTGAGCCAGGGTCCACTGGAGAGGGCTTGGGGCAGGAGAGATGGTGATGACATACTCAGTTTTGGACACATTAGGTTTGAGTGTCCACAGGGTTCGAGGTAAAGATGTCCAGTAAGCAGTTGTCTGCCAGGAGAGAGACTGGCCTGGAGACTGGTAATTGAAGTCAGGGACCAGGTTGAGATAACCCACAGAGAGTGACACTGAAAAGAGAGCTGAGAACAGAGCCTGGTATCTGAGGAAAAATCTCTGTATAGGTAGAAACACAGAACAGAACATCCCTCCAGTAGATTCTTTTTTGTTCTGTAAACCTTGCTATTCTTGTATTCTCTTTGCTTCTTACAAAACCTTCTCTTGTGTACACATGGGCAGATTTCAGTTCTGCACTCATGGATTCTCCCTTTTATCCCCGTCCATCCACTCCCAGACACAGAAGGCCACGTGCAGGGGCTTTAAAATGTTGCTGGGCTCCAGCTCCCACTCTTCAAGCAAAGCACCTCACTCTTACTGGCTGGGAACAGTAGAGTCTGCATACAGCCGTATTTGCATGGCAGCAGCATGCCCTGCCATCTAAATTAGGCAGCTCTCCCATGCAGCATCCCCACTGGCCCATCACGGCCTCAGTGCTAGCTGATTGTCCGTGCAATCTCCCTGACCTCCGTTCTCCCCAGCATCCTCTGTCCACATAGCCCTGACCTGTGTTTACCAGCTCTCTTCCTTCTGGTTTTCCGACTCAGGTTTTGGCTCCATTGGAAGGAGGCAGCCTTCCAGACTTTGCTTCTGGCATTTGAACCTTAGCTTAACTTCCTGTTTCAGGGTTAGAGAACCCCAGCCACACTCCCCCGCTTTTGCACATACTGTTCTCCCTGCCTGGAATGCCCTTCTGGAAAGAACTGCCAGTCTGCTTGACTCAACTTTCAAAGCACTTCTGCAGGATTTTTGTACACTGGAGACAGTTTCATTTTATGGATCACATGGATTGTAATGGACTGTTTACTGGCCCGTGTCCCTCTTCTTGACCACGAGGTCCTTGTGAACAGGGACACAGGTTTATTTATTTCCGTATCCCCAGCACCTAACAGAGTAGTACGTGGTTCAATAAATGTTTTTGTTGAACTGAACCAAACCCTTCTGGATTGTGTCTCGGTGTCTTCTCTCTGACAGCTAGGTGAGCTTGCACAGGCAGGCAGATTTTTCCTGACAGGCAGTGCACTAATTAGCAACAGGTGAATAGCAGCGCTCAAACCCATGTGCTTGTCTTACATAACAAACCCCTCTCGTCCTCGGGTAGCTGTCTCCAGGCGTTATGCAAAAGCCTCAGTCACCTCCTCATCTCCACCCGCCAGAGGATGCAGGGATCACAGATCTCGGCTTCCCTGACAGATACCTGTCTTTGGCCTCATATATCTTGCTTGACAACGTGAGCCAGGCGGGAAGGAATCGCCTCTGTCTTGGAATGTTTTGGCAGGCCTGGAACCCAGAGAGAGAGAGCCAGTCAGAATGTGTGGCTGAGGGACGGGAGGGAGTGGGGCTAAAGAATGGCTGATGTGTAGCTGAGTCTCCAGGGCTATAATATTCCATTTTCCCTGGGGATGGGGTGGGGAATCAGTGTTGGGAAATGCCAGAATAATTGAACTTGAAAATGAAAAGGAAATAGGGAAGCACGTGAGCAATCTTAAGCTGTTACTCGCCTGCCACGTGCTGCCCTCTGAGCTCTTGTTTCCAAAGGAAAGGACCAGCTGGTTCAGGTCTTAAGGATGCTTCTCAGTTGCCTCACCAATTCCCTCAGAGGGAGCCAGATGCAGCCAGAGCTTGGTCCCCCCGCATCTCTTTGTTTACTTTGCTGCACTTCTCCCAGCCTAGGAAAAAATGCAGATCGAGTTGATCAAATTACATTCTGGCCCTGTTGTACCTCCTCCTCACTCTCAAGGTTAAAATAATTGACTCAATAATGTGCATAACAATCCCAGAAACATTGAGCTATATGTCATAGAAACCTGTACATTTCTGCAAAAAATGTTTAGATACACAAGCCAAACATTGATCAATAAATAGTGAAAGGGAGAAGTATTTAATACTTTGATAGTTCAATGGGCATGCCACTCTGCTAAAGCCATACTTCTCAAACAAGCTGGCCTCTGCATCACCAGAAGGGCCTGTTAAAACCGTTTGCTGGCCTCACCCCTACAGTTTCTGCTGTTTTAGGTCTGGAGTCAGGTAGAGTATTTGCATTTCTAACAAGTTCCCAGGTGATGTTGATGCTGCTAGTCCAGGGACTCCTGCTTTGAGAACCACTGGTTTTCTAACAGCTAAAGAAACTCATGTAGGGCCGGCCCCGTGGCTTAGCGGTTAAGTGCTCGCCCTCCGCTGCTGGCGGCCCGGGTTCGGATCCTGGGCGTGCACCAACGCACCGCTTCTCCCGCCATGCTGAGGCCACGTCCCACGTACAGCAACTAGAAGGATGTACAGCTATGACATACAACTATCTACTGGGGCTTTGGGGGCAAAAATAAATAAATAAAATCTTTAAAAAAAAAAAAAAAGAAACTCATGTGAAGAAAGAGAGAAAAAAAAAAAACCCCAAACCAAATAGACACAAAAGGTACTATGCGAAAACCTGGCCTCAGGGCAGTCACAAATAGAGGGCCTCTGGACACTTTTCATTGCCCCTTGTGTGGTAGGTCACCCTCTTTCAGAACCATCCAAGGTCAAGGAGAAACGGCTTTTCCAAAGAGGGTGCCCTGGGATTCATAGCCTTTCTCCTTCTTGCCTCCTACTTTGCCCCACCCACATGTCTACGTGTCCAACCTCTCGGTGCACAGCTAAGTGACGACGAATGTCACGGTGACCATCGGATTTGGAAGTTAGAAGCCTCAGTTTGCTTTAACCCAAAGTACTACTGAATTATTTCCCAAACTTTTTACTTTCCCGCTCCTCTCTACTCCTCCAACCCCGACTTTGAGTCTAGTGTCTTCTAAAGCAGACTTTAAAAGCAAGTGTCTCTCCATGAACAGTCTTCCCCTTCTTTTCCACAAGAACACATGCATTTCTCTGTGGAAACTGAGTTATTGCTTTTGTTCTTAATTTCCTAGATGAGTCAAGATAATTTTCTGCTTGGGCTCCACGTCTACCCTTTGATTTCACTCCAATATCATTCTCCCATAGGCTCCAACAGCCTCAGGTCCCTTCCTCGAGACTTCCTGAGCTGGCCTCTGCCTTCTCTTCCCCACTCTGTGGTTACAGCATCAGGCTCAGCTCCTCCAGAGAGTTCTCATTCCTCCCCCAGCAAACTGCCTCTCAACTGCCATGGCCTACTTTAGACCACTTTGCAGTATAAGGAAGTCTCTCTCTCTCTCCCCTGGGGATGATCTCTCACTTTCTAGGCAGTAACTTCACTCAAATGCAACCCCTCCCATACCATCTCTCCCCTAGGCTAGATAGAAAATTTGGTGGAGGGAGGAGGGGTGAAGGAAGGGGGTGGGAGGATGGGAGAGATGGAGATCATTTGCTAATGAAATATTCATCATGAGGGAAATCAGATTCTTATTCTCCTTCATTTACACTTAAAAAAATGCAATATGGTGTTTTTATTTGGGGTGAAGTTCCTTAATCCGTTCTGTATTGACAGTCTCTAAAGGTTTAATTGGGCTCTGACCATCACTGCTGAACCTGTGACTACAGGCTGTGTTTTAGGGAGAAAAACTTATGCATTGCTCAGCAGGCTATTTTAGTTTTATACTGGTTCAAATATTTGTTGAAGCAAAGAATGAATTACGCTCATTTGGTTCCACGGGCCTTAGCTTAGTTGTATAATGGGATTCGTAATAACAATATCATACCTCATGGAGACTTCACTTCAGAAAATAAATTAAAAAAAGATTGTTGAGGTTGAAAAAGGTAAAATCTGCAAAACTTTTTTGACCTCCATAGAGAGAACCTCAATGCCTGCTCCTCTTACTCATGTATAAAGAGAATAATTCTCTCCCGGAAGAAAAAGACATATGTCATACGACAGGGCCTGCGTGAGCTAGGTAACTCAATGCAAGTGCTCTCAGTCATTGTTTTCCTAACCCATGGCCTTTCTGGGATTGTATGTTGGGGTCCTTGGTGAGGCTCGAGGATGGAGGTATGCTATATCTTACCTCTGATCGCACAGAACAATTGTTAGGACTCACTCATGAAGCACCTGTTGAAGCTGTGGCAGCAGAGTCTGGCTTGAGATCTGATTTAAGGATAAAGGTCTCCATGCCATCTGAGCAAATACCAAGAACTAGTCACTGCTGCATGCCATTCACGGCTCACATCTGGCGGTTAAGAAATCCCAACTCAGAGCCAAAGATGTCTTTCTGGCCAGACATGAATGCTGTCATTGACAGACGCGGCAGCCAAGTGTGGAAATCCAACCAGCCGCTAACCAAACACAACCGAGTCGCTCAAAATGCAGTGGCCACCCTCTTCCTCTCCAGACCTCCTGCTCTGGAAGGGACCTTTCTAGGAGTCACCGGGGTGATCATCTCTGGGAAGTCTGAATTAGAACCACTGCAGAAACATCAGAGTGATGCATGGTGGAGACTCTTCAGCCCTTTGCCATGCAGAGTGGTCAGCCCGGTCCAAGCCCCCAGGGTTTGGGTCTCACTTACTCAAGTTGCTCCCTTGGAAATGGCAGAGGGAGGCCACATGCCTTCCCCACTCCTAGGCCCATCAATGGGGTCAATGACCGCTACTCCCAGTAAAGGGCTTTGCTGAGAAGAATAGACGGCATTCTGGAAATAAAACTCCTTTTAAAATTTCCACCTCATTTTGAACTCAAGGAGTGGAGGGATTTCTGTGTCCCTAACCAGGAAAATTAAAGGCAAAGGAAAAGTAGAGGAATCACTTCTTTAAAGGTATTTATAGCAAAAATAATTCTCTGTCCCTTTCCAATGGAGCTCTTGGCCCCAAGTTGTTTCTCTCCCTGAGTCTGTGACATGTGTGTGCTCATGCTCCCCTCTACAGTAGGGTGTATGCCTGGGAAATCATGGAGTAAGGGGTTCTTCTGGGAGACCACGAAGGAAGCAATCCGAATGATTGTTTGTGAGACGGGTCCTTAGGATTGTCTTTCTTTTCTGGGAGAAACTGAGGCTCTTGGGCAGGAGAGTGTTGCTTGAGGCCCCAGAGCACAAATGCAGCTGCATAGAAGGCCAGCACCACCTCTGAGGGAGGAGGAGTGCTGGACCTGCCAGGCTTCCCTTCCCTTCCCAAGCCTGCAGTAAAGGCTTCATTCCCATGTGCACAGGAGGGCTGTGGGAGCCCACAAAATGTGCTTCCGGCCAGAGGAATGTGTTACTCTTAATAATAACAGACATTTCTTGAGCACTTACTGTGTGCTAGGCACTTTTCTAAGCATCTGACATGCATTAACTTAATGAACAACCCTACGAAGCAGGTGCTACCATTCCCATTTTACAGATGAGAAAACTGAGGAACAGAGATGCTAAGTAATTTGTTTGAAGTCACCTTTGTAGGAAGTGCCAGAACCATGATCTGAGCCCAATCAAGCCTGACTCCAGAGCCAGTGCTCTTAATTTTCACATTCTGCAGTCTCCATATGCCCTGTGCTGTCTGGGTATTAAGGACGACTATTTATTTAGCACCTTGTATACACCTAAGTAGTTTCATGTACACGATCACATTTGATTTCTTTCTACAACCCTAGGAGGTAGGTAGATTGAATAATATTGTCCCCATCAGATGTTGAGGAGACTGAGACAGAGATCAAGCACCTTTCTTTTTTTTTTTTGTTTTTAAAGATGTATTTATTTATCTTCCCCCCAAAGCCCCGGTAGATAGCTGTATGTCATAGCTGCACATCCTTCTAGTTGCTGTATGTGGGATGCGGCCTCAGCATGGCCGGAGAAGCGGTGCGTCCGTGTGCGCCTGGGATCCGAACCCGGGCCGCCAGCAGCGGAGCGCGCGCACTTAACCGCTAAGCCACGGGGCCGGCCCCAAGCACCTTTCTCTAGGTCACTTTACTAGTTAGTAATAAACTACTCAAGGCCCCTGATTTTGAAGAAATGTTTGCTCCATTGACCCACAAGGAGTTAATCCTATGTGTTGGATTAGGACCGAGCAGTCATGCCCAACACTGAACTCAGGGTGTCAGGTGATTTACAACCCAGGCCTTACCCATCATGACCTGCTAACAGAATAGAATGGAATAATCGCCTCTAGGTGCTTTTGGGTTGCAAAGACAAGACAGGCCTTCAGGTGATGGATGTTGATTACAAGGCAAGAGAGAAAGTGAGAGCCATGGAAAGCCATCTCAACAGTGGCACAGCTGTGCTTTGTCCCAGTGCTCCTGGAGCTGGCCTGTACAAGTGCCTTGAAGTGGAACAATGGCCAGTCTTTGTTTACAGAACTCTGTCTTCCTGTGGTTGCTCCGGCATATTCTCTGTGAGAACCTCCTGACACAAGAGGATCTGAGGATCTGGTCATCATCAATAAGGAGGGCCCCTTTTGGATAGAGTGGCCACCCTCCACCTCCCTGGTGGCTAGCCTCATTTGGTCCAGTGTGTGGATTGCTTTTGGTCTGGGCATCTTCTCTGTTTCACGTGGTCCTGGGCAGGGTTGCAAGGCTGATTTCATTCAACATGCAGGACACTATCCAGAGTAATACACCAAAAGAGCGTCCTGGGCCCTTTCTTTAGAAAGGGGCTAAGGGCTTGCCAGGCAGTAACCATCAATGGCCTGTTAAACACAAAGGTAGAGCTAGAAAAGACCTTAGAAACTGCCTTTTAACTTTATTGAATGGCCAAGTTTAGAGAGTCAAGACATTTGCTCAGGGCTGTTGGAACCATTTGTGGCAGAGCTGAAAGCAGAGCCCGGCTTCCGACTCTAGATCCAGCACACTTCCTACTGCTCCCAGGAGATGTCAAGGAGGAGTCTGCCATCTGCTCTGCTCTGCTGGATGCTCACTAAGTGCTGCCCAGTAGTTAAAAAAAAAAAAAAAAAAAAAGGCAGGACTGTCTTGGGTACTAACATTTCCATATTTTCTCTTCCCACCAAATTCTTACTGCCTAATTTGATGCAGACTCTGTACAGAAGGGGTGAGAAGCCACGAGGAAACCCCACACAACAGAGCCAGGAATCTGTCTGCAAGAGGGAGAGATGTAGGATGGATGAAGCAGCTGGGCAGGTATCAGACACCACGTGTCTTTGAGCCAGCGGCGCTGCCACCCAATGCTGCCCAGGCCTCCTGGCACTGTGTGCCGCCCCCCGTCCCCAGAGAGATGATTCAGCCAGAGGGCACACTAGAACCTGTTAGGCATGGAACACCAAGTAAACAGCCCCTAGGAATTTCTGTTACTTGAATTTCAGCTCATTTACTTGGGAGCATCTGTCTTTCTCTCTGGTTGAGGACAGGGAGAGTGGGGGTGGGGAAGGCTGAGATTACACTGTCCTTCTGCCTAAAGGAGGCTGCTGCGTGGTCTAGAGGTGCAGTTCCCAAACACTGTTCCCAGGATGTTTGCTGGGGATACTGCAAGGACAGAGGGTGGGGAAAGGGGAGAGTGAAGAGGAAGCTCATTCCCTGTACCCCCATATCCCCTGCCCCCAGAGACTCAGCTTCTATCTGCTTTAAACAGTGGATTCTGCCTAAATTGTGTCTCAGGTGAAGATTCTGTTGCTAAAACTTTTTGAGAAGCACTGATCTAGTGGGAAGACATAGGACAGAGGAGAGCAAGGTTTTAGGCTCACACTGGCCACTGTCTCTGGAGTCACCTTCATCAAGGCTGCTCATCCCAAGGGCCAGATCTCAGTCATTTCCACTTTGAGGAAGGCTCACCGGGGCTCTGTCCTCTCTTCCCTCACAGAAAGGGGGTCAGGGTAACAGCCTAGGCAGGCTGCCCTTCCTCGAAATCGTTCTCAGTCTCCTACTTGTGCTCTCAGGCCAGCCCCACAGCGCACTGCCCTCCAGGCTCCCCGACTCGCCTGCCACCCCATCCCTAAAGTCGTTCTCAGATGAGCTCAAAGGTGTGACAGTAACTGAAAAGATAAAAAGGATGATTAAAGATCAAGGAGTTATTATCACATTGATTGACAAGGAAGAAGAAAGATTCGGAGAGGGCAGGAAGGAAGAGGAGGGATTCTGAGCCTGTAAACACTTTCGGGGCTACTTTTAGCAATTAACATTTACTGTCTAGTCAAACAACCTTCGCAGATTCAGTAGAAAGGGATGCAGAGAGTCTGAGGCAGCTCCTGCTGGCTCTGGTTAGGTAAAGCACACTAATTAGAATGGGTGGGAAGCCAGAAAAGACATAATTACTCATCTGATTCCAAATGAGGCTCATTGAACCAATGGGAAGCTTACCGCGGTAACACACCCTGTCAGAAAGGTCAAAATCATAGGATGAAAACTGCAGGCAGATCAGGAGTGTACTCTGACATTCAACCGAGGACTGACAGGTCTCCATAAAAAGGACCGGCACCTTTGCTGACTGCTGAATTCCCAAACGCAAGCTTGCTCTCCAAATTCCATGACGAGCGTAATCCTCCACGCCGCCAAGTGCCTCTTCGCTATTCTGTGCTGTCTATTAAAGGAAAGATGGCTTTTCACAACCACATTCCCTATGTTGTAGGTGTTCAGGTGGGGGAAACTTAAGTGATTTGGGGAGTAATGATGATGATGGAGAAGATAAAGATCGAGAGCGAAAAATAACAAGATTATAAACAGATGAGCAAATCCGGATTTTTTAACAGTAGTTTTTGGAGAACACCTACTCTCCAAAAATAGAGGTTATGGAAGAAAAAAACAGGCCTAACCTTTCCATTAAGATTCTTAGGAACAGATGGATTTCAGCCCAAGGGGATGAGAGCAAAGTAATTCAATTCCCTTGTCCCCATGACTAAAAATAAGGATGATTAGAGAATGGAATCTTAGCTCCCTGTCATCCCAGACAGCCAAGCCTTGTCCCTGGACTTGCAAATTGAGCAAGCATGCACATTGGAGAAAAGTAATTCCTTTATAAATATTTTGACTGTTACCTATCCATTATTAAGGCAGTAAGGTTGAGGGCCACAAGGTCACTATTGGATCCCCATTGGGTCTTTCTCTGGCCAACTGCTTTCTGCGTGGGTCAGAGTACATGCTTTAAATGACCCCTAAGTCATCCGCCCCTTCTCAGACCATCTGTCCATGTGTCCCTGAATCTTCTGTAGCTGGTGGAGATTTGCATGTCCTCCAGAATTTCTCAGGCTGGATCTCCAAATGCCTTCTGCACTATTTGGAATGTCATCCTCATCTCACAGCATGTTCTCTCCAACCAGGGATTTCTTCCACGGCGTTCACTGCATTTACATTGGGCGCTCACATTGCCATAGCTGTGAGAGGAGATAGAGCCAGTGGACAGGTGAAGCTGTCACTTCGACAACTTCCAGACATGGCAAAATAATTCCAGCAAACGACAGAACCCAAAGAACGTCTCCGTTATGGAGGCCAGTCAGTGGGACACCTGAATCTTTGGAGATAAGGCTCAAAGATTTCTGAACAGGGTCAAGATGGCCAAATGGGCCAGTGAAAGACTCTGCCTAGGACTGGGTGAAGGAAAGGGGAGGGATACAAATAATCCTGAAATGTCCTGGACCCACCCGGCGGAAGACAGATTTAATACCAGCTCACAAGTGCGTGTGTGTGTGTGTGTGTGTCTGTGTTTTTAAACTACTTTTGGGATTTCCCTATATTAAATTTTTGACGCTTTGAAATGACAGCACGTATAGGGTGTAAATTGCTCTGTGTTCCATTTGCCTTCTATTAGAGTTGTACACTTGATGACAGTCTTTAGCCCATGTAGGTTGCCTGTAACCAAACTGCAGGGAATCCCATGAAAGGTAAGGACATATTTATTTAACTCTCCCAGAACCCCACAGAGGTACACACACAAACACACACACACACACACACACACACAGACACACGGACACACCCACTGCAGGATCTTATTATTATCTGTGTTGAACCAATATTTCTGTTCTCCTAGGAAAAAGAAGGAAATGAGGTGTTAATGGCATCTGTATTTACCTGAGTTGGTATAGATTTTTTTCAGGGTTTGCCTCTGGCACTGGAAACAGAAATCAAACTTAAAAGGTCAGAGAAAGACAAGTTACCTTGCCATCTAGAAATCTCAGGAGACGGGCAGCACAGAGTGAGCTTGTGTTATTGGTATCTTCAAGGCTTCTTGGCTCCAGTGATCCTGGAGAACCCGGGAGAGCAGGATTCCCCCCCATGCGCACCATAAACCTGAGATACCTACGGGTGGGCTGACCCATGGGCTGCTCCAGGAGAGAGGGAGGTCCTACACACAGGGACCACGGGTTGGATAACAGGATGCTCATGAGATATGGTGTGGTGGAAAAAGCCAGATTTAGAATCTAGGCTCCACCATCTACCAGCATTGTGATCTTGCCCACGTGCCTTAAACTCTGTGGGCATCAGTTTCCTCATATGGTGCAATGATCAGAATTTTCTAAAGTGACCACAGGTGCTTACTGTAGGTTGCTTGGACGTTGAGCCTGCCGGGACTGGGTGGGAGATTCCCACCTTCTCCCAAAAGGAGGCGCTGCGTCTCAACTTAGTCCATGGGCCTAGTGATTCTTTCCCTGACAGGAGGGTCTCTAATGTCCACGGACCCCAAGGTCTGGGCAGTTGGCATTTTCAGACAACTATAAACAGCTGACAAATCCAGACTGCCTGGCGCCACTGTCAAGTTTGTTCTTACACTTGTACTATGTGAAGAAAGAATGACAGTTGCAGTGGGAGCTCCATTGCCACACAGACCCACAATGCGGCCCAACAGCTCCCGGGCCCCACTCATCTCTCTGTGGGAGGGTGGGTGGATCTGAGGGACTGCTGCCTTCATTTATTTTGTAGATCCTTACTTGATTCATTTGCCCTTTCCCTGATATAGCATATTCCTTAGCCCATGCCTTGTGACGTGATGGACTGTGTCTTGGACCCTGGTAATAGGGACCCATCTTGCATGACACCTTGTTTGCAGAAATGGGGTTAATAACATTCACTTTAAAGGACTGTGGTAAAAATTGATTTGGCAAGCCAGGCCAAGAGGCAACAGCCCGAATAAAGGCATGAAGTTGTGCCTGAGCTTGGCATATTCAGGAAATTTAAAAATCAAGATAGTTGCCAACAGTGGAATGCATATTAAAACCTTACTGAATGAAGCTTGCTCTGTTCACCTAGGTTTCCTACCTGCCTCTTATAGGTACCAGGGTTCATGACTGCTGTAGGACACAAATCCGGTTCCCTAATTAATCACTTATGTTAAACTGAGTTCTATGATTTAGAACTCGCTCTATGAACACTATGACAGACGTGCCTGCCCCAGGACCTGAGCTATATGGATGTGTGTGTGGTGGTGATGGTATGGATCCTGGTGTTAAAATGAGAGAAGGGATGTGGACACATAAACTGTGCGGGTTCTTACAGCCCATCCCAGCAGGCTCTGAGGCCTGACTGAAGAGAGCACTTGCTACCTTCTTAGGGTCCCTCCCCGCAACTGCAACTGTACCCAGAAGCCAACCTCTCCAAGGGTTAGCCCTTCTCTATACTCCGAAGGCATGAGAAAGATTAATACCAAAGCATCTGTTCAAGGCCTGCCCTACCCTGGGGGATCTTCAGCTGCCAGAAGAAATGACCAAAATTCTGGGAGAGTGCTGTCTGCAACAAAAACAGAATTTCCCCAGAAACGGCCAGTGACTGCAGCCAGCAGACTGGCTCTGGTGCCAGGGAGAAAAATCCAGAGGGAGACCATAGCTAAAAATGTCACATCTCTTGTCCAATTATGGATTTTTTTTTGTCTTTGAATTTATACAGCTCTTTGAATTTTCCCCAGAATGAACAATTATAGTAAACGTCAATTATTTTTTTAGAACAGTTTTATTGAGACATAATTCACATATTATACAATTCACCCATTTGAGGTACAATTCAATGTTTTTTGATATATTACAATTAGTCTTAAAAAACTGTGGTAAAATATATGTAACATAAAATTTGCCACTTTAACCATTTTTAAGTATAAAATCAGTCGCATTGATCACATTCACAATGTTGTGCAACCATCATCACTATTTCCAACAATTTTTCATCATCCCAAACAGAAACTCTGTTATCATTAAGCAATAACTTCCCACCTCTTCTTCCTCTGAACCCCTGGTAAGCTCTAATCTACTTTCTGTCTCTATGAATTTGCCTATTCTAGATATTTCACCTAAGTGGGATCATACAACATTTGTCCTTTTGTGTGTGACTTATTTCATTTAGCGAAATGTTTTCATGATTCATCTGTGTTGTAGTATGTATCAGAACGTCATTCCTTTTTAAGGCTGAATAATATTCCATTGTATGTATATACCACGTTTTGTTTATCTACTCATCTGTTGGAGGAGCTTGGGTCGTTTCCACCTTTTTGCTACTGTGAATAGTGCTGCAATGAACATTGGTGTACAAGTATCTGTTTGAGTCCTTGCCTTCAGTTCCTTTGGTTGTATATCTAGGATGAAACACCATCCACTTTTAAATTCCTCCCCCAGCCTGGCTGCTCATACCAAGCCAGAAAATTAACTCTGATCCTAAAAATAGACAGAGATGTACATTTTCTAGGGCCAGCTGATTACAGTGTCACCACTTAAGAATACCTGTGTGAGTCCTTTGTCTCTTCAAAGCCACAAAATGATGTCACTCTGTTTGCAAATAGCTAAGCCCCCATGGAGAGCAGTGTGTGGGGAGGTCAGACACTCTCAAGGGGGCTCCTGCTGCTTCCCTCCTTCCTAAAAGAGCAAACATCCCATTGTTCCTGAAGGGAGTGGCCCCTTTAAGAGGAAGGAGAAAGAAAATCGGCATATTGAGCTTTTTCTGAGGGCCAGGCACTGGGGTGGGGGCTGTATATCTGTTTGCTTACTTAATCCTCTGGAGCATTGTTGTTCCCATTTTACAGATCAGGAAACTGGGTCAGAGAAGGTACCTCACTGACTTGAAGACTCAGTGGCAGAAACCAAAAATGCAAAAATTAGAAAACTCAAGCAGACAATGCATCCTGAAAGAGGAACCCACAAGATGCTATGGGAGTTCAGGACCAGGAGAGACCACTCCTGCTTGGGGGTTCAGGGCAGTTTTCATGGAGAAGGGGGGCCGTGAAGCTGGACCATGAATAATGGTAATTTTATTTCCACAAGAAGACAGGGCAGGGAGGAGGGCAGCAGGTACAGATGCTGTTGAGCAATCTGGAAGCTGGTTTGGAATCCTTTTCTGTTATTCCTGGTTAAATCCCAAAGTCTGGAAACTGCTGTCCTGTACCACAATGCTAGAGAGGGTTTCCTAGGAAGCCGACTCTGAGATGGAGATTTCAGGACGTTTAGAGCAGGACGTTTACTAGGGAGTGCCATTGGGGTCAACACTTTTGGAAGGGAGGGGACAGGAAAGAAAGGGAGCAAGAGTGTCTGGAGGGAGAAGCTGGATTGCAGCGCCTGCCAGTGACAGTGGGCCCTTCACTTGTCCCGGGGGGCCGAAGGAGCCTGGCGTTTCTCTCCTCCATCGCTCAGTCATTGATGGAGGCTGTTCTTGGAGGGAGGTGTGACCTTGGGTGAGGAGTAATTTTCAACCAAGATAATCCCCAAAGAAGGTTGACAGCTGAGACCATCAGCTGGCAACCTTCCCGGCGTCTGAGGGAATCAACTTTCCATTCCTAAAGGGGGATCTGGGGGCATATTATAGGGGCCCCATGCACTGAGTCCCCTAGGGTCTCCCTGCCATGTTGTGCACTCCAGGCTGAAGACCGTCAGACTCCTTGGGCCTCTTGTCTCCTCATCTAGGAGATAGTTTAAAAAATATCAGCTTGAATGTTTTCAGCAGTTCCCATGTGCAACAATTTTGATATTAGACAGGAAGACAAATGTATATGTTCATTTGATTAAGTTTATTTGATTAAGAAGAAAATGTTTATTCATCCAAAATGCAAAAATTTAAATATCTTTTGAAAATATAGTAGTGCATTCTGATATTATTATTACTCTTAAATGGATCCCCAAGGAAAATGTTAAGACCCCTGTAACCTTTCTGAGCAAAACAAGCAAATCCCCAGTCCTCTGGGGATTCAGGAACAGGAGTGCTTTTTATATCAATGGAGAAAAGCGAAGGCAGCAGCTGTCCACGCTGCAGCCCTGCTCCAGCTGCTCACATCTCTCCGTTGTCTCTGGACTTTCTCACTTCAGTGTGAGCAGTTAACTCTTAAGGAGCTGGGGGACTAATCTCAATAAGTCAGTGGCCACCTCCTACACATTCAGGGGAATGATCAAAGTGGGTCTTTGGTAATGTTGCTGTATCTTTTTTTTTTTTTTTTTTTTTTTGCAAATGACAATTAAAATGGACTTAAACAAAAAGAGAAGATTTTGGCTTATATACCTGAAAAGCCCAGATGGCTTCAGGAATGGCTGAATCCAGGGGTTCAAAAATGTCATCAGACCCCAGCTTCTCTCCGTGTCTTAGCCTTACCTGTCTCAGTTGGCTGCATTCTCAGGAAGGATTTCTCTTGCAGTGGAAGATGGATATAGCAGATCCAGCTTTTTCAGGTTCATGTTCAGTGGGGAACAGCAATCCTCTTTCCCAGGAGCCTGGGCAAAAGCCCCGGGGTTTGATCAGCTTGAAAAGCCCTAAGTCATGTGTCTGTCTGAGCTAATTATTGTGGCCAGGAGAATAAAATATGCTAATCATCATGTGCTGCCCCCTGGAATCAGCGATAGACTTCCTTCCCTCTCCCTCTAAACCTATGGACTGACTCAATTAAAATTAGAGGCTGTAGCCAGAAGAAGAGTGTGGCAGACAGAGTTCGTTGCTGTGGTGGATTTATGGGGTTGGAACTCAGTATCTTCCATCCTTCTGGTGTGCCTTCTGGTATCGCAGAGGATAGAGAGCTAACAATTACATTTCCCAGACTCTCTTGCAGCTATAATTTCTACCATGATTTGATTCTGCCCATTGGATGCTCTCCTGTGAAGCTTGGACCACTGAATTAAGGTGGGGCCAAGATTCTGTCAGCAAATTCAGTTGGGGAGGTGTTTGGTTTTTCTGTAGTAGCCATAGTGGAGATCTCAGTGTCTAGTCCCTGGCCTTGTGGGTGTCAAGAGTGTTGGGTGGGCCATCTGTGGAGCTGGTATGGACCACAGCAGACAGCATACAGTCAAGCAGCTGGCAGCAGTACTCTTGGCTTCCTGATCATGGCCATGGCTACGTGTAGTTCTCGAGCCTTTGGCTGTCTGAGCACAGACCAGGCAGCAGCTTACTTGGTGGCCCATTTTTGCAGGGTGACTTTAGGACTCTTTCTTGAATGCTCAACTCAGAATCTGCTTCTTCAGCCCCCTCAACAATTTTGTTGGCCAATTAATACCCTGAAACAAATTCTTTCTACTTCATTTAGCGAGAATGAACTCCATTCTCTGTACCCAAACCCTAACCCTATAGCTATCTCCTCTGTGCCACCTCCACACTTCTGCCCCCCACTTCTCCCTTGCTGGCAGTGCCCACCTCCACTTGAGAGGCTGGACATCTTTTCCAGCTGAATCTATGTTGGGCATGTGTGTGTGAGGGGGGCAGCATTCCTGGACAAGTTTTCTGTCCTAATAAAAAGAGACATTTAGGAAAGATCTTCCCTTCTGCTTGTGCATGTGTTTGGAACAGAATGTGCTGTGTGGCCCTGAGGCAGCCCTTGCCAACTGATGTGCCACTAAATTAACAAACCTTGGAATTGGTAACTGTACAATAATTTTCTATTGTTTAAGCTACTTTCAGCTGGGTTGTGTGGTTGCCCACAGCTGGAAGTGTCATGACATATATATATATATATATAGAGAGAGAGAGAGAGAGAGAGAGAGAGAGATATCTATCTCTATTATCTATGTATGTATGTATGTATGTATGTATGTATGTATGTATGTATCTATCTATCTATCTATGTATCTATCTATCTATCTATCTATCTATCATCGAGAGAGGGAGAGAGAGGGAGAGGAGAGATGGAGGGGGTGGAGGGGGCAAATTCTAATTCTAATGTCCCTTGTGGAATTAACAGCACCTTTGGGTATAGGCAGGAAGCCACAGTCTTCATTTTCGGGGAGATTCAGACTTTAATCTTTCGGTTTCTTTAGTGCTGAGTACATCAAGCTTGGCAGAAGGGAGGTGGTCATGACACCTTTGCTGGTTGACATGAGTGGTGCCACCTCATACCTCCCATCCTCAATTACATTTCATGAAATAGTATAGCTCTTATACATCCTTTTCCAAGACTTCTTTTGCCTATTTTTATGTGATCTTCATAAAAAATCTTCAAGGTGGTAGGGCAAATATTATTTGTCCTGTATTTCTGATGAGAAAACTAGGACATTGACTTAAATTGCTTGGCCAATCTCACACAGCTAATTAAGAGAGGTACAGATTTTGTGACCCCTGTTCTAGTTTTATTTCTGCTACACCATATTGCTGCCTCTAAACTTTGGCAAACTGATTAGTTAAAAAAAAAAAAAAAAAAAAAAAATTCAGCACCTAGTAGCGGGGAAACAGCCCATGGGTTCTCCCTCTTTGTTTCCCGAGGGGAAAAGGCCCTACGAAGTTGAGACTTCATCCTTCGTACCGAGATCTCACTGGGGTCCAGGGGACCACATCGTACATTCGGCCTTTTGTGCTCAGTAGAGGCAGGGGACCTCTTGCAAAACTGGTGTTTGGCTCATGTGTCGGCAGGGAACAGAAGCCTTGAGCCCACTCGGGTAGGCAGAGTTCTGGGTAAATGTGGGAATGCTCCAGGCAGAGCAATAGGGAGCATCTCACAGATGTGTGAGACCAGAGCCAGCCAGGGTCAGAACTCACAGAGGAGGGACTGGAGCCTGGCTCTGGATCCTGTCTGGCTCCAGGGACCCTGCAGTGGCCGTTGGCGACCTTCTTTCCAGGCTCTTCCATGGGACTCAGCTGCCCTCTCTGCTTCTTTCTACCCTGCTGTTGGCTTCCTTGCTGTTTCTCTCCCTGACCACTCCCTCTTGCCTTTGGCCACTCACGACCTGTTTGGCCTCCTCTAAACGACCAGGAGAAAGGGACATTCGACAGAGCAGGGGTGAAAACAACTTTAGGCGAAAAATGAAACTCTCCCGGTGATACCCAACTGAGCGAGGCTGCTTCACAAACTGCTGTCATTGTCTTGAAAGAGCCGAGTGGCCCAGCCTTAGGTTCTGGGTCACTGGCTGGGCGGAGCCACCTCACCCCAGACGGTTGTGGTGGAGGGGATAGCAAGAGCGCAGGGTCAGATGGTCTCACACCAGGATCCCCGGCCCTGCTATTTGTCACGGGGCAGTTGCTGTAGAAAGGGCTGAGGGGAGTAGGAACCATGAAGCTTGCCTACCACAACCCCTTTCCTGGGTTCAGATCCTGATGATCTCCCCTCAATAGTGGAATTTCCTGGGCAACTGTGCCTTTGCCAGACTCATGAATGAGCTTTGAGGAAGGCTTTTGCTTCTGGGGACCATTGCCCTGGGTTACAGTTGAGTGTGATATGGCCTTCTCCACTCTGGGGCCTTGCTTCATTCTCCTTTCTGTCCCCCAGGCCTAGCTATATGAAGGCCTGGTACACAGAAGAAGCCAAATGTTTGGGAACTTTATGTACAACCCTACTGTGGTTCTAATTTTGTTTGTTTTAAAGGAGACAAATCAAAAGGAGGATTTAAAAGACTTTCTAACTTTCCTTCTAAATCACTCCAAACCGTTTCCAGCTCCTGAACCTCCATATTCAATATTTTCTTCCTGGTCTCTAAAATTCTAAGCTCTTGGGCTCGGCTCTGAATGATGGGCCAGTATGTGGTTTAGTATACTGATCATGGAGGATGCCTACTTCCCTTCCAATGTTGGCCCCACAAAGTCAAAGGAGGCTACAGACAAACTGCGAACCCAAACGAACACGAAACCTAATAGGGTTTGGCCACTGAATGGAATTAGACTATTTTTAGATGAACTATTTTAATAGTATCCCCACTTGCTTTGCATTCATGTTTTTAATACTTCTCTTAAACTTCCATTTGTTAATATTCTGTCTCATTTAATTCCAAACTGCTGCTAAAGGTGTGATAGGAGCACCTGCCCTCTGAGCTATTGTGGGACCAACTGCTGATTCATGGACCGGCTCTCGCGCTGTTGACGGAGCTTCGAGTGCAGTTTTAGCTTGCTACTCGACTTTGCTCAACTTCCTGTTTTATACGTCTATGCCTGATATTAAGTCCAGAAGAAGAATTAAGGTGGGGACATTGGTGCTCAATAAATGCTTTTTGAATGAATAAATGACTAAGAAAATGGAAAAGTAGCTTTAGTTTAGGTCCTCTCCGGCACCTTGTCTCCCCTCTCAGGACTCTCCTTTCCTCCGTTGGTGGCCTCTACCCTGGGACACCACAGCATCCCCACAGTGCCCCCTGGCTACCTCCCGTCTCCCCCTCTGGCGCACCATCCAGGCCTGCCCTCCAGGATCCTATTTTCAGATGGGATTCTGGGAGAATGGAATGGTTAACCTGAAGGAAGGAATCCTCTAATGACAGACTTCTAGACATTGGCAAACTGGTCAGAGGACAATATTTGGTGGGGGTCGGATGGGGTGGGGGATGGCAAGCAAACTTTGCTGGGATCCCAGCTCTGAAAGGCTGGCTTTGGATATTTGAAACCCAAACAGCTAGTGGAAGCAGTGATACTTGTTCTTATCCAATCCTTCATCCAGGTGAGCTAAGCAAAGGGAAAAATACATATGTGGATGGGGAAATCTGAGACCCAGAGAGCTGTCCGTCACGGAGAGTGAGTAGAAGAACCAGAAGATATCAAGGCATTGGATTCCAAGTTAGATTACAGGGCTGCCTGCAAAGCTTAAAAACACATGTTCTAGGACTTACATGCCCACATGAGGGTTATCCTCGCTTCAGTGATTCTACCATGATTTTTTTTTTTTTAAACAACAAGCTGCAATTGAAAATTGCCTTCAAGTCAGTCTGCAAGACACACAAGAAAAGTATTCTCTTAAATTTTCATTAAAGAAATAAAAAGGGGAGTATTTCTCACTATGATGATGAGCCTTAGTCATTACTCTTCGCAAGGAATAACTTTTTTTTTTTTTTGTGAGGAAGATCAGCCCTGAGCTAACATCTGCCAATCCTCTTCTTTTTGCTGAGGAAGACTGGCCCTGGGCTAACATCTGTGCCCATCTTCCTCCACTTTATATGGGACGCCGCCACAGCATGGCTTGCCAAGCGGTGCTTCGGTCCATGCCCAGGATCTGAACCGGTGAGCCCCAGGCCACTGCAGCGGAGCACGCGCACTTAACCACTTGCGCCACCAGGCCGGCCCCATGAATAACTTTTTAAAAACTAGCTTTATTGAGGTATAATTGACATACAATAAACTGCACATATGTAAGTGAACATTTTGATGCGTTTTGACATATGTCTACATTCACGAAAACATCACCACTGTCAAGATAACAAACACATCCTTCACCTCTAAAAGGTTGCTTGTGCCCGTTTGTATTCCATCCCTCCTATGCCATGTCCTAGGCAACCACTGATCTGTTTGAAGCAAATGACATTTCTAAAAATTAAATTTTTCCTGAAAGGATAGGATTTTCTAGCTGGGAATATGGTCACACAGGGAAGTCGCCAAAAGAAGTCCCGAGTATTTGGCAGCCTTTTGGAATAAGTGTCTAGCTTACAAGGAAGGGGTAATATTCATTCGCATATGTAAATCCTGGTGTGACTTTTGGAGAATTAACCTCATTATTTTATATCTTATTTTGTATTTTATGATATTCTGTAGTTGGAATCTACTAATTCAAATTAATTGGGCAGTTCTATAATTACTGTGTTAAAGATACTACTTAACCTTTACAACTACTAGCTGTGAAAGTAATAATCATTGTCTACATTATAATGATGACATTTGAAGCCTTCCAAATAGCCTACAAAAAGCCTACAAAAGTTTTTATCTCCTTGCTCTGTCTTCTGTGAGGGAATAACTCCCTTTCCTCCTAAACTCCTTTCTTGTGCTCCACTATCCAATCCATCACCAATTCGTGTCAGTCCTATCTTCTCAACAGCCCTCAGTTTCACCGCATTCTTTCCTCGTCTTCCATCAGTCTCTTAGGGCAGGTCGTCTGCATTTCTCATCTGGATTACTCTGGACCAGTCAGCCTCTTCATCAATTCTCTTGCTTTCAGTCTTTCCCTCTTTTCATCCTCTGTGTATCAATGGCATCTTTATAAAAGGCAAATCCGATCATATCATTGCTCTGCTTCAAATATTAAAATCTGTGACCGTATGATGTGGCTCCTATCTACCTCTCTAGAGCCTCCTCTCCTACAACCCCCACCTCCTCCAACGCATCCTGCTTTTTCGGCTGTGACCAGGAAAGATTTTAATAATGTTACAGAGAGTAGAGTGGCATCCACATTTCTGCCCAATTCTGTCCCAATTTCCTGAGACTCATCTTCCAATCACAGCAAAGAACTAGAGGACCCCTGAGTGCACCATCTGCTCTCCTACCTCTGTGCCTCATGTCTGCTACTTCCTCTGCTTGAAATTCCCCCTTCTTTCCTATTCCAGGAAGACTTTCGTGTTGTTACCTCCCTCCTTTGCAACACTTAACTACCATCATAGCCCTGACCATTGTGGATAGTAATTGTTTGATTGGTCACCAATCCTGAGGGCAGGAATCATCTATATCTTTCATTGTCCCTGCGCTCAGCACTTATGTTTGTGGATGGAATGAACTAATGCAACTTGTCTAATTCCTAAATCAACATCTAAAAACCTCTAGGGCTGTGTCATTGGTGAGGAGGATTTAATAAGTCAGAAATCATTGGTACTTGATGAAAGGCATTTGTAGTCTGACACTTATAAATGCTGTTCACTTATTGTTTTTTCTCTTCCAGGATTTCCCTTCTCCCAGGGAGTGACATGCCTCACTCCCTTACTTCCTTCAAGTCTCTGTATCCTGATTAGCAAGGCCTTCCTTGATCAGTCCCTATAAAGTAGTAACGACCCACCCCCAGCAATCCCTATTCTCCGACATCCTGCTTTTTTTCCCTCCTTCGTACTTATTACCATCTGACATACTATATACTTCCTTGTGTATTTGTTTGCTATCTGTTTATTTGTTATCATTAGAATGTAAGCCCTGTAAAGGCAAGGATTTTTCCATTTTTGTTCCCTGCTGCATCCCTAGTGTCTGGAGTATACAGTAGGTGCTTGTAGTCATGTGTTGAATGAATGAATGTGCACAGAGAACAGTGTGTGTCATTGGAGGACAGTGCTATGCATTTCATTTTCAATATGCTAGAATGAATTAAATCACAGCGTGTATGCAGGAACAATAGCCAACTGTGGACATAGGGATGGTTTAGAGAGTTCCAAGAATGAAAATACCTCTCTCAGCCTCAGGTAATAGAGAAAATATATTTAAAAAAATGGTTCTCACTCTGTGTGTGGAATGCTAATAAAGTATGTGAAGAAACAAGATAAGAGCAAACAAAGAAAAATGAATTCTAATAAATCAGAGAGAGAGAAAAAGACAGAGAGATGCTCGACCACTCCAACCTCTTGACGCTACCAGCAGATCTTTGGTGTTTGTGCTAAATTCTGTAAAACGAACTGCACTGAGGGCCGGCCCCGTGGCTTAGTGGTTAAGCGCGCGCGCTCCGCTGCTGGCGGCCCGGGGTTCGGGTCCCGGGCGCGCACCGACACACCGCTTCTCTGGCCGTGCTGAGGCCGCGTCCCACATACAGCAACTAAAAGGATGTGCATACAACTATGTACTGGGGCTTTGGGGGAAAAATAAATAAATAAAATCTTTAAAAAAAAAAAACCAACTGCATTGACCTATGAGAAAAAGCCAATGGCAAAGACGGGCTTACAGCTGGGATTATATTATAAGAAGCAGCTCCAAGGATTAAGGACGATTTCACTGAGATTCAGCTCAATTCACAGGAGCTTTGAGCAGGCGAATTGTGGGCCTGGGTCCTGGCTTTACCCCAGCCAGCCCAGGGCCCAGGGCTGCCAGCTCCTCCTACTAGGCTTCAGCTTCTGCCAGTGGGAGAGTGAGGGAGTTGGTGAAACTGATTTCCAAGGTCTCTTTCACCTATAAATTTCTATAATTCTGTGTTTTGACAAGTGTTTTCGATTTGTCCTCATTAATGCAGAGATTCAATTAACCAGGACATTAAATTCCCTGAGCATTCTGGTTAATTGGATCTTTACTAAAATAGCCCCAAATTTTATTGACTGCATTAAAAAGAAAAACAAAGTATTTTTTGCATTATTTTACATCTGTGGGGAATGTAAGAGCATTTACCTGTAACAGCTAGAGGTTTGGCTAGAAGTTATTGCTTAAAGCAGAATTTTCAAACATTTTTGACAGTAATCCATGGTTAAAAAAAATAAAGCTTTACGTCACACACACAGTAATAAAAGTTTTGCAAAACGATACTGAATCTTACCGTATGATGCAGTGTGATATTTTCTATTCTATTCAGAAATGCTAGTCAACACACTAATTAATTTCATGACCCCCAATTTGAAAAGCTCAGCCTTAAGGTTCTAGAGGCCTCTCCCCGCCCCTCATGGAGCTTTTTGGGTGTCTGCTGGTAACAAAACACCCAAGTCCTGGGGCTGTCATTTTGATAGCTGTCCCACAACACTGACATCAAGGGTGACTGTTTTCACATTCTAATTCGCACCATTTGAGTCATCTTTGGCATTTCCTGAGAAGTGAACCTAGGCAGCACAGTGGCGAGAAAAGAACGCGGGACCAGACATGAGAATTTCTGACTTCCAATCAAGGTTCTGTTACTACCTGGCTGTGTGATCTTGGATAACTCATTTAACCTCTCGGAGCCTTGACTACCTTCAAACATGAGACAGCCTGCGCTAACTACCCACAGGGTGAGAGTGGAAAGTGATAAAACACTTCAAAAAGTAGAAAGTATGATAAAAATAGAATATTGTTAATAATAGTCTCTTGGCTCTTAAGTGAGAACTTTTTTTTTTATAATTTTATTTACTTTTCCCCCAAAGCCCCAGTAGATAGTTGTGTGTCATAGCTGCACACCTTTCTAGTTGCTGTATGTGGGACGCGGCCTCAGCATGGCCGGAGAAGCCGTGCGTCAGTGCCCACCTGGGATCCGAACCCGGACCGCCAGCAGCAGAGTGCGCGCACTTAACCACTAAGCCGCGGGGCCAGCCCTTAAGTGAGAATTTTAAGTGTATATCTGAAATAGATTAAAAATCAGGTGAAGCTGGGTTTTTTGGTTAAGATTTGAGGAGCTAGTGTATAACGTTGCATTGCATATTGAGATAATAGTACTATTACTCTTCATGAGGTTTATTTTCTTCTCATGCTAATTTCTCTATGTCCTTGTTATATCTTAGATTCCTTTCGTCTTTCCCTCCCCCCCTTCCTTCCTGTCTTTAGATTGTGAGAGATTATTATCTCATAAACCTAATTCCTTCTTTCCTCAAAAAAGAATATCAAGAAGGGCATCTGCATTATGATTCTTTTACAAAGACCAAACTTGAGGTATTAAACCTAGTGTGTGACTGGGAATAAGAAAGCGAGCAGGTGGCTCATTGATCAGCACATGGACCCTCCCGGCCTCCCTGTTGTGGGCAAGGTCCTTTGCGCCTTGACTCTGTGCTCAGGCAGAAGGGGACAGATTTCTAACAGACACTGCCTGTAATCTCCACCCTGTTATGACCAGACGTTTCATGATCAGAGAGGATCCTCCTCATGGAGGGCTGTCAAAGTTTCTGCTAACTGAACCAATTAAAATAATCCACAGTGATTCCTTCCTTTCCAGTGAGTAAGAAAGGAGCAGGCAGATGAAGTAGAATTTCAGATTTTTTTTATATCCCCACAAATTACACTTATTCCATGATGTAAAAAATCTGGTGTGGCAGAATGTTAAAGATACTCTTGGTCTTAGCAAGGCCCCCAGGTGAACGAGGAGTATCATATACTGTTATATCCTAAAGAGAGATGCTAAGACTTGCTAAAAGATATCTTCAAAAATCCTAGTCTAGCATCCACCTTCATCCCATATACAGAAGAAGGAGAAAGTGACAGAGAGATGGATAAGAACTGTTGGCCCAGTGGGTAGTGTGCTGAGTGCTTCTCCTTCTCTCCCATGTCACCCAAGCCAAGTGAAGAGGATTCGGGAAAACCATTAACACAGAAGAGGGTACCACTATAAGGGGAAACTGACATCTCCAGCTGCTCTTCTCCTGCAGCTCGACTGAGATGTGGCAAGGGGCTGCTACTGGAGAGACCTTGAAAAAGTTCTTGGGGGCAGCTTGCAATTCCGGAGTATGGTGGACACCAATGGAAGAGGATCTGGCTTGAGCTGCCTTGAAAGGTACAGCCCAAGAAGATGACCTATAAGGACAAGGTGACTCCAACAGAAAGAGATTCTGTCAGTGTGCCTTTGGCGGAGGAGTGAAGAGGGACTGGAGAGTAAATCAAAGGGCAAGGTCTCTGAAGAACCCACAGAGCTCTTTCTCTGAGAAAGACCCAGCATTTGGGCACTCGCCACACAGAGCTCACCAAGCGCAGATTAGAACAGCATCAGCTAAATAAGACCTTTTGGCCCACTTATCTCTCCCTCCACCCAAAACCCCCTCCACACTACCCTGGAGAAGGCAGAGACGTTATGGTGAGTGGGGGGAGTGGAGTAAGAGAAAGGTACAAAAAGAATGCAGAGCAACCATAGTCTCCTCCTCTACTGCTGGTCTGCAGAGTTTGAGGTTCAGGACGGAGCTGGAGATAGGGTATGCTTTAAACTGAATGTGAGATGGAAGTTTTGGTTTAGGTTTGACTGTGCTCTTTCAATATCTGAAAATAAGACAATTACTTAATTGTGAAAATGACTGGAAAACTAATAGATTTGCTTGAGCTGTCATTCAGGGCTGGGAAAGGGGTTCACAGAGAGGGTTTAAAAGACCATAGTGAGAAGGAATGAAGTTGTTTTCTCCTTGTACCCTAAGGAGCCTAGCTCATCTAATAAATCAGTTACAACACGTATTTAGTATCTTTTCTTCCTAGTCAAATTGTCTGTAAGGCTCATTATAAAGCCTTCCAGTCCACATGGAGTCTTCTCAACCCTTCCAGTCCTCACGGAGCCTGAACCCTTTTAACTTGTATGGCCTGCAGGCTGGGGCTGTATGACATATTGCAGCTTTAGTTACACTTGGCCTGGTTCATGTGTGTGAGACCTGCCTCTCTGGCATGAAGGTGGCCACCATGCCAAACTCATTCACAGCAGTAGGACATGTGGTAATAGAAAGACACTGAGAATCAGGTGTGCGAGGACCAGATTCTAGTCCCAGCTTCAAAACTAACTAGGTGACTTTAGGTAAGTTAACCTCTCTGGACCCCAGTTTTCTACTCACAGAGTTGGGAGGTCACGTCAACTCCAGCTTTGAAATTCCATTTGATATTTTAAGAATTTCCTTCATTTTGTCTAGCTTAAATTTTGAGCACCTAGAGGATAAAAATTAATACCAAGTCCCACAATATTTATACCTAATATGTACCAGGTATTTTCACAGATGTCAACATATGAATCCTCAAGCACATACTATTATCCCCAATTTAAGGTCATACTGAAGGCCATGGAGTATAAGATTGTTGCTCATTGTCATTTAATTAATGAGAGACACACTGTGGTTTGAATCCAGGTCTTCTGATTCCAAGCCTAGCGCTGTTTCTATTAACCTTCAGCTTTTGTTAACTGTGACTTATTTAATAGTGTTCTCAGTCTGGGCTTGAAGCTGACAGTAAGGAAATGGGTCTTATTCTTCCTCAACTCCTACAAAACATGTCCTCTCAGATACATGCTTGTCTTTTCTTTTCTTTTTTTGCTGGAGAGAGTCACCCTGAGCTAATGTCTGTATGTCTGTTGCCAATTTTCCTCCCTCTTTTTTTTTTTCCCCTCCCCGAAGCCCCAGTACATAGTTGTATATTCTAGTTGTAAGTCCTTCTAGATCTTCTATGTGAGCCACTGCCACAGCATGGCTACTGACAGACAAGTGGCATGGTTCTGCGCCCAGCAACCAAACTGGGCCGCTGAAGTGGAGTGCGCCAAACTTGAACCGCTAGGCCATCAGGGCTGGCTCTCGCGTTTTCTTTTGGTTAAGGGAGAAGAAGGAGGAATGAAAATAATGTGGTATGCTCTCAAGTGGGAGTTGGGAACTAAAACTCCCCATAGAAGTAGAATTTCCCTTCCAACTTCTATCTTCCAGCTTTGACGTCATTCATTCCCCCCCTCCCCGGGATGACAAGTCTTGAGCCAATAAATATTCAATAAATATCATTCATTCATCAATATTAATTAGCAGTACTCCTTGAGCTCAGTACTATGTACCAGGCACTGTAGCCATGGGATTGCTTGCAGGCTGGAGCATGAGAGAAGCAGAAAGGAAAAAAATAAAAACATTAAAATGGGAGATTTCGCCCACTCTCTGATCATTAGGAGTTCCCTTTTCTGTTGTGAGCCGGAACTTGAATACTTCCTAGAGCACTTCCCCTGGAGTTCTCACAGTCCGTGCCCCACCATCCACTTCTGGGTTGTGAGCTGCTTTGAGTTCAGGCAGGGAGATATTGGAGGAAAACTAACGACAAACTCCCCACCAGTTTGGTGGTGATTTGAATTCTGGTCTTTTCCCCAGTTTACCTGCTACTGTCTACTTTTTAGAGTTCTCAACTACCTGCCTGATACATTCAGTGAGAGAGGCAGAGTTGTGCCAACCTGAGTTAGGAGAGAGGGGCTTTCATATTCCCCTACTCCCATTCATTGGCTAAAGGCCATAGGGTGGGGGGTTAAATTGCCAGCCACTTTCAGCTATTCTGGTTGCGGGGTTTCAGTAGCCAAAAAGCAGCCTCTAAAACAGAGAGAAAGCACCCTGAAAGGAGAGCAAGAACCCATCAAAAGAGATCTGAGAGAATCTGGGAGGAGAACCACGATTATCTACTACAGGGGCATGCCCGAGTTGGGCAGATCCTAACACATGCTGTAACCATGTGACCCAAGAACACTTGGGATGTGCCCCTAGGAGTGGGGTGGGGCGGCCTGCTGCTCTGTTCTATCCCTTCCAGGCACCACAATAGTGACTGTAATCCTGCTTGGAGTCCACCTTTAGGCTGAACAGGGACAGAGGAAATGCCCGAAGGGCTTTCGATTTCCGCGGTTAACGCTTTAAAAGCCCCTTCTGGCTTTTAAAGTAATTATTTCTAGATTGTAGAATGTTCCTTGGGAGACTTTTGCCATTTCTTAGAGCCCTTCGCTTAATGCTTCTTCCCATCTCCTTTTATCAAGCATGTCTCCAGCTGTCCCAGCTGCTGTCAAAAATTCTTGGAGTTGTGCTGTCTAGCAGTCCCCCCTCGCTCCCACATATACGTGGGTTATATTTGGATGTGGGAAAATAGTCTTCCCGGTGGTATCACATAGCACTCCGCATGATGTACCACAGTGGAAACCTTGGATAAAGAGGCCTCGGCAGGCCTTAGTGAGATCAGAGTTGAGATACGTGTGGTCACGGGTACACTCATCAAAACCATCGAGCTGATACCTGAGCTGTGTTGGGAAAGGTGGGAATGACCCTTACTACGATGTGGTGACCTCAGATCTCCCATTTGCTTGTGACATTTTGTTTGGTTTGGTGTTTGTACCAAAGCTAATCCGAAGGACTGATAATCATTCTTTAAAAACGTCCATAAAAACCAACTTTGCAGTCCAAAAGTCAATCTTGATTCCAGCTTTTGACAGCTTACTAGGGCTAAAGTATGGAGAACTCATTTTCTTTCCAGATGTGGAAACACAATCCCAACCAGCTTGGGCAAAAAGGAGGAGCCAAGGACGGGGCTGAATGACCCTGTGGAAAGGGCAGGATGCAGCCAGGCCCAGGAACCTGGGAATCAGGGACTGAAGTGCTGCCAGATTCTTGTTCCTGCTCATGTTTCTGCTCTTCTTCTCTGTGCCTCCACTTGACTCTTTGTCACTGCAGACCAGCTTCCTCCCACGGTGGTAAAGAGGGTTGCTGACGGCCCTGGTGAATGACATCTTAGATTTTGCATTGGAGATATATTGACTTCCTTTCTTGGTTCCAGGTGAAAAATGCTGGGAAGGACTTTGATTCTCCCAGCTGTGTGTCAGTGCTTCCCCACCCGCTGGGCAAATCAGCTGGGAGGCGGGGTTCATGGAAGCACACTGAAGCTCCTGAGGTGCATGTGTGGGTGGGGAAGGGCAAACCATTTATACATCCATTCGACAGATTTTTATTGAGCAAAACTGAGGGGCCAAAGTCTTCACTCACTAGGGAGAGGTGACCCAAGGGTAGATAGATGAAAGGGAAGAAGAAAGGCAGAGGACACCAAGTGCACCCCAAAGCGCCAGACGTACGAAGAAATGAGGAGCTTGTGCCAGAATGGAAATCAACTACTCCTTCGCAACGGAGTCCTGCTATGGAAAAAATGCCAGTTGAACGACGCGACGTACTTACTAACATCACTACTTTATGTTCTTTTTTTTTTTGTTGCTGAGGAAGACCGGCTCTGAGCTAACATCTACTGCCAATCCTCCTCCTTTTTTTTTTCCCCAAAGCCCCAATAGATAGTTGTATGTCATAGTTGCACATCCTTCTAGTTGCTGTATGTGGGACGCCGCCCCAGCATGGCCGGACAAGTGGTGCGTCGGTGCACGCCCGGGGTCCGAACCCGGGCCACCAGTATCGGAGCGCCCGCACTTAACCGCTAAGCCACGTGACAGCCCCGCCGCTTTCAGTTCTGACCCAAGTTCCTTATCTCGTAGAGCTGTGGCAGTTTGGGCACCAGCAGTGGATTTGCAGACCTCACTCTGAGTAGTTCTGCCCTACAAAATTCTTGCTCATGTTCTAGAGGAGATACATACAAGAATGTTCATAATAGCTTTGTTTATAATGACTAAAAAAGGAAATAATCCAGATGTCCATAAGCAACAGAATAGAGAAGTCTGCTGGTATAATCATACATTGGAATCCTGAAGAGCAGAGAAAATGAATAAACTACAGCTACACACATCAACATGGACGAATTTCAAAAATACTGTTGAACATAAAAGACAAATTGATAAGACTACAATTAGTATGGATTCATTATATGAAGTTCAAAACCCAGCACCATTAAACAATATAGTAGTTAGGGATCAACTACAAATGGATTGAAACTGTAAGGAAAAGCAAGGAGTGAAGAACATGTAGTTAGGTCAGTGGATTGGCACGGGTAGGAGGGGAGAGAGAGACAATTGGGAAGGGGTGGGCACAGAGGGAGCTTCAAGGTATCAGTCATATTTTATTCCTTAAGCTGGGTCGTGTGTGCGTGGATGCTTGGTTTTTATTATCATTCTTAAACTGTATCATAAGTGTTATGTACATTATTTTGTAAGTATGATCTATTTCACAATAAAAAAAAATTTAACCAAAGCCAAAGCACCTTCCATGCCAAAGAAAGGCAGAAGTTAGTGTGGGTAAAGGGTATGGGGCTCAACGTGGTGGCTCAATGGTCTGGAATGGCACCAGGGAGAACGGAGAATGGCAAACTGTCCCCCCTCTCCAGGCCCTGGGCAGCAGCAGCTGGACTGCGGTGTGTCCTGGTGTCCCCAGGACCTCCTGCTCTCATGGACCTCGGACCACAGCTTGCCTCTTCTGTGCCCCTTTCTTCCTGCACCACCAGCCTCAAGATTTAGCCTGTTTTGCTTTCCTTTTCAGAGCAGCCACCACATACTGCATTTCTTCTGCTTTCTCACAGCTGCCTGCTGAATGGGAAGCAATAATCCTAACTTTTCAATTTTTCGACCCCCAACACAAGTGCACTGGCTCATTTGCAGTTAAAAGTGTGAAAGCATTTTGGACAGTGTAGAAATCTTCCCTAATATCACTTCCAAAGTTTGGTCACTCACCATCTGATTACCTTTTTAGGGAAGGTTTATCATTTGCTAGCTGAAGTTTATTTTAAATTCTCTGTGGTTTGCAAACACATTCTTCGTTGACAGCTCTAGTTTGAAATGTTTGGGCTCACTTTGCTCTGGGTAAAACGCGTTGTCAAGTCTTTTTTAAACCCCTCTTCTTGGATGGTTTTTCTTGCCCTGTAATTTGGTGTTCATTAACCTTAGAGTCATAAAAGCGTAGAGTTAGAAGGGACTTTGGAGGGCGCCTGTCCAACTTCTCACCCAGTGGAAGATTTTTCCTAAAACATGCCTGGTCACCAGCCTCTGATAGCTTGCTTTTTAAGGGCATTGCTGTAGGGACAAAGAGTTTCATAGGTTACAAACTCCCTGTAAAATTTTCCATTGATTTTCATTTTGTCTTCGAGATTCAGAAATCAGTGTGAACAATTGAAGTTTGCTAATTGAATTAAAATGAACACGGACTCTTGCAAAACCAGTTCTAGAAGTGCAGCAGGACTTACATAGTCAAAGACTCCTTTAATCTACTTAATATAATCATATCCTGGATTAGGAGGAGCAGAGAGACAACAGAGGAGTTAGGCTCATCCACACACTTGGAAGTAGGGGCAGAGAAGCCAGGGACATTTGGCTAATCACTTGGGACATTTGTGCACTTGTCCCATGTGCACACTTCCCTCTGCCCCTTTGTCTCTGCTTTCTTGCCTACTTAAAGGTACAGAAATGAACGTAGACATTGCCTCACTTCAAAAATGCAACTCACCACTAGCCCTGGCTGAAGGAAGCAGGACTGGTTTGCCATTCCTCCTCCAGCCTCTGCCTTCCCCACCTCCTGGGGCGCTCGCTGGCTGCCTTTTCCCATTAGCCTGGCCCCACCCAGTGTCTGATCCTACCCAGAGACGGTGGGATGTGTATTAACAGCTGCCTTTTCCACCTGTCTCCCCCTTTTGTTCTGCTCTGTTAGAGCTTGGAAGCCATGACCCCAGCTGCTATGATAGTTAAGCGGGTTTGGGCCCTGAGCCTTGCTGGAGCCTCGGTGGCACAGGTCCTTCAGGGTGAGGGAAGAAAGCCAGCATGGGAAAGACCAAAGTTAACCCATCAGAGCAGCAGGGTTGTTCCATGCCTAATCCTCTCTCTCATGGAAGCTGGGGAGAGTTTCTGGGCTAAAGAGTGTAGCTGAAGATGCTTTTCACAAATGGGAGTCAGGAAGCCCAAGCCTGGGTGGGGAGAGAATGATGAAATGTGCTGATCCAGCCTGAATATGCAGTATGCAAGGCCCAGCAGGCAAGGGAAGCTCAGGCAAGGTTTAGTGATGGTTGTGATGAGTCCTGGTTGGGAGGACACGGCCTTGTGGCAGGAGAGGCATAGAACTGGAGAACTGGACCCTTCCCAGCAGGATGTCCCAGTCAGAGTCCGTGCAGGTGGGAGTTGCTGGGGTGAGGAGGCAGGGGACTGGGTTCAGCCTACGGGGTGGGGCAGGCTAGAGCCAGGCAGGATTTCAGGGCCACAACCTGATAGTCTGGGCAGGCCAGTGTGCCCCACAGGCAACCAGAGACAGGAGCCTCCTTTGCAGGCTGTGATCCTGTTGCATGGTGCCTCTCCCGGCACACTGGGCCTGAAGACAGGCATGGAGCTGAGGCACTAACAGACCTGCCAGTCTGTCTAGAGACCGCAAGGGACCTAGGGAGTCTAGGGCTGACTACTTGAACTGCCGGGCTCCAAGTTCCATCAAATCAAATTAATGAATACTTTACTGTGTATTTGTGTTTGAGACAGTTGTAGTAGGAGAAAGACAAAGGGTTGGGTGGCCACCTGGGAGGTGGATTAGGAAATGCCATCTGGACACCATACAGATTATATGGCAGATTTTACAAAACCAAAATACACATCTTGTTTACTCGTTAGTTGATACGGGCACCCGTTTGCATAAGTCATTTGCACAGGGGAAGGGGAGGGGGAAGGCAGGGGAGGGGGAAGAGGAAGAGGGGGGAGAGTTTTGCATAGATACAAGGCAGTGCCATCTCTGACCTTGTCTCTCAGGCCAGGGGGAGGGGGCAGCAGGAAGAGACTGAAGGAGCCGTTTTCACAGGGCCTCAGGGAGACGGAGGCCACAGCTGTCTGCTTTGGTTCCAAAGTAACTCCCAGGGACACTGAGTGGAGGAGGGGCATTGTCCTCACGCCCTTGTGCAGCAAAGCATCTCTCTGAACGTGAGGATAGTGGGGAGTGTATCTCCATGTTAGCCTCCACACCTTTGGCGTAGTAGAAACAGCACCCTTGGCAAGAATACAGGTATATTCCCAGAGGGCAGCCTGAGAGCACAGGAGCCTCCTTCTCGGACTCCGGGAACCTTGGCAGGACTTGAGTGGGGCTGGAAGGCCTGCATCACGTAGGTGGGGGCAGGAGCCAGTGAAGTTCTGGATACACCTGTTGGTTTCACTGGGTTGGTACCCACAGCCCAAGAGACCTGGAAACACTCGAGTGATGGGAGTTAACAAAGTGCTAGACAGAGCAGTAGGGCACTATACTCTTCACCTTCATAACAACCCTGAAAAATTCCACCCTAACCTTTTAATTTCAGAGAACTTTACTGAGTCTGTAATTATCTTGTTTTTCTTCTTTTAGTCCAAGGGTCAGCAAATTTTTTTCTGTAAAGAGCCAGATAATAAATATTCTTGGCTCTGTGGGCCCTATAGTCTCTGTCAAACTGCTCAGCTCTGCCGCTGGAGCACGGAAGCAGCCACAGACACTACATCAACTAATGAATGGGACTGTGTTCCAAGAAAATTTTGCTTGTGGGCATGGTGATTGGAAATTTATATAATTTTTCACAAGTTACAAAATATTCTTCTTTTTTACTTTTGCACCAATTCAAAAATGTAGAAACCATTTTTAACTTGCAGAGTACAAAGACAGACTGTGGCTATGGTTTGCCAATCCCCACGAGGACAGGAACCGCCCATCGTTGTGTCCCTAGTGCCCAGCACAGCGTCTGACATGCAGGTGCCCAGTCGATGTTTGTTGGAGGAGTTAACTTCTCCACGTTCCACACAAGGAAGCCATGGCTCAAGGGGTTCATTGACTCTCTCAGCTGTGGGGCTAGAACACAAACTTGGGTGGTAGTTGGATGGCTGCAGAGTTGGATAGTTGGTAGTTCTTCCAAATCCTGTGCTCCTTCTACCAAATCACAGTTTCAGCCTTTGCAGAAAAGATATTGCTACATGGAAGTTCACAGAGTTTGGGATTGGGAACTTCACTTGAGCAGGGAACCAAGCAACTCCATAGATTCTATAGCATCACCTTTCAACATGGTCGAGCTATGGAAACTTGACTTTTTTTTTTTTTTTTTTTTTTGCTGAGGAACATTTCCCCTGAGCTAACAACTGTGCCAATCTTCCTGTGTTTTGTATGTGGGTCGCTGCCACAGCATGGGTGACAAGTGGTATAGGTCTGCGCCCAGAATCCAAACCAGTGAACCCGGGCCACCGAGGTGGATCGGCAGAACTTTAACCACTCGGCCACAGGGCTGGCTCCTGTGTGTGTATGTGTGTTTTTTTTTTAATCTGGAGATCATGCCATTGCTAGTCTACCTTGGAAGATGGCTGCAAAGAAAGATGTTAGGGACTTTGCAGATATTATAAAGTTGCCATGAGGGCTGAATTATGTGAATATTCTTCAGGTTGGGCATTTTCTTAAAATCAAAATTAGTTGTTTGTTTTTTTCAAACAATAGCTCTATGTGAGCTGGAGGATACATAAGACCTAGAAAAATCCAGTTCCCTGGTGAAAGAAAAACTAGTTCGCCTTCAAAGTTAGCTGAAGTCAGTCTATCTCCACCCCCTTCTCTCTCAACTCCCACACTCTGTTTCAACTTAAGTCTCGGTCTTGATTACTACACTTTTTTTTTTCACTCCTATGACTCACTCCCACCCTCTGTTCTCACTTGGCCTCAAGCCTGCCCTGCTGCTCTGGAAGTGCGGTTAACCACAAACCACCCAGCATTCTAGGATGCAGGTCAGGATGCACGCTCTGCCTCTTGGAATCTGCACCTGTGTTTCTCCACCAGCCACCGGTTCAAGTGGATTCTTATACTGAACGCTCTGGAGGGCTGGGCTGGGGCCTTGGCCACTGGCTGGGCATCACCATGGTGTCTCCCACAGGCCGCTGGGTGCTGTCCTGACAAGCAGCAGCAGAAATGGAGACTGGAGTGAGGAGCTCTCGCCCCCGGAATTCCCACTGTTGCCAGAAGTGCGCTCAGCCCAAGGGTGTGGTGTCTCAGGGGTGGACAGTTGACAGCGCTCCCTGAGGACTCTCCTTCAAAGGCCTCATATCTGATGGGTCTTGTTTGTTCTCATACAAGCAAAGTTAGTATCAACACAAACCATCCTCCCCAATTTTTTATTATAAAAGTAATATACACTCAGTGTGGAAAGTTTGAAAATACTGATAAGCACAATGAAAATAAAATCCACCGGTAGTCAGTGTACTGAGATGACCACTATTAAACATTTTAGAACAGATCCTTGGAGTCATCTTATATTCACAATCTTCTAAACATATTTCATGATATTGCAATGCTGTTTTGTCACCTGATTTGTGTTTTACTTAATACATCATGAGCACATTCCCATGTCATTAAGTATCTTTTTATAGTATGATTTTTTATTGCTATACTGAGTTCTGTGGCGGATGTGGGCACAGTACATTTAATAAATGCTGATTGTCGGACATGGAGTTTGTTTCTGGTTTTTCATGCCAAGGTGAACATCTTTAATTATAAATGTTTTATGCCTCTCTTGCTGCTTCCTTAGGATATATTTCTAGAAGTGGAATTAGGTCAAGGCTCTGCACGTTTTAAAGGCCAGATTGCCTTCCAGAGATGATCCAATTTTTGCTTCTACCAGTACTGCAAAAAGTCCCTGTTCCCCAAACCTTGCCGACATATTATTGGATATGTAATAACTTTTTTTTTTTTTGGTGAGGAAGATCGGCCCTGAGCTAACATCTGCCAATCCTCCTCTTTTTGCTGAGGAAGACTGGCCCTGTGCTAACATCCATGCTCATCTTCCTCCACTTTATATGGGACGCTGCCACAGCATGGCTTGACAAGCGGTGCGTCGGTGCACGCCCAGAATCCGAACCGGCGAACCCTGGGCCATCGCAGTGGAACGCGCGCACTTGCTCCACCGGGCCCACCCCTGTAGCAACTTTTAATTTGATTGGTGGTAAACAGTATTTCCTTACTGTTTTATTTTCTTAGACAGACAACTGATAAGGCTGAATTTTTCTGTGTGTTTTTTAGCCATTTGCGTTTCTTTTGTGATTTACCTTTTGTGAGCATACATAATTCTTTGCTCATTCCTTCCTCAAATGGATTTATTAGGCATATCTTAGGTTCAAATTTTGGCTCTACCAATTGCGAGCTTTGTGACCTTGTGTAAATTACTCCACTGAGCCTCCATTTCATTATTGATGGATTAGAATAATAATTTCCACTGGAAAGACTCGCTATTAGGATTTAATGATATAACATATGTAAAATGATTTCCAGTCTCTGGCACACAGGAGGTGCTCAATAAATGTTTACTTCTTTCCCTTCCCCTACCATGGGGAAGGTGCTGTGAGGAATACAAAAATGTTCAAGATATTTGTCTTTAAGAAACATACAATGCAATAAGGGCAATAAAATAGACCCAAATATTTGACACAGACTTCGTTAAGATGGGTAGAATTTTGACAGAGTGGGAAGAATTCCAGTGAGAGGTGGTGGCAGAGGTAAGAAGGCATCCAGTGTGTTTGCAGAGTGGCAAGTAGATTAAACTGACTCTAGTGGGTGCTTCATAACAGATAAGCCTGGAAATATAGATTAGGGCTTATACTGTGAAGGAACTTTGAAATCCAAGCTTATGAATTTGTATTTTGCTCCTAAGGCGATGGGGAGCTATTGAAAATTTTTGAGTAGTGGAATAATACAATCAAAAGTACATTGAAAAAAAAAGTACATTGAGTGCTAATATGACAGAGACTGGAATTGGGGAAATCAACTGAAAAAATATAATCATGATGAAAGTTATAGCATATATAAAATGCCACGATCAATGCTAAATTCAAGAGATGCTGTGAGACAAGAATTAATAATACCTGGTAAGGAAGTAGTGTGGGAATCAAGGGAGAGGTAGGAGTCAGAGGTGTGTATGAAGCCTAAATTTTATCATTGTTTAAAAACATTTGCTGTCCTTTTCTATGGGTTCCTCCCTTAGGAAGATTATATATCCACCTCATTTATGTCAGATTTCTTTGACCAATGGAATGTGAGTAGAAGTTAGGTGGCCACTTCTTAGAAGTTTTAAGAACCATAGAATGGTCCATTACCTTCTCTCTGGTCCCCCTGCTGATCCACGTGGATATATAAGAAAGTAAAGCTTTGTTATTGTAAACCACTGAGATTTGCGGCTTCTTTGTTATAGCAGATTAATTTAGCCCAAGCTAACTGATCTAGGTACCATGGGGAGAAATAGAAACATTAGGAAAAGGAGGAGTTGTTTGGGGAAAAGGGGATGATTCAGTATGAAACAGAATGATTATGATGTGGCATTTGAATACCTTAATGGGGGTGTCAGACAGGTGACTTATATAATGAAACTGAGGCTTAGTGAGATAATTTGCCCCAGGTCACACAGAAGCTGGAGATAGAGATTTCAAAACCGTGTGCATAAATCTTAAAGCACTGAGAGTGGATGGTCACAAGAGCAAGTATGTAGAGAGGAGGGTGGGGAGCAAGCGGAGGCCAAAGCTGGATCAGTCAGAAAGGTGAGGGGAACCAGGATGGGCAGTGCAAGTCAGAGGGGGCAGACGTGTTAACAGAGGAAAAAATGGGACAGAAGTTTACAGAAACTGAGAAAAGGCCTTGGGATATGGCGATTACAAAGTCATTGGAGACCTTTGAAAAAGTCCTTTTGTAGGGTGATAAGAGTAACAGCCAGAGAGCAGGCAGTTGCGGCAAGACTGAGAGTTGAGAAAGTGAAGGTGCTTTTTTGAGAAGTTTCTTTGTAAATGTGAAAAGTAACTGGAATATGTGGGCAGCAAGGTCAAGTGAAGAGTTTTTAAGATGAACATCTGTGTATGTTTCTTTCTTTCTTTTTTTTTTTTTTGTGAGGAAGATCATCCCTGAGCTAACATCTGTGCCAACCCTCCTCGTGTTTTGCTGAGAAAGACTGGCCCTGAGCTAACATCCGGCTGATCTTCTTTCGGCTTTATGTGGGGCGCTGCCACAGCATGGCCTGACAAGCGGTGCATTGGTGCACACCCAGGATCCAAACCGGGGCCACCAGCTACGCCACGGGGCCGGCCCCTGTGTACATTTCTTGGCAATGGGGAAAGAATGAGGAATATGTGAGAAACTGAAGACACTGGAGAGCCCTTGAGGATCATTGGCCCGACAGTGATGGCCAGATGCAAGCAGGTGGGGAGGGCAGCAGGAATCCCGGGGATGACGTGGCCTGGAGGCTGGGGAGACTCTGCTTCTGGGAGCAAGAAGGGAAGGAGGCTGCTTAGGAGGCGAGAGAGATGTTGGAGAGGAGAGGAGACAAGCAGTGTGCCTAATGGCGTTGACTTTCCTGGCAAAGTTGGAGGGGAGGCAGGGTGGGAGAGCAGGAAAGACTGGGGCTTAGGAAAGCTGGAGAAGATGCAGGAAACTGTCATGGGCAGCAGCCTTGGATCCAACAAGAGATAAACAGGGTTGTGGGGCAGAATTGAGTACTTGTCTGAAATGGGCATGCACATGTAGGTTCTGTGGTTTTCTCTGGCTGTCCTCTTCAGTCTGGGAGCAGAGACTAGAGAATAAGTGTGTGTGGCGATGGGTGGGGGGAGTCCCAGATAGGACATTAGCATAGGACAAGAGTAAGGGACAAGGGAGTCTAGGCATTAGGGCAGAGTGAAGTGACTGTCCATGGCACTGGTATCCCACAAGGATTTGAGCGAGGCCACAGGGGGCTAACAGAATGGAGACACTGGGCGGCCAGCTGTGATTGGAAGAGTAGCAATGAGATAAGTCCTTGGTGGTCTGGGGCTGCTGTGGAAAAGAGAAATTTCTGAAGTTCCCCAAGGTTGAGGACACTGGGTTCAGAGATGAGTTTGATAACTGCTAAAAACCTCTGAGAACAATGAACCCTGGTAGGCCTGAGAGAAAAGTGTGAACACGAGTAGGAGTTCTCTCAGCAGGGGTTATTTGAATAAAGAACATAGAGCGGATACACAGCATACAAATGAGAAACAAAGAGAGAGAGGCTAGTGACCTTCTAGAAGAGTCCCTAGAAATGTAAAGAAAGCTTGTCTCCCTCCCTTCTCATGTGGGTGAGTGAGGGGGGCAGGTTTAAGGTAGTGATATTTTTCTTTTCTTTTTTTTTTTCCAATTTCAAGTTTGTTTCTGAGTAGGTAATGTATTCATATAGACAGACATTCAAAAAATACAAGAGAGGGCACAATGAAAACTCCTTCCACCCTTGCTCCCAGCCACCAAGGTCCCCCTTCCCTGGAGGCAATCATATTAACAGTTTTCCTGTATCTCAGAAGAGCCTGGACTAGCAGGACTAACAGCAAAATAATCACCTGGGAACTTGTTAGAAATGCAAATTCTCAGGGCCCACTCCAAATTTACAGAAGAAGAAACTTTGGGGGCGGGGCCCAGAAATCTGTTTTAACAAGCCCTCCTGGTGATTCTGGTGCATGCTGAAATTTGAGAACCACTGCCCTAGATATTCTATGCATATGTATACAAATACATATCAATTTCCTCCTCTTTTTTACATAAATGTTCTACATTAATATTTTTGGAGATCACGGACCCCTTTAAAATATTTTTAACGCTATGTACAATGATTAAAATTTTGCAAATATTTTCAGGGAGTTCACAGCCCTCTTTGAGGATCAAATTCACATAAATACAATAAACTATTGTAAAGTATACAATTCAGTGGCATTTATTGCATTCACAATGTTGTACAACCACCACCTCTGTCTAAGTGTGAAGGGAACTTTGCCCACTTTGGAGTCAAGGTTCCTTGAGAAGAGTTCTTGGGACAGCCAAGGGTGAAGTATGATGCCAGGGGCCAGAGAGGAGTGGAATGAAGCAAGTGAGAGCAGAGTGGGTATCAGGTGGCAGGGGGTGGTAAGGTGGTCAGGGAATCAGGGGTGATGGAAGCTCAAAGGAGATGCACACTGGAGGCTGGAGTGGTGAGGGCCGAGACAAATAGCTGCTGGAACTCGTGGATAGGTGGGGAGAAGGACCAGGTTTCCTGAGGGTCAAGCATACAGGGAGCAGCACATGTGCACAACACACCCTTGCCGAGTTGGTCCAGCCTTGCTCCAGGCTACTCAATTGGCAAGTTGGTGTGGCAGCCATCTTTTCCTTACAGGATGCACTTTCAAGCAGGAAGAAAAGGATTAGAAAGGGGATGTTTTCTCTTATGCAGGAGGAATAGCTTTCCCAGAAGCCCTTGGCACACTTCTTACATCTCATTAGCCAGAGCTGGGTCCCATGCTTACCCTTAGACCACTCACTCCTAGAGGGGAAAGGGATTATCATGATTGGCTTAGACTAATCACCATTCACTCCCGAGGCTCAGCCTATTGTCACCTGGACAGAGTTCTGTTAGCAAGGGAGAAGGGGAAAATGGTTGTTGGGTGGATAACTACCAGCATCTATTGCAGACTTCTGGGTCCCTTCCAGTGGGCTGAGGGGAGATGGAAGGAAGAACAAGGATAAGGATGGCATTATAAAGTAAGTGGAACATACAGCCCTTTCAGGAATTTATCACCTAACAGGGAAGATGGGACCAAAAAGGAAATATACATGAGGACATAGATAATAAAGAATAGGAAAGCAGAGGCAACGAGTAGGAGAAGGCAGTGGAGTCAGTGGGGCCTGGGAGTTTGAATACCTAATCTGATGTTTATTGAGCTCTGTGACCTTGGACAAGTCTGTTAACCTCTCTGTGTCCATCTTCTCCTGTGAAAATGGGATTGTATGATTTCACCCTTAGAAATTAACGTTGGAGTAAGGTGCTAGTAAGAGGGTATTTAGTTGGGAGACCTAAGTATATCAATGAGGTAGACATTTGTCATAGTTTGTTGATCATTCGGAATTTGAGGAGTGCCCGACCCCATCTTCTGAGGACACACCTCCCACAGGAAAAGATTCATACTTGCTTTCCCAGCCTCCCTTGCTGCCAGGGAGCCAGCATTTGAGCCAGGCTCAGCGAGTCAGACACACCCGCAGATTCTGAAATTGATTATGGAAGGAGTAAATGCTATGTGAACCCAATTCAAATGAGAGTGGCAGCAGCCCCGTCCACTTTCTAGGTAGTGTAGACAAGGTTCCCAGAGCAGCATCCAGTGCCCCATGCTGGGGATGTTGATGGGGGTGAGCTGTAGTGTCTGAACCCAGGAGCAGCAAAAATGCTGTCTCCTTGGGACCACTTTTGTGGTATAATTTTGATACCAGCTCAAAACAAGGTTTCTGTGAAAAATGTTGTTGGAACTTTGATAGGGACTGCATTGAATCTATAGATGGCTTTAGGAAGTATGGACATCTTAACTATGTTAATTCTTCCAATCCAAGAGCACGGAATATCTTTCCATTTCTTTGTGTCTTCTTCAATTTCTTTCAGAAATGTTTTATAGTTTTCGGTGTACAGATCTTTCACCTCTTTGGTTAAGTTTATTCCTAGGTATTTTATTCTTTTTGTTGCAATTGTAAATGGGATGGTATTCTTAATTTCTCTTTCTGCTACTTCGTTGTTAGTGTACAGAAATGCAACTGATTTTTGTATGTTGATTTTGTATCCTGCAACTTTACCATATTCGTTTATTGCTTCTAAAAGTTTTCTGGTGGATTCTTTGGGGTTTTCTATATATAAAATCATGTCATCTGCAAATAGTGACAGTTTCACTTCTTCCTTTCCAATTTGGATCCCTTTTATTTCTTTCTCTTGCCTGATTGCTCTGGCTAGGACTTCCAGTACTATGTTAAATTGGAGTGGTAACAGTGGGCATCCTTGTCTGGTTCCTGTTCTTAGAGGGATGGCTTTCAGTTTTTCACCATTGAGGATGATATTAGCTGTGGGTTTCTCATATATGGTCTTTATTATGTTGAGGTACTTTCCTTCTATACCCATTTTACTCAGAGTTTTTATCATAAATGGATGCTGTATCTTGTCAAATGCTTTCTCTGCATCTATTGAGATGATCATGTGATTTTTATTCTTCATTTTATTAATGTGGTGTATTACGTTGATTGATTTGCGAATGTTAAACCATCCCTGCATCCCTGGAATAAATCCCACTTGATCATGGTGTATAATCTTTTTAACGTATTGTTGTATGCGATTTGCTAGTATTTTATTGAGGATTTTTGCATCGATGTTCATCAGTGATATTGGCCTGTAATTTTCTTTTTTTTGTGTTGTCCTTGTCTGGTTTTGGTATCAGGGTAATTCAAAACAAGGTTGACATGAGGGAAGCCATATTGTAGAAAAGAAACGATATTGTAACTTTGAATGACCTCTGACCAACTAACCCCAGACATGCTCTGTGGATTTTATGGCCCCTCCCAGCTGCTATAAGTTGATAACTTTGTTCTCTTGAGTTCCTTAAGAATGTGATGACCCCTGGGCAGAGAGTCTATGCTGATAGCCGTCATCAGGGACAACTAAAAGATCAGGGTACAGGGCGTTGCTCCAGTCTCTGATGCATACTGATAAAACAAGACTATCAGGAACTAAGACAAGATGTCTGCCTCCACCCGGATATCAGACGGATGCCCCACCCGGAGACCATCCCATATAACTGGCCTGTAGTCTTTGTTCTGTAAGATGGTTCTTTTGGACATTAGTTGGCCATCTTCTCTCTTGCTAGCAAGCTGTAAGAAAAAGTCCTTTTTCTCCTACCTCCTTGCCTCTTGACTATCGGCATGTTTTGCAGCAGGCAGAAGACCCCCCTTGGGTGGTAATAATTTGGGGTATTATTCTAGCTGCTTCTCGGCCTGTTTCTCTAGCCCTTCCAGAGACTCTGTGAACAACCTAACATTCTCCAATAAATATCTTTTCTATGTAAATTAGCCAGTTTGGATTTCTGTCGCTCAACTAAGAACCATGACTTCTTGAGCCATCTCTCCCAATGAGAACAAAAAAGTGGGGCACCAGGGGCCTGCCCGGTGGCACAAGCGGTTAAGAGCACACCCTCCGCTGCGGCGGCCCAGGGTTCACGGGTTCGGATCCCGGGCGTGCACCGACGCACTGCTTGTCAAGCCATGCTGTGGCAGCATCCCATATAAAGTAGAGGAAGATGGGCATGGATGTTAGCCCAGGGCCAGTCTTCCTCAGCAAAAAAAAAGAGGAGGATTGGCAGATGTTAGCACAGGGCTGATCTCCTCACACACACACACACAAACAGTGGGGCAACAGACATTTTCCAGGGAGATAAAGCTTCAGGCCAAGACTGACTTCCTTCTGTAGACTTCTTGACAGAAGCAAGTCCAAGAAGGAGAAAGAAAGAGAAGGAGGAGACCAGGAGCTGGCTCTTTTACCAATTTGGACTTAACAAAGAAACAGAAGAAAAGAAAACACACCACATATTCTGAGACTTTTAACCAGGCAGAATGACTCCACCCACTATCACAGTGGCCATTAAAACACCTTCTGAGAGAGCAACACTCTGCTGAGGGCAGAGAGCCAACCTATCCCTGAGGAGGACACTTGGGTTCCCTCAGAGGCCAACATTCACTTGCAGGGTTGGCTTCGAGGCTGTAATCAATGCAAAGAAAGCACTTGGCTGTCAGAAGGACCTGATTCAAAAAACATGTTAATCGAGTTCCTACTATGTGCCACACACTGTTCTAGGTACCAGGAATACAGTGAATAAGATAGACAAAAATCCCTGCCTTCTTGGAGCTTACAATCTAGTGGAAGAAGATGGTAAACACATAAATAAAAAGTAAATTATGTCAACGATAATAAGTTCTGTGGAGAAAAATAAAAGCAGGGGTATGAGCTAGGGAATACTGGGGCGGTGGCGGGAGTAGGTTGCACTTTTAATTAGCATATCCAAGAAGGCCTCACTAAGAGGGTGAACATGAAGGAAGTGAGGGACTTGATGAAGGGGTTAGATTATTATCACCAGGAAGTTTACCAGGGCTGTACTTTCCAACCCTTCCCTTCCTCCCCACTGGAAACACCTGTCAGACACAAGCCTAATTGTGGGGACGGTAGCTGAAATATTTGAAGGGAAACTCTGGGCCATGTGGGTGCCTCGTGTTCTGGTGGGTGAAGGTTAAGAGCTTCCTGGGTGACCTGGGCCACCAAGCTGGATGGGGTCAGCTGGGCAGGGCTTCCCAGAGGACATGACTTTTAAAAATGGAAATGGCAACCACCCTGTCGTGCCCACTGGGTAGGCAAAGCCTTGTTTACAGGCTTTGAGGCTTTACTGAAGACAGAGACCCTCCCCATGAGAGGGGAAGTCCCATCATTGCATCAGAGTCTTTCTCCCCCAAGCAATACATCTATAGATGGCCTTGAGGAACCTTTCCTAGTTTTATTGCTCTGTTAAAACAAATACAAACAAATAAAGCCCTACTTTGGATTCTCCACCTGGAATTCTGATTCCCTCAGAGTCATTACAAGCCAGGCTGGGCCTTTTGGTTCCTTTTGAACCAGACTCCTCTTTTTATTACAAGAACCCTGGCCTATAATAACCCACTTATATTCATCCACAACTTGCCTTCCCCAAGCTCTCATTATCACTATGATTCCTAAGAGACCAGAAGGGAGAAGCATAGTAGACATTCCCTGGAATGCCGATGAAAGGGGATAAAGAGAACTCCTAGGTTATTTAGCCCTTGCAGATTTTTATTACTGACGAACTCTGTGCCTTAGAAACTCTATATCATGGTTTTTTGTTATTATCAGGAGTGATGCTTTATACACACCACTGTGCCCAGGGACATGATCTGACCTATAGTATAATGAATCCAAAGTACCAAGCAGTGATTTATAACAAGATTGTAAGTATCTTCTCTCATTATCCAAGAGGAACCTTCCCTAGGAGTACATATTCTCCTCAGAGTCTGTGGCGGGGGCCAGAAAGAAATCCAGGGGAAGGATATACCCTTGGATATGGCTTTTACTACATTCCAGAGACTTCTTTAATGTCTTCCCAGCCAAAGTTTCCAATTTCTTTGCCTTGCACATGATTATTGCTTTGTAGCTTTTGAGAACCTTTTGAGAGGAACAGAAATTGAGATGCAAATTGGTGTGATGTATCTTTTTTGCTTTGAAAATTCTCATAATGCGATCTAACCTAGTCATGCAAAGCTGCAAGATCTAAAGACTTTGGATTTAATGCCTTAAAAGAAATAGCTGGTGGGTAGGGGAAAATGTTAGTAAATATTAAACCCATGTCTCCCCAGTCTGAGACTAAATTTCCTGGGTACTGATACCCATGAGCATCAGAAGTCATATTTGACTAGTCATTTGAAAAAATATCCATGCATCCATGCACAAATATTTATTGACTGTCTACTAATGTAGAAAGACTCTGTTGACCCTCAGATCATAATCTGTGTCGTCAATGAGCTTTATATTTTGAGGGGAGCAGCAGGCAGACAACCAAGAAGCAATGAAGTAAGGGCTAAATAGAGGGGAAAGAGATGTGGGGATTTTGATAGGCAGAACCGTTGCTTTCTCAATCTTCCTGGTCAATAGATAAGGGCTGTCAAAGGGACGTTATTCTCCTTCCATCCTAGACCAACAGCACATTAGTGGGCCATTTGTTGAGCACCAATTATGTGCCACCCATGTGCTACACTCTTTACATGTGCGCTCTAATTTAATGGTCACATCGATTCTATGAAGTAGGTACTGTTGTTAACTTTATTTTACAGGTGAGGAAACTGAGACTCAGAGAATTTAAGTAACTCGCCCAGGATCACATTGTCAGTAGTAGCAGAAGTGATATTTATAATCCAAGACGTAGTTCTGAGGATTAGCACTTGGTGGCCTAATTTTTTATTATTGCAAACACAATGAACAGCCATGGAGAACAATCTGTAGTTCAGACACTACTGATGAATGGCTATTGTTGTTTTCTGGAACTACCCAGAACGGGTGCCCCAAGCCAGGGGCTGAGGACCTGAGAACCGGAACCAACTGCAAAGGAAGGGAGTGAAAATGCTTATTTATTACTTTTTATCTGAATATAATGACTCTTTAGTCTTTTATGTTTGCTCCAACCTTTCTGCGTCCCGTGGGGGAAAGAGAAAATGAGCTGTTCTGCAATAATTCCTCCAGTTCTTCAGACTCTGGCAGCATAAGAAAAATATTAAGAAGCAGAGACCACACCTTCCCCACATTGAGCTCGGTGGAATGTGAATTCAGCTGCCTGCTTCATTCTCTTAAAGGCACAGCTGCAGGATAGCTTCAGCTGCATCGGTTTGGAAACCCTCAAAAGTGGGCCAAGACTCTCAGGCTGGTTTTAGCACAGTTGTTATTCCTAATCCCTTCTACGGGGAGCGGGCAGGTCATGAAGACTACAGTTGTAGGCTTTGGATAGATGAACAAACCAAGATGGCAGCACTGCCAATTACAGGTGGAATGCATGGGGTGACTTGGCCTTCCCTGTCTCCTGGTCCCTCCTCTTGTACACCTTCTTTCCCAGGCTCAAAGACGTGTATTGCGCTAGGAGGAAAATTGCAACAGAGTTTGGCTGACTTGTCACTGGGGCAACACCTACAAGACTAACGGCAGTGAAGGTGGGAAAGTGCCTAGAAAAATCTGATGATGTAAGCAATTTGAGAACTTCCAGTTAAACCTGTCTCACAGGGCCAATGTCACACTTTATGGTCAGTCCTTCACTCTCAGCAGAGAAAAGGACCTTCTGGTTTGCTATTTCCTCTCTCTAGTCTTACTCTTTTTATCTTCCCAGTGCCTAGCAAAGTGCCTGGCACATAATGGGTGTTTAGTTAATGCCAAATCAATCCAAAAAGAGTCACTTAGGGGGAAGCTTCAAGGCCATTTGGAAAATGGCTCTTCTGTTTGAAGGACCATGCCCTAAAAAACAGAGGAACTGGTGCTTGGATCCACCCAAAACCCTACCCTGGGGGCAGTCCCCAAGAGAGGCTTTAGGTAGACTCTGTTCTGAGGCCGGAGTCTGGTAGGAAAATTCTACAGCTAGATCTGGAGAGATGGAGGTAAGAACCTCTTTCTAAAATCAGAGTGCAAGAAGTAAAATCTGGAGAGATGGCTGATGCTTTTCACTGAAAATTCAAATGGTCTATATTGAGGACCCAATTCAGTAATGCTGGAGGTCAAACTTAAGATCTAGGGCAGAAGGAATCTGGCCTTAAAGAATGGTATCAGATAGGGCAGCCTGACGGAGAACAAATTCTGGAGGCTTCCAAGTGTTGGGGAAGGGAGAATTTCCTCCCCTTTTCCCCTTCTGGTTCTTATGGCTGGTCAATAATTAAAATGACATAAGGCAGGTTAGCCGGAGAAAATTAAACAATGTTTAATACGTATGCACAGGGAATTCACATAAGCATGAAGAATTCCAAAGACAGGCAAAATGAGGTATATGTATCTTTCTGGACTAAGGAAAAGGAGATAGAGTCCTAAAACTTCAAAGGGGGAGAAGGCAATTTACAGAAAGATGAAAAGAGTTAATATTTGGTAAACAAATGTTTGCTGGGCCATCTACAGACAATGGGACCCGAGAGAGAACTTTGATAAAATGGGCCTTGCTAGGTGCCTTTCTGTCTACCACATGTAGTTCATATTACACTAGAGTTATCTATGGTGAGAGCTCCTTCCAGGGACAGGACTTCTATCAAATTCTTTTAGGTAATTAGGGGGAAGGTCAAAGGTTCTTCCTGAGTCTTCTGAGCCTTGATTATTTTCAGCTCGAAATAATCTGCATATCAGAGTGGCACATTCTGGGGTGGCCTGCCCTGGACCCTGTCACCAGCATTATCCCAGAGAGAACACATTCACCGATCTGAGCAACGGGTGCTACAGAAACACTTGGGATGCGGATGTTGCCACAATTCCTCTAGGCGATTTAAAGCTGACTGTCTCCCAGGAAGAGAGGCTTTCCTGTCTGGGACTTTCCACCAAATCTCCTTTCCAAGCAAAGCCGCAGTCCTGAAGTGAGACCCTTCAGTCTGGACTTGTCTCAGAGGGATGAAGGTTGGGCCAGCCCCACCTGCCCTGCCCCTGCCCGACCTGTATATCTCCTCCTGAAGCAACTGCATCTCCTGGAGAACAGCCAGGAGCTTCCTGCAGAGCCAAAGCCTCAGGGGGAATTTCCCTGCGTGGTTACACACCCTCAGCTTCCCAGGGAGGAATGCAGCCTGTTTGGAAGGTGTTTCTCCGGCATCAGCTGAGCATCTGGTAAATCTTCCACATACATGTGTGTACAGGAGGGGCTCTTCCCTTCCCTCCTCCTTCCCATCATTCTCTCCATTCCCTCCTCCGCCCCCTCAGACATAGCCTTAACCTGAACATCACAGTTGCCACAGGGGAACAAGTGTGCAGAGAGACTGCTCCGTATAAAATTATTCCTTTTAGTTTCAGCAATGCTGCCCTCAAGGAGGATTCTGACTACTATGCTGACTGGAGTTCTCTTCCTTCTGTTCCCAGGTCAGACTCAAGATTTGGACTTCCTTGCCTGGATGTGTGGTTCAAGGGGAGCTGAAATGACTCTCAAATATATCTCCCTCATGGTAGGGGAGCTGGAGGACACTGCTGAAGCCTCGATTTTTTTCCCTTCAAGTTGCTGCAGCATCTGAAATTCCCATGAATCTTGCAACACTTTAAAAAGATAATCCTGTGGGAGGATTAAGATAGCAACCACTGGTGCATACCTTAAGTATATCAATTAATCAGAAGTTTCTTCATTATACCCGGCTAAGGCTCAAGATTCCTGGAGGAAGAGGTGCTTCCTGAAGATATTAGTTACCTGAGGAGGCCTAGCTCTAGGGAGAATTGCCCAGATGACAAGGATAAGCCTCCCTTTTCCTGGGCAGGGCAGGCCTGTCTCTACCTCCCACCCCCTGCCATAGCTAAAGGGTCCTCTGAGAGAATGTCCTAGAAGCAGTTCTCAAAGTGTGGTTCCCAGCCTCGAGGTGGACTTAGAAAGTCCTCCAGGTGGTCTGCAGACTGGTTCAAATTACATGGGTGTAGTTTCTCTGTATAAGACTCCACCCTCGGGCTCCAAATGACACTGGAGAGTTACATTTAAGGTGCGCTATTCTAGGGGAGGGATTGCAGCAGCAGCATTATTATTATGGAGCATTTCTCTAGATTTCATGAGTTCAGCCTTTGACATTCATTCATTCAATAAGCTTTTATCAAATATCTTTTTTTCTGTGTACTGTGTTAGGACAGAAGACAGAAGAAGAAGATAGTGCTCCTGTCTTTCGAAAGAGCTTATTTACCCTCAGGTGGAAAATGCATGGGTATAACAATACTTACTGACAACATGGAACAATTCTCTCAATTCTGACAGAGAAATGCAAAAATGCTATGGGGACACAACCCACGTCTGCAGGTGCCAACGGCATTTTTCCAGAACAGGTGACTCGTAGCAGAGTTTTGAAGGAAAAACAGTTTACCTTGCAGATGAGAAGGGAGACTTCTCAGGAGGCAAGATGCAGTGACCTACTCTTGACAACATGGAGCATGAACTTGCTGAACTTTACTCCTTCCTTCCTTCATTCAAAAACCAGGTTTTTGAAGGAAGTGGCATTGATTTGAGACCTAAAGGATATATCCTATTTGGACATTTGGAGATGAGGGAGGGCTAGGCATCCTAGGCTGAGGGACGAGCAGAATCAAAGGAAGTGGGGAGTGGGTTGCTCAGCTCAGAGTATATGGAGAGGGATAGGGAGAAGTTAGGTTGGAATCAGACCTTCTCATCCCATGGCCAATCAACCACCTCATCCTATCAACTCCACCTTCTAAGTGCAATGAATCAGAAGCAGAATTCAGGGGCCGGCCCAGCGCATAGCAGTTAAGTGTGCCCGCTTTGCTTCAGTGGCCCAGGGTTCACAGGTTCAGATCCCGGGCGCACACCAACGCACCGCTTGTCAAGCCATGCTGTGGCGGCGTCCCATATAAAGTAGAGGAAGATGGGGCACGGATGTTAGCCCAGGGCCAATCTCCCTCAGAAAAAAGAGGAGGATTGGCATCGGATGTTAGCTCAGGGCTAATCTTCCTCACAAAAAAAAAAAAAAAGAAAGAAAGAAACAGAGCTCAGAATTCAGGTCTTATCTGTCTTCTGGTCTTAGTCCTTGTTGACACCGCCTAGTTCATTCAGACTCTCATCATCTATTTGCCTCCCCTCTCAACTGGTCTCCCTGCCTCTCTGGCTTCTTCCAATTCGTTATCCATACCAGGATTATTTTCCTAAAAGGCAGGTTGTACTTTGTCATTTTTCTGCATGACATATCTCAGTGGTTCACCATCATTTCAGGATAATCTCCAACCCTTAGAATGGCTTATAAGGCCATTTGTGATCCAGCCCCTGCCTACCTCCCTAGCTCTGTATCCATTGCTCCCACCTTGCACCCTGCCTTACATACACCAAACTACAAATACGCTGTGTTGTTTCATGCTTTCAGGCCTTTACACACGCTGTTCCCTCTCCCTGGAAAACCTTTCTGCATCTTGTCCTCTCAGCAAACTCATATTCGTCCTTTAAACATGGACTCAAATATCGCCTCCCTCGACCTTCCTGTACAGAGTTAATCACTGCTATTACTTATTTCTATTGTTACTTATCACTAGATAAGATAAGAAATCACTAGATTTCTACTTATCACTGTGTGGCTGGAATGAGTTCTTCACAGTATGCTCTTCTGCCAGATGCTGAGCAGTTTTAGGGCAAGAACCGAATCTGATTCATGTTCACAGCTCCTGCCCTTAGCGCAGGGCTGGGCTCATTATGGAGCAAAATGGAACAGAGAGCTGAGTCAAGCTAGGCGGGGGGTGTGGGGGCTCTCAGTCCTGCCCGCACATGACCATCACCTGGGGAGCTGTAAAAATACCCACATCCGGGCCCCACCCCAGGCCAATTAAGCCAAGATCTCTGGGGGTGGGGCTGGGCATGGGTTTTTTAAAACTCCTCGGTTGATTCTAATGTGAAGCCAAGCTTGAGAACTACTGGTGAGGCAGTGGGGCAATCTGAGAATCAGGAGACCTGAATCCTCAACTCTGCCCCTGAGTCATTGCACCATCAGTTATTCCTCCGGCCTCATTTTCTCATCTGTAAATTGGGATTCTGAACCAGAAGATTTCTAAGGCCCATCCCACATCACTGACCCGTCTTGAAACGTCCTTAAGCAAACCTAGGTCAGAGCGGGGTAGTGGGCGTCTGGGCTTGGGGGACTGCTTCTGCTCTTTGCATGACAGGTGGGGGAAATGAGCTGCTTTTTGGTCAGTGTTTCCTGTTCTTCCCTCCGCTACGCCTCCTCCTGCCCTTCCTTTCCCACTGGGGCTGGGGATTTTCTGTGAGCCAGCTTCTGGAAGAGGCTGGGAGCAGTTCTGGCAGCAGGCAGGCTCCTTACTCATTTCACTCTGCTGGGATCATGGAGAGCCATGGGCTGAGGCTGCTTTCACGTCACTGGAGATGATTTCTTTCAGGAATGAATGGGCTGCACCTGCCTATTGCATTTTATTTTCAAAATGTCATGCTGCACTTTGAGCGCACATGAAGGAGTACATAATTAAAGCGTTAACAGTCAAAAATGAATATCAGTGGTGCTTCCCTTGTACTTTGCTGACTGATCTGGAGGAGTGGGACTCTGGGTGGGAAACTTCACTGTGTGAAATTCACTGTGTGAAAATCATACCAAGATTCTCCAACACTTAGTCCCTGAGAACAAGAGTGGCCTATTGCAGCCCCTGCAAGCAGTTTCTGTCACCAGCACTCCAATGTGTCCAGATCACAGATGAGACTCTGTCTTAGGGTAATGAGCAAAGACAGAGCCCGTGATGCCTCCATTTTCATTTGAAATAAATCATGTCAGCCTGTTCCCGCAGTCACTATGAATTTGATGTCTTGCAAATAAAAGCAGCTCGAAGTTGAGCAGACACAATCCATTATCCTGCCATCTGTTGTGTCCTGGTTCCCATGTAGGGATAACGAGAAGATAGGGTTTTCTGGGAAGCTTGGCGCTTTGGGTGCTGAGGAAAACACACTGCCTTTAAAAGACATTAAACTGGTGTTCTTGGAGTAAATACCAAGAAATCAGCCTTGGGTCCACAGAGGCCCCAAATTGCTCAGTGTTCCTATTTCTACTATTGTGTACTCTCCATGATGCTTAGGTAGAAGGAACAAAACCACTTTTCCTTTCTCAGTTATCTGCCATTTTTAAGGATTAACAGTTCCTATCCCTGGTTGCATGTTAGAATCCTCTGGGGAGCTTTGGAAATATACTGATGCCGGGACTGCCCCCTCCTTCCAAGATTCTGATTTAAATGATCTAGAGTGGGGTCCAGGCTCCTATAACTTTGAAAAGTTCCTTGGGTGATTCTGATGTGCAGCCACTCGACTAAGCATTTAGAGCTTGGTCTGTCCTTATTTTACAAAAATAATTCACAAGGTTAAATATGCTCTTGTGATTCTTTTTTTCAAATTCAACATTTGTTGTACTGTAGTGGGTAGACACTATGTGGGATACCAAGATGAACATAGCCAGATCTTTGCCTTCCAGAAATTCCAGTTTAGTTTTTTTTTTCTGTATCTTACTAGCATTGGTGTTTGTTATCTGAAAACACCAAAATCTTAAAAAGCAACTAAAACAAAACACAAACCTCCTCGTAGCTATTTGGAAAACTTGCCATAAGTATTAAAATGTGCATACTTTCTGCTCAAGAAATTCCACCTCTAGGCACTTGCACTGAAGACTATTGCCTCTATTGAGACTATTGCCTCTAGGCACTTGTACTATTAGGAGTGTGCACAGCAAGGATGTTTATCAGAACATTGTTTATTCCAGGGAAGTGTTGGAAGTTAGAGGGGATTGTTAAATAAAATAGTAAAATATCCATATCTTCTAGAACACTATGCATCATTAAAAATAATAATGCAGAAGATTTTTAATAGATTAGGGAAAAGCTTCACAATATACTAAGCGAAAAAAATGAGATTCTAGAGCAAGTTCATATTTAAGTAAAAGAACCATTATATACTTACAGGAAAAAAACCTGAAATTGAGACATGCCGAAGCATTAACAGAAGGTATCTGTGGGCTGTGGGACCACAGGCGATTTTACTGTTTGTCTTAGGAAGAAGCTATAAAAGTGGATCTTAGATGGCTAAGTAAGGCTGGCCAATTTTAGGAGTCAGAGAATTCTCCAAGGAGAGTTAAATTCATAACTGTCGATGTACCATAGTCTGGAAGAGCTGGGCTCCCACTCTGAATCACAACCTTCTCTTGCTAGATTGGAGGCGGCCTCACCCTTCTCCCTGCAGTGCCAGAGTATGAGATCATGGGCTGCCTTGCAACATGAAGGAGGATTACTGTGAACAGAATGGCTTCAGGGTCTCAACACAGGAGAGCTTAGGGTGGATGGAAGGGTGGGGAGGCTGGGGGGCCTTATCATTTTTTTTTTTGTGAGGAAGATCAGCCCTGTGCTAACATCTGCCAATCCTCCTCTTTTTTTGCTGAGGAAGACTGGCCCTGGGCTAACATCCACGCCCATCTTCCTCCACTTTATATGGGACTCCGCCACAGCATGGCTAGCCAAGCAGTGCGTCAGTGCGCCCCTGGGGTCCGAACTGGCGAACCCAGGTCGCCGCAGTGGATTGCGCGTGGGGGCCTTATCTTGAGGCTGCTGACACCCTATTCCTTAGACTGTATTCTTTAGATAGATAAAAAGGGAAAAAATTTTTTTTTGCCTATGTCTTTATTCACATTTTATGTAAGATTGTGGAAATATCAATTGACTCTGTTAAAGACTACCCCTATTATTATCATGGTTTGGAGGCCTGGGGAGAACTAAGAGATTGTGTCAGTAAGGGTTCAACCAGGAAATCAGAAATCACCCAGAGGAATTAAATATAGGAAATTGAATGGGGGAATTGGTTATACAGGTGATGGATATGGATAAGACCAAGAAACCAACCACGGTACAAGGAGACAACTGGAAGATTAGCAATAGTTGGATGTCACTCCCAACCTTAGCTTGGAGGGACAATGGAAGGGGGGGGTTCCCAGAGCCCAGAGGCAGGGGTCACCTCAAATACAAAGGTGGCCACTGCTATCAATGCAGCCCAAGACAGTAAAGAGAGTGAGAATTACCCCAGCTTCTCCCTCTCCCTTCCAGTCTTCTGCCAGTGCCTCCCATTGGCCAAACCCAGCTGTCAGTCAGTGACGCAGGAGCCTTCCTGCCATACACAGTAGGGCAGGGGAAGTGGGCGGAATGGAGCTGAGGTCATTCAGGTCAGGACCGTGTAATATAAATGAGCCAAAGACGACCTCTGTGTATTGGCCCCTAGCTGGTTTATTCACTGCAAGCTGGACCTGTTAGCTCAAAAAGCAGCCAGCACCAAACTCAAAATTTTACACATTCAATTATTTTTAAAAAATAGCCCAAACAAGCAGATTTTTAAGCTGTTTAGAGCTGCCTGCTTTGCATACCCCCGTGAAACTTCATCCAGCATCTGAAGGCCATTGATAAGATAGAGCGTTGAGGTTAAAAGACCCCAAGGTGCTAAGGGTATTTGGAGCTCTCTCACCCAGACTCCCCACTGTGCCCATGAAAACCTCCTCTCAGATCCCCACTCCCGATGCCCTCCTCCCCTTCTGGGCGGTGGCCCCCTCACCATAAGTGTCTGGACAATCTTCCCCTCTCATGCAACCCTGTCCAAATGTTGCTCAATAAAGCTGGTATGTTACTGCCTCTGGTGGTCCTATCTTTTTTCCTTGGTCAGCCGCAAATTCCTTGAGCCCTCTACAGACTGGCATAGAGTTTACAGAAGGGAGCTAAATCCCTCTAGCCACCCCTTGGAGTCCCCACTGGTTGCAAAGAATGTGTGACATACTACTACACTAATAGAAAAAAACTTAAATGATAAGGGCATAGCTTTTATTGATTTCATCATTGAATTGAGCTGTATGAATTGCCAGTATTTATCCAGTTTTGACACACAAAAATGGCAATGTCATGCGGTTCTAAGTTATACTTTGGTGTTGACCTCTCTCCATCCCATCAGTCTCTAAAACCTGTTTATATTCCATTCATTCATTTATGGGTCCCATAAATACTTATTGCTCATCTACTTTGTGTGACAGGGTCTTTGCTTACATGCTTCTTGACTAGTCTCCTTTGCAGTACAGGCTACATCTTCTCTTGCCCAGGTGACTGTTGGCAGACTCTAGCATGCCCCCAAATTACCAGAGAGAGATAGCTGAAAATGCAGATTCCTAGGTCTCTCCATTGAATTCAAATTCAGTAGCTCTAAGGTGCAGCTAAAATGATGCTTATTCATTTTAAATAAGCATCCAGGGTGTTCTGAGACAGGCGCTGTGTATACTACCCTTCAAGAAAGGCTACTCTGGTTTGTCTTCCATAGTGCTGCCAGAATGGTCTTTCTAAAATGTAATTCTGTGTCACTCCTCAGCTTAAAATACCATAATGGTCCCCCATTGACTACAAGATGAAGCCTAAATTCCTCAGCTAATAGGAAAGACCCGCCATGATTGGCTCCTGCCCCACTTTTTAGGCTGCTTCACTTCCCCAAGAACACATCCTCCTGCTCTGCTGAATACTCACTGTTCCCCAAACACCCACCTCTGTGCCTGGAAACTTGTCTGTTCTGGTCCCTCACTTTTCAACCACAACGCACCAACTGGCTGCCACCAATAAACAGGAGCCTCAGACTGTTCTAGGTCCCCTCTCTCTTCCTGTTCTGCCAGCTTCTGACCCTTTGACTCTATTGCCAACTGACTTGGACTTTGTCGGCGATGACCTCCCAGCTCTCTAGACGGCTTGGCCAGCACTCCTCTCTGGCTCTCCTCACTCCTTGTTTAGCTTGATGCCCTGGAGGGGCCCACTTTGGCTCCTGGTGAGCAGGGATTCAACAGCACTTGCTCTTCTCTTTCACCTGGAATGCCCTTTCCTCACTTCTCAGCCAGAGGGACTTCTGAAGACTTAGCTTAAAAGCCATGTCCTCAAAGATATCCACTCTAATGTTCCCAGAAAGAATTAGCGACTCCTTTCTCTGGCCTTTCCTGGGACTCTGTGCCCTTATCACATTGTTGGTTTACACATCTACCTCCCCCTTGGGGCCAGGAACTTATCTTAATAGACCTGATGCTATGCCAGGTATTCAGTGAGTGCTTTCTAAATGTTTGTGCAATGAATGAAGGCTTTCTGACTTCCACTCTGCCTCAAGTTTGCATTCTGGGCTCCATATGCTGATTACCTAGGGAATGCTAACCACAAATTGCACCATCAATAACAGAACAAAGTTTAGAAATGTGCAAATCCTAACAAGGCTGTGGTTCCTCCTTACTGGACTGGGTCATTCAAATCTCTTAGGTGAATTTATGGCCTTGTTGCTCATGGTTACCTTATTAATTATTTCATATACTTCACACTTTGACATTCCTGTTCAACTTCACCTGACCTTAGGAATTAGTTCACCTTCTTAGAGTTGTGCACTGAGTGGTATTCTCAGATGATAATTACCGTGAGTCCCTCTGCAACTTGTTAATAACTATAAGCAGGAAGAAGCTTAGCAGTGTTTAATATGTGTATTGTTAAAACCCAATACATAATCCTTACAGATGAATAATGCAACCCTTATTCTCACAGTTAATTTCAGCTTTTTCTTTTTATTACTCATCTCACTAGAGGCTGACCTGTGAAAGCATAGAAATCTGTGTAAGGACAAGTTAGATCTTATCTGAGGGTTGTTTTTTGCTGGCTGTGCTGGGAAGAGCTCATTATAGGAGTTTTGCTTGTGACCTGGTCCCACAGCATGACCTCTAGGGACAGTGCTGGGCCACAGTCAGGCTCCAGTGAACACAGTCAAGTCTAAAAGTGAGGGGTGTGAAATGTACACCCAGGTTGCCACTTGAGATGCAGACCCAAGCATGAGAAAAACACAAGTGATGACCAGCATTATCTTGTAACAGACAATGTTTTGTTTGATATGTAGGAACAAGAACTAACTTTGGCTTAGAGATTGGGATATGAAAGTAACCACGACAATGCCACACTTTTTGTTCTGAGGAAGATTTGCCCTGAGCTAACATCTGTTGCCGATCTTCCTCTATTTTGTATGTGAGTTGCTGCCACAGCATGGCCACTGATAGATGAGTGGTGTAGTTCTGTGCTACACCAGGAACTTAACCTGGGCTGCCAAAGTGGAGAGTGCTGAACTTAACCACTAGTCCACTGGGGCTGGCCCTTGATGATACTTTTTGGCCAAGAATTATAAACTCTGTTTTTAGGCAAGGAAACTAAAATTAGGTATTTTGACCAAGGTTACAAGAAATAGGGTCTTTGCAAGTAGGTTGCTGGCTTTAAAATCCAATTTTTTGTTTTTTGTGAGGAAGATTGGCCCTGAGCTAACACCTCTTTACCAATCTTCCTCTTTTTGCTTGAGGAAGAGTGGCCCTGAGCTAACATCTGTGCCTATCCTCCTCTATTTTTTTTTGTATGTGGGTCACCACCACAGTGTGGCTTGGCGAGTGGTGTAGGTCTGAGCCCAGGAACTTAACCTGGGCCGCCAAAGCGAAGCATGCTGAACTTAATCGCTACACCACCAGGCTGGCCCCTAAAATCCAATATTTTTTTTTTTTTATAATTTTATTTATTTGTTTTTCCCCCCAAAGCCCCAGTAGATAGTTGTATGTCATAGCTGCACATCCTTCTAGTTGCTGTATGTGGGACGCGGCCTCAGCATGGACGGAGAAGCGGTGCGACGGTGCGCGCCCGGGATCCGAAACCGGAGCCGCCAGCAGTGGAGCGTGCGCACTTAACCCCTAAGCCACAGGGCCGGCCCTAAAATCCAATATTTTATACAAAATGCTAGATGCTGTTTCCTGTGGAGCAGCTAGAAGTGCCATTTGGATTGTTGTGGCTAAGGTCATAGGTTGTACGCCCAGCTGGCTCACTTAGCCACATGGAGAAAAGGACTGTATGTTTCATCTTCGTCCCTATCAGTATATGAGATTTTACGAATATGTCATCAGTGTTTCAGGCAATCAAACTTTATCTAACATGTCTTTTACACCAGGCTCTTTCTTTCATGCTGGAAATGTAGTCTTGCCCTCAAGAAACTCAGAATTTAATAGTGAAGACAAACTGTAAATACAGTGTGATAAGGACTTTAATAGAGGCACGCATAGGCATAAATGGAGCCAGGTGAAGCATATGTAATTCAGAATGGAGGTTGAGGTCAGCAAAAGTTTCCATGAAAACACCACTATGTAAAGATACATGCACCCATGTGTTCATTGCAGCATTATTCACAATAGCCAAGCCTTGGAAGCAACCTAAGTGCCCATCAAGGGACGAATGGATAAAGAAGATGTGGTTTATATACACAACGGAGTACTACTCAGCCATAAGAAACAATGAAATCCAGCCATTTGTGACAACATGGATGGACATTGAGGGTATTAAGCTAAGCAAAATAAGTCAGAGGGAGAAGATCAAATACCATATGATCTCACTCATAAGTAGAAGGAAAAAAAGCAACAAACAAACACATAGAGACAGAGATTGGATTGGTGGTTACCAGAGGGGAAGGAGGGAGGGAGGAGGGCGAAAGGGATGATTAGGCACACGTGTGTGGTGATGGATTGTAATTAGCATTTGGGCAGTGAACATGATGTAATCTATGCAGAAATAGAAGTATAATAATGTACACCTGAAATTTATGCAATGTTATTAACCAACGTTACCCCCCCCCCAAAAATAGACCCCACAGAGCTTGCCCCTTCAGCCATATGAGGACACAGAACCAGGAACCAGGAAGCAGGCCTTCGCCAGACTCCAAATGTGCCAGCATCTTGATCTTGGACTTCCCAGGCTTCAGAACTGTGAGAATTAAATGTTTGTTGTTTAAGCCAAAATAAAAAAATTTCCAGGAATCTCCTGAACACACAAATCTTAAAACTATTTAGCTAGGCTAGTTGGATGTAGCCAGGGGAAATACATTGCAAGGGGGAGGGGACAGCTTGGGCAGCCATGCATTGTAGTGAAAGAACATGGCATATCTGGGCTGTAGCAAGTGATCTCGCATGGGATTGCTCAGAGCAGAGAAGGCGAGGCGGGAAATGTAGTCAGGGGTCAAACTGAGAGTGGCCTAGGGGCCCATGACAAAGAGTTCAAGTTTATCCTGACTGTTTTAATGAGCTATGAAGGATTTTATATTGGCGTGGGGGTGTATATTTCATAAAGATTCCTTGGGAAATCGTACGGAGGAGGAACAGTTGGGGAGCAGAAAGCCTGGAAACAGAGCCCTGGATGCCTCAAGGAGTGACAGGAGGGGGGATGTGGAAGACATCAGAAAGGGACATCATTGAAGACCAAATCTATCCAGCGTCATGAAAAGCCTTCTGTGTGCCAGGCACTGTGCTAGGTGCTCTTCGTGCATTATCTCAAATCATTGTCACATCAACACCAGGAGATGAGTACCGACTATCCTCATTTATAGATGGTAAAACTGAGGCTATGTGTCACACAGCTATAAATGTTGGAGGAGGCGTTTGAACTCAACCCTTAATTAACTCCAGAACCTAGGAGCTTAATCTCTCCATCATATTGCCTCTTGTTGAAGACTGGCCTCATCCAGAATACAGAACTAGGTCTTTGTCTAAGGCACAGGGACTCTTCAGACTGGGCAGCTCAAACTTTTTTCTCCATTATATAGCGATAGAAAAGGGATCCTCTGTATTACAAGCCAATAATTGGCAAGGATTCCACAAGTGGCTTATCTAAAACAGACTGCAGCCTCTGTCCTTTCACATAGCTGGGACACAACAGGGAAATTCTTGTTTTGCTAGATGGGGCTGGGATTGGTAGAGCTCGGGAACAAGATGCGGTGATAACCCACACTTATTCTGATCAATTGAGGCAATTCCCTTCTTTGAGGGCTGTTATGTCGTGCCGTGCGGTGCCGTGCCCCCACCCCCATCAAGGGGCTGCAGTGGAAGTAGCCGTGTTACAAAGTGGACCAACGAGCTCCTTCTGAAGGTTTAGGATGGTAGATGGGAGTGGGGTGGATGTCCTCTCTTCAGTAGGTGAAGCTGAAAGCTGAAATAGTCCGGAGCTGTTGGTAGCTGGGTTTTCTACCGTGAGGAGAAAGCTGGACTTCAGAAAGGAATAGGAACTTGACCTCCTCTAGGGAGAAGCAGAGACTGGCAGAGATGGGGCCCCTGATTTTAGTTATTTGTAAGACCCAGCTACATTCTTTCTTAAGACTGGATTCTTTGATTCTTCCTTGTATCCTATAAATTTGCCCCTAGTATCCATCTAATACAACATTTTCTTTGCTTAAGCTAATTTGAATTTGGTCCTAACTAATTCATCAACTCCATCCCAAATTCTCTGAATAGTAATTGGTTGCTAGTTTCAAAAGGAGAGTGATTTGGGGGAGATAAAAGGTGACCACTAGGTGGTAAGTCTACCTCAGTGTGGGCAACTACACATGAGGGCCCAAATGGGTGAATACGGACTCTCTCAGCAAGAGCACGTGTTTGTGCCACGTCCGTTTGCAGCTGCTTTTCAAAAAGTGGATCCACCTTAGTGTGGCTCATTAGTCTACATAGCCTGACTGGTAAAATGGGTGGCTACTTCTGGTTCTCTGTGTTGCTGTTGGATATTTGAACAAGGCGGGATTCTAGGGAGAGTCTAGTAACTGCCCTTTCTGGTTTTAACAACTGACTCATCTTCCATTTTTGTCCAACCCTCCATGTGGGAAACTAGAACTTGCCCAGTGGGGAGCTTGCTGGTGCCCATATGCTGGGGTGTGGTCACAGGAGAGCTCCAGGGTTAGTGCAAGCCCAGGGCTGATGGTCCAAAGCAGGGGAAAGAATTAGATCATATTCTCCAGGGGCCCAGGAACAAGGCACAAAGTCCAAAGATCTCAAACAAGCTAGACACCAAAATGGAGCACTGGGTCAGAGCCACATAGAAAACAAAGGCAGACAATCTAAGAAAGTGGCTGCCAATGGGACTGGTGTGTGAGACTCCCTTTTACTGGTCTCTGACCGGTGTGTGTAGGTCTGTTTAGATTAAAACACTGGTTACTGGTGGACAATTCTAGCAACCGTTCAAGGATTAGGTTACCTTATGTACAATCGACCATGGGCTTGGGGGAGGACCTGGCATGTGCACACAGAGGAGACAAAAAGGAGGACAGCAGGTGAAGCGAACAGATTCTCACATGGATCCCTGGTCCCAGGAAGCCCTCTCCTTCCCCTTTCCTTGGCCATGGAAGCCACACAGCCATGAAATGGAATGCAATTGAATAGTGTTCCCTTCTATGTCAATTTGTGTTAAAGTGACAGATACGGAATTTCATACAACATCTTTATTTATCCAAACATTTGGCTAGTGTGGGTGAAGATAACAAGCATTATCTGGACTCTCTCTGGAGGCTCACCATGACATAAATAGACACAGTTGCCCAAAAGCATGATTTTTGTTCTAATAGCTGTCTGGCACTCACTAATCAAGCTGGTTGAATAAATAATGCTTCTCTCTGACACTCACTTTATCAGGCATGGTGTCTGCATGTCTGTGTCTTCTCACAGTCAAAGAGTTTTGTTTAGTTGATTTTTTTCCTGATCTGAGCACATAAAGTATAGAAATGGTTGTTGAATCAACAAGCCCAGGGGCTCCATGCTGCTTTCTTGTGGGGGAAGGAGACAGCAGATTGACCTAAACAGTGATGGGAATCACTCTGGGGGTCTGAAGAAATGGGTTTGAGCATCAAAGGAAAGTCAAAGTGAGCTAGTGGGAGGGGGATGAGGAACTCACTCAGCGAGTCCTCACTTTCCATGTGGGAAGCAGACACCTGGATTTCAAAGCTTAGTTCCTTCTATTTTACCCTTGGCTGTAGAGATAGCTATTTTATAAGTTGGATCAGAGGCAAGGAAGGCAAGTTTTTTGCCCTGCCTGGAAATTGAAAGAAATCCTTTGTTTTATGGTACTGAAGAGTGGAGAATGCTCTAGAGACCATGGCCAACTCTCTCTGTCAGCTATGGAGAAACAGTGAGTGGTCAGGGATTCAACAGAAACCCACTTCTGTTCTCCTTTCCTCCAAAAGCAGGATGTGGCACAGGTAGCAAGGAAGGTTTCTCAGTCTCCTCAAAGTCTTCCCCCTACCTGGCGACAGTGCCACACAGCTGCTAGACAGATCTTTCCACCCATCAGATTACATCACGATCCTGATTAGAATTCTTTGGGGGTCCTTATCTGCTGGAAGACAAGGTCCACACTTCTAAGCTGATATATGCTTAGCTTACATCCCAATGTGGTTCCACTTGCCTCTCTAGCCTCAGATTCCAGATCCCAGCCACACAGGGTTCCCAGGTCACAGAAGGCTCTTGCCCCATATACCTGTGTGCCTTCTGTCCCCTATCTGGATTGCTTCTCTCAGTCCACTTGGCTGAGGTCCACTCATCCTTTAAGACCCAACTCAGAGGGTGTCACTGAGAGGCTTTCCTTGATTCTCTTGACCCTTTTCCCAGGGAGACCACTCTCCTCTGGGCTTCCCCTTGCCCATACACAGTCCTTTAGTATCTTGTTCAGTACTTAAACGTCACTTGAATGTCCCCAACCCACCTCCACATTCCCCTAGGTCTTACTAGGTTGTAGGTACAAATGAGGTCACATTAATAGTTAAAGCCGAAGCCCACTGGCTGCACATCCCTACCAGGATGGTGGCAGGACCTCAAGTTCCCTTTCTGGGTCTCCTTCCATCTAGTCTCTCTCAGTGGGTCTTCGGGTGAGGTCTCAGGCATGGGACCTCATCACTCCAGGTCACTGTGCAGGCTGTAGTGACTCCCTTTGCAGTTCTGGGGATGCCTCTACTACCCTGGCACCAGGAGATGCTGGTGTGTGGGTACCACGCCAGCCCAAAGGATAGTCACAGACCTGTCCTTAATCCTACTCCACTGAAGGCTCTGAGAAAACGGGAAGGAAAATGCAGAATCCTCTGCTTGGTTTCTAGAAGACACGGCTGTTCTCAGATCCCAGAGGCACAGGTCTGTTCCCATGTTTCTTTACAGAGGCTTCTCTGTCAAATGGCAGAGGCACCTCCCAGCCCACCCCTCATGGGCCTCCCTGGTCAGAGCCAGCTTTCCTCACCATACTGGTAAGGCCACCTAGGTGCACAGCTCTAGCAGGCAGTGTTCTCATAAAAACGACATGAATGGTGCCTCCTGGAGTTGTCCAATAAAGTAGCCCTGAGTGTACCTACTTCCCAGGCTTCTTGGGATACAGGCTCTAGACAGTAAGCCCAGAAAGGCCAGAAAGTTCCTGCCTCTCTCCTGTCCAAGGCCCTCCTTCCAAGCTCTCATTGAATATTTTAGCTTCTGCCTCTTCTCAGCATGCTTGACAGTGGAGTGAGCCTGCCCCACACCCACAGATTGGGGTGTCCTTATTGGGATGTATATATACAACCCATGATCAACTTCTGTTACACAATTACATTTACATGGCTGTCTCCCCTAATAGACTGTGTGTTCCTTGAGGGCAGGGACTGGGTGTTATTCATCTTTATATCTCTGGAGCCCAGCCACTGTCGGTAACTGGTGAGTGAATGGATGAATGAAAAGCATTAGCTTTAAAAGGCAACAACAGGTGATTTCTGAAGACTTGCCAGCTCTCCTCCATGTCTTGGTCCTCTCCTTCCGTCTCTTCTATGACTCTCCTGAGATCCTTGCCATGGCTCCCTCACAATCCATCCCACCACCTACTCCCCTGAGCCAGGCATGGCTTAGCCCAGTGCTTCTCACACTTGGCTGCACATTAGAATCACCTGGGGAGCTTTAAAAATATACTGATGCCTTTGGGGCCAGCCCGGTGGTGTAGTGGTTAAGCTCACATGCTCCGCTTTGGCAGCCTGGTTTCGAGGGTTCAGATCCTGGGTGGGGACCTACACACTACTCATCAAGCCTTGCTGCGGCGGGGTCCCATATAGAAAATAGAGGAAGACTGGCACAGGTGTTAGCTTAGGGACAATCTTCCTCAAGCAAAAAGAGGAAGATTAGCAACAAATGTTAGCTCAGGACCAATCTTCCTCACCAAAATATATATATTTTATATATATATATATATATATATGTATATACCGATGCCAAGACCCCACGCCAGACCAGCTAAATCCAGTGTGTAGCTGAGGTTGAGAACCTACCCACTAGGCTACCAGAAAGTGCCTCATGGCATGCTTGGAGGTGGCAGTCTCTTCAAAAGCATCAGCTGGTGTTCACTGCACTCGACGTCCACAGTACACGTGGAAAGTTCAGAGAAGAGTAATAAAAGAAGGAAGGGAATGAAAAAAATCGTTATGCTCTGGATAAGAGCCTGCCTGTTGTAATACACTGGGCAGCTATATTGGGACTATCTACCGTGAAGTACTAAACGTACCTCTGCCCTGGGACTTTGGTCCTGAAATCGACCATTGCCCAATCTTCTGTGGACCTTTCAGTCCCTGTGCTCCAGCGTGTGACCAGCTTACTTAGGCTCTAACAGCTACTGCACAGCAGAGTCTGCTGTTCTCTTACCGCTCCTTGAAGCCCAGGCAGGCCACCATCCTTGTCAGACCCAGGTGACCTCTAGTTTAATTGGCATTCGTGTCCTCCAAGGAGGTCAAGCTGAGGTTGGTCGGCTGATTACCCAAGGCCTTGCACCTGCTCTGGTGGGGGGGCAGCTGGGTAATTGCATAACCCTTAGGGCAACAAGGCCATGCCCTGGGGCTGGCCCACTGGCTTCTGAGCGCATGAGGCAACTTGATTTTGTCTTTTCAGTTGCCACTGCACTGTGAGCCTCTGGAGCAATTTTTACTTGAAAATTTACTCATTAACCTTGTCATTATGGCTGTCTTTCTCCCAGCTTCCCTCTGCCAGGGGGCCAGAGACTAAATTAAAAACACTTAACCTTGTTTAAAACTTGCGTTCATTTTAATGGGAGCTCTTGCATTGGGTTCTGTCCAAAGAAGCCAAATCAAAAAATAGTTACCTATTATTTCTCAAGTTCATAGAATGTCAGAGGTGGAATCTCAGATCTCACTTATCACAGAGGTTCTCAAGCTGTGGCAATACATTAGAACCAGCTGAGTTTTAAAGAGTACTGGTGGCCGGGCCTGACTAAATGGTGTCGCTGGAGGTGGGGCTCAGGCGCTGGTGTTTTTAAAGCCGCCTTGTGATGCTAATATGTAGTCAGGGTTGAGAACCATTCAATGATTAAAATTCCTTTAATTTTCACATGAGAAAATCAGGACTGTGGTGTTCGGGGGCAATTCTGAGCCGTTAGCCCTGCTTCTATGTTTAGCGCATTCGACAAGCCAGAGCAGTAGACAGCAGTCAGTAAAGTTCTGCTCTTTTCTGCCAAGTAGGTCTCTCTGGACCACTTGCCTGCTCTCCCCCTTTTTTCCCCTCCCTGGTTTTGTATTTTTTTGTGTGTGTTTGTGAGGAAGATGAGCCCTGAGCTAACATCTGCCAATCCTCCTCTTTTTGCTGAGGAAGACTGGCCCTGGGCTAACATCCGTGCCCATCTTCCTCCACTTTATATGGGACGCCGCCACAGCATGGCCTGACAAGCAGTGCGTCAGTGCGCACCGGGGACCCCAACCCAGGCAGCCAACAGCGGAGCACGCGCACTTAACCACTACGCCATGGGGCCTGCCCCCTGGTTTTACATTTCTAAGTCAGAAGTCTCAGAAGCTCTAGAATCTCTCTTCTTGCTAAACCTCTAAACTCCTAATTTACAGATTCTGTAGAAGAGCTAGAGCAGAGGGTGCCTTGTCCAGGACCACCCAGCAAGTGGCTGTGTCCAGGGTTCCATTCACTGCCCCCTAAGCCAGCAATCTGCTGAACTTGAGCTCTCACCAGGGGGCTGCTGGGAGCATTGTTCATATTTAGTCCTGTTTCAAAGCTGGAAGTTGGGACATTTAAAACTGTATTAGTTGTAATTTGGGCGAAGCTAGAAATTTGGGGGTTTTGTTGACCCCTTTTTATTTTGTGGGTGCTAAATCATCGTGATGATACCAGGGGGGTGGAGTGGTGAATGGGGAGGAGGTAACTGGGCTGGGACTGGAGTGAGGCAAGCAAAGGGCCCAGGATGCAAAGTTGGAGGAGGTGCTCATTCTCAAGGTCGTGCACAGGCCTCCTCTAATTTCATGCCCTCCGCCCCTCACTTGCCTCACCTTAGACCTGGCTCTAAGGCAGGAAGAGGGAGTGGCGGGGAGGGGAAGAGGAAAAATTCTATCCTAGCTGAAGAGCTAAATCTGGAATTTATTCCCAATTAAATATAGTTGAAATGCTAATATGCCAGTCTTAGCCTGCCTCAGGCACAGAGTCCAACTCAAAGACCAGTGACCTCGCAAGTAGAGAAGGCCAGAGCTGGGAGGCCCCCCGAGGATGCCCAGGCAGTGCTGAGGAAAGTTCAATTTTTCTCCCTTCCGGCTGTGGCTCACTCAGCACTACCACCTGCTTTACCAGCCTCACGGAGCCACGGGGCAAAGGTGGCGTCTGGAGTGGCAAAGAACAGGGATTCCTTAGAAGCAGCAAGTCTATATACTTAATTTGTTAGTTTTTTCTTTTGACTTGCTAAGCAGCTTCAGAAATAAGCATGGGTCCTGAGGCTTTGCTTTGTTCCCAGCATGCGGGGCAAGGTGTGCGACTTCAGGCCATGGGAACGTCTCTCCTCTCATGCATGGGGATGCCCAACCACTTGGTCCTCTCTGGACCCAGAGTCCGTAATAAGAGCTTTACACCCTTTGTCCAACGTGAACTGCAAATTCCTTGGGCAGTTAGCACACATCGAGCCATACCAAATATTACTGAGAGCTAGGGATGCCTGCCCTAATCCCGTCTGCCATGATACAACACATCCCTCTAGCCCATCTAGGGTCCCACCTCTTCTGAGATGCAAGTCTAGGCCTCTCTCACCCAAGAAGGATGCTCTTTTTACTGTCTTTATTTTATAATTATCCTGTGACATTTCCTGTGCTGTTATATTAAATATATTAGTGTTCAATATGGGATTGGGGAACAAACAAAGGACATTAGTGGAAAAACGGGTGAGATCCAAATAAAGACCATAGTTTAGTTAATAGTAACGTACCGGTGTTGATGTCTTAGTTTTGACAAATGTACCCTGGTTACGTAAGATGTTAACATTCGGGGAAACTGGGTGGAGGTTATACAGGAGTTCTTTGTGCTATATCCGCAATTTTCTCTAAATCTAAAATTATTCCAAAATTTAAAAAATATATATTTTAAAAAATGTATTGGATGTTTTGTCCTGTAGTGAAGTTGAAAGATTTTAGAGTAAGAATCTTGACCCAACCACTTGCTAGTTGAGTTCTCGAGTCTGTTTGTTTGGCTATGAAAGGGAGATAATACCTAAGTGGTCAGGACTGGTACTTGTCTACCAAAACTGACCCTCCCTTTCTTCCACAGTAATAGAACATGGCTGCCCAACTTTCAGTTAATTATGGTCAGGTGACTATTTCACCAATGACCAAATACCTGAGCAGACTCTGGAAGCCAGTGATGGGGCTGGCTAATGCTGGAGACAGCACTCTAGACGAGAGGGACTTCACATCAGTGGGGTTGTGGTGAAGTTTAGATTAGAGTGGTGGTTCTCTAATCCATGGTGCTCCATGTTAAATGACCTGGGGAGCTTTAAGAAAACCCGGATGCCTAGGCCACAGTCTGGGCCAATAAAATCAGAATCTCAGAGGGTAGGACGCTGGCATTAATAATTTTTCAAGCTCTTCAGGTGACTCCAATGTGCACCAAAATTGAGAACTAGTGAACTAGATAATCTTTAAAATTCTTTCCACTCTTAAGCTTCTGGAAAGTGCAAAAACCATGTTTTTGGACTTTAGAATGTCTATATCAATCAATAATGGGTATGTTTGGAAATTCAAAATACTCTGAAGGAAGTCTGGAAGTCTCACATTGAAAGACTGATATAGGAGGATTTGGGAAGTTGTTAAATTTCCTCATTCTGACTCCTTCCAACTCACCTTTACTGTCTTCTGCATGTATAGAGCTAGCATGATTTTTTAAGTGGAGAAAATCACCATGCTTCTGAACCATCTCTTTTCTGGACTGGAAGAAATAATTAAGTGGACTTCAATAAGACAACAGAGAGAAAGGAGAATTAGTGGGGTCAAGAAAGATCTTTTGCCGAAAAAAATGTAGCTATTTATAAAAGTACGCCTGCTAGTTGTATGTATTCGTACTAGTTGGAAAATACGTAAAAGTATAAAGAATAAAATTTAAATCACTCATAATATCAATTTCAGAGATATAGACTATTAACATTTCAGTATACTTACTTCCCCTATTTTATTTATATAAAAGTGGGATGATGGTGAATATAAAATTTTGTATATCCTGCTTTGCCGCTTATTGTTAATGTTTTGTACTAGGTACTGTTGAAATCTTGATTTGAGTGGCTGCACAATATCTTATCATATGGTTGTTCCATATGTTGTTTAACTGTTTTTTGTAAGTATCATGAAATATTTTTCCTTTTCAAATTTCCTTTTATAAATTTACTTTGTAAATGGATGTCTTTGACCGATAATGCCTTTAAAATTTCCTTTCTGTGTGTGTGTGTGTGTGTGTGTGTGTGTGTGTGTGTGTGGTTGATCCTCTTTCAGATAACTGAGGGCTTGTTTCCATGTACAGCAAAAATCTGCTCATGCATATTGTTTGGGAAAGTCTTGCTTGTTTTCTTAGAGAGATCTGGAGGCCCTAACAAGTACCTATGGCTTCCTTCTATTCATTTCATATATTTTGGTTCAAAGATTTCATAATTCCTTCCCCACCCTTCCTATTCCCTAGGGCTGTGAGTGAAAAAGAAAAATATTTTTTAAAGGGCAGGGAGTGTAGTTTTTTCTTGGCACATTCCTCCACGAAGCACTGTGTACACTTAAAGGCCCTGTATAAAAAAATGACACAAATATAGACCTTGTACGGGAAGGCTATTACCTGCTGTTCTTCTGGGGCCCAGTGTTCACATGTTTATGAATTGAGACTGGTTTGTGCTTTGAATTAGGACCGAGTAGAGACAAGTAGATACTGATTTTCACACATGACCTGTTTTTGGAACTTGAGGAGGAAGATGATGAAAGGTGAAGGAGAGAAGAAGGAAAAGAAGGAGAACAAATAAAAGGAGGAGATGAGGTTGCAAGGGCCCGAAGAAAACTAGGGCTCAATTTACTGTGCATCTGATTCCCCAGGGATTGTGTCGAAATGCTGATTCAGATTCAGTGGGTCTGGGGTGAGGCTTGAGATTCTGCATGTCTAACCAGCCCCAGACGAGGCTCCACGGACCTGTCGCAGCTCCACGGACCTCACTCGAGGAGCCCAGCCCTGGTCTGGGTTGTATCTTCTTAGAACTAGTGCAAAGGCACTATTCTCCTTCCCCTCCAGCATGATTTTTGATCTTATTTCCAGCCCTTTCTCGGCTTGAATCACTCGTTCATTCAATTCTTCTGTCCTCCTCACTTTACCAAACCTGGTTTATTTCTCTAGAGATTTTACCGCACAGTCCTTGCCCCGTGAACAGCCTTCCACCTTTTCTTTCTGGTCCCACCTCAGAACCAAATTACAAATGGAATCTCCTAATGGTGGATGAGTTTAGATTCGACTCAACTTGTAGCTGTGGCAGACAGCTTTTGTTCAGGTCCCAGACCACTTCTTTATGAAGTCATTACTTCACCACAATATAAGGTTTCTACAAAGTCTGGAGGAAGACTGATGTTTTCCCTAGAATGCAGTTTCCATGTCATTGTGGTAAACAGGAATTTTCAGACTTGCAGTCAGTGAAAGCCTTTAAAATTCTCTTTGGATGAGACTAGTCCCAAAGGCTGCCTAAGCTACTACAACTAAGAATCTTACAAGGCTTATTGCCCAAATGTTTGATTCTTCTGCCTGAAAACAATGATTTGGGTGTGAATCACTGACCACACATCGTAATGCCTGACACCATCCCTCCAAACCCACTTGGAATCACTAAACAGTTATTATACTAACAGAGCCAGAACAAATCTTTCCAGCCCTAACTATGCATTTAACTCACGAAACCTTAAAGCTGTTTTGGCAATAACCTCATTATCTTGTTCCATGGTGTGTCAACTCAAAAACAATACAATATTATTCAAAAGTTGTCTTATGTACCATTGTATCAAATGGAACTTTCTATGAACTAGTACTTTCAGAAATTTATGGTGTAATGGTAAATAATGTTTATAATGATAAGCCTGAAGCACTTACTTGAGGTTTATTCTTGGAAAATTGGTCACATATGCCTAATGGTACATTACATTGGCAGATCAATTTCCAGTGTATTCAGTATTTTAAACAAGAAAACTTTATAATCTACATTCTAAAGCTGAAGGAATTAAGGTGAAGTGACTTGCCCAGAGTTCACAGGAGGTAGTATGTGGAAAAGCCAGGACCCAGGATCCAGGTTTCCTCTTTTCTTTTATGGCTGTTCTTTATTTGATTAACCGGAACACCCTCTTCTTTTACAACCACTAATGAATAAAGTCAACTGAAGGTTATCTTGGCTTGAAAGTGTGACTATAAATTAAGGAGACAAATTTGGTTTTACCTCCATGTCCTCTCTGACAGAATTTGCATATCCAAAACTCACATGGAAGTTGTCTTTTAAAGTAATTTATCTGGGGATGATGTGCATGTATCACTTCATTTTCCTTTTCACATTATTTGTGAGTTGAGCAAGAAAAAGAAAATGGCTTGTTAGTTCAGAGTCACACTGAATTTCAACTCAATTTGATTCAACAGACGTTGGTTAAAAGTACCTATCATGCACCATGCACAGTGCTGGGCACTGGAAGTATGGAGGTTGATAAGACATGATCATTTCCACCTGGAGGGATTTACAGACTCGTAAAATAGGTGAATCTAATAAAGTGGTGCTGAGGCTACTGTAATGGCCCAAGGAAGGAATGGTCAATTGGGTGATGCAGGTTGGTGGGGAAGGAGGAGCTGATTCATAAGGGTGAGGAGGCAATTCCCAGGCATAGGACGAGCAGGAATTATTCCAGGGTGATGAAACCTGAAAAGAGGTCAAATAGCCAGATCAACCCAGCTAGCAATCTGGATGCCTGAAGGTGGGTATCTGGAGGTCATGTCAAGAGATAAGGCTGAGCCAGGGCCTGTGTGTCACCCTAATGGACAACGCTGATTGGAGTTTACCCTTTGACAAGAGGAAGCCAAAGAAGGATTTTAAACAGAAGAGTAGCCGTGAGCACAATATTTGGCAACTCTAACTTTTGACCCTGAGGAGGGTCCCTCCTCCTCTTCTCTCATCAGTTATCTTTGCCCTCTGACAAGATGTACTTTTTGCTCTCCAGGTTAATAACCAGCCAGCCCCAGCAAAGTTCCTGGGAGCCATCCTAGTCAGGGGCCCCACGTGCTCCCACCAGACAGACTGCACGATTTTGGGTCCCAAATTGTATTTACCTGCTTTATTTATCAGACTTGACCTAAATAGTCAACCACATTACTGTATAGTCAAGATAAAAGAAATAGAGACTTCCCACTAGACAAGTCGAAGTGTGAATCCCTGTTCCAGATGCTTAGATATTCTAACTTTCGGGCTGTGTCCATCCTTAGTGCTGCAAGAGCGGTGAATTTTAGAGATGAGTAGATTGAGTTATGACTGCAGGAGAAAGCCATTATCTGCTTTCTGACTGGCTGCTGAGTGGCAGGTGAACTAGCATTAAAATAGAAGTTTTCTCAGTCTTTCTCCACTCCCAGGGACCTGGCCTTCTTGCACAACCTCCTGGAGGAAGAGAAATATCCAGACCCACTTGATGCCTACATGGCTCCCTCCCTGGCCATGCCAAGGCCACAGAGGCTTTATCGAAAACTGCTCCAGCCCCTCTCCCAAGCAGCCAGTTTCCTGTCTCTGCTCCCACCTCTGTCTTCCCACTTTGCCTCTCCAGTGTCCAGCCCAAGCCTTTGAAGCCACTTCTCACCTACTGCCACTGGGTTTACAATCAGCCTGGTTTGGCACTGGGAGTCTCAAGATGAAGCCTCTAGGATTCCTCTCCTCTGCTCCAGGAACAACACTCTGAGGGACACTCCACTCTCACGCAGCCATGCACAGCCCACTCCTGCCTGGCCCAGCAGAGGAATAGTCATCGCACTTCATGTTTGCAAACTGTTAAATGAATAACCAAAGCAATATCACTGTGTTCGGCCCAATAGCTTAATATCTTCTTTGTGTTTATTTGAGGATTACCTAGCAAATCAACAAAGTTCATATGATATAAAATCATCAATAATATGTGTAATACATACAAGATGTATTTATTTCACAGACATTCAGCGTTCTGCAAAATTTACCATTTCAATTAGCTAAGCTGTGGAAGTAGAAAGTTTTTTTTTTTTTCCAGGAGCAGCACAGTAATTTATAATTTAAAGAATATGCAAATATAAGTCTTATCTACCTGTGCTCCCTTCACTAATATTTTAATTATCTTTGATTCTTCCTTTGAAGGATGAAAATTTTGAAAGTACATGCTTCATGTTTCTATTCAGCCTTTTATCTTGTGACTTTCTTGTCTTTGCTGATACTTTCAGAGAAAGTTATTAAAAACCATCATTATCAGTACTGCGGGCCCCCAATGGGGAGGAGGGTGAGAGTTGCGACGGATGTTGAAGTAGGGGTGGAAGGGAAATAACTGGGTGGGAATGGCTGTAGAACTCCTCCTCCTTCAGGAGTAGAACCCGTAGTCCAAATCACTGAGCTCAGGGAGTGGAGTTGAGTCTGATCCAGGCTGGTCTGGTCTGTGGGGGATTCTATCTGGGTTGAGCAGGTAAGGGATAGACTGGGATTTCTAAGGAGAGTTTGGGTGCCCTATGTGTATCCTATATATTTATCCAAGGGTCCATCTGTCTTGGGGAAGAGATTAGAATGAACAGGGCCCCAGACAATTGGACCAGGGTTCAGGGATGGGCCTTGGCTCCAGTAGGGAGCTGGAGAGGGAATTGGAACCAGAAATCATGGCAGAGGACAGTCAGACAGATGGACCGTATGTGGTGGCTTGTGATAGGGAGACTACAGCTCCACACTTCTGTGGACACCCAAAGCCAGATTCATTCTTGCTGGGGACACTTGACACTGAGTGTGGGACTCTTTCCAGCTCTCCTGCAATAGCAGGGAAGGCTCTACATGCAATCCTGGCCTCGCATTGGCTCAGACACCAGGCAGAATGAACCTATAGATCTTAGAGCTCCTTTCTTCCTATTCTGAAGAGCTTTCTGTCCTCTCTACTTCCCTATCTATCCACAGATACCCTTGTCTTAAATTTACAGTTCACAAAGCAATTTTATACATACTGCCTCCAGTGGAATCTGACACCAGCCTAGAAAGATGAGTAAAGGAGGAATTATTACAGATGAAGAAATGGAGGTCAAGTACATTGACCAAGGTCACACAGTTAATCCTGTTATTTTGCTTCCCACTCAAGTTCAGGGCTGCCCACATTCAGAGATCAGTTCCAAGAATATTTACAGGAAGCTGCTGGCTCAGAAAAACCACGGTTCTGACGAGTTCTGTGTCAGGCAGTGGGAGCCTTACCTGGCTGAATTCCCCGGGCCCTAGCTTCTTTGATCTTCAGTCTCCTAACCGGGCTTTTCCAACCTATGGTAGCCTGACTGTGGAACGTGTCTGCCTAAGTTCACCAGGCCCACCTGCTCCTCTCTCCCTTGAATTATGCCCCTGGATTTGGACCCAGATCCTCACAATTTGCCTACAAAGACCATACCTGTCTCTTTTGTGGAAGGATGTAGTGGACTAGTTGTCTCTAGATCCGTCAGGGATAAGGGTCTTGAGGAGCAAGCACTTGGGTAATTAATATTTCCTTCCTGCCCACATTTTATTCACTTTCATGAGGAATTTCTTGTGTGTCCTTTTTGATGATTTAAAAATTATGGATGATGGTCTTGCTGTTATGGTGATCCTTCTCCGAGAGTCTTTGGTTCTTTGTGGAGTGTGAAAGTAAATCTCCATGCCACATGTGAGAGTGCTAAAAGGTGAGGATTAATTCATCTAGTCACAAACCAAGTCAAAGGAAAGATAGAAACAGGCTCTAAATCTCTTTACTCCTAAACTCTATCTGTCTCTAACATGACAGGCAGCATTGGAGAGCCTGAATTCCTATTCTGTTCAGCTGGGACAAAGTACTAGTTATTAATCTCCTACGGTTAGAAAGTGCCAAGAAAATGATCAAAAGAGACACGATGCTACTGATCATTCTTTTCTCATCTTTTGCTCCTTCCTAACATGCAGAGCAAACATTTTAGAGAAGACACTAAGGGTGGGATGGTCATAGTATAGGGTTTTACCAAATACTCAACATCACCACTTTCACCCCCTCACTGCCTAATTCCAAAGGTACTTATAACTCTTAATCTGTGGACTTTGCTCGGGGCCCAGGATGGGCCTCAGACCAGCATGCTGGTCATGGGATAAGTATACATATCTCTGTAGTAACCTGAGCATCAGCTGCAGTGGGTCTTGGAGGCTCGTGGCTTTTTGATTGTGTTTAAAAGTGGACTAGACAGGCTTTGACATAGGAAATAAATTACACTCTTCTTATCACTCTATGTCTTAGGTCGGGTACCCTAGAAGCCAAGCCCCAGGTGGGGATTCAGGTGCATATATCTTGGTGGTGCAATGCTCCAGGAGAAAGGGAGTGAGGGAAGCAGAATGAGACAGAGGAAAAAGCTAAGCAAGGATATCACCCGAGCTGGAGTTGAGTTTTGATCTGATCCCTAAAGAGCAGAGACTGCACCATAGAGCTGGTCCCACCTCGAGACAGGGCTGCAGCCTTTTGTACAGGGAGGAGGAGACTCCCCATCAATCAGACATTGGTTGGCTGCCCCGGATGAGGGTGGTGGTGTGACCTCCAGGACAAGGGGCTCCCATGCAGTGGAGAGCAATTCTCTAGAGAAGGGGCCAGCTGTGAGCCCTTCGCATCCAGCCAGGAGGGGCACTGGAAGAGTCCGCCTACTACACAGGGATGAATGGTGATCCACAAGGGCCATCTGGCAGAGCCGAGGCCGTAGAGACGCTTGTGATATTCTTGCTTCCTGATAATAGACTGAGTAGCTGTTATTGGGAGACCCATCTAGGTTTTGTGGGTCCTGAAGCTTCTTAAAATTTGGGGAGCTCTCTTTAAGAAATGACATCTGATGAAAGTGAAAGAAGAAAATACTGAAGCAGGACTGCATTTGGACATCAGGAAGACAAAAATTATGACTACGGAAGAGCTACACAACTTGAACGTAGATAATGGAGACATGGAAATTGTTAAAGATTTTGTTTACCTTGGTTCAGTTATCAATTTAAACGGAGACTACAGCCAAGAAATCAAGAGAAGACTGAGACTCGGAAGAGCAGCGGTGAAAGAATTAGGAAAGATCATCAAGTGTAAGAAAGTATCATTTGAGGCTAAGGCCAAGATTATCCACACCCACGTGTCCCCAGTTATTATGTATGGGTGCGAAAGCTGCACAGCGAAGAAGGCTGATGGGAAAAAAACTGACTCATTTGAAATATGGTGCTGGGGGAGAGTTCTACAGATACCCTGGACTACCAGAAAGATGAACGAGTGGGCCCTCAGCAAATTAAACCTGAACTATCGCTGGAGGCAGAAATGATAAAACTGAAGGGTCCTACTTTGGGCACATCATGAGAAGGCAGGATTCTTTGGAAAAGTAGAAGGCAGCAGGGAAAGAGGAAGACCAAATATGAGATGGATTGACTCCATAAAGGAAGCCATAGGCATGAGTCTAAGGAGCTGAGTAGGGCTGTTGAGGACAGGACACTGCGGCCATCACTCAATCATAGGGTCACCAGGAGTTGGAGCTGACTTGACAGCATGTAACAACAACAACTTTAAGAAGAAGGACACAAAATTGAATTCAAAATTAGGTTCACAGCCTGTGAAAGGGGCGGGTCCTGAAGCTAAAGCTTTGTTAGTCTCATCCATCTCTTGGTGTTTTAGCTCCTTTGTGCAGAAGAGAAAACCGAGGTCCAGAGTTTAAGTGAAATTGCCCAAGGACATCAATCAAGTAAGTGACTGAAGCTAGAGCCCTATTCTGGCTCATAGTCCAGAGCCTGCTGTGTGGTAACACCAGCCAAGCCAACTGTGGAGGACTGCTGGGAAGATCAAGAGATAACAAATGAGATCATCCTTTGTAAGCTCTCCCTGAAGGATCATGTGGCTATGAGGCATTATGATTAAATGAGCAATTGATCTGTGAGATGGGATGATGCCAACTTGCACAATTTGGTCAACGGAGTTATATACTTTTTCTCTCCTGAGTTTTCCATGCTGGCTTGCTAGGTTTGTACAATAGCAAATATCCCTGGCTTGATTCAAAGTTGCAAGCTTCCAAATTGGCATGAGTAATAAATTGATAAATCTCTCAGGGTCACGGCTACTTGCCTGAGTATGAAAACAGAAAACAGAGGCTTTATCATAGAAAGCAAGAGCGTTCCTTCTTATCACTCTACCATAATGAATAGTTGATGAACACTCAGTGGATCTTAAGAGGCAAGGCTGAGGAGATAAGAGACAGGGACTCACTTCTTTATGACGCCTGCCTCATGGCTGGGACCTCAGTACAGTTATTATTTTGTCTACCCAGTGACATTTCTATCCATTAAGACTCATTCTGGGGCCGGCCTCGTGGCTTAGCGGTTCAGTGCGTGTGCTCTGCTACTGGCAGCGCGGGTTCGGATCCCGGGCGCTCACCGAGGCACTGCTTCTCTGGCCATGCTGAGGCCGTGTCTCACATACAGCAACTAGAAGGACGTGCAACTATGGCATACAACTATCTACTGGGGCTTTGGGGAAAAAAAAGGAGGAGGATTGGCAATAGATGTTAGCTCAGAGCCTGTCTTCCTCAGCAAAAAGAGGAGGATTAGCATGGATGTTAGCTCAGGGCTGATCTTCCTCAACAACAACAACAAAAAAGAGACTCATTCTGTCTTATTTAGGACTAAGACCCAGACTCCTTGTCATCTCCCTTTTATACCATGCAAATCATTATATTTGCAATGATTTATTTAAGATGTCTTCTTTGCTACACTGTGTAGGTATATTTGGCTTGTTGCTCACTGTTTCCCAGCACCTAGCTCAGTGCCTACACGTGATTGGTGTGTGAGAAATATGTGTTGGAAGAATGAATGAATACATGAATGAATGAATGAAATCCATTTCTTTTTCTACATTACAGCTTTTCAAATATTAAAACAGAGTTCTTAGACTGTCTCTCCTCTTTCCCATCTTGCCTTTTTTATAACAGGCTAATTACCCTTCGACAGTACTTTGTATTTTTTAGACCCACCCAGCCTAGTCAACTTCCCTTGCTGGCATCGCTATTAAATTGTGGCTCTTACAAGAATACCAGAGATGAGGTCTCACTAGTGTGAGCAGAGTGGGATCATCTTGTGGACACCATGAGTCTTTTTCTGATAGAAGGCTTTGTGAGCTCCTTCCAGTATTTGCATGGAGAAAGTGAGATAGAAGGAGTTTCCATGTCCTGATTGTTCCTACTCAGGCGAAGCAGTATGTCTTATCACTGGATTTGGAGTCAGACATATCTGAGTTTGCATTTGGGTTCTAACACTTGCAACTGTGCTTTTGGATAAGTTGCTATCGTTTCTGCATTTTAGATTCAGCATCTGTAAACTGGAGGTAATACTATAAGGGTGTTGTGAAGATGAAATGAAATGATGCATATAAAGTACCTGATACATTTACTGGCCTGTACGTAGTAGACACTCAATTCATGGGAGATACAATTATTTTTCATGCTCTCTGATTGGAGTAATATCAAGGGAATCAGTTAGATTCAGGTCAGATTCACACTTAATTAGAATATATGATAGTTATGCTAATAAATAGAGACTAACTTTCAGAGCTCTGGGTATGAAAAAAAAACATACTCTGCATTGAAAAAGCAGTGCATATAGTAATTATAAGATCACCTAGGTCAACGTGATAATACTATTTGAGATTTCCCAGAAGTTTTTATAATATAATCTATCTAGGTCAGATAAGCCTGGGTACATCCACAAGGGCATATAGGCAGGACAATATATAAGGCAATACAAACTTGGTAGGTTTTGCTGCTCCTGTGGGCTACAGATTAGGCCACAGAACTGTCTAATACAATTTTTAGTGGACTGGAAGTGCAGGACACAGCACAATGCTCTCACCAACTTCAGAGCGACCAGAATAGCAGAAATAGTGTAAAATCGGAGAATGTAGAGGCCTGTTTCCCGGGACTGGTTTTCTCCTCTTCCTTTACACTTGGACACTTAAGCTCAGATCCATGCTCAGAGAGCTCTGACAAGTGCTTGCAGAGGGTACCTAGAACTGGCTCCCTGCTCTTTGCCTTCCAGCTCAGTGACTGAAAGGAATTGCTCCCAGCTTAGGCCCTGGTAAGACAGTGGATGTTTTCAGCTCCTCAGGTTCCCTGCTCCAAGGTACCCGAACTCAGCCAGCTGAGAAAGGCCAGCTTTTGGTCGGTCTGTTGGCTAGCAGACGACATGCCATGATCAACTCATTTGTGCTATAAGGTCTATGGAGATTAAGGGCATGAGAGCTTGAGACTCGTCTCTCTCCTATTTATGTCACTCGCCTACTCATCTTGCATGAATAGAAATTACTAGGAAATAGGTATTACTATTATTAGCATGCCTAGAAAATAGGCATGCTATTTCCCCATCATCTCCTAGCCTTTCTTCTTTTTCATACACTAAGGCCATTTCTCTTTTTTTTTAATTTTATTTATTTTATTTTTTTCCCCCAAAGCCCCAGTAGATAGTTGTGTGTCATAGCTGCACATCCTTCTAGTTGCTGTATGTGAGACGCGGCCTCAGCATGGCTAGAGAAGTGGTGCGTCGGTGCGTGCCCGGGATCCGAACCCGGGCCGCCAGTAGCAGAGCGTGCGCACTTAACCGCTAAGCCACGGGGCCGGCCCAGGCCATTTTTCTTAAGTGTCTCTCAACTCCTGGGGGGTGGGAATGGGGGTAGGACATGTGGGTATTCTCCCTCACTTACCACTTTGTTTCTAGAGCTACTCTTTGCTTGGTCTTGGAGAAGGTTCTTCAGGGCCACGATGGTGTAGAAAGGATAGAGGAATGGGTGTGGGTGGGGCATAATTGGTACGATGAAGCACAAAAGGTAAGGATATTGGGTTTTCAAGATCCTGGGATTTTAGGATTTTATTGATTTGAAATGTAGTTTTCATTGCCCAGATTGTACATTGAAGATCAATCTTTTGAAACAAAAGAGGGCCATTCACTGAGGCTGAGATGAGAGCCGAAGATGGAACCACCACATCTTTGGAAATTTCTTAACTTTTCTTTCTGTGCATCCCAGAATTCTAGGTCCAGGGCTACAACCAACAGTCACTTAGATGTTACATTTAGTGAAGCATTTGACTAGGAACTTTAGAGAAGTAATAACCCCAATGTCAGTTGCAAGGAACTCCAAAATTAGAATGTGCATTGTTTAGACTTTTGTCTGCAGCATGTGACACTGCTTGCTATTGCCAAAAAGGAACAAAGAAAAAACAAATTGATTTCCTCTTTTCTTCTAAACAAATAACACACAAACATAGGATGTGAATTAGATGGTCTGGACCTTCTATCTGTGCTAACTCTAACAATGGCTAAGATCAGGAAAATTGAGACCACTCTCACCAGTAAAATGGAAGGGACAATGGGAGTTACCTTCTTACCTAAAAAGAGGGTGCGTATAGGGATCGTGATTAGAGATTATTGACGTGTAAGAGATAAAACAGTTTCCATTGGAAATAATAGGGCTTTGGGTGACATCATGGGCATGACTGCTGCAGAATGGCAACCTCCTTTCTCCCCATGTTTCGATTTCAAACACTGATCAGATTGAATCAGATCATGTGGCCAAAATACCCATGTCAAGAGCCCTTCTCCCCTCAGCACTCCTTGGATATAATAATAGAAGTAGTAAGAGCCGGTGTTTATTGGCACATTCATGAGCTTTATCAATATGTGTTAAGAGCTTAATCAATATTATCTTGCTTATTTCTCGCTATAAATCTCTGCAGTATCTTCATATTTTAGATGCAGAAACTGAGACTCAGAGGTTAAGTCACTTCCCCAGGATTAGACAGCTAACAGAAATATAATTCTTTCACTTTCTGTAAGTGTCCTTCTTGTTCACTCTGGCTCATATCAGCTTTTTAAAAAATTATTGTTATTTTGGTGCTCTGGTCTTTTTTTGAGGTTCCCACCTTAGCTGCCTGTTAATTTCACTGGCGTATCTACAAATTAAAGATCGAACAGGGTAAATCTACTAGATTGCAAACTCTGTGAGAATAGGGAATTTTGCCTGTCATGTTCATGGCCATGTCCTCTGACACATAGTAGGTGCTCTATACATATTTGTCATTTGAAGTATTTGTTATTGAATGAATGATATGTCCATAGAAATTCAGATCCAGGGATTTGCTTTTGGGCTGAGGTCAGGCTTCCTGAAGCTCTGGGGCTGGGTTGGCTGTCCATGGGAGGTGTTTTCTGGGACTTGAGCATCTGGGCAGGCAGTTCCCCCGCAGGGCAGCCCTGATAGAACCACAGATGCAGGATCCATCCAGAATATACGGCTAGGTTCTGAAGACTGCTTGCAAGAATGCACAAAATCCCATAAGGTAGCATAAATTGTTCAAGAGATGTGTGTCTATCCTCAGTATTAGGACCAGAATGAAATTTTTCCTGAGAATCCTCATAAAAGAGGGTCTTGCATGATGAATACACAAGGTTTTCAATGACATCTGTACAGGTGTCACCCTGGAGATATTCTGTGGTTCTTTCCTATGGCTGCAATTAGTAGAGATGGATAGTAGTTTCCGGAAGTTACATCAGAAGGCATCAGGCCCAGCCCTTAGATGCCACTGAAGCAGCAGCCCCCTCCCTGTTTTAACCATCCCTTCTCCCTGGCTGATTCATTATAGGGGTTCACCCTCTGGGAGCAGTTGGGGAGACTTTATTCTTGGATTGTTCTAAAAATGGCACTAGAAATGTAAACACACACTCTCATGCACCCTGCGCCTTCTCTCTGACCCATTGCTTATCCCAAAATATGCTGGATCTAAAAGACCATTCCACTTGGAGGGAGCCAAAAGGAATGAAAACGGTCTTATTGCTTTCTAAATAAGAAGATGGAAAAATGCAAAACGAGCCAGCAACAGCCACCCAGTTTGATGCTGGTGCCCTTTGTTTTGAAGCAAATTTAAGACAACCACTGCTCAGTAAACAGAGAGGGGCAGCGCAGGACCTGGTTGTGCAGAAACGCAAGTTTTTATTCTCTCTAGCGTGCTTGTCTGGGATGTGGCAGGGTTTTGGAAAAGCCAGTTATTCAAAACTAACACTACTAAAATTCTGGAGCCCACAGGGAGTCTTACAATTTTCTTTGGAGTGGCGAAGTAAATTTCAGACCTATCATTGTGTCGTTTAAAGGCCCCAAATCTAGAGCCAGAATGATTAGGGATGCTGGCAGAGTTGCAGGGAAAAAACTGTCTCCCAAGGCCTCATTCTGTTCCAGCGAGCCTGCCAGTTCTGCTTGTCCGTCCAGCCAGAGATTGTGTAATCCCAACCCCCCTGGGCGCCTACCAACACTGCAAGAGCCTGCCTCCTACTTTAACCTGTCCCGGCAGGTCCCCCAAACAAAGAACCACTTCATTGTCCATAGAACCAGCTTGGACCAGATTCTGCTGGATTTAAAGCTATAAGTCTCTCAGCTACTGGCACAGGTGGCTCAGAAGTAGCCCTTTTCTCATTTGTGTGAGTCGGGATTTCTGAGCTGCCTTTGGGTTTTATCTTTTTCTTCCCCTCATCTATGACAAAGGCCAGGACGCAGAGGATGTGACTAGCGTTGTACATCCCCAACGAGATAGCACCAGAGGGTGCAACCTCAGACTACAGCACGGCAAATGTAGGTTCCAGTAAAGAAAGGGTCCCTGGCCAGGGCGGGTGATGAACACCAGGAACGGACTACTGCTCCCTGAAGGAGGTGGTGCGGGCAGTTAGGCAGCTCTGATTCCCCTTTGAGCAGCAGGATGTAGATGAGACTGCCTCTAAATTACAACCTAAGGGAGGTCAGGAAGGCCCCGTCTCCACGTATTTATCCTTTGGATATGTCCGCTGTTAGGACTCTGCTTCTTATGGAAAGCTGTTGGGCATTAAAGAGCGCCCTATTAAAATGCAGTTAGCTTGTGGAGGGTTCTGCCTTAAACTTGACCAGTTTTCTAGTAGTGACAATTACAAGTAGGGAGGAAAAGGCTCCGGGGGAAGGGCCACCAGGTGGGGCAAGGCTTAGACTGGAAGAAAGGAAGAAGAGATTGAAAGAGAAAGAAACATTTTGTTTCCTGATGGCACCGTCTCCAAGTGCCACTAGCAAGACAAAACAATGTCTAAGGGTCCCTCTGTGCCACCAATGGGTTGAGAACATAGCCAGGTTGAGGAAGGAAAGGGAGAGAAAAAAGAGAGGAGGAGAAGAGAAAGGAAAGGGAGAAAGGAGAAGGCTTCAGGTGGGGAGGGCAGGGGCTAGCCTCAGCCAGTGGTTGGGGCCAACTTGCCGCCCAGCTGTCGGCCAGTCTGTGGATGTGTCTAAAGGTGCAGGCAGTGTGGTGAAGTGGAAGTGGTTCTGGCCTGGTCCTCAGGGGTTCTAGTCCTCGTTCTGTAGTAACTGGCTGGATGACCTCTGGGGTTTCTTATCCATAACGGGAGGGGGTTGTCCATATGGTCTCAAAGGTTGCTTCCAACTGGAACAGTTCTTGCATTGTGAAATGGTACTGATTTTGAAAGCCCCACAATTCCACCACCAGTTAGGAATCCACACCTTGCCCAGAAGATGTCCTAATGAACCTGAGGGGTGGTGAGTTTAGGGCCCTGTGTCACCTCTAGTTCCCAACACTGAGCCTCATTGTTGGCAGAAAGTTTATAGGAAAAGTGCTTGGAAGCTGCTGCTAGTCATAATTCCTTTCTTTAACCTTGAGATAAGAATGCCTTTGTTTGAGTCTCAAGCAAGTCTCAAGTTATGTAACTCACTTTTATTAAAACTCTCCCTGACTGCTTTATATTCAGCCTTTTAGCTGCCCTGGTTTGTGGCTTTAATTGAATAGGTGGCCTTGTATTTATGCTAAGTTTTTTGTCTTTCCTTTTCAGATCTTGACAGGATAATCACACTGGTTTGTTTAGTAAACACTGAGGCCGGCTCTACAATCCAGCGGTCTGACAAATGGCCTGGGACTGCTCTGGGAAAGCTTTGCTCCTCGCAGGAAGAGTTTTCAAGGGAACAAGCCCCAGCCAAGCCAGATCTGCCTCCTCCCCAAACCCATAGCCCCTTAGAGAATCAGATAATTTCATTCTTGTTTGTCGAGCAACCCCTAGGGACAAGATTCATTCATCATTTACTCCTTGGAGTGGTCACCCCTGGCGCCCTATCCAAAGTAGCTCCCTTCCCCCATCCGTAGTCCTTTTAAAATGGTCTTCGTAACACTTACTACTGTTGGAAATTATCTTATTATTTTTGTTTATAGTAACTGTGGTGCTCCACCTTGCACTGGAGTGTGAGCTCCTCTGACAAGCAAGGGAGCTGACCAACAGTGCCCACAACCATGCCTTGCACAAGCATACAGTCAACAACCACTTACTGAGCACCTAGTATGTACTAGGGATTGGACTTTCTGGGACGAATGCATCTGTAAATGTAAATAAATAAATAAATGTGTTACATGCTTGGAAGTATGTTGGCAAAACTAGAAGTTTCCTCAAACCCTCATGTTCTTTCCTGCTAAGTATTTGGGAGGTTGCCATCCACTGATTCACTACCTGATGTTGTGCTAGGTACTGGGTTGGGGGAAGAGAATGCAGGAGATGAAGAGGACGTGTTCTCAAGGAATTCAACTGTCCAGTACGGGGTGGGTGGCAGGGGGAGAACAGACACGTAAATGAGAACTTCAATTGGCGCCTTAATTGAGTGAGGCACGCAGTATCGTGGAGCTGTAATCAGAGGAGGAGGACGAGAAGGCTTCAGCTTTAAAGAGCATGAGGTTCAGCGAGAGTGTGACAGGGGAAGAGGGGGGAAGACCATTCCAGGCACAAGGAACAGCATGTTCAAAAATATGGAGCCGAGACAGGATTTGTGTGTTGCCAGAAAAGGTACAGTTGGTGGAATTTTGCACAGGTGCGGGAAGTTCTGTGGAGGTGGAGGAGGGAGAAGGCTTGGAGAAGTGTAGGGAATGACGCTGGAAAGGTTAGCTGGGGTGGGATTATGGAAAGCCTGGCTCCGGGGCCTAGTAAGGAAAAGAGAATTGAGTAGGGCAGCCCATAGAAAAGTCCATCTCAGACTTCCTGAGCTGCACAGGAGGACCTGGAGGTAATCAAAGGGAGGCATATTTATAAACCTCTAGGTCCTGACTTGTTGCTGAAGCTCTGAGTCTAGAAATTTGCAGTAGCATTTAGATACATTCAGAGGTAGGGGCAGATTTGGGGAGATCTTTCAAAGAAAAAGAATACCAAATTTGACTCCAAGAATGCTGGAGTGCCTCCCAGGGCCTTGGAAGGGCCCTGTACCAGTGAGGTGCTCTAAAGCTTATATTCCCTTAGTACCACAGTGAAGCCATCCTGGGAATCTGCATGGTGTTTGTCCAAAATATTGAAAGTCAGAAATAAGGCCCGATTTTATGATTTCACATGTATTTCCCTGGGAGAAAAGTCTTCTGTTGCCAGTTCTTCCTCTGCTATAAACAAGTCTTAGTCCTGTACCCTCTTTTCTACCTATACCCTTTTCCTGGTGACCACACCCCTAGCATCACCCACTATGTCCTTTGTGGTCTAGCCCCTGCCTGCCTTTCTGGCCACCTCTCTTTCTTCTCCCCCTGCTCTGACCACACTGGCTCTCCACCTGGTCCTCATACCTGTCAAACTCCCTCCCATCTCAGCACCTTTGCACCTGCTGTTCCATCTGCCTGGAGCATTCTTTCCCCAGAACTTCATTGTCACATTCAGCGTAAATGCCACCATCTCAGAGAGGTCTTCCCTGATCACCCAACCTAAAGAAATCTCCTAGTCACTCTCGATTGCACTGCTTTGCTTTATTTTCTTCATAGCACTTTTTCACTAACCAAAGTCATCTTATTTTTTGTTGGCCTTTTTACTATTTGTAAAAATATCTCCCATCACATCACATAAGTTGCTTGAGCATAGGGACTCTGTTTGTCTTGCTCCTTGTGCTATATCCTCAGCACCTGGAGTGGTTCACACAGACACTCGTTTTTAAAAGAACCCAACAGAGTTTACTCATAGCATTTTTACATAATTATAATACTTTGCATCTGTATAGCACTTCCTAGTTTCCAAAAAATTTTTACATACATAGTCTCACTTCCACCTCAAAACCCAATGAGGTAAATAGGAGAGGGAGTGTTATGACCTCATCTTAAAGATGAGTAAATTGAAATTTATAGAGGTGGGATGACTTGTCTAAAATTTTCCAGCTAATAAATGACAGCACCAGGTCTCCTTCCATCAAGACCAGCTCTCTTTCCATTCTGGTTCATACCCCTAAGACATGTTACTTTTCCTGGTTCCTCGGAGCAAAGGAATCATCCATGTAAGATTTGAGAAAGCACTTCTCCCCATTCCTCTGAGAGGGAAGGAAAAGGGAGCCTGGCTTCCACATAAAGGTTGATGGCAGACAGCCTAACCTTCACTTGTGGGCTCAGCAGAGAATCAGGCTAATTATTATATAGTGGTGATGATTAAGTTTGGACAATAACAACACATTTCCCACGTGCAGTAGAATTTTGTTAGCTATGGGCCGGCCCCGTGGCTTAGCAGTTAAGTGCACGTGCTCCGCTGCTGGCGGCCCAGGCTCGGATCCTGGGCGCGCACCAACGCACCGCTTCTCCGGCCAATCTGAGGCCGCGTCCCACATACAGCAACTAGAAGGCTGTGCAACTATGACATACAACTATCTACTGGGGCTTTGGGGGAAAAAATAAATAAAATAAAATGTTTCTAAAAAGAATTTTGTTACCTATCATGAAAATGGTGAAGGATTTGAATTTTCATTTTGATTTGATGTCAAAAGCATCAACTGCCAGGCAGTTTCAAACATTTCACCCTTAAAGGCAAATCTATTAGATGGTGAATGAAGAATGAGAGCCAACCTTGCTATTTTTTTTTTAAAATAGAGGTATTGGAAGTAATGTTTTTTTAAAATTGTCTGGAGAATGAGTGACAGAACAGGGAGTTCAGAGACCAGGAATTCCTGGTCCTAGTCAAGGACTATTGGAAGTCAATTTCCACAGATCTTCTGGGCTTCAATTCTCCGTTAATAGAAATATTTAGGAAATGTTGATGCATTTGTAATACTTGAATGTGATTCCAGTATGGATTTTTTATTGACAAATTACATAGAAAAGTGTGCAACTCATATAGAGTTCAATGAATTTTCACAAAGTGAACACACTCATGTAATCAGCTCCCAGATCAAGAAATAGATCATTACCAGCACCAGAGTCCTCCTCTTGCCCCTCACCCCAATAACTACCTGCTTCCCGAAAAAAAGTTAACCAGTCTGAGCGTAGGTAAGGTAAACTATCCTGAGTTCTACCACAATAGATTAGTTTTACCTGCTTTTGAACTTTATACAAATGGAATCGTATAGTATGTAGTCATCTTTTTTTGTCTGGCTTCTTTTGCTCCCCTTTATTTTGGTGAGACTCATCCCTATTGTCGCATATAGTTGTAGTGTGTTTATTCTCACTGCTCTACAGTAGCTTATTGCCTGAATATGTTACATATCTATTCTGCTATTGATGGTCATTTGGGTTGTCTCCAGTTTGAGGCTATGATGAATATGACCATTCTTATATATGTCTTTTGGTAAAAATATACATGGCTTTCAGTTGAGTATAAACCCAGGAGTAGAATTGCTGTATTATAGGATATACTTATATTCATATATACTGCCAAAGAGTTTTCCAAAGTGGTTTTACCAATTTATTCTCCTATCACTGATGTGTAAGAGGTCCACTTACTCTACATTCTTGTCAAAACTTGGCATTATCTACCTTCTCATTTTAGCTATGCTTTATTGTGACTCATGATGGATTTTAATACATTTAATTTATAATTAATTTAATTTGTTATAATTTAGTGACTATATTTGTGGAATGGTGCATAAGAAATCTGAGAGTAGGTAGAGATTAGATCAATTTTTTTTTTTTCGTGAGGAAGATCAGCCTTGAGCGAACATCTGATGCCAATCCTCCTCTTTTTGCCGAGAAAGACTGGCCCTGGGCTAACATCCGTGCCCATCTTCCTCTACTCTACATGGTACACCGCCACAGCATGGCTTGACAAGCAGTGCGTCGGTGCGCGCCCGGGATCCCAACCTGGGAACCCTGGGGCCACCAAAGCAGAGCGCGTGCACTTAACCGCTAGCCACTAGGCTGGCCCCTGAGATTAGATCAATTTTAATGCTCAATTATATTCTTGTCTTGTTCTCTAATTCCTTCATATGTATGGGTTCAGCCCACTCAACAAGATGGCAAGCTTCTTGAGGTCAAGGTCTTTGTCATAGCCTTCTTTCATAGTTGTTATAGCCTTTAGTACAGTGCTGGACACAAAGTAGGTGCTCAGTAAATTCTGATTAAATTGAGCTGAACTAAATGATGGAGGCAAACCCACCAAGGTCTATGGAATGTCTCTCTTTTCATAGTTCGCTGCCTAATCACTCTGTTTTCAGGCACTTCCTAGGGTGATGAAAGGATCAGGAGAGAGGAATTCTAGAAGATGTCCAATTCCTTCATGTTCCTCTACAGCCTACATTCCAAGTGCTAAAACTCTTTAGGTAGAATGAGCCCTTCTATTTTCAACAGGATTTTCCTGAAGCATGTACCCTAGGCCACCAGACAGTGGAACAGACAGAAGACTGTCTTACCCTGGGTTGTCAGGAGAGAGCATTGTTTGTGTCCTTCCTTGCTTGAAGGGGTGCTTTGGACTCAAAATGTCTGATCTTATTACACTAACCTGATTTCCCTATGGCTGCATCCAGTTTGATAGAAATTTCTCCAAAGGCCACAGTAATCTCTAGGGTAGTTAGTTCCCTTTTTTGCTGAATTTTCTATCTGACTTAATTTTTAAGAACTATTTCTGTTATCAGTTAAAGGATCTGTGCTCTGTTGCCTATTTCAACATGCAGCATTGTGTCATGCTATGTACATTTTTGTTCATATTGAATATTGGCTGTTTCTGAACTGAGATCCTGAGATAAGTTAGTATATTTTAACAGTTCTGATTTAGTTTGCAATTAGGCACTTACTGAAAATAATTGGTGGAAATATCCCTCCCCACTCTCCCTCTCTTTCAGTTTTGGAGTCTGACATTCAGCAAGGAAGACGGGTTTTAACTGGCATGGTTAGGAAGTGGGATTAAAGAAGGAAGAAAATATGGACCTTGAGAAACAAGTATAGAGTGCTAACAAAACCGAGCCAGTTTCCACACTACATTTGGGCCACCTGCTATCAGGGATATCAAGGTAGAGTGTGTGTGTGTGTGAGTGTGTGTGTGTGTGTGTGTTTAGGGGACAGTGGAAGAAATGAGAAATCCCTGAAAAGAATATTGTGGTAAGATTCCAAAAGCACGTCAGATAGTAATTGTATACAGTCACTAATGGGAATAGGCTTGTTCTGCAAGCTGAAATCGTGATCAGCAGGTAATCAGATCTAGTGCTCTGGAGCCTCCCATGACACAGTGATTGTTGTACAGTAGACCAAAAAAAACTGTGGGATGTTTGATTCTCCTCTTTCTCTCCCATCAGGGCTGGCCAGTTTCCCAAGATATGTGGGGAGAGGGAGGAGGGCTGTGGGTTTCAGAATGTGTTCCTCTGGGGATGGGCCTCATGTCTCGTATCTCCTGCTAGGAGGTCATATGTCACATACATATATGTCTCTCCCTTCATATATGTATTTGCTTTTCAATTTCAGGTTGAACTGGCTCTGACTCTTGAGTTTATTAAATTCAGGTCCTTTAGGTAACTCCATGGGTGTTTTTGATTAGGTAGCCAGGGGCCATAAACTCAAATGCTTGGGGTGGATGGAGCAGGCAGCATGAATATGAAAGGGGGTTTGTGGCAGGCTGGAGAATCTATTTCTCTTCCAAAGGGGAATCCATTAGTCAGCTTCAGACAACCGTCACTATGCAGTTAGGTTGGCCCAGGTGGTGAGATCTTCTGATTTTTCAAGAAAATCCAGAAATCTAGATCTTTTAAAAAAATGTGTGTAATTTCCTGATTTTTAAATATTTGTAATTAATTTAAAATTTTAAAAAATCACTTTGCAAGCCAACTATGTAAGGACCAAGCAAAACAAATCTGCAGGTCTCATTCAGCTCCCAATCCTGGGCCTCCAGATTAAACTGATTTTCTGGTGGGAAAAACCCAACTTATTCAAGTTACTTCAAGTTTTAGAGGACTATATTATAAGGATGCGTGTGACAATAAGATAAACAGGATTTTCAATCATGCAACAAGTCCTCCTAGAAACCCAGGAACTCTAGAAACATTCAGGTCAAGGGATGAACAGGAGCGGCATACGATTGATACTTACTGAGAATTGGAAGGTCCTTTATCACCATTGATGGTATAACTTTGCTTCTCAATCAGTGGTATGTTTCAGCGTAAGCTGCCTATGATTCATATTAATTTCTCCGGCTGTAGAATTCTTAACTGGGTCTCAGGGTTTCCAGGCTGCTCCTAGCCTGTTGTAGAGGGGCCTTCATTACTTCTGTTATGCCCAAATTTGGGGCGGAAGGGGGGTCATTTTCCTTATGGCAAGTGGATTGTTGGAGCAGAAGAGGAGGAGATGGTAGGTCAGGGTGTTTGGAAGTCCTGCACCATGTTCTTATCTGTGACAAACCATATGGGCTGCTTGTCCATCAGCCATTCCTCCCTTCTTCCTTGCTAACAGTATCTCAACTTTGTTCAGATATCAAGCAACTTATGTGCTTCAGCGAAAGCTGGTCCCAGCCTAAAGCAGAGTAGATCTTGCTTACACCAAACCAGTCATGCAAGTCCATTTTCCTTGTCAGAGATTAGTTTAGGAATCGGCATGTGTAGCAATTCTGAGCAATGAGACTGAGGGAAAGTCTAAGGGAAATTTTCCTCCTGATGGGAAGAGATTCAAGGCAGGAAATAGGCCCTCTTTTGTCACACTGTTCCATGTTTATGGAGCACTTATAACTTTGGCAACCAGTTAGCAGCTATGGAGTATAAATGTGTAGACAAAAGTCAACCTATAGAGGAGGGAAAAGTAGAAAATTGGAAAAAAAACCCCTCAGATATCTTAATGATGTCATTGAACAGTGAGGTAACCAACTCTTTGAACTTACTGTTCCATGAGATACTTCATTCTCCTCTTTGTTGATGATGTTCCTGGTTGAGTTTTCTGTTATTTTCAGCCTAAAGCATCCTAATCTATTACCAATTATTATTCTACTTGGAACATTGAAATAATCTAGCTTTCCACTCAAAATTAGATTGTGTCCTTGAAGGATTTACTAGAAGCAGGCTATGAGTTTTAATGTTGCCCTTTATGCTCAAAGAAGAAGCCTCTGAAGGTTACAACTGTCTCTGTGTGGGGGAACCTGATGAAGGCTTGCTGATGTGAGCAGGTCTCACTAGCAGGAGAGGAGTGCTATCTTGAGTATCGGTGGTAGATTTGTAGCTTGTGCCCAATATATCCTTGGGTGTACTGCCTGGGGAATCAGGCAGTCTTCTATTTTAACCACTCATGCTCATTGAACTGCAAATGATCTAAATTATCAAAAGATCTATGAGATGCCTTTTGGCTGTGACCACTATTTGCAAGCCCAATGCAGACCCCCTGAGGCTCAGTCTACCTGATCCCCAGCTCACTGTATATCCCTGCACTCAACTCTTGGTGTTTCCCCAGCAACACCTCTCAAGTCTCTCTGCTACGAAAACATTTGCTTCTATTGTCCTTTATGTTTCCCTCCTACCTTTGTTGTCTGCACCCTTCTCCCCTTCTCTGCTGTCCAAGAGGAAAGAGCTGGCCAGATTGCTTTAGTGGATGTTGAAGAGGTAGACTAGAAACCAAGATCTTATTCTTCAGCTTCTTGCTCTGGGGCTTAGGAACACCATCATTTAGTGAGTGGATGCAGACTCCCCAGAATCATATGGGACTCTAACACATTTATTCTCTTTTTTTTGGTTCCTGAATTTTTGTTGCCAATTTTCTCTTTCCTCCCTTTTGACCCACAATGGGCATTTTCTCACCCTCACAAGTCTAACTTCCTGTTCGTCTCTCTTTCCCATTCTTGACTGCTCACAACTAGGTCCTTTTCCCATAATCTCCCTTTTCCTGTCTTTTCACCAGAGACCTGTTATTTTTCTTCCAACCTCCCCAGAGCATCTGTGTGTGCTCCTGGAATTTCAGTGATTTCCTGGAGCTCTCCTGACTTAATCTGGGGAAATTGTCATGTGTTAGTCTTTTGCATGTACTGCTTAACAGCTCCCCCCCACGCCCCCGCCCCCATGGAATGGCTACCAGCTCCTCAGTTCTCATATAAGCACTATGAAAGATATTAAAACCACTCTGGAAATAGCTTTCCTTCTTAAACTATTAGACTGAAAGACTTTGTGGTCTTTTAAACAACTTTTATGGTGAGAAAAAACCTGCTTAACTTGTAAAGAACAAGCACCCTACCTACTGTCATGGGGAACTTCCCATAGTTTTTCTTTGTTGATTTGAATTTGATAATTTCTATCACTCACCATCAGTTCAGGATGAAATAAAAGAAAATATGAATGTATGTGAGGAGAGAGTCCCAATACGGGATACAGGGTGCTGTTAGTCTTGACCTTCAGATTTAAATATACTCATGAACTAAAATCTAAAAATGCTATTTTCCAGATGGACATGCATATTTTTGGCTCTACATACTTAAAATAAGAACAGGAGGAAAATATTTAATCCATGCTGAAATTCCTAAGTATTTTTATTTTTAACATCTGTTACAGGGCGACAATTTTGCCCCACTGAGCTGGGGCCAAAACATAGCTAGTGAGGACAATGTTTCTCCTTCATGTCTTTTTTGGCTTTGCATCCATTTTTTTTTTTTTGTGAGGAGATCAGCCCTGAGCTAACATCCGCCAATCCTCCTCTTTTTTTGCTGAGGAAGACGGCCCTGGGCTAACATCGGTGCCTATCTTCCTCCACTTTATATGGGACGCCGCCACAGCATGGCCTACCAAGCAGTGCGTCGGTGCGCGCCCGGGATCCGAACCAGTGAACCCCGGGCCACCGCAGCGGAGCGCACGCACTTAACCGCTTGCGCCACCGGGCCGGCCCCTTTGCATCCATTTTTATTACCAATGGGCATTGTTTTGTGCTGGGTTGGTCAAACATCCACTGCCCTTAGTGGGAGGACAGATAGGATTAGGTGAGGTAGGGCCAGAGGTGAGTGGTAGAGGAGAGGCACAGCTTCTGTTACCTGCCTGTCCTCTTGGAAAGTTCTCGAGACCCCTGGTTAGAGGAGTGAGACCATAAACAGAGGAATTGACTTCATGAGACTTGGAGGCATTCACAGCAAGAGACAAGAGGAAGAAACTGCAAAGTCTATTCGTGAGAGACTTTGGGAATCTTTATGCACAAGCAGCACTTCTTAGAACAAAGCATGGCAGGGCTGGTTGGAGGCTGATCTCACTGCCTCTGTATGGAATCTTCTCAGCTGTGGTACTCAGTGGACCAGAGGCTCTAAGAGCATCAGCAGTCTGCATGCTTGGCACAGATCCTAACTCTTTCCATGGGCACTGTCAGCACCAGCAAGGATATGGCTCTGTCCTCCAGGGCTCTGAGGAAAGCAGATGCTGATGGGAGGGGGGTGTTGGAGGAGATGGCAAGGCTGGGCAGAGAAATACGTTGAACATGAATACTTGCTCAAGAAAAAACAAACCAACCAGCCTATAAATGATAGTGGTATGTTGTACCGCGTTCAGTTTTGCAGAAATGGAAGTACATAAAGGTTAAATACATTCTCAAGGGTTCTTATCACAGAGTCAGAATTGCAATCTGGAGCTTTGCTGCTGCAGTTGCTAAGTTATCCATAGCAAGTGCAGTTATTTCTAAGGATGAATTTCCATGGATTAAAATATGCAACACATGGTTGTGCTGAGAGCGAGCATGCCTTTAAGATACTCCAGAGGCTTCTGGAATGGAGCAGAGAATGGGTATGAGACAGAGGGTATAGTTGGCTACTGCCAGCGTGGCCCAGTGTGGTATCCACAGAATAGTGATGCGTAGTGCTTCTCCAGCAACAGGTGACCCTCCCCTCAAGCAGTTCGGGCTCTGGGTTTGAAAGGCAGACTCCCCCTAATACACTGGAACAGCAATGACTTTATCTTCTGAGATCTGCCATTGATGTCACATGGTGACAAGGAAGGAACTTGTGGTGGGGGATAGGCAGGCCACTCCCATAGAGCTATTGGTATCATACACCTGGAGTTCCTCAAGCTGCTCCAGGAAAACAGAACTTAGTAGTTCCAAGTGTGAACTCTGAGTCCCACCCATGGGTTCAAAGCCTAGCTCCATTATTTTATAAGCTGAGTGGCCTTGGGCAAATTGTTTAATTTCTCTTGGGTTCAGGTTTCTTGGTGTAAAATGGAGTTAGTAACAGTATCTTTGTTTTGGAGTTATTTGAAACTTAACTGAAAAAAAAAATAACATAACATAAATATATTATCTTATTATGGTAATATGAATTACCAGACGCGTCTAAGAACCTGATAAATGTTAGATGTTATTATAAGTCTTAGTAGAGGATTCCAGGGATCTTCCCCTGTGACTTGAAAATCTGAGTCTGGTATCGTAGGCTCCGTTGTTTCTATTTCCTCCTAGAGCTATCACTAAAGGAACAGGGTTGTAGACAGAGCGGGAAGCTTCCACGCGATGACTGCCTGTCAAGGGGATGGAACCTGGGATACGTGTCTCGAGCCCAGGGCTCTTGTGTGGGGCCTTGCTGGGTTCTGCTGTGAGGTGGCTGGGTTAGTCTGCTCCCTGGGCACCTTGCACTCATCTATGGCGTTGGAGCTGACCTGCCTGTGCTTTGTTCTTTGGCATGTCCAGAACCCAGCACTCTTTTTTGCTGACTCAGGTTACCTTGGCGTGGCATACCTGTCTACATCTCACCTACGATCTCTTCGGATTGGCTTGTGTTGAACACTCTGTACTCACAATGATGACCTCTGGTTCCCAACTCAGCTACTTTCCTAGTCCTCCAGGGTGGATGTTGTTATACAGGCCTGTATCCATGCCCCAGCCAAGGGAAGCTCAGAAGGGATAACTAAGGCCTATTTCCATCTAATCCCCATGCAGCATCATTTTTAATCTGCTATGACCATTTCTTGAAGGAGCAAGACCATTCTGTAAAGCAGTTCCTTCGCTGAGTTCCAGATGGTGGCAAGGGGCACAAACCCCCTCTGCTCTCTGTTTTCCCTTCAGTCTAGTTAACATTGACTTCCCAGATATAAGCCCTAAAGGGGCAGACCAGAACACATGTACCCTTTGTCTCTCTATTCCCGTGTTCTCACACTCAGTGATAGGAACATGTGCAAAGTCAGAAGTAAAAGTGTCCTACAGTGTCTAGCACCAATGGTACGTGTGTGGGGAGTGGAGGGAAAACAGTGTTTGAAAAGTATGGAGCCAGAAACTAGTCTATGGAAAATTCTTCTAATCACTAGATGGGTAAAATTGTAAAAAGAAGATTTTGTCCTCATCAACAGTGATTAAAAATGGAATTTCTCGGGGCTGGCCCGGTGGCGGAAGCGGTTAAGTGCGCACGCTCCGCTGCAGTGGCCTGGGGTTCGCCGGTTCGGATCCTGGGCGCGCACTGACGCACCGCTTGGAAAGCCATGCTGTGGTGGCCTCCCATATAAAGTGGAGGAAGATGGGCACGGATGTTAGCCCAGGGCCAGTCTTCCTCAGCAAAAAAAAAAAAAAAAAAGAGAGAATTTCTCTCCTGTTAAGAATTTACTGCGAAATGCAGCACATATTTTATGGCAATTATAAATGCCTCATGCATTTTCAATTCAAAGAGTATTTGAGATTAGTCACTGAAAAAATAACTTGATATGCCCTGAACTCTGAAGCTCCTACACAAAAGAGACTTGGTAGAGATTTTCCCAAATCTGACAATAATCCTAAAAATTTACATGACATCAATAATAAAATGTTAGGAAGCTGAAAGAGAATTTTAAGCTATCAATAAATAAAAATTTTATTAACTATGCCAGAGGAAAATGAAATTGTCTTTCTATTTTCTCTTCAGAAAAGAATATCCCCAAATTGGTATAATATGAAGAGCCGATCAAAGACTAGGCGGCCACAAAAGTCAGAAAAAAATTATTAGAGAGGTATGCCATGAAGTCAATCAATAAAAATATAATTTTTCTGTATGTTTGTGGTATGTGTTAACATCATAAAATTTGTGATTTATTGGCATTTCTTTTCTCATTCTAAATAAATACTTACTTTCACATCTAATTTTGATTCATAATTTGTTTTCTTAAATAAATTCCCCAAATTTATAGATGCTTTAAGGCCCCACAAATCCTCTTTTTTTTTTTGCTGAGGAATATTGGCCCTGGGCTAACATTCGTGCCCATCTTCCTCTACTTTATATGGGACGCCGCCACAGCATGGCTTAACAAGCAGTGCATCAGTGCGTGCGCATGGGATCCAAAACTGCGAACCCTGGGTCGCCGAAGTGGAGCGTGCACACTTAACCACTGTGCCACCAGGCTGGCCCCTAAGGCCCCACAAATCCTAGATCTGCTCGTGATGGAAGCTGCATGGCCAATAGCCTAATTTACAGTGGCCACCAATGGATATTTGGGCATACCTATGGGAACATGTCCTGTAAGTGAGTGCCATTTATCATTTGCATTATTATCAAATAAAACAAAACAAAACAACATCAAATTAAGAACCACTGCTCTAGACGGAAGAAATGAACAAGCAACTTTACCAAAGAGTGATAACCACTATCCTGAATTCAGTGTTTATTACTGCTATCTATTTGTTTACACGTTTATTCCATATATATGTTTACACGTTGGTATTACACTATATGCATGTGTTCTGGTTATCTATTGCTGTATAACAAATTACTCCAAAACATAATGTCTTAAAACAACAATCATTTCATTATGTCTTATGATGTCTCACCTTTTTGGAGGGTGATCAGGACAAGCTTGAAAGATAAATATTTGCCAGGCAGATCAGGTGGCAGTGGCATTACCTGCTGATATCTCAGCTTGAGCAAAGAATTGTTATGGGAAATAGATAGAAGGAACTCACATTGTGAGCATTTATACTTGAAGACAGACTCCAAGAATATTGAGGGAGGGGAGAAATGCTGTGGGGCTAGGGGGAAGTGTTTGAGATGAGGTGCAGAGTAAACCATCAAGATATAATAATGGGGCCCGCCCCGTGGCTTAGCAGTTAAGTGCGCGCGCTCCACTGCTGGCGGCCCGGGTCCGGATCCCTAGAAGGATGTGCAGCTATGACATACAACTATCTACTGGGGCTTTGGGGGAAATAAATAAATAAATAAAATTATTTAAAAAAAAAAGATATAATAATGAAACTACTCTAGTGGCTGTGAATCCAAGGATTAAATAGGTTACAAGGACAATTAATTCTAAGGGCATTGTCAAGGTGGAGTGTTTTGCCTGCCAACTAGCCAGCCAGTTTTTGAGAGTTTAGAGTTAAGCTTGGGTGTGAGATAGAAAGAAAGATTTGGCTGCTCTCCAGCTAGAATAAAATAGTTGATTGTAATAAGGCCAATGTACATATTGTCTTTAATCTTAAAAGAAGCTAAGATATGCAGTTCCTTCTGTGAAGCACAGATTTCCCACCGACTTCAAAGGCATTCCTGAGGTCAGGGGAGTGATGGGGAGGACTTTAGGTGTGTCTGGATAAGCTGTCTGGAGTGGATGTCATTCATTGCCCTGTTCTCAAAGCAGTTGAAAGCACATGGCAGTATTAGCTTCAAGCTACAACCACATTTTCTGTATCCTGGTGGCTACAGTCGCTCCCTCATCATTATTTTTGAAAAAGTGTTACAGAATATGATATAGTTCCTAAAGTGTTCCCACCAGTGTCCTTTTATATGCTGATCTTAATTAAAAAACCAGTTCCTATCTAGTTTTCAAAATGTACTCAAGCAAGTCCAGTTTACAGATCTGGATTTCTGTTGCTCTCTCTAAAACTATTTTAGTGACTACAAGATACCTGTGAATTCCATAGAAGTTGATCGTTCAAGTAGATGCTCCCGTTGCATCTAGGAGAGTGCTTGTCATGCTGCTCCTAGGGGTCCTTGTCCTGGACTTTGAGTGGTGTTTACCTCCACTCCAGCTACCTGAAGCAGTCTCCTGGACATCCAGAAGCTGTTTCTAGCTACTTCGCGGTCTGTATAAATGGTGCTTATGATTATACAGTTTTCAGTGACTAGTCTCAAGACCAGCATGTTATCTGGAGATACAGGGTGAAGAACATAGACTCTGGAGGCAGACAGAACTGCATTTAAATCTCAGCTCCTCAATTCACTAGTCATGTGGCCTTAAACAAATTATGTAACCTTTCAAAGCCCCAGTTTCTTTTTCTGTAAAAGGCTGATGATGCCAATAATCCTTGCCTCATAGAGGTATTTTTTAGATTAAATGAAATTATGAATAGGTATTATCATTATTAATTGTGCTCCTGCTCTTCAATCTCTTCTTAGACTTGACTGGAGCAATAATCATGATGGCTATCACTTATTGCCATGTGCCATCCACTGGTTTAAATACACTGTCTACATTATCTGTAATCATCATGACAAAAATGCTGGGAAGAGACCTTTACTTTACAGCGGGGGAACCTGAGGGTCAGAGAGGTTAGTTAACTTTCTCAAGGTCAAAACCAAGTGGCAGAGCTGGGGTCTGAACTCCAAAGTTGGCATTCCTTTTACTAAGCGACACTGATGCTCACGTATCCCATTTCAAGTTATTACCTCTGAGGATGAATATGGGTTGGAATGGTCATTATTTCCCTTTTGCATTCACAAGGGACAGCTGACCCTTGCTCTAGAGAAAAATGGACACAATATTAAGAAGCAAGCCCAGGGGGAAACCCATCTGTCCACAGTGTTCCTCATGGAGCAACTGCCTTTCAAGATGCCCACAGTTCTCAATACGAGACAAACGTGGTTGTGTCAGAGGGGCATGCACCTATGTCCAGGCTCCTACAAATATTAGCCTCAAGGAACCCTTGCTGTTCTTGATTTGATCTTCTTTAGAGGATATAACCCAATGACTCTAGCTTAACAGCTTTGGATATAAATAAAATTTCCCTGCCAATCAATAACCCAGAGTCCCTATTCTTGTCCACATCTATTCTGGCAGGAACTTTGGCTTCCCTGGAAAAATTTCCTCTCTGGCCCCTTCCTCAAAACGTTTAATTCCAGAGAAAGCCTCAGATGTGGCAAATCAGTTTGTTAGCCATAAACACCATGCAATTCTGGGATTAATCAGTGGCCACCGCCCCTGAGGTCAATGAGAGGAGCCTGCAGAGTCTACCAAGAGATTCCAGTGACTGGGTCAAGCTCACTAGTGCTCCCAACGCTGCCAGACCCTGGGGCCAATTCTCCAGCCTTGTTCTTCTTTTTGTCAACTGGACCCCAAAGCAAATCTGCCTGTGCCCAAAACTCCACGTAGTCTTAGGGAAATGGCTCATTCATCTTTTGTCAACCATTCTTGCAACAGAAAGCACACATCTTCACATGAAGAATCAACATTTTGCAAACTTGGTGTAGCTTAAATTATATTTCTAGCAAATGCATCACTGAAAAGATAAGGGCTACAGAGATGCAGTTCCCCCTAACACAGACAAACTTTTTCACTCTCAGAGAGCAATTTATCTCATTTTAGCCACAGCAATATCCAATGCCTTTTTTATTGTGGTCACTACTTTATATATGTTTACTTGTTCCCTATCCTAACCCTGCTCCATCCATCTTAATTCCCCAAAACCAAGGGAACAGTTTTCACTAATGGATATCCAAATCCCTACCTCTTATGGGGAGGAACATTCCTTCTACCTTACACCATTTCCATGAAGGTTAAAAAGATTGTACGGTCAGTTCCAGTCAGTTCTCATACTCTTGGTACCCTGTGCTTTCCTTCCATAGCAGACTCAGAAAGAATGTCTCCCTGAGATAAGACGGTGGAAGATTTTCTTTAGGGATCACTGCCTTTTCTTTTCTTTTCTTTTCTTTTCTTTTCTTTTCTTTTCTTTTCTTTTCTTTTCTTTTCAGTAAGGGTTTGACTCATCTTGATTTAGGTGTAGTAACCACAGATTGGGGAGGGAGGGAGGAAGCGTGGGGGCCAAGATGCTCAGAACACCAAAAAGAGAAAAAGTATATTGGAGGAAAGGAGAGGAAAACACATGGGGCAGTAGACTAGATTGACAGATAGAACTGGATTCCTTAAAATTGAAGGCAGAGTGAGGGAAACCATAAGGCTCTATTACCTACAAGACGTTTTGAATCTTCCAAAAGAATGCCTGCACTAAACAGCGGAGGGTGAAATGACTTCTCAGGTGAACTTTACAGGTCTATAAGGACTTAGGTAGCTTTTTTTGTTGACTATATCAACTTTAATTTAGCAAATGGTCTATGCTGTCCTGTTTGTAAACTGTTTATTTTTATGTGCCTTGGCAATTTTTTAGTGAATGACAGTGTATAAATCTTTGTGGAATAATCCTTTTAAAGCTTTTTTCTTTTTTTGTCATCGTCTTCTTTGTTAAATGCTATATTCTTCAGGCCAATAATAAAACAGGAAATGTCCAGACAAAGTGAGCTTTCCAAACTGTATGTCACAAAGACATAAGGAAGATGTAATTAACAAGTTGATAAAGAGCCTGCCGTTAATATGAAGGAGTGGGGAAGGGTAATTGTTCCTGGGATTGTGGTGGTGGTTCAGGTTCCAGAACTAGAACCTTAGTTACCCAAAAAATATTGCCAAGAACACAGAAATGGTTATTCTCTTAGGTTTCTGCGACAACTGGAACAAACTCCTGATCCTGTTTAAATATATTCAGATTGAGTCTGTGGCTTTTCTGTAAATAAGCTTAATTCTTCCTTTCTGACTTTGCAGGGAAATCAAGTGATTTCCAGAGCTCCTGCAAGGAGAAAGGAAAAGGGAGGGAGTAATTATTAGAACGAGTAGGGGAAATGGGGAGGCAAGTTCTCCAATTCTCCTGTGGTAGAGAGAACTAAAGCATAGTGATGACATTTTCACAACCAAACATCTGAATGCATGATTTTATACACCATGGGAGATGTGTATGAAATCAGAATCACCTGGAAAATTTAGACTGTATGGTTGGAGAATATGCTGAGAGTTTTCCTTCTAACTTGTGCTAATATTTTCTAAGATTTCTTCCAGGAAGGAAGTCATAGATATTAGAATATGTAACTTAAATCCTTCCTCCTGAAATCTAGGCCTCTTTTATCACAGAAATTTGTTAAAAGTCCAAATGAATCACTTGCAAAAAGCAATTTTTAAAAATAATATAGGCAATGTAGCAGCAGTACAGAAAATTTGTAAAATAGAGAATAAATATAACCCCATATCATCCTACCACCTTCCTTTGACATATCTCCTTCCAGTTTTTTCCATGTCTGTGCATGTTTTTACATGGTTGTACTCTACTTTTTTCCTAATTGACATAATAAAAATTTTTTTCTATTGCTGACTGGTTATTTTTAATAACTGCATAGTAACACATGGAGTGGAAGTTTTGATTGCTCTTTGATCCAATCAAAGAGATACGAGGTTTTGTCCTTCAAAAAAACATTTGTTTTTAAAATTAAAAACAAACAAACAAACCCTCATTTTGGAAATAATTTCAAACTTACAACAAAGTTTCAAGAATAAGAATAAAACATGGACCACCTGTAGACTCTTTCTCCAGATTCACTACTGTTCACATTTTGCCCCATTTGCTTATCATTTGCGTTCTCTCTCTCTCTCTCTCCCTTCTTATTCTTTCTCTATATAATATTTTCTAAACCATTTGAGAGGAAGTTGCATAATTCTTGGTCCTTTACCCTAAAATACTCCAGTATGTATTTTATATAAATAAGAATATGCTCTTACATAACCATAGTACAATTATCAACTTCAGTTAATACTGATGAGCTACTTTTCTCTACCATCCATATTCCAATTTTCTCAATTGACTCAATAGTGTCCTTTATGGCATTTTCCCCTCCAGGACAGGATCCAGTCTAGGATCAGATATTGCAGTTAGTTGTCACGTCTCTTTAGCCTCCTTTAATCTAGAACATTTCCACAACCTTTCTTTGTCTTTTACAACATTGATGTTTTTGAAGACTATGTCTCCCGTTTTTTTATTAGAATATTTCTTGTTTTAGGTTTGTCTTATGTTCCCTCATGGTTACGTTGATTCCAGACTTAAATACTACATGAGTGATGTTGTGTCCTTCTCAGGGCATCACATCTAGAGGCACACGATGTCCATCTGCTTACTCATTGGTGATATTAATTTTAATCACCTAGTTAATTGTTGTCTGATTTCTACATGGTATGGTTTCTATTTTTCCCTTGTAATTAGTAAGCAAATGTGGGGAGAAACTTTGAGATGCAAATATTCTGCTCTTCATCAAATATCCCCCCTAGATTTAGCATCCATTGATGATTCTTGTCCTAATCAATATCTGTTATCATGGTTCCAAATTGATGAGTTTCCAACTCTAGTACTGCCTCCACATTTACCCTCAGCATTCTACTGTAAACAAGAGTCCTCCCTTCTGCCTATATCTATCTATCCATCTATCTATCTATCTATCTATCTATCTAATCTATCATCTGTATATTTATCTATCTAATTTATCATTGGTATAGACTCATAGATTATTTTTTCACGAAGATCTATAATTTATTATTATTCTTAATTGTTTTGGCGCTCAAATTGTTCCAGATTTGGCCAGCGGGGGTCCCTCAAGCTGACTTCTGTATCTTTGTGAACTGCTTCATCATATTGAGTACCTCTTTAATTTCTGCCACAAAAATGATAATCATGGCCCACCCTGTGCCCACCCTGCCCCCCCCCCCCAGCTCTGGAACCAGCCATTTCTCCAAGGTCTCTGGCTTTCCTTCAGTAGGGAATGGTATTAGAGACCAAGACTGGGCACTAGATATGATTATTGCTACCTGGCTGTCTTTGCTCATAGGCCTTTTCTTTGGACAGAGCTAGGAAATATATGCAAGTATATACTCATCTATACATCTGTACATATGCATACACATATACATGCACATTTACACTTGCATACACACACATATACACACACATATTTTAGAAATCTTCTGTCCACATCAATCCCTCCAATTTAATCCATCCCATAGGGTTTGTCTTGCCTTCCCCCTTTCCTTATTTGTATGTTCCTTCTTCACCATTGAGAACTCTGGCTCTCAACAATATCAAGACATTTACTCATTTGTTCAATTCTATAATACATATAAAATAGACTCAGAATTGCTTTGCCCATATCTTTACTAAAACAAGCCTACTAAAAAGAGTTAGGCTTTGTTTGCTGTTCTCCTTCCACCCTAACCAAGACTGAGAAATATTTATAGTCCCATGCTATGTTTGTAAATTAGTTGGATTACTTGGCTCTCTTTTGTTCCTTCTTCAGTGTGGTTATTTTATTCATTTAAACACTGTTATGATTATTTATTTGGTTTTCTTTCAGTTTTGGTACCCGCTTCCCATCCTTGTTGATTTAATTTTATTGTTTGATTGTGTAGACCAAAAGTCAACACTATACAAAAAGGTATACTCAGAAAAATGTCACTGCATCCTGTATTCCTTCTACCTTCTTCCCTCAACTCCCACTCCTTGAAGAGCGCTAGATTTATTGTTTTCTGTTTAACCTTTCTGAGTTTCTTTTTGGACAGATAAGTAGATATATGCATGTTTTCTTATTTTTCCCTCTCACACAAAAGGTAGCATACTACATATGCTCAGTTCATAGACATCTGCCTCCTCTTTTTTAACAGCTACAAAATGCTCCATCATGAGTATTTATCATAGTTTAACTGATCACCTATCCTTGGATATTTAGATAGTTTCCAATATTTTGCAACTAAAATAATACTGCAGTGAATAACCTTGTGAAAATGTATTTTTTTGATATTATTGGAGTTGTATCTTCAGGGTTAATGCCCAGAAGTGAGACTGACAGATTGAAGTGTAAATGTGAATGAAGTTTGTTGGATATTTCCAAAATTCCTCTCCATAGGGGTTATATCATTTTGCATTCTCGGTAAGATTGCAATGTATGAGAGTACTTGTTTTCCCCCACATCCTTGCCAACAGAGTGTAATCGTAAGCTTTTGAAGTTTTGCCAACCTGATGGGTGAGAAATGGTGTCTCAGTGTTGCTTTAATTTACAGTTCTCTTATTATGAGTGAAACTGAACATTTTTTCATATATTTAAGGTCTATATTTATGTGAATTTTCTGTGGATGAATTTTGCCTATTTATTAGTAAGATTTAAAAATTTTTTAAAGTTGTTTATTTGGCAGAAATAGCTTTTAATACAATTTGTGCCAAATAAAGGCAGAATTCCAAAGTACTGCTGTAGATAAGCTATAGATTCTGCCCTCCAGGAATTCACAGTATCTAAACTGAACACTATCACAGTGGCTATGAGCATATGGACCCAGATTGTCTGCCTTCAAATGCCAGTACTGCCACTGAGGTAAGTTTTTAACCTCTTGGTGCCTTAGTTTCTCCATCTGTAAGATGAGAATAGCAATAGCATTTACCTCTTAGGATTGTTGTAAGGATTAAATGACTTAACATATGTAGTTTTTAACCTCTTGGTGCCTTAGTTTCTCCATCTGTAAGATGAGAATAGCAATAGCATTTACCTCTTAGGATTGTTGTAAGGATTAAATGACTTAACATATGTAAAGTACTTTGAATAGTGCCTGAAACATGAAACAATCCATAAATGGCTATTTTACAGTCAAGAAAATGCTCTCAGTACATTATTTGATTTGATCCTACAAGAATCCTGTTGTATAGTTAGTTATAAAAAATGAGGACCTGGAAGTCTGGAAACATTAGGTTAATCAGTGGTAGCATAAGAACTGCAACCCATTCATTCATGTATTTTTTTGTGCGTGTGTGAGGAAGATCAGCCCTGAGCTAACATCCATGCCAATCCTCCTCTTTATTTTTCGCTCAGCAAGACCGGCCCTGAGCTAACGTCTATTGCCAATCCTCCTCCCTTTTTTCCCTTTTTCTCCCCAAAGCCTCAGTGGATAGTTGTATGTCATAGTTGCATATCCTTCTAGCTGCTGTATGTGGGATACGGCCTCAGCATGGCCACACAAGTGGTGCGTTGGTGCGCACCCGGGATCCAAACCCGGGCCGCCAGTAGTGGAGCGCGCGCACTTAACCGATAAGCCACAGGCTGGCCCCTCATTCATGTATTTATTCACTCATTTATTCCACAGATGTTTTTTGAGGCCCTGTTCTGCACTAGCACTGGTGCAGGTGCTTGAGATATACCCTGAAGAAGACAGATCTTTGTTTCCTGTTGTGGAGGAGTCTGTGTGGGGTGTGGAAAGAGACAAAAACCAAGGAAACCAATTTTGTCTGCCTTGTCCATTACTTGTCTGTTGAGCACACATGACAGTGTCAAAATTCATTTGTTAAATGAAAGAATGAAGGAATAAATGATACAGTAGTGAAAAATGAGGCTCGATACATAGGTAAGGCCCAAATTGTGAAAGGCCTTGCCAATCATTCTGAAGAGTTGGGACTTTATCCTGAGCAGAGAAATTACATGAACAGATTTGCATCTAAGAAAACTCAAGCCAGAGGCTGTGTGGAGGACCCATAAGAGAAGGGCGAAGAGCAGGGAGGTTGTTACAGTAAGTCTAGTGGGAGTTGATGGGGCCTGAATCAAAAGAGAGGCTGAGGGGACGGACAGGAGGTGAGCTGGAGAGAGGTTTATAAGTCAGAATTAAGTCCACACTGGACTTGGCTGTGTGTAGAGGGAAGGGGAGGGACAAGTCTGCAGTAACACTGAGGTTTCACTGTGTTAAGAAATTGAAGACGGATAGCTGACTGGGGAAAATGCAGGAAAGGCCTTTTACACATATGGATTTGAGGTGACCGTGGGACCATGCTCAATCTCTTGACTGTACTTGCGTTGCTTCTCTACACTCCTTGGAGTCAGGAGCTGTGGACTTGTCCAGGGCACTATAGTAGTAGCCTATGAGATAAACAGTGTCTAATAGTGGAAAGGACACCAGTTAGGAAGGCAATTGGCCAGCAGTGCTGCCTTAACTTTCTGGGGGTCCCTGCTTGGTACACTCAGTGCTAAATTAACTACTTCTAACTGGAAGTTTACTCTTTGACAGCCAAAACACTTATCTTTGCATCTTTTCTCATACCCAAGATACCTTGCATAAAGCAGACTGTGGGCAATATTAAACAGATGAGGCATAGGGAGATTAGGAAAGGAAATTCATCATCAAGCAAGGCTTATGGCTTCTGGTTTAGGCTGCCCAGGGGCACTGAACCAGGATGCAGGGAGTTAGGAAGTCCAGGAGTAGCTCCAAATCCCTTTCGATAAAGACAGAAAACAGATGAATAAACAAACAGCCCAACACAACCCCCTCTAGAAGGGCACCCTGAAAGCTTCGATGACACCAGTGCTTTTCTAGACATCATGCAGGATGAAAGGCTTGAATTTTAGACTCGTGACAAGACCTGGAAAAGACAGCGATCTGGACACCTGTCTTTACTAGAGAAAAGGAATTTCTAATACAGGCTGGTGATATGGTAAAGCTACAAAAGAGCAGGGATCATATTTCACAGAAGACTCCACGGGCTGATATTTACTGTAAAAAGTGACCTGAACTTTCTACGAGATGTCACCGAATCCCCCCAAGAAGGTTCATGACTATTAGGAAAGTTCATTTTCCGATTAGAGTGCTTTTTGGCTCGCCCCTGCAAGGTGCTAAGAGCAGGAGGGCAAGGGTGTGCATAGTTAAGAAGATAGGCGGAGGGTCTCATAAGCAGATAGGAGCTATTGGAAACAAACCATAGGATAGTCTCCGGAGGGGAAGCAACATTAGGGACTTGAGCGAGGAAAGATGGAGAGGGAAAGCAGGGCACAAGCAATAGCTTGGGAGGTGGGTAGGGAGGGAGGAGGAGAATAACTGTGGAGGAGGAGGTGGGGTTAAAGAGGCGAGAAGGAAGGAGTGCGAAAGCAACCTCACGTGCAGGGCACAAGTCAACGATTACGGAGAAGAGCTGTCAAGAGAACTGGATTATAGAATTGGGAAGGAAGGACTTGGTTCTCTGGAGCTCCCTTACGCGTTTACGCAGATCAGCCCAGCGCTAAGGGGGTGTGGTACTTAGCTCAGGGCGGCGGGGGTGTCAGACGGTAGCGGTGGGGGCGCCGCCCAATTCCTCCCAGAAGTGGAAGGCCAGAACAACCCAGCGGCAGGCAGGCAGGCAGGGCGGAGGCGGAGCGAGGGCGCCGATGGGCGGGACGGAGGAAGGCGCCGGGAGGACGAGGAGGCGCAGGCCGGGGGCGGCGCTAGGACCCACCGGCGCCCCGCCGGCTCCCGGGAGGTTGATAAAGCGGCGGCGGCGTTTGACGTCAGTGGGGAGTTAATTTTAAATCGGTACAAGATGGCGGAGGGGGACGAGGCAGCGCCGAGGCAGCAGCCGCGCCAGGGGTTGCGGCGCCGGCGGCGGACCAGCGACCCAAGCACCGAGGTTAACCACGTCTCGTCCACGACCTTCCTAGGTACGGGCCGGCGGGGCGGAGGCCGCAGGGCCCGGGAGGGGACAGGGCGCGGGCCGCTCGGGCTGGCGGGCACCGGCCGCAGGCGGCGGGGTCGTCGTCCGCGGCTGGCTCTGCTCTCCTCCCGCCGCCGCGGCTGGCCGCCGGGCCTAGCCCCCGCCGCGCCCCGTGCTCCCGCGGCGCGCGGCCTGAAAGGGCGGTGCTGAGGCCGCGGCTCCCGCAGCTGTCGGGTGAACAGGCGGCGCGCGCCTCTGCGCCCGGCCCGGCCCCCTGCCCGCTCGCCCGCCGCGTGGCTGCCGCCGCGTCCGCCCCGACCTGAGGGGGCGGCCTTGAGCAGGGGCCGCAGACCCGGGGCGCGGGGAGGTCGGCGGCGGCGCGGCTCGGTCCCGGAGAACTCCGGACGCGGCAGGGCGACCTGTCACCAGGCGGGCCCTCGCTGTCCTCTGTGCCCCGCGGAAAGGGAGAAAGGGGTAGCCTGCGCGTGATGGGCCCCGCGGAGGAGGAGGACGCGGAGCGCGCGGGCGGAGCGGACACCTCGCTGCCAGGTCGGAAAGCTCTCCAGACACCCTTCCAGGAGGGAGCCGCAGTCCGCAGGTCGGGGCTGTGCACCGGGGCCCGCGTGGCGGGGCCCCTCTGCCTTCTAACCCATGCGCACGGGTTGCGCGTGGCTGGGTTGCAAGTCCAGGTTTAGTTGTCAAACTGAGGAGCCGTTTACTAGCCACTCAGACGATAGTAAGGCCCGATCAGCCTGAAAGAGTCTGTGGTGTGAAGTCACCTGACCCTTCGCTCCCCGGTTTTGCTGAATGTAGGCTCCTACTGTACTTGTACAAGAAGCACTCCTGCCCCCTCGAAGACGCGTTTGCGTTGGCAGTGGAGTGTTGTGTGTTCCTTTCACTCATGACACCCCTATTTTTTGGAGTTTAGCATTTGATCTTGCACTGTCGTGTGAATTGAACGCATGAAATCTTGATTGAAAATTTTGATGGTACTTAAAGGCGTAAAGTTTTTCAAAGGCTTACGAATTGTGAAAGCTTACAGTTAGGTAAGTACAGCCATCGCATAGATAACAGTTTACACTAAATACAAACTTGTGTTTTTCAGATTTCTCTCTTTCCACAATCTGATAAAGGTTTTGTGAGATGAAATGTAAAACATTTTGATAAAATATTAGTCATGAAGACTCACTTGAATAGAAAAGTTTATGCGAAATATACTTTATCTTTCATGGTAGCCCTTGGACATGTTGAACATATGTCAGAGGTGATGACAAACTGTAGAGTTTTGCTAAGGAAAGAAGAACAGGAAATAAAGCTTATTTTATTATTGCCTGCCAACCAAAGCACTTGACAGAACTGTTTACATAGAAAAACATATTACCAGAGAAGAGACGTTTTGCCTTAGGCAGACCTCTTCTGGTTGGAATTCTCAAGCAGTTAGTTGTTTTGGAATGCTGATGGATCGATTAATTTAGCTCTTTTGGGCTCTAGGGGTGTGTGTGCTTATTTATTTATTTATACATATATATGAATATATTTTAAGGTAATCGTTTTAGATTGTGTTTTATGTACTTGCCTTATTAGGAGAAGCATGACTTTATGACTTAGTCATGGTTATGAACATGATTTTTATGCTGTGGTACATTGAGAAGAGATGCTGTTCTTAAAATTTGATAAATAGAGCTCACCATTTATTAAATGCTCTGTCTGCTGCTCACAGGTTTTTGTCTTTTTGTTTTTTCCTGGAGTTAGCCCTTCACTTGATAGCCGTTTCCTATCTAATGCCTAAAACAGCCCCTCTCCCTGCTAATTTGCTCTGAGTCTCTCATTACTACATTAAAAACCAAACAAACTTAAGATATATGTTTAAAGTAAGAACAAACAGGCTGTGAGTTAGGAGGCACTCATCTGTTTTTGGTTGTGTAGAAACTAGCCTCCCTCTCCTTTCTGGATAAGTAAAGTTGAAGAGCTGAGTTGGGGTGTCAGGTGCCACTCTTAGTCTTAGGAACATGCGTTGTGTCACGTTGAAGAGAAATGCTTACTCTTTTTAGGAATGTAGGATCTTTATAAAGCACTTTTGCACTCTTATATTTTAATGGCTTTGTAGGATAAGAATCTGCGGATGTGATTAAATCTATTTAGTAAAGTATTTTCAGATCCTTTGAAATTCTTTGGGGAAGAAGGAGCTGCCTTACAGTAAAGAAGTATTTATTTTAGGGAAAATAAACGGTGAGTTATAATGAGATTTCTGGCCTTAAATCAAGTGCACGTATTTTGGGATTCATTTTTAGTTTGCTACTGTTTTTTAACTTTACGATAAAGTTTTTGCATAGTCACAAGTGAAAGTAACTTTCTTGAAATTGTTAGACCTTTTCCAAAATTGTGCTTTTTCCATCCGCCTGATTCTAAGCAGCTGCTAAGAGTGCCTGGAAGACTGTCACTAGTTTGATGTTGGAATTCAAGACATATTTTTAAAATTGTGAGACTTAGTAGCAAGATGCATTTTACAAAATTGCTAATGCTCAATTGGAAGACCTCTTTGACACGCGCAGTTGTAAGCTTCAGTTGCAAAGCCGTTTGGCAGGCTCTCAAAGTTAAGAGCCAGAGTGTAAGGGATGGGAATTGAAGTTCAACTTTTTTGTAATGGTGATTTACACCTTTACCGAGGGAGGTTTTCTTTGGAGTGGGTGCAGGGAAACAGCTTTGTTTTTTTTTTTCTTTTTTAAAAGTAGAATGGCATTCTGATTGTGTAGCCATTTTGGGGTTTCGGAGTCCAGGTATGTTATTTATTTTCTTGGGCATTAATTAACTTAAGAAAGATAGACGTGAATGTGGAATAACTGAACTTGATCCTCTGGTGAATTCATTCCTCACGTTAGTTTCTTTCTGTCTTTTACTCTTCCTCACCACCCATAATACAGAAGAATGGTTGAGAGTTTCCTCTGTAGCTTTAAAAATGGATAGCCAGAAAAAACACCAACTTGAAAATATGATGGCAATAGGGTAATCCTTGACACTTTATAAAGCACTTTAAACATCTTGCTTTGATTTTATTTCTTAAAACCTTCCTGTGAGGGAATTAAGTTATTCCCCTTGGAGGGAGTGATTGTGACTTGTCTAGAGTTACAGAAACTACAGAGAGGGACTCTTACTGCTCATCACCAGACTTGGAGGAGGAGGAGGGTAGGGGCTTTTCTTCATTGAAAATTGTCACATGTAATTAGAGATGACTGGGTAAAACTTTGTTGAATGAATGAAGTCTGAAATCATACTAATGAAAAGATGGGCCAGTTAGAAAGTAAAGGTAGGGCAAGTCACTATGTGGAGTGGGAAATTTTAAAGTAGTAAGGGAGGAGGTAGATATAGTAGAAAGAAGTAGGAGAATTGATGAAGTAGAACAATTTTGCTTGTTATGGACATTGAGAAGCACAAAGTGTTCATAAGTTCAAAGCCAAGATAACTATTTTACAGATGATTTTTCACATTATTGGTAAACATATCTCTTTGTGTTTGGTTGTATATATATTTGCTAAACTTGGGTCGATTTTTATAAAAATGTGTGTGTTTGTGTCGCCACCCTCACTACCTACTCTGGGGCAAACAGCTATAAGGTAGTTGGTTTTATGGACAGATGATACCTATTAGAAACAACTGTTAAGCCGTGAAAGACTAATTTATGCATCCTCTGTTTTCCCGAGGAGATAGTAGGCACTTCTCACTGACTGGGTTTAGTCTTCTGGCCAGTACAGGAGAATCTAGGGGATTCTTTTGCTAAGTACTAACTTAATAAAAATTATTCATACAACTTATATTTCTATGATTGGCATCAAAATAACCAGTAACTCTAATAACTTATTGGTGAAATATATAACTGATGAAAGATGCTTATCTAGGCTCTCTAGTATATTTCATTATTTTTATTGTGGGGGCAATGTTTCTTTTATCTTAGAGAAGCAAGGTAGTATAGTGGAAAAAGAACAAGGAATCAAAAGCTAAGTGACTTCTCTTAAACTCTCTGAGCCTGAAGCCCCTCACATACGGTAGTGATAATAATCCCATAACAGGGCTGTTGTGGGAAACAGATGATAGGGTACAAACGTTTTGTAGATTGTAAAGCTGTCTGTGTGTAAGACACTGGAATATACATGTAAGAATATGCCAGTTTGACTACCTGTATTATTATATATATGTAATAGTATATAGTATATATATGTATAATAGCAATCTGAAAGTCTCTTCTAATTTTTTTTTCCTGTAATGTGGACACATGTTTAGTTTGGGCAAGGGTGGTGGGTAAATTTTCAACTTTATTTGTAAAATGCTGGTAATGTGTTCGTGATTTAAGTTATTGTGAGTATTAAATGTGATAAAAGTCCTTAACTCAGTTGCAAATATTCTCTTGATGGTGGTTATTACTATAATGTGTGGTTCTTTAAGATGAGACTGAACTAAAAATTAATTATGTAGCCACCCTCACTACCTACTCTGGGGCAAACAGCTTTGTTCAGTTTTTATAGGATAAAAATACACCTTCATGCTTCTCAGGTATCATCATTTTAATAAACTTGCATTTTAGAGAATCACTTAATCATGTGGCAGAATCATCTTTTGAAATTGTTTCAATTACAGGATTCAATATGAATTAATTTCTTAGTTAAGGTCATGGCAGTTTATAAGTAGAGTGCATTGGCTTTTCAAACAGTGAATGGGCAAAATCTCACTTGGGTCTGTTATGCACAAGAATGCCTAAAAAAATGACTGACTGGAAACCACACTAATTGTGAATCCCATAAAAAGCTTTTTTCCTCCTTCATATAATCATTTTAGTAGAGCATGGGTAGTGATTAGAACATATTTTAACTAAAACTTTACTTTTGAGTTCTATAAACTTCCTTTGACCTTCAGAATGGATTTAGAGTGGAGGGTTGGATTTTAATATTAGCTATGTAATAACATTTTTTCCTACCTGGTGGTTAATATCTACCCTAGGTCTTTTTGTTTTTTGATTGTTAGATAGATAATAATCTATGAAGGCACTTGAGAAGCTTTAAAGCCTTCTGTAAAGAAACCCTTTAAAGGAGGTGAAATTGGCACACTAAATGAGCTGCTCTTTTCATATTGAATAAATGGGTTTATGAGATATTAAAAGCTGGATTAAGTTCACTTTTATCAGAATACGGGGGGAGTTGATTTTTGAATGATAAGTTGGAGAGATTTTGAGAAGAAAATCGTCCTTGTTCTTAGATTTTTTTGAAGGCAGTTATTAATCAGATCTTCAGAAGTCGCTCTTTTGTTCTCATCAGCACTTTAATTTTTAAAAAAGTATGACAATATGAACTGGCTATATGGAGTTTTTATGGAGTTTTTGTTTCGAGTTGAGAGGCTTTTTACTGCAGGAAAATGGCAGTACACTTGGATATTGTTTATCAAAAATTTCGAAAGTAGGCTAGAAGTTCTCAGGATGGTTGAGCAATGTAGCTGATGCAAAATGACTTACAAATGGATATTAAGATAGAAATTTACTGCCTTTAAGTTACGGCTAAACTTGTGATGGAACAGGGCTTGAGATCACAGCTCTTAACCTAATACTTGGTCATAAAAGTTTTAATTTTTTTAAATTTCAAAAGCAATAAATCTTTGTAGACACTTTGGAAAAGACAAATGAAAAAGAAGAAAGTAAAAATCATACCAATAGCGATAACCACTGCCCACATGTTAATATACATCTTTTAGTAGATATCCTTTTTTTAAATGCATAATCCCTAAATTGGGATCTTACTGTAATTTTATAATTTCCTTTTTAATTTCATATTGTATTTCCCTATGTGATTAAATAATCTCTACGACATGATTTTTTTAAATACCATTGTAGTACTATTTAATTAACCCTCCTTTTGGATATGGGGTTATCTCTTTTGTGAATAATGCTGGCTAAATATCTTTTTAGATAAATTGTGACCTTCAGGATAAGATCTTAAAAGTAGATTTTTGGGTCAAATGGCCTGTACAGTTTCAAGATTGAAGACTGACGCCAGCAAATCTATTGAAAAAGATTGTACTCATTTATTCTGTTTCCGTTAGGGTTAGGTTTGTGCTAGTTTACAAATACCTTTGTTCACAAATAGGTGTTGTTATTTAAAAATAAATGCCAACACATAGGTAAAAATGGGGATCTTACTGTTTCATTTGCATTTCTTTGATTATAGTTGATGTTGAAATTTTGATGTGGTAACCGAACTGTAAGTTGTTTTTATTAATGCATTTTTGTATTTGACCATCTCTCAGTATTTCTTATTGTTTTGTAAAAGCCATTTGGCATACAAGAAATTTTTTCACGTTTGCTTTTTCTTTTTTTTAGAGTAGTGTCTTTTAAAAAAACATTTAAAATGGTTCCCATGTGAGTGTTTTTCTTAAATAAATTGGCAACTTTTCAACTTAGTGCTAGTCTCTTCTGAATCTTTAGGTACACTACTGGAGTATTTTTTTTTTTTTTTTTTACTGTTCTCAGTTCTTCGTGAGACATTGATTATTCCTCTCTCTCTTTAATGCCATAGTATGAGCATCTCCTTCAGTGCACTGAAGCGCCAGGCTTAGGAGCTGGGTTCACATCACCACCACCAACAAGCTTCAGCTTCCTTAACTAAAAAAACCCTACTTTAGAAGTTTAAGATTAAAAGATAATGTCTTAAAAGCACTTGGCGTGTACTGAGTGTACAAAGAAAGTTATCATTTTCTTCAGGGTAAAGGAGAGCTTGAAGGGGCTGGGATTAGTTTTTTGGGACTAAAGAGGTGGAGTGGGGTAGGCAGAGAGAGGACCATACTTAGACAAAGAACTAGCTTTTTTCCCTTGATGTTATCCATTGTCATATTGAGCACCTACTTTATAAAAGGGCTTTTCAGTTGCTTGTAATGAATACTTACATAGAAAAGTGTAGAACAGATCCCTGTTCTAAGCTTTCATGTAGATGGGAGATCAGATAGACCCTATGCATATTTGTGAATAAAATTTATCATTAAGTTTATAATTTGAGAAGTAGAAATTACTGTGTACTGTTGTTGAGGAAGACTTCATGGAGGAGGGTGGGCTTTGTCAGGCCTTGAAGAATGGGTGGCTCTTAGAGAGCAGAGTGTAGGATATACCTCTTGTTTGAAGATAGAAAGATAGGCAGTATGTTGGTGAGCTTTTTACGAAGTAGTTTAAGCACTTGTCCTTGCTTTCTAAGAATTTTTCTAAAAGGGATGCTTAAAAAGCATTTAAAAGCAATTAGATAGAGGCAACTGAAAGGTCAAATGGTGTTAGAGCGTGTTTAATAAAAAAAGGAATACGGGCTGTTTTTCTTTAGCCAAGTAGAGCAAAGAATTGAGGGGCCGGCCCTGTGGCTTAGCGGTTAAGTGCGTGCGCTCCACTGCTGGCGGCCCGGGTTCGGATCCCGGACGTGCACCTATGCACCGCTTCTCTGGCCACGCTGAAGCCGCGTCCCACGTACAGCAACTAGAAGGATGTGCAGCTGTGACATACAGCTATCTACTGGGGCTTTGGGGGAAAAATAAATAAATAAATAAAATTATAAAAAAAAAAAGAATTGATTTAAATAACTGGGTAATAACTGGAAAAACCACCTGAATAGCCCCAAATGGGACTTAAAAACTATGGAGATGTGTCGCCCCTCCCCCGACCTTTTTTGAGCAGATGTATTGATCTAGCGCAAGGAATCCTGATGTACTCTAAAATTGCCAAACTAGAGAAAGGACGAAAGGAGAGTATAGTGAGAACCTCCGACTTATTACCCTTTTGTTTTTTCAAATGAGTCACATTTTATCTAGCTGGAAGGATGTTTGTTTGTCTGTTTTTGGCACTATACCCTTCTTTTTACAGCTGGTCTCTTAGTAGGAATTTTGCCTGTATTGAGCCAAGTTTGGGATTTCAGTGCATACTTTCTCTTTTTTTAAACTGCTGCTATAACGAGCCAGATGAGGTAGAGAGTTGTGGCAAAATGGAACTTAGTGTCTTATTGCCAGAGTCTTGGCAGATTCCTATTTGAGATTTATCATGAAAACCCTATTCTAAATTTAAGCTTGAGTCCTTGTGTGTGTTTTTTTTTTAACAATTCCTTTGCCAACTGGTTTTCCCAAATTCCAATAGCTCTTTGATAGGTTTAATATCTTTTAACTTTATACAGAGTTAATTTTTGGGCCAAAAAAGGAATGATTAAACTGTTTGCCTGAGTTAAGGAAACCTACTCTAGTTTTGATGAATTCCTGATCCCTATATTACAAAATCTTGGAGTCATGTACCAAAAATACCTTCAGACATTGAAATTTAGCGTATTGTTGCTTTATAAAGGCTTATAAGAAAAGAGAATATCCTTTATAAGAAATATGGGATAATTTAGTGTTATCTGTTGCCTAATCCAAAGAAAGGTGTTGAAGAACTAGCTAGCTCTTGTGTGCGTCTGCTTTTCATTTTTCCTGTCACCTCCTGACTTTAGGCTTCTCATTTTAGCCTCTTCCAGTTGCCTTATATCTGATTTCTCTGTTTTTAGGCTCTCATTACACTTCTTACTCATCACTTTCAGTTTATCTCTGCAACACAGTTTTGATCCTGTCACCCCTTTGCTTCAAAATTTTCCATGGCTCTCCTCAGGATATGCCCAGCATTCTTAGCCTAAACTTTTAAAGGTAACCTTGATGTGATTTTCAGGGCTTGGAGAGATGCAGCCTTCTCCAGATAGCTTCATTAATCCAATATAGTTTAATAATCCAATACAGCACTTTCTTTATACTGTCCTTTTTTAAAATTGATGTTTTAATAGTTTATAACATTGTGAAATTTTCAGTTGTACATTTTTGTTTGTCCATCACCATGTATATGTCTCCCTTTCACCCCTTGTGCCCACCCCCCACCCCCATTGCCCCTGGTAACCACAATACAGTTTTCTCTGTCCGTGTGTTGGTTTATATTCCACATATGAGTGAGATCATACAGTGTTTGTCTTTCTCTTTCTGGCTTACTTCACTTAACATAATACCCTCCAGGCCCATCCATTTTGTTGCAAATGGGACGATTTTGTCTTTTTTTTATGGCTGAGTAGTATTCCATTGTATATATATACCACATCTTCTTGATCCAGTCGTCAGTCGAGGGACACTTAGGTTGCTTCCACTTCTTGGCTATAGTGAATAACGCTGCTATGAACATAGGGGTGCATAAGCCTCTTTGGATTGTTGATTTCAGGTTCATTGGATAGATTCCCAGTAGTGGGATAGCTGGATCATAGGGGATCTCTATTTTTAATTCTTTGAGGAATCTCCATACCGTTTTCCATAGAGGCTGCACCAGTTTGCATTCCCACCAGCTGTGTATGAGGGTTCCTGTTTCTCCACATCCTCTCCAACATTTGTTTTTTGTCTTGGTGATTATAGCCATTCTAACAGGCGTGAGGTGATATCTTAGTGTTGTTTTGATTTGCATTTCTCTGATGATTAGTGATGTTGAACATCTTTTCATGTGCCTATTGGCCATCTGTCTTTATACTGTCTTTTTATACTTTGTGTTAGAACCTTGAGAGTAAGGACTATTATTAGCAAATTGTACTTGTCTAGTATCTAGCATAGTATCTTGCTCTCTAATTACTAGCTTGAAGTAGGTAAGGTGGGGGACCTTCCTCAGTTATTCATGACACATTGTGTAGGTGTCATGAGCATTGTTGGAGTCAATGAATATGAAACAATGAGATGCACATTTATTTACATATAAATATATATGCATATCTTACCAAAGATGGACAAATATAATTTTATTGCATCTTATATTTTAAAAGTCTGTAACTTAAAACTTGCCCTTCTAGAAAGCTTATGAAGAAAAAAAAATTGTTTCCCAAATATTGGGGGACTGTGTAAATGATTTGCTGATTGTATAAATGATTAAATTTTGACAAGGAAATTTTTAGAAAAAGTAAAGGGAAAAATAGCTGTATGCCAAGATTTGTTATAAAGATGAGAAACCTGTCTCCTTTTTTAAAACAATTTGTATCTTTGGTAACTTTTTTTCAGCCTTCCAGAAGTCTTAAGCACATAAGAATTCAGCTCTGAGTTTATTCAACAAACATACTCATTTGGCATAGTTGGAAGATGATGGGTTTGACAGTTACAAAGACCTAGGTGTGCATCCTGATTTGATTACTTTTGAAATGTATGTCCTTGCAAATTGCTTAATCTGAGCCTCCATGTCCTCCTTTATACAAAGAAGGAAGCTCACAGCTACCCCACAAAGTGATTTTTGAGGATTAGAGATGTTATATAGTTACTAGCACAGAGTAGGCATTGTGAATAAGTGTTTTTCCCTCTTCTGTAGTAAAAGGTACAACACCTAAAGTTATTTCATACAGTAAATTATTTCGAGGAATAAGTTACCAATAATGTTTTCACCTCGTCTTCCAGATATCCACTACCTTCAATTCTCTGCTCAAATGTCTCATTAAAGAAGCCCTGCCTGACCATTCTTTTATAAAATAGTAACCCCTGCCTCGATTTCCCTTAAGCTGCTTTATTTTTCTCTATAGTGCTTAACTTAACACCTGCTGACTTCATGTATTTGTTTTCTATCTCCTCGCTTTTAGGATGTAATAAACTCCTAAAGACGGGATTTTTCTGTTGTTTATTTTCTTCGCTGCTGAATCTGCAGTTCTTAGAACCATGTTGTAGGCGTTCAGTGAATATTTATTGAAGGAATAAAGGCTTATGCACTGTCACTTCTAGTCCTTTCACGCCCTGCATCAGAATTACCTTGGTGGTGGTTAGTGGGATGCTTGTTACAAATGTAGATTCCTGGACCCCATACCCGATCAGCTGAATCATCTCTGGGAGTGAAGTCTAAGAATCTGTATTCCAAACAAGCCACTCAAGTGCTTCTTAAGCTTGAGTGGGCACTCACTGTTTTATGGTGTGGCTGTGGCTAATTAAATATTGACAATTTAACTCTATTGTATAATTAAATTACAGATGGATTGACCATTCTGTAGCGAAGAGTTTTTTTTCTGTTGATCTGTCAAAGAAGAGTTATGTGTATCTGTAGTTTTGATTATTTTGGTTACTCTAGTTTTTGTCCAAAAATCTAGTTTAATGCAGAACTTTTAGGATCTAGAAATCTCAAATACTAGATATTTATCAATCTACCTCTCTCTCAAACAAAATCAAACCCTTTAAACCCACACATAATCTGTACTTGCTATTTTTTACTCATAAGAATAGATGAGGTGATATCAGGGATTTAAGTGATAAGCATCATTCAAATATATGGACTGATTTGAGTCTCCTTTCTATGGCTATACCACTGGGGAACAATGATTGATCTTTATAAGAATTTTCCCATAACATTGAAAGGCAGTTTGGTATAGAGGATACAGCATGGGCTTAATATAAAGACCTAGATAGAAATCTTGATGCATATACTACTTTTTACCTGTAGAAGCTTGAAGAATTTTTTTTTTTTTAAACTTCTTTAAATGTTCACATTTCCTCTCTTGGAAATGGGGATAATTGCTAAGTCACTGGTTTGTTGAAAGGATTCCTATCACAGTGCCTGGCATAAAGTCATAGAGTCATTCAATAAATATAAGTTCCTTTCCTTGTGGAAGTAACTTATGAAGCAACTTAAAATGCTTCCTTAAAAACAATTATAACATATTTACAACTTAGAAAAATGACAGAAAAATATAATAGATGCCCAAGTGCCCATTTAATAGCTCTGATACATAATATTTGCCATATTTGTTTTGAATCTTTTTTTTGTTTTGTTTTTGGTGAGGAAGATTGGCCCTGAGCTCACATCTGTTGCTAGTCTTCCTCTTTTTGCTGAGGAAGATTGGCCTGGAGCTAACATCTCTGCCCATCTTCCTCTATTTTGTATGTGGGATGCCGCCACAGCATGGCTTGGTGCGTAGAGCCGTGCCCAGGATCCGAACCTGCAAACCCTGGGCTGTTGATGCTGAGCGTGTGAACTTCTGTCTACACACCACCGGGCGGGCCCCTGAATCCTTTTTTTTAAGAGAGAGAAAATGTTGCTGTCGAGTTGAAGGGGTCTCCCAATATCTTTCTCTTCTCCTCTTCCTCCCTCCATAGATATACACTTGTCTTGGAGTTGGTGTACATGTTTCCTGCTTTTTTAATCATCCTATAGCATATGTATGTATTTTTTTCATAAACAGTATATAGTATTGTGCTGTATTTAAAAGTTTTTAGTAAGTGGCTCAAACTATGTATTTGTGGCTTGATTTGTTTTTTTTAATTTGACATTGGTTTTGAGGTTTGTCCATGTGTACACATTTATATCTTATTCATTAATTTCAATTCTCAGACTGTTTCATGGTTTATTTATCCATGGATATTTAGGTTGTTCCAAATTTTTTTTTGCAGTTATAAATAATACCTCAGTGAACAAGGAACCTTGTCTCTCTTCCTGTGTATATATGTAAGAATTCCTCTAGCATATAAACAAATTACGTAAAAATTAAATTTAAAAAGTTTCAGTATTTTGTACTCTAATTTTTTAAAATTTGGACCACAGACCAAAAGTATATCCCCTCCTCCCCCCAAAAAAAGTACTTAAGAGCAGATGCAAGACCCTTGGGTGACTTAGGTGAGATTTTCTGCAAGACTTCCATTTAGAAGAAAATAGAGAAGAACCTTAGTGAGGACTCTAAGTTGCAGAACCTAAGTAGAATTTTTCTGAATTTCTATCTTGTTGCTTAGAATCCCCTGAGACATTATTTGTTCTAGCATCTCTTAACTAGCCAACAAATTTGTTTTCATAAACTGCAACCTTATTTAAAATATCTAATTTAAATTAACTTCAATTGAAATTTTTTTTTTTCTTATCTCAAAGTACACTTACAATCAAGTGTATGTTTTAAGGACTGGTTAATATTTGATGATAAGCTTTGGGAAAAATACTTTGAGTTTGTACGTATGTAATCTGTTTTACATTTTTCTTCATTTATTTAGATAAATGCATAAGAGCATTTCTATGCCTCTGTATTCTTTAAATAGGAACAGCAAAAATTCTGTGACATCAGTGCTTGTTACTATGGAAAGAGTAGATTTCAAGTGGAAAATAATATGTGAATCTTACAGGAAAACAACTGCCTGATTTGATAGTAATAAAGGAAGGAGATGAAGTACATTTTACACTCTTTAAAAGCATTTTTAAAGCTTGGTGATTTAGGATGGTCTTGTTGGCCAAAGGGGCAAAGCTAATGGGGGGAAGTATCTGATATCTGATATTGTTAATAGGTCCTCTACTGGTGTCTTTAAAGTTTTTTTTTTTGCAGTTTGCATTATAGTTCCAGTTTTATATGAGAGAAGTTTAATTTTATAAGTTCTTAATAACATTGTTTTATGGGAACAAATAGTTAAAACCTTTTCTTTTAGTATCTGATTGGCTAATAGCTCCTTCTCTCCTTCAAAAAAATATTTTATTGAAGTCCAAGTTTGTGTCTTTGTCAGTGTTTTTTTTTTTTTTTCCCTTTTTCTCCCCAAAGCCCCAGTAGATTGTTGTATGTCATAGTTGCACATCCTTCTAGTTGCTGTATGTGGGACGCCGCCACAGCATGGCCTGGCAAGCAGTGCGTCGGGGTGCGCCTCGGATCCAAACCCAGGCCTCTAGTAGCGGAGCGCATGCACTTAACTGCTAGGTCACGGGGCCGGCCTCCTTTGTCAGTGTTCTTATTCTGGGCTCCGTCTGTCTGGGGCCAGGAAAGGGAAGCACAGCATTGCTATAAAGCTCACCCAGGTGACTGATGATGACTCCGGACCAATAATTTTCAACCCTAGCTATGTATGATGTCAACGTATTAAAACATTTTCTATGTTTATATTTTTAAAATAGGGATGTCTATGTACACTTTTATACTTTTTATAAAGTATAAAAATATATACTTTATAAAGTATAAATTTTCACTTGATACAGAATCCTCAGTAGCTGGGCTGGACTGGTTATCTGTATCCGAGTATTAGCAGTCTCCCGGGAAGAATGGAGGATTATGGTTTAGCTTGAAAACTTTTTTCCTTCTGTGAAAACTTTAACATCAAGAGAAACTACATGAAATAAAATAAAATGAATAATATCTACATACTAAACACCTGTAAAATCACATGATCCTTGGTACTCCATTATGTTCTGAGGGCCAAAGTGTTGGTGTCACAATTGAAGTTAGTTAGAAATGTGCAGTTTCAGGCTTCACCCCAGGTTTACTGAGTCAGAATATGCATTTTAACAAGATCCCCAGGTGATTCATATGCATATTAAAAGTTGAGAAGCATTTCTGTAGAGGATATAACACTAAATTAGTAAGAGGACCTGGCCCAGTTCTCCCTCCAAACAGTGGTCTAGTCACGTGTTTTTCTTATCTTTAAAATGAGTGAATTTGACTGCATAATCTCTGAAGCCCCTGTGAGTGATATGTTAGATTTAATTGTAAGTATTGAGGCTAACTTTTAAGCATATGTACTAGAACTTGAATGTCCTCATATGTCTTGACATATGTGTTCATGGGAACGTATGTGTATTCAATTGATGCTTAAAACACTTGCAGGAGTAAAAAAATGTCTTTCTTCCCCAATATAAAAAGCTGTCTTTTGAGTTCTATAAGAAAATAAGTTTTAGTAACTTCATAATACCTTTTTATTTTTTAAGCAAAATATCTTGGCATGATGAGGTATGGATTCATAGGAATTCATTCACAAAGGAGTAAATTTGTCACCATTGGAGAGACTCAAAGTTATGTTTTTCAGGTCCTGAATTCAGGTCAAGAGAAAATATTTTAAATTAAATTTGAGCAGTGTCAGAATTGATGGACAGCCCCAGTTTTTCAGCACATTGGACTATAAACTTCATGGACAATTACCCTTAAAGGGGACAATACTAATTTTCTTTTTATTTTGGAGAATGATTAACAAATTGGTTGTATTGCTTTATCATCTCATTTAATAAGTGCAAGTGCTAAGGGGAATGGGCTGGATTTGATTTTTTCAAATCTGCCTTACTGAAATAATTTACATAAAATTCACTATTTTTGGGTAGTTTGATGAGTTTTGACAAATGAATGGTTTTGTAACCACCACTACCACAATCATGATACAGAACATTTCTGTCATCTCACTAAGTTCCTGTGTACCCCTTTGTAGTTGTCTTAGCTTGGGCTGCTGTAACAGATTACCACAGACTGGGGGGCTTGAGCAACAGGCATTTATTTGCCTGTAATGGAGACTGGGAAGTCCAAGGTAAAGATGCCAGCAGATTTGATGTCGGGTGAGAGCTGTCTTGCTGGTTTGTGGATGGCTGTCTTCTTGCTATATCCTCACATGGTGGAGAGAGAGTGTTTTTCACAAGCCTCTTACTAATCCCATACTTGAGAGTTCCACCCTCATGACCTAGTTATCCTCCAAAGGCCCCACCTCCAAATACCATCACACTGGGGATTAGGGCTTCAACACACAAATTTGGGGGACACATTCAGTCCATAGCAGTAGTTAATTTTCTTCCTTTATCTTCAGCTCCTGGCAACCACTGATCTGCTTTGCGTTACTGTAGTTTTGCTTTTTCTAGAATTTCATATAAATGGAATCATGCAGTTTAATATCTTGTGTGTGGTGTCTTTCACTTAGGATAATGCTTTTTAGATGTATCTGTGCTGTGTATTTCAGCAATTCATTTCTTTTTATTGCCAAGTAGTAGTCCATTGTATGGATTTAACACAATTTATTCATTCTCCAGTAAATGGGCATTTGGGTTGTTTCCAGCTTATAGCTGTTATGAATAAGCTATGAGCATTCTTATTCAAGTCTTTCTTTGTCATATGTTTTAATTTTTCTTTTAACTACCTCGGAGTGTGATTGCTGGTTATATGGTAAGTGTATGTTTAACTTTATACAGATAGGTATTGCCAAGAAGTTTTTCAAAGTGGTTTTATCGTTTTACACTCTCACCGGAAATATGTGTGAGTGCCGGTTGCTCCCTACCAATTCTTTTGTCAGTCTTGTAAATTTTAGCTCTTCTGGTGAGTGTGTAGTGGTATCTCATTGTGGTATTAATTTCTGTTTCCCTAACGTCTAATGGTGTTGAGTACATTTTCATATGCTTATTGACCATTCATATATCTTCTTTGAAGTGTTCGTTAAAATCTTTTGCCCATTTTAAAATGGAACTGTTCTTATTGACTTGTAAGAGTTCTTTATATATTCTGAATACTGGATTTTGATTAAGGATGTTTATGTCTGTTCATGAGGGATATTGGTAGTTTTGTTTTCTGGTTTTGGTATTTTGTCTGATTTTGGTATTAGGATAATAATACTGGCTTCATAAAATTAACTGAGAAATGTTGCCTTCTTTTTTTTTCTGTAAGAGTCTTAGAATTGGTATAATTTTGTCCTTAAATGTTTGGTAGAATTAACCAGCGAAGCTCTCTGCGCCTATAGTTTTCTTTGTAGAGTGTTTAGTGGGTTTGATTTTAAACCTGATTCTATTGAGTTTTCCCTGCTAAAAAGTGAGTACCTTCTTTTAGTTAGCCAACTGATAATGGGTTTCTTAGGGTAGGGTTCTTGCTTCCAGATTTTAGGAGGCAAGAATTGATGTGTGTTTAGAACTGTATTTCTTCAGAAGTGGGTTGAGGAGAATGGTGGGGTAGGCACAGAATTTTGCAATCACTTGCCATTGTTTTGTATATTTTGAAACATTTTTTTGGTTCTTCCCTGGAGCCCTTCTGCCCCTCTGAAGCACTAAAATGCTGTGGAAGTAGAAGAAAGGTTGAGAAGCAGTGTTCTAGAATATTTGGGAAACTTTCTCTTGCTTCTAATAGCACTAGCCCGTATCTCTATCTTTCGTACTTAGATCTGTTTCGTCTCCTAATAACACCTTTATTAGCCTCACTACTTTAAAAAAACTTTCTATTATGGACATTTTCAAATATGTACAAAAATGAAGAGAACAACATAAGAAACCCAAGTATACACATCTAGATTCAACGATTATCAGAATTAATGGCCACTTGGTTTTATCTATTCTCCCTTAGCCAGCCTCCCCACCAGATTATTTTGAAGCAAATAAGCATATTGTATGAATGTTTGTGTCTTTAAGAGATTAAAGATTTTTAAAAACGTAGCTATGGTACCATTATCACACTAGAAAAATAATTCCTTGATATCAAATATCCAGAGTTCATATTTCTCTGATTATGTCAAATTTTTTATAGTTGATTTGCTTAAACAAGGCCCACACACTGCATTTGGTTGATATGCCTCTTAAGTCTGTTTTCTGTAGGTTCCCCCTTTTTCTCCTTTGCTTTTGCAATTTATTTTTCCAAGTTTGTCCAGTGGAATTTCTCATTTTCTGGAGTTTTCTGACTCCCGTCTCTGGTGGTGTTGAACGTGCCTCCTATATTTCTTTCCCCAAAGTTACACCTAGAGGCTTGATCAGATTCATGTTTTAAAAAATTTCTCCCCAGAAGTATGTCATTGATGGTGTCGTGTGTTTCATGATGCATCACATCAGGGGCCACAAAATATCTGATCATCTCTTTGTAATGTTAAGATTGATTCACGGGGTTAGGGGTTGATCTATCCATTGCAATCTACCCCATCAGCTTTTCACTCATTAGTTTTAGTAGTTGACTGTGCATTGCTGCCTTTTTGAAGTCCCCATTTCTAGGGAGTGAAGACTACCTGGATTCTATTTATGCAGCACCATAGACCTTACTGCTTAATTGGTTCCTGGGTAAATAGTCCTAAATCAGATCATTAGTTCCTGTCAGTGTGTGTTATTTCTAATTGGGATTCTGTTTTAGGAAATGTATTTTCATTCTATATCATACTTGATCTTAACCTGGTAGAATTTGCTTTTAGCAAGCATAAGAGGTCTACATTATTCCAAAGACCTTATAATTATATCCAAAGTTATCATCATTTGGTCTGTGTTTTCCTTGTTGATGCTCTAAAACCTTGAATAGCAAATGCTAGAGAGAAGCATTTTTCTTCAATGATTCCTTGCTTTTCCACTTTGAAAGTGCTTTGTTGCAGAACTGCTTTGAGTGAGATTCTAACAATTGGGTCAAGTTTGCTTGAAACTATGAAACTATGCATCGCTCTTTTTTTCTTGGCTTTACTAATGCATTCATTTTCCAAAAAATTCTGTTTTGTTGATAGTGATCTCAAATGGTAATTCCTTCTTAACTTCCAGGTAACGTTACTAGAAAATTCTTCTGTGCATCTGTAATAGCACTTAATTCTTCCCACTGAATTTCAGTGCCAATCAGTTCTCTTCCTAAACCTCTCAAACTATCTTTTGAGCTAAAAACTTATTCCTTTGATAGCTCACCTATCCAAAATTTTTAAGCATTTTGAAGACCGTAGATAGTGCCTCTAAGAAAGTGGTTTCTTTGGTTCAGAGTTTTTTGGATTTGCTGATATATACATTCTGTCAAGTTTTCCCACCTCAATCAGCCTGTCACAGTTAACGAAAATTAACTGGTAATTGTACTGACCTAGAGATCTATGATTTCTTCAGTTATATTTCTTTGTCCTTCATAACTGTGCTTTGTTGAAGATGATAGTTTGAACCTGGAAGATAACTTGTACTCTTTTATTCCTCACTTCTGTAGATTTAAGATGCCATGCTTTATTTCTAGACTGACGATGTTTTTTACTTTTTAAAAATTTGACATTTGGTGATTTACTTGGTTTTTTTTTTTGAGATGGTAGTTAAAGCAGAAAAGTTCAGAGGTGGATTTGAGATTTGTTCTCCTGTTTTCCTCACTTTGCTGCCTTGTGATTAAACCCTATCTCTGCTGCAAAAAAAGCCCCCCAAAAAAACAAGTTCAAAATTTGAAGAAAAGTTACAAAAAGTAGAGAGCAGAGTACATATTTGTGCTCAATACCAACTCCAGATTTTTAGCTGGATTATTAACCTCAACTGATTAGCCAGTGATCCTTAGTTTTGAGTTGGTTATAGTGTTTATAGTTATAAATTCGATTTTTGATCCTTATTGTGGGAATCTTAACTATAGTAAAGGTCACAAGAACAGAGTAGGGTTGTTGAAAGTAAAGCCATTTCAATTTGAGGCTTTGCCTGTTGGTGCTTATAGAGAGGTGGCAGTAAGGCCTTACCAGTTTTGCTGCCTGTAATCTGTATTTATAGCCAGTTCCAGCTTTTTACCCCCATTTAATTGAGAGAACCACATTGTTCTTATGGGAAAAACACAGTTTGCTTCATAATGTTAGATTGCAAGTTGCATTCTTCACCAAGGGTTCTGTAAGAAGTAAATGATAGAGATACAGTATTATATAAGCAAATATATAGCAACTATAAACCTTTTTAATTTTCAGCATTAAATTATGTAGTGTATACAGGGTTCTCCAGAGTACTCTTAAATATGCAAGCAGCACATAAATTTTTTCTTTTAAACATGGTTTTTTTTTTTGAGGAAGATTGGCCCTGTGCTAACATCTGTTGCCAGTCTTCCTCTTTTTTTTTTTTTTCTTCCCAAAGCCCCAGTACATAGTTGTGTTATCATAGTTGTAGAGTTGTAGCTCTTCTGTATGGGACGCCACCTCAGCATGGCTTGATGAGTGGTGAGTGGGTCCGTGCCTAGGATCCGAACTAGCGAACCCCGGGTCCCTGAAGCGGAACGTGCACTTAACCACTATGCCACTGGGCCGGCCCCCAATTTTTTTGAATTTAAAAAACTATCTGCAAAATACTGTTTAAGCATTTAATAATTTGTTACTGTAGAATTAAAAAGACTTCTGGGTTGTAATTTACACTGTTTTGTTTTCTTAAAGCTGTCTAGATTATTAATAGACGTTTCATACAAGAGAAAACAAATATACATAGAAAAATGGTCAGCCTCAGTCAAGGATATGCATATTAAAGCAATGTGGATAGTGTGACTAAAGAACTGAATGTAAAATTTTATTTTAGTTAATTTATATTTGAAAAACTGAAGTAGTTTTGTCAGTATGGATGTAAATATGAGTGGGTAATGACCTTTTTGTATTTGATTCAGTTATTGGAAAATTTGAGGTATGATTGGAACAGCTTGTAAATGTGAATCTGCTTTTTCAGTTGTAAATTTTATGAAATCTAAGTGATCATGTATTTTTGATAAACAGTGTCTGAAGTGAAATGTACTGTAAGTATAAAATAGCGGATTTCAAAGACTGTGAAAGGAGAATGTAAATATCTTAATTTTTAAACATTGATTATGAGTCGAAATGACAATATGTTGGATATATTGGGTTAATAAAATAATATTAAATTTATTTCTTTTTACTTTTTAATGTGAGTATAGAAAAAATTACACATGTGGCTCATGTATCTTGTGGATAGGGACACAGGGACAGGGCAGAATCTATTCTATATTTTTATTGGTAATTTTTTGTCTCATTATTGTATCAATTACTCAGAGAGGGTTGTTAAAATCTCCAAGTATGATTATGCATTTGTCTGTTTTTCTCTTTAGTTCTCTGAATATTTGCTTCATGTATTTTTAATCTCTTATTGAGAATTGTTGTATCTTTCTGATGATTACCCATTGTTTTATCTGGTAATACTTCTAGTCTTGATGTCTGCTTTGATATTCATATAGCTGCATCAGCTTTGCTATGATTATTTGCATGCTATATCTTTTTTCCTACCTTTTACTTGCTTTTTTTTTGGTGAAGAAGGTTGGCCCTGAGCTAACACCTGTTGCCAGTCTTCCTCTTTCTGCTTGAGGAAGAGTGACTCTGAGCTAACATCTGTGCCCATTTTCCTCTATTTTGTATGTGGGTCGCTGCCACAGCATGGCTTGATGAGTGGTATTGGTCCGTGCCTGGGATTCAAACCCGTGAACCCCAGGCCACCGAAGTGGAGCACACCAAACTTAACAACTGTGCCACCAGGCTGGCCCCCCTACCTTTTAACCCTGTTTTTGTATTAAAAGGGCAGCTACTATATATACTTTCTACTCTATACTATATACTATAGTTTTTGCTTTTATTATCCAGTCTGACAACCTCTGTCTTTTTACTAGAGTGTTTAGTGTATTTATATTTAATGTAATTATTGATTTAGTTGGGTTTAAGTTTACCATCTTGCTCTTTGTTTTCCATTTGTTCCTTTTGTCTTTTCTTCTTGTTTTTTCTTTTGGGTTAATTGAATATTTTTTAGTATTTTATTTTGGTTCCTTATTGGCTTTTTTAGCTATACTTCTTAATTTTCTTAGTCATTGCTCAGGGGTTAACAATATATATGCCTAATGTATCAAAGTCCATTTAGAACCACTGTTTTACTGCTTTCCACTTCAAAATCACAATAACCTTAGAGTATAATTTCATTTACGTGTCCCCACAACGTTTGTCTGTTTTTTACTCTTTTACTTCTACATGTATTATAAACCCCATATTACAATTTATGATTTTTGTTCTAAATAATCAATTATCTTTTAAGGAAGTTACTTGGGGGAAACAACTAGTCTTTCATTTTTGTATCCACTTATTTACTACTTTGGATTCAGATCTATAGGAAGGAATGAGAGGCTTTCCAACTGGTGTTATTTCTTTTCAGCCTGAAGAACATCGTTTAGTATCTCATGTAGTGTACATCTGCTGGCGACTAATTCTCTTAGCTTTTGCTCACTGTCTTTATTTTGCTTTTATTTTTGAATGATAGTTTCACTGAATATAGAAGTCTGAGTTGACATTCTTTTTTTCTTTAAGCACTCTAATTTCATTATCCTCTGGTTTCCATTGCTTCTGATAAGAAGGAGTCATTTGCATTATCCCCCCCACTCCCCCCCGCTTCTTTAAAGATTTTCCCTTCATCTTTGATTTTTAGCAGTCTGACTGATGTGATTTTCTTTGTATTTATCCCTGGTTGAGGTTTTGGGCTTCTTGGATCTGTAAGTCTCTGTCATCAAATTTGCTGACATTTTGACTGTTATATCTTCAAATATTTTTTCAACTCCGTGCTCACCTTGTTCTCCTTCTGAGACTCTAACTACATATTGGATGTTGCTCCACAGGTCCCTGAGTCTCTGTTAGTTTTTCTTCATTCTTTTTTCTCTTTGTTCTTCTGATTAGAGAATTTTGGTCTGTCTTCAAGTTCAATGACCCTTTGTTCTGCAGTGTCCAGTCTGTTGTTCAGTCCATCCAATGACTATTTCATTTTAATTATTGTACTTTTCAGTTCTAGAATTTTCATTTGTTTTTTAGTAGTCTATTTCTTGGCAGAGACTCCCTATCTATTTACTTATTAAGACCTTATTTTTAAGTCCTTGAACATATTTACAGTATTTTCTTAAGAGCTTTTATCTGCTAAGTTGAACATTTGGGCCATTGCAGGATTGATTTCTGTTAACTGCTTTGTTTCTTGACTCTCGGCCACATTTTCCTCTTTCTTTGCGTGTCTAATAATTTCTTTTTTTCTTTTTTTTGTGAGGAAGATCAGTCCTGAGCTAACATCCATGCCAATTCTCCTCTTTTTGCTGAGGAAGACCGGCTCTGAGCTAACATCTATTGCCAATCCTCCTCCTTTTTTCTCCAAAGCCCCAGTAGATAGTTGTATGTCATAGTTGCACATGCTTCTAGTTGCTGTATGTGGGATGCTACCTCAGCATGGCCGGATAAGCGGTGCGTCAGTGCACGCCCAGGCCGCCAGTAGCGGAGCGCGTGCGCTTAACCTCTAAGCCACGGGGCCGGCCCTAATAATTTCTGATCATATACTTTATATTGTATGTTTTGCATTGTAGAGATTCTGTATTCTGTTATCTAGTTTTTCTTCTGGCGAGAAGTTCAATTCCTAGTTGATCTTGACCTTTTGTAGGCTTGGCTTTATACTTTTTTAGTGTGGATCTCTGAAAAGCTTAGAGGAAACCCTCCTAACTTGGTGGGACTAAATATCCAAACTGTCTCCCTTGTAGATCTTTTCAGGTTTTAGTATTAGGCTTTGTTTGGGTGGGTCTTCAGTAGGTCTTAACTCTAGAATGTGATCCTTAATTCTAAGATGTGGCCTTTGTGGTGTGTTAGTTTGATGCCCGAGGTATTCATAAGATCTCTGTACCATGGCTGGGCCAGAATGCTAAAGTGTCCCGGTAATGTTTACTTCTGTTGTGTTTCTGTCCCTCATTCAACCCTTTAGTAGCTGTTTTCTGGTAAGCCTGTATAGTGTTGTGTTCCCTTGCACCTGTGTCGCTCTTGGCCGAGGACTTCTGGGTTCCACCTCTGCACAGCTCCTTTTTCTCTGTGTCCTGCCTCACAGATTCCATCTGCTTTAGCAGTCTTGAACTCAGATCTTTGCTTGTGCTTTTGTTCTCCACACTGTGTTTAGGAAATCGTTCCTAGGCGGAGAGTGGGGGTGGGTGGGAGGTTGAGGGGGATGAACATGGGACTCACCTCGTGAGTTTTCTTCTCTCAAGGATTGCTCTCTTCTGCCTGTTGTCCAATGCTTGAAAAAAGATGCCTCATATATTTTGTCTAGTTTTATACTTTGTGGCGGAGGGCCAGTCTGGTACCAGATACTCTAATGACTGGAAGAGGAAGTCCCATATGTTCTTTTGTTTTTGTTTTTCCTAAGTGTACCTATGTTTTAAAAAACAAAGCAAAAAAGAATTGGGAATGATATGTACTACTTTGTGATCTGCCTTTTTCCCACATATAAGAAAACTGACATATTTTAGTATCCTTAATTTCTTAAATGTGTGTGTGTGTTGTTAAGCTGCCTAATATGTCAACATGTGGTTAAAATGACTATTAGGCTACTTTCCAGTTTTGAGACACTCAACATTAATTTTTTTTTTTTGAGGAAGATCGGCCCTGAGCTAACATCTGCCAATCTTCCTCTTTTTTTTTTTCTGCTGAGGAAGACTGGCCATGGGCTAACATCCATGCCCATCTTCCTCCACTTTATATGGGACGCCGCCACAGCATGGCTTGCCAAGCGGTGCGTTGGTGCACGCCCGGGATCCGAACCTGCAAACCCCGGGCTGCTGCAGTGGAACGCGCGCACTTGACCGCTTGCGCCACCGGGCTGGCCCCTCAACATTAATTTTTACTACCACGAATAACACTAGTAAACAAACTTGTATGTCTTTGTTTATTTTCTTATAATAAATTCCTAGAAATAGGTTTACCATGGTATAACCTCTTTAAGGCTTTTAGAAGTATGTGCTAGAACAAACTTTTGAATACTTAGATACTGTTTTCATTTGGTTATAGAATATGAATATTGAGGTTCAAGTACCAGACTCCAAAACATTATTTTGCTCTTGTAGAATAGCTAATTTTTGTAAATAGACTGAGTGGACTGAATCCAGGCTACTTTCCATAAAAATTTATTTTAAGTTTTTATTTGGAATATGATTAATAAAATTACTTGAATTGCTTTGGAAAAGTGAATTACTGTTATACTTGGTTCTCTTTCTACAAGTTTAGTTTGGGCTTGATGTAATCTAATGTTAGTAACATTTTATTGTAATGCAGATTTGTAGCACCTATATATTGTCTTAGTTTATAATTAAGCTTGAGATTTGCAGGTGGATCTAGGTCAGTCCTGAAGTGTAAATTTTGCTGTTGGATTACATGCTGAATGTATGAATTAGGCAGATTAAGATAAAGTATGATTACACAGCAGTCAAAAAGACAGGTCTTTTTAAATTTTTAGTAGACTTTTATTTTTTAGAGCAGTTTTAGGTTCACAGCAAAATTGAGCAGAAAGTACAGTCATTCCTCCATATCCAAGGGGAATTGATTCCAGGACCCCCAAGGATACTGAAACCCGCAGATGCTCAAGTCTGTTATATAAAATGGTGTAGTATTTGCATATAACCTAGGCACATCCTCTCATATACTTTAAATCATCTCTAGATTACTTATAATACCTAATACAATATAAATGCTATGTAAATAGTTGTTATACTGTATTATTTAGGGAATAATGACCAGAAAAAGAAGCCTGTACATGTTCTGTACAGATTAGCCATCATAAGCGTTTTCGATTGCCAGTTGATATGGAGGGCCAGCTGTACAGAGTTCCCATATAACCCCTATCCCCACACACCTATAGCCTCCCCCCCAATCAACATTCCACACCAGTGTGGCACATTTGTTACAATCCACGAACATTCATTGACGCATCATCATCCAAAATTCATAGTTTACATTAGGGTGTACTTTGGGGGGTTGTATATTCTATGAGTTTTGACAAATGCATAATAATGTATATCTACCATTATAGTATTATAGGGAGTAGTTTCACTAAATATCCTTAAATATCATTTGTACTCCACCTAGTCATCTCTCTTTTGGTCCTTAACCCCTGGCAACTACTGATCTTTTTTACTAAGACAGGTGTCTTTTTGTAGGCCTTGTGGCAAATACCTTAAGTGTACTTAGTGTTAAGGTATGGAGAAATATTTGAGGAACAGTTGATCATCTGTAGTTGTCTTTCAGCTTTGACCTTGAAAGGTCCATTTGGGGGCTGGAGTGGGGGAGAACTAACTTGGAACAGTGAATGAGAAAAATCTTTTGGGAGAGCTGAAATCTACTTTCCCAGTAATTTCTTGGCATTGAAGAATGGAAATAAAATCACTATTCTCTACGTAGGGTTTAACTTCAGTTTAAAATCTTAGGGTAATGCTAAATTTAAAAAGACCTCCAATTGTAGGTAGTTGCTGAATGTTAAATTTGCAGGTATTCTAATGAAATTTACATATAAATCTCTTTTATTCAATTGAATATACCAGTATTTGGTGAATGAAGTACTTTTTCTGTAGTTAGTCCAAATTTGGTAGAGAAATCATGATAGGGAGAATAAACTTAGGTGAATCGTGTAGTTGTACTCCATTATACCTTTGAAACATATTTGCTACACTTTGCTTTAGAAGTCTGTAGACTAGTAATGGTGACAAATATATAGACACAGGCTGCTTGTATATCTGAGGTGCAATCTTTATCCATGCTAATAAGAGAAAACTGGCCACATGGTAGCTATGGTCAACTAATCGAGGTAGAATTTCAAGTTAATAAAGATTTCCTGCTAAGTGGTTTGTTTGTTTTTGTTATTCACCAACTAATGCTTTTTTTACGACAAGAAACAAGACTATTTGTTGGTTATAACAAAATCAGCAGTGTCCAAATTTGGTCATTGTGATATTTTACCACTTATTAATTTTGAGTTCTTTCTAATTAAAGTGTATTACTTGGTGGGGCTTCATACTTTTAATTGTAATTTTGTGATAAATATACTACTCTTGAGTTGCTAGAAATATTTCCCCAAACTAATAATGTGATTGTCAAATTTGCTTATAAAATAGGTAGGGGCAGGTGTAAAACTCCTGAGTAAAATGTGTAAATTTCATTCATTCAAAAAATATTTATTAAGCACCTGCTAGGTGCCAAGCACTGTTCTAGGTGCTGGGAGATAGAGTGGTCAACAGGATGACTGAGACCCTTATTTTTGTGGTGGATACATTCTGTGGAGGGGGAGATATAGGGTACTCATGCAAACAAATGAAAAGAGGTTATTTTAGATACTGAAAAGGGCTATGGGAAAAAAACCTGTTTTGTTAAAGTGAGTGGTCAAGGAAGGCCACAATGAGGAGATAACATTTGAGCTGAGACCTAGATGATGGAGAAATAAACCATGTGAATTTCTAGGGACAGCACAGGGGAGAACACAGGACAAAGATTCTAAGGTGGGAAACAGGTTTGGCCTGTTCAGGAAACAGCAAGAGGGCCAGATTGCAGGAGCCAGATCACACAGGAATGCAGAGGCCCTGGTAAGGAATTTAGAGTTTTCTTTTTTTTTCCCTCTATGTTTTTGGTTACAGTGGGAAACTGATTGAGGGTTTTAAGCAGAGGATTGGCAATGTAGGAGGGGAGACATATAATAAATACTTACATAAATATTCAAATGGTGAGTGGATTAAGATTAGGGGAGTATAGGAGGACTAAATTTGGTTAGGAGCCTTAGGGAAGATATACCAGAGGAAATGACGTTTAAACTGAGACTTAAGGAATAAGTATGAATTGATTAGGGGAACTGATTAGGGGAACAATATGGGAAAGAATAGTCCGGGCAGAGGAATACCGTGAGTCAAATATGAGTCTAAAAAGAGTTTAATAGCGTAAGAATCTGAAAGAAGGCTAGCTTGTCTGTTTTAGTTTACAGAGAGAAGAGGAGCACCAAATGGAACAGGAGAGATTTGATTTGTAAAGCATTGTGTGGGATTTTATTTGTTAATCCTCTCTAACAATGGTTTTTAGAAGGAGAGTAACTTAATCACATTTACACTACATTACTTAGTTGCTACTCTGTGGAGGTTGGATTGAATTGGAGGAGGGGGCAAGAAGGGGGAGACCCGTTAGGTGCCACTCTAAGTGGGATAAGATGGTGGTGATGGGAACAGGGATGGTATCAATCGAGATTTTGAATGAAGACAGATTTAAAAACTTGGTTATTGGTTAGATTTAGGGGTAAGGAAAAGGAGAGATGAATCGAGGACAGCCCCCAGATTCGTGCCTGAACAAATGGGTGGATAGTGATGTCATTACACAGCTACACTGGTTGATTGAACTTCACCGTAGAGTTTTAACATTTCAAGATGTAAGTAAAAGATTCTCCTTTGGGATTGAGTTTTTTAAAATTACTGTTACCTTAATAACAAGCACCTATAGTGCTTACTATGTACCATGCGTATTTCAGCTCATTTAATCTTGGTAACGACTCTGAGGTAGGTACTGTTATTATCCACATGTTACAGATGAGAAAACAGGCACAGAGAAGTTGTGACACGCATCTAGGCAGTTTTGCTCGTAGTTCGTGGTCTTAACTACTGATTAAGCTTGGAAGCTTTTAATCACACAATTTGCATACTGTTTTGTCATTTATCTGCACTCATCTAAGGATACATTAAATTGGAATTTAATGTGTTGTACCTTTCCTGGCAAGTTTACTTTTTGTGCGTTCAGATAGCATATCTGGCTGTATCTGTATACTATTGAAGTAGGCAGTGATAATATCTTCTTTAATTAAATATTGATTGCTTTTACTTTCCAAGATTCTCCTTTGATGTTGTTCGCTCTTTGTACTGTATTGTCACTGTTTGCTGCACATTTTGAAATAGTGTTCTTGATTTTGCTGTGTACAGTTAAAGATGCCTTGTGATGTGGAGGTAAAGGCTCTAATAGTCTTTGCAAATCAAATAAGCTAGATGTTTCTCTCTGTAAAGACATTAAAAGTCCATTAATATAGGTGTATGATCTTTGCTCTGAGAATAGTGGTTATGTGCATAAGGTATGGTTGTAGTGTTGGCTGGTCATATGCTGCTCCTCAGTGGACTGGCTGTCTCCTGGGAAAGGAGGGACTGTTATTGCATTGAATACAGCAGATACTGTATTTCTCCTTAGATTGGAAACTGACACTTAGTACACAGGCTCAAGGGCTGAGTTTCCTAAAAATGTTGATGTGGGAGAGGATAAGGTCCCCAGGAGTAACTTGTTGCTACATGATCAAGCTAAACAAGGTACATAGCATCTGAAACTAGCTATTATGTGTTTTTTTTTTTTTTTTAAGAACAGAAACCTAAACTTTAGAAATCTGTCTCTGCTGTTATTTGTTCTATGGGTATTTCTTCATCACTGTGAAGTAAGCTGCTTCTGCAAAGGTTGCCTTCTTTTGGTGTGCTGGGTGACCAAAGGAAGAGTTTATAAAACTGTTTTTAAGAGCTATGTAATTTTCAAGTGTTGGCTGTGGTTGGTGAACATGAGCCCCAGAGGCAGATGAAACTCTAGGATATAACTCTGCACCTCACTGACGGTTCTTCTTGTGTCTTACACTAAAACATTAATTCTGTGTTTTGCTTTAATAAGGGAGGCTTGTACTGTTAGGTTACTCTTAGTAAATTGTTAGCTTTATCATAAATGTCATTTTTGGAAACCTCTTACGATCTTAACTTAGCCCTTTAAGTTTCGGAATGAAAAATAATGTTTATAATTCATATATATGTTTTAATCTTTGTAACTTGGAGTAATGTCCAAGGTTATACCTACAGGGAAAATTGAAATTTGAATTATTAGGTGAAATGGATTCCCCTCCCCCAAGTCTAGTTTCTGTGTGCATATGTAGCAAAAGTTGTTTATAAAATAATGCAGTGTTCAAGAACAGGTACTGCTTCTCTTATGACTTAATTGAGATAGAGGCCATACTTAGTATTGCTGCTTCTCTGTATATGTAGTGAGAAATGTTACCAGTATTCTTGGTCCTATTATAGAGGGAGTGAGAAATCCAATATGTACCTGAACATCACTTTTTGTAATGCTTTTCAAATGATGTATAATGAGGGGAAGTTATTTGAAATTTTACTTTAGTTGTGACCCTTTAGGAAAAGTTCGTAATGTAGGAATTAACCTGTTTTTCTTTTTTTAATTTTAGGTGAGAATTATGAAGATGATGACCTAGTAAACTCTGATGAGGTTATGAAGAAACCATGTCCAGTACAGATTGTTCTTGCTCATGAAGATGACCATAACTTTGAGCTTGATGAAGAAGCTTTGGAGCAGATATTGCTACAGGAGCACATACGAGATCTTAACATAGTAGTGGTATCCGTGGCAGGAGCTTTTCGTAAAGGGAAATCATTTCTACTGGACTTCATGCTCAGATATATGTATAACAAGGTGAATAGTGTCTTTTAAATTGAACCCAGTTAAAAACAAAAACTATCAATCAATCAACCTTGTTTAGAAATAAAAGCAGTAAGAGCTGTATCTTTAATTTTACAAAAATACAGTTCTTGATAAGACTTCTCAGTTAAGATGGTAATGTAAGTTAGTTTGAGCTCTTGATTCTTCTTCATCTCCATAATTCCTTTTTGTGTATAGTGCGTATTGATGCATATGATTTAGCATCTATGTGCCAGGCGTTGTAGCTCTAACCCAGCGTGTCCGAGTATGCTCTCAAGTCTCTGAAGTATTGTTCATCTCTCTCGTTGCTCTTTTCTACACCTTTCCCTTCTTGATCACCTTTACAACGATGGGTGAAGTAGGCTTAAGAGACTTTTGTGAAAGTACACCTATGCTCCTCAAATAAGTCACCTTCAGTGACTATTACTTTTTGAGGTCAAGTGCAGTTCCTTAGAGTGGCTTCCATGGCCTTCCATGATCTCTGAGCCTCATCTCTTGCCTCTGTATGTCAGGTATACTATAGTTTTTGCAGTTCCTCAAATGTGTCGTGTTATTTCTCACATGTTGCTGTACCTTGGCTAATCTTTTTATAGGAGGCCTTCCCTGATTTCTAAGACTATGTTTTATCCTCCTCCCAGCTCTCGTGGCACAGGTCATATGTTTCATTGATACTATTTTAGTTACTTATTTTTCCTGGCTAGTTTAACCTGTGTCAGGGGTGGGCCTTATCTTGATTACCATATCTCCCAAGCCTAGCACAATAACTGGCCCATAGTAAGCACTTATTTTCTATTTTGACTGATGAATCTCCCTCTCTCTACACATTTTCACTTTTTGATGGTACTAGACAATTGTTATTTCCCTCTTCCTCCCTGACTTTGACTTTCTCCTCTGAAAAAAAGCAAAAAAAAATTTCACTTGAATCAGAATGTTTTTCTAACAGTTGAAAATTGCGCTGAGGGAGTGGGAGTTTGATAGGGACCAAGAAGAAGGATTGGAAATTTGGAGTGGAGCACTTAGGGGCAAGGGCTTTACCAGGGGGCTTTTGACATTCAGAAGCCACATGAAGACGCTAGAAGTAACACTTTTATAGAATTACGTAATTGTCTAAACACCAGTCAGGGTGCTTACCTTTACGAGTCCTATATAAATCTGTAACTGGGTGTGCATCTTGGCATAAATAATAAGGTAAACATTCCCAGTTGATTTTTCTAGGAGGCTTTTCAGTAAATTCTTTTCATAGGGATCTCTTCAGGCATGTTCAAGTATGCCTGAGTATCAAGAATGCAGTTCATGTTAAAGAAGAATGCAGTTCATGTTAAAGAACAGTATTTTACAGGGTACTACAGAGAAAGATACAGTATTTTAAAGTTTTTCCATTTAGACTTGATTATTTCCCAGAGTTTTACATCTGAAATAGAGAAATGTATAAGTAGTGACATATTCTTGTAAGAAAAGACTGTGCATTTAAAGATGATAAAAGAATTCCTGTATTTTGAGATTCTAACTCCTTCGATTAGCTTGTGTATATTGTATCTATGTGTGTCTGAGCTGTTCACTGCAAATGTATTTGATTCCAAGTAGGTCACAGACAGTAGAATGTGAGAAGGGAAAGGAAGCTTAGATCACTTGTCTAGCAGTGACAGGAAAGTTTCACCTCAGGTGCCATTTCTGATTCCATCTCTGATCAATTAGTAGTGGCTGTTCAGAGGGGGAGGAGCAGCCCACACGTGTCATGTATTTGCAATCTCTGAACTAATAGAATTCCCTCTTTCCTGGTGGAGACACTGAAGCCACAGAAAGGTTGTAAGGCCTGAGTGAGTACACACCTAGTTATTGGCTTCTAAGCTGAAATGTCTTTTTAAATATTCATCCGTAAGGTTTTCATGTAGAATTCCTGATATAAATAATCTTATTCTGTTAATTGCCAATTGCGTTAAACAGTGTCTAATTTTAGGGATAACATACCTCTGCTTACACTGATTTAGTGGTGGGTCATGCTTTTTCTAGGAGATGAAAGTAAAGGAGACATAACAATGGGATAGTTTTGGATTTATTTCATCAACCTATATGCCTGCAAAGGCGAGATGCTAGCTGAAGAAGGTAGGAGATGAGCAGTGGCTTATACTGACTTTGTATATCTTCTGTATTGACCTGAGTCAGTTTATGTAAGGGTGCTGTTCACTAAAGGAGCTAAAGGTAAATATTTTACTTTATGATTTAGAAATAGATGAATGTTATCATTTTGAGTAGTTAGTAAAGGAATCATAACACAAGGCTGAATGTAAGCTCTTTTATATTGGATAAAAACAAAAACTTCGGTAGCTAAGTTCTTAAAACTAAGAATATTCTGAGGTTTTTACCAAACTTTCTAAATTATAAGGGAAGTTTTGACTTTTAGGTCTCATTTTCATGTGAAGTAAATAGCTTCTTGTACAGTTTGTTTTTTGAGCTACTACTTGTATTATGAAAAGAGGCTGTTTTTACTTGAAATATAGGACGAAAGAAATTAGTCTTTTGTAAACTTGAGATGTGAACTAAAAGTTCTTCTAGAATAAATTTCCTCATGTCAGAGCTAGTCAATTATTATAGTTAAGCTTTTACCATGAAGTATAAAATATGAGAGTATCATATAATTGCTGATTTATTGAATTCATAATGCAGGAAACATTTTGAACTTATAGGGATATCACGTATAACATTCACTGTGAATGCCATATATGAGGAATACCACAGAAATTTAAATATTGTTGATGTACCTAATAATTTGTAAGTAGAATATTTATTATAAAAGTCATTCTCAAAGTTACGAAATGAAATAATTTTAAAAATTTACATGGAACTATTAGGTCTATTATGTCAGTGTTTTTAAAAAAAATCACCATATTATTTCATGTGTAAACGTAGGGAGTTACACAAAAGGAGATTAAAATCTGTAATGAGAGACAGATTTGGTGGTGGTGGTGGGAGGGAGGTTGACTTTTTGAAATATATGTGTATACTCCCGAGTATTCTATGCCTTTCCCTTTCAAATGCTGATTTGGTTGTTTAGGACTGTAGTTTGGGTAAATGTATTTTATCTTTTTTTAAATTTTTCTTTTTTTTTGAAGTATAATTTACATAAAGAAAAGTGCACAAATCTTAAGTGTATAGCTTGATGAAATTTTACATGTGTATAAATCCATATTACCACTACCCAGGTGAAGATATAGAACCTCCTGCTTTGTTATATCCTTCCCAGTTAATATCTACCCCCCAAAAGGTAACCACTATTCTGAACTCTCTTAGCACAGACTAGTTTTGCCTGATTTTGACCTTCACATGAATGAAATCATACCATAGGGGTTTGTGTTTGACTTATTTCATTAGCATATCTGTGAAATGTACCCATGTTTTTGCATGTAGTGATAGTCCATTATTTTTGTTACTTTAGTATTCCACTATATGATTATACCACATTTTATTTATCCATTTAACTGTCAATGGATATTTGCTTTGATCTTTTTAAGTTTTAGTAAGCTGATTTTTGTGAATCACATGCTTCCAAAGTGAAGTAGATTACTCTAGTGTCAACAGGAATTGTTAGAAAAATGCTGATCAAATTGTCATGTAAAAGTAATTTCAATTCCGAGAATCAGTTTAAGAAGGTCAAAACTTCATTTTAATAGAATTAAATTATATAATGTATGTAAAACTTAATACTTGGGATGTATTGAACACTAAGTAATGGTGCTAGCTCCTATTGAACCCATCTAGATAAGGATTCTTAATTCTGTACAGAGTTGCTTCCATTTTTCTATCATTCTCTATGTTTTTTCTCATTTCATCTGTACCCCAACTCATTTCACACTTTATGTATTGTTTTGAAGTGTATCGATAACATTTCATTTGTAAATATTTCAGTATGTATCTCTTTAAAGATAAGGGCTTTTTTGGACATTACAGTAATATTAGACATAAAAATCAGTAATTCCTTAAGTTATGTAATATCTTATAAATGATCAATTTTCCAGTTGCCTCAGATGCTTTAAGTTTTTTTTAAGTTTGTTTGAATCAAGATCCAATCAAATGGGGTCCACATTGTGATTGGTTGTCTTTAAAGTGTTTTTTTAACTCTTTTTGGTTTCCCTCCATCTTTTTTCTTGGTAATTTATCTGTTCTTGAAGAAACTGATGGTTAGTCTTATAGTTTCCCAGTCTCGGTTTGCTGATTTTATCCCACTGGTGTGGTTTTAGGTGTTCCTTTGTCCTGTGAATTTCCTGAAATTTGTTAGTTGAATCCAGAGACTTGATCAGACTCAGGTTCGACTTTTGGCAAGAGCACTTCATAGATGATGTATTCTTCTGTGAAGAGGCCCATATTATCTTTTAAGATAACAGTTTTTGAATCTTTACTGAGTTCTAGGTACTTGGATTACTAAGCATTTAATAGATTATCTCACTCAGTATTCACAATAACCCTATGCAGAAATATTAGTATTTCAACTTGGTAGTTGAAGAAATGAGGCTCATTGAGGCTCTAAGTGGCAAGGATGAGATTCTGGACCAGGCAATTTGATGCCAAAACCTTTATTCTAAAAATTACTATGTAAAATGATATTTGGTCCTTTTGCGTAACTACACTGAATTGTTCTTTGGTAAATGTTCCATTTCTCAATGTTTGCTTCAGAAGTTGAAATAGACTGACAGGAGTGCATGCATGGTAACTTTTCCTTGCTGCCCACTGGTATCTATGCTTAATGGGTAAAGAGTTTTGACTCCATTTATGACATAATTACTAACACATTTTATGGGAAATTATATGTAGTTTTTATTCTTTACTATTTAAAAAGCTGCTCCCTGGGGCTGGCCCCATCGCGTAGAGGTTAAGTGCACGCGCTCCGCTGCTGGCGTCCTGGGTTTGGGTGCCGGGCGCGCACCAACACACCGCTTGTCAGGCCATGCTGTGGTGGTGTCCCATATAAAGTGGAGGAAGATGGGCATGGATGTTAGTTAGCTCAGGGCCAGTCTTCCTCAGCAAAAAGAGGAGGATTGGCATGGATGTTAGCTCAGGGCTGATCTTCCTCTCTCTCTCTCTCTCTCTCACACACACACACACACACACACACACACACACAAAGTAAATAAATAAATAAATATTAAAAAAAAGAAAATAAAAAGCTGCTCCCAGAACTGCTTTCAGAGATCAGGAGTAAGAACTATCTTTAAGGATCATATGTACTTATATATATACATATAATTTGCCAGAAGCATGAATATCTCAGAATCGGCTGTATGAGATGTTGAACTTGATTTCACCTTTTTCTCTAAGGCTAACAATATCTGAGATGTAAGACTTGTGGGAAATGTGTGAATCCATGAAGAAAAACTTCGTTTGTTTCAGGTTCTTTTCCAAGCAAAATTGTATTTAGAGGAAGAACAATATTTTTGCAAGTTTCTTCCTAGGGTCATTTTATTACTTATTGTTTTTGTGGTATAATTTACATAGAGTAACGTGCATAAATCTTAGTATAGCCAGTGAATTTTTATGTACCTATACTTTTGTAACCACTGCCACTCAGATCAAGAAAGAGAACTCTTCCAGTGCTCTAGAAGGCTCTCTCATTCTCCCTCCCAGTTATTAGTATCTCCAGCTCTCAGGGTCCACCACTGTTCTGACTTTTATCACCATAGATTAGTTTTGCCTACTTTTGAACTTCACGTAAATGTAATCATAAAGTATGTACTCTTGTGTCTTTTTTCACTAAACATTAAGTCTAAGATATTTATCCATGTTGTTATCATGTTGTATCAATAATTGTTATTTTTTATTGCTGAGTGGTATTTCATTGGATGAAGATATCACTGTTTACTCCTTCTGTTGAGACATATAGGTTGTTTGTAATTTTTGTCTATTATGAATAAAGAAAGCATGAACATTCTTGTACAAGTCTTGGTGACGTAAGCACTTATTTCTGTTGAGTTTATACCCAGGAGTAGAAATGCTGGGTCATAGGGTAAATGCCTGTTTAACTTTAGTAAGGCACTGCCAAATTTTTTTTCCAAAGTGGTTTTACTAATTTGCACCTCTACTAGCAATGTAAGAGGCTTATAGTTCTTATACATCTTATAAACAGTACTGTCAGTCTTTTTAATTTTAGCCATTCTGATAGGTGTGCATTTTGTTACTTTTAAGTCATCATACGCTATACAGGTTTATATGCTCATAAAACTATTTGCCAGATTTAATGTAGAAGTTTAGCTTATTCATTTAATTATTACTTTAACTGAATTTGCTTTTGAATATTTCACTAATTACAAGTGAAACACTATATGTAACAAGCTGCTGAAATTTTAAATTTTATATTACTATTTTTGCCTATGCAAGAAGCAGGCAAAATTTGATTAGAATTTTAAGAGTCAATAAGGAAAATAAAAATTGGTGGACTTATTTTTCCCCTGAGTATAGAGGTTATGTGGACTGTGGACTACTTTCTTTCCATTGGCATGTTGAATTTTTTTCCCTGCTAGATTTTGGTTTCTGGATTGAAACTAATTTTCTGTTCTTTCATATGCAGGTTTAAAATTAGTGTGAGTAATTTCAATTAGAAAAACTTCACCAAATTTTGCTAAAGCTAGAGGAATAAGAAATAGATGAAATGGAAGAGTCTACAATATATTGTCCAGAGTCCTTATTGCAGTGTTTTATGAGAGACTTTCTTGGTTAACGTTCGTGTATCTATTCCCTGAAAACGTTCTGTCATTTGTAGCTTTTGAAATACCTTTCCAGCTTTAAGCCCCAAATGTATATACTGCCTGTTTTGTAATATCATTAAAATTATGCTGCCTATGTCATCACATATTTCGATTTTGGACTTGAGAGAATATAAATTATTTGTTCCAGAAGATCTTTTCCCATTCTGAAGTCTTTGTTTCTGTAAGTTAAAATTACTATTTCTAAAGTAATTGATTTCATTTAAGTCATTTATTGAAGAATGTCTTAAGTAATGTACTGTTACACATAAGCACTGACTGCTCAACCACTAGCTTTAAACATTTAGGGAGTTAAACAGTCTTGTATAATTTAAGTTCCTTTTATATTAACATTAACTGTTTTGGGAGGAGAAATATTTTTTTTAAAGTCATTAACCTCCTACCTCTTTCCCCCACTCTCCTAGGACAATTTTGCTATTCAACTCCTGAGTTTTAGTTCAAGATTTCTTTGTTCTCACTCTTTGAAACATTTTTTTTTTTTATAACTAATAGGATGCATTTTCTATAGATGCTTTGGAGAATGTTCATTGTAATTCTTTCATCAAGAAACAAGTTTAAGCCATAGGATTTATGCCACATTGTGGTAGTATGTCGACATTTAACAGAATCTCCAGTGAACCATTCTTTTTTCTCCTAGACTTCTGTAGTGTTATGGGGTGGATTTTGTATGACTGGGAGTCTTTGTTAAGCTTGTATACTAAGTGTATTTGATTTTTTGTTTTTATTTTAACAGCTCTATTGAGATATGATTTGCATACCATATAATTCATCCACTTAAAGTGCATAGTTCCGTGGCTTTTAGTATATTCAGAGTTGTGCAACCATCATCACAATCAATTTTAGAACATTTTTATCACCTCAAACTGAAAAAAATGAAACCCTATACCCTTTTAGCTATCATCTCCCTATCCCCCCAATGCCTGCCCCCAAACGCCTTACCCTAAGGAACCACTAATCTGTTTTCTGTCTCTATAGATTTGCCTATTCTGTACATATATATAAATGAAATCATCTAATATGTGGTCTTTTGTGACTGTCTTCTTTCCCTTAAGGTAATGTTTTAAGGGATCATTTATGTTGTAGCATTATCGGTACTTCATTCTTTTTTAAGACTGAATAATATTCTGTTGTATAGATATACCACATTTTATTTATCCATTCATCAGTTAATGGACATTTGGTTTCTACCTTTTGGCTTATGAATAATGCTATACATATTGAATATATATTAATATATAATATTCCCTAACTATATGTAATAATACATTAATATGTATTATAATAATGAATAGTAATGGTATGAGGTAAGGGTTCAATTTCATTCTTTTGTATGTGCCTATCCAGTTGTCCCAGCACCATTTGGTGGAAAGACAATTTTTTCCCTGTTGAATGATCTTGGCACCCTTGGTGAAAATTAGTTGATTATAGACATATGAATTTATTTCTGGACTTTCAGTTCTGTTTCATTGATCTATATGTCTAATGCCAATACCAGACTGTCTTGATTACTGTTGCTTTATAGTAAGTTTTCAAATGAGGAAATGACAGTCTTATTTTGTTCTTCTTTTTCAAGATTATTTGTCTATTCTAGGTCCCTTGCAGTTCTATATGAATTTTAGACTTAGCTTGTCAGTTTCTGTGGGAGGTTAGCTGGGATTCTGTTGCCGATTGGGTTGAATCTGAAAGATCAGTTTGGGGAGTATTGCCATCTTAATATGAAGTGTTCCAATCCATGAACATGGGATGTTTTTCCATTTATTTAAATCTTTTTAAATTTCTTTCAAAGATGTTTTGTAGTTTGTAGAGTTATGTTTTATACTTCTTTTGTTAAATATATTCCTTTTTTTGATGCTATTATAAATGGAATTGTTTTCTTAATTTCATTTTCAGATTGTTCATTGCAAGTTTATAGAAATACAATTGATTTTTGTATATTGATCTTGTATCCTGCAACCTTGCTCAGCTCATTTATTAGTTCCAATAGTTTTTTAGTGGATTCTTTAGAGGTTTCTATATGCAAGATCATGTCATCTGTAAATACAGGCATACCTCATTCTATTGCACTTCGCAGATGCTGCGTTTTTTTATAAATTGGAGATTTATGGCAACCCTGCATTGAGCAAGTCTGTCGGCACCATTTTTCCAACAGCATTTACTCACTTCATGTCTCTGTCACATTTTGGTAATTCTCACAATATTTCGAACTTTTTCATTGTTATATTTGTTAATGGTGATCTGTGATTAGTGATCTTTGATGTTACTATTGTAATTGTTTTGGGTCGCCACAAACCGCGTCCATATAAGACAATGAACTTAATCGATAAGTGTCGTGTGTGTATTCTGACTGCTTCACTGACCCGTCATTCCCAATCTCTCTCCCTCCTCTTGGGCCTCCCTATTCCCTGAGACACAACAATATTGAAATGAGGCCAGTTAACCCTACAGTGGCCTCTTAGTGTTCAAGTGAAAGGAAGAGTCGCAGTCTCACTTTAAGTCAAAGGTAGAAATGATTAAGCTTAGTGAGGAGGGCATGACAAAAGCCAAGATAAGCTGAGAGCTAGGCCTCTTGTGTGAAAAGTTAGCCAAGTTGTGAATGCAAAAGAAAAGTTCTTGAAGGAAATTAGAAGTGATACTTCAGTGAATATGCTAATAATAAGAAAGCGAAACATCCTTATTGCTGGTATGGAGGAAGTTTTAGTGGTCTGGATAGAAGATCAAACCAGCTACAACAGTCCCTTAAGCCAAAGTCTAATCCAGAGTGAGGCCCTAACTCTCGGTAATTCCATGAAGGCCGAGAGAGGTGAGGAAGCTGCAGAAGAAAAGTTTGAAGATAGCAGAGGTTGGTTCATGGTTTAAGGAAAGAAGCTGTCTCCATAACATAAAAGTGCAAAGTGAAGCAGCAAGTTATCTAGAAGATCTAGCTAAGGTAATGAATGAAAGTAGTTACATTAAACAACAGGTTTTCAGTGTAGATGAAACAGCCTTATATTGGAAGAAGATGCCATCTAGGACTTTCATAGCTGGAGAGGAGAAGTCTATGCCTGGCTTCAAAGCTTCAAAGAACAGGCTGACCTCTTGTAAGGGGCTAATGCAGCTGGTGATTTTTAAGTTGAAGCCAGTGCTCATTTACCATTCTGAAAATGCTAAGGCTCTTAAGAATTGTGCCAAATCTACTCTGCCTGTGCTCTATAAATGGAACAACAAAGCCTAGATGAGGGTACATCTGTTTACAACAGGGTTTACTGAATATTTTAAGCCCACTGTCAATACCTACTGTTCTGAAAAAAAGATTCCTTTCAAAATATTATTGCTCATTGACAATGTACACCTGGTCCCCCAAGAGCTCTGATGGAGATGTACAATGAAATGAATATTGTTTTCATGCCTACTAACTCAACATCCATTCTGTAGCCCATGGATCAAGGAGTAATTTCGACTTTCAAGTCTTATTATTTAAGAGATACATTTCGTAAGGCCATAGCTGCCATAGATAGTGATTCCTCTGATGGATCTGGGCAAAGTCAATTGAAAACCTTCTGAAAGGATTCATCATTCTAGATGCCATTAAGAACATTTGTGATTCGTGGGAAGAGGTCAAAATATCAACATTAACAGGAATTTGGAAGAAATTGATTCCAACTCTTATGAATGACTTTGAGGGGTTCAAGACTTCAGTGGAGGAATTAACTGCAGATGTGGTGGAAATAGCAAGAGAACTAGAATTAAAAGTGGAGCCTGAAGATGTGACTGAATTGCTGTAATCTTAGGGTAGTTGCTTCTTATGGATGAGCAAAGAAAGTGGTTTCTTGAGATGGAATCTGCTTCTGGTGAAGATGCTGTGAAGATTGTTGAAATAATAACAAAGGATTTAGAATATTACATAAACTTAGTTTGATAAAGAAGTGGCAGGGTTTTGAGAGGATTGACACCAATTTTGAGAGAAGTTCTACTGTGGGTAAAATGCTATCAATCAGCGTCGGCATGCTACAGAGAAGTCATTCGTGAAAGGAAGAGTCAGTTGATGTGGCAAACTTCATTATTGTCTTCTTTTTAAAATATTGATTGATTGATTGATTGATGAAGATCAGCCCTGAGCTAACATCCATGCCAATCCTCCTCTTTTTGCCGAGGAAGACCGGCCCTGAGCTAACGTCTTATTGCCAATCTTCCTTTTTTTTTTTTTCCATTTTTCTCCCCAAAGCCCCAGTAGATAGTTGTATGTCATAGTTGCACATCCTTCTAGTTGCTATATGTGGGACACCGCCTCAGCATGGCCGGACAAGCAGTGTGTCAGTGCGCGCCCAGAATCCGAACCCGGGCCGCCAGTAGCGGAGCGCGCGCACTTAACTGCTAAGCCACGGGGCCAGCCCCCATTGTTGTCTTATTTTAAAAACTTGCTACAGCCACTCCAACCCTCAGCAACCACCACCCTGACCAGTCAGCAGCCATCAACATCGAGGCAAGACCCTTCACCAGCAAAAAGATTACAACTTGCTGAAGGCTTAGATGATGGTTAGCAAGTTTTAGCAATAAAGTATTTTTTAATTCAGGTATGTACATTGTTTTTTTAGACATAATGCTGTTGCACACTTAATAGACTACATTATAGTATAAACATAATTTTATATGCACTGGGAAGACAAAAAACTTGTGTGACTTTATTGCGATATTTGCTTTATTGCAATATTTGCTTTATTGTGGTGGTCTGGAACTGAATCCGCAATATCTGCGAGGTATGCCTGTAGAAATAGTTCTACTTGTTTTCCAATCTGACTACCTTTTATCTCTCTTTCTTGGCTAGTTGTCCTGACTAGAACCTCCAGTACAATGTTAAGTGCAAGTGATAAAAGTGGACATCCTTATCTTTTTCCTAATAGATGTTTTGGGGAGAATGCATCTAGGTTCTCACCACTATGTGTGATGTTAGCTATAGGAGTTTTTGTAGATTTTTTTTATCAAGTTCAGGAAGTTCCACTCTATTCCTATTCTGCTGGGAGTTTTTTTTTTTTAAATCATGGATGGACGTTAGACTTTGTCAAATGCTTTTTCTGCATCTATTGGTATGATCATGTGACTTGTTTATCCTGTTGATGTGATGGATTATGTCATTAATTTTTTTTTTTTTTTTTTTTTTTTTGCTGAGGAAGATTTGCCCTGAGCTAACCTCTGTTACCAGTCTTCCTCTTTTTTTCCTTGAGGAAGGTTAGCCTTGAGCTAACATCTGTGCCAATCTTGCTCTATTTTGTATATGGGTCACTGCCATAGCATGGCTGATGGGTGCTGTAGGTCTGTGCCTGGGATTTGAACCTGCGAACCCAGGCCACTGAAGCAGAACGCGCCAAACTTAACCACTATGCCACAGGGCCGTCCCCCAGTGTTATTAATTTTTTGAATATTGAGTCTACCTTGCATCCTTGGAATAAATCCCACTTAGTAGTAGTGTATAATTCTTTTTATACATTGTTGGATTCAATTTGCTAATATTTTGTTGAGTATTTTCGCATCTATGTTCATGAGATATATTGGTTTCTAGTGTTTCTTTCTTGTAGTGTCTTTATCTGGTTTTGCTATTAGGATAATGCTGGCCTCATAGAATCAGTTTGGAAGTGTTCTTTCTGCTGTTTTTTTGAAAGAACTTATAAAGAACTGGTATCATTTCTTAAATGTTTGGTAAAATTCACCAGTGAAAGTGTTTGGGCTTGGTTCATTCTTTTTTAGAAGGTTATTAATTATCAATTAGTAGATATAGGCTTATTCAGATAATCTGTTTTCTTTCTTGTGTGAGTTTGGTAGTTTTTGCCTTTCAAATAGTTGGTCCATTCCAACTAGCAAAATTGTGAGCATTGAGTTGTTCTTAATGTTCCTTTATTATCTTATTGTCCGCAGAATTAGTAGTTTCGACTCCTCTTTGATTTCTATATTATTAGTCTTTTCTCTCTCTCAAATTTTATTGCTATTTTCAAAGGACCAACTTTTTGTTTCACTGATTTTTTTTTTTTTTTCTGTTGATTTCTTATTTTCATTTTTGTTGGTTTCTGCTCTAATTTTATTCTGCTTGCTTTAGGTTGTATTACTTTTCTAGTTTCCTAAGGTAGATGTTTAGATGATTCATTTTAGATCTTTCTTCTTTCCTAATTTATGCACCCAGTGCTATAAATTCTCCTGTAAGCACTGCTTTTGCTGCATTTCATGTATTTTCATAAATTGTATTTTTTTTTTTTGTGAGGAAGATCGGCCCTGAGCTAACATCTGCCAATCCTCTTTTTTGCTGAGGAAGACTGGCCCTGGGCTAACATCCATGCCCATCTTCCTCCACTTTACATGGGACGCTGCCACAGCATGACTTGCCAAGCAGTGCATCGGTGTGCTCCTGGGATCCGAACCGGCGAACCCTGGGCCCCCGCAGTGGAGCGTGCGCACTTAACCACTTGCGCCACCGGGCCGGCCCCCATAAGTTGTATTTTTGTTTTCCTTTAGTTCAAAATATTTTAAAATTTCTATTGAGGCTTCTTTGACCCATGTGTTATTTAGAAGTGTGTTGTTTAAATGCCACTATTTTGGGATTTTCCAACTATCTTACTATTATTGCTTTATAGTTTAATTCTATTGTGTTCTGAGAGCCTACTTTGTATGATCTACTCCTTTAAATTTCTTTTAAGGCCCAGAATGTGTTCTGTGTTTTGTTTTGGTAAATGTTCTGTGTGAGTTTGAGAGGAAAGTTCATTCTGCCGTTATTAGATATAGTATTCTATAATGTCAATTAGATCCGTTTGATTGTTGTTGCTATTCACTTCATCTATATCGTTACTGATTTTCTGTCTTCTGGATCTGTCAATTACTGATAGAGGGGTATTGAAGTCTCCAAGAATAATAGTGGATTTGTCTGTTTCTCCTCACAGTTTGGTTTTTGCCTCACATATTTTGATACTTTGTTGTTAGGCGCATACACATTAAAGATTAAGTTTTCTTGGGGAATTGACTCCTTTATCATTATGTAATACCACTCTTTATTCTGATGATTTTTTTGTTCTGAAGTCAGCTCTGTCTGAAATTAATATAGCGATTCTAGCTTTTGTTTGATAAGTATTAGCATGGCATATCTTCCTCCATTCCTTTACTTTTAACGTATGTGTGTCTTTATATTTAAACTGGGTTTTTTGTGGGCAAAAAGTAGTTGGGACTTTTTTAAATCTGCTGTTACAGTTTGTCTTTTAATTGGTTTGTTTAGATCATGCACATCTAAAGTGATTATTGATATAGTTGGATTAGTATCTCTTATGTTTGTAACTTTTCTACTTGTTGTACTTGTTCTTTGTTTCTTTTTTAAAAATTACTCTCTTTTTCTGCCTTCTCTAGCTTTAATTGAGCATTTTATATGATTGCATTTTCTGTCCTCTTTTAGTATATCCATTATACTTAAAAAAATTTTTTTTAGTGGTTGCCCGGAGTTTGCAATATACATTTGTGACTAATCTAAGTCCACTTTAGAATAATATTATATGTTCATGGGTAGTGCAGGTACCTTATGACAGAGTATTTCCAGTGCCTCCCTCCTGTTCCTTATAACATTGCTGTTTCATTTCCCCTATCTATATATCATAACCACGCAATATATTGTTGCTATTAGTACTTTGAACACACAGATGTCTATTAGATCACTTAAGAATAAGAAGAATAAAAGATTTTATTTTACCTTCTAGTCTTTCTCTGACATTCTTTCTTTCTGTATATATGTCAGAACTATATTATTTTCTTTCTCTCTGAAGAACTTTTAACATTTCTTGCAAGGCAGGTGTACTGGTGACAGTGTCCCTCAGTTTTTTTTTTTTCAGGAAGTTTTTATTTCCCTTTACTTTTTTAATTTTTTTTTTTTTTGTGAGGAAGATCAGCCCTGAGCTAACATCCATGCCAATCCTCCTCTTTTTTTGCTGAGGAAGACTGGCCCTGGGTTAACATCTGTGACCATCTTCCTCCACTTTATATGGGACGCCGCCACAGCATGGCCTGACGAGCGGTGCGTCGGTGCGTGCCCGGGATCCGAACCTGGGCCGCCAGCAGTGGAGCGTGCCCACTTAACCGCTATGCCACGGGGCCAGCCCCTATTCCCCTTTACTTTTGTAGGATAACTTCACTGGATACAGAATTCTAGGTTGGTGGCTTTTTCTTTCAGTACTTCAAATATTTCACTCCACTCTCTTCCTGTTTGTGTGGTTTCTGATGACAAGTCCAAAGTAATTGTTATCCTTGTTCCTGTGTAGATAAAGTGTTTTTTGTCTCTGGCTTCTTTCAGGATTTCCTGTTTGTCTTTGTTACTTTGCAGCTAGAATGTGATATGCCTGGTGTAGATTTTTTGGTATTTAGCCTGTTTGGTGTTCTCTGACCTTCTTGGATCTTTTGTTTGATATTTGTCATTAATTTTAGAAAATTCTCAGCCATTATTGATTCTGATGTTTCTTTTTCTCCTTTTCCTCTTCTCTCTCTGGTATTTCCATTACACCTGTATTATGCCTTTTGTAATTGTCCCACAGTTCTTGAGTGGTCTGTTCTGTTAGTCTTATTTTTTTTCTCCATGCATTTCAGTTTGGGAAGTTTCTATTGACGTATCTTTAAGTTTGCTGATTCTTTCCTTGGCTGTGTCCAGTCTGTGGACAAGTGCATCAAAGGCATTCTTTATTTCTCTCACAGTGTTTTTGATATCTAGCATTTTCTTTTGATTCTTTCTTAGAATTTCCATTTCTCTGCTTGTATTACCTGTTTTTGCATGTTGTCTGCTTTTTCTGGTAAAGCCCTTAACATATTAATCCTAGTTATTTTAAATATTATCTTATGTTACAAAATCTGCATCGTATCTGAGTCTGGTTCTGATGCTTGATGTTTGTCTTGCTAGTCTGTTTTTTCTTTTCTTTTGGCATGGCTTGTAACTTGGTTGAAAGCCAGACATAAACTATCAAGTCATAGGAAAAGAACATTTAGGCTTTTAGTCTGAGGTTTTATGTTAATCTAGCTAGGAGATGAGCTGTGTTTAATGTTTTCTGTACCTGTAGGTCCAAGAGCCTTCGGTTTTCTCTCTGTCTTCTGTTGTCTTTGGGTTTCCCTAAGAACTCCTTCTTAAATAGAATTTGTCTTGCAGTTGTCTCAGTTGTAATCCACTGTCATCATATTGGAGCCCTGTTGATGTGGTGGTAAGGTGTGGGGGAGGGGAAGCATTATGTCATTTTATAGATAAATCTCGGTTTTTAATTGGCCTGAGTGTCTGGGATGACTTTCACAAGTGTTTCTTAGCCTTTGTTTTTTCTCCCCTTACTTGAGACAGGAAGACTAGGGGGGCTAGAGTTGGCAAATTGCCCTTTCCCATGGTCAGCTAAAGCTCTGGTAAGGTAGTTTGCCTTGGAGGGCAGGCCTTTGTTGTGGGGATTGCTCTGGGTGTGTATAATTCAGAGTGGTTACTTTCCCCTGGGTGTATTTAAAAATGGTTACTGTTCCCCTCCACCTGCCAGAGTCCTGAGGGAAGTTTTCTCATATCTTTTTTTTAAAATTATCTTATTGAGATCATTAGCATGTAACATTGTGTACGTTTCAGGTGTACATTATTATATTTCAGTTTCTGTATTTCATGTGGAAGATAAACACACAGATAAGGAAAACAGATTGGTGGTTAGCAGAGGGGAAGAGGGTAGAAGGAAGGCAAAAGGGGTAAAGGGGCACATGTGTATGGTGATGGATACAAACTAGTTTTCTCATATCTTCACCTTAAAAACCTCAGGGAACTCCTCAAGGTAAAACTGAGGAAAGTGGAGGCCTGCTAAGACTGAGCCTGCAGGAGTTCTTAACTCTCAGCTTCCAACTATTTGTCCAAATTACCATTTAAGTGTTCCTACCAGTTGCTCCAGCAGCTTCTGCTTCTGGTAAACTGACCTCCCTTCGTGATTGTTTGTATTCACTGTCTGTCCAGGCTTCAGGCTGATGGTTTGCCCTGTGACCTCAATTCTCTGATTTAAGAAAGAAAAGTCTGTTGATTTTCAGTTTGTTCAGTTTTTTCTTGTTGTGAGGATGGTTGTGATGACTTCTTAGCTTTTTACATGGGATGGCTGAAACTGAAAGTCCAGTGGAAGACGATAAAGTCAAATCTCCATGTCAAACCTGAATTTAATAACTAGAGGTGTTTCCCCCTTTCTGTTCTGGTAGCAGTCAAGTACACTCTTTGAAAAAAATTGTGGTTAAAAAATGCATAATGGAATTTACCATCTTAGCCATTTTTAAGTGTGCAGCTTAGTGGCATTAAGTATGTTCATATTGTTGTGCAACCATCACCACCCTAATCCATCTCCAGAACTTTTTCATCTTCCCAAACTGAAACTCTGTACACATTAAGCTCCCTATTCCCCACTTCCCCCTAGCACCTGGTAACCACCATTCTACTTTCTGTCTCTGTGAGTTTGACTACTTTAGGTACCTCATATAAGTAGAATCATACAGTATTTGTTATTTTGTGTCTGGCATATTTCACTTAGCATAATACCTTCAAGGTCAAGGACAACTTTTAACTAGAACATTTTTTTTTTTTTTTTGTGAGGAGATCAGCCCTGTGCTAACATCTGCCAGTCCTCCTCTTTTTTTGCTGAGGAAGACTGGCCCTGGGCTAACATCCGTGCCCATCTTCCTCCACTTTATATGGGACGCCGCTGCAGCGTGGCTTGCCAAGCAGTGCGTCGGTGCGCACCCGGCATCCAAACTTGCGAACCCTGGGCCACCGCAGTGGAGCGCGCGCACTTACCCGCTTGTGCCACTGGGCCGGCCCTAAAGTTGATATATTTTTTTGTGTGTGAGGAAGATCAGCCCTGAGCTAACACCCATGCCAATCCTCCTCTTTTTGCTGAGGAAGACCGGCCCTGAGCTAACATCTATTGCCAATCCTCCTCCTTTTTTTTTCCCCAAAGCCCCAGTAGATAGTTGTATGTTATAGTTGCACATCCTTCTAGTTGCTGTATGTGGGACGCGGCCTCAGCATGGCCTGACAAGCGGTGCGTCAGTGCGCGCCTGAGATCCGAACCCAGGCCGCCAGTAGCAGAGCGCACGCACTTAACCGCTAAGCCATGGGGCTGGCCCCCAAGTTGATATTTTTTAAAGAGAAAATTAAGGCAGTGTGAAAACATTTTAGTATAAGCTATTCTAAGAAAGCAGTGCTGTTTTGACAGCCATTCTGTCTCAAGATTAGTTTTGCTTGTCTGTACAATGAGATGTCAAAATAGCTGGTATCTATATTTTATGATTTTTAAACATTTTAGGAAATCTTTCCAGAATGGGGCAAAAGCGGGTGTGACCTCACTTGTCTAGAAGCCTAGAGAGTGAAAATGTGAGCAGATTTGAGAAGGTTCAGGTTTGGAGGAGACCACCTCTCTCTCAGACAAAGTCCCTCAGAATGGATTTGCGACGGCTTTTGTAACTACTTGTGTAATGTTACAGTGGATTTTATCTTGCTGGACTTACCTTCCTCATCTGTAAAATAAGGAGTGGGTGATTTCTTACATTCCTTTTTAGTTCTTAATTTTTTGTGTTTTATTTTATCTTTGTGCTTGACTTTAACAGGATTCTCAAAGTTGGATTGGTGGAAACAATGAACCATTGACTGGCTTTACATGGCGAGGGGGTTGCGAAAGAGAAACAACAGGCATACAAGTCTGGAATGAAGTATTTGTGATTGACAGACCTAATGGAACAAAAGTAAAATTCCATTTATACGTTTTCACTATTTTTTTCTCCTGTTTTCTTTCTTGAGCTATTTTCTGATATAAAAGATCAAAACGACACAGAACTATTAAGTCTGATAACTTTAACATGTATGGATTATTATGTCAAAATATGTGAGATATTTAACTTAGAATAATTTTCTTGATTTAATTACTGATTTTGGTGCTTATCATTTTATATTTGATTTTCATAGTTACTACTGGTGAATATTTTACTTAGTATTTTAAACTTTTAAATTTCTAGGTGGCTGTGCTGCTAATGGATACCCAGGGTGCCTTTGATAGCCAGTCAACTATCAAAGACTGTGCAACAGTGTTTGCTCTGAGCACTATGACTAGCTCTGTGCAGGTGAGACACGAGATGCTGTGCTATGATCAGTTCAGATGATGCTAATACCTTTCGTCTTCCTCAAAATGCCTTTTGATTGAAGAAAAAAGGATTAAAATTAGAGCTATTTACATTTCTTATTGGTAATTTACATTTCCATGCTTGCTATTCTGGCTCACAATGTGGAATTTCATACTTTGAGTTGTTACCAATACAGCAGTAAACCAATATCCATTCCCTTTGGTTTTTCATCATAGCATCTATGCTTTTTCTTTTTAAGGAAAAGATATTATTGCATGTTATCCTTGATTGAATTCAGGCATATGGCTGCCAAATAAAGTAAGATATAGAATATGTCTTTATTTTTTGGCTAAATCAACCAATTAAACAAAAAATCCAAGTAATTAAACTTAATTTTCTACTCGATATGTAATGACAACTAGTACTCAATTATTTGAACTAATGGAGGCAGAGACATAAGAATTAGTTCATATTTAGCTTAGGAAACTGAAGTGATATTTATATAATAAACTAAGGACTTTTAGCACTTGTTTCATTTAGAAAGGGGTAAAATTCCTTCTGTTTTTCACTAATCCTATACCCAAATTGTGTTTGGTGGTCTCTCAAGTTCTGGTCTCTTCAAGCTAGGCCATCTCTTTTCTGTATAATTTAGACTGATTGGACTAAAATTAACCACCACATGTCATTTTGTATTTCTTGACTTTTTCTTTTCTGAGATCATCTGTGGTTGATACTTTTCTGGCTGAAAGATGGATTATTGAAGTATGGTGTTTAGGCCCAGCTGGTGATGATGTATCAAGAAGTATATTTGCAGGGCCGGCTTGGGGGCATGGTGGTTAAGTTTGCACGCTCTGCTTCAGTGGCCCTGGGGTTCACAAGTTTGGATCCCAGGTGCGGACCTACACACTGCTCATCAGGCCATGCTGTGGTGGCTTCCGACATACAAAATAGAGGAAGATTGGCACAAATGTTAGCTCAGGGCCAGTCTTCCTCACACAAAAAAAGTATATTTGCAAATATTAAAAAAAGTATGTATTTCTCCTGGGATAAGAAATGTTTCTTATTGATGGTGATAGGTGATAGTGCACAGTGTCTTGGAGTTTTTGTAATGCTTGCTGATAATATCTGGAACATATGACCAGTTTCTATAAGTTCCCATTTCTTTACTTACTTAATTTGAAGTATCCAACTGTCAGAGTAGAAAGAAGGTTTGGATATTATTATGAGGAGTATTTTTTAGCCTGGCTTCTGCTTGTTACAGGGCTGGGGATATCTCACTACCAACTAAATGATGCTATTGGGGATCCTCAAAGTCTCTTTTTTACATTGTATTCTCCCTCTTTTTCTCTGATCTTGCAAGGTGGCACAACTGCCATTCCCTTGAGGCAAGCAGAAGCCACATTTTAGTATTTATATTATCACATTATAGCCCTTCAGATTAGCTGGCTCTATGGCTTACCTTAAATTATAATGAGGGAGTTCTCTGTCCTGGAACTTGTACCTTGGTGTTCTCTTGTTGATTTGTTCAACCTTATGATAGTAGGAGGCCTGGTTTTGGACAACCACTTAAAAGCCACTCAGCCTTTTCTTATCTGTAAAATGAGGATTTTACCCCTCTTGCCTATCTCATATATTGTTGTGTGCAGTCAGAAATGAGATCTAAATGAGATAATACGTAAGAAACTGTTTTGTAAACTATAAATCAAGAAGATTAAAATTATTTTTTGTTATTGCTTTCTTCCTGATCTTTGAAGCTGGACTTCTCTTCTTCCCTACATAAGCTGCCTGGCTGATAGATCAATGACAAATTGATCCTCTTGTCATTTATTCTCTCAACAAATAATTGTTGAGCATCTGCTAAGTACAGTGCAGTATGCTAAGTACTAATAATCTAAGATAAACAAATCCTCTCCTGTCTTTGCTATTTGCAACCTGGCCCTGACAATGAAAGGATCTGGACCTATTTTCTAAAAGCAGAGGCTCACGTGGATATGAATAGGTTGGTCATGCTTTTAGGTTTTAAGTTCAAATCTAGAGTTTAATCACCTCAGTTGTTAATTACTTTTTAAGCACCCTGTTTGGATTTAGCTGAGAATATAATTTTAGGTTTGCTGGCCTATATTGGCTGTTTATATTTTTGACCTCAGAGTGATTCAGCTAGATTATCACTTATTTACTGTTAGAACAAATTGTTCTATCTTTGGAGTAACCCTATTTTATTTTTTGTTTTTAAATTATTTTATTGAGGTCCTGTTGGCTTGTAACATTGTGTAAATTTCAGGTGTACATTATTATATATCAGTTTCTGTATAGACTGCATTGTGTTCACCACCAATCGTCTAGTTTTTATCCGTCACCATACATATGTGCCCCTTCACCCCTTTCGCCCTGCCCCCCACCCCCTTCTGCTCTGGTAACCACTAATCTGTTCTTATCCATGTGTTTGTTTATCTTCCATGTATGAGTCAAATCATATGGTATTTGTCTTTCTCTGTCTGGCTTAGCATAATACCCTCAAGGTCCAGCCATGTTGTTGCAAATGGCATGATTTTGTCTTTTTTTATGGCTGAGTAGTATTCTGTTGTATATATCTACCACATCTTCTATATCCATTCATCCATTGATGGGCACTTGGGTTGCTTCCACATCTTGGCTATTGTGAATAATGCTGTGATGAACATAGGGGTGCATAAATCTCTTTGAATTGTTGATCTCATGTTCTTTGGACAAATACCCAGTAATGGGATAGCTGAATTGTACGGTATTTCTGTTTTTAATTTTTTGAGAAATCTTTGTACTGTTTTCCATAGTGGCTGCACCAGTTTGCATTCCCACCGGCAGTGTATGAGGGTTCTTTTTCTCCACGTCCTCTCCAACATTTGTTATTTCTTGTTGTGTTCATTATAGCCATTCTGACGGGTATAAGGTGAAATCTCATTAGAGTTTTGATTTGCATTTCTCTAATAATTAGTGATGTTGAACCTCTTTCCATGTGCCTGTTGGCCATCTGTATATCTTCTTTGGAAAAAATGTCTATTCATATCCTCTGCCCATTTTTTGATTGGATTGTTTGTTTTCTTGTTGAATTGTGTGAGTTCTTTATATATTTTGGAAATTAACCCCTTATCGGATATATGATTTGCAAATATTTTCTCCCAGTTGGTGGGTTATCTTTTCATTTTGTTCGTAGTTTCCTTTGCCTTGCAGAAGCTTTTTAGTCTGATGTAGTCCTATTTGTTTATGTTTTCTTTTGTTTCCCTTGCCTGAGTAGACATGGTATTTGAAAAGGTACTGCTAAGACTGATACCAAAGAGAGTACTGCCTAGATTTTCTTTTAGGAGTTTTATGGTTTCAGGTCTTACATTCAAGTCTTTAATCCGTTTTGAGTTAATTTTTTTGTGCGGTGTAAGATACTGGCCTACTTTTGTCGTTTTGCACGTGGCTGTCCAGTTTTCCCAACATCATTTATTGAAGAGACTTTCCTTTCTTCACTATATGTTCTTGGCTCCTTTGTCGAAGATTAGCTGTCCATACATGTGTGGTTTTATTTGTGGGCTTTCAATTCTGTTCTGTTGATCTGTGTGTCTGTTTTTCTGCCAGTGCCGTGCTGTTTTGATTACTATAGCTTTGTAGTGTATTGGAGTAACTCTATTTTCGTAGACAAAAGTTATTTCTTAACAGAGGTGACATATGTGGACACCCACTTTTCTCCTGTGGTGGCCTAGGTCACCTTTTAAAGATCTGATTCAGAAGGACTGGATCTAGTGAGTCTTTTCTCCAATTTCCCTTCCTTGAGAGTACTTAGACCTTCTATTATCAGCTCTGGTCTAAATGCGATGGGGGAAGCCTCCTAAAAAATTCTTGGCAGGGCACCAGGGCCACCTACTGTTATTTTTTTCAGCTACTACAGGCTGGTAAAATTTTCATGTTAATAGTTATTTAGACTGATGAGTTTACTTAAGTAAAAAGAGAACTGTATTAGAGTCAGTGGTATTCGAGGCACCCATCAAATAATTATGAACTATATGTTACGATTGTACCAGGGAGGAATTTATCTTTGTAGAACTATGCCCCTCACATTCATTGACTTAGAAAAATAATTGTAGAAACAATCTTTACTTTTTTTAAAGAAAGAGATCATGTCATAACATTAAAGACACTTTGAGAAGGAAAAAAAGAAACTTACTACATAATACACTTTTTTTTTTGTCTGCCGCTTTCTAGGCCCCATACATGTGTATTCATGATTTTTGCATAGTTTACCACCACTGCTTCCCCCCTTAATGTTTTATCCTGACTGTTGTTAGGAAAAAAGAGAAAATTCTTTTCATATGCCACTAGTTAAGATAGTGGCTAAGTGATTCATTTGTACTGAGGTATAAAATAGCCTTCATTTCCACCAGTAAAGTTATATACAGCTGAGTATTCAAAATAAAACACTAATAAAAACAAGTTTTTTTTAACAGGTGTATAATTTGTCTCAGAATATTCAAGAAGATGATCTTCAACACTTGCAAGTATGTATGTCTCAATGTATTTCAAAGTATTGAAAATTAAATTCCCACTTTATTGTGACTTTATACCTAGAAGCCTATAATATTGTAAGAAGATTGAATATTATATGACTTTAAACTGTTGTACAACTTCTTAACTGGAAGAAATTTTAATATACACCCAGACTGTTAGGCAATTAAATGCTTGGCTTTCAAATGATTTTAAAGGCTCTGACATCTAGTGGTCTGATATAGATAGAACAGCTTTACAGATGTCTTCTTTCAATCTCTTTGGGAGCATTATTTTAAATAACTTGATTTAATAGTTATTTACAGAGTATGGCAGACTTGCAATGGAAGAAATCTACCAGAAACCATTTCAGGTAAATAAGTATTTTATTATTTTTAAAAATTTACCTATGAAAAGCTATCAAGCCACCTCATCTTGTAGCTCTGAAAACATGAGTATATTACAATAAACTCATTTTTAGCAACAGATTCAGCAGAGTTTAAATTAATTTATGGTTGTCACCAACGTATCAGTAGTAGGCTAATGGGATAGGAAATAGAACAAATGAATATAGATTGATTAATACTTTTACTTAGATTAAGAGGTTAATACCGTTTCTCTTAATTAGATGTTATTTAATTCCATAACTTTAGACAGTCATGTAAATTTCTTTTATATGTGATAAACTACTACAAAATATTATAGGTTTCTTTTTTGTGGTATGTTACAGGTTAAGGTTAGTTTTGTTATTCCTTATTTTGGTTTCATTTAGAAAAGTTCCAGAATTTAGTATCTCTCCCCCTTCTCTACTCCCTCTATCCCCATGTGTTTTTTATTCCTTTTAAATCCCAGGTACAGAATATTAAGTCAGAAATTAACCCAGGTAGAGTTATTTGAGAAGCATATGTTCTGCTTGCTTCTGTGGAATCCTATCATGACAGAGATTTAAAAAAAAAAAAAGCTAATTTCAGATAGTTTCTTTTTGGAAGTAAGTGTAATTTATAAGTTGACATTAGTATGATTTGGTCAGTTGTGTTATGGTAAGGGAGAATGACTCCACCCTGTTTGCTTGTCAGTCTGTGAAATCCTTCCTGTGTGACAGCATTGCTGGTTATTCTTAGCGTTAGTGGGTTTACATTGATTCTGCCTCAGTCTTGTCTGGCTCAAGTGATCACTTTCATGAAATATTTTGGGCAGGTTATGGCTTCATTTTGTGTATATGGATGAAATGTACTCTACTTGGCCTCTATCAGTTTTTCTGAATTGGGATAATTTTTCCACCTAGGGGACATTTGCCAATGTGTGGAGACATTTTTGGTTGTCACAGTTTTGGGAGGGGAGATTAATGCTACTGGCATCTAGTGCATAGAGGCCAGAAATGCTGTCCGACATACTACAATGCACATGACAGCCACTCACAGCTAAGAATTTCCTGGCCCAAAATGTCAACAGTGCTGAGGTTTAAGAAAACTAAGCATATACAAATAAAAAATTCTGTGAAAAGAGTTAGTTGGTCTAGAATTAGGTTAGTTGATCTTCTCTTTATATGATCTTGACTTAAAATTATGATCTATATGCCCTGATATACCTTTTGTTCATTTTTTAAAATCCTGTATTACTGCTTGTGGTGACTATACACAGTGAGGTTCTCAACTGGAGGCAATTAATTGCTTGGTATAGGGGCTGGGAATGTTGTTAGTTTAGGTAGGCTCTTGATATAACTGAGCAGTATTAACCATTTGGTTACTATACCTTTTGATAAAGGTTGTTTAGGGGAGTAAGGGAGGCTTCAGTTGTTAAAGTAGTGATTTTTTTTTGTAAAATTTTGTAAGAAATGATTTCTAACTTTTTTTTTTCTGTTTATAGACATTAATGTTTTTAATTCGAGATTGGAGTTATCCTTATGAACATTCATATGGTTTGGAAGGTGGAAAACAGTTCCTTGAAAAGAGATTGCAGGTAAGCCCGTATTTGTTAGAGAGGAAAGCGTAAGCACCAAGCCGGGTGAAGGAGTGGGCTGCCTGCACTGCTGCTTAGACTATAATCTCTAAATGTCATTGGAGTAAATTGAGTATCCCAAGTTACCCAGATGACTCCATCCATTATGGGTGAAAAGTAAATTGGTAGCACTCCTGCCAAAGAGGACAATGCCCTCAAATAGAAATTAAGGAACAAATATTTCTCTCCAGAATCAGCTGTCCCCTCAGTAAATCAATAGTCAAAGGACAAAAGTTTGAAGGAGACTAACTTGTTGATCTACTTAAATTGCATACATGTCTCTTTCTGGCCCAGCTGAGCTTCTGAACATTTGGGGCAGGCTGGATAATATGTGTATGGATTGAACACAGATGATGTGAGACCCTTTCTCCAAGGAATGCTCTCTTATAATTGTTGTTAGTACCATTGAGTCAATTCCAACTCCTACTGAGCCTGTCCGCAGAGTGGAACCCTGCCCTGTCTTTTCGCACCATCCTCTCACCTTCCGGTGCTGTATCAGACAATGCTCCGCTGCTATTCCTAGAGTTTTCATGGCAAATTTTTTGGAGAGGGATGGCCAAGTCTTTCTTCCTAGTCTGTCTTAGTGTGGAAGCTCCACTGAAATATGCCCACCATGGGTGACCCTGTTGGTATTTGAAATATTGGTGGCATGGCTTTCAGCATCACAGCAACACACAGCCACCACAGTATGATAGCTGACAGATAGGTGGTGTGGTTCCCTGACCAGGAAATGAACCTGGGCGGTGGTGGTGAGAGCACCAAATCTTAACCACTAGACCACCAGGGCTGGTTACTGTTCTCACAGAGTGACAGCATATAGAGCTAGAAGAGGGATCTTAAACATCATCTAGTTCAGTCTTCTTTATATATATATATATATATATATATATATATATATGATGAAATTAGAACCCAGAAAAGTCACTTGCCTTTGGTTACTTAACTAATTATTAACTGGAACTAGGACCCAAACATCCAGATTCCTGGTCCATGCAATATGCCACACCAAGGCTTTCCTGGAAAAGAACTTCACCAATATGATCCTTTATTCCTACAGGGACCCTCGCACGGAAGTACTTGGGAAACCCTCAGGTCAGATACTACCCATCTAGTCACATACACAAAAGATACATAGAAGTCCCTTTATTCATAAGTAGGAGGGTTCTCTCTTTTGGTCAGTAAAATTTTGTTTGCCTGTGGGATGATGCATTTAGTTTTTCAATGATGGTCAAAGACTTGGAGTACAATATAATTTTCTTATTCCTAAAATGAGATTAAAATCAATTCCTCATTCTTAGATTGTTTGAAAGGCATTTCCAGACACTACTGTCAGAGATAATTTCAGTCATCAGAGTTTTCTCTGGTTTGTTCAGAAGAAATTAACACAAAGCACATCAGGCATACTAACTAAACTCAGTTATGGACTTCAAAGAAAAGGTTTTTTAATGTCTTATTGAAGTGATATAGAAAAGCGCTCAAATCATAAGTGTGCCGCTTGATGAGTCTGTACAAACTGAACAGAGAGCCATGTAACCAACACCCAGAAGCACCCACCTCCATCCACTAACCCCCCAAACCCTCCACTGTATCCTGAGCTCTAATAGGCTTTGTTTGTTTTTGGACTTTTTATGAAAGAAATCACATACAAGACGTATTCTTTTGTGTCTGGCTTCTTTTGCTCAATATTATGTTTCTGAGATTAATCCATATTGTTGCATGTAGTTTAGTTCATTCGCATTCTTATGCAGTATTCCATTGTATAAATAGATAACGATTTTTCCGTTCTACTCTTGCTGGAGATTTAGGTATTTTCCAGGTTTTGCTGATTACGAATGGTGCATGTTTTTTCAAATGGTTTTTGAGAAGAGTCTTTTGGGGGAGAATATGTGAGTTATATTGGGATAAGTAGTTATTAAAAATCTAAGTTTAGGAGTTTTGTCCAGAAAATACATACTAATGTCTCTTCCCAAAACACTGATAAGTAGCATAAATCATCAGTAATCATTTGGAGTGAGTACTGAAATCCTAACAAATTTCTGAGGTTCTTTGTACTGCACTGGACCTTTTCACCTTAGCTGTTATTTTGCTCAGGGCCTGGCCTTTTTATTTGTAGACAGATTAGTACTTTGTTTTTTTCTTTGCCATTATAAGTACTTTAAAGGCAAATTCTTAATTTATTTACTGGTTTGTAAATCACAACCACAACTTGGTATTCTGGTGTTCAATATTATGATTAATTATTATTTGTATTTTTTCATATCTTTGGCAGGTAACATGGGAAAAAAACATCTATTCTGGTTTAAGGCAAAGTGGGGTTTTGCCAAAGTGGTCAGAAATGGGTCTTTAGTAAAAAATTTTATGTTGTCAAAAAACACCCATGTGGGGGCCGGCCCGGTGGCGCAAGCGGTTAAGTGCGCGCGCTCCGCCGCGGCGGCCCGGGGTTCGCTGGTTCGGATCCCGGGCGCGCACCGACGCACTGCTTGGTAAGCCATGCTGTGGCGGCGTCCCATATAAAGTGGAGGAGGATGGGCACGGATGTTAGCCCAGGGCCGTCTTCCTCAGCAAAAAAAAGAGGAGGATTGGCGGATGTTAGCTCAGGGCTGATCTCCTCACAAAAAAAAAAAAAAACAAAAAAAAAAAACACCCATGTGGAGTAGCATCTGAGTTAAGTGTGCATGCATGTGATTATGTGTGTGTTTTCTTTAAAAACTTTTTTTTTCTCCTGTTTGCACCTTCATCCTGTCTCCTTCTGCCTTCAGGTAAAACAAAATCAACATGAAGAGCTACAGAATGTAAGGAAGCACATTCATAATTGTTTCTCAAATCTTGGTTGCTTCCTTTTGCCACATCCTGGTCTTAAAGTTGCAACTAATCCTAGTTTTGATGGGAGATTGAAAGGTGGGAATTCTCATTCTTGCTAAAATCAGAACTTATTTTTTAGAGGCTGAAAGTTTTTAAAAAATACATGGTTCCTTAAATTTTCTGTCTTATCCTGGAGGACATTTTGATGCATTGTTAATGATGTGATTGTAATGCTCTGTGTAGTCTTTCTAGCTTTTCATTGGTTTGTTGCAAACACTAGCATATGGATTAACATATTTTATAATGTGGTCTGTTGCTCAGCACTGATGTCCTAAAAATTCTGAAGCTGAGAACATTTCAGTTTTTCCTCTGATTGCAATCTGCTAAAAAGCTTTACCAATATATTGTGTTGATGTAATCAAATTTAAGTCTCTCTGTTTCAGGAGTGATAGTATAATTTTTTGTGTATGTTGTAGAATTATTTTGAGCATGATGGCAAAAGGCTTGAAGATTGATAAAACTTTTATAGTATGGCTGGAAAAACAAAATCTAGTAGTAAAATCTAATATAATTTCATGAATTGTTTGCCTTTTGAAAAGGATAGTTAATGTGGAATTTGCTTTGGTAGTTCACAATTTGTTTTATTTATTATTTGAACTGAAAGAGTCATTGGGGGATGAGGGAAATGGGGTAGTAGAGTAGGGGGGATTATATTTTTTCCTAGGAGATATGACGTATTTGGATGCGTTTTTTAAAATGAATCTCTTTAAGTAATGGATACTGTGTACTCTTATTTCATGAAACAGAATTTTATGAACTCTTACAATGGGGACTGCTTTACCTTTTTTTTTTTCGACTCATATGTTGCCTAATTTTATGTCCACTAGATATTGATGAAGATTTTAAACGAGAGCTTCGAAATCTGGTTCCATTACTGCTTGCCCCTGAAAATTTGGTAGAAAAAGAGATAAGTGGATCTAAAGTCACTTGTAGAGATCTTGTAGAATACTTTAAGGTAGGAAAACTCTTACATTAAATGATTTTGTCTAAGTTAGAACTATAGCTGACTTAAAACTCATCTTTATGTACAAGAAATTTCTTACCTTTATTTTAAAGTAAAATTTATTTTTCTGGCTTGAATTGGGTGTATCCATATTTAAGGGTATTTAAGATTGTAGCAGACAACTTGTATCTTCTAGATAGTAATTTTATTTATATACAGAATTATCCTACTTTTTCTCCAGCTCTGATATAGAGAGAGGAATCATTCATGATATTATTGTAATACCATCATTTGTGAATGATAATATTGGGAGCATAATTCTGCATCTTGAATTCTCACAAAAGCCTTCTTTCAGATTTCTGAGGACTTGATAAGTGCTGAAAATATCAAAACTCGTTTCTGAGCTCAAGTAAATTATTCATAGATTTTTTTTCTCTGCTCTTCTCTAGTTTTTATAGCTTGCTTGCCAGAGCAAGACCATTGTAGAGGGGTGTATTTATTCGTATATTTATAGAGATGTGGAAGGGAAAATACATTTAACTAAGAGTGTATTTTTGGTCATTTAATGGCCACTTGATCACTTTATTACTATCTTTGTTTAGTTATGAATTAGAGTCAGTAGAAAGTTGACATGAAAGATTCCTATATGGACTTAACTGAAAACTCCCATCTTTCCTTCTTACTCTTAACCCACAAATTAGGTAGTTTTTTTTCTTGAACTGAATTTAAGCTAGTCAAAGTAAAACACTGAGTTAAAATGTTTGCTAACTTATTTATTTGAAACATTAGCAGTAGGGAAGAATTATGGATTTCTTTTCATAAAGTGGATGGCATTTTATATATAACTTTTTTTTTTTTTTTGTGAGGAGGTCAGCCCTGTGCTAACATCTGCCAATCCTCCTCCTTTTTGCTGAGGAAGATTGGCCCTGGGCTAACATCCATGCCCATCTTCCTCCACTTTATATGGGACGCCACCACAGCATGGCTTGCCAAGCAGTGCATCAGTGTGCGCCTGGGATCCGAACTGGCGAACCCCGGGCCGCCGCAGTGGAGCATGCGCACTTAACCACTTGCGCCACTGGGCCGGCCCCTTATATATAACTTTTAAATATGAAATACAACTTTTATGCAAGACGGAATTGTGTTTAGAAACATTTCTCTAGGATATTATTTAGCAACATATGCATTTAATAATGTTGAAAATAAAGTTAACTTTGTTGGAATGAGAGTGTATGATTTTTAAAGCCTAGACTTTCCTTTTAATAATGTGAGTCATTTTATATTTAATGATTTTTCTTTCTTTGGGGATATAGAGCCAAATTGCATAACCTACCAGTATAATGAGTCTTCTGTATTTTTAGGCTTACATTAAAATTTATCAAGGAGAAGAACTTCCACATCCAAAGTCCATGCTTCAGGTAGTGTGTGCGTTGTACATATATTTGTTTATGAAGGAGAAAAAATCTTTGCTTTAGAGATAAATCCTGGAAATGGGGTAGTGCTTCTTTGCATGCAAATAAATTTTAGATATTTAAGGTAACACATGTCATGGGTCCTGAAGTTTTTCTGTTTATGTGATGTTTTTTGTAACTACAGAGTGCTGACCTTGCACACATATAAGCTGCCAGAAATGAGTCCTTGGTACCTTCTTTTCAGTTGCTTGAAAAGTGTAGGACAATTTCTGTTGCAGAAGATAGCTTAATATGGGCCTCTCTGAACCAAGCTTCTTCTGTTCTCTGAGACTTTGACAATGAATGTTGTTTGAAATAAAGCTTATTTTCTCTTGGTATTAATGGTTTAGAGCTGCTTCTAGTGAATATAGGTTTTTCTTTTTTCTTTTCTTTTTTTAAATGTGTTCTTTTGGGACAGTGTTATTTAACCTAGCTCATATTGTGTAAGATTTGCTACTTCGGGCAATTTCTCAGTCTTATAGTGGATTAAACAGTGTTTTCTCATGAAACTCACACAGTAAGCAGTTTTGTGGATTTAAAAATGTCTCTTGTCTAATACCGATTATGAGAGAGAGAACCATATGAATAATTCTTGATTCTTTATATCTGGAGACTTGACATATTTTAGGGTGTATCTTTTTAATTCTCTGTAATTTCCTGAGCATATGGTATTTTCTACAAACCCATTTTAACAGTCCTAAGCAAAGCAGCATCAGGCAGGCAGTCCTATTAGAAGCAATTATATCCTTTATTCTGGTGTTCCCTTCCATTGGAAAGGAAAACTGGAAGTTGACGATATTTTCTGTGGTTCATTCTCAGACTTGTTCATTGTATGTAGTTCATTGTGTTAATGAGAATTTATAGAGTCATCAGGTATTTTTTGCATAAAAATGGTACATTTTATTTTTTTAGGCAACAGCTGAAGCTAATAATCTTGCTGCAGTAGCAGGAGCAAGAGAGATCTATTGCAAAAGTATGGAACAGGTTTGTAACTGAAATTTAAATTTGACATAGAGTGAGGTAGAAGATTTTTATAGTTAAAATAATTGCACTAATTTTTGCTCCTTATGTATTGTTATGTTACATCATTCCCTAATTCCCTTTTATCATCTCTGCTGGAAATAAACTAAGAAAATAATTTGCATGGTTAGAGTACAAGATACAGGTGGTAAGTTATTACATAAACTGTACTGAAATATTTTCTGACATATGATTCAGAGTGCTGCTATTAGTAGCTTCTGATGTAAGTAACGTTAGCTTAAGGCCAATAGCAATTTCTATGCTAAGCTTGCTAACTTGAACCTTAAAGTACCTTTTTTATGTGTTATCTTTTACCCACTGTCTTGCCAGCAGTCTTTTGTACTCTTACGGTGTATTCGTGGGTCAAGTGAGGTCAGGGACAGATTACAGTGTAATTTTTTTTTTGTCTTTACTGGTATTAGTCATGTTTGGAAAATTTATTTGCCTGAGTCAGTTAAACATATAAGAAATAAATAGATTATATGTGAGATGTTATGAGCAAGTTTCAAACTGAACTGTGTAGGTGGTTTGACTTTTTGAGAGTGAAAGCTGTGAGCAAGGAACTTCTTTCAAGTGTGAATTATTTCTAGCATGTAATCTCTCCTACTGTAATCCTCTCTGTACAGGTATGTGGTGGGGACAAGCCTTACATCGCACCCTCAGATCTGGAGCGAAAACACCTGGATCTCAAGGAAGTGGCGATTAAACAGTTCCGTTCAGTAAAAAAAATGGGTGGAGATGAATTCTGCCGTCGTTATCAGGACCAGCTTGAGGCTGAAATTGAAGAAACCTATGCAAACTTTATAAAGCACAATGATGGCAAAAATATCTTCTATGCTGCTCGCACCCCTGCCACACTGTTTGCGGTCATGTTTGCTATGTATATAATCTCAGGACTGACTGGCTTCATTGGCCTAAACTCTATAGCCGTCTTGTGTAACCTTGTCATGGGGTTAGCACTGACATCTCTTTGTACTTGGGCGTATGTTAAATACTCTGGGGAGTTCAGAGAAATTGGAACAATGATTGATCAGATTGCTGAAACACTGTGGGAACAGGTTGGTATCTATCTTTTTATTTTTTGCTTTTTCAATGACTAATCTCCCTGTGATCCCCCCACCCCCCGCATTATTTGCACACCTACTTTTCCTTTATATGAGGAATGTCAAAAGGATGTTTTATGTTTTGTTTGGATGTATAATCTTTATATAAAGTATGAATTGAAGAGTTCTTCTTTTCTTTAGAGTCATAATTATAGTGTGCTTTAGTTGGCTTAAATTTATAATATCCTTTGGATAGATTCTTAGTCATAGGTTTGATTATACCAGACAATGGGCAGGGCCAGACTCTCTAAGGATTTTTTTCTTGGAGAAAAGAAAATACAGTCAATGAAAGTTATGAAGGTAAGGAAAAGAAGTTTGGAAGTGCAATGCTTTAGGAAAGCAAAAGAAGTTTCTTAATAATAATGGCAAGAAGCAATGCATGCTTATATTCCAGGAAAAATATTGAATGGTATTCAGTTCTTCATTGCCTTCTATGAAGATAGTGGTTATTTACTGATGTACTGCAAGGAACAATCCTATAGGGATTTCTTACACCAAAGAAACTTTGACCTCTGTGCTATGGAAATACTAATGAACAAAGCAAAGCTCCACAGAAAACCAACTTCTCTTAATTGTAATCGTTTACCTCAATCAGAATTCAAATCATAATCTATTACCTCAAACCAGAATTCAAAGTCGGACCTGACAAGTATCTACTAAGGAAAGCCATGTTTTATGTTGGCCAACTGTGTGCTAGAATTGCTTGTGTTCAGAAAATACCATTTAAGGATGTTGTCATTAAAATGATCTTTGGGAAATACTTGAGCATCATGTCAAGGACCAGAATGAAAGCTACAGTAGTTACTGATGGACAGTATAATAGGCATTTTCAGATACCATTTCTGGGCTGATAAGTATTGGGCTTATTTGAAGATCTAGGATACGTAGGTCCATGTTGGTTTTGGCTTTAAATTCAAAGGCTGAAGAAGTAAACCGTTTTTTGAAGAAAGTTGATTAGATGTTGACTTTTCTTGTAATAATGTCATTATTATTTTATAAAGTGACCCACTATATTAATTTGGATTTTGTATTTATTTTTTAAAGAAATGCTCTATTCAGATCTGATTTGGAACCTTGTATTTGGATATTTGTTAAATTTAAATTTTTATCTCAAAAAAATCTCGCTGTTTGTATGCCTTTGATATCTTCTAGTAGAAGATGGATTAAAAGCTTTTACAACCTGACTTTTTAAGAAAATAGTACCTACTTTAAAATTTTGGACCATTACTAATTTTCTGCAACATGAATTTCAATAATTGTACAATGTCTTCTTTTGAAAACCAGTCATCTCCTATACAGCATTGCTTCTAGGATTTTAGAGGTGCCATTATTACAAAACAATTAAATGGCAGAATCTAAAGTGTAAAATTATTTTCAGTATAGTTGAGGCAAGGTGAGTGATAGTCAGAGAAGATCTGTGCTGTGTCAACAAACCTTTTCTAAATTTTTTTGCGTTTCTCTTTTTTTTTGCTTCAGAGGAGTCCCAGGAAGGTGAGAAACCTACAAAGTCTCAAATTCTTGTAGTCTTAAACTCTTTAACTTCAAGGCACTCTGAGTCATTCTCCTAACCAATCAACTCCATGTTTTAGGTGTTTTCCAAACTGTTTGAAGTTACTAGACGTCGAATGGTTCATCGTGCTCTTTCATCAGCACAGCGACAGAGACTGTCATCCAACAATAACAAGAAGAAAAATTAGACAGTATTTTTAACTTTTTTCTCTATCTGAAGTGTTCACACTTATACATGTAGGACAGTAAGCAGGACCGTCTGGGCCGGTCTGCATAAATGCTGTATACATACCAGATTTGATGCTGCATATAGGGTATGGAATTGCACATCCATCTCATAGGAATTGTAAATGGTTTGAATAGGAGGGAAGTAATTTTTGTTGCGTTATAAAATGTCTAACTGCATTATTTGTAGCATCATAACTTTTTTTGGGAGAAGCATCTTTTTATTTCCCACATTCCTGGTTATTTTCTTCATTGCTTTGAATTGAATTTTTATATCTATTTTTATATGTAACTCTTTTTTTACCTCATGTTTTTATTTGTTTTGCACATTTCTCATACCACAGGTATTGAAGCCCTTGGGTGATAATTTGATGGAGGAAAACATAAGGCAGTCTGTAACAAACTCTATCAAAGCAGGCCTGACTGACCAGGTGTCTCATCATGCCAGATTAAAGACAGACTGACAGTTCATCTCCTCATGGACTCCACTCTCCCTTTTTTCATGCTTGCTGTACAATGAGAACTCAAATAAAATAAACCAAAGTTTACAATCAACTGTAGAAGTAGTTTAGTATAACTGGCTTCACAGATGGCTGCCACAGAGTGTGAAAATTGTTTGTTGGTTTTAAGCATTCTGTTCATGGCTCCTAAGACATGGAGATTGGCTGAGGAGCGTTACTTTATCATGCACATTTGTGCCGTGTTTAATTCTTTTTTTTTTTCTTTTTACTTAATCTTATGTCAGTGAAATTTGTCTTATGTAAAAGGATATTTCAGGGAAATATTTTAAGAAATCTATTTAGAGTCTCTTTAACACAGTGTCCCATTGAAATTTTAATTTTTAGAGAAGCTATGAATCACTGTATCAAGAATCAGATTGGAGTGACAATAAAGCCTTTATTGAGCCACTACATGAAGAGTATATATTGCTCTACTGCCTTCAATACCAGTATTACATAAATGCATGTATCAGAGACTTCACAGAAATTACATGACAACTGTCGTAGCTAAGAAAGTGATTCTGAGATGTACATTTGTCTTGCCTTTTTCAATTTATAAATCTGCCCTAAAAGGAGATGCATATCTGGGAAACTGAACTGTTTTTATGCAGTTTAGCCTTCATGTACATAAAATATGCCATTAATTTTATTGGGGGAGAAATTCCATCCAAAAATGTTGCCTACAGCTATGAGTTAAGAGTGTCTGTACATTGTGTAGCTTTTATTTTCTAAAATCACAGATAGGGCATGTATATGAATTATAAATATATAAATACAATTTTGTATTAAAAGTTTTGTAGTTTATGGCAAAATCTGGTTCTGTGGTAGGCTAATAAGTACAGTCCCTGTGAAGGAATGTTTGTGGCTCATGTCAGTGTGTGAATGCATAGACAATTTGAAGATTTTGATATATTTGTGATATTTATCTCCTTGAGCACTGCAGTCTCACCCCCCAAGGGAATTCAATGGGAATGTTTATCGTGACTTTGTCTTCTGTTGCATTTTAAAGTTATTTCCTGTAATTTATTTTCAGTACATAATTAAAAATTTGTTGTATATATAAAATGAAACTTGTGATTTTTTTTTAAGGAATTCAAGTATGTATTCCATTGCATAAACCATATTTGTTTATACTGAAAAGAGCATGAGCAGGAAACACCCAAGTGTGGGCTCTAAGGTGTTGTACCTCGAAGCTAAGCCTGTGAAAAGTTATTTTTCTGTGTCTGTCTCTGTTAGGAGAAAATTTGTTGTGATCAGCCTAGGTGTAGCTGGGGATTTATTAATTTCTTTTCTCTCTCTCTCTTTTTTTTTTTTTTTATGGTATATGTAAAGCTAACATTTTTGAAATACTTTTGTAGCTTTCTTTATGAACACCTATTAAAGCACCTAGTTTGGTTTTTAAGTGAAGAAAATTCAGATGTTGAGTTGCATGCCTGAAAGCTCTAAATTTACTTTAGTTGATATATTCCCTCTTCCCCCTTTCAAATCTTGTTTTTATATGCATTGTGTTTGTTTCCATCTGTGTTAAATTGCTACCAACTCATCTGTTCTTAAACATAAAGAATCCACCTGAAAAGTGTGTCTCTTTGTTTCTTCTACCACCTTGTTTTATGAATGCTGTGGACTGTTTTTATGAATGAAAAAATAAAAAGTTTGTTGTATAATAGTAGTTCTTCTGAAATTAAAGACACATAGCTTAATTTTTTTTTTTTTAAATGAAAGGCTTTTGAAATCTAGACCATTGGATTTCTTAGAATTTCTTGTTGGGAAGTTTTCCCCAAAGAAGATATTCTATGAAGGATTCCAGGAAAGCACTTTGGTTTCATCAGGAAGACTCTGAACATTGTTAAGCAAGAAGTAATAAAAGGGATTAAAGACAAACTCAAAACTGTTGACTAAAATAACTTTGGTGTTACTGTATTTTCTGTGGTATAGTTTTTTTAGTAATCTGTAGTACAAGATAGGTTTTTTTTTTAAAGAAATGCTTAATGATAAATGATTTACTAATTAAGACAATTAACTTTTGTGTAGGGGGCAATCATTTGTGACCCTTCTATTGAGTATGCTTTATGTATTTCTCATGAAGATAACCTCGTCATCCTTGCTTCACCGAACATATTGTATTTGTAGAATTGAATAGCAGTATTTAATTCTTGAGTGTTATTTTTTCAGAGAACTCTGAGCTGGGCTTGCTGTAGTCATTTTACTTCCAGAATTGGGCAGCCTTGGCATTTCACCCTTGCTGTAGGTAGGAGTGCTGTTGGTATTAGTTAAATTGTTTCATTATGTGACTAAAATAAAAATTCTGGTCATAACTTGGTTAAGAACCTATTAAAAATATACCATAAATTTTCAGAAAACACTGATGTTGCTGTTAGTGGTCTATATAAGTATTCAAAACGGCCTTTCAGAAAGTCTTTTTAAACAGTTGCTTAGCCTTTTAACTTGAGAATTGGCTTTTTGATTAGCTGCTTATCCGCTGGGGTGGGTTGCTTGGGTGTGTTATACATACTTTTAGGCATCAGCAGTCTTAATCATGACCTGAACTTCCCATACTTTGACCAGAATTAATCTGTGCACCTAAGTGATTTTCCATTTGTGTCCTGGTTGTGGAGTGATGATGAAAATCAGCTTGGAGAGCTGGCGGCCGTCTTCTCACTTGGCCAGAGTTTACTAATCTCACTGGGTTTAGTAATCAAATGACTGTATTACTTAGATTCAATCTGGAGCCTGTGTCATAGAACTTAACTTTGGGGAATCTTCCAGTTGGCTGCTGGGCAAACAAAGCTAAATTAGGGTTATCCCAAGCAGGACAGAGAATTACCACCTTCTCTACCTAAGTCTTATGTCAGATCCTAGGAATTTCTCCTCTCCTTCAGAATTGCAGTTTGCTGGAGTTTAGGCTGAGGAATTGATCTACCGTTGACATACTTCAGTGCAGTACAACTCCTATTATGTTCTTTTAGGTTTGTGACTTTTGAGGCTCTTCAGAGCCAAAGCTAGCGGTTGACCAGGTCAAAGGAACCTATAGATATGTATAAGACGGCTTAGGAGAGGGGATCACAGCCTTTGTATAGCTCAGTGAAGCACTTGGACGTATATTAACACTTTTCACGCTCACAACAGTCCTGTGAGATAGGTAGGAAACCACTTGATGAAAAAAGATGTCTCAAGTATCTCAGGCTTGCAAACCCAGGACTCTACTACACACCTCCAGAGGTCTGAATCGGTATGAAGTTTGAGAGACAGATGAGTAATGTCCCTAACTCAAGATGAAACCTCTGTGTCGGCTGCGTTCTGAAAAGCACTAAAAGGTGGAGAAAAGATTTTGTTAATACTGAAACAAGGTGAAAATCACCCATAATATTACATTTAAAAAAAATCATGAAACAAGAAGTGAAAATTTTCCTGTCCTTTTGATTGTGTACCTTAGAGGTAAACATTATTTGGTGTGTGTGCTATTGAAATCTTTCCTGTGCTTATTGACACGTCTATATGCTTGAAACATACTCTTGATTTTTATTTTATACAAAAATAGAATTCCCCTGTATGTGATTTTTTTTTTTTTTTCACAGAACATGGGCATTTTCCTAGGCTGTTAAGTAATTCTTTAATGTTCAAATGGTTGCTTTGATGATTCTGAGGGTAGATGAGGTTTTGAGGAGAGAACACTAGACTTTGGATTGCTGCTAACAGTTTTCTTAATGTTATGACAGTTTTCCCCCTACTATAGGATCGGTGAGAAAATCAAATAACAACATGTGAAGAATGCTTGGGAAGCAGGTACAGGAATAGAAAATTTGTGCTGTCACTTTTGCTTGTCTTAAGGCTCCATCTATTTGGCCAATAGTCCGATGACTACTTTCTGAAGCTTGTCCATAACTATTTTTTTGAAGGGGGTCATTTGGACTGTTATTTAAGAATTTTTTTAAATTTTCTGAGAAATAAGTTTATATGGTAAACAACGAAGTCATTCTGGAGGTAAATGGATCTATAGCCACTGACAGAGTAAGAAAAAAGAGGTCGTGTAAAATAGCATAGTTTGGACTTGCCAGTCACAAAACATGAATACTATCTAAAAACTTGTGTAACCCAGAACTGGAAGAATACTTAAATTTCAGTTTCAGGAAAAGGAGATGGACCTTGGAGTTAAAATGGAGCTTTGATTCCAGCGTCACCACTTCCAACCTTTGTGAACTTGGATAAGCGCTTACGTTAATAGCTGAGCCTCAGCATCTGCATCTGTAAAATGGAGATAATATTTGCCTCTTGGAGTTGTCAGGAGGATGAGATGACAATGTATATCAAAATCCTGGTTGACATTCTTTTGAATTCCTTTTATGGGGATGATATTTGTGGAAAATACATTTATCTTCCAAATCATACCTACTTTTAATTTTACACTCTCTGCTTCCTGAAGAGAATAAACATGATGAATCTTGCAGAGTGGTGGTCATCGCTATTTTGTCTATGGAAAAAAGCAACATCAGTAAGTTCTTTTCCTTGACTGGATTAGACTCCTTGGAAAGAAACCATATTTTATGCGTTTTTTAATCTTGCACATTATCTGGTATTTTTGTGCGTGGTAAATGCTCAGAGTTTTTAACATGGGCAGGACTAGTAAGCTTTGTCCCCTTCACTCACCTTTCTTACTCATGTATATAAACCATCTACTATGGGTGAGCTAGGTAGTTACTTGGCAATTGTGGGCTCCTAAATTATCAGTGGTTGCATTTTCTCCCTCTGGCCTCAAAATGCTAAGGAACATGATCATTAAAAAATATCTGGTAAAATAACTTTGGGGTAGGGCGAGGGTAGGCTACCCTATGGATTTGGATTATCTTGAGAATTGGAGTATACCCATTTGATCTGATACAGCTTCTTAATTAGTTCTTTTGCTCATAAGTTCTTCCAGAATTGGGTTTACAGGGCTCTGTAGTGAGGAGATAAGAGTTCTTACAGCCATCACGTATCTCTTAAGAATGTTAACGTTACTTAGATCAGAGAGGAGAAAGCAGTTTAATCCACCCTTCCTGGTTGGATTAAAGGTTTTACAGGAGGCAAAAACCCCAAACTAACACATTTAGCATCTAAACTACTGCCAATGCTGGTGCAATAACCTTGGGGTGAGTATTTTTACTTCCATTTCGATAGAGGAGTCGTCTGAAGCTCAGGCGTCCTTCATGTTTACCAAAGGGAGTGCACTCCAGGATTGGAAGCCAGGTCTACTGGCTTTAGAGTCCAGATAATAGCCGTGTACTGCCCACCCTGTTGCTGTGAAGACTAAATAGTCCTACACAGGCAAAGGAAAAAAGAGGGAAAGAGAGGTCAGCATCAAGGAGGAAGGCAGCAGTGGTCCAGTTTGAGCTCCAGTGTAGGGTGGTTGAAGGGCAGAAATGGATGTAGTGTTGGGAGATGAAGTTGTGAAGACAGCTGGGTCCGATTGTGTGGTGCCTTACAGACCATGTAGAGGGACTTGGCGTTCAGATGTTAAGGATACATGAATGATTCTTAGAAAAAGAAAAATGGAAGAGAACTGTTAAGTAGCAGTTTTAATAGTCTAAGGATAGTTTCTCAAAGTACAGCTTTGTTTACTTTTTAATCAGAATCACCTGGAGTGCTTGTAAATGCACATTCCTGGGCCCCACCCACACTGTATAATGAATTTAAATCTATGTTTCTAATAGGCCTCTCAGATAATTCTGATGCATGCCAAAGCTTAAGATCCGGTATTAGAGAAGAGTAGGATTATGGATTTCTCCTGCTGTTTTTATATCTTTCTGACTAGGGAAGCTTTCTGCACAGAGCTGAAATTATGTTCTTGTATTATGTTGTTTTCCTGTCAGGGAAGGAGGTAGATCCTATGTTGGGAAGGACAGATGTTGACAATAGATTGAAAGTATACTCTTGCATATTAAAGTGAATATTGTCTTTCCCAAATTACAGACCCATCCTTTTTTTTTTAATTGAGGTAACTTTGGTTATAACAGAAATTTAAGGTGTGCATCACCATGTTTCAACTTATGTATACACTACATTGTGTTCACCACCAAAAGTCTAGTTTCTATCCTTCCCCGTTCAAATATCCCTCTTTACTCCTTTCGCCCTTCCCCCATCCCCCTTCCCCTCTGGTCACCACCAGTCTGTTCCTGTACCTAGGTGTGTGTGTGTATTATCTTCCACGCATGAGTGAAATAAGTTATTTTTCTTTCTCCATACAGATGCATTCTTAACCTTAGACATTCTTTCAAAACTGCTGCTCTGCTTCACAAGCTTTGGACTGGTTCTCTCCTTTAAAATACTTTCCTTGAGGAACAAACTAGTTTTAGGCACAGCTGATCATTGCAATCATTTCATTAGGGAAATGTTTAGGAATGATATGAGACTTTTCATAGTGTTCCTTGTTCTTTCATCCACCTTTGAATGCAGAGAGAAGAACTTCAGGGCTAAATTATAGAATGTCTCTTTAAATCAGCAGAGCTTATACCTCCTATCAAAGTATAATCTTCAAAAAGTCAAACATGACTGTTATACAAATCAAATTTATTCATCTCCTTAATGAGGAAACCACTAACGTGGCAAAGCTAGTTCAAAGCAGCATTGGAGGAGCAGGAGTTATGTAGTCCACCAGGAAGGGTGTTTTGAAATGAGTGATCTGAGTCCTCCATAGTAAACAGCAAAGTCAAACATATCTAGATCAGTGAGCGTCAGACTTTTGGTCTCAGATGCCCTTTATACTCTTAAAAACTGAGGACCCCAAATGGTCTATCAATATTTACCTTATTAGAAATTAAAACGTTTATTAATTTTTAAAAAGCCCATTATATGTTAATATTTTTTATGAAAAATAATTTCAGATATAAATATTTTGAGGAAAGGCATTGTTTTACACTTTTGCAAATGGAACACTTAATTGGCTTATCAGAAAACAGCTGGATTCTCATTATCAGCTTCTGCCTTCATATATTGCAATATGTGGTTTTGGTTGAAATATATGAAGAAAATCTGGCGTCCCTGGAAATGGAGGATCTTACAGGATTCCAAAAGTGTCTTGGGAACCCCCAGTGGTCCTTGGATTACACTTTGAGAAACACTGCCCTACATTAAGAAATGTCCCTGGCAGGCATGTTAAGCAATGTCCTGGTATGACTTTGAAAGGATATGTTGTACTGTCTTTTGCTTCATTTCCAAGTTTTGGATAATTTTTGTTAGTACTGTACTTCAAAGCCCCTGTCATGCTCCTGTCACCAGAAGCAGATTAGGTCAGACAAACCCATTTCCACTAGTAAACAGTGGGAATTGGGACTGTTTTATAAACCCCTTTCTTTAAAATAAGCAATCTCCCAAACAAAAAAGTCTTTTCTTCCCTCAATATAGAATGTGTGCAAGAAATTTGAAAAGTATAAAAACAATCACCTTTGATTCTTGGAACTTGTCAAAGATAAACGCTACCTTTTTTTTTTTTCTTCTAGTCTGTTATCTGTTAGTGTGTAAAAAAGTAATATTTGAGTTTGATACCATGCTGTACATAATGTTTTTTTATCCTGCCTTTTTCATGACAGTACATCATATTCTAAGTTGTTTAATGGTTGCATTTTATTTTGTTATAATTTATCTAGTTTCATAATGCATATTTGACATTTCCATTTTTGGTGTGTTAATAATACAGCAACAGAGAACCTTGCACCTACATCAGCGTGCACATCTCTGGTAATAACCAGGAGATAGGATAAACTAGAAGGAGAATCGTGGTCCTCTAGAAGTCTTGTACCAATTTACAGCTTCTACAGCAGTGCTTGAGAGTACTGTCCCACCACCAATGCTTCTAGGACCAACCCATCAGGCCTCACAACTCCTTTCGCCCATTTAGCATCAGAAAACTAAGCCATTTATCCCCATCCTGCTTCAGATATCACTTAATCTGGTGGTTCTCAACTCTGCCTGTGTATCATTTCAGCACCCTGGCCCGACCCTGGAGATTCTGGTTCAGGGGGTCTGGCCCAAGTCTCAGTGTTCTAAGAGTTCCCCAGGTGATTCTATTGCGCAGCTAGGACTGAGAACCACTACCTCCTCTAACCCCATCTTCAACCCTTGGCTGCCCTCCCACACCTCCCTCTGTGCTCTCTATAATCCATTGTTATTAGCAAACTTGCTTAAAAGCTTTATCTCGATCTGTTTTCTCTTCATTTCTCACCTTGACTGAAACCTGGTTTTCTCTTCCACTCCCCAGGTAGAATGTCCCCCCTGCAGTCCCCACAAGGCTGGTTTTCTTCCACACCCTGTGTTCTTCAGATCCTACAGGAAGGTTAGATGTCTTCATGTTCCATTGCTGATTTAAAACCTTTTTTCTATTAAACAACAAATAAACAAAACAGCTTCTTTAGAGTCATCAGCACCCCCAGCTTACTGTGGGCAATCTACTGACCTCCCTGCCACTCCCCCCACCTCCTCCATTAATAACCATAGCACCTGGCTTACAGTCTGCTTGCTCCTTCTCTAGTCATTCTTGGCAACCTTAACTGACACAAATGACCCTCCCATACCTTGATGTTTTTCAGCTCCAATGATATCTTCTTCCAGTCCCTCTCTACCCATCCTAAGTCATACCCCCGTAACATATACCTATACTGCCTCCGTAATCTAGACTTTTGACGGCTATCACTCCTATCCTTTCAGCTCATTTACTCCAGTATTCCCTTTCAAACAACTCTCTAATCTCACTAAAACCTCATCCTTTGTCCCTGCTGCTTTTAATCCGTGTCCTGTCATCTCACTTCTTACTCAGCTTAGATGCAGTGGTCCAGTGCTACAACCACTCTTTATACATATCCTCGGCCCCTTTGTGGTACCCACTGGCAAAACTTCAACTCTGTTTATAAACCTAACTCTCTGATTACCTGCACCTATACTCTAGCTCTCAATATTGTTGGAGGAAATAACAGAATCTGGCTGACTGAAGGATCTTAAATTGCATTACCACAAAGGTGAAATAGATAGTCAGCCCTGCCAAACAACTGTACCACACTTCTCTGGTAAATGGAGGGGCTATTTCACACCTTCTTGCTCATCAGATTATTAAAATCCTTTGCCTGCTCTAATTCTGCCCTGATGACTTCACCTTATATCTCATAGAAAACATGCATGCAATAAGACAAAAATTATTTATCGTGCCACTGTTGTTTTACCAGTGCAACTCCAAATGTGCCCACGTGATTCTGCATTCTTCTCAGTTGCAATGGATAGTGTCCCTGTTCATATTCAAGGTCTACTCCTCCATGTGTGCTCTGGAATCATCTTCTTGAGGACTTTACTCCTGCAAATACCCTTTTTCTCTGCATCCCTCTGCATCATTCAATTCCCTTCTACTGGATCATTTCTTTTGGCTTACAGACCTTTCTTAATATCACCTTCAAACAAACAAAAACCTTCCCATCGCCTGTCCATTCCCTTCCAGCTACAGTTCTATTTCTTCCTTTCACAAAATTTCACAAAAATTTCTGCAAGTTTTATATGTACACACACTGCCTCTATTTTCTCACCTGAACCCACTCCAATCTGGCTTCTCTCCACCACTTTATAGAAACAGTTCTTAGTAGGGTCACAAGAGACCTCTAGCTTCAAAATTAAAGGTCAGTCTAGTATCTTCCTCAGTCTCTCACAGCATTTGATATAGTTGACCACACCCTCACTGAAACACTTAGGATTTATTCTCTTACCTCACTGGTCTTTCTCTCCTACTCAGTGTCCTTTGTTGGATCCCATAAACACCACCTTTACGCTGATGACTGTTAAATGTATGTCTCCCACCCAGACTTGTGTGTCTATGCGATATCTCCATTTGTATGTCCGTTTCAAACTTATGCCAGAACAGAGCTACTGATTCTCACCCAGTCCCAATTCGGTACACTCACAAGCTTTCTCTGTCTCAGTCAGAAATCTCAGAAAGAAATCGATTCTACTCTTTCTGTCATACCTACATTCAACCTATCACTAAGCCCATGGGTTCTATTTCAGAACATAGCCCGAATCTGACTCCTCACTAGCTCCCCTGCTACAACTCTGGTCATACACTATCATCTCTCAGCAGACCAAACTGGTCGGCTTACCCTCCTACAGTCTGTTCTCCCCAAAGTGGCCAGAATGCTCTTACTCTAAAGAGTAAAGCAGATAATATGTCTTTGCTGCTTCAAATTCTCCAGTGATTTTCCCTTGCTACCAGAATAAAACTCAGACTCCTCACCACGGCCCTTGCATATCTTTATGATCTCATCTTCCATTTCTCTCATCCACTGTGCTCGAGCCACACTGACCCTGCCCTTAAACACACTGAGCCCATATCAGGACTTCCATGCTCATTGTTTATGCTGCTAGGAACATTCTTTCACCAGATCTTTCTTTTCATCATTCAGATCTCAAATGTTACCTCCACACAGAGACCTCTCCTAACCACCCTCATTAAAGCAGCTCTCACTGTTACTGAGTGGCTCTGTTGCATTACCCTATTTAGCATTTTCTTATCAGAAGTGTTATTTATTTGCTTACATATTATTATATATTTTCTTATATGTTGATTTCTAAAGAGCAGGGATTCTCTTTGTTTACTGTCATGTTTCTAGCTCTTAGAACAGTGCCTGGCAGAGGCAGAACATGATACTACTAACTACCTGCATTGTCAGAACTGTAACACTCCTTTTTTTTTTTTTTTTTTTTTTTTTTTTTGTGAGGAGATCAGCCCTGAGCTAACATCTGCCAATCCTCCTCCGTTTTTGCTGAGGAAGACGGCCCTGGGCTAACATCGGTGCCTATCTTCCTCCACTTTATATGGGACACCGCCACAGCATGGCTTACCAAGCAGTGCGTCGGTGCGCGCCCGGGATCCGAACCAGCGAACCCCGGGCCGCCGCAGCGGAGCGCGCGCACTTAACCGCTTGCGCCACCGGGCCGGCCCCATGTAACACTCCTTTTAAACATATATTTCAGCTGTTTGATAGAGCTATTGGATGAAACAATAGGATATCTCTCTGCCACAGAACATAGATATGTAAACATTCATGTCACAAACTTGGAGGGGCCTTGAGAAGTAAATGAATAATTAATATTGAAAAGAACAGTCTTACATCAACTATACTTAACTAAAAATATTTGGCAGATATCCTCCAATGTTTAAAAAGATAATATCCATACATTAAGTGAAATTCTCCCAAATCTTTTAAGGACAATATAGGTAGAGTAGTGGAGAAGAGTGGGTGAAGCAGAAGCTTGAGGGAGGAGAAAGAAATTAAGGAAGCAGAACTCAGGTAAGCTTCCATTGGTTTGCCTCCAGTGGTATTTCCTATGGAAGTTGACTCTTGGGTGTCTGCAAATAGCCGTAATGTTGAGTAAATGTCAGAATCTCATCTCTGGGCTGTTTGTAGTGTTATTGTGTGTATACCGTGGACTGTGTTTTTCCTGATTGAGGATGTGTGGTGTCAAGTATAGATCAAATGAAGACTTAATGATAAGGTCCTTAATGGGATGTTTAAAGACATGATTATGAAGATTTTCAAATGTAAAAGTAGAATAGTATAATGAACTGCCATGTACTCATCACCAAGCTTAAATAATTATCAGCTCATAGCCAATCTTATTTTATCTATACACTCCCATTCCTCTTCCGCCCCCCAACTTGATTATTTTAAAGGAAATCTCAGATATTATTTCTTTTTCTTTCTTTTTTGTGAGGAAGATCAGCCCTGAGCTAACATCCGATGCCAATCCTCCTCTTTTTGCTGAGGAAGATTGGCCCTGGGCTAACATCTGCGCCCATCTTTCTCTACTTTATGTGGGACGCCGCCACAGCATGGCTTGGCAAGCAGTGTGTTGGTGCGTGCCCAGGATCCAAACTTGCGAACCCCAGGCCGCCAGAGCGGAGTGCGTGCACTTAACCGCTTGCGCCACCCGGCTGGCCCCTCAGATATTATTTCAGTCATAAATACCTCAGTATGTATCCCTAAAACATCAGGATTCTTATTTTGAGTAACCACAATACTCTTATCACACCTAAAAGAATAAAATATTACTCAATATCAAATAGCCACTCAGCATTCAAATTTCCCCCGTTGTCTCATAAATATCTTCATATAGCCGAAGTCCCTGACCATCCACTACAAGAAGTTGAACTTATTTTTCATGGGCATTGCCCCTGTTGTGTGGCACAACTCTAGACATCACTGATTTCCTCAAAAATGAAGGGTGATCTATTTACTTTACCTCTTAATCCTTGAAGAATTGCAAATCTAAAATGAGTCACTCTAGGTTTTATCATTCAGGGCATTTTTAGTATCAACAAGTGAAAGAACCCTTGTTATACCTTCCCTTCTCACCCCGAAAACAAAATTGCATTTCAGAATTAATAATTTTTTATTCTTCATATAGTTGTAATTATAAATGTAAGAACCCAAGGAAACATGATGCTGTTGGCTCAGTAACATCCTGCTTTGATCTCACTTCCTGCCCAGGCAGAATTTTACGAGATGAATCCAGAAAGTGAACTTGGAAGGGCTGAGAAAGAAGGCTGTAGTAGTCGTCATAGTAGTAGAAGTGCAGTTGAAGAAGCAATATTCATCCATGCATCTGATAATTTAATTTGTTCATCCCACAAATATGTATTGGGTACCATATATCAGATCCAGGTATAGGCATGAGGGAAATGCCAATGAACAAAAGAGACAAAAACGTCAGCCTTTACAGGGAAGTCGGACAATAATAAATGTAATGAAGTAAATTATATGGTTTGTTAGAGTGCGATAAGAGCCATAGAAAAGAAATGGATCAGGATGAGGAGTGTTGGGGGTGGGGAGGTTTACTATTTTAAGCGGGAGGGTGAGGGTAGGCTTCATTGAGAAGGTGCCATTTGAGCAAAGACTTGGAGGAGATGAGGGAAGGAGCTATGCAGATATTTTGGAGAAGAATATTCTAGAGAAAAGGAACAGGTTGTGCTAAGGCCTGAGGAATGCGTTGAGTATCACATGATAGGGATAGTAAGAAGGCAAGTATGCCTGAGGTCAGTGACGTGGTTAGCGGCCAGGTCACGTAGGTCTTGTAGGCTGTTGAAAGGAATTTTTAGTAGAAGGAAAACTGGGAACTATTAGGGCATTTTGAGCAGAAGGGTGATAGGAACTGAGTTACGTTTTGACTGGGTCATTTTAGTTATTGTGATGAGAATAGATTTTAGCGGGGTGGGCAGGGTAGAAAAAAGATAAATTAGGAGGTGATTAGAAATAATCCAGGTGAGAGGTGATGATGACCCTGAGTCAGATGGTAAGAAATAGATTTGGGATATATTTTGATGAAATAATAAGCCATGATGCAAGTACTTGCTAGATATAAGGCACTTTGCATTATTTCTAGTCTTTACAACAGTGCTTGAAAGTTTTCAAGGATGAAAATCCTGAGGCAAAGCAAGTTGCCCATAGGCACATAGCTACTAAATTTTTCTATACTAATCAGACTTCTAAGTTCTAACAACAGAATCCTCTCTAGCAAATTTAAGTAGGGAGGGATTCACAAAGGCTATTAGAAATTTGCAGAATTTTTGGAGAAGCTAGGCTGAGCTTCTGGGAACAACTCCTAGAGCCACACCTCAGACGTGACCATGTACTGGAGCTGCAGCCATAACATATAGACTAGCTGTGGGTGGTGCAGACAGTCACCGTCACCACTGACTTCATAACCAGGCTGCCTTTGCTGCCCTGGCCCCGCAAAATAGCTGCCCTGGACCTTGTCTGTTTTCTCAGAAAATTCACTTCCAAAATAAAGTCCAGCATGTACACGTCTGATTAGTAGAATCCAATACACCTGTTGTATTAATTTCAAAATTTCAATGTACTTAAAAAAAAGTTCATTATTCTATATGTGGGAGGTAGGGTTTATACTTGAGGAATCATCAAAGTGAGGAAAGGGTGTTTGAAAGATTGGAATAGGGACAAATGTTCACTTCAGTTCACCTTCTGGCTACTAAACACCAACATACATCCTTCTTTCATCCTTAAATCTCCAACCTGCCTAACACAACGCAACTATCCCTTATACAAAATGTGCTACTCTCTCCTCAAAAGGGGAAGCTTCAAATCTCAATTTGTTACATTCAGCTCTAAATTCAGGATTTTGCTTTGATGTTCATTCTTCTAATTTAAACACAATCTTATCTTCATACCCTGTAAACTATGGATAAAGTGTAGGACGAATCAACAGAGACTATATAGAACAGTTGGGGAGAGGAGAGGGGGGAGAAAAAGAGAATTAGCATACATACTTATATACATAACTCACCAGGGAAAGAGAAAAATAAGGCTATCATTTATGTTTACCCATTCCATGTTCCCTTTCCCCTCAGCCACAACTTTGTCTGGCTTTACCTGGTGGAGTGACCCAAACCTTTATTCCTGAGGGATTTGAGAACCCCCTACTTCTCTAGGGTTGCTCTAGTCCTCTGTTAACTTTCACCATTAAATAGGGAAGTACAAGGAGGATCCTTTGGTTTCCGAACATTCCTGCCTGCCTGTCTCACGTAGCACCAATCCTATCTTCTTTTTTTTTTTTTTTTTTTTTTGTGAGGAGATCAGCCCTGAGCTAACATCCGCCAATCCTCCTCTCTTTTTTTTTTGCTGAGGAAGACGGCCCTGGGCTAACATCTGTGCCTATCTTCCTCCACTTTATATGGGACGCCGCCACAGCATGGCTTACCAAGCAGTGCGTCGGTGCGCGCCCGGGATCCGAACCAGCGAACCCCGGGCCGCCGCAGCGGAGCGCGCGCACTTAACCGCTTGCGCCACCGGGCCGGCCCCCAATCCTATCTTCTTAATACCCAGGATCAATTCCCTCAGCTGAAATGGTAAACACTCCCCCACCCCCGCTTTATTTGCTTGCTTAGTGGTATGGTATAAGGACCCTGAAATGGCCAAGGGGCAGTCTCAACCGGTAGAAACATTCCCTTGATGGAAACATTTCTCTTTTGGACATTTTCTATATGACATCCATTGACACTTAATTATATTCCCTTTAGAATTGTTCTGTATGTACTTATATTTTGACTCCTCAGTGAAGTCTAAGTTTCTCCAGGGTAGGTACATAGGTATCTCAAATGTTGAAATCTTAGCCCTAACGTGACTTCTTTCGTATTCAATAAATCCACCCCCAACTACAGATGACACCTATCCCATCCTTGCCTTCACTAATCCTTGAGAGATGTACAGATAATTGGGGGTAAGGGGGGGAGGAGCTGGTAACAGCAGGAGCTCTGGAGAAAGATAACACACAAAACTTGATGATCTCTCAACTAGTTCTGCCATCTTGGAGACAATCGTATGGTTTTTTTAACCTCATGGCTTTTAGATCCGAAGCTCTCAAAGATTTATTTCTTGGCAGTAACATTTAGAGAATCTACCTTTATCCTTAAGTCTGAAAATTCCAGTTTTATTATTTTGTTTAGCCCAGTGGAATTATTAGGGGATATCAGGCATGCTCAATTGCCACCAATTTATTTCAAACACCCATGAACAGAGAATTGCAAAACATTTCTCCTGTTTTTTTCTTCCGCCTATACACTGTTGGTATTATGCCTGCGCAAACAGAGTATGTAAACACATTTTACTTACTTGTACGTTCACTCATTCGGCACATATGTATCGAGTGCCTGCTATATTCCAACTATGCGACATGCTGGGGACACAGTGGTGAACCACAGGTGCAGTCCCTTTTGCCGTAGCCTTCATGTTCTAGCAGGGGATGCTAGTACACGCCAAATTTGGCTCTATCTCCTGCTGCCAAATTAGGAAGTCCTGTCATTTACCTAGAATTCAGCAGGGGGCAGATGAAGTCCATCTTTCAAAGTAGTTTATGGGAGTCTAGCATTCCAGCTGTAGTGGATTAAAATTCTTACTTCAGCTTTTGAAGGAAACTGGAATTTGGTTTTGCATCTTGGTCATTGCCTATCTGACTTCAGGTCCTTCTGGTATCAAATCTGGGAAAAAAACAAATCACAGATACATTTTATTTTTCAGAGGAAATATTTTTCTGGAATAGTTGTGAGGGAAGCTTGCTAAGTTAAGGAATTCTACTCTGAATGCTTTCAAAAATAAAGACTAATCAATGGAGTTATTATTTTTATTGAATGTTTTCTATAAATCTGAATTTTCATTTAAGTATTTGTTTAAATTGAACTGTAGCTGCATTTTTATTGTTGCCGAGAGGATGAGTGAAGAGACTATCATTCTCATTAGCCACTCTTGTTCCTATTTCAGCACAGGAGCCCCTCCTGCATCCTCAGCCTTTGAGAATGAATAAGCTGCAATTTTAGAAATGCAGAGAAAGCAAATGCATGTGTGTGAATATGTATGTGTGTGCATGTGTGTGTTTCACATATTATGGTCACAAGAATGGTATCAGAGGGGCAGGAGACAGGAAAGGACCAGGGATGTGGGGTGTTGCATTTTGGGCAAAGAGAACATTCTAATTTGGGACTTTTTAATGCTATGTTAGATTTGCTGGGTGCTTTAAAGCAATCAGTATTCACTTGATAGATGAAGTTAGATATTGGAATTTCCTTTGAAAAGGAAGATCTGAGTTAGAGAGAGCAGTCACCTGAGCAGACACCTTTTGCAGCCAGGACCTTACTGGATCTTTTGTTAATCTAAGGTCTCCCTGGCCCTCCTGTTCTATTCTTCTCTATGGGACAAACACAGGAAAATTGTACCAGCTCTCTCCGGCTAAGGCTCCCTAGAGAGCTAGTTGGTGAGTAGACATGGAAGGCGAGGGGGATAAGTCAATTTCTGGTGAAGCTGAGAGCCAATCACAGCTTCTTATTCTGTTGAATTACTGATGTTCCATACTAGATAGCAGGTTCTGTGGGACAGGGTCATGTTCAGCTTGCTCACCATTGACTTTCCTGTGCCCATGACATTTTTCATATACCAATGGTTTAGGAGCACAAATAACAGTCTTCCCATTGACGTCATTAAAAAAAGACTAAAGAGATTAAGAAACGTGGATAATCCCAGGCATGAGTTGTTTGGAAATTGTGTGTGTGTGTGTGGTTTTTCCATCATCATCTCCTGTTCCACCTGTCAATATGAGGAAGGGCAGAGGTGATAAGCAGGAATAGCAGGAACTCTGAAATGCCTTCAAACTTACCATCCAATATTGTAAATTCTTTGAATTAGAAGGGTCTACCCTGCCCCATCCATCCAACTGAGGAATTCCATAATGTTCCTAAAGGGAAGTCATCCATATTTCGTAATACTTGCCAAATCTTGAGGCAGCTATTCCATTACTAGACCACTCTTGCCTCTTGTTCTTTCTTTCTTTTCTTTTCGTGGGGGCAGATGTTTAAAATATATAGAAAAAGACAGGAAATAATGTAACGACAATCATACGCTCACTACCTGAGGATTAACAAGTGCTAATGTTTTGTCCTGTTTGCCTTAGCTATCTGTTGTTGGGAAATAATTCTCCATGGCTCTCTCACGTTTTTGTACCTTTGTGAGTTAACTACTGACCGCTCCCTGTTCTGGACTCTCTTTTCAAGGATGTTTGTATAGTAAACAACGGGGGGAGGATAGCGATAATGGTTCCCTTCAGAGTAAAGCGTGGGTTTCTTACAACATTGGAGATAGTGTGTCTCGCTCTTAAGTAAAGAGCAGACATGCTTAATGCCAGTTATAAAATGATCACATTCCTTAAACTTAGGTTTCCTCTCCTGTAATCCAATCACTGCATGTGCAGGTGCCATCTGGTCCCCTTCACATTGCCCTATGGGAACTGGGGCTTAGGAAATGGGCACAAAGATGCTTATTTCTCACTACTGCTATTGCTGTGAGTAATAAATTGTCTTTTGTCTCTGATCCAGGGGTTTTGTGCCAGCATCCATTAAACTGTGGCAGGTTATTGTTTAAATATCTTAGGCCATAGAAAAAGGTGGAAAAAGCTTCCAAGTTATATTAATATTAAAACTTGATAAAGATAAATAAAGTAGACAATTTCACTTATGAATTAGAAGCTAAAATACTAAACAAAAATTAGTAAGCAAAATTCAGGAGAAAGTGATGAAAAGGATGAAAGGCAATTAAGTCAAGTTTATTTCAGGTATGTAAAGGTAGTTTAAAATTTGGAAATTATCAAAAAAATTTACTCTGTTAGATTAAAAGAGAAAAAACTGTATTATTACAGCAGTAGATGGTAAAAGGTATTTGATAAAATCTAGCAACAATTACTAATAAAAACTACATATAAAATAGGGGTAGAATAAAACTTTTTAAACATAATAATAATTATATAAAATTATGAAATACTGAAGCCATTTTAAAATCGGGAACAAATAGCATTGACTGCTATTACCATTTTTTAGTACTGTTTCAGAAGTTTTAAATAACGCAACAGGACAATAAAATCTGTAAAATGTTGGAGAAAAACCAAACAATTTATCACTTTTTTTTTGCAGAAATATAAATATATGTTAGAATTAAGTGACTTTAAGAACCTACTAGAATGAAGAGGAGAATTTGGGAAGAAGGCTGAATACAATAAACATAAAAAAGTCAATAGCTTTTCTCTAAATGGGCGTATCCAATTAGAAATAAAAATAAAAATAAATCCTATTCTTGATAGAAACAAAAAATACAGAATACTTAGGAATGAATCTAATGAGATGGATAAAAGACATACATAAAAGAAACAATAAAATTGTGTTAAAGGGTGTAGGGCAAGATCGAATAAACCGAGAAACATATCATGTTTCTGCAACATCATATTTAATTTTACCATGTCAATCCTCATTAACAGTCCATAGTAACAAACAAATTTAATAAAATTTAATTGGAATAAAAATGATAATTTTGGGTGAGGGAAGTAGACAAAAAGATGTTAATGTTCCTATGGAAGAATAAATATCTGAGAAGAGTTAGGAAGGATGACTTGCTTTACCAGGTAGTAAAACTTAAAACAAGGCTACAAGATTTAGATGGTAGGGAAATGGCGCTGGAATAGATCCAGGGAGAGAAGAGTCAGGAGTAAGTAGACGCAATGAAGACGGAGACATAACGAATCACGAAGATGACATTTTCAATTCAATGGGAAAAGGGTTCTTTAAAAAATAAATTGTACTAGCATACATGGGTATCCATTAGGACAAAAATAAAGCTAGACCTCCAATTCACACCTTATTTGAAAATAAATTCCAGATGGATTAAAGATATGAATCTAAAAACGACATATTGGAAAAAACGATAATATTAACATAAGTTTGGGGTTTACGTGTTTTCCCTCACTCCTGCTCCAAGACTTTCACATAAAACTAGAAGGTCAGAAGAGGAGACTCAACAACCAGCCAAAGTGTTTTTCTTTTCGTCCTAACGCCCTGGGGAAGCCAGCCACAGAGAGGCAGTATGTGCCACAGAAAGATCAGTAACTTGAGACACACAGACCTGGATCAGAATCTCAGTTTGGCTCCATATTAGCTGTGGGACTATTTAATTTCTTTAAACTTCAGTTTTCTCTTCAGTAAAGTGGGCATAATAATAACTTTCAGAGGTCCTGCAAGGATTAAATTCACTGCTGTCTTGCAAAAGGGCCTGGCTCCGTGCCTGACACAGGTCTGGTATTCAAGAAATGCTCATTTCCTTCCATCATTTTCAAATTCCTAGAATTTGAAAAAGAATAAGGTGTTGGATGTTTGTGAGGGCTGTCATTGTAGCACTCTCTGTGATAAAGAATAAAACCGATATAGAGATGCCTGTTTCAATTCTTCTGGTTCAGCCTTCTTCCAGAAGTCTGAGAACTTTTAATACTGGCAAACCAAATGGATGATTCTGCCTCTTACAGAAGAAAATCAATAAATATTAGCTCCTCTGAGGCAGACCAATTACAGGAACCACAAGTTCCACAGTGTTTCATAATCTTATGACAAATACCAGCTGAGTAACTTACAGTTTCTTGATGAGGCATCTTTTCTTACCAGGATCCCACTGGCCAGGCCCAAGATTAGCTATGTCTCCTTTTCCTGGATTTGTCACTTTGCTCGTATGAATTTTTTGCACTTTTGCCTGTTGTGAGCTTGGCCATCTCCTGGTTTGGTGGGTTCGTAGCCCCTCAGAGCCAGCCAGTCTCTGCAGAGGGTCCTGGGAGGCCTCCTGGTCTGGCCGCTCACTGTCGCCCCTCAGCTCCAACAATAACATGCCAGGCTGAAGCTTTATTTCTTTGGAACTTCTTTTGTGGCTTATGGCTCAGCCTCCTCTCGTCAACTGAGAGAAGTATCTTCGAGTCTCCACAGGGAGGTACCACCCCCATCATCAACTTTGGGTTTTAGGGTCCGTCCTGGGCCACAAGAGAGCCCTCTGAACTATCCCTGTCTCAGGTAAGTGCGTGCCTCAGCCCTTATGCGTGTCCTTTTCCTTCTCCCCATAGGTAAGTTCGTACCTCTTGATGAGACTGCTTGTTTGTCCAGTGTCTAAATAAAAGATTATTTGGGTCTAAGGAACAAATATTTCACGGCACGCCCCCCCCCCAATCCCCAAGCTTAAGCAAAGAGGAATTTATTATACAATGTCAAGGGAAAGTCTCTAGGACCTCCAAGCACAAGACAGGAAGTGCAGCCAGACTGGAAATGCAATTGAAATGTTGGGACCTGAGATTGCCCTCTCCAACTCTAAGGCCCAGATGACCTCTGTCATCTCTATTTCTCCATCTCATCCCTTTCTGGTGGCTTCTGGTCCCTATAATGGACCAATATGGCTGCCCCAGTCATGGCTCTGCATAACATTTAAGTTCAATCACCTACCTTCATCTCATGATTTATCATCTCTGTCCAGTTCAAAGACTGGAGGAGTCTGATTGGCAGCTTGTAAGCCAATAGTTTGACAGATTTAAGTCAAGTGTCAAAGTCTGGTTCAATCATCTTTGACCAGAAGGCAGGGTCAAGTAGTAGGCATTAGCTGTGGGTCAGAACAGGTTCTCTGAGAGGAGGGCTGGGTTAGTTCAGACCAGCTACCCAGAAACTAGCCAGGTACTATCCCTAGCTCTTCATGTGTAGATAAAGCCTAGTAGTTTACAAAGTGCTTTTACATACACTATATTATTTCCTTGCTTACTTGATTCAAGAAACATTTATTGACATGCCCTGTACCAAGTACTAGAATGAGTATCACAGTACTAAACCCCAGGTTCCAATACAAGTATGTTGTCCTCAGGCGATTCTATTAGGAGTAGGGGTCAGGTTTCACACAGAAGCAGGGAATGTGATGTAAGTGCACTGCTGGAGAAAGGTGGGCTGCCATGGACATATAGAGAAGGATATAATTTGGGCTTAGGAGTGAAGGGAACAAGTCAGGAAGCTGATTCGGTGGCTTGATCATCTTTATACATCACAGAAATCAGGAAGTTGGCAAGGCAGGTAAAAATGTCATTGGATTTCATAGCTGAAATAACTTAGGCTCAGAGGAGTTAGGTGATTTGCCTGAAACCACATAGCACCAGAATCAAGACCGAATCCAGATCACTGACTTCTGGTCCTGTGCTTACTCCTTTTACCCAAAGTTCCCCCACTCCAGGTTTGCTCTTGTGATACATTGGGTAGACTCATCACATTAGTGGGGTGTTTGGAGACTTGGCTTGGTCTCCACCTCAACACTTGGTGTGGTCAGATTCTACAGATCCCAAAGCCTTCAAGGCTGAGGTGATGGGGTGGAATGGGAGAGGGAAGGAGGATCAGGCGGAGGAGGAGGTGGGGAACCTGTCATCACTTCACCTGGGGTGAGGAGGTTGGGGCTCAGAATTCTCGCTCATGCTCAGGGGGCGTATGAGTCACAGACAGCAGGGGTAGGGGAGTAGAGGAGAAATCAGGCAGACCCTCACATGCCTCTAGCAGGTCTGTATGTTAAGGAGGATACAAAAGATGTGGAAGATCCTCTCTCTTCTCGCAGGTTTTCTTTTGAGGTGGAAATGGCAGTGCTGGAAATCCCTGCTCAGAGTAGGCCCAGCTGGGCAGACCCTACTGGATGGCTGTGTCCAGGTAGGTGACAGGGCCATGCCTGGGTAGTGACATGAAGCTGGCCTGGGGAAAGGTCTTGGGAGGATGTCAGGGCAGGGGGAGGATTCCCCACCCTTTCTCTTCACCCATCTACTTCCTTAAGAGTTCGCTTCCGTCTTGACCCAAATCCCTCCTTTCTGTTGCCAAATAAGCAGTGAGGAGTGTGTCATGTGACAACAGTGACAGAGAATCTCATGCAGTTTCAGAGTGTGCATTCACGCCCTTTCCTGTTATTAGGTGAAATGCTTGCAATTCCACTCACCACATTTCTGGCTCTTGTTTTCTCTTGAAACGTGGGCCATCTGGGTCCATTTCTGTTGTGATAAAAATATGATAGAAATATAGAAAACATGTCTTTACTGTAAGAAAATCAACACTGGACATGATGATCAATGGCAGCTGAGGCCAGGAGGCTGTAGGACCAGAGGAGGCATCCCGTGGAGGGCCCCCGCTCCTCAGTGCCCACCCCAGACTGCGGGAAGCCTGCAGCCACCAGCTCTTTCTGTTGCTTAAGAGAAGCTGCAAATCAGAATAGAAAATCTTCAGCACAAAATTTCTTAAAAATACAGATAGAACAAACGAAACGTGATTTGGTTTGAAGGCAGGTCAGATTGTAACGTCTGAGCTACCAGTTCTTTAAAAAAATCCCTCCCAGGCACTTCACCTCTGAGTACTCTTCCTCAAAAGCCGTAACCTTAGTCTGTTCTGGGACAACATTAGATAACTCAAATTGAGGGACATTCTACGAAATATCAGATCAGTACTCTTCAAAATTGTCGAGTTCGTGATAAACAACGAGAGACTAAAAAACTGTCGTTAATCAGAGGAGATTAGGGAGACGTGATGACTAAATGCAACGTGGGATCCTGGAATGTTAGTGGAAAACTTGCTGAAATCTGAATGATGTCTATAGTTTAGTTGATGATATTGTACTAATGTTAATTTCTTAACTTTGACAAATGCAGCATGGTAATGAAAGACGTTAACATTGGTAGAAACTGGGTGAAGGGCATGTGGGAAATCTCTGTGCTATATTTGCAACTTTTCTGTAAACCTATATTATTCCAAAATAAAAAGTTTGTTGAAAAGAAAAAGTCCCTTCTAAGCCTGAGATAATCTTTGGTTGTTATGATTCTGAAAATGAAGCCAGGTTTCCAATGTCAAAACAAATGCTGTGCCATTGGTGTTCTTTCTTCCAACCTGTGAAGCATGCTTAGCATGTGTAGAGCTCTGTTGTCATCTTCTTCTAGATCAAATGGTACCAAAAACCTTAAAATGGGCCTGCAGGTGAGCCCAGAGGCATGCAGGTGGTCATGCAACTTTACTGTACAAATGGTTTCTCTCTTCCTTTTAGTGAGAGAAGGTCTATTTAATGGCCACACACTGCTGCCCTCCTATTCTACCTGTCTCACAGTGGCTGGAGTCAGAATTTGAAATTCATAGGTAGAGTTTTAGGTGCACTCTGGGAACTGCCCTTTTGCATAAGGATATGGTGGTTTGATCTGCGAGCCAGGCTGTGCGGCTGGATCATTTTCTAAATGGCTTCTGGCTTTGTGTAGTAGGATCCAAGAAGACCCTCCCTCCTTTCTAAGAAAACATTCCCAGTGTCAGGAAATTTTTCGGAGAGACAGAGAGGGCTGAAGTGAGCTGTCAGAGTGAGGAAGGGGCCAGCATGGGAGTGAGAAACCTTTACAAATATTTTCATCTCTCTGGAGGAGTTAAGTTTCTCCAAATTTGTGGTCCCTCCGACTCCACAGGAATTGTATCACTCTGCAGTGTTCCCAGGCAATTATTCCTCCTTGCAAAGCTAAGCCTCCTCTTTCAGGACCAATCAAGTGACCACAAATCAAAGATAGCTTGGACTCATTCCACTAATAGCATGGAAAGCCATTAGCTGAAGTTGTTTGAAAAGGGAAGTGGCTCAGATATCTCTGGTCTCGCAAGAAAAGCTTCTGTAATGTCAGATTATGGTTACCAAATGGCTTAGTGGACTGAGGCATCACATTTCTCATAATGAGAGGTTATTTATTGCACCACTGAACCAACACACTCTCGCTTGCTCACTTGCACAAGATAAGATGAAGAGTCCTTTCACGTTGAATTAAGTTTAAAAGGAAAAGCAACACACATGCTCCCAGCGAATGCTTTGGTTTAGCTCTGGTTGTATAGGGAGGGAGTGTAGATGGCTCCTTCTGTGGGTGGTCTGAGGGGCTCTGCAAGGCCCTCCTTGCCCCACCCAATCTCTAATGCTTGAAGTTGAATCCACTGGGATCATTCCCGTGGAATGGCACTGTTTCCAAGAGAGTCTTTGTCAAAATGTTAAGAATCTGTGCTGTTCACAATCTTTAACTTAACAGGAGCCTCTCTTTCTTTGGGGAACTACTTCTCCCAGTCCCCCTTCCTTGTGGTTCTGAGGGGCTGCCAATCCCAGAACTCTATGCTCTTGGTCGTGGGGTGGGCATGTGTCCATCCCTTGGGCTACAGTGATTGGTTCAGGGATGGGCACACGAGAAAATCTGGGTCAATCAGAGAGCTTTCCTAGGATTGTTCTAAGAAGAGCTAGTGGTGAAGGCATCTTAACTCAGGGAGGTTGGAGGCATGGATGGGAACCTAGTGTTCCAGAGGCTAAGTTTTCAATCGCACAGGGAACACCCATGTCTACCGGGGAGAATAAAGCCAAGCAGCGGTAAGCAGAGAGGAGAGACAGAGAGAGAGCGGGCCTCATGTCATTGAGGCCCAATTCTAGGCACTGAGAGCCCAGATACGTGTGTGGATGCTCCAGTATCTTTCCAATAAAGCCCTACTTCAATTAAGCTGGTTTGTATTGGGTTTCTACTGCTTGCAAAAAAGACTATTCTGACTAATGCATTCATCAACGTGCCTGTCTTCTACGACTTTCCATAAACACCATTCCTGGACAGGCAGGAGAAGGCCACCTGCTGGTCTGGCTTTGTTTGCATTAGAGTCCCTGAGGGCACAACACAGCTGGGCTCTGAGATGTCCAGTGCCTCTGCTGGTCAGGAATGGAAGGGAGCTAAGGGGGAGAGTAAAAGCATAAGGGGGGGCTGTTCTTGCTGGGTTTTTATCAGTTTTGCTCATTGGGTTTTCTGGTAAGGTTCTTTTGAAGAAAAGACTCTGCAGCTGAAATTGTTTTACATTCACTAGCTTAGAAGATCATCACCTGCCTCTCTAGGTCTGATGTTCTTTATTAGTCTGCTCTCTAAGTCACCTGCCCTTGGCATGTGCCACGTTAGAGGCCTAAGCTTGCTGTGTTCCCAGGAGGGGCAGGCTCAGGCCAAGAGTGTGGAGGAGGGAGGGAGGTGCTCCTGTGGGTGGAAACAGGACTAAGCCCCCACCAACGTCCTCACAGCAGCCTCCATTCCTTCCCCCAACTTCTGTAGGCCCCTGCTGAGATAAGCCTGGAGCAAGGCAGTCATGTAGAGTTTCCGCCTCAGCTGGCCATTCTCCTTCTTTGATGCTCCAGCCCAGTCAGAAGGGTATGTGTGGGCGTGCAGGGTGGTCTGTGATCCTTGACTCCAGGAATGAACCCTCGGGAAGGTGGCCGTTCGCCAAGCCCAGGTGCTCTGAGGCCTGAGAGCCTGACGTCCTGCTGTGGAGGGGGCGGCAAGAGGAGAGAGGGGAAGCATGTGGGGGTCGAGAATAATAAACTCCTTCACAGCTCTAAAGGCTCTCGGAGTCTGATTTTCAATTATAAATAATCCTGGGATTTGTTCAAAGACCAGCAACAACCCCCAGTGCCCTACAGCTGGGCAGAGCGGCCCACGTGGCTTTTTAGATCTCACGAGTGTGACAAGCTCCCTTATGGCCTCTGTAGTGATGGAAGAGGGGTTCTGAGAACACAATTAGAAGACATTTGTCCAACTGAAATCCTAGTTACTGCCACACATATTTACTGAGTTTTCGTGCAGGTAGATTAACAAAGAATGCTGGGCTGGCGGTGGAGAACTTTGAATTGATCCCGCCAACCTTTATTGAACATCTAAGTTGTGCCTATGTACCAGCACCGCACTTGGCATTGGGTGGAAGAAGAGGCGTAGAAAAAGAAGTCATTGTTCCTGCGTTCCAGTTCAGTGGGGGAAGCAAACAGTAAGAGAATGTGCTGGAATACAGGCCTTGCTCAAATGCTCAGGCTGTGCCTCAGAGCAATGCTCTGAGTTGCATTTGAACTGGTTCTTGTAAGAGCAGGAGGAGAACTGGGCAGGAGGCGAATTCTGAGTCCTGGCAAGAAAGCTTGGGAAGCAAATGAAAATCTGAAAGTCCAGCACACAGGAGCCAGTGGAAAGAAAAAAATCTGACCAGAGCAAAGGGTGGGATCCATGCAGGGCCAGAGGATCAGGAGGTGGAGCCTGAAGCTGCCCCTACAGCACGGAAGCCAGAGGCTGTGGTCGTTTTTTGTAAAACCTGTGGCTGGTGGTGGCTGGAAAGGACGTTCCCGGAGAAAGCTCCAGCAGTCTGAAAGCTGGGGGAGAGTGTGGTGGTCCCCGGGGGTGAGGCCCTCATCCCCTACTGCGCAACTGCAGTCCTGATCCACATCACAACTCCACGGCTAGCTATAGCCTGTACCAGAATGTTTTGATTAGAAGGAAATACTTTTCAGGCAACATGAAGTCCCAGAAAACATATCATTCAAAGAAAATATCCTTCTAGGGTTTTAATGTACGTGGAGGGAAGGCAGGGTGGAGTTCAAAATCATATTTCCACCCAGAGGAATGAAATGGTACATGGTGTCCTTTCAAACACTGCTTTGCTGTGTTTTTGGAATTACCTGGGCTGTAAGGGGAGGGTAAAGTTATCTTACTGTAATTTGAGAAAAAGTGTCCATTTTCTTCTTATTCTCTGAAGAAGTGAAAATAAAGTGTGTGTGTGTGGTGCTGGCTGGAATATCAGACGACACAAAATCTGATAAAAGACTCTTGTTATATGTGTTATTCAATCAGTTGCCTTTAAAAAAAATTGTTAAATTTTTCAAAATCAACATTTCCAACCTTCACGGCAAGGATTTTACCAGAGCAGTAGGAAAAGACATCACATCTCCCCAACTCAGTTCCCCAGCTCTCTCTTTTTTCCCCTTCCACACTGCCTTCACAGGAAGGAAGAAATCTGTCCAAGGGAGGAAGATTCAGGACACTGCATCAGGACTCCCGGGCTTCCCTGAAACCCCACCTCTAACAATTCATCTCCCAACCAACGTTCCCAAGTATAGATCACATGTCCGTTGAGAGTCCCCAGGCGCCCAGGGCTGGCGGGATGCAGTTGGTGGTGTAGGATCTTGTCTGGCTATTGAATATGTTGGAGTGATGCCTGGCGGGGGAATCCAGGGTGGTGGGAATGGGGCCAAATGCAGCAGCTGCAAAGAATGCTGGGGGCTTCCCTCCACTGCCCTTGCACCCTGGAGACAAGGCTGGCTCTGGGAACCCCGGGGTCATCATGAGAGAAGGTGGGTGCTAGAGAACATGGACAGCGACAGGTTGGAGAGGTGTGTGTCCCTGTGGATTTAGCATGTTTCTCTGAAAGCTCAGTTCACCACTCAAGGTCTGAAGATGAAGGAAGGGCCTCTCATCCTACCCTTTCCTTTTAACTGCCTCAGTGAGATGTCACTTGACCTCTCCGGGCCTCATCTTCATCGTCCTATAAAGAGATTGAGCTAGACAATCTCTAAGGTCTTTTCAGCACTAACCTCCTGTGTAGGGCTGGCTGCCTAATTTGTCAGGCCCAGTGCAACATGAAAATGCAAAGCCCTTGTTCAAAAATCAGGGAAAAAGTGCTATTAAAGGTCCTAAAACATGGAGCTTTTTCCTTTCTCCTGTGTTCTCTCTTGACTTGTCATAATGTTTTTTATGTGCTCTTTAATGTTGTTCTAAGTAAAGAAGAATTAAAATTTAATATTATTAGCATGACTTTTACTATTCATCTTTATATTGCACAACATCAGCTTTAAATTATTGAATATAAGAGCATTTAAATTATTTGCACAATCATTGACATTACACAATTCATATTTCATAGCTTGCACATGTATATGTATTTTGTTTTTATCAGAACAGTGGAAACACTGCACAAAACTAACTCAAATGTTTTCACTTCACGTCTCAATGTGTGCACATGCTACCCACACTCTCTACCTTTGACTTAGTGATGAGGAAGGAGGACTGAAAGGAAAAGGAACCATGGCATGTCCTATCTTTCCTTTTCTTTCCATGTCATCCTTTTCAGCATAAGTGGTTGACTAATACAGGGAAGGAACATAAGTAAGAAAGCAAAAAGCTGGAAAAACAAGAAAATATCACCGGTTTCTATAAAAAGTAATAAAAAAGGAACCATCACAGGATCTTGTAAAGTACAAGGATGTTACAAGAAGAAAGAAGGAAAGGAATAGGAAAAACAAATATCAAATCAAGCACAAGCTCCAGAAGAATGTTGCAGTGTAGCTGATAAAAGTTATGACATTAAAACAATGAGCTACTGCTACACACCTGTTAGAATGGCCCAAATCCAAAACACTGATAACATCAAATGCTGCTGAGGGTGTGGAGCAACATGAACTCTCATTCATTGCTGGTGGGAATGCAAAATGATACAGTCACTTTGGAAGACAGTTTGGCAGATTCTTATAAAACTAAACATACTCTTAACATAGCAATCATGCTCCTTGGTATTCGCCCAAAGGAGTTGAAAATTTATGTCCACACTAAAACCTGCACACAGATGTTTATAGAAGCTTTATTCATAATGGCCAAAACTTGGAAGCAATCAAGACGTCCTTCAGTTGGTGAATGGGTAACTAAACTGTGGTACATCCATACAATGGAATATTATTCAGTGCTAAAAACAAATGGATTACTAAGCTACGAGAAGGCATGGAGGAATCTTAAATTCATATTATTACTAAGTAAAAGAAGCCAATCTGAAAAGACTACATACTGTATGATGCCAAGTATATGACATTCTGGAAAAGGCAAAACTATGGGGATGGTAAAAAGATCAGTGGTTGCCAGGGGTTAAAGGGAGGGACGGATAAATAGGCAGGACACAGCGGATTTTTCTGGCAGTGAAAATACTCTGTATGATACTATAATAGCAGATACAGGTCATCATACATTTGTTAAAATGTGCAACACCAAGAGTGAACCCTGATATAAACTATGGACTTTGAGTGATAGTGATGCGTCAATATAGTTTCATCAATTGTAATAAATGTACCACTCTGGTGTGACATGTTGATAGTGGGGGAGACTATGCATATGTAGGGGCAGGGGAAATATGGGAACTCTCCGTACTTTCTGCTTGATTTTGCTATGGACCTAAAACTTCTCTAAAAAATAAAGTCTGTTTAAAAAATTGTGACAAAACATATTGGAATTAATTTAAAAAAGAATCAAACCAAGAGCCTAAAGCAGAGATACAATAGATCAGGGGAGATATGTTGGAATAACAAAAGTTGCTGAAACAGGTATAATACAAATTACCAAATAAGATTCAAGGGAAGATAGGATATCTATATAGACCAATTATTTCAAAAGAAATAGAGAAAGCTGCCAAACATATATCATCTCTAAGAAACACAGAGCCCAGAATTAAAAAAAACCAAAAAATCCTATGATTGAAATTACAGCTATAGTGGAAGAAACATGAAGGAAAACAGACTGCTGAATATAGACTAGAGGATATAAATGAAAAATCTGAGCAAATGAAAAGGAAATAAGGGCTTAAAAAGTTAAGAGGCGCTACCAGTCTGTGTAACCTAGAACAGACTCTTTCCTCTAGCCTTCTGTAAAATGAGTTTTGTTCTTCTATGAATTGATGTATGGATTTTAAAAACTAGTCTCATTATCTATAGTATCATCTTAAGCATAAACTACATAAAGTAAAGGCATGTTGTTTTTGAAAAATGCCAAACTTTTAAAAAGTAAAAATGAAATAATTTTAAAACAAAAAATAAGGTAATATATATTATTTTAAGTTTAAAAATTAAAAAAAAAACAGAGAAAACGATGGAATTGGAAGACAAGGAAAGGAGATCCAACATATGTATAATTGAAGGACCAAGAGACAAATCATCAAATTACTGGGACAGAACAGAAGTTTATTGACATAATTCAATAAAACTTTCCTTAAATAAATGACTTGAATATACTTGATAAACAAGTAAGCTAGGTCCCAGAGAAAATTAACTGAAATGGTCCACATGGAGACAGATATTAATAAATATTCTGTACTTCAAATATACATGTAAAGAATTTTTTGAATATTGTTGGAATTTAATAATCATAACTTCTGATTTCTTTCTGTTTGGCATTTTGCCATTCTTTTTTATTTAACTCTCCTAAATATTTTTAAATTTTAGTTATATTCCTATATATGTTATAGAATAGGGTTTTTTATTTTTATTTGTTTTTATTTTTATTTTGTTTGTGAGGAAGATTAGCCCTGAGCTAACGTCGGTTGCCAATCCCCCTCTTTTTGCTGAGGAAGATTGGCCCTGGGCTAACATCTGTGCCCGTCTTCCTCTACTTTATATGGGATGCCACCACAGCATAGCCTGACAAGTGGTGTGTCGGTCTGCACCCGGGATCCGAACCTGTGAACCCTGGGCCGCTGAAGTGGAGCGTGAGAACTTAACTGCTATGCCACCAGGCCAGCCCCTAGAATGGGGTTTTGTTTTGTTTTGTTTAGTCTAAAAGTCTTTTTTTCTGATTGATATAAGAAATGTCTGTTATTTTATTATTTTTTAAGTTGCTTTTGTAAATATCTTACTATACAGAGTCTTTGTTGTGTTTGATCATCTAGGCAATAAGATCAAGTCACTCATAAGGAATAAATCAGGCTGACCTTAGGTCAGCAACATTCAGGGCTAGAAAACAGTGGAACAATACTCCAAAATCCTCCTAAGAAGAAAATGTGATCTACGGATTTTATATCCAGCCAAACTTTCCTTCTGTTATAAGGGCAATTTACTATTTTCAACATGTAAGAACTCAGGGAATATAGTTCCCATGAGCCCTTCTTGAGGAATCTACTGGATAAAAAGTACATCCAACTACATGAGGACTGGAAAAACTGATAAAAATATCAGTGGTGAGCATTGAACGAATCTGTTGAACCATAGAACCTAGACTTAAGCAAATACGGAAATTAGAATGACATAACTGAGTGTAAATATTATTTTCCCTGATGATATAAATCTTATATAATTAACAAAAGTTGGGAAGTAAAGGGAGAAAGAAGGTGAGAAGTTACGTAAGTGCTTATTTCTTCCTAATTGATGGGTTAAAATAGGGATTGTCTAATTATGGTTGACAGGCAAAATCCAGCCACCACCTATTTCTATAAATAAACTTTTACTGGAACACAGCTGTGTCTATTCATTTACAGATTGTTTATGGTTGCTTTCATGCTGCGGTGGCAGTTAGGTAGTTGTGACAGAGACCATCTGAACTGTGAGGTCTAAAATATTGATTGTCTGATCCTGTACAAAATAAGCTTGCTGACTCAGGTTAAAGGATACCATTTAAAGCTAGCAAATCAAGTAATAAAGGTAAAACTTTATGTGACAATTCTAAAGTAAACACTGAAAAAGTGATGGGGAGTGGAGAGGGATAAAATAGAATAATTATTGTTATTGATCACAGTAGGGAATTGATAGATAGGCTCTATAGATATAGAGTCATCAAGTGTTATATAAAGTTGGAATTATAAAAGTAACCTCTAGAACAAAAATACACATGTTCTTAGTTATCAGAAGAAACACACACACACACAAACACAGCAAAGAGTCTACATAGTAGAATATTTACAAAAGCAATAAAAAACCCATAAAATAACATGACATTTATGTCTTATATCATTTAAAGAAAAAGACTTTTAGATATATCATAAGGCAAAACCTGATTTTATGCCATATGTAAGAACGTAACTAAAATTTAAAAATTCAGGAGGGATGAATTTAAAAGAAGGGCAAAATGCCAAACAGAAAAAAATCAGAGGTAATGATTATTCAGGCATTGGCTGATGCCTGAATAATGATAACTTCAGGCAAGGCTGAATTCAGGCCAAAAAGGAGTAAATGAGATAAAAAGGAACACATTATAATGTCAAAGAGTGAAATTCACTATATGTAAATTTTGAATATTCTAAGCACCAAATAGCATTGCATTAACATTTTCAAGCAAAAAATATAGAACATGTCAGGAGAAATAGGAAAAAGCAGATAGGCTATTTTAATTTATGTGTGCAGATCTATGAAAGATCAAGGGAACAAAATGAAGGACATGGAAGAGTTAAACAACCTAATTAATAAAGTTGATCTAAATGATATAGATAATGAGATCATACTAAACATATTGTTTCTGCAATCTTTTCTTCACTTTATGTGTCTTAGAGATCTTTCCATACTATTACATACAGTTTCATCTCGAAAGTGAATTGCTCTTTAAAAAAGTTCAGTGTAATGTATTTTTTGAAACGTTACAGCTGATATTTACAGAGTTTCTAAACAAATTAGTGGCTTTATGTTCCCTTTGACAAGTCACTGCCTACTCAGGGTTTGTTGTTGTTGTTTTCTAAACCATGTTGTGTTTCCTTTTGGGGGTTATATTTCGTGGCATTAATTGAGGCAATTGCTGTCATCTCAGCAATGCGTAATACCTCGTCTGATTCACAGGGAAAGATGGGACTGGGTGAACTCTCAGCACGGGGGCAGGAGGATGATTCTGACAGTTGGGCCTGTCTGGAGTGGCAGATTGAATGCCGCGTGTCGGCAGCAGGGTTGAGAACATGGCTGGGGAGCAAAACGTCAAGACAGAGACACCTTGCAGCTATTCCCCTATTCATGACTCCAGGCCTTACCTCCTCCTTCCTGAGGACGTGGAGATACGCATGTTTAGCTTAGAAGACTCATTTGAGTCTTTGACATGATAGAGTTTCAGTTAAACAAGGCTATTTTTAGAGTTACCAGTTAACTGGAGAGTTAATTCTTTGTGAGGATCTTGCATGGCAAGATTCTTCTGCTTTCCTTTGACTTCCCATCTATAAATACTTCCTGTACCTAGGCCACCTATATCTGTCGGTTAAACAGTACGGCAGAGCAAACAGCCCATGCCATCACCCTAAAGGACTCCCAGAGGTGGCAACTTGTGTCCACACTGTCTTTCTGCCCTCTTCTCTCATCAGAATTCAACACTTGACCTTCCCAGCCCCAACTACCCTTACAATCCCTGTCACACTCCTAGCTCTCCCTTAGGCTGTGAAAAAAAGAGCTTTTAGGAGCAAGGTCCCTTGTTACTTGTGCTCACTATCAATGCTGCTAAAATCTACATGGTGGTTGTCTTCTCCACTCAGTGCTGTGGGGCTCCATGCAGATAGGGTTTACTGAGGAGGCCCAAAGGTGGGAATGCTCCGATGTCCAGCCTCTTTCCCTGTGTCAGTTCAATGATGCAAAGAATCCTTTCCTTGGGAGGGTCAGATGCTCTGGCCCAACACCCTGTCTGATCTGAAGCCAGCAGTAAGCCAAGCAATCTGTCTAAACACATCCCCTGTGCCAGCTTTGTGATGCACACGCCCATGCTGAGGCACTGCAGGTGCAGTGGGATCTGCCCTAGGAAGTGAGTTAAGAAAGCCTGGCACTGGAGTCACTCTAGTGAGTGGTACTCAATAGGAGCGCTACTGCCCCCTAGGGGACGATTTGAGAAATTTGGGAGTATTTTTACTTGCACAATGATTGGGGGTGCTCCTGGCATTTATTGGGTAGGATCAGGGATGCTGGTCCCACCACAAATTCATGTAGTTAAAAAAGCCCATTTGTGGGGCTGGCTAGGTGGCGTAGTGGTTAAGTTCACGCACTCATCTGTGGCCTGGGGTTCACAGGTTCAGATCCTGGGTGCAGACCTACGCACTGCTCATCAAGCCATGCTGTGGCAGGTGTCCCACATATAAAGTAGAGAAAGATAGGCGTGGATGTTAGCCCAGGGCCAATCTTTCTCACCAAAAAAAAAAAAAAAAAACAAAAAAAACCCATTTGTACTTTCCTGAACCTGGATGTTAACTCCATTTTACGTAGGAATACAAATAAATTTTTAGGCAGTGATAAAATACACTGAGTTTTCCAGGAATCCAAGTACCTTGTAAATCAATGGACTGTTTTTTCAAGTAATACTATCCTCACTTTTTGCTTATGTGATTTAGGTGCAATTTGAGAACTACAAATTTTTGCTTTTCATTTAGATTTTTTCTCCCTCAGCACAGATCCATGAGGAATAAGTCTATGTAGTAGAAATATTTAATATACAACACATGCTGAATAAAATCTTGGACATATATTTATAATGCAGAATTTATGAAAGACCAATGATTAGTTTGAGACCACATGCCTCAACATGTTGGCTGCTTACACCTGAATTTCTCAAATAGGAGAGCTACAGATTGATCCCAAATTCTCTAGAAAATGCTTAAAATTTGTGTTTCTGTTATGATGACACTAAAAGAAATTAAGCAAACGTGTTCTGGATTACCCAGATGACCACCTTCTGATGATTATTGCCACTAATTTCATGCCTGTGTTTGTAGTTTTGTTTATGAGCATCTTGGGAACAATCGCACTAATTTAATTTTTGTTGGCCAACAATAAAATAACAGAAGAGAACTTAAGCTCCAGCTGTAGGGAAAAAGTATTTATGAGAAATACTCATTTCTTTAAAAAAACACAGAGATGAGATCTTACTCGGTCTACATTTAATTGCGTGTTGTGTTTCATGGACATGGACAAAGTAAGATGGTGGATGTTACTTGGGTACAATTGGTTTAGATTTTGCCCTCCTTAGAGTAACTCTATTCCAGAATAACTGGGAACTGCACTTTATTGAAGCCCAAGGGCAAATAGTTCCTTGGTGGAGTTGTCTCTGACACGCATGTCCCTCATCTCTCCATATATTTCCTCTTCCTTTTCTATAGGCTTGAAGACAAAGCTCTCTTAAGAAAGCCGATACAGCTCTCTGCTATGAGGTCCAAGCAAACATGTTTTCCTGACCTGAAGCTCTAGCTAACATAATTAGAAACTCAGTTTGTAGAAAGGCTCACCATTAATACATTAATGCTCTGTAAGAAAGATAAACTGTGCCACTAGGTCACTGTGTGGACACAGATGTTTCAAATTTAAAAAAGGCTGCTTATCGCCTGTGAACTATTTTCCAAATATTTACTGTGGAGTCAAGTCCCTATAAGGGTGCATCTTGTATTAATTGGGGGGCAGACAGCAAAAATTTGTGATTCTGGAGTTTGCACAAGAACCCAAAGTACCATGACTTAAATGAGATAAAGTTTATTCCTTCCTCATGTGTCTAGAGATGAGTGTGCAGGTGTGGAGAGCAGCTTTGCCATCCTCCACTTATGGATTCTGTATCTGGGTCCAAGGCACTGCTCTAGCTGTCACCATTTCCATCCAGGAGAAAGGGGAAAATGGGAAGTCCCAGGTAGGGGCTCCATCTTTAAGACAGTGCTTTAGTAGCACATCACTTCAGCTCACGCATGATCGGCTCCAACCTAGTCACATGACCACACTTAGCTGCAAGAGAGGCTGGCAACAGTAGTCTCTAGCTGGGATAAAATTGGGGTCTTCTTACCAAAAGGAAGAAGGGCAAATGAATACTAGGGGACAATTAGCAGTCCCTATTTTTAGCCCATGTCTCTCTTCTCTTTTCCTACATTCCAGCCACACAAAATATACTACCCACATATGTATTTTGTTTCCTGGCTCTGGGCCTTTGTGCCCCCATCTCCTTTTGTCTGGGAAGCTTTTTCCTCCTCCATTTGTAAAAAAAGAGCCAGATGGAGAGAGAGAGAAACGAGAGATGGGGAAGACTTTATGGAGGAAGTGGTATGTTACCTGTGCCTTAAGGAATGAGTATTTTGACAAGGGGAGGAGGAAAAATGTGTCCCAGACAAAGGAAGGGGTGAGCACAAAGACCCTGTACCAGGAAACAAAGCACATGTTGGGATAATCAGTGGTATCATCCATGGTATACCTTTTATTACTTTATTCGTAAATTTGTGAATTTTATTTATTTTTCCTGTGAATATATCTTATTTGTGAATATGTTTTATTTTTCATGAATAGTTTGGAAGCTTCTTGGAGCAAGGCTCAAGACTTTTGCTATTTTGAGTTTGAATCCCAGCTCTGCCACTCAGAAGCTATGTGACCTTGGCCACGCTACTAAGACATGCTAAATGTGGCGTTTTTTTCTTTGGTAGAAATGGGTGAATAACATTACCTGCCTGAAGATTAAGTGAGATACTTCATCTGAAGGCCTTAACACCATGCCTGCTGCACAGTTTGTGTTCAATAAATGTGAACTAGTGCTATTACTGTCTTTTGTTGCCATCATTTTCTAGTGTTATCAGAATCTCTCATATTCTGTCTGCAGGTCAGCAGTAAATAGAGAATTGTCGTCTTGAAATAAGTCATTGATGGCATATTTATTATTAGACTTGGGGAAACACGATAATACCCAACATTTGCCCAGCTCTTGGCAGGGCCACCTGAGCCTCGCCACAGCCTTGTGCCGTGGGTATGACCGTTCCCATCTCCACATGGGATGGAGTGTAGGGAGGACAGCGACTTGGTCAAGGTCACGCAGGTGGTCTCAGGAAGGTCTGACTGGAGCACGGCTCTTCGGAATCCGTGTTCGATGCTCTTTCCACTTTCCGCCCTGATGTCTGGTACTTTTGAAGAGTAAAAGACTGCAAAGGCTCTGTTATTTTTGTGAATTGTAAGGGGATTTTTTCTGCAGAATTGCGAATGAAACCGATTAAAGCAGTTTAGAAGGTGTGGGCTGTTTCGTATTCTTCAAAAGATGAAGGAGCCAAGCCTGGGTGGGGGCAGGCCAAGGGCCTGGACGAGCTTCCTTGCGAGCCTCCTTCAGCCTCAGGAGCCCTGCCTCTTCCTGCTCGCCGCTTGTGCTGCTAGGTCCACCAAGGGCCGCTTCCTCTTGCACCTAACAGGTGTTCTGTAAATGTTTGGATGACAGTTCCTGTGAAATCAGGTCTTAAAGGTGGATTATTGGGATCTGTGATATGAAGAAAGAGGTGCAGAAGGTGAAGCCCAAATGTGCTGGAAATTGTAAATTGAATTTAACAAAACACAAATATATGCAAAACCTATAAATCAGGCCTTATACACCCAAGTAAAGCTGGCTTCAAAGCCAGAGAGTGCGTGCATCACGAAGGCCCAGTAGAGGGAGTGTAAACTAGAAAGTGGCGTTGGACTGCAGAGCGAGGACGTTAGCCACGCCGAGAACTGTGGCAGAAGCTGATGCTCCTCGGAGCAGGCGCCCAGCGAGCTCAGGTGAGAATAGAGCATCTCCTGTCGTCTGTCCACAGCCCCTTCTGTCTCTAGTAAGTAAGGCAGCCTGGGTCAAGGACAGCGCCCAGCCCAGGTGGCCGCACCTTCTCTTGGCATTACTATAGTTGGGGAGCCAGGCCCAGGCTTTCACTACAATGAACAGCACCCTCTCTACCAACCTTTAGGGAAGACCTGTACAAACCAGAAATTACACATAAACACCTAGTCTTAACACAACCTGCAGGAAGGCGGTGCTTCTTCACAGGAAGAGAAGTGGTTTGTCTCTGGTAAACAAATGGTGGTGATCCTGGCTAAAGCCATCATTTAGAACTCCCAGCAGCCAGCAGGCATCCCAGTGCAGAAGCAGCCCATTATCTTGCTTAATTATATTGTGGGCTCGAGCAACCCAAAATAGAACATACTCAGAAATATAGTTATTGAGAAATGTATAGGATTTGGTACAGAAAACAAGAAACTTTATTGAGGGATATAAAAGATTTGAGTAAAGGGGAGGTATATTATGTTTTTAGATGTGAAGACTTGAAATTCTGGGTCTGTTGACACAGTGCACTCCACAAAGTGTTGAGGTGAAATCAGAGATCTTGGCTAGTGTTAACTGCAGCCAGGAAACCTGGGGACACTGAGAAACCTTGAGCTCTGGCGTCACTCAGGGGAGGCTAGTTCCACAGCTTGGCTTTAAGAGACTTTGCCGAGTGTTCTTCCAGACAGGAGCTGGAGAAGGAGGCTGGCTGCAAATTCCCCACAAACACAGACCTGGCTCAGCATCCTGGTGATAGGGAAGGTCTGGAAAAACCAAGGGAGGAAGAATAATGATACCTAAAGGGACTTTCACATACAGAACTAGGAACTGGGGAAACCTGAGGTTCAGGGAAGCCATCAGTGAAATAAGATGGAAACCACTTGCCTTGCCAGGAACTTACTAACACGACATGGGATCAGCCAGCCTGTTACGCAGATATAATGAAAGAGAAAGTGTTTCCGCTGTTATTCCACAGCCAAACCACAGATCCTGGCAACTTCTCGCCTCTGAGGCAACAAAGACACACTCATAGGGTTTGGCTCCTTTCTGCTGAATCCGACACCTTAAGCTAAGAAGTCAGTCACGCAAGGCTGGCCTGCTGGGACCAGCTGGAAAATACATCCACGGCTACTGCAGAGCTCTCTACCCTCCCTCCCCCTCAGTCTCTCCTCCCCTGTGCCCGCACATACGAGTCCTGGGAATGCCTGTCAATGACGTGACTGATGGTTTCTTCTGTTTTGCTTCCAGGAAACTTTTTTTTGGTTTGAAGCTATTGAACCAGGAGAGAGAAGTACTTTTTACCACTTTGGAGACACTTTGTGGACAATTCATTGAGAATTCTCTAATATCCAGTTAACAAAGATATCTTTGGACCAACAAATTGCTAAGCCTTGTGCCAGGTCGCAGAGATGCAAAGATGAAGGTTGGAGTTTTCTTTTCTGTTCGTTATCCACCAGACTGAAGAGAACAGCCTGGGGACTTTGTTCAAGAGAGGAAGTGTCAAAGGACCTGGATTTGGCTCCTGGCTCTGCCAGGTGATCACAGAACAGTCGCCCGTGCTCTCTGAGCCTCAGTGTCCTCATCTGTAAGATGGATCTAGATGACTTCACTGCCCCACCCAGCCCTAACATTGGATGTTGGCAAGTCTGTGAGCACAGGCAGAATCACGAATAATGGGAAGAATCTTGTTTCTGTGTTCTCAGAAAGCCTGGCCATCTGATTTTTGCTTCTATTATTATTATGTAACAGTTGATAGGTGCAAAAGAATGTGCGTACCACACAGGTAGGTGTAAAGCATAATGACAACAGGAGGACCCTTGAGCCTTACTTAGAGGAGAACATGACTACTACCATTGCCTCAGCTGGTGGGCTCCTCTCCTATGCCAGGCCCTACAGACCCCTAGAAAAACCAGCATTCTGAATCCTATTTCTATAAAGCCCTGGTCTTAAAGAATAAACAAGTTAGCAGATATGCATACAACATCAAATCATCTATTATTTAGTTTTGCTTGCTTCATAAAAATGGTATTAGACTACACACAGTATTCTTTCTACTTGTTTTTTTCATTCAGTTTTATGTTCCTAAGATTCTTCCACATGGCATGTAGTTCATTATTTTCGCTCCTGTATATAACATTTTATTGTGGCACGAATAAATAGTTATTTATTCATTCTCTGGCCACTTTGGTCCCTGGTTGTTATTGTTTCCGGTTGTTTGTTATTATTTTCGGTTGTTATTACAACGTCGCTATGAATATTCCTATCCATAAATGCTGTGTAAGAGCTTCTCTGGGGTTTATACTTATAATCACATGAATCTTGGGCACATGTGCAAGAGTTTCTCTAGGGCAGAATTGATAGGCTGTAAAGTATGTGAGCATTCAACTTATTTTTTTCAAAGTGGCTGTACCAATTTAGACTCCTACAAACAGTGTATAAAAATTCCAGTTGACTCACACCCTCCCCAAGACTTTGACAGTGTCAGATTTCCTAATGTTTGCCAATCCAGTGGGTGAAAAGTGGTATCTCACTGCTGTCTTAATTAATGTCTCTTCAGTTACTAATGAGGTTGAGAGAGCTTTCATGTATTTATGGGCTACTCATGCTTCCTACTCTGTGAACTGTCTGATCCTATCTTTTGCCCATTTTTATACTGGGCTCGTTGGCTTTGTATTTATTCATTTATTTATTGGACTTTGAAGATTAAAAAACAACAAATCCTCTTTATGTGTGTTTTATTGGTTACACATATTGCAAATATCTTCTCCTGGTTTGTGGCTTTTCTGATCACTTCCATCATGGGATCTATTGTTAAACAGAAGTTCTTAATTTGAACATAGCCAAATTTATTATTTTTTTCTTTCATAGTTTGTACTTTTTAGAAGAATCATCACCACCCTGTTGTCCTAAAGATATTCTCCTACAATGTCTTCAAAAGTTTTAGAGTTTTCTTTTTACATCTAAGTCTTAAATCCACCAGGATTTGATTTTTCTGTATAGTGCAAAGTAGGATCTAATTAGTTTTTTTTCCCCTATGTAGATAACCAATTGGCCCTGCACCATTTATTGAAGAGTTTGTTGTTTCCTTAGTGATCTGCAATGCCTTCTCTTTCACATCTCCAAGACCCACACCCTTCTCCTTTTCTCTCTGCCTCTGTTTCTGGGTTCTCTAGTTTATTCCACTGGACAATTTGTTTATATCTGTGCCAGTACCACACTGTCTTCATTACTGCAGCTTTGTAATAAGTCTTGACATTTCTTTTCAGGAGTGCCTTGTTTATTCTCAGGTCTTTGCTCCTCTACATAAATTTGAGAATTGTTGGTGAAGTTCCTCAACAGTTATACTTGGCTTTTTAATGGAATTGGATCCAATCTTTAGATCAGTTTGGGGAGAAGTGAAATTTGTATGATATTTCCAAAAAATTATATTATTGTCCCTGAATAGCTAATGTCTAGTGGGGAAGACAGACAGAGACGCATCATTATAATACCATGTGGTAAATACTACATAAACATGAAGCTCTGAGGAGGAGTTAGGGAAAGTGTTATAGAGAATGGAACATGTGTGAAGATTCCCAGTGAACAGAGATTCTGTACTCTTGCCTCGGGTGTAAAAAGTCTGTCTATCCCATTTTGTCAGATCTTCTCAGGAGACAACTACCAAGGCTACCCTTACTGAAACCCAAGGGGTTGGGTTAGAATTGCTGTGTTGGTTGGACAGATGTATGAGTCTGCCCTGGACCTAAATCCAAACCACTGTGACCCATCCGTTCTTTTCTCTGTGTCCAGACTTGGACATCAGCACATGTCATCTCTTCCAATCTTATGTTCACCCCACACCCTAAGTGTTTTGGTTACCTCAGTAGGTCTGACTTGCCTTTCCCAGACACACCTACTTAGGGTCTCTTCACAATCTTTTTATGAAGCCAATTTGTACCAATTTTGCAAATTTAACTTTTGATAGCTTTGCCTCCAAGGTTTTATTCAATTCTGAACCAAATTTTCCTGGTCATACTTCAACCATCAATCAGTACAGACCACCCAGTGCCTGTTATAGTGCTAGACACTTTTAGGGGATATAGAATCAAAAGGTTTGGAGTCAGGTAGACCTGGGTTCGAGTCTTGGATCTGCCTTATTAGCTGGGTGACACTGGGCCAACCATTTAACCTTTCTGATTAGGTGGTTCTTCATGTATAACATGGTATGGTAATTCTAAGTTACAGATCATATATATAAAGGGTTTTGTACATAAAATCTTTTAAGCAAAGGAGGAACAAAATAAAAATGTTAGTTTCAAAAACTAGAACATAGATGGGGCTGGCCTGCTGGCATAGTGGTTGCGTTTGCATGCTCCGCTTCAGCGGCTTGGGGTTTGCAGGCTCGGATCCTGGGCGCAAACCTACACACTGCTCATCAAGCTCATCAAGCCATGCTGTGGAGGCATTCCACATGCAGAGTGGAGGAAGATTGGCACGATGTTAACTCAGGGCCAATCTTCCTCACCAAAAAAAAAAAAAAAGATAAAAAAAACCTAGAACATTGACGATAACAATACAAGAAGATAACTTGCTTCTGAGATAATTTTTTCCTCAGAGGAGCATATCTTAGTGGGAGCTGAGCCACTCACAGAGGACATCTGCTAAGAGAAAAGTGCATGCTAATAGAGTCCAAGAATCACATTGACACTCCACTTTGATCCAGAAAGGATTTAAGTTATCGTGTAAAAATAGGTAAATTAGAAGCAACAAAAAAGCAGAGTAAATTCAAGGGGGGAGATGTACAGTGAAAGTGGGCAGGAGAAAGTACAGAAAATGCACCCCAGGGAGTCCATTCCACACACTTCCTTCAAAGAGGCCACAAATTTGATACTAAGCTTTCCAGTGGCCACCATCAATATTCACAACGACAACTCTAGATAACTACAGGGAATGCCAAATACAGGAGAATGATGAGCATGGAGAGGGTAGGGAGGCTCCTTGAAAATGATGAGGTTTAAGCCAAGTTTTGAAGGATGTTAGAGCTCTGTATTCCAGAGCGAGACACCCAAGCAAAAGATATAGGAGGAGAATAAAGAGGTTGTCCTGGGGTACAGGGATCCATTTGGATAGTCTCAAGGTAGGGCAAATGACTGAGGTCTTTAATATCAGTCCTTAGATTTCACACAAAAGGGAGTTCTGACTCTCCCTGAGGAGAAAATGACCTGATGAGAGTGGTATTTGGAGGAGATTGTCCTGGCACCACACAGCTGAAATTTTCCCCTTTGCAAATTATAATTCATCATGAGCAGTTAGGAAAATGCTGTCACGCATGTCTCTCCTGATGTGGCTCACATCTGGCTCTGCCATTGGCAATACAGAATATTTAGAAAATCTGTGCAGCATTAGTGTCTAATAACCTTTGCTTTAAACACAGTGAAGCAAACCACAAACTTAGACATGGCACATATCCCTCTGGAGTAATCTAGTCCAGATTCCTTGTTCCTTGTGTAGGAAATCCCTTGTTGTAGCTGTATCTAGTAGACTGGACGATGGCAGGAGTGTTGAAAACTAGGGAGGTTGAAATTAATCTTAGAAATAAGAGTAAACTTAGTGACTTTCACTTTCAGCTTGCTTTCCTTGCCTGTATAAAGTTTTGAGAGTTTAAAATCACTCTAGACTGAAAAGCATTATGCATAAAATACTTATAGTTCAATCAACATAGTTTTTTTTGTTTTTTGTTAAAAGAATGTTATAATTTTGTAGCATGTGGGCATCATGATCAGTTCAAATATTTGGATTTCATATTTAGGCTTGAATTTTGGCTGAACAGGTTTTTGCTTTCTTGTATTTTGAGGAGCTGATGAGCTCCTTCAGCCTCTAGAAGAAATGAGGCTAATAGCTCCCTAGTTGTTCAAGGACAGAAGCCTGCAGAAGGTAAGGACACCAAGTACAGCAGAGGCTAAGCATTCGAGAGCAGGGAAATATTGGAGAAAACACGCACTTTCTCAGCCCTGGAAGCGCTCCTTTTTTACAAGACCGTAGGCAAGCTCTTCTCGACCCGGGTTAGTTGTAATCCTTGTGTAATCCATCCTCTGGGCCAGCTGTTATTAGGCTATGTGGGGAAAGTATGTCCTTGCTAAACTTTTGAAGGAAAAGACGAAAGGGCAAGGCTTTATTGCTTTGACAGTCACGCACTCACTTAATATAATCCAAGTGGCTGTTTTCTTTGGAGACCATTCCCAATTGACTCTTGTGAAGCAGGCTGAATTTATTGAAAGGGGGGTGATAAAATGAGCCACAGACCCATCTTCCTTGATTTGTCCCTAACTCTCAGCTGGGAAGAGAAGTTCATTTGCAAGTGGCAGAACCCCTGGGAGAGAGAGAGCCCTGGTGAGAAGATCTAGATTTTGAATTTTTCCATGCCTCCGTGGACTGTTCAAATTGGGATGCTCACTGTAGGGAAACGAAAGTAAAATCCAGAGGAGATACAGAAAATGTAGAGTTCTGTGATAAATCAATTTTTCTTAATGAAATTCATTCATTCACTTACTTAACAAATATTTATTGAGAGCCTTCTATGTGCTAGCTGTGCACTTGGTGCTGGAGAGACTAGGGGATATATTGACAAACAAGATAAATCATGGCCCGGGGATCATTGATGTGACATATGGTGGAGTAACAGTTCTCAAAGTGTGTACCACATGATGACACCAATTCCATGAAATGCTCTTGACTCCGTCAAAACAAACAAAGTAGAGAGGGGGATTCTTTTCTCGAAAAAATTTAGGAAACACTGTATACTCCTGTTTTGGAGACACACATTGTATCACAGAATAAAAAAGGCTTTGATATGTTCTGCTATAAATAATTGTGCTATTCTTTGTGCAATCTAGCATTTATCGAAAGCACTTAACCATGGAAATCCACATATAAATAGCTCGGGGACTAGTTTTCTGTGCAACACTCTTTGGAAAACACTGGAGGAGGCAACTTGGTAGAAATTAACAAGCATCAGAAACTCTCAGGGTCACAAAGCTGGCTGTGGTTAGTGGTGGTCAAGTGTTGTTGCCACTGAATGAAATCCACAGTGGAAGCCACTGGGCCTGTCCTCTGGGGCAACCAAAGCCACTTCTGCACAGGGCACAGAATTCTCTTACTGTGCGCTTTCCCTGCAAGAAACGACCTGTCCCAGGCACCTGCCTACCCTGCTCTAGTTCATACGCCTTCACAATCCTGGCTCCAAATTCACCTTCGCCTAGGAGCATTCTCTGAAGTGGCATCTTTAGAATAAAAGAAAAATTACTCTTACTATTTTATTTTCTTATTACAACAGCAAAGCATGCTTGTTATAGAAATACTATAAAATGACTTGTTGTTAGTGCCCTCGAGTCGATTCCAACTCCTAGAGACCCTGTGTACAGCAGAGTGGATCTCTGCCCAGTGACCTTGCTGGCATTTGAAGTGCTGGTGGCATAGCTTTCAGCATCACAGCAGCACGTAGCCGCCATAGTATGACAACGGCTAGGCAAGGTGGTGTGACGGGTGGGGTGGTTCCCTGACTGGGAAGCAAACTTGGGCTTCAAATCTTAACCACTAGACCACCAGGGCTAGAAATGACATGAACCAGTAAAAGGAAATAAAAGCCCATCCAGAAATAACTACTGTTAATATCTTAGTGACCATCTTCTCAGAGTTCTCCACGTGGCCCATAAATACATACATATCAAAAATGAGATCATTTGACATTTTTTGCTTAGTACTATATTGTGACAGTTCTGTCTTGTTTTCATGATACTTGCAGTGCCTCACGGAGAGAGTGACACCCTGTAAGTGCTCAATAAATATTTGATGAATGAATGACCAATTCTAAGGTCTCTTCTAGCTCTAAACCTGTTTGATCTTTATCATTCTTTTACTCTGGGAATTTTCCATGTGGCTTCAATTTAACATGTATTGGTTTTTTAAAAATTAATAAACTTTATTTTTTAGAACAGTTTTAGATTTACAGGAAAATTGAGCTAATACGACAGAGGCTTCCCATATATGATCCCTCCCCACCAACAGTTTTCCTATTATTAACAGCTTGCATTACTGTGGAACATTTGGTACTGTGAGTTTTTTGTTCGTTTGTTTTGTTTTTTAACCATTCTAACAGGTGTGTAGTAGTATCTCACTGCTGTTTTAATTTGCAATTCCCTAATAACATATGATGTCATCTTTTCATATGCTTTTGTAAAGTCTGTATATCTTATTTAGTGAGTTATCCAGATCTTCTGTCTATTTTTTAATTGGGTGGTTCATTTCTTATTGTTGAGTTTTAAGAGTTCTTTTTGTAATATCCAGCGATAATTTCACTGGATACAGAATTCCAGGTTGCTGATTTTTCCTTCAACATTTTAATATTTCACTCCACTCTCTCCTTGCTTACATGGTTTCTGAAGAGAAATCCAATGTAATTCTTATCTTTGTCTCTCTACAAGTTAGTTGTTCTTTTTTCTTCTTTCAAAATTTTCTTCCTCTTTTGTTTTCTGTAGTTTGATATGTCTAGGTATAGATTTTTGGGTACTTATCCTGCTTGGTGTTCTTTGAGTTTCTCTATCTGTGGTTTGGTGTCTGTCATTAATTTTGGGAATTTCTCAGCCATTATTACTTCAAATATATCTTCTGTTCCTTTCTCTCTCTCTTCTCCTGCCAGTATTTCCATTTCTCATTTGTCCCAACTTTTGTAATTGTTCCACAGTTCTTTGATATTCTGTTCCATTTTTAAAAATCATTCTTTCTCTTTGCATTTCTTTTTGGGAGGTTTCTATTGACATCTTCAAGCTCAGATTTTTTTAGAGTTTCCATTCTCTATTTACATTACCAATCTGTTCTTGCATGTTGTCTAATTTTCTTTTAGGGCCCTTAACATATTGATGATGGTTATTTTAAACTCCCTAGCTGATAATTCCAAAAACTGTGTTATGCCTAAGTCTGGTTCTTATGCTTTCTTTGTCTCTTCAGGCTATGTTTTTTCAGCATGTATTTTAATTTTTTGTTGAAAGCTGGCCATGATGTATCAGGTAAAGAAACCGAGGTAATTAGGCTTTTAGCATGAGGTTTTATGTTAATCTGGCTAGGAGCTGTGCTATGTTTAATGTCTTCTGTAGCTATTGGTGCCAGAGGCTTCATTTTTCTCTAGTTTCCTTATTTTTTCCCTCTCCTGTGGTCTTTATGACTCCCTAAACACTTCTTAAATAGAATCTGTGTCTTGTAACTCTCTTGGTTATATGCCACTGTTATACTGGAGCCTTTTGTATGTGGTGGCTGTGTGTGGGGGAGGGGGAGGTGTTCTATAATCTTATGATTAAATCTCAGTTTTTCAGTGGGCCTGAATCCCTGGGCTGTGACCTTCAGAAACATTCCTTAGGTTTTTTCCTCCCCTTATGTGAGACAAGAAGACTAGAGGGGATTAGAGTTGGCTAGTTTCCCTTCTAGGTCAGATAAGGCTCTGGTAAAGTGATTTCCCTTAGAGTACAGGCTTTTGTTATGGAGAATGTTCTGGGCATATTTCAAATGGTTATTTTCCCCATAGTATATTTCAAAATAGTTACTTTTCCCCTGGTGTATTTAAAAATGGTTCCTTTCCTCCTCCCTCTGCTGGAAACAGGAGGGGATTTTCCTCCAATCTTCACTTTGAGAACCTGATAGGAATCCTTGAGGTAAAAACCATGAAAATGTGGGCACCCTTCTGCTCCCAAAAAACCTGGGACCCCAGGGGTTTTTAGATCTCAAGTAGTCCACACTCAGCCTCCATCAGTTCTTCAAAATTACCATTAAAGTGTTCCTACTAGTTACCGGCTCTAGTGGCTTCTGCTTCAGGTAAACTGATCTCAGCTTTCATTTTCCATATGCACCTGTCTCTCCGGATTTCAGGATGGTGCTTTGCCCTGTGATATCAATTCTCTGATGTTTCCAAGAAAAACTGTTGATTTTCAATTTGTTTAGCTTTTTTTCTTATTGTAAAGACAGGAGTGATAACTTCCAAGCTCTTTAAATATCAGAGCTTAAATCAGAAGTCCTCTCTTGATTTTTACTTGATTCATTTAATGAGCTCTGCCTCTTGCAGAGACATTATACTAGATCTGATAGCGGACACATGCGTAGCCAATCCAAGCCTCTATCCTTAGGGACCATCTGAGGTCATTTTCATGGCGTATGCTTTGTCTCTCAAACCGGGCCAAGGTTCCCTGCTCCTAGTCTGTGTGTTTATATTCTGGCTTCCTTAGGCACGCTTTTCTCAAACTAGTCCATAGATCCACATTCTCATGAGTTCAAGAGTTCTCTAAGAAAAAATTTAAATTTCATGTTTGCATTTTAATTATAACATAAAATTTAGGACAATTTAAGGATATTCTAGATAGGAGTTGGCAAATTATGACCCATGGACTAAATCTGGCCCACCACCTGTTTATTTGTAAAACAAGTTGTGTTGAAACACAGCTATGCTCACGTGTCTCTGTAACGTTTACGGTTGCTTTCATGCTGCAGTGATGGAATTGAAAATGGTGGAGAAAGAGTATGGCCCACAAAGTCTAAAATATTTACTACCTGGCACTTTACAGAAAAGTTTACTACCTTTGCTCTAGAAGATCTTCAGATGAGTATAATCACATGATTTCAGTGTCAGCGTTTATTTTTATGATCATGAGGTCAAAAAAAGATTTCAAATATAGAGTTCTTGGGAGTTTGAAAGTGGAAAAGTAGAGAATGAACTGAATAATCACATGGGAAATTTGAGAACAAATCATGCAACATGCAAAAGAACCTGCCCTGAAGCAGACAGAACAAGATTCATCTTGGGGTCCCACACAGTCTGGGTATACTGTCTGTGTATGTACTGACTTGCTGCAGCTCGGTAACAACAACTGTAGCGGTCATGGCAATAAAAAGTTTTTCTAGTTCTAATTTCTGTCCCAGAAATAATGAGGTTAGATACCCATTTCATGCTGCTTCCAATAATATCACAATGCGAATCTATTTTCAACTGAAGATAATCATCTTTACATAATTAGCAAGTGACACCTTATTAAAATCAGCATTGGAGAATTGCCTGCTGGCAGAGTTTTAGTTAAGTATGAGATCTGAATATTCTAAACCAGCAAACAAAGCTGTGCCTTAGTCATACCATTTTGTACATTATACTTATGTGGGCCTCAGGCAGAAGTTCCAGATTGCTCCTCTCGGGAGTCCCTCCACTTTATAGGCCCATGAATTCCTGAATGTTATGCTTGCTCCTGTCTTGGGCCATGAGGGACATCTGGATGGGCTCTACTAGCCCACCACCTCAACCTAGAGTCTGCCCTTAAGCCAGTCTCTGTTCTAGACTCTCCCTTTCATCCTGTTAAGATTCTTCTTGGTGTCCTTTCTTGCCTGAGAACCTCTGTTAAATCTTGTTGTATTACACAAAATCTACTAACATTGATCTTCTTGAGGGAAAAGGTGAAGGTCTCAGTCAATCTCTTCCTTAGGAGCATCTTGAGCCCCGTTAACATTTCCCATCTCCTTCTCCCAGAGTTCTGTACCAAGCAGTGGGTGTTGGGTACAGCAGTCTTTGTTAAGTCACAAAAATATCCTGTTACATTCTTCACCCAGGACAATAGACATTCCCAGGAGTCCACTGGGACTGATGGATGGACCCTGGGCAGGAACCTGGGTATTGGCTGAAGTCAGAGGTAGTGCAAATGTTCTCCTCACCCCTGTTATATATACAGAAACCAGGAGAAGCCAGTCATGCATGTCTGGTCGTTCTGTGGGATATAAGGATACCTAATGTACAATTTAGTTAGATGCAATTTGAAGCCATTTTTTAAAAGAGAATAAAGTGTTCTAAGGCAATGTTCTTTCTGGGATTTTTTTGGTTACAGCTTTATTGAGATATAATTCACATACCATACAATTCATACATTTAAAGTGTACAGTTCAATAGTTTTAGTATATTCAAAGAGTTGTGCAATCATCACCATGATCAATTTTAGAACATTTCATCAACTCAAAAAGAAATCCCATACCCACTAGCTATCACCCTCCAATCTTCCCATTCCCCTCAGCCCTAAGCTAATCTACTTTCGTCTCTACATATTTGCCTATTCTGGACAGTTCATAGAAACGGAAGCATATATCATGTGTTTTTTTGTGACTAGTCTCTTTCACTTAGCATATTGTTTTCAAGATTCATCCATGTTGTAGTATGTATCAGTACTTCATTCCTTTTTATGGCCAAATAAAATTCCCTTGCATGGATATACCATATTTTGTTTATCCATTCATCAGTTGATGGACATTGGGTTGTTTCTACCTTTTGGCTATTATGAATAATACTGCTATGAATATTTGTGTACAAGTTTTTGTATAGACATGTTTTCATTTCCCTTGGACATATACCTCAGAGCAGAATTTCTGGGTCAAATGGAAAGTTGATATTTAAATTTTTGAGGAACTGCTAGACTGTTTTCCAAAGTGGCTGCACCGTTTTATAGTCCCACCAGCAGTGTAAGAGGGTTCAGTTTTTTGCCACATCCTCATCAACACTTTTCATTGTGTGACTTTTTTATTATTAATTTATTTGTTTTTTTATTTTTCCAGTAGTTTTATTGAGATCATAATAGTTTATAACATTGTGTAATTTCAGGTGTACATTACTATTTATCAATTTCTGAATAGAATTCATCGTGCTCACCACCAGTAGTCTAATTTTTGTCTGTCACCGTACATATGTGCTCCTTTACTCCCTTCACCCACCCCGCAACTCCCAACCTCCTTCCCCTCTGGTAACCACTCATCTGTTCTCTTTATCCATGTATTTGTTATCTTCCACTTGTGTGAAATCATGCAGTATTTGTCTTTCTCTGTCTGGCTTATTTTGCTTCACATCATACCCTCAAAATCCATCCATGTTGTTGCAAATGGGCCGATTTTGTCTTTTTTTATGGTTGAGTAGTATTCCATTGTGTATATATATATACCACATCTTCTTGTTCTTCTGTTTTTTTTGTGAGGAAGATTAGGCCTGAGCTAACATCCATTGCCAATCCTCCTCTTTTTGTTGAGGAAGATTGACCCTGGGCTAACATCCATGCCCATCTTCTTCTACTTTATACGGGATGCTGCTATAGTGTGGCTTGACAAGTGGTGCATCAGTCTGCCCCTGGGATCTGAACCCCCGAACCCTGGGCCACCAAAGAGGAGCACGCAAACTTAACCGCTGCTCCACCAGGCTGGCTCCCACATCTTCTTTTTCCATTCATCCATAGATGGGCACTTGAGTTGCTTCCACGGCTTGGCTATTGTGGATAATGCTGCAATGAACATAGGGGTGCATAAATCTCTTTGGATCACTGATTTCAAGTTCTTTGGCTAAATACCCAGAAGTGGGATAGCTGGATTGTATGGTATTTCTATTTTTAATTTTTTGAGACATCTCCATACTGTTTTCCATAGTGGCTGCACAAGTTTGCATTCCCATCAGCAGTGCATGAGGGTTCCGTTTTCTTTACATCCTTTCCAACATTTGTTGTTTTTTGTAATTATAGACATTCTGACCAGTGTAAGGTGATATCTCATTGTAGTTTTGATTTCCATTTCCCTAATAATTAGTGATGTTGAACATCATTTCTTGTGTCTGTTGCCCATCTGTACATCTTCTTTGGAAAAATGTCTGTTCAGAGTAAAAAGCTTCTGCTAAGCAAAGGAAACCGTGAACAAAACAAAAAGACAACCCACCAACTGGGAGAAAATATTTGCAAATCATTTATCTGACAAGAGGTTGATCTCCAAAATATGTAAAGAACTCATACAACTCAACAATAAGAAAACAAACAACCTGATCAAAAAATGGGCAGAGGATATTATTTGACTTTTTGATTACAGCCCTCCTAATGAGTGCGAGTGATATATCACTGTGGGTTTTTCTAATGACTAATGATGTTGAGCATCTTTTCATGTGCTTATTGGCCACTTGTATATGATACCTCTTTGGAGAAATATCAATTCAATTTTTTTGCTCATTTTGAAACGGGTTATTTGTCTTTTTTATTGTTGAGTTGTAAGAAATCTTTATATATTCTGGATACAAGTCCTTTACAGATATATGATGTGCAAATATTTTCTCCCATTCTGTGGGCCATCTTTTCACTTTCTTGATGGTGTTCTTTGAAGCACAAAAGTTTTCAATTTTGTTGAAGACCAACTTATCCATTTTTTTCTTTCATTGCTGCTGCTGCTGCTGTTGGTGTCATATCTACGCACATGTTGCTGAATACATGAAGACTTACCTTTATGTTTTCTTCTAAGAGTTTTATAGACCTTTAATCCATTTTGAGTTAATTTTTGTATATGGTGTGAAGTAGGAGTCCAATTTCATTCTTTTGCATCCCAGCACAATTTGTTAAAAAGACTATTATTTCCCCACTGAATGGTCTTGGTACCCTTGTTGAAAATCAATTGACCATAGATACATGGGTTTAATTCTGGACTTCCAATTCCATTTTCATTGATCAATGTGTCTATCCTTCTGCTAGTAACACACTGTGCTGATTACGGTTGGTTGTGAGTTTTAAAATCAGTATGTGTGAGTTTGCCAAATTTGTTCTTCTCTTTGAAGATTGTTTTGGCTGTTCTAGGTCCCCTGAGTTTCCATATGAATTTTAATATTCAGCTTGTCAATTTGTACAAAGAAGCCAGCTGGGATTCCGCTAGAGATTGCATTCAATCTGTAGATCATTTGGGGGAATACTGCCATCTTAACAATATTAAGTCTTGGGGCCAGCCCCGTGGCCCAGTGGTGAAGTGCTCACGCTCTGCTGCTGGCAGCCTGAGTTCACATTCTGGGCACGCACCGATGCATCACTTGTTAGGCCGTGCTGTGGTGGCGTCCCACATAAAGTGGAGGAAGATCGGCACGGATGTTAGCTCAGGGCCAGTCTTCCTCAGCAAAAAAAAAAGAGACGGATTGGCATGGATGTTAGCTCAGGGCTGATCTTCCTCACACACACACACAAAAATAAAATAAAATAAAAAACAATATTAAGTCTTCCAGTCCATAAACACGGATGTTTTCTCGTTGATTTAGATCCTCTTTAAATTCTTTCAACAGTGTTTTGTAGTTTTCAGAATTTAAGTTCCCCTGCCGAGCAGGCAACATGCACAGTTGTAATTCCTCAACCACATGGCCCTTCCCCCCACATAGCCTAGAGAACAAAGACCATAACTTAATCCCAATTTTCTTCTCTACCTTGCACAGAGGAGGGGCTCAAAATGGATTTGTTGAATTAATAAACTAAGGAGCAAATGTATTCCTCACTTTGCTTCCTGTGTCCTCAAAATAAGAGCAGTAGCAGAATCCTTTTCAGTTCATCAACAATCTTATTGTACGAAGCAGATGCTGGCTCATAATAGATGTGCTGCCAATACAATGTGCTGCTTCTGGAGTCCTTCATTTTGACAGAAAAATGAGTCCTCATTTACGTCCACGGTCTTTCCCTGGAAGGAGCCAACTCTACAAGAGTCCACTCCTAGACAGGGAGGGGAGGTTGCCCCGGAACCCCAGGCTTTTACAGTCCCACATGATTCTTCACCAATGGTCCTGCCTTCTGAGCAGGGCTGGGAGAGCATAGAGAAGGTCCCGGGAGGCCGTGGCCTGGAGACCCGCAGATGTATAATCAGCTCAGACCGCGAAGCCTCTCAGGAAATGTGTGTGGAGTTTGCAAGGTCAGCCAGAGGCACAAATAGAGCTATTGTCTTCAGTCTCCCGCCAAACCTCGTTCCTCCAGCCGGTCCACGCCCATCTCTGGTTCCCCAGGCACCCGCCCCTGACGCCAGACCTCAGCCCCCTAGGCCATTCTCACCCTACCTGAACTCTCCTTCCTGAGAAAGGCCCGCAGAGAGGATTTGCCCTGTCTCCTTCTAAACATTCAAAACCAAGTCAACTAATGGAACAGACTTTAATCAATTATTAAGTGTTTTTATAATAACCGAGAACTTGGTTCCTGGTTCCTCATCGCTGCACATGCAGCAGCTGAGGTGAGCCCTGTGGATTATTGGGAACTAGATCTTAAGAAGACAGGGTGAAGCTCTGCCGATGGTGCAGGAGGCACCTAGTCTGGGCGCCAACCCCAGTCTGGTGCCGCCTGTGAGACTGCAGGCAAGTTAAGGTGAATTAATAAAGTTAATTAGCCTCCTGAGCTGACGTGGTCGAAACCTTGTTTATGACTTGTTTTACAATTTCTAATTCTTTCAGTCTCACATTACTCAATCGCCTCTGGCTAGGAGCGAAGGAATTTACCTCAGGAGGTAATCAATGACTTTACTCTCCTGCCTACATATCCTTGAGGCAAATTTTACCTTGGAATGCAAGGACACATCTCATTCATCTGCCCCCATGCCCTAATCTTTGAGGCTAACCGGACCCCCTAAAACTTTCTCCTGTGACTTTTCTATAAAATACTAAAAATAGCTAAACCGGTATACAACGGCCCCGCACAGGCACTTCCAGACAGCAACTCTTCCCTGCCCATGGGTCCCGTCCCCAGGCTGAACACAAAATAAAGGTGCACGAACGAATGAGTGGCTCGCGTCTGAAAATTCTTTTTTGACCCGCGACTCAGCAGCCCCACATCAGAGCCACCGGTTCCTCATCAACAGGGAAATACCTACCTCGCCCAGCCTGCCATTAGGATCATATGAACTAACATCTGGACACTACTAGCACATGGTCAACACTCGGTAATTATTGGTTTCCTTTCCTTTCATGGGCGTGTTGAGGATGGCACAGAGACGGTAACTCAGTTTCAGGCACAGGCAGAAGTAAGGACGATATTTACCGAGTTCCCAGCAAGTGGAGGAGCCCACGGTCTGGCAGAGGATGCAGACAAGCATGGCGGTTAGGGCCAGGGTGACAGGGACCGTAATAAGAGGTCAGGCGCTGATGAGCTCACGGGAGAGGCACCTACCCTTGGGGCTACAGGGAAGGAAGGTTCCTGGAGGCAGTTCTCTATAAGCCTAGGTCAGAGGATTAATAGGAATTACCTGGGAAAAGTGTATGGGACAGTATACTAGACAGAGGAGACAGTGTCAAGACCTGGAAGCAAGAAATCCTTATGCATTAATGGACAGTTGGTAATAAAAATAACAATAATAGCAACATTGGTTGTGGACCTATTATGTCCTAAGCACTCTGTGAAATGCTGTATATACTGGTTTCATTAATTCTCATAACTCTTTGAACTACATATTATTAGTTTTACAGCTAAGGAAGCAGACTCAGAGTGATAAAGGAGTCTGTGTAAGATCGCAGAGCTGGTGGGTGGGGGGAGAGGCTTTGATCAAGACTCATTGGGTACCAGAGCCAGCGCTCACTCCTAACCACTGCACAGAGCTGCCCTTAGTAATTGGATGTGGCTGAGAAAGAGCCTTCTGTGGATGTTGGGCGGCCGTTGCTCTAGGCAAGCCTGTTAAATCAACGTTTAGATGAACAGAACAGATCCATCTGGCCACTCTAGCTCTGCCCTTCACCCCACTTGGCCACTTTGCAGATGCCCCTTAGGTCAGTGCAAATCACTCCCATGATTGACTAAACAACAATTCTCAAGGACACTTCCCATTAAAGGTGTGTTGGGCAGGGGTGGGGGGGGTGGGGGCGGGGGGGGGGGGTGGTGTTGGCTGAGCACAGCACAGCCCCAGGGAGCTCCAGGCACACAGATAACAGTGTGAATGGCACCCTCCAGGGCTCTGCAGAGTGGCAGCCTTGTGCAATTCAGATGATCTGATATGCTAGGATTTATTGAGAAAGTGAATTATTGGCTTGGAGCTCATCTGTTTTTCAGAGAGGTTTGTAGAAATATCTTTCTTGCAACAGAGTTTGGCCCAGTTCAAGGCATAGTAACGGAGTTAGGTGAATATGGGATGTGGGAATGCTGGTAGAGCTGATAGTTGTCATAATTTAAGTAAAAATATTTTCAAGTCTTCAAATAAGAAGTACACTTGACAGACATAGAAAACAATTGATGCTTGCAGAGTTCAGTCTATCCTGACATCTTTCACTGTTAAATTTCCTGCCATTATCTGAAAAAAATAAGGACCCCTTATGAGCTCATGAAAAGATGCTCAAAATTCCTAGCCGCCAGGAAAATGCAAATCAAAATCACAATGAGATACTACTTTGTACCCACTAGAGTGGCTATAATCAAAAAGACAAATAATAACAAGGGTTGGCAAGGATGTGGAAAGATCAGAACCCTCATACACTGCTGGTGAGAATGTGAAATAGTGCAACCATTTTGGAAAACAGTCTAGCAATTCCTCAAAAGGTTAAACATAGAGTTACTATGGAACCCAGCAGTTCTACTCCTAGGTATATATCTAGGAGAAATAAAAATACATGTCCGCAAAAAACAAAAACAAACTTACATATGTTTTTAATGTTCAATAATGTTCATAGCAACATTAATCATAATAGTCAAAATATGGAAACAATCCAAATATTCTTCAGCTGATGAATGGATAAATGAAATGTGGTATATCTACGCAATGGAATATTGTTCTGCAATAAAAAGAAATGAAGTAGTGATGAACCTTGCAAACATATTAAATGGAAAAAGCTAGTCGCAAAAGATCATGTATTATATGATTCCATTTATATGAAATGTCCAGAATAGGCAAATCTATGCAGACAGAAAGTAGATTGGTGGTTGCCTAAGGCTGCATTCAGGGTGGGGAGAAAGGAGCGACTGCTAATGAGTATGGGCTCTTTTTTAGGGGTGATGAAAATGTTCTAATATTGACTGTGGTGATGGTTGTAAACTTTGTGAATATACTAAAACCACTGACTTGTACACTTTCAACAGGTGAATTATATGGTATGTGAATTATATCGCAATAAAGTTATTTTAACAAACAACCATTATGAGCAGTAACCCCCACACCTCAGTGGTGGGGTGCCATGGGTTTATCAGCACATTTTCCTTTCTATTCCGCATTGATTACAGCCCCATTGGGCAGGTAGAAGAAGGGAGTCATGTTTACTAGATGAGAAAGCCAGACACAGTGAGACCATGGAGCTCCCCCAAGCTCACAGAGCTTTGCAGAAGGTCCATTAGACACCCAAGTCTTCTGGCAACCAGTTTCAGATACATTTGACAGACCTGTGATTTTCAAGCTATGTTCTACAGAGCCTCTTCTGGGGACACCTGTGGGTGGGGGCAGTGGGGTTGGGGTGGACCTGAGATGTAGAGTTGCTAATCAGGCCAGCTCCTGTCTCCTACTTGGTTTGAATCAAAGCACTTCTGGGTTTAAATCAACATATTGGGCACTCACATAGCCTTTCTCTTCAAAAAAGGATTTCTTTGCCAAAATCCACTGCACTCAGACCCATGGCTCTCAGATTGCAAAGACAGTGAACAGAACACTTCCCTCCACCTCAGTACTCAAAGTGCTGATGTCTTTTTAGAAAAAATGTCTACCTTTCAAACAAAAAGTGATAGCTCAGGCTGCCGAGAAGATCTTGTTGCTTTGGTGTTGATTCTTTGCTGAGGAATGCACCCATAAGTTATCCGTTTACAACACCAATTGCCAGTGAACAAGTGAGAAATATTGCCCTTGGCCAAAATATGTTCTGTTGCTAGAAAACAATACAGCTAAAGTGTTTATGAAATTATCAGAAAACACTGTCACTTAATACTAATATTGTACAAGATGTCCTTGTCCCAGAGATGCTCCCTTTCTCAACCAAGACTGTCTTTAGAAGCAAAAGTTGTTTCCCAACAAAATCTAGGTTTGTTCTTAATTTGTCTTAACAAAGAATGACATACGTTTACCAGACAAAGGGGTTCCATTTTTCTTTTGCTGCCTTTAATCTACATGGACAGAAAGCTGTAAATATCATAAGTGGTTGTAGCCAGCTGGCCTTGGAGAGGCCGGGTTTGTTAAGGACCATGGTTGGCTGGTTTCTTGTCTTCCAAGAGCCAAGATCCTGTTTGCCCATCATCACTATGAGGCCTGGTGAACAAAAGCCGGGGGCCCAGGGGCCTGTGTTGAAGGATGATGTGACCTTCGACCTCCACTGCGAGGTCTGGAGGGAAAGAAACAAAGTCAGGCTCCAGTAACGTTTAATGACAGATCTTGTTAGGGTTAAAAAAACAGCTCTGGCGTCCAGCTGGGACTTTATCTGGGGAGCTGCTCAGAGGGCCTTCAGTGACAGCCACTGGGCTCCACGCGCAGCTGTACCAGATGCCCGCTAAGCTGTCTTTCTGAGCGTGGTCCTGCTGAGGACCCCTACCCCGCGTCAGTCTGAGTCAGTCGGAAGAGTCATTCATTTTTTTCCCTATTGCCACCACCGTGTCTCACCCCTCTTGATGTTATGGTGAGGTTCTGACAGCGGCAAGCCTTTGATCCTGGTTTTTCTTTTATAAAAATAATCATCAAGAAAGCAACACGAGATTAGTGACCTTATAAAAGAGACCCCAGAGTGTTTTCTAGCCCCTTCCACTATGTGAAGTTGCAGCAAGGAGACGGCTCTTTATAACCCAGGATGTGGGCTTTCCCCAGGACCCAACCATGCCGGCACCGTGATCTTGGACTTCCAGTCTCCAGAACTATGAGGCATAAATTTCTGTTGTTTATAAGCCACCCAGTCTACGGTAGTTTTTGTTACAGCAGCATGAGCTGACTAGCACTTAGCTGGGTGTGTGACTGGTGTTTAACTTACAGGTTGAACGGAGTGAGAGGAAGATCTAGGATGTAGCTCTACACTGAAATAGTCAAACGAACTTCAGATTGAGCAAATCATGCCATAAACAGAAGGGCTGCATTACCTTCACTCTGAATAACCCCTAGCTGGCATCACATATGTCTGTCACATCTAAATAGATACCAATGAACCATTTTATTCACGCAAAAAAAAAAAGTGACAAGGCATGCTCTTGGCATCACTAGATTTAAAATTTAGTGATGTTTTTAAAATCAGTTCTCACTAAGCTTTGCAGTAATTTGGCGTTTTACTGAGGTGCAGATTTGAGTGGCCCAGGACCTGGCATCTGCTACCCCCGAAGCAGCACCATGGCTCTTGAATTGTCCTCGGGTGCAGGGACTCTGGGGAAACAAGGATGGCACTGTGGAATGAAGATAGATGGAGGGGTAAAATTCCAGTAAAAGTTGAAAATGTGGTACATCAACTGAGGTTGTGTCTGGGGAACCTGTGATTCTAGAAGTGTGATGTGGGAGAAAGCCTGTATGAACATGTCCATTTTCTGGTATTTGGGGATTCCTGAAGATTTGGACATATTATTCTCGAATATCAAGAGTCTGTTATAAAAAAGAGTGTGACACTTTTTATTTTGATACAATTATAGATTCATGTGCACTTATAAGATATAAGACTAAGAGATCCCTTGTGCCCTTTACCCAGTTTCTCCCAAAGGCGACATCTTGAAAACTATAATGCAACCCTATAACCAGGATATTGACATTGATACAGTTGAGATACAGAACATTTTCATCACAAGGATCCCTCATGTTGCCCTTTTATAGCCACACCCACTTCCTTCTCACCCTCACCCCCTCCTTAATTGCTGGCAACCACTAATTTGTTCTCTATTTCTATAATTTTGTCATTTCAAGAATGGTATATAAATGGAATTGTACAGTATGTAACCTTTTGGGATTGGTTTTTTCCACTCAGCGTAATTCTCTGGAGGTCCATCCGGGTTGCTGTGTGTATCACTAGTTCATTCTTTTTTATTGCTGAGTAGTATTCCATCATATGGATGTACCACAGTTTTTTTTTTTTTTTTTTAAGCAGTCATCCATTGAAGGACATCTGAGTTGTTTCCAGTTTTTGGCTATCATGAATGAAGCTGTTATACACATTTGTATACAGGTTTTTGTTTGAACATAAGTCTTCATTTCTCTGGGATAAATGCCCAAGAGTGCAATTCCTGAGTTTTATGATAGTTTAGTTTTCTAAGAAAACTAAATGGTCAGTTTTATAAGAAAACTAAATGTTTACTTTTTAAGAAACTGTCAAATTGTTTTCCAAAGTGGCTGTACCATTTTACATTCCCAACAGCAGTGTCTGAGGATCCAGTGTCTCCACATACTCGCCAGCATTTGGCATCATTGTTATTTTTTATTTTAGCCATTCTGATAGGTGTGTAGTGACATCTCATATGTAGTTTACTTTCAACTTGCCTATATAATGTTTGAAGTGAGTTTCTTGCAGACAGAATATAGTTGGGTCCTGTTTTTTAATCTACTCTGCCAATCTCTGTCTCTTGATTGGTGTATTTAAACCATTTACATTTCATGTAATTATTGATATATTAGAGCTTAAGTCTGCCATTTTATTTTTTGTTCTCTGTTTGTTCTCTCTGTTTTCCATTTCTTTGTTTCTATTTTCCTGCCTTATTGTGAGTTACTTGAACATTTAAAAAAATTCCATATCGATTTACCTATAGTGTTTTTAAGTGTATCTCTTTGTATAACTTTTTAAGAAGTGGTTGTTTTAGGAATTACATTATATATACATAACTCATCACAGTTTACAGATGTTATCTTACCAGTTTGAGTGAAGTATTGAAACTTTACCTCCATTTATATTCCTTTATCTGTTTATAATATAATTGCCAAATATTTTCTCTATGTTCATTTAGAACCTTATTAGATCCTGTTATAATTTTTCTTCAAATACCAAACATAATTTAGAATACTCAAAAGGAGAAGGAAAGCCTACTGTAGTTAATCACATTTTTGCTCACTGAGTTCTTTCTGTCTTCCTGATGTTCCAAGTTTCCTTCTTTTTCATTTTCCCTTCTGGAGACTTCCTTTATCCATTCATTAGGGTAGATCTTCTGGCAAAAAATTCTCTTAATTTTCCTCCATCTGAGAATATCTTAATTTTCCCTTCATTCCTGAAAGACATTTTCACTGGGTATAGGATTCCGAGTTGACTTGTCTTTTCTTTCAGCACCTGAAAAATATTGTGATACTTCCTTCTGGCCAAGGTTTCTGAAGAGAAATGTGCTGTCATTCTAATTGTTTTCCCCATATAAAGTGCCATTTTTCTCTGGCTGCTTTCAAGACTTTTTTGGTCTTTATTTCTCAGAAGTAGGTTTATGTCTTTTGTTAAATGATATGCATTTCACCCTGTGGGCTGCCAATCAATGGCACCATTGGAAAAGAAATTTCAGATAAAACTGTCCAGTTGGCCTTCTGTGGACAGTTGTCTAGGACTTCTCCTCCTCTCTCCTTCCAGCAATGGGTTTTATTGGAGAGGCTTCTTAATCTGAGAAACAGGAATACTCCCCAGGCATTATTTCTGTAAGATAGTTAGGACTGCTTTCCAACTTCTCAAAAAACTGAGAAAACCAATGTTTCTTTCTGGGCTGCATGCCTGGAAGTCTCTTCCTAATGGGGACACTGGCCAACCTGTAGCCTCCACCCCCACGTCTAGAGTACAAATGAATACTTGGGAACTAGAGAGGTTGACCATATTCTTGGTGTCATGCTAGAAAGCTAGAGGATCCTCTTGTGGCCTTTTGGACACTGATTGCTCATCATTGGTTCACTCTTTTTGTTTCATATGGTCCACCATACTTTGTAGCCTGGCTTCTGCCCCCTCCCCTGATTAATCTGTTAAAATGGCCCCATTTCAAGTTTTAACTACTGAATCTAGCATCTTTTTCTCACACTTCTCATCCTCTTGGAGCTCTCTATATCACTGGATGCTAGCCACTGTTCAGATGAATTAACATAATGAAGTGGGTCCATTTGCAGATGAGGAAATGGAGGATCTGAACCCAGAAACTCTTCTCTAAAGCTTATACTCTTAACCACTGTGCTGCCTTTGCCATTGCTGATTGCCCCTCTTCTCTCTTTGAAGCATTCTTCTGCCTTGGCTTATGTGCATGCATTTTTTGACACTTTCCTATCTCTTTGTTTTGTTCTCTATTTTCCTTCCAACACCTGTGGGTAAACATTCCCCAAGATTCTTCCTTTAGCTTTCTCCCTCCTTAATGATAAAGTCATTATCTATGACTATGATAATGAACAACACACATATATTTATCTCATGTAACATCCTATCACCTACTAACATAGATCCACATTTCCTGCTTGTTGACCATCTGCATTTCCACAAGAATCATCATTTCTAATTCTGACTGCATCATCTAACCCCAAAACTTGTTTTTTCAGGGATACATTTTTTATTAATGTATAACAGAAATGCAGAAAAATGCACAAAATAATAAGCATACAGTTCAAGGAATTTTCACAATGAGAACATACTCTTGTAACCAGCACCAAGATCGAGATACAGAACATTACCAGCACTGCAGATATACCCCTTCTCCTCTCTTCTAGTCATTACCCACCTCACTCCAAGAATAACCACTATCCTGATTTTTAGCACAATGTATTAGTTTTTCCTGTTTTTGGAATTCACATAAACGGAATCATATTTTTATGTTTTTTCATCCAACATTGTGTTTATAATATCATTCCAAGTTGTTGCATATAGAGACAGTTTATTCATTCTCATTACTGCATAATATTCCATTATGTGAATGTACCACAATTGTTAAAATTCATTCTGCTATTGACAGACATTTGGGTGGTTTCCAGCCTCAGTCTGTTATAAATAATGCTGCTTTGAACATTCTTTTAAGTTTTTTGGTGTACATATGCATTTCTCTTGGGTTCATGCCTAGAATGGAATTGCTAGGTCTCACGATACGCACATGTTCAGTTTCAGTAGATATTGCCGAACAGTTTTCCCAAGTAACTATACCAATTTACATTTTTACCAGCAATGTATGAAAATTCAAATTTGTCCATATTTTTGCAAGTACTTGATACAGCCAGTTTTTAAAAATATTATTTTAATTTCACTTTTCCTGTGAGTGTGCAATGTTATCTCATTATGGTTTTAATTTTCATTTCCCTGATGACTAAGGAAGTTGAGCAACTTTTCATATGTTTATTGCCCATTTGCATATTATCCTGTGAAGTGCCTGATCGAGTCTTTTTTTGTCCATTTTTTTTTATTGGTTTGTCTGTTTTTTTCATATTGATTTATACCAGTTTTTTAATATATTCTGGAAATGTATCCTTTGTTAGATATTTTCTGCCACTCTGTGGTTTGCTTTTCATTCTCTTAACAGTGTTTTTTTTGATGAAGAGAAGTGTTAATTTTAATGTAATCCAAATATTCAAGTTTTTCCTTTATTGTTAGTACTCCTTTTATCCTGCTCAAATGTTCTTCTATTCTTGACTTCTGTCTTCTAATAACATTCTTCCCATCTTTCCAGTCAAACAGGTTTGCCACTTCAAACAGAAAGAAGTCAAGTCCCTTTGACTTCTTTATCTTCTCTAGTCCACTTTAATCAGTCACTATGTTCAATTTGATGCTATCTTAAAACTAATTCTCACTCATCTTTCATTCTTACAGCCACCATCTCTGTTCAGGCTCCACTTAGCTCATCACAAAAGCTTCTAAGTAGCTCTTCCCACCTTTCGTCTCTCCTTTGGCCATATCCCTGCAATAGTAATCGTGCCAAAACACAACACGTTCTCACTCCTTAGCTCAAAAACCTCCAAGGGTACCCCAACGTATTCAGAATGAAGCCCAAACTCCTTGCCTACTATTCAAGGCCTTCCAGGATCTGCCCTCATTGCTCACATATGCTTTCACACAACCTGTGTTCCACTAATACTGTACTATTTGCTCTTATTCCCAATGCTTCTGCTTTCTTTCTTCATGCTATTATGTCTAGAATTTCTTTATCCTCCAACAGCTTTCCTGGTGAGATGCCACCATCCTTCCAGGCCCAGCTTAAGCACTATTGTCTCTGTGAGATTTTCTATGATCCTCTCTCATAGCACCATATTTACCTGTTTTTAGTGCTATCTTGTGTTTCAGTTATCTGCATATATGTTTTGTTTCCAATTCTAGGTTGTAAGATTCTGGAGGATAGGGACTCTGTCTTATTCGTCTTTGTATCTCTCCACAGGGCCCTATGCTGGGCCTTTCACATAATTGGGTCTCATCGTATATTTATTTATTATTAATAAGAAATTAGTAAGAAAGTAATGATAATAACTACAATTCCTTGAGTACTGTGGTTACTGCTAAACATGCATTATCTCATATATTATGGAGTTGTGAGGATTAAATGAGATATTGCAAGTGTAGACCTTGACACATAGTAAACACTCAGTAAGGGGTAGCAATTATTGTTATTATTATTCCTATTTAACAAGTTAGAAAACTAAAGCAGGTGGAGATCAAGCCACTTGTTCAATGTTGCATAGCCAGACGGAGTTGGGACTTGAGCCCAGGTGTCTGCCTGTTTTTGCCTGGTTTCTTTAGTTTAGCACAATGATTTTGAGATTCAGCCGTGTTGTTGGGTATATCGATAGTTTGTCTCTTTAATTGATGAATAGTATTCCATTGTATGGATATATCTCAATTTATGAATCCATTCACTTTTAGATGGACATTTGGATTGTTTCCAATTTTTGACTATTACAAGTAAAGCTGCTAAGAACATTTATGTACAATCTTTGTGTGGAACATACGTTTTTATTTCTTTTGGTTAAATACCTGGGAGTGAATGGCTTGGTTGCATGGTAGGTGTATATTTAATTTTTAAGAATCTGCCAAATTGTTTTGCCAGTGGTTGTACTGTTTTATAGCATTATCATCAGTGTATAAAAGTTCCAGTTTCTCCACATAATTGCAAATACTAAGTATGTTCAGTCTTTAATCTTAGCCAATCTAATGGGTATGTAGTGGTATCTCATTGTGGTTTTAATTTGCATTGTTATGCAGATGTTACAATGATGACTAGTGATGTTGAATATCCTTTCATGTATTTACTGGCCATTCATGTTTCTTCTTGGGTGAGCAGTCTGTTCATATCATTTTGAATCCTAAGAGTTCTCTATATATTTTGGATGCAAGTGCTGTATTCGATAAACATGATATGAATATTTTCTACAAGTATTTCATCTTTCTTATTGGTGCCTTTCAAAGAGCATAAGCTTTAAATTTTGATAAAGTTTATTTATTAATACTTTTTCTGTTATGAATAGTGCTTTTGGTGTCATATTTAAGAAATCTTCACTTGCCCTAAGGTATCAGATATTTTTCCTGTGTTTTTTTCTAGACTTTTCATAGTTTCAAGTTTCGCATTGAGCTATAGGCTACATTTTGAGTTGATATTTGTGTATGATAGTCAGTAAGGACTGATGTTTATTTTTTTTAACATGGATACTTGGTTGATTGAACATTTATTGAAAAGACTTTCCTTTCCCAATTGAATTGCCGTGGCATCTTTGTCAAAAATCAATTGGTCTATTTCTCGACATATTTTATTCCATTGATCTATATGTCTACCCCTAAACAATACTAAAAAGTCTGAATTACTATAGCTTAGATAGTAAGTGTTGAGATCAAATAGAGTAAGTCCTCCAACTATGTTCTTTGTTAAAATTGCTTTGGCTATTCTAGATTCTTTGAATTTCCATGTAAATCTTAGAATCAGCTTGTCAATTTCTACAAAAATTCGTGTAGGAATTTTGGTTGGGACTGTGTTGAATCTTGGGGAGAATTTGGGCAGCATTGACATTTTAATAATTTACCATTTTCTAATCTATGAACATGCTATATCTCTCCATTTATTTAGGTCAGAGAAGTTGGGGTAGGAGATAAAGTATTTTGACATTAACGTTAAACCATTGTGAATAGCTCTTACGAAGATGTATAGTAGACAGTAGACCCTTGGCATGTGTGGATTTAATGTTTGAGACTTTGATTCTTCACATGTGATTCTGAAGACACACAACATACAGTAATTTGCCAGGAATGTGAGTCTTGAGTCCTATGAAGTTGTGGGAGAGCCCAGCTGACTATCTAGAATTTGCCTCTTAAATCTGCCTTAGAGTTTTCTACTCATTAGTGTGCATTTAGTAACTCTTGTGAAGTAATGAAAATTCTATTTTTTGATGAAAAATGGCCTAGAAAAGAAAACGAACTTCTAATGTTGATGGATGTGAAATGAAAGGAAAAAAGTCTAAGAAAATTGTGGTCCTTAATTAGAAAATAGGAATTCAATATAAATTAAAGTATGGGATGTCTAATTTTGTGATAATACCATACTAGGTGAACAAGTCTACCATATATTACATAGAGAAACAAGAAAAATTGATTCACTAAACTGGTTCATTGGTTGCTTAAATAAGAATTTATTTCTTTTATGAAATAAAATATTGATAAATTTTATAAATCAGTTTAGTTCTAATGCATACAGAACATATATAAATCTTGGCCACATCCATATTCACAGGGACTCACTTTTCTTAAATAGGTTTATCAAGTCCATTTCCCTGAAGAGGTGGATCTCTCCCTAAAATGTATTTTAGAATTAGCTGGTTTAGATTTTCTCTACCTTGTGAATCTTGAATTCTCTGCACCTGGCACATTGGTGAATGATTTTAGACCGCTCCATGGATATGCACTGATTAAGGGAGACTGCAATTTTCTAGATACTTTAGGTCAAAAATCCTGCTCTTGAGGTCAAAAGAGACTAAGGTGTTTCAAAAAACTTTGTTTTTTAATCTACCAGATCAACTTCTCTTCAATAATCTCTTAATTTATCTCTTCACTTTGGCCTTACAAGTGCAAAATATAAGCATATATTAGTTACAACAGGAAAAAAAATTTAGTTGAATGGAATATATTTTCTTCAGAAATTTTACTATGGAGTTCTTTGTTTTTCTCTCCTTTTTAGAATTCTGGTTGACTAGATCAACAACTATATTCTTCATGTTTCTTAATCAGGCTGGTATATTTTAATATTTTAAAAAGTGGTGCAGTATCCAGCCTCCAAGATGGCTCCCAAAGATTCTTGCCTCCTAGTAGTCACACCCATAGGTAATCCCCCTCCCACATCAAATAAGGCCGACCTGTTTAACCATTAGGATATTGTGGGTGTGATGGTGTATGACTTCTGAGTTTAAGTCATAAAAGAAGTTGTGGCTTCTATCTTTTTTTCTCTTAGATTATTGCTCTGGGGGAAGCTAGCTGCCACATTGTAAAGACACTCAAGCAGTTCTACAGAGAGGCTGACATGACAAAGAACCGAGTCCTCTTGAATACAATTAGCACTAATGTACCAGGCATGTGAGTGACCCACCTTCGAAGCAAATTCTCCAGCCCCAGACAAGCCTTCACATGATATTACAGCTCGGGTCAACATCTTGACTGCAACCTTATGAGGTTGCCCACAGAGACTAGGTGAGATAATACAAGTTCATTGTTGTTTAAGCCATTATGTTTTGTGATAATTTGTTATAAAGCAATTGATAACTAGTACAACTAGTTAGAAAAGCTTAAAAATTTTTTCTAAATCTCAGTATAAAAACTCTTGTATAACCTATTTAATACAGTGATAGCTCTTTTTTATGAGGAGCTCTGACTATTTTTGCAAGATATGAATGATTCTTATAATTTTAAGTGAGGTGGCAAATGGGCAGGTGTTACTTCCGGTTTTGCTGGAGGAGTTAAGACAAGCAGTATGAGGTACATTCTTAGCCTCATCTCTAGTATGAGATAGGAGTGTGGCGTCCATAAAGGTGATCTTTTCAGACTCCCAGGCACTAAATGAAGGTCAAGGGAACTCCATCGCTCCTTCTGTGAATGTCTGTGTCTCAGAAAATGTCAGACAAAGCAAACAAAAATCTGGTTTCATTTCTCCACTGTTTCATGGATGTATTTTGATGTGGCAAAAATCCTTCCTTTGTGCCACATATCAGCATTGAACGATTGAGGTGTAGACTCTTGGGAGACTTTCATTTAATTACACATGAACCTCCATAGAATTTCACCCACAGAACAGTAGGGTTGTTTTGTCAAGTGTTCAAGACCTAAATTCGCCGTTGGCTCAACCCCAGCGCAGTCATGCAATTAGTCACGCAAGTAGTCACAAACCCCTTTTGCCATAATGGAATCATAGCTGATGGCCCCACCAGTGCTCTTTTCCCAAAACATGTCTCTGAAAACTAAACTCAAACATGCATGTCAGTTTGGACTTATTTTTCCTGTTTGTTTTGCCCAAAGAATGGACCATCTCAGACAAGATGGAGACACCTTCACGGCCTGTTAGTCACATCTCGCCAAAGCTTCTCAGTGGGCTGTCAGACAAGAAAGGAGCCTCATGTAGCCACCTTAATCAGCATCCCCCATCTGTGAGGTCATCGGGATGTTTCAAACAATTTTCAGCTCTCATTAGTTGAGTGCGTTCCACAGGCAAGTCCTTATCTTTTGTAACTTTTGCTGCCACATCCTGAGAAAGCCTCTCTGCAGAATGACACTTTCTCCATGGGTCAACCCGCAGTAATGAGCCACCAGTTGATGTGCCCTTTGCACTCACTAGCAGTATATGTTGATATTAACCTTTCGTGTTGAGAGATGTCGCTTTTACCCTTGGCTTCTGCCTTGTAAGTCTCATTATTTCTAATAGGCTGTGGCAATTAGGGTCTTGGGGCTGTTGATCGCAGCCATTTGGAGCGGGGAAGGGGCACTCAGGGAGAACAGTCGCTTTTTCTTTGCATGAACAATGTGATGCAGGCTCAGCCCAAATCTGCAAACAGCAAGGCAGTGGTGGCTCTCCGGCCACAGATGGGAAACTCCTCATTGAGTCCTTTCACATGTCTGTTCCTCACACTAGCTACTGGCTATTTTCAAACCCCTTTTGTGCAGAATGACATGCTTGGCAGATATTTCAGTGCATTGGATTTGGCCTAATAAGGAATTCATTAAACAGAATTATTTGGGAGAGAAGTGGGTGCATTCAAAGAGACCCTTTTTTTCTTTCAAAGATAGTTGGCTGCAAAAGGAAAAGGATGATACCGACAACCAGCCATCTCAGGTGGCTCACGGGCCCTCTGAGGAGGCAGCCTTGAGCCCAATGGACCCAGGAAGGCCCCTCAGACTTGTGATTGGGAAATCTTGACTCCTGATGGAACTCTGGTTGTTGAAACCTGGTGGGCCTTCCATGGCTGTAGGTAAGTTAAGAAGCTGTTCCTTCAAGGGTAGAACAATACCTTGGTAGAATTCTAACAGGCTGGGGGTATAAGGAGACGAAGTGGAAAAAGTCCACACTAAAGTAAGTACAGAAGGAAATCACAAATAACTAAACACATAATATAGGGTCAGCATTCACATTCTCTCCAGTCTTGAACCTGAAGCACTTTTTATATTAGAAGGAAAAAAAAAGAAAATTAAGCCTGCTTTTTGCTTCAGATGAGATGAAATTGAAACTTAAGGGACAACAATTCAGAAGAAAGACTAGCTTTTTTGTAAGCAATGAGGCTTGAATGTTCTACATCGGGACAAGATTTTTCCAAACAAATGCAAGAAAAAGTCCCTATATTAATCTGAATGCTTATGAAAATAACACTTGGGAAAGCCCCTCCAGTGAAGATCTCATAAATTAAGGCACGCAGTGTCAGAGACTCAAGTGTCCTGCTACTGAATAATCACTCCTCGACGTAGCGGTATGGTCCATTTCTGAGAGCCCCTTGCTGATTTATTCTTTGCTCTGCAAAACGACACATTTAAAATGTAAGTTCATTTCAGTTGGGTTGGCCCACAGTATAAATACATGGCAACTGTGAGGTGGAGAGTTCACAATGTATAACCAATAATCATGGAAAGCAATTCTTCCTTGAATAAGTAAGAAATCTTCAGAAGAAAGCCATAAGAAGCCCTCCCTCCCTCCCCCCCTTCCTTCCTTCCAACATTTAACCAACTGGTACCATGAATAGGCATTGATCTGGGAGCTGTTGACAATCCACTAGTAAAGGAAGCACAATCTTATTCCCAGAGGACTTCAAAGGGGAAAGATGTACAGAGGGCGCCAACCTAAGGCAACACAAAAAGAATGATACAAAGAAGCGACAATAAGAGTCCAGAAGAGAGGTAAGACAATTAATTACTGCCAGGCACACTTTACTATCACACTCCTTACCAGGGCTGGAATGTAGGCTCCAACAGGATGAGCAGCTAGAGCAGTGTCTGGCACCGAGAGGCACTCAATACTTGTTAATGAAGAAGCATTGACATCTTGGTAATGAAATCTGTGACCTCTCATTTGCATTCATAATGTGCTTTTTTTTTTTTTTTTTGGTGAGGAAGATCAGCCCTGAGCTAACATCCATGCTAATCCTCTTCTTTTTGCTGAGGAAGACTGGCCCTGGGCTAACATCTGTGCCCATCTTCCTCCACTTTATATGGGACGCCGCCACAGCATGGCTTGACAAGCGGTGCCTTGGTGCGCGCCGGGGATCTGAACCCCGGGCTGCCAGCAGTGGAGCGCACACGCTTAACCACTATGCCACAGGGCCGGCCCCCATAATGTGCTTTTTCTAGGCTACTCTTTCTGTTCTCCACCCGCTCCCCCAACTCCGTGGTTGGGAAAATGGAGTGTGACACACCTCAAGTGGGGGATACTATTGGGAAGATTTTACGGGAGTTTAAAGGTATTTACATACTCATGGCATTGACTCTGGTTTTTCTTTCTTGACTCCTTTTCCTCAATTTGGAATTTTGCTTCTCGGGCCGCTGGAGTGGTACAAAGGGCCTGGAGTTGCATCACACATGGGAGGGTCCTGTTCTGGGAAGGCCAAGCAGGAACAGCATAGGTCGCAGGGAAGTGTGACTTGGGTCAGCTGCTCTCAGCCCCAGGGAGAAGAACTCTCATTCCCTTCCTTCCTTGGGCTCATCCTTCCTTCCTTTTTCAAGTTGTTAAGACCTTAGGCCACCAGGCGAGAGTGTGGGCTTTAGGAAGAGGCCATGTTGGCTATTTGGCCGCTTTTGGTCTGGGCTGCTCAAGCCTTCTGGGCAACAGAAGTCCTCCCTGTTTACATGTCCAGCCCAGATCAGCAGGGCTCAGGACCAAGGTCTGTTTGGCAACGGGGAGTTTACATCAAATTCTGGGGTCTCCTGTTTTCATAATTTCCTATAAGCCTATGGAAACAGGTGGTGGCTTACAAAAGTGAGGATTTGGATTTTTCAGCTGACTCTGTCTCTTTACATTTTGAAAATGCAACCCAAATCTTTGTAATATATAGCACATCCACACAGGAACTATTGACTCTGCCAGGACAGCATTATGAAAAGGGATGCTCTTTACTTGGTTTGCTCACTTTGCACACCAGAAACTTAATTGCAATAGGTCTATCTGGTCCAGATTATCTATGTATCTATCTATCTATCTATCTATCTATCTATGTATCTATGTATCTATCTATGTATCTATCTATCTATCTATCTATCTATCATGTATCTATCTATCACATATCTATCTATCTATCTATCTATCTATCTATCTATCTATCTATCCATCTATCTATCCATCCATCAATCTATCTATTCTAGTTTGCTAGGGCTGCCATAACAAAGTACCATAGTCTGAGTGGCTTAAACAACAGAAATTTATTTTCTCACAATTCTGGAGGCTAGAAGTCTGAGATCAAGGTGTTCACAGGGTTGATTTTTTCTGAGGATTCTCTCTTTGCCATTTTCTCTCTTTGTGTGTCTGTGTCCTAATCTGTTCTTATAAGGACACTAGTCGTATTAGATTAGGCCCCACTCATATGATCTCATTATCTTTTAGTTATCTCTTTAAAGACCCTGTCTCCACATACAGTCACATTCTGATGTAATAGGGGTTAGAACTTCAACATATGAATTTTGAGAGGACACAATTCAACCCATAACGTATGCATCCATTTACCTACCCATCACTTCCAACCATCATCTGTCTATCTGTCTGTCTATCTGTCTATCTATCTATCATCCATCTATCTATCTATCTATCTATCTATCTATCTATCTATCTATCTATCTGTCATCTATCGAATCTATCTAATCTATCTATTCATCTGTCTATCTATCACAATACCTAAAGGGGACTTTACAAGGTAATAAAAATGACTGCAAATGAATGAACCCATTGAACAATTGACAGATAAGAAAACTGAAGCTCAAAGAAGGCAAATGATCTTCCCAGTGTAGCACATCTGGTATCTGGTGAAGCTGTACTCAATCCTAAATTTTTAGTCTTAAAATCCAGCATTTGTTTCCTACAATGTTGTGAGCCTTGGAATAGCTATTAAACTTTTTTCCTCTTACAACCCTAATTAGGATCTCATAAGTGACTCTGATTAAGAAAAGTTTTCTAAATTTAAGACTAGAGGACATGTGGGAGAGGGTGAATTATGGAGTTGGATCTGGAAAGAATTCAGTGGTGTGACTGTGGTGTTCATAGTTGTCAGCTATAACTCAACAAGAGCTCTTACAGAGAACTTTCTTAATTTATGAGACAGAGAAATTAAAGTTGTTTTTTCTCCAAGTACTGTGTCCATAAATGGCCAGATTAGACGGGACTTTTTTCTTTGGTATATTTATAGTTAGCTTGTGCCAATATACAAGGTTGAAGTACTTCTTTCAGAAAATAAAATTAAGTATGTTACGGTAAACTGCAATTTGGGAGTAAACTTAGTGGTGAACGAGCACTTCCTGGCCACGTTAGGACCATGTGGGGCAGCAAAGAGGTGATGGCCCCTCTGACCTTGGAAGAACTCTAAGGAAGAATGCGTGCACCTTACAGGAGGTTGTCATTTTCTCCATAGCTCTTTCCACATTGGGTTATAAACCACAATTAATGTCTGCTCCTAAGAGACTGTAAGACATTTTTCAGTTTAATTTCAAGTTGCTTCTGACAATTGAGAGAATTTCAGTTTTACAATCCGACCGGTGGTTTGGGCTTTCAATTATTTGATGTGTGGAGAATCTCAGGAAGAAGTGTTTTAGTTAGAATGTTCACATTCACTTGTATTTTGACTGGATGGTTGCAGAGCAAAATTCAGTGGTGCAACATCTCATAGTGGACAGATTCAATTTGACAGTTGGTAAAATTTTGCTCCCTGGGTTGCAAGTTTTGAAGTTTCAAAGTGAAAAAGAAGCCTTGTATTGAAAAGGCTAATTATGGAATCCAAAGGACTTGTGATCATGCAAAGGTGAGAGAAGGGAGGGTGTTGAGGGTAAAGAAGATAACTTCTAAGAAGCAGGCAGAGGAACGCAGGGCACTAAGGGATCTGGGTCAGATTTTGTCCTGAGTCAGCACTTATTGGCTTAGTCTGAGTCGCAGGGAGAGAGGTGAGGCCATAGAACTGAAATCGTGGTTCTGCAAACAAAATCGCTGAGACTTCGAGAGGACAGTGCAGCCCTGCTTGGGATTATTGGTTCAGTGAGTGACCTAGAAGTTTGTGTGTGTAGAAGGTGTGTGCTGCCTGTCTGCAGAGCAATTTCAGTGTGATGTGGTTGGGGCTCTATGTGTCTCCAGGCAGCCAACAATGGGAAGCAACTCCTGGGGTGAGGGTGGCAGCAGTGGTGACCCCAAAGTAAGGCAACATATTCTTCTGACTGTCCTCACTTGATTGTGTGGGACCTCCAAATGTTTCCCCCAATTATTTCTGGGAATCCCAAAGGGATACCTACTGAGTCCTCTCAAACCAATTATCTCAGCAGCCATTTGGACCTGCCATTTCCCCTCTTCTCTGCCTCTGAATCCATTTGGTAATGTTGTCCAAGAAACCACGTGAAGACTATATTCCAGTGGGTTGTGGCTGAGAGCACTTGTTTAAGAACACACCTAAGGGCCGGCCCCGTGGCTTAGCGGTTAAGTGCGTGTGCTCCGCTATTGGGGGCCTGGGTTTGGATCCCGGGCGTGCACCAAGGCACCACTTCTCCGGCCATGCTGAGGCCGCGTTCCACATACAGCAACTAGAAGGATGTGCAACTATGACATACAACTATCTAGTGGGGCTTTGGGGAAAAAAAAAAAAGGAGGAGGACTGACAATAGATGTTAGCTCAGAGCCGGTCTTCCTCAGCAAAAAGAGGAGGATTGGCATGGATGTTAGCTCAGGGCTGATTTTCCTCACACACAAAAAAAGGAACACACCTAAGATATACCCCGGAGACTTTAGGGTGGGAGCTGGCAGAGAAACGCACTATCTGTGTGTCTGTTTATGTAACACAAGCAATCTATCACTTATCCCACATAGTGTCACTTATTCCATATATTATTCAAGGTCCTGGAAGGATAAATCAGAAAACAACACTAACAACAAAACTAAAACAAGCAGACAAACAAAACAAGAACTTTGACACATGGCTCCTGTTCTCCAGGAGCACACAATCCCAATGGGGAGATCCACTTTTTAACGCACACACACACACACACACACACGTCAGGGCAACATGAGGGTGTGTGTGAACAGTGAGGAGGAGGAGCTCCCCAGTAGAGAAATGGATGTGGCCGAGACATGCATGAGGAAAAGTGGAAGCCAAATTTGGGGACAGTAGGAAGATCAGTTTGCCAGGAGTGGATGGATGGTCCGTGTAGACAATCCACAAAGCTAAGAGTGGCAAGGTAGATTGGAGTTACTTATGGAAGGTTTTAAGAAAGATGAGACGATTTGAGATTTTATTCTGCAGGCACTGGGGAGCCACCAAATGTTTTTGAAAAGGCAAGAGATATATCCATGGGAGATTTTAATAAGGTTAATCTAATAGAGGAGCTTAATATGTGCTTACGGGAGGAAACTGGGAGGGTGATGAATTAGAAGCCTTTAGCAATAGTGCAAGTGTGGGCTAATAACGATGAACTAAGGTGATGGATGATGGCCGTGAGAATGTAAAAGAACATAGGAAGAATCACCAAAGTAAGGCCATTCAGAAAATATTCCTTGAGCATCTGCATAGACCTAGGAACTAGGGAGTCCTAAGAACAAGGCAGAACATGGATGCACACAAAGAAATGAAATTTGGCAATATACTGTAATTATAGATACCAAGGAATCACTTAGGATGCTTTTGGGTACAGGTAACAAAATATCCAACTGCAGGTGGCCTAAAAAATAATCACACACGCACATACATCCCCAAACAAAAAACGACCCAGAGTGGGTCATTCCAGAGGTGGTTAATCCATAGACCCAACAGTTCAACTGAAGACCTAGCTCTTCCCTCCACTGCACTGCTACCCTCAGAATGTTGGCTTTCCTCCTCGGGCCTATCCCTCATGAACCAGCCTGGCTCCTGCAGCCCCAGGCACCACCTCTTCCCATACTTATCCCCAAAAGCGGGAATGGCCGCTTCTGCTCATTGCAAATCTTATGACCATTGCTACGGATTGAATAATGTCCTCACCCAATTCATGTGTTGAAGCCCTAAACCTGATGTGATGATATTTGGAGGTGGGGCCTTTGGGAGATGATTAGGGTTACATGAGGTCATGAGTATGGGGACCTCATGATGAGATTAGTGCCCTTATAAGAAGAGACACCAGAGAGCTTGCTTTCTCTCTCTCTCCCTGCATGCACACAAAGAAGAGGTCACGTGAGCACTCAGTGAGATGGCGGCTTCCTACCAGCCAGAAAGAGAGTCCTCACTGGGAACCAAGTCAGCTGGCAATTTGATCTCGGACTTCTCAACCACCCAGTTTTTGGTATTTTGTTATGGAAGCCCAAGCTGATTAAGACAATCAGACACCTCTCAACAGACTTTTTCTCACTGTTCATTGGCCAAGGGTTTGTTTCGTGCCTGAGCTGAAATCAACCATGGCTCAGACGAGTGGAATGACTATACTGGATTTAGACTAGTCACTCGTCTGCCCCAGTTCAGGGGAGGGCCCACTTTCTCTCAACACACAAGGTGGGTGAACACCCCAAATAAAATGGATGCTCTGTGAGCAAAGAAGAGATAGAGGATGGGAGTGGCTGGGGGGAGTAACTGTGGTTTCTGCCACAGGTGGTTAACTACTGTGACGATAACATGGGGTGATAGCCTGCTGGTGTAATTGTTTCCTAGGGCCGCTGGAACAAATTACTACAAACTTGGTGGCTTGAAACAACAAGAATTTATTCTCTCACTGTTCAGAAGGCCAGAAATCTGAACTCAAGGTGTCAGTGGGGCCATACTCCATCAAAGGCTCTAGGGAGAAACTTTTCTTGCCCCTTCTAGCTCCTCATGGCTCCTTGTATTCCTTGCCCTGTGGCAGCATTACTCCAATCTCTGCTTCCATCTTTACGTGGCCTTCATTTCTCTGTGTCTCTATGTGTCCTTTTCTGTCTCTTATAAGGACTGTCATTGGATTTAGGGCCCATCCTATTCTAGGAAAATCTCAACTTGACACTTACCTAATTACATCTGCAAAGACTATTTCCAAATAAGTCACATTCTGAGGTTCTGGTTGGACATGAATTTGGGGGGATACTTTTCAACCCACTACGGATGATTAGTGACTGGGGCTGAGCAGGAAGCTGTTTGAATCGAGTCAACAAGAGAGGGCTTTTTGGAGGGAATAATATTTGGGTTGAGACCTGAGAACGAGGGGGAAGCCATCTGAAGTTCTGGGGTAAATAAGTAGAAGGGACAGCAAGAGTAAAGACCCTGAGATGAGAATATTTCAGGATTTCAAAAGAATGGCAGCTTTTTTATCTTTTGTGACATGAATTTCCTTACTAGGAATGGTGGTAAAGAAATTCCCTTCCATTTAAGCATAAGGAGACAAAAGAGGAGACTATTTTGTGATTGCGTCCATTCCATTGGCCTGATGTTTTCTCTAAGGTCAAGGCTGTGCTATTGATTAACAAGAATTCAGCTGAAATTATTTGAATATTGTTGGTGCCCCATGAAATAGGCCAAATGACTTCACAATTCTCTCCTTTTGGTAAAATTTGTTCTTCAGAGATTAGAAGTCCAGGACAGTAGCTCAGACTCACTCAGTATGCAAATTCTGTTTGAATTGGTTTTTTTTGGAATTCTCTGAAGGATGAGACATACATTGGGAGCTGCCTTGCAGGAAGGCAGTGGGATTTATTTAGTGGCAAGAGTCAGGGAATTTGGGTTCTAGATTCCAACTTTAACAGTGTCTACTATGTCTTTTGAGTAAGTCTCTTTACCCCTCTAGGCCTCGGTTTACTTATCTGTAAGAGGAAGTTAGACCAGGTTATCTCAGGAGTGGAAGAGGGTGAGGCTGTTCCAATTTGAGCATCCTGTGCTTCCTGCCAGGCCCCTTGGAGCTGTCCTCTGGCCCTCTCAGGAGATGCTCAGCGTTAATTAACACACTCAGCCCTTGAGCAGGCCAAGGCTCTGAGTGCAGAGTAGTTTGTAAAACCAATATTCGTGAAGGTCCTTGTTGATATACCTTCACTTAAACTGTTGACCACTAATGTGAGGCCCAATTTTGGAGTGTGGACTTACAAAGGCTTCACTCTCTACAACTCTTCCTCCTGGAGAATTTGCTATTTCCTGTGGATTTTCAGACCTCCCTTCCATAGGGTTCTCTGAGATAGAGAAGGAAAACAAAGCTTTGCAGCTGGAAGACCACGGCTTTGTGAATGAGAAAATTGTTCACAGCTGTGGGTTTACTAGGTTTAACAGCTCAGCCTCTTGCAGATTTGCATGTAATTATCTTGGCTGTATGTGCTGGAGAATTTGTCTGCACTGCAGCATGACTCTTACAGTCACATGAATGATTGCCTTACATGTAAATCCCAAACATACTTTTAGTCTATCCTCTAGTATTCTACTGAGCAGAGTGAGGGCATCTCTCTCCTGCTGTGTGCAGAAGTGATGAGATCCTTGAGCTGTTCTGCTATGAACTCACTGGTGATGGGGTGACCATCTCATCCTGGTTGGCCTGGGACTGTCTTGATTTGAAAACTGAAAATCCTGCATCCTGGAAACCCCTTAGTCCTGAGCAAACCAGGAAGGTGCCATCCTACAGTGGTGCACTGAGGCTTCTTGGAGTCAAAGGAAGAACTTAGAGGAGCAAAAAAAAAGACTGGAGACAGAGCATTAACCCTGAGAGAAAGATATGCAGCTCTGGGAGGGAACTGGTGGCCAGGCAGTGTCACTGAGGAAGCTGTGAGCCCCGCTGCTCTCCTCGCCAAGGGCAAAGCTGTGTCACCTTGTCCTGAGGAGGGAGTGTCTCCAGGGTCCTCCACCTACCTACCTTGACACTTTCTAGGAACGTTCACTCTAGTTTTCTTGGGAGACCCTGGCTGACTAGAACAAGGAACAGCAACACAGTACGCTATATAAAGAAAATCCGTGTGAATTCCTACTCTAAAAAACATCTTTTCTGGCTGTGTCACAAAATAGGCCCCAAGCAGCAGTGGCCAAAGGCACTTCTCTTCCCTGCGACGCACAGGCGCGAAGCTTGGATTGTCATTTCTTTTTTTTAAAGATTTTATTTATTTATTTTTCCCCCCAAAGCCCCAGTAGATAGTTGTGTGTCACAGCTGCACATCCTTCTAGTTGCTGTATGTGGGACGCGGCCTCAGCATGGCCAGAGAAGCAGCGCGTTGGTGCGAGCCCAGGATCCGAACCCGGGTCGCCAGCAGTGGAGCACGCTCACTTAACCACTAAGCCATGGGGCCAGCCCAAGGATTGTCATTTCTAATACTATTTTTTTCTCAAAGAATCAGAATTTCTTGGAAGTTCGTTGATTCCAGTCTTGGGACAGGATAAGCAATCAGGCTGGAACATCTTGTTGCTCTGGCCTGGAAACAAGGATCTTTCAAGAATGTCAGAGCAGTCTTGGAAGGGGTTTCTACTAGCCCAGCTGTGAAAATGTGAACATCAAATAATAAAAACAATTATGGTTAAGTGGTACAAGGTGAGTCTGTGAGAGGCTATGAGTTCATAATAATACTCTATAGCAATAAGTGCATAAAAATGTAGTTATAATACAAAAGAAAGATCAATGTAATAGGAGTATATTAGTGTATGTAGGTATTCTTTCTTAAAAAATAGTAAGAATATGTCTGTTTTAAAGTATTGATTTATATTTATTTCTCTCAGCACAAACAGGAGAGAATAAACACAAGGACCTTGGAGTCAGCCAAGCTGTCCCTGAAAAAGTAGGACCTGTTCTAAGAACGGAAGGGACTCAAGCATCTGTGTTCATGTTTAAAGATGAGGTAGGAAGTGGGTTAGTGATCAGGTAGGAAGGGGGTTAGTGTTCCACATTGATGAATTATCCAATATCCTAAAGAGGGGAGGTAATCTGTTTTTTGTTTGTTTGTTTGTTTTTTGTGAGGAAGATCAGCCCTGAGCTAACATTCATGCCAATCCTCCTCTTTTTGCTGAGGAAGACCGGCTCTGAGCTAACATCTATTGCCAATCCTCCTCCTTTTTTTCCCCCTTTTTCTCCCCAAAGCCCTGGTAGATAGTTGTATGTCATAGTTGCACATCCTTCTAGTTGCTGTATGTGGGACGCCACCTCAGCATGGCCGGAGAAGCAGTGCGCTGGTGTGCGCCTGGGATCCAAACCCGGGCTACCGGTAGCGGAGCGTGCACACTTAACTGCTAAGCCACGGGGCTGGCCCCCTAATCTTTCATTTTTAAGAGATGAAATCTCAGGATGGCCCCACCAATGAGAATAAACTATTACTAAAGAAGGCATCTATTTTTTAATGAAGCTAACAGACCAGGCCAATCTAGCAAAATCATAGAGCAATACACTAATATGTCCGGTCATGTAAATTTAATGGCCACCTTATTTCTGGGAAAGAAAAGTCACACGAAAATGAAAATCTATCTAAAAGTCAAGGACATAACAGTGCCATGTTGTGATAAGAGGAGTATCTTAGTTATCTATTGCTGTGTAACAAATTGCACCAAAACTTAGTGGAAAGGGGAGAAAGAGAGGAGCAAGGGGAAGGAAACCAAATATCTGGTCTGGTGGCAGAGGCCGATGCCTGGGAATAGTACCTAAGATCAAAACAAGAAATAAGGGAGGTTGAATACTCCAGCTATTTAAGGGTAGGAGAGGATAATGGTGCCCAGGCACAAGTACTTTCCAAGCTCCCCGGGTGATTGCATTATGTACCCAGGGTTGAGAAGCACTATTCCAGAGGTGACTTGCCAATCTGAACTTACTTTAGTCATAGTAAACATGGTGAGTGGTGGCGGGAGGGGTGTTGTTAACATTTATTGAGCCTCAGTTATGAGTCAGGTTCTGTGCTAGCGATTTTACATATATTTCCTCTTACTCCTCAGGACAGCCCCAGGAAGAACAGTAAGTCAGTATTATCACCATTTTACAGAGGAGAAAACACAGACTGGAAAGATTTAGTAAATCGGACTGTCTTATACAAAGCTTATTTCTTAAACCATATCAAACGGTATCAACTAAGGCCTAAGAGAGAGAAAGATACTAAAGATAAAGCAGGTAAAAGATAAAAGAGCTAGTTTGGTAGATGTAAACCTGAGCTTAAAGTGGATTGAAAATGATGAAGCACTACTGATGATATTACTGAACTGCACACAGTCTGGGCCATGAAATTTTGTCATGAAGAGAAATGGCATGTGCTGGGCTGCAGAGAGCAGGGTATGGGGAAGGGATTCAACTAGGGATAGCAGTGATTGGTGCTGGACCGGGAGGAGGGACAATCTGGTTGCCAAGGCTGGGGATGCGAATGTGGAGTTCTTTCGCCTTCTATGCCCTGTGGTGGCAGTGCAGAGGGACCCGGATGCGCAAAGTGAATGTTAAGATGGAAGCTGTGAGAACATGGTGCCTTGCCTCTGGTTAGCTCCTACTGGGTGTTGAGTAACGTTTCGTGACAGGGACAGAGAGGCTGGGAAGATGAGGCTGGGGAGGAAGGGTCAGGACGTGCAGATCTCAGAGACTGGGGAACCCAGGCCAGTGGGGACAGGGAAGATTCCCTGCAATACCTCAGCTGCTGCTCTGGGGAGCAAACAGACCATTTCAAGATGGGGAGAGACTGGATGTCTGTTGGCTTAGGGTTGCTGTTGTCAGCGGTTACTAGAATATGTTTTAAAGAAAATACGCACGTGCCCATCCATACACACACATTCATTCCTGAATACAAACTGAACTTTTTTCCCGCAAAGGCAAAATGCCTACAGAAAGCTCTCTGCACTTTGTTCACTTGGAGAGTAACACGACAGGATTTCGCTCCTGTAAGAGCTGCGACTTCACTTTGGAGTGCAAAGAAGTTGATCATGCTAGACCCATGCTAGCTTTTCCTTTTCTGAACCTTTGACATCATTCAAGCTTTACTCACAGAGAATCATGTGGCTGTGTCTCTCCTCACGTGGCTTCAAGACGACGTCCCTTGGGGCCACTTCTTTACTCTGGTAACTCACAAGGCAGTTTATGCTACCCTGAGAAATGACGTGAGAAAGGCATCAAAAACCACTAGTCCTTGAAGAATGGTTGAAGTTAGGAGCCAAGACAAACTTGGAAGGATGGCCATGGTGCCAGGTACCAAATGAAAATAAATGAAAGCAAACCAACCAGAAAATCAACCTCACATGTCCTGCATGATGCTTCAGAAGCCGTGGAATAGTGGCTCTGGCTTCCCAAAACAGAAACCCTTCACCAAGCAAGAACTGCCCATGTCAGAGGCTGCAAGATGCTCTGCCCAACCACAAAACAAGAGGATGTGAGGTCATTGTCAAAAGTCTGAGCCTGGGGCCAGAGTAAGCCCCAACCTCTATGATGCTGTGCTTGGGACCTAAGGGTGCTCCCAGCCCTGGAGAGCTCCACGTGGCTAGATCTTGTTACCTCCTATTGCAGAAGCTGTCACCAAATACCATAGGCCCCTTTGGGAAATTAATAGTGGTTGGAGAGGAACCTAGCTTTGCATTCAAGCTGGGGCATTCTAGGAGCCAAAGGTGTGGAGATAGAGGAGGGTATGAATTAAACAGACAGAAAATTTGTTTGTATTCTGGTGTCTGGGGCAGTACTTGGCCCCAGATCTAAACTCTGTGGAGCTATTACGCACACTGGATGGAGAACTCATCCCTAGTCTGAAAGCTTTAACAGCCCATACCAAATGTGAAGCTCTGAATCAGGCATCTGGTGGTTCTCTCCCATGTACACTCTTAGAGTATCCATTTAGGAGAGAGAGCCCAAGGGAATGTCATATAGTCTGGTTCCCTCTTTCCAGAAAAAAGATAATGATATTTTGGTTCAAGATGAACAGTAATGAAAAGACTTTCCTAAGTATCTACTTTTGCCCATACTGGCCTGGGCTGTACTGAGAACATCCACCTGTCCATTAACTTCATCTATCCCAGGATGGAATATTCTCTCCTTTCCTTAGCCTGCGGTCTCTCCACTGGGGAGCAGATGGCCAATTAAGCAGCAGGTAGGTTGAACTGTAGGAAACTGCCATTTTGTGGGTTAAAAATTATAAAAGGTCATTGAAAATTGTTGCTATTTTGACCATTTTTTGGCCTGTAAAATGGCTCTTTCATGTGGTTCTAATATTTTCTAGTACTCTGTGCCTAGGACTATGCTAGGCACTGTTGGGGGTGGGGGGAGTCAGAAATGTCAGAAACAACCTTGTCTTCAGGAGTCAGCAAACTAGGACCCATGGGCCAAATCCATCCCACTACTTGTTTGTGTAAAGTTTTATTGGAAGACGGCCATGCCCATTGGTTTACTTATTGTCTATGACTGCTTTCATGCCACCAGAGTTGAGTAGTTGAACAAAGACTGTACTGTCCACAAAGCTTAAATATTTACTATCTGGCCCTTTACAGAGAAGTTTGCAGACCCCTGCATTACAAGGTGGTAAGAGACAGTGATCACTCACAAACACTACTGTTTTTCTCGTTGCTATTTAACACCTCTCCTTTTTCTGCCTTACCTTTCATCGCTATTCTTTTCATCCTCTACTTGTCTAATTTTCCAAAATCTCTCGTTTCCTCAGTCTCCTCACTATTCTTGCTTGTTCCTGGCCTGTTATTCCATGTCCTCATTCCTTTCTGCTCTCCCCTGTTCGTTTTCCCTCCCTCTCTTCACCTTCTTCTGTTCTACCATCCTTGTCCATCTCCTCCCACCTCTCACTTGTTCTCCTTCCATTTCTTTCCTTTCTTCTTTTCATTTGTGCCTCCTCTTTGGAACTGGTGGGCTCCTTTGACTTAGGATGGGCAGGCTGACTCCCGTTCTCATCATTCAGAGCAGCCCTCTCTTGCTCCAATACAATTTTGTGTTGATTTGCCTCTTCAGGTCTCCTCAGTCCACAGGGCCGGGCTGATATTTAACTGGTAGGGAAAGGTAGCATGTAAGACTCAGTGTACATTTAGGTTGGTTGGCTGTCTATCCTGATTGGTCAGTGTCAAATGTTTTGAAAATCATTCCTGCCATGAGATCATCTGCCTCAACCAACCAGACAGCTCAAAATTTAGAAATGCTGTCCAGATACCTTTCTCTTAGGAACTTCATTAGTCTCTGTTTGTGGGCTCAGCCTCTGGAGTTTTAACGAGGCTCTTACTGTTTTTAATAGCATTGTGTGGCAGTGTCCAGAATTAAAAAATTGGATCCATTCAAAATTAGGATGGATGTGTGTGTGCTGGGTGGTGCCTTTCTTCTCACAAAGTAATGTATTTTGAATCTAAGACATTTGTGGTCAAATGCTTCTCAGAAGCATGTACCACTGGTTGCTAAAGACTTTCTTATGCAACGGTGTAGGAAAAATAAAGTCAAAACTGGCTAGTTTGGAGTCATTTTTAGGTAATTATTAAAGATATATCAAACTTTGTCATACCACTCATCATTGATGCCAGAGGAACAAGAAGCCTCATATTGCAGGGTCACCAACCATCAAGCCAGCTCACAATTGAAGTGAGGAGAAAAGAGCCCAGCATACAGCAGCCTCAGACTTTACCTGGCTTTACAGAATGCTGCCTGCCTAAAATATACTTCAGGGGCAAAGAATTGGTTGCATTTGCCTAGAATTTGAAGCTATTCACTCTAGTTGCATTGTCCCCCTTTTAAACGCTTTTGTTAAACCCCAGCTTTCTTTTCTCAACACTATGGTAAGTATGGCAATTCTGATTTCTGTATAATATATTTTTGAAACTTTTGGGCTAACAGAAAATGGGAATCCAGTCAAGTCTTAAAAGTCTATTTGAGAATATTAATCCAGCAAGAATGAAGAAGATGAATTCAAGGGGCACTGTAGGGAGATGTAGGAGGCAGATCAATACCTGGACATGTGTAACATTTAGGAAGGAGGGAACGGAAGAAGAGACATTTGGAAGAATTGACAAGCCTTGATAACTGAGCAGATATAGGGGATAAAGAAGAGACAGGGATGGGATACAGGGACAACATCAAGGTTTCTATCCAGAGAGCTGGGAGTGTGATGGGGCCATTGAAAGAAATAGCAAATCAGGAGTAAGAGACAGTTTGCAATGAGTCAAGAAGAGGGTTGAGCTCAGAGAATCTTAAAGCTGGAACAGATCTTAAAGAAGGCACCAAGCCCAGCTTTCTACTTCTTCTATGTATTTCAGAGACAAAATGGAGGCCCATAGAGGAAAGCATAAGGGACTTGTTGAAGGTCTCACAGCTAGTTGGCATGAAGCAGACACTAGTACCCAGTCTTTGGTCCCTTGGTTCTTTCTGTCTTACAATCGTTGTTTAATTGTCCTGTGTAAGAGTTAAAAATCTTTAGGTTGCAAGTGATAGAAAACCCAACCCAATTTGACTTGAACAAGTAAAGGAATGTATTGGTTCATGTAACTGTAAAGTCCAGAGGCTTCAGGTGAACCTTAGTCTAGCAGCTCAACAATGTCTCTAAGTACTTAGTCTTTTTGTCTAGTCTCTGCCCATCATCCTTGGTGGTTCCAAGATGAGTGCAAATAGATTCCTGGGTTGTGTGCTTACTCATTCACATCCAGCAGCAAGGAGAGAAGGTATTTGTTCTGGAATTCTAAGCAAAAAGTCTTGAGATTCATCCTAACTGGTTCTGCTTAGTCACCTGTCTACCCAGAACCAATCACAATCACCAAGGAGTCAAATATGCTGATCTGGGTCACATGCCTCACCCCTAGAATGGGATTCCATAGAGCCAAATGGATCCTCAAACTGAAAGAAGGGCTAATCGGAAGAAAATAACAGAAGCTGATCAACCAAAAATGTCTATTATACATTGTTTGTCTAAGTCTCTTTCTCTTTCTTCCACATCAAGTTTATGGCTTTTCTGTTAGAAAAAGACTGTTAGTACCAAAGACTGGGTACTAGTGTCTGCTTCATGCCAACTAGCTGTGAGACCTTCAACAAGTCCCTTATGCTTTCCTCTCTGGGCCTCCATTTTGTCTCTGAAATACATAGAAGAAGTAGAAAGCTGCGCTTGGTGCCTTCTTTAAGATCTGTTCCAGCTTTAAGATTCTCTGAGCTCAACCCTCTTCTTGACTCATTGCAAACTGTCTCTTACTCCTGATTTGCTATTTCTTTCAATGGCCCCATCACACTCCCAGCTCTCTGGATAGAAACCTTGATGTTGTCCCTGTATCCCATCCCTGTCTCTTCTTTATCCCCTATATCTGCTCAGTTATCAAGGCTTGTCAATTCTTCCAAATGTCTCTTCTTCCGTTCTCTCCTTCCTAAATGTTACACATGTCCAGGTATTGATCTGCCTCCTACATCTCCCTACAGTGCCCCTTGAATTCATCTTCCTCATTCTTGCTGGATTAATATTCTCAAATAGACTTTTAAGACTTGACTGGATTCCCATTAATGGAAAAATAAAGTTGACATCACTCAGCATGGCATTCTGTGTGGTCCATTCATTGCAGCCACTCTAGCTCTTTAACTTGAATTACCGACAGGTTTAATTGAAACACAGGAATAGAATGACTGTCTTTTTAAGGGTGAAACTTTATGCATGAAATGTTGATACTCCCTTCCAAGGACTGTTTCAGGGGGCGTTGAAATCTGACAATAAATCTGTGGCTGGACGCAAGTTATAGGGCATATATTCTGGTAAATACCAGAACTAGCAACCTCAGAGCTAACAACCCAGGCCCTATGAGCACCACATCCTTTATAAACTCCCTCAGAACAGCGTGTCTTAGGAAAATGTGTATCTTTTTCAGAAGTTAAATATACTTATTAAAGCAATGTGTATCTTGCATGTGGTCAACTCTGAAATGGTGGCCATTTTAAACGTTTGTGACTTTAACATAAACAAAACAGATATTGGTCAATGTCTAACTGCTCTACTCTTTAAAACATATATGAAAATATAAAGTATATACTTTATTGCGACACTCTATAGTAGGAAGCCATGGAAAAAGTGCCTGTTGAATTATTGGAACCTTGGAATTAGTGCTGGATTGAGAGGAGAGAGAATCTATTTGTTTTTTTTATACCAGAAACCCTAGCCCATGAAAGCTTGTGTGTGCTGAGAGAATGTGCTGAGCCAGCCTTGTTTTTCTCGTTTTCCGTGACAGGGCACTCCTCCCCGGAAGCCCTTGCCAAGCCCTTATGCATGTTGAGTCAAAACATTTTGAATATGAGCTCATCACACGTGAAGAAGGGTTTAAACAACAGCTCAACATGCAAATGTACTATGGGCAAATGTACTATGGGAGTCAGTGTTTCAGTTCAAATTTCCTGAAGCTTGGAAAACTGCGTGTAGTTTGTTCACTATCTCAGCATCCTCCTCTGGACTGAAGTAAGGCAGTTGGCTTCCTGCTGTAGACTAAACAAATGAATAAAGATTTGTTTGAAGGAGCCATGTAGATAGTATATCTACAGCTCTAGGCATTGTCTATTTAACTGGCTGACTTGCGGGTGTCCTTATATATACAATGGCCCATTGTGTTGATTCAGTGGTCAAAATAAGAATTAACATCCATTAAAATCACCTCATCTGGCCAATTTTGATTTCAGCTAGAAATCAAGCCCGTTTGAACATCTATAAGAAAAACTAGATTCAGCTATTGTCTTTTTTTATTTTCATGGAGGAACGGGGATCTAGAAGTGAATTAGGCTTCTTTTAGGACTTAGAGTGAGGGAAAACCAGGTGAGAATGCACGAAGAAGACAAGAATGGTTTGGGAAGAGAGAATAGGGAGCTGAATGGTAAATGGGTGAAAATGGAACTTACTCTTAACTGCTTTGTCGTGTCATATCCTGGACATCAGCACCTACTTGGCACTCCCTTATTCTTCTCTCTGAGGGCTGTTTAGCCCAGAACCTAATGGCCACCCCACTCAGAAGGTCATCATGTAGTCACATACTTCGTGCTCAAATAATTGAATTTGGGTTTTTTGGAGCTGCCTTAACCTGAATCCCTGACATAATGATGGTGGGATTGTGGAGAAGTATCCCTGGAGGTGACTCATACTCCCAAGAATAGTGAAGAGGCAAGGAAGAGGATGGGTAAAGATCAGAGGGGGTGATTCAATGACTAAGGACTGATAAACCATATTAAGGTTAATAGAAGATAATACATAGAAGAAAATTTCCTCCTCTGAATCACGCATGTTTATCAGTTTTATATAGATGTTGATTGCTTTTGCCATATCTAAAATTTTATGCTTTTGTGGGACTTTTCTTAAAAATGTCTCTTGGTCAAAGTTGAACAAGTTACCGAGTTGAATTTGGGATAAAGAGTAGTCAGTCCTTCAGAAGGCAGACATGAGCTCAGTGGAACATAGATTCATAGATGAAGAGGCTCTGAAAATGTGGGACTCCTGGAGTACACTATACGCCTTTCTTTTTCTCTTTGCTTCCTCTTTCAGCTGTCCAGTTTTCAAAGAAAAAAAAAGCCTATCTTCTTTTGGTGACTCTGAAACAATGCTTACCACCAAGGGTAGAGGCAAGAGGTATATCTCTCCTAGATAACTTGGGGTTCTTCCAAAAAACTCAAGGTGTAGGGCTCTTTGGCAGCCCCACATGGCTGGCACCTTTCCAGATGCATGCTGGTGAGCTGAGTTTCTCCTCAGGTCAGGTGGCATGCTTGGCCTGAGAGGGACTTTAAATTCCCTGATGGTTTGTGGTATGGAATTGGAATCCATCTTCTAATAGAAGAGACTTTCCACACTGAGCTGAGCTTTCTAACTTCTTGGATCTTTTCTCTTCTTCCAAATCACATTTGCAATCCTCACTGACCTCAGAGACATCTGTCTTTTTATTTAGCCCTAAGGTATCTTGCTGGACAGAATTTTGTTTTTTTCCCCCTCCTTTCTAGATTAAACAAGGAGAAAGAAACAGCCAATATTAGATGAACATACCCCTTCCTGCCTTGTTATATAGTTTTGTAAATCATTGTAAAACCTCACTTATTCAGATTTAAAATGATTGAAAGGCAGACCAGGTTAGTGAATGACCTGAAATCTTGAAAATTGTGTAAAGGATGCATTGTTATAACTAATATGTATATGTTATGGGTATGAGCTAGTGACTAAGAAAGTTTCCTCAGCACTCCCAGGCTAAGGTCTTTGCCAATTTGCTTTAATGAATTGAGAAATGCCATTTATATTTAGTGTGTTTCTTGTTGGCAAGCAAACATTTACTGCTAAAATATTTGAAAACAGCTTATCCTCCTGAGTAGTTTAGAATCCCTCTTATTTACATTTTGGCTGACACTAAAGAATATGTTATAAAATCTTTTGCTGGTATAAACTTTAGACCACTTTTTATCCAACTATTGATTAGCACATTATTGAGGACTGGATTAATCAGACTTTAGCATGGATTTTGTATTGGGAAGTTGCTAAGACTCTGCTGAGGAATATTTAAGAGAAGGAGCAAAGCAGAGTCAAGCCATTCAACAAATGTTTGTTGAGTCTTTCTCTTTCCTGACCAGACAGGGCTTGATGTGGTAAATCAGGGTAACATGAGTGTGGTAGCTAAAAACAAAAACAAACAACACCCACATATTCTACAAACCGCACTTTAGCCTCCTCACTCTTCATATCTTTCAGCCAAAAGGCCAACAAAGGGTAAAACACAGTGATTTGAATTTCACTTCCTCTCCTTTTTCTGCCCAAACTCTGGGAATCAGGGAATAGACAGTAGGAGGTAGTAAGAAGAGAAACAAAATCTGAATAACCGCAAAAGCAAATGGCTTTGGGGTGAATTGTAAGGCAGACCACAGGAAAAGGAAATCATTAAGATATTTTTGTTTTATCTGTGTGTGAACCTTTATTTGAGTCCTACTTCTTTTTCAAATACCATCTAGTCTCTCTTTGCATGTATTTCCCTGCTCATAGTTTCCTTCACATCTTGAAAGGGCCCCATGTTCATCTCTGAACATTACTTTCCTTTGAAATTCGATGTTTTTTCCTCAACTTAGCTAAAATAGTGACCACTTATGAATTTCTTTATATTCTCTACTCCAGATTCAAATTTTTTACCAGCTTTTGAGAAGTCAGCCATAACTTACAAATTCTGGACTCCAGTTTTCCTTACCTCCCCATTTCTCTTTCTCATAGTTCAAATTTTGGTTTACTACTCTGACCCATTCTCTCTCTGTGTACACAGAGGCTTTATTTTTGATTATTCCCCTCTGAAAAGTCCTCTGACCCAAAGGCTATGCTGTACTCAACTGAAACCAATGAAGTGAGAGGGCAGAGGGCAAAGCACCATTCAACATGGTGACATTTTGGGTGGGTACAAGAGATCCTGACTCATCCACAGAACATCTATGTCATACCAAACCCAAATGCAGAGAATCTGGCTGGCATAAACAGTTTTTAGTGTAAAGGACTCATGATCAGGGAGAGGCAGGGAGGTAAGATCGTCCCACCATGCCCCTCTCCTCCTCTGCATTGCTCCCCATTGCTCCTCCTCCCTCACTTTTCAGGGTCTCTGAGGGTTCTGAGGGGCACAACTGTCATTTCCTTTGTTCAGAACGCAACACAAGCAGCACATACCTTTGTTAACTTTGGTATCAGGATCAAGGATATTGCCCTGATGGGTTCCTGCTTTCCTGGGAACTACCTCTCTGGAGCTGGGAGGCTGCGGTGGTGCCAACAGGTGACTTGGTGGCATCCCAGGGCCCCAATCTCTAACGTTTTTTCTTTAAACCACTCACAACAAGCATGTAGCAAAACATGTGGTCAAAATTATCATATGAACTGTAGGGCAGGAAGAGAATTCCTCTACCCTTTCTAGGTCCTTCTGGCTGGTCTATGAATTAAATTGACATGAGACAGAATAACAGGAGAAAATCAAACCTTTATAACATGTATACATGGAGGAAACCCAGGAAAACTGGGTAACTCGCCAAAATGGCTGAGGTTGTCATCTTAAATACCATCTTCAGCTAAAGACAAAGGAGGATGTTGGGGGTAGGGGGAGTCAGCTATGGGAGATTATCAGAAAAGCACAGTAAACAAGAGTAAGGTTATTATGCAGATTTCAGTCCTTGCCTTCCCCACTGATAAGAGTTTCTAGAGATAAGGTCATCCCCCTCTTCTTGGTACAGAGAAGGAGATATCTTTACAAATGGAGATTTTCCTTACAAATGTAAATATCTCTTACAAAGGGTAACTTCTACTTACTTTTCAGAACTTTTCCCATGTCTGCAGTTTTTAAAAAAATAACCAGCCAAAAATAATCCTTATGCCAAAGAGACACATTTTGGGGTGGCCAATTCTGATCCCCCACAGAACAAATACATAAAGTAATTGACAGAGCATGTGATTAAATGATCATATAAAACTATATTTACAAAATAATTGGCAAGGGGCCGCCCACTGGTGCAGCGGTTGAGTTGGTGCACTCTGCTTCAGTGGCCTGGGGTTTGAGGGTTCAGATCCCGAGCATCCACCCATGAACTGCTCGTTAAGCCACGCTGTGGTAGTGTCCCACATACAAAGCAGAGGAAGATTGGCACAGATGTTAGCTCAGGGACAATCTTCCTCACTGAATAAAAATATAATAATAATAATCAGCAAAGCGTGTGTTTAAAATGCATCCCACCATAATTTGTAGGAGGAAGAAACTAACAAAGGGCTGTACTTTGCCACTGGAAAAATTGATTGTTTAAGAGGGCAAAGTATTCTAGATTTTGAATTTGTCAACTCCATGTAAGAAACCTTTTAGGTAGATTTGTAGTTGGTGGTGTTGGCTGGCGAGTGGGCCAGCTAGTCATCAAATCCGCCACGGAAGCTCAGCTTCAACTTGATTCTCCTAGCAGCTGGCTGCCTTCTGCACCCCAGTCTCCCTTGCCTTCTCAAGCTCCTCTTATTTGGCAATTCTGGAGCTTCCACTGGCTGTGGGGGAGGAACACAGGTGCACGGATCAGGACTACGAGACACTTAGGGCAGAGAAGGACTCTGTGATTGGTGGAGTTTGAAAACTTGGGAGTCAGCTTTTATTTCTACTCCTGCTGCTGCTACTGACTGACATTTATTTGATATTTCTCATGTGCCAGGAACTTCATATACTTATCTACAGTCCTTTCAACAACCTCGAATGGGAGATTTTTTTCTCTCCATTTTCTTGAGCTAAGCTCATGGGTCAGACAAGTTAAAACACATTTAACACAGCACAGATAGTAAGAGGCAAAGATCGCACGAAGATGTCTGGCCCTAAACCTGACCCCTTTTCTCTGCACCCATGTCTCTCCAAGGACCGCGGACTGATCTACGGTATATAGCAACTCCTGCAGTTGTATGATGGCTTATGACAAATTTTAGCCTGATTTTATGTACAATTCCACCTGATTATTCAAAGATAAAGTCTCATTTCCCTTTGCAGGCACAAAAGGCAATCTGTGCAGCCCAAAACAACATTGTAAGCTCCTATCAATTTCCTGTCTGTATATTTTTTGGAGTAATTATGGCTCATCTCTGTAGGTTTTTCACTGATAGCTATGCTTTGTTGATTTTTCTCCGGATGCATTGGGGGCACATATCCAAATTAAATATCATTTATTTCCTGTCTCTTATTTCTAAGTTCCCTTTGTTCTTTACTCCCTATGGGGTTTACATTATATTCCAACTAGTATCTTACAAATCTGGGCTGCAGGCTATTAACTACACATCCGTGTCACTAGACAATAAGCTCAAGGCATTCAATTCCACTCGTTATTTAATCTTGGACTCCTCAAGATTACACCTCAAACACAGGTAATACTTGGAATCAACCACTGAACACAACATCTGACTTTCAAACACCCAATTCACCCTCCTCATCCTCGCCAGCCCCCCAGGCCAATAGGCAGGGCGTAATTGTCTGTAGTTCATAAGTAAAAGTCAAGGCCGGCAAGATTGTGAGGCTTGCCCAGGCTAATGCAATGATACAACCATGAGCAGGACTAAAAGCTTTTTTGTCATGGCTATAAAAGATCAAAACTATTCATGCTTCACATGCATTTTATATAAAAATAATTGACAATTATTTATTAAATTGCACTTTATTTGCTGGCATAAAAAATAGCTTTCAGGTTTTTATTTTAAATGAGTTATGCTCACCTTGGAGTGGCTCTAGGCAAAATGCTGACATCAAGAAAGCATGTTTTTGAGGCTTGCCTGGTGGCATAGTGGTTAAATTCACATGCTCCGCTTCATCAGCCTGGGGTTTGTGGGTTCGCATCCCAGACGTGGACCTACACACCACTCATCAAGCCATGCTGTGGTGGTGTCCCATGTACAAAATAGAGGGAGATTGGCACAGATGTTAGCTCAGCAGCAATCTTCCTCAAGCAACAAGAAGAAGGTGGGCAATGGACATTAGCTCAGGGCCAAACATCCTCACCAAAAAAAAAAAAAAAGAAGAAGAAAAGAAAGCATGTTTTCAACTTCTGGGGCTTCCTTTCCTTGAGTATGGTTCCCACCACCTCATTCCTCTGGTGGGTTTAGAGTCTCTTCTGGCTGCTCTTATCTTCCCATTGCCAACTCCACCTTCTAGGTCCCCACTTTGAAGCTCTGGTCTCTCAATGCTCCTCAAATCACAGCCTGACTAGGAGGGTCCTTTGCCCCTCAAGTCAGAGGTCCAGCTCTTGATGCATTCTCAGTCTGGGACATCTAAGCTCAAAGTTCCTTTATCAGAGGACATAGCTTTTCATTCCCAAATCTTTAATAGCTGTAGGCATGTGCTTGAGAGAGGTGATACTTTGATTAAGAGCCACATGAAGAGCTGAGTGACTGATGTCATATCTGCTCCTATGCCACGTTTAACAAACATGAAGAAGGAAGGGCGAAGGCATGAGTATCTGAGGGGGTCGGTGCAAAAGGGATGCCCTGAGAGAGTGGACGAGGGACATGGGAAGGAGCCTGGGAATGCTTGTTTCAGAACTAGCAGCAATGAGTGGATTTAACAATGTGGCTGACTTCACAATTGCACTGAAGGTGGACCCCAGTGTGGGTTACAGCTTCTCACACTGATCATTCTTCCCAAGAATTACAGTTTTGACCAAAAAAAAAAAAAAAAAAAAAATCAAATTAGTTATTCATTGCTGGAGAGGCTGTGAAGAAATAGTGGAAATTAGTGCATCCCTTTGAAAAAAAATTGTACTTTTGGCCAAAAGTCTTAAAAATATTCATGCCCTTTGAATCAGTAATCCTTTTTCTGGGGATATAGCCTAAAGAGAGGATCCAAAATGTAACCCGCAAGCCTGCTCCACCGTGTCGGGGTACAAATACATGTTTCCTATTTACTTGCTTGAACTTCCAATGCTCTATTAGCAGGAAGATGAGTGTTGACTTTTTGAGGCTCTCCCCACTCCCCACCTTTATTGGTCAAGAATATTGGGAGGTTATTTAGTCCAAAGAGGGTCAGAGAAGAAGAGAATTGAACAAGTCCACAGCAGATCCTCCAGTTTCCGTTACTGTTACTTCTGTCACTACCACTTGCTTCACAATTGAAAATAGTCCAGGACATCCATGTCCACTGTCTTACTGAAGTCCCTGTTAGCCCCAGAACAGGCCACAGGAGCTCTTTGAAACATGACAATCCCACGCCTTAGGGCTGAGCTTATTAACAGTCTTTACATTTTGGCTCCCAAGGTTCCAGCTCGGAGGCCCCATTGCCATGTTTAACATCCTTCCCAGAATAGGAGCACTGTGCCGGGGTGGCTGGGTCCAGAGGAGCTTCCCGCCTCAGCCGCACAATGAGTCCAAGCACCTACCATGTTCCACCTGGACCACTAGCCTGATTCTCCCTTTCCTCGCAGGCCTTTGCCTCTAGCCTCATTACCTTTCCTGGCCACAGGACTTCAGGAGTTTATCCCCTTAGGTTTCTCTAATTTTGAATTGTGGGGAGTAGGCTTTAGATATTAGTTCCTTCTCTGCTATAGGCCCTTGCTCCTTGACAAATCGATCACCTCTTCTTCAATGATCAGCTTTGCACGATGATAGCTCTCAGAGAGTGATGGTTTTAAAAGAGTTCTGTTATACCTTGATGTGTTCACCAGAATAATGGGTACCTATTTCCCCATTGTTGCACAACTAAGGCAACCACTTGGTGATCTTTCATTCAACAAAAAAATATCAGCTTTTCTATTTTAAAAACAAAAATAAGACACCTATATGTGCATGCAGATATTCACTGCACAAGTGTTTATAAAAGTCACATATGAGAAGAATCCGAAGATGCAACATCAGGGGGCTTGTGAAGTGAATTAGGATGTGTCTACTCAATGAGACAACGTGCAGCTATTCAAATAATAATTACGAAGATTATGAGAAAACATGGGTGTTTCCCCTCTTATTTTCCAAATTTTCTTTTAATTTGTCGAGTATAAAGAAATAAGACTTTTGTAATTGACTGTTGACATGAAGTTGTTGCCAACAGGACTTGCTGATGATTCATTTGGGAAAGTGAGGGACAGAGGACTTAAGGATGACTTTTCTAAATGTTTGCCTTAAACAATAGGGTGGATGTTGGTGCTGTTTATTGAGATGGGGGAGGCAAAGTTGGGGATTGGAAAACCAAGAGATTTATTTGTCTATACGAAGTTAGAGATGCCACTTAGATGTTCATGTGGTGACACAGCAGGCAGCGGGATATAGTGACTTGAGCTCAGGGGAGAGGCCAGCGACACCAAGACTAGAAATTTTAAATTTGAGAGTCATCAGTATATAGATGGTATTTAAAAACAGGAGATTGGATGAGCTCACTTAGGGATAGGGTATAGATGGACAGTGTAAGAAGATCTAAGACACAGCCTCCAGTCATTCCAACATTTAGAGACCGGACAGCGAAAGAGAAATCAGCGAAAAAGCCTGAGGCAATGCAGCCAGTCAGGTAGGAGGAAAAGAGAAGAAGTGGTATCCTGGAGATTGGGAGAGAAGAGGATTTTAAGAAGGAGGGAGTGGTCAACTGTGCCGAATGCTCCTGAGACCTCTGTGTCTTCATCTTACTCAACTCAAAATGGAAGGATCCTAGTAATTGATGAATAACTGATATGACCAACCTTTGGATTGGCAAAGGAGGTTGTTCATGACCTTGAAATGAGCAGATTCAGTGGCACGGAGAGGAAGAAGGCCTGACTGTAGTTGGTTGAGCTGAGACTAGGAGATGAGGAAGTGGAGCAATGACTGTAGACAATCCTTTCAGGAAGTTGTTCTATGAAAGAGGTAAGAAATGGGATTGTGTCTGGAGGGGAATATTATGTTAAGGGATTTTCTTTCTTTTTTTTTTTTTTAATTTTTTATTTATTGCAGTAACATTGGTTTATAACATTGTATAAATTCCAGGTGTACATCATTATACTTCTATTTCTGCATAGACTACATCATATTCACCACCCAAATACTAATTACAACCCATCACCACACACATGTGCCGAATTATCCCTTTCGCCCTCCTCCCTCCCCTCTTCCCCTCTGGTAACCACCAATCCAATCTCCGTCTCTGTGTGTTTGTTTGTTGTTGTTATTATCTACTACTTAATGAGGGAAATCATACGGTATTTGACCTTCTCCCTCTGACTTATTTCACTTTGCATAATACCCTCAATGTCCATCCATGTTGTCACAAATGGCTGGATTTCATCATTCCTTATGGCTGAGTAGTATTCCATTGCGTATATATACCACATCTTCTTTATCCATTTGTCCCTCGATGGGCATTTAGGTTGTTCTAAGTCTTGGCGATTGTGAATAATGCTGCAATGAACACAGGGGTGCATGTATCTTTATGCATTGGTGTTTTCACGTTCTTTGGATAAATACCCAGCAGTGGAATAGCTGGATCATACGGTAGTTCTACCCTTGATTTTTTGAGGAATCTCCATACTGTTTTCTATAGTGGCTGCACCAGTTTGCACTCCCACCAGCAGTGTATGAGAGTTCCCTTCTCTCCACATCCTCTCCAACACATGTTGTTTCCTGTCTTGTTAATTATAGCCATTCTGATGGGCGTGAGGTGATATCTCATTGTAGTTTTGATTTGCATTTCCCTGATAGTTAATGATGTTGAACATCTTTTCATGTGCCTGTTGGCAATCTGCATATCTTCTTTGGAGAAATGTCTGTTCAGGTCTTTTGCCCATTTTTTAATTGGGTTGGTAGTTTTTTTTGTTGTTGAGATGCATGAGTTCTTTATATATTTTGGAGATTAAGCCCTTATCAGATGTATGGTTTGCAAATATCTTCTCCCAATTGTTAGGTTGTCTTTTGGTTTTGTTGATGTTTTCCTTTGCTGTGCAGAAGATTTTTAGTTTGATGTAGTCCCATTTGTTTATTTTTTCTATTGTTTCTCTTGCCCTGTCAGACATGGTGCTTGAAAATATGTTGCTAAGACCGATGTCGAAGAGCGTGCTGCCTATGTTTTCTTCCAGAAGTTTCATAGTTTCAGGTCTTACATTCAAGTCTGTAATCCATTTTGAGTTAATTTTTGTGTATGGTGTAAGGTAAGGGTCTACTTTCATTTTTTTGCATGTGGCTATCCAGTTTTCCCAACACCATTTGTTGAAGAGACTTTCTTTTCCCCATTGTATCTTCTTGGCTCCTTTGTTGAAGATTAGCTGTCCATAGATGTGTGGGTTTATTTCTGGGCTTTCAATTCTATTCCATTGATCTGTTTGTCTGTTTTTGTGCCAGTACCATGCTGTTTTGGTTACTATAGCTTTGTAGTATATTTTGAAACCAGGGAGTGTGATACCTCCAGCTTTGTTCTTTTTTCTCAGGATTCCTTTAGCTATTCGGGGTCTTTTGTTGTTCCATATAAATTTTAGGATTCTTTGTTCTATTTCTGTGAAAAATGTTGTTGGAACTTTGATAGGGATTGCATTGAATCTATAGATTGCTTTAGGAAGTATGGACATCTTAACTATGTTAATTCTTCCAATTCAAGAGCATGGAATATCTTTCCATTTCTTTGTGTCATCTTCAATTTGTTTCAGCAATGTTTTATAGTTTTCAGTGTACAGATCTTTCACCTGTTTGGTTAGGTTTATTCCTAGGTATTTTATTCTTTTTGTTGCAATTGTAAATGGGATTGTACTCTTAATTTCTCTTTCTGCTACTTCGTCATTAGTGTATAGAAATGCAACTGATTTTTGTATATTGATTTTGTATCCTGCAACTTTACTGTATTCGTTTATTACTTCTAAAAGTTTTTTGGTGGATTCTTTAGGGTTTTCTATATATAAAATCATATCATCTGCAAATAGTGAGAGTTTCACTTCTTCCTTTCCAATTTGGATCCCTTTTATTTCTTTTTCTTGCCTGATTGCTCTGGCTAGGACTTCCAGTACTATGTTAAATAGGAGTGGTGAGAGTGGGCATCCTTGTCTGGTTCCTATTCTTAGAGGGATAGCTTTCAGTTTTTCACCATTGAGGATGACATTAGCTGTGGGTTTGTCATATATGGCCTTTATGGCCTTTATTATGTTGAGGTACTTTCCTTCTATACCCATTTTATTCAGAGTTTTTATCATAAATGGATGCTGTATCTTGTCAAATGCTTTCGCTGCATTTATTGAGATGATCATGTGGTTTTTATTCTTCATTTTATTAATGTGGTGTATTATGTTGATTGATTTGCAAATGTTGAACCATCCCTGCATACCTGGAATAAATCCCACTTGATCATGGCATATAATCTTTTTAATGTATTGTATGTGATTTGCTAGTGTTTTGTTGAGGATTTTTGCATCAATGTTCATCAGTGATATTGGCCTGTAATTTTCTTTTCTTTGTGTTGTCCTTGTCTGGTTTTGGTATCAGGGTAATGTCAGCTTCGTAGAATGAGTTAGGGAGCTTCCCCCCCTCCTCAATTTTTTGGAAGAGTTTGAGAAGGATAGGTATTAAGTCTTCTTTGAATGTTTGGTAGAATTCACCAGGGAAGCCGTTTGGTCCTGGACTTTTATTTTGGGGGAGGTTTTTGATTACTGTTTCAATCTCCTTACTGGTGATTGGTCTATTCAAATTCTCTATTTCTTCTTGATCCAGTTTTGGAAGGTTGTATGATTCTAAGAATTTATCCATTTCTTCCAGATTGTCAAGTTGGTTGGCATGTAGCTTTTCATAGTATTCTCTTATAATCTTTTGTATTTCTGAGGTGTCTGTTGTAACTTCTCCTCTTTCATTTCTGATTTTACTTATTTGTGCCTTCTCTCTTTTTTCTTGGTGAGTCTAGCTAAAGGTTTGTCAATTTTGTTGATCTTTTCAAAGAACTAGCTCTTGGTTTTATTAATTTTTTCTATTGTTTTTTTAGTCTCTATTTCATTTATTTCTGCTCTGATGTTTATTATTTCCCTTCTTCTACTGATTTTGGGCTTTGTTTGTTCTTCTTTTTCCAGTTCCTTTAGGTGCATTGTTAGATTGTTTATTTGAAATTTTTCTTTTTTGTTGAGATAGGCCTGTATTGCTATAAACTTCCCTCTTAGAACCACTTTTGCTGTATCCCATAAATTCTGGCATGTCATATTTTCATTTTCATTTGTCTCCAGGTATTTTTTGATTTCTCCTTTGATTTCTTCATTGACCCAATCGTTGTTCAGTAGCATTTTGTTTAATCTCCACGTATTTGTGGCTTTTCTGATTTTCTTCCTATAGTTGATTTCTAGTTTCATACCATTGTGGTCAGAAAAGATGCTTGGTATTATTTCAATCTTCTTAAATTCATGGAGACTTGTTTTGTGGCCTAATATGTGATCAATCCTGGAGAATGTTCCATGTGCATTTGAAAAGAATGTGTATTCTTCGGTTTTTGGATGGAATGCTCTGTATATATCTACAAGGTCCATCTGTTCTAGTGTGTCATTTAGGGCCAATGTTTCCTTATTGATCTTCTGTTTGGATGATCTATCCATTGGTGTAAGTGGAGTGTTCAAGTCCCCCACTATTATTGTGTTACTGTCTATTTCTCTTTTTATGTCAGTTAGTAATTGCTTTATATATTTAGGTGCACCTACATTGGGTGCGTAGATATTTACAAGTGTTATATCCTCTTGTTGGATTGTTCCCTTGATCATTATGTAATGCCCTTCTTTGTCTCTTTTTACAGTTTTTGTTTTAAAGTCTATTTTGTCTCATATGAGTATTGCTATCCCCACTTTCTTTTCATTGTCATTTGCATGGAGTATCTTTTTCCATCCCTTCACTTTCAGTTTGTGAGTGTCTTTAGGTCTGAAGTGTGTCACTTGTATGCAGCATATATATGGGTCTTGTTGTTTTATTCAATCAATCAGCCACCCTATGCCTTTTAATTGGAGCATTTAGTCCATTGATGTTTAATGTAGCTATTGATAAGTGTGTACTTACTGCCATTTTTTAACTTTTTTTTTCTCAGTGTTTTAGTAGTCCTTCTCTGTTCCTTTCTCCTTCTATACAGAATTGATGGTCTCTTTAGTTTGATCTCTGTCTGAAAGCTCTACTCTTTAACTCCCCTCCTCCCTCATTTTATGTTTTTCATGTCATACCTAACCTCTTTTTTGTGCATTTGTATCCATTGCTCTCTTATCATGGAAATAGATAACTTTTCCTATTTGTGGTCTTCTTTTTTCCCCTTAAATCAGTCCCTTTAACATTTCTTGTAGCACTGGTTTCTTGGTGACAAACTCCTTTAATTTTTGCTTGTCTGGGAAATTTTTGATCTCTCCTTCCATTTTGAATGATAACCTTGCTGGGTAGAGGATTCTTGGCTGTAAGTTTTTCCCTTTTAGCACTTTAAATATATCATGCCACTCTCTTCTAGCCTGTAAGGTTTCTGCTGAGAAGTCAGTTGATAGCCTTATGGGGTTTCCTTTGTATGTAACTTGTCTTTCTCTTGCGGCTTTTAGGAATCTCTCTTTATCTTTAATTCTGGACATTTTGATTATGATGTGTCTTGGTGTGGGTCTCTTTGGGTTTATCTTGTTTGGGGCTCTCTGTGCTTCCTGTACCTGGATGTCTGTTTCCTTCCTTAAGTTAGGGAAGTTTTCATGTATTATTTCTTGAAATAGATTCTCTGCCCCCTTGTCTCACTCTTCTCCTTCCGGGACACCTATGAGACGGATGTTAGTGTGCTTGATGTTGTCCCAGAGGTCCCTTAGACTGTCCTCACTCTTTTTAGTTCTTTTCTCTTTAACCTGTTCAGCTTGAGTAATTTCTTCTAGTCTTTCATCCAGCTTGCAGATCTGTTCTTCTGTATCATCTACTCTGCTTTTGAGTCCCTCTGGTGAATTTTTCATTTCAGTATTCTTCATTTCTGATTGGTTCTTTTTTATATCTTCATTTCTTTGTTGACATTCTCACTGACTTCATCTATTCTTCTCCTCAGATCAGTGAGCATCCCCAACACTTTTTGTTTGAACTCTCTGTCGGGTAGGTTGCTCATTTCTGTTTCACTTAGTCCCTTTTCTGGGGTTTTGTCCTGTTCCTTTACTTGGAATGTATTCCTTTGCTTCCTCATTTTGGTTCTTTCCCTGTGGTTGTGTCTACGTATCAGGTAGGTCAGCTACATCTCCTGCTCTTGGATAGGTGACCTTATATAAATGATGCCTTAGGAGACCTGCAGTGTGCTTCCCTCAGTTCTCAGTGTTCCAGTGGTGACCCCTATGTGGGCTACGTGTGTCCTTCTGTTGTGGCCTGTTTGCTCTCCCTCTAGGCGCCCAGAGAGGCCAAGTTATGCTCCTGGCCAGCTGTTGTAATGCTCAGCTGCTTGTAGTTGTTGTGGGCCCTTAAATCTCTTTACCAGTTGTGAAGAGCCCCAGCACAGTTGGCTGCAAGTTCTAATACCACATTTGTGTTGCAATATTTCTTTCAAGTGAGTAGGCCCCCAGCGTGGCAGGTTATTAGGCTCAGGGGCTTACAATTGCTATAAGCCTCCAGCCTTTAGGTCTCTTGTCAGCTCTCTGAGGATTGCAGCTAGGTGGGGCTGGCCTCAGGCACAGGAGCACCCAATTGTTTCAGGCTTTGGAAGGTGGGGCAAACCCCCTATGTGGGTCTTTGAGAAGCACAAGTCTTCTGCAGCTGACAAGCCCTGCCGCCCACAGGTCCACATACACAGTCAACACAGTCCTGCCCCGTGTGTGCACCCCAACCTCCTGAAGTGGACCCAATGTCTCCACAGCGGGAGCCCCACAGACTCCACCACCACCCCACACTCTCCACCCACTCCTTGTGCATGCCCTGCCCTGCTGAAGTGGGCCCAGTTGCCAGGCTGCAGAGAATCGAGTCACCAATCCATGCAGGCCCACATGTTGGCTGAGGGCTTGTTGTTGGGTGGGGCCAGTCCCTAGAGTGGGCTGCCTGCCCTGGCTGAGCTGGATTAAATCGGTGCTCTAGTGGGTGGGGCAGACCTGGGCTAGCAGGCCCCAGGGAGAACTCCAATGGCGTCTGTGTCAGCACACCCACACCAGGCAACAACAATGGCCGCCGGCAATGTCCCAGTCCCTGGAGAGGTCTCATCTCTCACTGCTATGCACTCAGAGCCTATTAGGTGAGTCTCTTCTCACCAAAGCACTGTGCACCTTTCTTTCTGGTGATTTTAGGTTGCTTTCTGAAACGGGTGAGTTTGCGCGTGAGCCCTTTAAGAGCTGGTTTTTATTTCTTTGTGAACCAGGTTTTCTGGGGGTGCTTCCCAATGTTTTAGTAGCAGGCAAAGTCAGATATTATGCCGCTCATCTCGATTGTGCTGGGTCCACAAAATGCCCACAGTGGGGGCGCTCCCTGGCTCAGGGCCCCGCTCCTCCAGGGAGGCTGTGGACCTCTGGGCTGCTCCTGGGTGGCCGTGAGGCTGGCGGCTCGTGAAGGCGGCGTTTTTCCTCTCCAGAAGGGAGTTTCTGCCTCTTCTACCTCGATTAGGATTGTGCTTTGTTGCAGGAGTTCCTCTTATGCAGTTTTCAGTTCTGTCTCAGGGGTAATTTTTCCACGAGTAGTTGTAAATTGGCTGTGTCCGTGGGAGGGGGTGAGTTCAGAGTCTGCTTACACTGCCATCTTGACTTGGAACCCTCTTTCTTTTTTTTTTTAAAGGAAGCACTAGAACATGTCTAACTGCTCATGGATATGATCCAGGAGGGAGGGAGAAGTTGATCATGTAGGGGAGATGGAGGTTAATTGCAGGAGGAAATTCTTTGGGAAGGATGAGGGGATAGTACCCAGAGCACAAGTGGAGTGATTGCGCTTAATGAAGTGGGCATGCACACAGAGTCCTTGGCACAGTACCTGGTACACAGAGTAAGTGCTCAGTAAGTACTTGCCATTGTTATTACACGTCTGTCTCCTTGAATAACCAAGGGGAACAATTGTTGGCGGGTCTAACTCAATGTTCAAAAGTCAGGCTGTAAATGATTGCATCAGCAATTGATATGGCCTGGCCAAAGAGGAATGTGATAGAAAAGACATGGTCCATTTTTCTCGTCTACAGCCGCACTCAGAGAGTGTAGACTCCTACATGATGGGTGTTAATGTATGCTTGAAAAATGGAAAGATCCTAGTAATTGATGAATAACTGATATGACTGTCCTTTAATTAAGTCTGTCATTTTCTTTTTCACTGGATTGTGCATGTCTATTTATAATGCTTTTCAGAGTTCCTGAGAGCGGCAGCCAGGGCAATGAGGAATGCAAAGAAAACCACAAACTCAAAACCTCTGCTATTGTGCAATCAAGATGTAAACCACTCTAATTGCTGAGACACATGCTCAGAAGTGGTCATTTCACTGGTCTCCTGCAGAGAAAACCTCCTAACCAACTTGCTTAGCAACCTAAGAGACCCCAAGTTATAGCTGTTATTCCAGAAAGTACTGTATTTAGCCAGGAACTCAGAGCTTTATCTACACAGAATGTGATTTTTGATCATTTGGCCTCACTGTTGAAACAGAGTAAGTTAATGTTCCTTGCCAAATAGCTAATGAAGAAAATGTCCATGTTCTCAAAAGCACTAACAAGGAAGAATTTCTATAGAAGAACTCAGATCTTTAGTCACTTTCTGAGTCAATAAACATTTAGAATTAAAACAAAAGTGTATCAGGCAGGATTCTTAGTTGCAAACATCAGAAACTGGCTCTAACAGATTTAAGCAGAAAAATAATTTGTCAAAGAAGAGTGGAAATTATCCTGACATCCATTTAAATAGAATGCATAAATAAATTGTGATAAAGTCATGCAATAAAATATATGACAATGAAAAAGAACAAACCATCAACACGTACAATATGAATGTATCTCACAGACATAATATTGAGTAAAAGAAGCCAGACATTATGTGTTGAGTATGTACTGTATATTTCCATTTATATTAATTTCAGAAACAAGCAAAACAAATCTATGGTGTTAGTGTCATGATAGTGGTTAATCTTTGATGGTAGAAGGGGAGATAGGGGACATGAGGAGGGATTCAGGAAATGTGCTGTTTGGAAAATTCATTGAGCTGGACACTTTTGATATGTACTCTTCTCTATGGATGTCTTCATGAAAGCCACACGGAAAGAAATCACAAAAGAGCTATTAGTAGGTCAAAATATCACCAGTAAGTGCTGGAAACACAGTTTTGGGGCTGTAGGTCTGAGCCTACAAATTCTAAATTCCTAATAATACAAATCCTAAATCTGGCACAGAACCTGCATGAGCACATCTCTGCTGCTGCCACTGAGCACTAGATGCTGCTGTTTGCTCTGTGTCCCCTGTCTGTGGGACACACCCGTATCACTGCCTGACATTTGGTTACATATGCATTTGCTTATTTTCCGTCTCCCAGACTAGAATGTGAGCTCACTGCTGGTACATAGCAGGTACCCAGCAAATACATATTGAAAGCAGTTGCTTTGTTCATAACTGAGCAGAACTCCCCTTCTCATGGATGCGTTTTTCCAACTGAGCAGAACTCCCCTTCTCATGGATGTGTTTTTCCTTTAGATATATTAATCTCATCAATCAGGCTCTGGTCAAGTCTTGCCATCCCAGGAACACATTTGTTCTTTAAAGTGATTTCCTGTATTTCTTCTCTGATTCATCAGCATTGACTTTAAAGCTTTAGTCTCATCAGGCAATCTTGTTTCCCGTAGTTCCAAGTTCACAGCAGGGGAGTTGTTCTACCGTGACCCCTGCATACTCACAAGAGAAACATGCAATTTGACACAAAATGCGTGTCAGATGGAGCTGAGGCCAGTTGTGAGGAACATGGCAGACTGAGAGATGAGAATCTGTCCATCAGCGGAAAAGTGATGAGGTGGTTTCCTTGACCTAGATGAGATTGCACAAATTCCTGCTGTTTATTGCTTCACTCTTGCTCCCCTTTGACACCAAGTCATTCATTTTTCAGGCCTGCTGGGGAATTCAACAGCAGAATCTTGCCCTTGCATTGCACTTTCTGTTGTTTAGAATGTTTTAGGGAAGAACTGACTCCACCCCTCAGATGGAGACTCTCAGGGGTTGGGGTGCATATCCTACCAGCTTTAAGCTTCGCCTTGGCCCCCAAAGCAAAGCACATGTGCTCCCTGATCTGCGTTAGCCACTCAGAACCTGCTGTGGGCAGCAACGCGTGGTGGCTCTCTGGGAGACTGACCAGGACTTTAGGACTGAAGACAGATGCCCTTGTCTTATCTTGGTGGAAGACAAAGTAAAGAGAGAGTGGATTGCCCCTCATAATTTTACTTAGAATTCTAACACTTCTACTAAAGGTGCCTCTATTCCTCCCAACAACAGAAGGTCAGAGAAATATTCCGTGTGACCATTTTGTAAAATTTTGTCCTACATTTCTACATTTCGTTCCTAAACGGAAGTAGATAGCTTGGGAGGGGATGGCTGACAAAACTCAAAAGGCACGTCTATTCTGAGATGAGAAAGAAGAAAAAAAAAAAAACTTCTCATCTCCCTCCTTTGCCTAATTACCTCTCTTCTGCTTGCACATGATGTCTCAATTTCTGTCTAGTCACATCTTCTCCTTTTAGCAACCCAACTATGTTTCTAACTGCCCAATAGACATTTTCACCGAAATTTACTAATGGCATCTCAAAGTCAACATAGCTAAAAGTAAATTAATAACCTTTTATCCTATACCAAATTTTTCTTCTGGTTTCTTTACTTAGGTTAGAGACAGTATCATTCTTCCCTTCACCCAGACTACAAATCAAGAACTTCCATAGGCAATTGTTTACTTAATCTTGCCAATCCTGCTTCTCAAGAGTTTGGTCCTTCTTTTCCGTTACTATCACTACCTTCCTAATTCAGACCCTCATCACCTCCCACCCACTCTAGTCTCCTTAGAAAGCAGTCAGCATAGTGATTAAGAGCAAGAAAGCATACTGCTTATTAACTGCATGACTTTGGGCAAGTTGCTTAATTTCCTCATCTATAAAGGGAGATAATACCTCTTGCTATGAGAATTAATCAGATTAAGTATATGAAGTGGCCCCAGCAAAGTACTCATTAACAGTAGGGATTATTACCATCTGTTCTCTCATTACTCCAATTCACTTTACTCACCACTGCTAGATTTACCTTCAACAGGGCAGCTCTGATCACGTTTAAAAAACTCTCAGTGCCCCCACCTGGTATCTACCTAACACCCAACATTCCCATCCTGGAATTCTAGATTTTCCGTGAAGTACTTGTCTAATCTTCTGACCTCTTACTCCCTTCTATTTACCTATGTTCCAGTCAAATGGACCTCCTCTCTTACCCCACATCCTCTCTTCATTACAACCTGTGTGCATTTGCTTATGCTATATCTTCGGCTTGCTTCACCTTCCCTGTCCTTCAAGGTCTAACTCAAATAGTTTCTCTCTGATGACTCAATGTCTTTTTCTCTCCTTTTAAAGTCCCAGCTCATAATCAGACCTTTCTACAAGATGCCTTACTTTTTTCCTGGTTCTATAGCTGACTGTGTGTTCATCTTATCCTCTCCAGCTGGAGGAACCTCCATTCCCCCAACCTCAAGTCTCTACACGTCAAGATGAAAACTGAAACATTCAAGGGTTCATTTTCCCCTTCTGCCAACAAGATGCAACATAACCAATTTGAGCAAATTCTCCACTAATCAGTTGGCTAGATCAATGTTTGGTAAACAAAGTCTTGCTCAAATAACAGCCAAACCTGGAAAAATAATTGTGACTGTGAGAAATGGAAAATAATGATTGTTCTAACTCAAGCAGTGTTCTGCTCACCCCATCCTGTTCCCTGTTATTCCCCTGCTTCCGAGCTCTCTGCTTTAGTAATTAGCAGCACAAGATCCCACATTAGCCTTACCTCATACAAGATGGGGTAGGTCAATTCCAATTTCTTGAATGTTTTTCAAATGAAACTTATTCTTTTGCAGCAATTGGATATAAATGTCAGTTCTCTTTAAACTCTTTGAGGACCCTCAGAAAGTTTTTTGTTTTTCTAATGGCTACTTCTTTCAGAATCCATGCTAGTTTCTTAAAATCCCACTTATAAGTAGCATTGCTTTCCTCCAGACACTGGCCGCAGACAGGAGGGTGTGGGAGGAAGACTATGAATCTTGCCAGAAAGCAATGCTTTAAAAACATGAGGTTAAATTCCATTTTGAAAAGTTTTAATACAACTTCTCTTCTCCCCTAGAGCCCTACATCACCTCATACTATTTTTGACTCAACTCAAGAGTGTTCTTACAAAGCCTATCTCTTTAAAACATTTAAATAAAGAAATCAATAGGATATTGCTAGTTTTGAGAGGAATACAAATTTAGGAAATATTTTATGAAGGAGGCTAGGCAATTCAGGCTTAAAAGGATTATAAAAGCTTAAAATGTTTGTTTGCATGATCCTGCTTTTGCAATTTTAGTATTTTGCATTGAAATATACCCCACACTGCGCTGTTGACCCATGGTTCCAGGAATGACACTCAAACATGTCAGGTTTGTTTGATGGACTTATCTGTCTACAAAATACTTCTTTTATTATCGTTTTAAAATACATTTCTCTGATTTATTTTTGACTTTGCTTATGATGTTCTGAGTATATTTGTATTTGCTTTCCTCTTTCTCTTTTTAAAAGAATTTTATTAGGAAAAATTTCAAGCATACACAAGAGTAGAGAAAACGTATAATAAACTTCAAATATCAATCACTCAAATTCCAGAATTGTCAGTATTTCCCTGCTTTTCCTTCATCTATACCTTTTTCATTTCTTCTCCCTTTCTTTTGGCTGAAGTATATTAAATTTAGCAAATCCTAGAATCATGTCATTTCATTCTTATATATTTAAGTGTGCATTACCAAAAATATGGGTGTTTTCTTATGTAACCACCATACCATTACCACACCTATCAAAACTAACAATAATTTATGGGTATCATCTAGTACACCATCTAGTATCCAAATTCAGATTTCCTTTATTGTCTTTAAAGTGTTGCATTACAGTTGGTTTGCCCGAATCAGGACCTAAGCAAGGTGCGTGCATTTTATTGAGTTGTTCAGGGCTGGGGAAGAGTTTTAGGGTTGGTAAGAGAGAGCATCTGAAGCGGGTGAAGGGCAGGAGAATATTGTAAGCTAGAGGAAAGGCTTTTGAGAAGTATTACCTGAATAACGATCTTCAAGAGGCACAAGTAAAGACTAGAACCATTTAGCTGCTAGATGTACTTCTTTAAGTGTAATTCCCTGTGTAGACTGAAATTTGAGGAACTCCAGGATTTGTTCTGTTTATGGGTATGACTTCCAGAAGAACTATTCTACCTCCTCCATCCCTTCTTACTCTAGTAAATATCATAGAAAATTCTTCCAAAGTAGAAAAGAAATTTAGAGACTTCCAGAGTAGGCATTGTCACAGATTTTGCTGGCAATCCATTACAAAATTAGATGTCCCTATTTTCAGAGACGTATTACACATAATCTCAATCCCTTTACCTACTACTTCATTCTTGGTAAAATAGACATGGTGTTTGATAGTTCTGAATTTGCTCTGTGTTGATGTTAATGGCGTCTGTATCTTCTAACCAAACCAGAAAATATGTCAGCACCTCCAGTGTTAATAATTTAGGCTATAAAAAAAATTCTAATGCAATCTTTAAGTACTGTGCAACCCACCTGTTCATTAATATTTCACTATCTGTGGATCCTGTTGAAAAATGGGTCTAATTCAAAGGGTTCACTTCAATTATATTTTCTTTGGCTTTGGAGACAAAAGTAATTGGCAATAAACAGTGATTAGGGCAGCTTCTGTCAGTGCACAGTGCGAGTCAGAGGCGAACCCTCAACTCCCTCCTTCAGGTCCTCTCAGCAGACTTCAAACACATATTTTCATCCGAAAGGGAGCCCTCCGGGCTCCTAATCATCAACTCAGTGGGATCCCAAGTTGCTGGGAATTTCATAAAGCAAAATTCCCCTGGGAAGTTTCAACAGAGGTGCTCAGGAAGCCAAAACCCCATTAGCTCTTTGGCCCAACTCAAAAGCCCAGCTGCAGGATAGCCTCCCACACTCTGTGCTCCCAGTCACTCTAGTTCAGCAGCCGTATTGTTCTCCTCATTGTCAACTCCTGTCCATTGCAGGGTAACTCTTGAAAGTCTTGAGAGAGTGGTCTAGATTGGGGTAGGGTTGGGGAGAAAACATCATCACACCTATTATCATCATCATGCCATACATTTCTTTAGCCCTTTATGGTGGCAAATTATGTTCATGAACACGGTACTATTTTTTTTTTTTTTTTTTTTGTGAGGAGATCAGCCCTGAGCTAACATCCGCCAATCCTCCTCTTTTTTTGCTGAGGAAGACGGCCCTGGGCTAACATCGGTGCCTATCTTCCTCCACTTTATATGGGACGCCGCCACAGCATGGCTTACCAAGCAGTACTTCGGTGCGCGCCCGGGATCCGAACCAGCGAACCCCGGGCCGCCGCAGCGGAGCGCGCGCACCCAACCGCTTGCGCCACCGGGCCGGCCCCGGTACTATTGATCCTCATAGTGACCTTGTAAGGTAGAGAATGTAAGAGAATCTTTAACTCTGTTTTATACATAAGAGCACTGAGGCTTACAGATGTTAAGGGCCTTGTCCAATATTCTACACTTGGCAGAGCTATAGCAAAGTGATGGCCTTTGCCCTCCACTCCAGTGCCTTGTCCTCTTCTCCATGTGGCCTCAGTATAGGCGTGGCCCCACACCCGCAGAAAGTCTTTGGCTGAGCTTCCTAACTGGTGGACCCAGCTTTCTTATGTGGAAAAGAGGTATTCCTTAGTCTTTGGGGACCTGGGTGGACCTGGCTTGGCCCAGGCCAGCAACTCCTGTCTCAAATGACCTAGTCCTTTTACTTTAGTGCCACAAAATTGTTGTCATTTTCTGTGTGCACAATGACACAAAAAATATTGGAAACCACTCCCTGCAAGGAAGCTTTAAATGTTCCCTCTTTCCATTAAACTTAATATCTGAAAGCCAATTGATATGTCTGGCCCTGAAGAGTCAGGTCCATCAATTGAAAGTAGAAAATAAAATTTAATTTAGTATTTTTCAGTGAATTTTTAAAACCTACAATATTTTCCCCAATGAGCCTCTTGTAATATGCACTGTGGGTTGAAGTGCTATTTGAATACTTCTCTTTGAAAACTTTATGGTCAGTTGTCATGTAAGAACTTCTTGTTCCTTCCCCTCTCTCCTCTAATGGAATAATTAATCTCCATCTCCCCCACCCCATGGTATATTTAGGCCAGGTTCCCTGACCTACCCTCTACTTCATGGTATTTAGTTCTGAAACAAAATGAGTCAGTCCCATTGCGTGGAGTAATTTCTTTGTTTATACTTCAAACTGGATTATCTCATGTCATTACTCTCACTTGGGCTATTATGAAAAATTTTCTTTTCTCCGTGGGTTTTGTTTTTACTAGGTTTTCAATTCTGCTACTTTTGATTCAGGTCCAAAAGCCAATTAATGGTACCATGGCCTCAGGCAAAATTCATTTTCAATACCTATCAATTCCTTCTATCTTCTCCTATTCCAGCCTCTTTCCTTAACACCTCATTCTAGCACACCTCAGGAACCTGTACGCAGAGCCTTGTACATTTTCTATCTGCTCTCAGTTAACTCTCATATTTTAAAGGTCAATTCACAGTAAGGCATATTAATATTCCCTCATACCTGTACTCAGTTTACTATTTACAAAGCCATTTCTCGTGTATACACGGGATTCTGGGTGTAGGGGTGTGTACTAGCGGAGAGGTGTTTTTGTGTAGATCTGTCATAGAACAGCATCTGGGCTATCCTTTTGCATGAGGAACCATCCAATGATCCTTGGGAAGAATGTTGTATTGGTTGTGAACCTTTTCTTTCAAGTGACAGAAAATCAACCCAATTGGCTTAAACAAAAAGATAATGTATTTTCTCATGTAACTGAAAAGTCGATGGTATACATGAGTCATGGATGGATCCAAAGTCTCAGACAATGTCATAAGGACCCAGTCTCTCTCCAACTCTGGGCTCTGCTTTCTTCTCTGTGGGCTTTCTTTCCACATAAACTCTCCCTTCTTTCTGGACAGGTGGCTTCCAGCAACTTCATGCTTACACCTCATGGCTACAAGTCCAGAAGTAAAGAGTTTGAATCTTATCCAGTTGCTCAAAGACCAGTCTTGAATCAATTCTGACTGGCTTTATTTGGTTCCTGCTTACATCTTTGAGCCAATCCTTTGACCAAACCCATTGGAGAGGTAATGTTCTGAGTGGTCAGGTCTGAGTCACATGTCCATCCCTGACATCACAGATTGATTGCATAATGGACTAAAAGTGGGGTACAGATGGTTCCCTAAAGCACAATCAGGGTGACAGGAAGGCACAAGATAAGCATCTACTGCAATTGGTAAGGAAAAAGGATTTGCAGTTCAGATTTATTAAACTATCTGATTACCAGAGCTAGCCCTATGTGAGGCCACACAGCAGGGAAAGACTATTGATCGAGAGGGAAGCAGAGTGTGGACTGATGACTCTCAACTTGACACCAGGGTCCACCAGCCCAGTGCAAATGATGCCCCTTAGAGGAAATGTGTGTGTGTGTGTGTGTGTGTGTGTGTGTGTGTACTGAAAGAACCTAATGCTAGGACCAGAGCACTCTAGACTTAGATAGTTTTACTCTGAGCACATGGGACCTAGCCTAGCACAGAATGAAGAACAATCTTCCCTTACATCTCAAGGAAGCAGCAACAAGATGGGGCTTGAGCTACCAGGAAGGGGGCAGGTACAGGCAGCCCTTGCTTTGACATGACTATAAATGGGGTCAAAGCTGTCAAAGAGGAGGCAGCTCTGTCTGGAATTTCATGTTGCTCTTTTGCCTTTAGCAACTGAGGTCAGATCTAACATTTCTTTTAAAGGGGGCACAGTTGACCTTCTAATCTACCCAAAAACAAATTTGGGAGTCATTACCGAATAACATTTAACAGACATAGGACAAAAGTCTTTTATGAATCTCTAACTGCAGTGGTGACAATTAACAATCCTTATCAGTTATGAAAGCAGGCTTGAGGACCAATGACAGTAATTAACATTCCCTGTGCTGTGCAGGCACTATTACTGGTAAATAATTTCAGCCACTGAGACATCTGCTAATTAGAAGAGAATGGTTTTCAACTTTCCCTTGCATCTTTGACCCATGCATGCCACATAATTGAAATATTGGAAAAAAATAAAAGCTGAAATCCTTATCCTGGAACAATATTTAGAAACCTCAGAGAAGAATCGAGATAAAAAATAAGCTTGATAATCGTCCAAGAATCTTCCTCTTGGAAATATATAACAATAGGTCTAGAGGTTCCTCTATTGCTCTTTACTCCCAGAGTGCTGGATAAGTGATGGCCAGGAATTAAGTGGCAAAGAGAACCAGGTTGAATCTTGCCCTTTATTCCTTCATCAGTCTCACCCTAACCCCCACCCCACACCTTTTCATACTAGGATGTTGGAGGAGAGATAGAAGCCAAGAGCAGAGGATTGTGGGAGAAAGGCAAATATTCTGAATGAGCCGTTCTCAAACTTGGCCACACACTGGAGTCACCTAGGAAGCCTTAAAAATACTAATGTTTGGGGCCTGCCCGGTGGTGTAGTGGTTAAGTTTGCGTGATCTGCTTTGGCGGCCTGGGGTTCGCAGGTTCGAATCCCAGGTGCAGACCTACGCATGGCTCATCAAGCCATGCTGTGGCGGAATCCCATATACAAAATAGAGGAAGATGGGTGTGGATGTTAGCTCAGGACTAATCTTCCTCAGCAAAGAAGAAAATAAAAATAAAAAATACTAATGCTTGAGTCTTATCCCCAAAGATTCTGATTTCAATGGTATGTACTGTGGCCTGGGCATCAGAATTTCATAAACGAAATAAAACCTAAATAAAAGCTCCTCAGGGAGCTTTATAACCATTGTTTTAAGTTGTTTGCATCTAACCTAAAACGGGGAAATGAATCTGTGGTCATCTCTTACTTGGCAAGACTTCTTAATGGTATATTTCTTAACTCTGGCTGAATGTCAGAATCATTCAGGGAGCTTTTAAAACATCCAATGCCAGAGACCCACTGCAGTTGAATTAACTCAGGGTCTCTAAGAGTGGAATATGAGCAGTGGTCTCTAAGAGTGGAATGAGTACATTTTTGTTTGTCCGTCACCATATATGTGTCTCCCTTCAGCCCTTGTGCCCACCCCCTACTCCCACTGCCCCTGGTAAACATGAGACAGTTTTCTCTGTCCATGTGTTGGTTTATATTCCACATATGAGTGAGATCACACAGTGTTTGTCTTTCTCTTGCTGGCTTATTTCACTGAACATAATACCCTCCAGGACCATCCATGTTGTTGCAAATGGGACAATTTTGTCTTTTTTTATGGCTGAGTAGTATTCCATTGTATATATATACCACATCTTCTTGATCCAATCATCAGTCGAGGGACACTTAGGTTGCTTCCACTTCTTGGCTATAGTGAATAATGCGAGCAGTGGTATTTTTAAACATTGATTCTTCTATGAGCCAGGGTCAAGAGCTACTACTAAGGCATAGTTCTCAAACTCTCAGCATGCATAGGAATCACCTGGTGAGACTATTAAAAATATATATTCTTGCATCTTATCCCTTGAGAGTGGGCCTGAGAATCTTATTTTTAACAGACCCCACAGGTCATTTTGACAAAGATAGTCATTAAGACCACTCTTGTTGATCATACTGATTGCTTTCTTGTCCTGACCAAGACGCACTTTACTCAACATAAATGTAACTTTGCCATCCGGTCTTTGATGGTTCTTGAATGAAGGGGCAGGGAGAGGAGGCAGTACCACCTTCTGGGAATGTGGGGCATTTGGATATATCTAGGTTTGTCTTCTAATGATCATGATGGAAGATGCAGCAGATATTGAGTGACTGAAGGCCATGGATGCCAAACAGCCAGTCCTGTAACAAAGAATTGTCCTGCTCAAAATATTAATCATGCTCCCAGTGAGAGACACTGGGAGGTTTGGATTGTGTGTGATCTAAGGGTATAGATTTTAGCACCAGGCAGGCATCACGATCAGTAGCCATGAGATTTGAGGAAAGGTCTGGAAATTCAGGAAACCAAGATATGTAATAAAGCTTCTCTCCCAGCTATCTATATTTCTCTCTTTTCCTTGTCTCTCCAAGGAGACAAATCTAACTCCTCCACACTTTCCACCCCCTCGCCCTGGCCCCAGTCTCTATTAGGGACTCAGAGATGGACCTGGCAATCCTGTACTAATTTTTGGTGCAATCACAACACAGGCCATCCTTCCGCTGGCCCCCAGGCTCTGTCATTTCCAGCCAGGTGATCTTGGGAAAGTCACTTCATCAAACAGGACCTAGAATCTCCAACTGTAAAATCAGTAGGTTGAGCTGGATGGTTTCTATAGCCCCTTTTATTTCTGACATTCTGTGATTCTATTCAGGTTAGAAATTCTTAGTCTCAGTAGAGAAATGTTCCAAAATATTGTTCCTATTTATTCAGTTGATACCTGAAATACCTTTACTGGAGCCAAACTTTCAGTCCACAATGAGAGATCAGGCTTAAACTAAATTGTCCTTAAAGAAGAAATACATTAACTTGAATTCCTTCTCAGGACCTAATAACTATCACAGGGACCTTACTTGAGAGCAAAGTTTGATTCAATGACATGTATTCACATTTTTTTCATTAAGCAGTGTTAAATATGCACTCTTTGTCCTAGATCAAGGTTTCTATTGACATTTTTGGACCTGATAACTTTTTGTTGTGGGCGGCTGTTTTGTGCATTGTAAGATGTTTAACAGCATCCCTGGCTTCTACTCAGGTGTTAGAGGAATGCCCATCCAGTTATGACAGCCAAAAATGTCTGCAGACATTGCCAAATATCCCCTGGGGAGAAAAATCACTTCCAGTTGGGGAGCACTATCCTAGATGTTGGGGACGTGATGAATAAGATCCATCATGAATCCATCCATCCATGAATAAGATACTTGTTTTCAAGTATCTCACAGTCCAGAGGTGAGGAAAGACCCATTGAACAGTTATGATACCTCATGGGGGTGCCACGACAGAGGTGTGCAGGATAGTTAGGGAGCAAAAAGGGCACTCAGCCAGGGAAAAGTCTCCTGGGCTGAACCTTCATGGATGAGTAGGAGTTGGTCAAGTGAAGCGGGGCAAGGTGGGAGGGTGGGGGATTGGAGCACAGTTGACAGCAGAAGCAAAGCCAGAGAGACAGCTTGGTGTGGGCGAGGACATCTTGCTCATCTGCAAGGCAGCCAACAGGTAGAGATGACATTGAAGAAGTAGGCAGGGCTTTGTAAGCCTTCTCAGACATTCTTTTCTAGGGAACAGGAGGCAGAGGGAGGTCTGAGGCAGAGCCTCAGGTCAGAAACGGGGTCATATTTGTTTTGTAATAGGTCCCCTACACCACCATGAAAAGACTGGATTGTAGCAGACAGGTTCAGAGGCTGTTGGAATAGGTAATTCAAGCAAGAGAAGATAAAGGCCTGGGCCCAGGCAAAAGGTGACAGGCTGGAGAGGAGGGAGGAGCAGGGCGCTGAGGAAGCACCATCCTGAGACCAGCAATGGAAGCCCCTTTGCACCCAAGGTGCACGCATGGCCAGGGTCCTCCTACCACCCACATTCCAGGGAAGGTACACAAAGCATCAGTATGGAAAAAAACCATCCTCCTCCTCCTCCTCCTCATCATTTATATATATTTAGGTACACTAGATGACAAGGTAGTTAATCTATTTTTGTAACTAATCTAATTAACCAGCCAAGATTTTGACCAGTTTTTATTATGTCAAGAAAGATAAGCCTTCCTCAGTTTACAGGTCTACAGCAACTGGGTGGTGTTTTGCTGATAGCAAACTGTTTTCGTAAGAGATCATGTCTTTAAATTTCCACATGCGCCTCAGCACATCCAAACTGTAGTGGGCCACCCTGGGGAATTTCTGGGATCAGGAGGGCTTCAACCATGACCAGCTGCTAATGCTGCTGCCATAATCCCAGCCAAATGGAAGCTGAGAGATGGATGAATGTTTAAAAAGGATTGCAGGAAGAAAGCAAAGCTCACACGGCATATGCTGGAATGATAGGCAGTTTGGCACACAGGCATGAAAGCTGGTTTGGGAGTAGAGAATTTTCCCATCATTCCATGTTGGTAACTAGACTGAGCCAAAGTTACTTTCAAGTTTCTTTAAGTCAGAGACTAAGCTGGGCAAATAGAAGACACTTAGTAAGTATGTGTGAAACTGAAACAACAAGACAGGGTAAACTTTTCCTCAGCCTGAATTAAACTCTCAAGAGGGAAGTGGGGGTGACAAGTGAAATCTGTGGGAGTCCAGATGGAAACAAGCCAAGCCTAGGAAATTGGTGGATGGGGAGATATTTTTACATGCAGGCTAACTAGAGGCAAACCCAAGAATTAGACAAACTCTGTCTCTTTCTACTTTTGTTCTCGTGCCATCCTCTGGTTTCCTAGGGCTCCTCACTCAGGCTGTTAGGTTGGACCGTGCTGGATGGCACTCTTGTTCTAGACCTTTCCTTCAGTCGTCCACTCCACACACACACAGCTCCTCTGTGACTTATGTTAACAAGCTCTGCTCTCTGATCTTGGGAGAAGTAGTTCATGAGATATTAAATAACAGCAGAGGCCCTCTACACTCTATGACTGAAAAGTTTTTTCTGCTTGGTTAAGACATACCATCTCTGTAAGGGTACAGATTTCCTGTTGCAAAGCTTGGGTAGGTGAGGAGAGGCTAGATGGGGTTTGAACTGATGATTACATTTATTTTACCAATGATGGGCAAGAAGCAAGTTAGCAGGGAACACAGGAAGTCTCTTCCTCAAAAATATCTTCCTTCTTGGTAGACAATTTAGAGATTTATTTGAGTTGACTCTGTATTTAAAATGAATTGTTTTACATTGGAACATGATATCCTCAACTCATTGAGATCAACATTCTGGGAACAGAAATTTTACCTGGAACAGAGAGAAGAAAAGAGGAATGTGGCATTTTGCAGTAGACTTAGATGGACCAGGCAGGGTAGGGAGTCTTCTGAAAGCAAGGCAGGGAAAGGTTGGGAAGTGGTTCAGAAATGGTGGTAGGAGGCCAACAGGAGGAAGTCTGGCTTACATTGTGATTTTTCTCTGGGTCCTGGTGCCAACCAGTTTGTCCAGGGCTTTGTGGTTGCATTCCAAATGTCACACAAACCCTTTTATTTAAGAATCCTTAATCAAGGAGAGGCTCTCTCTATAGATCAGCACCCACTCCGCTTTGCCATCCTTGCCCCTGCCGTAGAGCAAGTTGGAGAAAGCAGAAAGAAACTAACAATAAGCAAAGGAAAATATTTCCTAAAATTCCTTATTGCTGTATTTAGAATTCCAGAAAGTTAGAGCTGTGAGGAACCTTGGTGATCCTCTAGTTTAATGCTTCTTTTGTATAGCTGAGGCCCAGAAAGGGTAAGAGCCAACTCTAGAACCCAGGCATACTAGTTGTCAGACTAGGGTCTGTTGGGTGTCTAATGGGATGGTGCTTAGAATGAGAGAAAAACAGTCTTTCTCATGAAACAAGAATACCTAAGCAGAAAGGACACTATACTGCCTGGGTGGCTTTAGGTAAACCTTTTGCAATTACTCATTCCATGGTTGGATTTTTTGCTTCTTGATGATGTTTGCCATTAGACTTTTTAAAGAATATATCTCACATCAAGCTGACAATGGCTTCAAAGTTGAGAGAGGATGGGGCATGAGGGAGCCAGAAGAGGAGATCATGCTCACGCCCGAAGAAAAGAGCCTGAGAACACAGCAGCTTTGCCAAACACTCATGAGGCCATCATCAGATGAAGTTCTGTTTCATAATATATTTGTGTTTGTTTCAATATAGAAAGATGCCCCAGGTTTATCCTGTAGCCTTGAGTTCCCTCTGGCTGTAAACCTCCCAGAGTTGGTGTATCTCAGTTTATGATGTGTAGCCTTAGAGTAAATAAAAGTGTGTTCTTCTCCTCTGAAAATATCTTAAACATAGATTCTCATAGAAACGAATTGGTGGAATTATTTTATGAACTACTCCACCTTTCCTTCAGAACCGAAGATGGGCTGCAATGTTCTAGAACTTTTTAAAGAATAGATGAGTGGATTGTGAGAGATGATATAGCAAACCATAGAGCTTATAACAAAATAGCTCAGGCAGGAAAGACTTGTGACCTATAGGTATAAGGACAGGAAGTATGAAAAGTTTTCAGTATCCTGAATGCCATGCGTGAAAACTCAAAGAGCTTTAATCCTGTTTCACAGGAAGTTTTATGAAGATAGCCCAAAGGTATGTCTCTTACAGTCACTGAGAAGAGACAGTCTCAAACTTAGGCAAGGCAAAGAGAGCAAGAGAAAAGAGAAACAATGCTCATCATGCTATGTTTTACCAAGAAGTCCTCTACCCCTACTCCCAACTGCCAGGGATGTGTCCCTACAGCAGTTTTCTAATATGACCAGCCTCCTGGCATTTTCAGTTTACATAGTTGGATATATAATTCAGTTGCTCATAGGGAAAGCTGGATATTAGGCCATTCATATTAAATCATTACATGAAACTTTCAGCAGAAATCTACCTAATGTTATTTCCCTTGTTAGGCACAGATGATAAGTTGCCCCAAAATATAAGAGGTCATTCTCCACCTTGGTTTCTCAATTTATCAACCTTATCAGCAGTGGGGCCTTTCAACCCACAACCCTAACTTCCCACGTCCCTCCTCTAAGCACCCCTCAACACCACCTCAACAGTCCCAGGATGAGCCCCTAGAAGCCCTGTTGGCTATCTCATGAAATGTGTCTTCAGATAGTTTGTTCCGGCATGTGTAGTCTACTTTAAAAATCTGTGCCTTGATTTGAAGCAATAGCGGAAGTATTCAGTGAATGCTTTTGACTCCACCACATCCCCTCGTATCTGCAAGAGAATACTTTGGGTTTAAAACCATGGACCAACAGGGAATCCTATTTACCTTACACCTCATCTCCAAGACTGACTCAGATTTAGTATGAATAGCCTCTTAAGGTCAGGTTTAGGGAGTGGGGACCTTCTGCCCAGAGAGCATCCAAAAAAAAAAGAGCAGTGCCTTAGAATCTATAGCTTCTGCAAAATGAGTGTGTTTCATTCTTTGTATCAATCTGAATGCTTGGGACTCAGCCCCCTCACAAGTTGCAAGACCATCTGACTGGGCCAAATTTACAGCTAGAGTTTCTCTTTTACTCACAGTGTTCTACAGAGACAGACCACTTAGCAAAACACAGGATGTTTTTTCCGCAAAGGTCCCTTCTAAGAAAGGGCTAGTCTTCATAGCAAGTATTTGACTTGCTTCATTGCCAATAAAATGGAGTTGGAGTTAGCAGCATTTGGCAGCCTCTTCTTGGTCCTGTTAGCTTTATTTGAAAAGGCTTTCTTCATTTTCAGCTTTACTGAAATCTTTATTTGTTTGGCCTTCCATCCAGAATAATGTTTCTGGTCTGCCCACCATCCTCGGAGAGAGTGACCAAAAGCAAATAAAGCTGGAACGACCCTCAACCCCAATTCCCGTTCTCAGCCTCTGCTCCACACACTAGACCTCTCCAGGGTTTGGTCTGCCCCTCAAACAATGAACCTCTGATATCACAATAGGCATGTTTGTCTTGGGCCTTCTAACCCATCGCTGGAGTTAATGCAATATAAAGCATTGCTGGATTTATTGCCTGCACTTGGCTAGGTCAGTGAATCATTCTCTGCCAAGGGAAATATCAGCAGGGGATGGAGATGAGCAAAAGAAGCAAACAAACATAAGTTTACTCCTTACTAAACTAGAAAGCAAACCTGCCATCTGTGTCCACATATCTTTTTCCAGGAGGCTCAGAAACAAGTTCTCTTGACTTTAAGTTGGCAATTCCATATGCTTGGCAGAGGTTCCTGTAGCTTCCTTTGTGACTAAGAAGCTCTCTGAAGCTCCGCAGAATTAGAAATTACCCTCTGAATAACCTATGCATTGTCTCCAACTCTCAGTGTTTTAGGAGGATTTCATTATAATTAATTTCCCATTCCCTCTTTTTTCTTCCTGCAAAACTTCACTATGTGGCTGGCTCAGCTCCACTCACTAATATCCCCTTCATCTTAGACTCTTCTGTCCTAAGTTTTCTTTATCAGTCGCTAGTTCCTGGGGCCAGCTGCTGTCACTGAAGCTTTTATGTCAACTTTTCTCCTGCTCCTGAACTTTATTTCACTTGGCTTCATTTTTCTTAATACATTTTTATCTGAGATGGAATGAGAGAACGGGGTCGGGGTGGGAGGTAATAACTGCTCTCCCAAAGCTGTGCCCACTCTTGAAAAATGAACTGGAACATTGACCAATTAGCTGAGTTCCTTAGGCCTAAAAGCAACTTTTATCCCCAGATAATGAAAAACTGAGCAAAATATATAACTCCAAGGGGACTGAATTAAGCAAATAATTGTCTCCATTTGTCATTTTCTTCTTGCCTGTAATAACGAAGAAAGGCTCCTCCAACGGGTTCTCCATCTGAACTCCTTCAGGACAGAAGGAACCTTTGTTCAAAATATGGGGGGGCAGGGAGCAAAGGGAAAGCCAGAGGCACCCCCACAGTGAAACCCAAGAGGTTTCATGAAGAAGACACTGTGTGCTTTTCTTCCTAATAAGGATCCTATAACATGTTGCCACATAAACCAAAAGATTCCACCAATCCTCTGTGCATCAAGCTTCTGCCATTTCTTTGAGACCCAGAAGCTTCCTTCCCCAGGAAATGGTAAAAGCATATGCAGGTGGGCCCTGGTCTCTTACATAAAGGTGCCACACTTTTCCTCTTTGGCAAATGCTTAACCTATGCTTGGATATTTGAGCTGCCACATTCCTGTGAACTCTTTAGACTGATATTGGTGTCCCTGGCTTCCTTCTAGTAGAACTTCATGGAGATCTCAGTGTTAAAAACTCTGCTGCATTCTTGGGGGCACCACCACCCAGAAGCAGAGGGATGTGGTATCATTTTTCTTTGTTCTACTCTCACTCACAACAACATATGCTCCCTTCTCCCACTGACAGTCTGCCTTCTTCCCTTATGGGGAGATGCACCCATGCGTACTTACAGCTCTGGTACTCACCTAATAGGCTGCATTGCTCTTAGCCGGTCCTCAGTAAATGACTCTCAATAGAATTCAGTAAATGACAACTTTTGGTACCTGAACAGCCAACACAAAAACAAATAGACATAAGCGTGATTTATTCTTATTCTTCATCACCTCCGTTTTAGTTCCCTCCTAAATTCCTCGATAACATTCCCAAGTGCCCAAGACTCCCAAATAGCTTCCTTTGGGGTCTTGCCTAGGCTCTAGAGTTTTCTCTCCTCTCTCACTACACAATACATCACCAGAGAGCTGCTTCCCACAGAGCCGATGTGTTAATGGCTGATGATGGTTTAATTCTATTAAAGCCTGTTGCTTTTATCTGATGCCTGCATATAAAGACAGAACTAATGGGGAACTAATTTTTTTAAAAAATCCATTCAAACCCAACATTTATTCTGTCTCTGCCTAGGGGGTGAGGGAGAGGGGGTCAGGGTACTTGGGTGCTGTGGGTCTTTACAGACAGCCCCCCAGAGGAGGGCGGTCTTCCGGTGGGAAGACAGTGTCCAGAGGCCTGTGGGCCTGTGGGTGGCTAGACGGTGAGGCTTTGGGCCCTGGCTTGGCTCCCAGAGGTCACTGAGTCCAGGTGGGCTGGGGGAGGCCAGTACCCACCCATCCAGGCCCAGGCCGGGCTGGAATCTTTGGTCCTAGTGGTTGTCAAGGCCCGTCACCCCCCCACACCCCTCCATCCCCCAGGAGGGAAGGCAGCACCAGGGTCCTGCTCCTCCTGGTAGGGGGAGACAATTGTCCAAGTCACCAGGTTTAAATTAAAAATAATAAAAATAACAGTACAAAATTTAAAGAAAGACAAACCCTGTCTCAAACAAACCTCTGACAAGCCTGTCCAGCCTGCCCCCTACTCACCCCAGAACTTCAGAATAGGCACGAGCTGGTGGTCTCACTGCCTGGGAACACCATGGGGAAACTTCAGGCACCACCGGGAGTCACTGGGGAAGTTACTTTTGACCAATCGTAGTCATCGCCAATGATATCAATATTATTTCCAGAAGCTCATCTCCTTAGGGTGTGCACAACTGGATGATTCAATGCTTTCTGATATTTGAAGACAAGTGTTCCAGGAGCTCTGTCTACATAGATCAAACTTGTCCAAACAGTTGCTCCTGTCAACAAAAACTAGTCAAACCAATGAGCTGAAGAAACTGACCAGATGTTAGCAGCTCTGAGGCAAACTGCATGGTTGATGATGAGCCACTCAGGATCAAACCAAGATCCAGGAGTCCAGGACTTGTTACAGCAGCAGAGAGGGGATCACTCCCTCCTCCTGGGAATTCCATCTTCACTCAGCTTCAGAACCACACTTCTCAATCTTCTTTTTTTCTCTCCTTCTTCCCTCATGTCTCTGTGAAGAATGTTTTCATCCCAACAGTCTGTATTAGTTTCTCAGGGCTGCCATAACAAATTACCACAACCCAGTGATTTAAATCAGCAAAAATTTATTTCTTCACAGTTCTGGAGACCAGAAGTCCAAAATCAAGGTGCCAGCAGGGTTAGTTCCTTTTGGAGGCCCTGAGGAAGAATCCATTTCATAGCTCTCTCCTAGCACTTGGTGACTGCTGACAGTCCTTGGTGTTCCTTGGCTTGGTGCTGCACAACTCCAACCTGCACTTTTCGTGGGTTTAGGGGCCATGCCCTGTGTCTTTTCACTATTGGAATGCATTCTATTTCAAGGTTAGCATGAGTCTGGGCTACAGGGACCATGATATCCTCCTCTGGATCCCAGGTGCCTCCAGCAAGGTGCTTGGGCTGCCCTCAATAAATGAATGTTGGGTGATAAGATAAATGCTGGTTGGCTCTGTCTAGGTAATGCAGGTTCAGCCATGCCAGGTTCACACTTGAGCAGGGAACTCCCTCTTGGAAGCCAAAGCCAAAGCCTTGTGAGGCAATGGCTACCATTAGCATTCAGGGATCAAGGGTGTGCTGGGGCTAGCCTGCACTGCCTCTTGAGAGCCCTGGGTGAGCATCTTTTCTAAACTCTACATTCAGAGACATCACATTAATAGCTTGAAATCAGCCATGCTGGGAGTATTTTCAACACGGAAATTAGCAAACCCCACAAATCAGGGCCTTTCCCCTCCCCAAGCCACCCCAAGGAGCCAGTTGTTAAACATTTACCAGTACATCACTGCTATGTTGCTAAATCTAATGGTCAATTCTCAGTCTTCATCCTACCTAACTTGTGGACATGATGACACAGTTGATCACTCTCTTTTTTTGGAAGAACTTTCTTCAGTCAGCTTCCAGGAGACCATACTTCTCTACCTGTTTTGTTCATTCCTTCTCTTTTCTCTGATCTAACATAGAGTGACCCAGCATTTCAATTTGGATGTCTTCTCTTCCCTTCCCTACCTATACTCATTCCTTGGTGGTCTCATTCAGTTTCATTCTCTAAATTCCATATATACGCTGAGGACTTCAACATGTGTATTTCCAGTTTGGATTTCTCTGATTCTAGCCCCGCATAGCCAGTTGCCTACTCTATATCTCTACTTGGAAATCTAATAGACATCTCAACTTAAAATGGGTAGAATCAAAACTCTGATGTTCCCTCCAAAACCTGCTCTAGCTACAATTTTTTCTATTTCAGTTAATGGCAACCTCATCCTTGCACCTGCTCAAGCCAAAAACCTTGGAGTCAGGTTCGACTTCACTATGTCTGTTACAATCTCAGCAAATCTAATCCTCCAGCAAATCCTATTGGCTCTGCCTTCAGAATATATCCAGAATCTGACCACTTCTCATAACTGACCATAACCACGTACCAAGTCTAGATTTTTGCAACATTCTTCTAATTGTTCTCCTGTTTCTACCTTACCTGCTTGCAGTCTCTCGCTCAGGGTGAAAGCACCAATCACTACAATGAGCTACAGGCCCTTTGTGCAGACCCTTCTTACCTCTCTGACCTCAACTCCTACAGACTCCACTCCAGGCACATGAACCTCCTCCTGGTTTCTACAGCAGGTCAGGTATGCTTCTACCTTGGGACTAAGTACTGGGTGTTCCTTCTGCTCTCCCCTCAGAAGTTGCTTAGCTTGATCCCTCACTTCTTTCATGAATGTTCTGAAATGTCATTTGATTCTTGGTTAGGTCTACTTTGATCGCTCCATTTTGCAAAAAAACTGAAAAATAACAGCAACTACAACAAAAAAACAAGTCCACCCTGGACACTCCCCATCTCCCATCACCTGGTTTATTTTTTTCATGGTACTTAGCACCTTCTAACATACTGTACCATTTACTTAATTTTGTTTATGTCTTCCTTTCTCTTCTAGAATGTAAACTTCATGGGGGCAGGGATTTTTTCTATTTTGTTCACTCCAAAGCTTACAACAGTCCTGATATATTGTATAGTTGATTCTCATTATTCACGGTAGTTATGTTCTATAAAGTTGCCAGAAACACTGAATTAGCAAATCCTAGACATTCCTCCCAGGAGAAATACAGGGTTAAGTTCCTGTGAACTTCTGGTCACAACATTTTTGTCAACTCATCAATATATAACCTAGCTTTATGTGTGTATCTGTTAAAAGACACATTATTTAACATATATTGCTGATTCACTAGCATTGAAATCACAGCCAATAGTACTATAACTCATGCCTGAACAAAGCTTTCCTAGCACATGGACTTGATAAGGCATATCATAGCCTTATTGTGCTTAGGAACACGCAACAGCACTTCAGCACAACACTTGGAGGCCACTTTAAAGAGCAAAATCACCAATAAAAAGTACAAAAATGTGAAAAACACGCCACTAAATCGACCGGGAAAGGACAATTTACAGTATAAGAGAATGCAAAAAAACGAAGGCGGCAAAGCATTGCCTGGTTTGACCTCAGCTGTTACTGTGCACATTGGCTGACTCAAATTTTTTGTTGCTTTGTGCATGTCTACAATTCACTGTGAAAGCACTGTGAATATTGATTTTGAGGTTACAAATAAATTTTAGTAAATAGACAGATTTGCAAATATAGAATCCATGAATAATGAGGATCAGTTGTATATGCTCCATATGTACTTGCTGACTGTATAAACTTGACCTTCTGATACAGCAGACAGGTAGCCTCTGGAAATCTTGCGGTTAAAGATCTGTAGGGCCTCTACCTGGTGTGATATGGGTAGTTCCTTAGACCTGCATGTCTTAAAGTCTTTTTCCTCTGTTTCCTTTAGCCTTGTTTGAAAAACCCACCAGGGGATTCACTTCTTTGGGATTTAAAACATCCTTGTTGTATTGAACATGTGTTATAAATGACTAGGACTGGGAACACAGGAAGGCAGGCGGAGCTAAGGAGGGGAGAAGAGCCAATAGCACTTCCTCATTTGTACATTAACATATGATGGGTGGCAGACTGTATTTTCCAAAGATGGCCAATGTCTCCCTCCATCTCACATGCTGTTCTGCAATGTGACCTTGCCCCTCTCATCGAGAGAGAGTAGACTTTCCTTTCCCTTGGATCTGAGTGGGCTTGTGATTGTTTAAACATTAGAGGAGAGCGAAAGGGACATGGTTGGATTTCTGAGGCTGGATCACAAAAAGTGATGTACTTTCCTCTTTGTTTGCTAAAATATTAGCTCTTGGAGCTCCGAGTCTAATGGCCGTGAGGCCACCATGCTGTGAGCAAGCCAAGTCATGTGGAGAGCCCGTGGGAAGGTGCTTGGTCACCAGTCATAGCCTTTGAGTCATATTAGTTTAGAAACCAGACATGTGAGGGAGGGAGCCACCAGATGATTTTAACTCCCAGCCGTTGAGTAACCCCCAGTCTTTGAATCTTTCCAGCTGAAGTTCCAGACACCGCCCACAGGATCTCTGAGCATGATAAAATCTTTGTTGTTTTAAGTCACTATACATTTTGGGGGTAGTTTGTTCCACAGTAAGTGACCAGAACAAATGGTTATTAAATTCACTGCTGTTGCTAAGACACACCTTGAGAGAGAGGAAGACAGGACATGCATATTTTGATTGAGGGAATAGGATGGCATATTTCCTTCTTCAAAAATCAATCAACTGCTAGAACCATTCAAGTTGCTGCAGGGTTGCTGCTTCTCTCTGACTTGCAACATTCTTCAACACTTGTTCAGTAAATTTTTATCGAGCACCTACTGTGGAATAATTTTAAAAACAGGACTTACGGTAATGAACAAGAAATTCCAGTGGGAAAGAAAGATGATAAACAAGTGAGATAAAAAACAAACAAACAAACCTTGCCAAGTTTAAGTCCATAGAATCTGGTGGATGGGAACGTGGGCTTGAGATGAAGCTGAAAAGATGAGCAGACGCAAGATCGTGAAGGGTCTTTAGGCCATGGGAAAAAGATCATACTCTCCTGAATTCAGTGGGAATCCACTGAAAGAGAATGACATGATCAACCACCTTTTAGTAAAGTAACTCTGGATGAATTGGGTGGAGCAAGAGTGGATATAAGGAGACTGATGTAGGCAAAAGATGATGGTGATTCGGACTACGAAAGTGCCAGAGAGAATGGGAAGAAATGGACAGTTTTGAGACCTATTTTGGAAGTAGAATTGGCTGAACTTGGGTTGGATGCGAGCCCATTTCTGGGTTGAGACATGGATGAGTGGCATGCCATTTATTGAGTTGGGGAAGACAGAGAAAAGACAAAGATATTTTAGAGAGAAGCAAGAGAAATATTTGTGTATTTCATGTTTACAACACCCATGAGAACTTCAAGTGGAGATGGATAGTGGGCACTGGGACAAATCCTTCTGAGCTCAGACCTGAAGGGTGAGATTTGAGGTGTTATTGTTTAAAGCCACAGGAATTATCTAGATAAGAAGAGTAGAAAGAAAAGAGAAGAGAAGAGAAGTCAAACTCAAAAACTCCAAGATTTAGGAGCAGGAATCTGCTAAGGGCATTATAAAGGTCAGGCTTGCCAAGACTTGGCTATCCATCAGAGTGTGTTGAGGCAGGGTAGAGGGAGCCAGCCCCCATCCTTGGACCAGAGTTATAACTCTGCTGTATTGCTAGTTCAGACCTGCCAATCTGTGCTATGATGTCATGCATGCCCCTGGTCTGACAGCCACTGCCCACCTGTTCTTTCCTGGTTTATCTGGTTCTTCTGACATCAACGTGAGTCTTTGTTTAGAATTTCCTACCTATCTGTTACCTACAGTTTTACTTGATTCTTTGAAATCCAACTGTTAAGAAGGCATCCTTCCTGCCTGGTCATACGTTTGTCCCTAGAGTAGTAGTTTTTAACCACATCCTTTTGTCTGTACTATGTCTTGAGAACAGCTGAACCTCCTGACCAGTTCAACTCCTGGGCCTCTGCTGGGTGGGCTATAGAAAAAGAAAGCAAGAAATTGAGGGCAACCATTTGCTCACTTTAAGCCTTTCTTGTTATCTAATCTATAACAAAGTAAACAGTGTTCTATCATATTTAATAATGACCCAGGAAACGATTAAAATATGGCCACACTTAATCAATCTGCTTATCCGGTTCTTAATGTTTTAGTTTGTTTCCACTTACTTTGCATACTACATGTCCGAAAAACCACAGATCAAGAGCAAGAATGGGAGATGAAACTCAAGTTCATTCAACAACTATTTATTGTTCAATTTGCCTACTTTGCACCTCAAAAGCCAATTTTGTTGTTGCTGTTGTTCTTGAAAAAGAAGACCTAATTGAGGGACTTTTGGATGACTGGATCCTTCATTCATCTCTTCCATTAGCAACAAGGATGACAGGCTGTGTTCAGCTTTCGTTCCCTGAATTTCAGTCTACATGATTACAGTATCATGTGATAAGCCTTCAAGAAAAACAGCCTGACTGCAGCTTGTGACATTACCCTTCATCGATCAACTTTTCTTCATAAACATAAACATGTACTGGGGGAGGGTGGTGGAAGGACAAAGAGTTTCTCAGGCAAAGACTTTCTGGGAAATTCCCAGAGCAGTAAGTCTAGCTGAGAAAAACTCCAGGCCAAAGCCACCTGGCACTGGTTCTAGGCCAGCATTGGGAGTCTATGTCTGGGACAGGGGCCTGCACAGATCAGGGAGAACTTGCTGGTCATGCACACCTCCAACAGGCTGAGTCAGGCCATGGTTTACCCAGAGGTGTGAGTCCAGGGAGCCCAGGTCCTTTCCTGGCATCTCAGAGGGAATTACCTCTTACTAGCTCATCTTAGACCTACACACCAGTCCATTGAGTCAACTCTGGATCTGACAGGCTCAAGGCGTGGTCTTTGGGAGCAGGAAGTAATCAGGACCCTGGCCAGGTCCATATCTCTGCATTTGAGTTCATTTTAGGGAGGCAAATGGGAAAATTTTATTTTATTTATTTATTTTTTTTTGCGAGGAAGATGAGCCCTGAGTAACATCTGTTGCCAATCCTCCTCTTTTTGCTGAGGAAGACTGGCCCTAGGCTAACATCTGTGCCCATCTTCCTCTACTTTACATGAGATGCCGCCACAGCATGGCTTGAACAAGCGGTGTGTCGGTGTGTGCCCGGGATCTGAACCTGCAAACCCTGGGCCGCTGCAGCGGAGCACGTGCACTTAACCGCTTGCGCCACCAGGCTGGCCCCGAAAATTTTATTTTTTTGGTCATTTGCCTTGATGTGACACATTATTATTAGGCCAAAGGCCATCTGAGCTATATATGTGCCAGCTCATTTTTTAGTCTTTTTTTTTTTTTTTGGATTCTCTTTTCTATAACTTTTAATGATGACTTGAGTGCAAGGCAAGATGGTCCACTCTGCAGTGTGAAAGGTAGACAAGAGAAGAAGTTGGAATCTGGCGTAAGACAAAATCACTGTGGCAACTGACTCCAGAAAGGTAGCTGGGGTTGACTCTGAAGGGAAAGGCTATTGTGTTTGTGCAGCAGACAGGAATCCATAGGGTTCCCATCAGCTGTCATTGGGAAAGAGCTTCAGAGGCAGCATGGGCTGCTGCTGGGCTGGGGCAGGGAACAAGGGAGGAGGACAGGCACCTGAAAGGCAAGGCAGAAAGGTCTCTAGCCATCAGACTGAGGATCAGGGAAGGGCTGCCATCCTAAAAGTTCTGGGAAATAGTTAGGGTGAACAGGTCGGAAGAAAAGAATAGGAACCAGGGCAGAGGCTAACATGGGTTTGGGGAATGGGGAATGAACCAATAGTTCATTTAACATGGATTTAGCACAAAATCAAGATATTTGTTTACCATCTGGAGTAAATTATCCCAGGCACAGGGAGCAGATGGGGTAGGAATGTTTCTTTTGGTGTCTCCCATGTCTACTTTCAGAGACCCCATTTAGCTCCCCATTCACTCCTCATCTCACTCTTGTCTTCTTCCTCCAACTCTCCCAACCCGTTCCCTCCCCTCTCCCTCTCTGCTCCGTTCCTTCTTCAAATATTTATCGAGCACCCGCTATGTGCCCAGGGTATAGCAGAAGGTCTCTTTTCTCATGAGTCTTATATTCTAGTCAGGCGAGGCATACTACAAACAAGCATAACCTTTAAACACATCAAGTGGTTAAAAAGTGCTATGAAGGAAAATAAAGTAGGATAAGGGTATGAGCAGGGTGGTCAGGAAAGATCTGTCTGCCAAGATAACATTTGAGCAGCACTCAGGATGAAGTGAGGGAACAAGCTATCCAGATGTGTGGAGGCGAGACCAGGACGGACAAAGGCCGTGAGCTAGGAGCACGTTTGGCTGTTTGAGAATCAGCAAGAAGGCCCAAGTGGCTGCCGCCCAGTCAGGCAGAGAGGGGAGTGGGAAGAGATGAAGTCAGAGGTAACTATAGGCCAGATCGTGTGGTAATAGCTAGCTATATCTAATTCAGCTTCAGGAATTTGTCTTCCCAGGGTAAATTTTCTTAGTGGCTTCTTAAATACTGAAGAAGATCAAAACTAAAATGAATGAATCTAAATGGAACAAAACTAAAAGAAATGAATGTCCTTTCAAGTCTGGGGGAGAAATTGAACAAGAGGCTCCTGTCTTCAAACCCCACTATGAATATCTGCCTTTCACAGCTTTGCTTCCCTTCTCCTCTCTAAAAGTTGTTTCCAGGCTGAGAATGTGGGGGTGGCAGGAGAAGGAGGACTTCCTGGAGCAGGAACAGAAAACATCAGACTGTGTTCTCTGGCAATGGACCTCCTCCCACCCAGTGGATGTCTCCAGGAAGGGCCGCAAGGCAGGCGGGAGATGGATGACATGCCAAACGTGGCCTGGGTGCAGCTGCCCCTGTCCTCCTCACAATATGCCATATCTTCCAGAGCCTTGAAACTTTGCAGGTGTCAACCAGTTATTCTTCCTAAAACAAGGGCAAGCCTCGGGATTTTGCGAGACTTAAAAAGAATGCCCTCATAGACTTTTGGTAAACTCATGGTTTCCACTTGTTCTCTGGAACTCTTTCACCTTACATCTGTGGGGTTGAATTACCAAAAGCTTTTCAGCTAAATTTGAATGTTGAAATGAATTATTGACCATTTTGCTTTTCTACTGAGAACTGGGGAACCAAGGGGCCAAATGGCATTTAAAAAAATACGCACGTAATATGTGGAAAGAGAGAAAGTTTCTAGTTGCAAATGGACAAGTCTAAATTTGGCAGTATTTAGTCAAAAAAAAGAGAGAATTCATGCTTTCTTTCCTTTCTTTTTTTTCTTTTCGAAGATCAAATACTTGACTGAAAGTTCTGTTTTAGTGAGGAATGAAGGTCTTTGTGAAAGGAAGGATCAGTTCTTACCAGTACTTTGCTCCTTTGCTAACAAGCTATCTAAGAGCTTCTATCTGTCTTTCTACTTATATGTGTCTGAGATTACAAAATCACACAAGAATTGGGGAAAGAAAACATCACATGAGGAGCAAGCATCTATCTATCTAGTTTAATATAAAATGCCTCAAATCTGACTAGTTTAATTGTCAACAAAACCAACTCACCCAAGAATATTTTGTCTTGTGTTCCAGACTAAGACATCCTTGGCCTTACTTGACCCATTATACTTTTCTGTCCCTGACATCCACCCTATCTACTCCATCTAATGTCTGGATCATCCCTTGCATCTTCCCTCACCTTTAGTTTTTTATCCCTAGACCAAGTACTGGATTTCCACCTTCAGAAGCCGTTACTGTCTCTGTAGTAATTGTTGACATCAACTCATTTCTGGCCACCAGTCATTGTTTCATACTTGGTCTTAATAATCACCTTCACTTTCAGGATTATCCTCTTCAATATCATCCCAAATCATATCCTGCTCTGAGAAACACTGACCCCATTACACCAAGACAGCTATAGCCCAGTCCAGTCAGAGGCTTGACAATATAGTAGGGAATCTCTTGAAAAGGCAACTTCTCATGTTAGAAGTGAAGTATTAAAAAGCAGGTAAAGACTTGGGGCTTGTGATCCCCTTGATGACACAACCATTTTGATAGCTTCTCATGGCTTACAGGTAGGAAGGACAAAGTGAGCCACCAGTCCTAACAGTAGACATTTTTTCATTATAGTTTGTAGTTTATCTTCTTGGGACCAAAATATCAACTTTAATATTCCAGTTTCATCTTTAGGGAAGAAGCAAAGATTTCTTCTGAGAAGCGTAATTTCAAGAGACCAACTTATTTTGTTTCTGTGTTACTCGGTTTTCTTGCTGCCTTACCAGTCCTTTCAATATCCTCCTTTGCTTAGATCATTTGTTAGAAAGGTAGAGATAGATCTAAGTGTAATTATAAAAGAGAATCATAGAAGAGCATTTTGAAAATTCATTTATTCATTCACAAATAAATATTTATTATTTGTATTAATAAATGAATAATAAAGGTTAAATATTTATTGAACACCTATACTATGCGTGATGCTGGAGATACAAGAGTGAGAAAAAACAGATGTAATTTTTTTGTGTGTGTGTGAGGAAGACCAGCCCTGAGCTAACATCCAATGCCAATCCTTTTTGCCGAGGAAAACTGGCCCTGGGCTAACATCCATGCCCATCCTCCTCTACTTTATATAGGACACCACCACAGCATGGCTTAACAAGCAGTGCATTGGTGCACACCCGGGATCCGAACCAGCGAACCCCAGGCCACCACAGCGGAGCACGTGCACCCAACCGCTTGCGCCACGAGGCCGGCCCCCGAGATGTAATTTTTGATTTAATGGAGTTTAAAATTCAGCATAGGTGTCATACATAAATGAAATAATCATGGAAACTAATGTTAAACTGTAACTGTTATAAACACTACAAATGAGAGGTACATTGTGCCAATGTGAACAAAGAGTGAGATTGGACTTGATCAAGGTGTTCAGGGAAGGCTTCCTCCAGAAAATGACAATTGATTTCAGATCTGGAGGAGGAGAAGGAGTTAACCAGGTGAAAAGAAGAGGAAAGAGCATTTCATACAGATGGAAGATCATAGGCAAAAACCAGAGGCAGGATGAAAGCTAAAGGGCTGAGACAGGACTGGAATGACTGAGAGTCATAAGGCAAGGAAAGTATGGTAAGATGAGTCAAGCAAGGGCCAGTCCATGTTAATAATTTTTGTTTTTATCCTAAAAGCAATAGAAAACAATTGAAGCCTTCTTTTAAACTGTGCACATGTGTGTGTGTGTAGATAGGCCAAAGAGATCATGAGATAGGTTCTGGACTTACTGAGTTTGATGTACCATTGAAACAAGTAGAAATTAGCCTGGAGATCAGAGGAGAGGTCTCAACTGAATTTATATGGTTTTGAATCATCAACATGCAGGTGGTAATTGAAGCAGAGAGTGTAGATGAGATTGTCAAGGGAGAAAGATGGTAATTGAAGCAGAGAGTGTAGATGAGATTGTCAAGGGAGAAAAATATAGTGTGATAAAAGACAAGGCATAAGATTGAGCCATAAGAATTTCTAACATTTAAGGATCAAGTACAGGATAATGTGTGTTAAAGAAAATGGACAGAGTACCAAAGAAGTGGGAGAAAACCCCAGAGATTATTGTGTCATAGACGCCAAGAAAAGAAAGTTTCAAGTATCTACAATGACCAGCATATGATAAGAAATTACTAGACATGTGAAATAGTGAGAAAATGTGGCCTATATCTAGGGGAAAAATAATAGGAAATAGAAACAGACTCAGAGATGTTGGAATAAACAGACAAAGACTATAAAACAGCCGTTATGAATATGTTTATAGATCTAAAGGAAAAGAGAGACATAATGAGTAGACAGATGGGTAACTGGAGTAGAGAAATGGAAATGATAAAAAAAGAACTAAATGGAAATTCTAAACTGAATTAAACTGAAAAATAAAAATATCTAATATGAAAAATTTCACTGGATGGGCTTAATAGCAGAGTGAATACTGCAAAAGAAAAGATCAGTGAACTTGAAGACAGAGCACTAGAAAGTATCCAAATGAAGCTCAAGAGAGAAAAAAGGCTGGAAAAAATGAAAAGAACAGAGCCTCTGTTATCTCTGAAACACTATTAAATGCTCAAACATAAATGTAATTGGTGCCCCAGAAAAAGAAGAGAGATAGATTGAGATAAAAAATCTTAAAGAAATAATAGTCAGATTTTTTCCAAATTTTATGAAAAATATCAACATAGAGATTCAAGAAGTTCAATGAATGAACACCAAACAGGAAAAAAACAAATGGACAAAGAAAACCGCATCTAGGGACACCATAATCAAATTATTGAAAAGCAAAGATAAAAAGAAAATCTTATAAGCAGTCAGAGAATAAAAGATACATTAAGCACAGAGTAATAAAGATAAGAATAACCCCAGACTTCTCATCAGAAGCAATGAAGGCTGGAGACTGGTATAACATCTTTAAAGTGCTAAAAGGAAAACTCTCAACTCAGAATTTTATACCTAGGAAAAATATTTTTCTAAAATGAAGGCAAAACTAAGAGATTTCATTGTCCATAGGTATACACTAAAAGAAATGTTTAAACAAAATAGTTCTAAAAGCTAAAGAAAAATGACGCCACATGGAGACTCATATTTACGTGAAGGAATAAAGAGCACTGGGAATGGAAATATGTGTGTAAATATAAGTCTTTTATTTCTTGTCTCTTAACTTATAACTTACTTCTAGGTATGGAAAACAACGGCTGCCTGACTTTGAATCTCCCTCATACAACTCCAAAAATAAATAAATAAACAAATAACCTGTAAAACAAAAAAAACACAAACCCATAAAATAAATAAGGAGAGAAAATAGAAAACACCATGCCTTCAGCATTACTAAGAATCAGAGAAGATTACCCAAGCTTCAAATTATCAGCAGGTAGAAAAACGAACCAAATTCCAACAGAGTTGCCTTTTGCCCACAGCTTTAAGCCTGTGGTATAGAAAGTGGAGAAGGAGGATTAACAGACTGTATGAAAAGAAAAGAGGGGCATTAAGGACGTACATGAAGTACAGACAATATCAACCCCAGAAAGAGAGACTCCAACTAAGTTAAAAAATACTGAACACAATTTGGGACTTGGTAGTCCATAGCACCAGCTACAGAGAAAGGAAATGGAAACAAGTGAGACCAGAAGTGGCAGCCTTGGAGAAGCATTGCTTCTTGGGGATAATAAGAGAGAAGTGGTGGTATTCTTTGGAGACATAGCAGTGCAAAGAAAGAAGGAAATGAGAGGATAAAATTAACGATCTTGGGGGGAAAAAGATACATTAAACCCTTTTCCTTCTTCTCACCCTCACCATCAACATCTTGCGTAAAATAATCTGCACAGAAAAGGCCAGAACTGATAGAAGATGCTGCCCTCATACTAGAAACTCTCTCCACAAAATGAATAGGAATAAGAAAAAAAAAACAGACCGTATCCAAACAAAATTGTTGTTTAAAAAAAATGTGAAGCAAGGTAATTCAAAGCTGAAGAAAATACCCTCCCCACAAAAAAACTCCATGAAATTGATGAAAACTGTAGCAAAGTACTCCAATAAAAATTATCTTTCAAGGAGAATTTGGAGATATATTAAAAAGAAAACACTTTGAATCAGAAATATAAAACCTAACAACATGTTGGACTAAAAAAGAAAGGATGAAGAAGTAAAATCATAGTTTGTTGAACTTAGAAAAGATATAAAAGAAAAAGACAAAATCATACGAGAAATGAAAACCATATTACAAAGCCCAATGAAGAATACATTTAAATAGAAATTTAATGAAAAGCATTGAAGAAAAGCAGGAAAACAACCAACAGAGTAAAAATGAGATACAGAAAAAAGTAAAAAGGGTCAGAGGAAAGTAACTGAAATGGAAGACAGGCAAAGCAGGTCCAATTGGAGTTCCTTAACAAGGATATCAGGACAACAGAACACAACCAATACTAAAATTATAATCTGAGAAAACTTTCCAGAAATAAATCACAAACTGAATCTATACAATGAAAGGGTCCACTTGGTAAAACTGGCCTGGAATGATCATCTCAGAGATATAGCCTAGTAAAATTGCTTGGCTTTAATGAGAAAGAAAAAAAAACCCTAGGGCCTCCTGATGAAAACATAAAATAGCTAGAAAAGAGCAGAAGATTAGCCTGGCATCAGATTTCTCAAAAACAACACATAAAGCAAGAGAAGGATGGAGCAGCATTTTCAAAGAACTCAAGAAATACAAACCAAGAACTTTGTATGCAGCCAAGCTGTTCTTCAAGTATCAAGGATGTAGAAAAAACAATTTTGAATATGCAGGAACTCAGGAATACTGTGCACACGTGGACTTCTGAGGAATCCCAAGAGAATGAGCCTCATTCAACCAAGAGATGAGAGGGGACACTTCAGCAAAAGGATTGAGGGTGAGTATTTCATATTTGATTGTAGAGCTAGGACTAATACAAGGTTGGAGTCATGGATATAAGGATGATGAGTAAACACTGAATATTTGGACAGAGTAGAAAAGATGCAGTTTTTAAAAATTGGAGAAGGGGATGAGAAAGGAGAAAGCAGACTAAGATTATTGACTTTACAACTGTAGAGAATCAAAAGATACCATTTCAAACTGACAGACCAGATAGTAAAAGATTAAAATTTTTTTAAAAAGCAGTTAAGAGCACTACAAAGGTAACCATTAGAAAAAAATATAAAATTTTCCTAAATACCAAAAGCAATTTTTCAAAAAGTAAAGTATACCAAATAGAAAAATGAACTCAGTAAATATGACATAATGCTTATAGCAATGATGACATAAGATAATATGACAAAACTGTGTCCAAAAATATCAGTCGCATCAATAAATATGAAACAGCTTAATTCATCTATTAAAAGAAAAATGGAGATTTTCACTTCCAGCCATGATGGAGTAAGAGGGACCAGATTGACCCTCCTACCTTTAGTTATTAAAATACTCAATGAATATATGAAATAGAGGTTTTCAAACATTGGACAGCAGGCACAATTTGCACAATTGCATTACCAGAGTGCAGCGATTAAGGGGAAGAAAACAAATGAAGTGACCCCTGATTGCCCCTGCTTACTGCCTGGAGGCAGTTTGCAGTTTGCAGCACAGAGGGAGAGCCCAAACAGAGCTCTGCCATCTTACTGAGATGATGAGATAGAGACTGAGTTTGGTGAAGCCAGGGAGTATTATCAGATATTTTTTAAAAGAATATTTCAGGGGCCGGCCCCGTGGTGTAGCGGTTAAGTGCACATGCTTCGCTGCTGGTGGCCTGGGTTCGGATCCCGGGCGTCCACTGATGCTCTGCTTGTCAGGCCATGCTGTGGTGGAGTCCCATATGAAGTGGAGGAAGATGGGCACAGACGTTAGCCCAGGGCCAGTCTTCCTCAGCAAAAAGAGGAGGATTGGTATGGATTTAGCTCAGGGCTGATCTTTCTCACACACACACAAAAAAGAATATTTCATAATGATAAAAGAGCCAATCAAGAAGATATAACAACTCTAAAGGAACATGCTCCTAATAACAGAGCTTCAAAATACATGAAGCAAATCTGACAGAACTTAAAGGAGAACTAGACACCAGGCCAGATGCAAGGGCAGTGATCAAGCAGCCAGGAAGAAGGGAGATCTGGAAGGAGTAGGAGAGAATCATGGATATGTGGGCACCAGGGCCCAGGCACCAAGGCCCAGCCTTGTAGAGGGAGATGTTCCAGTCTTTCATCTTTGATCACTCTCCTGGCTGTGGAGATGGTGAATGTGGCCAGTGTCTGAAGTCAAGTGGCAGTAAATTTAGAGACCTTAAAATGCTTATCATCACCTTCTGTAATGGTGAACAGAGGGAGTCTAAAGGCTTGTCACCCAGAAGAGCATGCCCTATGACATAGCGGTCCCTATGCCCAAGGACCCCATGCTTCTTTTTGCTGAAGGCACCACTGATAGGCCTCACGGAGAAAGACCAGGCTTTCCCCACAACCCTCAAAGCCCCACACAGAAGGAGAGGAACTAAAGACAGCAATTATAGACAATAGGAGTGTTATGGGCTGAATGTTTGTGTCCCCCTGAAATTCATATGTTGAAACCCTATCCCCCATCCCCACCCATGTGATGGTATTAGGAAGTGGGGCCTTTGGGAGGTTAGGATTAGATGAGGTCCTGAGGGTTGAGCCCTCATAAATGAGATTAGTGCCCTTATGAGTCAAGAGACAGATTGCTTCTCTCTGCTCTCTGCCATGTGAGGGAACAATGAGAAGTCAGCAGTCTGCAAACCAAAGAGGGCCTTCACCAGAACCTGGCTGCGCTGGCACCCTGATCTCAGATTTCCAGCTTCCAGAACTGTGAGAAATGAATTTCTGTTTTTGATAAGCCACCCAGTTTGTGGTATTTTGTGATAGCAGCCCAAGCTGACTAAGACAAGGAGTTTTGCTCTAAAGAGGGGTAGAGATATGGGGAAAAATCTGAACATGTTCTCTCATAATTTCTGTTTAGTGTGCAAGAAAAAGGCAGGTAAGCTGGCATCTGTGGCCATTTTTTATTTTTATAAAAAGACAGTCCAGAGCCCTGCTGAAGAATAATTTGGAATGACTCCTCACTATGAATCACAAAAACTAAGTAAAGAGAAAAGTTAGTGAGTTAGTGCGCCACTGAAACTCTGGGGCCCGTCCCCAAGAAGCCATCAGGGGACAAATAGATTTTCAGTGAGCCCTTCCTTTCCCCTCCTGCCTCCCACCCCACATCCACATTTCTGAAAAAAAATAAGTTATATGCCTCAAGTTTCCAGTGTGACTAGTCTCAAACCAAAGAGAGTGGGTTTTTTTTTTTTTTTTTTTGGAAAACATATTTGGCCATCTCCACGTTACAAAGAACATTTTTAAAACAATTTTGAAGATAAAATTCTGCCATAAACAAAGGAGCCAATTTTTTTAGTTACTTCTGTACAAAGCAAGAAAATTAAACAGAAGTGGTAGGCTCACATACACCAAGTGTTTAACTTAGAAAATTAAAATACTCCTAGGAAACAACTTATCTTTTGCTCACGGAACAGTTGAATAGACCCAATAGTACAGTAGCTCTAGATGAGGGCTTAACCTGAATGGAAACCTAAGAAAACTGATAGCAGCTGCTTTGTACCGGTCCCCAGTATGTCCAGCTGCTTGCTGGCCGCTTTACAGTAAGACTTCATGGCAATTTGGAAGCAGGCGTTATTTGCATAGATGAGCAAACTGAGACTCTGCGAATTTAACAATTAGAACTAGGCCACTTCAATAAGTGGCAGAACCAAGCTTCAAATATAGAAGTGTTTGATCCCAAGGCAGTGTATCTGTGCTACTTTGTGGTAGTACCTTGTTTCTCTTTATCATCTCTTTCCTTCACCAGCCTACAGCCCAGAATAGTGGCCATTTTTGAGCTACTCATCTCTACAGGTATTCACAGCATTAAGTGAGATTGTGAACTCGCTTGTAACTAACTCCATGGAAGAGTTTAGTCCATCAACTCTGAAGAAATCAAGATTCCCAGAAGAAGCCCACTTGCCTCCCACTTCCTCAGAGACCCATCAAATCAGAGAACTCACTGGAGATCGGAAGGGACAGCAGCAGAGCTCTCTGAAATCCCTGTCACTTACTCCAGGCTTCAAAATCTGCAGTACAATGAGGGACAGCAAAGAATATTCTGGGCCTCTGACAGCCCGCCTGCTGTGTCATGGCACTGTGGTTAATCAGATCCAATTAAATTAGGACCAGGGCAATCTGGAAGGGGCTCTTCTGCCACAACTTCAGAAGTGGAAGTGGAGAAGGCCGCAGGACCTCTGGTAGGAAGACCACACAGGCTGAGTTATAGAATCCAGCTCCCTTACTGCCTTACAAATGATTCCGGGGTGTCATATCTATGGCAGCATTAAGGGCACATTCTGAAACCACCCCAGACCCCCTCAGTAATCTCTGATTTCTTCCAGCGTCTAGATGGTATCACACTAAAAGAATATGAACATCCCCTTATAGAAAATGCTGTACTTCTAAAAAAGTTCAGCTATAAACCCATGTTCCCTTGAAAACCAAGAAAATGAAGCAGGAGAAGTCATTAAAAGTCAGGTCTTCAACCTGAAGTCATAAAACCCTTGGAAGAAAATACAGGCAGTACACTCTTTGACATCAGTCTTAGCAGTATCTTTTCGAATACCATGTCTACTCAGGCAATGAAAACTAAAGAAAAAATAAACAAGTGGGACTACATTAGACTAAAAGCTTCTGGAAGGCAAAGGAAACTATGAACAAAACTGAGGCAACCCATCAACTGGGAGAAAATATTTGCAAATCATATATCTGACAAGGGGTTAATTTTGCAAATATATAAAGAACTCATACAACTCAACAGCAAAAAAAACAAGCAACTCGATCAAAAAATGGGCAGAGTATATGAATAGACATTTTCCAAAGAAGATATACAGATGGCCAACAGGCACATGAGATGTTCAACATCACTAGTCATCAAGAAAATGCAAAACAAAACTACAATGATATTTCACCTTACACCGGTCAGAATGGCTATAATTAACAAGACAAAAAATAGCAAGTGTTGGAGAGGATGTGAAGAAAAGGAAACCCTCATACACTGCTGGTGGGAGTGCAAACTGGTGCAACCACTATGGAAAACAGTGTGGAGATTTCTCAAAAAATTAAAAATAGAAATACTATATAATCTAGCTATCCCACTACTGGGTATTTATCCAAAGAACATGAAGTTAACAATTAAAAGAGATTTATGCACCCCTGTGGTCATCGCAGTATCATTCACGATAGCCAAGACGTGGAAGCAACCCAGGTGCCCATCAAGAGGTGAATGGATAAAGAAGACGTGGCGTATATATACAATGGGATACTACTCAGCCATAAAAAAGACAAAATCGTCCCATTTGCAACAACATGGATGGATCTTGAGGGTAAGCAAAATAAGCCAGACAGAGTAAGGCAAACACCGTATGATTTTACTCACGTGTGGAAGATAAACTAACACATGGACGAAGAGGACAGATTAGTCATTACTAGAGGGGAAGGGGACTGGAGGTGGGTGAAAGGGGTAAAGAGCACATATATATGGTGACGGATAAAAACTAGACTAGTGGGGGTGAGCACGATGCAGTCTATACAGAAACTGATATATAATAATATACACCTGAAATGACACAATCTTATAAACCAATATGACCTCAATAGAATAATTAAATTAAAAAAAAAAAAGTCAGGTCTTAAAAGAGGCTTGACAGTTGCACCATTTAAAGGACCTCAGGGAAGTCGCCTGTTATGCTGGTGCTGAAACAGAGTGCCTGAACTCAGTGCTCAGTGAACTGCATTTCTTTTGCCCCACTGCCTAAAGTCTTGAGATCCTTGGCCTATGACAACTTGTTGAATTTTGTAGGCAGTTTGGCATTCCTGGCCCCTCTCTGCTGACATCACCCTGCTTCTTTGGAGACCCCAGGCCCTCAGCTGGAGAGGACTCGGCTCAGACTCACATTTCTCAAACAGACTGCTCTGCATGCAATGCTATGCATCCTGAACTCTGAGACTTCTGTGGACTTTTGTCTTGCTCCCTCCAACGCAGGCCACTGCATCCTCTGCGGCCTCTGCCCAGCCTGATGGAGGCCCCAACACGTGTGCCACAAACAAGACAGGCCCCCAGAGTTTGGCAAAGTGTCCCGCACACACTAACTTCTGCGTCAGCAGCGCCCACCTACGCCCCCCACGCCCAGCATCTGCAACGTCTTGGTGTCTACTAATGAACTAACGTATCTTACATATTCATGACTCTGGTGAATTCACGAGCTCAAAAACTTATTTTGTGTATTTTCCAATTTGCGCTTCCACAGACGCCCTGCTGCAGGCTTTTACATTTACCATCATCAGGAGGGCAGCCAGCCAGAGGAAGGATGGGTCAGTACATTCCCGTCCTTGGGTTCTGCACAAACAGTACTGTAAGAGTAAATAATGAGCTTTAAAAAAATAGAACTTAGAGGGTAATTTCCAACATTTTTCATCTCTCCTCTAATACTACACCGTATTTATTGCATCTCTGGGCAGAGTTCATATTCTACCTGCCTGGATTCTGTTTCTTCAACCGGTTTGGAAAAAGAAACACATTGAGAGACACCTCTATCTGAGCTCATTATAACGCCAGACTTAGTTTTAGGGCCTTCCCTGCAGCAATAATTAAAGATACTCAGTAAAAACTTGCTGAAAATGTTTTGAAACATGGAAGCTTCCAGGACATTCTGCAAGAGGATATACGCCAAGCTGGACAGTACACTTGCTCTTTTGTTGCTTTTCTGAACTGAGGGGGAATGTGAGCTGCTGGAAGAGAGTCCCAAGCAGGGGGTGGTCCCCCAGCCCACGTAGGAGCGAGAGAGGCAGCCTGGGCACAGGTCCTGGGCGGAGCCAGGTAGACAGATGATAGGATTCTTTGAGATAACTGGTCAGGAAAGCACTGCTGACAGAGCCAGAGTCAGGCAGATCGAAGGAGAGAGATAAAAAAGGATAGCTGCCTGTCTGCCATAAGGTCAAGCTCACACCCTGAAAACTGTCTGACTCAGTCCGAGCTGTCAGGAAAAGGCTCATATTGTTTCTCTTTAAGAGAGGGCGATAATACACATCTGTGACACAATTAAAAGGTATGATATTTGAAAGCTATTGACTGAGTGCCACTTAGTACTCTTTCCCCTGTACTATACCCAAGCTAAGCATCCACAGTGCATACTCCCACTTGCTGCCACTGCCAGCCTTACCCCAGGGCCAGGGGTCTCAGCCTGGCAGAGTATCTATGGATCCTATGCTTCAAGCCAGAGAACTTAGGAGACCATGATCTGTTGTTGTGCCAACCTGGAGGGTGAGGGCTGTGGAGGGCACTAGGTACCCACACTCTGACTCCTACTCTCATAGTCCTTTTCTCCCCAGGCCAACATGTGGCTGGTGCCCAAGACCTTCCTGGGGACCAACACTGACACAAGTCATTCAAGAGGCACACAATATCTGCTGTGTGAAGTTTGCCTTCCCCTAATTTCTGGACCAATTTTCAAGCATAGACCTCTCTAGTCATAAAGGGCTTGTCTCTTGCAGGGGCTGGCAGACTATGGCTTGTGGGTCGCAGGCCAAAATTGACCATGTTCCTCATATAAATATATTGTCTAATGACTGCTTGCAAATGGCAGACTTGAGTAATAGAGACTGAAAGGCTTGCACAGGCAAAAAATATTTAGGATCTGGCCCTTTACAGAATAGCTTGCTGGCCCCTGCTTCAGAGTAAAACCGGTTCTTCTGGAGGCCAGGGACTGTCCTTGCTCCTGGCCTATGCTCCCGGTAGGGGTGGGAGAGGGAGGCCATTTCTCCAGTTGATTCTGATGAGCAAAACCAGAGTGGTCCGACTGGGACCTTTGATGTTTTGGGCATCGGTATTTGCATCTTGCACATCCAATCATTCCATGAAGCTAGCATAGAAGCTCCTCACAGTAGGGAATCTTGACTATTTGGGGGCCACTCTAAAATAAAAATAAAAAGAACAAGTGATTCATGTTTGTGTTTCGTATAAAATGAACCCAGTTACCAATACTGTTAAGCTTATCACCGGTTACTTCGACATGGATACAGCTGTGATCACCTTTGGGCATCTGTGATTCAGAACTTCCATGAAACAGTCCTGTATCTTCAATCAGAGGGAGCACAAACAATAAAACTGCGAAGCCTTTCCACCTACAGTGGCTCAGGAGATATCAAATAACCTTAAACCCTTTCAAGCTCCTGTATATTTTACCATGCCTACACCTGGAGACAAAATCTAAATCCAAATCATCGCAGCAATTGCCATTATTGTATCATATTTTCCCCAAAGAATCATGTTTAGAAGAGGATGATTGAGTTCTCAGTAGTCATCAGTGCCAGTTGCTGTGTTAGCAACTGAGTCTGGGTCAGGGCTTAAAACCAGCATGGGAAGATGTTTTCAAACCCAGCTCTGTGCCTTTGTGGTGATTATATATAATAACAGCCTCCAGAGGCAGAATCACTACAAATGTCTGCTTTTCTCTCATGCTGATGAGGCATTTTATATTCTGGAGGAATATTCTGGAGGAAGGTGGTTGGTTAAAGACAGGCAAAGTGGAGAAGAGAGACATTTTAACAAAATTTTCGTATTTATTTGGTCTCAACGTGAAGCCTTCAAATTTTTTCCAAAGAGTATTTTAGCAATGAATATTTTTTGGTGTGCTAAAAAGTGGTATATTGATTAAATTATTTGTAAGTTACAAACAACACTAATATAACAACATTATTTTGAAGTTTACTGGAATCTCAAAAGATCCTTTATCACAAAGCAGACAGTTCCCTCTTTTATGGTTAAGGAAATAGAGCATCATAGACACCGTGTAACCAATTAAGGTCCCACCATATCCTCTCCTACCATTTACCACCAAATCCTTAGTCTAGCTGCAGAAAATGGAAAAGATATCTCGGAAGTCAACTTTGTTAGACTATATTGACTCCATCAAGAGAATTCCAGAAGCAACTCTTACATTCAAGATAAGATTTTTCTGCTTATTGCCACCACCATCATGCTCTACCAGCCATGTGACAAAAGCAATGTGCAGAAAGAAGAAAAAACAGAAATGGACTATAACAGCCTTTCTATGCCCTTCCTACCCTCACTCCCATTGGTGGCCTTCATGGTGGTTAGTGGCCACATTAAACAGTTGCCCTTCTTCAGAAGTGCCTGTGGCCATTGCTGCTGGAATTACTCATCTTTCTCCATCCGTAGCCCAGATTTTTTCCCCTCTCCCCAACTTCCACAAGAATGCAATTGTACATCAGAGTTTCTCCTAGTGGACAGGACCACAGTCCATCCTGAAAAGGTCCTGGATCTGGTATAAATCCCATTATGGGTGAAAACAAAATCCAGTTAGAGACAACATCAAGGCCAAACTTGAAGGGAAACAGGTCACAGAGCAATATGAGTATGGGAACTGGACTAGTTACACCAGTCATTTCCTCCCTGCCACGTTTCCTTCTTCTAGAAGCTTACCTTGCCCACTGTTTCTGAGGAGCAACTATATGACTGACACCCCTGGCCATTAATAAACCAGGAGTGGACATCTGACCCATTTTGAGCCAATCAGATCTCTTGATCTAGAGCCTGGAGTTGAGACACCGAGAGCCTGAGGCTGTTAGTCATCCGTGAGTGCTGGACCTGTAAGGTCCTTTGGGCTCCAGGTGTGAGGCAGGCAGACATCTTAAGTCATGCGCAAATGAAGGAAGCTGAACTAGAGGGAGGAGATGGAGCAGACGCTCAGAGACAAAGAAAATTGAGGGAAAGGGAGGAGGAAAAGTAGCCTCCTGGGGACTCTAGTTCTTCGATGCCCCAGGAGTAATTCTCACAATTGGGTTTCATAATATTCCATTATAAATGTACAAGCAATTCCCATTTACTTAAGTTAGTCTGAGTGGGTTTCTGGTCATAGCAACTGAATGCTTCCCCAACCTAAGATGAAACCGCTGGGGTAGAGGTGGGGGGTTAGTGAGTGAAGGAGCCAGGAGGAAAGATAACCCTGGGCACTTTTCCAGGGGGAGTAAATCTTAGCGTCTAAGTACATGCACAATACCCACACATTCAGATTGTATGAGACAGCCCTGTTTCCAGTGTGTCAGCTTGCCCAAATTTCTGTTTAGAGAAATATGATGTATCTGTTTAGATATATAATCTTAGCATTGAGAAGACCTTCCTAAGTAAGACACAAACCTGGAAACCATAAAGAAATGATTGACAGATTAGACTACCCGTCCTCAAATTTTAAACGACCTTGACAAAAGACATCGTGAACAATATTAAAAGCGAAGCATCTACATGACAGCTGGGGACCCCCCCGCACAGTTCCAGACTCCCTCCTGCTGAAGATCAGACATTCCCTCAAGGCTGCTAGACGGGGTCCAACCCTGGCTGCCATGACTACTGAGAGTGTCACAACTGTTGGCAGCAAGACCATGACCTCTCACTGTCCCAAAATGAGGAAGTGAAAGGGAAAAAAGAGGAAATGGGATGGAATGAAAACTGAATGAGAACAACAGAGAGGGAGCAAGAAACACTGAGAAAGATGAAAGAAATGAGCTGTTTATCTCTCCTCTGCTTCTGGGTCTTCTCATTTGTGATACCCTAGTCACATTCCCAACTCACTGAGCTGTTGTTGTCTCAGTCATGGGCTCACTGAAGAAAGGGAGTTGTGGGAACTAACATTAACTGAATGGTCATAATGGTGGCTTAGGAATTCAGCCCACTCCATCTGACCCCAAGCCATACTTGGGTAAATTAAATCCAGGGATTATGCAAAAGGCTTATGAACAAAACTTTTAGGTCTAACATTTCCTTCCCATTCTTATCATTTCCTCTCCCTCCTAAACTAAATTCCCTTTATTCTTACCACTCACCAGAATGGAGAATTGAAATTGGGTTCTTTTACTTAATAGCTTGCCAAACTATAAACAACTCTCTCAAACTAAGCCACATCTCATCTAGAGAGAGGGCAATAAAAATAATGATCTATGTGGTCAAGAGTCCAATAAGACATCTTTATAGCATCACAGATGGTTTTCCAAATTACAGAGCAGCTTTATTTCTTTGTGTATATCTTAATTTCTCAATCCACAATTTGAAAATAATAATAGCTGCCTGCTGCCTACTTCTCAGGTCAATTGGTCAGGTCATGAGAGATGCTATATAAAAACACTTTGAATCTTAGAGAGAAGATGGAAAAATCATATGGGAACCTCATATAGTGAGAAGGCTAGACATATTGCACTGTTTTGGAGGGAATGATTTGGGCAGAGAACACTCGACTCAATGCCGTATCAAGCTGCTTAAGAGGATTCAAGTCTAAACAGTGCACTGTTATTTCAGATATGTCTTCGATAGCTCTAAAGTAACTACTGGAGGTGCCTATGGGGTGGGACGGTGAGAGAAATGAGATTTGCATTTACACCCTAGTCCTCTTACCAATTTTAAAAACAAAATTGCTTGATTTCGGTGTTCATCATGGTGCCTCTCTAGCTGTGGCCTCAGCCCTGGCTCTACACACAGTCTCTTACAACGTCAGCCCTAGATGTACATCAGATCTGTTCTCAGCACACCTCTGAACCCTTTCCCTTCTACCAAAACCAGGGGCACTGGGGCCTTGAGATGTGATAACCCAGATCAGAGGTGGCACCTGCAGCGCTCAGAATACAGGCCCTGGAGCAGAGCAAGACTGCCTGGATGTGAATCCCAAGGCCCATCTCTGACCTGGCCCATCTCCTCATCTGTAAAATTGGCATGGCAGTAATATACCTACTCATAGGGCTATTGGGATAATGAAATGAGACAGGACCCCAAAAGCACTTAGCACCCTGGATGGTATAATAAATGGAGACTCTAATTTTTATATGCATATTGTAAAAAATGTGAGATGGGCAGGCTTAAAATAATTGGATTGGCCACTGTAGAAAACAGTATGGAAGTTCCTCAAAAAGTTCAAAATAGAATTACCGTATGATCCAGCAATTTCCCTTCTCTTCGAGAAGGGTCTCGAAGAGATATTTGTGCACCCATGTTCATAGCAGCATTGGAGGCAATCCAAGTGTCCACCAATGTATGAATCAATAAGCAAAATGTGGTATATACATATAATGGAATATTATTGAGCTTTAAAAAGGAAGGAAATTCTGACATATGCTACAACGTAGATGAACCTTGAGGACCTTATGTTAAGTGAAATAAGCCAATCACAAAAACACAAATACTGTGTGATTCCACTTCTATGAAGTACTTAAAATAGTCAAAATCATAGAGACAGAAAGTAGAATGGTGGTTTCCAGTGGCTGGAGGGGAGAGATAATAGGGAATTACTGTTTAATGGGTATAGAGTTGCAGTTCTGCAAGATGAAAAGAGTTCTGGAGATGGATGGTGGTGATGGTTGTGTAACAATATGAATGCACTTAATACTGCTGAACTGTACACTTAAATGTGTACAGTTAAATTGTACACTTAAATGGTTATGATGGTAAATTTTAGGTTATATGTATTTTGCCAGAATAAAAAAATTTTGAAAAAACATTGGATTAGTGGTTCTTCCACAGATGGCATTCAATGCTTTTCTTTGCTTCTATTTATTTTTTTTCTTGAAGGAAATTTCCTCTTTTAAATGTGGCCAAATGAACAGAATTATTACGTATGGTTGTACAATTCGCATGACTGAATGAATATACTTTTAAGTTCTATCATGTTTCTGATTGTTACAAAGAAATTTCTTTTTTTGTCTCCTGGATTCAGGGCATTATAGGGGAAAATAGGTATTAAATTGATACGGGGCAGGGGCCATGTCATCTATCCTCTAAAACCCATCTCCTCCACACTCTTACATTGTATTTACATTAACCCATATCCTTGAACTTGAGAGCAATCATCAGATCCTGTATCTTAGGATTCCTAGAAAAAGAATATAGTAATTAAATATGTATTGAACATTGTCTATGGGCATGTATTGGTGCTAAGTGCTTTCCATGCACTATTTCATTCAATCCTCAACACTTTGAGGCAAGTACTATCATTAGCCCCATTTTACGCATGTATAAACTGAGTCTTAGAAAAGTAAGTAATTGCCATAGGTCACAAATCTAGGAAATGATGGAGTCAAAATTTGAACCCAAGGTGTCTGGATCCAGAGCTTATGTTTTAGCAACTTGCTGTGGCTTTAATGTATCAGAACATGGCAGCTGCCAGCCTGCATGGGCTAGTCTTGGATCCTATTGCTCTACCATGCCACTGAGGTGACAGGTTCATGTGAGGCCACTGGCAGCTGGTGTCAAACTACCAGGTACAATACCTGCATTGAGTCTGAAGCTGGTAAGAAAATCAATGACATATGGAAGAAATGAAGAAAGATTATACCAGATGGAATATGCATGTCCAGAATATATCTATACATTTAAAAACTTGCAATGCCTAATTTTTAAACAAACTCCACAAGCAGAGAAAATGCACATGCATTTCTCTAAGTGGGAACATAAGTTAGTTAATTAATTCATTCCTTCTTCTTGATAAAATGGTTAGAATTTGCTTAGAATTGCCTTTTATCGTAAAATAGAAATTATCAACATTAACCTTCTCATTCACCACTTACTCTGTTTCTTCTCTTGTTCCTTAAATTCTCATCCATCCTCTCTCTTTCTTTGCCTCTTCTCTCACTCTACTCCTTCATAAGAATTTAAGCAACTCATTTAAATGTTGAGTCAAATATTATTCGTCTTGGATAGAAATCACTTCCCTCTGCTCCATGACTGGCTGGGCCTGTTACATTTAAATAACAATTTTGCCACAGATGTTACGAAAAGAAGGATGGCATTTCCTCTTAGAAATCCAGCCTGTGTGACGTTTACTATCTCATGATGGTTTTATAAGGTTATGCTGTCCCTCCAGAATAGAGGCCCACACAGCTAACTTTTACTGAGTGCTCACTAGGTACGAGGCATGGTGAACTTGTTTGCCCAAGGTCACCAAAATGTGGCAGATTCAGGATTTGAGCCAGGTCTATCTTACTCCAGAGCCTATGCTCTTAACTGCTTTACTCTACTGTCTTTCTAGCCAAGGTCAGGCTCAATATGTTCCTCTGCGGTAACTTTCTCTAGCAGTGTAGACAGTCGTGGTAGAGCCACTAGGCGTCACCCCCTATAGCTAGCTCTTGGGGGTGGCACCAGACTGTGGCTGGGCTTTGTGTTCCTAGGGCAAAAAGGAATGAGGGTGATGTGGAAGTCTCCATTTGTATAGGCTGGAGGAGACAGAAATCCCCAAGATTTAGAAAGAAGAATGTGGTCAAGGATGTGGTATCTGATCATAGTATTTTAGAGCTGAACTGATTTTAAAGATGAGCTCCTCTAACTCCTTTATTTGCAGTTGAGGAAGCTGAAGATCTGAAAGGTTGAGTGAGTTGTCTAAGGACACACAGCCAGTTAGCTAGATGCAGTGCCAAGACTGCTTTTTCCATTCCACCTTCACTCTGCCTGGGGTTTACTTGTTATTAAGAAGTCTCAAAGATTAGAAAATTAAATTGCTTTTAGTAATATAATTTCATATTATACAGTTCTGCTGAAAGTAATTATAGGAATAATGCAAGCAGAGATTTCTCAAATCCAGGGCTTCCAAGATGTCTCTGCCTTTTGTTAAGCTAATGCATAGACTTCCAAGGCCATATTTAGACCGCATAAAATTTGCAAAGAGCTGGGCAATTTCCTATAAAAACTCAGTTGTGGACTGAATGCCAGGTTGGAAAACTCAGGGTTTCCTGGCAACTCCCACTTCCCTTGTGCTGTAGGGAATGCAAACCCCTCAGCGAACAGCCTCTCTTGATTTACCTCCTCTGTAATGCCCAGGTCATTGGCCATGACCCAGGTTCGACCGGCCCTTTCTGGCATTCCTGCCTCCCTTGCTGACCTCTCTTAAGAGCCTACAGTCTCGCCTGAATAACCTTGAAGGTAAATTCCTGGGAGGAAGGGTCCACGTTTCTCTTGCGCTAGAAGGAATATTGCACTAGAACTCAGGCAAACTCTCTTCTGGTTGTGGTTCAAACACTCATCAGTCCTTTAAATTCCTCGATCCTTAGTTTCTTCGTGAGTAAAATATGGACAAAAATCCCTGCCGCTACCTTTCAGGGTTGTTCTCAAGATTTTGAAAGTTAGAGATTCACAGAATCATGGAGACAAACTGGGCCTACTAAGTCCAGCCCCTTACGTTAGAGTTGAGAAAACAGAGACCCAGAGGTTCTGTGACCTTCCTCCCCACCGCCCCCACTCAAGGTCACCAAGGTCTTGGTTAATGGCAAAATCAGGACCAAGCTTCACATCCTCCCGAGACATTCTTTTGCTACTCAGTGCTGCCTGTGATGATAAATATGAAAGCAAACTTAAAATTGTAAAGCACAAAATTGACGTGTGATTATTTAAGTATTAATTAATAGGCTGTGTAAAGAGTCAGCACTAACAAAATTTTTTTCCTGCCTTAATAGAGATGGCAAAAATTTTATGTCTGGGGACAAATCCTTTCCCCTCCAGTAAATACAAGGAAAGCAGGAAATTCAACCAGAGATGTTTGAGCTCAGCCTCCTCCAGCGGCCATCTCTTGTTGCTTTTTAAAAAATTGTGGTTACTGAGATATAATTCACATACCACACAATTTACCATTTTAAGGTGTACGCTTCAGCGGTTTTTAGTATGTTCAAGAGGCTGTGTAACTCTCACCACTATCTAATTCCAGAACAACTTCAACATCCTGCAGCTTTTCAAATGTCAGTCTGGTCAGGCTGAGCACAGCTTCCCTGATGCTTGGCTCTTGGTTCAGGCATATGACATGCAGCCCTCGTGTCGTGTTCACCTCGGCTGAGATGATCAGATATCCCAAGTTCACTCTATTTGGAGAGCTCTGAGTCTGCTAAAGGGCTGACTCCCTCCGAGATGGGCCAGGAGTAGGAACGAGATACGTACTGAGCCTCAAAATAAGCCTGAGTAATGAGAATCGGTATCTGAAAAGCAAAACTCAGCCACCAAGGCTGATTTGCAGGACTAAAACAGGAGAAATTTCAGAAGTGAGTGTAACCGCAAGTGGGAAAGGTGATTGGTTTAAAGGCTCAGGATTCAGGTGGTGGAGGGCTCTCCACTGTCATTCTGAATCATCCCTTCCCCCTTGATCACTTGATCTGAGCCTCCTGGCATCTCTGGGCACCCACTGCCATAGGTGCCTGAACTTCCCCATCAGAGCCCTTCTCACCTTGTGCGTACTGTGATTACCTGCTCACGTGTCTGCACTCCTGAATAGACCAAAAGCTTCAAAAGGGAAGAAGTCCTGCCTTTTCTTGTTACCTACCCACTCTGCTCTTGGCACCATCTGGCACCACACACAATAAAGATTTCTTGAACAAATTATTAATTTGTCCACAAATCCAAAGTCCACAAGTTCTCTTTCTATATCTGTGTAGTACTCATATTAAAATCAAGTACCAAAAATGTACCTAAGCATCCCACAGTTCTTCAAGGTCAATAATACTGGGTCAAAGCTGCCTTCCTGTAGTTTCACTAAGTAGCCTTAGTTCTGGTCCAAAGAACAAGAGAGAATAAATCTCTGCCCTCTTATCTATGATAATCCTTCAAGGATTGAAATGAGCTGTCATGTCTTCTATATCTTTTATTCTCCAGGTTTATTCTTCATATGTACTTCCTTCTGGAATTATGCATAAAATATGGATTCACTTACTCATTCATTCATTCAAAAAATATTTTTGAGCATGATCTATGTATAAGGCACTCTGCCGGGGCAGTGGGTACAAGAGAGGACATGACACGGATCCTGCCTTAAACAAGTCTAAAGTCCACGCTGGTTATGCTATTTCCACACTCTGGGGTTTCTCTAATTGGTCAATATCTCTTTCCAAATGTGGTTTCCAGAACTTGACACTATATTCCCAAGCACAGAGTTCAGAAGAACTATTACATCATGATATAGTCCCTGTGCTTCCAAAAACTTTTGATTGTTCATCTTATTCTTAGGAAGTGCTCAGGGTGTACTAATGTGGGTGGGGGTGTGTGTGTGTGTGTGTGTGTGTGTGGGAGAGAGAGAGAGAGAGATAAGAAGACATTTTGTTAAACTTTTTGTAAGACTGTCGCTTTTTGTGACTACACCAAATATGTGGTAGTATTTCTGGTGATAAAAGTTCAAGTCAAACACATCCTTATCCCGTCCACCCCTCAAAAAAAAACAACCAACTCTTAGGAAAAAGCAGATTGCAATCTTCATATCAGACTGAACTTATAAGGATGAACAGATTTTTTTAGAAAAAGGACATTTCACACTGTCACTAATGGTTCTTTATGATGTTTCTGAAAATAATTGGAAGGGAAGCATGGACATCTGGCAAGTGAATAAAGCTGTTTCTCATTATGGCAGGCTGCGTGTCTTCAAAGCAGAGTGGACAGTGGGGTGCCCTTGGATGTGCTCTTCTGTAGTGATGCTTGCTCAGGACCTGGCAGGCTCCAACCTTCACCTATTTTAAGAATGTGGGGCAGGCCACCTCATTTTAGCTTCTGATCCGAATAACTTCGGTCCTTAAATTCCTTCAAGCTTTGGGCTTTTTTTATTTTGGGTTTTGCTTTGAGGCTGAAAATGTCAATTTTTTTGGTTATGCTGTTTTCTGGGTACTTTCCATATGTGCAGGAGACAGCCTCACCAGGGGCCAGAAGGTCAACAGAAGAGAAAGTGCTTCTCATCCATGACAATTGGGATAAATGTGGGAGAACTCCGCAAGACTTGGGTGGTCAGAAGACCCAGGAATGATTCCAGAAAAAGCAGAGTGGATGAGAGTCATTCTCTCCTCTACCATAAAATAATTTGTAGAAAGCATTGTGCTGAGTATTTACAAATTGGTAATTTCACTATTTAATATTTTCAAATAATTTTTCTTGGCCTAACATCCCTTCATTTACCCAATATTTATTAGGCGCCCAAATATGCGCTAGCAACTTTAAACTTTGGAAATAACTATTAGCATAAGTGTTGTCTTAAGAAGAATCTGTAGCTTTTTGTTCTCTCCATGATCTCCAAAGGACATACTGTGCTTTGCTCATCAGCCATGGATACAGAGACCACTCTTTCAAGGCATCTGAGGGTAGAAACTTTAGAATCCACGCAAGCAATATTTCTTATCCTAAGATTTCATCAGCATTAAGGATAGGTCAGAGGAGCCTGTTGCAAGGGCCACTGTGATGGCTGCTGCCGTTACTCCCCAAGTCTATTTCCAGAAATCCTTCGTGGAACTCTCTGGTAGCTGGCAGAAAACCAGTGATCCAGTGAAAAGGAAATTATTTAATTAAAAACAAATTTTTTAACTAACAGACATTTTTTCTTAATATAATATTCTCACCAAAGAAATCCTTTATTATATAGTCTCACCAAAGAAATTTGGAAAATAGAGATAAACACAACATAGAAAATTAAAATTATCATCTCTCCACTATGCAAAGATAAGCACTGATAAAATGTTGGCATATACATCTCTTCATTTTTCTAGCTCTGATTTTCTTTTACAGCAGTTTTATAGCCTGCTTTTTATGTAACAATATATTGTGAACATTTCTCCAGGCGACTGCTTTTTCTTCTACAATATAATTGTATTAGCTGCATGATATTCCATTGTATGTATGTACCATCATTGATGTAACTAATTGTATATTAAAGGGCTCTTGAGTTGTCTACTTTTTCACAAATATATATATATACCATAAACATTCTTATTTCTAACTCTTTATTCCTATTTTCTCATTCATTATTTTCTTATAATAATCCCCAGAAATAGACTTTCTGGGTAAAAGGATAAGCCAAAACTTTAAACCTTTTGGAATGTACATAGAAAAGCCCTGGATTCTGAATAAAAGGTCTTTGTAGTCTTTGTAGTAAGGTCTTTGTCTTGAGCTCTAACCCAGCTGTGTGACCTTGAGCTTAACTACCCCATCTGTAAAATGGGGAACATGGTCACACACTCCATTGTATTTCAAAAGATGATTCTGGAAAGAATGCAGCTTGGAAAGAAGACTTTCCAAAAGTCTTCTGGAAAGAAGACTTTTGAAATACAGCACGTAGTAGGCACTGATGGTTGTCTGTTCAGCAGCCATTCTTTACTTCATGATTCAGCAAATCTTGATTTTTTTCAAGTATTCACCCCTTTCCCCTTGTAGTCCTTGTACCTTTAGGGTAGACCTAAATTGTCTAAACGTAATCTCATCGGTCCTGCCTGTGACAGGTTCAGGAAAAGGCATATGAACCAATTTCGTTTCATGAGATTCAAGGGGAAGTCTGCTGGGGTCTTCTGGAAAATTCCCCACCCTTAAGAGAAAGCCATAGGAAGGGAGAATCTCTCTCCTGGATATTGTCACATGCAAACATCAAGTTTGGCCATATTGATGCAATAGCCATATTACCCCAGCCTGAGAATTACGTTTAACACAGAGCTGTGCATCCTGGGCGAAGTGGGACTGGAGCCACTTCAGTCAACCTTGAAGCCTGCCCCACCTCTAAACTTCCAGGGATGAGACCCAATTCTGGTTAGTCACTTGAATTATAACTCCAATCCTGATCATTGTCTTTTTCATTTTCTTTCTCAACTGCAGGAAATGTTTTTTAGTCTCTTATAGGTTTCCTCCCAGCTTCTTGCATCCTCCCTTTCCGAATTTTCCAAAAAATTATGCCTCAAGGGAATATTTGAGTGAAGAGGATAGGGCTTGTGCCAACAATTCAGAAATGACTCACTTAAATCTGCGGAGCTGAAAGAGCCCAACCCTGGCCTTTCAATTTTGTCATAGAATCAGAAGATTTTTCACGTTAGAAGAAACTTTGGTGCACAACAAGGAAAGTGAGGTTCAGAAAGTTTTACGATGATTTGCTACAAAGTCTCTGACAGCTGGGTGCTCCCCAGGCAGCAGCTGCAGGAGACTAACCTAGAGCGTCAGTTTGAGTCTGCCATGTTTCAGTGGGGAATTCAAGCCAAAACGTATCATAATTGACTCTTTCTACTCTTTGCTTCCTGGTAAATCAAAGCATCCCATTTGTAGCAAGAACCCAAGAGCAATGCTCCTGTCCACCACATTGGGAGTCTACTCTTCTTTTAGTCCTCCCTCGTGATTTTTTCTAGAAATCCCTGGAGACAGGTCTCACAAATAATCCAGACTTCTTCCTGCAGTTCTACAGTGCCTCTGCTCTTGGTCTACACCTCTTGCTGCCCTTCTGCTACTTTAACTAATATTTCTCTGTACTCCCAGGTCACAGTCCATGCTGCTGCCAAACTCCCCCAGACATGGTCTCTCTTCAGCCCATGGGTCATCGTCCATGCTTTTTCTGACTATCCCTGGATTGCCAACTACTTGTGTTCTTCCTCTCCAGCCAAGAAGACAATTGTTGTTTTTCACGGCTGCTGATTCCAAGTGGGTTCACCCAGCAGAGCTGGAACCTCTAGTGGGTGGTTCTTTGCTCTTACTCATCCTGCTCCTCCACAGAGAACACGTGTACTCGAGGAATGAGTTTTACCAGGGCTGGTTCTCACACAGCATCATCCTGTGTGTGGGACCACATCTCTCTCCTGTATCCAGCTCTGCTAGGCTACTTCTTCACATATGGTGTTTCTCAGAAACCTCACCTCCAAATTATGGGGTGAGACTACAGCAGGAATTCTCAATCTATGATGAACTTTGGGTTGGAGGGTGAGTATCCATGAATGCTTTAAAATCGTACTCAAAGTTTTGTGTAAAATAGTCTTTTATGGGATAAAAGCCTCTAATTTAATAAAAATTATTAGAGTGTCAAAGGGGTATGTGACTCTATAATGGTTGAGAGCCACTGGTCTCTAGATGGTCTCTAAACCAGCTGGTCTCTAAAGCTGTTTAAGCTCTAATGTTCTGTGACCCTGTGATTCCATAATACAGTCTTGTAGCAAATTTACCAAAAGCAAAATCATTCATTCACTCTCTCAAACTCCTCTATTACATTTCTAAGTGGGTATAAGGTTTATGAAAGAATTTTTAGCCTTATTTGCACTGGAGATGCTATATTGTTTTAAAAGAATAACAAAGGATTAGAAGTTCAAGCTTTTATTAGCAAGATATTAGTACTCTATCCCATAAAAAGACTATTTATTCTAACCTCAAGTACTGTAAATATTGAGAGATCTTTCTTTTCATAGCAGCAAGACCTTGGAAACTATACTGACTGGAAGAATGGTGGAAAAATAATGGCGCTTAGAACTGCCTCCCTTTAGGTGCTCCTTCAAGGATTAGGGGAGGGGTCTTAACTCTATCTCCTCTGTGGAGTCGCCTGTAGTTCCATGGTTGACCTCTAGACGGTGTTCTCATGTTAGTAAGGAGCATGGTAACCACTTACACAGAAGCCCGTGGTGAATGATTGCTGAAACTGTCAATTGGTCAAATAAGAAGTGAAATATAAGCGATTTTCACCACAGCTGGAAGACAGATTTCAAAAAGTGATACAAAAATCTTCCTATACTACTTACGGTGAAATTTGAAAATTTTTAACATTAGCTCAGTCGTTGGAAATAGGATTTAAGTGTGATGCTCTGAGGAACCTGTCAAAATTTTTTTAATTGTGGTAAAATACACATAAAATAAAATTTACCATCTTAACCGCTTTTAAGTGTACAGTTCAGTGGTTTTAACTACATTTACATTGTCGTGCAACCCAAATCTCCAGAACTCTTTTCATCTTGCAAAACTGAAACTCTATACCCATTAAACAGGTCCTATTTCTCTCCTCCCCCCAGCCCCTGGCAACTACCCTTCTACTTTCTATCTCTATGAATTTAACCACTCTAGGTACCTGATACAAGTGCAATCTTATAGTAGTTGTCTTTTGTGACTGGCTTATTTCACTTCATATAATGTCCTCAAGAGGAACCTGTTGATGTTTATATCAAATTTTTTTTTTAATTTGTAAAGAAAAATTGGTAACTAATAAAAAACATATGACTGGACTATTCACTCATGCAGACAGCTTCACAGGTAAATGCTCTTGTTCAAACTACTGAAAGTCAAAACCTCACCTACAACGCCCACCAGAAGGTCTTCTAAGGCTCTACTAAACGTGCAGACTCACAAGACTGCGATGCCGCGCTGGGCAGCAGCTGACTCAGAAGGAGGCATAGACCAGGATGCAGAGTGTGCCAGCAGGGCACATCTCGCACTCCTCTTCTGTGGGACCTTGCAACAGATCACAAAGCCACCCACATCGAGGTCAGAAGCTATTCTCTTTGGCCCCTCAGGTGTGAAAAAATGAGACTCATATCAAGAGTGTTTGGAAGTCACCCTGGATTGGAAGCCCCATCCTCCACAGCAGCTAATATCTTCTGGAGGAACTCCGTTGGGCGTAGTTTCTGTGGTCCCAATAGGGTCATGTGAATTACAAGAGTCACTGGACTAAGGGAACCCAAATATGGCTTCCAACCTGTATTTATAGTTGTCCCAGTCCAGATAGAGTTTACCAATCAGGGCCATTTTTATTTTCTTTTACCAGGTTCCCAGGGAAACAGAGCTAGGAAGTTAACCAAAAGTCAAATGCTCATGCCAAAGGGGAAAGGGTTTTGTTAATCCTTTATTCACAGCACTTCAAATGGTTGAATTATAGTTTCTGCCAAGCATTTGGTTAAATAGAAAGAATTAATATGAAGAAGTAAATTACGCAATGAAATTTGTCAACTCTTAATATTAACAGTTCTGTTCCCCAACCCACACAGACTAATAGTGATGGAGCTATAATTAGAATTCAGGTGCCTGACAACATGCCCATCAAATATCACATTCTTTCCTAAGAGAAGGGAGAGGAAGCACGTGGAAAGAGAAGAAAAGGGTGTTGATCTATAAAGAAGGCAGCAGAGCGAGAAAGGGGAAGGCGTCAAGGCATTTCTTCCTGGCAATGGCTGCTCTCCTGGTAACAGATTTGCAGCCTTTTGAGATGCTGGGCTGGACTCCACATGGATAGGAAAGGGAAGTTAGGCAGTAATTTGTGCACTCTCTGATTTTGCTAAAGAGGTGTCTCTTTTTGTGTTCAAAAGAGGAAAATAATTGACTACATCAATCACTCTGCAGGGACTTTGAATTGCAAATAGAGAAACTATGGACCCCCTAAGAGGTAGTGGCTCTAGGCTAGGACCTTCCCCTACCTGTCCCTACCCCTCAGTCTTTTGTAAGATCAGCATTTGTAGGCAAAAGGGACTGATATATTGCCCCTATACCTGTTTCTCTTTCGTTGAAGACAGGAGTCCCTATATATATATTATGTATTTAATGTACATAAAGACACTTCTGGATCTTCATTTATGATAGGGAGGGCATGATGAGGAGAAACTTGAAAGGTGATTGCAAAGCCACTGTCCCACTGCAAATGATTAGAAGATGAAGAAAAGGTTCTTGAGAAACAGCCAGTCCATGAGCAAGGGAAGAGCCAGTTTGAGGGATTGAAGAGGAAAGTTTAGCCTGAACCAAAGAAGGTCTTACGTGAACAATGAAGCCAAAAGAGGTATCCTGTTGGACTGAACTCAAGAGTAGGGTCTGGAGAAAGTGGGCAAAAGGACTCCCTTCCTCCGGCTGAAAGAACTCAGAGCAAGGACTCCAATCCCTGCTGGAATAAGAGCTGGAAAAAGAAATAAAAGGAGATGTTTGTGCTAAGAAAGGCTTGAACAGGGGAGCCATTGCCACAGCTGAGCAAGGTCGAACACCTACTTGTAATTGTACAGGCCAGAATGGAGTTCCTGTCCAGTGCGCCTTCATACTACATGAGTGAAGCCCATAGGGACAGAAATTTTCTTCTTTGTAACCAAGGTCCCTGGAAGTACTTAGCATTGAGTAAGTTATTCAATATGGCTGGACAAATATGGCCCGTAGGGAATGCTGCTTGATGCCTCACCATTGAGGAACCAATTTTCCCCAACTTTTCCAGGGCATTTTTAATTTCTAACTCATGTCCAACGGTGAACCCTGATTTTTAGTTCAGAAAATGTGCTTGCTCTAAGGATGTGAAGAGCTATGGAGGGTCATAATCCATGAGATGGACCTACAGTGTCTCCGGAGGGGACACTAGAGATGACATTTGAAGACAGCAGGAATTTCTTGCTATGCGTGCACAGGCGCACGCATATGTACACGCATCCTCCAGAGTCCTCTCTTAGAACCCAGTTAAGTTTGTTTTTTTTAGCTTGGTGACATCTGGCAGCACTCAGTCTCTCCTCCAAGCTAATGCTCAAAAAAACTAAGGTGACCCGGTGTCACTAAATCGTCACCAGCTGCGTCTAGCTTTAAAAATCTGTTATTAATATCAGAGCTGAAAGTTACTCATTAGCCAAACACTGCTTATTAATCACTTACAGGTATGTGGTGATGGTTATAGTTAAACCCCCAAAGACAACGCCCTGGCAGCTAATTTATGGGCTTTTACAAAGAGAATAACAATAGAATGGGAGAAATGCCACTGGGACACAAAAGGAAAAGGGCATAGGAGAATATAAACCTTTGCCTAATACACTGTTCTGTTTAAACTGCCTTTTAAAATGCTTAGAGAAAAGGGATGGCACTACCCTTTGAGGGAAAGAAGCAGTTAATGTCAGAAGAAATCCAGACTCTGAAAGTCAGGATGGAAACATTAAGCTATAGGATCAGGTAGTTAGTCCCTGTTTCCTCCCTCAGCTGGGTGCCAACAGCCTGATGCTGCTCGTCTGGCAGAGTCTCTCCTCTCTCATTTCTGGGGCTTATCAGTTTTAGGGTTCAGTTCTTTGGAGGTGTCCTTTCTAAATCCCAGAGAATGTGGCACCACCTGTGAGCCCTTCTGCCAAAGGGCATATAAGCAAAGCTGTAGGTCAGAAATCATGGTGTTCCCTCCCTGCCCCATCCCCACCAAGTGACAGTGGAGACCAAACACAGGGTCCCTGGTGGCCCTATACAAGCTGAACTGGGAGTGGCCACCTGCCAGAAACCTTGGTAGAAGGCTGGGGGTGCAGTACTAGGAGATTGTCTCTCCAGAAATGTGGTCTGAGGTTACACAGCATTTGAGAGCTCTCCAGAGACAAAAATGATGCTGGTTGAGATGGAAGGAGTAGCCCAGAGCTTTGGAACACACGCAAGTGTGTACGTGCACACATACACCCATGTATTCATACCACTATGCGTGAGAATGTACATCTGTGGAGAAGTGTTCACAATTAAGGAACCAGCTCATCTGACCAAACCGTTCTTGTGTCTTATTTCTCAGATTACAGTAGAAACATATGATCATTGTAGAAAAAAAAGTCAGAAAACACAGAAAAGTACACAGAAGAAAATAATCCCATCACCGAGGGAAAACAATTAACATTTTGTATCTGGCATTCCGGTCTTTTCACTTGGCAGATTGAAAGTTCTTTATTTTGTCTTTCAAATTGGGATCCTACTCAATACACGTTTTTATTTATGTTAACGATGTACTGTGAACCTATGTCAAGTAAAAGATGTCTTGTGAATGTTCCTCCACGTTCCCATGACTTTCAGTGTTGGTCTAGTATTCCATCTCTGGATGTGCCCAACCAGACACTTCCACTACAGTCAGGATAAACATATTTACTCATTATCTTGGCTCAAGGCATAAGGAAAAATGATTAGATCTCTACTTGGGCCCTATAACCTCCAAAGTCCCACGACACCAGTATTTTGCTGGGGGCTGGGGACACTGAGGAGGGCTGCCTGTGTTCTATTTTTCTTGTGAGTGTTTCTGGGAAGAGAGACCATTTTCTTCTCTCCTGTGACTGGATTTGTTTTTTCTCTCTCTGCTCACTTATGGTCTATTGTTTGCCAGGAACCCCTGTGCCTGTTGCTTTAGGATTTCTCAGTGGGTCAGAGCCATAATGGGGAGATGGGGCAGTTTCAGCACTTAGAGAAATACAAACTGCTCCTTCTTGAGGGCCTGTCAGTCAGCCTGCAGGCATTCCCTGGGTCTGAAAAGCAGCCCTCACCCTTCCAGAGCTGGTGGCAGAGGAAGAGCAACCGTGGAGCCCCGGGGCCTGTGGTGTGGGAGGGGAGCCTGAACTCCACCTCCTGTCTGCTACCATTTAAAACCATCTGGGGGCAGGGAGTAATTTGTTCAGTCCTTCAACTTGTGTGACCACACACATTCTTTAAAGAGATGTTTACTAGCTTCACAGGAAAAAAAAACTGCTCCCTAGAAAAGTTCAAGAAAATATTCTGTCTTCTCTGCTTTCCCGTTGTCTGATTCTCCATAAGAAACATATTTGTGGCCTCTCTAAGCCGTACTTCAGATTTTCGCTTGGGCTTTGACTTTTCCCTGACAACTTCTTGCTGCAGCAAAATTCTGTTGCCTGTGGTGGGTTTTCCTTTCTTCCCTGCTCTAATTCCCAAGATAATTTACGGGTCCATGTCTCAGTGGGGGAAGAACGGAAGAGGAGATGGCTCAAGTCCTTCGTAGGGTCATTCTCCCGCCCTGACAGTCCAGCCTACTCAGTCCTGGCCTGAGGAGGAAGTCCAGATCTAGGTAAGGCAGAAGGCCCAGGCTCCTGGCAGGACTCACTGAGGACTACACATATGTTGGGCAGAAAAGCACGAGACCTTTTCTTTTTTAGAATTCTATCCCGTTTTTTCTTATTTCTTCCCTGTGTCAATGACCCAGGAATAAACCTAGGGAGAAAGAGAAAATATGATGGTTTAGGCCTAGCGAAGGTGAAGAAAGGCAGGAAAGGAACAAATAACAGATAATGAATAACAACACATTACAGTTGGTGGTCCTTCCCAGTTTACAAAGCAATTTCGTATTCATTATCTCATTAGCTCCTTAGAACAGCCTGAAGAGGAATGCACAACAGACGTTATGGTTGTCTCTGTAACTACAGACCAGGAACTGCAGGTCTGTAATGGATGCCATGGTGTGCCACCCAGATGCCCCCTCAGGACAAAGTAACTCATTCCCCCAGCTGTGGGGAGTGTGGGCTGCTGATGGTCACATCTGAGTCCCTCACTGGAAATTTCCTCCACTGAAGGGATCTGCCTCACTCAAGGTTTCACTCCCTCCCTGGGTCCTTGCATTCCCGCAACTCTAAAGGGCCACCCCAGTTCCAGAACACCCTTTGGATCAACTGAGAACTCTGTAGCAACCACGTCAGAGTTCAACAAACAGGGTTTTACTTTATGTACTGCTTTGAAAATTGCATATTTTTCACTCAGTAACTCATCATGGCTGTCTATCCATATCAATCAATGTAGGCATATAGTATTTAATAGCTGCAAAATATCCCATTGTATGGATATCTCATAATTTATTTATCTAATCTGTTTTTGTTGAATATTTAGGTACTTTCCAATTATTTACTATCAATTATAAATACTTTGTTGAACATCTTTGTATATCTTCTCAAACTTGTCCAACTATCTATCTTTAGGATGAATTCATAGAATCAGATTGCTAGGTCAAAGGACACTGCCCTCTAGAAAAGTGGTAATAGTTTACATTCCCGCTGTAAATGTTGGGGAAATCTACAAATCCAACTGTCTCAATTCAAATTCATGATGGTAAAACTCAAATGAACACTCAGCACTGCAATCCTATCACACATCTCTATATAATTTGCTTCCTTACTTTTCAAGATAATTCTTTTAAATCTTTTCATTTCTCCTTAATCCTACCACGTCCCTTCCCCCCTCACATGCCCAGCTGATGTCCTGGTTTCATACTTAAAAAAAAAATAGAAGCCAAAAGAGACCAACACTCTTTTCTATCCACCCTCAGATCAATACGCACACATCCCATATGCATTATGTACCGGAAGCCGTCTTCTCTGCCTTCCTCCTTCACTGTGGCAAGGAGTCCCTACGGCTAGCAGTGGTCAACACCTTACTTGAACCACATTTGCCAAACTACTCAATGACTCCTCTCCTGCAATATTCTCTTTTTTCTCCTACATCAGCATCGTCATCATCTCTCTCTTTCTCTCTCCTGGATCATTCCCAACAGCATAAAACAGACTGTCATCTCCCACCTTAAAATACAAATAAAATATAAGAAAAAAATCCAAATAGCCTCTCTTGAGCCCATGTTTCCTCTACGTGTCACTCCATATCTCTGATTCCCTTCCCAGCAAAACTTGAACAAGTTGTCTACACTCTTTGCCTTCAATTCCTCACTGCCCATCCACTCGCACACTTCCAAGGAGTCCCACCACTCACTCCAACTGTTCTTGTCTAGATCAGTGATTCTTTTCACGTTGCCAGATCTAATGGACACATCTCGTTCCTCATCTTAATTGATTCTCAGCTTAATTGATTCTCAGCTGCAGCAGCATTGTCTACAACTGACTACTTTTTCCTGAAACACTCCCTACTCTTTCTTCTAAGGTAATACACTCTGCTGGTTTCCACGCTAACTTACAAGCTTCTCCTACTCAGACTTGTTTGCTGGCTCCCCTCTTCCCCTCCTCTTGAACCCCGAATATTAGAATGACCCAGGGCTCAGTTCTTGGCCCTCTAAGCCCATCCCCTCACTCCCTCTTCTCCTTCTCAGTAATTAGCATATAAAATCAATACCAAAACTTGGCAAAGACAGCCCAGAAAGAAAAATAGATACAGATCGATGTTGTGTCATTCATCCACTCATTCAATACATATTCATTGAACATCTACTGTGTGCCAGGAACCGAGGGAAGAGACTGGTGAACAAGATAGACAAGGTCTCTGTTATCGAGAGACTAAAAATCTCGTGGCAGAAATAGGTATAACCAAGAAACAAGATAAGCAGAATGCGATGGATGCCAGCTAGGAAAGAGAGAGGGTGATAGGATTGAGAACAATGGGGTGAGCATGGGGCACTGTTCTAGAGAGGAAGGTGAAGGAATCATGTTCTGAGAGGACAGATATGATGAAGCCAGCCATGCAAAGATCGGGGAAGAACTTTCCAGGCAATACAAAAAAACAAAAACAAAAAAACCCAGCAGCAAGACCAGAAACCCCGAGGCAAGAAAGAGCTCTGACGTTTGAGGCACTGCAAAGAAACCAGTGGGGCTGGATAGTAGTGCATGAAGAAAGGCAGTAAGGTCCCAGACAGGGCAGGTTGGTAAAGGGGTGGGATTCTATTGCAAATTCATTGGGAACACATTAAAGAGTTTCAAGCAACATGCTTGGAATTCCATTTAAAAAAGATCTCTTGAGCTAACCTGTGGAAACTGAATTTTATGGAAAGTCAAAGAACTCATTGAAAAATGGTCTCATTATTTTTTTTTATATTGTCATATGAAACTCCAATCATAGAATGATGTAGTCAGTAGAGAAAGAAGATCCATCCCAAAGGTACATACCATAAAATGCAAAAATCCCACACTCAAAAGCAGAGGTGAGTTAATTATCAAGATCCCTGAATGGTGTTATTGCATGTGAAAGCCTCTTCTTCTTTTTTTTTTTTTTTTAAACATTTGGCTTTATTAGCATTTTTTTTTAAGAAAAAGGGAAAACTAGGTTTGTGCCTCTGAAAAAAAATTTGGCATAGATTCTAAACAAACACACTAAAGATTCTCTAATCTTCTTAGATTCATAAATGAGCTATTTCCTTACTTAAGTACAATTAGGAATGGCTTATTTTCTCAATTTCAAGTGAGTTTCTGAAACATATCATGTGACGCAGAGGATGATTGGATATAGAAGCTGTTGCTGCTCTTTCTAGGTCATGAATCACACCATCCTGCTTTTCCTCTACAATTTGCTGTGATTAATGTTTGAAATCTAAGACCACCGCCATGAATTAACTTATAATTCAGAATTAAAAGGACATTACCCAACCCAGCACTGTAGGTAACTGTTTACATCCTGCGTGTGGTGATAAATTGTGAAATCCTTTGTGTATTTAAGATCCTCCTCTCAGAACATTTGAACATCCCTGTAACACTGCCTTTAGGATAAAAATAAGATGGGAGTGGGGGCTGGGCTGGAGCTGTTTTCAGATATCTTAACAAACATTTGGAATAAATATGTAGAAAAATATCATACATTTATACATGTATAAATTATTCCATTCCCAAATAGCAATGGTGAGGAAAGTTTCTCCACAGACACACACTTAGTCTACTGGCTTTCTGGCTTTGTCTTTCTCTCCGTTTCAGACTTTGTGGGGGCCACTGTGTGGGTATCTTGACTCTTCAATTTCCTAGGCTAATTACTCCAGCAGATTTAAGCCTGTTGGGCATTGAGGCTGTGGTTGGTGCAATTATTACTCTAAGATAAACGTTCTCTCCCATTTCACTATACTCTAGATCTCTAAGGAAAGGTTTTAAACCCCAAGAAATGCCTCCAGGGCCCTGGGGACTCAGGGAAGGCTCTGCTTTTGTCTCTGTCACATACACCCTAGCAGCCTCTCATTACTGCAAGTTGCTTTGCGGAATTCCGCAAAGCAAAGCCAATCTCACAGAGTGTTGATAAAACAGACTTATCTAATGGCATTTTTAGAGCAGAGGTGAAGGGCACACTTATGCACGCGGTGTCACAATCCATGTAGAAATTGTCGCGGGAAATTATAAGGTCAGACGCGTACAGATAGAGATATACAGACAGATATCACATTCCCGGCATTCCTGGAGGCTTTGCTTTCCCTCCCCCACAACTCCCCTCAGCTCTAAATTTCCCCTCTCGGATTCAGAAAGGAAAACTGCTTCCCCTCCCCACGCCGCTGCCTTTCCCCCAGAGTTGTTCTGGTTGCGCTTTCATTTCCCTGCTCTGGTCTAGTGACCTCGACGCTCCGACGCTCCGAGCCGGGTCCCCGCGCCCAGCCGACAGCCGGCAGACGCGTCCTCAGGTTCACAAGTTCTCTGTGTCCCCCAGCTTTCTCCAACTGCCAGCTCCAACGGCCGCTGCCTTTCTCACTCCCCTTATCTCTGAAAACCAGCTTTGCCCTGTTCATTATCATTTCTGAGACGTCTTATTAAAACATAAAAACCCGCGACCCTTCCTTTTCCTCCAAGCCTGCAGCTTTCCAGCAGGACTAGGAGGGGGAGAGGTCAGCTTTTAGCTGCCTCTCCGCTCTGGGACCTGAGCTTTTATTCATTTCTCCTCCTTTTCAGGAATGTTGCTCCTTCATCCGCACTTGTGATAGCAAACAGGTTTTATCTGATTCGTTTCTCAAGCTTTTATTTCACTTGTCTCCATCTTCTCTAGCTCCCGTCTCACTCTCTGAGAATGTTTTGTACATTAGTCCTGCTTATCCCAATTATTAAAGAAAAAGGACACAACTACCATCCATTGAATTCCCAACATAGCGCTCTCCCGGTCACCATAAATGACCTCTAATCCTCTGGCTCTTCGTGAACCTGAGAGTAATGAAATTCCGAACTTTCTTTACTATTACCTACTATGTGCAAAAAGCACACAGATTCTTCTTCAAATATCTTTGGTGAGATAATTCAGGTATTTTAAGAAAAACTCACCTCCAAGGACACAGTCTTAGCTCTTAGTTCTTTCAATAGTTAACAATATTTTTCCCAAGATGATCAGCTTTTCAAAAAATTGATCCTTTTCTGAAGAAATTTTTCAAAATTCGCAGCAGCCACGACTCCATCTTCTATGGGAGGGCAACAATCAAGAACCTGTTTTGGGGGTTTTTTGGCCACTCTTCATTACAAAATTATTCTGTTTGTTTTCATTGTAAAAAGCTTTTCTGTACCATAGCTCTTCCTTAGCCCTCTACCACTGTGTTTAAAAGCACTTCATCTAAACTTTTCTTAATTAGGCTAACTTTTCAAATCCTCGTTCATCTTAAAATGAGATTCAAATTTTTTGCAAAATCTTTACCTAGTAAAAATCAAGGAATTTGCTTTAAATTAGAATTACATTCAGCAAGAAAAAGACAAGCCCACCCAGGACTTGATGCCTCTAACCATGACTTTACACCAAAGGCAACAAAGGCATAAGTGCATTCAAGGGTCCACCTTGGAGAAGGAGTCGGCCAACGGGCAAATGTTCATAAGGGAGTTACCATATGCTGGAAGAAGGAGGAGCTGGGGGCAAGGCAAATTGAATAGCAAATTTTTTTTTAAGTTTCAGAAAAGCTCCCAAGTAATCTGAGTTGGGTGCTATTTACAAAGCACGCTAACAGGAGGGTCACTGGGCCTGTTCTAAGCCTGGCTGAGAACGGAATATGTGGCCCCTCTTATCACGTGAGGTTAGACCAGTCTTTGCCCTCCACCAAAAAGCCAGCTTTCTCCCCAGCCCCACAGCACATGCTCCTGGGACGCCACACAGCACCCCAAGCCCACAGCCGCCCTCTGATCACCAGCCTAATAGGGCTGCCTTGGAGGATGGAGATTAGTGCTGTTCAGCTCCGGCTATGAACTTCTAACCCCCAGAGCATTCTTATTCTATTGTGATGAAATCCACAGGGTTCAACAACTTAATTCTTCTATGAACACTGAATGTATACCAGGTGCTGGGGGAGGAAGGGAAGGAGGAGGGCGGAGAGGCTGGGCTGTACAGATGACCGAGTCCCCGCTTTCCAGGTCCTGAGGGTCTAGTTGAGCAGAGATATATTGGATATGAAACCAAAAATAACACCAGATAGAATGAAGTCAATGGAATAATAGTGCAAAGTGCTCCTGGGACCCGGAGGAGAAAACAACTTTCCATAATGGAGAGGGGAAGGAAAGGGAATGAGAATTTTCACACAGAGAAAGGGAGGGGGCATTTTTGGCTGAAGGAACAGCCTTGAAATGTAGGCTGTATTTAGAGACCATTTTTAGCAGTCTGGTGTGTCTATGGAGGAAATTCGATAGTTCAATGGGGAATGAGACGGACACAGAACCTCCACATCGAATCCTACCATCGAGGGGGCCTAGATTCTTCCTTGTTTCATGTGAGTTAGGCAAATAAAAATATTTTTAAAGAAGAATTTTAAAAGGAGATTTGCCTTGCTAGTGAAGTCTTTGGAATTACAGAAGGAAAGCACAGATAATAATAATTATTATTATAATAACAATTGCTATTATTATTATTTTGTCAAACTGGAAGTGACTTAGGACATACGAAGTATTTTAGAGCTCAAGGAACATTACAGACCATCTCATCCAACTCACTGATTTTGCAGATGAAGAAATTGATGCCCAGAGAAAAGTTCCTTGTCTCAAATCCATAGCTAGTTAGTGGCAAAGCAGGGTTGGAGCACAGATCTCTTTCTTCCTAAACCAGATCACTTTCCACTAACTTGTGTCAATCTGCACCTATCCCCCTTTTTTTCAGAGAAGACAAAACAGTGCTTGCAGTTTAAGAGGTTTGCCTGAAGTCCCACAGCCACTGGTGGCACAGCTAGAACTTAAACCCAGAACATGAGGGACATCCAGCCAACACCCTCCTATAAACATTCTTATTAAAATAAAACCCATTCACAAGGGATGAACCACGAGACAGAAGAGTGAGGTGCTGATTAAAGCTCAAGAAGGCACCTTTCTCCAGTCATGACCTGGGTAGAAATACAGGGACTGCAAGGGGTCTGCTTTGCCTCAGCTGCCATCAGCCTAACCCCGCACAAGCCAGGCTGCAGGGAGCTCTCTTTCTTCACCAAAGGCTTAGCTGCAATGTGGTTTAAATTAGACATTTCTTGCCTGAGTAGAACAAATCACTTAGGTTATATGCTGACAAAAAAGGAACAGTCTGCGTGCTTGGAAAGCTTAGGGGGAATTAAATTATGTGCTGTCACTTCAGAGTTGTTCCTCTGTCCTCTCCAGCACCACCTCTCAATTGCCTGCAGGAGTCCTGGAGCCTTGCGTGCAAGCAGAGCCATAACCCAAGGCTTAACATAAACTTTGGGCTCTCAGGTCATTGGGAAATAACAGGTATATCCGGTTGGGCCTTTTGTGCTTGTCTGCACGCAAATTAAAAGCTCGTGCAAAGCTGAACTCCTTGGAGCCTCTGGTTAGGGAGAAGGGAGGATGCCTTGGAAAAGCATTCTCACACAATCCTCCTGTTTATTTTTTGGGGGAATAGAGCTTGTTTATGGGAAGTTCGCACCTCTGGGAGGCTGAGCTCAGCAGGGGCAGGACGTGGTGGTGGCCTTGTGCCAGATAGTCCGCTGGGGAGTAGGGCTCCAAAGGATCCCGAGTCAGACCTTTGAAGGGGTAAAGTTCATATAGACCTTCGGGGAGGGGTGGAGGTGGAGTGCCAATGCCCGCACTTCCCAGCTAGTGGCAACAGTGGAAGGGGGCTTGCGGGGGCAGAGTTGGGTGGGGAAGGGCGTAGGAGGGAGCCTGAAACCGAGAGCTGTCACCTCGGCTCCCCACTTTCTTCAGTCTTTTGATAACCTCAATATAATGCAGTTTTGAAGCCTTCAGAAGGCTGGTTGGAGTGGGAAAGGAGTGTCCACTCTGTCCCCATGCTTCATCCAATGGGAAGCCACATGTTCATGCCTCCAGCCCTTGAACTGCGGAGAATTTCCCCATCAGGAGTTTGCCCACCTGGTGTGGCTGGGAAGCAGGAGAGAGGTTTTGGAGTCTGGAAGACCTGAATTCAAATTTCAGCTCAGCTGCCACAGGAGCTGTGTGACCTTGGTGGATAACTCTAACTTCTCCCGCCTTGCTTTCTTTATCTGTAGAAAAGGGATTATGGTACTAGTTACCTCAAAGGCCTGGTGTGAGGGATTAATGAAATGATTTATGTCAAGTGCTTGGCACACTGCCTGGCTCAAAGTGCTCGATAAATGGTAGCTCTTACGTTATTAGTAGTATATTATTATTGTTCCTATTGCTATTATTGGCAGAGCTGCCATTCAAATTGCCACTGCAATTACAGGCTGTGGCTCAGATACCCTCCTGGCCCCACCCCTGAGCAGGATCCCCCCACCTCTTGCATTGAGTCATGCTCTCCCAGCTGCCTGACTCAGCCAGGGCTCCGGCAGCAGAGATTTGGGTACCATTGTTTGTCTCTTCTTCCTGATCTTGCTTAGGGGTTAAGGTGCATCATCCCGGCCAGACACCTGGGGGTGGTACCACCGCAACAGCCTGGCAGGGTTGCAGCCCTGTTTGAATGTGCCCACACTTGCCTCGGGGCTTTACTCCTAAAATCAGTAGCTGGGACATCACTCCCTCTGAAATCCATCCCACTCCCACCAACGTCCTGTCCAAGACCACAGCCTTTAGATACTTCTTGGATGGAGAGACACTCACAAAGATAATCACACTTTTAAGCTTAGACAGTGGTTCTCAAAGTGTGGTCCAGAGACTCCTTGGGAGGGTGGGTGGTCCCTGAGACACTTTCAGGGGATCCACAACGTTAAAACTGTGTTCATAAGATATTCTTTGCCTTTTTCCTTCTCCTTCTGTCACAAGTTTACCAGGGGTCTCTCAGGGGCTACACTACGTTTAATATCACTACAGATTGAATGCAGAATCAGATATGAATCTTCAGCTGTCTTCTGTTAAGTCAGAAATTAAAGAGATTTGTAAAAATGGAAAACAATGCCACTCTTACTAAATATTTTTGGTGTTGGAAAATATAGTTATTTTCCATATGTTATTTATGTTAACATGTCTTAGGTTTATTGTTTCTTAATGAATAAATATTTTACATTTTGTTCAGTTTTCATTTCTAAAATCGTAAATATTGATAGATATAACTTAGATAAACAATAGCTCCTTGGGTTCTGCAATAGTTTTCAAGAGTATAAAGAGGCCTCGAAAACAAAACATTTGAGAAGCACTGAGCTAAGATTTTGGCATTGGAGCCTATGAAATCATCACTTTGCTCGCTGACTTCTAAATAAAACTGTCATCTCTGGGGATTTGGAATAGTGTGAATTTTATAGTAATGTCAATATAATGGGTTTGAGTGTTGCAGATCTGGTCATGAAGCCCATGTGGAGGCTTCGTTCCAATTCTCTGCATGTTCCAGCCACTGTGTTAAAGGGAAATTATCTAAACCTCCCCAAGATTGGGTTGTAAATTACAGAGATTAAACTGTGCTGGGCAGATACCAGGGGTAATCTCCAGCGGGAGGGAACGGAGAGGGTTTGAATCACACCTCACACTGGAACCAGCATGGCTTTGCCTGTTGAGGTCCTGGCCTGCTGGTAGGAGTCAGCTCTCCTGACCAGGAGAGGCTTGGGGTCACCTAGGTCCTTAACAGGCATAATAGTGCCAGAGAAGTCTATACTTAGCGTAGAGTTGGAAGGGAGGGGCTTCTTAATATTCGTGATGATAGGCAATAAGTTAGTTAATAAGTGTTTACTGCTGTGGTATAGTGCTTTGGAGCCTGCAGAGCTGAGTTCAAATTTCCACCCCCTCACTTGCCACCTGTGTGACTTTTGGAAAATAGTTCACCATCTCTGAACCTTAATCCCCATATACAAAAAGTAGGCTAAAAATAGCAATACTTTTAGGATGATTGGAAGAAGTAAGTGAAATAGTAGATGTAAAGCACAGAATACAGTGCCTGGCACCTGGGGCGAATATTAGCTCCTTTCCTTTCTTTGTCCCAACCTGCTCTGTGTTGTTAGGCATGCTAAGTTAATAGAGGAGCATAAGCCACAGGCCCTGGCCTTATGACTCTTAACAACAAAGAGGAGGATTGTCTTCCTCTTTAGCTGGGCACAGTGCTCTGCATGTGGCGCTAAGGATTGTTGCTGTGTTTATTCCTTGTGAAATTAAATGCTATGTGTGTAATTTCATTTTCACCTCTCTGATCGGCCTCAGGGAGCCTCAGGCATTGTAGTCTGAGCCCAGCAGTAAAAGAGAACAGAAATGAGGGCTCCTGCTAGTCCAGCGTCCCTCCTGTGTCCTTGCTGGGAACGTAGATTTCCATTTTACCCCACTGCCCCAGGTATTCCATTGGGGCGTGGCACTGGTAACCTGGGAGCTCAGGGCTCAGCCACAGCCTTACCGCATCAGGAAGTCCCTGACATAGTGGACGGACAGCAAGGTGCCTGAGGGCACAGCTGGCAGTAAAGGCCCCAGCCACACCCACACAGGCCAGGGTGCCATGCTTTCAAGGTTCAGAAATGGGCAAGCCCCTCCTTCCTTCTGCATTCAGACCCTTAAAATGAATAAGCCACCAGGGACTGACTCAACACAATGGGAAAAGGAAAAATGGAGATTAGTCACCACCAAAGTACAGACGATTGAATTTAACTTTCCATTTTGGATGGGAAAATATTCTGGATGATTCCCTCCCTAGCATTTAAGAAGGGAGAGCTGAGAGCTTCCATGCCCTGCCTTCTGGTACAGGCTCCTGAGATGGTCTCAGCCTCCCCATGTAGCTGTTAGATGTGTGTATGCCCCAGGTCTGAGGCCACAGTCCACTTTCACCCAGACCTGTAATGTAAGAGAAGAAGGCGGTATCTTCTGGGAAGCTGGATAGCATTGCTTCATCTGTACAAATCACTGGGAGGCCCCAGCACAGCACTCCCTGAGTTCTCTCCCATCTGCACTGTGTAGAATGGTGTTTTCTCAACTCTCCTTGGCAGGGAATTGCTCCAGTGTCATCCTGGAGCCTCATTATTGCAGGGCTGCAAAGCAGTCACGAAAGCCACAGAGGGACTGGCCCAGAGCCTAGCTTGGAGAAAGGAACCCAGCATGGCCTCACCCGGGATCTTTCGGGAACATGGCATCCTTCTGCCTAAAGAACTGCCTCTGTACTAAGGGTCCCGAGGTGGAGCATGTCCGGGTGAGGTGAAATGAGGTGAGGAAGAAGTACTGCCCAGTTGCGATCTGGGAGTTGGAGGAAAATGCAAATTGGCTATTGGTGCTGAGCCCTTCTGCCAAGAGCAGATGGCTCTGGGTCAGCCTTTTAAAGGCAGCAGCAGATAGTCTCCTACAGGGTAACCGTAGTAGCTGAGAATGTCTGAGCCTGACCAGGTGCCAGGCACTGTTCTAAAAGCTTTATATGTAGCCGCTTGTTTAGTCCACACCACAACTCTCTGAAATAGCTACTGGTATCATCTCCGTTTTACCTACGTGTGAACTGAACCCAGAGAGGTGATTTGCAGCAACTGAAGTCACTCAACTCTGAGTGGGAGAGCCAGATTCAGGCCCTGGCTGGTTCTGCAGTGGGATTATTAACCACTCAAAGTGCTGCCTCAGAAGGCAAGGAGGAGGTGACTGGTGTCACCTTAGGCTTTCAGGAGCTTGCAGGCGGGTGAAGGTGTGTTGCCCTGGGAGCCACCACTCTGAGCCAAGCAGCCCATGTCTTTATTCCTCTGAGGTCCAAGTCCTTGCATGACTCTGACTTTACTGGACAGGAATAAGGGCTTAGTAGTAGCAGTAAAAATAATAATAATAATAATGTGTAACTTTTATTGAGAGCTCACTCTTTGCCGTCAAGTACGCTAATTGGTTTCCTCACAATATCTCATTTAATCCTCACAGCTACCCCCTGAGGTTGGGATATTATTATCCCACTTGTACAAATGAGGCAACTTGGGCTCAGAAGAGTTATATAAGATGGCCAAGGTCACTGCTTAGAAATAAGAGAGCTGGGTCTCACACCCAAGAGTGCCTGGTTTTAGAAGCCAAACTCCTAATAATCATGATGTGCTGGCTTTATTGCTTTTAATCTCCCATGGAGGATTAGAAAAGCCCAAAAGGCATTTGAGTCTGTGCCTAGGGGCCTGTGAAGAATTGTTATCATCTCAGAGGGGATATTGAGGCGCTGAGGTCGCTTTCCTGCCCTGGCTTCTGTGATGTCTTCCACAGGGATGTGGAGATCCGGAATGTTCTCCCCCTGGATTACTAGCTTTAATCCAGGGATTTCCCTCATCTGTCAAGAAAGCAGGTGATCTGAACACAAACATATATATTCTTTAAAATAGGTCTGAAAGACAAGTAACATTTTTGTTTTGTTAGTTTTCATTCTACAAAGCTAAATTAAAGTGACAGTTCTTTATAGAAGGAAAAGTATTTTGACACACGCTACTTGGTACAAAACCCCAGGTTCATGAGGATGCAAACTGGCGTGCCTTTTTGGAAGACAATGAAGCGGTATCAAGACCCTTTAAAATGCATATCCCCTTGGTTCAAGCATCTGTACTGAGGAAACACTTGCAAATGTATATAGAATTGCACAGAAGTGAAGTCACTGCAGTGGAGTCTATAATAAGTTGGAAACAACACAAATGACCATCTCAGAGAAATAGTGAAATAAACTATGTTATGGCCATACTATGCCATAGCATGAGGTAGCTCTATACTTTCTGTTGAGGTCACCAAGATAATTGTTAAGTTGAAAAAAAAAGTCACTGAACAATAATTCTAGTATGATCTCATTTATATTAAAAATACATACATCTATAACCAAACATATGCACATACCTAAATAGAAGGCACGTGGTTCCCTGGGTTACGTCTGAGAAGGGGTGGGAGTATGGGCTTTCCCACTTTTCTGTGTATTCTTAAATACTGATTGAATCTTTTGCAACGAGAGTCTATTTATGTACTATGTGTGTGTTTTAAGAATTTATATCTGGCCAAAATAGAAAAATAATATAATATATTACATTCTAATATTTACATAAAATGTTGTGGATGTATAATAATGTGGATATACAATATAGATCACAGTCCAAAGGTTTTTGGCCTAGAAGTAGTCCAGAGTAGATCAGTGGTCACCTGGCTATTTGACATGCTTTCCCCATATTGTTTTCCTGCTCCTGTTCGGGTCTCTGACCCTCAGGGCCAGCAAGAGTATCAACTTGGTCTTCATGGGCTGGAATACTGTCCTAAAGCCGGAGATGCATTTAATAAGAATTAATGTAAAATGTCATATTTAGTTTTTTTCAGTCACTTGCACAAGTGCAATTAAAGATGCAGGATGGTATCAAGTCTTATAATAAAAGATGAAGACTTTAGTTGATCACAAGCTTAGGATGGGCACAACAGTGGGATATTTTAAAATAGTCCAAAAACTTAGTTTGCATTAAAAGAAACACTGCATGGCTGATGGGAAGTAACTATGTCCGTCTGGGCTGGATAAGATGTCACCTTTGGGGTACTGTGTTCAGTTTTCGGTACATACTTAGGGATATTGAAAAACTACATTGTCTAGAAGGCACAGATAAGCTGGATAAAGTTCTAGAAACCAAGGTATTCAAAGAATGACTAAAGGAACTGGGGCGTTTCTTAGTCAGTGGAAGGAAGGCTCAGCGTCAGCATGAGAACCATCCTCAAACAGACGAAGGACTGTTACATGAAAGCGAAATTAGTTTTGGTTTATGTCACTCCAAAGGGTAGCCCTAAGTTCAGCAGAAGACAAGCACATTCACTCCAGCTTCTTTCTTAATGTTGGGAAGAACCTCCTAACATCTAGATCTTTCTAACCAGAGCAGTCCAACAACAAGACAGGCCACAGCTGAGACACGAACACTTCATTGTAGAATGGAAAAATCCTGTTGGAGGTCAATGGTCAAAAAGCCAATGTATAATTATCCAGCCCTCATGTTCTCTTTTGGGAATGTGTAGGGGAGGAATCACCACTTACGTTACTTAACTACCAATTATTTCCTCCAGCCCTGGATGTGACTACAAGTTTTGACCTGAATTTTTGCCCTTGTGTGGAAAGAGAAGGAAACCTGTGAGTGAACACGGACTTAACCTTAAAAACAAAGATGTTAAGGGAGAAAAAGAAGACTGGAAGCTGGATCCTCAGCCAAGAATCCATCCCAGATCTGGAAGCTCTACCAGTCTATGTGCCCACGGCTAGATGTTGTGATTTAGCTGAACCCAAATGTACATTCTATCTTTTTTTTTGTACTTTACTTCTTATTGCTTTATGCATTTTCTTGGTAACTTTGTAAATATTTATTTTTAGGAAATAAAATGAAAAACAATATCCTTCACCTGCCTAAAGATGTTCTGAGCTTGATCAAAGAATTAGGAGAGTAAAGTTTCTCTCTGTTGACCAAAGCAGTGGACAGCAGCTCCCGTTCCAGTATTAGAAAGGTGAGTTTCAGGAACTGGATGAGGCGGTAGTTGAAGCCCAGGGGACAAATGTGCAGAAGCAACCACAAATCTTGGTGTCCCTTCCCTTCCTATGGAATCTTCCCTGTGCTGAGTTAGTGAGAGCTTCACTCCACAAGTATTGAGCAGGAGGGACCCATGTGTTGGCTGAGAGACTGGATTAAATGACTGATCACGGAGTTTATCTTTTAGCCCTGGCGTTTGATTTTTTTTCTTGCTTTCTTTTTTTTCTTCTTTTTTGTTTTGGTGAGGAAGATCAACCCTGAGCTAACATCCATGCCAATCCTCCTCTTTTTGCTGGGGAAGACTGGCCCTGGGCTAACATCTGTGCCCATCTTCCTCCACTTTATATGGGACGCCGCCTCAGCATGGCCTGACAAGCAGTGAGTTGGTGCTCGCCAGGGATCTGAACCCGGGCCGCCAGCAGCGGAGTGCGCGCACTTAACTGCTATGCCACGGGGCCGGCCCCTTTTCTTGCTTTCTTCACTCCCACTTCTCTTTTCTCCTCTGCCCCTACTCTTTACTCTTCTATGAGTGAAAGGGTCAGCAGGGGAACGTGGAGAGAAAGAGAGAAAGAGGAGAGCAGAGATGAGGCAGCTCGAGAAGAGAATGGAAGTCTCCCAAGGAATGCAGGTGAGGAAGAGAAAGAACGGACCCAAGGAAAGGGGGCATGAAAAAGAATGGGAGGGAAGAAAGAAGGAGAAAGGAAGAGCAAGGGGAAGAAAAAAAGCAGAGAAGGATGGCAACTACAGGAAGCGGGAAGAAGCAACTAGGGAGCTGCACCGTTTGCTACATTTATGAAGCACATGCAACTTTAGTGGATTCTCTCCTTAAACAAAGGACACAGGGAAACGAAGGGCAGGGTACTACTTACATATTATATTCCTTCAATTTTCAGAAGGAATTGAAGGAGGCTTACAATAAAAGACACAGATACACTTAAACCATTCACAGAGCAGAGACAGCAAAAAAGGTGAAGGTATTATTATCAGATAGGGCTGAGGAAAAGTACTGCCATCGAGCACAAACTTCTTCTCAGCCTTGAACTCTAAGAGCGACGGATCAGCTGGAGGACACTGAATGACATATCAATCCCAGGTTCTTTTCATGGTCCTTTCATATAAGAGGCTGTCAATAAAGTCTGAGAGGACAACGTATGATCATAATGTTATGAAGATATTTCTTTCTTATGCACTTATTTTTTATTTTTAGTAACTTTTAATTTTGATATAATTTCAAACTTATAGAAAAGTTGCAAGAATATCACAAAGAACTCTCATTTACCCAAATTCTCCAATTATGAACACTTTACCACATTTGCTCTATCATTTTCCTCTCTCTTTCTCCCTCTCTCTTTCTGTCTTTTTTCCTTGAACCATTTGAGAGTAAGGTGCAGACATTGATGCCCCTTTACTTCTAAATAATGTGAAAGTTATTTTGATGGGACACTAGAATAATACAGTGTAGCCTGTGGCTTTCACTAATACCAGACTATATGGAAAGAGCTTAGTGGGGCAATCAGGTTGGAAGGGGAGAGGGCTAAGAAACTTGTCTTAAGCTGCACTGACTTAGCAAGTGACTATCTTTTTCTTAGATTTACTTAGGTCAATAAAATGAGCAAAATCTTCCAAAGCAGCTTCTACCCACACTTTCCACAGGATTGAGAAAAACATCAATTGGCCACATCAAATAATATTAATGGAACGGGGGATGACTTGGGTAGGTAATGCTCCTGGCCCCAACTGCCCCATCCAAGACACCTCAGGACCACCACTGCTTAATACAAAGGCAGGGAATCCAGAGGATCATTGCTAGCACGCGCAGTGCTTCATCGACTCGAAAACATATTTTTTAAAAAACATTTTAACATCTCTGAAATCAGAATAGGTCTTACAATCAATGACATAATTACAATTGGCAACCCCCCACCTTTATATTAGTACATAAAATAATGGTGCATCCTATGAATGATAGCTTTTTAGATTGGATGAAATAAGGTATATTTTTTTAGCTCTGTGGTTCTCAGCCTGTGTATTACCAGGAGGAAGAAAGCAAAAGCAAGTCAGGTTCGGCACAGGGTTTTGGTATTAACGCCTAAGAATTCGCTCAATGGCCAGCACCTGATGTGCAGTATCCTGCAGTCCCTCCCTCTGCCATACTCTTAGTCACCTTGCATACTTGGTGTGTCTCCTATTCCTGTTTCTCCTGCCTACCAACACGTGTGTGATTACTGATTGCTGCCCACCACACACGTGAAGGACTTGCCAGACTGCTGCTTCTTCTCCACTCTCCACTCATGCGTGTGTGTGTGTGTGTGTGTGTGTCTGTGTGTCTGTGTGTGTTTGCAGGGGGTTGGAAGAGCCCATAAAATCGACACAGGAATTAGGCCAGAGAGAAAGCCCATGAAGAAAACCAACTTCTAGCTTGATGACATAGGGCCTTTCTTGACCTTAGTCACACATGTATCTATCTCGTTTGCTGATTTAAACTAATAATAATAGACTTGGGTTATCCTCCAACATGAAAGAGAGCGATGGACAGAAGTGGGATACATGTGGACTGACAGAGCTGTTATCTTTGGCTTCCGAGCATGTTTCCCCCAGCCCCCATCCCTCTTTTTCTGATAACAGACCTAGTCCATTGGCCACAGGGGTGGTCCGATGCTGGCCTGGCACATCAGAGTCCTTCCAGGGGCCTGTATAATGACCTTGGACAGGAGATGTTCTCTTTTTCTTGGGGTGGTTAATTTGAGGCTGCCTATGGCCAGCTTTCCCACCATGTGGAGTCTGCAGAACAAAGCCCAAGCAGAGACCAACATAACAGAGATCAAGGAGAGCAGCCCCAGGTCCTTCCACCCTGTAAGGTACCACAGTTATCTTTCCCTGTACATGAGCTACCGCATTCTTGTCCTGCTTAAACGAGCTTACGCTGGACTTCTGTTCTTTTTGTGTGTGTGTGTGTGTGAGGAAGATCAGCCCTGAGCTAACATCTGCCAATCCTCCTCTTTTGTTGCCGAGGAAGACTGGCCCTGGGCTAACATCTGTGCCCATCTTCCTCCACTTTATATGGGACGCCACCACAGCATGGCTTGCCAAGCAGTGTTGTCAGTGCGCGCCTAGGATCCGAACCGGCGAACCCCAGGCCGCTGCGGCGGAGCACGCGTGCTTAACCGCTTGCGCCACCTGGCCGGCCCCTGGACTTCTGTTCTTTAGAATCAATACAATACAAGTTATTCTAAACCTCTAATTTAAACTACCTCTCTTGCTTAGCTGTTCTTTTGAAAGTTATTTGCACCAAACAATTAAGTTTGAGATTTGAGAGGGTGAAATCCTCATATTCTATGCTGTTGTCTGAAAGGAGATCCCTGGGCCTTAGATACTGGCTTTAGTTGAGAAGTTGTGATACTTAAAGAGCCTGGTGTGGATTCTCGCTAGAGGGAGGGTCCCACCTTGAGCTGGATCAGGGGTACCCACAGGCCACTGTGGATTTACTCTGTGTCTTCATCAAGTACCAGATGGGTCCTCCAACAGAGATCTACACCACAAAGCCTAGGAGAACCTGAGGCCTGCAGATTCTGATGGTGTTACCACAGCCAGTCAGTTTGGTCTGCCATAATTGATAAGGGCTTATTTTTCTGACAGCATTTGCCCAACTGGTTCCTCTGTTTAAGGCATGTCCTAGAACAAGAGCTGAGCGCAAGGCACCATAGCTTGGAGGATATGCTTGAACTATTTGCTGTGGCAGAAGGTATGCATTTAGTTTATCCAAATACTATATGGCATTATTCAGGAACTAAACAGGAGGTCTTAGGAACACTCTTGTTTTGTACTTTTTAAGATAGGACTTTACTTGGTTTAAAGGCAACCTCTATCCACTCTGATGCTGTGGTAGAGATACTGTGATAAAAGCTTTCAGGAATGTTGATAGCTCAGAATTGGCATTAGCCCCTAGATAGTTCCCATCCACTAAATTAAAGTCTAGCGAGAGACTGATGTGTGCACAGTCTTGAATTATTAGGCAAGGGTCCTGCTAAAGCTGGACAATGGAAGAATGTTATGAAACTCATTTCAAAGGATATGTAAGCCATGCTTATTCACCCAGTTGCTCCAAAACTAACTTCATCCTGGATCTGAGTACTCTATCATACTGTGTGAAATCATTTCCAGGGAACCTCTCAAAAGCTGCTGAATAGAGACTTGTACAGAAAGGCATTTTTCTTATCAGGTCAGATATTTTATTGTTGGTTTCAATTTCTCAAGAAGTCAGACTCTTTTCAGACACCATTTTATTTTTCTTTAAAATTAAACCAGTTATTCCAAGGTCAACTATGAGGCACAGTCCACAGGCCTCCCTCATTCAAAACCAATTTAATTGCCAAAGGTGAGTACGCCATTTCTTCTTTGTGATCCTCAGAATCCTCATTTCCGTTAACAAAAACTACTTTAAAAAATTTTTCCACTTTTTAAAAAAAGGTAAGCAGGAAAGAAGGCATTTGTGCCTTTTATCCGAGGATTTTTTTGCATAAATTTGTAGGATAAATCTGGAGTGGGACTTCATGGGTTCAAATTCTGGCTTTACTACTTGAGAGAGGGAAGATGGGGAGGGGAGAAAACCAGCCCACTTTGTCCACGCAAGCATTTCAATCATTTTCTTGAGAGAAGAATCATTTAAGATTCTATTGTAGGATCCTAATTGTATTATTATAGTGTGTATGATCCTGGGTAAGTCACATAATCTCTCTGAACCCTAGTTTCCTCATCTGTAAACAGGGAAACAATAGAGATTCACAGGGCAGGTAAAACGCAAAGCACAGGGTTGTCACGTGGTAAACATGCTACGTTTATATTTACACCTGATGACCCCGGAGGCCCAGAGATACAATTCCTACCTGGTTAACTCCCAAACATCCCACCCCTCCCCCCGGGCTCGCCCTTTCTCCAGCCTTGCGCAGAAGACTTTTTCTCTCCAGGGTCTTGAAAATACATCGTGCCAGCCAACAGGGAAGACCAAAGCCGGCCAGGGAGGCTACCGCTGGCCCGGGCGCCTCCCGCTTCCCCTTGGAAGACAGCGTCTCCATCTCGAGCGCCTTCGGGCGGCGGCCCCGGCGTCGGCCTCGCCGGCCTGGCGGGCGCGGCCGTGCGTGCGCCGCGGAGGGTGGTGGCGGCCCGCACCCCGCCCCCGCCGCCGCCTCGGCGTGTCAGGTGCCGTGAGAAGCGCCGAGGGATATGACTGGAGCCGACTTTCCAGAAGCGGCGCACGCAAGGCACAGCTCCGCACGCAAGGGGGAGGCGACAAGAGGAAACTTTTCAACCCGATAAAGTTCGCAGGCGCGCGGAGATTTGCCTCCTCCTACCCCCTCCCCCAGGATGCTTCAGAGCGCCCTCCCTGGCCCCCCCCCGCGCCACTGTTCGCCCCAGCTCGGCTCCGGGCCCCGTGCCAAGGGCCTCGGAGGCGGCCAGCGCGGCCCGGCGCCCTCCAGTGGGCGGCGCCACCTGGAGGAGTTTCTACGCGGGAAACCTCAGGGCCAGCTGCGCCCCGCCAGTGCTGGCCTTTGTGTGCCAAGGACGGTCGGGGCCCCGGGGCCGGGGAGCGGCGGCTCTCAGGGATTCTTGATCTCGCCGCTCGAGGGGGAAGGAGAACTTGGCGCGCCAAAGGGTCTCAATCTGAGGGGTCGATTTGTTTGCGAGAACGTTAAGATAAAGTTAAATAGGGAGGCTGTAAGACAAACCGCCACCGCAAATCGAACTTTCCCCGTTTCCAAACTGACAGGTTTCCTTTCCCGGCTCGGGCGCCCAAGCATCCCGAGAAGTTTTCTCTCAGGGAACGAAGCTCAAGTCACCCAGAGGAAAGGGAGGTTCGGGGCACGGGGCGCGCTCCCACGGACAGCGCAGCGGGATGCGCAGGTTCTGTCCGGAGCGCGCTTCCAGGGAAACCGCGCGGCCTCGATCGGGGGTGACTGGGATAAAGAGCGGTTTTCCGGCAAACGAAAAGTTGACGCCGCCGCGTCTAGTAACGCCGCCAGCTACTTCGCCGAGCCGTCGGGGTGCGCCAGGGCCGCCTTGCGTGACCATCCGCTCGCCGCCACCCCAGTGGGCGTCCGAACTGCGTGGACTGTCCCGGCGCGCCCCGCCCCCTGCCCCAGCCCCGCCTCCGCCAGGTCCGGCTGTCTCCTCCCTCCACACAGACCTTAAAAACGGGATGGCGCGTTTTGACTCTCTGGGGTGACTGTGCAAACCGGCCACGCCTCTGCGACACCAGCTGTCAGAGCCGCGCGTGGGGCGCGAGGGCTGGGAATCGACTCCACTCATCGACCCCCAATCTCAATCCCCACGCTGTGAGAAAACTCCGACTTTGCCGAGGCCCCAGGTGCAGCGGGGCTCGGCCAAGGAGGCACCTTTCTCTGTCCCCATTCCAATCCAAGCGCCCCTAGCTCTGACGACGCCTAGAGACTCCAGAGTGAGTGCTAAAGCTCCCAGAGCTTGCAGCAGGTGTCCGGGGCGGGCCTCCGACTTCCCGGAGACAGTCAGGTTGAGGTCTTGCCCTCCCCAAAGCCCCAGCCCCTTCTTGGAGCTGGCCGTCCCGCGCCGCTGGAAACCGTGCCTCCTCGCAGGTCAGTCTGTCCGCGAAGCCACCTCTTGTGATGGGTTCTCGCAGATCGGGGGTAGGGTGGGGCGCAGGGGCAGGCACTTAGAGGAAACTGAGCTCCACCGCCTCGACTCCCGCCGTGTTGTCCCCGAATTGCAGGAACCGTTACGCGACTGGTGGGGACGGAGAGGCTAGGTCACAAAGAAGCGGAAACACGTCCCTTCTTTTCTCCTTTGGGGAGCGGGTTTGGGATGGGAAGGGATGTGTTCAGCTGCTTCTCCAGTGAGCCAGCCCTGACTTGACTACGCACTACCTTCTCCTTACCCAGCAGCGCATGGTAGCCGGAGGCCGGGGGTAGGGGCGTGGGGCCTGCTCCTTTCTCTGCACACCTGAGTGTCACGCCTTCGCCCTTATTTCTCCAGCATGGCCACTAGCCTCAGCCTGGACGATCCTCTACTGCCAGTCTCGCTGTCCATCCAGCAGACCACGCTCCTACTGCTCCTCTCGGTGCTAGCCGCCGTGCACGTGGGCCAGCGGCTGCTTAGGCAGCGGCGGCGACAGCCAGGGTCCGCGCCCCCCGGTCCCTTTGCGTGGCCGCTGATCGGAAACGCGGCGGCTGTGGGCCCGGCGCCGCACCTCTCATTCGCGCGCCTGGCGCGGCGCTACGGCGACGTCTTCCAGATCCGTCTGGGCAGCTGCCCGGTAGTGGTGCTGAACGGCGAGCGCGCCATCCGCCAGGCCCTGGTGCAGCAGGGCGCTGCCTTCGCCGACCGGCCACCCTTCGCCTCTTTCCGCGTGGTGTGTGGCGGCCGCAGCCTGGCTTTCGGCCGGTACTCGGAGCGCTGGAAGACGCAGCGGCGCACAGCGCAAAGCACGATGCGAGCCTTCGCCACGCGCCAGCCGCGCAGCCGCCTCGTCCTCGAGGGCCACGTGCTAGGCGAGGCGCGCGAGTTGGTCGCGCTGCTGGTGCGCGGCAGCGCGGGCGGCGCCTTCCTCGACCCGCGGCCCCTGACCGTGGTGGCCGTGGCCAACGTCATGAGCGCCGCGTGCTTCGGCTGCCGCTACAGCCACGACGACGCCGAGTTCCGAAAACTGCTCTGCCACAACGAGGAGTTCGGGCGCACGGTGGGCGCAGGCAGCCTGGTGGACGTGCTGCCCTGGCTGCAGCGCTTCCCCAACCCGGTGCGCACCGCCTTCCGTGAATTCGAGCAGTTCAACCGCAACTTCAGCAACTTCGTCCTCGCCAAGTTCCTGCGGCACCGTGAAAACCTTCGGCCCGGGGCCGCCCCCCGAGACTTGATGGACGCCTTCCTCCTCTCGGCGGGAAAGGAGGCGGCTGAGGGCTCGGGCGACGGCGGCGCGCGGCTAGACGTGGAGTACGTGCCGGCCACTATCACCGACATCTTTGGCGCCAGCCAGGACACTCTCTCCACCGCGCTGCAGTGGCTGCTCATCCTTTTCACCAGGTAAAGCCTCTAGGAGGCGTGGGTCGGGTCTTCCTTTCCTCCTGTGTTAAAGGCGGATGGGACCAGAATATGCTTAGGTCGCGACCAGCGCGCAGGGTTTAGGGTTTCGCGCCGGGTCCCGCCTCTCAAATCTGAGATCACGTCCCGAAAGCGCAGCTCAGGAAGGCACAATGCTGGCGGAGACACGCGCACACCCACCCAACGGGGCCCAGATCGCTCAGCATCTCTGGTCTTGTCGCTGGCTCTCCGAGTGGGGACAAATTTGTGAGAAAGCCCTTGGAAAAACAAGGTTTTTTAAGTGTCCGCACGTCAGCCCTGATCTCTTCCTCCCTGGCACAAGAGAAGCAAAATGGGAACGGTTCCGAAAGAAAGGGTAAGGCAGTAAATATGTTCAAGAAATACAGCAGCCTTATCGGCTTGGTCAGTCATCGGCGCGGATCAGAGATCGCCCAGCCCCGGCGCTCAAAGCCAGTCGTGGGTCCGGGCTTTGTTCCCTGGCAAAGGAAGCGCGCGGAGGCGCCCCGGGGGCCAGAGGGTCTGGCCCAGCGGGCAGTTAACCCTCACGGAAGCCTTGGGAAGGCGATCAGAACCCAGCGGGTTGTGCTGGATTTATGAAACCGCCGCACTAGGAGAAGGAAAAGTGTCAGGGTAAAAAAGCAGAGAAGCAATACTTTTACCGAGCGCAGAGCAGCATCTAGACTGGCAAACAGGGTATCCAGGAGGCGCCGCGGACCTCTCTGGTCCCTGGGCCTGGCTGGGTTGGTTAGCTGGTCCCCAGTGCCCACCTTTATTAAGATCGCAGAGCTCTCCGAAGCTCTCTGCATGCAGGAATTAAACAGGTTCCCGGTATCAAGTGTTGCCAGATTTAGCAAATAAAAAATAAATTTTACATAGTACATACTTATACTAAAAGATTAGCTATTGTTTATCTGAAATTCAGATTTAACTGGGCAGCCTGTATTTTATCTGGCAACCCTACGCCAGGGGCAAATGTCTTGCTCAAGGCAAATCTTGATTGCCTTGAGAGACCTGGTTGTGCCATTTCTTGGCACACATATAAGCAGTGGGGGATGCTGAATTTGCTGGAGCCCCAGATATTGGAAGGCAAAGACAGCTTCTTTTCTTATTAGAATCCACTGCAACCTATATTTCCTTAGATACTGTACAGTTACTTTCACAAATTGAATTTTTTGTGTGTATTTAAAATCGCTTTTCCGTGTTAAGATGATAGAAACACGTAGGAGGGATGAACAGAAATCGAATAAAGAGAGGTGGGTAATAGGTCAGGAAGAAGACATTCCAAAATGGGATCATAGGTCCTTTGCATCCCCAGATAAGCATGTTATCTTTTGAAACGCCGTTTCTTTCTTTTTCATTAGAAACCGAAGCAGGCAGCAAAAGGAAATAAAACAATTTGGGGGTCACTTTCGATTCAATATAGCTGATGAGTACGTTTTTCTTCTTTTTAGTGAAAAGATAATATGACAAAGGTTGGCAAATTACGTTACCTATTTTTGTATATAAGTTTTGTCGAAATACACCCATGCGCCTTCATTGTCTGTGGCTGCTTTCACATTACAGCACAAGGCAGAGTTGAACAGTCGCGACAGAGAGGGTTGGGTCTGGTCGCAAAGCCTAAAATATTTACTATGTGGCCCTTGATGAAACAGTTTGCAGACCCCTGAAATATGAGGCTAATGAAACGATTTTTAAAGCACGGATACTTTCATCACATGCATGCTTACATTTTTTTCAGAGTTGCAATAATTATTTACTTTCTTTTTTGTTTTACTTCTGACATTTCCATTTATTGTAATGGACAGTTTTCCTTTTAAACTTTATTTTAGTAATTTTTGATTGCTACATATTTTACCTTAATAACATATTGTTATATATAATTATTTCTTGAGCTTCAACGTTGTTGATTGCATTTTTAAAATTTTCAGCTGTTGTTGTAGTTATATATTTTTGTACCTGTTATTTCCTGAAAATACGTTTCTAGACATGGGTTTAAAAGGAGTGGGGAGAGGTTACCCTTATGGATCTTCCTTGGTACTAAGATTTTGTTTTCCAAAAGGATTGTACTATGTAGTGTATATCGCCAACAGTGAACAAAGTATTACAATTTGTACCATAATCTCATGAACGTTGGGAATTTGCTATTAAATTTAGAAGACGTAGCTTTATCTATCAGGATACCAATTATCTTTGTATAAAATACGAACAGTGTGTCTGCTGGAATTGTCTAGGGAGAGGAGGAAAAAAAAAAGGATCCACTTTCAGGGCTGCATTTTAACTTTTGCAGGCCCAGGGTATTTTTGCCTTCGTAGATTCTTTACTCCATAAAAAATTTTTTCAATTTTTATTTTATGACTACATTGGTGTAAGGGTAAATATATCAAAATTATATATTAAAACATTTTCCTCAACCTAAAAGTTCAGTTTTTTCTTCTGATTTTAAAAGAAATGAAAATATTTTTGTGGGCCCTTGAAAAGTATTGTGTGTCCTAGGCACTGTGCGTGCTGTGCCTAGCAGAGAAGTCAGCCTCGGTCATTATTGTGCTTTTTCAGACTCAGAAAACTTAGATTTTTTTGACTTATGATAGGAAAGAGAGTATTAGCCACGTGAGGCTTATTACAGGAAATTTAACTATTAATTCATCCATCTTGTAAATTAGTGAGAAATTAGGAAACTGCTCTAGATGGGTCTTTTTGGCCGGAAACGTTAATTCAGTCACTGATTCAGATAAAGAAAGTGGAATTAAAATAAATTATAATCTGCTTTCTGGATGAAGAAGAATTAATTTTCCTCACTTGTTTTCTCCCTGCGTATTGAAACCAAACAGGTATCCTGAAGTGCAGGCTCGGGTCCAGGCAGAACTGGATCAAGTCGTGGGTAGGGACCGTCTGCCCTGCCTGGACGACCAGCCCAACCTGCCCTACGTCATGGCCTTTCTCTATGAAGCCATGCGCTTCTCCAGCTTTGTGCCCATCACGATTCCTCACGCCACCACTGCCAATGCCTCTGTCTTGGGCTACCACATTCCCAAGGACACGGTGGTTTTTGTTAACCAGTGGTCTGTGAATCACGACCCAGTGAAGTGGCCTAACCCGGAGGACTTTGATCCAGCCCGGTTCTTGGACAAGGACGGCTTCATCAACAAGGATCTAGCCAGCAGAGTGATGATTTTTTCAGTGGGCAGACGGCGGTGCATCGGGGAAGAGCTTTCCAAGATGCAGCTGTTTCTCTTCATCTCCATCCTGGCTCACGAGTGCAATATCAAGGCCAATCCAGACGAGTCCCCGAAAATAGATTTTAGTTACGGCCTGACCATTAAACCCAAGTCATTTAAAATCAATGTCACTCTCAGAGAGTCCATGGAGCTCCTTGATAGTGCTGTCCAAAAGTTACAGGCTGAGGAAGACTGCCAGGGAGAAGCCAGAAACAAGTTGAAATTTTAGAAGTACTCAACTTTTGAGGGATGGGGAGTAAAATTTTCTGGCTCCCCTGTGCCACTTTCTCAATTAGCCTAACGTAAGCATAAACCAATTGTAGACGATGTGCCTCACACTTGTGTGCTCAGATGAGCGCTGGGCTATGCAGGGGCTCTGGGAAGATCTTTTGAGTCAAAGAGTTAAAGGGCCCCCCAATTTTTATACAACTATCAAATGCTGGTAATAATTTCTTATAGGAGCATTCTTTGGAATTAAAACACACATGCACACACACACAAAACTACCATTAGGTAGAGATATCTCAGTAATTATGCTTTCGAGGGTGGAATCCGAGATTGATGTTCTGTGTGCTGAAATCTGCCCCATAGAAAACCGTATTAAGCAAAGTTCAGAATGTATTGTTGAATACGCAAAGGCAAATAATTTCAGTGTAAGACATGTGATTGAGGGTGATAAAGGAAAAGGTGAAGACCAGAAATTCTCTTCTCACCTTTTCAGTAAAATCGCTTAGTTCGGCTCTAGTATCTATGGATGGAGTTATTGTTTTGCCTACTGTTGTGCTTTTGCTTACATTTTTGGATGAGTTATAAAGTCATTTTCTCAAATTGAAATTAATAGTAGTTGATTTAGTGATTATAGTGGGTTTCAGTGATTTATTAAGAATTTTAAAGGCTAAGTTGTTAAATAGTAAAAAAAAAAATCCAAGCTGAAGTCATATCTCTCTTGGTTGCCAAAGTACAGAATTTCAATTATAAGAAAAAAAAAGGATTTACCAGCCAAGCTAAGCTTTAAACTATGTGATTGTAATGCACTGATTTCAATGTCTCACATGTTAACATAAAAGTCCACAAATAGTATTCAGTATGTATGCATACATAGTTATTCATAAGCAACATGTATTAGTTATTTTATTATTAAATAGTTAGTATTCATTATTTTGGTCAAGAAAAGGTTGAATAATGTATGTCTTTTATAATGTCATAGCAAATCAAAAAGTACAACCAATTCAATCAGTTTTGCCTCAAATACATGAAATGAGCTTGATTAAATCAATTGCCTAGTTTTGACATCCTGGAAGCCAAGTTGAAGCAAAGTCTCTTCTCTCATCCAAAACTTGAATGAGAACTGAAAAAAAATCTCAAAATTGGATCCGTGAGATGTCTTCCTTATTACTTTATAATATATTTATTAAAATTATGTTCATAACACAGAATATCTTTTTGAAATTGTTCTAGTTAATATGTTAAAATTCCAAACTTTTGGCATGCTTAAATTTTAATTTTAAAGCCATTCTGATTATTGAGTTCCAGTTGAAGTTAGTGGAAGTCTGGCCATTATCCTGCAGAAGGCAGAGAAATGTAACCTGTGTCTGCCTGATTAACGGTGAAAAATGCAATGAATTATCTGGATGTTCTCTTTATTAGGTAACAAGGGGGAAAATTCCCATCATAACTGACCTAGTTTCTCTTGTAAATGATTTTTTTTTTAAGTAGCATGAAAGTCTGTGTTTTGCAAAGTCAGGATCAGAAGACAGTCTTGGGAGGCTGTTTTGAAGATTGCGTTGTGTTCGGGGGGGAGCTGATCAGATCAGTTGTGCTATTTAAGATGGCCAACCCAGTGAGCAGTCACTTTGGTAACTTAAAAACATAAAGCGTCAACAAAATGTCTACATTCAGTTTATGTAAATAACCTGAAAACCTTAAAAAAAGTGATGGAAGATTGCAAAAGTGCCAAGTGAAGTTTGAAATTGTTACTTTCATTGCGTGTAAACATCCCAAGGAAGTTGTACAGTGTCCTAAAAGCTTACTGCTTGTTACACTTACTGTTACAGTAAGTAGGCTGCTGTAGCCTACTTACTCTGATTGGGAGATGTGCAGCAGCAAAAGCAATCATGTATCAATCTGGATGCCTCATTAAATCAGCCAGGAGCAGATGTGCCATCATCTGTGTCTGTGTGTGTAGGCTCAGTTCATCTGGCACTTTCATCTGTGGGAAAAAACTACTTATGTGAAAGAAAGTAAGGTGGGCGCTTGGAGGTTCCCTGGCTTATTTGATATGTTTATAACCTAGTTAAAGGAAGGAAAGCAAAACCAAAAACAAACAGAAATAACCGAATTTGGGGGCTACAGTAAACAGATTACTGGCTTAATTGGAAAACCTCATTTTACTTCTGCCAGAGAAAGAATGTATTTGCTGGTTCCCCTTAAAGTCAGAACATCTACTCCAGGTTACTGCAATAGTCAAGGTATATTGTGTATTAAATGCTTAATTTGTATGTTAAAGCTTTGAGTTTGTAAGAAAATTGCTTTTTTCCAAAACAAAAAGATTTCTCAGGTTTGTTTTGCGGATTATCGAAAAGCTTTCATGTCTCAGAACTTAGCCTTTACCTGTGAAATATTATTACAGCATTAATATTTTCATATTAGATCTATATTAGATCAAATAGTTTCATAGTATTATATATTAATTTGTATAATTTTAGCTATGACACAACTGTGTGCTAAGAAGCTACACTTTAGTAGATGTTTGTAATTCAAGAATCATTCTTATTTAACCTTTTCTTATTTTTGTATTTTATCATGTATGCTTTTAATATGTATACAACTATAATACATGATTGTAACTGAAATAGATTTTTAGGACACAGCATTAATATGTAGCTTTTACTATTTGATATACCAAATTAAAAAAATTCTGTATCTCTAGTTACCTGTAATAATAGGACACATTACCAAAATAATAAAAATCACTTTCATAATCTTATCATGAAGTTATACTTTATGTTGTAGCAAATATAGTCTAATGCATCAATTCATTTCAACTACTGTTTATAAGTGCTTGAATTAAAATGTTGCATGGTAAACATTTTATTTGGCCGTTGTACATTTTAGGATTTTAGGCAGCTTGCTTTTTTTTTTTTTTTTTTTTCCAATAGGCTTTCAGCATCCAGCTTCCTACCAAATTTCTGATCTCTGTATTTTTGGATTTATAAGAACCAACATAGAAGTTAAATTTCAATGGCAAACCATCTAGCAAAGTAGGAATTAATTTGTAATTTTTTTAAATTTGCAATTTTGAAAGATTGAATAGATCAAGACTTTAAGACTCTGAATTTATATTTCTGCTTCATACAAAAAATGCAGGACATTTTTTTCCTGTAAGCAACACACTAATCCTTTCCTTCAGCATTGCATTCATTCTTTTTTTTTTTCTGACATGAAAGCCTTTGTTTTTCATTTGATTGATACACATTCATTCATTCATTTTTTTAAGGTACATGTGCCTTAATTAATAAGTACAATTAATGTCCAATAAAGTAGGCTAGATGAGAGTACTTTACCTGGTTAAAGACTTGACTTCACAGGGCCCCTGCTGTGTCTCTCCAGGCTTTCACTGTCCCCTACCCCCCACAGATGACGCTGGACAGTGCCAAGAGCCCTTACTTCTTCCAGACTTGAGCTCCCATTACTGTGAAAATAGGAAAAGAAATCATGAAGTAACATTGCACACAATGTTGTTGATACTTTGGCTTAAGAACATCACTTTAGCAGCCAAAAGGTATGGCTATGAATTGCTTTAAGAGAACGGTGTTTTCCAATGTACTAACACAGAATATTGGAAATAGTCATAAAGGTTCATGACAAGTGAAGTAAATATTTTCATAGGAAAAAATTTCTTTAACAGAATCATAATTGGGGTCAGTTGTTTGCAAAAATGTCAAGTAGAGTTGGATTCTACCCAATCAATCCGTGAGAATATAAGACCGGAGTGCAGGGTGACGAATGCAACTTTGGACATAAGACAGGTGTGGTTGCAAACTCATAGAGGTGGTTTCTATAACCTCAAAGCCAGTCAATTTTCTGCACAAGTGCTGCAGAAATTTTGGCTTTTAACTCTCCCTTATTTTGGCTCAGTGACTCACATATTCTCTGCTCTTCAGTTTTGACCCAGTAGTTACAATCCCCAGAGAAGAGAAGAGAAGAGAAAGAAAAGAAATTAATGTATTCGAATATGTTTAGAAGCAATTGTTTTTAATGGGCAAGATTGGAGGGAAATAATCTAGTTTAAACAGGTGTGGGCAAGCTATAGGTAAACAACAGTTTATGCTTGTAGCGCCTTGAGTGGCTTACACACAGGTGCGTGGTGTCCATTAACACTTCTCAACATGTGTCAGGTATGAGGGGAAGAAATGGAGCTAAAATATGTTGAGCACTTATCATGTGTGGATCACCATGCTAAGCGCTTGAATACATTATCACCCAACAATCCTATGAGGGAGGCAGTAATGCAACGTGCCAAAATAAAACATTTAGAAGTGGCAGTGTTTGGATTTTCCCTAGAGATGAACTGACTCCAAAGCCCGTTGTCTTCGTACTATATAGCTTGTCACTCCCCCAACTGCCCGTGTTTGGGTATACAGTCTAGTCTGCCTGTCTTTCACTCCCTCTGATCCTTGGAGTTTCATAAGCAATATTCCTCCTTTGTCTAGGGCACATTCCACGCTACCATCAGAGAGTAACTGACATTGTGAAGTGGCAGCAAGGCTCACAACACTCCTCTTTTCTGAGAAAAACATCCTGAAGCTGTTCCTTTTGCAAAACAAAAACAAAAACACCCATGCTTTGTCTTATAATCCTGAAACTTCTGTCCTATCATCTGTTTGGGCCAGGGATCTTTGCCTGAGCTAAAGGCCATCCAGAGGTTGGACCAGTTGCTTGTATCACCTGATTCGAGAACTCTGTCGAGAACACCACCCTGGCTGTTGGCTCGTGTGACCAGTCAGAACGTTTCCCGCCCTCAGAGACCTTGAGCAGGACAAACGCTGGGTGCACTGGCTGGAGAGAGAGAGAGAGCTGGGAAGTAAGCCTGAGACAGGCAGGACAGGAGCCCGCCTCTGAAAACAGCGTGACTGGGGCTGCTGGAACTGGTTTTGGATCCCTTCAGGTGACAGAAAGGCTAAATAAGCTAACTACCTAAATATTATCCTAAATAAACAACACAGTATTACAGTAAAGACCTGACAGCCCCTGAGATCCCTTCTGGTCAGGGCTGAGAGTCACTCCACAAGCCTAAAAAATCTTTCAGCATCTTTTTAAAATTTTTAATTTTGTTTTTACTCCTATTCGCCTACTTTTATTTCTCTCCCTCTCCCTCTCAATTGTTTCTGTCCCTCTCAATAGTGTTTAATGTGTACTTTTTGTCAGTATGTGTTCCAGCAAAATTTGTATTATTGTTTTGTATACATGTGTTTTTAATTTGTGTAAATGCTGTATGTATTTCATGCTGTTGCTTCATCTTAGCACAATATTTTAAATATTTTTATTTAAACTCAAAAAATATAACTCAAACAGTTATATTTTAAATATTTTAAAGTTTTTAAAGTTCCTGTCTAATCCCATGGCTTCTAACTGCTGCCTAGTAGTCCATGGTATTCATCACCACATTTTCTCTACCCAGTCTCTCGGGAATGGGCACCCAGATGGCCTCCACCGTCATGTGTCACCAGAGAATGCTGCAAGCAACATCCTTGTACACATTCCCCTGTAGACCTGTGAAAAATTTGCAATACACACCATACCCATGATTAGAATTGTTAGATCAGCAAGTCTTTGTCTATACAATTTAAGTACTGCAAACGTGTTCTCCAGAATGCCGAACCAGCCCATATTCCCATTAACTATGCGTGAGGGTACCACTATACCTGCCTCCCCACCAATACACGGCATGACCTCATTATCTTTAAATGAAGTATACCTTCTTGTGAGGGTCAATGCATTAAATAGATTTTTCTAACTAGGAAAAAAAAAAGGACAACTACACTCAATTTTCGACTCTTCCTGGAGCTATATTTCTGTTTCTAACACATCTCCTCCTTTAGATGGTACGTTCATGGAAGCAGGGACTGGATGGATCCCGATGCCTTTGTTACTGAACGATACTTTGCACATATGAAGAAGTGTGAGTGAGCAAAGGAGAGTCTGTTAAACCTGCTTCTCAGCAAGGATGATATCTTGCCTTTCCCCAACTCAGTTTTCAGTGGGTACCTTGAGGTCTGATTTCAGTGTCTTCTCCTCACTGTAGTGTTAAGCTTATTTAAGGTTTCTAGGTTTCCTCTCACTCTGAAGCAAGCAGAAATGCCAACCCTGGGGTCTCCATCCCTTGGTTTCCACAGTGGGTTTCAAACATTTTTTACCATAACTCACAATATGAAATATATTTTCCGTTATGACTTAGTACTTACCTATATATGTGATTGTGTGTACTTATATATGTATATACGTCCATAAAAACAGTATTTACCACTGCTTTCTGTGATGCAATCTAATTTCAAATCTATTTTATTATTTTTCATTAAAATATGCACCACAGTGTGATACCACTACAAACCTATTATAGTGGCTAAATTAAAAAAAAAAAAACAAAACCAAACCCTGACAATACCAAGTGCTGGAGAGAATATGAGGCTATTGGAACTTTCAAACATTGTTGGGGGTGGCAGAGGGGAGTGCAAAATGGTATAGTATGACCCAGCAATCCCACTCCTAGATATTTATGCTAGAGAAATGAAAACTCATTCACATAAAAGCTTTACATGAATATTTATAAAAGCTCTATTCATAATCACCAAAACCTGGAAACAACCTAAGTGTCCTTCAGCGGGTGACTGACTAAACAAACCGTGGTACATCCATACAATGGAATGACACTCAGCAATGAAAGGAATGAACTATTGGTCCATGCAACAACTTGGATGAATTTCAAGGGAATAATCTTGAGTAAAAGAAGCCAGCCTCAAACAGTTATATACTGTCTGAATCCAGTTATATGACAGTCTCAAAAAGACAAAGAGTGATGGAGAGCAGATCATTGGTTCCCAAGGGTTAGGGGTGGCGGGAGTGTGTAACTCCAAAGCATGACGGAATTTTGGGGGGTTTTCTTTTTTCTTTTTTTTTTGTGAGGAAGATCAGTCCTGAGCTAACATCTGATGCCGATCCTCCTCTTTTTTTTTTTTTTAACATCTGTGCCCATCTTCCTCTACTTTATCTGGGACGCCGCCACAGCATGGCATGATGAGGGTGCGTCGGTGCACACCTGGGATCCGAACCCGCGAACCCCGGGCCACCAAAGCAGAGTGCGCGCACTTAACCGCTTGAGCCACGGGGACGGCCCCTGGGGTTTTCTGATTGTGGCTGTGGTTACACAAATCTATACGTGAGTTAAAATTCCTCATAAAATAGATTGAAAAAATATTTTTAAAGGGGAGTTGGTGCAAATGGGAGGTTTGGCAGATGGCACAGCAGCTACTGGCAGACATAGAAATATTGAAGAAATAGGTCAAGCCCAGATGTGTGAACCACTGTCGTGGCCTGTGTTGAGTCCTTGCAGGCTGAGGGAAAAGGGCAGTACTAGGTACTCAGGGCAGAACAGGAAAGTAAATCAGCCTTTGAGATGGACAACAGCAGCTGCTACCACTCAGGGCAATTTTAATTCAATGCCATAAGCGTTAACTGAGCACCTATGAGGTGACAGGCACTGTTCTGGGTGTTGGGTATATACCAATGAACACGACACCCAGGCCCTAAGCTCTTGAAACTGATGACCTAGTGGGGTGGGTGGGGGAAGAGGAAATAAAGAAATAAGATTTCAATTAATTATAAGTGCTGTAAAGACAATAAAACAGTGGTGTGTATATCTGCGTGTGTGTTGGGGTCTTTTTAGAATGGGTAGTCAGGGAAGCCTTTCTGAAGGAGGTGACACAAAGGGGTGGGGCATTAAGGACAAGCATCCTCCCCCCCACACCGTGTGAAGGAAATACCAGCACTGAGTTATCAGACAATAAATTAATTAACTAAAAAAAAAAAAAGCTGGTTGCAACTCATTAAATGGATTCTGTGGTCACTAACGGGTCACAGCCCACAGTCTGTAATAAAATAATCTCAGCACAACCAACGGCAGATGTTGTAGGCAGGCCCTTAGTCAGCCTGGGCTTCTGGTTTTGCCAAATGGCATCGCTATGGTCCAGACCATTTCCTGCCACTGACTCGCAAGCTCCTTCCTGATCATGTTCTCCTGGGATCACTGAAACAATTCCTGAAGAATTAGCAAACAGCAGGCTCTCTATGTACATAAGTATGTTGGAGCTAACATACTTGACAACGATGCTCTGAAAAACACAAGTTAACATGACCTGCCGATTCTTTAATTTTACGTGCGCCAAAGGACTCCAAATGGATTCTTTGAAGCACTTAGTGGATCTTCTTCTGGGATATTTCATAGACTACCTCTGGCCCTTGAATGAAAGTTTTATTATATCCGATTGAAAAGGATTTCCACCCTAATCTCAGTGGGGTTGCTGAGAAGAGCAAGCAGCCTCGGGTTGCCATTTCCAGGATCTCACATCCCAGCTGTTGTATTGCACACCCAGCAATGCTTGCCTTGTTTTACGGTTTACTACAAGCTCTGGCTATTATCTAGGCCTTGGGACACCAGTGCTCAGGTCACACCCAGCTTTGAGAGAGCCACACAGTTCCACTCCCACGCTTAAAGGAAGCTGCTAGTATTCCCTTGGCTCTGGCAGGCTCTGTGCTGGCCCTTCCGACGCCTCCTCTGGTCCTTATCCTCCGTTTACATTTCACTGCCCCCCACTTCAGTGGGCCAGAAGGGCACCTTGGTTCTCCTACTGCCCTTCCCAGCAATCACCATTGTAATTTACGACTCTCTTCCGCAATTTGCCCAGCCCCCCAAGCAAATCCAGCTGGCACTCTGCTTTCCTAGCTCTTGGCCTTGACATTGAGGGAAAAAGTGGGGAAACACAGGCTGGACAGAGCGATGGAAGAATGAGGCGGATTGTTTACTGCTGTGTTTTCCAGCATGGTTTCCAGGCACTTATTGCGGTAAAAAGTGGAGCGAGCCTGGCGGCCACTTAGTTTGAATTTCTCACTTCAAGACAAGGTTCCGGAAACACCTGTTGAGGCTTTGTTAGCAAAACCCAACAAAACCTGTCCTCCTTCCTCAATGCTCCACCAGGCTCCTTTTCTTTGTGACAATGTGTCAGCGAGCTCAGTTCATGATCTAGACCTGCCACTTGGCTCTGCAGAGTTCGGCAGTTTCTCACTTGCTTTGTCCAACTGCCCTCACCTCCCTCTAGTCTGAGCTCAGATCTCACCTTCTGAATGAAGGCTATCTTGACCGCTCTGTTTAATACTAAGCCTGCTCCCCCAGGCACTCTCAACTCGCCTTATCTTGCTCTACTTTTTCTGTGTTTCTTTTTCATAGCATATATCTCCTGTTCACATAACATAAATTTAACCTTTTAATCTTGTTTATGGTTTATTGTCTGTCTCTTCTGGACCGTGCTCCCCAGAATGTAAGTGTCACTAGAGCGGTCATCTTTATATTGCCTGAAATGTAGATATCCAATCATCCTGCTGGATTTTCTACACAATTATCTGTGTGGTCTGATCAATGCCCAAATAAACAACCCACTCACAAAAAGAAATTAGTTAATTATTGTCCTATAGACCTGTGCTGTCCAATAAGTAGCCATTAGTCACAGGTGGCTGTTTAAATTTAAAGTAATTAAGATGAAATAAAATTAAACGTTCAGTTCCTCAGTCACACTAGCCGTATTTCAGGGGCTCAGCTGCTGTTGTGGATAGTACAGATATCAAACACTTCCATCAGCAGAAAGTTCTATTGGACAGTGTTGTTATAGACAAATCAATGTCAATTTATTTGATTTCTTATTTTATTCAATTGGTAACTACATATTTAGTGTCTACTTTGAGTAAGGCGCCCTGATAAGAAAGAAGAGCTGCGCAAAGAAGATTCAGAGATCTTGCCTCTTTCAGCAAATAGTTCTGAAGATAAATATAATAAGAAGATACGTATCAAGAGCCTTGAGGTAGATACAGATAAAGTGCTGCAGGAATTCAAAGGAAGGAGAGATTTGTATTTTCCAGTTTAGGATAGGAAATCAAGGAAGGCTTCTTGGAGGAGGTGGGTCTGAAATGGAAAACTGTCCATTACCTCAGTTCTGAAGCACAGAACACTCAACACTTTGAAATAACTAAAGAGGAGAACCTGTATAAAGTAATTTTCTGGTGGGAAAGTTAATTCCAAACAAGGAGATTCAAAGTTATGGTTCCCATGTCTTTTGGTTTCTGCTTTTACTCCTCCCTCATCTTGCCTTGGGACAAGCAGTCCCCATATCTGGAGGTGTCCAGATGTCTTTTGCTTGGTTCTGGTGTCCTCTGCTTGCACAAAGCTGAGAAAAGCATTGGGGACTAACAAAACTTGGATGGTCGCTTCTCTAATCCTTCCCTTCTGTGTGGGAATTGCAATCCAAGGAGGGTCTTCTCCTTTAGGGACAAAGCTTGAAGCCTTGACCTAAAGAGCTATACTGAGAGATGATGAGTGATTGAATGTGATTTTTCAAATGCCTGAGATTCTCCACCTGGGGCTCATTCACTCCTTCTCCTGGGCCCATGGGGTCTGACTCACACTGACCCGACATTCACCCAGAGGTGGAGAACCCAATACTCCCAGTAGAAAATAAACTCAGGTCAAAGGCACAAGGCATGTGAGGAATACAATTATTTCCAAAGGAAAAAATTAAACATCCAAGAGCCAGTGTGGCTCTCTAATGCCACTAATACAAGTTGAATATTTTCCTGAACATTTATCCTGATACCGTTCAGATAGCCTCAATGGGCTCCACTGGCCACCAGCCATGTCAGTAGATGAATCTTCTATGGTTTACATCAGAGGTCAGCAAACCACGGCAATGGGCCAAATCCAGCCCACCGCCTGTTTTTGTACAGCTTGTGAGCTGTGAATGGTTTCTATATTTTTAAATGGTTGGCAAAAATCAAAAGAAGAATAACATTTCATGACATATGAATATTTTATGAAATTCAAATTTCAGTATCCAGAAATCAAGTTATGTCAGAACACAACCACACTCATTTGTTGCTTATTGTCTATGACTGCTTTCCTGCTACAATGGCGGAGTTGAGTAGTTGTGACAGAGATCATATGGCCTGCAAAACCTAAAATATTTACTATCTGGATCTTTACGGAAAATATTTGCCAACCTTGATCTATACCCTCAACTTATCAAGGCCCTGACTAATAATGATAATAACCTCCTCAGGCTTCTCAAACACTTTCTGGCTGACGACGAATTTCCCCAGACATCATTTCCACCTCTGCCTTGAATCATCCTGGACTGTGCCAGAGCCCTGGAGGGCTGATGCTGCTTCACAGAGAGACACGAATCCACAAAACCAAGACCCCAAGTGAGGTCACTAGGGAGCAGAAAGAAGTCAAAGGCATTTTTCACAAAGGCAAAATACCAGATTGTTTGAAAATGTAGGCGTTTTATCATAGACTAGGGAAAACAGCAGTTAAATTCAAACAAAATTCAGACCCATGCAGTGTAATAACATCACCAAAACAAAATTGTAAAACAGATTGTTTTTCAGGACTTGAAGTCCTTGCTCAATTATTTTCTTCTTCCTGAACTGTTTGGTCTGTGTAATCTTATATCATTTGAGAGTGCACCATGGTTTCACAATTCTTATATGTACCCTAAGATAACACAACAATCAAATAACCTAAATTCATCCTCTTATTTAGTCACAGGGGACACTGTGAAATGTATTTTTGAAGGATTCTTGTATGTTCTTAAGTGCAGAGCATAACAAATCATGTATAATATAATTTTGTATACATTCAGATCAGCTAGGCCATCATTTATTCAAAATCTAATTTATGTTTCTAAACATTGTTAAGCAGTGTTAGATTGTTATAAAATAAAACTGTTATAAAAATAAACATGTTCAGAGGTGTTCATTTTCTGTTCACGGAGACACACTCAACTCCCCTCACACAGTGTGACAGATGCCGTAACCGAGATATGCATGAAGTACTATGGGAACAAAGATGAGGAAATACCTCATCCTTCTAGGGAATGTGGGAAGTCGCGGATTAGGAAAGGCTCCACAGAGGAGGTGCCATGTGAGTTGTGCCTAGAGAGATGCTTAGGGGTTGGCCAGAGAGACACAATACTGAGGAAGGAGGCTGAGAAGTTTCTGGACAAGGCCCTGAGGTATGGATAAGCGTGGTTATTTGTCTTATTCCCTGCTGGATCCCCAGTGCATGGTACAGTGCTGGCATCTCACATCTGTCAATAAATATCTGTTGAATGAATAAAGATGATGTGCTTGGGGGTGGTGATAATCCAGGTAGAGTGGGGCAGTGTGCGTATGTATGCTTAGTAACATGCTATTTGGGAATCATTTTAGGAACTAGATGAGACTGACTTTTTTTTTTCCGGTGAGGAAGATTGGCCCTGAGCTAACATCTGTCGCCAATCCTTCTCTTTTTGCTTGAGGAACACTGGCCCTGAGCTAACACCTGTGGCAATCTTCTTCTATTTTGTATGTGGGTCGCTGCCACAGCATGGCTTGATGAGTGATGTAGATCTGTGCCTGGATCTGAACCTGTGAACCCCGGGTAGCGGAAGCAGAGCACGCTGAACTTAATCACTGCACCACCAGGCTGGCTCCTAGATGAGACTGACTTCTAACAATATTTCAAGTGTCTGTGGTTAAATAAATGGCGCTTCTTGGCGCCCTTGGAAATAGCTTGTACTCTTTTCAGCAGCATTTCTGAAGCTCTCTTCTGCTCTGGCACATATGGCAGACAACGCGCACATGTTTGACATTCCCGTGAAACCTCCAAAACTTTCAGGACACTTAAGCTAATAGTAGTGAGAAACCCAACTGTTAATGGTACATCAGTAATGGCCACTTGTCGTTGAATATTTGTTCTTAGGTAAGACAGGCTGTGGGTCTTTGGCAATTGTATTTGGAAGGCACTATTTTTTTCTTTCACTCAAAAAAGCATATGATGATTCAAGTGAGAAAGTTATGTTATTATAAGGATAATCTTAAATCAACCACTCTCACACTTATTTATTTATTTTTATTGATGTCATAATAGTTTATGACATTGTGAGATTCCAATTGTACATTATTATTTGTCAGTCACCATATAAATGAGCCACTTCACCCCTTGTGCCCACCCCCCAACTCCTTTCCCCTGGTAACCAACAAACTGTTCTCTCTGTCCATGTGTTAGTTTATATTTCACATATGTCACTCTTATTTTTAAGGGCCATAATTTACACTTGTTGGTACTCTACTTTTAGTAACAAATTACTTTCAATCTCACAATGAATTAAGATATAATAACTGGGATTAAGAACTACTGCTTTGAACACACCAGAGCCTTGACATTGGTAGATTTGCCAGTCATGGAGTTAGTGACTGAGGATCTGTTCCACATAGTGGTTTTGCTGAGGCACAAATTTGAATCTCATGGACAGCTAGGCCTGAGTGTGGGAGTGTATCCATTAGTGAGCCCAGCCCACTGCCCAGCCCCTCACGTCAAAGTACTATTAGTGTTTTCTACTTGACTTCAGAGTCCTTGTAATTCTTGGGAACTGATAAAAAAAAAAGTTTGTAGATAATGGCCCCAGAAAAAATACCGACTGTTGGTGATGGCAGTAAAAAGAAAGATAAGTACTAGTCTGATGAAGTTCAGGTCCATAAATGCCTATAGAGAATCACTAAGAATATGAAGGTCACTTAAAATTTTTATTTCCACTTGAGCTCATTGTCAAGAGGAAATTTAAAGTTCCATCGTAGTTCACAAACGCCTCCAGACATATCCCTATTGTGTATGAAGGGTTGACAATATCTTCAGCACTCCCCTTGCAATTGTTTTCCACCCTGAATTTGCATGACCCTGAAGAAAGGATTGGCAAATCAAAGACAAACATCAAACCAGACTCAGTCTAATTTGCATAAATTCCAAATTAATGAAGCCTGAGCTAATGAGGATTCATGCCCTAAAGTAAGTCTTAATCCTTGTCATTAGTGTTGGTGATATCTTTCCTGGAGAGACTCATTCCCGAGGGCACAGCCAGCTTCACAAGGCCACGTTACAACTTGTTCTTCCCTCTCCACAACTCCAATTCTGGCACTTGTAAATATGTGTCCTTCATGATATTTTCCAGGTGGAAGTTCACAAAAGCAAAGGATTGCCCATGAGCCTTCTTTGTATGCTGCTTCCTCTTTCTCATTTCCTCTTGATTCTTAGGCATCAACCATACAGGTGTTGCCCAAGTTGAGTTTAAAGTTCAGTGAATCTCTCTCATAGCCAGGAAGCCAGACTCAGATTAAGAATTACTATTCGATTTTGAATCGTGATGTTTCTGTTAGAGCACATTGGGAAGAAACTGTTACTGCCCAACGTGGGGCCTTCCGCTCGCCACAAGACATGCCAGTAGTCAAGAGGCAAGGTGGTAGGAGAGAAAGGACTTTTTTATTACAGCTTGCTAGCAAGAGGGAAGATGGCCGACTCATGCCCAAAAGAACCATCTGAAGAGGGCATGAAATCTTACAGCAGTTATACAGGCCATTGTGTTATTGGGGAAGAGGTTAGGAATGTTGACCTTCTGGTGTTACAGACTGGGAGTGCCACACCAGATCTTTCAGTTTTCACTGATGATGGCTATCAGCATAGACTCACTGTTCGGGGGTCATCACATTCCTAAGGAACTCAAAAAAAGAAGTTATCATCTTATTGCAGCTGGGAGGTACATGCACAAGCAGGGGTCATAAAATCTACAGAGCAGTTAGACCTCCCAGAGGGTGCATATCCAGCTGGGTTAGTTTGTCAGAGGTCATTCAAAGTTACAATAGAGTTTTTCTTTTCTACAATATGGCTTCTCTTATGTCAACCTTGTCTTGAGCCAGTATCAAAACCATAAATAAAAATCGTAGGTATGATCACCAAAAATTAAATAAGAACCTGTTTCAATTTCCTAAACTCACGTCTTTTAAGTAGTGTCTTGCTTTCACGAAGTGCTTCTAACTTTTTAGGGTCTTTTTATATTTATCGCCTGGTTTTCTGTTTACGTAGATCCTATGGATAATAATATAAATCACAATAATTCAATAGAATAACAAATCTTATTGCACTAATTCAAGAGATGAAGAGGTTAAAGTAATCACTCAGAGCCATATAGTGAAATGGTCCTTTTTTTTTAACATTAAAAAATACCTGCAGAGTTCACCCGTAACCATGTTTTCTCTCGATTCCAAGTTCTTAAGGAGGTGACCAGGAGCTCTATTAGAAATTGAGCCATAGTAGGATATCCAGGCCGGCTTTTCTGCCCAACTAAAAACTAGATTGTCTCCCAGTCAGGCAGGTCATAGGCCCTATGGACTTTTTTAGGGTCCACAAAAACATCTGAGATCTGAAAAAATATAATGGGCTGGTTACATTGCTTGCTCTTTCAGGAACAAGAGAGGAGAATCAGAGAAATTAGGGTTATATGTAGGGGTATGTGGAAGGAGATATATATTCAGGGAGGTATTTTTTCAAAGTGGGTGATACTTAGGCATGTGTGTATGGTCTCAATGGTCCAAAAGGGAGAGAGGAAAGGATGAGGCAGGTCAGGAAGGAGCCGCTTATAGGAGTGAAGTCTCTGAGAAGGCGCCAGAGGATGGGATGCACAGCACGTGGGGACACTATGCTAGGTACACAGAGTTCATGTAATGTGAGGTTAAGAGATTTCTTAAAGTCTTGGGTTCAAATCTTGCCAGTTTGTAGAAATGCATGAATTTGTGCAAGGTAACCTCTTTAAGTGGCCATCCCCTTATGTGTAAAATGGAAAGGAAAAGGTTTCAAATTCAATGATTGTTGTGAATATTCAAGTAAGTAATGCACACTATGTGCTTAGCACAGTACTTGGAATAAAGTAAGCATGCCACAAATGTTAGCTACAATCATCACCATAATAATAATAATAATTATTGTTAATATTAGGCACAGAGGCTGGGGAAGCAAGATGACAAGAAGATGTACAAGTCATGGTCTCTGCCAATAGGGGTAGAAAATTCAATGTGTCAGAGAAATGGGTAAACAATGGTAATACAAAGCAGGATTAAGTCGTTGCTTCCACAGCCTTCACATTTCACCCTCAGCAGGGATTTAGAGGCCAGTGAGAACCCTGGAGTGTCATTCCTGTGGATGTAGGACTGGGCCCCTAGGTGTCCATTTGATCTTCCTCTCGCCTCCTTCACAGCAGGACGGTCCAGTCCACTGTCAGGGCTTTGTGGCTCTTGTTGGGCCTCTAGTCAATGGCCCTAACTCTCCCTCTCCACTCCCTTTTCTTCTCCTACTCCTTCTCCTTCCTCCCCTACAGAGGGAGAAGGTGGCTGCTCCTGAAGAGGCAGAATTTCCAGGTCTGATTTGCTCCAGCCCGGGGGAAAGAGTAATAAGCAACAATCCCTCACACTGTGAAGGAACCAGCCCCATTTGATAAGCAGCTTTCTGAGAAAAAGGACAGGACCATGTTCTCTATATTTTACAGACTAGAAAAAGAAAAAACCCAACAGATATGTTATGTCAACGAGCAAGTTACTCAAGGTCATCAGCTAAATTTTATTCATTTTCTATCCCTATCATCTAACACCAAGCCTGACAGTAAGCAGGTACTCAATACTTATTTGTTGAATGATTGGAATGCTCTATTAATCTATTAAGGCCATATATTAAAATCTGTTGTTGAGCTGCAAATGAATCTCAGGCCTGCCAACTCACAGCTTTGTATTTCTCCATGAATCTTAAGTTGCAATGAATTTGGTGCTAATAAAGCCTCCCTTCGACATCGTCTCTGTGGATTGGCCAGGGTGTAGTCTAGATGTTTCTACAACTTGCTTCTTCTGCAGATCAGCCCCTGAGGAAGCAGCTTCCACCCAGAAGATTTAGAGCTACCTGGTGGTTCTATCATTTGTTAGAGATTCTTTTCCAGATGTGTTGACTCCCACTTTGAGTCATCAGCTTTCTTTTCACAGCCAGAGCTCAGTTCTAGGCTTTTACAAATTAGCTCTGGGCCTTCTCAGTAGTTCATTTCTTTTTATCATTTAATAGTACTCCATTGTATGGATACACCCCTTTTGTTTACTCATTCACCAGTTGATAGACATCTGGATTATTTCTGTTGTTGGGCTATCATAGATATTGCTGCTGTGAACAGTCACATACAAGAACAGTTACATACATATTTATGTAAACCTATCTTTACCTAGGTATTTGCCTTTTCCAGTGTACTTTATTTCTTCATGTAGATTTAAATTTTGATCTGATGTCATTTCCTTTCAATCTGAAGAACTTCTTTCAGTGTGTCTTACAAGAAGTCTCAGCTAGCAATGAATTCTTTCTGTCTTTGTTTATCTGGGAATGTCTTTATTTCACCTTCATTTTTGAAGGATAGTTTTGCTAGATGTAGAATTCTTGGTTGACAGTTTTTCCATTTAAGACTTTGATTATGTTGATCTACTTCCTTCTAGCCTGTATTTTTTCATATGAGGAGTCAGCTATTAATTGTTGTTACTCTGTATATAATGAGTCTTTTTTCTCCGGCTACTTTCAAGACTTTTCTCTGTGTTTTTAACAGTCTGACTATGATGTGCTTAGGTGTGGATTTCTCTGTGTTTATCTTGAGTTTCTTAGCTATATAGATTGTTTTTCATCAGATTTTGAAAGTTTCTGGTCATTATTCCTTCAAATATTTTTTCTACTCCTTTCTTGGTTGCTGATATTTCTGCTTAGTTTTTTAAAAATATTATTCTTGGGGTCAGCCTGGCGGCATAGTGGTTAAGATCACGTGCTCTGCTTCCGCCGCCTGGGGTTTGCGGGTTTGGATCCTGGGCACAGACATACATACAACTCATCAAGCCACACTGTGGAGGTGTCCCACATACAAAATAGAGGAAGACTGGCACAGATGTTAGCTCAGGGACAATCTTCCTCAAGCAAAAAGAGGAAGATTGGCAATAGATGTTAGCTCAAGGCCAATCTTCCTCACCAAAAAAATAATATATATATATATTATATATATATATTATTCTTAAGCCTGGTTCCCTTGGGGTTTTCACTTGTGACAGCATAGCTTAGTGGTCAGCCAATCATTGGTTAGAGGTTGTGCTCAAATACTTTGAGTCAGATAGCCTATATCCTTTGCCAATGAATCTTTGTGTGGATTAGAAAATGCACTACAGTTTAGACAGTTTACAAATCTACCCCAGACTTTTATTTTCTTTCAAGCTCTTTTTTGTTTTACATGTGCAAGGGCTCATGTTCAGCGAGGGACGTGTGAATATCTAGGACCGTCTCTGGTCTCTTCCAAGTGGGTATGTAGCCATGGGCATGTGTGCAGCCTTTCTGGGAACCAGAGATATGTGGGAACTCACTATGTCTACCTTATTCCCTGGATTATCCGGTTAAATTTCTGGCTAGTCTGTCTCTCTGTTTCTTGCCTCAGCCAGGATTGCCACTTCAGTCTAGCTGTGATGTTGGCCTTTCCTGTTTATTTCTCACTGAGGTTGCTACTGTTTATGGCAACACCCACTGGCATTGGATTTTTCCACGCTTTTTTCCAAATCAAGCAGGCAGCCCTGGCAGAGAAGCTACAGGCTTTCATTGCTTGCCCCACCCTGGCAGAACTACCACACAAATTGAGTTGGGGTGAGGAGGAAAGAAAGCAGCTCCAAACAAAAATGCTACAGATTCCCATTGTTCTTAGCTAGAGTTCAGTGATTTTTCTTCAATTAATGCTTTTTAATTTGTTACATGCCTTTGGTCAGTTTCAAGAGTCCTGAAATAGTTGTTTTTACAATTTTGTCTAGTTTTATCATAATTTTAGAGGGAGAGAGTTTCCAAGGTCCTTGCTCCACCATTACAGAAGTCCTGCCTCTGAGGAATCTGTCACCTTCTCCTTTTTAAAAAGCAGGCTAGGTGAGACACAAACCACGAAGCTCAAACATACATATATAGAGTTGGTAAGTCTAGTAAGCATTGAGCGTAGAACGTACAACAGCAGCTAACATTTATCCAACACTTTCTATTTGTCAGACCTGTGCTAAGTGTGTTACAGGCATTATCTCCTCTAATCCTCATAGGAATAAAGAACCTGGTTCAATTCTTGGAGATCTCTTACTAATTTCCTTTCCAAGGGATAAAAATAAAAGAAAAACAATGCCCACAAATTTGATAACTTAGATGAAATGGACTAGTTCCTTGAGAGATGCAAACTACCAAAACTCATACAAGGAGAAATAGATAATCTAAATAAGCCTATATCTACTAAAGAAATGGAATAAATAGTTAATAACCTTTCAAAAAAGAAAACATCAGGCTCAGATCGTTTCTGTGGTGAATTATACCAAACACTTAAGGAAGAAATTATACGAATCACCTACAATCTCTTTTAGAAAACAGAAGGAACACTTAACTCATTCTATAAGGCCAGTATTAATTACCCTAGTATCAAATTCAAATAAAGAGAGTACGGGAAAGGGAAACTACAAACCAATATCTCTCATGAACACAGATGCAAAAATCTTTAAAATAGCAACAAGTCAAATCTAACAACGTATGAAAAGAATTATACACCACAACCAAGTAGGATTTATTCCAGGTTTGCAAGACTGGTCTCTCATCTAAAAATCAATTAACGTAATATACCACAGCAGCAGGCTAAAGAAGAAAAATCATATCATCATATCAATTAATGCAGAAAAAAAGCATTTGACAAAATCCAACACCCATTCATGATCGAAAAAACACTCAGAAAAGTAGGAATAGGGCTGGCCCCGTGGCTTAGCAGTTAAGTGTGCGCACTCCGCTGCTGGCAGCCGGGATTCTGATCCCTGGTGCGCACCGACACACCGCTTCTCTGGCCATGCTGAGGCCGCGTCCCACGTACAGCAACTAGAAGGTTGTGCATCTATGACATACAACTATCTACTGGGGCTTTGGGGTAAAAAAATAAAAAAAAATTTAAAAAAAAGTAGGAATAGAGGAGAATTTTCTTAACTTTATAAAGAAGATTCACAAAAAACCTATAGTCGACATCATAGTTAATGGTAAGAAATTGGACACTTTCTTCCAAAGATCAGGAATAAGGCATGAATGTCTCCTTTCACCATTCCTATTTGACATTGTACTGGAAGTCCTAGTTAGTACAATAAGATAAGAAGTGGACATAAAAGGTATACAAATTATGAAGAAATAAATAAATCTGTCTTTGTTTGCAGATGACATGATAGTCTATGTAGAAAATCCAGAAGAATTGACAATAAAACTCCTGAAACTAGTAAACAAATAGAGTAAGGTTGCAGGATACAAGGTTAATACACAAAAGTCAATTGCTTTGCTAAATATCTGCTATGAACAATTGGAATTTGAAATTAAAAACAATACCATTTTTAATAGCACACAAAAAAGAAACACCTAGGTATAAATCTAACAAAATATGTACACAACCTGTATGTGGAAAACTACAACACCCTCATGAAAGAAATCAAAGAAGATCTAAATAAATGATGAGATAACCACATTCATGGATTGAAAGTCTGAATATATTAAGAAGTCAACTCTTCCCAACGTATTCTGTAGACTTAGTGCGGTTCCAATCAAAATCAAACTGTTTTTAGATACTGACAAACTGATTCTGAAGTTTATAGGGAAAGGCAAAAGACCCAGAATAGCCAATACAACACTGAGAAGAACAAAGTTGAGGACTAACACTACCTGACTTTAAGACTAACTCTAAAGTTATCAAGATAGCGTGATTTTGACGAAAGAATAGACCATAGATCAATGGAAAAGAAGAGAGAGCTCAGAAATAGATTCACACAAATATAGTCAATTGATATGACAACAGAGCAAAGGCAATTCAATGGAGAAAAAAGAGTCTTTTCAACAAATGGTGCTGAAACAATTGGATGCTCATATGCAAAAGAAAAAAAAAAGAAAGAAAAGAAATCTAGACACAGATCTTACACCTTTCACAAAAATTAACTCAAAATGCATCATGGACCTAAATGTAAAATGCAAAACTACAAGACTTCTAGAAGAAAACAGGAGAAAACCAGGGTGACTTTGGGTTTTGTGATGGGTTTTTAGATACAACAACAAAAGCATAATCCATGAAAAAAATGGTAAGTTGGACCTTATTGAAATTAAAAAGTTCTGCTCTGCAAAATTCACTGTAAAGAAATTGAAGAGACAAGACACAGACTGAGAAAAATTATTTGCAAAACATATATCTGATAAAGGACTTGTATCCAAATTATACAAAGAACTCTTAAAACTTAACATTAGGAAGGCAAACAACCCAATTAAATGAAAATGGGCAAAAGATCTAAATAGACACCTCACCAAAGAAGATATTCAGATAGCAAGTAAGCGTAAGAAAAGATGCTCATTATTATTTGTCGTTAGGGGATTGCAAATCAAAACAAAAATGAGAAACCACTACGCATCTATTAGAATGGCTAAAATCCAAAACATTGACAATACCAAATGCTGGTGAGGATGCAGAGCAACAGGCACACTCATTCGCTGCTGGTGGGAATGTAAAATGGTACAGCCACTTTGGAAGACATTTTGGCAGTTTCTTACAAAATGGAACATACACTTACCATGTGATCCAGCAATCACACTTCTAGGTGTTTACCCAAATGAGCTGAAAACTTATGTTTACATAAAAACTTGCACATGAATGTTTACAGCAGCTTTATTCAAAATTGCTAAAATGAGAAAATGCATGCGTAGGGCTTAGTGCAGGGCCAAGTATAGTCGGCATGTAAATAAGGGATGCTATTATTATTTTATTGTTATTATCTCCAGTACTATATTTAGCTCAGTTTTCCACCTTAAACCTTCTGCTCATTTGATATGAGATCTTGGACAAATTACTTAATATCTCTAAGTCTTGGTATCTTTTTAACCAGTAAAATGAAACTATTAACATTTTCTTGCATTTTTGTGAAAATTAAATAAGATAGTACATAAGATGCTCATTATGAAACTTGGGACATAGTATGTCATTATAGGAGTTATGGTAGCTGTGGCTCTTGAGCCAGTCTGTTCATTAGTAAAAAGAGAGTAATAATACCTCTCTCACAATAGTAAAGCGTAAGATCATAGTGGCCTAGCGAGTTTTAATGACTTGTTCGAAGTCATGTGGATGATTAGTAATGGTCTAGGACTAAAGCCTGGATCCAGATTATAGGTGCTTAAAAAATGATGACTATTGGGGGTGGCCTGGTGGCGTAGTGGTTAAGTTCACGTGCTCCTGGTGGCCCAGGGTTTGCAGGTTCAGATCCTGGGTGTGGACCTACACACCGCTCATCAAGTCATGCTGTGGCGGCATCCCACATACAAAATAAAGGAAGATTGGCACAGATGTTAGCTCAGGGACAATCTTCCTCAAGCAACAAGAGGAGGATTGGCAACAGATGTTAGCTCAGGGCCAATCTTCTTCACAAAAAAAAAAAAAGATGACTATTAATTATAGCTATTATTTCTCTCTCTCTCTCACCCTCTCCCACACACCCATCTAAATCATACACACACATGCACACATACACACAGAGTCATTCATGTATGGTGAAAAAATTAGATGCCCAATCTTTCTAACAACTTGCCTTCTCATCATTGGGCTTCAGAACTGGCATTCTCTGTCCTCCTACCACATTGCCCTTCCCCCAACATGAAACTGCTCCTTGTTGCTTGTCCACTGGGTGCCAGAGGACAGGGGTCTTTCGCCTGCCTGGGACACGATTCTGCAGTGAAGAGAGGGTAGCCCCACTGAGGGGGACAGCAGGACGGCCCAGCAGAGAGGAGGAGATGCTAAGAAGTGTGAGGATGGGGCAAGTAAGAATTGCAGCGTGTTTTGTCAGACACTGTGAGGGCACCTTCCTGTCCCTCGTCGCGTTGGATTCTCACAGCAAGGCCTGATCCTTGGCATCCTGGGGCACCCATGGTGATGCTGGAGGGCCATGGGAGGGAAGGGCCAGCCCAGTATTCTTCCCTGCTGCCCTTGCTCACCCCTCAGGGAACCCACAGTTCAGCCTCAGACACTGAAGAATTTTCTGGCAAGGGAGGAAGAGAGGTCTTCCCTCATCTGTCCTCAGACCTAATTCTTCTCTGGAGGCAGGTCCTTCTAATTAACAATTGGAGTGAATGGGAGGGTGAATGTTTTCATCAACACAGAAGTGATATATCAAAGGAGCAGGGGGTATAGAGAGGAGGGACTTAGTAAAGGAAGTCGGGGCTTCCGAGGAAGAAGTGAGAAAACGGAGTGCTGGTGGGGGACTGGTGGTGCTCAAGAAAAATTTGAAAGACTCCATGTTGGCTTCCATCCGTGGCCAATCTATGGACTTTGGAACCAGACAAGTCTGAGTTAGAATCATGTTTGTGCCACTCACTAGTTGCGTCACCTTAGGCAAGTTACTTAGCCTCTCTAGGCAATGGTTTTCTCATTCGTTAAATGAGAACAATCCCAAATGACCAAAAGGACAATCCTAAGATGAAGATTGTCCTTTGAAGGACAATCATATGGGTTAAAATGATATATAGGAAGCGTTGAATAGCATCTGGCTTCTAACCGTTGCTCAAAGAATATAATTATTTTCGTCGTCACTTACAGAACTCAAATCAAAGGAACTCCACGCCCTGTTTGGCTTCCAGGGGGAACACCTCAACAGGAACCACGAGTCTGGCCCTCCTAGTGCTGAGAGGGGCAGAACCTTTCAGGGCGGGGCTGGCATGAGAGATGCCAAGAAATGACCCCATGGTCCTCAGGTGTGGACACCAGAATCAGGTCTGGCGAGACGAGGGTGTCTCTGCCTCTACCTGTCTGTGGTATACCGGTTAGTCCCAACCCTGTGGACTTGTGAGAAGCACCCAGTGTAATCAACCCACCTTCCGTTCTGATTCCAAAAGATTTATACTGGGCGCCTGCTATGTGGCAAGTTTTATTCTAGATGCTGTGGACACAAAGATTGAAGACGTGTGGTTTCTGTTTGCTGTGCCATAGCTCAGGAAGATGAAAAGAGGACACAGACCATGCCCCCAAATGCTGAGGCTCTTTCCCTAAAGGCGCAGACGGCCCCGTGGTGCGGGATGCAGACAGCAGTAACCAGCCCTGAGCCACGCAGAAGACAGTTCTGAATTTCCCAGAAAACAGCTTACACAACACGGGGTATCAGTTTCCTCCTTGGCTCTTTCTCCCATGTGCTGAGATAACTGAACCAGTAACACAGAACTTAGCTTATTTGATTGTTGGGAAAAACCAAAAACATCCCACGGGAAGGAAAGGCAAAGTGCCTTGTACAAAGAAAGACTCGCAATCAGCAGTCTGCCCTGCCTTGCCCAGATGCTCCTTGCACCCCGGGGACGCTGTGCACGTCTCTGTGAAGGGCTCCCCAGACTAAGGCGGAGGGCCTCCCGTGGAAAGTCCCCAAAGTCCTTCTCCTGGGCTTGGGAGGTTTCTGCTGGCTAAAATGGAGCCAGTAAGTGCCTTTCTATGGTCTAAATGGGAGGAGAAATGGAAGAAAGGAAAGAAGGGGAAGAGGGAGAATAGAGATGAGAAGGGGGAAGGGAGTTGGCAGAATCCTGGATGTCAGGCTTGCGAGTAAAGTCAACAACTACCAGAGGCTCACAATACACCTGCAAGTATTGCAATCTTATCTTTCCTTAAAATTCTCATTCTCTCACCATCTCATTCTGAAAGTGTTAGATGTGACTCCCAGCTCAGGCAGTCACCAGCCCTGTCACACTGCGTGAGCTATTTAACCTCAGAGAGCTTGTGTTTCATCACCTGTAAAATGGGCATTATGACCTTGTGGGGAGGATTAAAAGACCCCAAGTGTGTAAAGAATATCACAAGGTATCTCCTTGAGTTTATTTCAAGCTCCCAGTAGCCAATGGGAAACTGAAAACATCATCAATCAAAAAAATGTGAATTCAGGAAAGTCTCACCAGGGTTCTGAACTATGTGTTGAGATCCAATTAAGTCAAGAAAACTGGCACCAGTTCACCATCTAGTGTGTGTGCAGCACAGTGTTGGGGGCAATGCAATGTGTGATGGAATGAAAGGCACAGCTCCTCTCCCAGGACCTGTACGAAGGTCCTCTGGTGCCATCATGCGCTTCTTCTGGGATTCTGGGCAGTGAGCTCATTGCTGGGCCTGTTTCTGTAGATATTTATTAAACAACCAGAATCTAGGGAAATAGTCAACGAGCACCAAATTCTTAGATGTGAACAACTTTAGTGGCGTTACAGGGATATGGGGATAAAAAGCAATGTGGAAAAGTCTAGGGAAGATATAGAACAGCCAGAAGAGTCTCTGTCCCTCCAGGAGGGATGCTGAGAAATACTCTCCATTTCTATGTACCAATTATTTTATGTACATTTATTTAATCTTCCTAACAAAATCTTGCACAGTAGGAATTTTTATCACCGTTTTACAGATGAGGAAACTAAGGCTGAGAGAGCTTAAGTCACTTGCCCAAGTTTAGACACATAGCACGTGCCAGGTCTGGATTTGAACCCGATTCTCAATCCAGTACTTTTTTTGTCTTTTATATCATGCCACTTTTCCCCGAATCCTAAATTTCTGGGAAATAAATGAACTCTAGTGATAAAGCAGCACATTTTTTCATGTTCTTTGCTCTTGATCCCTTCCTACTATTTCTCTGGAAATAGATACTAAAGCCACCAGGATCCCTGAGGCAGCCTTGGTCATCCTCGCAGTATATCCAGCACAACGGATTTTGGGCCTAGTTGCTTTCCCATCAGACTTTTGCAGAAAGAATACTGTATCTGCCAGCTCAGCACAACCCATTTCTGGCTCTGTTTTCTCCCCACAGGAACCTGAGAGTCTGTCTGTGTGTGTGTTATCAGACTGGCTAAAGAGTTGCATATGTCGGCACTGAAGAAGAGAGCTTTGTTGTGAGCTCCGCATCTAGGAGAGCCCGCGCTGCTGCAGTATTCTGGCTTGAATTCTGTGTCTTTCATCAAGTTCTGCAAGACGCCTCACTGCCTGCCAAGATGAAGGCAAATGAAGCAGAAGGCTCACAGGGTAAACGCTCCTTCCTGGGACCTGCATTTGGACAGCAGCAAGAAGATGCTGATTACTCCTGGGCTCCCAACCTTAACTTCCTTTGGGGGAGGGTATCTGGATTCTTGCTAGATCTATATAGTCCACGGCTCCTTTGGAAATAAAAGTGAGGTGAGTGCATGTTATAAGCAAGGCTCAACCCAAAGTGAACAGTTACCTCTGACCATAGTTTGCAAAGGGTCCTCACATTTGTCATTTCACGTCCTTCTTATGTGAACCCCATGAGCTGGGCAGAGCAGGAAGAAATATCCCCAACTGCAGGCACTTGGCTCGCTCAAGATCACACAGAGCCATGGCTCTGGGTTCTTGGTGTGGATGTCCTGAAGGTGGCAGATGTTCCCAGATGACACATCAGATCTCTCTGTGATGACATCTCCATGATTCTCTATCGTAGGCACCTCTTTCCTTATCTTCAGTTAGGTCCCTCAAGGGTCTCCTGGGTGTGTGCCCAGCTAGGCTACTCTCGCCCTCCCTTTTCCTCTTTTTCTATTTGTCCTCTTTGATTCTGAGCCTTGGTTTCCTTCCTGGTTGGCACATCTTTCCCTGCGGTGGTATTGAGAGCTAAAGAGGGTATGGACCTTCAGTGAGCAGTTACTGTGTGTAGTTCCAGACACAGTTGTGCGTGCTTGGAATATAACGATCGATGTAAGAGTTGGTGCCCTTAAGGGGATCCGTGAACATTATGGTGCTATGGGAGGACGGATCTCAAGATGCTGCTGCCTCCTGCTGGTTAAACTAGATCTAAACTGGTTGCTTAATTTTACAGTCTATTCCGTCTTTTCCACCTTCCTTTTCTTCCAGGAGCTCATTTACCGAATGATGCATTTTACATGCCACCTTTATTGTATATTAAATTTGCAAGTATATAAGGCCTTCCTATTCGTTTCACTGATCTGTTCATCTATTCATTCACAACACCGCTATAATTATTATAACTTTATAATACGTTTTTTCATATCTGGTAGGTATGGTTGCCCCTCCTTACTCAGCTTGTCCAGAATTTCTACAAATATTCTTGCTGTTTGTTTTTCCATTTGAATCTTAGAACACAAAAAGACTCTTCTTGGTATTTTAATTGAAATTACACTAAATTTGTAGACTAACTGAGGAAAGTTTGATAACTTTAGGGTGCTGTCTTCTTAGTCAAAATATAGTATGTTTTTCTATTTGTTTAAACCCTTGGGGTCCTTAAATTTCTGCTTATCTATCAGGCATGATTCTTAGGTTTACTCCTAGATATCTGATTTTGTTTTGTGGTTATGGTAAATGGGGTATTACCTTCTGTTATATCTCCTAACTGTCTATTATTTGTATTTGTGATAGCTATTGATTTTTACACATTAATTTTTTACTGCACTACCTCAGTAAATTCTCTTACTGTTGAAAATAGTTTTGAAGTTAATTCTCTCAGGTTTTTCATGCATATAAGTTTATTCACCAACATAAATAACGATATTTGTCATACTTGGTTAATATATTACTTTCAAATGTTATTTACTTGTCTTTTCTAACTAGAGCTAATACTTCCAGAACAATATTAAATAATAGTAGTGATAATGTTATCCTTGTCTTGTCCCTGATTTTAGTACAAATGCTTCTAAATGCTGTGCTAATAAGCATGATGGGCTCAGATAAATATCTTTTATCATCTTAAGAAAGTATCCCTTTACAGTAGCCCCCCTTTATCCATGGGGCATATGTTCCAAGACCCCCAGAGGATGCCTGAAACCGCCAATAGTCCCGAACCCTATACATGCTATGTTTTTTCCTATACGTACGTATTTGAGGTGTGATAATAAAATTAGCACGAATTTCTTTTTCCTTCTTCACAATTTCATGGATAGAAGATCTGTTCTTACTGTAGATCTTAGTGATCTCAGTGTATGATTTTTTTCCTTTCATTATTAAGTAGAGAACTATTACCTTTTCACTTAAAGAAAGCACTTTGTGGCATCTCTTTGGACTATTTGAATTGCCAGCATCACTACTCTTGCCCTTTGGGGCCATTATTGAGTAAAATAAGGGTTACTTGAACACAAACACTACAATACCAAGACAGTTGATCTGATAACTCAGATGTCTACTGTGACTAAGGGGCAGATACCTTAGACAAAGGAATGATTCATGTCCAGGGCAGGACGGAGCTGGACAGTGGGAGATTTCATCACGCTACTAAGAATGGTGTTCAATTTAAAACTTATGAGTTGTTTATTTCTGGAATTTTCCATTTAATATTTTCAGACCACGGTTGACTGCCGGTAACTGAGACTGCAGAAAGTGAAGTCATACATAAGGGGGATGACTGTATTTCTCCTTTGCTAAAAAATTTTTTTTTAATCAAGAAAGGAGGCAGTCTTACCCTTTAAAATGTCCTGTATGTATGTGTGCTTTATCATGAACATTTTAGTTGTGTATTAATATGTATAATATATAAATAAGTAAATGTAAAGCTATTGGGGGATGCCAGTTTTTTAAAACTGATTCAAGCATGCAATCAAAAAAGTTTGGAGACCAATGAGTTTAGAAGATTATAATAAAAGTACTTATATTAAAATATTAACATCACACACAATTTAATCTTTCTTTTTTAATGCAGAAGGCATTTCAGGATCTTTAATGCTTTAGGATCATCTTTATAGATATTGGTTATCATCAGTTGATGGAAGATGGGTTAACTGAAGATCAATCATTGGAAGGCCTTAGTTCTCCTCTGAAAATGTCTGATTTTTGTGGCCCTCTGAATGTCTTCCTCTACATTGGACAGTTCCCGTGAAACACCAATACGCTAGGCTCCCCCAGGCCCCAAACTTCCCATCATATAGACACCAAAATATGCGGAGGCAGGGATAGAGGGTGAGCTGGTATGGCATGGGCCAGGCCTCTCTGGATCACACCTTGCACAAATAGAGTGTCCTGACTGAAAGATGCTCTTTTGGCAGAGGTAGGGTGGGAGATGACACACCTATGGGCAGACCAGTCAAAGAGTGAGAGGGAAGCAGACCTCATAAAGACCCATTGCTTCAGCACAGTGGTACTTCCTGTCAGGGCCACTGCCAGAAGCCTTCCTGAGTAGATGATTCTGAAAAGTAAAGAAACACCAGTATTCTTTGTAGTCATAAAAAGGAAAAAGATAGCTGGAGGGATAAACATCTCAACTGACAAATTCTTTTTATGGGATGTCTGGCTTTCTGCAAATTTTTACTGAACCAAGACATGTGTTCTTTTTAAATTACTACATGCAGTGCAAAAACTCAAAACAATATGTTGATTTATTCCATAAAGATAATTCTCAGGCTAGCTGCGGTTTGTTTTACATTGTCAACAAGAGTAGGGAGTCAGGGGGAGGAATCTCATAAAGTCTTGGAGATGAAAAGTTTGAGTTCACATGAAATGACTACTCTGAAATCTAGAATAAATTCAATCTCAGTCTCTCTCTCAATCCCTCTCTCTCTATATATATATAATTGCAAATTTAATTCAACTTTAAAAGTATGTATTGAGCACCATGGGAACACAGAAGCAGTGTCTTTAATCTATTTAGAGAATGAATACATGTGCTTATGGAGCAGATAACAATTCAAAGAAGTTATAGAATTGAATAACAAAATAAGAAGCATAGACTGTGTTGTGAGAGGTCAGAGAACTCATGACTGCTTGTTGGGCTTGTATCAATAGGTGTTCCTATAAGTATAGAAGAGCAAGGGAGGAAAAAGGACATATGATTTATACCTCTCTTCTCCCAGCAATGTTCCAACACCACAGGCTCAATCTACCTGCTCAACTTTCAATGCAGGGGACTTCTAAAGGTCTATTTTGATGATCTCACCCTGAGACAGGAAGGAAATCAGAGCTTCTGTCAGTGTTTTTATGTACTGCCTGTGTTAAGGCAAGAAAGAAAAGGTGACAACCTACCAGCAACTGACAAGGATGCTTTTGGCTATGGGATTATTGAATTCAGTGTCCCTGAGCTAGTCAGAGCAATTGAGTCAAGGAAGGAGATACCCGATGAGCACATGAAAAGATGCTCAAATCATTACTCAGGGAAGTGCAAATTAAAACCACAATGAGATACCACTACACATCCATTAGAATGGCTAAAATTGAAGACTGACACTGACCATGCCAAGTGTTGGTAAGGATGTGAAACAACTGGAACTCATACATTTCTGATGAGAATGCAAAATGGTACAACTATCTTAAAAGCAGTACGGCAGTTACTTGTAAAGCTAACATAAGCTTACCAAGTTGCCACAACAATTCCACCTCCAGGTTTTCACCTCCCTTCTCCAAATAAAAACATGTCCTCAGAAAGACTTGTATTTGATTGCTCATATCAGCTTCACTCATAATAACCCCAAACTATAAACAACCACAAAGAGGTGACAATAAAACAATTTATGGCATATTCAAGCTGTGCGATATTACATAGCAAAAAAATAGAATGAACTATTGATATACCCAATAACATAGAAGAATCTCAAAAAACATGCTCAGGAAATGAATGATTCCATTTATAAGGTATTCTAAAAAAACAATTAACCTATAGCGACAGAAAGCAAATCTGCAGTTGCCTGAGGCCGGGGTGCAGGTGGGAGACAAAATGGGAAGGGACTTAAGGGAACTTTCTGCAAGGATGCACATATTTTGTATCTTGATAGTGGTAGGGGTTACACTGTTGTATATATTTGTCTAAGCTCATCAAATTGTACACTTAAAATGGGTATACTTTGTTGTATGTAATTTATACTTTAATAAAGCTGATGTAGAAAGAAAAGAAGGAGGTATCCCTTCTAATGAATGGGCTTTAGGGACAGGTAGACCAGTGAGAAATGGCACTTAACTTCTGAGAGAATGCCTTGAGGGTGATGGAATAGTGCTTGTCCCCAAATCTGCTAAAATGCTGTAAAAGGATTGAGGCCCAGTCATAGGCTGGCAGCTGGGTGCACAATCTGCTTGGTTGGATGATTCTTTTGAGACCTGACTCAATTTGCTGGCTCCTCTCAAATAAGAAACTTAAATTGGGGTCTAGCTCATTGTGTTCAGAAGAGCATTCCTCACAGGCCCTGTGCATCCTTAGGAGGGCTCCTGCTGTGAGTGCGTGTCCAGCCTGAGACCGAGGTGGGAGGTCAGGAGGAGATGTGCAGCCATTGTTTCTGCAGCCCTAGCAAGCTGTCCTCTTTGTAAAGAAACTAGGTGTTAACAATACCGAGCTGAGTTTGGGAAAATCCAGATAAACTTTCCTCTCAGCCCCAAATTTCTCTGGCCAACTCAATGAGCCAAATGGAACAGTCCATTTGGGGGTGGGGGGGATTTGCAACTGTGAGATAGATCATAATCTCAGCTAAGTATGTTATGAAATGTAACATAGTTATGGAACAGTGAAAATTCACATATTTACATCAAAATTAAAAGGGAAACAAAGTCTGACTATGAGCAACATCTTGTGGAGAAATTACCACAAGTAGATGTTAAGTAAATTGTTTTCCAAGTAGAACAAGGCACCTTTCCAGGCCATTCCCATGAATTTGTCTTATATGGACACTAACTCCCATCCAAAGCCCATCTTAAATTACTGTTTTCCCTTCCAGTGAACCATTTCTCCCACCGTGGGCGATACTTGTATGTCGTTGGCTAAGTTAACAATTATACAAATTTCAAGAACTCCATCTTTGTTTTCAAAAGTCTGACTTTTTTAAGCTGCTTTCAGCACTTTTTCAGGTAACTGGAAACAAAGGAAAAGGAAACAAAGAGTTAGTTCCCGAGGACGTTAAATCTGAAATGGTTTAAGACTAATTGTATGGCTCTGAATATGATTTCTTTCTTCGCTTCACAGGCTCTGGCTGGGAGTCAGGACACCTGGGTCTCGTCCTTGCCCTCTCATTCACTAGGTCTGTGACCTTCAGCAAATCTAACCTTCGTTCCAGTTTCCTCAACAGTCAGATGAGATTGCATCAGTTTCTTAACTTATCTCAGCTAGTAAAAAGCTTTCATTGAAATATTAGATGTGATAACACTTTGAAAAATTAAAAGTTTAATATGAATATAAAGCAGAATTTTCTTGCATTTAAAAGAAAATGTTAAAAATGTTATAAACATAATATATGTGCTGTCACTATATGTATATGTTGTCAGACTGGTCTCTAAAGCAATAAACACCATCTGTTATCTTTTCATTTTCCAATCTGTTAGCAATGAGCACAGGGACTAAGTATCCCCCAGAGCAACACTCACTCTTACCAGGTTGTCAGGAACGGTCCTCTGTGACTGCTCTAAATCATTTTAATTTTCACACTGAGGTATTGCAGGAGTTACTTTATTGCTAAAACAATAGACTGGAAACTGAAGCCTAGAAAAGAAATAAAAATTAAAGTTTCAAAAAGAAAAAAAAGCAATTGGATCATAGAAATGCCACAATGACTAACCATAGTATGTGGTCTGTATTCCATCCAATGGAGGCTGTGGCAGTAAAAAGAGAAAACAGAATGGACACACATCTGTATTGTTTTTAGGGGAGTAAAAGGGTGCCATGAATTTGAAATGTAGGGCTGGTTTTGGCATTGCCTCAGACTTCCCGTCTCTTGTCTGGTCCCTGACCTGCTGGGCTTCTCCATTTCCTACCCTGCCCTTCCCCACTTCCCGCTGTTCTCTCCCTGTTACATCTTCTCTGAGGGTAGAAATGACTCTCAGTTTTCTCTTTTAGGAAACTTGGGAACATGTGAAATACTTTTCTCTTTCTTGAGTTGTTTTGCTTAATTGAACACGTGTTAATTGAGTATCTATGGCTAGCTGGGAGATACAAAGGTGAATAATAGATGGTCCTTACCCTCACCTTGCTGAAAATCTGACGGTTGGTTACGCTAAAAGAGGACACAAAAAGTGCCCTGCAATTTTGAGGAGGGAGAGAGCACATCTGGTCATGTGGACCAGTAAGGTTTGGTGGCAGAACATCCGTCACTTGAGCCAGGCCTAGAGTGGGGAGGGAGATTTCTGCAAGTGGGCATGAGGGAGGGAAGGTGGCCCTACAGCATGAAAAAACCTAAGCCAGAGGGCTGAAGAGCACCAGGCAGGCCATGGGCAACAATCAATCCAGTCTGTCTGGAACGCAGACAGTGTGTGCGTGCATGCCTGCATGTTTGTGTGTGTGTGGTAGGGGAATGGTGGGAGCTCCACTAGAAAGACAGATTGGGTTGGAGCATGGGAGCCTGGGGTTTTTGAAAGTCCTGCTGAAGACTTTGGCCTTTATGCTGTAGGCAGTTGGAAGAAGATAGTGGTATTAATCTGTTCTTATTCAGGGGACCTCACTTGCATGGGTTTGTGCTTACCCCCCTCCTGCTCCTTGTCCCTTCCCTGCTCTGATAAGAGCAGCCCCCGCCTGCTCCAGGAAGAGGGCTTGGAGAGCTGCCCAGCCTGAGGGTCCCCTACACATCCCATGGTGGACTTGGTGGTAGGGATGGCCAGCAGGCAGCTTCCAACCTCCATATCAGCTGGTCCCACGACAGCTTGCTTCTGGGGCCTGCACTGATCTTCAGCCCCTGATTTTGACTCCAAGGAGAAGGAGATGAACAAGGTGTAGCTTGGTTCCTGCTCAGGGCCCACTATGACCCAAGCTTCAAGGCTCAGGCTCAAGGCTCATGACTTAGGCTTCACTCATGGCTGAGAGTGAGATGGGGCTGGGAAGTGGAGGTGCCAAGGCTGGGCAGAGCTGGACTAGCTGCAGCAGGGCCGCCCAGGCCCAGTTCAATGTGCCGGGAGGGCTGGCACTCTTCCAGGACTCAGCCTGGGTAAGCAGAGCCACTGAGGAAATCATTGCATGCATTACTAACAAGAAGTGAGGCTGAGAGGAGCTTTTCTAAACCATCAGTAATAACAAATAAATGTCAATCAATCATGCTAGAGGAAAGACCAATTTTTCTATCCTCTATCCTCTCTATAGAAAATGACATTATAAAAATTAATGCCATATGACAAAATGAACAGTATATGTGGGAAAATGTAGGAAAAAAGTGTCCTAGAGGGGCATCACACAGTTAACAAATAATGATATATTCTTATTTTCTGGATTTTTTAATATTTGTGGCATTCGTCAGCTTTTAAAATTTTATAATTTGTTGTGATGTATTTTTCATTCTAAATAATGAAATTATTTCAAAAATAATTTCAAGTACAAAATTAGGTTCATACCTAATTTTGTACTTGAAATTTTGTATTCTTTTTCTTAAAGATCCCCAAATTGTGTAAGCTTGAGGCCCCCACAAAACTTGGATCAGCCCTTAGATGATTCCATAACATTAACTCAAGAAATGTTTGATTAATTACAATTGCAAGTACACTGAGCTCCTAGAACTGAAAACACTAAGGAAATAAAATGCATTTCAAATAAAGAGACAAAATAAATAACTGAATTAGTAGCTTGGCTGGAAAATCACTATCTTCATGACTGGGACCTTTTAAAAGTTAGGGCAGCCAATGTTGAGCTCCAGTTGAAATCCACACTACCCCATGGAGGGGCCAGTCTGCCTTACTGGAAGTGGCTGTCCAATTAGAGATCTGCTAGAGGCACAGTTATATGGCATTCATAATTTCTAACCCCACTTCCACCTGTAATTTTCAGCAGATTATTTTCCCAATAAGGTTTTCCAATTTTAAATTAGTTGGGATGTGTAAATATAAAGTATTTAAGAAGGAGGAAAGGTATAATTTAATTCTTCATATGCAAACTTTATTTGCCATAGCTTAAGAATGCTATATAAAAACAAACATAAAATCATCTCAGAGTTCTAACCAAAGTCCAAATAAATAATTGATTTTATAGTACAATTAGTTTCAAGTACAATTGCTCAGCTTACTTTATTTTATAGAATGGATCCATTTGAACATTATAAAAACTTGTTTAAAAAAGAAATTTAATATACTTGAGTTTGCTATATACAAAATAATGGTTTATAGGATTGGAAAGTGCTGCAGAGTTACAACTCCCCAAAGTTACAATTTCTGGCTTTCAAAATCCAAAACATAGAGAAAATATATGAATCAATGTTTTTCGAGATATTAGACAGCAGGAAAGGAAGGACAGTGATCCCTGAGAGATGGGTAACATAAAGGTGAGCCCTACAATTGCCCCAGATTATTGCCTTAAGGGAGTTTCCAGGCAACAGTGCACAGAGGGGGAACCCTAAAGGAATCTCACAATTTCCTTAAGTTGAGGAGACAAAGTTGAGAGTCTCAGGAGAACAAGGAATGTAGAAGACTTGAACAACACTATCAACAACTAGACTTAATTGACCTTTATAGAACACTCCACCCAACAACAGCAGAATACACATTTTTTTTAAGTGCACATAGGACATTTTACCAAGCTAGAACATATTCCAGGCTACAGAACAAGTCTCATAAACTTAAAAAAGATGCAATTAGTACAAAGCATTACTTTGTTAAGAGATTCAAATAATACAAATTATTACTTTGATGATACTGGATTTAAATTAGAAATCAATTACAGAAAGATATTTGGAAAAATCCCCAAATAACTCAAAACTAACTCATGAAGAAATAAAAATGGAAATTAGAAAAAATTCCTCTAAATGAAAATTAAAACACAACATATCAAAATTTGTGGGATGCTGCCAAAGCAGTGCTTGGAGGGAAATTTATAGCACTAAATGCCTATATTAGAAAAGAAGAAAAGTCTCAAATCAATGACTTCGGCTTCTACCTTAAGAAATTAGTAGAAGAGTAAATGAGACCCAAAGTAAGTAGAAGAAAGAAAATAATAAAGATTAAAATGGAAACTAATGAAATAGAAAACAGAAATATAGAGAAAATCAATGAAACCAAAAGCTATTTCTTTGAGAAGCTCAATAATATTGATAAACCTTTAGCCAGACTGATCAGGAAAAAGAAAAGACACAAATTACTAATATCAGGAATGAGAGAGGTGATATACTTACAGATTTTATAGTCATTAAAGAATAAAAGGGAATATTATTTACTTTATGCCAATAAATTTGACAACTTACATGAAATATACAAATTCTTTGAAAGATACAAACTACTAAAGCTCACTCAAGAAGAAACATAACCTAAATCGCCCTATATCTATTACAAGAATTGAAATTAAAATTGTGGCTAAAAACCTTCCTAACCAAGAACATTCCAGGCCCAGATGGGTTCATTAATGAATTCTACCAAATGTTGAAGGAGGAAGTCTTTTCAATTCTACCAAACTCTTCCAGAAAACTGAAGAGGGGAGAATACTTCTTAACTCATTCTATGAGGTCAGGATTACTCTGATACTAAAAGCAGACAAAGAGAACTAAGATTAATATTCATCATGAACATAGACTCAAAAATGCTAAACAAAATTTTAGCAAATCAAATCCAATAATATATAAAAAGGATAATACATTAGGACCAAGTTAGATTTATTCCAGGAATGCAAAGTAGGACTAAAAGGGAACTTCTTCAATGTGATAAAGAGTAACCAGAAAAAAACCAACAAATAATCATAATCAGTGGCAAAACCCTGAATGCTTTTCCCTAAGATCAGGAAGAAAATAGAATGTTCAACCTCACTATTTGTTTTCCAGAGTGTATTGAAAGTTCTAACCAATACACTTACTGTAGTTCATACAATAGGCAAAAAAAGAAATAAAATACATCCAGATTAGAAAGAAAGAAATAAAACTGTCTTTATTCACAAATGACATGATCACTTATGTAAAAAATCTAGTTGAATCTACAAAAAAAACCTACTGGAAATAATAAGTGAGTTTAGAGAGGTTGCAGGATACACGATCAATATACAAAAATCAATTGCATTTCTAAATAATATGAACAATCATATTGAAATTAAAAAATATAATTTACAATAGCATCAAAGATAAGAAATACTTATGGATAAATCTGACAAAAAACCTGTGCATTGCAAACTACAAAACATTTCTGAGAGAAATTAAAGAAGACCTAAATAAATGGAGAAATAACACCATACTCATAGGTTGAAATACTCAGAATTGTTGTTAATTATCTTCAGATTGATCACATAATCTCAATCAAAATCCCAGATAGATTTTCTTTTTTATAGAAATTAAAAAATTGATTCTAAATTCTTATAGAAATCGATAATCAACACAGTGTGGTATTGGCATTAATACTGATAAATAGATCAATGGAACAAAATATAAAGTATATAAATAGACCCACACATATGTGGAAAACTAATTTTTTGATAAAGGTGCAAAGGCAATTCAGTGGAGAAACAATAGTCTTTTCAACACACTATGCTGGAACAATTGTATATACACAACAAATGAACTTCAATCCATACCTCACACCATATACAAAAACTAACTCGAAATGGGTCACAGACTTAAACGTAAAACCAAAAATTATAAAACTTTTAGAAGAAAATATAGGAGAAAATCTTTATGGTCTTGGATTAGGCAAAGATATTTAGATACAACACCAAAAAACCAGAAACGTGAAAGTATAAATTGATTCATCAAAATGAAAAACTTTTGTTCTGTGAAAGACAATTCTGTTAGGAGAATTAAAAGACAAGCCACAGACTGAGAGAAAACACTGGCAAATTATATGTGATAAAGGACTTCTATCCAGAATATAGAAAGAACTCTCAAAACTCAATAAAAAAGAAAACAAGCATCTCAATTAAAATAATAGGCAAAACATTTGAATAGACACTTCACCAATGAAGATATATGAATGGCATATAAGTACATGAAAATATGCTCAACATAATTTGTCACTAGGGAAACGCAAATTAAAACTCTAATTAGATATCACTACACACCTAGAGCAGTAGCTAAAAGTAAAAAGACTGACCGTACCCATCAAGCGTTGTTAAGAAGGTAGAGGAAGTGGAACTCCCACACGTTGCTGGTGAGGGTGTAAAATGGTACAACCACTTTGGGAAACAGTTTGACAAGTTTTTAAAATGCTAGACATCCATCTACCATGCAATTCAGCCATTCTACTTCTAAGCATTTATCCAAGAGAAATGAAAGCATGTGTCCATTTGAAGAATTTATATGAATATTCATAGATTTATTTGTAATAAGCAAATATAGGAAACAGCCCAACTGTTCATCAATAGCTGAATGAAGGAAAAAACTGCGGTATATCCATGCAATAAAATACCACTCAGCAACAAAAAGGAATAAACTATTAGTACACACTAAAAAATGGAGGAATCTCAGGAAGTTGCAACAGACTTCCATCTGCTGGCTTTCCTGCTTCTGAGTTCCAGTCCTGTGAGGAGGTGGACTCACCACTCACTGCACCAGTAGATAACCCACCCTCCGCCTTCAACCTCAGGCAGTTCAAGCAGCTGTCAGACAAAGTAGGGAGAAGGGTGCTTTCCTGCCCCTTTTTAGGAAGATTGGGAAAGAAAAGTCCTGCCACCATAATCTCAAAATCATTATGTTGAGTGAAAGAAATAAAAAAAAAAGAGAGTACGTGATGTACAATTCCAATTATATAAAAGTCTAGAAAATGCAATTTATAGTGACAGAAAGCAGATCAATGGTTGCCTGGGGATGGGAGGTGCAGGGAGAGGCGGGAGAGGGATGGCAAAGGGGCATGAAGAAACTTTTGTGGTGATGCAAATGTTTGTTATCTTGTGGTGATGGCTTCATGAATATACATATATATATATATCTCAAAACATATCAAATTATACACTTTAAATAGGTGCATTTTTTTGTATGTCAATTATACCTCAATAAATCTATTTAAAAAAAAATCTTACGATTTGACTTCAGGCACCTAGAACAAAATATGTTTGGGAGCTGCAAAAACGACAGAACATCAAGATATTAACTATACTTGGTTCTAAAACGTGACTTTGCCTTCAGTTGTGAAATAAAATATTCCTGTTAACTGCGCACACAGTGCATAATGAGGCTTTCTCTGCACACACAGATCTAGTGGAGCAAGTCTTTTAAAACAGGCTTAACCATCCCCTTTTTTCTCTTTCCGTATCTTAGGAGGAGGAGAAGGAGGGAATATGAAAACAGATTTAATATAATGCAAGATACAAATTTATGATGTGAAACCAGAAAATGAGTATCGATATCCAAAAAATAAATGCAAGCAAAGATTTTTAAGTCTGCTCTCACTTTTCTTTTCCTTCTTTCCTTACAATCCCTCTCTACTGTTCTTTTTTTATATACCCCCTTTCTTTCTTTCCCTTCCTTCCTTTTTTTCCCTGCTCTGTTTCCACCATCTGTCTTTTACTCCCCACCCCTCCACTCCCATTTGCTGGCAGGATTGCATAGTTGTTCAGACTATGGCATGGACTCTGGAGCAGACTGCACAAGTTCAAATCTCATGACGTTCTAGGCATGGTATTTAATATCTTGTGCTTTAGCTCCTCTACCTGTAAATAGAGTAATAACAAAAGTTCCTTCCTTATAGGGTTACTGTGAGGATTAAATGAGTTAATATAGGTAAAGCACTTAGAACAGGTAGAACCATGCAAGTGGTACCATTCTCAGAGCCCCTCATCTACTCCAGGGATTCCAATCAGTTAAATGTAAAAAGCCCTGGGCTCAAAGAACAGTGCAGAAGCCATGAGATTCCAAGATCTGGAACCCAGTCCTGGCTTGGCCAGTCACCAGTTCTCTGACCCCGTCCCTGTTACTTATGCATCAGAGCTTAAACAGTTTATTGGTAAAATGAGAAGGTTGGTCTATAGGGTCCTGTCCAGCTGTTAATACTGTTTTTTACAATTCAAAAGAATACAAATATTATCAAATGAAAAGCTTTTTTACACGTTACAATGAAGGTCATTCTTTATTTATTAAGAAAGATAACAACATTGCAAATTACATGGACATGACAATCGTTAAAATTTTAGTGGAACATGAAGTTACTTTTTTAATGTTTTATGAGAAATTTTAACATACAGTTTATTATCTTCTGAAATTAAACATATTCAAAGTTCTGGATCAGAACTTTCCCTTTCCAAAGCTGTGCAAGAAGTCTTTTGAAAAGTTAGGAGTTTTTGTACTTCATCTGTGATGCAGGGTGTACCATTAGCTCGGCCTTAGTGAGCTACCAGAAGAAATCATTTTAGAAACACTCTGCAGCTAATCTGTCTTCTTTCAGGTCAGCAGCATGAGTGGTGAGTGAAGTAACCACAGAAAGGAAAGCTACAGTTCACACATGGTTCACATTGTGAGAAATCCACCAGAGTAAGTGTAATAATATACATCTGGTGCTGCCAAGAATACTCAGCTTCTAGAAGGGGAGAGATTTAATGTGGAAATTGTCTTTAGTAGGCCTCATCACACACTGACCCTTTGATTATATAATTTGACGAAGACTAGATCTGACTAGGTGTGACCCTGGAATGCAGCACACGGCAGGGCTTTAATGTGAATTTGAAGGGGATACAGTATTACCGTGATGAGGAGGAAGATTTCCTCTGTTAACAACCTGCTGGAGAAATTGTCAAATGTGTCAGAAATTCCTAATACTTAAAAGATTCAAATAACTTTTAGGAGTGTTATACTCCTATTGGGTCAAGTCCTTATCCAGAAACCGATCACTCAATCAAGGGGCATCAACTTGTCCACTGAAGATCTACTGACTACAGGGACCAAATAGGAATTTTGTTAAAACAAATAAAGATTGGTTAGATCTTATGTCATGTTCCATTTATGAGTATCAAGTCCCAACATTATCCATGAAATGTAGTCTGGATGTTCCTCATATTTCTTAGTGCAAGTCTTTGTACTGCTCTCTGCTGGAATGAGCTGCTCCCACGGAGTCTATAATGTGGTTGATTCTATGTCATTTGCTGCTAGCTGGAATCACCTGTTTCAATGGGTACATTCTTTTAGCTGTTTAGAGATAGCCAGAGGTATCCACAGCCTTGTGGACACTGTGTATCCGTGAGGGCACCGGCAAGACTCTTGCCCCTTCTAGCAGTAGATTCAATGTTAGACCAGTTGTCAGAGTTTGGGAAGAATCAGTTGGACTGATTCAGGTATCTTGATGGGCCATTATAAAACATGAGAAGGAGAAAGTAGCTCAATTTAATTAACTGGCATCACTAGGTCAGGGCTTGATATTTTGAGTTGTATAGATGTGTGTGTGTGTGTGTGTGTGTGTGTGTCCAAGTATTTCAGATAGCAAAAAGGGAATTCAAGTTTTGACCTGATTTCCAGGATGAGGCTGATTAAAGGGTAGAATCATTATAGATTATTGCCAGCCAAGTTCAATTATAAAAAAATCCTTTTGGTTTATTATTAAAAATTGGGCAATAAAAGAAATAATACATAGCTCCACAGAAATATGAACTACCACCATTTTAGTGTATTTCCAATAGATGTTTTCTGTCACATTTTCATAAAGTTGAGATAATATGTATATATTATTTTGTCTTGTACTTGGCACTTAAGATGCTGTGTGCATTTCCCTATATCATTTTTGTAATTATTTTTAATATCAAAATAATATTCTATTATAGTTATATTCTAACATGGTTAACTGCTTTCTTTTGTTGGACATAGTTTTTTGCTGGAATAAATAATGCTGCTATGAACATTTGTGCATAAATAATCGTACTTTTTCTCTTTAGGATTATTCCATGAAAAGAAATGACAAGGTTAAAGAGCTAATACATTTTTAAGGCTCTGGATACATTTAACCAAACGTTTGCATCAAAATACCCTCCCACCAGCAGTGTATGAGAATGTTCCACCTCATGGCATCATTGCCAGCATCGAATGTTTCTTAAAAGAAAAAAAAAAAATTCTTCCTAATTTGACGGTAAAACAGTATCTCATTGTAATTTTATTCACAGTCCTCTGATTACTAATTACAATATATTTCCTCTTTTTTTTTTTTTTTTTTTCTATTAACAACTTAGCCAGCCTTGGTGGTCTAGTGGTTAAGATTCGGCACCTCACCGCTATGGCCAGGATTTGTTTCCTGGTCAGGAAACCACACCATCTGTCTGTCGTTGTCATACTGTGGTGGCTGCAGGTTGCTGTGATGCTGAAAGTTATACCAGTGGTATTTCAAGTACCAGCAGGGTCACCCATGGTGGACAGGTTTCACTGGAGCTTCCAGACCAAGACAGACTAGGAAGAAGGACTGGCCACCCAATTCTGAAAAAACTGGCCATGAAAACCCTACGAAAAGCAGCAGAGCACTAGGTGATATAGCACTGGAAAGTGAGAGGATGGTGCAAAAAGACCAGGCAGGTTTCTGCTCTGCTGTACACAGGGTCGCTAGAAGTTGGAACAGACTGGATGGCACTACAGTCAACAACTTAATCATGTCCTTTGCCCATTTTTTTCCCATTTTTCATCCACATTAATGAAATTATCTTGTTTTGTAGTCTCCATTGAAGCAACAACAGAACACTTAGATGGGATTAAATTAAATATTTTATTTAAAGAAATATTCTGAATACCACAGTTTATTGATAGGAAAAATATAAAGTATACATGTTTAAAGATCATTTTGTACTGACATTATAGGAAATAGATTTCTCCAAATAACATGATTAGTTTTGTAGTGCTACTACTGGAATGCATTCTGCAGAAACGTGGTTTTACCTTCAAATCTGAGCACATTTACCTTTACATCAAAAAAGAAAAAAGGATAATAAAAAACACAACTTTGATTAGTTTAAATTTTAGTAGACCACATCTGATTTGTTGAAGAGCAAGTTCTTTTATTTACCTCTTCAAGGAAGTGCTTATTTTCTTCACCTCTTTCTGTGCATCTCTATCCTATAAAGAAAGTACAAATACACAATGAAATTTCACACGTTCATCCTGATACTCTAAGTACTTTGAAATAGACTTTTGTTGAGTGAGGGGATACTTTTTAAAAGACCATTACAAACAAACTGCGGATTTCTTAGGACCAGGCATGCTTCAGATCTCTGAGAATGCGGGTAACAGGAGAGCTATTTCCAGGCTCTTCCTCCAGCAGGTCTGGAGCGGTGGGAGAGGAAGGAGCGAGCCTTCCATGTAAGCTGTCACATGGGATCCCACCAGTGTGTTAACGATAATACTGTTTTCTTCTTCAACTATAAGATGTGGAAAAAGTCCTAGCTCTAGATTCCACTGTAAGATCCAGATAAGCAAATACATATTTCATTATTGACTTGATGAGGCAGTTTATATTTAAGATTAAAAATCATGTAATATGTTTTATAGGACTCCATATGTATTCTTATTTCTTTAAAACATGTGTGGAAGTTAGAAATAGTGTAGCGTACTCCCATGGATTTTTGCATTTAACAAACATTTACTGAGCACCTATCAGAAAGGATCTAAGGACTGTTAACAAATTTAAAATAAACAGATGAGGAAAACTGGACAAAGCAGATTTTGGAAATAGCTGTTAGCTAGACTTTTTTTAAAACTGGCAGTTCTTCAATAGTTTTAATCATAAACATTAATACACTGATTCTACTGCAGTGTCTGATTAACTAGAAGTGAACCTATCAAATCAATATCTTTTGAAGGTTGTAAGAAAATACGATTAATGTGTCTAGGATGTTAACGTATTATTTAAAAGAACTTGTGAAAAAGCCATAATTCATATTTTTCTTTGTAACTCCAGGGCTAGTTCAGGGCCTGGCACCTAAAATGCCCTAAATAAATGCCTGCTAAAGAAGTGGTTAAATGCTGGACACAGTAACAGTTCCCATATCCAGGAATCAATTTCTCACAGAAGAACAACGTAGATAAGAGAATTATTTCAATTAGGTGCCTAAAGAAATGAATATGCATAAACTATAATAAAAAATTTAAAACTAAGATCACGGCTTAGTAATATTTGCACTCATGCACCAGAAACAAGAATTCCCCCAACTCCCACCACAATCCAACTGCCAACACACATACATGCACCTCCTTTCCAGGGTGTCCACTCAAGTATTTTATTTTATTTCTGTATAGAGGGCACTGGCAGGGCTCTTTAGCTCAAAAGCTAGCTAAAACCACCACCTCGAATTATACTTTCCTCTGTCATTGCCCAAAATGTGCATCCCTCAGACCATTAATCCTCTTTTGATACTCACCCCAATACTGCTCTTCTATGCCTTCTATCCCTTGACTCAACCTCCCACTCCTCCTCTTTTCTCAGGCATTTCTAAGGAGCTCCCTGGAACTCCTGTTACGAGACTTGTTTTGAACTCACTTTTGTATAACAAGTAATCTATTTGCAAAGAGAATATTTTTTAGGGGGTAGGGGAGAAGATGAGGGATATTACTGGGGGAAGGTGAGTTAGAGCCAATGGAGAATAAGTGCCCTCCACCATTTGTTATAGCTGTTAAACTCCTCTTTTTTGAAATTTTTACTTATTTTTTATGACTTTGGCACCTGGGTCATGCTCTCCACACCAAGTTCTGCCATTACTGTTGGAAACTTCATTGTTCCCACAGACCGCGTATCCCAGGCTTTTAGAAGACTGGGTCCCTCCCAACATGAACCGTGTATGCCAGCCTTTTAGAAGGTCATCTCCTCATCTCTGATGTCCTTCTTGACCACCCCCATGAGCACACCCTGGGCTGTGTTGTGACCTAAAACTGCTCTACCTCTGAATAGGAATCCTGTTCCCTGAACACAACTGTCTATCTTTTTGGGTCATTTTTCCAATTACTCTCAATACACCAATTTTTCAACTTCAAGGGTTCATTAAGCAATTTTTTCCTTATTGTTCTCTAACAGCTTTCTCCTGCTTTGACTTACTTTCTACCCACCTTAGGTTCCCAATCCACGTACTATCTTACTAAAAGTCTAAAATCTTTTCTCCCTCTGTGGTACCTTCCCTGGTTCACTACAAATCCACAAATCTACAAACCCATTGACTTCTATATCTAGCCTGTGATGAAGAGGACCCTAATGTGCTCTGGATCCCATTCTCTCTGGCCTCCTCAGGACCTTAGTCCATCAATCATCTCTCTCCAGTCTTTCTTGAACCCTTCCTTCTTTGCTGGTCGTTTCTCATTATCATTTAAATATGCTCCTGTATTTCCCATCTAAAATAAAACTATTTCTAAACTCAAGCACTCCTTTAACTTCCATCTTACATCTCTCCTCTCTTCCCCATCAAATTATTGGAAGGGTGTCTACACATACCTACTGCATTTTCTCACCTCTGGAGCTCTGCACTCTCTCCCCCTCTACCGCTCCACTGAAACAGTCTGGGTTAAGATCACCAATGAATACACACCATTAAATTCAACAGACTCACTTCTGTCCTGACTTCTCCAGAGCATCCGACAGAGCTGACCACTTCCACCATCCATTAGCTTCTGAGGCTGTCTTCTCTGGTCACTTCTTTCAATCACACTTGTAGGTTCCTTTTCCTCGCCCATTCCATCATGTTGGCGTTTCTCGGGGGTTGATCCTTTGCCCTCTGCTTTTCACGTACTACATAACCTCCCTGGGTGATCTCTGCCATACTTGTAGCTTCAGACATCATTTACATGCCAAATATCCAATCACTTTATGGATTTGAAAATCTAACAGAAACTCACAATGTCCAAAACTAAGCTCACCTTCTCCACCAAACCTGGTTCTCCAATATTCCCTGTGCCTGTAAAGGGTACCTCCATCTACCCTGGTCAGTTTCCCAAGCCCAAAACCAACATGTCATTCTTGAGTCCTCCATCTCCTGGATATTCAATCTCAAGTCTTGTAGAGAATCTATTAAATCTTTCCTCTCCTCTTCATTCCTCACTGCCATTCTCCTAGTCCAGGTCAACATCTCATCTCTGTGTTATTGCAGTAGTCACCTAAATGGTATTTTTACTTCCAATTTTGCTCCCCTCCAATCCAAATCAGTCTCCACATGGTAGCTACTGTGCCCTTCTAAAAATCTCATTGTGAGAGAGGACTCAAGATGGCGGCGTAAGCAGACTCTGAACTCACCTCCTCCCGTGGACACAGCCAATTTACAACTACTCGTGGAAAAATTACCCCTGAGACAGAACTGAAAACTGGATGAGAGGAACTCCTGCAACAACGGACAATCCTAACTGAGGTGGAAGAGGCAGAGACTCCCTTCTGGAGAGGAAAAACGCCGTCTTCACAAGCCGCCAGCTTCACGGCCGCTGGGAGCAGCTCACAGGTACGCAGCCTCCCTGGAGGCGCGGGGCCCTGAGCCGGGGAGCGCCCCCGCTGTGGGCATACTGTGGACCCAGCACAATCGAGACCAGCGGCATAATATCTGACTTTGCCTGCTACTAAAGCATTGGGGAGTACCCCCGGAAAACCCGGTTCACAGAGAAACTAAAACTGGCTCTTAAAGGGCCCGCACGCAAACTCACCCGTTTCAGGAAGCACCCTAAAATCACCAGAAAGAAAGGTGTACAGTGCTTTGGTGACAAGAGACTCACCTAATAGGCCCTGAGTGCATCTCGGTGAGGGGTGAGACCTCTTCAGGGACTGGGACATTGGCGGCGGCCATTGTTGTGGCCTGGTGTGGGCGTGCTGACACAGACACCATTGGAGTTCTCCCTGAGGCCTGCTAGCCCAGGGTCTGCCTCACCCACTAGACCATGGATTTAATCCAGCTCAGCCAGGGCAGGCAGCCCACCCTAGAGACTGGCCCCACCCAACAACAAGCCCTCAGGCAACTTGTGGGCCTGCATAGATTGGTGACTGGATTCTCTGCAGCCTGGCAACTGAGCCGACTTGAGCGGGGCAGGGTGTGCACAAGGAGCGGGTGGAGAGTGTGGGGCGGTGGCAGAGTGTGTGGGGCTCCCGCCGTGGAGAGACTGGGTCCGCTTGGGGAGGTCGGGGCGCTCACACGGGGCAAGACTGTGTTGACTGTGTGTGGACCTGTGGGCGGCAGGGCTTCTCAGCTGCAGAAGACTTGTACTTCTCAAAGACCCACATAGGAGGTTTGCTCCACCTTCCAAAACCTGAAACAATTGGGTGCTCCTGTGCCTGAGGCCAGCCCCACCCAGCTGCAATCCTCAGAGAGCTGACAAGAGACCTAATAGGCTAGAGGCTTACAGCAATTGTAAGGCCCTGAGCCTAACAACCTGCCACGGTGGGGGCCTACTCACTTAAAAGAAATACTGCAACACAAATGTGGTATTAGAACTTGCAGCCAACTGTGCTGGGGATCCCCACACCTGATAAAGAGACTGAAGGGCCCACAACAACTACAAGCAGCTGAGCATTACAACAGCTGGCCAGGAGCATAACTCAGCCTCCCTGGGCGCCTACAGGGAGAGCAAACAGGCCACAACAGAAGGACACACGTAGCCCACATAGGGGTCACCCCTGGAACATTGAGAACTGAGGGAAGCACACTGGAAGCCTCCTAAGCCATCACTTACATAAGGTCACCTATCCAAGAGCAGGAGACGTAGCTGACCTACCTAATACGTAGACACAAGCACAGGGAAAGAGGCAAAATGAAGAGGCAAAAGAATACATTCCAAGTAAGGGAACAGGACAAAACCCCAGAAAAGGAACTAAGTGAAACAGAAATGAGCAACCTACCCGACAGAGAGTTCAAACTAAGAGTGTTAAGGATGCTCACTGATCTGGGGAGAAGAATAGATGAACTCAGTGAGAATGTCAACAAAGAAATGGAAGATATAAAAAAGAACCAATCAGAAATGAAGAATACAATACTGGAAATGAAAAATTCATTAGAGGGACTCAAAAGCAGAGTAGAGGATACAGAAGAACGGATCTGTGAGCTGGATGAAAGACTAGAAGAAATTACCCGAGGTGAACAGGTAAAAGAGAAAAGAATTAAAAAGACTGAGGACAGTCTAAGGGACCTCTGGGACAACATCAAGCGCACTAACATCCGTGTTATAGGTGTCCCGGAAGGAGAAGAGCGAGACAAGGGGTCAGAGAATCTATTTCAAGAAATAATAGATGAAAACTTCCCTAACCTAAGGAAGGAAACAGACATCCAGGTACAGGAAGCACAGAGAGCCCCAAACAAGATAAACCCAAAGAGGCCCACACCAAGACACATCATAATCAAAATGTCCAGAATTAAAGATAAAGAGAGAATCCTAAAAGCCGCAAGAGAATGTCAAGTTACGTACAAAGGAAACCCCATAAGGCTATCAGCTGACTTCTCTGCAGAAACCTTACAGGCTAGAAGAGAACGGCACGATATATTTAAAGTGCTAAAAGGAAAAAACTTACAGCCAAGAATACTCTACCCAGCAAGGTTATCATTCAAAATGGAAGGAGAGATCAAAATTTTCCCAGATAAGCAAAAATTAAAGGAGTTTGTCACCAAGAAACCAGTGCTACAAGAAATGTTAAAGGGACTGATTTAAGGGGAAAAGAAAAGACCACAAATAGGAAAAATTATCTATTTCCATGATTAGAATGTAATGGATACAAATGCACAACAAAGAGGTTAGATATGATATCAAAAACATGAGGGAGGAGGGGAGTTAAAGAGTACAGCTTTCAGACAGAGGTCAAACTAAAGTGACCATCAATTCTGTATAGAAGAAGAAAGGAACAGAGAAGGACTACTAAAACACTGAGAAAAAAAAACAGTTAAAAAATGGCAGTAAGTACATACTTATCAATAGCTACTTTAAACGTCAATGGACTAAATGCTCCAATTAAAAGGCATAGGGTGGCTGACTGGATAAAAAAACAAGACCCATATATATGCTGCATACAAGAGACACACTTCAGACCTAAAGACACTCACAAACTGAAAGTGAAGGGATGGAAAAAGATACTCCACGGAAATGGCAATGAAAAGAAAGCTGGGGTAGCAGTACTCATATCAGACAAAATAGACTTTAAAACAAAAACTGTAAAAAGAGACAAAGAAGGGCATTACATAATGATCAAGGGAACAATCCAACAAGAGGATATAACACTTGTAAATATCTACGCACCCAATGTAGGTGCACCTAAATATATAAAGCAATTATTAACAGACATAAAAACAGAAATAGACAGTAACACAATAATAGTAGGGGACTTTAACACTCCACTTACACCAACGGATAGATCATCCAAACAAGATCAGTAAGGAAACATTGGCCTTAAATGACACACTACAACAGATGGACCTAGTAGATATATACAGAGCATTCCATCCAAAAACCGAAGAATACACGTTCTTTTCAAAGGCACATGGAACATTCTCCAGGATTGATCACATATTAGGCCACAAAACAAGTCTCCATAAATTTAAGAAGATTGAAATAATACCAAGCATCTTTTCTGACCACAATGGTATGAAACTAGAAATCAACTATAGGAAGAAAATCAGAAAAGCCATAAATACGTGGAGATTAAACAAAATGCTACTGAACAACGACTGGGTTAACGAAGAAATCAAAGAAGAAATCAAAAAATACCTGGAGACAAATGAAAATGAAAATACGACATGCCAGAATTTATGGGATACAGCAAAAGCGGTTCTAAGAGGGAAGTTTATAGCAATACAGGCCTATCTCAACAAACAAGAAAAATCTCAAATAAACAATCTAACAATGCACCTGAAGGAACTGGAAAAAGAAGAACAAACAAAGCCCAAAATCAGTAGAAGAAGGGAAATAATAAAAATCAGAGCAGAAATAAATGAAATAGAGATCCAAAAAACAATAGAAAAAATTAATAAAACCAAGAGCTGGTTCTTTGAAAAGATCAACAAAATTGACAAACCTTTAGCTAGACTCACCAAGAAAAAAAGAGAGAAGGCACAAATAAGTAAAATCAGAAATGAAAGAGGAGAGGTTACAACAGACACCTCAGAAATACAAAAGATTATAAGAGAATACTATGAAAAGCTACATGCCAACCAATTCGACAATATGGAAGAAATGGATAAATTCTTAGAATCATACAACCTTCCAAAACTGGATCAAGAAGAAGTAGAGAATTTGAATAGACCAATCACCAGTAAGGAGATCAAAACAGTAATCACAAACCTCCCCAAAAATAAAAGTCCAGGACCAGACGGCTTCCCTGGTGAATTCTACCAAACATTCGAAGAAGACTTAATACCTATCCTTCTCAAACTCTTCCAAAAAATTGAGGAGGGGGGGAAGCTCCCTAACTCATTCTACGAAGCTGACATTACCCTGATACCAAAACCAGACAAGGACAACACAAAAAAAGAAAATTACAGGCCAATATCACTGATGAACATCGATGCAAAAATCCTCAATAAAATACTAGCAAATCGCATACAACAATACGTTAAAAAGATTATACACCATGATCAAGTGGGATTTATTCCAGGGATGCAGGGATGGTTTAACATTCGCAAATCAATCAACGTAATACACCACATTAATAAAATGAAGAATAAAAATCACATGATTACTCAATAGATGCAGAGAAAGCATTTGACAAGATACAGCATGCATTTATGATAAAAACTCTGAATAAAATGGGGATAGAAGGAAAGTACCTCAACATAATAAAGACCATATATGAGAAACCCACAGCTAATATCATCCTCAATGGTGAAAAACTGAAAGCCATCCCTCTAAGAACAGGAACCAGACAAGGATGCCCACTGTCACCACTCCTATTTAACATAGTACTGGAAGTCCTAGCCAGAGCAATCAGGCAAGAGAAAGAAATAAAAGGGATCCAAATTGGAAAGGAAGAAGTGAAACTCTCACTATTTGCAGATGACATGATTTTATATATAGAAAACCCTAAAGAATCCACCAGAAAACTTTTAGAAGTAATAAACAAATATGGTAAAGTTGCAGGATACAAAATCAACATACAAAAATCAGTTGCATTTCTGTACACTAACAACGAAGTAGCAGAAATAGAAATTAAGAATACCATCCCATTTACAATTGCAACAAAAAGAATAAAATACCTAGGAATAAACTTAACCAAAGAGCTGAAAGATCTGTACACCGAAAACTATAAAACATTTCTGAAAGAAATTGAAGAAGACACAAAGAAATGGAAAGATATTCCGTGCTCTTGGATTGGAAGAATTAACATAGTTAAGATGTCCATACTTCCTAAAGCCATCTATAGATTCAATGCAATCCCTATCAAAGTTCCAACAACATTTTTCACAGAAATAGAACAAAGAATCCTAAAATTTATATGGAACAACAAAAGACCCCGAATAGCTAAAGGAATCCTGAGAAAAAAGAACAAAGCTGGAAGTATCACACTCCCTGATTTCAAAATATACTACAAAGCTGTAGTAACCAAAACAGCATGGTACTGGCACAAAAACAGACACACAGATCAATGGAATAGAATCGAAAGCCCAGAAATAAACCCACACATCTATGGACAGCTAATCTTTGACAAAGGAGCCAAGAACATACAATGGGGAAAAGAAAGTCTCTTCAACAAATGGTGTTGGGAAAACTGGATAGCCATATGCAAAAAAATGAAAGTAGACCCTTACCTTACACCATACACAAAAATTAACTCCAAATGGATTAAAGACTTGAATGTAAGACCTGAAACTATGAAACTTCTAGAAGAAAACATAGGCAGTACGCTCTTCGACATCAGTCTTAGCAACATCTTCTCAAACACCACTTCTGACCGGGCAAGAGAAACAATAGAAAAAATAAACAAATGGGACTACATCAAACTAAAAAGCTTCTGCACAGCAAAGGAAACCATCAACAAAATGAAAAGACAACCTAACAATTGGGAGAAGATATTTGCAAACCATACTTCTGATAAGGGCTTAATCTCCAAAATATATAAAGAACTCATGCATCTTACCAACAAAAAAACTACCAACCCAATTAAAAAATGGGCAAAGGACCTGAACAGACATTTCTCCAAAGAAGATATACAGATGGCCAACAGACACATGAAAAGATGTTCAAAATCATTAACTATTCGGGAAATGCAAATCAAAACTACAATGAGATATCACCTCACGCCCGTCAGAATGGCTATAATTAACAAGACAGGAAACAACATGTGTTGGAGAGGATGTGGAGAGAAGGGAACTCTCATACACTGCTGGTGGGAGTGCAAACTGGTGCAGCCACTATGGAAAACAGTATGGAGATTCCTCAAAAAATCAAGGATAGAACTACCATATGATCCAGCCATCCCACTGCTGGGTATTTATCCAAAGAACTTGAAAACACCAATTTGTAAAGGTACATGCACCCATGTGTTCATTGCAGCGTTATTCACAATAGCCAAGACTTGGAAGCAACCTAAGTGCCCATCAAGGGATGAATGGATAAAGAAGCTGTGGTATATATACACAATGGAATACTACTCAGCCATAAGAAACGATGAAATCCAGCCATTTGTGACATCATGGATGGACATTGAGGGTATAATGCAAAGTGAAATAAGTCAGAGGGAGAAGGTCAAATACCGCATGATTTCCTTCATTAAGTAGTAGATAATAACAACAATAAACAAACACATAGGGACAGAGATTGGATTTGTGGTTACCAGAGGGGAAGGGGGGAGGGAGGAGGGTGAAAGGGATAATTTGGTACATGTGTGTGGTGATGGGTTGTAATTAGTATTTTGGTGGTGAACATGATGTAATCTATGCAGAAATAGAAGTACAATGATGTACACCTGAAATTTTTACAATGTTATAAACTAATGTTACTGCAATAAACAAAAAATTAAAAAAAAAAAAACTCATTGTGTTACTTGTGGCTTAAGACCCTCTAATAGGTTTCCCTTGCCTTTAAGAAAAAGGAATACAAGGTTCTCATCTCTTCTCTCCCTCTAGTACTCAACATTTCAGCCATATTGTACACTTGATTCAGTGCTTTTATGTATCATATTTCTCACCTCCAAGCCTTTATGTGTTTTCTAGTGTTTCATAAAGTATGGTGTGTATACCACCCACATCAGTATCACCTGGGATATGTGAATCACTTACAAAGTGTGTCCTTACTTGTCCATGTTTCTATTCACCTTTGCCATGTAGATACATATTTAAACACTAATATAATAATTAGAACACATTATTTTGTGTTGTAAATTTTTTTCAGTTACATTAAAAGTTGTTTTCTAATTGAGCAAAGTCTTTGTAAATATGTTTAGAGTTGCATAAAAAATGGAAACTGATCAACTGATCAACAGTGATGTAATAAAGGAAAAATGCCTCAATACTCAGCATGTTTCATGATTTTTAAAAACAAATACTAACGTATCAGATTTTTCATCAACAACTTTTATTCATCCAGTGAAGAGAGGTTATCTCATTTCTTACTACATCTTACCAAATCCTGCATTCAACGTTTCCCAGAATGTATCACAGTTCTACATCTTTATACTACATTGTTTTCAGTAACATGCCATTTGGCAAAAGTCTAAATTATATGTTGAAGTGTGTTCTAAAGGGTTATTGATAGATTTTTTTTTCCAGTAAGAGATTTCTTATATAAGTTCCAGATGAAGGCATTTGTACATTGACTTGAGGCCTGAGGAACTCCAGTGCGAGAACTTTAAGGTTGACTAAGGTATATATGACCACTAAAGATTTTCTTTCCTTCAGGACACTGACAGTGTTTTGTAGAATGAGAATGCTCTCACGTCCTGGAGTGTTGCTGTTATGAGTAAAGGTTTTCCCATGTTTATCTCATTGAATTGCTTCTCTAACATGAATGATCTGGTATTTCCTAAATGTCTTCCTCCTCCTGGTAAAGACTTGCTGCTTTCCTTCCTGTTTTACTTGGAATATATTGTGTATACCAAGGCTTGAGATTTGGCTGAAGTGTTTCCCACATTCATTATATTTATAGGGCTTCTCTCCAGTGTGCATTGTCTCATGATGGCTAAGGTTCGAGCATCAACTAAAGGTTTTCCCTCATAGATGATATTCATATGGTTTCTCTGCAGTATGAATTTACTCATATCATTGGAAGGATGAATTGTTACTGAAGGCATTTCCACACTAATCACAGACAAAGGGTTTCTCGCCTGTGTGGGTTCTCTGGTGTGAACAAAAGGAAGCTCTCTTGTTGAAGTGTTTCCCACATTCATTACATTTGTAGGGCTTATCCTCAGTGTGAGTTAACACATGTTGAGTCAATGTTGAGCCGAGAGTGAATATATCCCCATTCTCCTTATACTCAAAGAAGTCCTCTCCAGTGTGAAATCTATGCTATTGAGGAAAAGATGAGAGGCTGTTAAAGGTTTGCCCACATCCATTTATCTAGTCATTTTTTTACATATGAATTCTATGCTGGTCATTTAGTGATAATCTCCAGTTAAAGTCTTTGCCACACTGGTTACATTCACATAGTGTGTTACTCTCCTGCATAAACAGAAGATTTTCCTTTGTAGTATGTCAACTGCATAGCTATCTGATTAATTTTGAGGTCTCCATTATCTTTCAAGAACTTGGTATATGGACCATATTTGTGCAAATGTCCTCTTATAAGAACTCAGATTTTAGTTTTGAGCTCAGGTTATTCTTTTCTTCCCCAGATTCAAACCATCCAAGCCTTTCTGCTGAGACAGCACACTTTCTCTCACCTCATATTGAAGTCATGTGACTGTGCTGCATTCCTAACTTATCCCAATCAGAGGGCTCACTCTCATGAGTCTTACTACGACATACACATAGTTCGTTTCTACAGATATTCCACATGGAAGTTATGTTTTGGTTTTTAAGATCTTCCTGCCTGGGCTCTGGCCTTAGGGAAATCCTCTTCCTTCCCCCCACAGCTCTTCCCCTTGCATCAACTAGGAAGTCCTATCTGATTTTCAGAGCTTACACCCCAGGGAGACCAGATGACTGATCTTCTCCAGCATCACATCTCTGTACAGCTTCCTCTGAGATGGGTCCACCAGACCTACTCCTTCTGAATAAAGTCCACAGCATGTTCTCAAAGGTCATCATTTCCTGAGGTTGCGATGTCAAGAATTCAGCCACCACCTGTCTTCTTCTGTTTTTTTCACCCAGGGACAGTCTGAGCACTAACTGGCAGAGCAGAATCCAAATACATGGAAACTTGAGTGTGATCACATTGATATTGGGGTTGGTGTCACCACACTCTGCAGCTCAGACCTTCTTTCCCACTGCAGAAAAAGGCCAGGAATCTGTATTTTTAACAAGCTCCCACTCCCAAGCAAGTCTTAAAGATTTAAACCACTGGGTTTAAATTCGAATTTCCTTAGAATCTCAGGTTACATATCCAAACCTCAGGAAGGCCTTTCTTAGCCCCTAGTCCAGGTTGCAGTCCCAGTTTTATTTTCTCATAAATCTCTGTGCTTTCATTTCCATAACACTCATCACACTTCATTGCTATTACTTGTTCAGGGCCTGCCTTCTCCACTAGACCACAGAATTCATGGTGGCAAAGATACTATTTGTTTTTTTCTCCTTATATCTCAAGCCTCTAATAGAGCATCCCCATATTTGTAATAGAAATAAATAATCTTTTTCACTCACTGAAACACACATTAAAAAATATAGATTTATTTGATCTGAAAGTGTTGGGAGATACATGTTTTGGGAAAAGACATCAATGCTGTCTGCTAAAGACTTTGGATAAATAAGAGACATTTATATTAAATTGTTATACTCCTAGCATTTGGGTAACAACTATCAAACATCAACTTTACTAGACTGAGTACTGGTTAAAGATGACTGATCCCAAACTGATGCTATATCATCAGTTATTTTAAGAAAATTAATTAAATGGAGGTCTAAAAAACTTTAACATGTTTTTAACATCAACTTAAAGAATACAACCAAGGCCAATATCTATTGAGAAAGCTTAAGAAATAATACGGTTTGAGTGTAAATGAATAGAAGGTAAGAGCCAAAGAGTAGAAATAGGGGGTTGTACACAGAGTAACACTCCCTGCCTGCCACTCATGAAAATGTCTGTTCAGACATTGGGAAAAGTCTGTCCATCCTGCAACGGCCTTATTAATTTTTTTTAATGTACAAGGAAGAATAAATTCTCCAGGCATGGATAGCACAGATAAGTTAATCTATAAGAAATAAGTTCAAACCAGAAAGAAATAGGCAAATAAGAACTTCTATCAAATGAGACCCTGGACGACATTGCTGGATTTCTATAAGTGACCCATTCATCACTCTGAGCTGTCACATTCCTGTAACAGGAAGGCAGGGGGAACATTTGTTGACTAATTATATTTTCTAACCCTATCTGAAAAACCAATGTCTTAATTAAGATAATCAAAGATGAGGTCTTAATTAAGATAGAACATTTAAAACAGGATTAGGATTTTATTACTAAGAGTGGTTATTAATGAGAGGGATGATTCTCAATCTACATAACAGCTTGGAAATGCAGCCCAGGACTTGAAACAACAGGTAACTTCATAGACAACTACCCCACTTGTAAATATGAAGAAGTATTCTTCCTCTCAGTACTCCCAGAAAACTTCTTCTGCAGTTGTTTCTGATACATTGTATTTACTCCCCCAACTTCTTCTGCAGTTGTTTCTGATACATTGTATTTACTATCCTATAAGAGTTTGTCTTAGAAGAGTGACTAATGTCACTTCAAAATATTACAACAATTTTAAAATAGTTTTTTTCTTTACCAAGTTAGTGCATCCCTCATTGTAAAACAAAACATTATGGAATGCTTTTTATATTTTGGGTTCTCTCAGCATAGTCCAGGTCAATAACTTGAATACTTCCTCCAGACAAACCACTTTCAAGTCTGCTGGTATAGTCATGATTTCATTCAGCAATCATTCTCACATTGCCTTAGACACAGGAATCCCTTTTATTTTAAAAAAAGGCATGTTTCTCAGGACCTGAGATTACCTTCCTAGGGTCAAGAAAAGCCCACATGAATAATGTAACACTGTAGTGTCAAGTTCTGGGAATGTAAAGCTGCTTACACGCATGAACCTGGGCTCCAGAGCCCAAGGGCTGACATTCCCAATATCAAGTGCAGTGTGATGAGCTGAGAGCCCCCTCAGAAGGACAGAAGACATGTTCACAAATGACTACAATGCCAGGAAGAGGTCACAAGTGCCACAAGAAAGAAGCAAATACGTTATGCAAGTTCACATAAGGGAGAGAAAACTGATGGCTGGCTTGTCTTCATTGTACTTAGTGCCATTGCTAGACATTTTGAAAATGAATAAACTGGTCAGCAAAATCACTAATGGGGTATATTTCAGTCTGGAAAGACTTATATAGAGATGGGGGGGTACTACAGATAACTCACCTCATACTATTTTCTAGTTGAAAAGGAAATTGAGGTACTCCTGACAGTACATTTACTAGTTGAAATAAAAGTGGTAGGAATACAAATAGAAACATCACTGGAAAAAAAATGTGGGAAATATTTGCTAATGTTCTTTTGCTTGTTATATAAATATTTCCACAGTGTCCAGCTTTCTTAGTTACATTTATTATCAATCCTATTTATTATTACTATTCGCGCTATTACTTTTATTTGTATGGTGTTAGTCTTTTCTTCCTACCAATACATACTGAGTGTTTACTACATGCCAGGAACTAGGAATGGAGTGGCAAATGAAGCACACCGAGCTGCTACTTTCATGGAACAAGCACACACACAACTATATAATCACATTGGTGCTGAATGATAGGAAGGAAAAGTATCAGGTACTTTCCTGCCTGGGGGTGTCAAGGAAGTCTTTCTTGAAGAAATGACATTCATGGTGAGGCTTGAAGGATGAGCAGGAATAAAGCTGGCCACGGGAGTGGAGGGTTTGGGTGGAACTGTTTCAGGAAGAAGGAACAGTATGTCCTAAGGGTGCTAGGCAGGGAAGAACATGGTGCAGAGGCGGGGAGAGAGGGGAACATATGAAGCTTGAGAGATTGGTAGGAGTTAGATTAGAGCCTTGAAGGGCATCCTAAAAATTCTGAACTTCATCCTAAAAGCAAAGGGTTTTAAAGCAGGGAAGTGACACGTTGAGGTTTATGTTTAATCTGTTGCTTTGGCTGCTATAGAGAGCCAAGAAGGACCTCATGCAGGCAAGGAGGCTGTGAGGAGACCACTTGGGAGGCCGGCACAACCGTAGTTCAGGTGAAAGGGAGTGGGGCGCCCTGATCAGAGTGGTGGCATTAGAGAGAGAGGTTGGACGGCTCAAGGCATGTTTTAGAGGAGGAATTCTGAGAACCTGCTGGCTGGGTGGATGTCTGGGATGGGGGGCTGAGGGAGAAGGAGGTGTCAAGGATTCCTAGCTTTCCCAATTGAGTGGATGGAAGTGTCATTTACTAAGAGGGGAAGATGGAGGAAAAGCAGATCCAAAGGGCTGATGACGAGTTAAGTTTGAGATGCCTGCAAGATAGCAAAGTGGAGATGTCAAGTAGGAAGCTGGATAATCAAGAGAATCAGGTCTAGAGCTCAGAAGAGAAGTCTAGAGATATAAATTTGAGGACCCCTGGCAGGTAGATAACATTTGAAGCCATGGAGGATAGGTTTGGGGAGGTAGGGAGGAGGAAAGGGGAGAGGAGACAAGAGACTTAGGGACTAATGACCAAGCCCTGAGGATGGTCCAGATTTAGCCCTTCTGTGAGAGCTCTAAATTTCATGCATAAACATTTGCATGTCAAACCAGGTATTACACCTTATTATCATATTGTATTCTAATCTCATATTCTAATAAGAATGCATAGACACCTTGCTTAAAATGACTGCATGTAACCCAAACTGATACCATTCAGCAGAGACATAAAAGACAGTAGGTCCCAATCACCAACATGGAGCAAGCAACTAGAGGGACAAAATCTGTTTTCTGCTGAAAAAAATGACACAAACCATATTCTAGAGGAGTGCTGTTACTGAGACTGTGCTGTTTTGCGCCTCTTTTTAACCAACAGAACCAACTGAGTGATCCGAGTTAGAAGGACAATCGACCCTGTAGGAAATCCCAAACATCTGGGAGACACATAGAGGTGGCCCAAGACCTTGCACAGGTGGTTGCTGAGAGGCCAGTGGGGCCTGGTTGGCCCTGTGTGCAGACACAGGCATCCCGGAACCCTGAAGTGCCTGGGAAGGTCTTGTTTCACTTCCCCTTTTCAGCCTTATTTCCCATCTCTGCCCTGAACACTCCTTCCTCTCCAGGCAACCAAACCTTTGCTTTTCCACCTCTGTGCCTTTGTTCATGATCCATGACGTGCTTCGCCCACATCTCCACATTACATGCATCTTTAAAGTCCACCTCTGATGCTACCTGATCTCTTCTTTGAGAAAATAATCTCTCCCTTTTCAATATTTCCATAGCCAATTATTTGTTTTTTTGTTTTGTTTTGTTTTTTGTGAGGAAGATCAGCCCTGAGCTAACACCCATGCCAATCCTCCTCTTTTTGCTGAGGAAGACTGGCCCTGGGCTAACATCATGCCCATCTTCCTCCACTTTATGTGGGATGCCACCACAGCATGGCTTGAGAAGTGGTGTGTTGGTGCACGCCTGGGATCCGAACCCCGGGCCACCAGCAGGGGAGCACGTGCACTTAACCGCTACGCCACAGAGCCAGCCTCTCCATAGCCAATTATTTGTACCTCTCTTAGCACTTCATGCTTTCTACTCTGAGCTATAGTTACTTGGAAATATATTTTATGCTCTCTTCGAGGCTACAAGCTCCTAGGGGCAATAGGCATGTCTTACATGTTTATATTCCAGATCACAGCAAACGTTGGAGCTTGTATTGCTCCAACAGAGAAGAAGAGGAGTGCTTATTTCTGGGTATTTCTTTTCAGTTGGTGATTCGGAGGATGACAATGTCTGGTGGTATGAGAACGGAGCAGGAAAACATTTATCTATTTCCTTTTATTCCCACAATATCAGTAAATGGCTCGCAGGAACAGAGAGAGCTATTAAACTCTGTGCAACTCCTAAAACTTAGAGCACATCTAGAATCCTGAATTAGTGAAAAAAGGGCAAGAATCAATGCAAGTTTTTCATTAATGGTGTTCAAAGACCAAGAAAACGTCAGTACACATTTTTCCTCTTCTTCATGGCATTGGATAGGATAGCCGCATGCTGCTGTGAGCTGGGGACTGATGACGGCAACCCCAGGACACTGCTCTTGCTCCAGGATGGGCAGCCTGTCTAGCCTGTTTGCCGCCTATGGTAGTTTAATCACCAGCTCCCCAGAATTATGCTGTGCTCCCTCCTTCCTAGTGGGGCTTATCCCATTCCCCACTTGTAACAACTAACAAGCATCAGGATGTTTTACCTGCTAGCCCATGATTTGCACGTCCCTTTAAGATACAAGGGATCTACCGGTGAATGGGTACCTATAGCAATTTAAAAAGTTCATAGTACACGTTAAATCCAAGTCAAAATGTTTTAGGATAGAAGAAAACTCCAGATGTGTCTAAGCCAGTTGTTCATGTCTGAAGCTGGATTAGTAGTGACAAAATAACGGCACTCACTGCCACCGTTTGGACTTACTTCTTTGGTTACACAAGGAAGCAACACTGCCAAATCACAGAACTTCACAGCATCATCAATTTGTTCAAGATCGATATAACACTAGAAATGAAAAATAATCAATATTAAAGGTAATCACATTTTTATGTAATGGATTCAAAGTGATCTGAAAAAGAATGGTCTTTATTACCTTGGCCAAGAACACGTAATTGGACTTAGAAAAACCAGGGTGTAGTTCTTCAACCTGATTTTCAGAGAATACAGAAAAGAGAATAAGGGCAATATTAAAATGATGACAGTAACAACAAATGAAGAAGATATATTTCAATAAGTCAAATATTAACCAAATTGCCCCAAGAATTTAGGTTGGCTGTGTCACATCCGAAGTGTTTTATCATTTCAAGTATCCTTTGGGTGGAAATACAGCTTTTGAGCTTATCCATTAAAATGAAATTATTATTATGGTCAGAAAGCTTACAAAGCAACGAGCTACTTTAAGGTCTGGGAATTCCTTTGTATAAGCATCTTCCTCTCTTTTCCTTCTTTATCCTTTCTCTCTTTCCCTTTCAAGAACAAAAACAACTGGTGAAACACTCTGCCCAGGACAAGTCCTCTACAGTTTACAATCTACTGAGGAAACCAGAGTAGAGCGTGACTGGTATCCCATGACAAGCATCTTCCACTACATTAATACTTGATTTCAACACATTCCACGTGAGAGGAATAATATCTGAAGTCCATCACATCAAGTACTTTTAAAGAAAAGACAGATCCTGAAACAACTAATCCGAGTAGTAGACCTATGTGCAGATTTTAATAAGTGGGTGTTATGAAGGTACTTTACTCCTCATCTACTAACCTCTATGTACCAGTTTCTTTTCTTTATCTCCAGTAAATAAGAATTCTTTCAGGTATATGGTATTACTACCAGACAGCTCTTCTTAGAACCAAAGTCAGTCTTCGTATCAGAGCCAGCTTTTGCTGTTGTAAAGGCCTAGGCAAGTAAGCTCCCAACCTGACCCCAGTCTGCAACCCGGAGGGATGTAGGACCCAACAGAAGATGAATACTTTTAAAAATTTACAAAACATGCTATTTTTTTTACAAGATACAAACAATCCAGACATTTCCAAAATTAAAAAGTAAAAGTTTCTCCATTCCAATTTTATTCTCAACTTCAATCTCACTCCCCAGGGGTAACCACTCTCAACAGTTTGACATCCATCCTACCAGACCTTTTACCAGGCACAGGCAAACCAAAAAAAACCCATATTGGTTTTTGGAAAAAAAAAAGAGAGGGGGCTGGCCCGGTGACGTAGTGGTTAAGTTCGCGCACTCCGCTGTGGTGGCCCAGGGTTTGCGGTTTTGGATCCCAGGCGCGGACTGCTCATCAAGCAATGCTGTGGCGGTGTCCCACATACAAAATAGAGGAAGACTGGAACGGATGTTAGCTCAGGGACAATCTTCCTCAAGCAAAAAGAGAAAGATTGGCAACAGATGTTAGCTCAGGGCCAGTCTTCCTCACCAAAAAAAAAGAAGGGACCATTTTCTACGTATCGGTCCAAAATGTTTTTCTACACCACATATCACAGATACATTTTCGTGTTAGCATACACAGATCTACCTCATTGTTCCTAAGAGCCATATTTCATACTACACATATACCATAATTAAATTAAGCATTCCCTATTAAACTTTTAGACTTATTTTTCACTATTACTAATAACGATCAATGAACATACTTGCTCCCATATGCTTGTGTACAAGTGTGATTATATCTGCAGGAGAGATTCCTAGAAGGTAAGCTGATGAGTGAAAGGATACATACATTTTAAAGGTGGATACCAACAGGGGAATCCAAGACCCAGGGTGCGGAGGAGTGCTCCAACACCTTGTGAGAACACATGTCTTGTAAAGGACATTTACTCTCTACAGAGTCGAAAGGGAAGGGTCCTGGGAGGAGGGGGACCAAGTCTCTTGAGCTGGGGAGCCAGACTGGGTGTAACTCTTTAAGATTGAGTAGATGAACAGTGTGTAGATCTGGCTAGAACCGGCCAGTGAGACAGCAAGGCTGCCAACAGACTGAAGGAAGTTGTTAAATTCAGTCCTGGTTAGAGCCTTGAAAGCCCTCTAGAGCCATCCATAGTGCTGATGGAGTCTGGTTCTCCTGCTGCTTCTCTCTTGTCCAATTATTTCCATTTCTACTCAAGTTTACTAAGTGCATTTCTTGAGTCATTCTAACAAGAAGGACCTAGATTAAATTTCATTCAATTGTATCTTCTTCTCTGTCCAGTAGTTGCCCCGGTTCTGTCCAAATCCTATCTAGATAACTTGCCCCAACATGTGCACAAAAGCAGCTTCTTATTTCGTTATTGTTGGCATTTTAATTCTGCATATATACCTTAACACTTATGTTTAATTAACCAGAATGATTATAAATCAGAACATCTTTTTGCTCTCATGGTTAAAAAAAAGAAGCCCAAAGGAACACAGGCAGGCTACTAACAACACCAAATTCCTAAAATGTAGCGGATTCTGACGTTTTACCAAAGGCCTTAGCTGAATAACGAGGAAGGTAGTGTTACTCAGTACAATGTTCTAATTAAGGGGCAGTTTCTAGCTAGGCTCTTAGAACACTCTTTCATAACACCTGGCAGAGATTATTGCACTTGTTTACTTGGTCTTGGCTGTCCAGTTTCCCTGGAGGCAGGAGCTGTGTTGATCGTTTCTGTGTTCTTTATATTAGACACTCTGTTTGGTACTAGGTATGTGCTTAATAAACGTTGCTAAATAAATTAGCTTTGTTTTAAATCATCTCATAAGCTCATGCAGCAGCCCTCCATCATATCAAGACACAGAAGAAGGCTCTGCAGCTGGTGAAACCACTAACGGAGATTCAGGGATCATATGATGGCAAACAGTGGGTGAGATCAGGGTGGCCTGTCCCCCAACATTGCCACACCTGTCATCTACTACACACACCCATCCACTGGTCCAGTGGTCCTCAACCATGCCATGGGCTGCACACTGGCATTGCCTTGAGAGCTTTAGAAACACTGATCAAGCTTTAAAAACACTTGCCATACGACCCAACAATTCTACTCCTAGGTACTTACTCAAGAAAAATTTTAAAATGTCTACACAAAAGCTCGCATATAAGTGTTCACAGAAGCCCTATTCAGAATAGCCCCAACTGAAAACAACTCAAACGTTCACCGATAAGTAAATGCAGAAGCAAATTGTGGTATATTTATATAGTGGAATATTTCTAGACAATAAAAATCAACTACTGATACATTCAATAAAATGAATTAATCTCAAAACATTATGCTGAGCAAAAGAAGCCACATACACACAAAGTACAAGCTCTACAATTCCATTTATATAAAATTTTAGAATAGGCAAAACTAATTAATCTATAGAGACAGAAGGCAGATCAGTGGTTGCTTGGAGAAGGGGGTGGGAGGAATTGACAGCAAACAGCAAAGGGGCAAAGATAACTTTAGCGTGACGGAAATGTTCTATCTCTTGAAATGATGCTGGTTACATGAGTATACAAATTTGTCAAACTTCACTGAACTGCACACTTAAAATGGGTGCATTTTATTGTATATAAACTATACCTTAATATATTCAGATATTCTGAAATAATTAGTCTGGGTTGTGGCCTGGGCTGGCATTTTTTTTTATTGATGTCATAATAGTTTACAACATTGTGAAATTTTAGTTGTACATTATTGTTTGTCAGTCACCATATAAATGCACCCCTTCACCCCTTGTGCCCACCCCCCCACCTCCTTCTCCCGGTAACCACCAAACTGTTCTCTCTGTCCGTGTGTTAGTTTATCTTCCACATATGAGTGAAATCATGCACTGTTTGTCTTTTTCTATCTGGCCTATTTCATTTAACATAATACTCTCAGGTCCATCCATGTTGTTGCAAATGGGACAATTTCATCTTTTTTTATGGCTGGGTAGTATTCCACTGTATATATATACCACATCTGCTTTATTCAATCATCAGTCGAGGGACACTTGGGTTGCTTCCACCTCTTGGCTATAGTGAATAATGCTGCAATGAACATAGGGGTGCATAAGCCTCTTTGGATTGTTGATTTCAGGTTCTTTGGATAAATACCCAGTAGTGGGATAGCTGGATCATAAGGTATTTCTATTTTTAATTTTTTGAGGAATCTCCATACTGTTTTCCATAGAGGCTGCACCAGTTTGCATTCCCACCAGCAGCAAATTAGGGTTCCTGTTTCTCCACAACCTCTCCAACATTTGTTATTTTTTTTCTTGGTGATTATAGCCATTCTAATGTGTGTAAGGTGATATCTTAGTGTAGTTTTGATCTGCATTTTCCTAATGATTAGTGATGTTGAACATCTTTTCATGTGCCTATTGGCCATCTGTATATCTTCCTTGGAAAAATGTCTGTTCATATCCTCTGCCAATTTTTTGATCGGGTTGTTTGCTTTTTTGTTGTTCAGTTGTGTGAGTTCTTTATATTTTATGGAGATTAATCCTTTGTTGGATATATGATTTGCAACTATTTTCTCCTAGCTGGTGGGTTGTCTTTTCATTTTGATCCTGGTTTCATTTGCCTTGCAGAAGCTCTTTAGTCTGATGAAGTCCCACTTGTTTATTTTTTCTTTTCTTTCCCTTGTCTGAGTAGACATGGAATTAGAAAAGATCCCTCTATGACCCATGTCAAAGAGTGTACTGCCTATGTCTTCCTCCAGGAGTTTTATAGTTTGAGGTCTTACCTTCAAGTCTTTGATCCATTTTGAGTTAATTTTTGTGTATGGTAAAAGAAAATAGTCTACTTTCATTCTTTTGGATGTGGCTCTCCAGTTTTCCCAGCACTATTTATTGAAGAGAATTTCCTCTCTCCATTGTATGTTCTCAGCTCCTTTGTCGAAGATTAGCTGTCCGTAGATATGTGGTTTTATTTCTGGGCTTTCAATTCTGTTCCATTGATCAGTGTGTCTGGTTTTTTTATCAATACCATGCTGTTTTGTTTTTGTTTCTTTTTGTGAGGAAGATCAGCCCTGAGCTAACATCCGTTACCAATCCTCCTCTTTTTGCTGAGGAAGATTGGCCCTGGGCTAATATCCATGCCCATCTTCCTCTATTTTATATGGGATACCGCCATAGCACGGCTTGACAAGTGGTGCGTTGGTCCACACCTGGGATCCGAACCTGTGAACCCTGGGCTGCTGAAGCAGAGCACGTAAACTTAACCACTACGCCACCAGCCCCGCCCCCATGCTGTTTTAATTACTATAGCTTTGTAGTATATTTTGAAGTCAGGGATTGTGATGCCTCCAGCTTTGTGCTTTTTTATCAGAATTGCTTTAGCTATTCGGGGTCTTTTGTTGCCCCATATGAATTTTAGTATTCCTTGTTCTATGTCCGTGAAGAATGTCATTGGGATTCTGATTGGGATTGCACTGAATCTGTAGATTGCTTGAGGTAGTATGGACATTTTAACTATGTTTATTCTTACAATCCATGTGCATGGGATATCTTTCCATTTCTTTATGTCATCATTGATTTCTTTCAATAATGTCTTATAGTTTTCATTGCATAGGTCTTTCACCCCCTTGGTTAAATTTATTCCTAGATATTTTATTCTTTTTGTTGCGATTGTAAATGGGATTGTCTTCTTGAGTTGTCTTTCTGTTAGTTCATTATTAGTGTATAGAAATGCAACTGATTTTTGTAAGTTGATTTTGTACCTGGCAACTTGACTGTAGTTGTTGATTATTTCTAATAGTTTTCCAATGGATTCTTTAGGGTTTTCTGTATATAAAATCATGTCATCTGCAAACAGCGAGAGTTTCACTTCTTCATTGCCTATTTGGATTCCTTTTATTCCTTTTTCTTGCCTAATTGCTCTGGCCAAAACCTCCAGTACTAGGCTGAATAAGAGTGGCAAGAGTGGGTATCCTTGTCTTGTTCTTGTTCTTAGAGGAATGGCTTTCAGTTTTTCTCCATTGAGTATGATGTTGGCTGTGGGTTTGTCATGTATGGCCTTTATTATGTTGAGGTACTTTCCTTCTATGCTCATTTTGTTGAGTTTTTATCATAAATGGATGCTGTACCTTGTCAAATGCTTTCTCTGCATCTATTGAGATGATCAAATGGTTTTTATTCCTCGTTCTGTTAAGGTAGTGTATCACACTGATTGATTTGTGGATGTTGAACCATCCCTGTGTCTCTGATATAAATCCCACTTGATCATGGTGTATGATCCTTTTAATGTGTTGCTGCATTCAGTTTGCCAATATTTTGTTGAGGATTTTTGCATCTATGTTCATCAGTGATATTGGCTTATAATTTTCCTTCTTTGTATTGTCCTTGTCTGTCTTTGGTATCAGGGTGACATTGGCCTCATAGGATGTGTTAGGAAGTGTTCCATCTTCCACTATTTTTTGGAATAGTTTGAGAAGGATAGGTATTAAATCTTCTTTAAATGTTTGGTAAAATTCTCCAGAGAAGCCATCTGGTCCTGGACTTTTATTTTTCAGGAGGTTTTTGATTACTGCTTCAATCTCTTTACTTGTGATTGGTCTATTCAGATTCTCTATTTCTTCTCGATTCAGTTTGGGAGGTTGCATGAGTCTAAGAATTTATCCATTTCTTCTAGACTGTCCAATTTGTTGGCATATAGTTTTTCATAGTATTCTCTTACAATCTCTTGTATTTCTGTGGTATCCGTTGTGATTTTTCTTCTTTCACTTCTAATTTTATTGATTTGAGCCTTCTCTCTTTCTTTCTTAGTGAGTCTGGCTAAGGGTTTGTCAATTTTGTTTATCTTCTCAAAGAACCAGCTTTTGTTTCATTGATCCTTTCTACTGTTTTTTCGGTTTCAACTTCATTTATTTCTGCTCTAATTTTTATTATTTCCCTCCTTCTGCTAACTTTGGGCTTTGTTTGTCCTTCTTTTTCTAATTCTTTAGGTGTAGTTTAAGGTTGCTTATTTGGGATTTTTCTTGTTTGTTAAGGTGGGCCTGTATTGCTATGAGTTTCTCTCTCAGGACCACTTTTGCTGCATCCCATATGAGTTGGTATGGTGTATTTTAATTTTCCATTGTCTCCACATATTTTTTGATTTCTCCTTTAATTTCTTCAATGATCCATTTGTTGTTCAGTAGCGTGTTGTTTACTCTCCAAATCTTTGTCAATTTCCCAGTTTTTTTCTTGTAGTTGATTTCTAGTTTCATAGCATTATGGTTGGAAAAGATGCTTGTTATCATTTCAATCTTCTTAAATTCACAGAGGCTTGCCTTGTTTCCCAACATACAGTCTATCCTTGAGAATATTCCATGTGCGCCTGAGAAGAACATGTAATCAGCTGTGTTTGGATGGAGTGCTCTCTGTATATCTATTAAGTCCATCTCATCTAGTTTTTCGTTTAAGTCTACTACTTCCTTCTTGACTTTCTGTCTGGATGATCTATCAGATCATCAATATCAGTTGGATATTTCTCAGAGAATTTCTTTATTTCTTTTTAGTCTTAGTTCTCTCTCCTCCTCCACCTGGAGCATTTCTGCATTCCTATTCTCAATATTGCTAATTCTTTCTTCCATATTGTCAGCTCTGTTCTTTAAGGATTCCAGATTTTTCTTTATCTCCTCCATTGTGTTTTTCATCTCCAACATTTCTAATTAGTTTTTCTCTATAGTTTTAATCTCTTTTGTGAAGAAGTTCCTGATTTCATTGAATTGTCTATCTGTATTTTCTTGTAGTTCATTGAGCTTTTTTATGATAGCTATTTTGAATTCTCTGTCATTTAGGTTATAATTTTCTGTGCCTTCAGGATTGATTTCTGGATGCTTGTCATTTTCCTTCTGGTCTTGAGATTTAATATATTTTTGCATACTGCTTGAGGGATGGGCTTATTTTTCCTCATTCTGAAAATATCTGGTTGCAGCTTCCACCTGCTGCCACCAGGTGGGGGTCAAGAGCTGTGTATTCTAAGCCCACCACGATCTGTGGGTGCTCTGGCCCACTGGCTGTGCTGGTGCTCCAGGTGGGGGGAGGGGCTCTTTCTTTCACCTGCCTGATCCCGGGGTTCTTCCTTCACTATCTGCTGTCCTGCGGTGCAGGCTTGATGAAGACACCCCCACAACAGTTCAGTCTCCTCTGTATGGGAATTTCCCACAGGCTGTGAGAGAACTTGGAGAGCAACAATTTTCATGCAGAGAGCTGCCCCTTCCTCCTCTCAGAGAGCCACATGGTCCCGGTCCCAGGGTCCCTGTCACTGGGGAAGGAGAGGCGTTCTCCTTGCCTTCTTCCACTTCCTCCAGGGGTACCTGGGCTGGCACCTTTTTAAAGCTCTCCAGATGATTCAAATGTATAGCCAAGGTTGAGAACCACTGCCCAAGAGAATCATGCCAGAATTTTGGATGAGGTGGAAAGCATGCTATAGTTTGCAAGAATTCCCACAGGGCATTCGTAGATGACAGCTGATCTAAAACCACCTCCCTAGATGTTTTGAGGCTGTGGAGGACCAGATTTCACTTGTTATAAGAGCAAAAGAATAGCAGCTAACATTTATTTTTTATTTTTATTTATTTATTTATTTTTGTGAGGAAGACTAGCCCTGAGCTAACATCCAATGCCAATCCTCCTCTTTTTTGCTGAGGAAGATTGGCCCTGGGCTAACGTCTGTGCCCATCTTCCTCCACTTTATATGGGATGCTGCCACAGCATGGCCTGACAAGTGGTGCATCAGTGCGCGCCCAGGATCCAAACTTGCGAACCCTGGGCCGCCGAAGCGGAGCACGTGCACTTAACCCCTGTGCCATCAGGCTGGCCCTTGCTAACATTTATTTTTAGTCAGAGCATTTTACATGCTAGACCCTGGGCCAAGAAAATTACAGGTATTATTTTATGCAATCTTCACGCAAACCATACAAAATAGGTTATTATTATACCCTCTTTACAGATGAGGAATTTAAGATTAGGAGAAACAAAGAAACATGCCCAGGTCACACAGACAGGAAAAGGCTCAGGTCTCAAACTGTGTGATTCTAAAGCCAGTGCTCTTGATCCCTATAGGACCAAAGTGGATGGCTCTGGGGAAACATTCCTGGCCCCTGTGAACCCTCTTTGTAGGGAGAGAGAGGGGGGCAGGAATCCTACAGTCTGGGTTTCAACAACACCTTCTGTCAGGTCCAGGGGTTCCTGACCCTCCAGGGGGTGGGACCCACAGTCTGTGCTGTTTCCTTTTCCTCCCCTCCACCTCCCGGATTTCTCAGCTCCTCCACACCCTTAGCCCTCAGCCCTCTAGCTCCGCAGCACCCTCAGCTGCTGCAGTAAATATGGGGAGAAGCATTCCTGATGCCTCCTCACTCTCTTGACAAGTTCCGCAGAATGCATTTTCAGACAGAATCTAAGTCATGACTGAATGGTGAAGTCCCCAAGATGGTTTGCCAAGGTGTTTACATTTTAATGAAGTTAAAATTCTGTGAGCTTTTATTGAGCACTTTACTGGGTGCTGGGCACTCCCTCAGCCATTTATTTGTATTAACTTATTTAATCTTCACAATAACACTGTAAGTCAGGTCTATTATCTCCAGGTTACTGACTAAATTGAGAGAAAGAGGCTCAGTAACTTGCCCAATGTTCAGCAGCCAGTAAGTGGGAGAACTGGGATCTAACTAGGTGGTCTGGTTCCAGTTTGTAATCATTACCTCTACATTATTGCACCTCTTACCACTTTCGATTTTATCTGTGTAATATTTCAGGTACATTAGCACCTTAAGAACTTTTGTGCAGCGTCCCGAAAACCTGACTCCCCAGTTATAACTTTGATACCATGAAGAAATGAATTTCAAGTTCATGTGACATTTTTGCTAATTAACTTAGCACCTTTTATAAATCATTTATCTTAAATATACCATGATCTATATGCTTATAAAATTTAAAATGGGAGACCAAATTCTCAGTGGTAGAAAAAAGTGAAGATATGGGGATGATGTGGTCTTAGATTTCATTCATATCTTTGATTTGCCATCATGTGACACTGGAAAAAATTAAATTGCCGAGGTCTTGATTCCTTTTTTATAAAACAAAAAAGAGGATATTAAGTAAAAAATAAGAAATGTATGGTCCTTGTGCCCTTATCCCCTGAACTCTTTTCTGTTGGGCTCGTGCTTGATCTCAGAACACTTATTTTTCACAAAGCACTCTAGGCAGCCGCTAGCCCTTGTTCAGAAATGGAAAGTGCGATGAAACCTATTTGCCATCTTAGACCATATGATCTCTAAATTCCCCTCTTGGTTCTACAAAATTGATCCCTACAATACAACAAAAATATTAACATGTACAATATGTTGGACAATACAGTTCAGCGCCTGATTTGGTCTATATTGTTATAAATCTGCAATAGGTAGGTGGGGAAATAAAAAACATCTGAGTATCTATAAGATTCTATAATTGGTTCCAGGGAAAGTTGACGGGATTAGCTCAATATGAAGCTGAGTACACGGGGAGAATATTACACATTTACACGTGCACACACACGTATGACTGTTCAGCATTTTATTAACACAGCCAATTATACATTTTTAAGTCAGGATTGAAATACTGGTTTGGTCTGATGCCCCAAGAATGTTCCATAGAACTGTCCGCAACTTATAGAGTGGCTTTTAAAATAACTCTTCCTTTTGGCATCTTTCAGCTCTTTAAGATTAAACTGTTTCTATATGAGGCTAATCAGGGGTATTTGGGACAAAGTCTAATAATCAGGACATGAATGCTTTTGCACATGTTCGCACGCCCTGGAGAGTTGCTCTTGGATTTGGTAGTAAGGGCTACCAAAACTAGGACCCGGGGCATGACTAGCTGCTCCAAGAAGTAATGTAGATTTAAGACATAAGTCACATTATGAGAGGCTTAAAACACAACATGCCAAAACTAGGATTCACCCCCGGGCTTCAGTTAGAGATCTATAAATGGACAAGAGAAAGATTTCCTTGGCGACAAGCGTAGGAGGGAACGGTGCAGATAGTAGCTAGTCTGACACTAAAAGAATAGATAGACAAAATATACCTTAAGGAAATTTTGCAAAGCTTCCTCTACAGTTGAGGATGGTATTTTTCCAAATAGAGTAGCAGCCATTTTTTTCTCAATCCAGCTCAGTTTTGAGACCTGCAAATACATAGCAACATCATTCTTAGAAAGCTATTCACCTTCTGAATGAATAATCTCCCCAGTTAGGTACGTGTGTGTATGTATATATGTATGTATATGTGTATAATATAACATATATAAATATAAATACATATCCATAAATAATACATATGAAAGATGTCACCTTTATGGTATTAATATTTTGCCTTCCTTTTTCATAATTCTAACAAACTATGAGCTCTAAAAGCACTGGTTAAAAAAACAATTTGAAATACTCATGATAAGGAGATCTGTGTTCAATCAGAGAAAAGTAGGCAGAGGGGGGGAACAATGCAGATCTTGTTTGTTTGTCTGGTTCATGATTCTGAGATGACCGCAAGGTCATATTTTTTGCACTGAGTGTAGTGGCAACAGGACCCTGCTTTTGCTCTCTTCCTGCCGACTCCATGCTGCCAACTCGACCTAGAGCGCAGCATCTCAGAGATGTAAACAGAATGAGGATCCTCAACCCAGAGGGAGTGTAGAGTGAGGGCCCAGTATACATATTTACAATCTAGGAGAAGTTTTTTTTTTAACCAATAACCAACAAAGTTAAACTTCATATTACCATTTATTTTTTGCTTTCTTTTTAATATTTTTTATTTTTCCCAGAGATGAATATTAGGTGTTTATCATAAAAGATTAAATGGATTCAGAAATGAATACTTAAAAGGGCATGATGCAGTTGATGCTCTCCCCAGCCCCATCACGCGTCTTCCACCCAATCCAATCCCATCTTCAAGGTTTCCAGGCAGCCATTAACCTCTATTTAAAAAAAAATTATTCGCTTGCTTTTCTACATAATGTTACTTATTGCTATGATTATTTTTGCTTTTTTTGACCTTTAAAAAAAATATGTTGTTTATTTCCTTCTACGAGTTATTTTTTCACTCAACATTATAGTTTTAAGATTTCATCCTGGTTGGTAAGTGTAACTGAAGTTCAGTCTTTTAAATAACTGTGAAATATTCCATCATTAAAACATACATCAACAATTTTTCATCCACTCTTTTGTCAATTGACGTTTGGGTCCTTTCCATTTTTTTGCTCTTAGGAACATGGCTGCCACAGGCATTCTTGTACATGACTTCTGAAGCACATACACAAGAGTTTCTTTCTCTCTAGGGTAGGCAGCAGTGTGGGTCATATGGTAGGCAAATAATTAAATTTAAAAGATAATATGCAATTGTTTCCAAAGTGGTTGTGCCAATTTATGCTCCCACAACAATGTAAGAATTTCTGTGGCTCTATATTCTTGCAATATGTCATATTGATATTTTTAAATTTTATCAAATGAGTAGGAATAAAATGGTATCTCCTTGTGGTTGTAATTATCATTTCCTATTATTTCTAATTTCAAGATTTACATTTTTTAAGTTGTTTTTTTAACTTCTACTTTAATTGCATTATGATCAGAAAACCCGTATGATATCAATTCTTTGAAATTTATTAAGACTTGCTTCATGATCTCATATATAGACAGTTTTGTAAACATTCTATATATGCCTGAAAAATGTGTATCCTCCAATGGCTAGGTACATATTTTCATATATGTTTATTAGATCAAGGTTATTAAATGTGAGGCTCCAATGTTTTACATACTTACTAATTCTTTTTTTGTTTGTTTGTTTTTCTTATTCTATTAATTAACCAGAAGAGGTGGGTGAAAATTTACCACCATGTGGTATCCTTACTTACCTTCCATGTCTTTTCATCTCTCCTTCATATTTTCTATCTTTGTTCCTCTGTGCTGCATTGCAGGCAACTTTTTCAGATTTATCTTCAAGTTTGCTAATTCTTTCTTTAGCAGTGCTAAATTTTTCCATTGAGTTTTCTTTTAGCATCAAATAATACACTTTTTGTACCAAAAATTGTTTCATCTTTTTCAAATCTACCTGGTCATTTTTGTAGTCTCATGTTCCCCATCCATTTTTCCCCCTAATTCTTCTAATTTTTAAAAACACATTATATGGATAACTGTTTAATCTTTTGCATTCCATGCTTCCAAAATCTGAAGTCCTTTTAGATCTATTTCTATTCTTTTTTCGTTTCTGTTGACTATCATTCCTGATGGCTTATATCTTTGTATATTCTATTATTTTTGACTGTAAGCCCATTATTGTTGGGTCACTCTGTAAGAGTTTTTAAGGCCTGTGTGAAGGTACGTTCCTCCAGGGAGGGTTAGCATTAGCTTCTGCCATTTATCTATGGATTGAACATGCAATTCCATTTTGAATTAAAATTTCCTTCTTGGCTTTTTTAAGCCTAAACAAGTAAGGTACATTCAAGGCCCAGACTCATGTGAAGTTGACTCAATGGTTTGTAAATCTTAGGGGAGGTCTCCTGCCTTCATGAAGAATCAGATTCTTAATATTTAAAACTGGCCTAATAAAAACTGCTTCCAGGGCTGTTATAAGAGTTAAACAAGATAAGAAATATAAAGTATAAAATGCACATCTGATAAATAGCAGGTGTTCAATAAAAGCAAGCTTCCTTCTTCATCCCTAACCCTCTTCAAGTCTCAATTAAAAAGCTTCCTCTTTTGCCTCCCCTAATTTTCTCATCCAGAAACAGCATTTCTCTTCATGGTAATTTTTTCATGCATCTGTTAAGATATATTTTCACGTTCTGCTAATTTCCCATGAATGAATGTCATTTAAGACACTGGGTCTTAGACTTACCAGCTGCCTTTATTTATCTCTATACATCTCATGTCCCCTTCTAAACTAAGTTCCTTGATGACCAGGGCAGTGTTGTATTTATTTTCTGCCCAGTGAGCACATAATTTATGCTCATTAAGCTCCCATAACTGAAAAAAGTCCTCCCAGGAAACAGAGAATAGTGCACCAGTAGAGGGCGCAGGTGGGTCGGCGGCAGATCACCTGAGAGAGCACGAAGGGAGTCAGTATGACTGCTGCAGGGGAAGGGAAGGGCAGGAAAGGAAAAAGTATACATGCATATGTAAAGTATACAGCACATACATGCTGTATATAACTTAATACATAAGTTACAAACTCGAAAAGTATGTATTGATTTTATCATTTTCCCCACAGTAAGCGCTACATAAAACAGTAAAAGAATAAGTCACTGAAAATACATCATGTAACCATAGTATATTCAAATAAGATTTATAAATAAAAGCATTCAACTTACAGTATAACAGTATCTTCCCTTGAGGTAATACAAAAAGGGTTCTTCAGGTAAAAATTGGATTGCTTTATCTAGATGTTCCTGAAAGAAAATGTGACAGAAATATCATCTCCCCAGTTTCAGGAGGTGTTGAAGGGAACTGTGCCCAGTAAATTCAAAGGAGCTTTCCCATGTTGTTTCTTTCCCCTCTTCAATCCCTACCATTAATATAATTAAGTCTTATCAATAATTCATTTACTAAAAATGATTGCTACAACTAGAACCAGAACTGTGAATATGATTTAATAAGGCTACAGATAAAGTCAAAATATCACTATAAAAATAGGAAACATCCGAGTCACATTTTTGTCTGTCCATGACTTGCCTAGCTAATACTTATTGATTCAGAGGCAAATATCAAATAATTAGGGTATAATGGGGGAAAGAATAGCAGAACTGGGTGGGAGAGGAATCTACTCCACTGACATTATCAAAACGGTTACAGGGAGCTGGCAAACAAAGAATTCTTTGCCCATCCCTATAACTATTTGACCCTGAGAGGTTATTTATTGAGCTATTATAACTAGAAGCACATTATGAATGATGTGTAAATGCATTACTTATTTTACTCATCCATCGTGGTAGATTTAAGCCCTAGATTGGATTCTACTCCGCCCACCAAATCAACATGCAGAGCTCATGACCAAAAGGCTAATCTTCTATATATATAAATATATATATATTTTTTTTGGTGAGGGAGATTAGCCCTGAGCTAACATTTGTGGCCAATCCTCCTTTTTACTGAGGAAGATTGGCCCTGGGCTAACATCTGTGCCCTGCTTTATATGTGGGATGCCTGCCACAGCATGGCTTGATAGCTCCGCACCTGGGATCCAAACCCGCGAACCCTGGGCTGCCGAAGCAGAATGCGCAAACTTAGCTTAACCACTACACCACCAGGCTGGCCCCAATCCTGTATCTTTGAATAAATAATACTCATCTACTACGTGACTTCTTTCAGCATCTAGAATAATAATAATCTTTAATCACACAAATAATTTGATTCTTTTTGGCACAGTACTATTTAAAGACTATCATTTCAGGGCCAGCCCCATGGCGTAGCGGTTAAGTGCGTGCACTTCGCTGCTGGTGGCCTGGGTTTGGATCCCGGGTGCACACCGACACACTGCTTGTCAGGCCATGCTGTGGCAGCATCCCACATAAAGTGGAGGAAGCTTGGCACAGATGTTAGCTCAGGGCCAGTCTTCCTCAGAAAAACGAGGAGGATTGGCATGGATGTTCGCTCAGGGCTGATCTTCCTCACCAAAATAAAAAAAAATGACTATCATTTCATTTAAATGAAAAAGATAAATTCCTAGAGATTAATTTGTTGAATAATTTGGTTTGTACCTGTTAATGGAACATATAGCTACATTAAAACATTTTTAATATCAAGAAATACCTTGAAGCGATGTCCATAGTTGATTTTGTTTTGTAAGCCCTCAAACTCAGATACGTAGCCACACAAAACCGCGTACCTGAAAAGAATAAAAACAGTGGATATCATGTGAACTTTTAATCAAATACCACCAAATGTAATATTTAAAAAATATCTCTAAAGTACTCACTAATATTTAACAAAAGTATTCATATAGAAGCAAAGGCCCTAAAAACAATACTTGACATTAACATGAGGTCGGTTTCCTCGTCTATAACTGGGGATACTAACACCATCTATCTCATACACGTGTTGTGAGGGTAAAATACCTAAAACATGCGATTGCTTAGAATAGTGCCTGGCACAGAGTGAGTTTCAAGAAATGTTAGCTGCCGCTATTACCATCAGGAACATCAAAGTCACAAGGAGGCTCTCAGAAAAAGTCTAATCACAAAAGTATTAAACTGAAAAATGTATTGTGTTGACAGATCCCTGTTGTTAATAAAAATAAAAATAAAAATTTCTTGGCCTCCTTTAATGTCATTTGAAAATAAAAATAAATATCATGACTACAAACAAAGTCAAATGTAATTTTAGAATATGCTTTTTCAAAAAATTCCCCATGTCCTTCAATTCTTCCATGGACACAGTGCATTACTAGAATAGTGCATCTCATGGATTATCTACTTTTTTTCCATTGGAAATACAAAATTTACATAAATAATTATTTGACTATAAATTGAGTGCAATACTTGATTAGCAAATGCTTACTCTAAAAACTGAGGGATATATTACTTTTCACGTTCAGAGTGTTTCTGTCTATGTAAAAGTCTTCAGAGTATTTCAGAGTGTTTCTGTTTGAGGCAAAATATTCATTTACCTAAATACTTCAAGACTAGGTGTTAATTTTTACTTGCATTGTCATAAGTGAAATGAAAAACGTAATTTTGGGTGTTATTTATCTTGATTGTTTCTGTGGATAAGCATAATCTTCAAGTACAGAAATGAAGTGAACAATTTTCTTAATTTGGAACAGTAAGATCATTCCTGGACACAAAAGATCACATAATTCACACACTTTATGCACAACCAATAAAATGGCCACTTTTCAGTTATTACTTCTTTGACCTCTTAATTTTCGTTTTTTATATAATCAATGGAATCTGCTACAGTAGAAACCAGAGTGATGACTAAATCACCCTAATAAGAGATGTGAGAATTTTAACTAGATTAGGAAATACAACTACTCACAAATTCTAAAATCAGACTGTATTTCACATATATCTCTGCACCCACCAGAGATTGAGCATTTAAGATAAGAAACGGGAAAAAGACTCTTGGCTCCCCTGTGAAAACTGCTATTGCCGTCTGCGGCCTCACACGTTCTTTTGAAATGCTCCCTGTCATTCTGTTCTCTCATTCCTCCCACAGAGTTCCAGACTGTGGAGCAAAATTCCACACAACTACATTGCCAAACACCCCATTTTTGTTATGGGCATTATCATTTCCAACTTATTTGGACTTAAAAACTTAGGCCACTTTTTTTTTTTTTTGTGAGGAAGATCGGCCCTGAGCTAACATCTGCCAATACTCCTCTTTTTGCTAAGGAAGACTGGCCCTGGGCTAACATCCATGCCCACCTTCCTCCAGTTTATATGGGACGCCGCCACAGCATGGCCTGACAAGCGGTGCCTTGGTGCGCACCTGGGGGCCGAACCGGCGAACCCCGGGCCGCCGCAGCGGAGCGCGTGCACTTAACCGCTCGTGCCACCATGCCAGCCCCGTTAGGCCACTTTTAAAAAAAATAATCTTTTATTTTAAAATAGCTTGAGATTTACAGGGAAGTTGCAAAGATAGTATGGGGAGTTTCCCTATACCCATATCCAGTTTTCTCTATTGTTCACATTTTACATTACTATAGTACATTTATCACAACTGTCCAATACTGACATACAATATTGATACATAATTTTCACAATGAACCAAAATTAATACATTAATATTAAGTAAACCCCATACTTTCTTTAAATTTCCACCTGTTTTCCCCCAATGTCCTTCAATTTTGGCACTTCTTTCCAACCCTCCTTCCATATTTATCCCTATTAATTAACACCTTGTTCAGTATCTCTTTCAACATGTGAAAATCTTTTGAATTACTAATGTCATCAATCATACACCCTGTTTCTCCGAATTTTGTGTTATTTGCAATGTTTATAAGCATACCTCCTATATCTTCAGCCACTGACAAAATAACCGAACACACTAGTGTCTAATATCTAAACCTGGAACCCTAGAATCATCTCCAGACTGACAACGATATTGTCAACAGTTATTTCATCGCACAACTGAGGCTCAAACCCTTCTGTCAGCATGGGTAACCCAGAAGCTTGCCCACACTTCTGCATCTTGTCCACAAGAACGTTATGAGGGAACTTGTCTTGTCTTGCTTAAATCTAGATATATGAGCTCAATTTTCCTACTCTATCTACTAGCAAAGAAATAAAAAACAGATCATGTCACATTTTTATAAAAATCTATGTTGGGCCTATTTGAACTTCCTCATCCAGAGATTCACAGAACAACTCAACTATTAGCACTGGAATCAAAGGAAAAGAGTCTATGTTCACTAATCTATGGTGGTGGAATCAATCTTCTATTCTCTGAAAATCAGAACTACTTATGCACCTCTCTACGCTTTACAGTGCTCTCTCAGCACATTCTCTCCAAGTTACTTTGAGTGAAGGAAAAAAGAAAAAAACCATGATTTATGAATACTACTATATGATATATGTACATTTTTCCCTATAAGTAATCTGTCACTAGAGTCTTATATTTTTCACAAAACTACTTTTTCCAAAGGTTCAATACTTCTTTTCTGGCAATTGATTCCACTTATGTTTGTGTGTGTGTGTGCGCGCGCGTGTGTCTGTGTGTGTTTTTACATTGTTCATCTTTAAAAATGTAATTTAAAATTTTATTTCGTAAACTCTCAGGTTGATGGGAACTCACAAGAAAGTTAGTTCACAATATGGTCTATTACCTCCATCTAGAGGTCGTGCTAACTATACATGCTTTGACAAAAATTCTGTCTTTTCTTTGCACTGATATTGAATATATCTTTAATAACTGGCAAACATTCTTGTTTCAACACTACTAAAATAACTCCATTAGTTTCCCTGCAGCACTTTTGATTTAGCATCAATGCTATTTATACTGAGAGGAAGAATAATGTAAAGAAGAAATACCGAGTACATAAGAATATAATACATGGTTTTTGTTTTTCCACTTATTGTGTGACCCTTGGTTACTACTCAACACATCACACACACACACACACACACACACACACACACACTGCCTTGTTTACCCTCTCTATAAAATGGAAACAGGTTGTTCTGTAAATGCCTATAAGGCATGTGGACATAATTTGTGAATGGTAGAGCACAACAAATACTTAAGACATTATAATTAAAATCAGGCCTATTTGGCTAACAAACTCCAAGTCTATTGGTGATTTTACTGTCTTGATGCTTGAAGTATTTCAGGCTGGTACAACAAAAACAACAGAATTTTATAGAATGCTTAAGTAGCCTTAAAGTTACAAAGCAATTTCGTTTTGGAAAAGATGGAGATGAAAAACAAGTCTTTTGTTTTTCAATTATTCCCTCAATGTAAATCCTTTACGATAATTATTCCTAAAGATTACATCTTTTATTTCAAACTGAAGGCTTATAAAGCATCACATGACCCTGTAAACCACAGGTCTGCAAACTTTTGCTACAGGGCTAGGCAGCAAACATTTCAGGCTTTGGGGTCAGAGAGTCCCTGTTGTAACTACTCAACTTCACCGCTGTGCACAAATGTATGGGCGTGGCTGTACTCCAATAAACTTATTTACAAAAGCTGGCAGTTGGATTTGGCCTAGAGGCTATAGCTTGCCATTTATGCTGAACGAATGAGAAAATGTCTTAACACACTGAAAGGTCCCAGCAGAAGACCTTTTCATGCCATTTTATTACAGTTAATTATGGAATCAGTCAATCTAAATTTCACCTGTTGCTTCTCAAGACTAAGTTTTAATTTTTCTTTTTTTCATCCCCCTAAACCTCTACTATTTAATTGAATGAGAACTCTTGCATTCAGTAGATACATTATAATACATTCTAAGAATTAAGATAAAATTGACATTCAAATTTATTAAATTTTATCAGCTGATTAGATTTTAATATTTTTTATTGATGTTTTAATAGTTTATAACATCGTGAAATTTTGGGTTGTACATTTTTGTTTGTCCATCACCATATGTATGTCTCCCTTCACCCCTTGTGCCCACCCCCTACCCGCATTGCACCTGGTAACCACAATAGAGCTTTCTCTGTCCATGTGTTGGTTTATATTCCACATAAGAGTGAGATCATACAGTGTTTGTCTTTCTCTTTCTGGCTTATTTGGCTTAACATAATACCCTCCAGGCCCATCCATGTTGCTGCAAATGGGATGATTTTGTCTTTTTTTATGGCTGAGTAGTATTCCATTATATATATATATCACTCTTCTTGATCCAATCATCAGTTGAGGGACATTTAGGTTGCTTCCACTTCTTGGCTATAGTGAATAATGCTGCAATGAACATAGGGGTGCATAAGCCTCTTTGGATTGTTGATTTCAGGTTCGTTGGATAGATTCCCAGTAATGGGATAGCTGGATCATAGGGTATTTCTATTTTTAATTCTTTGAGGAATCTCCATACTGTTTTCCATAGAGGCTGCACCAGTTTGCATTCCCACCAGCTGTGTATGAGGGTTCCTGTTTTTCCCCATCCTCTCCAACATTTGTTGTTTTTTGTCTTGGTGATTATAGCCATTCTAACGGGTGCGAGGTGATATCTTAGTGTTGTTTTGATTTGCATTTCCCTGATGATTAGTGATGTTTAACATCTTTTCATGTGCCTATTGGCCATCTGTATATCTTCTTTGGAGAAGTGTCTGTTCATTTCCTCTGCCCATTTTTTGATCGGGTTGTTTGTTTTTTTGTTGTTCAGTTGTGTGAGTTCTTTATATGTTATGGAGATTAATCCCTTGTCAGATATATGTTTTGCAAATATTTCCTCCCAGCTGGTGGGTTGTCTGTTCATCTTGATTCTGGTTTTGTTTGTCTTGTAGAAGCTCTTTAATCTGATAAAGACCCACTTGCTTATTTTTTCTTTAGTTTCCCTAGTCTGGGTAGGCATGTCATCCGAAAAGATTCCTTTATGACCAATGTCAAATAGTGTGTTGCCTATATTTTCTTCTATGAGTTTTATAGTTTCAGGTCTCACCTTCAGGTCTTTGATCCATTTTGAGTTAATTTTTGTGAATGGCAATAAAAGATGGTCCACTTTCATTCTTTTGCATGTGGCTGTCCAGTTTTCTCAACACCATTTATTGAAGAGACTTTCCTTTCTCCATTGTATGTTCTTAGCTCCTTTGTCAAAAATTAGCTGTCCGTATATGTGTGGTTTTATTTCTGGGCTTTCAATTCTGTTCCATTGATCTGTGTGTGTGTTTTTGTACCAGTACCATGCTGTTTTGATTACTATTGCTTTGTAGCATGTTTTGAAGTCAGGGATTGTGATGCCTCCAGCTTTGTTCTTTTTTCTTAGGATTGCTTTAGCTATTTGGGGTCTTTTGTTGCCCCTATGAATTTTAGTATTCTTTTTTCTATTTCCGTGAAGAATGTCATTGGGATTCTGATTGGGATTGCATTGAATCTGTAGATTGCTTTAGGTAATATAGACATTTTAACTATGTTTATTCTTCCAATCTATGTGCATGGGATGTCTTTCCATTTCTTTATGTCATCATCGATTTCTTTCAATAATGTCTTATAGTTTTCATTGTATAGGTCTTTCATCTCCTTGGTAAGATTTATTCCTAGATATTTTATTCTTTTTGATGCAATTGTAAATGGTATTATCTTTTTGAGCTCTCTTTCTGTTAGTTCGTTATTAGCATACAGAAACGCAACTGATTTTTGTAGATTGATTTTGTACCCTGCGACTTTGCTTTGTTGCTGCGACTTTGTAGTTGTTGATTATTTCTAATAGTTTTCCAATGGATTCTTTAGGGTTTTCTATATATAAAATCATGTCATCTGCAAATAGTGAGAGTTTCACTTCTTCGTTGCCTATTTGGATTCCTTTTATTCCTTTTTCTTGCCTAATTGCTCTGGCCAAAACCTCCAGTACTATGTTGAATAGGAGTGGTGAGAGTGGGCAGCCCTGCTTCGTTCCTGTTCTCAGAGGAATGGCTTTCAGCCTTTCCCTGTTGAGTATGATGTTGGCTGTGGGCTTGTCATAAATAGCTTTTATTATGTTGAGGTACTTTCCTTCTATACCCATTTTGTCGAGAGTTTTTATCATAAACGGATGTTGTATCTTGTCAAATGCCTTCTCTGCATCTATTGAGATGACCATGTAAGAATTAAGATAAAATTGACATTCAAATTTATTAAATTTTATCAGCTGATTAGATTTTAATTTTTTTTAAAGTAAAAACTGATACTGAATAAGAAATCATGTGAAACACAATAGAATAATTACTCTGTGTGTGTGAGTGTGTGTATGTGTCTGTGTTGATAAGATTTAACCTTGGGGTCAAATCCCAAGCTTATAAACAAGGCAATTAGTTCACAACAAAATGTGAAAGAAGATTAACAAAAGAGCAGCAGCCAGATGAGTGGAAGACAGGAAACCCACTAAGGAAGAGTTAAGCATAATCTGTCCTCACAAGATGGATTTCAAGGTCCTTATGAAGCCCTCAGAGAACATTCAACATCATTCTTCTATGAAAATTTGGAAGCTCAAATTGATAATAAATGTTCTCAAATTGAGGATTAATATTACATGTAAATTTTTAACGCGATTCTTCATGGACGCAGATGCAGTATGGGAGAAGGAAGAGGACAACAGAGGAAGAGCAGGAGGAGAAGGAGGAGGAAGAGGCACAGCTTAAAGCTAGGAGTAGGACCGCGGTGTCCTTTCTGCATCCAAAGCTGGCTAACCAGCTCCCAAACACCTCCAAAATCAAAGGAAATGAAGAAAGTGTGGCTTGATCAGTGTAAGTTCATTACAGTTACAACGAAGAGTGGAAGAAGTACCTTAATGCATATATAAGTTAATTTATTAATATTAGTATTATGCCAATTAGATGAAGATGGTAAAGTTGGCTATAGAAATAATAGCCAAGACTCTTACATACTGAGGAAATAATCTTAAAGGCACGTATCAGAACGTTAACCGCAAAATTACCTCTCCCCCAGAGTCGTGGCAGGGGCACCAAGAGCACAGAATAATACTTTATCTGTACATACTCCAATTCCTAAAGCAAGACTCTCTACTACCCACGCACGACACGCTAAGGAAATTATCCACAGGTTCTGCCAGGCTTAGCCCTTCACCCATCTCCAAGCCATATAAGAGAAGGCAAGAATTCACTGGTGGAGGAAGAGACGTGGAGTGGGGATTTCTGTGGATAGAACTGTTAGGGTACTTGGGTTCCACCTACCACCTTCTCATGGGAGAGGGCAAGGGGCAAGCTTACATCTCATCTTAAGCCAGGTGAGGGCAGCTTCAAAAGACTTATTCTTATTTTGGTATGTGTCCCTTGGTGTTTGGAGGACATAAAAAATTTTACCTAACTCCTGCCCAGGGAAGTTTTAAGATGAGTGTGTGAGTGGAGCTCCCCCTGCTGGTGGCAGAGTAAAGAAACAGGTCTGCTTTGGGGAAATGCTTTGCACTTCAGAGCTGGTGGGGCAAAAACGAATTTCCTGAGAGACAAATGTGGACCTACAGAAAGGGAGCCACTTCGAGAGAGATTTTTGCCTAAGGGTGCCCAAGAATAATAAAATAATCCCAAAGAAGGGTGGACTTCTAGAAACCTAGGTGTGAGAGAGAGGTCACAAATTAATTTATTTCTGTATCTCCCTAGCATCTGAAGTACCAGAACTGCTGGGGAGAAAAAAAACCAAGGAACTAAAAAATATTGTAGAAATGCAACTATGACTAAAAAGAAGTGTTAATTAACAACAATACATTTCTTCTTATTTGTGATTTATAATTCTAAACATACAAAGGATCCAGAACAAAACACACTCAAGAACAAATTTTTTTTGCCCCAAAGATATCCACCCAACTAATTAAATTCCCTTTGTCTGAGTTGTCTTATATTATAAATGGCTTTTCTTTGGCCTGTGGAATTTGTACACCTTGACTCATCAAGGTGTAAGAAATGACTGGTGTGCTTTTATCCCTAGAAGCATTCTTTCTACATTTTGCTTAGAAACATGGCATCATTTTAGTATTTGTTTTCACACAAAATGTTATATTAAGTTAGATTTAATTAGAATTTATCATGTTCAAAGCCATTGGACTTGGTAGATTCACTTATGAAATCTTCAGTGAAAGTTTACCTTAAATATATTTAAAATATGCACACTGAAAAAATACATGAGAATAAACAGAACAAGAACGGTCACTGCGCTATCTCCTATCATATTTTTCAGTGAATGTGGCAGGTTAAATGGATCAAAAATATTTTTTCAGTCCATTTGAATTTACAAAAAGGCATATTAGAATTTAAATAGGCTGCATAAATTCTATGTACTTACCAGAGATGACAGTGTCCATTCATGGGTGCTCTGGTAATAGCTTTTTCACCTAACGTCTTTCCTGAAAGATAAATGTACTTACGCTTAGTACCTTCATGTGCATCGGTGGGAGGTGGATTATTGAATTAAGTCAGTGCTTCCTAAAGTAGGGTCCCAAGACCAGAAGCATCACCTGGAAACTTCTTAGCAAAGCACATTTTTGGCCACACAGGAGACTTCCTCCATCACAAACTCTGGGACTCAGCAATCTGTTTTAAGGAGCCTCTAGTGATTCTGATGTAGGCTCAAGTTTGAGACTCACTGGAGTAGGCGATTTAACCAAGCGCAAGAAAAGTCAATCATTACTCAGAAGTGTTAATAAAAATTGTTTTATAATTAACTCAACAAATATTTACTGCGTGCCTTCTAAGTGCCATATTATGTGAGCCTCTCAGAATAAAAAGTCAAATAAGACAGTCCTTGCCCTCCAAGGGTTCACAGTTCAGTAGGCAGAGGTATATAAACAAACAAATTACAAGCAAAAAGGTAAAAGCAAGACAAAAAAGAGAGCAGAGAAGAGGGTGAGTAACTCTACCTAAAGGGTAAGGGAAGGCATCCCAGAGCTCTCGCCTCATCACTCACGATAATAAAGAGGCTCAGTACAGAAATAATTCTCCCAGACCATTTTACTTAGTTTTAGAATAACTTTTAACAATGTAATAATTACTTTGGATACAGGTTTGTCTATTGGCTTGAACAATCTAAACGCTTACAACAAAACTGAACCACATTCTGAAAATCTTTCTCCAAAAGGGACTGCTTTGTTTTTACCATCTCCTTTTTCCCCTGCTCCATTTTTTTTTTTTTTTTTGCCTTGGAGAGAAAATCCAATAATCTGCAAAATGCCCTTCTAAATAAGTAGTTGAGATAATCTTTATAAATAAGAATCTTTTATTCTAAAACCATTCTCTATTTGTTAAAGTGGTACTTTATAGCTTTATCTATTAAGAGAACTACCCTGTGCAGAAATTTACATAAACCGGAAAAAATTAAAAAGTGAAGTATTTTGATAATAACTGATATTACACTGTGGACATATATTAAAAGAGTTAGTAATCTGTAAATGAATGATTGAAAAATAAATACTTTTTAACTTACGAACATTAAAAACTAAATCAACATTTTAGCTACATTGCCAAATGAACAAAAATAGCTTTTAGCGCACTACCACAAGCCTAAGAGAGAGGAGCTTCCACCACTCTGAGACCACACAAGGAAGCTGGCAGTACACAGACTGGTTTCGCAGCCTCATTTATGCAGCTGAAGGCTGAAAAGGAAGCTATTTCTCTTACAAAATTGTATTTTGTGATCTATTTGAGGCATTTGTAGCGATCATTTCATTTAATTCTAGAAAGTGTAATAATGTGCCTTTAGATACAAGATTCAGATTTTATTTGGCATACAAGTTATGATCAATCACAGTATTCAAAAGATGTACTGCATAATGATATAGCCCATTTTGAGTTTTACGAAAGAATTCTGCACTCTCCAGCAATCAAACCTTCCCTCGGCACACCAATGTCAAAGATACTATCACGAGGAGTAACATTCAGCACTCTTCCTCCCTCACCCTGAATTCCAATGTCCTTCCAGGGCTGGGCTCAGCTCCAGTGTCCTGTCATCACCTTTCCTGGGCACTGACCACCTGCACACTGAATTACATTAGCTGACCCCATATTGATCCATATAGTAAGTTCCTTCATGCAGCACCACCTTAATGACATTTATGTCCCTCCTTCTCTCACTCCTTCCCTCCACCCTTCATTTTAACATTGTTCCTGGACATAGTAATCTCAAACAAATATTTCTTAAATGGGTGAAAAAAAGGAATTCTTTTAAATTTATTTCAATATCTGAATGACGTATCTGAGGCTTCACCTCTTTTTCTTTGACACTATAAACTTTTCTCTTTTTTTGGATATTTCTTATTCCAATCTATGCTCCATTCTTGTCCCCAAATTTCCTCCAGCCTATTTCTTTTTCCATTTTCACCATCTCATACATTAACTCAATTAAACTCCCACTCCATTTTAAAATAGAGACCCCAAGTAATCTTACCTATGTGAAACTGTCACTTCCATAGGAAAGATGTCCCTGCATCACCCCACCCTGCCGTCCTAGCCTCTTTCTGTTATACACTCTCTTAACACCCTGCAGTCTTCTTTACTAGCAACTTATTTCAGTTTGTTTCTTTCTGTGTATGATTATTTGAATAATACTGCCTCCCCCACAAAGCCAGGAGCTCCTCTGCAGTCTGAGAACATGTCTATTTTGCTTTCATAGTTCTACCTCCTAATACAGGAGGAGCCCTAATGCCCAGGGTAGGGCAGGTGCTTAAGGAAAAAAAATGTGTTTCATATTGATGAATGTTGGAACAGTTTACAGCTATCCTTGATTTTCTCAGTAGATATGAAAATAAATCAGTCTGTTCTCTTTGGTTAAATTTTTATTTACCTTCACGTTAATAAATGTCGTCTCTAGAATTCCATTTTGTATATGGCCTGCAAGACATTGCTATAGAAAAATTGCCCCACAAAGCTGATGATGAATATGCAAAGAACAAGAGGATGGAATTCCTCCCATCCTCCTCCCATTGAGAGAGAATTAAAGTGCAGAGGTCAATTGGCAAGGAAATCTACAAGTGGAAGAAATATAATTACGAGGAGTTTGGAAATATTTCCTTCTTGGAAATAAAAATGACAGGGAACTAGACTGAAAGGAGATCTGCAGTATCATTATCTCCTTGCTGTTTCTTCCTCACGAAATCTAGAGAAGGAAAGCTTGGAAAAGAGAAGACTTTGCAATAAAAGAGTTAAAGAAGTTTTGATGTCAAATTACTACGCTGAACCTCAGAGAGATGGGAGTTAAGGGGCTTTTTGCAAGAAAGAATTTTGATGTTCAGTGAAAGTTAAGGTGAGAGATATATGTATAGACGATTTGATATTCTGGCTTTTTCTTTTGTTGCTGTTATTATGGAAAATTTCAAAAATATGCAAAAAAGTATAGAGGACAGTATAATGAGCCGCCATGTACTCATCACTCAGCTTAAACAATTATCAACCCAAGGCTAATGTTGTTTTATCAAGACTAATCTGAAAAAACACTGACGTCTGAATGGTTACTTCTTCACGGTACCTGGAGTTCTATGTCACAGGAAGTAAGGAGCATTATTTTAATTGTGGTGAAAGATGACTGCTGAAGACAGCTGTCCTCTGCCTATTATTGCTTCTCAAAACATCACCACTTATTGTCTCATCTTTCTGTAATTTTATAAACTTTAAAAGCTGAAATTTGGGTTTTTCAGTTGCCTATTCTAATGCTCAAATATTTTTAAAAACATATACTTTAGTCAAAAAAACCTTTCTGTCAGACTATGAGTATTTTTTAGTATCAGGAAATACTGAAATAGATTAAACATATTGCTTTTAGCTAAGAAAATTTAGCTTTAATTAAAAAATTCATTAGTGGTTTATTACAGATAATAGTTGTCACTTGAGGATAATAAATCTTTACAAAATACTTACCAATATTAGCATAATGTTTCTTTTCTTGAGTATTTGTAGATAACTCGTACATGTCTCCATAAGCACGAGCAAACCGCCAAATAAACTCTATTTCATCTCTAAACTGAAAAGAAAAGATAGAATTGCACATTAGATTAACTCAATAACTTGACCACACTATAAATGTTTTCCACTGCAACTTTTAAAAAATTAGGCAGGTAAACTGGTACTTATAGATGACTAAATCTATTCATGTGCATATAACATTTTATTTTATTTTTATTTATTTATTTTTTATTGAAGTATAGTTGACATACAATATCATATTAGTTTCAGGTGTACAACACAGTGATTCAACATTTATATACATTACAAAATGATCACTCTGATAAGACTAGTAACCATCTGTTGCATATAACATTTTAAATTCAAATATTCAAGGCTACAAAATGTGATTTAATATAGTGTTACATTTTAATCTTAAAACCAATTAATATTATCCAGACACTAGCTCCACACCTCCACAGAAGAGAAAGAATTGATAGGTGCCAGAATCTATAAATTCTCCCTGGGCTGTGGTATTTTCTTCTGATTTCCTTTCTAAGTTATCAGTATGATGCCTCAACAAGCATTTCAGATAATATCTATCTGTACGGTGTTACGGATCACATGTACTCAAAAGAGCAGTCACATTTTTTACCTAAATTACCTAAATATGATCTTGGAGATTTAAAAACTTTTAGACAACGTGTTTAGAGCTGCTAAATCCTCAGACAAAGGCTAGACTTAAATTGCTCATGGGAAAGAAAAAGATTTATTGCTCCTTTGGATATTGCAAACCCTTTTTTGTTTTTTTGGTAGTGATGGTGAGAGGGATGGGCTTTCCCAATTCAGTCCAACACTAAACACTGAAAAATAACCATAGGTAGAAATAGACTGAAATACCGATGGCTGTTATATTAATAACTATAAGATGGAAAACTTAAAATGTAGCTTTTCCTCCCCCGAGAGAAGCAGTATATCTTGTTTTTTATCCGTTATAAAATATTTATTAAATATATCGAATTAATAAAAATCAAATAAATCTGTATAATCATATCTCTGGTTCTCATTTTTATGATCTTAGAGCCTAATAAACTCTTATATTTACTTTTAAAACATTTTAGTCATAGAAAAATTTTGCACCAATCATTTAGCTTGTGTAAACTGTGACACAATTGTTACAGTCATAACACGAATGGGATAGTAGGTTACATCAAAAAGTAAACCTATACAAACATATTATTATCACATATCTCTTACCTTTTCTTTGTGGTCACAAAGTAGTTCAAAACTCTCCATCTTGCTAGACTCATCCATACGTAAACTATCTGCCTTCTGAAGAAGGACATCTAAATTTAATTCTTCTATGTGTGCGTTAAATGCCTTAGGGACTGGAAAACTCTGTTCTTCTGTGTCAGTATTAGCTGTAATATACCTAAAATTGCAAAAATAATCATTAACTCCCTTGAAAGTTATACTATAATAGCCAGAGTGATCCTTTTAAAACGCAAGTCAAGTCATTCCACCCTTATGCTTGAAACCCTGCAATGGTGCCCCCTTTAACTCAGAGAAAAAGCTCAAGTCCTAACAACAGTCTACAAGGCCCTATGAGACTTGTGTTCCAACCCCATCATCTTTCTGACCTTGTTTCCTATCACTCTTCTCACTCATTCAACTCCATACTGGCTACCTAGCCGTTCCTTAAATGTGCCAGGTACACTCCTACCTCAGGAACATTGCGTGCTGTTCCCTCTGACGAACTGCTCTTCCCTCAGACGGGCACATAACTCATGTCCTCACCTCCTTCAAGTCTGTGCTCCAATGTCATCTTCTCAACGTGGCCTATCCAGACCACTCTATTTAATGCTGCAACCTCCACACTCTAACCCACCCACATTCCTTTCACCTCCAATCTCCCTTACCATGCTTGACATTTTTTTTTTCTGTAGTACGTACCATCTTCTAACATACTGTATAATTTACTAATCTACTACAAGTGCTATCTTTTGTCAGTATCTCCCCCACTAGAATGCATGCTCACTGAGAACAGGTTTCCTTATTTTATTAACTGATGTATCAAGTGCATAAAACAGCACCTGACATATAGTGGATACTCACTGAATATTGTTGAATGGATAATACAGAGTTGTAGGAACCCAGTAGGCACTCAAACATATATATATACTATATATAGGTAATATACACACACACACATCTATATTTATATTATTTATAGTTCATGATGATGTTCTAACTCTCAGTTAAGTTTTCAAAAATTCATGCTACCTCCCACACTTCCTTTTTGGTGGCATACAGTGCAAACAACTTGTCTTCATTTATTCAAACCCTGTTCTGTTCTAAAAATATTTTAAGGAGGTATACAAGGATATATAACATACAAGAAAACAAATTAGAAGTAGTGAGAAAAGATAAAAACAAGGCCAAATGTAAGTGAGGTCAATAAAAAAAAAATACATATACTTTAGATATCTATATCCTTGCTACGAGGGACACAAATGTGGTTCTACATTTTCTAGCAGCCAACGTAGTCACAGTCCCCAACAGATACTAACAAAGATACAAATGAGGCAAGTTCTTGAGTGAAATGTAACTATTTCCAATACCAAGACTCAAAATAAATTTCTTTCGAAGTCCTTATAAAGATGACACTATATAAAATGATATTCAACTTCTTTAAGAACATTAATGGAGACTTCATCTTCCAGTTGCTCAAACCGAAAAACTTAGAATCATCCTTGACTTCTTTTTTCTCTCCTAAACAACATCCAGTCTGTTAGAAATTCCTGTTGGTTCTATCTTTAAAATACATCCAGAATCTAGCCACTTATCACCACCTCTACCCACTACTGCCCTGGTCTAAGCCATCATCTCATCTGGATTTCTGCAATGGCCTCTATCATGTCTCCCTGCTTTAGTCCTTGACTGTTATGGTTTATTCTCAACACAATAGCCAGAATGGTCCTTAAAAACCTGAATCAAATCATGCCACCCTTTGATCAAAACTCTCCAATGGATGCCCAAATCCGAGTGAAAACCTAAGTCCATCCAGTGGTCTTCAAGGCCCTACATAATCTAGTCCAACACCTCTGACCTCATCTCCTGCCACTCTCCTGCTTGCTCAGGGCATTCTAGGCCCTCTGGCTTCCTTGATATGCCTTGAGCACATCAGTCACGTTCCTGCTTTAATATCTTTGTATTTGCTGTTCTTTCTACCTGGTACGTTCTTCCCTGGGTATCCACATAGTTTACTTCCTTGCCTGTTTCACATCCTTGTTCATATAACCTTCTTATTATTGCAGATGATATGATTATTTACACAGAAAACATTAAACAAATCTACAAATTATGATATTATGGGAAACTTTAGCAAGTTGGCTGCACAGAAGATTAACATATGAAAGTTAGTTTCACTTCCATATATTAGCAGCAAAAAAACCTAAAAAACATAATCAAATAAAATATTTCATTTACAATGATGTCAGAGAATATGAAACACCTAGGAATAAATCTAATGAAAGATATCATGAAGATTCTATGGAGAATATTATAAAAGATGTATTAAAAGATGTTTATAAAATGACCTAAATTCATGGAAAAATATATCCTGTTCATGGCTGGAAACATTAATATTATAAATATGTAAAATCTCTCCAGATTAATCTACAGATTCAATACAATTAATTTCCATGAAATTTAATAAGATCATTCTAAAAGTTATATGGAAAAGTAAAGAGCCTAGAATAGCCAAAGCACACTTGAAGAAAGAGAGGAGGGAGGGCATTCTTACCTCACCAGATACTACGAAGCTACAATAATTAAAGACAGTGTGCCTTGGTATGAGGATAGATGCATGACTGACGGAATACAATAGAGCCCAGAAACAGACCCATACATGAATGGAAATGTGGTACATGACAGAGTTAGCATGTCAGATCAGGGGGAAATTAAGGGATTGAGCTGAAAAAAAATCGTTATCTCTACGGAAAAGGATGAAATTGAATCTCTGCCTTATAATATTCAAAAAATAACCCTAGATGGTATACGGAATTAAGTGTTAAAAATAATTTTTTAAACTCTTAAGTAGAAAATAAGGGTGAATATATTTTAGTCCTAGGGGTAAGAGATTTTCTTAACCAAGATACAAAAGCATTAACTGTAAATAATTATAAATTATAAATGATAAATCAATTTGACTATATTAAAATGAAAAACTGCTGCTAATCAAAAGACACTTTCAAAAATGCAAAACACAGATTAAAACCCAGGAATAGATATTTTGCAACACATACAATTGGAGAACATTAATATCAAGAATACATAAATATTTCCTAAAATTCATTAACAAAAACACGGTAAACTCAATAGAAATATACTCAAAAGAAATAAATAGGCTTTTTCAAATGAGAAAATACATATAGGCAAAAAACATAAGAAAAGTTGTTCAACATTCACTAGTGATCAGAGAAATACAATAAAGACCACAGAGAGATACTGTTCTACACTTGTTTCATTTACAAAATTTGAAAAGTCTGATAATACCAAATGTTGAAGAGGAAGTCAATCCACAGGGTCTGATATGAATGTAAATTGGTGAAACCAGTTAGGAAAGCACTTTGGCATTATCTCTTAATACTGAACTTTCATATAGCCTAGGACCCAGCAACCCAAGTCTCTTGTACATTTACAAAAGGAGCTATGTGTAAGAACAGACACAACAGTACTTTCACAATAGTAAATACCAGGAAACAACCTAGAAGCCTATCAAGAGAGTGGATAAATATTACACAACAGTCAAAATGAAAGAAATACAGTGATATGCAAAATATGGAGGAATCTTAGCAAATCTATATTAAGTGGAAAAATAAGCATCTAAAATTATATACAGTATGATCCCCTTTCTCTAAAAACAATCAAAATTAAATGTTATTTTTAAAGAATATACACAATAAAATTATATACAAAGGAAAGCAAAGAATGAACAATAAAGATTATAGATTTAGGATGACAGTTACCCTCAGGTGAAGTGAGGCACGGGAGACAAATGGTTTGATGAGCATTATTGTCTAGGTTGTAGCTTTTGTTTTGGGACGTGGTTTCACGGATGCTTATTATATTATTTATAACAAATAAATAAATAAGTAAAAGTGGCACATGTATGGACCAATAATCAGAGTTTGCCTGAGCTAAGATAGTTTTTCATCCAATTCTATGCAACTGAGATACAGCAAGAAAATGATAACCAAAAGAAAGTAACTAGATTAATATTGAACACAATATTCTTGAGAGTAAAAAGCATTAAATTTAAAGAGGGACACAAAACACCCCAAATGGTTCAGTTCATGAGGAAGGAGCAGTTTTAGACTTCCATGCATCTGAAAACACAAACCTCAAACATATAAAAACAAATTAACAGATATACAAAGAGAAATTAAATCCACTATCAGAATGGGAGATTTTTAACATAACATTCTAAGTAACTGAGAAAGTATATGAAAAATAGTAAGGATACAATTTAAACATCAAAATTACCAAGCTAAAATCCAACCAACATATATAGAACTAGACATCGAACATCAGGAGAACATCTTCTTTTCTAGCACTTACAGAATATTTATGAAAACTGCCATGTACACAAGGCCATGAAGCAACCCACAAACGATAACAAACAATCTTACATAGACCATATTCTCCGTTCACAATGCAACTAAATGAAAAATCACCACTAAATAGTAGGAGAAAAAACCCCAATATTTAAAAATAATTTAAAAATACACCTCTAACCATATGCTTACCAGAATGGCTAAAATGAAAAAGACAAAAATACCATGGGTTGGTGAGGAAGTGGAGAAAATGGAGCTCTCATACATGGGTGATGGGAGTGTAAATTGGTACAATCACTTTGGAAATATATTTAGCAATATACCCTAAAGCTGGCATATGCATACTCTATGGATCCAGTAATTTCACTCCTAGGCATATATCCAAAAGAAATGTGTACATAAGTGTTTCCAATCATAATAGTCCATAACCAGGAACCTAAATGCATATTAGGAATAGAAAGCTTAAATAATGTGGTATATTTACACAATGGAAGGATATTTAGTAACGAGAATGAATGATCTACAACTACACACAACAAAATGGGTGAATATCACAAGATAATGTCAATTGAGAGAAGCTAGACAAAAAAGAGTACATAGTGTATTATTTCATTTATATAAAGTAGAAAAATATGTTTAATTTATGCATTTAGAAATCAAGATGGGTTTACCCTGTTGGGGCCGGGGGCAAGGAGTGACTAGAAGAGAGCCTGTTCAGAATATCTGATGTGCTGATAATATTCTGTCTCTAAATCTGGAAGCTGACTTCACAGTTGTATTGTTTGTAAAAATTCATTCATCTATATACTTGTTATTTGTGTACTTTTCTACATATATATTTTATTTCAAAAATTTAAAAAGAATTTTAAAAATTCACACCTCAAACATAAGAGAATGTAAGAAAAGAAAGAAAGCAGAAGTCATTATAAACAGCATCAGGAATGAAACAAAGGCCATTATTACTACAGATGGAGCACAGATTTTAAATAACAGCCTACCATGAACAATTTTATGCTTATACATTTGAAGTGTAAATGAAATAGATAACCACCTGGAAAAATATAATCAACTAAAACTGCTCAAGAAGAAACCAATCAATTAGTCAAGAAAATGAAAAAAAAAGGTGTCCAGATTGGAAAGAAAGAAGTAAAGTTATTTTGATTCACAGATGACATAATCTTGTTTACAGAAAATCGTAAGGAATGTACAAAAAAAATATTAGAACTAATAAACCAGTTCAACAAGGATGCAAGATACAAGATAAACATATAAAAATCAATTGTATTTCTATACATTAGCAATGAACATTGCAAAATGAAATGAAGAAAATAATTTCACTTAAAATATTATTAAAAAGGATAAAATTCTTAGGAATACATTGAACAAAAGATGTGCAAAACTTGTATACTGAAAACTACAAAACACTGTTGAAATTAAAGATCTAAATACATGAAAAGAAATCTCATGCTCATGGATTGGAAGACTTTGAATAGGTAAGATGGCAATACTCCCAAATTTATCTACAGATTCAAAGCAATTCCTATCAAAATCTCAGCTGGCACCTTTTTTCTTTTCAGAAGTTGACAAGCTGATCCTAAATTTCATATGGAAGTGCAAGGGACCCAGAGTAGCAAAAATAATCTCATAAAAGAGCAAAGTTAGAGAATTCACACTTCCAGATTTCAAAATTTACTATAAAGCCACAGTAATCAAGACAGTGTCGTACTGGCATAAGGACAGACATACAGAATAGAGATTAAGGGTCTATTAAGAATTAAGGGTCCAGATAAAAACCCTTACATTTATGGTCAATTTATTTTGACAAGAGTACCAAAACAATTCAGTACAGGAAACAATAATATTTTCAATAAATGGTACAGGACAAATGGATATCCACATGCAGAAGAATGAAGTTGAACCCTTACCTCACACCATATATAAATGTTAACTCAAAATGGATCAAAACGTTAAATATAAGAGCTAAAACTATAAAATTCTTATAAGAAAACACAGGAGCAAATATTTGTGACAGTGGATTAGGCAATGGTTTTGTAGAGAAGACACTACAAGCACAAGTGACAACAGAAAAAAAGATAAAATGGATTTTATCAAAATTTAAAACCTTTGTGCTTCAAAGGACATCATCAAGAAAATGAAAAGATATTTCACAGAATGGAAGAAAATACTTACAAATCATATATCTGATAAGGGACTTGGATATAGAATACATAAAGAATTCTTACAACTCAATAATAAAAAGACAAATAACTCAATTTAAAAATAAGAAAAGGATTCGAATAGCTACTTCTCCAAAAGATGAAAACAAATGGCCAATAAACACATGAAAAGATGCTCAATATCATTAGTGATTAAGGAAATACAAGTCAAAACTACAATGAAATATTACTTCATACCTTCTAGAATGGCTAAAATAAAAGAGACAATAACAAGTGTCGATAAGGATGTAAAAAAATTGGAACCTTCCTACATTGCTGATGGGATTGTAAAATGGTGCATCAGGTTTAGAAAACAATTCAGCAGTTCCTCAAAATGTTAAACAAAGAGTTACCATACGACTGAGCAATTACTCTCCTAAGCACATATCCGAAAGAATTTAAAACATATGTCCACACAAAAACCTGTACAGAAATGTTAGTAAAAACATTATTCATAATAGCCAAAAAATAAAAACAACTCAAATGCCCATCAACTGATGAATGTGGAAACAAAATGAGTAAACAATGAAATATTATTCAATAATAAAAAAGAATAAAGTACTGATGCATGATACAACATGAATGAACTTTGAACAATTATGCTAAGTGAAAGGTCACATATTGTATGATTCCATTTTATGAAATGTACAGAATAAGCAAAGCCATGGAAACAGAAAGTAGATTAATGGTTGACAGGGCTAGGGATGAGGGTAGATAGAGAATGAGTGGGTAAAGGGTTTCTTTTTGTGGAGATGAAAGTGTTTGGAAATTAGATAGTGGTGACGGCTGTACAACTCTGAATAAACTAAAACCTACCAAAATGTACACTTTAAAAGGGTAAATTTTGCGGTATATGAATAATAGCTCAACAAAGATGTTATTTTTTATGAGAAAAAAAGAAAAAAAATTTGAATATTTCTATAGCCATAAATAAAGTAGAATTTATATATCTATTACATACACACACATACACATACACAGAGAACATAGTTTTGCGTGTTCATAGTGAACATAGTACATAGTGATTTCCACCAAATATCCATGAGACTTACTCAAATTTTTCTAAAGAACTAAAAAAGAAGGAACACACCTTAGCTCATTTTATGAAGCTACCAAAACTGATACCAAAACCAAACAGGGGTAGTATGAAATGAAAATTATAGGCCAATTTCACACATAAGCATAGATGCGAAAATTCTCAATAAAATATTAACCAAAAAACTGCAAGAAACATGGAAGAATGCATCATAACCACATTGAGTTTATCCTAAGAATGACAAGCACAGCTTAACATTGGAAAATTTCTGGGCCGGCCCCATAGGTTAGCGGTTACGTGCGCGCGCTCCGCTGCTGGCAGCCCGGGTTCGGATCCCGGGCGTGCACCGATCCCAGGTGCGCACGACGCACCACTTCTCCGGCCATGCTGAGGCCACGTCCCACATACAGCAACTAGAAGGATGTGCACCTATGATGTACAACTATCTACTGGGGCTTTGGGGAAAAAAATAACTAAAAAATAAAATGATAAGCTACATGATTTTTTTTTTTTTAAAAAAGAAAATTTCTGTAGCACAACAGATAAAAGGAGAAAAACTATATGATCATTTCAGTGGTCATCAAAAAAATTTTTTTCAATAAATCCAACATCATCTCAGGAAAAAAGAAATACCAAACCCATAAACAAGGAATAGAAGAGGACTTCTGAACCTCTGGTATATAAGCTGATAAAGTTTATATACCAAAAACTATAATACATTTCACACTTAATGATGGAATATTAGAAGCATTAAAATTAGGACTAGAGAAGGATGTCCAATATTGTTCCTTCTATTCAACATTGTACTGCAGGTCCTGTTAACACAATATTAAAAGAAAAACAAATAAAGATTGTAAGAATTGGGAAAGAAGAAACAGAACTGTTTGATAATCTAAAGATTATTTAACAGAATAAAAAAACCTAACAGAATTTACAGTAAATAAAACTAATTAACATATATAATCTATTTTTAATGGTATTTTATTTTTTATTTTATTTTATTTTTTTGCAAGGAAGATCAGCCCTGAGCCAACATCTATTGCCAATCCTCCTCCTGTTTTTTTTTAACTTTTTCTCCCCAAAGCCCCAGTAGATGGTTGTATGTCATAGTTGCACATCCTTCTAGTTGCTGTATGTGGGACGCCACCTCAGCATGGCCAGACAAGTGGTGCGTCGGTGTGCACCCAGGATCCAAACCCGGGCCGCCAGTAGTGCGGAGCGCACACTTAACCACTAAGCCACAGGGCCGGCCCCCTATAATCAATTTTTGAAAATCAATTGTGTTCTTATATCTATAAGACAAGTTAGAAAATGTAACTTTATAAAATATAACATTTATAATAGTAGGGAAAATATATGGCACCTAGGAAAAAATTCGACAAAAGTTTTTTAAGACTTTTCTTTAGAAAATTACAAAAAATCATCCAAGGACATTAAAGAGTACCTAAATGAATGCAAAAAGATATCATATCCATGGACAGAACAACTTAACATTGAAATGATTTCAATGGCCCCAAATTAATCTACACTTTAAAAACAATTCCAATCAAAACCACAATGGTGTTCTCCTATGGAACTTACCTGACTTTAAAATTAATATAGAAGGGCAAGTGCAAGAAGAGCCAAGACAATTGTAAAGAACAAATATCAGGACCACAGTATAAAGGATAAGACTCTAGTAAGTCAATGTGGTACTGGCATAAGACAAACTGGCCAACAAAACAAAAGAGAACATCTAGGCTAGTCTCTTTCCCACATTAAAAAACACATAAGTGTGAAAAAATTGTTTTCCCACTTTGGACAGGAATCTTCTACTTATAAACCGGGCATTTCTCAAAAAATTATGAGAAAGTTGTGAAAGCAAATTTTAAAAATAGGGCATATCTAAATATGCCTGGGAAAATTCAACCATATGTATTAACTTTGGGTTAGAGCTTAGATTTATACTTGGGCACACACACAAAAATCACTTCATAGATTATCAGATATCAAATAGAATTTTCAACACTCTTTTAACAGGCATGGAGAAGCTCACCCAAAAATGTCAAATTTACTTACAAACACTTGTCTCCTCATGTACTTTTCAGGCCCCACGTTCTGTTCCCACTTTGAGTAAGAACTATGCCATTTTCCCTATTCCTTTATTTCGGCACAACCAATTACTTGCTTCTATAGCAATAATAGCATCTCTGAAGGCATGGTTACATTATTTAAAGAGAAAATGATATTATTTACCATGAAAATAAAGTAGCGTATTTACAGAAGTATATCAGTAGAGAGCTGCATCAGAATAGGCAAAAACTTGCCCGGCTATAGCACTGTGGTCTCTCCTCACATCAGGCACTCAGCTTCAGTTCCTTTTGCGCTGCCTTACCTGACACCTCACTGCCCTCCAACCCTTTTTTTTTTCCCAAAAGATACATGCTAAGAGAGACTGATGTCAGCAAGATGGTGCATTAGGAAACTCTATGCCCTTGTTCCTCCATGGAAATAGTAAATGAACAAGAGAGATTGAAACAGTTTTGTGGGAGACATAGAAAGTATTTAAGGATTTGCAGCAACCAAGTGAATGTTCAATCAAGAAAAAGCCATACTCGGTGATGTCAGCATCCTGGTGGAGTGAGTTGTTCCCTTAGACTCTCCCCACTAAGTTACAATTAAAGAGATATTCATTAACCAACAGAGGATTCTCTGTTGAAGCAAGCCTCAATAAATTTAAGAAGATTAAAATCATATCGAGCATCTTTTGTGTGTGTGTGTGTGAGGAAGATTAGCCCTGAGCTAACACCTATTGCCAATCTTCCTCCTCCTGCTGAGGAAGATTGGCCCTGGGCTAACATCCGTGCCCATCTTCCTCCATTTTATATGGGACACCGCCACAGCATGGCTTGATAAGCCGTAAGCAGGTCCGTGCCCAAGATCTGAACCTGCAAACCCTGGGCTGCCGAAGCAGAGCATGTTAACTTAACTGCTATGCCACCGGGCCAGCCCCTCAAGCATCTTTTCCAACCATAATGCTATGAAACTAAAAATCAATTCAAGAGAAAAGCACGGAAAGTCACAAATATGTGGAGACTAAAGAACATGCTACTGAACAACAATTAGATCAATGAAGAAATCAAAGGAGAAATGAAAAAATATCTGGAGACAAATGAAAAGGAAAATACATCATACTAACTCTTATGGGATGCAACAAAAGCAGTCCTAAGATGGAAATTCATAGCAATACAGGCTCACCTCAACAAACAAGAAAAATCTCAAATAAGTCATCTTAAACTACACCTAACAGAAGTAGAAAAAGAAGAACAAACAAAGCCCAAAGTCAGCAGAATGAGGGAAATAATAAAAATCAGAGCAGAAATAAATGAAATTGAAACCAAAAAAACAGTAGAAAGGATCAATGAAATTAAGAGCTGGTTCTTTGAGAAGATAAACAAAATTGACAAACCCTTAGCCAGACTAAGAAAAAAAGAGAGAGGGCTCAAATCAATAAAATTAGAAATGAAAGAGAAGAAATTACAATGGATACCACAGAAAAACAAAGTATTACATGAGACTACTATGAAAAACTATATGCCAACAAATTGGATAACCTAGAAGAAATGGATAAATTCTTAGACTCATGCAACCTCCCAAACTGAATCAAGAAGAAATAGAGAATCTGAATAGACCAGTCACAAGTAAAGAGATTGAAACAGTAATCAAAAACATCTTCCCAAAAAAAGTCCAGGACCAGATCACCTCTCTGGAGAATTCTACCAAACATTCAAAGAAGATTTAATACATATCCTTCTCAAACTCTTCTAAAAAATTAAAGAAGACAAAACACTTCCTAACACATTCTACGAGGCGAACATCACCCTGATCCCAAAGCCAGACAAGGACAATACAAAGAAGGAAAATTACAGGCCAATATTGCTGATGAACATAGATACAAAAATCCTCAACAAAATATTGGCAAACTGAATACAGCAATTCATTAAAAGGATCATACACCAAGATCAAGTAGGATTTATACCAGAGACACAGGGATGGTTCAATATCCACAAATCAACGATGTGATACAAAACATTAACAAAATGAGGAATAAAAATCACATGATCATCTCAATAGAAGTAGAGAAAGCATTTGAGAACATCCAATCTCCTTTTATGATAAAAACTCTTGACAAAATGGGTATAGAAGGAAAGTACCTCAAAATAATAAAGGCCATATATGACAAACCCACAGCCGACATCATACTCAATGGGGAAAAACTGAAAGCCATCCCTCTGAGAACAGGAACAAGACAAGGGTGCCCACTCTCACCACTCTTATCCAACATAGTACTGGATGTTTTGGCCAGAGCAATTAGGCAAGAAAAAGAAATAAAAGGTATCCAAATTGCAACAGAGTGAAACTCTCACTGTTTGCAGACGACATGATTTTATATACAGAAAACCCTAAAGAATACATTGGAAAACTATTAGAAATAATCAACAACTACAGCAAAGTTGCAGGGTATAAAATAAATTTACAGAAATCAGTTGCATTTCTATACACTAATAATGAACCAACAGAAAGAGAACTCAAGAATATAATCCCAATTACAATCACAACAAAAAGAATAAAATATCTAGGAATAGTCAAGGAGGTGAAAGACCTATACAGCGAAAACTATAAGACATTATTGAAAGAAATTGATGATGATATAAAGAAATGGAAGGATATTCCATGCACACAGATTGGAAGACTAAAGGTAGTTAAACTGTCCATACTACCTAAAGCAATCTACAGATTCAATGCAATCCTAACCTGAATCCCAATGACATTCTTCACGGAAATAGAGCAAAGAATATTACAATTCATGTGGGGCAAAAAAAGACCCTGAATAACTAAAAGAATCCTGAGAAAAAAGAACAAAGCTGGAGGCACCACAATCCTTGACTTCAAAAATATACTGCAAAGCTATAGTAATCAAAACAGCATGGTACTGGCACAAAAACAGACATACAGATCAATGGAACAGAATTGAAAGCCCAGAAATAAAACCACACACTATAGACAGCTAATCTTCGACAAAGGAGCCAAGAACATACAATGGAGAAAGGAAAGTCTTTTCAATAAATGTTGTTGGGAAAAATGGATAGCGACATGCAAAAGAATGAAAGTAGACCATTATCTTTCACCATACACAATAATTAACTCACAGTGATTAAAGACTTGAAGGTAAGACCTGAAATCATAAAACTCCTAGAAGAAAATATAGGCAGTACACTCTTTGACATGGGTCTTTGCAGCATCTTTTTGAATACCATGTCTACTCAGGCAAGGGAAACAAAATAAAAAATAAACAAATGGGACTACCTCAGACAAAAGAGCTTCTGCAAGGCAAAGCAAACTACGAACAAAACGAAAAAGACAACTCACCAACTGGAAGAAAATATTTGCAAATCATATATCCAACAAGGGGTTAATCTCCAAAATATATAAAGAACTCATACAACTCAACAACAAAAAAACAACACAATAAAAAATGGGCAGAGGACATGAACAGACATTTTTCCAAAGAAGATATACAGATGGCCAACAGGCACATGAAAAGATGTTCAACATCACCAATTATTAGGGAAATATAAATCAAAACTACAATGAGACATCACCTTAAACACCTGTCAGAATGGGTATAATTACCAAGACAAAAAACAACAAATATTGGAGAGGATGTAGAGAAAAGGGAACCCTCATACACTGCTGGTGGGAATGCAAACTGGTGCAGCCACTACGCAAAACAGTATGAAGATTTCTCAAAAAATTAATAATAGAAATATCACATAATCCACCTATCCCACTACTGGGTATTTACCCAAGGAACTTGAAATCAACAATTCAAAGAGATTTATGCACCCCTATGTTCACTGCAGCATTGTTCACAATAGCAAAGCCATGGAAGCAATCCAAGTGTCCAGTGACTGATGAATGGATAAAGAAAATGTGGTATATATACAAGGGAATACTACTCAGTCATAAAAAATAAGACAAAATCGTCCCATTTGTAACAACATGGATGGACCTTAAGGGTATTATGTTAAACAAAGTAAGCCAGACAAAGACAAACACCATACGATTTCCATACGTGGAAGATAAACAAACACATGAACAAGGAGAACAAATTAGTAATAATGTACAACTGAAATTTCAGAATGTTATAAACTATTATGACATCAACAAAAAATAAAAAAGAACTAAAATAAAAAAAATTTTTTAAGGATACAGGCTAAAAGGAGGAGAAAAACAAAAAAGTAAAAATAACATCTTAGCCCAATGATATAGATTTAGGGGCATTTTATTATGACAAATAATTGAAAATAATGCAAATTCCTTTCCTCTACAAAGACTAATTATAGTCTAACTTAAGTGTTTTTAATTGCCTACACGCATTTTCCATTCACTAGTTATTCTGATATATATTTATAAACTTTGTTTTATATAATGGAAAAAATCTGAAAAATACCCTTAAAAATAAAATTTTTGGAAATACTTTCTAAAATAAAAATCTTATTTAAATAAAAATTTTGGAAAAAATTTGAAACATATTCGCTTTTAAAAATAAAAAAGGGGTGGTGGCCTGGTGGCCTATTGGTTAAGTTCGGAAAGCTCCGCTTTGGCGGCCTGGGTTAGGTTCCAGGCACAGACCTACACCACTTGTCAGCAGCCATGCTGTGGCAGTGACTCATACACAAAATAGAGGAAGAATGGCAACAGATGTTAGCTCAGTGCAAATCTTCCTCAGCAAAAAAACACACAAAAAGCCTAATATATAAATTTTTATCTCTGATTTCAGAGTTCTCTGAATTCTCAGACATATGTATACACAAATGTGTATTAAAATTTAGTTAAAATATCTGGTTTCAATGTATTCTACATATTTCCATTACAATATGCTTTTACTTATGATTTGATCCTTGTATTAGTAAAAACATTGTCAGTGGAATGTGTAGCATGAGAAATATAGCTAGCAAGGCTAATATAAATGAAAATTTGTGAATTGACAAATATAGCTCTGCAGATTATATAGGAATACTATCTCTAATGATTAGAGCAGGATAAAAGAAGATGTTAAACTCTCAAAGAATGCAATACATTTAGAAGACCTACATATCAAAGCTTGATGTTATTTTCCACCACAGAAGTATTACAATAGTCACTCAGAAATTTGGGACTAGTCAATCTGTAAGCAGTAAATCTGTTAAAAGCCTGAAACAGATGAATAATCTTTGACTTCCATATTCCAATAATGTTAATAAACTATCTTTCAAAAAATACAGCAAAGTTAAATTTAGACTACAACATAGAGATGTTTTTCAGTGAATGCAGTGAAGTTTAGTAAGGGAGGAAATGTCTGTGAGACCTGAGCAGTGATTTCTACAGACTATAGAGTGTGCCTGGTGGGAAAACTGATTTGAGCTGCCCTTCTAAGGGAGGGTAAAGTCTGAGTTGACCTTATTTTAGGAATTTCAATAGGTGAAGATCTGTCTTGATCTTGAGACGAGATAGCAATGTTTTCATCTTCAAAAGGACCTGAAGTAACTTCATTTTTTGCTGGGGTAAAGCTATGAGTATTTTTACAAAATGAAGAAAATCCAACATTATGGAGAATGGGGGAAGTTTTAGCAGGATGCTGTTGAATCATAGCTGGAGAATGATTTGTACTGTGACTTTGAGAACCAGGATGAAGGGAATCTTTCCTTAATTGGTCTCTTTTTTGACTATCAGTGGCAATTCCATTTTGTTGATAGGAATAGGAAATAATAGTTGGAAAAGAAAGGATGGTTGGTGTGCTTTGTTGATAGGTGCTTCTATCAACAGAGTTCTGACGGGCCGAATTAGCTTTTGTTCCAAAATTCATAAAATGTTTAAAGTTATATTCAGGAGAACCACAGCTTATATATTTTTCAGCATTAATAATACTTGAGTCTTTAGAAATCATTTCAATTTCATCTGGATTAAAAATGCTCTTATTACTTGATTGAAGGTCAAAAAGAGTAGCACTCTCATAACAGGTAACTATACTTAGTCTAGGAGCAGAGAAAAGTCTTTGAGATCTAAAGCCAAAATGGTCTGAGGAAGATTTTAAATCACTGGAACTTCCTTCTTGAGCATCAAAGTTGGCTCTACTTTGTTGATGACGAAGAGAAGCATTGCTTTTCTGAAACTGAATACATAAAGAACGTGTTCTTCCAGAGAAAGATGAGTGAGTAGATTTATTTGATCGAGATAAATTTTTATTTCCTCTAGGTGGAATGACTTTACGTATTGCAGAAGGCCGAGTTTTTTTAAGATCAAGAGATATAGTTGGTTGAGTAATAGAAGAGGCTCCATGGTGCAGGGGATCTGAAGTAACTGGCTTTGCAGGACAATTTGGTTGGAAGCTCTGGTCCTCTTGGCAGCAGCTAGAGTGAGAAAAGTGTCAAATGAGGAAAAAAGATAGAGAGCAGAGGTGGAAACCTGCCAAGCCTCCTGAAGAATGATATCTACCTTATCAATACGGAAACCACAGGGAATAAAAAAATTACTGCAGCTGAAGTTGATGGTCACACAGATATACCCAAAAGAATGCCTAAGTCTAAAAGATTATCTCTAACTACCTACACAGTACCTGCCCAGTCTATTAAACCTTGGGAAGATAAGTCGAAAGACTCAGGGAAGCAGGCAGAAAGAAAGATCAGGGGAAACATATGACAGGGCACCAGAACTAAAGGATTCCTTCAAGGAAAAGGTAGAACTTCCTGTTTTAAATATAATAAATCATAATATCTGTTTGAGACTACGACACTACTATATTTAAAGGCGTTAAGTAGAATAAATTTATACTCTGTTGACTAATGCATTTTAAAATATTAACCATGGATGAAGCAAAACCTCTCTGGAGAGAGTATTTCAGGTAAATATCTAGATATTCCAGATATTATTCTGGGAAACTAAAGGAAGCATTAAAGCTTGGTTTATGAATATTTCAATGTTCTTTAGCACATGAAACATATGGAGAAGTGTTTTTTCTTTTTAAAAGCTTACCTTAAGCATTTTCCCATATTGAATTTAATCCAAAGTAAATCTCTCCCTTCCTCTCTAAGCCTTCATCCTTAAGCCATAAAATGCCCTGTGTAGGTGGAACAGGTCAGAAGACTGAATGCTTAAGCTGCATGTGGAATTAACATGGCAATAACACAGAATCTGATGACAGCAGACTCTAGAATCTAATGACATCAGTTTAGAATAAAATTGTTCTGTGGCTCACCTTTCTGAAAAGCTGCAGTTCACATGACTGTGGAATGGGTGTTCTAACTTCATTACGTTCAAGGAGTTAGCCAACAAATCAAGGGACGAGAAAACAGCAGGATGAAGGCAATAACATATATGATATCTGCATAATCCTTTACTTGGGATTGTCTCCCTCATTAGCTGCCCTCTCCACACACCTGGCCTACTAACTCATTCTTCTTTTAGTTGAACACTATTTACTCCAAGTTTTTACATCCTCCACTGATAAGGAAAAGTGACTGTTACAGACTTTGGTCCGAAGATATATTGAGATGGGGGAAAAAAGCCTAAATTACAAATGTCGCTGTCCCCCAGAGTGAAACAAGCTTCCTCTACCTTGGCAGTAAATAGTGCCATCTGATTCTGTGGCCCTCATGCACAGATTATGGAGATCTACTGTACCACTGTTTATAATCCCTTGAAACAACATATACTCATTTAAAGGCAAGATTAACAGAGTTATTAGAAAAGAAATACTGTCCTCTCCTTTTCCAAACCAACCTGGAGCACTGCCCATATAATAGGTGTATGTGTATAGCCTCTTATGACATAAAACACCACCTCAAATATAATTTTTTTACTTCTCAATATTCTAAATACCCTACTACTACCTCCTGCTTTTGTTCCCTTCCCAACAATCTTCTTTGGTAAACCCTTGAACAAATTCCTTTCCAGAAGCCTAAAGCTCTCTAATTCTCACCATATCATTGTCAGATTATAATTTGATTTTATCCTACATACAAGCTAATAGATTAATCTGTGACTATTTCATGGATGCTGGTAGAGACACACCAGCTGGGTCACAGACAGAGGACTTTATCACTCACAGCAAACCAAGCAGTGTGATCACAGCATATTTGTGTTGGTTCTCCTTGACTCCAGGTCCCACAGGGCAATGCAGAGGGCCCACCACACAACTCTTGCATTCGCAGTGAGTTGTATTACAAAGAAAGGAACACCGAGCTCAGGGAATCCACCACTTTTACAGCAAGCAGTAAGCAAATCTGCTAAATCTGCTGTTGGTTCCGGAGGGAAACGTGACCTCATTCCTTAAGGTTTCTCACTACAACCTGAGAAATGGCCTGGATAAAGAGTGGTCACGCAGACCTTACACCCTTCACAAAAATTAACTCAAAATGGACCACAGACCTAAATATAAAATGCACAACTATAAAACTCCTAGAAGATAACACAGAGAAAACCTTGATAAATTTGGTTATGGCAATGATTTTTTAGATCTAATACCAAAGGCAAGGTCCATGAAAGAAATAATTGATAAGCTTCTGCTCTGCGAAAGACAATGTCAAGAGAATAAAAAGCCACAGACTGGAAGAAAATATTTGCAAAATATACATCTGAAAAATGACTATTATCCAAAATATACAAAGAACACTCAAAACTCAACAATAAGAAAACGAACAACCCAACTTAAAAAGGGGCCAAAGACCCTGACACCTCACCGAAGAAGATATACCGATGGCAAATAAGCATGTGAAAAGATGCCCCACATCATATGTCATCAGAGAAGTGCAAATTAAAGCAATGGGATACCACTACATACCTCTTAGAATGGTCAAAATCCAGAACACTAACAACATGAAATGCTGTCGAGGATGTGGAACAACAGGAACTCTCATTCATCACTGGTGGGAATGCAAAATGGTACAACCACTTGGGAAGACAGTTTGGAGGTTTCTTACAAAACTAAACAGTCTTACCATACAATCCAGCAATCATGCCTTGGTATTTACCCAAATGAGATGAAAACTTATGTCCACTCAAAAACTTGCACACGGATGTTTATAGCAGCTATCTTCATAACTGCCAAAACTCGGAAGCAGCCAAGATGTCCTTTAGTAGGTGAATGGATAAATAAACTGTGGTATATACAGACAATGGAAAGTTATTCGGCACTAAAAAGCAATGATTACGAAGTCATAAAGAGATATGGAGGAAACTTAAATGCATATTACTAAGTAAAAGAAGCCAAACTGAAAAGGCTACACGCTCTATGATTCCAACACATATGCCATTCTGGAAAAGGCAAAACTATAGAGATAGTAAAAAGATCATTGGTTGCTAGGGGTTGAGGGGGAGGAAAGGATGAACAGGTGGAGCACAGCGGATTTTTAGGGCAGTGAAAATACTCTGTACAATACCATAATGATGGATACATGTCATTATACATTTGTCCAAACTCACAGAATGTACAACACCAAGAGTGAACCATAATGTAAACTATGGACTTTGGGTGATTATGGTGTATCAATGTAGGTTCATCAACTGTAACAAATGTACCACTCTGGTGCTGGATGTTGATAATGGTGTAGGCTATGCATGTGTGGAGGTAAGGGGTATATGGGAAATCTCTGTATCTTCCCCTCAATTTTGCTGTGAAACTAAAACTGCTCTAAAAAATAATGTCTCAATTTTTAAAAAATCAAGGGGAAAAAAAAAAAGAGTGGTCAAGGCCCTACATTCTTGGCACACCTAGGAACACGTATAGGAGAATAAGAAGCCCAGGGAGCACTGTCTTTCACTACAGCAATCTATTATTTTTTTCCCTTTCTTGTGAGATTGTTGTCTACTGTTCCTAAGTCACACTAAGATCCATGAGTACCTTTTCCAAAAGGACATCTTTTGTAAATTGAAACAATAGATTATGACTGAATCTTTAACACAAAAAGACTAGCTCTAAACTGGAATTGACTGAGTTAACTTGAAATGGCAAACTCAAGTTTTCCCACATTATCCAAAACAAAAAATGAGCTACTCGAAATTCAATTATACAGTAATATACGGTTACATCTTTAACCAATCTGAGTGTAGTGAATGTAAATTATTCAATCTATTACATTACTTATTGTATTTGTATAAATGGCTTATCAAATATGCTTAATTATGCAAAATAACAATAATGTTCATTGCTAAATTAGTACCAGGTTAACTCTCATTTTTTTTTCATTACAATATTAAACTCAATCCACATAGGTTCGCTGTTTGTAGTTTGTTACTCAGATAGCATGGTTATCTGTATGTGACTTGGAAGGTAGAAAAAATATTCCTTGGGGATTGTCAAATAATTTCATAGTCTATTTCTAGAATTTTCTTATCCACTATTAGTTCATTTTGAAAGAAAGAAGGTTAATAAAATTAATTCACTATATAGTTGCTAAATGCAGTCTAGTAAAGATAAAGAAACAGTACACAATCAAGGATTTGAACTGATCTAATAACAAACTGGAATTTTTTTTTTTTTTTTTTTGTGAGGAAGATGAGCCCTGGCCTAACATCTGTTGCCAATCCTCCTATTTTTGGTGAGGAAGATTGGCCCTGGGCTAACATCTGTGCCCACCTTCCTCTACTTTTATATGTGGGACACCTGCCACAGCATGGCTTGATAAGCGGTGCATGTGTCCACGCCTGGGGTCCGAACCCGCGAACCCCGGGCCGCCAAAGCGGAGCCTGTGAACTTAACCACTACGCCACCGGGCTGGCCCTGGAAGTAATTTAAAAACAAAAGAAACAAAAAAGTATATATTTTAGGCAACAAGTAAGTACAGATGTGTTTCAGCAACATTAGACGACATTCCTGATCTGAATTCTCAACATCCTCAGTCTTTTCCTCTCTAACTCACCCTGCAAAGCTCCTAATTTGTATCAATTCAGCCCTCTGACTTCTCTACTCTCATATATGAAATGCCAAGAATTAGGGGAAAAAATCACGCAACAGTGCATACTGGTATACAGTCTGGAACCTCAACTGGGGCAACAGCCTGCAGGGTAATCCTTACTCTTGTTTCTAGTTGACGCCCTCTTCCACTCCCCACAACTGCTCTTCCAAACTTTCTTCGTTCATATGTTCATTCATTTATTAATGCAAATATTTAATGATCATCTATAATATGCCAGGCACTGTGCTAAGCACTAGAGACACCCCAGTAAACACATTAGTGTAGGCTCTTAAGGAGGTCAAAGCCCTAAGACTTGGAAATTGATAGAGGATGGCAGAGGGGGTGGTATTGGGAAGAGAGGAGTCAAGAATCTCACTGCCCTCCCTCAAACGTCTCAGCGTACACTCTCCTCCACTCTAGAAGATGACCTACAGACCTTCTTCCCTGAGAAAACCAGGGTTTTAAGGCAGAAACTCATTCAACTTCTGGCTCTTACACCCAAAAAGGCATCTGTTTCAACCTTGTATTTCATAGAATCAAAAACACTATCAGTTGCAAGAAAGGAAAAAAACATTGCCAGTTAAACTACGATGCAGCAATATGATCCTATTAATGGGTGGTAATACATATCATGATTTAGGAGATGTTAAAATGTGAAAAAATGTTCATCTTATAATCAATGACACAGTATGTATGAACCCACACGCTCCTCCTTACTTAGAGTAGGGTTAAAAGGGCACTCAGATGGAATTGAGTGAGTTTTATACTTGAGTAGCCACCTTGGGAGGTGAAGTCTGAATTCAGCAGGTATTTCATACACACATTGGCCTTATCCTTCCCTACTTTATCTCCTAGGATAATGCTTTCAGAGCACTCTGACACCTTGCACTTTCTTAAACGGGGATGAGGAAGGAAAGAGGCAGTGCAGCACCGTGTACAGACTCTGCCCCTTACTAGTGAGCAACCTAATCTTTCTCAGACTCCATTTCCTTATCTTGAAAATGAGGATAATAGTATCATCTTCCTCAGAGAGTTACTGTGTGGACTAAATGAGATAATGAATATAAAACATTTATGACAGGAAAAAATTATTGATGGAGTTGACTTCCACTTTCTTCTATAGTATCTGTGCAGTCACAGAACTGGAATCTTTTCCTTTCCCTTACATGACATGTAGAATCACCATAATTTTTGTATGAATCGTATCTATTTGTCCTGGGACTTGGAGAGGACAGTCAGGAATCTAAGTATTATCCTTGGTGCCATGACGCCAGCAGCACCCAGATTCATTTGTGGACTTATCGTAGAATGGATGAATGTAGTGCCCTTCAAGTTGTGAACAAAGCACAAGAAGGAAGATCACTTGATGAGGCTTCTAAAGACAAATGTCTCCAAATTGGAGGTAAAAGCCAAGGGAATGTAAGCTCTACGAGTGCAGGGGCGTGTCACTACTATACCACCTATAAGAGCATAGCTCATAGTCAGTGCTCGATAAATATTTGTTTCAGAAACGAAAGAATTTACAAGCTTGTTCTTCCCATCTTTCTTAATAACCCATTGGTCATTATATTTATAAATGTTATGGTAATGGGGGCACTGACCAGGAAGATGAGGCAACGCAGAATAGGGCTTAACCTATGTAACCTTTTCCAAGCTAGTGCTACTTTATTTGGAGTGAGAGTGTTAGAGAATTTATACTGTCAATTCCCATGTTACCAAATACTATCTTGAGATTAATAAAATTTCCTGAGAGTCTGCAAGTGATAAAGTTCTCTTTTTTCTACATGTTAGCTCACTACCTAAGGTGGACCGCTGCTAAAAGGGCCAGGCCACCACACCTTGTTTCATGGGTTATTTCCTCTTTGTTTTCGTTTCTGACTTGGAAAAAAAAGACCTCTCCTACATTTTTACTCTCACTCTCTGTATTGGCTTCCTCTCTGCAGCTATAAATATTCACAGGTGCCTCTCAGGTTGAAACAAAACCAAAAACAAAACAAAAAAATAAATCTTCTCTGAACCTGATATCCCCTTCTTGCATTATGCACTCTCCTTCTATTCAAAGTCAAGTTCCGTGAAATAAGGGTCTACCATCCTGCTGTCCACATCTTTACCTCTCGTGCACTTGTCCAGGCCTAGATCAGGTTTCTGTACTCATCACTACCTGCCAACTGCTCCTGCAAAGCTCAACAATAAACGACCTCCTAAGACCCAAATCCAGGAAACACAGTTCAGTCTTCGTTTTACTTGACCCAAAACATTACAACTGAAAGGCTACTATTAAGTGTACTTTTCTACATCAGAGGTGGGCAAACTGCACCCTGGGGGCCTAATCTGCTTGCCACCTGGTTTTGTAAATAAAGTTTTATTGGACGACAGCCACACCCACATTGTCTATGGCTGCTTTCAAGCTACAAGACAGAGTTGAGTAGTTTAGACAGAGACAGTATCATCCTCAAAGCCTAAAATTCTTATAGAAAAAGTTTGCCAATCCTCATTCTAATGTATTTAATATATTTGATCACTTCCATATTATTGGTAAAATAACTCAAGTTTTTTTTGGAAGTTACTATGGATTAGACACAGTGCAAAGTCTCTTATATCATCTTATTTAAGACTTAAAGTGATGTAAGATACGTATTATTAACCACATTTTAAGATGAATAGATTCAGGTTTGGAGAAGTGAAGTTACATAGCCACTTAGGCACTGAGCCAGGAATATTTGGGTCAGAATGATTCCAAAACCGGTGGCCTTCACCACTGTTCTTGAAACCTTGTCCTCTCTCGCTTTCTGTGACATCTTTCTCCTCTGGTTCTGTTCCAACTTCTTTGACCAGTCTTCAGTCTTTCTTTTGCAGGCTCATCCACTTCTGCCCACTCCCTCAGTACTGGCTCCAAAAGGCTCTGTACTCCAACTTCTCTCTTCCCACGCTACACATTCTGCCTGAGCAGTGTCATCCATTCCTACAGCATTCAGCATCACACACATACTGGTAAGATGCCCAGCACATGAACAACTTTCCCCCAAAGAAATGCATCTCTCAGCCCTTCGGCCGCTTCCTTTCATAGGCTGCAGGTGGGTGACTGCTCATGCTAGCAGTGGCTTCCATCTCTTAGCAAGTCCTGCCTAGGAGGGTCTAGCACTTGGCTCTAGAATGCGACGGTACTTGGCACTTTTGTTCTTGGCCTTTGGGCCTCTGGTTATAACTGAGACTGAGAGCATCCCTCTTTAACATTCTGTTTCATTTTTAAAAAAATCTGTTAGACTTGTGCGACTTTGTTCCCTGCTGTGTCTAGGGAGCCTACACAGCACCTCGCACAGAGAAGACACTCTCGTTGAATGAATAAACTGTTAGTGTTACCCTTCCTTTAGTTTTTTAAATCAATTCATAGATGAGAAGACCTAAATGGCAAATAAACTATGAAAAGATGCCCAATTTTATTAGTGTTCAGGGGATGCAAACTGAAATAATAATTAGTTACCACTTCATCGCCATTAGGTTGGCTAAAATTAAAAACTCTAACAATATAAGAATTTGTACAGGAAAATAAGAATTCTCATACACTGCTTATAGGATTGTGAATTGCTAGACTCTGAAGAATAATTGAATCATACACAATAACAATATAAATTAGTCTATAACCCAGCAATTCCACTTCTAAGTTCTTTCAAAATATTTCACTGTACCTAAAGAATTATGAAGAAAAGTGTTCAATAAAACATTGTTTATAAGAGCAAAAAAATAGTGACCTAAACATCTATCAGTAAGAAAACAAATTAAGGCATATTCATAGACTAGAATGCAGCATAGCAACTGAAAAGAATGAAATAAGTTTATATATATCGATATGGAAAAATCTCAAAAGACATTTGATGAAATAGCAAGTTACAAAATGTTATGTACATATAATGCCATTTATGTAAATTTAAGAACCAAAGACCATTTATTCATGGTTTATGTAAACATGCACACATAGGAGGAACATTAAAACTCTCAAAGGAAGAATGCATACCAACTTCAAGATGACGGTTACCTCTGAGAGAAAGGAGTACAAAGATTTCAATTATACGTGTAATGTTTTATTAAAAATAAGATCTGAAACAAAAAACAAATTTTTTTTTTGCAAATCTGTACTTGTACAACATGAAAGAATACAAAATCACCACATAAGGAATATCTGAATTTGTCTTTCTCTCAAGGCCTTGAAAATTGAAGTTCAATACTAAAACTGACTTGGCAGAAGTAAATAATGGTGAGAATAAAAACATAAATGCAAAAAAGCAAAGTTTATATTTTGGCTCATGCAAATGAAAGTTTAAGGAGTTTTAAATAAAACCGCAAAAGCCTGTTCTTTCTGTGGTCTCACTTTCATCACCATCCTCTGTTATTTATAAAATAATATCATCTAAGGCACTAGTGTATTATGGCTTGGATTATGCTGGTGTTCTTTTGGGGGCAGATTTGTGGGGTTTCTTTTTCTTTTCAAACAGTCAGTATTGTGTCTGTTGATACTATCTAAAGGTATCATATGAACGTAACACTAAAATGAAAATACCTAAGTCAAGAAAAAAAGAAAGAAGGCCCATAGGGTCACTATACAACTCTGCTTTACCTAACAGAATTGTCTAATTTTGAACACATGTATTCTTCTTAAAGCCCACACAAGATGGAAAAATAATGAATTTATTATAGAGTATTACTTTAATCTAAACTGGAATAAGATTTAACTTGTGAAAGGGAGGGTTCTAAAGCTTTACATAACATTGTGATTTAAATAACACTTTTTAAACCCGTAGTTTGATAGAGCAATACAGGTAAAGGTTGACAGAGAAAAGAGAAGTGGGAAGCTTAAAAAAGAAAATGAACTAAAAAGTTTTCAGAAATAAGGGAGGACTTAAATTTAAACTAAAACAACAATGTGAACTAGTGACCTTAAAAATATTTAAAACTATTTTTCTTTTACCCTGTCCTAAAGGCGGCCAAAGCAGCCTCTGGTATCATCCTGCCTAAAAACAGTATTCCTCCATACACCCAGATTTTGGTATCTAGTACTGTTTCTCACTGAAAGGAACCAATGCTGCAAAGGTAATAGCTGATTCCAAGTCTTGGAGCAGGGGCAAAACCAAAATCAGTTGAAACATAATATTACCAAGAAACAAAGATGCCTTCCAAGATGTTCACACTAGTGCTAAGAAGGAAAAGGAAGAACCTTGGCAGGCCCTCTGATCGTCACAGTATGAGAATCTGAGCCTCAGTCATCATGACCTCCACAACTAATTAAATGAAGTTAGCTGAGTCCAAAAAAGGCATAAATCCCTAAGTCCATGATGATGCATGCTATGTACTAACAGAGGCATGCAGAAGATTCTAATAATGCTTACAGAAAATGCGTTCTACTAATCTACCCACTGAAGTTTTTGACAACTAAGGATATAATTAGATTTTTTCTTTTCTTGTCTAAAACTAATAGTATCAGCAAATTGTGACTGACATCTGTTTTACTAAAAGAAGTCAAAATCTCTAGGTACCTATTGCAAAAGATAAATTTTACATATGGAACATGTAATTGTCCTTTCATGTTTTAATTTTGCTCTCAAGGACACTATGAATCTAGGATACATCCCATCTTAAATGTGGTAATGGGCTATGACTGTATCTTGCCATGACCAGTCATCTCTGTCCCACGGCAATCTAAAATTTACACTAATATACTTTACAAAGATCTTGTTTTTAAAAAATTATTATTTTTTATTTAAAAAGTTTGTTTCTAGGTATAGACAGATGTGTTAAATCTTTCTGTATCTTATTCCTTTCTCTCAAAAAAAAAAAAAAACAAATTAAGTTTCTGTTTGCTTGTTTTGTTTATTTTTCTGAAATACAGCTAGATAGGAAAAAGTTTCTCTGCCTCCACTTTATCAGGTGGCAGTCACCGTAATCTAGTCTAAGTCATTGGGGCTCGATTACATCTCTTCTAGTATTCTACTGCTGACAAAGACACCCAGGATCAGCAAGGGGAGGGAATGTCTTACTTGACATCAATCTTAAAGTTTTGATATGTCTAGTTTTTCTTATCAGCCATCTGTGACTGTGATTCATAAATTTCACAAATCCTTCTTGAACCCACATAAATAATTTATGTCTATGCACTACTTGAAGTTAAAATCAAGTCCCATAATTATCTTCTTTTTATTTGTCCTAAACTTATCCAAGTTTGCTTCTCTTTCCAGAACTTTAGGATTTCTTGAACAAGCCTGTGCTCAACTTGACCAGGGTCTTTTTAGATTAAGGGCCACTCATCCTTTTGGCCCACACTCCTTTACCAGGGCTGCCATCTCCCCTCTCAGTCTAGTGGATCTTCTCTGGCCAGTCCTTAGTTCCATTATGTCCTTCCTAAGATGTGACTGCCAAACTGCACACAGGCCTCCTGATGAGGAAACGCCACAGATTTACATAAAGGTAAGATGACCATTGGTTTGTCTTCAGTTACTCTCAATGATGCTCAATGTTATGTTGGGATTTTTGTCTTTATTAGGGAACTAAGCTGCTGTTCTCTATACCTATAATAATTAACAAGTCTCTTTTGTGAGTTACAGTTCTGAACTATTTAGAACTATTTTAGATTCCTTTCAAACATTCCATTGCCTATTTTAAAACCAGTCTACCACTTTTTTTGTTCAGGAACACAAATTTTTAAGACCTTCTTGTTATCTAGATCTATCATTTGTGGCTCTTTCCTAATTGAAAAACTTTGCATATAGTTATTTCTCCAGTTCGTATATCAAGATGCTAATGCCAGTGCTAGCATCGACCTCAAAGACCTGATCAACCATTTACATTTCTTTATCTACGAAACCACCCTTTTATCCCTAAGCTTTGTTTCCTCTCTCCAGATCCCTTCTTCCAAATCCATGATAATTTAGCAGATCACTCATTCATTCAAGAAATATTTGCTGGCATCTCCTATGCCCTAGGCACAACAATAATGAGTTAGGAGTACAACAATGAAAACATAGGGTCCCTGCTCTAAAGAATTTTAGGCTACGTCATATTCACTAGGGCTTCTTTATTTACTTGCTTATTTTACTCTTCAAAAACACTAGTCAGACACAATTTCTTTATTCATAAATCATTTGTTTTTCTCTAAAAAATATTATTTTTATTCTTGCTTTTAGAATTCAATGGATTACCCCATGCGAGAATGAAACTGAATCACTCGTACCTTCTCAGAAAATCTTTTTTGGTCTGCACTGCCCAGTTTCAGTAGCCACTGGTCCCATGTGGCTATTTAAATTTAAATTAACACAATTTAAAAAATTAAAAATTCATTTTCTCAGTTGCACTAGCTACATTTCAAGTGCTTAACAGCCACACGTGGCTAGTGGCTACCATATTGGGCAGCACAGATTTAGACCATTTCCATCATCAGGGAAAGTTCTACTAGTCAGCACTTATTGGACAGTTCTTATATAAGGGGCCACACAGTGGCCACATATAAAAACAGGTTACACATTTTGGCAAACATGTCTTCCTCAGTACTCACTTGATGCCACCTAGCACTAGTAAGTTACTTATATTCTTTTTGTCAACGCGGTATAAACTATCTGAAATACTGACCTCTATTGAAAATGGTTTTAATAGTAATGTAAGCCAAAATAATGACTCTTTTGTATGTCTTCTTAGTAGCAGAACATATGACTGGGGATGCATAATAAAAGTGCCTAAATAATAGCAATAATGCAATAAATAATCCATTCAACATGGAAACATCTTAAAGAAACTCACCCTCCTTCACTTTCCGCTTCCTCTGAACTATTACTGGTCCCGGAACTTTGAACTGTGGCAAGTCTTTTTTTTCTAGCTCTGTGCTGAGGACTTATCTTATGAACAGTTATCTTCCCTCCAAGTTCACCTTGTATATATTCCTCCAGCTTTGGAATGGCTTCTTTAAGAACTCTGATTTCTTCTTTGAGTTCTTCCATATTTGTCAGTAATTCATTTAACTTCTCCAATATCTGAATTTGCCTTCCTTGAAAGATCGCTGCTGCTCCTTGGCCATTACGCACTTCATCTTGCAAAGTCATTGAATGAAATGTATTACCCAGAGAAAGAAATTTAGGTAAATTCATTGCGGTCCTTGGTTTACGAACCTTGTGGTACCACAAAAGAAGCAAGCTGATTCCAGTAGTTCCCACCATGATGCCAAGTATCAGCTCTTTGTTTGTGGAATGAGGCATTTCTTGGTTTTTGTTTCTAAAATTAAAAGCATAAATGTAAATGAATGTTGATTTTTGTCTTTGCCCAAGACAAAAATATTAGAGCTTTTTAAATCAACAGAGGCCAAGTCTACATCATCACACAAAAAAAAAACACTTGATAAATCATACAAAAATATATTATAAGTAATTACCTCTATAATGTATGTGGCCCAATGGAAATTTGTATTCTACATGACAGATCTGAAATTTACTCTTTACTTATATTTTTAAAGGGTGTGATAGAGGTAAAAGCATCATTGTATATTTCTGAAAAAACTACTTAAGAATTCAAGCTATGCTTAACTGTGTCTGAACCTTTTATTTGTATAAAATTAGTGTGTTGATTTCTGGATCTTATCTAATCTCTAAGGAAGGCCAAGAACAAGCCCTTCCTTAGCACCTAGTTCACATTTGTATTTAAACTTAGAATGATAAACAACATTTTAAAAGCCCAGGGCTTTAGGGTATAAAATATATTAGAGAGCTTTGGCAAGTTTGGAACCCACCCTATCTCTGTTTTATTCTGCACGGAAAGCAGAAATGCCAACATATGTGCAGGCTTCATCTTCTTTCTTCTTCTGACCCAGAATTCCTCTGCTCCTTACATTTCTATTTCTGCCTAAGGTCTTAATGTTTTTATTTTCTTTCATATTTTCCCTTTCTTTAAGTAACAAAAAAGTCATTTCTTTGACTCCTTTCTCCTTCAGAACTTGGGCCGTTTTGCATTCAAGGTCCAAGCTTTGCCCACCTAATTCCATATAAACTCAGCTACTTTGACTAAACGCATCATAAGCTTTCTTTAGTATATCCCATCTTCACTAGTTTTACTGCTTATCTCTGTTCTTAAAATCAGAAGACCATTAAAGGAAAACAGTAATATAAAGCCCCCCTTTCCTTCTGAGACTTTAAAATGCCAATAAGTATGTTAGTACTATGATAAACTTTTGTAATCAGAGTAAAATATAGTAAGGCTTTTTTACAGACTTTGAAGTTCCCAAAATTCTTTTCCCATCAATTTCCCCTATTTTGTAAACAGGTAAACACTTGTATTAAATTTTGTTAGTAACTTGCGAAAAATGTTACAAATAATGGTAAACTGTCCATTACAAGAAATTAAATTTGCAAATTTTTTGGTTTGTTTTTCCTGACACTTTCTTGAGGAACAGATTATTACAGCACTGCCACCTAGGATCCCTGAGAAAAAGGAAACAAATGAGGTAAGTCCCAAGATCTCCCCAGATTTCCAACCGTAGGCAATTTCTAGACTACGGCACAGGGAGGGAAAAACCAAAACAGAGCCTAGTAGTCTCACTGAGCTGAACAGAGATTAAAGTTCAGAGAAACTGAAGCACATAGGATTTGTGTGGCATAGTTCTGAAGATGAGGGAAGCATGCAGAGAAAGAGCTCCAGAAATATGCACAGGGGTCTCCTTAAACCTTTAACTGAATACTAGTCTGCATGTGCATGGAGTGAAGCCTCATCAGGCCAAGCAAAGAACAATTTCCAGGGAACGAACAATTACCACCGAGCTATAAGCTGAACTATTCCCAAAGATTACACAGAAATGGGAGGTGTAAGTTCCCACCAGCCAGAGTAGAGAGTGTTTATGAAACACCTGAGGCTTTCAGCAGAGACTTCAGACAGGTAATGCCTTGGAAATGGGGCTAAATTAACTCTCAAGTTAAGGCTATTTAGACCTCCCCTAAAATGGATTAAAAACGAGCCTCCAAAGGATCAAACCGATTCACAAGTAATTTAACTGCCTTCACGAGAAAGTCCATCACTCTTTAAAGGAATAGAAAAAATTCAGAACTTAACAACATAAAATCACAATGCTGATCATTGAATCAAAAATTATTAGACATGTAAATAAGCAGGAAAATGACAGAGATGATATAATTAGCAGACAAGTATGTTAAAACAACTATTACAAATATGTTCACTATTTAATATAAATATTAAAAATATGTTAAAGGAAAACATAAACATGATGAGGAGAGAAATATAAAGTATTAAGCAGAACCAAATAGAACTTCTAGAGATAAAAAATGAAATATCTGAAGTAAAATTTTATAGAATGAGATTAACAGCAGGAAAAAACTATGGGAAAAAACAGTCAGCAAACCTGAAGACAAAGCAATAGAAACCATCTGCTACAGACTAAATATTTGTGTCACCTCCAAATTCATAGGTTGAAATCTTAATTCCCAAGGTGATGGTATTAGGAGGTAGGGCCTTTAGGAGATAGAACCCTCATAAATGGGACTAGGGCCCTTATAAAAGAAACCCCAGAGAGCTCCTCATCCCTCCTACCATGTAAGATTACAGTGAGAAGGTGTGGTCTACGAACCAAGAAGTGAGCCCTCACAAGACGCTGAATCTGCTGGCTCCTTGATCTTGGATTTCTTAGCCTCCCAAACTGTGAGAAATAAATTTCTGTTGTTTATAAGCCATCCAGTCTTGTTTTTGTTATAGCAGCCCAAATGGACTAAGACACCATCCAAATTGAAGCACACAGATTTAAAAAAAAAAAAAAAAAAGACTAAAACTAAAACAAAAAACCAAGCAGGGCCTATGAGGCAACATCAAGCACTCTAAAACATACATAGTTCAAGTTACAGAGAAGAAGGAGGGGAGGGGGACAAAAAATATCTAAAGGAAAAATGGCCAAAAAATTTCCAAATTGGACAAAACCTATAAAACCAGAGATCCAAGAAGACCAACATAATCCAAGAAGAGTAAGTAAAGAAAACCAAACCAAGGCACAACAGTATTAAAACACTGAAAACCAGTGATAAAAAAAGAAATCTTAAAAGTAGCCAGTGGAAAAAAGATACATTGTATACAGAGAAGATAAGATTACAGCAGATGTTTCAGACACGTCACCTCAGAAACTATTCAAGCAAGAAAACAATGGAGTGACATCTTTAAAGTGCTGAAAGAAACTATCAACTTACATTTCTATACCCAGTAAAATATTTTTCAAAGATGAGGGTAAAATAAAGGCTTTCACAGACAAAGAGAAGTTGAGAGAATTCACTGCCAACAGACGTGCACTACAAGAAATGCTAACAGAGGTTCTTCAGGCAGAAGGAAAAAGATAACAGACAGAAACTTGGACCTACACAAAGGATGAAGAGCACCAGTAGTGGCAAATATGTGGGTAAAAATAAAAGTCATTTTTCTCATTTTAAGATGTCTTTATAAAATATTTTCTTATTACAGCAAAAATGATAATAACATATCATGGAGTTTATAATATGTGTAGAAGTAAAAAAGGAGCATAACAACAGCCCACAGGATGGGAAGGGACAAACAGAATATACTGTTACAAGGGTCTCAGATTATAATGCAGTGTTAATAATAATGTTAAAGATGCACGGGTCTAGGGCCGGTGTGGTGGCGTAGTGGTTAAGTGTGCACGCTCTGCTTCGGCGGCCCGGGGTTCGCAGGTTGAGATCCCGGGCATGCACCGATGTACCGCTTGTCAAGCCATGCTGTAGTGGCATCCCATATAAAGTAGAGGAGGATGGGCACAGATGTTAGCCCAAGGCCAATCTTCCTCAGCAAAAAAAAAAAAACAAAAAACAAAATGAGGAGGATTGGCATTGGATGTTAGCTCAGGGCTAATCTTCCTCACACACACACAAAAAAAAGATGCACAGTTGTAAACCCAAGGGCAACCACTGAAAAAACAAACAATAACAGCAACAAGAAAAACTCCACAAAGGTATAAATAATAAGCCAATAGTGGAGATAAAAATAGAATACTAAAGATATTCAATTAGTCCCAAAGAAGTCAGGAAAGAGTGAAAAAAGAACAAATGGCAAATACAAAACAAAGAAAGAAAATAAATGATGTCATGACTATATGGGAAAATGGCGCCCAAAGATGGCGAAATAACAGTATTTCTCTTTGCCAATAGAAAAGATCCAATTTCTTTTTAAAAAAAGAAGATAGGGAGGAGAAGTCAAGATGGCGGCGTAGGCAGACTCTGAACTCACCTCCTCCAGAGGACACAGCCAATTTACAACTACTCTTGGAAAAATTACCCGAGAGAGAACTGAAAACTGGATAAGAGGAACTCCTGCAACAAACGACAATGCTAATCGAGGTGGAAGAGGCAGAAATCCCTTCTGGAGAGAAAAACCACCGCCTCCGCAAGCCACCAGCTTCATAGCTGCCCAGGAGCAGCCCAAAGGTCCGCAGCCCTCCCTGGAGGAGAGGGCCCTGAGCCAGGGAGTGTCCCCGCTATAGGTATTTTTTGGACCCAGCACAATCGAGACGCGTGGCATAATATCTGACTTTGCTTGCTACTAAAACATTGGGGAGTACCACCAGAAAAGCTGGTTCACAAAGAAATTAAAACCAGCTCTTAAAGGGCCCACACACAAACTCACCCATTTCAGAAAGCAACCTAAAATCACCAGAAAGAAAGGTGCACAGCCCTTTGGTGAAAAGAGACTCACCAGATAGGCTCTGAGCGCATCTCGGTGAGAGGTGAGACCGCTCCAGGGACTGGGACATTGGTGGCGGCCATTGTTGTGGCCTGGTGTGGGCGTGCTGACACAGACGCGGGCAGACATCATTGGAGTTCACCCTGTGGCCTGCTAGCCCAGCGTCTGCCCCACCCACTAGAGCACTGATTTAATCCAGTTCAGCCAGGGCAGGCAGCCCACCCTAGGGACTGGCCCCACCCAACAACAAGCCCTCGGGCAACTTGTTGGCCTGCTAAGAGAGCTGCCTGGATTCTCCATAGCCTTGCGACTGGGTCCACCTCTGTGGGCAGGGCGTGCACAAGTAGCCAGTGGAGAGTGTGAGGCGGTGGCAGAATGTGTGGGGCTCCCGCCTTGGAGAGACTGAGCGCACTTCAGGAGATCAGGGCGTTCACACGGGGCAGGACTGTGTTGACTGTGTGTGTGGACCTGTGGGCGGTGGGACTTGTCAGCTGCAGAAGACTTGTGCTTCTCAAAGAGCCACATAGGGGGTTGGCCCCACCATCCAAAGCCTGAAACAATTGGGTACTCCCGTGCTTGAGGCCAGCCCCACCCGGCTGCAATCCTCAGAGAGCTGACAAGAGACCTAAAGGCTAGAGGCTTATAGCAATTATAGTAAGCCCCTGAGCCTAACAACCTGCCACGCTGGGGGCCTACTCACTTAATAGAAATATGGCAATAGAACGTGCTATTAGACCTTGCAGCCAACTGTGCTGGGGCTCCCCACACCCGATAAAGAGACTGAAGGGCCCACAACAACTACAAGCAGCTAAGCATTACAACAGCTGGCCAGGGGCATAGCTCAGCCTCCCTGGGCACCTATGGGAAGAACAACCCCGCCACAACAGAAGGACACACATAGCCCACATAGGGGTCACTCCTGGAACATTTGGAACAGAGGGAAGCACACTGCAAGGCCTCATAAGGGATCACTTATATAAGGTCACCTCTCTGAGAGCAGGAGATGTAGCTGATCTACCTAATACATAGACACAAGCACAGGGAAAGAGGCAAAATGAGGAGGAAAAGGAACATGTTCCAAGTAAGGGAACAGGAAAAAAACCCAGAAAAGGAACTAAGTGAAACAGAAATGAGCAACCTACCCAACAGAGACTTCAAACAAAGAGTGTTAAGGGTGCTCACTGATCTTGGGAGGAGAATGGATGAACTCAGTGAGAACGTCAACAAAGAAACGGAAGATATAAAAAAGAACCAATCAGAAATGAAGAATACAATACTGGAAATGAAAAATTCACTAGAGGGACTCAAAAGCAGAGTAGAGGATACAGAACAACGGATCTGCGAGCTGGACGAAAGACTAGAAGAAATCACCCAAGCTGAACAGATAAAAGAAAAAAGAATTAAAAAGAGTGAGGACAGTCTAAGGGACCTCTGGGACAACACCAAGCACACTAACATCCATGTTATAGGCGTCCCAGAAGGAGAAGAGCGAGACAAAGGGGCAAAGAATCTATTTAAAGAAATAATTGCTGAAAACTTCTCTAACCTAAGGAAGGAAACAGACATGCAGGTACAGGAAGCACAGAGAGCCCCAAACAAGATAAACTCAAAGAGGTCCACACCAAGACACATCATAACTAAAATGTCCAGAATTAAAGATAGAGAGAATCCTAAGAGCCACAAGAGAAAGCCAAGTTACATACAAAGGAAACCCCATAAGACTATCAGCTGACTTCTCAGCAGAAACTTTACAGGCTAGAAGAGAGTGGCATGATATATTTAAAGTGCTAAAAGGAAAAAATCTACATCCAAGAATACTCTACCCAGCAAGGTTATCATTCAAAATGGAAGGAGAGATAAAAAGTTTCCCAGACAAGCAAAAATTAAAGGAGTTTGTCACCAAGAAACCAGTACTACAAGAAATGCTAAAGGGACTCATTTAAGGGGAAAAGAGAAGACCACAAATAGGAAAAATTATCTATTTCCATGATAAGAGGGTAATGGATACAAATGCACAAAAAAGAGGTTAGATATAATATCAAAAACATAAAATGTGGGAGGAGGGGAGTTAAAGAGTAGAGCTTTCAGACAGAGGTCAAACTAAAGAGACTATCAACTTAATATAGACTGCTATATACATAGGTTACTATATATGAACCCCATTGTAATCACAAACCAGAAACCTATAATAAATACACAAAAAACTAAGAGAAAGGAACTCAAACATAATACTAAAGAAAGCCATCAAACCACAAGGGAGGAGAGCAAGAGAAGAAGAAAGGAGCAGAGAAGAACTACTAAAACACTGAGAAAAAAAAGTTAAAAAATGGCAGTAAATACATACTTATCAATAGCTACTTTAAATGTCAACGGACTAAATGCTCCAATTAAAAGGCATAGGGTGGCTGACTGGATTAAAAAACAAGACCCATATATATGTAAGACCCATATATATGTTGCGTACAAGAGTCACACTTCAGACCTAAAGACACTCACAAACTGAAAGTAAAGGGATGGAAAAAGATACTCCATGCTAATGGCAATGAAAAGAAAGTTGGGGTAGCAATACTCATATCAGACAAAATAGACTTTAAAACAAAAACTGTAAAAAGAGACAAAGAAGAGCACTACATAATGATCAAGGGAACAATCCAACAAGAGGACATAACACTTATAAATATCTATGCATCCAATGCAGGAGCACCTAAATATGTAAAGCAATTATTAACAGACATAAAAAGAGAAATAGACAGTAACACAATAATAGTAGGGGACTTGAACACTCCACTTACACCAACAGATAGATCATCCAAACAAAAGATCAATAAGGAACATTGGCCCTAAATGACACACTAGAACAGATGGACCTAGTAGATATATACAGAGCATTTCATCCAAAAACCGAAGAACACACATTCTTTTCAAATGCACATGGAATATTCTCCAGGATTGATCACATATTAGGCCACAAAACAAGTCTCCATAAATTTAAGAAGACTGAAATAATACCAAGTATCTTTTCTGACCACAACGGTATGAAACTAGAAATCAACTATAGGAAGAAAATCAGAAAAGCCACAAATATGTGGAGATTAAACAAAATGCTACTGAAGAACGATTGAGTCAATGAAGAAATCAAAGGAGAAATCAAAAAATACTTGGAGACAAATGAAAACGAAAATACAACATGCCAGAATTTATGGGATACAGCAAAAGCAGTTCTAAGAGGGAAGTTTATAGCAATACAGGCCTATCTCAACAAACAAGAAAAACCTCAAATAAACAATCTAACAATGCACTTAAAGGAACTGGAAAAAGAAGAACAAACAAAGCCCAAAATCAGTAGCAGAAGGGAAATAATAAAAATCAGAGCAGAAATAAATGTAATAGAGACTAAAAAAAAATAGAAAAAATTAATAAAACCAAGAGCTGGTTCTTTGAGAAGATAAACAAAATTGACAAACCTTTAGCTAGACTCACCAAGAAAAAAAGAGAGAAGGCTCGAATAAGTAAAATCAGAAATGAAAGAGGAGAAATTACAACGGACACCTCAAAAATACAAAAGATTATAAGAGGGAGTTGGCCCCATGGCTTAGTGGTTAAGTGCGCACGCTCTGCTACTGGCAGCCTGGGTTCGGATCCGGGTGTGCACCGACACACTGCTTGCCCAGCCATGCTGAGGCGGCATCCCAAATACAGCAACTAGCAGGATGTGCAACTACGACATACAACTATCTACTGGGGCTTTGGGGAGAAAAAGGGGGAAAAAAAAAGGAGGAGGGAGGATTGGCAATAGATGTTAGCTCAGGGCTGGTCCTCCTCAGCAAAAAGAGGAGGACTGGCATGGATATTAGCTCAGGGCTGATCTTCCTCACACACACACACAAAAAGATTATAATAGAATACTATGAAAAGCCAGATGTCAACCAACTTGATAATCTGGAAGAAATGGATAAATTCTTAGACTCATACAACCTTCCAAAACTGGGTCAAGAAGAAATAGAGAATTTGAATAGACCAATCACCAGTAAGGAGATCGAAACAGTAATCAAAAACCTCCCCAAAAATAAAAGTCCAGGACTAGATGGCTTCCCTGGTGAGTTCTACCACACATTCAAAGAAGACTTAATAACTATACTTTCAAACTCTTCCAAAAAATTGAGGAGGAGGGGAAGCTCCCTAACTCATTCTTTTTTTTTTTTTTTTGTGAGAAAGATCAGCCCTCAGCTAACATCCATAGTAACCCTCCTCTTTTTGCTGAGGAAGACCAGATCTGAGCTAACATCCACTGCCAATCCTCCTCCTTTTTTTCCCCAAAGCCCCAGTAGATAGTTGTATGTCATAGCTGCACATCCTTCTAGTTGCTGTATGTGGGACACGGCCTCAGCATGGCCGGAGAAGCGATGCGTCGGTGTGCGCCGAGGATCCGAACCAGGGCCACCAGTAGCAGAGCGCGCACACTCAACCGCTAAGCCACGGGGGCAGCCTACCTTAACTCATTCTACGAAGCCAACATTACCCTGATACCAAAACCAGACAATGACAACACAAAAAAAAGAAAATTACAGGCCAATATCACTGATGAACATTGATGCAAAAATCCTCAACAAAATACTAGTAAATCACATACAACAATATATTAAAAAGATTATACTCCATGATCAGGTGGGATTTATTCCAGGGATGCAGGGATGGTTCAACATTCGCAAATCAATCGTGATACACCACATTAATAAAATGAAGAATAAAAATCACATGATCATCTCAATAGATGCAGAGAAAGCATTTGACAAGATACAGCATCCATTTATGATAAAAACTCTGAATAAAATGGGTATAGAAGGAAAGTACCTCAACATAATAAAGGCCATATGTGACAAACACACAGCTAATATCATCCTCAATGGTAAAAAACTGAAAGCTATCCCTCTAAGAACAGGAACCAGACAAGGATGCCCACGCTCACCACTCCTATTTACCATAGTACTGGAAGTCCTAGCCAGAGCAATCAGGCAAGAAAAAGAAATAAAAGGGATCCAAATTGGAAAGGAAGACGTGAAACTCTCACTATTGGCAGACGACATGATTTTATATATAGAAAACCCTAAAGAATCCACCAGAAAACTTTTAGAAGTAATAAATGAATACGGTAGAGTTGCAGGATACAAAATCAACATACAAAAATCAGTTGCATTTCTATACACTAACAACGAAGTAGCAGAAAGAGAAATTAAGAATACAATCTCACTTACAATTGCAACAAAAAGAATAAAATATCTAGGAATAAACTTAACCAAAGAGCTGAAAGATCTGTACACTGAAAACTATAAAACATTGCTGAAAGAAACTGAAGAAGACACAAAGAAATGGAAAGATATTCCGTGCTCTTGGATTGGAAGAATTAACATAGTTAAGATGTCCATACCTCCTAAAGCCATCTATAGATTCAATGCAATCCCTATCAAAGTTCCAACAACACTTTTCACAGAAATAGAACAAAGAATCCTAAAATTTATACGGAACAACAAAAGACCCCGAATAACTAAAGGAGTCCTGAGAAAAAAGAACAAAACTGGAGGTATCACACTCCCTGATTTCAAAATATACTACAAAGCTACAGTAACCAAAACAGCATGGTACTGGCACAAAAACAGACACACAGATCAATGGAATAGAATCAAAAGCCTGGAAATAAACCCACACATCTTTGGACAGCTAATCTTCAACAAAGGATCCAAGAATATACAATGGAGAAAGGAAAGTCTCTTCAACAAATGGTGTTGTCCCACATGCAAAAAAATAAAAGTAAACCATTACCTTACATTATATACAAAAATTAACTCAAAATGGATTAAAGACTTGAAAGTAAGACCTGAAATCATGAAACTTCTAGAATAAAACATAGGCAGTAGACTCTTTGACATCAGTCTTAGCAACATATTTTCAAGCACCATGTCTAACCGGGCAACAGAAACAAGAGAAAAAATAAACAAATGGGACTACATCAAACTAAACATCTCCTGCACAGCAAAAGAAACCATCAACAAAACGACAAGACAATCTAACAATTGGGAGAAGATATTTGCAAACTATATACCTGATAAGGGGTTAATCTCCAAAATATATAAAGAACTCATGCATCTCAACAAGAAAAAAACTAACAACCCAATTAAAAAATGGGCAAAAGACCTGAACAGACATTTCTCCAAAGAAGATACACAGATGGCCAACAGGCACACGAAAAGATGTTCAACATCATTAATTATCAGGGAAATGCAAATCAAAACTACGAGATATCACCTCATGCCCGCCAGATTGGCTATAATTAACAAGACAGGAAACAAGTGTTGAAGAGGATGTGGAGAGAAGGGAACTCTCATACACTGGTGGCTGCAAACTGGTGCAGCCACTATGGAAAACAGCATGGAGATTCCTCAAAAAATTAAGGATAGAACTACCATACGATCCAGCTATTCCACTACCATACGATCCAGCTATCCAAAGAACGTGAAAACACCAATGCGTAAAGATACATGCACCCCTGTGTTCATTGCAGCGTTATTCACAATAGCCAAGACTTGGAAGCAACCCAAGTGCCCATCAAGGGACGAATGGATAAAGATGTGGTATATACACACAATGGAATACTACTCAGCCATAAGGAACGATGAAATCCAGCCATTTGTGACAACATGGATGGACATTGAGGGTATTATACAAAGTGAAATAAGTCAGAGGGAGAAGGTCAAATACCGTATGATCTCACTCATTAAGTAGTAGATAATAACAACAACAAACACACACATACAGACAGAGAATGGCTTGGTGGTTACCAGAGGGGAAGAGGGGAGGGGGGAGGTTGAAAGGGATAATTAGGCACATGTGTGTGGTGATGGATTGTAATTAGTATTTGGGTGGTGAACATGAGAACATGATGTAATCCATGCAGCAACAGATTATAATGATGTATACCTGCAACTTATACAATATTATAAACCAATGTTACTGCAATAAACAAAAAAATAAAAAAATAAGATGATAAATTAATGAAGCAAAAGAAAGATGAGAGAAATGCTGCATCAGTAAACTCGAGAAGGCAAAACGGATGGATGGTCTCTAGTGCACAAGGGCAGAGGTTGACCTTTGGTGGAAACACAAACCGTTCATTCAGAGCAATGAAAGAAAAGGCAGATTATGTGAGCAGACTCAGGAAGGTGGGTAGATGTGATGGTGGAAGCTTATGCAAGTTCTCTTTGATTGCTTCATTGTTCTAAGTGAAATAAGACACAAAATAAACAGCTGACAGTGAGAATGCAGGAATGAGCATCAGAAAGAGGCAAATTCTGAATTCAGTTGTATAGCTGAAATATGCCTTCCTGTGGTTTATATCCTATGATCCCACATACTCAGGCAAAGCATTATTGTTTCTCATACTCTAAATGGCCAACTAAATGTGATGTTTCAAATGACGCCCTATGGAAGAGAAAGCAGCAGCAGCAAGAATCCATTTCCAAGAAGTCCTAAAAGAATGTCTCTTTAGAATCCTGAGTAATATACTAGACTACATGCAATGAACACAGGAAGTATTCTATTTGGATCCCCTATTTCATTACAGATCTAAGTGTAAAAGAAGAGTAATGATTTTAAAATAATAATCTTCCAGAAACTACCTCAGGCGTTGGTGAATATTATATCCATGAGAATTAAGAATCCCTTTTCCTGAAGCTAAGGGTTCCAGTAGAAAGCCCATGTGCTTAATCTGGCCTGCCTGACCTCAGGGTACAGTCTGCCTGGAATAAATTATTTTTTAAGCAAAAAGTATTTTTACCCTAATTGGTATAACTGTGAACTGTAAGTCTAGCCATCTGTCCACTCCCATCCTATCCAGGAGGCATGCCAGCAGTAGATTCAGATCAATTTGTAATTTAGCTAAAATTGTAGGTTATTATTATTAGCTGGTCAATTTTATTTCCATAAAATTATATCACAACACAAAATTATTTTGAAAGATTACTGCAAAAAGGCAAACAGATAATAAAAGCCACTATTTGCCCATGACCTATATATGCATCACATCTAATAATCATGCATCAAGCTTGATCATCTTTGCTCTTTTTTGTCAATAAAAAAAATTAATGCAAGATGTTCATATGCTGATCTTGAAGTCTATCAAAAGAAATCTTCCTATTCTGATTGCTTTCTTGGCTAATTCCTGCTGGGCCTTCCTTGAACTTTACATTAAAAAACAAAGCCTAGTTTGAAATTTTTTTCATTTAATAAGTAAATAAATGGAAGTCAAAATCCACAAGGAAAGAGATCTTATCCCTGAGTCGGTACCAGGTCTAAACAGGTGGGAAAGAATATTTATTTATTTATTTATTTTTGCTGAGGAAGATTCACCCTGAGCTAACATCTGTGCCAATCTTCATTTTGTATGTGGGTCTCCACCACAGCATGGCTGCCAACCAGCGGTGTAGGTCCACACCCCAGAATTGATCTTGAGCAGCCAAAGCGGTGCGCACTGAACTTAACCATTAGGCCACAGGGCCGGCCTCCAAAAATATTAATTTTTCTTTGACCTTTTCTTTAGGAATTATACCAATCCCAAATTATCTCTTTGAGGCAGGTCCTATTATTATCTCTATTTTGCAGATAAGCAAACTGAGGCACACAGCTGTCAAATCATTTACCCAGGGGTCATCCAACTAGGAAGTGAGAACTGTTACCCTTCATAACTCCTGGATGCACTGCTGCATGAGGAAGGTTCAGAAAGCATCAACAAGGACATGAAGGGGAATGCTGACTGGGCAGAAATGTTCAGAGCTGAAATATGACTTCAGAACTATAAAAACCACCTTGGAAAAAAACTAGAATCAATGGAGCAGGTACCGGTTTTAAATAACCATAATTAGACACAAATAGCTGAAGCCATGTTTGAGTTTTATATCAGTATAAAATGAATGTGCTTTTAAGCCAGTAATCTGAAAAATGCCATTCATTAAAAAGTAATGTAGAAAAGTAATAAATCACAACACTTGCTTGCCTGCAGTATAATTTCAAAAGTTATATTATGTCATTTATATAACTTTAATACAGTTAATTATCAAATTAGTAGTATACACTTGCATTTTAATATAAAAACACAATAATTAAAAAATCTATTGACCTGATAATCAGATGCTAAGTATTATTCCTGTTACAAGTTTCAATTTGTAACTAGTAATAACAACGAAAAATGATAGACATTATTTTAATATAAGTTATTGGCATCTAAAATTAATTTATAATAAAGGTTTTTGCAGAGATGAGAATCAAGAGTTCTACTGAAATAATAAATCATCAAAATGTCAACTCTAAAGAAATTTCTATATTAAAATTCCTTTGTAGAAACTGTCATGAAAAATTAACTTCAGAGAACATTATTTAATTCTGTGTTCTATCTAGCTTTAATTAAAATTAATTTTTACATAAGGAAATTATGCTTTACCAAGTTATTTATAATGCTTTCAGCAATATCTAGCATATATAGTCACTTAAGTCATCAGCAGATTCGTAGGAGGAAATATATACAATACATAACTTTGATAAACTCGGGGGTGTATGAAAATCTTGCAAGAAAGGTAAAGGAACATTACGGTTACACACAAGCCTGAGGTTTAAGTTTCCCAAGGGAATCGCTCTGAGACCTTGCATTAGCGATCAGATTACCCACAGCGACCTGGATAATCTGATACTTTCTAAGCGAATTCTAATACTCGTATTTCACCAGGTTTTCATTATTTTTCCTATTTTATAATTTTTTTTATTTAGGGCTCCCTGATGTTTGGCTTATTTGCAAATGTTTGTTGCACTGAAAATCTGGCCTTCGTTTTGTAAAAAAGGTAGAGAATTCAAGTTTTAGCAAAACAAAACAGAAAAACGTCTGCTGGAGGGTGAAAGGAAAGACCCAGGGAGCCAGCGGGGAGGCAAGTGTCCCCAGCAGAAACTCCTTGGGGTTTGCAGGGACCTGCCGGGTCGGCAGCACACGGCCGGATCCCCACGCACCCCACGGCGGGCGGCGGGCGCGAAGTTCCGGGGACTTCCGGGGCTGAAGCTGCCGAGGCGCCAGCTCATCGAGGGCCGAGCCCGGGGAAGGCGCTGCCGGCTCGCTCTGCCACCGGGAGAAGGCACAGCAGCGGCCGCCCGCCCGCGGGAGGACACTCCACAGGCGCGCGGGGTCGAAGTACGCCGCGCACCCGGAAGTGCAGTGGCCGCCGCCGGAAGTGCTGCCGCAGCCCTTCGGGCGCCCCCGGCCTGAGCCGCCGGGCCAGCTGCCCATTGCCCACCTCCGCACGCACCTGTACTCGCCGCGCAGGCCTCTCTGCTGTCGGAGACCGGGGACCGCGGGCCTGCGGGCGGGGCGGGTGGGCGGCAAGAGGCGGGCAAACAGGAGCCCCGGAGCCCGCGGGTCCCGAGGTCCGGCGCCGCGGCCGCCGCGTCCTGACCCAAATAGCGGAGGCGCCGGGGGAGGAGCCCGCGGCCGCACGCCCCGCGGCACCCGCCTCTTCCCGCGGGGCTCGGCTCCCCGGGCGGGTGCCCGGCACACCTTTCACAGAAGAAAACGGCGCTCCGCCGGGCGCCTCGGCCCGCACCGGACATTGTCGCCTGGCTGCCGCCTCCCCTCGAAGCCCGTCTTCCCCCAGACCCCCGCGCCCGGCTCGGCCGGAGGCTCGGCGCGCACTTTCCACCTCCCAGCGCGCTGCCTCCCATCGCTGCCGCTCCCCGAACCTGCCCTCACCCCGCTTCCTTCCCGCTCCCCCAGCCCTTCTTTTGTGCCCCTCTCCGGCCGCAACCTGAACTTTCCTCCGCATGACAGTCAACCGCAGACGTCTTGCACTGATTAGTAATCATGTCCGCCGCCACGTTTCCTAACTTCACTTGAACTCACATTCCCTTTTAATGAGCAAACTCCGCAACCTGTTGGTCCCCCCACCACTCTTAGTTGCCTTTGGATGAAAACCATTATCTTCTCAGATGCTTAACGTTGGAGAGTTTACTCAGCTTCACTTTCTGTGGTTTGTATAATGAAAATAAAATTATGCCAAATAAACTCTTAAAAACTGCACACCCACTCCCTTCTGTACTGTCCTCACGTGGAGCTTGAAATCTAGGCTTGCAGAGAACTTAGTCTTGATTACTAAATTCCTCACCAATGTACTGAACGAAATTAAAAACGAGTACGCTCCTATTTACCAAAAAAACTCCTCTATGAAAAATCAGAAGGCTGATATTACATCCATACAACACTATTTACTGATGGGGATTCTGTAGGATCTTTTAAGTCTGTAAGATGTATGTTGAACTTTAAGCAAGCTGCACTGAAGAATAAGTAAGCCTAAGCATAGTCATTTTATTAAAACTAAGTTATATTTTGCAAGACAACAAACCTTAATCTCTAAGATTTGAAACTAGTAAAGCACTCCCTTCTAAGAACTGCTTTGACTCCCATTTTATTATGGTTTGCAAAAGTATTACAATATAATGCTAATATTTGATTTATTTAACCAGAATACAATATAATGTAAACCTGTCATGCATAGTGATAATTGTTTTTTTTTAAACAAGATTTGGTGACAAAAGAAACTTTACTGTCTCTTCATTAATACTTAAAAGAAGCTTAAGGCACCTTGAGATTTAAGCTTTTCCAGAGGAACCCACTGAGTTATTCAGTGCTGCATCCCCAGCACACAGCACAGAAGAGGTCCTTAAGAAAAATATGGCGTGTGGGCTGAGAACAGGGCCTTACCAACTCTCTGCTCCAGGAAGAAGATGGCAGCTGGCACTGACTTGTTCTTCAAGTTCAGGAGGTAGGGTAAAATAGCTGGACTCTTCCTGTGCACCTGTGTAACACTTGTTCCTCTGCCTGCCCTTGAATACTTTTCATTCTGTTCCTTGATCGGTAAAAATTATCTAAGAGGTAGAAACTCAGTGATAACCATTGACCTTTGGTAAAGTTAAAACTAGCACAGAGAGAAGCTATCATTGCCAGGCACTGTTGTAGGGAAGACATAAAAAAGAAATGCCTCCCCCTTCTCACCCTCCTCCCTCCTCCTAGGACTGTACAGTCTTAAAGGAACTTCTGAATAAAAAACAAAAGAAAACCACTAGGAATCTCGCAGTTGCTGTCTATCATGGACTGAATGTTTGTGTTCTCCCAAAACTCATGTTCAAGCCTTAACCCCCAATGTGATAGTATTTGGAGGTGGGGCCTTTGGGCACTAATTAGGTCATGAGGTTGGAGCGCTCATGAATGGAATTAATGCCCTTAGAAGAAGAGTGAGAGACCAGAGTTCTTTCTATTTGTACTATGTGAGGATATAACAAGCAGCCAGCTGTCTGCAACCCAAAAGAGGATCCTCACCAGAACTCAACCATAGTGTCACTATGATCTTGAATTTCCAGCCTCTAGAACTGTGAGAAATAAATATTTGTTTTTTAAGCTACTGAATCTATGGTAATTTGTTATAGCAGCCCAAACTATGACTTTTTTTTTTAATAATTTTTTTGGTGAGGAAGATTGGCCCTGAGCTAACATCTGTGCCAATCTTCCTCTACTTTTTATATGGGATGCTGCCACAGCATGGCTTGATGAGCGGCGTGTAGGTCCATGCCCAGGATCCAAACCTGCAAACCCCAGGCCACCAAAGTGGAGCATGCCAAACTTAATCACCGTGCCGCTGGGCTGGTCCCCTAAGACACTTTATTCATCACACCTAGCACAGCATTACAATCATCTGGCCCCAGTGACCATCAGGCCCTTCACAATATGTCCCCACTCACTTTTCCAGCTTTTCCCCACCATTTTCACCAGGCATCATCCAATACTTCAGCTATAGCCAAACTACCTCATCATGTTTCCCTAAGCCACCCATTTTCCAGTCTCTGTGTCCTTTTCAGGCTGCTGTCTGTGCCTGGAATACCCTGCACTTTGCCACCTGTCAAAAACCAATTCATCCAGTCTCATCCACTTCACTTGAGCAACTGCTCTACACATTCTCTTCCTCCCCCAAATGAGTAATCATCTGTGTCCCGTCAAGACTTTTGTGGAAGGGTAAGGAGTTTAAATGAATACAAAACCCCTCCCTGCTGTCTCTCAGCACGCCTCCCTCATGTCACTGTATTGTTACTGCTTAGTCAGTGACTGTTGTGTCCGCGAGACTATGAACATCTTCAAGGCAAGAATGTGTTTACCTTTGTATCCCCAGAGCCTGGCACAGTGCGTGTACTCTATATTAGCTAAATATTTGAAAACATTTCTCCAAAAGTAACACGAACACTCAAGAGGAAAGCATTAAGAAATTTGTAGCCCTTCATATAGTAGTAATAGGAGAAGTGTGTCAAGGGTTTGTGTGTGTGTTTTTCTTTTCCTTGGGTTTTATCTGTGGTTTTATTTCCAGGAAGCAATTAAATGACAGTTAGTGTTAGCCCTGTAACGGTTACCAGTATACTCCATGGCTAACTATTCTTAGAGTTCCTTGTCGTGTAATTATTTCCAAATCCTTTTATCATCTGTCAGTTTACTCAGTCAATAGACCATTAAGGGAAAATGAACTATTTAGTCAGAAGGCAATCAAGAGTTTTGCCTCCATTTTCTTGAGAAGATATACTCTTTTTTTTGTTCTAGAAATTTGATCTGGATTTTACTCCAAAGCTCAGGAATTAGTGATGGTCAGATATTACAATTTACCTTCCAATACATTACATTTTTGCTCTTCAAGTTTTCTAATTCACCCTGAATTTCTTCATCTGTAAACTGAGGGCTGAGCTGAGAGTATGATTAGTACCACCATGTCATCCCCAACTCCTACCCCAAAACAGCAAAGTCTTTTGCAGGCTGGGGTGAAGAGAGTAATTTGTTGCTAAATAACTGAAGAAATTATTTTAAAATGAAGAACACAATAACCACTGAGAGAGAGAGGAGAGATTCAAGGCTGCTTGTACAGACGAGAGCAGGGGTGGAGGGAGGAGCCAGCAGGCATAACGGGAGCTCCACGTTCTCCTGTGAACTGTGAGGAGAGCGAACAACAGCAGCTGCAGCAAAAACATTGATTGAGTCTTATACTCAGTTCCTGCTTTGTTCTTTACATGAATTACCTTTTTTTTTTTTATTTTGCTGAGGAAGACTGGCCCTGAGCTAACATCCATGCCAGTCTTCCTCTATTTTGTATGTGGGTTGCTACCACAGCATGGCTGCAAGTGGTGTAGGTCCATGCCCCGGATCTGGACCTGCGAACCCCGGGCCACTGAAGTGGAGTGCACCAAGCTTTAACCACTACACCATGGGGCCAGCCCCTACATGAATTATCTTATTCCATGTTCCCAACAATCCAGTGAGGTAAATATCATTACAGGTGAGGAAAATGAGGCTTAAAGAGGTAAAGAAACTTGTCCCAGGCCACACAGTCAGTTTTAGAGGCAAATCAAACCTAGCTTTGTCTGAGAGCCTTCCCTCCTAACCACTCCCTGTGAACCAGGCCTTGCTGCCTCTGACAGAACGTTTGAAGGGTAACCTTCATAGCGCCCTTTGTAAGCACATCATAGCACATTCTCACGTGATATTCTTCTGTCTGCAGAAGAGGGCCTTACCAACTCTCTGTTGGTAATATTCAACCAATATTGGCATTGGTTGAATACCAATTCCAATTGGCAATATTCCCCTGGACAGAAGAATATTTGGGGTTATTGGGGTTCAGCCTTCACTGCTCCTCTTACAGGAGGGACTGAATCTCCAGCTTGGAGCGCTTACCCCACGGAAGGCTTCCCTGTAGGGGATACCATTATCTCTAAGCTATACAATTATGGTGGGTCTATTATATTCAGGTTAGGCTAGGAATAGGATTTGGGGAAAAGAGGAAAAATAATACTGTATCTAATGTAAACAGTTTTTTCTATTTTTTTTTAAATTTAAGAGATCCCTAGAACACAAGAAAATTACCAAAAAAATTTCTGAACGATAACTATGACTAAATTAGACCTTCCAAGGCAAAAATGCTTTCTTCAAAAAAGGCATGAGGATAAGCTTATTAAATATTTCGATAAGACTAAGTGATTAGTGTTGTCGGTGCAAACAATCAATAACCAATCTATAGATAAGAGAAAGAGAGTGATATTTAATGTGCTAATGCTGAAGACTAGCCCAGAAGTGTTATCTTGTCCAGGGAAGAAAGCACTCCAGAGAAACGTGGTTTACAGCATGGTTATATACTGTTTCAGAATAAAGAACATACAACAAGCATGACAGGAATATAATATTTTTTCCCCAAAGTCACAAGGACGTGTTTTGCCGAGGTTTAGCACATTCACAGCAGGTCAGCTTGATCTTGGTTCTCAGGGAAGAAAAGCTTATCTTCAAAGAACTGATATTGGCATCAGAGAAAGGGAGACCTTCATCCCTCTTTAAAGAGTGAATTCTTTGCTTTGGGGAAATGGTTGAAGCAGTTGTACAATGCATATTAGGTGGGCCATTAGTCAGGTTGCTCTGGGAAAAACAAGTTTTAGACCGAATCAGATTTAAACCAGAATGGCTTCCTCATATACCTCAATATGTGAAAATTCTTATTATTCTTATCAGTGTAGTAAACTATTAATCACTTAAATACAATAAAACAGTTGAACCAATATTCCTGTACTGAATAAATCAGAAACGATATTTTAGAAAGATGTATATGAAAGAAAAGTTGGCAACAATATTTATGTAACACTACTTAGCAATTCAATGTTGAATCAATTTTTTGAAAATATACCTAGCTCATTAAAACATAGAATTCTTAGTAGAAACTTGCTGTTTGGTTAGAAAAATTAAACTTTTGTTCAATGAAGAAACAGTCATTTTCAGAAAGGTGTATACCTTGCCTGATTGAAACTAGCCTTGCTCAATGATTATCAGCAGTTTTTCTGTGACACTTCAAGATAGGAATGAAGTTTCTTTAGAAATTGCAGGAGATTTTGTAAGTCACATTCTTACACTGATTTTCTATGATCAGCCTGTTCAAAGTACAGCCTTGGATACACTCTAAAATGGAACTCAACAAATTCAGATTAAAGAGCAACTTTGCCCCTCCCTTCTGCATTCTTTCTTCATCTTGAGGGAAAATGTTCAGGGACATCCTTGACAATATATAAGTCAACTTCACAAGCCAAGGTCAGTTTTACTGTTCGTGGCAGATTAAAAATAAAGTCAAATTACACAAAATATTGTTACAATGCATGTATGCACAAATTAATTAAAATAACTGGATAGTTTTAACTATATATAAGTAGAGCAAAAGATTTCATTTTGGACTTGGGTGGTAAGTCAATTTTGTACAAAGTTCTGTTAGGAATAATTTAGGTTAGCAGTTTTCCAGACCCACTGTCCTCAGATTATACAAAGAAAAGTCATTTTCCCCTTAGGAGCAGATCTCTTTCAAGAAATTGTCCAGTGGATAGAGACAGCCTCTTAGTGGTATGCAGAAAAATCTACAGAGAGAACCCACTTCATGCTGCAACCGAGACACGGTAATAACAACTCATTGTTAAAACTTTTTCCATTTTATAATAATTGTAATCTAATCATTATAATTAAGACATATTTATATTCTCACTCAGAGAAGTGAATCTAGAAAAGAATGAAAATTGAAATTCACCACTGTAATGATTTTAGAAGAAAGCTTGCCTCATAAAGCAAGTAACCAACCCACATGTATTGCGATCCAAAATAATCGTAGTTTGATTGTTTAGAACTTGGAACAGCTGGCCCCTTGGCTTAGCTGTTAAGTGCGCGCACTCCGCTGCTGGCGGCCCGGGTTCAGATCCCGGGCGCGCACTGAGGCACCGCTTCTCTGTTCATGCTGAGGCCGTGTCCCACATACAGCAACTAGAAGGATGTGCAACCATGACGTACAACTATCTACTGGGGCTTTGGGGGAAAAATAAATAAATAAATAAATAAATTTGAAAAAAAAAAAAAGAACTTGGAACATATCTTATGAAAACCGTGCTTATAAATTGTGGTTTGTTTCCTAAGTAACCCACAAAATCCTTCATAATCTATATGATAACATACCGTATGGTTTTCAGCTGAATTCGAACTCTGAACTGCCGATGTCAGGAAATCACCAGTCTGTTGGTATGGCCTTGGCTGTTTTCCACTTTAAAAAAAAAAAAAAAGTGGACTTTTCCCTGCCAGCTGCAGTAGCTAATAACTGTCCAATTAAAAGAGAGACTTACCTTTCAGCTATGGCATCTGCTTACCAGCTAATTAAAAAAAATTCTTCCTACCCACAAGCACAGACTCTGCCAGATTTCTAGCAAAAAAAAAGAACTAACCATTTACCCACAGGGCTCCTTAACTTTCTCACTTAAGGCAAAAAAAAAAAAACCCTCTACACTCCTTAAAAAAAAAAAAAAAAGACAATTCTGACAGTAATGACATTTACTCCCTCTCTTGGTAATGGAAACCTCCCATTTCTCAAGCAGAAGAGCGCTGAGAGGAACTTTTCTTCTGGACATAATGACTGGCTAGTCACTCCTGGTACAAGAAGCATGACTCAAAGAGTGTCTGCATTTAATAAATGAAAGACTGTTAACACACTAATTTGAATAATTTAGATATTTACATACAGAAATACAATAAGACTTTACAGAGTGATGATAGCTTCAAAGATTTTCAGAAAATATTTAATTGTGAGAATCCAATTTGAGACATAAAGGCACTGTCATTATTTTCCTTTGCTAAATGTTTGCGATTATGGAGACATGACCATAAATAAGTAGTATTATTTTCTCCCCTTTTTAAGATGTAGAAACTGTAAAGATCTTTCATCAAAATAATATATTGCCACTGTGGCTTAAGTTGCGGCTTCAAAGGCATCAAACATCTAAATGAAAAATGAACATTTCAGTTGATACAAATACTTTAAAATACTTTAGTACAAACAATTATCCTACCTAAAAAAACCTTCCATTAACACTGCCTCCCCTCCTGTTTTGCTACCTTGTCTCACACCCTTTACTACGAAAAACTTTAAGAGAAAAATTTCCACTCACAGGCTTCACTTCCTGACTTCCAAACCATTTATCATCCCACTGCAGAAACCACTAAAACTGCTCTCACCAAGGAGGACGAAGGTCTCCTGATTTCCCAGATCAGTGGCTTTTGATCTCTTTAGAATAGGGTTTGTCAACCCCAGTCCTATTGACTTTGGGGACTAGAGAATTATTTGTCGTAGGGAGAATTCTCCGTTGTAGGATGTTTAGCAGCATTCCTGGCCTCTACCCACTAGTTGCTGGTAGGTCTATAAATTAACATGTAACCTCATAGAATCTCAACCCTTAATTAACAGTAGATAGCACGGTCAAACACAAACACATTTTCCTTGAGAATTAAATAATGCTTGGGCGGGCTGGTTTAGCAATGCTCCAACATCGAAAGAATGTAAGTTCTTAATCTCTAAGTTTGGGTACCTTCTCTTAAAAGCATGGGCCATGTCTTATTCATTTTTCTCCCCTCAGTACTTGACATTCAGTAACATATCACGAATGAATAAATAGATTGATGGGTAAATTAAAATATCTAGGTATCTGAATTCTTTACTTGTCAACTGGAAGTTTTGGCAAGTTTGCACATATGTGACCAGCCTATGTGATAGCTTAAAAAAATTTTTTTAATTGGCTAATGCCAGGTAAGGAAGCTTACAGAGGAGAAAGTCCCATTGATGATGGAATATGGAATTGTAAGAAAGCTGAGAAAGGAGAAATGAAGTTTCCAAAATTAAATGGGAACTTTTGACCTTACCTCAGAAACCTAAATTTTGCCTAAAGCCAGCTCTGTTTATCAAACTAGTTTTCTCATCAGAATTATACTATCCAATGTTTGGAATTCTTTCTAAATAAGTGTATACTTTAAAATGTTTTAGTGTCACCGGTTTCTGCTTTGCAAGGCCCACTAAATCTTTTAGGTAGCATTTGTAATCAAGATGGCACACTGAAAGATTGGGATATTTATGTGCATATAAATCAACTAGGTTCCTTGCTGATTTTGTAGATTCTCTGACCACCAAAGCTTCAGATTGTTAGTTCTGAGATGGGGCCCAGGAGTTAGCATTTCAAAATATTATTCCAAGCAGATGTTGCATGGACCACCCTTTCAGAAACAATGCATGTGGCAGTATGGGCCATGATTTACTCCTGAATTTCTAAAGTAAAAATGAGATGAGGCAGCGTTATCCTAGAGGAGCCACTGTTGAATCTTTTCTTTATTCCTTTTTGTTCTTTTATGTAAAAAGAGATTCAAAGACCATTGGTTAAAAGGAACCAAATGAAATTCAGGTTTTGGAAACTGAGTACTTCACTAGAGGTTCTCCTTGTGATTTCTCCTGCCAGAGAGAGATAAGAAAATAGTTCCCTTTCTCTGAGCATGAGAGGAAACTGTCTTTGCTTCTCCAATGTCTTGCGACAGGTGCACTCTGGGCTCTGGGTCCTGTTTGGCAGCTCTCAGAGCCCACGTGTGCTAGAAGCCTTCTTGGCCTGAAGTGAGGCAATGATCATATGAGCAGCACCTGCTCTTTCGTACTTGGCCAACAGGTTAATTGTTATCATCCAGATTAATCATTTGCCTCACAATCGCTCTCTCCTTGCTGAATTCCTGTTCTCCTACAAGTTAATTCTCAGGATGTATATATCCAGTAGGTACAATCAAAGATTTGTTGCAAGAGGATGGGAATGCTTTCTGCCTCCTTTATCAGACACATGACACTTTGCCTTCATGGGACACTTTGGAGCATTCAAAGAACTCTCACATGATTGTGTTTGATTGTCACCCCAATCTCTGAGACAGGCAGAGCACGGATTTTCATCTCCATTTTGCAGATGCAGCCTCTCAGAGATTAAGTGCGACTTATCCAGGTCACACAGTAAATAGAAGCTCAGAGATCTTCACTCACAAATGACGGCTTTCTCCCCTCTCCTGCTCAAGCCTAGTTGCTAGTGTATTTTTCTGCTGTGTGTTGGCTGGACAGTGATAGCAAGCTTAGGTTCAGACAAGGAGTACATAGGAAGATAAGATAGTGCTAATTAATTCTCAGTGCACAAAATAAGAAGTTGATTTTAAGTTTCCCCCTTGTGCATTATTTATTTTACTTAGTTGGAAAGGAAACTTAAAAACATTAAAGAACAAAAATGCTACCCTTTATTAATAAGTGACTAGCAAAATACTAGTTGCTTTGTAGAAATACCCAGTTTTTTATGAAACATCCTCAATATCTTAAAGACGATAAAGCACGTTCAATATCTTCAACTAGCGTTGATTTCCAGTTGTCTTCAGATTTTCCAGTCCAGTGCTTTTCTGGAAAACACAGTTTATTCATATTTTAGCTCTAGGTTCTGTAGTGTGTTTATAAATTCAAAGATGTAGATGGGACTTAACGGAGGTCACTTAGATTTTCAAAAACCTTCAGGTGACATCTACAGGAGCATTTCTAGGATTCTACAGATAAAGTCAGAGGCCTTGTGGGGGATGGGTGTGCTTGTGACCTTTATTAGCATAGCTTGGGGGAAAATCTGTCACACTTGTGCCCAAACAGAGCAAGCATTTACACTTTCAAGTGGAAGTTTGGACTAACCGACAAGGAAAATTTAAGTGTGTAGGTTCAAAACACTTGATCAATTGAAAATGTACTTTTCAAGATATTGCCTCAATTTCTAACAACTATTCTCACACAAAGTAGGAGCCTCTTGAGGTATATCTCAGGAATAAAAGAATGATAAAATTTGGCAGCCTTTGAATTTATGCCATAATCAGCAAAGATAAGGGAGGCCCATATTTGCAATATGAGTTGCTTGAGGAACCATTCTCAAGATTCCAATTCAAAGAGAATAGCCCTCTTAGGACTTTTTGTTTATCTTGAACACTATGGTTTTAGGCGCTTATTAGACTAACTATCTGAGATCATCAATCAGATCATTGAAGGAAATCACACAGGGATAATTCATTAAGAGTTGTGGTAGGAAGAGGAAAAGAGCAAAAAAAGAAAATCTAGGTCATGAAAAATAGTACAAAGGCTGCCCACTCTGTCTCCATGTATGTTTACAATATCTAAATATCCAGGATAATAAGTAAGTCTTTAATTTCATCTGTCATGGCTGCAAAAGCCATCTAAAAGCACCACAAACAGGGTGCCAGAGAAACCCATATTAGGAGCAGAACTAGAATTGGAGACCAGGCACTGAGAGGATGGTACTGAGAGGACAGAGGAGAAGGAAGTAGGGCTTGTGAACCTCCAGAAAGAGCAAAGGAGCCAATGGGATCATTCTTGTTTTTCCGAGAATTGGTGATAGGACCCTTAGCTGAAAACAAGAAGTGCTAAGTAACCCACACTCTAAGTTGAAAGAACAACAGCCACTTCCCTACTGGGCTTGCGAAGAGGGGCCATCTCCACAACTGCCAGCAGACCCTCTCCCCCCGTTCACACACTTCAACTTGGTTCTTGAGTCTGTGGAGGGAGAAATACCACCCGGGGGAGTGCAGTGTTTGTAAAGAGAGGCTAGATGCTCCATGACCCTCTTGTAGCTGCGGGACTTATGAATGGGTGGGAGTTTGCCAAGAGAATTGCTTGTGATGCAAAAATGGGTGTCTGTCCTCTTCATCTCCAGCTGGACATCTTCAGAGTCAGGGCTTGCTGTCCTGCACCCTATGCTGCAGAGTCTGGGAAGAACCCTGAGGAGGATGGCAAGGTAAGGTGGCCAGCTGGAGAGAGAGAAATGTTCCCAAGAAAAACTGAAGAGAGACTCTATCAGTGCCCACACTCCCCAGAGTAAGGGAGGTGATTGGGGGCTGCAGACATACTGGGGACCGTAATAAGGAGCGGAGAAAAATGTGGCACAAAAAATGTGGCATTGTGCCCTCAGCTGGGTGGTGAGCCAGAATACCCATTCAAATTGAAAAAGAGATTGCCATTACCCATAGGAGCTGTTTTGGACTGTGTTCACACCAGTAGGGTCAGGTGTGCCCTCCACTTGCCCACACCCAGGCTACAATGATTCAATGAGTTAGATCAGCTGTGATGACTAAGAGACAGGAGGACAGGACCTGAATTGACCCGCTGGCCACCTCCAACAGAAGCTCTTTCTGTTGAAGGGAGCATCAAAACCAACTAGGCAGAAGGCAGCTAGCATATGGGAGCCACATAAGGAAGCATCTATTCTCCGGCCTCTCTTACTTGTGCTGATAACAAAGCAGCAGAAAAGGGAGGAAGGAAGGAGAGGAAGGATGGAGCGGGAGCCATGGAGAACAAGTCCAGCCTGCCCATAGACCTTCTGGACCGAAGACTGAAATGTTAACTAGGCTACATTTCCATTTCCCTACATTTCCATATGGGGTCAGGCTGCAATATGGTTAAGGGTACCCACTATGCAGTAGACAAAGGGGATTTGATGGAACACAATTGCCAGCAGTTTGGAGAAATAAATTCGTTCCATATTTATATGCAGATGAGTTGACATTAGAGGAATCTATTTCTGAGATGTTTGGAACTCACCATAAGAACTTACTCTTCCTAGTTCTGATTCAGCTCCCTGTTAAGACGTGGATGTCTTAGTGTTCATCGTATAGGTCTATTGGTATTCTTCTGCATAGGAAGAAGAAATGGTTTGGTGCTTTTCCAAACTTAATATAATCCAGCTTTAATTAGTTACCTTAGTAATTTTCAGAGACTCCAATGCCAATATTTCACCCAAAGGAAAGATGGGAAAGATTATTTCCCTGTAGGTGTTCCCTGCGGGCTGTTACCTGAATCAAATAGGTTCCTGGAGGAATGGCCAAATTAAATTAATTTATTTTTACAATGTAATAGCACTAATGAGCAAACTCTAGGATTTCTTATACTTCTAATCAAGGAGAACAGCATTATTAAATTTTTAAAATAAGTCTTATTTGCTTATCATAATTTGAAAATATTTTTACTAATAAAGTAATACAATCAGTGATATGTTATGCAGTCAAGGGTGATGATACAAATCAGTGGTTCTCCAACTTTAATATGTATCAGAATCACCTGGAGCACTTATTAAAACTCAAGACTTGATTCTGATTCAATAAGTCTGCTGTGGGGCCTGAGGATTTACGTTTCTCCGAGTTTCCCATGCTGCTGATTTGGGGTCTGCTCTTTGAGAACTATGTATTGGTATATATATGAAAACTGGAAATGGTCACAATGTACTGTTAATGGATAAAAAACTAGCTGATTAAATAGAATCATCTCCCAATCCTCACCCCCCTGCCTTCCACCTCCAGAGGCAACCAGGAACACTCCAGACAAATGCACACCCTGGACTGTTATAAGCCCCACCCCCAACCCCTGTGCCTGTTCCTCTCTTCAAGCTGGACCTGACCACATCCATGGAAGGAATCAGGGATTCCTTTTACCCTGAAAAGCAGACCTAAAAGCTCCTTTACTTTGATTTCCTCTTAGTCTTCTAAGGGTGGTGGCAACCCTTTGAACATTAAATTTTGAACTTCAGTAAGATTGTTAAGTAAATACAGAGATTGCATACCAAAGAAAGACTTTGTAGACTTGATATGTTGGGACTGCTAAAATCTCACTCTATAAAAACGCCACCAAACCTTTCCCAACTTGCCAAATGAGTTGTCTTTACAGGCCCCTTGTCTCCCTTTCTGCACCCCTTCCCACCTCAGCACTCAGACCTATTGAAAATGAGTCCTCCAGAAAAGATTTGACAAATCCTCTCTAGCCTTCCTCTGGCCTTCCTTGACCCCCATACTTCCTCCATTACGACCCTTGGCCCTCCATTTGGCACTTGTCTGTTTCTCAATCTGAGACCTCACAAGTATGGAAGCGTGCAGAGGCACGCACTGTATGTCTCCATGGCTTTTGTATCTCCACCGCTTATTTCTGGTTCTGGTCCATGGCATCTACTGAATAATTAATTGTTGAATAAGTGAGAGAATGATGAAGTAAGAGTAAAACGAGGCCGCTTCTAGAGGAAGCTGCATTTTAATAGCTCTGATTATGGGCTTTTCACCTCAACAAACCCTAGGCAGTAGTTCTCAACCCCAGAAAAATTTTCCCCCCAGGACAAATTCTGGAGACATTTTTGGTTGTCATGACTGGGGAGGAGATACTAATATCTAGGAGGGAAAGGTCAGGAATGCCACTAAACATCTTTCAACATCCAAGACAGCCCTCTATAATAAAGAATTATCAGGCCCAAATGTCAATAGTGCCAAAGTTGAGAAATTCTGCCCTAGATGAATTTTAGGGACAGGAGGTGGTGTCATAACCCCTGAAATGATATCATTTAGGCACATGTTTAAAGTTGTCCTTATATCTAGAATTACTTCGTACTGGACCCTGTTCATGGAAATACTGCCCTGATTTCTTTATGAAGACTTTATGTAAACATATTCCACAGTATGCCCTTTGGGGCCTTGAAAGGAAAAAGGCATGTTTATGTGACTTAAAGGATTTCGCTGCAAGTCTATGGACTGAGGCTGTATGTTTATGACCCAGGCTGTATCTGAGGGTCCACTGAACACCTACTATGTGCCTGGCATTGTTCTGGGGTCTGGCAATGCAGCAGTGAACAAGACACACAGTGACTCAGGGCAACGATGTTCTCGTTGGGAGAGAGACAATAAACAAGCCAGTGACTCCCAAACAAGATGGCGGAGCTAAGGGCTATGGCCAAATGAAACAGAAGAATGCGACAGAAGGGCAAATTTAAACTGAGTGGTCAGAGAAAACCTCACGGAGAGAAGGCCTCTAAGCTGAGATCTGAATGCCATGGGAGATCTAAGTGAAAAACAATACAAACAAAGGTAACAGCTGGGCCAGGGTGCTAGAGTGGGGATGAGCTTAGAGTGCTAGATGAAGGAGGAGAAGGCTGGTGTAGCTGCACCATAAGATGGAGGGACAGTGGTACAGGATGGGGCTGGAGGTATAGGCAGGGGCCACATGATAGAGACTGTCAAAGGAGTTTGGATTTCATTCTAAGTACAGTGGGAAGCAAGGGAGTACAAGGATCTGATTTTCATTTTTAAAGGATCATCCTAGATACTCTGAGAATGGAGTGGGAGACAAACATAGAAGCAGAGAGTCCAGCTGGGAGGCTGTTTAGTTCATCCAGTGGACAGTGATGGTGGTGTGGACTGGGGAAGTAGCAGGGGACGTGGAGATAAAGTGTGCTGGCATTGGGCATGACTGGGCTTATTTTGTGAACTAATAGAGCAGTCGCTGAAGAGTTTACTTATAATAAAATTCTGTTCACACAAAGTAAAAGGGAGGAGGTTGGGAACCTAGAGAAAGATAATGAGATGAAGAGGATGGTCTGGTCTCAATATGGTCTCCCTAGTGAAGGGCTTCATGAAATGGCGTTCTTTGGTCCTGAGTGACAAATGAGATTCAGGGTGAAGGGCATGAAGATTATCTTGCCACCAGGAAGACTCTAATGTACATAATGTGAAGTCCAGAGGACCAGGGCCGAATCCTGGGGCAGATACCGAGTCCTGGTGTCCACTGGGAGACAGCAGATGATCAGTGTACACGTCATACTGAGAGGAGGCCCAGAGTCTTTTCTAAAAGTTTGTAAGGATATATAAGACACCTCCTGGGAACTTCCAGAAATGCATGGGATATCCTAATTTTTAGGGAATTGAGATCCTGTATCAGCAACTGGGGACAAGGAATCATCAAATGAGTACTAATATTAATGTAATGTTACTTATACTCACTATTTGGGGAGTCTTGGTGAAATCTGGGTTATATATAGGCTAATATGTTGAGTCAACAGACCAACTTCATTGTCTGTATGGATTTACCAGGTCTGCCAGTCTCTTGAATATGATATGATATTCGAGATAATGATGTGTTTTCCCCAGCCTATGGGACTTTCTGCTTTCTAATTTCGGTAGTTGGAGTATTTTTTCTTCCACCATTGAATTCTATAAACGCAGGAAATTTTTCATTGGTGAAAGCCACATGCTCACCATTAGCAGTTGTAAATCTCTAGGTAAAGGATGATGAGGAGGAGGACACGCAGGAGGAATTATACATCTATGGTTGATAGTAGAGAATGTATTTGATACTTTCATGGGTTTGTTTGGTCACATGCTCTAAATGTAGTGAGGTCTGAGAATTTTTGCCTGAAGGAGAAAGTGGAAAAATATATATCTTAGGAATACTTCCAACTATAAGGAATAACAATAGAATAATCTGACTAACAGTAACTTTAAAAAAGAGAAAAGTGGTTGCTGGCATTGACTTGTCAATCAATGATGCCATCAAAGGCAGACTCTATCTTTCTGTTCTATCATCCTAGAGTTGGCTTTTGGTCCTAATGCTTGTCTTGCTCAATGCAGGAAGAAGAGAGAGACAGACAGGATTCCAGTTACCAGGAAAGAAAAGCTGTCTCATGAAACTTATGCTTACAGCTCATTGGCCAGAAATGGATGTAACCAACATCCAGAGGTGGAACTCTGCAATACACAATAGTGGATCTAAAATGCCTAGGGTATGTATTGGATAACATCTTCTCTGTCCCTCTCTTGTCTTTATACAATACTTTCTTTAATGTTTCATGTCATACAATAATATACTAACATAACTGTATTAAGAGACTTCTTGTCCTGAAGAATTTTTAAGCAACATCACTATCTATCCAATCACAGTATCCTAAATTATTGCTGCATTTTCATACACTATGGAGTCTAAGAATATCTTTGTAGGAACTACCAATTGCTGGCAGACTCAGGCCAGATTTTTTGCTGAAACAAGAATTCTTATATATTCTGTGGTTGATGTAAAAGCCTATGGTTCAGACGCCTTCAGCAGGATTGGGAGAGGTAAATTAAGAGAAAGAGGACAGGAGAAAATGGTAACCAGGTGGGTGAGCACTTTTGAAAGAGGAGAGCTCTCAGGAATAGCGCCTTGAGGGTGTTATACAAGGTAGACTCAAAAATCTGTAAGGAAAGAAATTGGGCCTGAAGAGTATGATTTTTTTAAGAAAAAAGAAAATATGACTTTTAAAACAAGTCAAAGCATTGAGAATTATTATAGGTAAACTAAAATTTGCTTTTTGTCTATAAATGTTTAAAATAATTTTAATGGATATCTAATCATGGTATCTGAATACTCATCTGTGTGATTCTCCCTGTCCAATTTTTCTAGATCCAATAGAATCACAGCAGGAAGATTAGAACACAATCTAAAACATTTTTATCCCATTTTCATAGCTTATGGGAATTACTTCTCCTTTCTATGACTTTTAATGTATCGTTTGGATGCTTCTGGCTGTAAGTACCAGAAAACTAACTTGAAGTGTCTTAAACACTAAGAATTTTTATTATCTCACATCTCCAAAATTCTAGAGGTCAGGTTGATTCAGCATCTCAGCAGTGTCATTAGGAGCCCAGGGACTTTCCATATTTCCATGCTGCTATCCACAGCATATTGACTTTCATCCTAGGCCTGTATCCTCATGGTTGCAAGATAGCTGCCACAGTTCCAGGAATCATGCCCTCTCACAACTGCTTCAAAAGGCAGGAGGGAAGAAGGAGGCTCTTCTCATTCATCTCTTTCTTTTTTATGAGTGAAAATTTCCCCAGATGTTCCTTATGTCTCAATGGCCATAACTGATCATACCCATGCCACAGCTGAAAGGGATCTATTTTAGAAAAACAAGTAACTGTCATTTGTACCTCTGTTGAGGGAAGCAGCATCTCATTGACATTCTATCAAATGGCAAGAACAGGGAGGGGAATGGCAATTGTGCAGTAAACCTTGTGGGCGAGAAGACACAATTGTTTCTTAACAGATTGAGTATCTTCCTTTAAATGTTTCAACAAAAGTGAGTTGGATTTCTAAACCTGACTTCACATCAGAACAGCTCAGGCCCAGATGTTTCCTACCTCCTGACAGTAATTCTAGTTGATTACCTGACTTCAGGGAATGTGATGCTGAGCATGAGCTGAGCTAGCCCTCCCGCTAACATGCTTTTGCACTTTAAGGAGTAAGGCCTGTATTAAAAAGGAGAATGTGTCCCAGTAACATATTATGTTGCCAGAAACATAACAGAGGCCTAAATAATATAGGAGGTCAAGAAAGATTTTTTTTTCTGCACAAATCACATTCTGTATTCATATAAAAACAACTTAATGTTTTTTCTCTGACAAACGACACATATAGAAACAAATTTCCAAGTGGACACGAAAAATTTGCTCCATGTCTCATGGCACTTAAAAAAAAAGATTCTAGCATTTATCTTTACAAAACGATGTGGGAATTAGGAAGTTAGTGGATCCTTATAGAGATCCACTACAACATCCTTCGATAAAACAAAACATTGCTAGTATAGCAGGTAAGTCTTTCAGTCATAAGATTCAAACATGCAGAAGTGTCACTTTATTAATCTGTGACTGCATTTAGTGGTAGAACCCTTAATTCTGGCTAGCATCATGACGGAAGAAATCAAAATTGCCTATTCAAGGTAACTCAGTCACTTCCAGAATTTAAGTCTGGACTCTTCCCCTCCCTGGCCAGTCACTTCTCTCTCTTCCCTGAGAGTGAGCTAAGCTCCTGGGGAGGCTCGTGTATCACCCTGGCATACCCCTGGTGTGGCCATGCTCTGTTTCTGAATCACTTCCCATGACAGGGAGTTTGTTTCAGGGCCCAAACCCCATCCCCTCCCCTCTCTGGACTCATGCTCTGGTTTCAGCTGCTGATGTCTGTGGTCTTTTCCATGGCCTTTAGTTTCAAGGTCTAGCATTTTGTTTCTTCTGTGGCCCAACCATAAGCTTTTTCTGATTTATGACCCTCTCAGCACTTCTGCCTCCCCCACTCGCTCTCCATCCCACAGGGTTTTAGAAACCCTTGCCTGCTTTCCTACCTGAGTGGGGTATGCATAACTTTCTGAGACAGATTGGCCAATTTGTAACAATGATGGTGACACAATTAAGCATAAATATCTAAAAAGAGACTTCCTGACCATGAAATCTTGCAGAATCCCTAATGTCCTTTCACAAAGTTGAATGCAAGTTGAGATTGAGAAATCAAAATTGCTTCCAACAGTACAGCTCTGGGAAAGCAGGAAGAATTTGATCCTCTCTTCTTAGATAAGGGAACAAAGTCAGAGATAAGATAATGTTGCCTTGGGAAAAAATGTTTGCTTTCAGTAGTTTTCCCTCCTGGGAGCCTGACTGGTTTGAGGATTCAGTACTCAGAGCTGAGCCAATGTGGGTTTCTGTGCCAGTGAGCCTTGCATATAAAGCACTCAGTTTCTTAAACGAAGGGCTTCGAATACTAAGTACCCCAAGTCAAATCAGTGCCACCAAGCCCTAAGTACCATGTGCATCGTGTATTCAAACTGAATTTTCTTGTTTAAAAAAAGAACATTGAAAGAAAAGGATGATATAGTTTCACCACAAGTTCTAAATGTTCTTTCAGGCATGTTTCATGCAGGTTAAAGGAAGAGTTTTGAATGATGACAATCTACATGTTTAAATATACACTATTTTGAAAGTTAAAACTTCAGTTAAAAAGAAATTTTGCATGGATGTAAACCTATCAAGAATTTTTGTGGGGGTAGTGGCAGCGGGGGTTGTTTTAGTCTTGGGCAGTCTTGAAATAAACCTGGGAGGGAGAACTGGGTTGCTGGTTTGGCCTCTAAAGCTGATTTACTTTATGATTTCAAGCAAGTCGTCTTATAGGATCTGTGTCTTAGCTGAGTCAAGGACCTAGCCTTGAAGTTGCATCGGAGAATAAAGCAGACAGGCGTGTTGTCCGAATGCCGGGAGCTTCTCAGAAGGGCAGTGCTGCGGGAAGAACAGGTGTGACATCTTGTGCACTGGTGAACCCGGTGTCAACCCATCAGAGCTGGAAGAGGCCTCTTAGACCATCCAGCCTAGCCCTCTATTTGGCAGATGAGGAACCAGAGAGGGGAAAATACTTACCAAGCCAATGAGTGCAAAGTTGAGTCCATATCTCGGGTCTTACTCAGGTTACTGTGAGGTTACTTATCTCAGGTTACTGTGAGGTTACTTATCTCAAGTTACTGTGAGGTTTTCATTTTCCCCAATGTCTAACTATGAATAAAGAGTCTCCAGGCCCTATGTCCTGGAGAACAGATGGATGACTTAAGGAAACATCCCCAAATGAGTCAGGAAATGCTGCTTTGGGTGTGAATTCTGGTCAACGCCATAGTCCCTAGGAATGGGCCCTCTCGGCAGACAGGGCTGCCACCTTCAAGTAGGAGGTATCCCAAGGAGTGGGACATGCTCCTTATCACAGAGACGTGACTTGGGAGGGCAGGAGGAAGAAAGCGCTGAGTAAGCCAAGCAGAGTGGAGGGTAGGAGCAGAGGTCTGCCAGTGGTGCAGAATGTGTGCACAGAGGACTACCCAACAGAGCAATATCCAGCACATTTTCTGGTTTTGTTTTGTTTTCTTGGGCTGCTCTGAAGAGTTTCTTTGAGGGACTCAACCATTACATATGAAGCATGGAACTATGTGACACCTGATTAGAAAACAGTGTTCTCTGAACCAGGAAGCTTCAATCCCCAGACTCTGAGTGACAGTAGATGAGTGTGGGTGAAACATTATTTCGTTCTCATTCTCAGCAGGATGAAGGCGTAAGGGAGAGAAAAGCAGTGAGGAGGAGAGGGAGAAAGCCAGCGGGAGAGTATATAAGGAAGGGGGTTCACTCTCCTGATTGAGCATGGCCTTGGCTGACTTGACTGACAGGTGTGATCCCTGGCGGAAGATTCCAGCTGCTGGGACAGAGTCTTTATGGAGTTTGGAGGAGACAGCCAGAATAGAATCAAACAGGAGCATTCTCTACAGAGTTCCTGGCGAGCTGGCTGTTTCCAAAGGAGCCTTTGGGCAATGGATGCTGTCCAGGGCCCCAAATGACTCCACTCGAGTCTAAGATACAGCCTTTTGAGCCCTAAAAAGTCCGGACTTCGTAATAAATAATAACAAATAATATTTATTAAGTACTTCATGGGTATGAAATGTGATAAGCATATTTTATGCTCTGTCTCATTTGATAATCACAATAAACTTTGAGTTAGATATTATTATCCCCATTTTATAGATGGGGAAATTGAGGTTTAGAGATGGTAAAATAATGTCCCAAGATCATCCAGCATATAAGCAATCAGAGATTCCAATCCAATTCTTATTCTAAATTCATATTTTTAATCATTACACTATACATTACACTATACTGGGTGGGTTATGACTTCCTGGGGACAAAGCAGGGACTTATTCAGTCAAGAGAATGTATAATACATTCACAGTGGCCATGTATAATAACAGGGACTAAATTCAGGATTCTTCACAGGGTCTGAGCTGGGGACAGTGGTGTGGCAAAGTGAATGGGGGCTCTTGGGGATGCACTTGGAATTTGCCCCTGGGGTCTGATCTAGGCTCCTCCTCTGAGTTACACCAATTCCATGATTTTTCTGAGAGAACCTGCCCATTCCGAGGTCAATATCAGGAATCAGAAACTGACCGATTGAGGAGGGGAGAAAGAAGAAGGAGGAAGGAGGATGGGGGTGGGGGAAGCAGCAGGCACTGAGCAAGTCCACTGCAGCCTCAGGGCATTCATCTGTCTCAGGGCTGCATTTCTCTGTGGCTTTTGATTCTTACCCTCTTATCAGCCTTGGTCTTGTGGAAGTCAAAGGGCAGGACAGGACAGGATCATGCGGGAGAGCCCAGGACCAGGGGTCTAGTTAGACCACAGATGTTTGTTCAGGCAGAAAAGGAGACCAGATGATGTAAGGCAGGTGTGTGCGGATGATGGGTCCAATTTGGGAGGCAGGATCCAGAGTTGGGGCATCTCCGTGGGCAGGGAGGACCAGGTGACAGGAGGGTCTGGAGCAGATAAGAGGGGTCTATGGGTCCATGAGATCTTCCCTGTCAGGAGGAGCACAGGTAAGTTACAGGCAAGTAAGCTGAGCTAGAGCACTCAGGACTTCAATAGAAATACTAGATAAGCTAATTGGTTCTAGACACTCTGTTTTGGCAAGTCCAGAGCTGCCGCCAAACTCGGACAGACCACTTCCTAGAACAGAATCTGTCTGCTTCCTTGCTCATCTTAGCTGGCTTCCTCTGCTCAGGTTGGGTGGAAAAACCAGCCACGAGAGGGAGGTAGGGAGCCACCGATGCCCTCAGAAAGATGACTGCGAGGACTGGATGCTCTGGGATGGCCTGACATATCTAGGTAGAAAATTATCTGGGCACAATGACAACGATTCCTCGGCCCCAGCATGAACATTCTGATTCTGTAGCCTGATGGGGGCTGGCAGTCTCAGTTTTAACCCACAACCCACGTGATTCTGATGCAACAGCTTCAGGCTGGCTTGTGGGAACTGCTCCCTTAAAGTATTCAGAATCTTCTATTCAGCTCCCTTAAACCAGGATGACAAATATGATTGTTAGGAGAATAATATCTGTTAAAATGTTTTATTGGGAAAATAGATCATATGACAATGAGTATGTAAAACATATGCTCATTTCAAAGAATAATAATAAAGCAAACAGCTGTGCAAACACCTCTTAGGTTAAAAAGGAGAAAGTCGCTAGCACCTTCGAAGCCCCTCATGTGCCCCTTTCATCTCACAGCCCCTCCCTCTCCCCAGAGGTAACCTTAATCCTGAAGTGCTCCTTTCCTTCTCTTTAAAGCTTAACACCTCTGTTTTTAATCCCTAAACAATACATTATTTAACTCAGGCTGATTTTGAATTTTTCATAAAAGGAATGATTTTTCCAGTTAACAGTATGTTTGTGAGACAAATCCATGTGGATGAATGTGTTTGAAGCTCATCATCTTCTATGGACCTGCCTATGTGGATTTATCTCCTCTCTTGGTGGACATTTAGGGAGCTTCCAGCTCTTGTTTTCTTTTGTTTTGTTTCCTATTAGAAACAATGCTACTATGAATATTCTTGTACCTAGAGAATTTTGCAAGAGTTTTTCTAGAGTATATACCTAGGAGTAGCATTTCTGGGTTTTAGTATATGCACAATAAGCACTAACCGTTAAAACAAAACTGATAAATTTGACTACATCAAAGTTAGGAAATTTTTAAAGATAGTGAAAAGGCAAGCCACACAGTGGGATAGGATATTTGCAATATGTATAATCGATAAAGGATGAATATCCAGAGTATAGAAAGAACCATGAATCAATAAGAAAAAGGGAGACAACCAAGTAGGAAAATGAGGAAAAGTCACATGCACTTCAGAGACAAGGAAATCCAGAAGGCCACTAAAAATATTAGAAGATACAAAACCTCATTAGTTATCAGGGAAATGCAAATTGAAGCCACAAGGAGATATCAGCACATAGCTTACAGATTGGTCAAAATTTAAGAATCAGCCAATATCAAGTGTTGTTGGGGTTATGGGGCAATAGAAACTTCCACTCATTGACAAGTAAATGGCATAATCACTTTGAGTAACACCGACGTTATCTGACTAATCTTCTCGAAGCTCTGGTAGTGGAGGACAGGTTGGAGAATGCAATGGAATCTGAGAAGCCAAGTGTCCAGTGCTGAAGTGGGGCTCTGAAAGGGAGCTTGTGGAGAGGTCTAGGAAGCTCTTGCCTCAATGTAGCTATGGCCTCTGTGGGTTCACAGCCAAGCATCTGCTGGGAGGCCTGGGGACACTATGGGTCAGCAGGGCCTGCAGTCTGGAAGAAGGGCTGGACATGGAGCAGAGGAGCGTGAGGCCAATCTGGACCCTACAGGGCATCTTATCTCATCACCAAGACCCTCAGAGAGAAATGGCTCCTGCTTCACTCACTTCTGCTTCCCAAATCTTGTCCAAGTTCTTCTTGTGGCCAGCTCTAACCAGGACAGACACGAAAGGGGATTCTAGGAAATGTAGTTTCCATCTGTCTTAGTTTCCCATGACTACTATAACAAATCACCACAAACTCAGTGTCTTAAAACAATGGAGGTCAGAAGTCTGAAACAGTTTCATTTGGCTAAAATCAACATATAGGCAGTGCTGGACTCCTTCTGGAGACTGGGGGAGAATCCACTTCCTTGCTTTTTCCAGTTTCTATTGGCTGCCTAAGTTCTTGGCTTGTGGCCCCTTCCTCTATCTTCAAAGCACACCACTCCAACCTCTGCCTCTGTTGTCACATCTCCTTTCTGATTCTGATCCTCCTGCCTCCCTCCAGAAAGCAGGGTGATAATATTAGGCCCACTTGGACAATTCAGGATAATCTCCCCATCTTAAGATCCTTAACTCAGTTATATCTGCTAAGTCTCCTTGCCATGTAAGGAAACATATTGACAGGTTCCAGGGATTAGAATGTGGACACGTTTCGGGGGGTTGTGATTCAGCCTACCACAGCAGCACAGTCCAGCCACCTTCCCCACCATATTGGAGCCTTTCTCACTGCATGTTTTTTAATTTGCTCACCTAGGTTCTCACACAGTGTGTGGTCCTCTCCTTTCAGGGTGAGTTTTGCTGGTAATTTATCGATCCTCTGGCTCATAAGATCTTTCTGGACTTTTGTTTCTCTCTCAGGCCCTGGTGCTATCTCATGTTTTGGCACACCGCCCATATTCTGGGGTTGGGAGAATTTGTTTTCACCTAGTTTGTTGACGATGTTCACAGTGTTTTTCTTTTACGGTTCTAGCAGCCATATCTGTTTTTTATGACTTTGGGAGGTTAGATAAAACTATAGTGCCACCAAATTCTTGCTATCTGAGTGATCTGCACTCTTGCCATGGATTTGAACCAATGAATAGGACAACGTTTCTTTATATTGAAGTTAGAAAATAGGTACAATGATAAGGGTTAACGAAGGTTTTCAAAAGACCCTTTCTGAGAATGGATTTTCTATCCAATTTCTTTCCAAACCATCCCCTAAAATAGGGGCACTAAACCTCTAAGCTGAGTGGCTATTTATACTACTAGAAATAAAATTGGACATGAGGGTAATGTGGCCAAGATATCCCTCCGTTATGGTCAGAAATGCATTGCAAAAGTTTAGGGTCAAGATATTTTCTCAGTTGAAATATCCATTACAAATAGCTGTTTTAAAGATTCTGTAACAAAGTGATTTGATTTCTTAGCATCTTAGAAGTGTTTGGCTTAACTTCATCTCAAATGAGGTTTCAGACCGTGACCCACACTGAAGGAATCATTGGACCACCTACCTCAAAGCTTCTGCTTGCAGCCACAGAAAACACACACACAAATGCACACACACCATATCATTTGAAGTGTTTGCCTAGTATGTAACCATCTCTGTGGTTATAATTTTCAAATATCTATTTCTGTACCCTTTTATGGAGAACTCAAATCTCTAGCAGAAAATACTCTCCAAACGAAACCTACTCATTGCATTTGGGCAGCCACAGACCACCTGGAGGGCCTTCAAAGACCAGATTTTCAGAAACTGTAATTTAGAAAATAAAAAGAATTATGGTGTCTTGAGTTGAGGAGGACCAAAAAGATACCTAGTACAACCTCCCCCTAAACTTAAAAACTAGAAAAGCAAGCAATTTGTATTGGTTCTGATATAAAAAGTCTTAAAGTGAGTAACTATGGAACCTGGATGTCAGCTGAGGCCTCCCTGTCCTTTGAAAGGATTTAGGAAACTTTCTAATGGAACCTGGCTGAGATCTTTCACTCACAAATGTTCCTCTGTTTTGCCTCCCGTCGGCCTGGAAACTCAGGCCCTTGGAGGTTTCTGTAACTGGTCTTTCTCCTCAATCATCTCTTGAAGTTAATGGTGTCACAGAGGAGGGAGTCGTGTGATGTCACAGTTCACATTCTGCCATCTCCTGTATCCTCCCTTCTCCGTCCTCCACTTTCTAACTTCACCTCCATCCCTCCACTAGGGGGCAGACAATCCCATCCCCTTGCACTCTATGCCCTTCCCATTCTACCTTGGCACCAGCCCACGCGGCCACCCCCAACCGGCCAGAGACTAACTTACTCTGAGTGGCCCAATGGAGTACTTTCCCAACAAGGATGAAACTCCTGTGACGAGGAATTCACCTACCAGCCACTGAAATAATAAAAATATTTTCATCTCCTTACATATATGGCAGTCAAAAAGATCATAAAATCATGAAATATGAAAAGTTATTTAGTGTCTTCCTCCACAGAGGAAAACCATGCAGAAAAACCCAGACAGGTGAGGACAAATCTGAAGATGTCTAGAGTCGTCTTCTCATAACTCCTTTCCTTGGCAGGTTCAGCAGACACGCCTTACCTGAATTTCATGCCTCTCCCAATGCTACAATCAGAATAGGTTGCTCTTCTTTCTTCCATATTCTTTTCCAATCCTGGGAAATCCTTCTTCCCCATTAAATAAATCTGTCATCCCATTCTTTCTCCCAGTTTATGGGTACACATCCAAAAAGTAAACTTTCTACTGCTGGGTTTTGTATTTATTTCACTTACTGTTGAAAAGGCAAGGTTGCAGTGAACTGTACTCCTCTGATATTACCTATGTAGGGAAATTGGTACATCCTGATGACAAAATAGGATGGATTCTTCTATTTTTCTTTAAGAGTTTCATGTGCATATGTGTTGTTTTACTGACAAGGCAGCAAGCTCCCTGGAGCCTGCCTTATATTTCCTTTCAGCCTCCACCTAATCTAGAGTGCTGCCACCTACTCGCTTCAGAGGTAAACATAAATCACTAAGTTTCACTGGGCTGCTTCCCACTAAGTCAAACAAAAGAGGGCACTGTCTTTATTCAAGGGACTTTAAGATGCAACGTTGAACTTAAAGTCTGAGGGCCTGACTTCAAAAGGGGTGCGGGCAGGTTATTGAACCCCTCTGAGTTTCTTTGGTCTCCTTGTTTGTAAAATGGGTAATAATAATTACTGCCCAGCATGGGGCTGTTGTGAGAATCAAATACAATTGGGCATGGTAAAGTTCTGTGCAGACTGCAAAGCATTTTACGATATTGAGATATCAAGCCGGGGTTTAGCCATCAATACGAGCCCCAAACAGGATATGAAAGGAAGGAAAAGGGGATCCAGTCAATTCTCTGAGTCTTCAGGTGCATTTCTGTGGGCTTGGCTTCAAATCCCTTCCTTCAGCTCAATTTTTCATACAAACTGTTCCTTTATCTGATGTGGAGGCAGACAAATGGAGCCTGGTAAAGAAACGCTCATCCGAGAAAAGACGTGTCTGTAGATTTACAGGTACAATTCGACGAAACCAGAGAACTCAGCGTTGAAAGCAATGCAAATGGTGGCAGTCGGGTAAGGAAGTGGTTTTCCAACTTTTCTTAGAAGCAAATCTTATGCCAAAGCTGAAAATAGAAAAGGGATTGAGGCAGAACTATAAGGTGGAGGTGGGGTAGAATGCAGAACACTGTGGAGGGGCAGGGCTCCGGAAGCACAGTTTGGAAACCACTGGTTAAAAAGAAGATCCTAGGTGGCTGGCGGATCTTTGCTGGATCACTCCTGCCCGAGTCACCTCGTTCCAGGATCCCCAAAGAGAAAGCCTCAGACTCCTCAAACCCTCAGAGACTAACTGTGGTTAGAGACTAACTTCAGGAGACTGAAGTAAACACCAAAATGTCAACTACTCAGTTCCCAATAAGAAAAATGGGCTGGATCATGTACATATTTCCCCTATAGTTAAGCTACATGGCAAACTAAATCATAATCAGAAACGACTTTATTACTTTAGTATGAGAAATCATGGTCACAAGTCTGGAAATATTCAAAGTCTATATCATAAACATTCTTTTTCCATATAGATATACATACGTGGCAGGATATAATCAGCAGGAATCAGTCCAAGGGGAATTAAAGAAATTAAATCTTTAATTGTATCAGGCTAAAATATCCTGGTATTTCTGTCTTCTAATCCAGTGGACTCCAAACTTTACTGATTATGTACCCCAATCAGCAAAAATTGTTGGAGCTCACATCCCCAGTACATGTATATTTATTTATGAATTATGTACAATTCTACTGATATTTTGAATATTAAACATTAATAAAATTTAATTAAAAATGAAAGTAGAAGTTCTACTATTTTCTTCCCCCATTACTGTGGAATATTTAAATGATCTTTCAGGGAGAGAGATGGATTCCATATCCATGGATTTCTTATGTGTGAATTGTCTTTCAATGGAAAAATTCAAAGCATTCTACCAAATGCATAAGATGTTTGGTGATAACGTTCCTCCAATTTGCTGGATTAAGATCATCAAGTCAAGAATGTTTGAACTATGAAATGAACTCATAGCGTTTCTCCAAGGTAAGAAGCCAATTTAGTTCCAGCTTTTGTAGATGTGAACTGGACAGCCAGACTTGCTTATTTGTTTGATGGCCTCAATATTTTTAATGATCATAATACTGCCATGCAAGGAAGGCAGGCAGCATGCTCTTCAATGGTAGACAAGATCAAAGAGCAAGCACAAAAGTTAGAAGCTTAGAATCACAGTTTCTACACATTGTAGTGACAGTAATTATAGGTCCCCTCAATAACCATCATACCTTATCAAGAAACGGTTGTTATTGTTATAGCTCAGCGTCCATGTTAATACGTAATAAAGAGAACGATTTGAGTTGAACGTGTTGGCCTTGATATCATTCAGTTTTTACTATGTCGCTGAGCACACTGTGTAGGTCAGCTAACTTTTAAAAGATTTTTAATATGATTTTCTCGATGAATAAAGCAGTGAGCTGATTCACATTCACTGGTGCAAGTTTCCTTGCACCAAGGGAGTATGAAGTATAAGAGTATGAAGAAGTATGAAGGGAATATGAAGAAGCTTGTCGTCTAACCTACTCCATCAGCTTCCTCCTCCTTTCTCTTTCCTACACTTCCCCAGTCTAAAAAGAAAGAATTTCCTTTCACTTCTTTTTTATTTCCTATATGGACTTTTACGGTCCTGTGTGGACTTTAATATGTTAAAAAAGGAAATAAAAGAATTTGGAACAACTTTCTCTAACTCTGAATTAGGCTTGATTTTCCAGACTGGTGTTTTGCTACAAAATCCTATTTTGAACAACTGAAGGTGTTATTCCAAATATCAATTTTTTCCCCACTTTGCATTCCTGCTGTAACAATCTTAATCCTAGAGACAGATGACACCTCAGGCTGCCTAGGGAGAAGGGCATGTACCCCCAATATTTAAAGAGAAAGGCACACTAATATTTTTAGACTCTCTTCCAGAGCTTGATCAGTTGACTTCTACAGAAGGCTTGCAGTGTGTTCTCCAAATTGTGGTTTGCTGCCTTATGTTTTAACAGCACTCGCCATGCAATTTTGTAGCTTGCATCCCTCTGAGGACTCTGTATCTGGCTTGCTGTCATGATTAGTGTTTCCCCCATAGTGTTCCAGCTACAGTAGTTCTTGGCTTTGCTCTTTAATTTCTTCCTGTCCACTGTCACCAGGGACACTCTCATCCACCACAGGAAGTCTCCAATTCACGAATGGTCTGTGTTCAGAACATCCATCAGTGTAGCATTTGAAACCCAGAACTCATTTTTCTGTAGGGAGAATGGTATAAGTGTTTGTTGGGTCTCTAGGTCAACTCACAAAGGCCCATTCAACCTCTACTAAAAGTAATGAATTTTCCCTTTGCTCCTTTTACATATCATAGAATTATAGAATGTCAGAACTGAAATGGAAGTTAGGACATTGTGCTATATATGCTGGTAACAGAGGTGTTTTCTACTGTATTCTATTGCAAATCCCCCACATTCCATCTACTTTAGATGTTAAGTGGGGTCTTGAGGTTTAACCTGGAAACCCAGTCACCTTTCACAACATGGTAAATCAAATAGCCATAAAGCAGAAAGGGTCTTCAATTCAATTGAAGTTTGCCACGGAGAACTTCAATTTGGCTACTTTTCTTTATATCCTTTGAGGCACACTGCAAGGACCAGGTCTTTGTCAATGAGGTCCTTACATCTACATGCAGACATGGCCAATACTTACGCATCTTAAATCAGTATGACCATGGGAGCCACCACTGGGAAAACCAAAGGGCTCAGGTGTGGGAGCAGAAGTGGGAAGGAACACCTCTTAGAGTTTATTAAGCCAAGCATACTTCCATCTTAGGGGACCCTTATCTCTCCTGTCCTCTGGGACGGAAATGCTTTTTCCCAGATATCCCCATGCTGCACTCTCTCCTTATCAGCTCTTCGCTCCAGTATCACCGCTCAGCGAGACCCTCAATGACTGATCTATCTAAACCAGCGCCTCCTGGCGCTCTGGTCTCCTGCCCCTGCCTGACTCTTCTCTATAGCACTTTTCGTTAGATTCTTTGTCAGATTCCCTTCCTGCCCTTCCACCCCCATCTCCCATGGAAGGTTCATGAGGGTAGAATTTTATCTCTCTTGTTTACTGTCGTCCCATCAGTGTCTAAAACACTGTCTCTCTCGCAGACAGTGGGACCTCAGGAAATATACTGTTAAGTGTAAGAATGAAGTGAGTAAGCCCTGTCCTAGACGCTCTACACACGTTATTTCACAGAATACTCAAAACGCTTCTATGCAGTAGGTTTCTTCTTCTTCTTTTTTTTTAAACAGATGAGTGGCAAAACACCCTTAGTTTTAAAAGCAACTTTAGTAGTAAAATTTTGTGATTTATATATGCATTTTATCAGTTTCTAATTGTTGATATTTTTAAATCTCAGTAAAATCTTCTCACATTCCCTAAAGAAGAAATCTGAATTAAAAGAAATACTCTTTGGATTTAGTTATTAAAAAGGAGAAAGAATGGGGGCTGGCCCAGTGGCATAGTGGTTAAGTTTGTGCGCTCTGCTTCGGCGGCCTGGGGTTTGAGCGTTCGGATCCTGGGCGCAGATCTACACACTGCTCGTCAAGCCATGCCGTGTCAGCATCCCGCACGCAAAGTAGAAGATCGGCACAGATGTTAGCTCAGGGACAATCTTCCTCACCAAAAAAAAAAAAAAAAAAAAAAAATGGAGAAAAAATGGCATTCTAAAGTGGTTTGTCTGCAAGGAAATACCTTGAGGACAATTTTTAGCCAATATGATTCAATTTCAGTCAATAAATCTCAAATGAATAATCACTATGTGCTGGAGCAGGGAGAATTTCAGGTCTCTGTCCTCAAAGACCTTACAGAGGCATCATAGCTCTATCCTGGGAGAAATAATAACATAATCATTTTTCATTCATCCATTCATTCATTTAACAAGCATGAATTCTGCCCTTGAGGAATTCTATTGCAGAAAGAAAGATAGCTTTGTATAAAACTTTGATAACACAATGAGATAATAGTAACAGAGAAATCCATATAAAACGCAACGAGAACATGTGGAACTGTAGGTTTATCATCAATTTTGTCCTTGGTTATGATCAAGGTTGCATATGAAACTCTCTGACAGTCTTCCTGAAATTACTTTCTTAAGCATGTGTTATGAGAGGTTCGGGGATTCGATCGGAGACGTAAAAGACACTTTCCACTCCAAACAAATGGACTGAAGGTATATTTTATTATATAGAGGATAGTAAAGGTGACAGTCTGCAAACAGATCCAAATAGGTCAAATATTAAGAGGGAAAAAACATCAGCCCGACTGGAAAGGGAAAACACCCACATCGGCTGAAGAGAAATGACACAAATCAACCAGAAAGAGAAACACCAGGTTGACCAAAAAGAGAACACATCAAATCAATTACTTCATATCAAATCAATTGCTTCACATCAAATCAGTTACTCACAACATCCACGCCCCACTGCCGGGAGAGCCCTGTCAATCGACACGGCTGGGCAAGGATCACACGTCCTGGGCAAGGTGTCCCTTCCACAGGTGGAACTCTCACCGGGTCTCAGTTTCCAGCAGTTTTTATACCATCAGTAATTTTCAGAGTAAGCAATTACAGAGTTTGCAGAGCAAGCATTTAGTGTTCCCATGTACAAAATGGTTATCAGTGGCGTACGTGCACTGAGCCCCCTGGCTAACATCCCGGCCCAGTAGTTGTGTACGTGCATTGTTCTCTTTGGTTATCATCCCAGCCCGGCACAGATGGCCAGTCCATCCCGTGCTACGACGCTCCAAGAGCCTTGAAATGTTACAACTTGCAACTCCCTCCGTGAGAGAAAGGCCAGTTCCCGGGAAAAGGCCAGTTCCCACCACACAGAAAGCAGCTTTTATATTTCTTTTTGTGCTGGTGGCTGTAGGTCAATGGAGCGGCCAAACATGGCTGCACTCATGTCAAGACAGCATGTATGTATTGCATGGTTAGGCAAACTTGGCACATCTATACAATGAGATACATGCATCAGACCACAAAGGATGGGGCCCATATCAATACATGAAAAGCATATTCTCATTGATGGCCTCAGAGCGAACATCCACAGAAAGATATCAGAAGGGGATTCAGAGCCATGTTTTTGAATTAACAGGAATGAGAACAACTTTGGAACTAGACGAAAAATTGGATTTAAACCCGGCTGTCACTTAGCTGTGTAATCTTGGACACAGTACCTGCTCTCTCGAATCTCTCCATCTCACAGGATTGCTGTGAAGAAAGTACCTAGGACAGACTGATACTTAACATGTGCTTAGTCAGTGTCATTTAACAGCAGTTACCTTGTTCTGCTAGCTTTGGGATAAACTTTCCATATGTCATTTAATCAACAAAATAACCTTTTAAGTACAATTATTCCTATTTTACAGATGAAGAGACTGAGGGTGGGAGAAGTCGCATATCTACTAAGTAATTTAGCTGACCCTCACCCCGTTTTTATCCTTTTCCAAAGTTAAGCAATACATAAATAATATTTTAATTTCATCTGGCTCCTTCTGTAAGTTGCTTAAGGATGTTGTGCTCTAAAATAAAAATGTGGGTACACAAATCTATATCAGTTAAATTCCCCGGGGTATAAAACTATCTTTCCCTCATGAAGCCCTAATTTTCATTGTTATTGTAATGCTTCATGATTTTATTTCTTGACAGTAGATGGCGCTGCTGATTGTCAAAAGAGACAAAGATGCCGCCATACACGCCACCCCCACTCCTTTCTTTAGCCGTTAAAAAAAAAAACCTGGTGAAAAAAAAGTAAAGATTTTCATTCCAACGAAAGGTTGAAATTAAGAGTTTGGAACCACCGTGTAATTGAGCTGGACGTGTATATGATCCATGTGTATTTTATTTGGGACTCTAGGGGAGATCTCCTGGGCTATTTGTGTAATTTCATTAACAGGATTAAAACAAAATATAATAAAATTTAATTATCCAGACAAACAATAAATTTAGAGTTCTTTGTTAGACAGATTTTAGTTTTTGCACCATGATTTTAGGAAGAGGTGAATATTAAGACAACTAGGAATTTAGTTTAAAACATACGTAACTTCCATTCTAGAGCCCTGAAGATAGCACAGAGGAATATGATGGGAAAAAACCAAACAAATGAATTATCTGACCTTTGAGTAAGTCATTTAAAGTCTCAGGACCTAAGTTTCCTTATCTGTAAAACTGAACCGTTTCTTGCCTAATTCACAGGACAATTGCATCGATCAAATGCAGCAATGTAGTGTAAACACCTTGGGAATTATAATACCCTATATCCAAATAAGCCTTTATCTTTTCCATACATTCAACCCAACCTCCTATAGATACAAACATAACAATGAAACTGAAACTGAAACAGTTTTCATAACAATGAAAACTGAAATTCAGAATAAAATTCAATTTCCTTATTTGTCCACGAACAATTTAATAATCTTTGGTGTATTAGATTCATGTACAAAAAGGGACTAAGGTATTTTCACCCATAAAAGGAATGTTTAGCTTATTCAGCTACCCAGAAAGTTAAATAAAAGAACACTTGAATCCAAAGCATATAAGTTATTTGAGGTAGCCTATACTTTCCTTCCCTAACAGTTTTCTCTGTCCTCAGCTCTGTGGGAGTGTGAGTCTGTGTGTGGAGGTGACAGGGGTGTGTGTCTGCGGGGTACGTGTTTGCGGGGCACAGACTAAGCAGACTAACTGGGTATACTTAAGCTACCGAGACAGTCGCAACCCTAAAGAAGCCTGTCTGGAATCTCTCCCTTGACTTTCACGAGAGGCATAGACATTCCTTCTGCTCCTCTTCTTTTTTTTTTTTTTTAACAGCTAATTGAATATTTTTGACATATAAAAAAATAGACACTTCTCAAGAGAAGAAATTCGAATGGTGCTCAGCATCTCTAATCATCAGGGAAATGCAAATCAAAACCACAAGGAGATATCACCTCACACCTGTCGGGGTGGCTATTATCAAAAAGACAAAAGATAAGTGTTGGTGAGGATGTGGAGAAAAGAGCAGCCTTGTGCACTGCTAGCAGGAACGTAAACTAGTACAGCCGTTATGGAAAACAGTATGGAGGTTCCTCAAAAAATTAAAAATAGAACTATTATACGATTCTCTGCTCTTCTTTTAGCAAAAGAGTCACAATTATTTGCTGTGATGGTAGATATTGTCATTTCTGCTTCAGGAACCTGGACCCCACGCTGCTGCCGGAGAATACTCCCCATACCAGCCGCCTTAGGCTGCCAGATTCAGCTTCTCAGTTCCTGCCAGGAATAGGTGACCCATTTTCCTCTTCCACTATTTGATCTGGGCTTTCGGGACCAAAAGCATCCTTGCTATGGCACAACAGTGACTGGCCATCTTCTAAAAGCCCAGGGGGCAAATTCCTGCCCTCCTCCCTCCTGCTTTTACAGATTCTATTACTTCTGCAGGCAGGAATCCCTGCCTGGCCTCCATCAGGACCGCCATCATATGCCCCGGGAACTTTCCCTTAGGGCCTCATTACATTTGTGATTATAGAGGTGTTTGTGTGGTTGTTTAATTTCTCCCACTAGACTCTAAGTTCAGGGGGATGTGAAACAATCTTTTTTCTTTACTGCTGTGTCCCCATACCCAGCAAAGGGCCTACCACAAAGTAGGTGCTCAGCAGAGTTTGTTGAATGACTGAAAGAATGATTGGCTTTAACCTTCCCTGGAAAGAGCTGGCAGGCTTCTAAGGGTTAAACTAACCCACCCACAAAGCACCCAGACAGACTGCCTTTATGCCACTTCTCAGACCCTTCAAGAGGACAGACTCGTGGAGGAGAGAGGAGAGTTTCTGGTTGAGAGAAGCTGCATGTGCAAGCTGCAGCACCCCATGCTCTAAGCTCTCCAGAGACTTTCCTGCTAAACCCACTTCCACAGGCGTGCATCTGGGGTACCCCTTTCTCCTCTTTGCTTCATTGCTCCCTGTGGGCGTGGGGCTGGCATGGAGCTTGATCCTAAGTCTGTTCTAACAGACTTAGGATCTGTTAGATCTGTTCTAACAGGAAGTGAATCATGTTCCTCCTGATGAAGGTGTTTCCTTCCTAAAGAAGTTACAATGAGCTCTTTTCAGAGAGAAAGGGGGCGGGCATGGTGTGTGGCCACACTGCTGCCTGCCCTGTGTGGAGTGAAGCACATTCTGGAGTCGGGGGGCCTCTTCTGGAAGAGGTACTGGGCCGAGCTCTGAAACAGGTGGCCCAGCCTCTCTGAGCCTCAGTCTCTTTACCTGCTGGATACAAGCATTTTCTGGAAGCCCACAGGGTCGTTGTAAATCGTTTTCTTTTCTTGACTTCCAGGACACGGCAGCCTGGGTTTTCTTCCTGTTTCTCGGTCCCCTTGCTGGATCCTCTTCGTCTTTGTAATCTCATCATCTGGGTTCCCCAGAGCTCTGTCCTGAGGCCCCTCTTCTCTAGGCACATTCACCCCTGGGTGAACACACCAAGTTTCATGGCTATAAATTCCCTCTCTGTGCTGAGGAATCCCACATGCTTAGTCCGGCTCTGGCTTTGCCCCTGAACTCCAGATTCTTACAGCCAACTGCCGACTCTGCATCCCCCTGGGACGTCTAATAGGTGTTTCACACTCACTGGATCTAAAGCTGAACTCTTTCTTTTCTTTTCTTTTTTTTTAAAGATTACTACTTAAATAAATAAATGATGGAACATTAATGTAGACCCAGTAGTCAACACCATGTAGAATAGTGGAAAAACAGGGGCCTTCACGTTAAAGGTCGGGAAGAATGGAAGAAGTTGGCCATCTTGATGCTATTTAAGCAACGATGAGGAGGTTCTAGCCAATTAAATAAAATCAGGGGAGGGTATAGAAGAAAGGAGGGTGAAATTATTATTTGCAGGTGATGTAATTATCTACACCACAAACCAAAGAGAACCTATTGAAAAAGAAAATAATATAAAAGAGATATCAGACAATAGTCAGTTAGAAAATAAATATATGTAAATTAATACTTGTCCTAGCAGTAAAAAATTCAAAGATAAAATGAAAAAGGTGCTATATACAGTAGAAATTTAAAAAATGTATGAAATACCTCATAATCAACTTCTAAAAAGGTAGAATATGTATATTTTAAAAATTAAACATAAACTATATTTAAAAGCAGATGAGAAATCTGGGGGAAAAATTGCAAGTATATGAAATCAAATTTTCTTATCTCTAATATATAAATTGTTCTTACAAATAAATAAGAAAAAGGTGGAATTCCAATTAAAAATTGGCAAAGGGCAAATAATTCACAAAAGAAGAAATAGTCAATAAGTGTATAAAATGTTTGGCTTCACTAACAATCAAGGAAGTGCAAACTGAAACAGTGAAATTTATGGCTAGTCAAATTGTAAACTTTTTCTAAAATATTGTCAGCGTTGATAAGACGTAAAGAAACTGGCACACATCCATTGCTGGCAGAATGTAACTAGTTGTGATTTTCCTGAGGACAATTTGACAATATGTATCAAAAGTCTTAAGCCATCCTTTGACCCAGAAATTTCACATCTAGAAATATATTCTAAGCTTATAATCATAATCATGGATGTATAAAAATCTTTGCTTTAACAAAATTTTGATAAGAGGAAAATTCTGGAACCAACCTAAATGATGAAAAACAGGGGACTGATTAAATAAACTATAGTCCGTCAAAAATTAAGGAGATCATGCAGCATTACACATGACGTTACAGAAGATAAAGCCGAACTCTTGATCTCGTCCTCCCCGAGCGCCAACCAGCTTTTCTCTTAATCTCCCCATCTCAGTAAGTGGCTGAGTCCCAAAACTTTGCAGTCATGCCTGACTCCTCTCTTTCCTTCCAACCCCACATCTAATCCACAATGAGGCCTGTCAGCTCCATCTTCAAAATGTATTCCTCATCTGACCTCCTCTCACCACCCCTACCTCAAATACCCTAGGCCTTGATGAAGACCAGCCACACCACCTCGCTCCTGGATTGCCACAATAGTCTCCGGTCTTTCTGCTTCCACTCTTGTCCTGCCTACGAGCCGTTCTCCATACAGCAGCCAGGGCATTCTTTTTAACTTCCAGACCATGTCGTCTCCTGCTCGAAACCACCCAGGGGCTTCCCTCACACAGACTGAAATTCAAACTCCATGCAATGGTCTAGCCAGCTCTAGCCCCGGCTCTGGTGCCTGCTTGTCCTTCCGACTTCAACTTATATGATGTATATCTCCGCTCTAGGCACGCTGGCCCTCTTGGCTTTCCTTAGACTCAAGCTGGTTACGCCTCACATCTGCACTGGGGGCCTCTCTCTGGGGTTCTCTTTCCCCAGGTTTTCACGCGGCTTTGCTCTCTTGCTTTCTGGAGAGACTTAAAAGTCCAGAGAAAGGCTTGTTTGACCACTTAAATAAAATAGCCTCCCATCATTCTCCATCCCCTCATCTCCCTTTGTTTTTGTCACTGCTCTTGTAACTACCCGTATTAAGTGTTACCTGGCCTTAGGTGAAATCACGAGAAACCCTGGCTAGTTTAAGAAGAGGGATTTATTAATAGACTTTGGGAGCACAAGGAATGGTTGGGAAGGCTCAGTGGTTCATAGCCAAGAACAATGCATGTATCACACCAGTTGGTGAGAACTCTGCTGTCCCGTTGCCACAGCTTATGTCACCAATGCCATTGTCCCAGACACTAGCTCTGCTGCACCCCACTGCCTCCAGTGCCCTGGAGTCTCCACCTCACTGCAGATGCTGGCACCACGAGCAGAGATTTTCTGCAGGCCCTGGGTCCTGACCCAAAGTGTGGGCCAGTGTGTCTTGACTCATTCTACAAGGGAGGCTGATCAAACCACTATCTTTGGTTTCTATGTAGTGGGCCATGGGCTCTGCATCCCCACAAGACTCCATGAGGCAGGGAATCTCCAGACCCAGGATGGAGGTTCAGATTCTGGGCAGCCAAAAAGAATGATAAATGTTCACTACACTAGCTGGTTTTCTACTGTATGTTTATTGTCTATTGCCTGTCTCCTCCACTAGAATGGAAGCTTCACGAGGTCAGGGACTTTGTCTTTTTCCCTCTGTAACTCCAGAGTCCAGAACAGTGACTGCACAGAGGTGGCCCTCCATAGCGATTTGTTGAATGAATATCAGATACTGTATTGAAAGTGTTGGCAATTGTAAAGATGAAACAGTCAAGTTGTGATCATTCCTCCTTTTGGTGGTCGATGCTCCTGGTCCCTCTTCTGGCTTGTTATGCCTCCCCCAGCCCCTAAGGCAAAAGCAAGCCAGTCTAACCTAACCTGGCTTGCCAGCCAGAAAGCAGACAGGTACAGGTCTGGGTTCTTTGTACCAGGGACAAGAAGTCAGTGGCAACAGAAGAGAATCCCAGGGAAATTCGAGGAGAGAGGACATGGCTAATCACGGGAAAAGGACCAGAGCAGAAGCCGATGAGATTGCTGAGACAATGAGAATGATCTGTCTTGTTAGCAGCTTCCTTGAGGCGAAGGAAGGAAGGAATTAGAGCTCCTTTTAGCTACCTTGTGCCTTCAGACTTGGGGAGCCCGATAGACGGCGGGGCTTGGGAGGTAGGGGCACAATGGCTGCAGGGCCGGGAGCAGTAAACAGAAAGCGTTTTGGAAAAAGTCCGCATTCTACCTCTTTAGGTTTCAGAAGCCTCTTACTGTTTTCCAATCCCCATAACTGCCTCTGACATGCGACCTCAGGGAACTGAAGGTGTCTGAGTGTGTGTGTGCGGGTTAGGGGAGAGCAAGTGGAGGGTAGGAGGCACGCCAGGAGGGTAGAGGGGAGGAGATGAGACTCTTGCACTGCCCAGGTGGCGCAGTGCGGTCTGATTACCCTCTCTTGGGCTGCACTTCAAATGCTCAGTAGCTTCATCCTCTCTCTTCTCTCTAACATTTGACCTCTAAACATTTTGAATCTGCATATAATTGGAGGTGGGAACAGCTGGCTTGCTTGTCTTTCTGCAGCTCTGAGTGAGCTATGGGGGGAGCAGGTGAGTTGTAAGAGTGCACGGTCATTTGCCTTGGCCGCAGCCTTACTGTCCTGGAGCAGGGGGTGGGGCCGTGGGGTTAATGCTCTGAGGGGCACAGGTCTCCTGGCCAGCTGGTTTCCTCTATCCATTCTCCACCCCTTTGCCCAGCCTCCTTCCTGCCTACCTCACTCTTTCCTCACTAGTGTATAGGCTCATGGTAAAGAAATGTCTGCTGTGGTTTGGCCACCACATCCCGCCCCAGCTAGCCCGTGGCCACCTGGACTCCTGAGCCCACCTGCTCCCTGCAGGGCTGGGGAGTAGAGACAGCTGGGGTGCCCCGTAGGGAGTCTTTAAGAAAGAGGTCATGGGCACGTGCAACTCTGCCCACTTGGCTGGGGCAGGGGGGATCAGATGCAAAATTTTTCTCTTTTAATGAAAAGGAGAGAAAAATTGAGAGTGAAAAGTACTGTTTGAGCTGGGTTGGCTGCAGGAGAGAGATCGGTGGAGGAAGGAGAAAGAAAGGGAGTAGGGAGTGGAGACAGAGAAACAAGGCAGGGTCTCTGCGGGAGAATTAGACTGTCGGGGGATGCTTAACATATTCTATTTATAGATTCCAGAGAAATTCTAAGAGACACCATGAGTTGGTTTAGCTGTGTTAAAAGATTACTAATTACAGTCATTTATAGGAATCATTGCTTAGCGTTTCTAGCTAATCACTGTGCAGGCTGGAGGTATTATCCATATCGTGAATATCTGTCAGACTATCTTTTGTTGTAAATTTTATTTGATTGCAACACCTGCTCATGAAGATTCCCTCTATTCTCACACAGCATAGCTGTCTGCTCAGAACTAAAACAAAACAACCCAGAAGGAATGCTTTCTAAGAATAAAGGAAAAAATAAATAAATGCCTGTGAATGTACCACATAATTGCTTTTCGTTATTTGGGTTAAAAGTTGGTTGAAGAGGGTCAGCAAAGCACTAAGAAATTTTTTAAAATTATTTTTGCAGCTTCCTATACCCCTTCCCTATCCTCACCCCCATCGCACACATGCACACACATACACACACACACACACACGCACACATACACCACTCTTTGAACACAGGGTCCATGACGGTTTCAGAAACCATGGCATCTTATCTGCAAACCTATCCATTATTGCGCTTTGCAGATGAACAGAAGTTGTTTTTCCCATTTTACAAGAAAGGACACAACGGCCTAAGTGCCTGTTACTAATGGTGCCTCGATCACTCAGGAAATCTGTGTCATGTCAAGCAATGTGGAGTTTGGATTAGAACAAAAGAAGGTTAGGTTAAATCCAAGCAAAAAAACTTTGACTTTTAGCTTAGAAATGTGTGTATGCCTTGCATTAGACTCACAGTTTTGCAAAGTAACTTTCCAAAACATATTTTGTGTGCGTGTGTAAATTGTAACCCTATGAGCAGTGTGGAAAGAAGTAGGTTAACGTGGCCCCCACTCCCAGCCCCAAGCCTGCCCCGCCACCTCTGCATGGAGGTGATAAACTGGGGCAGCTGACCAGGGCTTCTCTACGAAGGTTGGAATGCAGACAGGGAATCGCATACATAGAAAAAGAAAAGAGATTGGAACCGCTTAGTTCCTATATAAATTCATCAACTTCTATCCAGTCAACATTTGGCATCGGCACTGGGGGATCAACCATTCCAGGCCCGTTGCTCAGATGAAGACATTACAGAACACAAAAGGCATGTCAAGTCTTCCAACACCGCAGAAGGCCCGAGATAAAAACCAGACTTTGGAGTCAGATTGGGAACAAGCTATACTGTTTTAAAAATGTTACTTAGTTACTGTTAAAAAAGAAAGTAAGGAATCAGGAATCAGAAAATTAAATATAAAGACAAGATAAAAAAAAATCAAGCATTTTCTCCTTAAAAGTACTGCTTTCATGTAGAATTATGATTTGGCCCTTAGTACCTACCAATAACTGGGTTATTAGGTAAGAACAAAATGATGAAAACTTAGAAGCCATCTAGCACAATCCTCATCTGATATTTGAATCCCTTCTTTGTGCCCTAACATATTGTCATCTGCTTCTGCCTCAAAACTTTAAGTGACAGCAACCCCGTCACCTGCTGGGGCCATTGTCTGTCCTTGGGGCACGCTGATTGAGAGGCAGAACACTCTGCTACTATATCACCCTGTAGTCCCAGTATCGCCTTTTGGAGACACACAAGTCCAATCTCTCTTCCTTGGGCAAGCCCTTCCTTCACCATTAGGAAACATCAATCGTGCGACTTGAAGACTGGCCTTATGTCCCCAAATCTATAAATACCCCTGAATCATGGTGTCAGGCTTCCTCACCATCCCTGCTATCCTGGTTCCAGTTTGCAAATGCTCTCTTCAGTGAGGTACTCACAACCAAACCCATGCCATGACCTGAGGTTTGACTAGGTTTAGTAGATATCTGTCATATTTTTGACCATCTAGCAACTTTTGAGCACTGCCTCTTAGGAGCCTGCTTGTCCCTAAGGAAGAAGTCAGAACTTGCTGTCCAAGCCTCCTTTGTAGCTAAGGTTTGGGCACGTGATCCTGACTCCGCTGATTGCATACAACCATGTGAGACTGTGATTTGGAAGCTGTGGACATGAAGAAGGCCAGAAGGCCTGTGCTGAAGCCATCCTGGTAAGGGTGGATGCGGTAACATTTCACAGACAGGGGTGGTGAGGTCCTTTGGGTAGAGGTCTGAGCCCAGAATTTGAGGGATAAGCTACTGTGGTAGGCAGGATAATGACCTTTCAAAGATGTCCATGTCTGACACTTCAGAACCTGAATATGAATATGTGACCTCACATGGCAGATGTGATCAAACTCAGGATCTTGAGATGAGCAGATTATCCTGAACCATGTGGGTGGGCCTGATGTAACCCATAGAGTCCTTGGAAAGCAGGAGGGTCAGAGTCAGAGAAGGTGATTCGATGATGGAAGCAGAGGAAGGGAAGGAGATGTGACAATGAAAGCAGAAGTCAGAGAGAAAGAGAGATTTGAAGATGTCATTCTGCTGGCTATGAAGATGGAGGGAGGGGCCATGAGCCAAGAAATGCAGGCGCCCTCTAGAAGCTGGAAAAGACAAAGAAAACGACTCTCCCCTAGAGCCTCCAGAAAGGAACACAGCCCTGTCAACACCTTGATTTTAGACCAGTGAGACCCCTTTTGGACTTCTGACTTTCAGAACTATAAGAGAATACATTTGTGTTGTCTTAGACTACTAAGTTTGCAGTAATTTGGTATAGCAGCAAGAGGAAACGAATACCTCGGTGCCTTAAACCAGTGCAGTTTGATGCAATTCAGTCACTTCTCTTAGCTGCGACTTGCAGATCTGATTCTCTGGCTCTCCAGAAAACTCTGTAAGCTCTGTTATTTCATTTAGCAATTTCATTTTCTTCTTAAACTAGATCGAATACATAGGTTCTGTGGGTTGCAACAAAGAACCCGGTAACCCTGGCCACCCACCACTCTGCATATATCCTTTCTATTTTCTGAATTATCTCTCATCTCCATCTTTGCTGCTCTGTCACTCCTGCCTTAGTTCAGGGCCTCACTATTCCTTACCTAGACTATTTTCATGTCCTCCTAACTGGTTTCCCTGTCACTGGTCTCTTCCCACTTCAACCCTTCTTCCGCATTCCTGCTATATCATTATCTTTTTGAAACTTAATCACAGTGCTTCATTGCCCTATGGAAACACATTGATGGTGTCCCATTGCCAACAAGATAAAGGCCAAAGTCTTTACATGGCATGGAAGGACCTCTTCCCCTTGCCTGAGCCTGCTCACACAGTCACTAAGAGCAAAAGCTTTGATGTTAATGAGACCTGATGTGCACTAGGACCTTAGGTACGTCCCTTCACCATGTGGAGCCTCATCTGTAAAGTAGCAACAATAATACATTTCTCATTTGTAAAATGATGATTTAAAAATTCCTACCTCATAGCATTGGCATGAAAATTAAATGAGATCATGAATAAAATGTATTTGGCCCAGTGCTTGGCATATAGTAGGCATTTGATTATATACAGTCATGCATTGCTTAACAACGGGGATAAATTCTGAGAAATGTGTCGTTAGGTGATTTCATTGTTGTGCAAACATCATAGAGTGTACTTACACAAACCCAGACGGTATAGCCTACTACACATGTAGGCTATATGGTACGAATCTGATGGGACCACCGTGATATATGCAGTCCATTGTTGACTGAAACGTCGTGATGTGGCGCATGATTGTACGTGTGGATGTGTCATGAATTGCCACTCCCCACCTTGCACCACCAAATACTCCACATATCACCCCTGCATTTTCATGCTGATATTTTTTAACCTCAAAGTCCTTCCTTCCTTCTCTTCTGCCTGGCACACCATTGCAAGATGGAGCTTGAATGTCGTCTCCTTGTGGAAACTTCTCTGACTCCTTCAAGCAAGGTGGTCAGGCCCTCCCCAGAGTGCCTCTCTGGTGGCAATTACCTGACCCTGCTGCAATGATTTGTTTACAAATTCACCTCTTCCATTGAGGGTCTTTTTCATCTTGAGATCAACAAAGTCCAGTGTGGTGCCCAGCAAACAGGAACACCTCAATAAATGTCAGACGAAGGGATGAATGAAGTAACGGAGAAAAGGAGAAGGATGGAACTGCCACCCACTCTTTCTGGAAGTGAGGTTTAGCTGAAAGCATGAAAGTTCAAACCTGAAACTTTACACGATTGCGTAGCAAACCCATGTAGGTGTTCTGGGTAGGCTTTAAGGAAAATTGAAGATGACACAATGGGTAAGTAAGAGGAATTATTTTACAAACGATTTTTAGGCACACAAAAGAATTGTTTTACAAAAAAAAATGTTTTCTTTAAAGAGGAAGTTGTCCAGTTGCTATAAGCAATTATTTACTTAATAATGCCAAGCGTGGGCAGAGCAAAGCCTCAGTGATAGAGGCCACTGCCAAATGATGTTCTATCTGAAATTAAGACAAAGCACCTCAGAGACAAGTGCCAGTGGGAAAAAGACCATTGGCTCTGGACGCAACTGTTTACATTTTTGTGTACAGAGAAGCATATCTGAGTGATATTTGATTGCTTTTTCACAAAAGTCAGCAAGAAGTTTCAAACCATCTAATGTATCTGTATTTTCAACGTCAAATCACAAACTATAACTAAGATCTCTGAGAAAAGGCTTATTTTGTGAGTTACCCAGACTTTCAAACAAAACATACAAAAATGGAGATAACCTGCCTATTACTCCTTCAGGACCCTATGAATTGGCTCTTCAAATATAGTTTACAACTCATTCAGCCTGTCACCCATGAGAGGCCATGTCTGCCTCCATAGAAACATTTCTCACAGGCAGAAATTGCAACTAGAATTGCAATTGGTCGGCTCCCATCCTTGCCTTGCTGGCATGAGAAGCAGAGCCACATTCAGAAGTTCAGAGACAACGTGAAAGTGGTTGGGGTCACTCAGGCCATGGAACCTTTTTAAGAACAAAAGAAAAAAGGTTATGACCTTGGTTGCATCTAAAGTAAAGACTTTTCTGTTTTAGATTATAAACTGGTTTGGATGAAAACCAGCTGATGTGTGGACAATCTGATGGGTTCAATAGGCTTTTCAACCCTTGTAATTATCTCTTTGCTAAAGTAAATGTTAGCATAACCACTGACATTGGATAAGTCACTCTGTGCTACCCAAGATAGGAGATAAACTTTTATCATTTTTTTGAGTAATTAATATGCATTTCTTATCATAGAACACTCTTCTACTTTGTTGAATTGATATATAGATATATATTAATATACATGTGCAATTACGTTCAAATAGTTGCACATGTATGCAAGTTGTTCTGCTTTTCAGTATGTGCATAGTTTCTAAAACATGGCACTCCTTAGAAAACAAATGGCAACTTCTCTTTGCAAGTCTGAAGATCAGGCAGTGGTAATGGAGAGGCTGGGATGAGGACCTACTGGGGAAACAAACCAAATTAAAGATGAAGTGGTTCTGTAGGGACCACAAGCCTCTTGGGGTGTATTTTTGCTAAGACTGATTACGTGTTGCCCTGCTTCAGCGTCATTTATAGTACCACTTCTCAGATTAATGAGAACGATCTTTCTCAAAAGATAAGAAACACGCCATTTCTCAATAAGGAGACAACCTGTCAAAATTATGCATAAATAAAACCATCATAGAGGGCCTCAGTCATTTACAGCCATTAATTTCTTCCGTCTTCTTTGAAAAAGCCTGGAGGAAGAAGCAAGTAACAAGCAGTTCACACACAAAGACATGGGCTTACCAAGGACTCCTGCCAAGTCTACATGATCTTTAATAGTCCCTTGGAAACTGAGCAAGGAATGGGTTCCAGGCCCCGAGGCAACTGTGCACATCAGAGGAATGGGTTCCCTCCCTCCAGCTGGGGGCCCAGCTAATCCTGTAGTCCTCCCAAGCAGTCAGCTCTGCTTTGAGTGCAGCCAACTAACGCCTGACAAAAGCCAGCTGGAGGAGAAGCCCAGCCCAAGCCCATACCCACACAATGCTACTGAAAATGTTTTAAAGATCTCATAACATCTTATTTTCTTTCCTTAGCAAGAGTCAGTGTCCTCCTCCCTCCTTTCAGAATAGACAGTATCGACCTCCCTTTGGGGATTCTTCAAAGACCCATTAACAGGAGTCCCTACCCTGGGCATTATCAACTTGTGTGTGAGTTGACCAAGACTGGTTTATTTCACATTCCACAAACGTTTCCTGAGCACTCACTATGTACAGGGCCATGTGCTACGGCTTGGGGAAAAGTTCAGAGAGGAGTAATAATAATCATTAAGAAAAGAACAGCTCGGGGAGGAGTGATAAAAATAAGAAGATCAGCTCCAATATATTGCACCCCTACTATGTGTCAGGCCCCATGGTGTGCACTTTACATAATTGTCTCATTTGATCCTCAAAACAATCCTGCAAGGTGAGTATTTTCATTTCTACATTACAGATTAAGAAACCGAGGCTCAGAGAAATTAAGGAACGTGGCGAAGCTCAGGATATTAAGGTTGTGAAGGAAATTGATTCAGTGGTGAATGGGGAGTCCCTGAAGGCTGTTGAGCAGTGACGTGACTTGATCAGAGACCAGAGAAGTATATGGAATGGCAATAGGGTAAAGCAAGAGGTAGGAAAATCAGCCAGGAGATCAGTTAGCATTTGGTGGAAACTGTGATGAAGGTTGACATGCAAATCTAAAAAATATGCGTATGTATGTATATGTTTTAAGAACACAATCATATGCAATAAAAACTACAAAGAAAAGCCAGAGAATTGCAAATGCAAAATTCAGGCCAATAGTTACTTCTGGCAAGGGTGGACAGAAAGGGGGAGAGGATGTAATTAGGGAGGAAGTCTCAGTGGACGTAAACAGTATTTTTTTAAATTTAATTTATTTTCAACTTTATTGAGGTATAATTGACAAATAAAATTGTAATATATTTAAAATATACAATCTGATGATTCGATGTATGTATGTATTGTGAAAGAATTCCCACCATCAAGTTAATTAATACGTTCATCACTCACATATTTCCTTTTCCTTTTCTTTTTGAGTGTAAACACTTAAGTCCTACTCTTTTAGCAAATTTTAATTATACAACACAGTATCCTTTGAACGGCAGCCACAAAAGCTGGGACAGCAGGCATGTGTACAAGCTCCTTCCAGAGAGATGTTGGTGATCTGATTTAATAGTTGGAGTGAGCCAGAGAGAGAAGGTGGTAGGAGCTCCACTGGCTCCTCTGGGCTCCGTGGAGGATTGTAGCTATCTCCTAGATGCCTGCAAACTAGAACCTGGACCTCAGGTGGCAGGATGTAAAGTATGCAGTCAATCCTCTTCCAGGGAAGGACTGGGAGATGGGCATTTTTGCCTGCTTCTCCTGTGCTGATCCCTGGGCAGATAGCCTCGGCCAGTGCCCATATGCCGGTTAAGAATTGCTTCTTTGTTTTCTATAGTCCTGTCAGTCTCATGGACACAAGCCCCATTGGCTTCCAGAGATAGGTGTTTTGGGGGCCTGTCTCTCAGGTGAGAGCCTTCTAAGTTATGGTGCTAGTTATGGGGTCCAAACCCTTCACTCCACAGGGAGAAGCTGGCAGTTGAGGGTTCCCTGCCAATTGTACGGCATTGTGCCAGGGTTGGGGATTTACGTAAGAGTGTGTCTCAGCCTTTCCTACCCACTTCGATGTGGATTTTTTCTCAGACACCTGATGTGAAGGAGTCGTTCAGCTGGTTTCTGGATTTCTCTCAGAGGGAATTGCTCTGTATGTAGCTGTACATTTGGCACATCTATGGGAGGAGGGAAGTTCAGGACCCTCCTGTGGTCACCATCTTGGTCCTCATTCAAATGGTATTTAAATGTTGTATTTCTTGTGCTGTGTTGTAGGCACATGGGCGGTCATTGTAATCTTCTTTGAAACTCTATGTATCAGAGTTTCACAAACTCTCTCAGTTCAAAGTGCCCTTAGTGTTTCAGCAAATTTTTCAGTGTCCTGAAACAAAACCAAATACCTAACAGTTTTGTTTATTAAGTAGTTAGCTCCAAGTTCCAAATAACTTCAGAGTAGTAGATTGTGTGACGTCCCTTGAAAATTTAAAATATCCTGTGGTGCTCCTGCGATTTCACTGTGGTCTCCTGGATGCCTTGCATGCAGGCTGGGAACCACAATATAACATCATACATGTTTGTGTGTATGAAATGTTTCATGATATGTATATTTTTAGATATAATAAGGGCATGTTCAATGATGAGGCCAATGGAGACATAAAAAGAGTATAGGATTTCCTTGGCTTGGTGACTGACTGGATATGGGGAGGGAGAAATCAAAGATCTCATTAGAGTGTTCAGGCAGAATGTTGGGAAAAGTGTAAGTCAGTGGTAGGAGAAGTTGAGGGATTATAGGAAGAAGTAAGCATAGTTTGGGACATAGTGAGTTTATGGCACTATAAGATATTCAGATTTCCAGAGATGGTTGAATATTTGGGACAAGCTTGTTGTATCAGAGATTTGGATCAGAGACACTGATTTGGAGACCATCTACACAGAGTGATGAGGCTAGAGGAGAGAGATGACCGAAGGTCAGAGAATATGGAGAGCATGGTGAGAACTGAGGGCGGAGACCAGGGAAATACCTACATGTTTGTACAGGTGGAGGGAGAGAAACCAAAGGCATCCATGAAGGAGTTGTCAGAGAGAGTGAGTTGTCAGAGGGCCCCAAGGGAAGAGAGCGAAGTGTGGGCAACCTCAGAGAAATCAGGGGAGAAGAGATTCCAGAAAGAGGTGGGGGTAGGGGAGGTTGTCGATGGAGTCGAATGCTGGGGTGGTCACAGAGAAGAAAGAAGGCTAAAGCCACTGGGCCATCACAAAGTCATGAAAAACATATCATGGGTTAATTTTTCTCTTTCAGTAAATTTGAAGGTAAAGAGAAAGATGGAAAACTTGCTCCAAGGGATAAAAGGAGTCAAAGGACTTTTTGTGGTTGTTGCTGTTTTGTGAGGAACGGAGCACGCGTGCTCACTTATAGGTAGAAAGAACAAAGCCAAAGGAGAGGAGAGCCTTAAAACAGAAGAATACAGGGAACAATAACCAGAGCAAAGTTACAGAGGAGCCCCGAGGGACGAGGATCAAGAGCGTAGGACAAGAAAGACAAGTGCTCCTTCCTCAGAGACAGGAGGAAAAAGTAGGATGAATGAAAGTCAACAGGAGAGGCATTGAGAAAGGTTCTGCCTAATGGCCTCAGGTCTCTCAGGAAAGTGAGAGGTAAGCTGGAAGGAATGAGGTTTGGTTGGGGGCTTGAGGAAAGATTTGGAAAGCCAAGATGAGGGATGCCAAAAATCAACAAAAGGTTTTCAAAGGATTGTCCTCCAACCATGTGGAGGTTCACCAGGCTGTGTCTGGTGGCTTCAGTGAATTCAGCTCTGTGGCTGCTTCTATCACTGCTCAGCAGCTCAGGAAGGAGTGCAGAGAGGGCCAGTGTGGCAAGGTCAGGCCTGGTGTGGCAGAGGTCAAGGGCACAAGAGCATCACAGAGGTGTCTGATGATTGTCTGGTAGGTAGTCAGGGCCCTGAAGCAGGGAAGGGCCAAGGGTCTGACAGGTGTGAGGAGGGTGGTGTACAGGCTGAGGTGGAATGAGGAATGGGAGTTGAGGGGGCTGTGTAGTAGAGGAGCTACCCAGTTGCTAGTGTGCTCTCAGATCCATTCCCATTCTTCTCAGGCTTTGTAGACCTCCAGCTTTCAGGCATTTTACACCTTGGAGGTATTGGTGGAAGGCAGTGCCCTCCTCCAGTAGGAGGGCAGAAGAAAGGGATATTTGAGGTCATTTCTCACTTTCTAACCGCCTTCCTGTGGCATAGCTGGCAGTGGTTGTGTTCCTCTTTGGCTCCGAGTCTTACAGGGAAAGCCCTCCCTCCATGGTCCTAGCTTCCACTAAGCAGCCCCCTGCCCGATGGCCCTGGATTCTGGACTGGTTAAGGCACCACCTGCTACTGTTCCTCCAGTCCTGGCTGTGGTGGTAGGTTAACACAGATGCGAATATCTCTATAACCTGTGAACTGATTATCTAGTTGAAATATCTAGGGTGGTTTCTGTCTTCCTAAGTGGACTTTCACTGATACATTAGAATAGAATTAAATAAAAATGGAATACTTCCCTTTTTATCTGTTCCCATCTCCTTCTTATTCCTTCGCCTCAGAAAAAGTGAGGAACAATGTATAGTTTTAAAATTATCCAGTGGACCATAATAAAGGCGAGTGCAAGCGTGGACATAGCCCTCTACTGAGGGGGCACGGGGGGTGCATCACAGCCTTGGGTTAGCTGGAAGGGCCAGCATAAGCTTCCTTGCCACCTTTCTGAGATAGAGGCAGTGTGGACACAGAGCCGGGGTGAGTATGTGGTCATCTACATGACCCTCTGACCCCAAAGTGGCTCCTATACCATAGGTCTTGGTACACAAAGGTCCTCTAATTGTTTTTTCTTTTCCCTTTGAGTCAAGTTATTCTGCATTTCCAGGAAGCTTCTATTGAAATAGAGTAAGTAATACAAGAAAGCCACTCGATTAGACCAGGATGGACTGGAAAAGTGGGGGGAAGATGTAGGGGATGGAGCCCTAATAGAAAGCTTGTGTTTGAAGGGGCAGAGAGGAGGGAGGAAGCCTTTTAGAGATGAGCCAAGTGGAGGTAGCCATGGAGACCAAAGAACAGAGAGGCACAGGTTTGCTGGGGAGAGACAGCGAGCACCTCTACCCGGCTGGTGCTTTGGGTGATGGGGAGAGAGAAGGTTGGACAGGTGGGCTGGAACCTGGAGGACCTCAACTGCCGTACTGTGGATCCAGACTTCACTCACAAGGCAGTGGGAAGCAGTCAGAGATTTCTGAGCAGAGCTAGAGCATGTCGAAAGTGGTATGTTAGGAAAAATGAAGACCTGAGCCTGGTGGCAGTGTGAAGAATGGACCAGAGGTAGGGAGAAACGAGACAGGAAGACCAATGAGGAGGCTGTTGCAATAATCCAGGCGTGATGTGATGAGGACCTGAACTAGAATAGCGGCAGGGGACCAAGAAAACAAAGGGTGTGAGAGATATTAGGAAGGATTATTCCATAGGATTAGGCTGATTGGATAGGAAGGTTCTAGGAGATGGATGAGATCCATGCAAGGTTGATTTGTTGGAAGTACTTCCAAAATGTCACTTTATTACTTATTCACAGATATTTATGACTTCTCCAGTGTCATTACCTAACTCATTTACAATCTGGAAACACACATCCACTTTATCCATCATGCAGGTTTCACTCCTATTCTATATGTCTTCACAGATAGATTAGCCCGACCCTTTATAAAAGTCTTTATATAATGATAACATATAATTAGTTTTTTAAACCATGGCTTATAGAATCCCAGAACTCTCAAATCCAGGCTTGGTCTAGAATTCCTAGAGAAGCTCGGAACCAAGAGCTAAGCATTAACTCAAGTTTGCCTGACTGGAGGACCGACTGCACTGCTCCGCAGGCCAACTCAGGCCATGTGACCACTCACAGCCCAGGTACCTTATACAGAATCACTCCAGTGCAATCCAAGTTGTCCTTGTATTACCAAGGAGGGTCACATCTGCTGGAAAAGATGGCCAACTGTCACTAAAGTAATGGTTATTCTGTGCGTAATTTAGGGTAAATAGAGCCCTTCCTGGAATTTTCCTCTGTGGTTAAATCAAGGCATTTAGATTTCAAGTATGAATTAAATAGACCGTACTGTGTGTATCAATGGAAGGATGTATTGGGGAGTAGACAATATAAGCGATGTGAAGGAGAATCATAGTTTGATCCAATCTGCGCAAAGCAACAGAAATTTTACTGCCAGTGATGAAAAATTTTCTTCTGTGCCATATGTGAGTAATAATGCTATGGTCACATGGTCACTGCTACTTTTATTCAGAGAATAATTTTCCCACTAGTAACTATGACTTTATCCTTAAAAGCAGAATTTCTACTTTAAGAATACAAAGCAGCCGAAGCTCTGTGAGCAGCAGTTACTATTCAGCCTGATGAGTTTCCTTTAAGCCCCGCACTTAGCCGCCATGCTAGATGCTGGGCACCAACAGTGTAAACCCCTCTGCAGACTCTGTCAATTCACAGACCCAGTTCTCAACCACTTGCCTCAACCCATTCTTTTCCCCTCTCCCTGTCCTGCTTCTGAGTGTCCAGGTTGCCTGATTTGTTCTCCCATTTCTGTCCTTCCTCCCACAGGCCCACAGGCCTTCCAACATTGACCTTAGTGCCTTTGGGTGATATTCTGATGCTCCACTCTTGCCATGCTTTCTATTTTCGTGAGAATTTTTAACTTATTCAAGATTAAAATAATAATAAGTTGCCCTTCTATTGATTTAAATGTATGCTTCTGGCAAGGTCCTGGTGTTGAGGTCCTGGTATTGTTCGTATGTTTCACAGATGTTTCATGGGCACCTGCTAAGGATCAGGCACTGGGCTAAATGCTGAGATTCTGCAGTGGAAGTCAGATCCCCACCCTCAAGGAGCTCTCAGGCTGGAAGAGGCAGAAAATTATAACACACAAGCACACACTAGCCACAAGAATCCCTGATGATTTGGATAGGAATTTGCTGCCCTCAGTCCAATCCCAAAATAAAACACTGAGCATAGAGCCAATCAGAAAGATTAGGCAAGAGCAAAATCAGTCATTGTGTTTTGGGGCTTGGGGATGGTTTATATTCTTATTTAAAACTTCCTTTAATGGTAAAACAATATTTATAAATAAATACAAAAATAAATTTTGAATAATATCCACTGTGATCAGCAACCCCACTACCCACCTGCCACGTCTGGTGGAGACATCTGACTGATGAGGTCAGACAGCCAAGCAGGAGCTGGGGACATCATCCATCACCCCTCTGGTATATTCACCCACCTGGACTCAACTGGAAGAGCCCCCAAATAGGGCTCAAAATTGATGAGCTACGAAGGCTCTTTCTTCCCCTCTCCTCTACCTCCCTCTGTTTCCCTTTTGCTCACTCTCTCTGTCTTTGCACAATAGCTGCTTGTCTGCCTTTGATAACCTAACAGTGTGTCGAGTATCAGGGCAGATGCAAAGGAAATGAGGTCCCGGCCTTCCAGGGTTGCCCCAAAGTGAGATTCCAGGCCCAGCCACTGCTGTGAGAGGGTGGAAAAGGTGGAAAGAGTGGGCAAAAGGCAGGACTAGCAGGGAATGTCTATGCAGCATAAAGCCTGTGCGTGGATGTCACGGTTCAGCGAATGGGGGCAGGCTGGGCCCAGAGGCTCATCTCTCAGTGTAGGAACCTCAGGAGGCCTTTGGAGGGGTGAGCCAAGGTGGCTGTTATGTAACCAGGGCCTCTGCCTCTCAGAGAGTTCACAGTAGGACACCCATGTACTGTTACGGTTTGCTCTGTGGCGACTTCCAAATTAGGAAGCTCAAGTAGCCTGGAAAGCTGGGAATGCGGGCGGAGAAAAGGGCATGTCTCACAGAGGGGGCTGAGCTAAGCTTGCCCCACAGCCTGGAAAGGAAGGTCACAGCTTCTCTGTCTGCCCAGATCACCCCCTCCTCCAAGGCAGAGGTCACTTTTACTCCCTAAAACTCATTAGGTTTAACTTCTGACAATGAGTGTATTTATCTTTATTAAGAGCATCAGGAAAGAACATTTGCAGCTTCATACATTCTAACTCCATAGTCTGTGATGAAAAATGATTCTGTCATCAATGCCAATAAGCAAATTATAATGGGCTTGACGTTCATTTGGTGTCAGCGACCCAGACTCAGGCAATACTGGCCAATGATGATCATTTATGATAGAATTTAAAATGGAGTTTTGATTCATGAATCAATTACGCTGTTTGGTCTTAAAACGTGTATCTACATATTTTTATATGGAGGCTCAAAGACAAACAGGTGCTGGTCTCTTGGTTTAAGTTTTATGGTGACTAGTAAGGTAGGAGGGGTGAGGAGCAGGGAGGCAGGCCAACACGCCATCTGTCCTGAAGCCAGATGGGACAGGATGCAATTTGTTGGATCACGGGCCCCGGGCAAAATGTCTCAGAATTCTCAGCTCATCCCTCCCACCATCCCCCTGTCTCAGTTTGTGTCCTGCCTTGGCCCCAAACTCTGTGAGGGTGTTTGTGTAGGGCACAGTCTCTGCTCTTTATATCCTTGGGTCCCTGAGAAACAGTTAATTGCTCCCCTGAGGTAAGAAGTATAACATTTCAGAAGAATTTGGGGAAACTTCCATGACCCCATGGACCTACCCACTGGGTGATCCCCATCAGGCTGTTTTCCAGAACACACTTTCTCCCTTGATTGTGCTGCACACCCACCCAACAGACCCCTGCTGCATGTGATACAGCTGCTCAGACCAGGACACAGGAAGACAGGTAGAAGGCGGGGGCAGCCAGCAGCCCAGCTCTGCCCAGCCCACGCCGTAAGGGAGTCAACCACACAATATTGTACCTAGAGTTAACAATGTGTAATGTACACTTAAAAATGCGTTAAGAGGGTAGATCTCATGTTGTGTTCTTACCACAATAAAATAAAATTTTTTTCAAAGGGAGTCTGTCAATCAAGCTGGCTTTGGTTGCATTATTTCTGGGGTTGTGGGAAAAGAAGAACAGATAGAGAAACCGAGGGCCAGAGGAGCAGCGACCTGCCTGAAGGTGCACAGTGAGGTGGTGCCAGAGCAAGAGTAGAATCTTGGTACCAGGGCCCAAAGCATCATGTCTGTCCCCCACTAACGGCTGGAGGGAGCCTTGGAGTGAGTAAGAAACTGGCACAGCTGGTCTGGGGCATTTGTCCAAATTGTTTTCTGAGCCTTTTGTTAATTAATTAGTTCATAACTTCTTTCATCTGATAAATATTTGTTGAGTATTTGTGAAGTGCCAGACCAGTGATGAGGAAACCCATGTGGTGCCTGTGGAGTGCACTGTCTAGCTGGGAACAGAGATGAGCATCAGGTGACTGGTCTGCATTGTGGGGAGGGCTCCAGTGAGGTGGGCTCAGAGTGCTGTCGGAGGGGGAACCTAGCCTCACTTGGTTTGGGGGGGCAGGATGGGGGAGGACAGACATGGAAGAATGAGTAGAAGTTGGTCAGGCAACCTGCGGGTTTGTGGGGGCAAGGAGAAGATGCCGGTGAGGGTATTCCCAGCAGAGGGGACAGGAAGTTCAAAGCAACCACCTGAGGCAGGAGGAAGTATGATGGATTCCGAGAACTGGGTAAGGCTGGGGCATGGGGCACAAGGTGGCGAGAGTGGGGAGAGACACTCGAGAGAGAGCTAGGAGATTGACCTTGAAAACTTCAAAGTCAGGTTAGGGAGTTCAGGCTGAGTCTGAGGGCTTTGGGGAACCATTGTAGGTTTCAAGTGAGTGGCGACATGATTGGATTTGCACGTGGAAATGTTCCTTCTGGCTTCAGAGTGGAGACTGGGTTGGAGAAGGGCGGGAGCGGAGGCCTGCAGACCAGATAGGAGGGGTGCATAGCAATCCAGAAGAGAACACGGGTGGGAGAGACTGGGCTCCAGGCAGCTGCCCGTGGTGCTCACCCCGATTCCCTCCTGCATGCGTCCAGCTGGCCTCCCAGGTGCTCCACAGCCAGGCCGTCACTCCCACTGCCGGCATCAGAGTCAAATGTTCTGGGACCTCCTCTGGGCAGGGCTGGGGGCTTGGAGCAGAGGAGGGGAGGAGAGAGAACAGGGCTAAGTGGAGGGAGGAGCAGAGCAGTTTCCTAAGGGCTGGGCTCTTGTCCTACTCTCTGTAGGTCGCCAGGCTTTGGCCCAGCCCCTGGGGGCCAGTGGGTGGGGAGTCTCTTGCCATTTGTTTTCAATTTCCAGACTGCCTGAGTAAATGTCACTCTTATCTCAGGAAATGAGTTTGAAGTTTTGCAGACCCTCCATGCCCAGGGTGGTAGAACAGCCTTTGCTGCGTCTGAAAGGGCTGTTCTCCAATCCTGATGGCCAAGGTGGCTGTAGGGGTCTCCTGGTCACCCAGGCACTCCCTGGCCACCACACCTTGGCCAGGTCACTGAGCTTGCACTCCTCCCCCCTCCAGATATAGTAGATGCTTGTCTGTAGATTATCCCCAGAGGGTCCATGCAGAGCGGTGGTCCGAGGGCTTGGGGACATTAACGTGGGCCCAATGGGGAGACGTGAGGAGGAGTAGGAGGAAGGTGATAAATGAGGCCACGCTGCTGTCAGGGCCGGCTCAGGGGAAAGAAGGCTTTGCCGCCGGTCCTGACTTTCCTCCAGCTACGGCACCTGACCCGCCTTCCACACTGCTCTGTTGGCTTAAGACGCCTGTAAACAGAGTGAATACAACAGGGAAGGTTTTTGTCCAACAGGTTTGTCTTCCTATTTGAGACTCTGAAGGAGGAAACACTTTTGCTCCCCTGGCTCTGCTGTCTACCCTCCCTGGACCCAAGCTGACTGTTTGCCCCTTTGCGGCTCCTGCCCTCAGATAGGCTGTCAGCCATCCTACCCCGGCATCTGGCTGTGCTGCCGGAGCGATGGGTGCTGGATGCCTTGGGCCAGAGCTGAAACGCCTTTCCTGGCCCTCGGCTCCACTGCACTGGCTTTGAGCCAACATTTCTTTCCCTTTCTTTTATAAACAGTCTGTTCACCCACAAGACTTGAACCGAAGATAGCTCATTTGCATGATGAAGGTTCAGGTGAAAATGATCGAAGTGAAAAAGCAGCCTTGGGTCCAAGTGATGGGTTGACTCCAGGAGCCCCTGCTCCATTGTGTGTGGGAGCTGCCACACTGGCTCCTGGGTCTCTAACAATAGACATCGCTCCTGCCAAAGAAAGCTGGCTAAGATCCTGGAAGGCAACACCGGCTGCTCCCACCTTCCAAGCAGGAGGCACAGGGCAGACAAGAGCTCGGTAACGCACAGCAAGCCGATTGAATTCCTGGGGACTTGCCCTACCCAAGACTTGAGCAGGACAAGTCACTCTGTAATCCAGTCCTGAACCATGTGGCACTGGCTGTAACAGTCAGATGAGCACTGAGAGGGGGAGGGTGACATGGGCTGGCACATCATGGACCTCATGGGGTCAGGAGGGCCAAGTCACTAGGGGTCTGTGCATAGAGCATTTTAAGTCTGTAGCAAAATGCAATTCTTTTGCCTCCTTTGAATCAGCGTTTAGTAGGCTCTAAGGCAGGTGGTATTCACTGCTGATCCACAGCCTTTCCACTTGGCCACTGAGCACTTACTGGGTGCTAACACCATGCTCTACCCTGGCCAGATGGTGGAGAAATACCAGGGTGAAGGGTGTGGTGCCTTCCCTCAGGAAGCTCACCTTGAGGCTCAGAGCCATAGACTCTTGCTAAACTGTGCTCCCAGTGCCTTGCCCCGAGGCAACCAAGCTCCTGACCAAGGTTTACCCCTCCAAATTGTTCCAATGACCCCTTGCAGGGAGAACAGGGCTTACAATAGAATTATATGACACAAGGGTGAATCTTTTCATAATCTGTTGGCAGCAAACTTTTTTGACCTCTTTTCCACACAGAAGGCTAAGGAAGCCACATTCATCCCAGTTCATGCCTTCTACCCACTACCGTGCCCCTTGACACAGGATAACTAGGAGGCCTGCCCTTGAGTTCTGGCTCTACCTCTTCCAATCTTGAGCAGGTTACCACTGTTCTGTGCCTTGGTTTCACAGTTGGAGATAAAACATAACAACAACCAAAAAAACCTCAGACAGCAAAAATAAAAACTAGAGACTGCAACAGCAAGGTATTAAGTACTGCTAATAATATCATATTAATAATATCACAATACGGGTGAATCTGTATAAACTTATTACAATGCTGCAAGATAATCAAGTTGTAGTATACATTTCTGAGCCATGGAATAAATGTCTGACCATGCTGGTTTCTGATGTTCCCCAGCCCATCTGCTGCTCAATAAACTCACGCAAAGCACCTCAGATGCTTAAATGATGGTTGGCTTTCCTTTAATGTGTGTCGTGGTTTGGATTCCCAGGGAAGCAGACTCTGAGATGGAGTTTAACATGCTGGATGTTTATTTGGGAATTTGTTTTTGGAATAAACACCTGTTGAAGGGAGGGGCAGGAAGCAGCAATGGCCAGAGGGGGAAGTCGTGCTGCAACACAGGCCCTTGAAGGCCTCTGCAGACCACACAGGTTCTGGAGCGAGAACAGCTCTTCTGATTATCCAGTGTTGTGCCAACATGGCCAGGTCTTCCTAGGCCTGCACCAATCTGTTCTTTTATTTTGTTTTTGTTATACTTTACCTCCAACTGGAGAAACTGAGGCATAGAGCAGTGGTAACCTGCCCAATGTTGAAAGAGGAAGGGCCGGGACTCAGACCCGACCTAATATCCTGTGTCATATTACGTGACTGCCGCAAAGCACCTTAATCCCTCATTTTATCCACTCATTTACTCAATAAATATGTCATATCCTTACTTTTCTACAGTCTCTCATAGTTAAAAAATGAATAAAGTGCCATCCCTGTTCTTCATTATCTCGCATTTTCGCCCTCTGTTGCAGATACAGACTTATTTTTCTACAAAGTTTATTTAGAGGTTCCACAAAGTCAACAAGTGCTTCCTATCATTTAATATGCTTGTGACTCTCCCAGGATTGTGTTAACTTGCAGATTCTGAGTCAGTAGGTCTGGGGCGGGCCTGAGGTTCTGCATCAGGAATGCGACACTGTTGGTCCTGGACCACTTGGAATAGCAAAGGTCTGCTCTTCAGAAGCAGTTTCTTCTTTGGTCTCTTTAAGTCAGTCCCACCACATACTCTCCTCCTGGCTGAAACTTTAGTCGAGTTGCAGCATATCAGAGGGATTTCATCCACTGGTAGTGTAGCATCGTGGCTAAGAGTATTGGTTTGGGGGTCAAGCTGACTTTGAGTCCTGGCATTGCCTCATACATGGAATTTGGGCAATTTACTCAAGTTTGCTAAGCTTCAGATTTTTTATGTGAGATGAGAATGATGACATTAGTATCTACCTTACAGGATTGTTGTGGAAACTAAATGTGCAAATGCATGTATAGTGTTGAGCACAGTTCCTTGCACATAGTAAGCACCCTGTAAATTCTTAGAAATAATAAAATGTCAGTCTTTTTTGGCTGCCTACAAGATGTGGATCCTAAGCCAATGGGTCCATGCACAGCTGAAGAATGATTTGGATTCATTGGAGGAATTGTAAAGCAATCTTCAGGGCCAAAGGGTGTTCTAAGAGAGAAACGGTCCTTGATAATCTTGGTCCTGGCTATTGCAGAATGCCAGAAAAGCTGCCGAGTACCCTGGCAGTGTGTCTGGTGGATGCTTCTGAAAGAGGGGCCAATGCTATAAGAAATGACATTGCTTAATGAATGTCCTTCTGCCACCAGCACTTCTGAGAAACTTTCTGGGACAGATGGATTCTCTTGGGAGCCCAACCCGGAGAAAGTAGGGGGTTTCCTGAGCCCTTTCTATAGTTTCTACCAGGATGCTAGATGTTGCTGCCTCCACTCTCACTGTCAAGAGAGGTGGCTATGGCTTTCTGTCTGTGAAAAGTGTTTAGTTCTGGAAAACCATACTCGTTCATGTGAATCCTGACTAATGACCAGAACTGGACCATGAGCTGACCGCTGAAGTTGCCTTGAGATGAAAGGATTGAGATGAGAGAACATCCCAATGGAATCCATTCATTTTGCAGGGCCAAGGTCACTAGGAAAATGAGGAAATTTCCCCAAATTAGTGCACAGCTTCTTCTCAGCACTGTTGATGTGATTACCCTTTACTACGTTTAAATGCAATTTCTTTGTTTTCTTCATTTTGTTTTTTCAATTTCTTTGTTTTTATGCAGTTGCTGCTGATGCCGCTAAATTATAGTTTATATACGTGCACGTTTTTTCCTACATGTGTAGGTATCAAACATGTCACTAACCTAACATTTGGTGTGTCTTCAAGCACATTGAGGCTAATCTCAGGGAAGACCCATGATGTCGGGGAGTGGTTGATGTTAATTCATAGGTTGCTTCCACTTTTGTCTCAGTAAGGAAATAGGCTGCCATAGTAACACATTTTTGGGGTTTTATTTCATGGGGAAAGTAGAAAATTGCCTTGTCAGGATAGCTCCACCCAGTAATTATTCACAGAGTTTCAGGTACTAAAATTCACCATTTCTGTACTTTATATTAATGGCTTCTGTATGTTACAAAAAATTAAAATATATTTCACTTTTCCTCTGCCAAAGCAAGCAGACAGCAGCAGGAAGGACCAAACTAAGAAGATAATTTATTTCAGAATATTTAAATAGGGGAAAAGAGCTTTCAAATTCATGGCCCAGAACCTCAAGAAACAAGATTTAACAAATTTAAAGGACATTGAACACACAAGAGAGAAAAAGCAGAGAGGGGCTCTGACCTCAGGGAGTGTGGTAGGAAGCAGGACAAAGATAAGGAATAATTTGACAAATACATTAATTAAATAATTTAACATTTTGCTTTGGACTGTAAAGGAAATAACAGGAAATGTGCTGAAGAATAACACAGGCACCACCTACTTTGGCTAGGAAGGCTAAGACAGACCTTCCTGAGAAAGCGACATTTAAGCTGAGACCTTAGCATGAGAAGGAACAAGGGTGTGTTCTCTTTCTCTGGCAATTTGGTTAATGTCAATGAAAAGGGTGCAACAGATAAATTCACTGCTTCCCCGGCCAGGCCAATTTTCCACCTACCGCTCAATGCCAGGGAAGTAACATTTAAAGGCTTTGTGCAGGAGCTTTCTTAACCCAAGCCCTGAGAGATGAGGTGACCCCTTCTTCAGATGAGGAAATCAGTCCCGGAGGTTAAGAAACTTGGCCAGGATTGTATAGAGCATATTATGGATTGGTTGAGGAGTGCCATGTCAGGAAAACACAAGCATTAACTGCTTTTATTTTTCCAAATAACTGATACCAACTTTTTTTTTTGACCAGGCTTGCACACACTAGCTGGGGGAAAAAACATAAAATGGAGTTTTAAAGGTATATTAATGCATCGAAATACAGTTAGCTTGACTCAGTGATTAGTAGTCTAATTTGGGTGTTAAAGCTCTGGTCTCGTCTCCCTCCATCCCCTCTATTACTAGCCCCCGCAGCATTGATGTCGGTGCCTGGGGTTGGAGGAAGGGGTAAGGAGTTACCTGCATGTTCGTCAACAGTGGTCAGTTTGACTTGGCTCAGTCTCCTCTTCTATTGGTTGACCCGTGGAAGATGTGCTAATTCAAGAGTTGGGCTCCAGAGGTGGGCTCTCTTTTGGGTTCATGGATTGGTTCTTTAGCTGGTGGTGGTGGAGAGGGGATCACACTGGCGCACCCTGTCCACCCTCACTGCACAGTGTGAAGTCCATCCCTCAGCCCGTTGCTAGCATGGTCTCTCCGCCTTGGTGGGTGGATGTTGGAATGGTCATATCAAGATGGCCTAAGTCCTACTTACTTTCTACACTGTCTCCTTGACTGACACACTCTGGGAAAGTTACTGTCTTTGTTCCTGCATTGAGTGGTAGGAAGTCAGGCTGTCTCTCTCCCCATCTTGCCCTCATGTACCACCCCCACAACCTCCCATTGACCCTCTTTCGATGTTGCTCTCTTCCTGCTTTACCTTCCCCTGTACTCCTGCATCATCAGGCATATCTGCCAGTTCAGTGACTCAGCACTAAGCCAGGCTAGTTTCTGACTTAAGACAGGAGGGTGAGGGAATATGAGGGGTGAGGAGGACAAGTCAGGAGCCCTTGATTGCATGGGAAGGGAAGAAGAAGCTACCAAAGTGAACTCTCTACTCTTTTCCCTTGCCTCCTTAATAACAATGAGTGAGAAGTTATCATAAAGGTTCTGTTGGCTCAATCCATCTTAGAAACCCTGTGGCAAGGTGTAGCCCCTTCTATCCTTAGCTGTGAGCTTGCTGTCCAGCCTTGTACTGGGTTGGGTTAGGGGGGTACGTAATCTATACCTCACATTCTCATCTTCTAGAAAGTAGATGGCAAATCCAGAACTCAAATCCGGGCTTATGTGACTCCAAAGCCCACCTTGTTTTCCCTACATGATGCTACCTCCACTGTGTACCATATTTTAGAGTTTGAATACGCTTTGAAAAAAAAATTTCAAGCCAAGAAAAAGAATACAAATATGTGTGTTTTGGGGGTGAGGGGTGGGGGCAGGTTCATATTTTTTAAGTCCTTGCACAAAATCTAGGTAGAAGAAACCAAATGGGGTAGATTTGAAGGCACTGAAGTTAAAATATTTGAATTGCTGACACTAACATTGTGTACTTTGCCTGGGGACCTTGTACTGACTGTCTCCTCAGAGAGTAAAAGCTCTGGTCCCATCCTGCATGTACTTATGGTAGATGGCTCCAGTGTGTATTTTCTTCTTGAACAAGTATGCCTATAAAGTGTGGGCTTGCAGCAAAAGAGCAGACGTCCATACAAGATTGCAGAGGGAATAAAGTTGCCAGTACTTGAAGCTATGTTGAACTGATAGGCTCTAAGGCACAGAACTCAAACTGCCACACTGGTCATAAAAGAGAGCCAAGAATAAGGTTTTGATTCTGAGAATAGGCATGAGGAGGAGCAGTGTTAGTCAGGGAAGAAGAAGGAGACAATGACAAGGTAGGGGAGCTGTCACCAACAGAACTGAGGGCTCCATCCTCTTCTCACTTAGGGATCCATTAGCTTATTCTTCTCATCCTTGTCATTTAATATTGCCCCATCCAGGACACTCGGTTCTCTAACATCCACATCTGATTCATGGACTCAGATTCTTTACAAATTCTTTTTAGAGGCTGAGTGGTTTCCTCTGATTAAACCAGTCAGCCAACAAGAGTAAATTGAGTTATCTGAGTCAGGCTGTCTCGAGTTAGGATGTGATCTAAGGGTGGACTCACTCAGTCAGGTCATACTTTAAGGCATTTTGGCTGTACGTTATCAAGAAGTGTAGAGGTCCACTCCACCCTGTCTTGGTCAGATTGGGTTTTTAAATCTATGGTCATTTAACTAAATTAATTAAAAGAGTCCTTTCCAAATATTTTATTTGTTTCTTTTTTATTCCAATAAAATTTTCCACTTATTTCCTGTGACTACTGAGTGATGACAGTGTGTAGCTAGGTAATTTTCTACTGCCAAGGGGAAGGACTATTTTATGTGACATACTTTCTGCCTTCAAGAGATAGAGAAATAAGATTGTACATATATAATACAAGTAAGACCACTGTGACTTAAAATAAAATTAAGAATTGTGAGAATTTAGTTAATCTTTCTAGGGTAATGATGATGATGATAATGATGAAGATTATTGACACATGCTGAGTAGGATTTAAACATGTGAGGTGGAACAACAGCATTCCAGGCAGGACCAGCATGAGCAAAGGCATGGATAAGGGAAGGCTCAGGGCACATGTGCAAACAGAGCAGTGTGGCTAGAATGTAGTGTATGTGAAGTGTGCGAGGGGGTAACAAGGCAGGAAAGGTAGCTAGAGGCATGTCATGGAAGATCTTCATTCTGTAGGTGATGAGGAGCCATGGATGGATTTTGAGTGATTTCCATGATTGCTCCACTACCAGCTGGGAGGATTTGTGTTTTCTTCCCTTGTGCCCATTGTACTCTGTATAGTTTTGTTGAAGCATCTGTAGTCTTTTTGTGCTTCCTGGTGTGTCCCTTTGCTTGATTATAAGACTCCTTGAGAGTAGTGCCTGGTGCAGAATAGGTTCTTATATGTCAGTTGAAGAAGTCAGCATGCTCTTAACACAAATCTGGCTGCAGTGAATAGAATGAACAGAGAAAGAGGAAACCCAAAGGCAAAGAGATGAGCAATGACACAGAACATAGAAAAAGAAATATGGACTAGGATGGTGGTAACATGAATTAAGAGAGGGAAGCCTGATAGCCTGTGAGAGAAAATTTGGAAGCTAATGTTGGTAGAACACAGCAACTGTGATTTGATCTTTATGGGGAATGAGGTGGAGTGAGGATGGGGTCAAGGGATTATCAAAGGCTCCAAGAGGATATATTGCCAAGGTAGGCAAAAAGTATCCTACTCATGGGGAAGGGAACACTAGCCAGGAAGATATATATCTTGCTCAGCTGCTTCCTTCAGCTAGAATTCCCACTGATTCTCACCTTATGTACTCAAATCATCACTATCCTTCAGGATCATCTCAAAAGGCTCTGCCTTCTAGACACCCCAAAGATTCTCTATCTCTCGGTGTGATCACTCCCTTCTTTCAACCCTTATGGCATTCTGCATCTCTCATTTGGCACTTTCAGCTTTATATCATGCTTATTGCTTCTCTTACCTCTCCCTTACAGAATATACACTCTCATTTCTCTGTACTCATACAACTTTGTTTATTTGAGTGGAACAAATGCCCTGAGTCCAGCGCTTTACTTTCAGATCCAAGGGGGAGAGGAAGAAGTCTACAGTGACTCCAAATTTTTTCCTGAACAATCACAAGGATGGAGCTACTATTAACTGAGACAGGGAAGATTGAGGGTGGAACATGATTGGTAGGAAAGATCAAGAGGTCAGTTTTGGTCAAGATATGTTTGACATGTCTGTTAGACAATGCATTGGAGACATTGAGTGAGAAATTTGACATATGAATTTGGAATTTAGGAGAGAGATACAAGCTAGAGGTATACATTAGGGAGTTGTCAGCCTATAAATGGCAATTAAAGGCTTGAGACTGGATGAAATCATCAACGGACTGAGTGTGGCTAGAAAAGAGAAGACATTCAAGGACTGAACTCTGCGGTACTTCCAGAATTTGGGGAGAAAAGGAAGAATCAGAAAAGGAAACTGAGAAATGACTAATGAGGAAGAAGGAAAATAAAGAAAATTTGGAGTCCTGAAGCCCAAGAGATAAAAAGAATTTCCAGAAAAAGGGAATGATCTGCTAGATCAAATTCTGCTACTAGGTCACGTAAGATGCTGATTGAGAATTGAATTAGCAATGTGGAGGTCATTTGGTGACCTTGAGAAGAGTGGTGTTGGTGGAATGGTGAGAACAAAGTTTTGATTGGAACGGGTGTAGGAAAGAAATGGAGAAGAGGAATTGGAGGCAGAAACTTTGAGAAGTTTTTGGTAAAGAGAACAGAGAAATGGGGCATTAAATGAATGGGAAGAGGAATAGAGGGTTTTTTTTAAGGTAGGAGAAATAACAGTATATTTATGCTGATAGGAGTAGTCCAGAGAAAAGAGGAAAATTAGTGCAGGAGAAATAGAGGAGAATTACTGGAGTGATTTCCTTAAATAGGTGAGAGGGAATGGGAGCTAGTGCCCCAGTGGAGGGATTGGCCTTACAGTCACAGATGGTTCATCTATAGTAATAGGAGGAAAGGTAGAGAGCAGTTGCTGGTAGGTGAGTAGATGTGTAACAGAAGTTTGTGGAAGTTCTCTTACATCTGCTTTAATTTTCAAGGAAGAATGAGAATTACTCTTCAAAAATAAAGAGAAAATTGAAACCTAAGGAGGCAAGTTTGTGTGTTAATGTTTCAGCCAGTGTTGGGAGGGGATAGGAGTTGGTCAGGTACTGCCTTGGGTTGGATTTTAATAGCCATTCAAGGACAGAGACAAGATTATGGGCTGGCACAAGGAGCCAAGATGTCTTGGCATGGACACTTAAAGGACACTTGTGAAAGTTTGGACTAAAAAACAATCTGCCCAGTAGCCCAGGGAGATCATAGGGAAGCTCATCTAGCTCTGCCTAGGCTCTGATTGAATAAAAGCACTCTGAGAAATGGGAACCCCTGGCCTAAGCTCCTGGAAAATTAGTGATTTAAAATATGCAAACTCTGTGGTTCAGATACCCCAAAGCCAGAGCAAGTGATTCCTATAGGGCACCTGCAGAAGCAAATGAAAAGAAAATTACCCCCTATTCTCCTTCACATCCCTCTGAAGGGATACTGCTGCATTCAAGGCTGCAGGAGATTCTCACAGAAAAACAATTCCCATTAAGGATGAACTCACAATAAAAAGTTACAAAACATAGGAGATTAAAGGAATTCAACATGAGTGAGAATAAGAAGATCCAGCTGTAGAAATATTGGAGGCTCAAATATTTCAGATAATAGAAAAATTGCCTGGAGACTAAACAGAACAGCAGATTAGATACAGATGAACAGAGAATCAGCAAATGAGAAGATCTATTTGAGGAGAATTAACATAGAGAAATGAAAAAAACTGACCTGTGAAATAGACATGAAAAGCGGGGAGAAAAAAATAAGATGTCTAACCTGTGCCTAATAGAAGTTTCAGAAGAGGAAAAGTAAAGGTAATAGGGGGAAAGTTAATATTAAAAAAATTAATGACTGGGTTTCCATAATTGATGAGATGAGTCCTCAGAGATAAGAAGTACAATGAGCTCCAAAGAGAATAAATAAAGTCAAATTTATACTTAGATGCATCAGGGTGCAAATGTGGAACACTAATAAGAAAGAGAAGATCTTAAAATAAACCCAAGAGATGAGACCATTTGTCTAAAAAGGAATATTTAGACTTAAAACAGACTTCTTAACAGCCACAATAGAGACCAGATGACAATGGAATAATACATCAATGTGCTGAGCAAAAGTAAAAATCATACTAGAATTCTATAACTAGCTACATTACCATTCAAGAGTAAGAGTAAAATATAGAAATTTTCAGACAAAAACTGAAAGCATCTACTGTTTATAGAGTATTGCTGAAAGAATTGCTAAAGGATATACTCCAAAAAGAAGGCGTGGTGTAAAAGAAGCAATGGTGTCTATTTTACTACTTTTTGTATATTTCTGTTTTTCTGATATATTTCAAAAGTAAAATAAAATTTGTCTATATATGGACCTATATCTATCTAAAGCAGTATATCTTCTGTCTGCTGCCTTCATAGATCTTCTCCAAAGAATTAAGTCCTAGACTTGGATTAATTCTGAAGATAGTTTTCTTACTTCACAGAAAGATTAATCTTAATCGAAATGGCCTGAGATATGTTCTTTAACCAAAAAAAAAAAAAAAAGGAAGAAGAAAAGCAGAACCTGGGAATAGATCCCTAGAGAATGACTCTGGTCAAAGTTTGTGAGTCTCAAAACTTTAGAAAGATATGTTTCCAGAGACAACCTCTGGCTGAAAACCAAAGACCATTACCAAAAAATTATTGAAATTCTCCACAAGCAGGTGAATCATCCATTTAGAATTCAGCCAAAGACTCAGGAGACCTTGCTAATGTAGATGAATGAGTTGAAAATAATGCTAAGTCTTTGGTTCATATATTTTATTTCTCTGACTAGATACTTCTTTGGGAGTAGACGGAAATGCCTTTATGGGATAGTAAAAGTTTGTAAACATATGAAATTAATGAGACATTCCTAAGGGAAATGTAAGAGAAAAGTTTTTGTGTGGAAAATTGGAAGAGAGGCTGTAAAAATGATGGATGCTGGGAAACATGTTTAAAAACCTGTAAGGGATATAAAGGTACCAATAAAGAGAACAGTACTATACTGGGAGATGAAATGTGGCAATAAAAATCTCCATTTGAGAAAGGAGCTTTCCAAGGAGAGACTCTGTAATTCTATCATTTGGCAAAGATTGGAGCCTTCTTTTGGGTTGCCAGGAAAGATGCTTAAATCATAATTTTTATAGTTTCCTTCAATGGAACTTTAGGAAAATGGCCAAATATGCATGATTGAATACGGATCCAAATCTGATGGGCTGAGTTGTGCATTATATTGGGACTTGAATCCTCAATTTGGCTCCTTTCTTAGGCTCTCGAGTCATCTTTTATCCAAGGATGATTTATTGAGCCTGACTCTGTGCCAGGCAATGTGCAAGGTGTCCAGTCATCCTACCTCATTTCTCTAGGTCATCATTCTCCTTGGCAATTATTTCACAACTCTTCTTCTTTCTCCTCAACTTTCCAATACTTTATCCACCCTCCTCTCTCAAAGCTAATGACCTTTCTTCTCATTTCATTGAGAAAACAAGAGGTAGTAGAAAAGAACTTTCATAGTTTCTACCAACTATGTCTACACAACTATACTCAGCCTGCCCTCTAGTTACAATGAATTAACTACTTGGGCTCCTACCTGGAGCCAAATCCTCCGTAGGGTTGCTGGATCCCTTGTCTTCTCCTCAACTCAAGGACATGGCTCCAGCCATTCTCCTCTCTCTCCTGCTCTCTCTGTACTGGGATCATTTTCAACATCGTCAAAGCACCTCCCTTAATTCCATATGTACCTCCAGTTCCCATTTCTCTGCTCTTCTTTGAACAATAATAATAGCGATAATAATAATCAATCTTTTACAGAGTTGTCTGTATTTGTGGTTGCCACTTCCTCTTCTCCCATTCTTCCTTGAAACTTTCCAATCAGGCTTTCATCTTCACAACTTTACTAAAACAGCTCTTTCCAAATTCACTGACAACCATCATGCTGCCAAGTGCAATGGTCACATCTCAGTCCTCATTATTTGACACAGTTGATCACTTCTTTTTTAAAACAATTTCTTCACTTAGCCCCTAGTTCACCACTTCTCTTGGTTCTCCTTCCTATCTCAGTGAGTGGACTTCTCAGTGTCCTTTGCTTTGTAATGTTCCCCTTCATATTCCTGACCTCTATCTACTGAAATGTCTCAGGACTCAGTTCTGGGAACTCTTCTCTAAGTACACGCCTTCCCCAGGTTATCTTATACAGTCCCACGACTTTGAATACCATCTCTCCATTGATAATTTCCAAATTTATAAATCTAGCCTGATCTTTCTCTTGAATTCCAGATTTCGTCCAGTTTCCCACTTGACATCTCCACTTGAATATCCAATATGAATGTCAAACTTTATATGTCCGAATACCGACTCTTCATTACCACTGCCACCCCCATCCCCAATCTGCTTCTCCTTCAGTCCTCCCCATCTCATTTATCAGTGGCTCCTTTCTATCAGTTGCTTAGGTCAAAAATCTTGAAGTCATCTTTGACTCCCTCCCATCTCTCAACCCACTTGCAACTTGTGGCAAATTCTATTGGTTTTATCTTCTAAATATATCCTAAATCTGATAACTTCTGACCACCTCCAGTACTAGTCAAAATTACCATCATCCCTTGCCTGGACTTCTAACCGGTCCCCCCTGCACTCTTGCTCCCCTCCAGTTTATTCTCCATAGAGCTATCAGGATCCTTCTAAAATGTAAGTCAGATTGCTTTCTCTCTCTTGCTGTAAACCCTACATGACCTTCTGCTTATTTAGATAAAATATTAAATCCTTACCAAGGTCCTGCATATCCTGGCGTGTAATGGAGACATTATGTCTCTGACCTCATCTCCTCCTACTCTTTCCTTTTCTCACTTGACTGCAGCCAGGATGGCCTGAGCATGCCCCTACTTTTGCCTTCACCTTCAGTGCTCTCTGCCTGAATGCTCTTCCCCAGATACCGGCATTCCTTACCCCCTCTCTTCCTTCAGGTCTCTACTTAAATGTCACCCCATCCAAAAGACCTTTACAAACCAGCCTATATAAACGGCATCCTTTCCATCACTCTCTGTCACTTACCTCACTGTATTGGAATGTCTTCAGAGTAGAAAGTTTTCTCTGAATTTAGGCTTCATTGATGTGGGACTCTGATAATTTAGGATGGAGTTAAAATTATATATATATATAGTTTTTGCATCATTTCTTTTTATTTTTATTTTCTAAATAAGTGCAGATAAGATGTGAGGGGCTGTTGTGTGTGGTAGAAAGGAAACTGGACTGAGATTTAGGTGATCTGTATTCTAGTCTCAGGTCTACCACCCAGACAGTGTGCCTGTTGGCCTGTCGGCTGACCTCCCTGGACAGAACTCCCCTCCTCTCTGAGTTCCTTCCTCTGAAAAATGAGGATGTTCAGTAGTGCTGCTGCAGGAAAACCAACCTGATGTTCTGAGCTAGCACCAGTTACAATTAACTCTGTTCCATTTCATCCAATAAATATATATCAAACATCTACCATGTCCAAGGCACTATGTACCTAAATACCAAGAAACAAAAGGTACTCCTTGCCCTCATATCATGGCTCATAGGGGAGAGAAAATCTTGCACACTAGAATTAGAAAATATATATGCATATATTTAAATGATGTACCCTATCCTCATCTGTCGATGAGGAAACTGAGCTGATATTCAGAGAAGTGAAGTGACTTATTCAAGAATACACAGTTATTACATAGTAGAGTTGGAGCTTTCCAAAGTGGTCAACAAGTTTGATAACTCCAAAGATAGAATTCAGTTCATTTCCCCAATATTAGCCACTTTAAAAAATCAGAGTATAGGTTCCAAAGCTGGCTGCCTCTTTTCTATTTTGATAACCTTTTAGAAGCAGTATGAGAGGTCTTATTGGGAGATGATCCTTATATTTTTGCAGCTTGATAGTCTATCTATACCAATACGCAAAAGCAGGCAGGATTTAAACCCCTAAAGATGAATAGCCTGCTCACCTGTGTACACAATCCAATGTTTGGACAGGATGAGCTATGATTAATTTAAATCAATAACTGAAGAACAAGGCCTGCCACCACTCCACCCATCCCATAAGAAGGGATCATGAAATTCACAAAGGGCACCTGAAACGGCCCATAAAAAACAGTCATCGCTAATGCCTGGGTCAACACTATCCACCTTTGGTTCAATTTACAAAAGCTATGAGAGAGAAAGCCATAGAGCCCTTGACACACCCATCCTAACTATGAACTAATTTCTCCCAGACGATGAGGGAATCCTCTTCTAAGGAATTCAGTTCCTTGAACTTGACCTTGCATACTGACTTCAGAGTGAAGAAGAAAATGACTGCCAGATTGAAAGAGAATTCTTTTATTTTTTGGCTAAAATCTGATCAGCAGAGAAATAAGATAATGATGCCTGTTGAGTGAGGAGCCTTCCCCATCTAAAGCTGCAGAAAACAAGGAGTAGATACATGGAGCAGTGGGGCCGCTGGAGGCTTTGCAAGGCCATCCTCCCATAAATAAGGTCACCGCATTGTAAACTCTGAATATGTCTTACCTAAAAGGGACCTTTGTCATCACCTGCCAACTCCTTCACTTCATCAATATGTCCTCAAGCTTAAAAAGCACTGGCCCCAGCATTATCACATTGATCTGTAAGGTAGGGTAGGTATCAGTTTTCCATTTTAGATGTGGAAACGAGCTCAGAAGATGTTCAATGACTCACCCAAGGTCACAGATAACTGGTCTGGGAGAAGGAGCCTGAACCACAGTTGTTTCCTCTGAGTCTGGTAACTGGCTCTTGCAAATCTTGCAAAGCAGAACCCAAAGCCCAGCAAGGTAAGGAAACTTCTGGCAGTTACCTAGGGAATGAATACCAGGGCGCAGACCTCAGCAATGCCAAGGTGAGCAGTCATTGCTCATCGCATGGACATGTGTCTCCCAGAGCACCATCCTGCTTCCTTTCTTCCTGTCCCCTAAATGTCTCAGGGATTTGCCCACCTGCTCTTTTCTACTGCTATCACCTGATCTCCCACTTGGATTCCACTGAAGGAAATGCCACAATATCCGACACGCATACAACCCCTTGCTCCCCCTGACTCTGAGAACCAGGGGACCTTTTCAGTTTTGTAGAGTTTTGTATTGTTTTCAAATTGAATAACCATAGGAAAAAATAAGATATCTTAATGATGTGCCAAAGCTTCCAGTTACTAGGAAATTTAAAAATAATGGGAATTGTTTTCCTAGGATAATAAGTCTAAGTGCTTAGCGTAGGGCCTGACCTATTGGATGCTCGATCAATGGTAGATAGCCTCATCATTGTTATAATTACTCTTGGCGATTCAGCTAATTAGAAGCAGGACTAGTCTTCAGACTCCTTGCATAGTGCTCTATTAGAGTTGCTTCAACTAGTTGTGACGCTTGAATAATATGTGAACTTGGGGGAGAGGGTGTGAGGTTAACAAAGACGGGGCAAATTACAGCTTATCAGTTACCCAAGACGAGTCATCTAGGTAGGGTTCCTGCATGGGTGCCGGAGAATGCAGGTCTCAGATGGAATGTATATATTGCTTGGTTCCTTGACAGGGATAAAAATGCTAAAGAATTTATTTGGCTGGAGAGAAAAGGACTGATGAGAGAAGGGACAGAAACTATCCCCTGTGTTGCCTGCTCTGCCAGTAGGATACAAACTTTTCTTCCTTTGGGTCCAGAGTGGAAGGAGTTGATGGTGAGAGAGGAAGATTTGGGGAGTCCAGAAGGGATTGGCAGCCTGGGGAAAGGGAAAAGTGTCTTCCTTAGCCTTGGACTGCTTCTAAACTATATCTAATAGCATACTGGCCAAGAAATTTCTCGGCTTCCCCCACCAGGCTCATCTCCCTGCTCCAGGGATCACTGCCCCCACGCCCACATATTTATTCTCATCTCCATCTCAGATGGCTTCAGAGCCCAATGATTCCATGTTCTCCTCAGCTCCTCCCCAACAAGCCTTTTCCAAGACTCCTCTCCCCAGAGGAACACCCTGCCCTCCCCCAGGCTGGCCATGTGGAGTCTGTCTTTTTCTTCCCATCTCTTTACACTTGTGTATTTGGTCTTTGACGCAAGGGCTGACCCCACATGTTATATTACCGTGTGCAGAGCACATTCTGTGGGCGAATGACTTACAGCACATGCTTCACCTTCTGTTCTTTCTATTAGGGGTGTGATTTAGAAGATAAATGTTTATAACATGACCCAAGGAATTCCACCCTTCTCTGGAAAACTGTGTAGGAGAGAATCCTAAAGGACAAAGAGTAATGTCTTCTGGGCTACAGCCAAATGTTTGGACTTGTTTTAAAAGCCTCTGCACTCACCTTTTATTGTTTATTGTAAACTCACTACTTCCCCATAGTCCCTAGCTCATTCTGAAGGGAGTGGTGACAAATAAGTAAGCATCGCATTTATTTTCACAGAGAAACAAATTGCAATTGCAGTGATGATGTGTTAATTCTGTATTAGGTGACTTCTTGACCAAGCACCTTAGAAGACCATGCAGCTGTCCTCTCTTGCATTGCGTTGGGGCTAGGGGTGGGAATCAAATCTGAAAGACAAATCAGATTGAAGTCCCTGGGGCACCCAGTTGAAGAGCAACTTATTGTCAGTGGAAAACACCTCAGCCGTATCTGCCTTCTATATGTCCTTGGGAGGCGGTCTGGCATGATGGAATGGCACAGAATTGGTTGTCAATCGTGGTTCAATCACTTGGGTAAGTAACATAACAACTCTGAACCTCAGTTGCCTTATCTGCAAATGGGAATAATACTAATAGCCTCAGAAACAGACCATGAGGTTCATCAGCCATGCACTTTAGCGATAGATATCAGACAAGAGCCCAGGGTACAGACCTAGCCATCCACATTGATGGACCCTCTTCCCCATCACTGTGAGGACACTGAGTTTCCTTCTTCAGTCAGATGTCATCTTGGTCAGCGAGGTAGGAAACCTAACTATTTAACTGTTTTCCCAAAGATATGTAGGTTGTCCTAAAGAATAAACTTTAAGAAATGGTTTTGAATCCAAAGACTCCCATAAATGGAAAAGCTTCTGTCCCCTGTCCACTCCCACCACCTTCTGGCCCAGTAGAATGAGGACTTGTGAGGATTCGTTGCAGAGAAATAAAGAGGCCCCACTGACTTGTACACTATTAAAGTTTAACCCTACTCTGAATTTAATAGCACTATAGATAGGAGACACTCAATACATGCGAGTTCCCTTAAATGGAATTGAAAATATCAAATTGGGCGGAATCCTTCAAAATGAAAAGATACATTTCTTAACTAAAGTTACTTTCAAAGAAACTCCGCATTCTTGGTATATTAAATGGAACTAATACAGATTAGGAAGAAAGCTTGTACATTTTTATTCATCACGAGCTGACTTTATTTATTGTAACACTGAAAGTAAAGAAAAATGGAAATATTTCCTATGTTTCAATTAGTTTACTTTTTATATCGACCATAGTTCAGATTTTTTCCTGCTACTCCACAGTGTAAAGGGGATGAAGCCATCATAGCAATGTCACCTTTTCTAGTGTGAAGACATTTTTACTACCAGGTGTTCCTCACCTCTCTCCTTCCTAGTGCTCCAGAGTTCGGGTCACCTGTCTTGGTCAAATGCCAATACATTCTTGCTACTGTCCCTTTCCAACTTTATTCCACATTTCTCCTAGTTATTTTGTCATCCATTTTCATTTATTCAGCGCACAACCCCTCTGTGAAAGATATTATTATCTCCATCTTGCAGAAAAAGAAACAATGGACCAGCAGAGTTAAGGTATTTCTAAATATTTATAGCTCATAAAAATTATGAGAAGTTTGGTACGAGACCCAAATCCTTGTTAAAATATGTTTCTTAGAGGAGGCCTGACAGCCACAAACTATGATCTGGGAATTGCAGGTAGATGTCAGAGTGCCCTGCCCTGGCCTCTCCTTTCACAGACTTCTAGGAATCTGGCTGAGAGGTGGAGAAGGGAAATATGTTTGCCCACCCTGCCCTTTCTTCTCCAGAAATTTCCCCAGAGAAGATCACCAACCAGGGCCATTTTTGGATATCTGACTTTCATCTCTGAGTAAGAAAAACGCACAAGGATTCTTTCTCAGAAAGCAGAACAGGTACCCTCTTTCCCACCATCAAAACAGAAAGTGAGAATTGGAGTTCTCAAAGAACTCCCCCCAAACCTGATGCAAATCACACACCTGCAACACTGCTTGGAAGGTGTCTGTCAAATGCCCAGGGTTCCTCCAGACCTGGGTTCCATTTCCAGCTGTGTCTAAAGAGTGAATGGTGATGGTGTAGTTACTTTCCCTTTAGATCAGGGCTGCTGAGAATTTTAAACCTATTAGTGCCAAATTTAGCAATTAAAAACCTAATTTTGACCCTTCTTCAAAACCACTTCACCTAGAAATCCATTACATAACAGTAAACATGGATGTGATCATACTCTCTACCCCTCTGAAGTGACCAGGGAGTAGCTTAACTGATGGTTTTTAAACTTTTTCTCCCCAAAGGAACTATTCCAGGGAAGTCCAATACATATAACAGCTAAAGGCCAACAGCTCTGGGTGCAACAGATGGCTGACAGGAGCCCCACCCACGCATCTCTGGGACATCCCTTTGGAACCCCACAGGCCCCACAGAGCGTAGTTTGAAAATCACTGCATATTTAAAAAATGTGAGCAAGAAAACCACACTTGACGAAGCATTACTAAGGGATCCCATAAGAGTCATGCTTATACTTTGGGGAATTATGATTCATTAACCAAATAAGAACTTACTGTCATTTCTTCAAGGGTACTTTATCCCAGGAATGCTGTGCACACAGAATAGATTTATTGCATTGCCACGATGGCCATTTTAAATTTTAGTAAATACCGTCCCTTTGCTTTGATTCTCCTTAAATACTCAAATTAGACAAATTTTTATTGACTCAGACACTCTACTAGGCTTAACAGGAGTCATTAAAATGTTCAAAACACAGGTGTATCTCAGGGAACTCCCAATATAGACAGTATGAAAAGATACAAATATATATGAAGTGAAATGACAATGAAAAGTGAGTAACAATTCAAGTGAAGAGATATTGCAGGACAATGTGTGTTTAAAGGCCAAAGCCATTGTCCAGAAAATAATGGCTGTAAAGACTCAGTACTAAGATTGCCCTGTATCACAGTGGCATCCTAATTATGGTATCTAGAAGAATGAAGGAGGTCAAGTTATGCTCTATTTGAGCCAGGTCATGTCTCACCTGGAATGTTGGCTTGGTTCTGGGTATCTCACTTTCAGAGGAGCATGGTCCAAGGGTAATGAATGGGCTTTGATGTGACATCATGTTTTGTGAAGCAGTATTGATAGAGTTGTAGCTGCCTTGCCTGAAGAAGGTAGGGCATTAGAGTGATCCTTACTTCCCCAGGGATGCTCACAAAAAAGAATATGGCCCTTCTCTCTACAACCCTTCTTCCCCTCCATCCTTCCTAGTCCTTTGTCCTGTAGGGCTGGCACCAGGGGGTGCCATTTACACAGATTACAGTGTGAAGGGTGTCCCTTAGAGCTGTGCAATACAGTGGCCCAGTCACTGCCATGATGAAAAGAGAGTCAATTTTTTAACATCTGACTCTGAAAGGTAGATAAAAATGAAAAGACCAGAAGACAGAGTGAAATTTTGGTTTAGAATAAGGACATTCCAACCGTGGCAAAAGATAGAATAGGCAGCTCTAGATGGAAGCATTTGGAAAGGTGTCACGTCCATGCTTCTAAAATTCCCCATGGAGGGGAGTCCATGCTTCTAAAATTGATAAATAATAAGTGAATTGTGCTTTTATCATGTGACTGGCCTTGTGGTATTTTATTTTTTTCACAGGTGTTCTCTGTCTTAATCATCACTACAGTACTCCCAGGTAGGAACTGTAATTATCTTTACTTGACAGATGAAGAAACTGTAGCTTGGAGAAATTGCTTTACTTTCCTAAGGTCACACATAGAATCAATAAAAGATCTGGCATTTGAGCTCAGGTCTCTCTGATTCCAGAATGCAAGCTCTTAACCATTATGCCCCATCGACTCTCAACAATGAGTTACAAAATTCCATCTTTCTTAGTGTGTTCATCTGTTCAATTGTAGCTAAACTTGATCTACCAATAAAATTAGATCTTGACCTTGTACATCAAAGAGTAAAACCATTTCTGTGGAACAAAGGTGGGTGAGCTGGATTGGCCTTGCTCGCTCTACTCTCTGATATCTGTATCTGGGACTCAGGGGTGAACCCACACACGTGGGCTCCAGATGGGGAAAGCTCTCTTACACAGAGCACATGCCGCCAGATCCAATTCTATCACTTCAGGCACCCAATGAACGAAAGATGTGTAAAGGCTCATGCTGGGTATTTTGATTGTGTCATTTCCCAAATGCCCTCTCCAAAAATAACATCTTAGGGAGGCAAGATGTGGCCTTACAGGATGTTTCAGAGCTGCTGGTGGGAGCCAATGGGAGCTGAAGGGAGTGGAGCCCATGAGAGCACACTCAATGCCCACTGTCACTTTGGAAACACAGAGATGAAAGGGAGAGACAAAGCCTTAACTGAATGTGCATCTGACAGCTGCAGCTCTCCCGTTGCTAGTGCTATATCTGCCGTGAAGACCACGGGGAGGCCTCACTGAAGCCCTGTTAGTGCTAAAACAGATGTTCCTTCAGCACGCACATCTTAGGTGGCCACTTTCACGGGGTGGAAAAGGATAATCTAAACCTTCCTCTTCTTGCCAAAATAACCATGTGTGGGTCTTTGTTCTGCAAGTCTCTGGAACACACAGATAGATTTCCAAGCAGTGGGAACCTCCTGTCCTGTTTGGTCTTTGCACAAACTCTTGTTCTGCCCATTTCACCCCAGTTTCCTGAAACCCTGGCTGTAGGGCTCCTGTGGCTGGATCCTGTGAGAGCCTCCTTTGTAAGGAGAGTTTTCACAGCCGAAGCCATCAAGGCAGGCACTTGGGCTTCAAGGGACACTGGGCTTCAAGCCAATTACAGCAGTGACAGGTATTGCCTTGACTTCCCAGGCTGAGAGGTCACCCCCCTGCAGGTCTGCTTGGCTTGTCTGGCTCCTTTCCAGGGAGGAGGGCGCTAGCATCACTGCCCGTGGGCTGCAGTTGGCACTGCCTGCCTGGGGGAGAGCATGGCAGAGGACCAAACTGTTGCTGATTCAAATGTTTGGCGATTCTTTTGCTCCTTAAGTTGATAGAGAAACAAGCTGTGGAGTAAGAAAACTAATCCTCCAAAGCAACCCAAACACAAAAGCCAGAAATTTGTATTCGAGCCTTTCCTCCCTTTTCCTTCTCCATGAATTTGGGGTATTTGCAGCAGAGAGAGAAAATGGAATGAGATGGATTTAGAGAAGAGAGAGTAGATTAAAGAGTCATGCAGAGAGGTAATGTGATAAAGTAAAAAGAAAAATGGACTTGGAGCAAGAACACTCAGATTCGCGCCTCATTGCTGTGCCTGTGTGGCTTGAGGCAAGTCGCCTTTCAGCCCTAAGACCTGGGTCTCTAAGATCCCTTTCAGCTGTAAGATTAAGACCTAAGAGTTCTTGGTTATACAAACAGAATTCTTCCAAGACCATAATTATTCCCATAGTCAAGAACTATTTATTAAGTAATCAGTGTGTGATTTTCTGAAGATAAGAGCAAGAAGACATGTTCTTTACAGGCTACACAGCTGTGACATGGACCAACAACTAAGCATGTGAGAGTCTGAAAATTCAACTAATTCATAATATGAATTAATAATGTAAATATTAAGAATTTGATAAGCAAAAAAAAAAGTTTATACCATGGGCCAGTGAATGAAAGGGGTCCACGGAGCTGCATTTTCCAAAAGAAGAAACCTAGCTCCTGACTTTAGGATGGTATCCTTTATCTCAATTGTTTAACTGCCTAAGCTACATAGGGACTCTCTGGCATGGGGCACATCCCAAGTGTCTGCATGGCAGAGCTATGTTCCATTGCCATTTGCAACAGACACCACGAGGTGATGGATGAAAAACAAGGGGCACGCCGGCCCTGTGGCATAATGGCTAATTTGCGTGCTCCACTACGGTGGCCTGGGTTCACAGGTTCAGATCCTGGGCACAGACCTACATCACTCATCAGCCATGCTGTGGCAGCAACCCACATACAAAATAGAGGAAGACTGACACGGATGTTAGCTCAGGGTGAATCTAAAAAAAAAAAAGGAGAGAGAAGGAGACCTTCTGGGTTAACTATCATAAATCCTGAAGACCAAGGCGGCACAGCTCTGCTTGCTGGAGTGGGTTTCCTTTTATGGATGGCTTTGGTCACCCTGGGGAGAGTAGGAATGTTTAAGTTACTTAACTAACACAATAAGGAGGGGAATCAGAATTCAAGGCCAGGCTGCCGGACTCCAGAGCAAACAGTTTTAACCACCAGTCTACGTTGCCTGCTTCAGAACTCTGCCAACCTGAGCAGCAAGGATTGTCAATCCCAACAAAGGGAAATCATCAATATTAGTGGTTCTCAAGCCAGGCTGCATATTAGAATCAGCTGGAGAGCTTTGTAAAAACAGTCCATGCCAGGCTCACCTCCAGTTTCCAGTATTCTTGGTTTGAGAAGAGGCCTGGGCATCAGTAGTTTTTAAAAGCTCTCCCCAGTTGATTCTAAGTGCAGTTGGGATGTGAATCACTGATGTGCTAATGAAAAACGTCAGACTCCAAATGAATCAAACTCAGGTTTAGGGCTACCTTAGTGGGATGCATCCATGACAGATTTGAGCTGATTCTTTGGGTAGTGGTTTATGGAAGTGCATACAAATCTTAGAATGCTCTAAGGGTAGATGAAGCTCTGGACCCGTGAGAACCCTGGTCTTGGTGAAAATTCCCTGCATGCCACCAGCCTCCATTGGAGAAATCACCCAAAAAACACAACTAGGAATTCATTCTGCCCACAAATACTTACATGGATATTTGTTTCAAGAAGATAAATTTAACCACTTATGGTCCTATTAATGGGTGAACACTTTCTCCCTCCTCTCTGGTTTCTGGGAACAGAGATTTTCCCTAAGCACTCCCCGCCACTCACTTCTTGCCTCACCACCAATGCTCCATAGAGGGGGAGTGAATTACCTGATGACAGAGGGAAGGGAATTCTCATGTGTAGCCCGGGCCCTTCCTCCCTCCCTTCCTGTTAGGTACCAGCTTCCCCTGGAAAGCTCACATTCTGCTCTGCTCTGTCATATTCTACAGGGTTTGTCAGTGAGGAGGCTTAAGTTTTCTAAGACTGCCCATAAGTGTGTGGTAATGCTTGCTAATTCCAGGGCACAGAGCTAGCTATGCCACACATCTTAGCTGTTCTCATTAACCAATGGGGTATTTTGACCACCCTTTGCCTTAGTCCTTGTCCGTCTCTTAAATAGTTCAGAACTTGGAAGGGGTAAAGAGAGGTGTTATGTATTGACTTCTTAAATAAATCCCATCAGTTCCCTTTATTTATTTTTTATTTTTATTTTTTTAAATTTTTTGTTTATTGCAGTAACATTGGTTTATAACATTGTAAAAATTTCAGGTGTACATCATTATACTTCTATTTCTGCATAGATTACATCATGTTCACCACCAAAATACTTATTACAACCCATCACCACACACATGTACCGAATTATCCCTTTCATCCCCCTCCTTCCCCCTTCCCCTCTGGTAACCACCAATCCAGTCTCTGTCTCTATGTGTTTGTTTATTGTTGTTATTATCTACTACTTAATGAAGGAAATCATACAGTATTTGACCTTCTCCCTCTGACTTATTTCACTTTGCATTATACCCTCAATGTCCATCCATGTTGTCACAAATGCCTGGATTTCATCGTTTCTTATGGCTGAGTAGTATTCCATTGTGTATATATACCACAGCTTCTTTATCCATTCATCCCTTGATGGGCACTTAGGTTGCTTCCAAGTCGTGGCTATTGTGAATAACGCTGCAATGAACACAGGGGTGCATGTACCTTTACAAATTGGTGTTTTCAAGTTCTTTGGATAAATACCCAACAGTGGAATAGCTGGATCATATGGTAGTTCTATCCTTGATTTTTTGAGGCATCTCCATACTGTTTTCCACAGTGGCTGCACCAGTTTGCACTCCCACCAGCAGTGTATGAGAGTTCCCTTCTCTCCACATCCTCTCCAACACATGTTGTTTCCTGTCTTGTTAATTATAGCCATTCTGATGGGCGTGAGGTGATATCTCATTGTAGTTTTGATTTGCATTTCCCTGATAGTTAGTGATTTTGAACATCTTTTCATGTGTCTGTTGGCCATCTGTATATCTTCTTTGGAGAAATGTCTGTTCAGGTCTTTTGCCCAGTTTTTAATTGGGTTGTTAGTTTTTTTGTTGTTGAGATGCATGAGTTCTTTATATATTTTGGAGATTAAGCCCTTATCAGATGTATGGTTTGCAAATATCTTCTCCCAATTGTTAGGTTGTCTTTTCGTTTTGTTGATGGTTTCCTTTGCTGTACAGAAGCTTTTTAGTTTGATGTAGTCCCATTTGTTTATTTTTTCTATTGTTTCTCTTGCCCGGTCAGACATGGTGCTTGAAAATATCTTGCTAAGACCGATGTCGAAGAGCATACTGCCTATGTTTTCTTCTAGAAGTTTCATAGTTTCAGGTCTTACATTCAAGTCTTTAATCCATTTGGAGTTAATTTTTGTGTATGGTGTAAGGTAAGGGTCTACTTTCATTTTTTTGCATGTGGCTATCCAGTTTTCCCAACACCATTTGTTGAAGAGACTTTCTTTTCCCCATTGTATGTTCTTGGCTCCTTTGTCAAAGATTGGCTGTCCATAGATGTGTGGGTTTATTTCTGGGCTTTCGATTCTATTCCATTGATCTCTGTGTCTGTTTTTGTGCCAGTACCATGCTGTTTTGGTTACTACAGCTTTGTAGTATATATATATATATTTTTTTTTTGTGAGGAGATCAGCCCCGAGCTAACATCCGCCAATCCTCCTCTTTTTTTTGCTGAGGAAGACGGCCCTGGGCTAACATCGGTGCCCATCTTCCTCCACTTTATATGAGACGCCGCCACAGCATGGCTTACCAAGCAGTGCGTCGGTGCGCGCCCGGGATCCGAACCAGCGAACCCCGGGCCGCCGCAGCGGAGCGCGCGCACCTAACCGCTTGCGCCACCGGGCCGGCCCCGCTTTGTAGTATATTTTGAAACCAGGGAGTGTGATACCTCCAGCTTTGTTCTTTTCCTCAGGATTCCTTTAGCTATTCAGGGTCTTTTGTTGTTCCATATAAATTTTAGGATTCTTTGTTCTATTTCTGCGAAAAATGTTGTTGGAACTTTGATAGGGATTGCATTGAATCTATAGATTGCTTTAGGAAGTATGGACATCTTAACTATGTTAATTCTTCCAATCCAAGAGCACGGAATATCTGTCCATTTCTTTGTGCCTTCTTCAATTTCTTTCAGAAATGTTTTATAGTTTTCGGTGTACAGATCTTTCACCTCTTTGGTTAAGTTTATTCCTAGGTATTTTATTCTTTTTGTTGCAATTGTAAATGGGATTGTATTCTTAATTTCTCTTTCTGCTACTTCGTTGTTAGTGTACAGAAATGCAACTGATTTTTGTATGTTGATTTTGTATCCTGCAACTTTACCATATTCGTTTATTACTTCTAAAAGTTTTCTGGTGGATTCTTTAGGGTTTTTTATATATAAAATCATGTCATCTGCAAGTAGTGACAGTTTCACTTCTTCCTTTCCAATTTGGATCCCTTTTATTTCTTTCTCTTGCCTGATCCATCAGTTCCCTTTAAAATGTCATTTTTCCCTAGCTGGTTCTGCATATGACAAAAGAAACAAGAAAATCCTGCAAATTCTCTCCCTACCCAAACTATCTCACTATTATGCTACAACCCTCATTATAATGCATTAGGTTTTTTGTGAAATAATAATAATCAAACCATTTGTAATCCATATGTTTCTACCCACTACTGGCAACCAGATCTTCAGGATTAATTGCAAGAACTATAAAGAGGTTTTTGGATATTTCCCCCTGGAGCCTCTATGAATAGCACCCAGATGAGTAGTAACCCCAGGCTTCAGTGCTCCCCACGGCCATGTCACATTATGATGCCTTTTTTCCTAACTAGAAGCCAAGAGAAAAGTCTTTTCAGATCTTCCAGAGTATGTATGACATGAAAAGCTCATTCTAGTAAAGGGAACCAGACACCAGTCATCTGACACTAAAGAGGTGCCCTTCCCTTGGCTTAAAGGGATCTGGAGGAGGACGAGCAGATAACCTTCAGCCTAAATAAGTAATATCATCACTGCTCTGGAATCTCTCTGAAGCATGCCCGGTTACAATGTGGAATTCCACAGGGCACGTGTCCCTCTTGGACTCCAGCCAAAGGAGTAAGTTATCAGGGGAACCTCATTATAACATGGGCCCTGAGGACAGTGTTAATTGGCAAGTTTCAGGGTAGCTGGTAAAACTGGTGCTAGTCGGTTAATGGCTACACTCTTATTAATATAGTCAAGCCTCAGGTTCTTAAGAAGCAACAACCCAGTTTGTCACTTGCTCATTCCTCATTCCTTCATTGCCCAGTTAGCTTCTAGCTTGTTCGTAGGGCAACTCTGGGTGTCTGACAAAATGAACCTCTTGTTTGAAATGGCTAATCCAAAGGATTTTCTTGTGATCTGTTGTTTTCTATTACCAGCACCTCTACTTCATGCCATGCTTTTGGCTAATTGACGTTGCTGAAGGCTTGAGGATTCTGCTAATGGACTCAGCATTAGGAGTCAGATGCCAAGGTGATGTCACAACAGCGAAAGGAAGAGCCCAGATGGCCAGGCTCAGGTGGTAAAAGGCCTTCAGAATCCATCTTGAAGCTCTCACTGGCTTTAGAATGAAAACCATCCTGGCCCCATCGGCCAGTGTAAGCGATTTAATGACAGCTTAAAAAGCACTGAGCTTAAACAGGAAGATGAGCACAGGGCAGGAGTTTGGACTCCAGAAGAACTGCCTAAGCACGGATTATTTTTCTATGGAATTTGACAAGAACACACTAAATAAGAATTTTCCTTTTGTTCCTCTGGCCTTTGGCATTGTTTACTTTCTTTTTATATTCTGAACAGCACTTAGAGCTCTGGCAGTGTTTCTGTCCTAAAATCTTACTGTCAGGAGTTTATTTTTCAGCTGTTTCAAATCATATCGGATCGAGCAAGTGCTCTGCCTGGGCTCATCGCTTTACCTCAGGAGAAATAAAGTTCACCCTTTAAATGACAATACTGATTGTCTACAGCTTTAAGTTTTCTACACTTAAGCTGCAGGCTTTATTTAAAAACCTGTTTTCCCTCGTCAAAAGGGAACTACGATAGAACTCTCCATACAGTTGGCGTCTGGGTAACGGCCTAACACCATATTTTGGACTATTGCTGTGTTATGTCAGATTTTCACTGCATGAGGAGTCATTCTTCGTCAGTGGTGGTTTTGTCATCTGTGGTTTTGAGGCATTGAGGTTTTATACTTGTGCTTGAAATTTTAAAAATATACAAACTTTTAACATTTGCAAAGTTTAATTCAGTCCTCTGAAAAGGAACTCAATTTGCTGTTATTCTTCTGTCAGGGTGTGAGTAGGATAGCATAGACTTTTTGTGCTGCCCTTCTGGAACATGGACAGAATATCAATACAGAAAAATGAGCCCTTCATCTGTGATGATTTGTGAAAAGCTTAGATTAATTTAGGAGGCATTTTCCTAACACTTGTGAAAAGTCAGCATGTCAGAGAGTGTAGCATGATGGCTAGGAGACCACGCTCTAGAGCTGGGCTGCCTGATTGAATCCCAGCTGCTCTGCTGTATGGGTTGAATGGTAGCCCCCAAAAGATATGTGTACCTCCTAACCCCCCCGGGAACCTGTGAATGTGACCTTATCGGGAAAAAGGGTCTTTGCAGATGTAAATACATTAAAGATCTCTCAGATGAGATCATCTTGGATTACGAGGGTGGGTCCCACATCCAGTGACAAGGGTGCTTACAAGAGACAGAGGAGAAGATACAGACACAGAAGAGGAGAAGGCCATGTGAAAATGGAGGCAGAGATTGGAGTGATGCTGCCCCAAGCTAGGGAATACCTGGAGCCATCAGAAGCTGGAAGAGGCAAGGAAAGACTCTCCCTTGGGCCTTTGGAGGGAGTGCAGTCCTGGTGACACCTTGACTTTGGACTTCTGGACCCCAGAACTGTGAGAGAATAAATTGCTGTTGTCTTAAGCCCTAGGTAATTTGTTATAGCAGCCCTAGGAAGCTAAAACATTACTTACCAACTGAGTGACCTTGGACAAGTTATTTAACCTCCATAAATCAGTCTCCTCAAAGGAAAACCCTCATCCAGGGTTGCTGTGGGGATAAAATGCCTTCACATAGGTGGCTGGCTTAGAATAGTTCCCATACCTAGCATGAGCTATACAGGTGTTTTTTTCTATCACGGCAGCAGGCAAATGCAACAGAGCTGAGATTTCAATCCTCTAAGCGCTGGCTAAAAGAGTCACAATCTGAGAAACAGGAAAGTTCTGGAAGAAGCTGTCTCAGCTAATGTCGGTGCCTCAGGAATATTTCCCAACAGCTGAACTATATGAAGCAGGAACAGGGTTTCCTGCAAGAGTCACTATTTAAATGCCTCTAAATCTGACTGGTTTTGGAGAAGTGTGACTTCTGGAAGTTTATTTTAAAAGTATACGTATTAAAAATCATGTGTATGATTCCTCGAGCCTCCTGCTCTCCATGAGCTTTGACCCGCCTGCCTGGGTAGCTGTGAGGACTCTACCCCAGAGGCGAGGGACTGCTGCCTATAGGCCCGGAGAGGGGAACCACGGTGGGTCTGTAGGGAGGGGATTTATTGGTGGGCTGTGGCGTGGATTGGTGCCTAGGAGGTTGCACTTCTGGGCCTCAAATCCCCCATCCTTCTCTCAGGCTCACCCTTCTATTTTGCTGTGAATCCTGGTGTCTTAGTCTATTTGGGCTGCTATAACCAAATACTACAAACTGGGTGACTTACAAACAACGGAAATTTATTTCTCACATTTCTGGAGACTGGGAAGTCCAAGATCAAGGTGCTGGCAGATTTGGTGTCTGGTGAGCACCTCCTTCTGAGACAGCCATCTTTTCTCTAGCTAGCTCTCTGGGGTCTCTTTTACAAGAACACTAATCCCATTCATGAAGGCTCTGCCCTCATGTCCTGATCACCTCCCAAAGGCCCCAACCTCCTGATGCTAACACCTAGAAGTTTAAATTTCAACGTACGAATTTTGGGAAGACACTAATATGTGGGCCGTAACACCCAGGAAGGCACAATTCTAAAATGGAAGTGTCCTCTAAAAAGAAATTGTAGATGTAAAACCCCATGTCACTGAAGCCTCAGAAAATTTTAGAGCTCAGGGGGGCTCTACAAATCATTTCCACTAATGTTCCTGTTTTATAGATGAGGAAAATAAGGCTCAGCCAGGCACAACAGCTGACCCCGGTCACATAAGATCTGGTGGCAGAGCCAGCTCTATCTCAGGACCCTCCCTCTAGGGGTGTCTGTTTTAGTAAGTAGATCTGGGTGGAAAAGACATGAGGGGCCAGAGAAAACATTAGGATTTGTATATGTATTACTGCTAGCCCTAGAGCTTAGTCTGAGCATCACCCAAACCCAAATGTGGTTCTGTTAGGAAGTTGGCCAATTCTCAGCTCTTCCAGCATCTTCCTGACTTTCTAGAGCCTCCAGAACACAAACTGTGTGTGGATGAGTGAATACGTGAAATTCAACCCTGGGCTTTATATCTCGGAGCATGTCTTCTAAAAGCACCACCAATAATAATTTCCTTTCAGGATAGTTAGGGAAATTAGAGTATTCATGCTTATTACAGCACCTGATATATAGTGAGCGTAGATACACATTTGTTGTTGCTATTTTTTTATTACTACTAGTATGACTTCTCACTCTGGCTTTGCTTTGGTCAAACTTTCCTCTATAAAAAGAAGATAATAAAGACGGTCTACCAGAATAGAAGTTATAAGCATGAACTCAGGAACCAGACTGCCAGGGTTCAAATCCCAGTTCTATCCTTACAAGCTGTATGACTTAGATCCACTATTTGATGTCCCTGTGCCTCAGTTCCTTCATTTATAAAATCAGGATAACAGGGCTAGCCCAGTGGCATAGTGGTTAAGGTCATGCGCTCCATTTTGGCAGCCCAGGGTTTGTGGGTTTAGATCCCTGGCGTGGACCACACATCGCTCATCAAGCCATGCTTTAGCGGTGTTCCACATACAAAATAGACGAAGATTAGCACAGATGTTAGCTCAGGGACAATCTTCCTCAGGCAAAAAGAGGGAGATTGGCAATAAATGTTAGCTCAGGGCCAGTCCTCTTCACCAAAAAAAAAAAAAAAAAAATCAGGGTAACAATAGTATGTGCCTTATGGAGTTGTGAGGAGTCAGTGAATTAATACACGTAAAGCTCTTAGAACAGTTCTTGGCACATAGTATGTGCTCGATTAAGTGTTCATCACCATATTACTTTTACCTACCCCACAGGATGGTCTTGAGAATCAAATGGGATAATGTATTCAGAAGCATGCAGTGTATCCAACTGGTAAATATCACCATAGTCATCATCAAATGACTGGGTCTCTCCGCAGCTGTGGTCTGCCCTTGTATTTGTTTACTAGTTAATGCTTATCGAGCATACATATAATAAGAAGTGGTGTGCAAAGGGTGTGTACTTAGAACAACACTGAGCTGGAAGCCAGGTTTTCACAAGTCTTTTTAGGGCAGCTTCTAACCTATTGCTGGTAAGTCATTTGAGGTGAGACTGGTGCTCTGGGGTGACACGTCTATGGAGGACCTGAAGCGGAATGGTTGTTTGGTTTCCCCTTTTCTGGGTATGGGCCCAATGTACAGAGTTTGTTCTCTAATGGCCACGTCTGTGTAACGTGGCACTGTCCCTTGGCTATAGCTGATCAGCTCCGCAGCAGGCCCCGACCTAGTCCCCAGGATTTTTCAAACTGGATCTGAGGAAATAGGATCAGTCCACTCCGGTGGCGTAACCGTGCAATGTGAGTGGGGAGTCTTCGGCAGCCAAGTATCCTGCCAGTCTGTGGTAGGAGAGAATGAAATTGGTGTGCAGAAAAAACTAGAGTGAGCATACGGGGAGGGCCCTAAGAACATTTGAAGCCATGGGACTCCATTGCATCCCTGTCCTTCCCAAGTAATGTGAGAGAGCCCGTAACCTTTCAAAACAGCCCCTGTTTTGCCTAAATGGTATTTGTTTACTTGCAATGAAGAGGATCTTCCTCTCCCTCCTAGAACTAGCCCAAGCATCTCCTGTTCTGCAAAAATTCTCCTGACCTCCTCCCCCACCAAGCCTGGTCTGTGCCACAGCATCTTATACCTCAAATTTCCATCACCTAATTCAGTGCTGGGGACCAATAATAGTTTGGCTTTGTTTTTAAATGAATATGTGAATGACGTAAAATGCACGCAAACAGCAGCTGATTGAGAGGTCAGATTACCTCTATGATCTTTTCCAAACTGGAGATTCTGTAATGTGACCCTAGATTATTTGTAAAGGGAGATTCTGAAGGGGCTCAGTGGATGGTTCCACAACTCCACAGGTTAATACTCTCAGTTTCATATTATTCAAATTTTACTTCCATACCTATGTCTTTCTTCTTCCTTGACACAGGAGTGTCTCCAGCACCACTCATATTTGGAGTCATGAATTACTAGCATCACTTTTAGGTTCACAAATGGAGTAAGAAGAGATGAGGAAGGGAGAGAGACTTTGCAAGTGAGAAATGACTTTATGAAGAGCTAAGAGGAAACTCATGATACATACGTGTGAGAGAGAAATCTCCAGGAGAAGTGAACTGAATTTTAAGTGAAAGTCAGAGAGAGAGGAGTTGGTGCCTTTAGGGACCTCATCTGATGAGTCAACTCAGTGAAACTAAATTGACAGACGCTATAAGATGTTAGATTTCTCTGCTTCTGCCTCTGTTCCTGGCAACCTAAAAATTACTTTCATTTCCCAAAGTGCTTAGCTTAATCCCAGGGAACTGTCAGGCGGGGGAGAACCTGACTGCAAAGGGGCATGATGACTAAGTCTACTTCCTTCATGGAGAGAGATATGGGGCTTTGGGCAATTTCTTTGAAGTCCCTCTAGAGACTTCTCAAGATTGTTTAGTGGCATCTGGTCTTTAATCCTAGACATCAAATTTGTTGATTTTTGCCCTGGACCATCTGTTTCTCAACTTTCCATGGAACCCTTTTTTTGTGACAAGTAGGGAAAGAAATATTGTATTTTTATTTCTTTCTGTTTTGCCTTTCCATCCCAGTCACAGCATTGAAAAGGGAGAATTTACTTGTCCAATGATGTGCTGAAAGGTTAGTTATAAAGTGTGGAACTTGGTATCTGCAGCACATCTCCTACAGATCGGATGCCTTTTTCCTTCCCTCTCGGATAGGAAGTGAGGGACACTGAGTGTAGTCTTGTAACCATTTAACATCTGTGCCCAGTGCACTGTTTGTACTACTTGCAGTCGTCGTGGTCATGAGGAACATGGACTCTGAGATCTGACTGCTTGTGTTTGAATTTCAGCTAAGCCCATTCCTCAGCAAGTGCCTGGACAAGTTATCTAACCTCTCAGACCAAATCTCCTAACCTATAAAATGGGATAATGATAGCCCCTCCCTTGCTGAGACATTAAATGAGATAATACATGTGAAGCATTTCACCCAGTGTCTGTCATTTAGTAAAGTCCCATGAACATTAGTTATTATTATTATTTAATATAGTAATAGTATTCCTAATAACAAAATGGGAGAAAGCTCTGTACTGGCCAGAGAACTTGCAGCAAGAAGGATGCTAGGTAGTCACACAGGCCTTTCCTGGAGTTTATCCCACTCCGAAGAATTTGGTGTTGTCATATATGGGACATGAAGATCAGAAATGACTGTTTCCAAACTGGTGAATTCCTCAGGGATGTTTTCTCCATTGTGGTTCCTCTGTTGTGCCCTCAGTCTTCAGTGGTCATGATCGTTCCAAACCGGCCACGAGCAGGGAGAACATTGTTCTACGGTAAACCCAGCACCACCCTGACCCAAGCTTCTCCAATTCCACAAATCCCAGGTGGTAGGTGGGAAGATTGATGCAGGCTTCTCTGGCAAATGCTTTCTGGGCATTGTAGAAACCCTTACTTCTAGGCGGCTGCATAAATCATTCTGGTCATCAGAATGACAGCTGTAATAACTGAACTATCCTTCTGGACAAAATGGCAGCTCTCTCATCGAAAGAAGTTAGGAGATTGATTTTTTTTCCTCTGCAACCACTATTCATTGCATGAGATTTCAGATGATGATGATAAAAAGCAAGTTTATGAAGATACCATGGGATTGTATAAATAAAATGAAGTCATATCTGGGAAAGACATACCAAAGAAAATTGAACCCAAAATGTCTAACTTTGCAGTCCATCCTCAGCCAAAAGTCTCATTCAATTAAAGCACAGACTGCATAACTATGTACACAAAATGCCTTTAAAGTTCTTCCATAAATTTAGAGAAAAAGGAATAGTCTGTTTAGAGCTACTAAGGCAAAATTTCTTACTGTGGATTTATAGGCACTAGTACAAGTGGTCCCCAAACACCCTTTTTAATTTTTTTAATTATAAATAAGAAAGAACAGACTCTACCCTCACAACTTCCACTCCAGAACTTGCAGTCTCTGGGCACAGAGAACAGAGTTCTTGGAAAAAAGAAAGCCTCAAGTCCAGGCATCTGATAACAAAGTTATAGTCTGGCTGAATATTGATTACATTTTAATCCACCATATTTCTCCTTTGAAACCCACATATTATTTAACATCTTGGATGCTTTACGTTGAATTTGTTGAAAAATTCTCACAGTATTTTCAGGCCTTTATCATAATGGTTTTTATTTCTTAATTTTCATTTTTAAGTAAGTGGGATAATCAAGTTGAATAAGCAATAATATATGTCATCCATTTAATATAAAATTCTGGAAATTGTAGCTTTCTCTAGGTGCTTGCCATCATTATGTGCTTTGAAATCAAGCAGTTTCTACATCTAGGCAGACCAGTTCCTAGGGCATGTTGAAAGGGGCAATGTCTTAGTCCTTGCTATAGGAGAGCTGACTATTGCTGCCACTCATATCTGAGCAGTGACTCAAGGATGTGGCTGGCAAAGGAGGAGGAAATGACTATGGAGAGCTGCTGTTAAATAGCTGGAGTCCCAAACAAACATACAACCAACCAAGTCATCCCTCCCCCAATACCTACCGTTACCAAGAGTGATAATGTGAAGATAGCCATGTAGGCTGCATGGGTCCATTTGCTATTTATGAATATTTCTTCATTACAGTTCTTAATGCTACTGAACTCTGATTACATGACATGGAAATGTATGGGATGAAGGAGGACTGGGGGGATTTATCCTCAAGCCCATAGCCTTATGATAGATTGACTTGTCTACATAGAAAATAGCTATCGACTAAACTGAGACCATAGGAATTATATAACCATGCTATATTATTGCATTTACAAAAAGTATTCACAATCATCATTTCATAAATTTTCCCAATAACCCTATAATATGGGTAGGGATTATTAGTCTCGTTTTACCAATGAAGAAAGAATCTCAGTACTAAATGTAGGAAAAGTGCTTGATCTTACTAGCAATATAAGAAGTACACACTAAAACAAGAAAGCATATTTTGACTATCAAACTAACAAAGATATGGTGACCAGCAAATTAGCAAGATTTAAAAAAATAGATAATGTCTTATGCTGGCAAGTTTGCATTGAGATGGAAATTTTCTTTCGACTGGTGGAAGTACACCTTGGTTAAGTCTTTCTGAATAGCAATTTGCAACATATATCAGGACCTTTAAAAATGTTCATACCTTTGGATGTCGTAATTTCATTTCTGAGATTTCCTTCTAAGGAAGTAATAGGAAATGTGGACAAATTTTGTATACAAGGATGTTTCTCACAATATTCCTTATAAAGGTGAAAACTTGGAAATAACCTAAATATTTAACCATAGAAAATAGTTATACCTACACAACAGAGCCCTTAGAAGTGATATTTTTGAAGAACTTTTAATGACACGAGAAAACATTCAGGATATAATGTTAAGTGAAAAATCAGAATAAAAGACTTATAATAACACGATTGTAGTTGTATAAAAACATGTATGTAAATCCATTTAAACTAGACTAGAGGAAATAGAATTGTAGTTATCAGAAATTTCTGGGTTACGTATAATTTTGGATTTTAATAATACTTTTTTGTATGTTCCATATTTTTAGAAGGAGGATGTGTTATTTTTATAGTCAGAAAAAAACCACAGCAAAGTCCTTTAAAATAAATTAAAATATAAAAGAAGTATGTTCAAAGAGACTAATTAACTTACCCAAGGTCACATAGCTGCCAAGCAGAAGAGCCAACACCTAAATCCAGTTCTTCTGACTCTAATCCCAATGTCTCCTTCCCTGTACCACAGTGTCTCTGAAAACAGTTAACTTGAGCAACATATTGTTGTTTGAGTTGTTAGAAAACAAACCATTTGTGGAATTATGCTAGAATCCATTACTACTTTGATTAGACTCAGAAATACAAGTAGGCTTTGTGGTTTGCTCAACTTTCTGAGTTTGGCAAGTTGCTGGCACCCACATTTAAAACACTCAAGCATGTTAAACTCACTGCTGGGTATCACCTGCTCTAGATGTGAAACTCCCTTAACACAGAGAACTATGGAGATCCAACATAGAACATGACCTGGAAAGGTTATTTATTCTAGTGGTTTCCAAATTGAACTAAACAGCAAAATTACCAGGATGATTTTCTAAAATGCAGATCCAGGTCCCACCCTACAGATTCTATTTTAGTAAGTCTGCAGTGGAGCCCCGGCCTCTGTATTTTTAAAAGCACTCTGGACAGGACCATCTTTAAACCATTCTAGCCGGACACATTTCTGATGAGATCTCTGTATGCAGAGTGAGTCACAGGTGGTGATTCCCCTATTTAAGGTTAAAAAAACTCCCCCTCAAAATCAGGATTCATTTAGAACTTGAGTATACTGGCCACTGAGCCCTGTAACCACTCGGCTCATCCACTCAGTGGTTAATGAAGGAATCACTTTTTCTCCCATTGCTTCCTGTATTGGTTATCTATTGCTGCTTAACAAATGACCCCCAAAACTTGGTGTCTTCAAACAACAATGTTTGTTATCTCATAGTTTCTGTTGATCAGGAATCTGGGCACAGATTAACTGAGTGCCTCTGGGTCACGTTCTCTCTGAGGTTGCAAGGAAGCTGTGGTCCCATCTGAATGCCAGAGAGGGAATGAAATGTGTAGGGAATCTGCTTCTATGCTCGCTTACATAGTTATTGGTACGTCTCTGTCCTTCTCCACCAGCCTAAGTCACAAGATGGCAGCCGACCCCCGCAGAGTGAGCAGAGAGAGTGAGAGGGAGAGAGAGAGAGAGAGAGAGAATGAGAATGCACTCAAGCTGGGAGCCACAATCTTTTTATGATCTAATCTCCAAAGTGACATCCATCACTTTTCTGTATTTGTTAGATGCAAGTTAATAAGTTTAGCTCGCAATCAAGGGCAGGGCAGGGAGGTGGGGGGAATTACACAAAGGTATCAGGTTGCAGGAGTCACTGGGGACCATCAGGAAAATCAGGTTGCAGGAGTCACTGGGGACCATCTTAGAGGATACTCACCACACTGCCTTAGGCAAACAGCAAAGTTAAAATTCTACACCAAACCACCTTCACCGTTATTCTTCAATTTCTACTTGGTAAATAGGAGGAGGTGGGGCTGGAGTGAACTCTGCCTATTGAGGGTAGTTAAATCAGTAGACCCAAGGCAGAAGAAAAAGGAACCTTCGTGTTTAGTGTGGGTCAGTGCTTGAATTTTCACACTTACAGCATGAGCCATGGATGTCACCTTAGGTATCAACAGAGACTCAATTAGTCAACAGGGTCACTCTGTTTTTATCTCTTAAAGGAATGCACATTTCAAATGACCTTGGGAACTATTATTTTCAACTCTGGCCCTAACTTGTGAAACAACACTCAATTCTCCTAGAAAATACACTTGAACTTTATGTCCTAACCTCAAATGCAACTTGCTCAGGGGCTAATATAACTATATTTCCCATCCTCTCTGGAAGATAGTTAAAGGATATGAGTAAAAATAAATATATTTATTTATATTTTATACACGTGTATATACACTCACACATATATACAAATGTGTATATATATTTTTATAAATGTGTATACATACACATACACACCCCATACACACTTCATTGGGACCATCTGGGGTGCCTCGGCATACCCCACTATCTCCAGCTCAGCCTTACTAGCAGAGCCTTCTAGTAATGTGGACAAAGCCCGGCATCCAGACACAACTAGTTTATCCACTAGATCTACCGTGTAAAGTTAATTCCAACTTGCCATCTGGTTGCCAGCTGACGAGTATTTTCCAGCATTTCAACTTGCTATTGAGTCAGAGCCACAAATTAAAGCAGCAAGTACAGCTGTGCCATGGCTGCTCTTAGGATGGGGTGTTTCTCGTCTCTCCCTGCGAAATCACTGGTGAGGAAAGAGTCCCCATTGTCATTTCAGCTGCCAAGACATTTCATGCTAACGAACTGTGAAAGGAGAGTTGCTAATGACATGAGATCCCTTTTTATGGCCAGGGCTGGGCTAAGGCCACCAGACGGGGCCGTGTATTTCCCGTTCTTCCAAACCATGAGGAGAAGTTCTCAGCAGCAAAAGCTGATCTCTCTGTTCTTGGGAGGTGGGAGAAAGGCCAATCCATAAGCAATGCCCAAGCACTCTGGGAACACTGGCACGATTCCATAAGCCACTATCCCCTCCCTCCACAACACCTCAAAATTTTAGAAGGGAACTTAAGTTAGCTAGGTTCAGAGGAAAATAGAAGGGGAAATACTTTTGGCAGATCACCTAGGAAAACTAAAAGTAGTTCCCAAGGTACCTGTTTGAGTTATGGAAAGTCCCATAAATATTGCTATCCCATTGGAGTCCGTCTCCGCCCCTAATTCAAGTCAGCTGATGGCCTGAAGACTTGCACAAAGGAATTGCCAAGGGAGGCACTATGGTACAATGGAAAGACCCCTGCTTGGGAGTCAGAGAACCTGCTTCCATGTTTCACTTTTGTTATTTCCTGGCTGTGTGACCTTATGTAAAACACTGGAACTTTCTGCATTTCATATCCTTATCTATATATTATTAACTACTTCATATGACTGTTATGAAATTAAGTGAATATTAAGATAACATTAGTAGACATAGAAGGGAGTATTAACATAACGTCACTTTAAAATATTTTTTTTGCCATTCTGTCCCTGTGACAGAAATTCTGCCGTCAGAGGACGACTCTTTGGGATAAGGCTCTGTTCTCTGACTCCCTCTTTTAGAAGCAAATGCTTTTGAAAAAAGGTAACAGAATCTGTGAGTGATCAGTCAATAGATTTCGTTTCCCCAGCAAGTAGGAATTTAAGGTACTGAAGGAATGGTAGTGCAAGAGAAAAGGGATTTGGGGGAGCATGGATGCTGTCGGGGGAAGAGGGAGAATCTCCCTCTGCCCTTTTCCTTAAGGTTCTTATGGCTGGCCAAATAATCAACAAGACAGGTTAGCAGGAGAAAATAATACCAAGTTTAATAACATGTATACATGGGAGAAACTCAGAAATGAGCAACTCGTCCCTCTGTCTAAGCTGCTTGCTTAAGTATTGCAGCTAAAGGCGAAGGAACGTGTTGGGGGTGGGTAGTGGCCTGGGACTTCAGAGGGCAGAAGGATAATTCTTTTCAGGGTCATCTATTGATCATTTGGTCAGGGAGAGATAGAGTTTTTTTTGATAAAAGGGGCTTGGTGCCCCTCCCATTGTAACATCTATTTTGCATTATCTTTATAGCCATCATGATAGAAGATCTGTTCCAGGAATGAGCCACCATGTCAGATTCTTTAGGCAGTTAGTGGGGGAGGTCAAATGTCCTTATTGTCTTCAGCTCGAAATAATCCGCAAACCAGAGTGGTGCTTCCTGGGGCAGCTTGCCCTGAGCACCATCAATGCTGTCTTCAAAGAGCAGAAATGCAGTGGGGTATCTGCTCATAATTTGAAGCCACAGGCTGGCCGGTGCAGGGACATTACTAGGAGGAAGAAGCAGACCCTCAAGATGGGGAGGCCACTTGATTCGAGTCTGATATTTGGGTTAGTTAAGTCTCTATCTCCCACTGAACTGTGAGTTCTTGTTTCCTGTTCACCGATGTTTCCCCACCGCTTATTACAGTGCTCGGCATATGATGGTTGCTAAATGAATGTCTGCAGAATAACAGCTGCGTTCTGCAGACCTCTCCCAGGCTCAGCCATCGATCAGCTGATTAACCCCCGCTTTGGGGGCACCTCTCCTGGACACACTTCCCTCCCTACCTCTGGCCTTTTCCTCTGATATTTCTGAGGTGGGTGCATATCTCCACACCTCTGAGGCATTCCAACCCTGCCAACGGCTTCCTGAAGGCACCAGAAGCCCTGGACAGAGGTCTACATGGTGTGGCCCCTCCTACAGACGGTTCAATCTCTCATCATTTAAGACTTGGAATGCGAATGGGCACTGATTCCGGGTATGCTGCATGGGTGTGGGTGAAGTCCCTGAGGCAGGCGCCAGGCCCAGCAGAGTGAGCAGCACTGTCATCAGAGGCCAAGGAGCCAGCAGGCCCCCAGGCCAGGGCTGGTCTGACCCAATGAGTCCACGCTCAGGCCTCCTGGTACCTCTGGGTTTCTTTCTTTATAAATAGCTCCTCTCTGATCAAGTTTTATGATTCTTCTGTATGAAACTAAATCATCATTACAGCTCTTGGGTAATTAGAGGGCAGATAAAGAGTCAGAGAAAAAAAATTGTTTCTCCAGTAACCAGGAGACTGAATTCAGGGGCCAAGAAAATCAGAAAGTGTCAGATAGTGAAGTGTCAAACTGGCTCTCACCTGATTAAAATAGCAACTCAGATTTCCCTTTTTATCCAGGACATTCACGATAGATTTTTAAAGTATTCAATGCCTGATCCGCAGAGGAGGTTGAAACCTCCTCCCTGCGTTTTGTTGACACAAATGCAAAGGCTCCTGATGTAGGCCTTTGAGAGGAGTGGGAGGAAAAGAACCCCAATGGTCAAGTTAGTGAGATTTCTCTTTGAGAAGACTTTCCCTTTGTTGGAGTTTCACCCTCTGATTCAGTATTATCCTTCCTCTCTAGAAAAATATGAATGAAAATAACTATTCATTATTTATCCCTCCAAGGCAGGTTTCTATTTTTAAAAATTGATATTTAATCAAAAATGAGCTCACTAATGTCCCGAGGTCTAGGGACACAGTGGGGAATTTTGTCGTGTCAGGGGACTCTCCCTGGAATTTCTCAGACTCGCCACAGAAGCACCACCCATTCCACACGTGTGCAGGGGCAGAAGGCCCGGAGACTCTGACGTTTTAAAATGATTAAGGATGAGATGCCTGTTGGACTCAACAGAGGTGAACTTGGGCTGTGGGGGAAGCTTAATCCCAATACTAAAGCAACCCAGGAACCCAGGGCTCAGGACCCCAGCCAGAGGACGCCACACGCTGCCATCGACAGCTGTGAGGTGGCACTTAAATATCAAGAGGCTGGTGTTGGCGAGAGGAGAAGACATGATTGATCTGGGACAATTCTTCAGTCTACACAAGGCAGAATTACAACGCTGTCAGAATTACAGGCGTTATCAGAAATATATTTCAAGAGGTTTCTTTTTCCATCAACTGAAATGGAAACGTGTTTTCTAGGAAGTGTCACTTGGTTGGAAGGGGTTCCCAAACCAATTTCTGAATCTCTTTCTATCCCGGCTCTAGTTCGGTTGCACATCTGAGGTTCCCTTAGCCTTTGGATAAAGTCCATGTGGGACATATCACAGAATCAGAATCTTCATGTCCTCAGCTCCTGTAATCATTAAAATAGGTGAGAGTGAGGCCCAGTGTGAAAATGATAAAAATAGCCCCTATTTGCTCAGCACAGACTATATGCCAGGCACAGTGCTAAGTGCCTTACATATTTCATCTTTTTAAATAGCTTTATTGATGTGTATCAATGTACATATTCAACGTGTACTATTTGATAAGTTTTGACATATGTATATAGTCATGAAACTCTCACTACAATCAATGATGAACATATCCATCACCCCAAAAGTTCCCTGATGCACCTTTGTAATCCTTTCCTCCTGCCCCACTCTGGCCCACAACCCCATACTCAGATAACCAACCACTCATTTGCTTTCTGTCTCTATAGATTATTTTGCATTTTCTAGAATTTTATATAATTGGAGTCATCATACAGTATGACTGCTTTTTTGTCTGACTTTTTTAATCATCATAATTATTTTCAGATTCATTTATGCTACCGTATATAATAATATAGTTCATTCCTTTTTATTGCTGAGTAGTATTCCATTTGTATGGATTCACTACAATTTGTTTATGCAGTCACTTATTGGCAAACACTTGGATCATTTCTAGTTTTAGAGCGCATTACAAGGCAGGTTTTATAACTGAGGTAGCTTGTTTCCATCAGTCCCTAGAGTGGAGTGTCGGAAAACCTGCTTTCTGGTAACAGCCAGAAGTCCAGAATTCTAGTCTAACCATCTTCAAGAGATCTACCTCTTTCTATTAAGAGTCCAGAGATCTACATGCTTGCAAGTGTCCAGTCCAGTCCTATCTCAGAGCACTTATCACAACAGAGTGGTGCTGATGGCTGAGTGGACGGTGCCCACGGCAGGCTGGATCCAACCCTTTGAAGTAGGGCAGAGTTCCGGCTCTCTGCTTCCCCAGAAGCCTAGGCACGAGGGCGCCACTTGCCTCAAATGGTTGGAATTCTTCAGGATTCCAACGCCTGGCTCACTTCCAATGTTACATTCAGTGAAGGTGGCTCCTAATCTGGCTGGCCAGTCCCCTTCTCTTTAAGCTCTGCTGATTCCCCCACTCTGCCCCCAGGGGCACGTGGTACTAAGCTGTCCCAGGAGGTGGTAATGGAAGAGGTTCTGGAGTCAGTCATCTCATGGGCGTGGGCAACGAAGGAACAGTGCCAGTGGAAGGTGAGAGCCACGGGAGGCAAAGCTCCACTTTGGACCACTGCCGTAGAATAGGGTGGCAGAGGTCTCTTCTCTGGCAGCTCCCATGGGAGTTGGTGGTACAGAAAGCTTTCACAGTAGTTTTCAAGGGAAGATGACCTTCCACATACTCAGCTTAGAGGACTTTGCACCCTGAGCAACAGTGATCAGCTTGTGGCTTTCAGTATATCACACAGTCACACCTCAGAGTCAGCTAGCCCTGCGTAAAGACTCATTGCCTTGTCTGCAGCCCCACAGACCCAGAATCATACTTTGCCCCCATTGTATCACAGTGCTGGGCTAGCCCTCTGGTCCTATTACATCTTGAACTCAAGGTAATTATGCCAGTGGCCCAGGATTTACCCCCATACCTGACTCAGAAGTCTGTGCTCTTATTACCACACAGCAGAGGTAGAAATAAATTTCTCTATAAATGACCCTTGGGTAGCAAGTGGTCAGCTAGGCAGGAGGGATGGTTCTGCTAGAGTCACAAGTAAAAGAAAATATGTGTCTACAATGCATGTGTCAGGAACATGTGTGTTGGGAATATATATGTCAGGAAAGGCATGTGGAAAGAAGCATATGTGTCATGGAAGGAAGGGCCTTGCCATTTCTGAGCAAGTTATGTCGTACTTGTTGCTGGGTTTTTGCTAGATGGAATTGGTCTTTTCTAGAGATTTCAGTTATCTAGTTCAAGAGCTGCAAAGAACTAGGAAGGCCGTGGAAACCCTGCCCAATGCAGAGAACAACGTGCTTAAGAACAGGGGCTTGGCATTAGATGCCTGGGCTACACAGCCTTGGTCAAGTCACTGTCATCCTGGTGTCTCAGTTTTCTCATCTATAAAATATGGAAAATAACTGGGATCCCTAGAGTTTTCCCAGAGGAGAGAAACCAAAAGTCAGGATTGCACCAATGAGATATTTCCATGTGGATAAAGGTTGTTTGCTTGAATCTTCGGGACTGATAGGAAACATTAAGCTGGGCTTCTGAAAATTTTGTTTGTGAGAATGTTCATACTGTTCCTAGAACAAGGTCTTTTTTTGTCCAGGTGAATAGAGATTACTCTATTAACACTGAGAATCCACAAGGCAAATGGTATATAAAGTCAGGATCATTTTGTACTTGTCTGAGAGTGAAATGTCCCTCAGTTGCAACCATAACTCCCTGGGATATTAATATTAAACACCCACACACGCTGCCTGTGTGCACATACACACATAGACCACCTAAACCTGCTATACATCATTTGAGATATTCGGCAAAGAGAGGACCTAGATCTGAGACTTTAGGACAGGAATTCTCCCTTCACCCACTACAGATTAAATTTTTAATGCTCTCTTCTTACCCTCTCCCCGAAGGGCTATAAGATATATCTATGTCTACATTTTTGAATGACTTACCAAGTCACTCAAAACTCAGCCAAGGATGGGAATCGCTGACCTCAATAGCACCCTCAGATCTCATTCACATTAATTTTGTTGGTCTTTCTTCACCATGTTTTTTTGGGAGGGGGTCATCCTTACTATGTTCATGACAGCTGATCACTTTCTGTGCTCTGTGCCAGCTTGGATTACAATAAGCTTCCTCTGGCAGCCCACACAGAAGGGAATTCGATCGCCTGTGTGGGGTCAGGGTGTGTACATGCACTCTACTTCCTTTTATTAACTTAGGGACCATTTCTCACCTTGTTCTCTAGCTTGGCAGCCAAACTGAGTACAGGGCTTCTATTGATTTTTGTGACCTGAATTGGGCTGCTCTCAATGAAAATGAAACATACTCAGATTTGTCCCGTGGAGCACGGAGCAGGCAGAGAAATGAGCCATAAATTCAGGTGCACCCCAGTAGAGGCTGCAGTCAGATGCAGTTCTTTCTTTGAGTGCAGGCCAAATGCTGCAGCTGGGCTTAAACTGGCTGTACAGGGCAGATGTTTGGAGCTTTTATTAAGAAACACAATTTCCATCATTCATCCTACTCTCATGAGTTTTACCAGCAAAAGGATCTACCACTACAGGTTGTATACACTCAGCTTACCTGGAATACTAGCTCCTTGAGGCCAGGTAAATGTGAGGTGGGAGAAGGTATGAAAAAGGAGCGGTTTTCTGCTCTACCCCTGTGTGTTTAACATCAGGGGGGGCATATATGTGTTAGGGAAAGAAGAAATGTTCTTATACTTTATTCAACTCTGCAAATGGTGTTGTTGTTGTATAATCGATATGGTTTTATGTTTTAAAGTCAATGGAAATCGACAACTTTTGGGAGGTTATTTAAACTGCATTTCCACTGTTTCTGTTAGGCAAACAGCTGAATGACTCCTTACCTCTCTTGGAGTATTGGACTTGGGACCCTATTAAAGCCCACTGTATTGGATTGTTATGTTTCAGGGATGGGGTTTCACCTAACGGCATACCCACATTTATGCAGAGTTAAGTGTATTTCTTACCTAGAAGGAGCGATCCAGACATGCCCACCCTGAGGCTGTGAGCACTTGGACTTTCTAATTAATTTCCTAGGAGATTAAATTCCATAAAACTTTCTAACCTCAGGATTTCACATGTTGAAAAGAGCAGAGCCTGCAGAGGTCGCTCATTTTAAATATTTTTCTTTTAATTATTTTTTCAATGATATAAAAAGACTGCTGGCTGATTGTTTGTTGTTTTTTAATGAAACTTCTGTGAGGAGAGTCAAGGTAGAATTTCCTCTCTATATTTTGTTTGCTTCCTTTCTTCCCACTTCTTTTTGCTCATCTTGCCAAAACTAACGTTCCTCTATGGCTTTGGTATGCTTTATCCTCTCACAGGACTCAGAAAATCTTTGATCTTTAAAGATTTAAAGTTTGGAATAAGCATTGGTGGCCTTGAATTTGCACAAAAACCTTCCTAATTTCCTTGATGTCTTGCTTTTTTGAACTGGCCATCCCTCAGTAATGTGGCTTTCCTTATGTAAGATCCAATTAATCCATTCAAAAGTGTGGACAATTATCCGATAAATTTAGGAAAGTGTAGCTAGGCTGGAATAAGCTTTTGAGAAGTCACGAATTCACCATACATGACTCTCAGAACTCTGCTTAGCATTATTCATGTAGACGTGGCTTAGGAATCTAGATGGGGCTCTGAAGTGGGGAAAGACTCTCATTCTAGTTGGTATTCTAGTTGGTATTGGTCTAGCAACTTCTTAAGGAACCACTGTAATCTTTCCTTTTACCCAATCCGTTGTTCATTCTCCAGAGGAAAGGGAGGTCTCATTTGCTGATTATTGTGCAGCATCAAAACCAGTAAGACCAGTAACTCTTTATAGTTAATTTCATTAGAGATAGTACAAAAGCTAATATAGTTAAGTTAAACAGTCATTAGGCAGAAAGTTTCTTAAATAATAATGAGAGATTTAACCTTTTTGTGAGGCCGAAGTCCCCCCATCACCAAGGGTTAGTCTCCAGCGACATCCTCCACACCCAGCAGTCCCCAGGCTCTCATCTGATACTCACTGTAGCTAAGGCCTTGGTGTCCTCCACCCATGGCTAGCCTGTGACAAGGGCTCCCTTAATTGCTGTACCTGCTGTCAAAAGGTTACCAAACATCATTCCTTTTTGATTTATACTGATATTGGCTTCTTTTGAATCACATTGAAGTCAACTAAATTATTCTAGAAAATGGAATCCAGAAACTCTCTTGTGAAGCATTGTAATGGAATTGGCCCAAATAAGCTTTCACAATGAGTATCCAGATAAGCTTAAACTTGAGGCAGAAAGGCAGAGAAGGAAGCAGAAGGATGGTATGATACTCAGCTATTTTGTGAAAGGGGAGGGAAAGCCACCTTCCATCACCCCAAGCATAAGTCACAGATGGCCCTGCCCCAGTAGGGTTCAGGAGAAAACAAAGACAACCAGCAGATAAACCAGAAGTGACTGCAAATGTTTCTTGCAAAAGTTTTTAAGGATATTTCCCCAACCCTAGTGAATCCACTCCTTCCTCCATTTGGATCCAGAGTCAGAGATCTTAGAGCTAGAGGCTCCAGTCATGACAGGTCATCCATGCTTTCGTCAATTCATTTGTCCATCTAGCCATCTGTTCATCCATCCATCCATGCATCCATCCATCCATCCATGCATCCATCCATCCATCCATGCATCCACCCATCCATCCAGGCTTTGAATCCTTGTGTACTAGATAATATGGTCGCTGCTTCTGACTTTTGGTTGGGAACACACACACATACGAACACACACACATACACACACACACACACACACACTCACAAGCTTTTATTTTGCAATGAGTAAGTGAATGCCTAATAATGAAAATCAACCTTCTCCATAAATAAGTGCCAGGAGAGTATTTTTATATCAGGAAAACACTTAATGACAAGGACAACATCACTACCTCCACTTAATTAAACTCCTCATTCTCCAGTAAATGAAGCCTCCCTTCCTGACAGAACCACCCACACCAATTTTTTTTTTTTGGTGTCTGGAATAATTTTTAATAACTATCTAGTTTTCTATTCCAAATCCCTCACCTAAATCTAAGTGATAAATGTCATACAGTTTTCCTTTGATACACCTCAGCTCCAACTCAAATCACAGTCCTTCAGTGACAGTCAGGAACCCCACACCTCAATGTTTGCCAAAGAAATGCCACCTTGAGCCTCTGCCCATAACACCCACCATCTCAGAGCAAAGCAATCGTACTGCCATCTATGACTCCTAACATATAGCATACTCCATTGTTTGGGGGAAGTAGGATAGTGAGGCCGTTCTCAAGTCCTAATCTGAGAAACAGGCCAGCTTGATGACTTTTGCCAGGATGGGATGGGGAGCATTGCAGCAGCGTGCTGAGTAACGCATTTGACAGGGTCTTGACACTCATCTCTCTCCTGGAATCCTGAGGTGATGGACAAATTAGAGGGGATGGGGAAAGGGAAACTTTTCCATTATTAAAAAAACCTTTGGCTGGGAGCCTTACTATGTGTTTGACCTTCTCTACCCTGGTCTAGTTATCCCTCGTGTAGACCCCACAGCCCCCTATGTTTACACCAATCATAGTACTTGCTTCATGTGGTAGGCTGAATAATGGGCCCCAAGATATCCATGTCCTAATCCCCAGAACCTGTGAATGTTACCTTATATGGCAAAGGAGACTTTGTAGATGTGACCAAGTTAAGGATTATCACTGGGGAGATTATCACTGGGCCTAATGTCATCACAGTGGTCCTTACAAGAAGGATGCAGGAGAAGTCAGAGTCAGACGAAAGTAGGAGATGTGACAATGGAAATGAAAGGTCACAAGCCAAGGAATACAGGCAGCCTCCAGAAGCTAGAAAAGACAGAGAAATAGATTCTCATCTAGGGCTGCCAGAAGAAACCGGCTCTGCTGACACCTTGACGTTAGCCCAATGAGACTGATTTGAGATTTCTGACTTCCACAACTGTAAGAGAATAAATCTGTCTTAGTTTAAGCCACTAAATGTGTGGTAATTTGCTACAGTAGCCATAGGAAACAAAAACCCCACTTATTGACATTCCTACTTACAAGTTCATCTTCCTGACTAGAGAGCACAAGTGCATCTTTATCTCCCCAGCACCGGGAACAATGTCAGTTAGGTTCTCTCAGGATGCAAGAAACAGAGACATGTTCCAATTAACTCCAATAGAAGATATTCATCATAACCATACTTGAGAAAGAATGAAATTGGCAAAAGTGTCCTGGCTGCTGCCCTAAGCCCTGTGGTCACTGGAACATCCATTAGCAAACTGTCAGTTTTGGTCATTGGGCAACAAGGTCAGTAACTCAACACCAACATCAGTGGTCAGCCATTCAGAAATGCAAGTCCATTTCAGTGAGTCACTTTCCCTTTCTCCTGCTGCCACCAATTACCCACTAGACTCCGTATCTATTGTTTAAACTCCTCCATAGAAAGAAGCTGATCTTCTGTTCCCTCACTACTCAGCTTTGGGGGCAAAACTCTCTCATTAAACCAACTTCTATGATGTTGGCCAAGATATAGTTGGCTGTCTTTGGGCCGAGTGTTGATTCCCGGTTCACACAGCTGTGGTCAGGGTAGCAGGGCTGTGTCTTACTAAAATTGACAACCTCTAGGTGTGTTACTGTGGACAAGGTGGCCATGGGCTTGGCAGTCATGTAGAGCTCAGAGACATCTCTCCAATCTGCTGGTGCATGATCCACAAATGGTTTTGAGGGGAAGTGACCCATGGAGATAAAAAAAAATAATGTAAGACACAGTCCCCACCCATAAGGATTTTGTCACCTAGGAGTAAAAGAAAAAATATATAGAACCATTAGTGATAGGACAGCATTACATTCAACACCCCAATGTAATAAAGTATTCTTTGTTAAATAAACAAAATCTATTACATTACCAATATCCTTTCCTCTCCCCTAATGAGAAATTCTGGTTTGTATGAATTTACTTCCATGTTCCTGTCTGGTAGTTCTGAGGCTTAGCTTCCAATAAGTGATGTAGTAGTTAGATTTGTGACGGTTGTAAGTATAGCAGGGTAAACTGAGGCTTGCCACCTGACCCTGGCTCTGTAGTTGTGAGAAAAACCTAATGTTTAGGGAGAAGCAATTTCAAAATGGCATGTTGTCTATTCACCTAACATAAGAAAGCTTTATAATGGCAGATAAGGTCAGGGCTCAAGTTCCTCATGAAAAAGAGTCCCGTTATGTTACCAGAAGGACTATTTAAGTGGAGCCCAGGTGAAAGACTCTGCAGAGAAACGAATCCCCACAGTGAGATGTATTTAATTTCAGAAATTTGGGAGGAAAAATCTCAGTACCGAATGGAAGCCCCCTCACCTTTTCCTCATTCAGGGAATCAGAATCACTCTCCTCCCTCCCTTCCCGAGAGCCTGCAGTCACTGGGGAGGAAAGCCAGAGGCAATCTGAGAGTGCCTCATGCAGCCAAACTGTCTATCGCCAGAAGAGTCGTTGGGCTGGGAGCCAAATTATTCCTGTAGGGGGAAGGGGGCTCCCTGGAGAATATGGAGAAAGTAGAGGCATTAAGAGGGCAAAGAGGCAAAAAGCAGAGGCCTACAGGAGGAGGAGAGAAGGAAGGGAGGGTTAAGAAGAGAGGGCAGGTCCCCAAGAGACACCCTCAGCAGTCCTCGGCATTGAGGTCTACCTTCTGTGCAAAGTAAGTGAAAGGAGCCGGACCAGGCCCACAGCCCCTGATTTCCTCTCCTTGGGTGCGTACAGCTTTGCAAACAAGGCAGAAACCCTTTAGTGAAAACAGACTTGACTCTTCATCCAGATTCAGGGTACTCTTAGCTGGGGAAGCAGGGAGAAGAAGGCTGGTGTGGGTCAATTTCTTCGAGGATGCTGAGGTGGTGTATGATAGGCTGAGGACCGGAAGGCAGAACCAGGGAAGTGGGGGTCAATAGCTCTAAGCCACCAACTCAAAAATGCATTAACGTTTGGGTGGAAGAACAGGCACAGAACAGGAGGCCTCAGGGGGTAGGCATGAGCTGTTGCCAAGCAAACTGAATACACAAGCGTCATTTTGAATCTGCATAGTCAAAGGGTCCCAGAAAAGCTTCTGGTGAGCAAGGGATGGTAAATGGAAATCAATTTTCACCAATGTGATATGCACAAAATATTACTATAGCTTCTTTGTTTAATGTTCTGTATTTACTGACTTATTTCAATGAATGTAAACTTATTTATAATGAATTTTATAGATTCACATATGACCTCAGCTTCTCTAATCCTATTTTTCTCATAAGGTCACATGTTCCTCAACTGGAAATTCTTCCACCACAAAGGTTTTCACAAACCTGAGCCCCACAGTTGGTCATGAACTAAATATAATATGGTCAAATTGTACAGCACTGCCATTAGTTGACAATAAGTTAGAGATGTAGCAGATATCATGGGAGGATGATAATAATGATCATTACTTACCGATTGATTACTACTTACCAGCCACTCTGCTCTACATTTCATCCTTCTAACAACATGTTGAGGTGATGTCATCCCACTTTACAGATATGAAATCTGAGGCAAAGCAAGTGTGAGTGAATTGCTCAGTTTCACCACTAATGAGTAGCAGAAAAGGGATTCAAACTCAAAACTATCTGAATCCAAAGCTCACATGTGCTGTCTGCCTATGTGAAGGCAGGTGGCAGAGGGCTTGTGATGGCCTTTGAAGGATAAGGGAAAATTGGATGTAGAAAGGAGAAATTCAAACTGAACTTGGGACAGAGGCGTAAAGACACAGATGGAGAGTAGGGAACACCTGCCTACTTGGGACTCAGGTTCATCTTGGGACCTAGTGAGAGCTGAGGATGGGGCCAAATAGGAAAGCTCTTGACATGCAGGCCGAGGGCTTTCCACAGGATTCATCATGGAGAGGGAGTTCTTGGGTGTTCCAGTCTTAGTGTGAGTGATGCAACCCGTTCATCTCATTTAACAATCTTTTAGACTGTTTTTAGAGAGATTATTTTTGGCAACGATGACATTGGCAGGAAGTAAGGAGGCATGGATGTGGAGGGAGAGAGGGTAGGGAGGAGGGAGTTGAGAAGGCATAGTGGTTCAATAGAGAAAATTTGCCAGGCTAAAGGAAAATATTTTGACAAACTTAGTCACTCATGTAAACTGGTTTGTCTAATTGGATTCCCCTGGGACAATGCCAGGTCTTCCAAATACAGGAGAAGGAGAAAGGGGGGCACAAATGAATGCTTGCACTCTTGTAGAAACCTTTAGCTTGGGTTCTGTTGGGGGGTAGATGGTGGCTGACAGTGCAATCAAGCTGAGTGGTTTGCATCCTAAGCTTAGGCCTTCTTAGCCGGTCATTGCAGCTGCCTTCTGTTCAAAACCAGCTGTCCCACCTTTGGGGAGGTGAGCCCCTGGTGTGCACCTGCTGATTGTGAGTCCTGTTGCAGAAAAGCATTTAGTCAGAGGAGTGGAGACTGATGGATTTTATTGAGGGCTTCTGTGTCAGACACTTTTATACATGCTATGTCTTTTGGTTCCCCCATAGCCCAGTGAAGTTATTATTCCTCAACTACAGCTGTAGAAACAGGCTGAGAGATGACACTGAAGGTCACACAGCCGGAAAGCAGAGAATGAGGGATCTGAGCCTGGTTCTTTCTAACTCCAAGCCTCATGCTCTGTCTCCCCCATTACTGTGGACTGTAGGTTAAAACATAAACAAACACATTGAGCAGAGGAGCCAGAGGAGGAGAAGGAAGTACCATGATGGGATTAGAAGAGTAATAAAAGAAAAAATTTAAGAGGTTTACCTTGTTGTTTGGATACAAACTTAGGGTTGGATCTGCAATTTAGGATCCCAATGGACTATCAACATTGAGCTGGGGGCTAGTGAATATGCTGCTCTCCTCCGGAATTTGAGTTTTCTAGAAGGAATCTCTCTCAATCTCATTCTTTCTGTTTCTTTACCAGAAAGTGAACCCAAAAGAGTCCTCATGATGATACGAGCATGCTGGACTGCTGCTGGGGTCTTAATCCTGGGAGATTTATGTCTGTGACTTCACTATGAAAACAAAACTATTTTCCTCAACCTGTCAGGGGGCAACAATTAGAAGAAGAATGTGAGATTTACTTTTGGCGAAGCATGTGGTTCATAATAGAGCCTCTCTTACCAATGGGATGATTTGTAGCTAAAATATGAAGGCCATGGGCTAAAAAGGAAAAGAATAAAGAAAACATGAAGAATTCCTGTTATCCCACTCCAGAACAGGGAAACAAAGGGTAAGCTTAGGGAATAAAATATGATACGTTTTTATATATTTTTTCTGCATTAAGATGCAAGTCATTCTGCGCTTGGAAGTTGGTTTTGTATCAATTCATGTAGGGTAGATCTATTTTTCCCTGTTGTTATAAAAACATCTCAAGACATGCATGACAGGTCTTCAGAGAATGCGGCTGATTCCTGAGCCACTGCGGATAATTGCACATTATCATGTATTGTACAAGGATCAGTTTTGATCCCGGTCTATACCTGTCAGGATAAGGGGAAGTCTAGCCCATATGTCAGATGGGTATAATGGCTTCAGGCAGTGTAAAGGCCCTACAGTGTGAAGTCAATGGGATAATGGCCATAACAAAGCTATAGACTGAACAGTTAGGCAGTCTGGAAGCTGTAGGGCTCAGGGGAGTAGCCAAGGGCCAGGCAAGAAGCAGATTCAGACAGGCTGAGGTCATATGATCAGAGCTATCAGAGGAACCCAGAGACAGTCTTAGAACAAAGGAGACCTCAGTGGGAACTAGTGGGTTTTTCAAGACCTGGTACTATCTGCTACTTAAGAGCAGGGGCCATATTTTATACACCATTCCATACCTCCAAAACCTATCACAGATCCTTACCCTAGAACAATGCCCATCAAGGGTTGCTTGAACACGTGAACTTTTAGATCACCATTTATACCCCTGGGCATCAGGTCTATGTGAACAAAAAGAAAAGAATCCCAATGAGAAAAAGTAATCTCCTAGCCTTTTCACATGGCACAAGTGTCTCTGAGCCCATCTTTCCGTTTCCATGGCTAAAATCGGCATGGCTTTCTCCATCTGGAGTTGAAGTCAGTTGATTGGGATGGAGTAGATGCTCCATTTTCTAACACTGGACTGGTTTGTATCCCAGTGTGGTCTAAATTTAGTAACTGAGAGATTGACCTCTTTTTTAATGGAGAAATTTCTGCTCTAGAGATGCTTACTAATAATCACTTGCCCAGCCTGTTCCAACCCATTTTGGAAGCACACCTGAGCAACACATGCTAGAGTTAGTGTGGTAGGAAGTAGATTGACAGGGCCCCTCTCCAAAGGTAAAACAAATGTCTAAATCATTGCATATTTTTGCCTTTTTTTCCTCCAAGCTTCTGCAATAATTCACATGTGTTTCCATTAGTCCATATCATGTGTTGTTTTAATTATTTGATTCTACCATTGTGAACTTTTCACAGGTAGAGGCCTAGCATAGTGCCTGTTACATAGTAAAATATCCATAAACAGTTGCTGCTCATGAATTAAAAAATTATAAATTAATGAGTTTATAATGTGAAACTGGATAGAAAGCTAAAACATTCAAATTTCAATCAGCTCAGTATATTTTCTTCTAGATAGACAGTGTTTTGCAATATTCTTTCCACATCCATTAAATCTTGGCTTAATGCATGAATTCAGACTGTCTTGGCATTTTATTATTTTATGGTCATCCCTACCACGACAGCCATGCTGCTCTCAACTTCCTTCAAGAAAGAATTTGATGCTCAGCTGTGTGAGGCGCAATTAGCAGAGAGCCTCCATCTGCAGCGCCTTCAGATTCTACCCACAGCACTGAAGCTGATTTCATACTCTGCAGCCCCCAAGCAAGGACTGAGCCTCTGGGAGGAGGGGCACTGGGCATGGCCATTTCTGTCCAACGTGCGACTCCTCTAACAGACAATCTTTGTTTTGGAGTTTCCATTGGGTTGGCCTGAGGCGTTCCTTGCCCAGTTTGCTTCTCTTCCCTTTTCATTTCAGGTATTAGATCTTGATCGTAGTCTGAAGACTTTCCCTGCCCAATGCTGCCTTCTCCCCCTTTATCTTTCACAGACTTTATTCCCAATAAATCTCTTACACTCCTATCTCCCATCTCAGAGTCTGCTTCCCTGAGGCTCTAAACCAACGCAATACCTCATCAGATTTATTTTCTTCCTTCAAACATGATGGAGAGATTTTTATTAACTTGAATGCATAGCATCTCCCCACCACAACCGCGGCCTTGTGGAAACGCCCCCCAAGGACAACCAATTGTCATAACAACAAGCTTATTACAAATCATGTTTTGGATCCTCATGTTGTTCATGCAAAAATGCCATCTCATGGGGGTGGCTAAACTAGAGAATGGGGCATTCTAAGTCAGCCCCCACATACGAGCTCTTTGGCAAGTCTTTTCAAGTTTGGATCACAGCCCGAAGGAAACCTGAGCGCTCCTCGGGGGATGGAGAGGGGCCCTGAACGTGTTGGGAGGTGATAACGAGAGCAATCCTGTTTGAGTGAGGTTTATGAGGGCTCTCCGAGGGGCCCTTGAGAAGTCCAGTGCTTTTCTTCCACTTGGCATTTTGCATTTTTGGCACAAGATATGTTAAAGCTTGGAATGAGGTTATCACGAGCTATTTATTTTGCCAAAGAACCAACTACTGCTTCAAGTCTTATGTTCCCTCATCTCCTGTTTGCTTCTGCCATGCCAGGGAGACTGCTCTCATGTGGCTTCTGGTAGCCCCACTGGTAGCCGACAGTGATACTGGTAGAAGCGGGGTAAAGATATAGCCAAGAAAATCAAACAAACCAAGTCCTATTATTTATCCACTCGCTGCTTCTAATTTGGCATTCTTGCTGACTCTGTTGGAACCCCTCTCCTTATTATTAGGCATATCAGCTAGACAGCAGACGCATATTTTTCTTACTATATAATGCCTCAATACTGGGCATTGACAATATCAATTCCTTCAGCTGTGACTTTGTGTGCTCAACTACATGGAAAAAAGAAAAACACTAAAAAGCATCAATTCAGGCATGCCTTAATTTAATGCAGCAGTAAGATGGCTGGTGCATTGTTTCAAAGAGCAGAATGTAAAATGTTGACACAGTTGACTGCCTCTGCCAGGGAGCCTTCCCAGACCTCTCCTTGGCTCTAGCCACTTCAATCATTCATCAACCCCATAGGCCCTTGATTATGTGCTTGTGTAACTCTAATTGGCTTTGTATATTTTTATGCTCTGCCTGGGAGGTGAAAGGAACTGGAGAAGTCATATAGAACAACCTCCAACTGAAGCCAGGAAGCTCCTCTCATAAAGAGTAGACGTATCTTAAGCAGGCGTTAGGTTCCAAAGTCAGCATGTAGGGTGAAATCAAGTGTTGTAAACATCACTTTTGAAAATCCCAATATGAGAGGCACATGGGAACTGAGGCAATGGGGATAGGGGGAGGCAGACCCATGGCTGTGGTCTCATTCTTACCCCAGGGCATAAACAACCTTAGAAGTGGAATGGCAGGGAGAATCACCTAAACGATTTAATCATTTTTCATTTGTATTTTCATCAAAGTTATAAACATTGTATTTTACTCAATCAAACTCTTCCGACAGATTTGTTACAAAAATTATCAGTTCCCCCACCTTCACTTTCCCTTCCCCAGAGGCAAGGATTTTCCACTCAAATGACTGACTCTCCATATTTAACTCTAAATAACACACTTGTATTGCTACTTCTTGATTTTTCAATTGTAGGCGTTATCCGCTTCTTACCATGGAAGATAGAGAAATTAGCTCTCTTGCATTTCCGCTCCCTCCCCTCACCACAGACCCTTCCAATCCCCTCACCCTCCCATTGCAGTTATATTATAATTTGGGTTAGATCAATACTTAGTGTTTACTTTTTTATGACTATGTAAATGGTATTCACAGATGAGTCATTTAGTAAATTTATTAGTTTCCTTTCTTGAACAAATTTTTATTTTCCCTGGAGCTAATAATTACCTTATTTTTTGTCCTTTTGTTTGTTTAATTTCCTATGCCCTTACACTAATGGAACCTCAAACTCCAAAAGTTGTCCAAATCTCCTGCCAGTATGTTCACACAGATCACATGGTCAATCAATTTTATCTTGGGGAAATCGCCTGGAGCCTTCCGACCTGTTCCTATACGGTCTGGTTACCCTTCATAGCTGGATCACAGCTATTGTCCTGGAACATCCTTCCACATCATTCTGGGAATATCTTTGGCCTTTCTCTTGTGTTGGATCTCCTCTTTCCCGTATCCCATGTCTTCTTCTTCTTTGCTTTCATCCCTGGTTAGGGTAGAACATACCCTCCCTAAACCTCCTGAGACAGGGTGAAGAGGAAGTACAGTCTTATATATAATAAAGTCCCTCTAAGTTACTTTATGTTTAAAATTTGTTTTGCTTTCTATCTTTCATATGAGGCTTTCCTCATATATCTGATGGTCCTTGGTTATCTTTACATATTTAAGGCACTACAGAGCTGATTGGAAGCTTCAAGATATGGGTGGCTCTTGTTAAATATGGTCTTCCTTATAAGATGATCCGGCTGGAACTCCCAGTGTCAGTATCTTGAGGTGTTTCCTCTTGAGCCGGTCAGGTTTCCCAGAGAAGACACATCCAATCTTCCGCCTGAAGGGGGAAGACTTGGCAGTCAGCCTTCTGGCAGCTGTTTCAGAAATTTTGTCATGTAAATCAGGTTCCCTCTCTATTTCCCACAGCTGCCTGAGGATTCAGTTTTCTTAGATTTTCTGTCATGCTTCCAGCACGTTGCTGTCATCGTGTCTTCTACCATTCTCCCACTGTTGTTGGTTTATGCCTTTAAAAATTCCAGGATTTTGGGAGGGAATGAAAATAGATGTATGTATTCAACCCACCATCTTAACCAGAATCCACTATTTAATTGTCTTTTCTCTTCATTTTTGGCTTCACAAAAAAATATGGATTTGTATAAGTTATATGCTCATATGCTTTTTCTTCCCAGGGATTATAGTGATATTTGATGAGTGTCCTACAGTTTACAACTGTTTTCTCAATCTTGATCTCATTTGGTTTTTACTATGACCTAGCGAGGTAGAAACTATTCTTCTTAATTTTTAAGTATGAGAAAACTAAGCTTTAGAGAGGTTAGGTCCTATCCAAGATCCATTAGTTGACAATGAGCTGAGACAAGACTCAAAACCAGATTTCCTGACTCCAAATCTGACTTTTCCTTTGTCACTTGCATCAGGCTTTTTTGGTGAATACTTTCTGCCATCAACCTGCCAAGCAGCCTGTCTCATCAGTGGACGGCTCTACTGGGAGCTTCCTCCTGGTTAACAGCTGAAATCTGCCTCTGTAGCACCTTCCCACAGGTTCGAGCTCTGCCACCTTCAGCTACGTGGTGGAGATCTAATTTTTATTTCCCACATGAAAGCTTTAACTCTTTGTATTCAGCCGTCATTGGGGTATAGATGAAGGGCAGTGGGGTTGTAAAAGTTCAAGACCTCTGAGTCTAGGACGTTGAATGAGTGTTGAAGTTGTCCTTAGTGAAGGAAGGTAGGGTGTGAGTGCAATGCCAGAATTCTCAATGAATGATGGTAGTAACTGATGGGAGGTTGGCGGATGACAGCAACAAGGCAGGGCAGACAGAACATGGTACATCTGAATAGCGTGATACTCAAAGGAGGAAGAGATTTTCCCCGTGGGTGGGTGGTAATGTGCAATGAGAAGACTGGAGAAGGCTGCCTCTTGGCCACAGAATTAGGTCATAAAGAATCCGGACATCAGATAAGAGAAGAAGGTGGAGGAAACATTAGGCATATAGGTTGAAGATGTGGAAGAGTTTATTGTAAGGGAATGAGGTTTGAATAAGGTGAAGGGGGAAGAATTGGGATGAGAGTTAGTGAAAGGCAGAGTTGGGAAAAAGTAAGCTCAGAACACTTCAAGGATGTGCACGCGACCTCGAATCAACTAAAAAACACGCAATTCCTCTACCCCTGACCTGCTGCTGAGGCAGTTGAGGATAACACCAAGGCAGCCGGAGCCTTGTTTCTGTCTCTGCCTCCTTCCAGTGGAAACGTGCCTGGTGGGGAAAGCCTGTGTCCTCACCTGTAGCATGCCCTGGCTTGCCACCTGGCCCAGAGGGTTCTTTCTTGTCCGTCACTGCCAAAGGCACTGGGTGAAGAATTTGATCTGAAGCCAAAGCAAATAGCAGCTGAAAGACACACAACAGTTGGCGTCTGGCTCAGATGGCTCTGGCGCCTTCCTAGACAGCCCCCTTTCCCCAAAAGAAGTCTGCCTGGCTCAATGAAAATTACAACCAACATTTGTGCAATGCTTTGTGGTTTAACGGGCACTTCTACATACAGTATCTCATTTCATCTTCTCAACTTTGCTGGTGGTAAGTTTTATGATTCCCATTTTACAGATGAAGAAACTCCCAGCTCCATCCCTTATAACTGAGCAATACTGAGTAAGTCATCAACTCTCCCTGAACATCAGCTTTCTTAGTAATAAATGGGAATAAGACTTATGACAAAGTTGTTTCAAGAGTTAAATAGAATTATGCTTACACAGAGTTAGCATCCCATAAATGTTAATTCTATATTCCCACTTAAATGATTTACCCCAGTTCCTTGAGCCAGAGAAAGGCAGATTTGGGGTCCCCATCTGCCCTTGCCGCTAAGAGACAGGCCATTCCTAAAGCGCGAGAGGAATAGTTTATAAATTTGCAGCTTCGGTGACTGTGATAGATTATAAGGATGGTGCCACCAATTTCTTCCATCCCTAAGTGCAGGCTTCTTTGCAATGTGAATTTGTTGTTTTGCCAATATGATGTGGAGTCTATTTCCCCTCCCCGCTTGAATCTGGGCTGGCCCTGTGACTTGCTTTGATGAACAAACTGTGGCAGAAGTGACATTGGGCTTTGACTGTCTGCTCTTACCTTCTTGATGCTCTGTGTCTCCTGTGTAATGAAATCCAGGCTGGTCTTCTTGAGGGTGAGCAACCACATGGAGAGAGAGTTCCAGTCATCCCAATAGTTTAAGCCATCGCCACTGAGGCACCAGATATGGTTCTGAGGACAGCTGGACCAGTCAGCCATCTAGTCAGCATTTCCCCCACTCCCCACCTCCTTACCTCCCAACTATCTGCAGCATACATGACCCCAGGTGAGACCGGCAGAAGAACTGCCCAGTTGAGCCTGGCCCAAATTACAGAATCATAAACAAATACATGATCTTTGTTTTACACCACTAAATTTTGAGGTCGATTGTTGTGCAGAAATAGGTAACTAATACATGACTAAGATGTAAGAAGGTAAGATACTAGGACAATGTCAGTAAGATGGCATAGATACTGAAATCAGGTACAAAAGGAACTCATGACATCATCTTTCTCCTTTAAATTATGGTTGATTTGACACCACCTGGTGGTCCTTTTGACTAAAGATGGGACTTTGAACCTGGTGAATTTGTGAAGACCTACTCCTCTGATGCGTAATTCTTTGGATAAATAGATAAGATCTGATCTTACATCTAGGGGGCTCAAGCTTAGAGTCCCATTGATTCCCACCTCATCTTTACGACCAATAAGGGACCAGACCATATATGTCTGATAGAAGGTCTTAGGGATATTTCCAACATCATGCCGGAAGTCCGCAGTCAAGGTTGGGACCAAATCTCTCAGTCTTTGACCTCCACCAATCCCTTCAGCCAAGTGGAGACAGCATGTGAACCTCGTCGTCACCTGGTTAGCTCCTCAGAGACCTCTAAATTGTTCTAGAGCAAACAATGCTTAGAAAAGGGGATACAGAATTAGGGATGATGGAAACGAGATGTTTCATGAGAGGTAGAACTGATTACTCCAGACCTGACCCTGTCTAGGCCAACTTGAACATCTCAGAGGAACTGTGGTCTGAAGGGGCTGAGATGATCCCTGAAGAACTTCACAACCAATGTGAAATGTCCAAAGCAGACGGTTCTTCTCTGAGCAGGGAAAGTCACGGGGTACTTCCAGTGCTCATGGACGGGGGAGAAGACTGAAGTGACCTCATGCAGTGGAGACTAGACCACATTCTCTCTGCAGGCTGAAAAAGAGACTGGCTTTAGAGAAATTAATCTGTGAGCTAATAGAAAAATGCTAGTAAAATTAGTAAAATATTCACAGGCTCAGCCGCTTGTCTTTGAGTAAAGTGAGATTAATAACGTGAGTCACAAGTCACTTGTGAAGCATTTTTTCAATCTGGGGTGCAGGTTGCTGTGCAGATGCTAAGGTTCATCCCTCTCCTTCTTAGGCTCAGTCCAGGTGGCACTGTCCCAAATGTACTAGGATGCGTTTTTGTTAGGTCTCTCTCAGCCTCCCCACTTGTTCTCTTTGCCAACAACAGAGATAAGGCAGAAGAGTCAGGAACAGCAGAAAGGGCTGGTTTCTGAGCTCTGCTTTCCCTGTGCAATCCCATTGCCCATGAGTGTAGGCGGGAGAAAGGGAGGGGCTGCAGGCTGGGGGCCCCCGTTGTTTAATGCTGGGTGCTGGGAGCTGTGGTATGCAGTGCACCCGTCCCGCCCACAGGCAGCATGTACGGAGGCTCTGAGGGGACTCCGGAGGAAAGCACAGCCTGCTGGCAAGGCCACCAGGAATAAGGAAATCTGGCTCCAGCACTGACCTGCTGCGTGAATTTAGGCAGATTAATATTACTATTTCTGTTACAACTTACAATATGCTTTCAAAGTACTTTTGAATTAATTCTCCCAAACTCACTGTGACACATGTGATATAGGATATTATTCCTGTTTAAGAGATGAAGAAGCTGTGGCTCAGAAAGGCAAAGCAATTTTCCCAAAGGCACAGAGCAAATAGAACCAGAATCTGCTGCCTCTAACCCCTTTGCTTTTCCCACCACACCTTGCCGCCCCTTCTATATCAACTTCTCTGAGCCTGAGCTCCATCATCATTGAAATAATGACAGTTTTACTGGGCACTTTCTCTGTGTGAGGTAAGCATGTTACCTGTGTTATCTCATTTAATCCTTAAAATAACCTATGGGCAGAAACTGTTTTTATCCGTTTTACAGATGAGAGAACTGGGGCTTAGAGAGATCAGAAAGCTGCTAGCTAAAGCCCACATTCTTGGCCACCTTGCTGCATAAGTTCCCATAGGTAATTGGAATGATTTTCCCCACCCGCCTACCTCACCAGGTAATACTGAAGACAAAATTAGATAATAGATGTGAAAACACTTTTTCAAAGTTAAACATGTGGCATAAATACGAGGAAAAATAAAAATCTCTGCTCCTGCAGATCTTGTACTATAACAAAGCCCAAACTAACTCCCAACAAACTGATACAACCACGAGGCTTCTCGACATGAAGTATCAGAGACGGCTATATAAAGAAGTTGCAAGGGGAGGGGGCTGGAGACCAGAAGCACCAGTCCTGGAGGACTTCCTAAAAGAAGAGAGTTTTGCTGAAGCTCCTGGCAATAAGGTAGGCACAGAATGTAAGAGAAGAGAGGCATTCTAAGCAGAAACACTGGCAGGCAGGGCCAGGCTGCCCTGTCCAGGAGAAGGTAGGCAGGAGTCCAGGCAGGGATGGAGATTCTGATAGGAGTGAGAGGAAGTGGGAGATGTTCTTGAGGCCATAGCAATAAGTATGTGTGCACGTGTGTGTGCGTGTATGCGTGAGTGTGTGTGTATGACAGGCAGGACCATTCACCCCCACCCTCTGCAGTGTCGTGCACAATAGCTTCCACATTATCCTAAAAACAGACAAAAACGCGTTGTCCGCTGAGCGCTTCTTGCTGCCACAGTCCTTGATCCCCCGCAGAATCAAAATACACTCTCTGATCTTGGCATAGACTCTTGCTCTCTCTTGTGGGCCTTTTTCATGGACTTTTATGTCTCTGTTTATTTTGTGTGTTTCGTTGAGTGGCCCATGCCTTTAAAGGAAATGCACCAGCCTCGGCCTGTCATTACGGCCCTTTGCTGGCCACGGGCTGCACTCGCCGGTTCCCGGGATGGGTGAGCCTGGGCTTTTAATTTGCTGTGACAGGAGATAATTGTTGCTTGAGTTTCCACCTCTGAAAATAAACCAGGGTGGTGCTTCCCGGCTAGGAATCCACAGAGGCAAGCTCACCCCTGAGGCTTGTGCCAGGAGAGACTTAGCCAGGGCTGGAGCAGCTAGTCTCAATGTCCCTCACCCCCTTTCCTTTTCTGGATTTCAAAACATACAATTAGTGTTTTATTTAAAAGCTCAAGATGGCAAAGTCAAGAAAGTTCAGGGAGACTTGCTGATAATGTATATAAGAATTCTAGAGGGAATTTTGCGAAATTTCAGACTCTGGAGATACTAAACCCTCCACTCTGGCCTAATCCCCAGTTACAGCTGCATTCAAGTTCAAGCACATCATAGTCTGCCCACCAGCACTATCCTCCATGGTCTTTTTCTTCCTTTTTAAATACCAGAGCAACATCTGGGTACCTGGGCGAGGTCCTACCAATCAAAGCACTCTAAATTGCAACTCAGGTCACAGGTTTTGGGATAATAGGCAAGACCCTTCTCATCTATAAAATGACGTTGTTGGAGGGCCAGCCCCGTGGCTTAGCGGTTAAGTGCGCGCGCTCCGCTACTGGCAGCCCGGGTTTGGATCCCGGGCGCGCACCAACGCACCGCTTCTCCAGCCATGCTGAGGCCACGTCCCACAGACAGCAACTAGAGGGATGTGCAGCTATGACATACAACTATCTACTGGGGCCTTGGGGGGGAAAAAAAAGGAGGAGGATTGGCAATAGATGTTAGCTCAGAGCCAGTCTTCCTCAGCAAAAAGAGGAGGATTAGCATGGATGTTAGCTCAGGGCTGATCTTCCTCACAAAAAAAAAAAAAATGAGGTTGTTGGAAATAACCTTCTAAGGTTCCTTTCAGCACAGGGATCCACTTATCTTGGACCCCATTCATGGGCTTGTCTCACCATAGCCAACTTGAGTGCAAGGTACTGTGAAGCCTGAGGGGGTCATACAAGTTCAGATGGTATAAACATGTCTGGGAATTGTTCATTTTAGCCATTGCTTGGAACTGAGATAATACAGAAGAAGAACCCAAAGGCAGGGAAGCTCAGAGTGGTGGAGAAGAATGAATCCACGAGGATACTGCCCCATATGCTCTGGGGTCCTGTAGAAGGTCCCTCCTGTGCCCCAGGTCTCTCTGTTCAAACCCTGTCCCTCTACTCATTAGCTGTATGACCTTGGGAAAGTTACTTAATCTCCCTTAGTTTCCCTGTCTTAACATGGGGAAGATAACAGACCTGCCTCACTGAGCTGTCATGAGGTATAAGACAGAGAGTAAAAGTCTGGTGGTCATTTGTGCAGCTCACTAAAAATTCTCACCTTCCTCCTTTTGGGCACATGGCAAGACTTCATTGCCCTAGTCCCTTGAAGTTGGACTTCTCCGTGTGACTTGCTTTGGCCAATGAAATGAGAGCAGAAGTATTCTGTGTTGCTCTATGCAGAAGCATTTAATAGCCAGCGTAAGACACTGTTGTGCTCCCTTCTTGCCGTGGCAACCAGCAACTAGGTGGAAGCTCTTTTATTCCAGGTCGACATATGAAGAAACGTGGAGTGGAGCCCTCAGCCAACCTGCCCTGGACATTTCATGAGATCAAGAAGTAAACTTATTATTAACTACTAAGATTTGGGGTTGTTTGTTACCACAGCATAAACTAGCCTACCCTGACTAGAACAATGTATATGACGTACTTAGCATAGCCCCTAGAACGTAGTAACTGCACAATAAATGACAGTTCCTATCCTGATTCTTAAGATAAAGGCTAGGACCACTATCTATTGAAGCAATCACACAGAATCTAGCACAGTTCTGAGCAAACACTTGTGCACTCTTCTATAGTGACAGAGGATGAATTCAAAGTCACTAGAGGCTTTCAGAACCCAGGGAAACACTGTGCCCAAGAAAAGTGAAACCCTTTTCAGCAACTGGAGGGGGAGAACCACTCTTGCCCAAGATGTGGAGTCAAGTCATTGTGTACGTCCATTTTCACCAACCAGGAAACAGCTAACAGACCAACTTTGGTTCCTGTCCCCACTCTCAATGAAGTTATTTCTGAGGCCTAAGCCTAATGCATTCTCTGCTCAGGGTAACAGGTAACAGATACGGGATACTTGACTCCAATATTTGCACAGATTACTTCATGCAGACACTAAAATCTTCATTCATGTCAATACCCATCATAGGAATATTTTTCCCATTAAACTCAGTAAGTTATAAAACTATAAGAATCTCAGTTACATTAGAGTAAAGGAAGCCACAGTTAAAGAACCTGATCATTCTTTCCTAGGGAGTCTCTAGTGACAAAGGTGTTTATTACAGGTAGAGAGGAGGCAATGCAGGTAGAAGGTAAGAGCATGGTCTTGGGTGCCCATGAGAGGTAGGTTTGCATCCCAATTTCTCCGCTTACCTATAAGATGGTATATGTTCAAGAACTTAGAGCTATTCCTGACACATAGGGAACCGTCAACATATGTAAGTCTCATACACGATGGATTAGTTGATGATTTTCAACATTTGTATCATTGCTTTAGTCATTTATTTATTCAAAAAATATTTGCTTCGAATTTTCTCAGTGCCACAACCTCATTTAATCTTCCCAGCAACTCTCTGAGATTGGTAATATTGTTCTCATTTTATAAGTGATTAAACTGAGCCACAGAGACAATAAGAATTATGGCTAGTTCAGTGGAGGAGTTGGATTTTAACCCCAGATCTTAAACAGAGAAGTCCCACAAAGTCATAGTCTGTAGAGAAGCGGATCTTGTGAGTAAATTTCAAAATCTACACAGGTCCTAGGAAGGAAAAAGAAGTTCTCTTAATACCACTCAAACCACTCTGACGTCCAGTGAGTCTGAACTTGATAGGGATATTTAATATAGAAAGGTATGCTGACAAGGAGAGTGAGTCATCTCCTGAGCATAAATACCATCTGTGCAGGGAATGTGTAGACAAATAAGGGAGATACACGTCATTAAAGAGTGACCAACTCCCCTGGGGGCCATGCAGACCGAATATGGCAGCTGAGGACCCGTACCCCTTTTTCTCCAGCCCAAGGGGTCTCCAGACGGAAGATGCTGACTTGGGCCTCCAAACGAATCCTTTAACACAAGTCTAAAGATTTTCCAGTAAGTTAAACACTTTCTCAGGCATCTTAGCTTCTCATACCTTCATCACGTGATAAAGTAATTCTACCTCAGAAAAAAATCATGGTTAGAAGGGGATTTTGTTTTTTAAGAGTCCAGTCAATTAACAATGCACATTAAGAGCACATGAAGATCACCAATATTTCTTGGACTAAAGGAGGGCATAAACACCAGACAGTTTTATGAATTAGCCCATTTCCTTGATAAGTTCAGCTTTAAGCTTTGCTAATTGCTGCCGAGCTGGAGAATTAGGTGCATTATATTTGATTATCTGCCATTCATTAATTCAACCAGTATTGCTTGAGCACCCCCTGAACAAAGTGTGGTTAGGTTCTGTGAGGGAGGCAGAGATCAATTCTCTGCCCTCAGGGAGCTTGCAGTCTGGTAAGGGAGAGAAGTGCCCCCAAGGGAGGTTCTAGAAAGGGAGAGCCTATAACAACGTACTAGCTGTCCAGAGGTGAGGTAGATTCTGGGCTGGCAGATGATCACAGCATGTGAGTCAGGTCTTATCAAAGTACCTATTTTACGTGTAAGCCAACTTTCTCAGGCATCCCTAGTCTGGTGTTATAAATGAGGCACGTTAACATGAACACCTACATTTCAGTGCCTCTTGGCTCTTGCCTGCATAATTGCAGGACTCTGGTACTGCTGTCAGAGCCTCCCCGGGGCCTACTGGGAGCCCTGAGTGTGCTCAGGAACAAGTGTGCACATCCTCTGGCCAAGCCCTGTGAGGGAGGGAGCCGGAGCCCTGTGACAGAACCTGCTTCCCAGCCACTGGGCCACTGCACCTCCCAAGTCCTGTCAGATGCTGTCTCTGTGCTCAGCACAAAAATACAAAGACTTCCCTTCTCCCCCAAATCTCATAATACCCCTCATCATGGAGCCCCATCAGCCTCTAACTCAGTCATTCTAAGTCTCAGTCTGTGGTGCCTGTGGGGAGAGAAGACCCAAGACTGGGCCCCTTTCTTTGGCCTTTCTCTAGACTCAACCCCGCCCACCTAGGCATAGACTCTTCCTTCACCCGAGACAAAAGGGCCTGTGCACCTCAATTCCTTCAAATAATGCCTGGGCCTGGGGTAATGATCCCCCTTTAAGCAGCTCTATAATGCATCATCCAAACTGGGGAAGGTTGGAGGGTGGCAAATGTAATCTGGGTGGGACTCTCAAACAACAGGCATAAACCAGGACTGTCCAGGGAAACTGGGACTGTCACTGGGACCGGTGGCCACTCTTGTTCTCTATCACACTGGGGATGTGCCCTGCTAGCCCTGCCACAAATTCTGTGGACTCAATGCTTTACGGGGGCTGCGTTTACATTTACTTTCCAAAAGGTGCAAAATCAAATCGTGGCCATATTTCAACTGCCTGCCTAGAAATATAAGACAAGACCCAGGGATCTGAGGGAAGGAGTTGGTGTAGAGGTCTGAAATTCCACCAAACTGACTCAACCACCGTGGAAGCCGGAGGCCCCAGATTTGGAGACAGCTGCCTGTGGCCCAGTTGGTGGCATTTGGGGGCAGAATAAAGAAAACCTCTCAGTCCAGGATGCGTTTGTCCTCATTGGTCCTGATATGCTGCTGCCCGTTAAAGGGGTCTTATTCAAGACTAGAGTCATATGTTGCCTATTCATGCCTTGAACAAGATCCCTCCCCGGACTTAAGAGCACAACATTTGTAGACATTTGTCTTTAGGCTGCTGCAACAATCTTCTCCTTATGCAACTGGGTTTTCTCGGAAAAGACAGCTGTTTAAAGCTCAGCCCAGCACTTACTGACTTTATTGTGCTTGTATCTACAGGGAAATCACAGTCTACTGGCTTGAATGGACAAATCAAGACCTATGAATTGCTGTCTGCACTAATATCCACTTTCCCAGCGATCAAAGCCACGTGGCCGTGGAGACAGACTTTGAGCTGCTTGTCCTGCATCCTTTTCTGATCAGAGTGATTTATCACTTGAATGTCATAATCAGCTCAGGGCCTTTTTACTTCAGCTATTTGGTACCAGACTGTCGAGTATTAGATGATTTAATGGTTTGAGCCTGTGCTTAATCTGCCTTATAAACAGCCGTGTGATTAAAACAAAACCTTCTCCATTTGAATCTATGAAATCAAAGGAGCAAGACTTAGGAAATCCAAAAGGCTTCATTTCATCTCTTCTTCCTTTGACCTGAGGATAGACAAGCACATTGTGATAAGGGAGCGCTGTGCCGCCCCATGAGATGGAGCTGAGTGAGGGGGCAGGGAGGAACCACAGGGATCCTCCAGCCCCAGTTCTCAGAGGAGGAGGCTCTGGGGTACAGGCTCCTGTCCCTGGCTCACCCTCATAGCTATAGGAAGGATACCCATGGGACTCCCACAGACAAGGCCCAAATGTCAGGGCTCCTGTGGTCTCCCTGCTAACCTCAGAGAATAAACTAGAAGGATCTAAACATTTGGATCTTTTCTGTGTTGCCTCTGCCAGGAAAAATGTCTGTTCTGAGTCTCTACAGGCCCATCACATCCAATTGAGCTGGGCACTAGGTGGGGCTGAGCATGTGGGCAAGAAGGGCTGTAGACCAGCTTTCCTGGATGCTATGACCACAGACCCCTGGGAGCTCCAAGGTGTTAACTTTCTCCCCAGACCTCACTGCTGCCCCGTGGGTTTCCTGAATACCACTCAAACTCTTGCACTGAGGACTGCCTCCCTTCACCTTTGCCCTGCCACCTCATGTCCCAGGGCCTGACCCGGCCCGCCTGGCCTCATCTTGCTAGTACCCTCCCCATAGTGCATATTCAGCATCTGGACTGGCAGGCCACCAGGGGGATTCCAAAGGGACTGCTTGGCACCCAGTAGCAGCTCAATAAATATTTGGTGGATAAATTATATTCCAGCTCTGCTTCCCCTAGGGAGGAGAATCTGCTTCTTCCCAACTCAGACTGAGAGGGTGATAGGAGTGGTTTGAGCCACCCACCACCCACTCCAGTCTGAACACTGGGAGAGAGACCAGAATCAAGGGAGCAAGAGGAGGCTCCTTGCTCTGGACGCTTTCTCCAGTGCTGCTGCCACAGGGCCAGGGTGAGGCTCTCTTGTGAGGATGGGGGAGGAAGAAGCATTTCCTCTGAAGCCCTGGCTAAGTGCAAGCAACCTCAGCATCTCTCCATTCGGAGCCTGGGACGTGTTGAAGACACAAAGAGCATGATGAGGCTTACTTGATTCTCAGAGCTCCCAAGTTGCTTGACTGTTATGGGATGATCCTCCTGACTAAGGGATCCCCACAACTGTCACTTAGTTTCGAAGAAAAGGGGCTTTACCCAGACCTCACCCACTAGAATTAGCTTTGTGCACTCATGTCGCAGGATAAAGTTTGTAGTGCCCCAGCCTTCTGACAATAAGCCTGATCAGTCCACCTTAAAGAAAGAACTTCACAGAAGCTGGGGGTGGAGGGAGGATGTGTTAAACCAGTCACCTTCTGAATCCTCCAGAGAATGTTATAACCAGACTCACTATGCAGAGTCTGATAAATACCAGAGATGGAAAGGGGGTTTGCAGTGGTGTCACAGTCATAGGGCTGCAATACAGCCCGCGTGTCCTGACTTCTCTAAAAGTTAATTCACAAGACAAACAGTGCAAAAGAACTCCTGGCATGGCAGGGGCTCAGTAAATAGTTGTTGATGGACTGATGTGGCACTGTCCCCAGCTGCCCAGGTTCCTGGTGGTGCAGAGCCATATTCCCAGATGCCAAGGCCGATCCCAGCCATGACTCTAACCCACCCAGGTAGTGAGGCACAGGTGGCCTCTCTACTTCAGACATCCGTGGCCCATGTTGGCCAGAAGAGAAGCTCTGAATTGTCACCTAACTGTGTTTTGCTGTTAAAAAGAGCAAACCCTGGACACCAGCTCTGAAGCTGTTTCTTTCCCTGTGAACAAGTGTGCTCCACGTCAGGAAGCAAGACTCTCCCTTGCCCAGAGGATCTGAAGCCAAATGCTTGTAGGGGAGATTGTATTACGGAAACTCCAAAATGGTCAGAAATGCCCCCAGCCTCTCTCAGGGGTTCATTGCAATCTAGAGGGATGGCGCAATACAGGCTTGTAAGCACCCATGCTCGTGTGAGCACTGGGCAGCTCAAGGGGCCCTGGGCAGCAAGCGCAGGCACACCTGACAGAAGCCATATTGACGGGTAAGGTGGGTCTGAAGCGAGAGCAGAAGGAGGAGCCTCAGGCTGACTTCAGAAACACCCGCCTCTCGCCCCCAGCCCAGCTACTCAGCTTGACCCGCAGGGCATCTCCAGGGAATCTTACCAGCATTCTCCAGTGATGATATTTGTCACACACTGGCATTTCCTACACACCTCCTCCTGCTGACCACATTTCTGGGGGCTGCTGGGAGCGCACTGACCAAGCTACCCCGGATGGCAAGTCAGCAAGCTGGCATCCTCAAGAAAGTGGTGTCGGGCTCTGACTTGGGAGCTTCCGGGACTCAATGTTCCCTCTCTCCCGCCATACCAAAACCCCAAGATCACCTTTCCTAAGAAAGAAAGAGCTTCTCCAGAACATTCCATCTTGGCTCCTTCTGATATCCCTACCACGGAGGTAGGCCCTGAGTGACAGTGTTCACATTACTTCATGTGTAGTGGCACTGGGCTGGTTTCATAAATATCACCTAGGGAGTTGGTTAAAAATCCAGATTCCTGGGCTCCACTCAAGACACTTCCTGGGGTGGAGGTGGGATGTGTGCCATCCTGTATTCCGACACGTTTCCAGGTGCTTCTAAGACACTGCTAGGACTGGGAATCACTAACAATTAGAATATAAAAACTTCAAAAGTGCATTGAAACATCCCTTTCTTTAAGACATGTGGAAAAGTAAATTTGACCCCCAGAGGCCATTTTGCTTCCTGACAGTTTTAGAAGAAGCAACGCCGTCTTTTCCTAAAGCAAGGCTTCTCTCTGGGTTCTTGGTGCATCCTAGACCAGCAAGAATCTGAATGGCTCCAATGCAACGTGGACTGCAAATTGCCTTCCTCGGCATTCCAGACTCCCAGCACGTTCCCAAACTGCTGGAGGTGAGTAGGCTGTGAGCTTTCCTTCAGAGCTCACCAGATCCCAAACACTTCTAGAAAGGGTTTCTTGGGGCTATCAAGCACTTACAACTCAGGAGGAGGTAAAATTTGATGCATATTGTAGAATTGACCCCTGGAAATGTCTGAATTCCCATATTGTATGAAGGGTAGAAATGTGTCTTTAAAAAAAAAATCAAACTGAAGCCAGAACGCATGTTGCTAACAACAAGACTGAATTGAGTAACAAGAGAGACTATGCTTGTTGCCAGGGCTGAGGCAGGAAATAATCCATTTTCCTTTAACTAATCTCTGTGTTTACATTATTTCTTTTGCTCCACAGAACTGGCTCAGAGAAGGCCTATTTTTTTGTTTTGTTTTTTTTAGCTTTTGGTCAGTAGGATTTGGGCCCATTGAGCCTCAGCGCAGACAGCCTCACGGCTGAAGCCATTGTGAGTCCTGACAGACTCACTGTGGTTTGGAGGGTGAAGACAGCAAAGGCTGGCAACAGGTCTGTTCCCCCAGTTAAGATAGCACCTGCCCTGTCCACCAACCCTGTCCCTACCCACTGCCGGCTGGGCCAGGTGGGGCTGACCTGTATGTTGGGAGTGTGGAGGAGGCGCCGTTGTCTGCCTTTCTCACATTTGTATGCCTTGTTCTTAGCACAGTGCTCCACGAATATTGAATACAAGAATGATAGATGAGAAAATGACAGATGATTTCCAAAGTGGGCTAGACACATTTTTCTATCTCAATCTCTTCACACACTTATACATATAGACACAGTTGGCAGTGGGTGGGGCAAAGGGAGGGAGGGAGAAAGAGAGAAAGAAGAAGGAGGAGGAGGAAGAGCAGAGGGAGGGAGGGAGAGAGGGAGGGAGAGAGAATAATAAAAGCACAAGGTACTCCATAGGTCAAAACCATAGATGGCTGCCTAGGGGGTGAAGGGAGGTCCCATCCCCCTGTCACCGTGGCTCAGAGATTTCAAGCCCTTCAACTGCCCACTTCATCCACTCCCAACATGCAGCATCGAGAGGTAAGAGCAGGCCATTGTAAATGGTCCTAGACTGGAAAGGCAATGTGTGCCCTCACTGCTCCTCAACTGTGGTCTCTGGCCCCAGAGCACCCCTGGGGGAGCACGTGAAGTCCTGCTCTTTTCATGGGTTCTTTTTCTCTTTAACGCTAAGAATCCACTGGTCTGTCCACATCATGACATTTGGGGGCCTGAGGGGCCTCTACCCCTTCTCAGCCTTGTCAGTCAAGAGCAGGGAGAGAAGGCCCAGGAGCCAGTGTTCACAGGGGAACTAGGATGGGGCCCCACACATTTAACTCCTTCCTTCCCAATCTGCTCTCTGCCTGGCCAAGGCGAGTGGTGACGCTATCAAAGCTCAGTCAATCTGAACACTCCTGGCTCCACGGCATGGCAGATGCCCTCGATGAAGAAAGCGGCCCATCTTATGTGCAATGAATAGATCCTACTTCATATACACTTTTCTGCCTTCAAATAACAGAAAAAAATCACTCTTTTGGCTCAAGCCAAAATAAAACCATTTTTTAAAAACCCTATTTAAAGGGTTCATTATCTCACAGGCTGTGAACTGTATACTCTGTGCCACACTCAATAAAATCTTCATATAACTGTCTGAAATTAACAGCCACCTTTTGTGCTTTTCAAGTTATTAAAGACGTTGGCATGGTGGAGAGACTGTAAACTTTCTATACCGGTGATTAGTCAGTGGGACCACATCCCACCATCCCCCAGAGCGTTCCTAACAAAAGCTTCCTTGTGACCCAAGCGCCAATTTTTCTTTCTTGTCTGTTCATTCTAATTCCACTCAATTACTCCTGAGCAAGCTGTTTTATTCCTGTCAACTCACGTTATTTACTGGAGCCTGTCAGGAGAACTGAAGTGGAGGATGATATTATATAGGATGTTTTGAGACTCATTAAAACACTTTAAAACAATCACTATTGTGATATTCACAGCCTGATATGGGGTGGCCTTGCCTGGGCCATTAGGAGCCTGGATCACTTATTTTTTTGCTATTAAAATTTTCAGGTTAGAATGGCTTTTCTTGCTACAAAAATTTTGGAACTGGGAAGCCAGGACCTGGTCTGGGCTCCTAGAGGCTTCTGGGCAAGGATTTGAAAGTAAACAGATTAAGCACTGGGCGGGCGGGCGTAGGAGGTATCCAGGATACCTCTGCCTCTGACTGATGGGCTGAAGAGGAATGAGGGTCAGCAGGCAGCCCTAAGTAGCCAGAGAGCTTCGCTTCCTAGAAAAGAGCGAGATTTCCCTAGGAGAGTGCACATAAGAGCAGTTTTCCTCTCAAGATGGAGAGGTTCCCTACGGTGGCACTTTTAGTCCATCATTATTCATACGATACCTGAACAATTTGTGTGAACAAGACACCAGGCTAGATTTCCTGAGATTGTAAAGCACATAGCTCTGTAGTCCTGCATCACCAGATGAAGGGTCCATTTTATTGATGGCATGTCAAGCGTTAGGTGAGCACGTGCAGCTAGAGCTCTGAACCAGAGAGGGACCAAAACAGCCTCCTTCTGTCTACTTACCCTCCCAGCTTCCTTTTGCTTCCCACTCTCCGTGCTCCTGCTGCCCATCCTCCCCTCTGCTACGAGATTCTACCCCTGAATGACCACTGGCAGGAGCTCAGCCTAGACAGCTCCTGGGTTTGAAGATTGACTCCTTGCTCTAGGCCACTCAGAAATCAACAAGGAAGCTGTGCTCAAGCTGAGGTGGAAGTAGAGGATTCTTGGTTTCCAAGTTCCAAGATCTGGAATTTCCTACAGGGGGAAAAAGGAAAAAGGTCTCCTTTCTTCAATGATTCTAAGATGCTCTATAATTTCGGTGGTTGCCACGGTCTCAAAGCAATGCTCAGAAAAAGGTCAAGTCACCTCAGCCCACTGCATACATCACCTCACACACTTCTAGAACATGGTTTTCCCATGAGCATCTCATCTGTTCACACATGCTATCCTTACCCCAAGCTGGGGGATCATCCGGAAGCAGCCCAGGCAAGGGGAAGTGAGACTGGGGTTCCAGAGCCATGTGCCATTGGGCAGGTCATTCTTTCTTCAACTGCATGATGAGGAAGTTAAAGACGACCAGCCTTTCCCACACTGTGCTTCTCAGGCAGTGGGACGCTACTCTATGCTCCAAGAGAAGCGGTTCCCAGTCATACACTTGAGGAAATGCTGCCCACTGTATGCCCAGCTCCTAGACTGGCTTCCCACTACCATGAATTTAGAAAGTGCTGCACCAGCTGATCTCTAAGACCCCTCCTAGCTCTTGAAATTCTAGGATGGAATGGACAGGGAATGTGAATTCAAGAAGTTATAAGGCATTTGCTTGAGGCAGTGGTTTTCCACCCTCGCTGTGTATAGTAACCACTTGAGGGAAGTATATAAAAATAAAACCCACAGGCCTATCTCTCAGCCCGGGGATTATGATTCATCGAGTCTGAGGTGAGCCCAGGCATCTGCATTTCTAACAGCTCAATGGTCACTTTTGATGTTTAGCAGGCATCGTAGCTGATAAGTTGGGGCCAAGTTGAGAACCAGACGCTTTCACGAGGCAATGAAATGAGTGAAGAGCTAAAGCCAGTTTTTAATTGCCCACTTCTGTTCACGGGATTGGGCCCATGGGTGACTGTGCCTGGTGTGTTTTTAGAAGATACTTCATCAGAAATCAACAATTTAAGATGCAGAGGCAGAATTTGTTTGGTTTGGTTTGGTTTGATTTTAAACCTCAGACTGACACTCAAACCACATCCCAAAGGCAAACATCTTACAGCTTAATTGATAGATAGCCATTGCCTGGAACCCAATGGAAAGTGATGCTAGCTGCCCACCCTAGGAGTGTTGGGGACCTAGAAGGAGAAGGGCCCCTGTGAGAGGTGGGCTCCTCAGTGTCGTCTGGCTGTGAGCAGAGCTGACCCAGCCTCCTCTCCAGGAGGTCAGAGCTTCAGGACGTAGAAGGCAGGAGGTTAGGAAGGCCAGAGAGCTTCCCTGGCCAGCAAGGCTAGCTAGTTCTCATGAACCGGGCAGAGTTTCTAAGTGAGGAACTTTGCCCCCTGCATCACTGGTCCTCATATGCACACACACAGCAGAGCAGCTCGGCTGCCTGAACTATGGGCCAGTGCTGCCTGCTGACTGGGGGAGTCTGGTCCTGCTCAGGAGGACAAGCCAAAAGTGATGAATCTTACATGGACTGAAGTTCAAGGTGAAGTGCAAGCCCAGAAAATAAGTCTTATTCCTACTACTCCCTCTCATGTATTCCACAATCTAGACAAGCTGGGTGACTCCCTGCTGTTTAGACAGATCCTGTTCTCCTCCTTTAAGTATTTGCTCCTGTTTTTCTTTCCCCATCCCCATCTGTTGGACTCCTACACATACTTCAAGGCCTATGTCAAATGCCTCCTCCACTGATCTCCCTATTAGATGCAGTGATATCACTCCCCTCTGGAACTACCGGAGTATATTGTTTGTATCTATCATCCAACATTTTCTTACACAGCCGTGTTTCTTATCTCCTTCTAAGGGTGGAGGGTGGAGAGTGGAGACTAGATTTTAGGTCTCTCTTTAGCCCCACATGTTTCACATTGTGCTTTGTACGTAGCAGGTACTCAGTGAATGTTTACGGAATGGAAGATATTTTCTGTGCTGGGAATAATTGTAAAGCATCATGGCCCTCGCTACCCGTCCGTGGGCAGCCCTCACCACTCCCTCCATCTCTGCAGCGTTGTGCCATCATCAAGCATGTGGCATGACATGGACTGATGGCTGGGCCTCTTGAGCAGAGCCAGGGTCTGGACTGGATATTCTTGACTCCCTTGAGTTCCAGTCCGCACATGGAGTGGGGGACTGGAAAGACACTCCAGTCCGCGTTGCTTTTGGGATCCTCTCAAGAAATAACGAAAAAAAGAAAGTTACTCCGTTGGGAATAAAACTGGGGTGTATACACAAGCCACATTTTGCAACAGATGGATACATTATCTCATTAATAGAATTGATCATTTGTCATAATGTAACACATTATTTCCCATCTTTATTATCTAGAGTTTTCGTGTTTATAAATCTTACCTCCTTAAGAATGATTAAGCTTCCTGATAACAGAATCAGTAACATATACAATGGTAGAAAAGCCATGGGTTTTGGAGCCGCACAGATCTGGATTTGAAGCTCGGGTTCATCACTTCATGGCCAGGCGCCTTGGGCAAGTTGCTGTGCTTCTTTGAGCCGGTTTCCTCAAATATAAAATTAGAGCAATAATGCCTACCACTGTTGTACTCACCGTGCACACTCCTGGCATGTAACTTGTCACAAAGTAGGTGCTCCACGTCCACCCCTTCCTACCTACTCCTCTGCTCTTCCTGTAAAGAACGCTGGCACTCCAAGGTTTCTGCAACCATGTTTTCTGAACCAAAAATTGAGGGAACATGGTTCTGGTGTACTTATAGGGATGATCAAACAAAATATGAGAAATTAGGACTGTCTCAGGAAATGCCTGTGGCCACTCTGTCAAGGCTACTTGTTCACTGAATAAAAGAAAAACAAAAACAATTCCAAAGCAACGTCTGCCACATATCAAACTCTTAACACAGTTACCAAATCGCCACTTCACTTTGGGCCATGGGGACAGGGAGTGGATGAGGGGACAGGAAAGGCCATCCTGCTGCTCTGGGAAATAGCTCAGATTTATCACCCAGGATCGGCTCATCTGAGTGGCTCTGAGGAGAAGGTTTACATGCCATCTGTCCACCTGCTGAGCCTGGGTCACAGTGCCCCATTTTCCATGTGTACTTCCCTTCATGTCCTGTCCTGTGATGAAGCACTTGAGGGAATCAGGCATCCAGCAACAAGTCAGCTCTGCTATTTGGTCTATAACCAGAGGCTCAAATTAAGGAAAACAAACGAGCTTACACTGGCCGGGGGTATTTCCAGTAGCTGGAAAGTCCCACTGCTGGAAACCTAGTGGAATAGTCTCCATACAGCATTTTATAGATCTTAGGGCAGGAGGTGAATTATCCTGACAGGACCACAGAGGCGGACAGCAAGAAAGCCTGTTGATGACCAAATCTCTTTTAAACTAAATGACTGTTTTTGTCTTGGTGTATGTGCAATTACTATTGATGATAAGGTGGGGTTCTTTTCCCAGAGTTTCAGACAAAAGAGAAGCACATCTTCAAATGCACTACCCAGGAAACAGTGAGCGTGGCTCCTCTTCCAAAATCCCAATCCAAAAAGCTGACAGCAGGGCTCTGAAACAGACCGCCTGTGGGCACACCGGAAAGAAGTGGACTTTGTTTTGACCGGGGCCTGTGGAAGCGGACTCTCAGTGCTCCATGCCTTAAACGCGTGATGCTCTGAATACAGCTTCGACGGTTGTTAGCCAAAGTGGATTTAACACACAGCCACGAAACCAGCAGCTGCCTTTGCCACAGACGTTGACCCCGTCCTACATATAGACAGGCATTGTGTGCAATTACCCTGAGCATTTGCCACACTGCAGAATAAACTTGGGGTCTTCCCACTGGGGACTTTTCTGTGATCCAGCGGACTGGATTCGGCCCGAAAAAGAATATTTGTGGTGTACACTCCATCCCAACCGCTTGTTCCCTCTCCTTGACCTACCCTTTGTGGGAAGCCAGGAATGCCAAATATTTCTTGTCGCTCTGCCCAGGCCTTTACTTCATTTACACTCCCCACCAACACCCGGGCCCAGCCCTGTCTCTTTTCCTGTGACAGCTCAGGCGTTCTTTCTCTCTTTCCTCATTGAACGATTGCATTTTTTTCAGATGGTACATCAAAAGTATTTCAAATAAAGAAAGACGAAAGCGTAAAATGATGTCCCCTGCACAGCAAGCCGGACTCTGGTGGGGATAATGTGCAATTTCCATGGAAGGGACTTCCTTGATATTGACAAACTGTATCAAAGTTTCTAGGCTGTAGATAAGCAACTTTTTTCAAAAAGTGAAATAAGATAGAGTCAGTCAAATGCAGACCAAACGAACATGAGGTGGAAGATTGATAGGGAACAATTGTAAAGAACCCACTGGCCACTCCGCGTGTTTGTTTCCTGAAGGGCAAAATTAAGCCCTTAGATCAGGTCTTTCATTTTTGGTTTCTTTTCTAATTCTAGAATCTCCTCTAACCACACCGGGGAGGCAAAGTAGGAATGTGACTTCTTCTGTAGTTGCTGCTACACATTCATGAGGACATTTTCTTCAACAAATCTGTTTTGCCCCAAAATATATTCTCAAAATCATTTCCAGTCAGTATAACCCTGGAGATGGGGCCTCAGGGAAGCTATAAATGTTTTTGTTGTAAATCTACTAAAGAGAAAATGCAGGCATCCTGCGCATGGCTGGCATGGCCGTGTGTCCCAGTTCACCTGGGGCAGGCTCCATTCATATCTGTTGACCTGCCATGATTATTAATAATGCCCTTTTTCAGAAAGGTCTAGGTTGGATGATAAATTGTATGGTCATCCTGCCTGTCACCAAATGTACCGTTTCTGATGTCCGTTTCAAAATTGTGTACAAATAACTCATTCTGCAGCCTGTCTGACTCTCCAGAGGGGAGGGATGACATCTGAACACACAGGAGGCATGGCGGTCTCGGAGATCACAGTGCTGCTCATCCTTCAGGGCAGGTCCTGAGCTCTGCACCCAGCTGCCGGCTGCACATTGCAAATGAGATTTTTTAAAACCTAGGGCTTGAAAATAAGACAATTAGCTTTAAAATAGAAGGTGAAGCAGATCTCTGAGTCTCTTCTTCCCTGTTTCAAGTCCTCATTCTCATGAAGACTTCTCCACTCCACTAACATCTGCAGAGTAGACGGTGACCCTGCTGGCTGAGGCAGGGTCCCCTCGGTCCAGTTTTCCTTCCTTGCCAGGATGGGTGGAACACTCCCAGGTAGAAAGAAAAACAACACCCAACACATCTTTATCAGCACATATCAAAAATACATCAGCCTGTACATTACTGCTTGCTCAGTCAAACTATTGAAACCATTTGGAATTCTATGTGTATTTAGATGGGGGGAGAAATGTTGGAGACTAGGGGAGAGGAGCAGAGAAGGAACTGTCTCATGGTTGTATCTTGACTCTGGGCTCAAGATGTAAATATTTGCCTAATGAATATGTGAATAATTGCATTGATGAGGGAGATTTTTGTCCACTCAGTTATTTTTAGTACGTTAGAGAGTTTGTTTATCTTTAACAAAAATTCATAGTAACATGTATAGTCATTTTCGAACATTTTTCCTAAAGATATAGCCTTTTGGTGTGTTTCATTTTACTCCTTAGGCAAAGCTGATTTATAATTCTGATAGTGTACATACAAAATTAATATGCAAAAAAACCTGTTCAATTTGTGTTATTTTTTATTTTAACTGGGGTTAATTTTAAATAGATTGAGAAGTGATCTGTGATGCTGCAAAACGTCTTGTTGACTTCCAAACTAACCATGACGTTGATGAACACAAGACAGATGTACAGTCTTGTACCAAGACTTGCCTGCCAGGTCCCACTTGGTTGAGTTTGGGGTTACATTGCACAGAAGAAGAAATGGTTTTCGTTAAACTCTAGGGCTAAAAGAAATAAAAAATGAATTGTCAAATCAATCCACATTCATTTGCCTGTGTCATGATATCTAAATAGGGCAAGATACAGGAGCATTGAGAAAATAAAGCATGTTAGTTTTAATGTGGGAATATTTCTTTCCTCTTTTATGCCTGGGCTAATGGGCTGATGGTTAAATAATGGAATATTTAGAATTGGAAAATTATCAATGGACTTTAAATACATCTCTGAATTCTGTATTCTATTTTGGAGAGACCTTCTAACAGAGGGCACGAACTAATCCAAACAAGGATTGAACACAACGAGAGGAGCTGAAATAAAACTCAAAGAGTGAATATCCACACATTGGTAGGCTAAACAAACTGAAACCCAGTTTTTGGCAATTTACAAAAAGAGTATATTTGTTTGATAAATAGTTTTGAAACAGCAACTTTTCATATCTTCTTTGCTAGATGCTTTATAATTTATTATCTCCATGTTCAAGACAGCGTCCATGTAGTTGCTGCGGAATTCGAGATCCACAGCTCTGTTTACAGAGTGATGTGCTGGTGGACTCCCTCCCGCCAGCTCCTCTCCTTCCTTTCACTAATTAACATTCTTGACATTTGACTTGACAGTAGTATTTTAGAGGTCTAAAATACCACTTTTGTAAACAAATATAATATTCTCAGTGTGAGTTATTGCTTTTTATAAGAAAGGAATCAGTACTGTTTCCAAACTGAGGAAAATGTAGTTTATTTTGTCAGTTACAACTTTCTAACGTTTTTGTTGTTTCTTTCTGTTTGCTTCAGAATCCACCAGGGAATTCCTCTACATACTTGGAATGGAATTATTCTTCTCTTTTTAGAGATAGCTGCTTTATGAAACAATCGATATGTATTGGAGTTGTTTATACATGTATAGAGTGTTTTGGTATGCGGTATGTGGTATGGATATCATTTAGTCATGGCACCAAAATGGATGTAAAAATGGTTTTTAATTTAAAAAAAACAAAAAAAGCATGCTCCTTTTCTAAGGAGAGTGCTGTTTCAACCTGGACCAAACAGCCTTTCTCTTGATACATCACAAATAGCAGACTTACATCCTTTTCCAACACATATTTGTATTTTGTATTCCAATACATATTTTGCTTCCTTGAAGATGGAACCTAGTGTTCTAATTCCTTAATTATTCCTCTGATTAAGGTAAATGAAATCTTAAAAATTAAGCTGGAAATATATTAATATTTACTTAAAAAGTGTAATAAACATATAAACTTCTGCTTGTACAGCATATAGAATTGATTTGGTCAGACAGACCAAACATTATCAATATATTAAAAACAACAGTGATAATAGGTTATATACGTTAAACATTTACATCAACAAATTTCTTTCCCAGAATATCATGGAACTCTAAAACTATGAATCAGAATCAGCATACCTAATAGCAATTTTTATTTACTCTGAGCATTAGTTATTGGCCATTTTTTAACTGTATCCTCATTTATTTCACAAAGAACAGTGTTTTACATTTTGAAAGTAAGATAGGTCAAAATCCAACTTTTTATTTACATGGTTTACTACAATTTCATGCTCTTTTCTAACTTTATTTTGAAATCATTTTAGACTTAACAATTGCAAAAATAGTACACAAGTTCCCTTTACCCTTCACCCAACTTCCTCTATGGTAGCATCTTACACAACTGCAGGACAATGAACACACCAATGTATTAACATTGATACAACACTAATGACTAATCCATAGACCTTATTCGAATTTTAGCAATTTTCCCACTAATGCCCATTTTCTGGTCCAGGAGATAATCTAGGATCCCACATTGCTCTTATATCCTTCTCACCAAATCTACCATTTTTCTTAACCTGAGAATATATGCCATCACTCAATTTTTGGCATTTAAGAGATTGGTAATTTGGAAAACGTTGTTCTCTTCATCTCACCTCACCACAGCTAGGAGGACAGTAGATAAAATCTGTGTCACTCTGGTTTCCCCTTCATTTCTACCTGCCATGTTCTGTCTGCCAGGTGTCAAATCAGGTCTCTATGGGGAGAGTCCTCTTCTGTCGTGGTCCTCTATGCTCCTGGATCTTACATCACTTAGAGAATCCTTGGATGGGCATTTCAGAATAGCCTCACTTGCTTTTGGGGAAATGTCCATCTTGCCCAAGCTCTGAGGATATGTTGTTAGTTCTCAGGGTTCTTCCTCATTTTGGTCCAGATTTCACAGCACTTGGCAGGTTTGCTACATAGTTTGTGGTTTAAGATTGTGGTCATATCCTTATTTTTTTGGCAACTAAAACATTTTTCTCCATTTTTTGTTCTTTTTGAGATTATTGAGGAAGGGGAGGGGAGAATTAATGTCTATACACCATGATCTTTAAACAAAACTCATTTTGTGTTTTTTCGATTGCATTCAGCAAATTAGTGTCACACAGCACGGGAGAGGTCATAAGCGCTGTTCACCCACCAGGTTTAGGACTTAGATCTCAATTCTTATAAAGTTCATCTAAATTTTCATTGCATAACTTTGCTTCCATCACCTTTCTTCTCTATTTCTTTGGCTCTGCTTTTCTCTGCCTCCAAATCTCTAGAGGCTTTTTGTTTTATTTTGTTTTTTGCCTCCCAGTGTAGCCTCAATATTCACTTTTGCTCGTTTGAATGATTTTCTTTGTCATCTTTGAGGCAAGAGCTTTCCTAGTCCTTCATCTCCGTAACTTCTCAAGTGAAGCCCCAAAGTTGCCTGGCCTCAAACAAGTAGTGAGTTGATAACAACCACCACCACCGTGCCATAATCACACGGATTGTTGCCTCTGCTTATCGAACGTTTACTCTATGCCAGGAACGCTGCTCAAGCTTGTACATGCATTATCCCAGGTAATCCTTCCAATAACCCAACAAAGTTAGTATGACTACCTGCAATTTAAATGTAGGGATGTGAATAATAACTTTTTCCTAAAACTGGCTCTAGATTTATGCTCACAGAGGCCACTGTATTGTATTTGTCCAAGAAAATACTTTGAAAGATATTCTTGGGGTGGTTGAGCTCTTAGAGTGTCAGAGGAGGGGATGGGGGCAGAGTTTTAAAAGAAGAAATTGTTGCTTTGCTACTGGAAGGAAAAGAGGAAAGAAATGAAAGGAGAGGAGAGGGGACCGGGAAGTTAGAGCCCAGCCCTGAGAAAGAGCTGATAAACTCCTAGACTGTTCTCTTTGAAATGTGGGCCCTGCCGCTCCTGTACAGGCTGGCTGTGCTCCTCTTGGATCTCTCCTCATCCCCAACCTTCTGTTCACCTGTTGTGCACACAAATCCTAGGACAGGGTGGGTTGTCTACAGTTCTTATAAAAATGCCTGCACTCCCATATTGGTCAATGCCTCAAGAGTCAGAACTGCACATGTGGGATCAGGGGCTTGGGAGGTAGAAGGGGCACGAGGACAGAACCCCTCAGGAATTGGAAAGTCTTTGAGCGGGAGGGTTTGGACTTTTACTAGCCGCAGGATTGTGTGTGTGTGTGTGGGTGGGGGGGGAGGCGGAGGAGGTATTAAGCCAATTTTTCCTCTATCTTAAGAGAGAAAGGCCACAGGGTTTTTATGACATCTAGGTTTTATATAGGCAAGGAAAATGAGGCTCAAAGCAAGCCAACAACTTGCTTAAGGACACTCGACATATGGACTGTCTTCTTTCTCTTTAACAAACACGCCCAGTTCTTTCCTGCTCAGCATTCTTCTGGGGCAATATTTTCCCCCTAGATCTGTGCATTGCCAGTTCCTTCTTATCCTTTACAATTCTACTCAAATCGTCTCTTCAGAGACACTTTCCTCCACTTCCTATCAAAAATAGTCATCATGATACTCCTATGCACACTCAATCTCTATCTCCTCACCATGCTATATTTTTCAGAACAATAGCAGTTATTACTACCAGATATGATCGTACATATTTAATTTTTGGTCTAGCTCCTCTAATAGGATATAAGCTTCAGGAGGACAGTGATTTTGTCTCTTATCTGCCGCTTTAACCATGATGCCTAGTATAGAGTTTAGCATTTAGATGGTGCTCAATAAAGATTTGATAAATACACTCAATAAATAGTCATTGGGTACCTTCTGTATGTAGCGTGGTCTCCTGTCTTTCTAATCTCCAACTATCAAATGCAACCCAGCCCACCAGTTTCTAAGCTAGTCAAGCAGACTGCCTATTTTCTTCAGAACTGAGCCAAATTATGCATTATACCTATTCTCACAAACAGCTGCATCTACTTATTGGCTTACTTTGAAGAGAACTTTAAGAAGCTCTGGTGAAGAGCTACCACCATTTTGGTCAGATACAGGTTGTCTCAGACATGGCCTTTTCCCCTGCAGGAGTGCTCAGAGCCGCTGAGCTGCGCTCTAATTGTTCACACGTCACGGGTAAGGAGGTGGCAACTCTTGAGGCGTTAAGAACAGGGTCTCTAGAACAGACTGGGTCGAATCCCAACTCTGTGACCTAGGCAATAATAGTCCCTTCCTCACAGGGCAGCTGTGAGAAAAACTTGTCAAGTTCATGTGCAGAGCAGTACGGCAAGGGCAGAGGATCTGTGTAGAACACCTGGTGAGGGGACCAGCTAAATTTAAATCAGGGAACACTTCCCGGAAGAGAGGACTCTTGACCAAAGTTTTAAAGGAAAATCAAAGCATGATGGAGCAGTCTAGATCTCCAAGGAAAGGAATTCAGACTGGGAACTGAAAGCCATGGTGGACTTCAGAAGAGAGCCATTCCTCAGGTAGAGTACCACGAGCAAAAGATGCGTGGCTGAGCCAGAAGTCATGAGTACCTGTCCACACTCATTAGCTGGGTAAACTCAGGCCAGTTTCATCCTATCTGAACCTATTTTCTCATCTGTTAATTGTGATGCTGGTAATCCAAACCTATGGGTGTGCGTGAAGTCTAACTAATTATAAATAATATTTGTAATAATGTTTATAAACTGTAAAGAACTTTCCTAATGCATATGGCTGATGTCTGGTCCAGTAACATGGTAGTGCAATAAAGAAAAGAGCTCCAAATTTGGAGTAGAAAGATCTGGGTTTGAATCCCTGCCCTGCCACCCATTAACTTTGTGCCTTTGAGTTGATTACTTCTTCTCTTTGAGCTTTACTCTCTCATCTGTAAAAGAGAGTACTTGTGAGGATTAGACCATATCCAAATAGCCTAGTAAAGTTGCTAGCCCTTCATCCCCATCATCATCATTGTGGCTAATGTTAGTTTGAGCACGTGCCATCTGCCAGGCGCTGTTCTAAGAGATTCATGTGCATTTAGGTAGGTAATTTGCCCAAAGTCACACACGTAGAAGTAGTGGAGCCAGGATTAGAACCCAGGCAGTGGAGCTCAGCACACCAGAGTAGTTATTGACAATAGTGCAAATCTGCCACCAAAATAGGTCAATTTTTGGAGAGTTACTTTGTGAAACAACAGACTGTTGGAAGAATTCATGTTTTCCAAGGAATTTGATAATGGAAAAGAAAAATCCTTTCGGAAGATCTTTAAATCCTTCTCACCTGCTCTTCTTTCAAAACTAGAGTTAATTCTGCTAGAGAATAAGTAATTAATACCACTTCTAGGAAGAAAGGAAGTTGAATTGACAAGGGAAACTGAAACACTTGCTTCAACATCTAACCTCTCTTCCCCTGTTTGCAAAATCCCTGAAGACTATCCCTGATAAATCGATTGGCTTTGGGGTTGTTTGTATCAGCAAGGAATGTCTCTAAACCCACAGAGGACTGGGTGATGGGCTGGAGTGAAAACTTTACTATGCAAGGCACTAATCTGATTTGCATCAGTTGAAAGGGTGAGAAATTGCAGCCCAGGTAGAGGTGGCCATTTCACCCCATAGAGATCTGCTGTTGCATTCTCTCAACCACATGGGAGGTCATAAATCCACAGGGCAGGAGAAACTCTAGCCCCGTGGCTTAACCTTTATGCAACTTCCTCTGGAGGAATCATATGCCTATTTCCAAATTCTTCATGCTTGCCCTCTGGGCCACAGGTCAGACACCAGTGGGTAGAAGGTACAAGGCTGTCCTTACAAAAGACTTCTCCATCCTTTGTCCAGGGTAGAAAGACTTCTAAAGGGAAAGATGGACTTCATTTCATTCCAAGTTTTCCCTCTTAGATATTTCTCACTTGTGTAAAATATCAGTAGTGATGCTAGATACACAGAGTAGGCTGCAGACCCTTTGTCCACGAGCTCCATCCACACCACCTATGAGGAGCTGCAGGAAGAACACGTGAGTCTTTGCTAACTTTGAGACCATGCAGCACTCTTCCAACTTTCATTTCCTTGTCTTATCGAGATCATCTATCTGTTGGTGGGATGGGTCATTAAATTAGTAAAACTTTGGAATGCCATATGCCAAGAAAATTCCTAGGAAGAAAATGATTTTAAAAATAAAATCGCACTATTGAAAAAAACAACAACAACTGAGACAAAAACATAAATTAAGACAGTAAAACACATCTATTGGGAATGACTGGGGCAAGGCGGAGGGCCCTTTCTACATGCCAAACTGAAATGTTCTATTGAGTTTTGAGAAATCATACTTACAGCAGATATAAATTAAATTAACTGTGAGGCCATAAAATAGAGCAGCTGTTCTCCATCTCCACTGATGATAGAACAAGAGGAAAAGGCTGGTCAGAGGTAAGGAAGACTTGCTTCTTGGCAATGAGACCGATAGCAATAGCAACGCTAAGAGGATAATGAGGAGGGGCAGGAGCGCTGTGAAGCTATCTCCTCTGATACACATTTAAAGGGCACAGATTACATGAATTTTACATGCGCCTCAAAGTTCTTTGCCCTTGACCAAGATTTCATAATAGCCCTCTGTTTCTCTGTACATTTAGCTATTCCACTCTGAACAAATGGAGGTCCTTGCAAAATAGCTACAAGAATACAAATGCGCATCTAAGACAATTGTGAAAATTCATTAGCAACTGTTAATCCAAAGTGAAAACAGGCATCTAGTCCTGTGCCGTAGTAGCTTGGCTTAAGGCTGAGAAACTGAGTGATTGAAGGGATCTCTGACCCCAGAGGCTACAAGCCCATGATTAGCAGCTGTGTTAACCAGACGCACATAATGCCTGGGTCACTCCCACCTCCACTTGCTGGTTTTGCCTTCCCTAAAATGCTGCATTTGGGAGGGTAATTCAGAGTGTCTGCCTTGCCCACCAACCCTGCACCATCACCTATCACCCCCACCCCCTAGGGCTCTGGAAGCAGCAAATGGAAGTGCAGATAACAAGGAAGACAAAGATGTGATATTTGGGAAATGTGGCAGGAATCTAGAGATGTTCTATGAACCGTATTGAATTCCACTTGTCTAATGAGGTTTGATTCATATGAATGAACTAATTGTTTTTGGTTTTAGTCAACTCCAATGTACTGTACTGGACAACGTTCCAGAGATAATAATTCCTTCAAGTTACAAAAGCATCTGCAATTTACAAAGTTGTCTAGAGGGATTTTATTTTTTTCTCTTTGGTTTGGTTGGTTGTTTTATTCATTTTATTTTGTTTTACTGCTAAATGCTTTTAATACAATGGTTTTTAGATTGAGTGTGTGTGTGTGTGTGTGTGTGTGTGTGTGTGGCACTATACAAAAATGATTATACACCATGACCAAGCGGGATTTATCCCAGGAATGCAAGGGTGATTTAACAAACAAAAATCGATCTATGTTGTACACTATATCAATAGAATAAAAGACAAAACCCACATGATTATCTCAATAGATGCAGCAAAAGCGTTTGACAAAATCCAATACCCTTTCATGATAGAAACTCTTAACAAATTAGGAATAGAATAGACATTCCTCAGCCTGATAAAGGGAATCTACCAAAAAAAGAAAAAACAAACCACTGCTAACTAACATCATAGTAACAATGAAAAGTTTCCCCCTATGATCAGGAACAAGACAAGGATATCCACTCTTGCCACTTCTATTCAACCTTGTACTGGATGTTCTGGCCAGTACAATCAGGCAAGAAAAAGAAAGAAAAGGCATCCAAATCAGAAAGGAAGAAGTAAAACTATCTCTATTCACAGATGACATGATCTTGCATATGGACAATCCTAAGGAATGCACACACACACAAAAAAACTATAGAAGTAATAAATGAGTTCAGCAAAGCTTTAGAATACAAAATAAATTGTATTTCTCTACACTAGTAATGAACAATCCGTAAATGAAATTAAGAAAACAATTCCATTTAAAATAGCACAAAAAGAATAAAATACTTAGGAATACATTTAATAAAAGCAGTGCAAGACTTGTGCACTGAAAGCCACAGAACATCGTTGAAAGAAATTAAAGAACCAAATAAATGGACAGACATTCCATGATCATGAATTGGAAGACTCAATCTTGTTAAGATGGCAGAAATTCTCAGCTCAATCTGCAGATTCAATCCCTATCAAAATCTCAGCTGTCTTTTTTGCAGAAACTCATAAACCGATCCTAAAATACATATAGAAATGCAGAGGACCCAGGATAAACAAAACAATCTTAAAGAAGAATAAAATTGGTAGAATCACACTTCCTGATTTCATAATTTACTAAACAGCTACAATGACCAAGACAGTGTAGTGCTGGCATAAGGGTAGATACATGGATCAATGGAATAGAATTGAGAGTCCAGAAATAAATCCTTACATCTATGGTCAATTGGATTTTGGCCAGTGTATCAGTCAGGTTTCTTCAGACAAAAAGAACCAATAGGATATGTGGATATGTAAGTTAAGTGATTTATTTTAAGGAATTGGCTCATGCAGTGTGTGAGCTGGCAAGTTTGAAATTTGTAGGGCAGGCCAGCAGGCTGGAAACTCAGGCAAGTGTTGATGTTGCAGACCCCGAGTCTGAAATTTGTAGGGCAGGCCAGCAGGCTGGAAATACAGGGAAGATTTCTGTGATATAGTCTTAAAGAAGAAATTCTTCTTCTCCAGGAAACCTCCATGTTTGCTTTTAAGGCCTTCAACTGATTGGATGAGGCCCACCCACATTAGCAAAAGTAATATCTTGTCAACTTAAAGTCAACTGACTGTATATGTTAATCATATCTACAAAACACTTGCACAGCAACATTTAGACTAGTGTTTGAACAAATGACTGGACACCATAGCTAAGCCAAGTTGACACATAAAATTTAACCATCACAAGAAGAATGCCAAGAAAATTCAATAGGGAAAGAATAGTCTTTTCAACAAATGGTGCTGGGACAACTGGATATCCACATGTGAAAGTACAAAGTTGGACCCCTTCCTCATACCATATACAAAGCTTAACTCAAAATGGATCATAGACATAAATGTGAGAGCTAAAACCATAAAATTCTTAGAAGAAAACACAAGAGTAAATTGTGACCTTGGATGAGGGAGTGGTTTGCTAGACATGACATCAAAAGCACAAGTGACAAAAGAAAAAATAAATAAAATGGACTTCATTAAAATAAAGACTTTGTGCTCCAAAGGGTACCATCAAGAAAATGAAAAAGATAACCCACAGAATGGGAGAAAATACCGGCAAATGTAAATGCCCCATATATCTGACAAGGGACTTGTATCCAGAATATATAAAGAACACTTACAACTCAATAATGTAAAGACAACCCAATTTAAAAATGGGCAAAGGATTTGAATAGATATTCTGCAAAGAAGATATACAAATAGCCTAGAGCAGTGTCTCTCAATCTACAAGGTGCCCTGGCTTATATTTATTTGCCCATTCACAAGTCCCCAGACTTCTTTATCTCTAAAGGTCAGGGTGAGGGCTCTATGTTGGTCTGAGGAGTTAATCACTCATCCATTTTTTTGTTAATTACTCATCCATTTTCTCAACAGATACTTCTTGACCACCTACTGCAAACCATTCTACCACATGTCAAGGGCCTCAGGGGATCCATGTGCACAATTTAAAAGCACAGGCAGAGAAGACTAAGGCACAGCCCCACCCTCAAGGAATTCACAGAGTTGCATGTCAGACAAATAAACAATTACTAGCGCATGTGGTGAATTTACCCCTCCTGAGAACAATCCCCATAGCTGTGTTCTGTCCCTGCTGGGATTTCTGACCTCTGTGAACTGTAACATTTCTGAAGATCATTTCCTTGGGCTGTCTGCTGTATCTTTTTGTTCCTTTTCCTTTCCGCAACTAGATTCTTCCTGGGTTCTGGATTCTCAAATGGATTGCAGATGGCTGTTATATGTCACTGATTTCATTTTGGGAGCATTTGCATTGCTTTATGCCATTTCTAGTCATTTTGTTTTTCATATGAATGAGACAATTCCACCTGCTTCTTTCATAAGAGGGGTGTGGAGGCATTCAAAGGATCCCCCTGGTGCTGGACAGAAATGATCTGTTTCTGACCATGGGTTCACAGTCCTTTTTACAAAGCCAACCCAGAGTCCCAGAAGACATTCAGCTGACCTTGCAATTCACTTAAAGTGCATCTTCCATTGATAGAGAACAAATTACCTGGATATTGCTGGAGGCCTATGTTACTGAATATTTTTAGACTTGTGTCATTGTAAATCAATTACATGTTGGCATAGGTCTGGAATTGATCTCCTGTTTGTTAATTTGTTCCTTTGTGCTTCCTTTGGTTCTTTCAATAAACACTGTAGCGAATCTGCTCTGTACCATACTCTGTGCCGGCCCTGGAGAAGCAAACATACAAATAAAACAGAATCTCTGTCTCATTGGGAGAAGAAAAAGGAGATAGAGGAGAAGAGGATGTTCTAAGGACTTCATATGGATTAACTCAATTACTCTTCACAGTGACCCTATGAGATAGATATGTTATCATCCCCATTTTACAGATGGGATAACCAAGATTAAGTTATTTGCCCAAGGTCATGTCATTGGTAAGTACTTCGTGGCTCTAGAGCCCATGTACTATAGTGTCACTGTACTATGTTTCCTCTATTAAAATACAATATTCTGTACTACAAGTTCTAAAAAGCATATAAAATGAACTATGGGAACCAGTGGGAGACTCTGAGGGAGGAAGGGTGAGAAGCGCTTCACAGAGGAGAGTGTGTTTGAACATATTCTTTACTTCCCAAGTCCCATTCTCCCTTTCGCTTCCTAGACTCATATGAGAGACCTCCTCTGCTTCGTAGATGGACAGAAGAGCACAAAAGGACCTTTGGTACAAAACGCTGGCAATCCACCTGGGCAAGAACAAGCCTGAGAACTTGGGTCTAACCTCTGTGTCCTATGCCTTGGTCCACTGTGTGGGGGCTCCTAAGACCTCCAGGGAGAATTGTACGGGTTCTGCCTCTCACTTGTGCCTCTATCATTCCTACAAAGGGCACCCATAATCAGTGGATAGGAGCTCTAGAGACATAGATTTCAGTTTAATGAATGCAAGCATTCAGTTCAGTGCCTGCTGGACTCCAGGCTGGATTCGGAGAAGAAGAGGAGTCCAGAGGAGCAGTGCACAGCCCATCTGTGGAGCTCACCATGGAGCTGCTGCCCTCCACAGCGATATCCTCCCATGGACAGGAAACTTTCAAACCAGCCTCGTACTCAACATCCCTTAGAGTAAAGGTGACTATTTATCCTATTTGCCTAGTTCAAATTCTAGTTTATGTTTGTTGTGCCAGCATAACCATCAACATCTCTGTTTCCATTCTTAAAAATGTCCCAGTTTAGATGGTAAATTATCCAGTCACATGACTTACAGCTGTGGGGCGGTATGATGTCCTGAATTAAACACCTGACTTAAAATCCTACCTCTGCTACTTGTTAGCTCTATGATCTGGGCAAGTGACCCAAATTCTCCCTTTTCTGGATTGCTCATCTGTAAACTGGGATGCTAACAACAGTACTGACCTCATAGGATTGTTGTGAGGATTCAATGAACCTCTGCATGTGAAATTCTTAGAATGGTACCTAGTACAGTAGCGACAACACAAGTGTTTACTATCAATATTGATTTGTATTGATTTATTGGTTGATTACAGATTTTTATGTGCTTTATTATAAACCTTAATCCTCACAAGAGTTCTGTGAGTTAGGAGAGAAAATAGATATTATTTTCCCCAGTTTAAAGCATAGGAAATTGAGACTCAGAGAGGGGAAATGATGCGCTCACCATGAAACAGCTAATACATGGCAGGATAGGAGTCAAGACCAGGGATTCCAATATACGTAGTCCATGCTCAACTTCCATGTACGTGTTACAAAGAATTCCTCTGCTGCTTGGAGAAGTTTTAGTCTAGATCAGCATTTCTCAGTGGGTGGATAAGGAAACCTCAGAGGCTGGTGTCGGTGTTTCAGGGTGTCTACATCATTAAAGGCAGATCTGGAAATGATCAGTTTCCATTTTTAGTTTTTAAAAATCAGTAAGAACTTTAAAATATTTTCCCTTTTATTGAAATGGGTCAGAGTGTCCACATAGACAATGAGAAGCCCTACTGGGCAGCTGGTTAGCTAGTGGGGATCACAGAAGTGTGTGTGTTATTTAGTTGTCCATCAATGCATAGCTCAGCACACCGTCCACTTCCAGGGGAGTTTTGACCATCAGACGCAGTTTACAGTGTATTTATTCTCAGTTTCATGTCTTTAAGTACTGTATCATAATAAAATGTTTACTAAAGACAGGAAGCATAAGGAGCACTCATGTTAAAAACAAGTTAATGAAGAGCATAAAGGTAATACTCCTTCTGCAAATTTGCCTCATGATGCTATTTACTGGATTTGTTCATTGTATTCATCTCTGTAAAATTCTCAGAAAGAAGTCTACAGTATTTCAAAAACCAATGTTGAAAAATGAAATTATAGACACCATATCTAATTTGGCTGTCTGGGGAATAACATTAAGAGTGTTATGGGCTGAATTGTGTTGCCCAAAATTCATATGTTGAAATCCTAACCCCCAGTACCTCAGAATGTGACTGTACTTGGAGAAAGGGCCTTTAAAGAGATGATTAAAGTAAAATGAGGTCATTAGAGTAGTCCTAATCCAGTTTGACTAGTGTCCTTATAAGAAGAAGAAACTTGGCCACAGGTGAGTACAGAAGGAAGACCATGTGAAGACCCAGAGAAAAGATGGGCATCTATAAGCCGAGGAGAGAGGCCTCAGAAAAAACCAGCCCTGCCAACACCTTGATCTCAGACTTCTAGCCTCCAGAACTGTGAGAAAATAAATTTCTGCTGTTTAAGCCACCCACTGTCTGATACTTTGTTATGGTAGCCCTAGCAAACTAATACAAATAGCTAAAATTATGCAATGTTTACTATTCCAGGCACTTTGACACACGTTTACAATGCATTTTCTCGTTGAAACCTCACAACTCTCTGAGGGCTGTTGCTACTATCTCCTGGTTGTACAACCAAGAAAAAGGCACGAGCAAGGTACACAATTTGCTCAATATCACACAGCTAGTAAATGACAGCTGGATTTAAACCCAGGTTGTCTAAGTTCACACACCATGCTCGTAACCAGGAGTGACTCTATTCCCAAAAACCACGTGTCATTGCAAAGAAGGATTTACAAATTCCAGTCTGAAAATGTCTCTCTGGTCTTTCCATTTAAAAACAAAATACAAAAATTATTAAGGCAAACTTGTTTTTATAAGAATAAGAAGAAAAATATATTCCAAACAGGTCATGAAAGTTTTTTGATGACATAAAATAAAGTTAAACTTCAATTTATATTTTAATATGCACTTGTGACTCAAATCATGTTTTCTTATATAGTCAAGCTTCAATTGAAAAATTAGAAAGTAAAAATAAAGAAGAGTAAAATAGTATATATATATATATATGCACATATATGATTATTAAACAGTGGCTTAAAATAAACATTGTCATAAAAATTTTCATATTATATTTCTACCAAATAAAAAATTTTGTGTATTGCATTTTTATCATATCCAGATTAAATTCATTCACTCATTCATTCATTTATTGCACAAATACTTTCTGAGCTTTAACTATGTTCCAGGCAGTAGACTAGACAACGGGGATAAAAGATAACAAGGAAGGCATGGGTCTTATCCCTGCGGAGCTTACAGTCTCAAAACAAATACAGGTAAGCAAACCAACTCAGTCATCATAAATTGTAGAAGTGCTAAACTGGGATAGAGGGCAATAGCAGGGGCATTTCCTCAGATGTGGGGGACAGGAAAATCTTTCTGACACGTAAGCTAAGACCTGAAGGAAGAGATGGAGCTGAACTAAAGGCAAGAGCATTTGGGGTGGGGAATGAGTGGTTTTGAGCAACTGAAGAGAAAGGAGAGAACAATAAGAGATGAGGTTGGAGAGGTGGCGCTGTTCAGGTCATGAGGGGCCTCAGGGGCTATTGCGAGTACGTAGTTCTGATTTCATGCCCAATGCGGTAGAAAGCCATGAAGAGTTTTAAACCGGGGCAGAATGAGCGGTGTGATCTGATCTGTTTTAAGAAAGCACTTCTGCTGCTGCATGGAGATGGAGCGCAGGAAGCAAAGCACTTGTGGAGAGACCCAGCAAGAGACTTTTGCAATATTCCAGGGGTAACGAGTTCACTTACGGAGGTAGCAGCATAGATGAAAAGTAAATGAATCTGAACTATATTGCCCTGGTAGACCTGACAAACTTGATAACAGATTAAACACGGAAGAGTGGAGGGGACTGTAAGGGAAAGGGAAGAGTCAAGGATGATTTCTAAAGCTTTTGGAAGGATTGTGTTTCCATTTCCTGAGATGGGAAAGTGTGTATGTGGATGTATGTGTGTGTGTGTTGGGGGTGCCGATTTATAGAAGGATGCAGTCCAGGTCTGGTGCTGCAGATCCATGACATCAAGTCTCAGGCTCCTTCCATCTTCCTGCTTTGCCATCTTAGTGCATGATTTTCCTTTAAACGGTCCCAAGATGGATGCTATACAGCCCCACATCCATGTTTAAAACGAGGAGGATGAAAAAGGAAGCAACATGGAAGAAAGAAGTAGTGACTCTTATCTGAAAAAAGAAAACTTGCTTAGAAATCCCTACAGACTTCTGCTTATACCTCCTTGGCCAAAATTCTGTCCCAAGGCTAGCCCTTGTTGCAAGAGATGCTGGGAAATGTGGCTTTACAATTGAGCCAATTAAGCCCCTAACAAAACCAGGGTTCTCTAATTAGGATGACAGCAAGAATGGATGTTGGGTAGACGACCAGCACTGTCTGATAGGCTATCCTCTAGTTGAGTTAGCAAGGGAATCTGAGCAGGCTGAAGGACAAGATATTTTTAAATTTACTTGGATCTCAATTCTTCATGAGTGAGCAAAATGCATAACGAGTGCTGGCAAATCTGGGGCTGTCCTATTCCTGATTATAAGGAATCTTTCGTTTGTGAAAAGGAAAGACCAATCTTCTGTCATTGACCTCCCAATCATCTCTCAACTGCATCCCTCAGTGCCAGAACTCTTCTCTTTTCATAGTGATTATAATTGTGTCACATGCAAGCGTTGCCATCAGGCTTGGTGTTCTGCCACCACTATGCTCGCACCAAATGTCCTGAGAGGATGGCTTAGCCAAATTGAATGTTGGCTCTTTTATCTTACATATTGCCTTATGATTCTTGGAAGGTGAGTATTACCAGATTTCACTATAGGACAGTCTCCTCATCATAGTCTCCAGGGCAGTCTAGATGACCCAGATATATCAGCCAGCCCTCCCCAGCATGTGCCTCTGGGATACTGTGCATTCTAGGGCCCCCTGTATCTGAACCGAGAACAGAATTCTTTGGCAGAAAGCAGATGCCTGTCTAGAAGCTGTAGCCCATTACCCCTGCACAAAGATAGACTGTACTCTGCTGGAATCTAATCTGGAAACGTTTAATACATTTGCAGCACAAGTGCCAGCTACTTTACTTAAGAGGAGGGATGATCATTTTTTTTTTCTCTTAAAGAGAAACTTCAAACTAAATATAAATCAACCTCCTCAATATGCCCATCATACCTGATAATGAAAACAGGCTTCATTGAGGGGAATCGTGGCCTCCTGGGAAGAGCTTTGGCCAACAATGAAGAGAAAGAGAAAGAAGAGACCAAAAAAAAGGAAGGGAGAGGCTCTCACTGTGTTGAATCAGATACTACTCTTTCTCTGGAAGAAATTCAGCAAATGAGTATCTTGTCAAATTACTCTAGTGAAAACAGGGACAATTAATTAAGACAGCACAAACCATCCCCAAATGCTGGAGTTTGGGATTTGCTGAACATCTCAAGCTATTTTCCAAATGTTTGGGGTTTGGCACAGTCCAGGCTCATGACTGGGAAGTTTTCCTGAAAGTCTGTCTTAAATGCCCCTATTTTTATTCCATCTCCTTGCAGTTAACATCCGGCTCATTCATTTGCTCCAAATTGGGATTCGATACACGTTAGATACCTTCGCCCTCTGCACGTGCCCAGTCCCCTTCATGTGGTCCACAGAAATTTCAGAGTCTTGTCTGCGTGCCTCGTTTTCAGAGCAGGCGCCCATTCCTTTCTCCTTGTGCACCATCCTCAGGGACTGGGAGACTGTGACGAGGATGGAGGGGAGAACATGTCATGTGTGGTGCTGCACAAGAAACATTTCTCAAAGCCTCAGGGAGGCGTGATAGCTGACTTCACAGTTTTGAAAGGATGGTGCATGGAGAAGGATTAAACCTATTCTCTACGGCCCCAGAGGGATGGAACTAGGACCAGAGATATATGCGAGCTCAACACAAGAAAGACTTCCTCATTTCAGAGCACCCAGGAAGATAGAGAGCTGTCTTGTCGTCACCAGAAGAGATGGGTCTTCATTAGAGGTTTGTAATGATTCTCCACTAATTTTTGGCAACTGAAAAATGGATATATAAAGCTATTCAAATATAGACTAAATAGTTGGATTAAAAGACCTTAAAGTGCCTTTCTTTAAGTTTTGGGCACTGTATACGCAACTCTGAACACAGTCCTGGTACATAAAAGGTGCTCAATAATTATTTGTTGAATGAATGAATGGGTAACTGAATGAAAACTGACACAGCTTTGGCAACATCAAGCACTGTGACACCCTTGAAAAGCTGGGCTGGGTAGTAAGGAAGCTCTGATGTATTGCATGTGGCCATCCTTGTCTCTGAGCAGGGCTATTGTGTCCTGCCCCTGAGAGGCAACCCCTAAAGTTTAAAGAAGACTCTACTTCCTTCTTTAGCATTTCTCCAAGCCTCAAGTTGAAACTGTTGTTGTGCTACTACATAATGTGGCTTCTGAGCCTACAGCTGAGAATGTATAGGAAATGGCAACCTCTTAGTCCAAGGAGGCTTAAACGGCACGAGTATTCTTTATGTTTGCCCTACTGTGGTTAACCAGATAATTAAGTAAAATCATGCCATGTTTCAGAGCTCTCTTGAGAGGGTCCTGGGACACGACTCAACACTCAGGCCAACCCTGTTCATTTATCTAATAACCATCTTTGAAGGCCTGCTAGTTGCCAGCTCTATGCATCCTGGAAAAGGGAGGAGATGGCCTTAGGTGTAGATGGGCACGGCTGGTGAGGCAATCTGTCAGGCGAAGGAAAGGCTGCATGTGCCCTCAGGTAAGGCAGTTGAAACATAACTGGCCTCAACATTCTAGGAAATAGCAACAACGCATTCAGCTTTTGAAGCTCAAATCATCCTGGTTTTATTGTGGAATCTGAGGCAAATAGAGAAATTTAAGAGCCACGTCTGCAAAGGGCAGGAAGGGGAATTTGCATTGATAAAGCATCAGCGTTTATTAGTATTATTTAGCATTAAAATCTCATTTAGTAGTTACAAGAAAATTCAATAGAGCAAGAATTTATATACCCATTTTACAGATGAGGAAACTGAGGATTGGCGAAGCAAACTGAGATGTCCAAAATTACACAGCAAATACTAGCAGAGCCAGGATGCAAGCTCTTTCAGTCTGACCCCAGGGTCTATGTGCATCACTGCCAAGAGAGTTCAACATACTTCTGTTTTTCAAGGTTATTTGTCATTATTGTTTGCCTGGCAAAGAGCCTAATCCAGCGCTTGACCAGAAGCGTCTTTTGCTCCCTGAGATTATCACACACAGATAAGAAAAATAAAGGAGTAGGCTGAGTCAGACATTTCCCAATACTTCACAATAGGAGCAGGAGAGGAAACATTTTCAGAGTAGGGAGCATTGTGGACCTGAATTTGTGAACAATTACTTAGGGTCTGAGACCATTTCCACCCACTTCAGAAGGTGGATTCCCACTGCTTTGTTCAGATTTCTGAGACTTGACTAACTTTGTGTGTCTGTGAAGGAAGTCCATCATGACTGCAAATACGACTTCACCAAGTAAGAGTAATTCTTCATGGTCAAAAGATGAGCTCTAGCCTGGACCCACCACTTAAGAGCCGCAGGATCTTGGGCAGTGTACTCCACCATTGAAGATCAGCTTCCTTGGGTCTCAAATAAGCATAGGAGCTACCTCAAAGAATTGGCATGAGGTCAAATGAGGAAAAGTACGTGAAGACATTTTGTCACCTGAAAAAGGCTAGTCATATGAATTCAGTTAGTCATCATTACTTTAGCTCTTTTCTATGGAAATCAAAACACCTTTGGTTTAAAATGAAAAAAAAAAAAAGAAAGCCCTAAATTGAATAGATTTAATAACCTTGCATGACTTAGTTTTAAAAAACAGACTTTTAAAAATATATACTATGTGAAAATGGAATTTCAAACTGGGTCTCATGATTTCTAATCGAGCTTGAAGGCAGCTTCCTAAAATAGGAACTGGCTCCTTCATCAATTGGCTCCAACTAGATTATGCATCTCAAAACAATCAGCCTCTAGTTCCAGAAAGTAGAAAAAGAAAAAATATCTATAGCAGCTTCCAATTTTTCTTGGATTATTAGTTGGTGCTCTGCAGGATTTCAATTTTTTTTATGAATGTAGCTTCAGAATTACACAAAGCTTAATCCAATTAGATGGATGGGGAAGTTGGGGAGGGGAGAGGAAAAGGAAAGTCAATGGAGAGGCCAATCCCACATTCCCCTTTCTTTCCAATAAATAATAAAGTATACAAGTGAGGGTATCAGTGAGATGAATTGGAACCTGCTGAGTCTGGGGGGAAACCCTGAAGATTGGGCAGAGTGGGCCAGTGCCTCCACCACGTGAGCACATCTGGAAAGGGGAGAGATGGCCTATCAGCACCGTGGGCGGCTTTGAGGGCTCTGCAAAGGGCTATAGGGCAATGACATTTTCTATTTCAGATGGGAGCTGAGAAGTTAATCATGTCAACTCTCGTTTGACAACAATTACCTAAAAGTGGTTTGAGAGTAACATCAACAAGCTCGAGATGTTCTACCTATTGATAAAGAAAACAGTAAATACGGTAATTTACCTAATATTCATATACTAAATAATTTGTTTGTTTAAAAAATAAACCAGCTGGTATGCAAAATTTAAATCAATAATAATAATAAATTTGGGTCATCAGACTCAAAATATGTCCATTTGCTCTGCAGTCATAAAACTACCATTTATATTTAATTCATATTTCTTTAACATAAAGGGTACACTTGCCAGTGTTTCTCTGATATCATCTTTTACTTCAAGACCCTAAAGCATTTTTGACCATAGTATTTTGTTTTCATAATTATAAATTAATACAGTGACATCCTTTAGGATTATTTAAGGTTGCTCTTTTGGGGACTTCTATAATGCTCATCATTCCTAACTTAATGAAATATTGTTGGCTGAGTGAGAGCCATGTTAATGAACCCGTCATGAATATCTTTTATGTCCACTGGGCTGTGACATAACAGGGGCCCAAGGAGAGGCTCTGATTTTGGGGTTCACTTTCTGCTTCTGAGACCTGACAGCAGAGAAGATCTTTAGAGGTGCTGGTAACTGTGGGAAAGGGAAGCAGAAAGGATTGAGATTAAGATGCAGAAATCTCATTGCTGCCACCCCCCAGGAGTTTCCAGAGAGATGGGTAAGAAGTTTATCAGCTTTGCAGCCCTCTGGAGAAGCAGCCAAGACCATGCCCTCAGAGCCTGGACTGCTCGCCCACCCAACGTGGTTGAGGAGGGTGGGCAGCCACAGCAGGAAGCCTTTGTTTCTGGGAGTTTAGCAGGAAGTGCTTTAGCTGCTCGCTTTATGATCTGAAGACCCTTCCCTTCTGGAAGCCTCGCTCCACAGTCCTTTCACTACTGTCCCTCTGGAGCTCCCCAACCCGATGGCCCTCCTCAAACTCCTCTTCTCTTGCCTTGAGCCTAATACCTCTCTGCCCTGCTGATCCTGCACAAAGAACCACAAAGAACCATGCCCACCTGGGCTCCTGGTAACCCATGACAGTAACCACAGAGAGGGCAAGGGTCAGGAAGAGTCAATTGCCTCAACAACAGCTTCTTCTGAGTCCCTTGTGCTCTACAAGGCACGGTCACATTCAGGATGGAGGGGAGGAAATGAGGAGGAAGAAGAGACAGTGTCCACTTTTCAGTGTTCATTATCGATGAGGATGGTGAGGAGTACAAATTGGGGCCCCTTCTGTTTTTTACCTCCTACAGAGTACCCAAGTGCCAACCGACATCACCACCACCATCATCATCATCATCACCGTCATCATCACAGTTCACATTTACTCAATACTTATCATATGCTGTGATACTTATCATATGCGATATTTTAAGCACTTGTACATTTAAATCCTCATAACAAGTCTATGTGGGAGATACTGTCATCCCCACTTTACAGATGAGGAGAGGGACACACTGAGCTCAGGTCATTAGCCCTGCTAGTAAGTAGGAGAGCCAGGACACCAGTCCCAGGTTGTCTGACTCCCAAGCTTACAGGTCCCACACTACGTTATATTGCTGTCACAAAAATACAAATTGATTTTGAATATCTAATTCTATTTTTGCATCTTTTAAAAAAACTTTTCCTTATTTAATGTCAAATACCCAGTAGAGTTGAGATTTTATTATTATTATTCTTTTTGTCACTATTTTAACAATTTTTTGATATGATGTCAATCTGCCTTTGGAGCAAACTTTCTATATTTGGAGGGAAAGAACCAGAAAGGGCTCTTGGGTTACACAAATATAAAACACGTGCCCTTATTTTTCTTGGAGAAGAGTGAAGTTATCATAAACCCAGATATAGATGCTGCAGCCCATCCTATTAAGTTCTGTTTTGTAATATAAATGGAATGTATTTTTAGAATGACTGTATCCCTAAAGAATTAGAGAAATTTTTTGGTCCCTTAGTATGGATGGGAACTGCATGGTTGGAGTAGCCCATACGGTGTTATTAAAGACTGGATGACCCAGAATTTGGAGGACAGAGCTCACCCTCTGGGTAGTGATGGGAGTTTCCCCTGAAAGAAATGGATGTTTCCACTGTCAGTCATTCAGTGCTCAGAAAGGAGCAAGAGACCAGGACTGGGAGCAGGAAACCACGGGAGAGTCCTGGAGATGCTTGGTGGGGTCTGAGCTTCTGGGGACAAGGCAGGGAGCTGGGAGTGGGAGAGCGGGAGTGCAGAGATTGGCGATTGGCTTGTGAGCCCCGAGTGCAATCCCTTGTGGTATTAATTATGCTACTTCCAGTTATTCTTGGACTATCCCTGTGCTTTCAGTTAAACTCCAAGGCTTGGTCTTAACTGTGCATTGGGCATTTGAAAAACAGGCCGGTACTCACAATAGAAGCCAGATTTGGCCGCCAGTGCTCTGGAAAAACATGTGGCTGTGCAGGGAGGGCTGCAGGCAATGCATGGACATGTCAGCATGTCTCCTGGAGTCCCAGAACTTAGAAGAGGATAGGCACCAAGTTAGAGAAAGGATAACCCGTTTGAGAGAGAAAGAGGCTTAGACTTTGGGAGTCTAGATATTAAAGGACATTTAGTCACAGTTTAAAGAGGTCTGGGAATAAATTATGTTGAAATAGTTTTCACTCTGAACAATAGCAGAAAACCAGCTCAATACATAGTAGAAGACATGGTGCTCCATTTTGCTGATCAAGTATTTCTCAAACTTAAGAAACAGACCTTTATAAAGAAAGAAAATTCTTATGGATTCTCAGTGTTTTTTTAATTATAATATTACTTAAATGTATAAAAATATAAAACTAGGTAAAAAGTCCTTATCCTTATAGTTCTTAGTCAACCATAAAACCAAAAAATGTCAAACTATACAAACAATTACAAAAGCACACTTTTATTAACAATAGCAATTTCATGTAACTGATGATGTTGTTTTGGTGACACCAAATAGCCAAAATGGTTTAGGAGTAGAAAGTAACAGGGTTAGTTCCAGTTCCACATTTTGACCCCGGCAAGCTACCATGGAGAGTGCTTGTCAGGATAAGTATACTATAAAAAACTGCAAAGTTTCAAAGCTTTGTGTTCTAGTTCAGGATAAGCAGACCTCAAATCTAATGATAATAATAAAAAATTTTGCCAGTGAGCAATCCTCAAATGCCAATTTTGATGATCTGTCACTTGATAAACCATATAAAGCTGCCTTATATGCTCAAAGATGAGGCTACATTTGTGGCATTTTTGAAAGCTGCATATCGTGGGAATCTAACACAACTATGTTATGAATCAGAAACAGAACATTTTCCATTGTGCATTTTCTCGTCCTCACTGACTGCAAGCTGGTATGAACAAAGAGGCTGTCTGGGTAACGTATCTGCTCACTACCTAAGTGAATACACTGCTCTCAGCTCAGGGCTGGTTCGGCATGCCTGTATCATCATGGGTTTGTGCCAGCTCAATTTCCCCACCCCACTCCTTTTTTTCCCATTGTGAAACCTTCATTCAACAGTGTGCCACGTCATTGTCCTCTGTATGATGCAAACAGGAACAGAAAACAAAATTGCAAATGCAAGGGCTGAATGTAGCCGCAGCAGTGTTTCATTAGTATGTGGCTGTTATGAACTAAATGTTTGTGTCCTCCACAAAATTCCTATGTTTAAGCTCTAACCCCCATGATGGTATTTGGAGGTGGGCCTTTTGGGGGTAGTTAGGTTTTGATGAGGTGATGAGGGTGGGGCCTCCATGATGGGACTAATGTTCTTATAAGAAGAGAAGGAGAGGCCAGAGCTGTCGCTCTCTCCACCAAGTGAGAACACTGGGAGAAGTGGTAAGCCAGTAGGAGAGCTCTCACAAGGAACTAAATTGGCCAACACCTTGATCTTGGACTTTCCAGCCTCCTGAACTGTGAGAAATAAATTCCTGTTGGTTAAGACACCCAGTCTATGGTATTTTGTTATGGTAGCCCAAGCTGACTGAGACAGTGGTCATCCAGATGATTAAGTCAAGATTTGATTTTTTTTAAAGATTATCATCAAAATGATGACCCCCAAAGTAAATTCCTGGGCAGAATACAGAAATCCTCAGGAATCCATCCACGAACTCTCATCTGAGAACCAGGCTGATCGAGCTCAGACCTAAGAAAAGAGCAATGTAACAGCTGTGGAACAGGGCTGCTCTGGACCTGCCGCCACCTGCTCTGGGGGAATTCTAGCCCCTTGCCAAATTCCTTGAAAATAATTCTGGGCGTCCCCCATGTCTATCTTGAACTGTGAGAACTGGTTCTCACAGCCACCAAATGTGGTGCCGGCCATTTTCTCTCTTCTGCTGTGACGACACCTCTGGTCACTGCTGAGGAAGAAAAGCACCAGTTCTGTCCCTTGATGACCATTAAGGCCACCACCCCAGCTGCTTCCACTTAGGAAGGGCCCCACCGCTCTCGTCTGCCAGCATTGCAATGGCAGTGCCAAAGCCAGAGCCTGAGTGTGGGTGGCTGGGGTGAGGACACCTCAGTGGTGGGACATGAAGGTGTCTCAGCAGTTGCTGCCATCAGAGCTGCCGATGCCTTGGCTCCTTCATTCCTCATGGGAGTTCATGAGGAACAGCCTTCCTAGTCACTCCAGGGCTCAGGCTGGAGGCGGGCTGGATTAAAGCTTTATTTCAAAGTACTGCTCCCTTCTAACATACCCCTACTGTTCTTGAACCAAACCGGCATACCACAGCTCTTTTCCCTTTAGGCCTTTTCTTCTCAGAAGGCCCTTTCAGTCTCACATGTAAACAGAGCCCTCAGATGCTGGCGCCTCCAATCCATCCAATGTGCCAAACAGGCTTGAGTCCACAAGTGACCCCACTGAGGCTCACACTAGTGCATCAACTATATTTAACTATATTTTCTGTATTCTTGATGGTCTAGCATCTGGGCCTTACTGACCAGGGAGAGACTGTCCCCTCAGGATTAGCCAATTCCTAGAGATGGAATTGCCTGGGAACATGCCCTTGATATGCAAACCAACCAATCTGGAGTCCATACTTCCACCTACCCCTTCTAACTGACTCTTACACTCCAGGAGGCAATATTCCTCTACCTTAATCATCTCAGAGCCAGGTACCAACTAGGGACCACCTCTGTAGCCTAGAGCCCACCAAAATTATTCAAACTATCCAATCCTAAACCTGCTCAGCCGCTTACCTTGCCTTGCCCACTCCTTCCTGTGAAAACCACAATAAAGTCTCTTGCTCATGCTTTCTGCCTGCTCCTTCTGACTCCTGACTGACCCTGGTGCTTCCCTGCTGGCCCTGCAGGGTGTGACACGTTCCTTCCTCTTAGGAACTGCAAGTAACAAAATATCCTTTCAATGGCAATCATCACCTGATCTGTTGCCTCACCATACCTGAATAAAACCAAAATCCCAGGTACATTTTAAAACAATTGGGAATGTGCTATAGTTGGAGAGAAGCTTCTGAGAACAGGAGACTGGTTTTAGTTGTCATTAAATCCCCAAGGCCTAGTAGATTATTGAGAATCACCATAAGCTTCAGTAATGCAACAAGGGTCAATGAGATGGGCCCTCACATACCTTTACTGTTACAACCACTGAATGAAACAAAGCTAAATAAAAAACATGCTGTGTCCACAAACCTAACATAGAAATAAATATTCCCCCTTATCAAGATGGAAGGATAGGTCTGCAAGGTGTGCAGTTATCTCTGCAGCTGCCCACAGGAACAAAACGCACTTTCCCCCTGAATAAAAAGAATAACAATGTCTAGAATCCATAGGAAATAAATGATTGGGTTTTGGCATATAATTTGATGAATCACGTTTTGTTTCAAGTTCTACCTTCCCCAACAGTGTTGTCACTGATGGAGTTATGGTGGTTTTAAAACATATCCTCAAATTCTTTGACACTCCTCACATCAAGAGGTGGTGTCATGTCCCCTCCATTTCTATTTTCCTGCCTCTGCACCATTGATAAACTTCGATTGGATGCCAGACATCGTGAATTTCTCTCACTGGGTGCTGGATATTCTTGTATTCCCATAAATATTCTTGGGTTTTGTTCTGGGACACAGTTGAGGTGTCTGAAAACAGTTTGATCCTTTCAGGTCTTGCTTTGAAGATTTGTTAGGCAGGACCAGAGCAGCATTTGGTCTAGAGATAATTATTCCCCACGGTGAAGGGACCCTTCTGAGTACTCTACCCAATACCCAGTGAATTATGAGTTTTTCAGTCTGGCTGGTAGAAACAGGCACTGTTCCTGGCCCTGTGTCAGTGTGAACATTGCTCCTTCTAATCCTTTCAGGTCATTCTTTCCCCAGCTTTGGGCAGTCTCTTCACACACATGTACTCATCAATACTCTGCTGATCAAGAGGGACCCTCTGCAGCCCTCCACTCTTCTCTATCTAAGCAGCTCTCTCCTTGCTGGTACTCTGCCCTATGAACTCAAATCTCCCCAGACTCTCAACTCTGCCTCTTCAACTCAGGGAGCCAATTGGGCTCCTCCCTGGCTCCCCCTCCCTGTGCTGTGGCCTGGAACTCTCTCAAGGCAACTGCTGGGACAATTCTAAGGCTCACTTTGTTTGTTTCCCATCTCTCAAGGATCACCATCCTTCATTGTCTGATATTCAGTGTCTTGAAAAACGTTATTTCATCTAACTTATCAGATTTTTTTTTTAGGTTGTTTCAAGCAGGCAGGTAATCTCAGTCCCTATTGCTCCAACTTGGCCAGAAGTAGAAACTCCCAACTGTTTTAGAAAGTGGTTCTAGCAATCTATACACGCTGCCACATCGTATAGGAGTTGGGGTTGCTCTACATCCTCACAAACTCTTCGTACTTTCAGACTTTCTAATTGTTTTAAGGATTAAACTAGTTCACATGAGGAATTTAATGTGATTTTCCTCACAAAACGATCTGACTTTTAAAGGAGAGAGGACAGTATTTAATCTAAAGGAATGAAGCTCTAATCATGAAATTTCAGGCAGTAGGGTACTGGATGGGAGGATATGCCAGCACCTGGGGAATTTAGTCCAATACTCTTTACCATTAGAATATTTCTATTTGTTTATTTAAGGAAAGCAATGTTGTTAACTCATTAAAACTAATAGTTCTGTGAAATGGAGGTAATGCTTAATGCTTGCTTTAAATCATAGAATCTTACAAGTATTTAATTCCATGAACAGAGAGAACCCTAGAGATTCCTGACAAAAATTTCCTGCTTAAAGTCCAGAGGAAGACACAAAGATTAAGTATGCATATACACACACGGGCTCTCCTGGGTCAGAGGAGAAGCATCAGCTGGCCGTTTCCATCACTTTGCGAAGCCCCTCCCTCTCTGGGGACTGTGTTGCCACTGTTAAAAGCATTTATAATTGTTTCTTTGAAAATGGCCGTATTCTCCAGAGCAGCTCTCAAGGAAGGAATCTAGTTATCTAAAAGTACTGAATTCCCTAGGTACCTTCTTCTGGGTGGACAGAGTCTTTATTTCATTTTAAGAGAGATTGTTTGCTATTACTCAAAACGGACTGTTCTGTCCTTCCCTCCCACCACGGTTTGGAGAGAGAAGCAGAGGAATTCTTCAATGCCTCCTCTACACCTGGCCCTCATCAAACTTTGCAAACACCCAACACTGTGTAGAAGCGTTTGGTTTGAAAAAAAAAAAAAAGGCAAAGCTTTGGTAGTGAGCATACTCATTAAACTATAAAAATGTCTCTATAATCTTCATTTTATTTAGTTTTTAGTATTTCTGCATCCACAGGTCTCATTCTGAAATAACATTTGTTTTATGGTTGCTGATTGATGTGATGAAACAGTCCAAAATCTGCATTCCACAGTTCTTTACAACAGACCAAAATAGCATTCTTGTTCACGCTAGGATACCCCAATGTTGGCGTGCATTCCAGCCGACTAGCAGAGGGCTAACAGAAAGTAGTTAATTCCTTGGTGCTAGAATATTCTCTTTATAGTTACAAAATTGCTTCCTCCAAGGAAGAAACAAAGCTGCTTTATGCTACCTTTTTCCTTGGTCTTACTCAAAGTGTGCACTTCACAAGGAAGGGGAGACAAGGGTAACCACAGCATTCGTTTCTGGAAATAAAATGGTCTTACTTCCTTATAAATGTGAGTTCCAGGAGTTCACTGATGAAAATTAAGTAAATGTTTTCCATCAAAGAACTTTATTTTGGAGGCTGTAAAATTTAAACTGCCAACAAGTCTTCCACATAATAAGCCATATTTTGAAGTTTCTCAGATTTTTTTTAAGAATGGTCATTTATATCTTTTACGTACTCCTCAAGAAACATTTGTAGCAGAAAGAGGTTGTTCAAATTTGGCTGACAGTATTAGCGTTTTGTCTCCCGTTTAATACTGATTAGACATGAGCAACAAAAGAGAGGACCCAGGGGGATAGTTTAAACAACTGTTAGTTCCTATTCAGTGTATTCCCAAATCCAAAAACAGGAAAGATCTTAAAAACCAATCCTCTAATCATGGCATTTCCTTTCTTCATGAGAATCTGGCACATTCTAAGGTTGACTGTAGAGTCCTCTATTAGAACGAAACCACTCATTCTAAAGTCTAAAAGAAACATCCTTGTAAAATGGATCTAGAAACTCCAATATTACTGCTGACCTCACAGCCGCTAGAGGAAACTTCAGGATCACCTTCAATGCATCCTTCCCTTCCTCTCACATTCCACAACCAACAATCCTACCTGAGAAATATCTCTTGCCCATTTCCATTGTGAGCTGCTTTCTTCAGGCCCTGTCATGACTTGTGTGAATATAGGCCCCATATGGGTCTCCCTGCTTCCTGTCTCTCTTCATTCCCAACAGTGTTGCCAGATCGATCTTGCATACACATGAACAGCACTGGATCACTTCTGTGCATAGGCGTCTCCCTCTTTGTCTTGCACTTGGTTTTTAGACGGCCTTTTGTAGAGAGCCCTAGAGGCTGAGCAGACTGAACCCCAAAGCTCTCTCCCTCCACTTCAAAGCAGCTGCTCCTCATCTATCTCTTTTGTGTTTTGGAGCTTGGATGAAAGATTTCATTGAAAGGGAGCATTTCCTCAAACAAAGAAACAAATAAACCTACAAACCACTGGCCACAGAATGAAACCCTAATTCCTTATCATGGCACAGAAGACCCTCCACGACATCCCCTTCCTATCCAGCAGCCTCATCGCCTGCCATTTCTCCCAATAACTTCAGCTCCAAGTTCTCATTAAGAGCATAACATCTACTATATCAGGGTTCCCAAGCCTCTTGTTGGACTTACCTTTTTGAATTTACATCCCCACCCAAAGAACTCCTATGCAAACTTGAAGACACATCCCATTTGTTACTTCCTCACTGAAGCTTCCTCAACCTCCCCAGTTAATTAATTCTGTCTTCACACTCCCACAGTATTATAATCCTTTCATCATTGCAACCTTCCACGCTGCTTTCCCATTTTATTTGTCTTTCTTCCTGGGACCGTGTCTCACTGATCTTCGAAGCACTGGCATAGAGCACAGCTTTCTTGGCACGTGGTAGGCGTTCTCAGGTTAATTAATGGTGAATTGTGAATCGCTTAAGAAAAATTTAGTCTACCATTTGTATCATTAATTCCATTACAAACATTATTTTTCAAAGATAGAGCAAAGGGAAACTTCATGACTCTTGTTCAGATGATCACAATTCTGAACTAGGTTCATATGAATTAATAGCATTTCATCATAATTGTCATTTTTCAGCAAATATGCATTAACGCATACATAGTATTCTCAAGGCTGGAATGAAAAACTGGGTTAGGGAGAGGCCGTTCTGTACTCACTTCATGTTTCCAAATTATTTTCATGGTGAATTTAGCCAGTTTTCCATGGCTCACGAAACTCTGGGCTGGCTTGAGTTTCCTGCTTCCTTCTTTGGCAAGACGGAGCACCAAACCTTTTCAAGAGATGTGTTCTTACTTAGAGGAAAGGAAATATCAGATCCAGGCCGTTTTACATACACCAGATGTCAACCACCAAATGAAGCAGCTCAGCTTTTCAAAGATTTGACATCATAACTGTTGCCGCTTGAATAAAAGCTCAGTCTCAGAATGGCCAAGTTAAATAGGGCAGAATTAGGGCCAAATTGATCTTCACGTCTAGTGTTCATAAATCTGCATAAAGAAGTTCTGAATCAAAGAAAATAAATTACAAATGTGTAATACTGGCTCATGTCCAATGGATCTGCGTGTTTGGGAGGAGAAACACGTGGCTTGGTGTTGCTGTGAAGACTGTCTCTTCTGGGTACAGGTTGAGTTTGGGGTTGATTATGGAGGTGGAGCCAAGAAAAGCCTGGGATTCTAGAAGACAGCACCTCAGGAGATCACCCACTTGAAATCTTTGCCTTTAAATGAGGAGGAAGAGGGAACAGGTCTCATCAACATCTTGAGAGCCAATGAGACATCCGAGTGGCTTTCGGATTACAGGAGGTCCATTGCCTCATCTATCACTAGATGTTTATCTCAGGCACAAGGGTACAGGACTGTAAAGGATCAGACATATATCATGGGTGCAACAGATAGGTGGAATTTCTGGCCCCAGTAGAGGAAACTTACTAAGGTCTGGTAAGTGGGAGGGATTTGTCCTGGGGAGGAGGTTGATTTTCTAGCAACTGCACTTAGTTGGGGATAGTAAGTGCCTTTTGGTGATAGCTGACAATGCTCTCCTTCTTAGATAACTATCTCCAGGCAGCAGTAGGACCTCCCATTGCACCACAACTCTGTTAGGCATCACACAGATATAACACAATGTGAAAAGTGACCCTGGAGTTGTGCAATGCAGAATCCCTGCTCCACAGCCCAGTCTGTGACATACGATCCTGCCCCCTCGGCTGCAGTTGACTGGACCACGGAGGGATGCTTGACCATGCTGAGCCAATCAGAGCAATCAGATTCTCTCTTTTAGGAATTTGGAATTTGTACTGAAAAACTTCCAATTAATCTAGGCTGTTTCCTTCTATAAAGACAAGGTAAACCTTAGGCTTCTGGAACAGGGTTTGTACGAGTATATGTAACAGGGTGGTGGTTGGGAAGGGGGAAATCTTCTGCCTGAGGCTGCATATTCTGCAGAGAGAAAAGAATGTAAACAATAATTGGAGAGAAGTAACAGTAAGAGATAGAAAGAGGGCCCTACCAAGGCTCCTGACAACTTCTCTGTTCCTGGCTGTGGACTTCTCCTGAGGTCCAGCTGCATTTCTGTTCTTGGTTTTCATGAGATTTCTATATCCTTAAAACGAAAAGCGTTCCCAAACTCCCTTAAGTTGGTGGTGGTTACTAGCAAGCTAAGAATCCTCACAAAGAGACTAAATAAAATAATGACATGATAAAATTGGCCCTTGTTTCTAGAATAGTCTGTCCCCCTTTGTAACTGATACTAGGTTCAGGGAGAACTATATGTAAACCAAATCAGACTTTATATTACCGCTTCATTCTTAAGGACCTCTAAGAGCAACCACATTAACTGTGCAATCTGGCCTCATAGTTAATATTTCTTTCTATAGTAAAGTTATTTAAATTCAACCTGTCTGTTACTTGCTGCAATTTCAGCTTCCTTTTTACTGGTTCTCATCTAAGTGGATTTGGAGAATAAATGACAACCAACCACTCTCAGAATAATAACTTTAAGGGCTAGACATAGAAATAGGCAGAAATTTCAAGCAAACTTGGTTCAACCCTCTAATTTGACAAATGAGGAGTCTGAGACCACAGAGGCTTATGTGATTTGTCCAAGGTCACATGTCTAATTGTGGCAGAGCAGGAACTAGAACCCAGATAACAAGCTGCCTCAAAGCCGCATTTCATCTGTGAGAAATACTAAAGGCAAAGCCAGTCATTTTTCTGCTTGTTAATTTTAATTTCCCAGTTATACGATCTGGATAGTTTCTAACTCAGAGACACATTCACGGGTAAAATTCCTTGGCAAATAACTGAATCGTTTCTCCATGTAATTACTGACTCAAGAGTACCTAGTTAAATCATTGGGTTATAAGATCATCTTGATGATTTCGTACTTGTTAGAATAAAAGGAACTTTCTGAATTTTGAGTTTATAGATCTCATTAAAGGACTACGTAGTCTAGATGTCAGTCAATTTCAGAAAAGTATATGCCACATGAAGTTAAAATTGTTCTAAACCAAAAAAAAAAAAAAGAAGGAAAAAGGATATGTACTTAACTACGTGTTAATGCTGTGCTTGTGAGTCATGACCAAGCCAATTTTCAGTATGAATTATGGGTGGAAATGGCTCTTATTATTACCATTTAATATGACATGGGTTTCAGATAGAGTGAAAAACATGTACCTGAGGTGACCTAATCCTGCTAAGTCTATAATGCTTTTCTAGTATTGCATTAGTCAAAGAAAATGCCAAACTCTGGGCAGCCAAATTCATTATCCTTCTTTTAAAGAAATAGATTAGGTCATTTGAACACAGTTAAAATCCCCTTTCTTTCAAATCAACATGTGCTATAATAATAAAGACTCTTTTTATCAAAGGAAAATAAGAGAAAATATTTAATAATATTTAGAATACGAGGTTCAGTGTAAAATAGAGAGAGAAGAGAGAGTCACTGCTGTGGTTGTTAGAGTGTGTGTGTGTGGGTGTGTGAGTGTGTGTGTGTTAAGCTGGGCCCTCCGTGCATGGTGCCTTCCCATAAGAGATAGGCGCTTGAGTTCTCTCAATCATGGCTCTGATCCAGTAGGGAAATATGGGATTTCTAGCATGAAGAGAAACAAAAGAAAAATATTCCAGATAAGGCTCAGCATTGTGGAAAAGAAAGGAAGGAAGGACAGATGGGAGAGAAGAAAATAGGAAGGAAGAACAGAAGGTAGGAAGGAAGGAAGGAAAGAAGGAAGGAAAAAGGGAAGGAAGGAAGGAGGGGGGAAGGAAAGGGAGAGTGAGTAACAGACTAAAGTAAAAAACCTTGCCTGATCCAGCCCTGCCAAGAATTTTCTGTGTGATCCCTAGCTGCTCACTTTCCCTCTGTGGTCTTCTCCAGGAGAGTTACATTAGAAAACCTAAAGTCTTGGGCGGTCCCCCGTGGCCTAGTAGTTAAGTCTGGCATGCTCTGCTTTGGTGGTCTGGATTTGGTTCCCGGGCGCAGACCTACACCACTTGTCTGTCAGTGGCCATGCTGTGGTGGCAGCTCACATACAAGAAAAGGAAGGTCGGCAGCCGATGTTAGCTCAAGGCGAATCTTCCTCAGAAAGAAAAAAAAAAAGGAAAAAGAAAAACTAAAGTCTCTACCAATTCTAAAATTCTATGATATGTCTCCTGAAAACAAAAATGATAGGTCTTTAAGAAAAGTCATCTGATAAATAGGTGTTATCCAAAAATAGAGTTAGAACGCTGTACATGGCATACACTAGGATTATATGTATTACACATGCTGAACTTTAGTTCTCCACCAGTCTCCTCATCGGTTTGACCGTCACTATCAAAATGGATAATAGGAAATGAATACAGGTCAAAACGACACAAAGCTTTCCCTTGAGTGGCTTTTCTCTATACGAAACTCCTGGCAAAGTATCCTCAGTGATGGTGCAGCAGTCAGTGTCCAGAGAGAGCACCCTCAAGTAGACTGCTGAATTTAGGCCTTCCTTTCTCTTTAGGATGGTGGCCCTATGCAAGGTGGGTGACTCTTTTACCCACTCCAGCCAAGATGCACTACTTTTAATTTAGAGAATGAGCTATGCTCTCTCATACCTCCATTCCTTCTGTCTGCTCCTTCTTCTGCCTCCTACCACCAACCCTCCTGCCTCATCGCTCCCCACACAGACCGCTTATCCTTCAGGCCTCAGCTTAGTCCTCACCATCTCTCGGGAGCCTCCTCAGGAACTTCAAGCCTGGATTTGGATCCTCTCCTAGATTTGCCCCCATTAGAGCTGGTGTATCAGTCAGCTTTTGCTGCACACAGAAACAGCCACAAAATCCCAGTGGAACACAACAATAAGCTTTTATTTCTCTTTCATACATCTGCAGATTGGCTGGGACAGCCCTTGCTCCATGTCTCATTCTGAGGGGCAGTGGTTCACCAGGACGTATTTTTCTCTTGGTGATGCATAAACTCAAGATTTCAAGCCCAACCAAGCAAGCCCATTTCAAGCCTCTACTTGTGTCCCATTGGCCAAAGCAAGCCACGTGGCCAAGCCCAGAACCAAGGGCCAGGAAAGTACACTCCACCCACTATGAAGCCATGGAAAGGGTGGGTATATAACAGTATTGCTACCAGAAAGTGAGGAATTGGGACCAATAATTCAATCTGCCCCACCTATGTTAATAGCATTTATCACAGTGTATTATTATCATTATCTGTGTGAAGTCTCTGTCTAGACTGTTACCTTCTTAAAAGCAGGGATTATGTCTTTTCATCTTTCTATTTACAATACGGTATGCAATAGGCACTTGAAAACATTTGAGTGAATGCATGAATGGAGACATGCAGTGCTATACCAGGCTCTATCTTTGATCCTTCATAATGCCCCTCCTGTGCCTACTAAATATTCTTACTATGCTCATCAAAAGGAGAGCAAAGTCAGCGTAGATGAGACCTGGTTCCTGTTGGGGTGGAGAGTGAGGGAAAAGGGACTCCCATCCTAAGTCACTCGACTTACTTTGGCCCATGTCCTTGATTGCCATTGGCAAACTCTCCCTAAAAAGAGTTCTCATTATATCTAACTCAGTTGGGTCGTGAGGTCCCAGGGTGTCCCAGGCTAAAGTGCTGGGGCTCTATAATACATTTTTTAAAAGCACTTCAGAATCCAATCTGCTGTTCAGTAATTTGATTTAGAGCAAACGGAGGAAATGGAACACATTTCTAAGCAAATACTTCCCTGATGACTGATACATGCAAATCTATGGGCTAAGTTTAGATGTGTAATTAAGCATCCAGTTATTTTTGAATCCACACTTATAGGCCAAATCAGATGTCCAAAGGAGGCACATGGTTGGTTTATTTCTGTGTATTTGCTTGCATCCTCAACTCTGGGCTCCCATCTAAAAAGAAATGCATTGGCTCACAGGTCTCAGTGACCCAGTTGTGGACCTAAAAGAACAAGGTGGTTCAAGGGCATGCCAAGTTTTATGATTTTAAAAGATACAGCTGATCAGAATGATGCTTCTCTGGGCAGAGAAATGCATGATGATGATCCCCTCCTAGAAAGTGGGAAATAAGGGCAAAGTAGGTGCCATCCTCAGCACAGCTGTCACTCTTGTAATGAACAATTAATGATCAGCTAGCCAAAGCCAATATTGGTTTCCCATGTTGCAATTAGTTTTTTTATATACTTTCATGATCCATATGAAAACATATATGCCATACAATTTTGTGCCAAATGATGTGCTCAGATGCCAGTTTTACACATGCAAAACAGATGGGTGGTTTGGAAAGTTTGCATTCATTGTTGCTTAGCAAGCAAATGGCATCAGCCCCTCACCTCCTAGTCACAGTGGCCAAGTGTTCAACTTTCTTTCTGCTTTTGCTAAAAGCAGCATTTGCTGAAGAGTTCCTTCACAGAGCACCCACTTAACAACACTTTCATTGCCAGTGGGGATTTGTGACTGAGAGCTTGTCAATGATGGTCATGCATGTGCCCCTCTTGGACACTGATGGCCTACTTTTCCCTGATTTCCTGCATCAACATCATGCAGAAAGACCTCTGAGGGACTCTCAGAGAGAATGCCCTGTGCTGTCAGCTCTGTTTTCAACTGTGTACCTTACCTCTCCATGCGTTTCCCTACTGTAAGCTTCCCCCATGGAGGATGATTTTATAGCTTATTCTCTCTAACTGGGAAAAGAGGTGCACTGTTTTTAGGGGAGTATGGAGCCCATGATGTATGTTTGGATAGTTTTCTTTTAGTACCGTTCAGTGAGAATGGACTATGTGCCAGATACTGTGCTTACAAACACTAATACATTTGCTCATCAGGAACAACTCTGACAACCCTACAAGGTAAACATTATTATCTGCATTTCACAGATGACGTGAAGCAACTTTTCCAAATCCCAAATAAACAGAAGAGCTGGGATTCAAACCCAAGCGTATCTGAATGCAAATCCCAGGATCTTAACCAACCATTACAAGCCTCTTCTCTTTTCCCCATAGATATCTGGAGAAGTCGTGTAAGGCCCCAGTCCAGTTTTAAATCAATCATACTTGTTAATAATGCTCCTTACAAGACATTTGATTTCTTCACTGCAAAATATTACTGCACCTGAGAAAGCAATACACGCAGTTTGGCTGGGGTATCTTCTGGATGGATACTTTTCCCTGAATATCCAAAACTGAGGTTGCAGACCCCTGCTTGCTTCTACTTTCTCCTAAGGTAAAAATAGTATGACCATGTTGAATGAAATCCTATGTTCTCTTATCCACTGCATCTTAACAGGCAGAAGCAAGCAATGTGAGAGCCTCAGATTGCAATCTTCGTGTGGTATGGTGAATACAGGTCAAAAACATCAACTGGCGTGTTAAACAAGCCCTTAGAGAGTTAATCCTAATGAATTGAGAATGACACCACCAGCAGAAAAACACAGAATCTGTGACTTTTCAAAGCGTGATCTTATTTCAGACAAGAAGATTTGTGCTCAGTTTGCAGTGGATACCTCTTCGGGTCCATCATCGCCCCATTATCTAACATAAGGATTCCTTAGGGTTCCCAAGGTGGTGGAACAATGGGTGGGAGAAGCTGACTATATCCCATTGACGTGCCAGGAGGATTTACCAAGAGAGACAGTGCAGACTGTTCTTCCAAAAGCCTCCAAAGTTGCTGAGAGCCTAACTATGCATTTTGTACGTTATGCCTGTCGGGTAAAGAATACATCATGTAGGTCCATTGCACCGGCAAAAGGGAGAGGAGACGTGGAGAATCAGGGGATAATGTCCAATCAAAATGGAAAATAAGAATTGTTTGTGGCTAAAGGAAGCATCCAGAAGACCTGACAAGGATTACCTGCTCCCTTTTGTCGGAGCTTTGCTTTCCCTTTGTCTCCAAAATTTAGGAGATGGCAACAGGCCTGGGTGTGTGACTGTTCTTGGAACCCCTGAGAACAGCTCTAACTTCAAACACCTTTTGCAGTTCTCACACTAACAACTCCTCTTCTAGTTGAAGAGAAGGGGCTGAAACACTTCTTGGGTGAGCAGTTGTATGGCTGAGGGCTATTTGCCGTCTCCAGTAAACACGAAGCTGTACCTCTCCTATAAAGATGTGAGCAGTAGAAACACTGTCCACAGTGCTCTGCTGCTGAAAACGATGTAAAGAATTAAATTAATTTATGGAGTGGACTGTAGCCCAAGTTGGCCATTACACTGCTGCTGTGGTTTAAAATTTTTTTCCTTTATCTTTGTTGCTTTAAACTTATCTTTTATGCACAGCTATTCTGTGCTTCTGAATTTCATGTGTCCAGAAAATTGGTGGGTACAACGTAAATGAGAATAGCTCAAGACCCTCCATGACAGTGAAATCGGGTGACACCTCTGTTGCCACTGCTTGAACCCAAAATACACAATACCAAGACTTCTCGGTCCCTTGCTCCTCTCACTTTGTGCTTCCATAAAAACTGTCTGCTCTGGGACACTTCTCATCAACAACATTTGCATCATGGGTATTACAAGCTGGTAAAAGGAACTGCTCAGGCTTGCCTTTTCCCCTGCTGCTCACTGGAATTTCTGTTGGCACCAAAGTGCTGGTGGGGAACATATCTCCAGAGAGTCCAAAGAGAGGGTTGGCATAACCAACATCACACTGATTTCTTCATCATATGCCTTTCTAATTAATTTCTAACTTTTTCAAGAATATGCATAAGGAGAAGCATATTGGGAAGAAAAAGGCTTCTATGGAACATTATTTCTCATTTATTTTCATTCTGAAAAATAAAATCCTTCACATCCTTCCAGGCCCAGTTTCAAATGCCACTTCCATCACGAAGTCCTCACCAGTATTTAAGTCAGAAGTTACCTCTTCCTCCCCTGGGCTTCCCTGGTCTTTTGAGGGCACCGCAGTCACCGCATTCAACACACTGTGTTTGATCTTTTCGTTCTTGAATTACAAGTCTGCTTCCAGACTGTAAACTCTGTTGGCAATAAGGCCTGTTCAACTGTGTATCTGTATCGTGCATCCAGCTTGATGACTTGCATGTAGCGGGTTTTCAATAAATGTTTGCTGAAATGATTGAATCTATGAAATTTTTTTTGAAATATCATATTCTAGAGATGCTAAGATGCACTATTTCAGTGGTTCTGAAACTTTAGCATTCATCAGAATCACTTGGAGATCTTGTTAAACCCTGATTGTGAGGGTCCCACCCCCAGAGGTCTGGGGCGAAGCTGGATAATTTGCCTTCCTAACAAATTCCCAGGTGATTTTGGTCCAGAGATCACTCTCTGGGAGTACTTAGCAATTTTGTTCACATTTCAATACCCCTGATAATCAGGCTATGTCTTAAATTTGTTGCCATGTCAGTTTAATTGACAAATTTTTGCTTTTGTAGTGGTATATAAAATAATGGTTTTACAATTGACAGTATCTTAGATTAGATGAAATGTGGTAAGTTTACCACTAGAGATTTGTGTCTATATTTTGAAGTATAGCAATGAAATGTTTAAAAATTTAGCCCAATACTAGCTCTAGAGAACACAGGCACGAGATGGTGGCGCTTAATCTTTACAATGGCAACAGAGTAAATTGTCTTTAGGGCCTCATATGAAATCCGTAGAATAACAAATTGGCCAAGGACATCAAGACATGAAAGAAGACATCTTCACATTCATTTTTGGTGACTGCTAAGGCCAGTCTCCCTCTCTAGAGTAAAAGTTCCACAAGGTCAGAGTTCATATTTGGTTTTGCTCGTCATTGTAGCCCTAGCTCTAGGAAAGTTCCTGCCATAGCACTCAATACTTGTTGAATGAAAAATTTTATTTTAAAAAGGACAGAATTTCAGAGTTTCTTACCTGCTGTAAATGAGATGAAGTATGAGACATATCATGATTTACTGGTAGAATATTCACAAACCAAAGCCAGTACTTCTGACCTTCTCTCTTCTCCTATGCTAATAACAACAACAAAACAAATCAAAAGCAATAATGACCAAGAAACCCATTAAGTTGAAAATATTCCAGTGAAGCAAATATCCCAAGATCACAGATCCAGATAGGCTGTCCTGGCTGCCCTCCTCACAGGAGTGGGCCATGTTTTCCATCTTCAGGAAATGCCGTTTGCTGGGAAGTGGTGGGAGCAGAGGGAAAAGAGTTCCTTCTGCGGGTGGTTTTGTCAAGAAGAAGGCTCGAGCCCAATTTAACCATCATTCCCATAAGCTTACTGGACTTGAGCTAAAGGAACTTTGGTATTTAAGGCATGAGTCAATAAATATCATTTTATCTCTTTCCTGAGCTCAGAACCAACTGAGAAATAGATGCAGGAAGCAGATAGGAAATACCAAAATACCAGCATTCCCAGCGATAATGTTATTTGGAGAATGCAATTTAGGCAGAGAACGTGAGCTTGGTAAATGAGCACTTCCCCTGAATTAGGCAGATCTACCCACTGTGTCACAGATACTTGGTCACAGGCAACTGTGGACAACTTCCACCTCTGCACCAGGGCCAGAGCCTGCCCTACTCTGCTTACTCTGTGGCCAAGAAAGCAAGCAGAAGACTCTTGGCAGGAAGGCAGCTCTGAAACTAGAGAACCCAGAAGCCTCTGTGTCACATGTGCTTGGATTCTTCTGTGCCCCAAATGGGAGGTGGGGGCCAGATTATTTTTCTGATGGAGACTCCCCAACATGGAAACACAAGGTGTGGGCCACAAGTGCTCTCTCCTAATGGGAGCTCTTTATATACGACAGATGCCTTAGAATTATAGAACCGGATGATAGCACCCAAATAATATCACCTTGTTTCTGCACAGCAATGTAAAAGCTGTTTAACATTTAAAATTATTCCAATGAGTATTTCTTGAACGTCCACAATTACAAGGCACTGTAGTCTTTCCTGGGGTAGCCTGTAAAGTTACACCAATCAGATGAGCCTATAGTCTAATCGTGATAAAAAGCATCATCACACACCTTAACATGTTCTCCTTTAAACAATCCTGAGGGGCTGCTGCAATGGTGGATGGCATTCTAGGAGGGACCTTAGCACTTTCTGGGCTGGTGTTACTGTCGAGTATGAGGGAGGGATGGGCTAGCATAAAAGAATGAGAGTGGAAAGAATTACAGACGGTTCCTACACTTTCTCTCCAAACGGATCATTGTACATGGACAAGGAGAGCAGGAAAAAAGAGGGAGAAAAGCTGGAGAGAAAAAGGGGAAACCAAACAGACCAGGAAGGAAAAAAATACCATAATTCCCAGGGGAAACACAGTTCTCTTTCTCAGTGACCTGCAGCCTGAGACACTGAGGTCAGCCCTTACACACTGGCCCTTTTTACAGTTACCCTGTTACAAGGGATCACCAGTCCAGAGGAAGATTGGCTTTTCCAGGTTTTGGTACTTGTCAATTTGGGCAGAATTTGATTCTTGGTTTAGAAGACATGATCAGAGGCAGGATATGCCTCCCCTCTGGTAACTGCCACAGCTTTGCCACCGGTGCAGCTGAGTGTCTGTGTGGAGTCTGTGAGCTCCTCTTGCCCTGCAATGGGCTCTTCAAGATTTGGGGGTACTCTGCCCACAGCTTCAAAGTGACACAAGCCTCCATAGAGGGCTCTGTGGCAACTGTGGTTCTGCAATGTCTTGATCTTCTCTGTTGGAGGCAGCTCTGTTATTAAAGCATCTACCATAAGGGATGTTGCACTGCTTAGTAACAGGAAATGAGGGCATGTTTGGGCAGGAGTGTAAAGTCTATTAAGCACCACACCCTGAGAGAGAAAAGCCCTGCTAAAGCCGCTTCTTGTCAGGGCCTTGCTGTTCATGTGGTTTTCCATCTCTGGGCAACGCTCTGTTAGCTGCAAGGATCATGCCAGGGCACCCTAAGCCCAGACGCCTGTGTAAGCATTGGGAATTTATGAAAGCAATAGGAAGGGATAGTAGAAATGCCTCAACCTCAACTTTGGAATGGAACTATATATTAGTTAAAGCCAGGTATGATGTTTTTTAAGTGAACTATAAGTCATTAGTGGGTTCTTGGTATATACTTCCGATTTCCCATCACTAAGAATCAGTGAGATACAATGAATTGTTTCCATTTTGGCCTCTTGGAGTATCCAAGTCCTACTGTTCCTTTTCTGAATCCTCCACAAATTTCTTTTCTCTCACTGGTCTTGCACCTTTGCATCAGGGCCTTTACTACTATTTATAGAACATCCTAATCTCAGCTTGTGAACTGAGATTTGAGCTTTGCTTAAAGTTCAGAGTATTGGTCAGTAACATTGGTGAGGAATTTTACTGCCTTCTCATCTGCCCTGCAAAATGGTTCTCCAAGTTATTGGGTACAGAGTGCTGGCTTCCCTTTTAGTATATGTGGTCTGTCCTACGGCTTTCTCTCTTGCTCTGACTGAGTTCTCTCCATTCCAGCCTGCTGCTTCTGGGCTCTGTTCTGATTCTTCTAGATGGTGTCAGTACTGATAAAATCTCCCCCACAGTACAGAATCAAGAACAGTGCTACACTGCCCGAGTCACGTGCGTAGACATCCTTCCTGGTCACAGATGCTCAGGGCGTTGCTGGTAACTATTTTCTGTCCTCTGACCTGTGGACTATAAGAACTTTAGATAAAATGTGAAGGAAACATTTGGGTTGATTGAGAAAATACAGCTCCATGTAGAGACCGAGAATGGAAGTGGAACATTAGAGGAAATTTAGATAAGCTGCTGAGGATGACTTCAGCTCATGGAGAGTGTGAGCCCGTCACTCCAGGAGGGTGGGATGCAGTCCCAGTGTCCTCTCATTCTAGTGATAGGTCAGGCTTTGGGATGGAAACAGGCCAAAGGAGAACACTGGAAATAAAGTAGATGGGAGGAGGGGAAGTATCCGACTTTGAGAGTGTCTGTGTCACAAAAAGTTGTGATTATTGCTGGAGTGTGGAAAACAATGCACTATCTATGAAAATACCAACTCATAAATCCGAAAGCTTGTGAGCTCCAAGTAGGAAAAATGCAGAGATAACCAACCCTACGTACCTCATAGTCAAATTGCTGAAAGCCAAAGATGAAGAGCAAATCTTAAAGGCAGCTAGAGGAAAAAAGACATTACATGTAGGAGGAAAACAATACAAATGAAGGCTGACTTCTCAGAGAAATAATGGCTCCCAGAAGAATATGGAATGGCATTTTTAAAGTGTTGGAAGGAGAAAACTGTCAGCCTACAATTCTATAAAAATATCCCTCAGAAATTAAAGTAAAATAAAAGACATTTTCAGAAAGACAAAAGCTGAGAGGATTCATCTCTAGCAGACCTACACTACAAGAGATAATTTTTTTAAAAAATGAAGAACAGACAGAATAAATACCTGGGCAAATACAAAAGGACCCTTTCCTTTTCTAAATGCTATATACTTATACAGATATGTAGATACAGGTGTATATAGACATATATATAGATATATAGATGTAATTTTTAAAAAGATTATTGACTGAAGCAAAAATAACAATATATTGTGGAGTTTATAGCATATGTGGAAGTAAAATATAAGAAAATGGTATTGCAAAGGGTGGAAGGAGTATAAATGAAATATGCAGTTGGAAGTATCTTACATTGATTATGAAGTAGTATATTATTGAAGATAGATTATGATAATTTAAAGATGTATATTGTAATAACTAAAACAACTCCAAAAAAATCACCCAGAGGTATTACAAAGAGGTAAAGCTTAAAGGACAATACAGGAGATTAAATGGAATATTTGAAAATAAGTGATTCACCCAAAAGAAGGAAGAACAAAGGAACAAAAAGATGGGAGAAAGAAAAAAATAGCTTCAAAATATATAAAGCAAAATCAGATAGAAGATGGGAGAAATGGGAAGAAAAGACAAATCTGTAATCACTGTTAAGCATTTTAACAGCACTTCCTCAGTAACTGATAGAAAAAGTAGGGGGGAAAAAGGCAGTAAAATTTAAAAAGGTTGAACAACAGTATCAACTAACTTGACCTAATTGACATTTATAGAACACAACTCCCAATAACAGCAGAATATACATTCTTTTTAACTGCAAACCATTAACCAAGATAGGTGAAATATGCTGAGCCATAAAACAAGACTCATTAAAACTACAAGGATTGAAATCACACAGAATACATTTTATGACCATAATGGTATAAATGTAGAAATCAATAACAATAAGATATTTGAAAAAAATCCCAAATATTTGAAAGTTAAACAATATGTGTCTAACTAACCTATGGTCAAAGGAGAAATCACAGAGGAAATTAGAAAATATTTTGACCTGAATGATAATGAACACACAACATATCAACATTTGTAAGATATAGCTAAAGAAGTTTTTAGAGGGAAATGTATAGTTTTAAATTTATCAGAAAAAAGGAAGATGCAGAATAAATTATCTAAGCTGCACATTAAGAAGCTAGAAAAAGAAGAACAAATAAAACCCAAAGTAGAAAAAAGAAAAATAACGAAGGTAAAAATGGCAATCAATGAAATAGAAAATTGACAAATAATAGAGGAAGTCAACAAGTTTTTTTCCAAAAAATTAATAAAACCCCAGGCAAGACTGATCAAGTAAAACAGAGAAAATACCATTATTAGCATTAGGAATGAAAAAGGGGAACATGTCCACAGATCCTACAATTATGCAAAAGACTGTAAGGGAATATTATGAACAAATTTATACCAATAAATTAAACTATTTAGATGAAATAGAAAAGAATTTGAAAAACACAACTTACCAAATAAATACAAGAATGTATAACAAAATAAATAAATAAATAAGTATTCCTATGTCAATTCAAGTAACTGAATTCATTTTCAAAAATCTTTGTACAAAGACAACTTTAGACCCATGTGATTTCACTGATTAAATCTATTGTCAATTAAGGAAGAAATAATATTTGTTCAATACAAACTCTTTCAAAAATAGAGGAGGAAGAAGTAATTCCCAATCTATTTCATGAAGCTAGCATAATTCCAATACCAAATACTGACAAAGACATAATAAAAGGAGACTACAGGCAATATTCCTGATGAGCATAGAGGAAAAATTTTTAGCAAAACGTTAGAAAAATAATCCAGTTATATATTTAAAAAAAAAAAATACGTCATGACCAAGTCAGGTTTTTAAGGAATGCAAGGTTGGTTTAACGTTAGAAAATTAGTCAATGAAATTAAAAAATGAAGGGGGAAAATCATATCATCATCTCAGTAGAAGTATAAAAAGTCTTTGACAAAAGTCAATACCCATTCATAATAAAGACCTTGAGAAAATTAAAAATAGAAGGAAATTCCTTGTACTGTGAAAAGGCATTTCTGAAAATCTGTAGCTAATATAATATTTAATGATATTTTCTTCTAAGATCAGGAACAAGTCAAGAACATCCACTTTCATCATTTCTAGCCAATATTTTACCGGAGGTTCTAGCCAATGTAATAAGGCAAGAAAAAGAAATAAAAAGTATACAGATAAAAGGCATAAAGAAAGAAGTAAATTTGTCATTCTTTGCAGATGACATTATCTTTTATGTATGGAATATACAAAACAACTCTGAGAACTAACAAGTAAATTTAGCAGAGTCAATATACAAAAATCAATTCAAAATCTAAATACCAGGAATAAACTATTGGAATACAAAATTTTAAAAACCCCATTTGCAATAGTATAAAAAGTATCAAATACTTAGGAAAAATCTAATAAAAGATATTCAATTACTCTACAATAAAAACTATAAAACATTATTATGAGAAATTAAAGAAGGCCAGATAAAATGGAGATACATGATATGATTACAAATTGGAAAATTTAATGTTGTTAAGGCATCCATTCTCCATAGATTTATTTATTGATTTAATACAATTCCTATCAAAATTTCAGGAGGATTTTTAGAGAAATTGACAAGCTGAGTCTAAAACTGATATGGAAATGCCAAAACAATTTTGAAAAAGAATAAAGTTGGAAGACATAATATCTAGTTCAAAACTGAATATAATGCTAGATGAATCAAGACCTTTTCATATTGACATGAGGATAGGCAAATGTCAATAGAACAGAATCCAGAAATGGTCACATATATAAAGTCAGTTGATTTTTGACTAAAAGTAACAAGACAATTCAATGAAGAAAGGAAGACTTGTGAACAAATGGTGCTGGAACAACTGGATAGCCATATGAAAAACAAAAATAAACTTGACTTCTATTTCATTCCATACAATGAGATTAGTTTGAGATGGATCATAGAATAAAACACAACCTAGAACAATAAAGTTTCTAATAGAAAATATAAAATAATATCTTTGCAATGTTGGAGTAGGCAAAGATTACTTTAAAAGGACACAAAAAGCACTAATTTTTAAAAATGATAATTGGCTTTTGTCAAAATAAAAATTTTCACATACCAAAAGACACCATTAAGAAAATGAATAGGAAACCAGTACATACATCTGACAAAGAGTTTGTCTCCAATATACATAAAGAACTCCTCCAAATCAATAACAAGAAAAACAATCTAATTTTTTTTAAATAGGCAAAAGATTGGAGGAGCCATTTCACAAAAGAAAATGTAAGTGTGAACCATAAGAACATGAAATGTTTTCAACATCATTTGTCATCACAGATATGCAAATTAAAACCATAATGAGATATCACTTTACACTCATTAAAATGGCTAAAATATAAAGTATGACAACACCAAAAGTTGATGGGGATGTGGAGACACTGGAACTCTCAAACACTGCTAGAAATGAAGGATGGTGCAACCACTTAGGCAAACAGTCTGTCAGTTTCTTATGAAATTAACTTCTACATCTATCCTATGACTCAGAAATTCCATATTCAATATTTCTGAAAAGAAATGAAAACATGTCCACAAAGAGATTTGTACAAGAATATTCAGAGATGCTTTATTCATAGTAGCCCCAAACTGGAAATAGTCCAAATGCCCATCGATAGGAAAATGTATAAACATATTGTGGTATATTCATAAATTGGAGTAATCAAAAATAAAAGAGAAAAATCACTGATGATGCAACAACACAGATGAAGCTTAAGACTGTCAGTTATGCTAAGTGAAAGAAGCTAAACAAAAAGGTATATACTGTATGATTCCATTTATATGAAGTCTAAAAATAAGCAAAATTCATCATGGTGAAAAAATACATGAATAGTTGTTATCTCTTATTTGGTATATTCAATTGCCATGATGTGTTCAATTGCAAAATCATTGAACAAACTATTTAATGCTTTTTGATAGACCGTATGTAAATGATACCTCAATTTAAAAAAAAACCCAGCTACATCTGGTGGTTGTCAACTACATAAATAACTGCATAGGGTAAAGTTCATTCGTCCAACAAACATTGTCAATAACTTATGTGCTAAGCACCATACTAATCTCTGGGAGTACCAAGCTCTATTAGACATGACTCCAGCACTGAAGAATGCATGGATTTGGGACTGGGGGAGTCAAATGATTCCAAAATGTTGGAACAAGTGCTTTAATACAGCTATTGACTAGGGCTGTATATGGGAGCACGGAGGAGTGAGCAAAATATTACAGAATAGGATAATGGCCTCTTGTCTGACCATGGTGGCTGAATCATTGCTTGAAGAGAGAGTGGGATGTTGCCTTTTATTTTTGGCCTTTGGGACTTGGGATGATACTTCAGCACGTTTGTAAGGACTCAAAGTAACTGTTTCTAAAACTTAACAACAAACTCCTTTTCCTCGTGAGAGATTGAAGAGACATTTTCATCTCAAGGATAAACAGAAAAGGCCCAAACACTTCCTGAGTAATCAGTTTAGAGGGAAGCATGTCTCTCAAGCCAGGGTCCCTATGCCACGCTGCAGAGCAGCCCACAAAACACCCCAAAGGATGTGGCTTTCTGGCCACACCCCTTGAGTCATGACAGCCCTGCCAAAGAATGTAGGGCCCCAACAAAGAATGTTCTGAAAGCCATTTAAGAGCCTTCCAGGAAAACCACAGCCAGCAATCCACCACTTGCAACGTGTGTGTGTGGGCTCCTGCTTCTCTCTCTCTTCCTTGGCTCTGCTGAGCTCTCACCAAATCCTAGTTCTGCTCAAAAGGAGGAGCAGGGCCAGCTACGGTTTGCTTGCTAATAATGGAGGGACAAGGCACCTGCCTGCAAGTCTCCAAGCCCAGCACTGGGGAGCCTTCGTCTGAGTGCCTTCAGGTCTCCTTTCAAAGCTCCAGCTCCTGTAGGATTGGGGTTGTGACTCCTCACAGATGGACCACCCGGAGAGAGGTAGCTGTGGGGGAAGCTCCAACAAGCCCTTTCCAACCACAATTGTATTAGTTTCCTACTGCTGCTATAACAAATTACCACAAATTTAGAGTCTTAAAACAACACAAATTTACTATCTTACAATTCTAGAGGTCACAAGTCTAAAATGGGTCCACAGGGCTGCATTCCTTCTGGAGGCTCCAGGAGAGAATCTGTTTCCTTGCCCTTTCCAGCTTTCAAAGGCAGCCTACATCTTTTAGCTTACAGCCCCCTTCCTCCATCTTCAAAGCTAGCATCTTCAAATCTCTTCCTCTCTGTCCCTCTGGCTGTGTTGTCACATCACCTTCTTTCTGACTCTGACTTCTTCTGCATCCCTCTTATAAAGAGCCCTGTGTTTTCATAGAGCCTACTTGGTAATCTTCTTCTCTCAAAATCATTAATTTGATCATATCTGTCTACAAAGCCCCTTTTGTCATTTAAGGTAACATTCACAGGTTCTGAGGATTAGGCCATGGACATCTTCAGGAGATCATTATTCAGCCTACCTCAACAACTCTCAGCCAATCTAACCTTGAGACCCACAATAATAACAAAAGCATACAATCGTTGAGTGCTTACTATTTGATATAAACATAGATATGGAGATAGATATAGAGATAATTTTACATCACTATATATGTATACTTTTAGATAAATATACATATATATGTGTATGTATATATAATCATCTATATGCATATATATAAAATCATCTATCAATCTAAACCTCTAAAGCCAATGTTTTTTACCCTACTGTCTCCCATTTCTGTTCCACGTTTCAACTAGAAACTCAAACTATGAATTCTTGTGTGTAATAGCTTTAACCTAATTTTTTTCTCTAGTTTGGACCAGCCACATCTGTGGTTGGAAAGACTAGGAGTGGGTTAATTCCCAATTAGCTGCATCTACTGAAAGCACATAAAATTATCCATTTCTCCCTGTGAGTGAAACTGTTGTTTATCCATAGTGTCTTGTTTCTTTTCTTGCTTTACCTTCCTCGGCATTTTTACTTTTTCTTATCATTCTCCAACCTCATTGGAGGATGCATTTCCAAGCAGAACCATTCACCAACCCAAAGTCTTTCCTTCATTTTTGAAATCCGCTTCTTCAAATAATCCATCACAAATTATTCAAGCATCCTGGAAAGCAAAGTCCGAAAACATCACAGCAAAGGAAAGAAAAGTGGGGGCTGAAAAATATAGATAAATCAAACCGTGGTTTAAAAATTAATTAAACTAGAAATCAGTGAAACAAAAGTGAATGAAGATTTATTTTAACAATGTCACCTGGACAGCACCCATTCTCAGTATTCTTCAGTGGGGTTTATTTTTAAATATTTTAATGTATGGATTAAACCGAAATCATTAAACTTTTAGAGGACAGAATCTCTTTCTCAGAGACGATCCTTAAATGGCAATAGCTGATCTGTGTTCATGAGAAGCTGTTTGTCTCCTTGACAGTTAATATGGCTGTGCTGAGCCTTTTGTTGAGGACGAGAATGAAATATATTCCTGATTTTCATATGCCTGACATTGCCAAATCATATGCTTTGGGAATTCTGGCTCATACCCCATAGATATTTTTTTATTACTGTCTCTTCAACAAATGGTTCCTGAGTATTTATTGATAAGTATGACCATTAAAATCTGAATCATGAGTAAATGATTTCAAATGAAATTGGGAAAAATGAGAGCAGTAGAGGCAGGAAGGTAATGCATCAAGTTTTGAGACTTAAAGACCTAGACTCTATCCTGGACCAGGTAAGTACACCAAGGTAAGCCGGGCTGAGTGCTCCTGGGTGGTCCGACAGGGACCTCCTGCCCCTGGCCACCCTGCCTTGCCTCACTTGGACCTTTCTCCCCTCCACTGTCCCCAGCAAAGACCACAGCAGAACCATCATAGGTTTATACAAAAAATAGTAGAAATGTTCTGGTGTAATTTGAATCATCATAATTGAGAAATAGGTTCTTCAGATTTTTATCTCCAATAATACTTAAATGCTTGAAATGGATTTAATCATCAGATTAGGTGATAAATGAACATTTTTTAAGGTTTTAAAAGGAATGTCTGTGTTGTTTCAAGATTATCAGAGGCTCTTCATCCTCATAAAATACTGTCTATTTTTACTCAATTCTTTTGAAACTGTCTCCTTGCAACATGTTTGTGCCCCCAAACTTGTTTTCTGTAACGAAGTCAAAATTATTGTTTCAAAATGTAAATCTGGTCAGATCTCCCCCACCCTCACCCCCATCTCACACACACACACACACACACACACACACACACACACACACACTGTTCACCTAGTTACCTCCTCCTCCTCCTCCTCTCTCAGACCTCAGGTCAGCATTTCTTCAGAGAAGTCTTGGGTGATGCCCTAAACGGAGTCAGGCCCCCTGACACAGGCTGTCATGACCAGGTGGTCCACAGCGTCTGGCCCAGAGCAGGCATGTGAGAAATACGTAGCACAAATAAATCAGCAAATGGAATTTTTCACTGATGTAGATTTATTGCTAGCACAAGTCAGATATGGGGCCGTGTTTTTTAGGCGAGTGAGTGAACTGGGGAAGGGTTGAAGAGTGACGACTTCCCTGAGGTAACTGTGAAAGAACGTTAGAGGAATTCAAAGGTAGACTTGGATTTGTGTCTTAGAAAGGAGTTATCTGAGGTAAAAGTCACTCCCTGAACTTGGAATGACCCAGGAAAACATTGAAGGCGGCGGGAGAGGGAAGTCTCTTGTTCCTAGCAGCTTGAGAGTTTGTTTAGAAAATGTGACGTCATCAGGGAAGGGAAGGGGAAGCAGAAGCAACTAACATTTGATAATTATTTTTATGCGTTTCAAATCTTGTTCCCAAAGGTTTTAAAGAATTCCTACAAAGAGGTGTGCAATACAGTAAAATAAAATATATTCATACAATTAACAAAAGTGAGAAAAACAATTTCTATGCCTGAGATTTGCACAGAGTATTGTCAATAAAGTTATAAAACCTTTAGCCAATACTTTAATTTGGAAATATGGAAAATATTTCATTGACTTCTGAAGAAGCTGTCTGCAAATGGTATGGAAAGCCATAATAATAGATAACATTTATGGAAAAATGGTATGTATCTGTGTTTGTATGTATTTTTAAATTATGGAAATGATCTAGAAGGTTACACATCAACTATAACTGTGGTTACCTCTGGAGAGAGAGGGATGGGGTGAGAGTTGGGATGTAAAAAAGGTTTTCTTGTTTGCCTTATATGAATCTGAACTTTTTACAATTAGCTTACTTTCATGAATGACTTTTAGAATTTAAAGATAATAATAAAGCCTCTGCTAAGAAACCAACAATACTCACCTTAGCTATTGACAGATATTTTATTATATATGTACCTGGTCATTCACTGAGATCAAATGACGACACTCAGAGTACTTCTCGCTGTTCAGAATGTTTACATCTGTTATTGTACAGCAGCCTCACAATAACCCTCGGAAGCAGGCAGGGCCAAACAAGGCAGAGCCCACTTTATTATTCCCACTTGAAAAATGAAGAAGGAGAGGCAGGGAGCAGCTGGGTGACCAGGCCTGGCCATGAGCCAGTGAACAGCAGAGTTTGCAAAGGAGCCCAGACCTTCCAGGTCTCTCCCCCGCACGCTCCATTCCTTGTGTCCTGGGTTCACAGTGTGGTTGGACGTCTTCGTATTTTAAAGCCGAAACAGGGAAAAATTCTTTGACTGCTGCGTTTGATTGCTCATAAGAATGCTTCACTGTAAACTGTCGTCTAACTTCTGAATTATGCTACCTACATGGTTTGAGGGTTTCTCCTTATTGTAGAAGAGGAAAATTTACTGCTTTCATTTAAAGCCCTAGCAGTCTCTACAGAAAAGTTGCAGTAGCTGAAAATCTTCATTATACTTTTGTCCTCAGAGCTAATGTCTTGAAAAACTCTATTGGGTGCAGACAATAGTGTTCAGAATAAGACATTTCTTGATTCAGAGACTTAAGGGGATAAAGCATACACAGCAGCCCTATTGTTAACCTGAGCAAATCCTATTTCAGCTTATTTGCCTCCTTAATGGTGTTGGACAGCTACATTTGCCTTCACAATAGACTTACCTAGGTGTCTGCATTATGTGTACCCACTGGTGCCTTAGTCAAGCCTTTCTTCTTCCCAGTTGCAATTTGTCTGCAAACATAGCTACAACAATTCCTCCCGTTCTTATGCATGAGTGTCACCACTTCCATCAAGAGGTGGAGTCTACTTTCCTTCCCTTTGTGACTTGCTTCGATCAATAGAATGTGAGGGAAGTGACACCTTGCCAGTTCCAGGCTTAGGCCTCAAGAGCTGACAGTCTACCCTTGCCCTCTCGGTTCCAGCCACTATTTAAGAAACTCAGGCTAGAGTATTGAATGATATGAGGTCCTACCAAGAGAGGCCCTGGAGTGTGCAAGGTCATCTTGGATGGAGCTCCCTGCTGAGTGCAGTCTTGGGAGTGACCCCAGCTGGCATCATATGTAGCAGAAGGACCACCCAGCTGTGCCCAATCAACCCACAGGGTAATAAGAAATAATAAATTATTGTTGTTTTAAGCTACTGAGTTTTAAGGTGGTTTGTTATATCACAATAAAGAACTAAAACACGGAACATCCCCTTTCTTCACTCCCCTGCCTCCCCCCTCACCAACTCAGTATATCCCTGACCATCTCCTGTGCTAGTTCTCTGTACCATCATTTCTATTTGAGAAAAAGGGAACATTCTCTCAATCATTCTCTTTGTTCAACGCAAGTCCTTACTCTGAGCTGGGCACTGTGTGAGCCTTTGGCAACACGGGTATGGCTAGAGCCTCGCCCCTTCTTCATGTGGCCCTTAGATCAGTGGAGGAGACATGTGCAAAAAAGTAAACCTTCTCATTCATAACTGCTCCTCCCCGCCTATGACCCCACAGTTCTGTGATGGGTTGATCTAAAGTCTATTCCCAGAGTCTCTGAGACTCACACAGGTAGGCAGCAGAGACAATAGCCAATTAGGCTGTGTTTGTTAAGCTCATTCAAAAATGATACATTTTATCTCTATCAGATATGGGGGTATCTTGTCATTAGGAACCTAGTATATACAAATTAAATCTTATAAAACAGATAAATGAAGGGACAATTATTCACTTTATAAAACTGGATCTTTCATTTGCTAATAAATTACTTTAAATTACCTATTACCTAACTGATAAGACACTGGGTGGTATAGCAGAAGCATTTTGAACTGGAAATCACGAAACCAGGAACACAAATACTAACTCTATTCCCAAATAATTGTCATTTAGGCAAGTCATTTAACTTTTCTATTTCTTTATTTAAAAATACCAGGAAGTTTGACTCAATGATCTCTGAGGTGCTTTCTATTCTGAGAGTCTGTGATTATACATGGGTTTAAAGAAACGGGTAAGAAAGAGGCAGAAAGTATTACTATAAAGTGTTAAGCTCCATGGCCAAACTGAAACTAAACTGTAATGCAAAGCATCCTTGGAATGAAACTGAATCCTGGGGAAAGGGGGACTGTATCTTTTGAGGCCATTCCCTCTATGATTCACTCTGAGAAGAGGCAGAGACAGAAAATGAGGGTTTGAAGAGTGGGCCTGAGATTGGGAGAGGAGGGGCTTGGCTCCAAGAGGCGGAGAACCTGAAAGCAACCAGAACTACCTGCCATTAAGCATACCACTGTAGTTGGTCATCAAAGGAAATGTGACCATTTCAATCCCCAAGCTAGTGAGACCTGAACACAATGCTTACACCACCTTAAGGAGTTTGGACTTTCTCCATAGACAGTAGAAGTCAGTGAAGGCTTTTTTGAGTAGGGGAGAGTGATTCTCAAACCAGGATGTCTGCCCCATCCCTGGCCCTTTCAATGAGGCCAGCAGCACACCCAAGCACCATGCAGAAAATCATATAGAAGCCAGCCAGCCAATAATGCCTGTTCGAGATGGTGGTCCACCCTCTTTTCCTCATCCTGGCCTCCCAGGCCTCCTGAATCCAGTTCTCATACTCCAGCTTCCAGTATCTGTCTTGTCTCTCTTCATTCTGAAGATTGACCTGGATATCTTTCTCTAGTCCCTGCTTCTTCCTAGACTTTTACTCTTGCACAGGACTTAATGACAGTATCCCAGCAGCTTTGGGTGAGACAGTTTCTCTGTTAGACTCAGATCTCCAGTACCCTTACCTCATCCTTACCTCCTGTTTCACAGGAGAGAATGATTCAGGCACACAACCTGTGTGGAAGTAGAATCAGGCAGGCCAGGAGAGGCCAACGGAGATCATTTGTTTGTTTGTTTGTTTGTTCTAAAGGAGGCTGTGGATTTGTTACTCTAGGCTCAGAAATATGGAGAAGGAGGTTGATGATGGGTCTGAAGTAGACAAGTCAGTTAATAAAGGCAAGGACACGCTGGTCATTAAGAACCATTGTTTTGAGGTCTAAGATGGAAGGTGAATATTCAAGCAGAGGTTGTGCTGGTCCTCAGTAGAGGTTGACTAGGCAGTTGGAAGTGAGAGAAATCCTGCACCAGGTATTAGAAATCCTGGTGTTTAGGAATAGGAAATGCTAGCACTGAAGGAAGGAGAATAAAGCCAAAACATAGCCATAAAGGAACTACCTTTTAAACACGTATAGCATTTACATCTTTCTAATCACTTTCACATGTATTGTTTCCTTAGTCTGGACCAAAAACCTGTGGGATAAATAGGACAGTTGTTATTATTCCCATTTGCCAGATGAGGACAAAGCCATGTTATTAAAGGCTCTGAACAACAGGAAGAAATGCTGAGACTTTGACAAAGGGGACTATAGGGGGTCGTTGTGAGAGGTTAAACATGGGAGAAAGCTATGGTGAACATTTAAGAAGATTCACCTCTTATATGCCTGATGCCTTGAATCTTCCAAACATGTTACTCCTGGGCTAAAATGCTTTCTATTTTGGAACATTTAGCTGTTGTTGAATTTTTTAATTAGTCAAATGCCGGGCTGCAATAGCCATATCAGAAGCACTCAGGAAAAAATCTGAAGGCTTGAGATGTCGTTAAAAGTTGGAATGTATGAGGAAAAAGCATCTCTTCTAGAAACTCATTTTACTTCTGCAAATGACTTCAAAAATCATTTCTGAGGAACAAAGCAAGAATTGAGTTAGTTTAACTTACGTAGTTCTTAGCATTCATTTGTTTTCTTGACCTCTCTATCTTTCCCCGCTTTGTCTCCATTACCAATTTAGAATAAAATTAGAAGTATTTTGACTAATTAAATGAATAATGGCTAACTTAAATGAAAATGGCTAACTTCCTGGTTGATGTATACTTTTAGATAAAATCATATATTTTACAGATATCTTGGAGCCATTTTTTGCCAGTCTGGCTTTCACTCACCACAAGGTTTGTAGCGTTCATGGGGCCGTTGCCTGGAAGCCACCATCGCAGACTCCACTTCCACCATTGTCACATGAAGCTAAAATCACCAATATTAACCAGCCCGGGCTGCAGCTGCCCAGCGCCAAACCCAGACCCTTCCCTGCTTTAAATCCTAAATTCTATGGGGGATTCTCAAGGCCAGCTGACCCGCGCAAGCCTGAAAGCTATGTCAGCCTGTTCACTAAACAATATGCCATCAATGTTCCCCTGACCCTCCCACACACTCATCTCATAGGACTCAGCCTCCTGTCTCCATCCAACCACTCCTCCCCACCTCCTGCCCCATAGCTATCAACTGTGCCCTATAGAACTCCCTTTCCAGGATAACCCAACCACTCCATGTCTTCAAACTCTTCATAGATGCTCCCTCCACTTCCTGACCTTAACTGAAACAAGGCTCTCCCTTGAGGACAAGGCTTTCCCAAGTAGCCTTCTCCAGTTGAAGGAGTACCTATATCCACTCGAATATCCCAATGGGTACCTCAGTCTCAGCAAAGACAAAATTGAACCCGTCATCTTCTCTACATCATCCATTCTCTTCCCCCCGCCTCCAAGACACAGTGACAAAGAAGTTATCGAGTCACCCAAGCTAGGAATCTGGAAGTCCATATAGACTCACCTTTCTGTCATCTTGCACATTCTATCACTCAGCAAGCCCTCTGTAGCTATCATTTTTCCTGCTAAATAGTTCTCTAATCCATTTCTTCTGTGTTCCTATTATTAAAGTCTAGTTCAAGGCCTCAGTCATCTCCTGCCTAAATGGTCACCCTCCTTTCCTGCTTTTAATTTGCTCATGAATTCCATCTTCCAACAAGCTGCCAGAAGGACCTCTCTAACACAGAGTTGATCATGTTATTCCTCTGCTTGTACTGGTCTAGAGTCTCTCCTAAGCCTGGCTGAGCTCCCTCTCAGGGAAAACAGGCCCTCCATGATCTGTCCCTATCCACCTCTCCATTCTTATCTCCCCCAAATTGCTACCTCTCACTTGATGCTTTAAACCACTTGTCCCTCACTTCATTCATCATGCTAAACTACTCCTGTGCCTTTCTTCATGAAGTTTTCCTTACTTGAAATGCCCTTCCTCACTCTACTCCACTCTTTGCTTGGTTGTCCCTTACACACTAAGCTTTGGCTGGTGTCACCTTATCCAGGAACCATTTCCTGAGTGATCATGCAGAGCTCAGGAACTCTCCCTGTGCTCTCCCAGCATCCTCTGCTTAGCTTGTATTAACTATATGAGTATGCGTGCATCCTTACCCTGTATCTATTTTTCTGGAGGTCAGAGACTGCAATTTTTACTTTTTTTTTTTTAACATTTCCATCTGTGGATCTAGCAAAAGGATGGGAACATATTAGGTGCCTAATAAATACTTCATGCACCAAAATAATTTCCACTGAAAATGGATTTGCCAAGTCCCAGTGGCCTTCATGCGTGTAGGCATTTATTTACTCATTCAACACTAGAACATCTACTAAATATTTATACCCTATTTATCTAGCATTCTTGACCTCTCTGCTGTTTAGATATGCTGTAACTTCTGGAAATGCCTCAAATTCAATTTCACTCTGAAGCATTCTTTCAAGTGAACTACAGTATCTGGTTTGTGCAAAATAAATGATTTAGGCAATCTGGGAAGAGGTGAAAGTAGGATAGCCCATGTCCCCATGAATTTACAATCTGATCTGATTATATACATCTGCAATACTTGGCAATACATAGTTTTAAAAAATCTTTCAGCAAATGTAAATTAATAAAGCATAAACTGAATACCTAAATATCTAGAGAAATTGGAGAGGAAAAAAAAAAGGTCAGAACAAGGTGAATTTAATGAGAACCGGCTGCAGAAGGTAAGGTTTGTCTTCAATATAAAGACTCAGTGAACATGAATGGCTTAAAAGGAAAGAAAATAGCATTTCAGGTTAAAGAAATGACATGAGCAAAAGCAAGAAGGTAAAAGCTCTATTGAGAAAATAGCAAACCCATTTGCTTGACTGAACTACAGAATCTGAGCCAGGATAGGAGAACAGGTGGTCAGCATGCAGGACCTGCACAAAATAAATCTATGAAGCTGAAATTAGTCTTTAGGGCCAACTGTGGTAGAGAATCTCCAAATCAATTCCATCCCCCACTGCTTTCCCTGGGGCAGGGGTGGAGGTGTGGGGCTGCTGTTCCTCCCATCATGAAGTCGAGTCTATTCACCCATCCCTTGAAATCTGGGATAGCCTTGTCACTTGGTCACATCAGTGGAATCTGTCAGAAGTGATGCTGGTCCACTTCCAGCCCTAGAGTGTAGGAGGCCTAGAAGCTTCTGCTTTTTCTCTGGGAAGCCCACAACCATGTCATACAGAAACTTGGACTTCACCATTGAATGAAGAGAGGCCGTGTGGAGAAAGACCTGGAAGATGAGACACCATCTTGGACAGATATTCCAGCCTCCAAATGGATGGAGTTGCTAAGTGACCTCAGCTGTATCAAGTGGATCAGAAGAACCATCAGCAAGCCTAGGCAACGCACAGAATCGTGAGTTAAATTGCTATTGTGTTAAGCCACCAAGTTTTGGGGTGCTTGTTGTTATGTAGCAATAGGTAACTGAAACATCAGCCCACTCCTTTCATCTCCTCATATCCACCCAATTTCAGACATCCTGTGCCCTCCTGCTGTCTAATAATAAGAATAATAGTAAATCTAACCTTGAACACTTACTACTGTGTCAGACATTAGACTAAGTGTTTTACAGAAATGACCTTATCCTCAGAATAATCCTAAAGGATGGTGTAGTGGGTTGAATGGTGGCCCCCCAAAAGATATGTCCCTGGAAACTGTGAATGTGACCTTATTTGGAAAAAAGATCTTTACAGATGTAATTAAGTGAAGGATCTCAAGATGAGATCATCCTGGATTATCTGGGTGGGGCCTAAATCCAATGACAAGTGTCCTGATAACAGACAGAAGAGCAGAAGACACAGACAGAGAGAAAACAGTGTGAAGACCCAAGCAGAGACTAGAGAGAGGAGCCACAAGTCAAGGAATGCTGCCAACTACCAGAAGCTGGAATCTCCCCTAGAGCCTCTGGAGGGAGCACAGCCTTGCCAACACCTTGATTTCAGACTTCTGGTCTCCAGAACTATGAGAGAATAAATTTCTGCTGTTTTAAGCCAAGGTTGTGGTAATTTGTGACAGCAGCTCTAGAAAAGTAAAACAGATGTGTTCTATTTTTATCAGCATTTTACAGACGAGGAGACTAAACGACTTCATTGGAAGATTAAATAACTTACCCAAAGGCAAATGGTAATAGGCAGAGGAGTCAGGCTTGAATGTAGGCAATCTGTAGGTCTCCATCATACCTCTTATCTTGGACTAGTCCCACCTGCTGGCACACTGTATCTCTTTCCAGCATCCCACCTATCAAAATTACCCTGCTTGCAGCAGTGTCAGGAAAGGGTTTAATAATTCATTTACACTGTATTATTAATTCTCAATACCAGTTTAGTGTTTCAACCCTCCTGGGACATAGTAGCAATTACATTTTGTTGAAAGAAAGAACAGAGTCCACTGGAATGCAATGCAAATGGTGAAGCTTTAAGTTTCAACTACAGGAAGATGGAGGAGATGTGGTTGGCATGTGGCAACCAAAAAATTTGCTGTTGTTTATCCTAACATTATGTAATATTAGGTTAGATACGGGAGAAATTTAGAGCCCCCTAAACTGTAAGTTCTTGAAGGGCAGGATTTAGGCTTACTATATGAATATTTCTGCTATAATGCAATATATACATAGCTGAAAAACCTGAAGTCTACCAAAATTATGCAGAAAAATATAATAGGGATTATGGGACTCGCTAGGGACTTTGGGACCTAAGGAATAACACAGTGGTGGGTTACCTGGGTTTTCTTTTTACTTCATTTATCCCAGACTTGGAGCTGAAGAAGCCAAAATCCCAGAAAGGCCAATGGGTGCAGACAAAAGAAGCCCAAACAAAAGCCTGCTCTTTTTAGCCAAAGGACCAGGAAAGGGAAAGCCTGGAAATTCAGAAATTAAGAATACAATACCATTTACAATCGTTCAAAAAAGTGAAATACTTTGGTGTAAATATAGCAAAGCATGTACAGCATCTGTATGCTGAAAACTGCAAAATGCTGATGAAAGAAATTAAATATTTAAATAAACAGAGATATGCCGTGTTCACGGATTAGAAGACTCAATGCAGTACAGATGTCAGTTCTCCCCAGGTTGATATATAGGTTTAACACAATTTCTATCAAAATCCCAGCAAGTTTTTGTGTAGATACAGACAAGATTAGTCTAAAATTTATGTGGAAAGGTAAAACAACTAGAATAGCTAAAATATTATTGAAAAAGATTAAATTGGAGGAATCAGTCGACCTGATTTAAAGCTATGTAATCATAGCTATAGTAATCCAGACTATGTGGTATTGGCAAAGGGATAGACACTCAGATCAATGGAACAGAGTAGAGACCTCAGAAATAGACGCACACGAATATGCCCAACTGATTTTTGACGAACGCATGAAAACAAGTCAGTGGAGGAAGGGATAGCTGTTTCAACAAATGGTGCGAGAGCAATTGGTCATCCATAGGCGAAAAAAATGAAACGACATAAAACTCACACCTTATAGGAAAAATAACTCAAAATGTCAAATGTAAAACTATAAAACTTTTATTTAAAAAAAAAATCTTTGGGTCTAAGGGTAGGAAAGTGTACTTTCATATAAAATTATACAATGTTATGAACCAGTGTTACCTCAATAAAAAATTAATTAAATAACAAAAAGAGTTCTTGGACATGACTCCAAAAGCACAATCCATAAAAGAAAAAACTGATTAATTAAACTTCACCAAAATTAAAAATGTTTGCTCTACAAAAGACTCCATTGAAAGGATGAAAAGATTACAAACTACAGAGCAAGAGGAAAAAAATCCAATTAGAAAAGAGGCAAAAAGACACAATGAAGAAGACATCCAGTTGGCAAATAAGCACATGACAAGATGTTCAATGTCATTAGACATTAGTGAAATTCAGATTAAAAGCACAGTGAGATACTACTTCACACCTGTCGGAATGGCTAAAATAAAAAATAGAGACAACACCAAATGCTGGCAAGGACACAGAAAAACTGGATTGCTGGTCAGAATGTAAAATGGTACAACCACTCTGGAAAACAATTTGACGGTTTTTTAAAAAAACTAAATATACTAGGACTTGCACTCCTGGACATTTATCCCAGAGAAATGAAGACTTGTGTTCACACAAAAGCCTGTATACAAATGTTCATTCATAATAGCCCAAAACTGGCAACAACCTAGATATCCTTCAAGAAGTGAATGGTTAAACAAATTGCTGTACATCCATACCATGGAGCACTACTCAGCAATAAAAAGGAATGAACTAATGACACACACATAACATGGATGAATATCCAGAGAATTATGCTACATGAAGAAAGCCAATCCCAAAAGGTTGCATACTGTTTGCTTCCATTTATATAACATTCTTATAATGCCAAAATTGTAGAAATAGAGCACAGATTAGCGTTTACATGGATTAAAGGGGAGAGTGGGGAGGGAAGTAAGTGTGACTATAAAAGGGCAACATGAGGGATCCTTGTGGAGATGGGAATGTTCTGTATCTTCACTATATCAATATCAATATCCTGGCTGTGATATCGTATTATAGTTTTTGCAAGATATTACCACTGGGGCAAACTAGGTAGATGGCATAAGGAATCTCTGTGTATTGTTTCGTATAACTGCATTAAAAAAAAAAAAGGAAATACGCAAAGATCAAGAAGCTTTCCAATAACAAACCCTTCCAAGATAAACCCTTCCAAGTCAGAGCATGCAGCCAAACTGAGGGAAGAGAAAGCATGCAGTGATTAGGCATTGTATCTCCTACTGGCTTGTTGCATTCAGCTCTGATGGTGTCCTTGTCCTTTGTGTTCCAAGTGTTCAATGCTATTACTTATTGGCACAAAATGTTAATAAATAGAAAACACATAAACCAACATGACTTCTGCATTATTCTGATATCGTTCTTCTATTTATTAGTCATATTTAAACTAACTTGCATTAGAAACGCGTTGTTGCAAGAGATTGTATTTCTTTATTTCTAAGTGACTATGCGGGTGTAAAGTGGTAAGCAATATTGGAAAAAAAGAAGCTGAATGAATGAATGAACTGAAGCCAGAGGTATGTGGATGAAATTGGAAAATCATGTTTGAGGAAGATTCAGCTAGCTGCTGACTATAAGACGTACTACATAAGGCTGAGAGAGAAAATATAAGAATTATCTATTTTTTATTAAAAGCTAATTAGGGGTAATGAAGATTGGAATGGGGGTAAATCTATAGGACTTTATGTAAAAAGGAATTCGCAAAATTGATAAGAGATTGGATGTTGGATGCAAAAAAGACTTGAAGTTTTTATTTAGGGAACTAGGAAAAGCCAAGGTGTCCTCTTGACAGTCACGAACAAAACCATGAAAGGCAACTATTAGAAGAAAACTATATGAGTTTATTTAATGAATTAAATACAATGTATAAAGACATTCAAATAGCACTGTCCTGCAGACAAATAGAAATGTAGGATTAGAGAGGGAACAGGAGATAAAGGCTACTTAAACAGTGGTATTAGTGGGTGCTGGAGGTGAGGGAAAGCTCCCAAAGCGATGAATCATCATCTGAGATATGGAGTCTATGGGATCGGATAAGAGTCCAGTCTCCCTAGCAAGAAGAAGAGAAGATTTTGATGGAGCTGAACTCATGTATGAAGATAAATTACTCCACTTTCAAAAGCTAGAAGAATAGATGGGGCAAAATCCAAAAAGAAATTTAAATCAACGTTTCAAATACAATACAGTTAAGACCAAATTCCCAGTCTTTCCCCTCACAAGTCTCCTGCCTAATTATATGATGTGGCTGGAAGCGTTGCCAAAGCCTTGTTCTAATTTTGCAAGGACAACACTATCTCCAGCTGTTTCCTCTTCCCACACCCAAAACTGTTAACTCTTACTTCTTCAGCTATCCCATCTCAAAAATAAATCCTTTGAGACCTCCACAGCTACTGAAAAATTCCTCATCTAAGTGTATCACCCACCACGGCAAATCCTTCCACAAGTTCTCTAGATAATTAGTTTCATAGAATATTGATTTTGCTGGAATATTCTGCCAACAGCCCCAACTTGCCTAGTAATGAAACAAAGAACAGGTGTTTCTCCTGCCAACACTCACTACAAGATTATTTTAATATAAGTTTAATTAATAGGAAGCAATATACAATAAATAATATCCATAAATGGCAAATGGAAATGGAAATTCCTAGTTCTGTCAAAATCCTATATCTTTATAGACGCATTTTTTCCACCTCACTATAATAGTGACTGGTAAGGAGGAAAGACTTCTTGACGGGCTTCCCCACTTGCTTCTGTTAGGGGTCCTCTGGTGGATCCCTCCTGGCTCCCCCCTTCTCCATTCATCTTCAACCGTTCTAGAATACACGTATAGCATTTCTGAGAAAGCCTCTGCCACATATATACTCAGCTACCTGGGATCCTGAGAAATCTGCCATTCCAACAACTTAATGTAAGGGCAGACGGAAAAGCTTCAATTCTTTGATTTGTGTAATCCCAGTGGACACTTCCCCCATTAAAGGTCATTCCAATTTCATCTGATCTTGAAGCAGCCCAGCACCATGGCTTACCTCTCCCAGCTCCACCTTGGGCCTCTGAGTACTCACTGCTAGTTCACCACTTGGATCTCCAGGGGCATTGTCCCCTCTATAGAACTCTGCTGCTGTCACCTCACTCCATCAACAATACAAGGTTGGACTTGATCGAGGGTTTGGAGCTAATTAGAGGTGATTATAATTTTTAATATTAAAAATAGTCCTAAACATCACTGTTCCAGGGTCTATGAAAAAAATACAGAGCAAATTAAATCCTTCACACAGATTCTTTCATGGGGTCCCCTGGTTCCTAACCTGTCTCCTCTGTCCCTCCTCAGAAATAGAGAAAGAACATTCTTAAATCCATCATGTTGCAGAACTCTACCTTTCTTTAGGAAACTTTATCCCTCTACTTAAGGGGGTTTATCTTGTCCTAAAATGTGATCTTCCACTTCCAGTTAGGGCAGTCCATGAGACATAATAGCTCACAGTAGTATCTCCCCATAAAGAACGAGTTGTTAATCAGGAACAGCACTAGGGACCTTCAGCCAAACAATACACACACTCATCCCTCCCAGAACAAATATAGTCAAAATCCCTTTTAAAGAAGAGAAACATTTCCCTAAAGGCAACATGATCTACAAGCTTGTCCCAGGTCAAAATGGAGATAGCATTTTTATATTATTGATAAAGAGATATCAATCCTCCTTTCCCATTCTCCTGTTTCCAGATCTTGTCCAGGCTTTTCCCTTTGTAAACCAACCAACCAGCAAAGGAGCCCCTTACAGCATCTTTGAGAATAACAGTGCCATCAACCCTTAATTGCTACTCCCAACTTTTCTTTACTTTGGACCAAAGCCTATTCTAGTCAAGATTTCCTCCCATTCTAGTAGTGGAAATAGGGCAAAGACTAACATAGAGACGCATATTCCACCAAAGCCATCTGCTTCTTCTCTGCAGGATTGTTTTTTCCCTATTTTACTGGGATGGGGTGACATTTAGCTTCCCTGCAAGGCTCTTTCCCATCAGTCCTCAGACCTCATGTCCTTCTTGGGTTGTACCTTGCCCCCCATCAGTGAGAATCTATGGCTAATCTGGCAGCCCGTTAAGTTACCTAAGCTTTATTAGTCTAGCTTTTTCTTTAATACATTTCCCTAAAACTGAGCTTGTTCTATCCAAAGCCTTTCAAAATCATTGTCAAAATCATCTTCCATCCCTCACATTATAAATCGCTAACCGTCTAAATCCACATTCTCTAAGTCCCTTTATTTGTTCCCATTTCCTTTGTCAGATTTTACTTCTCATCCTCAGATAACTGATTTCTTCTAATTCCTCTGCTCACATCTTTTTTTGTTCCTAGTTTTCTTCTTTTCCTGCCCTTTTTCTACTCCACATCTGCACATTTTTTTTCAAGCTGCCTGACCTCTCTCTAGAATACCTTCTCACTTCTCATCTGACAAACCAGATCTCTCAGCTATTAAAATGTAGGGAATTTCCCAACCGCCCCTACACACTCTAGAGCCAACAGTGACAGAATCACTACTGCTCTCAGGAGACAGTTCTACAGGACCCAAAATAAACATTACTTAATTGATCAGGGCCTTGATGATTATGTTGCAATGGCATAATATACACATTACTTCAGCTACCTTATGAACTAGAAGTGTACTCCAGCTGCATTACTAATTAGTTAAACAGTCTTTATGGGACAACCCAAGAATCTAACCACCATTTATATCATCATCTGTTTGGGAAAATGAGGCCTCCATTCTAAATAACCACAAATGAACTTTGGGAACGTGACTGGTTCGTACCTGGCATCTGTAGAAATGTCGTAATTTCCCACCCACCTGCAAGCTTCATCTGATGCAGGAAGCAATAGGCTTTCTGTTTCAAAGCCCTGGATAGATCCAGAAGAAACATTACTGCAAACAGGAGGAGGCTCACTTGCTGATGATGACGACAAAACATTTGTTTCTGTATATTTTCACCTTTTTATCACATCTAATTTTCAAAACTACTTTTAAGATTTTCAGAGCAAATGGCATGGATTTGTGAAAAGAGCAAACTATTTAGAGACAGGTGTCCTCGGTTAAGGCCTGTCTCCACTGTATATTAGATGGCTAGTCGGCCAAGTCACTTAATCCTTCTGAGCCTCAGTTTCCCTAACAGTAAAGCAATAGTAGTAACAACAACAATATGCTCCCTATCAAATTTCAAGATGCTTCAAGAAGGCATGGCAGTAGGACAAGTTGTGATTGGAAGTGGAGCTGCTGGGAGAGGTAAGGACCAGAGTGACCACAGAAATTCAAACAAGCAGGTAGGGCATGACAGCCAAGGGAGTTAACAGATGTCCAGTAATGCAGGCAAACATCAGGTTAGAAGGCAGAATTAGCAAGATGTCTTCACTGGAGACCCTGGTGAACAAAACTAAGTGGGTGGTATTCACCACACCAGTATTTCATGAAGGTCTATACCAAAGCCAGGTTCCACCCCTTGGGGAGAGAACCCAGCAATAAAAATTACAGGGAGATAGATTAGATACCCAGAAAGGGAATCCAAGGGAAGCCCCGTTCTATGAAATGAGGGGGTCAGAGTGTTACCTAGCCAGGTTCATTTTGCCTACTGCATGATATGCCAATCACCAACACTGCGAGTTTGCAGCAGAGAAAGGGTTTATTCACAAGGCAGCAAAGCAAGGAGACAGGAGAACAAATCTCAAATCTGCCTCCCTGAAAATGGGGATTAGGGATATTTATAGGATAAAGGGGCGGGGTTGTCTGAATTGTGGGAATAGGTGATCAGAGGTAAGGAGAAGTGAGGTAATTGATGATCTGTGCAAGCATAGACAAGCCTCATGGCTCTTCATAGGACACATTCACAAAATGGTGGTATTAGCATGGTCTGAGGGTGGAGTTTTTGGCTCTCTAATGTCAACAGGTCACTTATCACACACTTGTGCAGCCCCACTTGGTGGGTTGGTGATCTCAAGAGGCCTGAACTGGACAATGAGTCGACTCTTAGTTCCTGAAAAACAACTCAGGCCTCATTACTGTGGAGACCCAAGTGTCAGAGATGTTATCTATGAAGAACCTAGTGGGAGTTGGATAATATATTGCCTATCTACTTGACTTATAAAAATAAGCAGCGCAGCTAACATGGGTGGGCGAGCAACTAAAGGCTACACAATTAATAACTGCCTGGGAAATCTTTAGTTACTAGCTACCTAATCATTAATGGCTAACTGTGCATCAGTTTCAAGAGGACACTTGGAAACAGGTAGCAAACTATAGAGACTCTCTAGGGTGGCTTAACCATGATTTAAGACAAATTAAGGATCTTATCCATCTTACTAAATAAGACAAATAAGGAGCCATCTTATCAGTCAGCTCAGTCAGCTGGGGCTCTGTGCACTTGGCCAGGCGCTCTCTCCCAGAGTGGGCGAGTCCATCTCACCGCCTTGTGGATGCAGGCCTCTTGGCACCTGCCAGTTACTCTGTAAATGCTGGGTGCCGGGGCACCATGGAGGTGAGGCGGATCGGCACACAGCAGGTGCTCAACAAGGGTCAGATGAGTTCATGGACAGAGGACTGAGTAACGAATGCAACAATTTCAAGTCCACATAGGACAAGTGGGCATTCAGACGCAGTAGCTTTTTGTACAAAGAAGAGTCTGTACTTTTTCTCTCATGCCAAGGAACCTTAAGGACGTTGTCTCATCCTTCATAATTAAGCCTGCAGACATCCACAGTCCTCCGCTCTCTGCACTTTGGAAGACAGAATGCAGCCGTCTGAGTGCATTTTAAGAGCTGCGTAGGAAAAGACAAAGGAGCTTAGAAGAATTCAATAAAAGATGAGAAGCCAATTGTCAACAAATTCAGAGCTCCTTTTTGAGGCCAGTCAAAACTAGGAAACAAAAAATGTGTTAGGCAGAGAATTAACCACTTAGTTAATACCCATTTGAAAATGACTAATACATCAGGCCCAATATGTCCCCTTTGCAATGCATTTAAGGAGTGTGATATAGGATGGACTCCAAGGTGTCACAATCTCAGCTTTCTGGTGATTATGTGAGGAGTGTGAACTAGACTGGTGAGGTCTGCCCTTGAGGCCTGTGGGAGTCAAACCTGTGTGTGAGCCTCCATGGGTCCCCACTCGGAGAGAGGCATGTGGACCTGTGCTTCCCCGGCACTCATCCCCAGCAGAGGGACCTTCACATTTCCTAATTAGGTTATATTCAATGTTCACAGGCTGGTGATGGATGAGATACTGAAGTGTAATTACAACTGATATTATTCATGTCCCAGGAATGTGCAGCCAGGGCCGTTCTGCTCGCTCCAGCAGAAAACAATGGTGAAGTTGCCTTTTTATATTTCAGATTCTGGTCCGGATTTATTCCTTCTGTTTGGTCATGAGTGCAGAAAAGGTATCTAGAGAGGACAAATAAACATGCTGTAAGTTCTATTTCCTGGTTGTTTGAGGCTCATTAAGTCATCTAAAGACTGGCATCAGCTGCCTGTTAGAATGTTCAGAAATAGGGCCACCTGGGACAGCCTCTGCATCTGATTCATGATGTTCAGTTGCCTAGAGGCCCAAGTAACAACAGAAAGGGTAATTAACTTAATCAACAGGTGTTGTGCCAGGCATTGTGCTGAAATAAAAGATGAAGATAAGCTGACTATTCTGAAATAGTTAGCAATCAGGTGAAAAAGCCAGACAAAACATGCCAGCAACTAATGCAAGTCAGATGTAATTCAGTGCTATAATAAAGGGATCAAGTCTTAATGACTCACCAAGCAGGGAAAGATTAACTCTGACTAAAGGGAGGAGGGCTACCAAAGGGGAATCTTGAAGGATGAGTAAGTGTATATGAAGGAGGAGGGGTATCTTCCAGGAGTTAAGAAATGGGACACAGCCATGGGCAAGGAGCTATAATAACACAGAGGAAGGACAGTTGCCCAGCAGACAGGAGCCCACTTCTTGAGCCTTGAAGGATATGGACGTGGTAGTCAGATGAAGGGCAGGGAGAAGGGCATTCTAGAATGAAAAGGCAGCACTGCACACACAGACAGGTGTAAGAACACGGCAGTTTTGAATACCATGAGTAACTCAGTATGTTTGGAACCTGAAGATGGCTTAGAAGATGAGGCTAGAGAAGTAGACAAGGGCTAGGGAAGTTTTTTTAGCCAGCTAAGTACTTCATATTCTATCCTGATGGCTATGAGAAGCCACATGAGGTGGTTCTCTTTGACTTGGTGACCGATTGGATCTGGGGAGAGGGTACAGATGAAGGATCCAGGTGAGACATGATGAGAGCCTAAATCAAAAGTATAATTGACATGTGATCCCATAGATTTTACTAGGTGGGACGGAAAAATGGAATAATTCTCCTATCTGCTCAGTAATGCTATTTTCCAATGATCACTCTCTACCTTGTCTCATTATTTATGCAAATGATATATTCTCTATTAGATTATCAGTTCCTTGAGAGAAGATGAGAGATTCATGTCTTAATTTAACTTTGTGTTACACTTTCTGGCACAGGTCTTGCACATACCAACCATTCTCTAAATACGTGTTGAATGAACAGAAAATACAGAATGTGTGTGTGGGGGGGAGTATGTTGGGTTGGGTGAGGTGGTGGTCAGTATTCAGACCAGAGAAAGCCTTTCAACTACCTGCTGTGCAGAGAGGTTACTTTCTGTGTCATCCTGCACTTCCAAGAGACAGTTGTGCCCACCAGAGACCTTCAGAGAAGGCTTCAGAGAGTCCCTGGTGCCCATCATCTTAGAGATGGTGGGCACTAGAGTCTATATAATTTCTAGAAGATTGCAAAGACTGCCAGACATACACTTGCCAGTGCAAGGCAAAAGTGATGAGTTTCTTGCCAAAATTTCAAGATCTCCACTCACCTATTTACTGATACCTAAGGGTTCAGGTTCACCAATATCCTCTCAAGTCATCCATTTCCAAACCATGTTCCAAACCCAGCAGTATTTTGTATGCTACATACACGTATATACAGGTATATAGCAATATAGACAATAACTGAATTTAAAGTTGACTTTTGTCATGGAACTTTCACATGTTCATTTTGGTAATGCAAATCAATGTGTAGTACGATGATCAGTCTCATCATCATTATGGAAAAAAAGATAGAGTCCTATACTTTTATATACATATAAACCCCTGTTTTCACTGGCTTAATTGTTTACTTCCAATTTTCTGAGAGGAAATTTTTCAGCTCTTTATTGATAATGAGTTAAAATTTATTCATTTTATTATTTAAAAAGTTAAATTTCCAAGCTCTAAATTGTAGAATAGTGAGTTAAAGACAGAAAATAGCTTTAAGCAAAATAATGAAGCCCAGATCCTCTTCTCAGCACCTTTTTAAAAGTAAATTTTTTTATTTTAAAATAGTTCTAGGGTTACAGAAAAATCGTAATGATAGTACAGAGAGCTCCCATATACTGTTTCCCTGATACTAACGTCTTACATCAATGTGGTATATTTGTGACAATTAATGAACCAATATTGATGTATTATATTTAACTAAAGTCTGAATAAAACACTTGATTCAAATTTCTTTTTTGACCTAACATCCTTTTTCTGTTCCAGGATTTCATACAGCATAGCACATTACATTTAGTTGTCGTGTCTCCTTAGGCTCTTCTTCTCTGCAACAGTTTCTAAGACTTTCCTTGTTTTTGATGACCTTGACAGTTTTGAGGAGTACTGGTTAAGTATTTTGTAGAATGTCCCTCAATTAGGAATTGTCTGATGTTTTTCTCATGATTAGACCATGACTATGAGTTTTGGGAAGGAAAACCACAGAGGTAAAGTGCATTCTCATCACATCACATCATATCAAGGCTGTGTACTAGCAAAATGATCTATGACTGTTGATGTTGGCCTTGACCATCTGGCTGTGGTAGCATTTGTCAGGTTTCTCCACTGTAAAGTTACTTTTCCCTCACCTTTTAATGTATTTTTTGAAAGAAAGTCACCATAGGCAGCCCACGTTAAGGAGTAGGGAGTTAAATGCTAGCTCTTTGACAGAGAAATGTTTACATAAATTATTTGAAATTCTTCTGCTGGGCAGATTTGTCTATTGTCTCTCACTTTATTTATTTATTCAATCATTTATTTATTCAGTTTGGGTTCATGGATATTTATTTTATGCTTTGGGTTAAAATCTAATACTACTTTATTTTGTTGCTCAAATTGTTCCAGCTGTGGCCATCAAGAGCTCTTTCAGTTGGCTCCTGTGTTCCTTAAAACACTCCAGTCATTGTGGGGTTCTGTTGAGCACTTCCTTACCTTCTGGAACTACAAGATGCTCCCGGCTCGTCTTGTATATTTCCTGCCCCAGTCCTAGAATCAGGCATTTTCCCAAGGAGCCCTGGTTCTTTTATTGGAGAATGGTATTAGAGACCATGATCTGAGTGTGTTTGATGTTACTGGAGTGTCGTTACTTCTAGGCCCTCTCAGCTGACAGAGAAAGAATATATGTATGTGTTTATTAACCCATGTATATACACATATATCTATAAACATTTCTATATGTAACTATCTGTATCTATATTAAGCTAAATATGAGGTCATACTGACTTCTCCAATTCTAACCCAGTACCACAGGGATCATTCTAGCTTGTCCACTTGCTCGTCTGTATCCTCTCCCCTACAATGAGGAAACTAGCTCCCGCCATCAGCCATCCATTACTTAATTGCTCAGCTCTAGTGTACTGTAGAGTACTTTACATAATTGTTAACCTATAACCTCATAGAAAATAACTTTATAAACTAGAGTGCTTATGTACAATTCCTTTTGCCTTTAATTTTACAGACTCCATTCATTTCCAAATTTACTTAGGTCAGCACTTTTTCCCCACTCCCTTCAGTGAGGTTGTTCATACATTTATAATACAGTTAGATTCTTTTGTCATATTTTGCATGCCATTCTGTGATCCTATAACCTCCTAAATGATTTTTAAAATTTGCACAATTATGGTTCACCCTTTGTGTTACAAAGTTCTGTGGGTTTTGACAAGTACATAGTGTCATACGTCTACGTTTTTTACAGCATCCTAAAGAACAGTTTCACCACCGTAAATAAATCCCCAGTGGTTTACCTATTCAACTCTTCTTTTCACCCTGGGTCCCTGGCAACCACTAATCTATTTACCATCTCAATAAGAGTTTTGCCTTTTCCAAGATGTCATATAAGTGGAATTATACAGTATGTAATCTTTTAAGACTGGCTTCTTTCACTTAGCAATATGCGTTTAAGATTCATCCATGGCTTTGTGTGATTTGGCGGCTCCTTCTGTTGTATGAATGAACCAAAGTTTGTTTAGCCATTCACCTATTGAAGGTTGCTCCTAGTTTTTGGCAATTATGAATAAAATTGCTATAAACATTCTCATGCTGGTTTTTGTGTGGACATAAGTTTTCAACTCAGTCGGGTAAATACTTAACGTGATTGCTAAGTCCTATGGTAAGACTATGTTTAACTTTGTAAGAAACTGCCAAACTGTTTTCCAAGGTGGTTGTTACTGTTTTGAATCCACACCAGCAATAAATGAGCGTTCCTGTTGCTCCGCATCTTTACCAGCAAATGGTATCATCAGTTTTTTGGATTTTAGCCATTCTAATAGGTAAATGATAGTATCTCATTGTTGCTTGACTACTTTTAAAAATATTAAAAGTTTTTCAGGAATGGGGAGTAAAACAAAAACTAAACAAGAAATGTGATTCGTTGGCATTGAGAATAGTTTTTAAATAGCTCAGGCTACAGGAGAAAAGGTGCACCTCTTTGGGGTCATATTAGACATGAGATATAGAAACCATCAACTTGTTGCCTACATTTGAGTTTAGCTCCTATGTTTTACATCCTCAAATAAGAGAGCAAAAAAGATGTGTGGGATAATGCTTTACATAAAATAAATAAGAGAGAGAGAGAAAAATGAAGAAAGTAACTTCTCAGAACACAGAAGAATATCAATTCCAAACCAAAATTAAAAACATGCAAAATAAGAGAAGAGACAGCTGTCATCTGGGTAGAGGGGATCCTAGAAACCCTGATGGCTCCTTTGTGTAGGGGTACCTGGGATTTGTTTTAATCAGGTATGGTTAAGACACACACATACAGAAAAGACTGTCATGAAGTCAGAAGTTTTTATACTCATAGATCCTTAAAAACAGGAGGCATGGCACACCATGTAGGACCACACGGGGAAGCATCAGGGTCCGTTAGAAAGAAGCAGCAGCAAGGGGAAAACTTGGGCAAGAGACTATATTGTGGTTTCCATGGAGAAGGCAAGGTAAGCAGGCTTAGGGTTGGCTAGTTTGAATAATTCCAGCAGCCCCTGGATTTTGGGGGGATGGGGCAGCTAGTGTTGTCTGGTATCTGGCCTTCAGCTGCTTAGGGCAGGGAGATAGTGGGTTCCCAAGTGAAAGCCCAGTGAAGGAGGTGGTTGGGGTATGGGCTTTGGATTGGTTGGTTTGCATATAAAAGATATGCTCCCAGGCAAGTTGCTTGCTATCTCTGGGAATTAGCTAACCCTGGGTGTGGCAGTCTCTTCCAGCATCAGCAAGGTCTCAAGATGTCAAAACATCGGAATAAAAAGACATGCTTAATACACTCTACCTTGCGGAGTCTTTATTATTGAGTCTATTTTCACTGGCATTGCCTGAGACTGTCCTCATTGTCTTCCCCCTTGACCTCCCTAGTTCCTGATGTCTGAGCAGTGTAAGCCTCTCTGGATGCTTGGGGCAACCTTTCCTTCTTCAAATCCTAGTAATATGAGGCTGCTGCTAGTATTGATGTTCCCTGCACACCTGTTTTGTACTTCATGCTTTTCAAAGCATGTCAAGTGCACCTGTTGTGTGGTCCATGTGACCCCCTGGAGGTGGGGGATTCCTCTTTCCCTTTTATTGCCACTTAACATTTCTCAAATCTTTCCACTTGCCTGAGAATCTATTTACATATCTCCCTTATCCATATATTATCTTCTGTTTCTCTTTTTCTTTTCCCAGCTTTGTGTGCTATTGTTTCTCCTAGTTCACTCCTGATGCTTCATTCATTCAACACACATTTGTTGCATATGGACTCTGTGACAGGAATTGTGCCAGGGCCCAGGGACACAGAGACAAATAAGACTATCCCCGTGGGGTAGGAAAAATAGATCTGAAAGTACTTTTTGAGGTTTGATAATATGCCAGTCACATTCATAAGAACTGTTTCACTTGATCTTCACACGTACTCTCAAGATGCATTCTATGATAACCTCCCCTCACCACCACCATTCTTATAAAGAACTAAGTCTTAGAAAGCTTGAGCAGTGGCCCATTGGCACATGGTTAGCTAGCCAATGGAGAGCTGGGGTCCCAACTCAAGTGTCTGACTCTAGAGCACACGATTTTCACCTTGATGCCATGGTCCTCCCACAGACATAATTCAGAGCACTTTTCCATCCTAATCCTTGCTGGGGTGAGTCTCCTTTGTCAAACAGAAGCAAAATTATTTAGCAAAAAAAACCCAACCTTCTAGACTGGGAGCCTCTGCCACTAGCTAACTGGACAATCTTGAGAAAATCACTAATTTGTCTAGGCTTCTGTTTCCTTTGCTGTAAAATGGGAGGGCAGGGCCAGATGACCTCTAAGGTCACATTAAGCTCTGATGTTCTTTTAATCCATCAGACACGACTGCAGCATCATTTTGGACAACCGTTGCTTTGAGGTTGAGACACAGGAGAAGAAACGCCAGGAAAGGCAAGGTGCACACCTGGTGATGAGAAAAATCTCAAAATCTTCTTAGCTGGTGTTTCTCTGTCAAAATATGTCTTTCAGTGTTGCAGACTCAGTGTGTTGAAGTCATTGTGTGCTGGTACCAGGGGTAAAACGGAAGTAAGCCAATGTATTTTAAAAACCAACTTTCATTAACTTGAAAACATATGTGGAATACAAACACCTACTACAACCAACACACTGCCTCCAAGCTCTCTGAACTCACAAGGAAAGTCCTGGGGGTCCATTCCATCCTGGCACCCTCATGGACTGCCCTCTGCTGGCTCCCATGAGGCCACCCACAGCCTAGTGAAATGGCCCCCAACTACCAGCCAACGTGGCTCCATCTTTTTTAAACACAAACCCTGTTTTCCAGCCTCTTCACATTCCTCATGCCATTCTCACAGTTGAATTACCCTCCTTCCAGTCTCCATGTTCATATTAGTTTGCTAGGACTTCCATGAGAAAATACCATAGACTGAATGGCTTAAACAACAGAAATTTATTTTCTCGTGATTCTGAAGGCTGGAAATCCAAGATCAAGGTGCTGGCAGGGTCGGTTTCTCCCGAGGCATCTCTTCTTGGCTTACAGATGTCCACCTTCTTGCTGTATCCTCACATGATCTTTTCTCTGTGTGCACACATCTCTGGTGTCTCTTCCTCTTCTTTAAGGACACCAGTTGTATTGGATTAGGGTCCACCCATATGACTTTATTTAGCCTTAATTATCTCTTTAAAGGCCCTGTCTCCTAATACAGTCACATTCTGAGGTACTGGGGGTTAAGATTTCAACATACGAATTTTGAGGGGACACAATTCAGTCCATAACAACATTTGAATCTTACTCATCCTTCTAATACCTCCTCATATGTGTTTTCCCTTCCAGAAGCTTGGAACTTAACCAGTTGGAATCTCTCCTTCTTTGTAATGCCTTTGCTCCAGTCTACCACTCTACAAAAACTCTAATGGAATGTAAGCTCTTTGAACAGCGGAACAATGTCTTGTTTTATAAACTATGCCTAATTTATTGTATCCCTAATGGTGTGTGGCTTAGTGCTTTATTCGAAATAAAAATTCAACAAATATTCAGTAGATAATTGGATAGATAAACCGTGATACATCCAGACAATGGAATATTATTCAGCACTAAAAATAAATGAGCTATCAAGCCGTGAAAAGACATGGAGGAAACTTAAATACATATTAATAAGTGAAAGAAGCCAATGTGAAAAGGTTACGTGCTGTATGATTCCAACAATATGACAATCTGGAAAAGGCAAAACTGTGGAGACCTTAAAAAGATGGGTGGTTATCAGGGGTAAGAGGGAGAGCGGGGATGAATAGGTGAAGCACAGAGGATTTTTAGGGCAGTGAAACTATTCTGTATGATACTATAATGGTGGATACATATCATTAAACATTTGTCCACACCCACAGAATGTACAACACCAAGAGTGAATCCTAATGCAAACTATGGCCTTTGGGTGATAATGATGTGTCAATGTAGGTTCATCAGTTGAAACAAATTACCATTCTGGTGCAGGACGTTGATAGTAAAGGAGGCTATATGTGTGTGTGTGGGCAGGGGGTATATGGGAACTCTCTGTACTTTCTGCTCAATTTTGCTGTGAGTTTAGGATTACTCTAAAAAATAAAGGAAAAAAAAACCCTCAACAAATATATTTTTTAATTGAATTGAATTTTCTGCACAACACTCACACATTTGTAAATCTGCGTATGACTTCCATCTTTGGGTTTTCCATAAACCTTGCTTTCCTTTATAGCTAATTAAGTCATTAGCCTGACAAGGGATGATAAACCAATTCAGGAAGAGAATGGTGTCTGAGACTTGACCATTCCTCCATCTTAATCCTAATATTTGGGGATTTCAAGACAGCATGAACCTCAGATTAGGCAGCCCACCTCCCATGCAATATTAACTATTCTCCAAGATGGTATAAAACTTTGATCAGCAAGAAAGCTATGCTAAAAGACTGGGGTTCTAGTTCATTGGTTCTATGGCTCCTGAGTGTATCCTCCTTCCAAGCCTGCCCTCCTTGGAAAAAAACACAGCACTCCCTGAGGATGACAGTGTTCACCCATTGTGACCTAGTGTGTGCTTCTCGAGTCCATTGCTAAAGAAACAAATGTTAGAATCCACTGTAAGTGCTGCTGTTGGCAAAGGACAAGTATCCAGAGGAGCTGGGGCTCTGGGCTAAGAAAGGGACAGCAGAAAGTCACTTGTGGTGGGATAGAGAGGACGAGGATGAGGAGCAGGGAAGAGAAGGTCAGAGGAGGCCAGAGATGAACCTCAGATCCTTCACCACTGTGAAATTCACTAATCAAGTGCTAGATCCTCACTGACACCCTCTATGGAGGCCGTTCACTGGGTTGAGAAGATCTGTACCACGTATAAGCGCACTGAGACCACATGACTCAGCCCTTTACAATGGGAAGTCCAACGGTCACCCTATACTAAGGCCTACTTTAAAAGCCACCTCCTCCATCAGGCCATCCTGACCACCCTAACCCAAAACAATCTCTCCGCTTACTGACCATCTCGCCATCATTTCAACTGTGTTTCCTGGAGCCCATGAGAGTCAGGAAGGAGTTTCAAGAAACTCCTTGGTGAAAGGGTGGAGACTAAGAAGGGAAGGGCACCCCACTACAACTCAGCTAGAACAGCTGCACTTTCACCTGAAATATACATTAGAGTCCTTCTTACAATTCCATTTAAAAAGGAGAAAACTTCAAAACCACTAACGTATAGTCAAGTACCAGTATTACTGGACCATCCATCCCAGATAATCCATATGGTCTCAATTTAGATACATGTTATCCTATTGTCAGGTGACATGTCAGAATATGTGTCCCTATTTGGCATTTGGAAGATATCACGGAGTTGATAACATTTATTGTATATTTCCTTGTAGTCTAGTTACTTGTGTGCTTATTCTATCATCTCTACAATTTTAAACTGCTTAATTGTAGGAAGTGTATTCTTTTTTGCATCCTTTAGAGTATCTGTCACAGTGCCTTACACTCTGGTATTCAACAAATATAGGTTGAATGACAATAAGAATGTTAGGTCATATTCACTAGCAAGCAGATTTATGCAGCAGGTTCTAAGAGTTACAACATAATGGAATGAATGTGCAAAATTCTTATCTTGGCTTTCTAGACAGACCCACAATTAGAAACAACTTAAAGATAGTACTTTTTTTTTTTTTTTTTTTTTTTTACTGAGAAAGACTAGCCCTGAGCTAACATCTGTGCCAATGTTCCTCTACTTTATATGTGGGTCTCCGTCACACCATGGCTGACAAATGGTATAGATCCCTGTCTGGGATCCAAACCTGCGAACCTGGGCCACTGAAGTGGAACATGCTGAACTTAACTACTACACCTTGGGGCCAGCCCCTTAAAGATAGGACTTTACAAACCAAAAATGAAGTCCTAGACTACTCTAGGAACAGAGATTTTAATATAAGGCACAAAGGAGACAACTAACTTGGAAGAAGCTCAGCTTTCAGCGTTCAGTGCATAAATCACAGCATTTCTGGGCTAAGGTGCAAAGTATAAGGTTACCAAGAGTTGAGTTTTGTGTGGGTGCCTAATTTGTGCCACATGTCCTTCTGCTCAGATCTGGCCACTGTCAGAGGCACCTAGACGTCCCCTGGGGGGTAAGATGAAGGCTTTTGGAACACAGTTAACATGTTCAGTCAAGCAGGTTTGGAAAGATGAAAGAAATATAGGTCAGCCCTGGAGAGGTGCCAACATTATTGGCCCAATTCCTTGGCACAGAGTGGGCATCCAATAAATATGTGTTGAATGTGTGAAGTGGCTCCCCTCCCCTCCTGCTCCAACCTGTTCAGTCAGTAGTCAGGCAGCTTAAATCACTCTCAAGGCCACACGCCTACCTATCCATTATCCTTCTTGAGGAAAATACCAAAACCATTGTTTCTAGAACTCTGACAACAAAGGCTAACAAGTGGGCTTCAGAGCATCCACTATGCCAGGTGGGACAGGTGTGCTAGAGAGTCCAGTCCATCAGCAAGATGAGCTGCAGCAAAGGATCCTGGCCCTGAGCCTAAGTGACATTGGGGCCCTAACAGTAGGAGACTATTGTCAGATGTGGTTTTCAAACATGTCTATGGAATGTTCTCTCTGAAGTAAACAGAAGGACAGTCCTGGGTGTCCCCCACTGCATGCTTCCTGGTTTTCATTGTGGGAGTCCAAATTAAGTGATCTGTAATAAACCCTTCAGAAGATGGTCTGTCCTTTGTGCACAGAGACTTCTGACACCGGGTAACACAAGAAAGGTGACACAAGAAAGGCAGAGACAGTGCAGACATCATGTACTTGGAAGGTTGAAGCATGTTTTGAGCATGTGTTACGGAGAGCTACATGGGTACATGTCTATTCACACATGTATATGAATACGTGTAGGAGAGCAGGAGAAATGGAGGTATCATTGCAGACATCTCTCTCCCCTCTCTTTCCTCGTCTTATTTCTCGCTAATCCAGAACACTAACTGAAATAATTGTACTTCCTGCTCGTCTTATAATCACTGTTATAGCTCTATAATGTTCATTTTGACAGGTACCAAATTGGATGACCAAAAGAAACTTTGACAATACAACAGTCTGGATTTTCTACCAGATATACAAATGAAGAAGCTTCAGAGAAAAAATTAGTAGAGACTGAAATCTATATAAGGTGGGTTATCATTATCTGGGTGAACTTGAATGAATCACAGACCTTTCTCTAGTCCATTCATTAAAACATTGATTTATTCAACAAATATTTATCATGAGCCAGATATCTGTACTAAGCACTGAGGATTCATTCATTCATTCAACAACTATTTGTTAAGTCCCTACTATGTGCCAAGCACTGATCAAGTTGTTGGGATGCAGCAGTGAATAAAATAGCTTGAGTTTCTGCTCTCAGGGAGAAGACCCATAGTGGTATGGGGTGAAGGAGATAACAAACAAATAAATATGCAGTGTGTTGGGTGAGAAGTGCTATGAAGAATAAAGGGGGTAAAGAGATAAAAAGAGCCCTCGGTGATATTTTAAATAGGATGTCTGGGAAGGCCTCTGGGCAGCTAACACTTACGCAGAGGCCTGAAAAAAGCTAAGAAGGGAAACATACGGGTATCTGGAGAAAGAGCACATCACAAAGAGTATACAGTCACGTATGGCTTAACGATGGGATAGGTTCTGAGAGATGCACTGTTAGATGATTTCATCATTGTGTGAACATCATAGAGTGTAGATGGGATAGCCTACTACACGCCTAGGCTATATGGTACTAATCTTATGGGACCACCATCATATATGTGGTCATATATGTGACCGAAATCTCATTATGTCGTGCATGACTATAATAGGAATGACTCGTTATATACAGAAGCCTTTTAAGTTGCCTCAAATCCCTCTGGACAGAGGCAAAGTATAAATCAATCATAAGGGGTTTACCTACCCAACATGGACAAACAACCTAAGATGAAGAAGAAATGAGATGAATGTAAAACGGTTGTTTAAAGCATGGAAGGCTATGTAAATATAAGGTAATGCTATTTATTAGTCACTGGTTTCCAACCAACAACCAGGATCTAGTCTGCACCTATTCTTGAAGGCCTCATTCACAAATAAAACCGGTGCTGTCTGAGATCAAAAGCTAATTCAAATGCCAGAAGAGTCCTAGGATTTGGTGGTTATTGGAGCAACTATTGAACCTGCTCAGAACTACATGCTAGGCCTGCTGTCCGCATGCTCATGTGGTCTCATGTGTACCATCTCCCGCTGCATTTGATTAGGTGAAACTGAAGTCTTCTAACCAAGATGTGACCTGAAGTTCTTTATTTATAAGGGAATCACTGGTTAGAAAATTCCTTAGCTTTTGGCAATTGTTCAACCAAATTCATTAGCACAGGTTAACTTTATTTCCAGGACTAGTGAAATTCCAATTGGGTAGCAAAGAGGGGAATCCGCCAGCTACAAGAACATTCTCATTCAAAATGTTCTAACCTTCCAGCTACTCTTACATTTTTCCTTAAATCTAACTTAGGGAGATAATCGAGAACATACACACACGAATTCAGTCTGAATGTGGCATTTTGGAGGAAAACCCCAGCTGAGTACGCACGAGTGTGTTTCCGCTTTGCCAGAAGAGAAATAGTTATGCATTATACATAGACTATAAAGACATTTTTTGTAAGCCTTACTTTAAAATGTTTGAATGTTAGAACTTAAAATGTTCCATGTGTTTAGTATTTCTTGTTCAGCTAAAGAAAAGTGGTTGAAAATTCAGTCTCAGCATACATGTGGTATGTTTCAGGAATGTTTAATATATTATTCTTTTTGGAGCTATGGAGCTTGTGAACACGGCTTTTACACTCAATATTGGTTGTAGCCAAGGGGTCATTGATTGAATAAATATTTATTGAGTACCTACTATGTGCCCAGCCTTGTTTTAGGTACAGATGATACAACAGCAAAGTGCACACATTAGAGGAAACAGGCCATAGATGAATCTATAAATAAATATAATGTAACGTCAGGTAATGAAGAAATTCTTCCTGCTTTAAGCAGGGAAAGGGAATGTGGGTGGGGCCGCTAGTTTAGAGGGAAGCCTCTCCCCTGAAGTCTTATTTGAATAAAGACCTTAATGGATCCTTTGGGTTATCTGGGGAAGAGATGGCCTAGGCAGATGGAGTGCCCCAGGCACCGTTGGAGTTCCTGGGAAAGCCTGAAGGCCGTGTGGCCAGGGCAGAGTGAGAGGAGAGCCAGTAATCCGAAAAGAGATCGTACAGAAAACAATATGTCCTTGGGTTCCCGGTGCCCCTGAAGTGGAAGGACCACCGAGTCCACAGCTCAGTTTCATTTTTTGGAGGTTCAATGATAACGAATTGGAGAGCCTGCTTTCAAACTACAATCTCATTAAGTTTCACCTTACTGCACATAAAAATGGATATTTGTTGATTTATCTCCTGGGCCCACTTACCTACACATTTCTCCTGCCTGAAATGCCCTGCTTGACTCCTCCCCGTATTTAATTTCTCCCCTATTTCAAGGCTTAATTTAAGCTCTGCCTCCCCTAGGAAGCCTCCCCTAACTACTCTGGCTGACACTGAGTAGCTCTTCTGGCTCTGAGAGTGGAGGCTTTTACCTAGACTTCCTCCCCATCAATAGACTGGTGTTCAGGGGAATGCTGAAATTGAATGCAAAAGGATTGTGTGTAATTATCCCAGTGTTTTCCCAACAAGTGTGTTCATACGTCCCACGAGATTTTAAAACGAGCCTGTAACATAAAAAGATTGAGAACCACTACTCCTGACCAGTGCTGCTCAGACATCAAATGTGCACACAAACCACCTCCATTTCATTAAAATGAAGATTCCAATTCAGTAGCCCTGGGGTGAGGCTTGGTGCTGCTGGTCCCAGGACCACACTTGGCGCCAAGAGGCTAGACTATTTCCAGCCAGCACTTGCTTGCATACACTGGCGTGTTGCTCTCTGCCCCTGAAGTAGATTGCGGGTTTCTGGACAGCAAGAGGGCTGCTGACACTTCTTGGCTCTGTTCCCAGAGATGGGACTAATAGAAACATAGCCCACCAATGGGCCTGACAGGTGCTTGCTCTACAGATATTAGCGCATTAATTGAACCTGATTAAAATATCTGCTCTATGCCCACTTTCTTAGTCTCACTTAGGCTTCTAAGGCTACCACCAACTTTTCAAGGCTAAAACTTTCCATAATTCAGAGCAGAATCTCAGAACCCCTAAAATCTTTCTAAAACAAAGCTTTTCTCTCTCTTCCATATTGAAATCAAAATCCACCAAACCTTAAAAGCGATCATAGTTAGTATAGGAAATGCACTTGTTTGGAAAGATAATTCACTAAATAAGGGCATTCTCTCTCACCGGAGATGCTCAGTACCAAGGAGATGATCAGTACAAACAAATAACATGGGGCACCAAAGAAGCCAAGATAAATCAAATCAGCACCACTGGCCCCTACAAGGTGCAGGTTCTGGATAAATCATTCAGAGACCAGAAGTGAAGTCTCATAAAGAAAGGGCAGAGAGGGAGAGAAAGTCTCTAGAAGGGGAGGAACAGTGTAGAAAAGTGAAAATGGGGTTTTGCAATAAAATTGCTACCTCAAGCAACTTGCCACTCTATTTTTTCCACAAGCTGTTACTTACTTAGTTGTGTGGAAATAAAGTGTTTTTTAACAGTAGCTAACAACCCAGCAAATGAAAAAAATTTTACACACAAGACATATGTGTAAAGAATGTCTTGTGTGTGTGTAAAACGAATTTTTATGTGGTATTTAATAAATATATTTACATACTATTTGTACTTATAAAAATACCATATGCAATGAAAGCTATGCATAAATATTTATAAAAATACCTTTATCTAAGTAGGCCAGTAACATTTAATATTTTTCAATAAATTCATACATAAAATATATACATTAGTGCCAAATGGAACATATATTTTGAAATATGAACCCCAAGTAAAACTCGCAGGAATCTGGAGTAAAATCCAGGTATGTGCCAAAGGAAACTTCAGAGCAGTTGTCATTTGAAGAAAGGAAACAATGCCAGCTCTCTTATCTTCATAGATTGTTGTGCTTGTCAGATTTCTAACATCACTTCAGCAGAGTTTTGAGTTTGAATTCCAACCTCCTGGCCATTTGACCTGCCAACTATTATTTTCTTTGAGGCTTTTAACACTCCACCCAAGTACTTTGCTTTCCAGAGCAGTTGTGACCGTTTCCTTTTCACTTCACCTTAACCTCGGCCGTGGTTTACAACGTCGGCTTCTCATGCACCCCCTCTAAGGTTTCAGACAGATCCAAGGGCGTTGCGGTGATGACCTGAAGCTGATACCACGCTGGAAAGTCAAGGTCCTCTGGAGGTCCTCTGCTTTGTGCCAGGATTTCCTTCCAACCTGAAAGTCCCAGGGCTGGGGCCAGGCCCCCAGCGCCCGACTCCCCTGGGTTCCAGCCCCCTCCCCAGGCTGACTGTGCCGGCTGGGACCTCACAGCCGGAAAACGCCGCCCTTTCCTGTCGCCTACTCGTTCCCCAGGCCGACGACTCGAGGAGGAAGAGACGCAGACGGATTAAGGAAATTAATTAACCGGGTCCTCGCTCAGCCTCTGGGCGGAGGGGCGGGGTGTGCTCGGTCTCCGGATTGACCGGCGGGCGCAGGTGCCGCCAAGGGCGGAATTTTACGCTCCCGGGCCGGCAGCTGCGCCACTTGTGCCTCATCGCGCGTGGGGGGCGACAGCCACCAGCTTGCCCCAGCTTTAGGCAAGTCTTTTTTAGGCACCCTGCGGGAGAGGAAACACCTCCCCTTGGACTGGCAAAACCTGCAGCGTCGGCTGTTCTTCGCATGCCCACTTGATCAGACGGGAGCCTCCGGCGTCGCCAATGCGCCAAATCCACTCTCCGGGATTTGGCGGCAGCTCCAAGGGGAGCGAGCTGGAAACTGACAGAACACGACCCTCCCCCCCAAGCCAGGGCAACGAGTGGCCCGGGAACCCGAGGCTGGGCAGAGGAGGCGCGGTTAGGTGGCCCCGCTTCCCCGCGAGTCGCCCGCCCGCTGCGCAGGGCTAGGTCGACTTGTGGGGACAGGGAGAGGTGGGCGAACGAGGTTTAGTGCAGGTGTCCGGGGTGCGGGTGGAGTCCCTTTGTCCTCGGGCACCCAGGCGCCAGCGCACCGAGGTTCCTCTTTGAACAGAGCGTCCCGCGACCTTTCTTTGTGCCGAGGGAGCTGAACACATCTCCAGGGGAAGCCGCATCCCTGGGGGTGGCGCTGGGCAGGTAACAGTGGGCGCCCATTGTCTTCCGAGGGCCCGCAGGCCCTGTGGCTGGTGACCCCCATACGCCCGCCCCCGGCCAGGGCGCAGGTACCGCGGCAGAGAGGGTCTGCTCGGCCGCCCCAGCCCTCCGCCCCGCCCCGGCCCGCCCCGCGCGCCGCCAGCCCCGCCCCGCGCCACCCCGCCCTTCACAGGTTCAGTCTGTGCGTCCGGCCGCCGCGCGCTCAGTCTCGCTACCACCTTCCTTCCCGGCCGCCGCCCCGTCCTGCGGGGCGCGTAGCGGCGGAACCCGAGCGGGTGGGCGAGCCTGGAGACCCGCGGCCTCGGGCGCCTTCACGCCGTCTCGGAGCGGATAACGCTGTGAGGAGGCGCCGCGCCGGCGGACCAGCTGGATCTGCTCGTAGCGGGTAGGGACTGCGTGCGCCCTCGGGAAGCGTCGGTGCGGGGCGCCCGGCCCGGGGGCTGCGAGCGGCTGGGATCCTCGGGGCTGCTGGTGAGTTGCTGCCTGCCCACGGCTCCTTCTTCTCTGCCTGTGACTCTGTCCCACCGGTGGCCGTGGCCGCTTCCGGCATGCGCGGGGTACTAGGCTTGGAAACGTACAGGGAGTGGGAATACCGAGGGCATCGCCTTCCCAGCTGTTGTCCAAAGGACCAAAGGGGACATAAAGCAAACCGGGAGGGGTTCGAGCGGCACGACAAGGACGCAGAGCTCCACCATTTGTGCCCACCACTTTTCAGGGTGCGGCTGCACGGCTACACTGCACCCTCCTTGACAGCCATTCTGGGCGCCTATTGCATTTTTCCTTCTGAGAACAAGCCGCACATGGCTACCGCTCCCCTCCCGTCGTGGATTGGCAGCAGGGCCGCACATGGGTGCACTGTGCAGATCTGAAGTGACAGTACCAGCTGGGTGCCCTCTCCTCACTAGACGGGGTGCATTGTGGCTGGGGCTCCAACCTGCAGATCTGGCGGTTGTAGTGTGTGTGTGTGTGTGTGTGTGTGTGCGCGCGCGCGCGCGCGTGCCGTTGGTTTCTGAACAGCTGAAGCGTTTTCAAGATTTTTTTTTTCTTGAGACAAAGTGTCTTGACACAGACAAGTATCAGACATGTAAGGACGGATGGCTCTGGCCAGTCACTTTTTCGTTATAAGTTATTACAGTCCATCCCCCCTCGAGTTTGGGAAGCATGTGTTTCATCTTATAAATAGAAAGTAGCATAATTTTTGGCAGGACCTCCTTTATACTGTACAGTCTAGGAGAGGTCAGTTTAAAAATAAATATGCACTTGAATGTTACCGTTACCGAGAGCCAGGCTGTGGCTGGGACAAGCTGCGTGGACAGCAGCATCAAAGCCGGGAGCACAGCTGTGTTGAAAGGAGTAAAAGCCCCAGAGTGCAGCCCAGGCTGACAGTCAAGTAATTACATTTTGTTAAAAAAAAAAAAAAAGTGAGTGAATTAAAATGAGGGCGGGAATAGGAATGTCAGGAGGGTATTGCAACATGAACCTTTCCAGCCCTTGTGTATTTGGGGGAATCGCTGCTCTGTGTGCTGAGGGTGCAGGGGGTTCTGGGGATGGAGGTGCTGGGTAGGGGGAAGGAACTGATGAATGTGTTAGGGAGACCAAGATTTCCTCCCCGCTCCCAGCTCTTAGACCTCACAATATCCTAGAGTTTCTTGGGGGGCGCTGCCTTTAAAAAAGAACAAAAATTAGGAGAGCAGCAGATGTCCATATTTGAATAGCAAAGCCAATCTTGGGGACTTCTCCTTAACATCACTGAGAGACAAAAGGCTCGCTTTGAAGCTCTGATGATGCCCCAGGGGTATCCCTAAGGCGATTTAAAAGACTCCTATAATGTTCTAACTTAGAAAAGATCTTTCATCGAACAACTAGGAAATACAGCTTCTTTTCTTTTCCGGTCAGTTCCAGAGGTCTTCTCTTTGATACCACTTGAAATTGGTATGAGCTCTTATTGGCATTTAAGAATAAGCTACACAGGTGTGTGTGTGTGTGTGTGTGTGTGTGTGTGTGTGTGTGTGTGTGACACAAATCCTTTTCAGAATAGATTTAAACACTCAGAGATAAGTTGGGGCAGTTGTGAAATGTTTAGCATTGTCACATGTGAAATAAATGGTAAAGACTGTATGGTCAAGGAACAGTTGAGAGTTCATTAAGCCTCCCAAAGAATGTAGATTTCCCAATAGGCCTCACTCATTGAATAAAACAGTACCAGCCTCTGGGCTCATAGATAAGAACTTTAGAGAAGAAATTTGGAAGCGTTTCTGGATCCATGACAGTTTCTGTTTCCAGCGGTATCATCTGCAAGAGATTTACATTGTGAATTCCATGACTAGAACGTGGTGCTGTGGCTGTGGCAGCAGCTACAGACATGAAATAAGATGAGTTCCCCCTTCCCACAAAATCTGAGCAGTGAGATTCTGTTTTGTATCTCAGTGGAATATGTAAAGACAGCTAGAGTAATGAGCATTGCGCATTTTTTGCTTTTTATTGTAAATTTAAATGTGGTGCAAGATGAGTAAATAGAAAGCCATAAAAATTACTGCAGAAGTGCTCACATGAGCTAGTTTAGCCTATCTGCTCTCCAGTTTTTCCTTTAATGTGTTTTGTTTTATGTCCAACATGTTCACAAAAGCTGACATTTTTCACTTCTAAAATTTGTGGTGTTCAATAGCATTAGGGATAAAGTTGTTTTAACCTATATTACCCAAAGATTTTTACCAGGCCATAAATTTTTCAAACTCTTTGCCCAGTAGCCATAACATATATCCACTGGGTGGAGTACAATTCATAACCTGAAAAACCTCCAGGAAGACTGCTCTGAATTTTTTTTTAATTATTAAAGTTCCTGCTTTCAGGCTGATTTCATGTAGGCTGCCTAATTTCTTTCTAAGCAGAATTCTGTGGACCTGTTTATTCATTGATTGAATAAGGACTTAAATCTATTTTTAAATGCAGTAGGTTTGCCAGAGAACAAGTATAGTCATTTGAAACCACTAGATTCAGCCAGCCACAAAATCTCCTTTACCAAGTGCTGAAGCCCAAGAATTCTCCTAATATATCGCACTGTTCATGACTTGGGATGGTAAAGGTACTTCCTACATGAAGCCTAAATGCTGAGCACTCTTCTTAGCCCTTTAAATTGATTAACTCATTTATTTGTAACAATTACTCTATGAAGGAGGAACTGTTAATATCCCCATTTTACAGGTGTGGAAACTGAGGACAGACCTGTTAATATAACTTGCCCAAAATTACACAGTAAGGAATATGCAGTTTAACAACCCAATAGGTACATGTGTGGGTGGCAAATCCTGCATGAAAGTCAGCACCTCTTTAGGTTAAGGAGATAGGAAAAAAACCCTGAGGCTAAGAAACCTTTCTTAGTCAGGCTGCCTGAGCTCATTTCTTAGCTCTGGCGCTAATACTTGTGTGATTTTTGGCAAATTACTTAGCCTGTGTACCTCAGTTTATCAATTATAAAATGGGGATATTAATATTACTCTGAGGATTAAGTGAGTTAAAAAATATGCAATGCACTCAGAAAGTGCCTGGTCCAGAGTAGGCACAGTAAAAGTTTGATGCTTTCATTGTTGCTTTTGTTTTTTGCTAGGTGCTTAATACTGGTTCTCTCATTTAATATTCATAACTACTCTTTGAGGTAGATAGTATTGTTCTTATTTTCCAGATGAGAACACAGGCTCAGAAAGGTTTAAAGTTGGCCAAAGTCACACAGCTAAGAAAGTAGCAGAATCAGGTTAGAATCCAGGTCTATTTGACCTTGTACTAAATACTGGAAGGAGGGGCAGAGAAGCTATTAAATCTGCCTCTTGTTAGGGTTTTTGGCCTCTGGCAGGGAATTCGTTTTGCAGTACCCTATATCTCACAGTGCCACCGCCCTAAGGAAGATGACAGTAATTACCAGCCTTAAGGAATACCATGTGAATTATTTTGTTATTGAAGACAGTTTAATCCCACAGTATGGCAACTTTCTTCTCCTGCAGCAGATCCAGCATCAAACTGCTAGAAAGAACATGAGCAGTTTAGTTTATACCATAAACAAAGAGATTTGCTAGATGAAAATGTAGGACTCTGGAAGGAGACAGAAAGCCCTATGACAGCCAGGAACAAGGAATTTGGGGGGGCTAGGCATGCAGTGGAGCTCAGTGTGGACCTCATCCTTGCTTTGAAGTTCTAGAGGGTCCAGTTGCGAGGTCCAGTAACCAGTCTGGACGGTCACCTCCTTGAGGCCATGACCACATCCACAATGCCTGGCCCTTCAGTCCCCGGCACTCAGTGGACATTGAATACATGTTTTGACATGATGTTGCTCCAAGAGGAGCTAAAGCAAGAGGCAGGAGCCACGAGTAAGCAGGATAGGAGGGCTCTGTCCTTGGTGGAAGTCAGGCCCCCTTACAGTTCTGCACATGGCCTGGGCCCTGCCAGATAAGCTTCTGGTGTGAGAGAGTAAGGAGACCTTTGAGACCTAGAGGGGTGCCCTGGGTTGTAGCTTGTGAGGGGCTGCCTGGCATCCACTGCCTTTGACTCTGTGGGTGTGTGATTAGCTACAGGGAGCTGCTCAGGAGACTCTGCTCAGACATAAGTGGGGCAGAAAGGACGGCTTGAAACAACCCAGGTTGCCTCAAAACCAAGGGTAATAGCCTTAGAGCTGTCCACCTCCATTTGCAATCTTCCCTCCTCCTGGCCCCACCCTTTAAAAGGCTACAAAACAAAACGATACCCCACAAACCAGAATAAATAATATTATAGGTAGCCAAATAGTGCGACAGCAATAGTCAGGTGTGTTTCTTTCCTTTAAAAGAAATCCCTTCCATGGCCATGATATATTTCTTCAGTGCCCTGTTTCACCAGAGTCTCGTGATAATGGACTGAGTTTGACAGTACCTGTAGTGGAAAGGCGGTTTTTAAAATTAAACCATATAGTTTTATAATACAAACCATGATGTTGATATTAAAAAGTTTATTGTTTCTAAAGAGCCAAGCCAACTGATGAGTTTGAAAGCTGATGAATTCCAAATTAATATTTGCATTATCTTTATTGCTTGTTCAAGTCATCAATTAATAGTAGAATCCTCAAATCCCAAACTTAAAATTTTACAAAACCCAAATTTTCAGTGATTTGGGTTTTATTTGCATATTTGAGAAGGTCATTATTAGCCTCCTAGCCTTTGGTTCTTTGTTAAACCGTGTCGCAGAGATCACACACCTGCATTCAGCTAACACTGCACCATCTAAAGTGTACCTTGAGACATGGAGAGCATCAGAAAAGGGTTCTTCAGGAAACCCATTTGATTAAGGTCCCTTTCTGCAGGACTTTCCAGATCATTTAATACGCCACTGTGTACAGTGAATCTCCACAGCAGGAGAGTGTCCAGAGTTCACAAGTCGTTTTGCCCACAGAGCAGCTGGCAGGACTAATCCAGCGGGAAATACGCTGTGGGAACCATCCAGCCAGAGGCAGAAGCCATACTCTGCAGTCTGCCCTACAGAGCTGAAGGAACCTAAGAGCATTTTAGAGCCACAAGAACACCAGAAGATGCCAGCAAACACCCCATCATTCTGCTATTTGATAAGACTAATGCAGAATAAGTGGAGACAATCAAAGAAGAACTAGAGATCAGAAAACATAGGTTCTGGTCTTAGCTCTGATCCAAACTGTGTAACGGTGACCTCTTAGGGTCTTTTTTTTTTTTTTTTTTTTTTTTTTTGGTGAGGAGATCAGCCCTGTGCTAACATCTGCCAGTTCTCCTCTTTTTTTGCTGAGGAAGACGGCCCTGGGCTAACATCTGTGCCCATCTTCCTCCACTTTATATGGGACGCCGCCACAGCATGGCTTGCCAAGCAGTGCGTCAGTGCGCGCCCGGGATCCGAACCAGCGAACCCCGGGCCGCCACAGCGGAGAGCGCGCACTTAACCGCTTGCGCCACCGGGCCGGCCGGGTCTTTTTTTTTTAATCTCTAAAATGAGGCATTTGGTGCTAGATGATTTCAGATAATCTCTAGTTCTAGCATCTAGAATCCATTGAGCCAGGATTAGTGGCACCTATTAGCATAGCTATCTTACTAATAATAATGTAAAACCCTGGGTTGAAAAACAAACCATTGCAGATTTCCAGCAGGGCAGCATGAGCCAGCATGGAAGGCAGAGAACTTCAAAGTTAGGCCTCTATTTAGACAGCTTACACATTTGGGAATCCGTCATGTTCTGGTGACAACTTGAAGGTCATATTTGTAGACACATCATGCCAATGATAGATCACTGTGTGTTTAGTTGAAAAAGACCTGTTCTGTTCAAATCCATTATAATCATTTAGGCTACACACATTTTTAAACAAGCAAAGGCATTTTTGGTAAAATGTGGCTTTGCCATTTTGAAATGCATTTGATTTCTTTCCTATTTATTTTTTTAACCTTTTTTTTTTAGTAAAGGTCAGTTCAGACTTATAACGTTGATTTTAACACAGCAGGAGATGAGGCTCCGAGTCCTTGATGGCCAGCTATGTCACAAGGCAAATCCCTGCCCCCTCATTGGTGAAGAAGTGGGGACAGAGGAAGGATGGAGGTGCAAAGGAAGTGGATGGACCTTCTCCAAGCTCTCTCCTGGCTCTAAACTGCTGTGGTTCTAGTATTCTTTTTCCTTGAATCTGAGGCATTTCCATAGTGTTTTGTACCTTCTCCTATTGTAACATTTACGCATTTAAATTATCATTTATTGACCCTTGTGGCTGTTTAATTAGACTACTGGCTCCGTCAGGGTGGGGACTGAATCTAGTTTATCATGGCATGCATCTTTTTTACAATAGGACTTAATGAAAAAGTGCACAGTCTAATCCTCACCATGTTATCTGATTCTGCCTAGAGCAACGTCTTCTCTTAGTGTCATCAAGCCAGAAATCATTTTCACTTACCTAACTTATTTAAGTCTTGCTATAGTAAAATTATTCTTTCCCAGGCTACAGAATATTCAAATTCAAAGGGAGGCACCTCCAGCCCTTTGGTTCTGGCATAGTGACCACCCAAGGTACTCTGAAAATCAAGCCGCCACCAGAGCTTCCTCGGAGTCCTCTTGGCTGGGCAGTTGCCACCTCACCGAAGCTCCCTTGTGCCCAGGTGTGACTGTGGCGACTGGGTGCTGTGTATCCACTTAGAGCACAGGCCAGGCAGCGCAGGTGCTGAAGAGAGTAAGGGTCGGTGTGTTTCCTAGTGCTCGCCTGGACCTCCCCAGCCATGACTGTTTATTGATGTCTTTATTGATCATCTGTCTCTCCACATTGGACTATAAGCTCCGTGAGCACATCATTGCTGTAGCCTCAATTCCTGGCATTGTGCCTGGCGTTTAGTAGGCCCTCAGTAGATGTTTGTTGTTGAATAAATGTTGTTGAATGTGAGTGACTAGCCAGGGGCTGGATGGAGGCATGCGGAAGGCTCTCTCCAGTTCCTGCTTCTCATTGAGTGAATCTGCTACATGTCCCACTGCGTGCATGTCAGAGCACCAGACTGGAAGCTTTTCTTGCTCTCAGATGACTTCAGAGGGAAACGACTTCAAAATAATGTTGATTTTTGGCCTTATATAAGTTTATTGTAAGTTTATGCTTATGGGTGGATTTTGTTCTGTCTTCCCCATGAAAAAGCCCTTAAGCTGTGGGCTCACCTGCTGCTCCGCGTGCCAGCCTGGTGGAGTGCCATTGCTGACTTGTTTCAGGGGTGGCGTGTGGAGTAAAACATTGACTTCTTTCCACTTCCAGTTTTTTTCCTCATTAGGCATTAGGCATTAGGCTTGGAACTGGAACAGTTGGGGGTTTTCACCCTATATTTAAAACAATCAGTTTAGGTGGCCAGATCTCAAGGTCTAAAAGAAATAGGTTGGAAGAAATCCCCACGGTGAGTTTCCAGCCTGTCTTGTTCCTTATGTAGCTCTAGTTTTTTGGAGTAATTAATAATAATAATCTCCCCTTCCATTGATTGTAAACTCATTGCCCAACAGGACTTGATGTGTGTTGTCTCCTCCTAAGAAGCCACTCCCCATTACTGTCCCCCCTCTACAGATGAGAAAACTGAGGCTCCCAGAGAGAGTCACTGGCATTGCTTTGTGCCCTTAATTTAATACCAGGAAGGATGAGAAAAGATGATGAAAATTTTATAAGCTGGCAAAAAGTATTTTGATTCTAAGGATAGTCTTAACTTCATTAAAAAGTATTATATTTTTTTTCTTAAAATTCCCTGAAAGCTAGATGTTTCTGCAAACATGTAGAATCACAGAACTCTACCATTTTCACAGATGGAAGGGTCCTCATCACAGCCCCACTCTCTCATTCTGATGTGATTTCACCCTAAGAGTTTGAGTGACAGAGCACGAATCTTCCTTGGCCCAATTCTCTTCCAAACTTTTTTCTTTCTTTTTTTTTAGCCAAGGAAAAGAAAGAAAATCTTAACATAAGCCCAATATATTAACAGATAGTAGTAGAATTTCTTTGGTTGAGGAGGAGGAAGGGACAGCTTGGGATATTGGCCCTACTTTCTCTGTCTCTCTTCCCTTCACCAGGGTCTCAGGGGCCTGCTTTGAGACCCCAGGGTTCCAGGGAACACAGTGTGAAGAACCACTGTCCTAAAATACTTTGTCGTATTAAATGTAAATATATCGTAAGCACAAGTCTATGATTATGTCATCTCTTTGTATGTACATGTAGCTTACTTACATGCACATACCAGGGGCTGCTACTTCAAATTAGAAACATGGCATAGAGGATGGCTACCCTAACTTCTGTCCCAGTGCAGGCATGCTTGCTCTCTCCCTCCCTCCTTCCCTCCCTTCCCTCTGTAATCCCTCAGCAAGCTCAGACTCAAGGGAAAACTTCTGTGATGGGCCTCTCCTATTGGAGCTGATTAACTCAAGTTTTAGACTTCTTCCTCACGTCCGTTCCTACTTGGCCTCCCCGTGAACCTTAATCGCATGCCTAGTTCTTTCCTTGGGACCATACAGATTCCCTCTCACCTGAAAGCTTACCAAACACTTAAAATAACCACATGCCCTTAAATTTTTTTTTATCTGACCGATAATGGTTGATTGTAATTTTCCCAACTCAGAGAAGTCGCATTTGTTCTCAAGGCTGGAAGAATTGAACCTGGAGATAAAGGATGCCTGTATGTGTATAGGAGAAGTTAGCCCTGTGTGCCATTGACAGAAGGAATTATCCTCTGATCAAGCTGGAGGTAGGAATCCCTTCTAATTGTGGAGATTGTTCACAGGGCGGACACAAACCATTGTAGCCCCATCTGCAGCCATTTTATTGATGACTGCTATGGACAACGTTTAAGGAGAAAATGGAAGTGGTTATTTTGGCAATTAGAATGTATTTCAGTAGATGATCTAGGTTTTCCTTTGGGATAAAGAAAATGCTTTGTGCTTGCATAGCGCTCTGTTGTTATGAAGATTTTCACACTCAGCCCTTAATATCACCTGTGAGATAGGCAGGTTTGGGGTAATTATCTCCATTTACACAGGAAGTAACTGGCACGCATGTGTCTGGAGTTCTACAAGGATCCTACAGGGCTGGCTCAAAGTTTTGGCCCAGTTCTTTCCACCCTCAGGCCTAGACCAGCAGTGAGAGCTCTGTCTGCTGTTTTGTTTGCCCACACGTTCATTCATTTGAGAAGTGTTTTTTTTTTTTTAAGTACCTAGTCACACATTGATATTCAAAACAACCCTTTTTTACTGAATGTCCATTATAATTTCTTCAAGTTCCTTTGTACTTCTTGAGTCAAATAATCCAGGTTCCCCCTTAACCCATTTCCTTTTGAAAAGAAAGGTCAGGAGAGCGAGCTCATTGTTTCTCCAGGGCCTCTTTGTTCAAAATTGACTTAAATAAAATATAACTAGGGAGTCTGCATTCAGGGGAATGTATTGTCAAATTTTTCTTGAGTCTTGCCTGTCTCTCTAAGACTGTTATTTGCACATTGCAGTCATGGATAGAAGTCATTTCCCTTTCAAACAACATGTGGGCAAATATTCTTTGCCTTAATCCCAAAGACCTGTAAGAGCCTGTAGAGTTACTGTGGCTTGCATTGATAGGCTGTTAAATTCTTACCCTGCCTGGATAGGGAAAGGTTAAAATGTCTTACAGATGGAAAAATGAAAGAAGGCATTTGCCACAAGAAAAGAGACTAACTCCTTGTTAAATGATTTTATTTGTTTATTTTTTTTCTGTGGGAGTCATAGAAAGACTCCAGCTCGCATTTTCAGCAGGGCAGGCGGGGTTGAAGAGAAAGGAAGTCAAACTTTCTCATATGTTCATCCATTCAACATTTATTCAGTACCGACTATGGATTAAATATAGTTGTCTCTCCCGAGAAGAAGGCTGCCTAGTGGGTGATTACAGTCAAGTGTGATAGTTGGTAGGTTTGAGGTAAACGAGGTACTCCAGGAGCTCCGTGTGAGAGGCTCTGGGAAGCTGGCAGGAGATGCAGCTGCAGGGGTGGGCGGGACCAAGGTTGCTCAAGTGGGCCTCACAAGCTATCTTATCTCCAGGCTGTAAGGGTGGGCGTGCCATTGAAGGCCGAGAGTGACAGGGTTACAAGAGCCTTTTAGATGGCTCACTCTGATATAAATTGGAAGATAAAGTGGAAGGAGATGAGGTTGGAGGTGGGGAGACAGGTGGGGAGGCAAATTGTGCAGGAGAGAGATCCTGAGGGCTAGAAGTAAGGCTGAGGCAGTGGGATGGACTAGAGGAGACATAATGATAGGACTTGATGTGGAGGGTGAGGCAAGGGGAGGAGTTGGGGATGACAACTGGGGTTTGGATTTGGGTGACTTCCTGCCCTTTACCAAGAGGAGAAAGTACAGGAGGCATATGGTCAGGGTAGGCAGGAGGAGGAAAGATAGCAAATTCCATCTGGGACAAGTTGAATGTGAAGTACCAGGGGAAGCAAAGTGGAGAAGTCTAAAAGACAGGAGAGGTTGGGGCCGGCCTGGTGGTGCAAGCGGTTAAGTGCACGTGCTCCCCTGCGGTGGCCCGGGGTTCGCAGGTTCGGATCCTGGTGCGCACCGATGCACCGCTTGGTAAGCCATGCTGTGGCGGCGTCCCCTATAAAGTAGAGGAGGATGGGCACGGATGTTAGCTCAGGGCCAGTCTTCCTCAAGAAAAAAGGGGAGTGTTGGCATTGGATGTTAGCTCAGGGCTAGTCCTCCTCACAAAAAAAAAAAGTGAATAAAAAAAAATAAAAGACAGGAAAGGAAAGTCCAGTGCTGCTTTCTGTGAAAGATCAGTGTTTTCATGTTTTGTTTGTTTCAATTTCCAATCCATTGTGTACTGATACTGCTGTGCACAATGAGTAGCTGCTTGGGCCACATCCAGCTCCCTGCAAACCTGATGACACATGGCTCCCACACTTGTCAATAGTCTGACCAGCTAGAAAAATCCGCAGATCACATGCTTGATTGTTATGTCAAAAAGTTTCTAGAAGCTTACTTTCAATTTCTTTACTTAGCTCGTCATGGACTGGCCCTAGTCCACAGACCCACTTTGAGTAGCACTGGTCTAGACTTAGGTAAGTGTGGGCTGAAGACTCTAATTTGGAAGTTATCATTAGAGGTGGTGGTTGAAGCTATTTGCAGGAGGATTGTTGAAGGTTGAGGGATGGACAGCAACCATCCAATCCTGTGACAATGCCAACATCTAAGGGAGGGGTTCAAACTGTTCCCGTAAAGGGTCAGTATTTTAGGCTTTGATAGCCACATACAGTCTGTCACAACTACTGAACTCTGATCTTGTAGTATGAAGGTAGCTCTGCCAGAGTTTCCACACCTCAGAGAATTGGGGCCAGATAATTCTTTGTTGTGGGGGGTGTCCTGTGCACTATAGAATGTTTAGCAGCATCCCTGACCTCTACCCACTAGATGCCATTAGCACCACCACCCCCAGTCATGAGAATCAAAAATATCTCCAGACATTGCCAAGTGTCACCTGGGAGGCACATTCACCCTCAGTTGAGAACTACTGAGCTGCAGACAATGCATAAATGAATGGGCATAGATGTGTTCCAATAAAACTTTATTTACAAAAACAAGGAGGGGGCCGGATGCAGCCCACCTATTGTACTTTTCAGACCTTGATCTAAGGGATGAGCAGAGGGAAAACTAAAAGGGCTTATTCAATAAAATTTGAGGGCCTTTTGTGTTCACAGCCCAAGAGGAGGCTCTGTAAGTGATCCAGCATAAAGAGAAGGAGATTTTATCAGCAGTAGCTCTTATTTGTAGCACCTTTGCTTACCTTATCCGTATTGAGCTTACCACCTACCTGGAGATATCAGACATAAAATCACAAAACCAGAGAACAGGAAAAAAAACCAAACTATAAGCTCTACGGGAGCCCTAAGAAACCTCCAAGCAAGGCAGTAGTGAGCCTGGATTGCATGAAGTGGGTTAGAGAATTCCTCCAGGAAGGAAGTGACTGAGGCAGTTCTTGGAGGATGTTGTGAATAGTGGTTGATGGTAAGAAGGTGGGAGGACATTCTATGTAAGGAACACAGAGTTCTTGGTTTCAGCAAGTTAAGAGGGAAGTGAAGTGAAGTGTCAATAGCGAGGGCAGGGAGCTATTGTCCCTGGTGAAAGCCTTGTGGTTGTGCGCAGCCCCACACACGTGCTTCCTCTGGGAAAAGAAGTAACGGCACTTAATGCTCTTTTCTAAGAACAGGATGTTTGTGTTTCTCCTTGAGACTCAGGGGGCTTTTATTACTTCAAAATTCTAATCCTTTGGCTTTTCATTTACATCAAGTCAAATATCTTTTGAGATTCTTTTTGACAAAAGCAAAAATATTGATAAGTCCGTTTGAGTTAGAGTTGGAGGGGCTGGTGTCTGGGACCATTTTACTCAGTCTTGGTTCCTGATAAGGTCAGGTTATCTCTTCTGCCTCTCACTAATGTTGAGATCATAGTGTATCATTTCCTCTTGATGTTGTTGGACTTCAAGAGACAGTCTGGAATGGCCATTCCATTCTCAACCCACTTCCATGGCAGTCCTCAGTTATCCAATCAGCAGCGGTTAAGAGCACAGACTGTGGGGTCTAGCCATGGCTGAATCCTAGCTCCTCTGCATTTTGGCTGACTGACCTAAGACACGGGCTTAATCTAAGACTGTTTCCTAAGAGGTGTGTTCCAATACTTACCTGCCTGGCCTACCACAGGCACTCAAATGTTAGCCATTACTGTTCACGTGTGTAAATTCCTTAGGGAATGAGGCATTTCAAATTTGCCTGTCTAGAGGAGCCCCTGTAGACTCGGAATGGGGGTTGGCCTTCAGGAGCAAACCCACTCATCTCTCATGATGGAAGGTCTAGCAGGGGTTATGGATTTAAACACGTCTTAACTTGAAGTTCACTGTGTACCACGTGTTGTGGGAGGCAAAAAAAACGAGTAAGACCCATCTCATGCTCACAGAAGAGCTCTCAGCCTAGTCAGGGGGGATATTTATTCATTCAGCAAATATTTGTGTATAGATATTTATATACAAATAGTATAGGGGAGCCTGCCGTGGAAGTGTATTGAGAATGCAATGGCCACTGCCAGGTTCCAAATATACCCAGTGCTGGTGTGATGTGGAGAAGCCATGTTTCAGTCCATCCACTGAGCATGAATGATTGTCAAGAGCCCTAGCAGGATGGGAGAATAGCATGGAAATCCCATATCTGTCCATCACCCCATTAGGGAAATAGAGTATTCAAGGGGCCTAAATTTGAGAATGAGCTATAAAGACAAAGGACAAAGAACTCAGCTCTCTATGGTGGTATGGGTCAAGTGACCATAGTCTGAATTTCTGGACATCTGTCAAACTTGTTATTTTGGATCATTTGATGTTACTATTGCTAGAGCTGAAGTTCCATAGAATAATTGCTGGCAAATATTAGTAGTTCTTTTGTGAGCAACTAAGCAACTTCACAAGTTACTTGCTTTGGGGCAGAGTTTAGAAGGAATATCGTGGCTGAATATTGCTGAAGACTTCAGTCATGTTCTCTTGCCGTGTTGATATTGTCTTTGCAGCTTTGCAGACCAAGTCAGATCCATTAGTTATGGGAAGCATGGGAGCAATTCACGGTAATGGTCTTATTTAACTCATATCCACCAAACTAGAGGGTCTGCCTTGGTCCTTCTGACCTAAAGCTGAATCTTATATAAAAATAGTCATGATAGATGAGCCAGGCATTTTGAGAGAACCTGCCCTTCTCCTGCCTCATTAAAACCACCAGACATCAATGTCCATAATGAATCCTCCCCAATAATTCATTTTAATGGGAAGAAAGGGTGTAACGGCTGTCTTTAAAAGTGCAGACTTGGTACTTTGAGTTGGATATGCTGTCTTCCAATTTTGCTTCTAAGACATCTTTCAAACAGTACAATTAGATCCTATAAATGTGAGGACTATATGCAAACTAGCAGTGAGTCTCCCATATGGTGTTTGTGGGTCTCTCTATAATCAGAGTTGTAAAAGAAAAATAAATATGAGCTGTAGCTGAACCATAAACAAGAGTCCATTTATAAATAATTGAAGATGAGATGTATCATAGACTTTCAGAGTGGGTCTATAAAATATGGTCTGCTCAGTCTGGCTATAAATTCAATTGCGTGACAGCTGGGCGGCTGGGCTGTGTCCTCAGTTCAGATGCTATGGGGAAAGGATAAGATTCTAAAAATAGAAAAGGCATCTTTTTATCTTCTCATGGGTGGAGTAAAACAGACTAAAAATATGAAAAGCATCCCTTCAGGATGCTGTTTACTGGGTGTTCTTTGGTTACATTGACTTTTTTGCTGAGGAAGATTCGCCCTAAGCTAACATCTATTGCCAATCTTCCTCTTTTTGCTTGAGGAAGATTAGCCCTGAGCTAACATCTGTGCCAGTCTTCCTCTATCTTATATGTGAATCGCTACCACAGCATGGCTTGATGAATGGTGTAGGTCCACGCCCGATATCTGAACTCATGAATCCTGGCCGCCGAAGCAGAGCACACCAGACTTAACCACTACGCCAGGGTGCCGGCCCCTTTGGTTACATTTACTTTTGTCTTAGATTTTCATTTAAGTTCAATATTGAATTTCTAATACTATGATTTTTTTCCCTTGAATTTTAAAATTTTGTCTGATTCAGAGAAACCCTCCTATAGAGGTTTGCAAAAGGATTGGCCTGAGTGCCCTCATTATAGTAATATTTTAGTGTTTCTGTTACTAAAGGTTGACTGGTCATTCCTATATTAGTAAAAACACAGCCATCTTCAAATGGATAGTCTTCTAGGGAAGGACTGAGTGTTTTTATAGGCGAATGTGACATGGGGCCATAAGGAAATTAGCAGCGATAGTGGTAGTATTCCCTTCTAGGAGGCTCAGAGGGAACCGGGACTAAACACCACCTGCCGTGCACCATCACAGAGGCTCAGAGTCAAGGCTGCCACTCCCTGTGAGGTCCTCATCCCATGCCTTGCTCACCACCCCCTCCCCATGGCAACCCATTCCATCTTTCAGGGTACCTGGGTTCTCCCTTGAAGAAGCTAAAATCTGTTTCCCTATAGCTTCTGCTTAGTAACCCTAGGACCTTGAAGAACAAGTTAATCCCTTTTCCATTCTAGTTAAATGAATCCTTTGAATCCCTAAAGCTTTGTTTTCCCTCAGTGTTTGAGTTTTCTTCAAGCTGCTCCACTCCTTCAGCTTCTCACATATCACGACCGAGCTCCTTCATCTTCTGCTTGGACTCCTCAGAACATGGAACGTGTTCCAGGTCACCTGTCCCTTCTAAAGTGTGGAGCCCAGGGTCAAATACAGTTTTTTGGGGCAGAGAGAAATGCCCGAAATATGGTTGGGGGTGGCGAGGTGGTCAAGGATTCTTGGTTGAGTCATTATCCCTCCCTGGGCCTGTTGGTTCAGACTCAAGGAGGAATAATTTAATATTTTTGCTTGCAGCCCAGATGGTATGGTAGAGCTGTGTCTGGGTGCTAGGAAGGAGGGCACGCTGAGGTAATGCTGAGGCAAACTGAAAAGCGATCAGATGCTAGGATGTCCTTGAGGGACGTGACAACTAAGCACGGAAGGGGAATTCCAGTGCAGGCTCACTTCCCACAAGTAAGAAGAAAGGAAAAGGCCGCTGTCCCTCAGAACAGTCACACCCCCCTGCCCCACCTGCCCCTGTCTTTATACATGTGTGTTTTAAATTAACGCTGCAAGAAATTTTTTACCCTCTCTCTCCACTAAGAATTAATCTAAAAACAGTAGACAAACAAAACATTCCTTTCTCAAAATAAATGGAATTTTTAGAAGTCTCCACCTCTTTGTTCTTTTTCAAAGCCCCATGAGTCGCCAAGACAGTCAACTCCACGTAATTCACGAACTGATTTTTGAGTGTGTCACTTGTTCATAACCCCTTGTTTTTCCCCACCATCTGGCCACTGGTCTGTTTTGGTCTTTGCAGCAGCATTCTGTTTACCAAAAGGATGATAAGGAAATGAAGCAAAGGGCCGCTTCAGGTTTTTCTTCGTTGAATTATGGATGCTGTGATTTCTCTTATTAACACTGTCACTTATGCTAAATCAGTCACAAGAAACTAAATTGTCTAGCCTAGTGCAGGAATGACCACCTGACACTCTTCCTTTCTTGTCAAAATCATGGCTTTAACTTCCTCTCAAGTCCTCTGTGTCTTGGAACCCTTGGATTTCTCACCAGTTCCTGTAAGTGGGGGCCTGTGCATTCACAGCTGGGCTCCATGCCCACACACCTGCCCGACAGTCTCTCTAATCTGGATAGAGGGTGACGAGCAACTGACTGGGGAGTCGAACCCTTTGTTGGAGAATCTATCCTCTTCAGTGCCCAGGAACCAGAAACTTGTTTTCAGAGGCATCTAATTTCCCAGATGAATATTATCTTGAGTGTCATCTAAGTGGAGGAAAGAGGAGCAAACAGTGATCCAAGAACTCAGAGAAAGGGATTATCAATCATGGACAGTTCAGATTTCAGGGTCAAGGGAAGGGTTTTTGAGAAAGAGCTACATATAGGAAGATTACTTGCTCTCTTTTTATTTGAGGAAGATAGTGGGAGTGGAGGAATGATAGCGACACAAGAGAGCTGGAGAGCCAGGGGAGGCCCGGTGTGGGTAGGAGCACCCTCGAAGGGTTCAGTTCCCAAGAGTTCATGATGGTGGTAGAGTCCTACGGATAGACAAAGGCTAGAAATGCTCTTCATTTTGCTGGGAATACCCAGGAGGGCTCGCTCACCACTTCTAGTCTAATAATCACGTCTGGTCTATAAGCCCTTGTGATTTAGCTCTTCCTTTCCTCTTCTCCTACCACAAGAACATCCCGCTTCCTTCTGGGCAGAGAGCAGAGCCTCTTGGGTGTCCCCCTGACACAGGCTCCCTGGCTCTGATTCATCCTTCGCCCTGTCTACTGCCATGTGAGGCAGCCTCCTGAAGCCCAAGTCTCCTCTTCTGAAAATGGTGGGGAAGGACAGGATTTTGTGTTGTGGCATTTAGGGCCGTTCTGTCTTAGAATGTTGTCTACCTGCCTCACTAGCCACCTCCAAAACAGGGAGCTGTACCCCGAGGTCCGGCGACTCCACCTACCTGTGCTTCCCTCCACATGGGTGCCCTGCTACCGGCCATTTCTCCAACATCCTTGTGTCTCTTTCCTTTTCTCATTTCCTTCTGACTAAAAACCCTTCTCCTGAGATCTTTCCCATTCCGCAAAATACACACTGGTGCTGCCTCTTCGGTGAATGCCTGATCACTGCAGGAGCAAGTCACCTGTCCCTTTGCTGGGCTCAGGTGAGACAAGCTCAGCCCTCTCGTGAGGTCTTCATATATCCACATACTGCCATCCCAGATTTTGGCTTTTGAACACGTTTTCCCATACTCGTGTTTGCATTATGATCAGTCACTCATAGGTTCAGTAGGCTTTTCAGGACCCATGTATAAAATTGGTTGTGTAAGAAAGTGCGCTCTGAGCCCTTATCATTTATTTATTTATTTTTAAATAGCTAATTCATTCACATGGTTCAGAAATCCAAAATCATAAAAGGATATACAGTGAAAAACTTCTCTTCCACCCTTCATCTCCCTGTGGGCTGTCACCGTCATTTCTGTGTATGCTTCCAAAGATGTTTTATAGACATCCAAGCCAATACCAGTGTATCTACACACTTTTGCACCTATCTTTTTTTCCTTTGAATGTATATGTCTTTGCAGCTCTTTCTGTATCAGCATAGAAAGAGCTGCTTCATCCTTTCTTAGACCTGTGTAATATTCATTTGTATGGGTGTACCTTGATTTATATAACCAGTCCTTTATCAGTGGACAGTTAGGACAAAAGTCTGTTATAAACTGTGCTAGGTTGACAGCCTTGTACCTGTATTAATTCCATTTATTACATGTATTATATGTAAGTTGGATAAATCTCTGCAAGTGGAATTCTGGAGCCAAAGGCACGTGATTTGCAGTTCTTATAGATATCGGCAAACTGCCTTCCATTGAGGTTGGATCTGCTCATGCTTCCACCAGTCAGTGTACACAAGGCCTGTTCCCCATCCTTATCAGCCCAGTGCGTTATCACACATGTATATCTTAAACAGACTTTGGAATGCACCCCCTTCATCATTTGGGAGCTGACTGGATTCCCGGGGAATGTGCTCATTAAGTGTCAAGACCTCAAACTCTGGAGCATGAGCCCGGCCACTCGGCTTAGTAGCTGTGTGGGCTTGGCAAAGCAACTCGATGTCTATGCCTCAGTGCTTCATTTGTAAAATGGGGATGTTAACAGTAGCAGCCTCGTGGGTTCTTGTGAGTGAACTAGTACATGTCAAAGGTTGGAACGGTGCCCGGCACCTAGAGACGCTCTCAGTAAATATTTACTGTCATATAAAGTGCTGGTTCCCAGGAGACGCACCCATATGCTCTCCACAACCAGCCACTTTGTTACCAGTGAAGAAACTGCCCATTAGTTTTCTTCGTTAGCAATGGCAGAGAAGACGTTTGAAGAGCAGTCAGCCTGGCAAGGGAAAGGGGCGTGGATGTCCATTGATAAGCCAGGGAGCCCAGAATATTCAGAAAGGAGGGGAGGAAGCGGTCAGTGTAAGAAATCATGGATACTGGATTGTCTCTCCTGGGATCAAGCCCGGTCGCCCCTGAGCTGGAGGAGGAAAGATAACAGATAAGATAGAGGGATGAGGTCAGAGCTCTCAGATATCTCCCCAGCATCACATCGCAAACATCAACTCTTCTAAAGTTGTAAAACTGACATTTTTGCCCCCAATTCCTTTTTTTTTAAACTGCCGATGTATTGGGAGCTCTTAGCACTGGCCCATAGCAGAAATTCAATACAAATTATTGTTTCCAATGTCCTAGAAGCCGACATCCCTGTCATGCAGTAAGTACTATGTAAATACTTGTTGAAAGAAAGAAAAATGCCTTTTAAGGTATCTTCTTTCTTCTCCCACTCTCTGGAATCTCGCTGCCTGTGGCTTATCTAGCCTCCACTCATCAACCCTTTCCTTACTTTTTTCTCTATTTTTTTGTCGCTTTCCTCCCACCCTCATGTCCACATCACTGACTTAAAACCCAACTTCTACCAGGCAGAGCGAGCCTCTGGCTGTAGTGCCCGTGGTCGTGGCCAGGCAGGGACGGAGGGCTGGGTGTCCTCCCCTGAGAGCAGCAAGCGTCTCCTCCCTTTTCTCCTCCTCCCTTTTCCTCCCCAGGGTCCCCAGTCAGTGTTCAAGTAAAGGGTGAATGTGAGTGATCCAGTCCAAGGGGCAGAGAACTGCTCTCTGGCTGCATCTTTGTGGTATTTTTATTTTTCTGAATAATTTGAAATGCCCTGCCTCGTTTCTGGCCTTGCATGACCCCGGCTCCACCAGCTGACCACAGGCAGCCCTCGCATGCCCCTGAGTTGCAGTGGACACACTATCTTTCCAGGGCAGCTGCCCTCCTGGCCATGTGTGCCAAGCACACCACTCCAGTGGGCAGCTGACCCTCAGAACTGGCCCCACCTTCTGCGGGCTCCCCCAGCTGCTCCTGCAGGCTGTCGTTGTGCTGTGCCCAGAGGGGCAGGAAGGCAGTGCCAGCCACCCCTGGGTGGCAGGAGCCCTGGGCTGTTGTGCACTCCCAGGGGAAGGAAGTTCTGATGTTTTACCAGGAAGACCCAGGGTTTAAACCTTTGTTACTGTTACAAGACCCAAATTAGAGTTAAACCTATGAGAGAAAATGTCCAGACCCACAAGCATGTCTTCCTAGGCTAAGGTTTCCTGTCTTCTCACTCAGTATCAAGCATCTATAACCCATCATCCATGCCTGCCTAACCTGAAGTGGGCGGGCAGACCCGCAGGGCTCCTCCCTGTGGCCACAGCTGCAGTACTTCAGGGAGGTGTGTGAGCCAGGGCCTTAGTCTGGACTAAAGAGAAAGCAAGAGACAGTGAGTGTGTGGTCCTATCTGGCAGCTTCTAGGTTAGCCCACTCTGGGTGCAAACCCCCTCGTGTTGCCTCAGCCTCCTCCCCACACTCAAAGCTGCCTGAGTAGAGGTGAGTCTCTCCAGCCATCATTCTCTGCCTTCTCAGGCCTGGCGCCTTCTCAGGCCTGGGTGCAAGCCACTTCCCAAACAGAGCCAGTTGCTACCTTGCCAGTGGGTGCTGGAGCACAGTTCTTGCCACCTGCCACCGGGAAATGAATTTAAAATTCTTGCTGAAAGGAAAGAAATATGGAGCAGATGCAGACGGCCTCTGGCTGCTACAAAGCAAATGTGGCTCTCTTCAGGCCACCATCTAACCCCACCCTCAGTGTATTTATTTATTTATTTGCTCTGCGGCCAGGGAGAGGTCACAGCAGAGCCATTTCAGGAATTCCCTCAGCGGGAAAGGTTTTAGCTTTTCCATGTCAGCTGATGTGACTGAAGAGCTGGAGGATTCTTTTCAAGAGATAGATATATTATTTTCTATCTGTAAAATGAGAGCCTGAGAGCCCCAAAACTTTCTTGTCGCTCATCAGTTCTAATCGTGTCATATAGCATGTGCAAGGAGGGTGTGTTAGTTTTCTATGCTGGTAGCAAATTACCACAAACTTAGTGGCTTACAACAATACCCGTTTATTGTCTCACAGTTTCTGCGGGTCAGGAGTCTGGGCATGGTTTAGCTCATGGTCTCATCAGGCTGCAAACCAGCGGTCGGCACTGTAGTCTCATCAGAGGCTCAACTGGGGAAAGATCCACTTCCAGATTCCCTCAGATGGTTGGTAGAATTCTTCTCCATAGGCCCTCTCAGCATAGGCTTACTTTTTCAAAACCAGTAAAGGGAGTCTCCCTCCAGTATGCTAAGATGGAGTCTTTTATAATGTAACCTAATCAAGGAGTGACATTCCATCACCTCTGTCATATTCTGTTGGTTAGAAGCAAATCACAGGTTCCACCCACAAAGGCATTAACACAGGAGGCAGATCATGGGGGCTACTGTGGAATTCTGCACACCGAGTGGGTGCAGGCTTATCAGTAAATGTTTCAAAAGTACTCCCAGGTGAAGACCCAACCGATTACATATGATCACACTTTTTTCTTTGAAAAGAAGCAGTTTTATTCTTTTCCTTCCATCTCAGAATGCCTCCAAATCCTGAAATCCTCTCTTACCACAACTGGATTCCTGCTCCAGCTCTTTCGTTTACCCACTGTATGTTATTGAGAAAGGGTGCTTTTGTTTCTTTGACTCCTGAATCTGTTTTCTCATCTGTAAGAATGCATTTCACTAAGATTTTGTTGGACACCAGCAGGTAATAGTCACTGTTGCTGAGTAAATGATATTTCCAGCCCATCTTTATAGGGCTATTCATTTTATTCCATTAATTTTATTTATATACAGAACTCAACAACAAAATATTATTAATCTTGCTAGTGTGAATGCCAAAGCAAAACAGAAAATATATTTCAAAACAAATCCAGTCGTATCTGAGGAGCTGAAATCACTCAGGTCATGTGCTGACAGCAGTTCTTAGAGGAAAAGGCCTAAAATTTTAGACATATCCATAAAATTATGTTCATGGCCATGTTTAAAAATTGCTGATGTCATAGGTTTGGGGTTTTTGAATCTGTCTCTCATTCCCTCCTTTTTTTCTTTTTTCCCCTGAAGTAGGATTAAGATTAGTGGACCCTTAAGATTAAAGTTTTGTTTTGTTTTTTTTGTGAGGAAGATCAGCCCTGAGCTAACATCATGCTAATCCTCCTCTTTTTTTGCTGAGGAAGACCGGCTCCGAGCCAACATCTATTGCCAATCCTCCTCCTTTTTTTTTTCCCCCAAAGCCCTAGTAGATAGTTGTATGTCATAGTTGCACATCCCTCCAGTTGCTGTATGTGGGACGCGGCCTCAGCATGGCCGGAGAAGCGGTGTGTCGGTGCGCGCCCAGGATCCAAACCCCGGCCACCAGTAGCAGAGTGTGCACACTTAACCGCTAAGCCATGGGGCCAGCCCCAAGATTAAAGTTTTTATCCTACTTAGTGGTAGGAAGCGGCAAAATAAAGCTCAGCTTTGGGTGGGATCTGGTCCTGCCTTTGTTTGCAGGCTCTTGTGAAAAAGACAGGCCCAAGTGAACCCAGAGGCTCACCTAATTATAACCTGCTTTGGTTTCTTTTTTAGGTTTCTCCATGTTGTGGAAGGGACTGGATGATGTAACCGGCTTTCCAGAAAGCCCCACTTGGCTGTAACTTCAGGAAGGTCTCTTAGATCCCATCTCATTTCAGAGCCACTTCTGAAGCTACTTGAGAAAAATGATGTGACAATTCCTATCAAAAAGGATTTTCGGAAACATAGAACATCTGTGAAGAAAGTGGCCCTTTTTCCCTTTTGCAAAATAGACATTCTCAAATTCCAAAATGCCAGCCAAGACCCCGATTTACCTGAAAGCTGCCAATAACAAGAAAGGAAAGAAATTTAAACTGCGGGACATTTTGTCCCCCGATATGATCAGTCCTCCCCTCGGAGACTTTCGCCACACCATCCACATTGGCAAAGAGGGCCAGCACGATGTCTTTGGAGATATTTCCTTTCTTCAAGGGAACTATGAGCTCTTACCTGGAAACCAGGAGAAAGCACGCATGGGCCAGTTCCCTGGACATAGCGAGTTCTTACGGGCCAACAGCACCTCCGACTCTATGTTCACAGAAACGCCCTCCCCAGTGCTCAAAAATGCCATCTCCCTCCCCACCATCGGAGGGTCCCAAGCACTCATGTTGCCCTTGTTGTCACCAGTGACATTTAATTCCAAACAGGAGTCCTTTGCGCCGGCAAAGCTGCCCAGGCTTAGCTGTGAGCCCGTCGTGGAGGAAAAGGCTCCAGAGAAAAGCAGTCTGTTGGAGAATGGGACCGTGCACCAGGGAGACGTCTCATGGGGCTCCAGCGGGTCCGCCTCGCGGTCCAGCCAGGGCAGGGACAGCCACTCCTCCAGCCTCTCCGAACCGTATTCCGACTGGCCGGCCGAGGACATGTTTGACCATCCTGCCCCATGCGAGCTCGTCAAGGAAAAGACTAAATCAGAGGAGTCGCTCTCTGATCTTACGGGTTCCCTCCTCTCCCTGCAGCTCGATCTTGGGCCCTCATTTTTGGATGAGGTGCTGAATGTCATGGATAAAAATAAGTAACAGGAAGCCGCCAGTTCCTTTCCTCTGAGGTAGAAGGTATCAAAAAAACTAACCACGGTTGAAGAGAAGAGCTTCACTGGCTACATTTGCAGTTATGTGATGGGTTTTCTAAAATCATATTCCTACAAAATATTTTTTAATCTGTTATGCCCTGTTTGCAAAAACAGTTTAAAAAAAAAAAAAAAAACCTGTCCTGGCAAAAAGAGGAAGTGAGTTAGTCAGAACCCATTTTCGGCGGGCATTGCTGCTGTTCAGCTCACATTTTGTTTCCAGACACATAGGAAATCTGGCTGGGCCAGGATTGGCACTAGCTGTGAAGGGCTGCGCGAGTTACATTCAGAAGCTTTACTCCACATTTTCTGAGCAAGAGGAAGTCAAAATTTATTTAACATTTAAGCCTTTTTCTAGACTCTTTTCTATATTATATTGTTTGGGCTCACCATAGCAAATTCTTCAGTGTTAAAACTTCTCTCTGTTTTCACATTTGAACAACTTTATGGGTTTTGGGGATTTTCTTGTAACTCTTATATATCCCTCTATATTACTGTGTATCTATATCACGAAATTTTGACTGTCAGCTACATGTTGGTAAGACACAAGCAAAGTATTACTGTAACTAAGTTATTTTTAAAGTTAAAATATATTTTTATGTGCCTTTGGCTTTTTATTGCAGAGTCTACATTTTATAGATATTACATCAAAAGTTGCCATTTGACTTGTTTCCTTTGGGGTTCCATTGTAAGCTGTGTATATGTATGTTTGGAAAAGTGTATTCCTACTTAGCTTTATTTTTTTCCTTCATCTGTTATCATACTTTTCACAGCAGCCAACAATGGATTGTAAAGTGTAAAGGCACAGGTTACCCATGATGCTTCTGCAGAGACTGTGGGTTATACCACGTAATGTGATTTGGAAATGTGGGTATTTTAGTACAGTACATACTTGCATTACATAGGTACTTCATACAACACAATAAAGAGTAAATGTTAAAATGAACTTGCTTGTTTAGAGTAATAAAAATGTTAAGAGAATAGTAATTTTTTTTTAAGTCCAGGGCCAGAAAAATTGCTTCTCTGAAGTGTACATGAGCATTGAAAATAAGGTAAGAGGTCATTTCCAGCCACTCTTTAATTTTGATTATTTCCCAAAGATTTGAGATTACAGAAACATGGCCCCTCAATTTTAGGAAAAATGAACATGTGCGATAAGAATTTGTGTTAAGTCAACATTGATGCCAACCTCTCAACTCATTTCTGTGAATCTCCTCCCTTACTTGAACTCACTCTACAGCAAACTCTTGTGACCCCAATCCCACCCCTATAGGACAGATGTTTCCATGCAGCAGGTGCCATGTAGACAGGATTGAGGCCAAAAAGAGGGCAGCAGAGAGCATTTTCCCCCCAAGGAGCCAGAGATGCCCTGAGGATATTGGTTAAGGAAACAGGAACAGGAAATGTACACACCGATTCCTGTCCCATTGTCAACCACCCCTTCCCTCTCAAAGACAAACACTTGCACACAATAACTTTCAATTCTCCTTGAAATGTATCCCTGAAATGACTTCCTCTCGCAAACACTTCCCTGTTTTCTTAACCAGGTTTGGAGTTGTTGCAATTCCATCACCTGATCATCTGAAATAACCTTTGAACTGCAGATGAAACACAGATTAGAACAACTAACCAAGCAGAAGAGGAAACAAGTTTCCTGAGAGCGTTGAGTGCTTGCCTTAATTCCCAGTTGCATTTCTATCCCACACTTTTCCAGTGTTCTTTCTCTGTGTGACCACACCCCACTCACAGTTCACAGTTCAAATAGACTTCCCAGCCCCTTCTAAACCTTGTGAATGAGAAAGAGTCTGATGTATCCCCTAATTTTTAGCCAGGCTCTTTCAACACTTTTCCTCATCTTAATTATTATTGACCATATTCGTTCTCTCATTTTACTCTTCATCTGCAGCATGACCTCCAGCAAAAGATTAAACTATTAGGTGAAATGATGAGGAATGTCTGTGCATTTCAGCTGCTCCCTCTGTGACAAATAAGGAGAACAGCTCTGCCAGTCTTGGGTTTGTTTGATAGAATCTAAGCAATAATGCATCCTTCCAGTTATCTAGCCATTATACTTTCTCCAGGCCCTTTCACACATAGTCTCTCCCATTAGGTTAGGTATAATTGAGATTATACAAACATGCCCCTATTAGAGATGAAACAAAGCCACATCCAGCTTATGAACGATTTTGTTGAGTCAGTTCTCCTGTGGCCGCCCTTCTAATGCCTGGTTCCTTCTCCAGGGAGCAGGGGCACAACTGGTGGTGGCTTTCTCCTGCAAAAAGGCACTTTTGACTTGCACCTGCTGAGAGCTGATTTGATGTTCTCAGCCTTTGAACTTTCTCCCACTTTTAACCTAATTTATCGTGATGCACTTTATTTGCAAACTCAGAATGGCAAGCCACCTGTGACCCAACAACCAGAAAAGAGACTGTGCAATTTGTATAAGTAGAGACCTTTCGTGTTGTAGGCAAGGTTCTTGTGGGTGATCTTTCCCCTGGGCAGTGAGACCTAACAAAGGACAAGATATATTATTTCTGCGTAAAATTATCTGCTTAAAAATTTCAAAACTTCAGGTTTTCAAAACTTAGCTCTTCACAAAGTCATTAATTATCACATTTCAGTGAGTCAATGTCACTGTCAACAAACACAAAAGATTAAACTGGTTGAATAGGCAAGAAAACCCAGGTCTCCAGAATCACAGTCTATTCCTTTCTATGTTACTGAAAGTTACCATTTTTTCTCAAGTCTCCCCACAAAACATTTGAGTCATGGAATGGAGGAAGTCCATGAATTAACTTGACAAGTATTTTAAAACACAAAAAAGTTATATTTTGTACACAAATTATACCTGGGACGTCACGTGTTTATTCTGATGGCACACCATTTCATCCAGCTGGACTTCCATTCGAGAATGTTTAATTTTCACTTTGTTCTTAAAGCAAGTTCTTAAGAAGTAGGCCTAAACATTTCTTTCTTGAGTTGTCAGAGAGTCATTATTCTGTGGTAAAATGCTATAAAGAACGTCACGTGGGAGAATGGGAACTATGCTCATTTTATGAAGTGATGTATATAACACAATGAAATCTGTTTTACAAGTACTGTGTTGCGTTTAATTATCTTCCATTTTTACTTTAAAAATCCGATAGTGAGTTCACTTCCCTTGGCTTCCAAGGGAGGTCAATAATCTTCGTCCTTTGAAGGTCAGCCAAATTTTCTTCATGGAAAGCAGATTGACATGGCTGATAGATAAAAACATCTGCCCAAATCAAAGCCACTGTGCAAAATAGAGTTAATATTCCAGGGATTCATTGTGCAGATAGAGATGTCTGCCATACATCAAAATGAGTGAGGCTGAACAAGTGAAGTGGGTATTATGCTCACCATAAAATGATTGTTGGAGTAAGTCAGAAGGCATGTGTGTGATTCATTGCCAAAAGATTGTTGGGAAAAAAGAGCTTTGAGTTCTGGGGAGGGGGAGACCTGGGATGGCTTCATGGAAAAAGAGGACCCAAATGGGGCCTTGAGTGACTGGTGACATTTTTTTAGGGAGAGGGGCCATACTCAAGAGGAAGAAGATTATGAACAAACAAAAGGATACACTACATCCTGGTAGGATTTCTACTCAAAATAGTCCAGAAACAGGGATTGAAGTAGAAAATGCTTAGTTCCAGGACTAAAAGAATTGGGCCCATGCCTGAGCGGTCTCACTCAGTGGAATAAGAAGTGACTCAAGAATCCGAGGCTGCTGAACAGGTGGTTCCCAGGGTTAGAATTTTATACGCAATAAGCCACCATCTTGTGAAAGCTCATGCCCAGTCAATAGTGCCTACGCTGTAACCTGAATGCCGGATTGGGGACACTTCAGCAGTGAGGCTGTTGGGTGTTCAGGGAAAGCCATTTATGACGATGGAAGACGTGAAAGGGGCTAAGTATCTCCTGAAATGGCACCAGATGAAACAAGTTCATATGACAGTCCCTGGACTGAACACACAAGCAGCTATCCCACCAGCAGTACCCCCAGGGAGCTTCCTCACAATCCCTCACCACATCTTTTCCCAGGCTGGGCTGTAATTTCTGATTGAGCATCCCCAGGATTAAGGGAGAAAGCACCTCAGGAAACAGAAAGGAAAGTCCAAATGTCACTGAAGAGTCTTAGCTGAGTAGAAAAACCAACTCAGTGGAGTAGAAGCATACAGCCCCTGACGTTCTCTCAAACTCCTTGAATCCCAAACTCAGAAAATTGAAGCCCAGAGAGAGATGAAGTCCTGGACTTCCAGACTCTGGTTTCCTGAGGACCCTGCCTCTTCCCAGGGGTGGCTTCTGAGAAGTCCAACCCTCAGGGAAGACCACATTCACTCCCAGGCTTACCTCTTTCCCTACTAGGAACTTCAGGAAAAGGGTTGTCTCAGCACAGCACAGAGTCCCCAACATTTACACCACAAATGCCCACAGTGAGAAGTGGAAAGATCCTTGTATTACATTTGAGTCTTGAACAAAGAGACCCTTGAGGTACTGCTTCAATGGAAAATTCCATCTTTAATACAAGTCATAAGAAATATGCGTTAAAACCCCCAAAGTATGTTGTCCCCATACCCATGATCAGCCTTGTTTATAAGTGGAACAGGCAGAACCTAAGAGACCCTGGAAAGATGAACTGCTCAAAACAATTTCTCCTGTATGCAGCTGCCCCAGGGCCAGAAAATTCACTGTTAGAGATGGGTTCCTTTCGATAAGGCATTATGCTAGGCGTGGAGTCCCCTTAGAACACTCCCAGGGTATCAGCAACTTAAAACATCAACAATGGGATGTGAATTTACTTATCAGATGTCTATTCCAGGAGCACAAGACTCTAGCAACTGGACTGGGGCAAGGAAGACACAGCAAGTAAGTGAGACCATGAAAAGCATGAAGAGTGAGTTCACTTAATGCATAATTTTGCCTGGAACCCAAAAAAGAAGGGGTGAGGAGACAGGCTTTTCCAAAACATTTACCTGTCACCAAATGTGGCCTTCACCAGAGGAGATAATATAAGTTACAGTTGGCTGGTCTCCCTGGTGCTGGAGGAGTAAATGCAACTGTTAGAATTAAACCTAATTTTGAATCAACACAAATTAGATAGTACAGGAGAAGATTAATACAAAGCTTTCAATGACTGACATGGTTCTGCTCACCCTACAGGGCATAAGGGATTAATGCCTTGACGCCAAATGTTGATGTTTCTAAATCACTGTCTAATCTTCCCTCTGCCTTTCCCCTCCCACCCCTTAACAATGGCACCTTAGTGACATGGTTTCCTTGAAGAGATTATGATTTTATCCTGAAGTTTCCTTTATAACAGTTTTTATGCATTCTAAGGTAAACCATTAGCAATGCCCCAGGAACACATGAAACTTTGAAAAGCCTGAAACAACATTAAAATTACATATTGAATTTTTCAGAGTAAGCAGTAATGTTCAAACATAACTCGTAAAGTGAGGAGAGACATCGTTAAAAGTGAGAGAACAAAATTGCTAATTATCTTCTAATCCCTACTCTCGTTGCATGAAAATGAAGTTGGGATAGGACTAGAAACAAGACGCAAAACATTTGTGGTGCCCTTGCCTCAGATTTTTCACCATAAATGGCAAGAAGGAAAAACAGACAAATGCAATCTTAGATGTTAGATTAGCACCCAATAAAGTTCTGCCATCCTTGTAGCAGACCAGGGCTCCTGTGGCCAAATAAAGTACTGTTTGTGAAGATTCACTCTGCAGTAACCTCTTCTTTTTTAAAAAAACAAAGTGGTGGCTTCACTGTTGATTAAAATCGCTAAATTTCAACATAGTTGGCTCTCTGGACTTCATAAGCACATTGAAAATTGATCAGGTGCTTTAGGTAATTGAGAGAAAAGGTTATAAGTGTCACGAAAGGAGAACCCAGCAGAGAGTCAGACCCTCTTGTAAGAGGAGGAGAAGCAGGGTCTTTCTACCAGAGACCCCACTCCCAGGAGATTGCTCTAACCAGAAGTGAACAAAGTATTACAAGTGAAATGGCTTCCAGGAGTGAGGTGCCCACCCCTTCAACAAGCCTTGAAACAGGAATGCATAGAAGACAGTCTCCTTTCTTCCTCCCCCTAATCGTCCAAGCATTTCCTGCCCAGGAAGACTCCGCAGCTTCCCAGCCCTCAGCCCTGCCCTTCAGGTCCTAGGAGAAGGCCACAGGAGAGGATGGAGCCAGCTGTCTAGAGGATGGTTTGGAGGGTGTTATCCTGCCTGGACATGCCCAAGAAAAAATCTTTGGGTCTCTTGTCCTTCCAACAAGGGATCCTCTCGTAAGCTGACTCCACTATAAAAACACCAAATGATAGTGTATGAGCAATATACCTGTGGTAGGCTGAATAATGCCCCCCAAAGATCCCAGGTCCTAATCCCTGGAACCTGAAAATGTTACCATATTTGGAAATAGGATCTTTACAGATACGATTAAGTTAAGGATGTTGAGAAGGGAGTTATCCTGGATTATCCAGGTGGTCCCTAAATGCAATCGTAATTGTTCTCATAAAAGAGAGGCAAAGGAAAATTTGACACACAGAAGAGGAGGAAACAATGTGACGACAGAAGCAGAGATTCATGCGATGTGGCCACAAGTCAAGGAATGCTGGTAGGTGCCAAGCTAGAAGAGGCGAGGGACAGATTCTCCCTCAGAGCTTAGAGCTTCCGGAGGGAGTTCAGTCCTGTTGACGGCTGATTTCAGCCCAGTGATACTGAGTTTGGACTTCTGGCCTCTAGAACGGTGAGAGAATAAATTTCTGTTTTAAGCCACCAAATTTGTAGTAATTTGTTAAAGCAGCCATAGGAAACTAGTACAATACCCAAGCACTGGAGAGAATGCAGAACAACGGAGTATGTTAAGGACAGAGAATGCTATGAAATGAATTGTGTTCCCCCAAAGTAATGGGTTGAAGACTTAATCCCAGTGTGACTGTATTTGGAGACAGGGCCTTTAAAAAGGTAATTACGGTTCAATGAGGTCATAAGGGTAGACCCTAATCCACTAGGATTGGTGGCCTTATAAGAAGAAGATGAGAGACCGTGCTCACTCTTTCTCTCTCTCTCTCTCTCTCTCTCCCCCCACTCCCCCGCTTTCTCCCTCTCTCGCTCTCCATACATGTACACAGAGGAAAGGCCATGTGAGGACACAGCAAGAAGGTGCCATCTGCAAGCCAAGGAGAGAGGCCTCAGGAGAAACCAGCCCCACTGGCATTCTGATCTTGGATTTCTAGCCTCCAGAACTGCGACCAAATAAATTTCTGTTGTTTCAGTCTTCCAGTCTGTGGTATTTTGCTATGGCAGCCCAAGCAGGCTAATACAGAGAGTTAACAAAAAAGATCCCAGTTAAAAGTTAGGTTCTTTATGGAGACAAGGTCAGGATGACCCACCTCCCTGGACCTCAGTCTCCACAGTAAGACGAGGAGTTTACACTGATTCAGTGTTGCTCTGGCTGGTTGAGAGAAAGGGGAGAACATTCCAGGCAGGAGATCAGCAGGAGCAAGTCTAGCCCTGCATTAACACTTCCAGAAAGCATCCCACTACAAGTGCATGAGAGAAAGCCGCTTTCATGTGCCACGTGCTCAGATGGGGTAACACAGTGTCTAATCAGATGCAGGTGCGATGCCTTGGCCCGTGGGGGCTAAGTCGGCCACCTTCAGGAGGGTCACTGTCACTCACAATTGATTGCTGCTGGTGTAACACAAGTCGAGTGTGTGCATGGTGGGAGATGGAGAGAAATAAATGATTTAAAACATGTTTTGAGGCTTGTTTCCAGCCCCAGACAGCATTTGATGTGGGCAGGGGCCAGATTATTCCTGTCATCCAGATAACAACAAAGGGAAGCAGAGAAGACTGCAGAGGGGCGCTCAGTTGTTGTTAGGGAGATATTCCTCAGTAGCTCTTTGCCTCAGAGGTGTTCCTTCCCACATAAATGCCAGGCAAAGTTAAATAGGCCTTCCCAGTATGCGGAGGGCAAATCAAAGAAGAGGCCGGAGAGTTCACTGAGACCCAGGAGTGATGTGAGTCGTGTTGTAAATACCCTTCAGGAAGCTGACTGGCAAAGACACAGCCAGTGTGCTGGAGGGGGAGCCCTGTGGGGCAGTGCCTCCCACATCACGGCACACGAAGGAAATGGAGACATTTGAAGGACACCTGGGAAATGAAAGGCCTGTTACATCTGAGGCAGGCCCCACCTGCCTGCCACAGGTGCTACAGGTGCAATGCCTCAGCACACTTGTAGCACATTTGACGCCCAACAGTTACATTGTGGGAAGTCCCACTGTTTATGGGACCACCCTTAGTTCTTCATAGGACTCAGAGTCCTGTGACCTGTGCGTGGCCCAAGAAGATGAAGGAGAAAGTGTGGCCCTAGAGGGGATACCGAACGTCGCACCAGGTGAGGCCTGACTGCCTTGTGGCAGTGGTGGCGGCAGCAGCAGGGGCACTGCAAACCCTTCACCTGGAACAGTGGACAGGGAGCAAACCCAGGACAGGGACCCCGGGAGGCCCAGGAGCTACCAGTGAGTTTAGAAAGAGATCTAAATAGCAAAAGTCTTCAGTCTAACAGGAGTAGCAGAACTGAGACTTTGTCTCTGACTATCCATGGCTAAAACAGTCTATCAACGTCATCAATGGATTACTGGAGAATGTGGGGTGGAGAACATGCTCAAGTCTCTCCCACTGAAAACCAAACAGCCCCGCTTCCAACCTGTGATCTACTCTCACAATGTTGAATGACGAGTTTACACCAATGTCTCCATTTCCTCACCTCAGGCTCTCTGAAGCCGCTGTCCTCTGGCTTCCACCACCACGACTCTAACGAAGCTGAACTCAACAAAGTCACCAATGGTTGTTCGTAAAGTCACAGACATTTCCTATCCCAGCTCCCTTCCCTCTGCAGAATTTGACTCTACCAGGCACTGCTTGTTCTCTCAAACTCTTCTCCCTCCCTAACCACTCCACTCTAGATCCTCTTCCTGTACCTGCCCTGTCACTACTGTGCACCTGGGGGTTATCCTTGTCCTTCTCTCAGTCCCTCTGGTTGCATAGCTTCAACTACCAGCTACTGATGACTCCCAGATCCATATTTCCTGTCTAGACTCAACACTTGAGCTTCATACCTGAGTATCCAACTGAGCACTACTCATCTCCACTTGCTTGTCCTGCACAAACCCCAAATTTGCCATATTCCAAACTGAGCTCACCATCACCAACAATATGCTTCCATCCTCTTTCTCCTATCCTAGTGAATGACTCCACCAGCCAGCCAGATGCTCAAGACAAAACCTGGGAGGTGACTCCTCCCTCCCTACAGCCCTCTCCCTTTAACTCCTTGATATCTTTCATATCCAACCTCTTTTCTCCATTCCCACTGCCACTAACTTTGTTCAGATGCTCATCATTCCTTGCTTCTATTACAGCAACAGCTTCCTAACTATTTCCCTGTCTTCAGTATGACCCTTGCCAATGTTCTTGTTTTGTTTTGTTGGTGGTGGGTTTTTAAAATATTTTTTAATATTTAAAAAAATATTTTAAACTTCTCTAAATGAATATCTAAACCTGTAAAGTCCCAAGTTAACAACCTTCAGAGAATCCCTCTTACCATGTAAAGCCCAAACTCCCAGGCAGACATGCAAAGACCTCCATGAACTCATAAAATGTGTTAGCATCAGAACCTGGGCATAAAATCCAAATTTCATGAATCAAAATCTAATGCTTACCCCCACAACACCCTAATCCATATGCAAGGAGGTGAAATTGGATTTATGCTGCTGAGGGTTAAGTTTAGAAGATAAACATCCTCACTTCTAGGTGGGTATTCATTCAGAACTTCTTCCTTTAAAATTCAACTTTCTTAAAACTTAGATAACTTCTCTCTCCTCCCTTCCTAGCAGCTGGTGGGGTAAATGGGTCTGGGGTCTCCTTATGATTGTAAAGCAGCATTTTCTTTCTTCCCTCTAGTAGAAAGCCAAGTAGAACCAAGTCGAGTCCAGGAGAGAGTAGCTAAGGATGTCATCTCACCTTCTTCTGGTCTTGGGATTAGAGGAGGCAAAGGGTCCTTACGGCTCACCCAGGCTTGTCCAGGTGGGTGGACCAGAATAGTCACCCACATAAGGTGTGAAAGCTAAAGCTCTGGCTGGTAATAGCATGTCCCTTTCCTGGGGACTCTAAGTGGTAACAGGGAATAGGACAGGAATGCGGTTTTAAGATCCTGCCTATCTTCTCTTTGTAGATGTGACTAACCAGTAGGTCTTCAAACTGCCACCAAGTAGGCAGTAACCTCTGGGCCACCCAACATTATATAAGCCTTCTCTCAAACACCAAAGGAGATCTGATTCATAATCTATAGCTCTGCTAGAATTTTCCTGGGGGATGTAGAAAGGGAGAGGAAGAGAGGCTATGATTACTCATATATTAATCTTTTTATATTACGTAATACATTTGTCTATAATCACATGTATTTGTCTATAATCACATGAGGTCTTTGACTTCAGCCCTCATTTTGTCTCACACTATTGCAAGAGCCGCTGACTCCAATCTTGCCCACTCTACGTTACAGCCCTGACTGAAATCCTCACTAGGTCCCGATAGCTAAGAGACAAAGTTCAAAACTTCGAAGTGGCAGTCAAGGCCCTTCCCCTTCAGGCTCCAAATGAGGCATCCAGCCTCATTGACACCATTGGCTTCCGCCACTTTGATTATTGCTAAACTCCCCAAATACCAAACTTTACAGCCTCTGTGTCTTTGCAGGAGCTCCTCCTCTGTTCCCAACCCACTGACGCCTCCTCTGTGATGCCTGCACTAGAAGTCCCGACAATCAGTTGTTCCTTTTGGCCCCATCACACTTTGCACAGTCCTCTATTCAATGCGTCTTTCATGATATTACCATTAAGTCCATCCTGCTGATGGCACCGTCCTCAGACCTGACTCCCAGCCAGGCACAGTAGCTGTTGTTGAATGAAGGAAAAGATGAAAGAATGAATAAAAGGATAAAAAGTAGACACTGAAATCAACGCTCACCAAAGAAGAATTTTTTCCATTAGTCCACAAGATATAAAGTCCACAGGAAGTTAAGACATCTCAGGAGTCTTAACTGGATGAAAGAAATGCCATAAATTCTCAAAAAGAATTTTTGAGAAAAAGAAAACAAGGCATAATGCATGTCTCTAATGTATTAAAAGCACGTAGAGACTAAATAGGACTAAAATCTTTTTCTGAAAAAATATGCTTGCAAATGTTTGCATGGATCTGGATTGTTTTTCCATATTCACACATTTTCATTATTTACCTTATAGAAGAACATAGCCCTATAGAAATTTATTATTGTTTGCTACAATAAGATAGAGCCATTAAAGCAAGCTTTTAAAATGTTGTTGGTTTAAAGAAGGACAAGAATGTGATCTGGAGCCTTAGGGCACTTAGAGTCCTGAACAAGCCTAAACATTTTTAATCAGTGTTAGTGCTTTATGAAATTTTTAATCTGCCACTTAAGAGACACTAATGTACAAGCTGGCAAAAAAGAAAAAAAAATCTGTCACCTTTACCATACATTATCTAAATGTGCTAAATTAAATGCATTTCAAATGCCCTACCCTCCTGCTGCATGAACATATAATAAGACAGGAAGTCAGCAGCAACGAATTTTATGTCCTAATTGGTGGCATTGGCTATTTTTAGGACAGCCAAATAGTGTCAGGAATAAAGACCTATGAATTATCCATAATAACGAAGAGGAACAAAGTGTAAAAATTGACTGTATTATCTCCTGGTGGAAAACAAGAAAATGGATCTTAGGCTACCCAAATGTTTTTAAACGATATAAAATGTGATTTTAGTTCAATAGCTTTCTATAATGAAAATATAGACACAGAGCCATGAATTACAAATAGCACCCCATTATTTCATCCAACAATGCAGCTGTCATAAGTCACAGGACACTCGATCCACGGGCAAGTAAAGATTTATGGAGCCAAGTTCTAACCACAGACAGGAACACACAACAGAGCATCTAAAAGAATTTCCACTTGTGCCATCCTGGGCATCTTGGCATTCTTAGCATACTATGACCTGAATGTCCAGACGCTAGATCTGAGAATGAGGGTAAGTCATCCTGGACTCTCTGTCCTGTTTCAAATACAGGGCCCTTTATTTCATGAGTTTCATAGTTCCTAAAGCAAGGAACAAATTCTATGTAAACATGCTGCCTATATATTAAAGCGTTATGTTCATCAGTTGTTTGTATGCCTGTATGGTATGGTGTGTGTGTGTGTAGAGTGTGTGTATGTAGATGTGTGTGTACAAGTGTGTGTGATGGCCAGGATTGGAGGGATAGAGGCTTATGATGATTGAGTCCTCATCTCAATCACCCCTAAAGTCCAGCCACAACCCTGTCCTCTCATGATTTGGTTATGAGAGACAACAAATTCTCCCTTTGCCTAAGCAAGTTTCAGTTACTCTTGGATGATGTGAATCATCCCCACTTGGCTTATTCCATGGAAACTTTACCATCTGCCGTTCACCAGATGTGTGGTTTTGGCATCACAGAAAGTAACTTCCAAAGAATAAAGCTCATTCAAGGGTACTTCTTTCATCTAGAAGACCAGATGAACCAACTAGGTCAAGAAAAGAATTACTTTAAATGACTCGGCATGGTTTTTGCATTTATTTTTTATAGTTAATACATTGTGCTTAATTAGGGGAAAAGAAGAAAAGGAAAACCCCAAGCTGATATCACTGGGCTAAGAGACATTATGGATTATCTTGTAACAAGTGGCCTGTACTCAGTTTTGTAGCAAAATATAATTTTAGGAAAACCTAGTTTAAAAAGGACCAGAATTCCCTGGGTTTTTTTAGTCTTTTTGCTTTTTGTTTTCTTCTTAGTTCTTCCTTGGAATTCACCATTTAGGTATTTGGTAAGTAAACGGCAGATATGGCTGCACATTGGCAAAATGGTCCCAGTTCTCTCTATACTGTTCTGTCTTAGTCAGCTTGGGCTACTGTAACTAAATACCATAGACTGGGTGGCTTAAACAACAGAAATTAATTTTCTCACAGTTCTGGAGGCTGGAAGTCTGAGATCAGGGGGTCAGCATGGTTGGGTTCTAGTGAGACTCTCTTCCTGGCCTGCCTCCTCACTGTGTCCTCACGTGGCCGGGAGAGAGACAGAAAGCAAGCTCTCTGGTATCTCTTCTTATAACGGCACTAACCCATCATGAGCACCCCACCCTCATGACCTCATTTAAAGCTAATTGTCTCCCAAAGGCCCCATCTCTAAATACCATCACATTGGGTGTTAGAGCTTCAACATATGAACTTGGTGGAGATACAATTCAGTCCATTGCATCCCCGTAGCAGATTACTGATTTTTAGAGATTAAGCTATTAGTTGTCCTAAAAGTTGAGAAGAATCAACTCTCCAAACATATTTTCATCTGTTGTTCAGGCACCAGAGTATGAGGGAATAAGTGAGGCCTCTTGGTGCCAGAGATCCAGGTTTGAGCCCTACCTAGACTATTTGTTTAAGTAGGTCACTTAAGTTTTTTGAGCCTTAGCTTCCTCTTCTGTACAATTGAGGTAGTAAGATCATCTGCTTCACAAGGATGAACAGGATAATATATGTGAAAGGACAGATGTGAAATGTTGTTAATCACTCAGCTTTAAAAGATCTTCTATACTGAATAACCACCTTAATTTTGAAATGCCCCAAAGGCACCAATCATTCACATTTTAGTGTGAATTAATCAATCTGTTTCTTTGGAGATTAGCCATGAGGAAATAGACATTCTGAATAGGTGGGGCTAGGGATCATTTTGGAAGGTGGGGTATGCACAGTAAAAGGAAAGAAGACTTGGATGGTATTACAAAAGAAGATTAAATCAGACATGTAGGGAGTAGGACAAAGGGATCTGTCAGCAGCGAGGATAAGGGTAGTCTGGAGCAAAGGGTCCCAAAAGGATATAGGAAAAAAAGAAGTTGGAAGCCATCAAAAGTCAGCTTCATGGTTTTCTAAAACTCAGCTATGGAGACTGGGCTCCTGGCTCTTCAAAAATCCTGTTATGCTCCCATCCTTCCCCCTGTGACACAAAGGAAGACAGGAATCCCTGTCACATCTTCTAATAGTGCATCTGGGGCAGGAGAAGGGGAGCAGAGATTAGAGGGTCCTATTTGGCTGAGACCCATCACCACCACAGCCACATCTGACCCAGAAAATTTGCAAGCCATGCTTAGGGCCAGCTGCAGTCTGCCAAGCTATGGAGCAGATGCTGCCGACCTGGGGTTTTCTGTGAGGCAGCGTTGTAACTCTTTGCCAGGAAGTGCCTTCAGAAGGCAAAGAAACAGAGACCAGACACCTAACTTCATAAAAACTAACAAGTGTCTAATCCTCCTAGCGGCTTGCTTGTACAGCTGTAGCAGTTGCTTGTGACATCTCCTTTACTCACACGCTCACCAACCGTTAACACTCATAGAAGAACATTCTTTCATAAAGGGACAGAGGGAAGCAAACACCACCAGAGATTCTTTCCAAAAGTGATTTGAGAATGCCCTTCTTCTCAAGATTACTTGATCCAACTACATTCATCTTACTAATATTCTTCCGTCAGAGACTATGAATTTCAAATGACAAAACTCTATTTTCCGGAATCTTCCACATTGTAACTGCCTATTAATTACCTCCGCTTGTCAGCTGGCCCCACACACAGGGCTTAAATGTTTAGTCTGCAGTTTGTATAATCATTCTCCTGCTTCATAATTACTCTCCAGAATTACTTAGCTCTGCAGGCACCCCCACAAAGTCCGTGCTTTTCATTTTCATATAATAGTGCATTAACAGGTCTGTATTCATTGCTTAGGGGTTGAAATGAATCTTTATGTAATAGTTGTCCTTTGAGAAAATTCCCAGTTTTACACCTACTTCTTGGGCTTTTGGGTTGGAGGCCAGGTGAGTGAGTTCTGGGGGCAGTGAATTTGAGAAGCCCTCTCTGTTTCCACTGTGGGCACTGAGGAGTTTTCACATATCCTTAGGCTAGAGGACCTCGCCACTCCATTTTCTAAACTGGCCCTGTCCAAGTTGGAAAAGTAATGAGTTTTAAGGAGTCCCCACATGGCCTTGCACACTCACCTGCAATGCCTAGATTTGTGTCAGACTTGGAACAATGGAGCCAGGAAGGATGGGCCTATCCAATGGGAATGGACGCTCAGCTTCAAGGTAAAAGCAGAAAAGGAAAGAAGGCCAAGATGACTCAGTAGGAAAAGTGGACTCAGAGCTGGTTACCATTTCAGAGCAAGGCCATCATGGTGCGTGGTGAGCCTCCTATCCCCAACAGTCAGGGCTCTCCATAGTCCAACACATTGACTACTTCCAGCACTATCTCCAATTATTCAGCCTCTGAAACTTCATTTTAGCCAGACTGGCTTTTTTCTCCCATTCTCGTGGACAAGGATCTTCCACCACCTCTGTGATTCTGCTCATGCCTTCTGCTGCCTGGAATGCCCTTTTTCAATACTCAGTTCAAATCTACCTCCTCTAGAGAGATTTCCTTTCCTGCCAACCCCAAATAATCTCTTGCCTCTCCGACACAACTCCATACACTCCGTTTATAAGTCAGTCATCTCTGCCTCTCCTGTATTGTTATCCTCAAGTGTCCTTCGCATCTTTTATGGTTACTTAAGTTGACATTGTTGATGTATTTTCTTTGCACAAATAAGTTCCTTGAAGACAAGGATCTTTTTATATTATCCTCACATCTCTCACAGCATCAACAACAATACTCAATAAATGTCTTTATTGGATTTAGTTCTTTGCTGCATCACACTCAGAGTTTACAGATTCTTTGCCTTCTTAGCAAAAGCCAGAGTAAGAATCAGTGGAATAGTGATTCAGCCGCATTAGTTGAGTTCATTTATTAATTGATACTGATTTTAGGAGTTGAATTTGCTTTCTTACTCCTGCATTTTTACTGTATGCCTGCTACCAGATGTGCATAGTAAATTGTGTGTGTGTGTGCGTTTTGCTAGACTGAGAGCCAACTTACTCTCTATTCTCTGTGAAAAGGGGAATTAGTCATGGTTACTGAAAAGAGGAGAACATATTCAAAGTAAATATCAGTGCAAGAGATTGCTTTTCATTAAAAATCTGAACACCCACATGAAACTGAATTTGTAAATATTTACTGTAACCTTATGGTAAAAAATATTGGCTTCGCAAGCTATATTGCTGCCAAAATATTTCTTTCCCACATGCCTGCCCAGTGTCCTGGCCTATAGCTCTCTACATACCCTATATCTTAACCTCAAAGAAATGGTAAAGCTTTAAGTGTACTTATGTGTAGTGTGGAGGAATAAAAAGAAGAAAGAAAGAGAAAGAGAGAATAAAATAAAATAAAATAGAAACTCGAAAAAAAATTAAAAAGGCAACATAACTAACGATGAAAGTACTATTTCATAGTACGAAGTCTACTATATGAGTTAAGCAAAACCAACCTAACAAGTATAAAATTTTCGTGTGTGTGTGTGAGAGGAGATCAGCCCTGTGCTAACATCTGCCAATCCTCCTCTTTTTTTTGCTGAGGAAGACTGGCCCTGGGCTAACATCCATGCCCATCTTCCTCCACTTTATACGGGACGCCACCACAGCATGGCTTGCCAAGCAGTGCGTCAGTGCGCACCCAGGATCCGAACCAGCGGACCCCGGGCTGCCGCAGCGGACCCCGGGCTGCCGCAGCGGAGCGCACGCACTTAACCGCTTGCGCCACCGGGCCAGCCCCTACAAAACCTTTATAAAGAGCCTGGACAAAGATGACTAATCCCCAAAGCTGACAGTTTCACAGCTTACACAGGCTTCACTCTGCTCACTATTATGGAGAATGCCCACCGTCCGCACCAAAATTCAGGGCCACATACACCCATTCTTATGACCTCACGGGGAAGATCATGACAAAACGGAAATTCCCATTGAGGCCATACTACCCAGAAGCTAGTGCTGGCTTCTGTCCGCTGGTTCCTGAGCCCATGTGAATAATCTTTATTTTCATGTTGAACCAACTTGGGTTCAGAACTTGGCACTTTTTTTGAGTTCCCCAAAGAAATCCACTACCAAAACCATACAAGCAGTATCACCTTTACTGAAGATGTTATGGAAGAGTAAGGGAGAGCTAGTAGGTTACACTGCATACCTCACAGCAACAATTTACCCCATTAATTCCTTTTGTTCTAGGAAGGCCCTTCCTTGGCCACTTGATCACTGTGAATTATTCTCTCTGCTCCTCTTCCTGCAGAGTCCACCTCCCATTGCAGGCACCTCTAGCACAAGGGTTAAACCAAAGAAGGGCTTGAAGAGGAGTCACCCACCCCTCTCCTCAACCCTCCCAGGGTGATTAGTCTGCGTGAACTTAAATGGTCTCTATCAGATGGGATTTCAGGTCATGGGGAACTATTTGGGGCCTTAATCTTTCTGCAAAAACATCAGACTGCCTAGATTCTTCTGCCCATCCTTCCACTAGGTAGCCTCAATAAGACTTAAAACCAGCTGAGCCCAGCCTCTAGAATAAGGCAGAGAGAGGCAAGTACCAGAGAGCTACATAATTTGCAGACTCAGTGTAAAGAGAAAATGTGAGGTCCCCTGTTCAGAAATTATTAGGAATTTCAAGACAGCAACCACAGAGCCTTAAACCAAGAGCAGACTCTCCAGAGCGTGGAGCCCTGTTGGACTATACAGGTCGCATGCTCATGAAGCTGGCCTTGATACAAAAAGTCACAGGAATTGCAGCCATTTATATGAAATGTGTGCCATTCGTGGTCAATTACTGTGCAGCATAATTACAATTGTGCATTTCATAATTATGTATGTGAAAATACGTAATTGTTACATAAACACTGCTTTGTAATAATACAATGCAAGGTATTGTTTTTACTAGGTGCAGGATTTACTTTGCTGAATGGCATATTGATTACAGAACCAAATCCCTGGTCATATGCGGACAGTCTTCAGAGCGGCCCTGGGGCAATTCTTCCATTCACAGATTTTAATTTGAAGAGGCTACAGGTGCTGTGTCTCAAAAAGGCATTGCCTTAAACAAGGCCAACCAAGACCAGCAATAGTAGATTTAGGAGCTGAAAATCAGTCTCATTCCTTCCATTTCATTCAGGACAAACTAAAAAATTGAAATTTTACTGTAGGTCACATTAAGAGAGGTGGTTCCTAGACTTTGGGATTTTATGGACCAGCGAATTTCCAAGAAATTTAGGAGATGGGCATAAACTTGACACATTTTAATTTTGCCATATAAGGACATCAAAAAGAAACCATCAATTCATAAAAGAAAGGACGTTTATACCACAAAGATACACAAGAACATGATTTCAAAAAAAGATAATTTTTTAAATTAAATGAATTTAGTGTTACAAACAACTCACACCATTGCCATTTTTGCTCACTTAGCCAGAGACAAGTGGAAACTTTTCTCTGTCATCAGCATGGTTGGAGGACTGACATTTATGGACTATGGGTCTAAGGGTCAGTGGCTACAGGAATGTTTATAAAAAGGATTGAAGTATCATTTTGCTTTAACGTGAATGGTTCCTTAAGACTCACAGCCAATTCTTTGCTTTGGAGGAACAATTCATTTTGATACTGTCATCCAGATATCAGATACTCCCTCCCTCTGTCCCCAGCTCCATTCCTTAGAGACTTGGTTAAACCTGGCTCAAACCCCAAATCCATGTCTCTGGACCCTTAGAAACCCTTCTCATGCTCTCTAAGAATACCTGTGCTTTGCTTTTCTCTTTGCCTCACCAAATATTTTTATTTTGGCACAAGTAGTCTGATGTGCCCTTCAGTGCTCCAGTATTCATGTGGAATGTCTCTGGTTCAAGTCCATCAATCGCTTCCATTAAGAAAATCCCAAAAAGCATCTATTCAGTTCATGTTCTTCAGGATTTAGTCAACTTCATTGAGGTGTGTTGGGCATGTGATCTTCAGCCAATGGCTTCAATCCACCTCCCTTCTCCCCTTCCTCATCTTTTATCTCCCTGGGATATCAGATAAATCCCCTTCCTCTTGCACAACAGTTCTGTCCCAAGGCAGATCCTTTGAGTACTTAGCAGCACTTAGTGTCTATCACAGTGGGGCTTCCAAACCAATGGAATTCCCTCTCTAAAGGAATTCTGGTGGATTTAGTGTTTTTCCCACTCATTTTATATCAGTAACTAATTCTACACACTTACTGAAACTTTTTCTGGTTACTTTAGCTTTCAATAATCTCCTCCTCCTCTGAATTTATACACTGCTAAGGAGCTGTATGTACCATATCATATAATCCACTGTCCTGCGTACTTTGTTAGTGTTTCATGTCTGTTTGTCTTGCATCTGAATTAGGTTGTAACGTATCTGTGAGTCAGGACAGTAATTCTTACACCTCTAATCATTCATTCAGCAAACAAGACTTTGGGTGTCTCCAATGTGCCAGGCGCACTTAATACACATGGCAGCACCTGCCCTTGAGGAGCTCATGGCTTAGGAAGGAGCAGAAGCAGATATATAAACAAATGAATTACAATACACTGTGGGAAGTGCTATCATAGAGATGTGGACACAGTGTATGGGAGCCCAGAAGAGGAAAAATTAACTCTACCCAGGAGAGTTAGACAGGGCCTCTGCAGGATGCATAAGAGTTCCTAGGGGAGGAGCATTTCAGACAGGAAGACTAAAATATGCAAAGGCACAGAGGTAGGAAGAGGCAAGTTATGTCCGGAAAACTAAAAAGTTCAGTGTGACCAGGTCATGGAGCTTGTAGAATGGATGGAAAAGAAGTACAGAGAGGTTGTCAATACAGACTATAAAAAAGCCTTCTGAATTTCTCATACCTCCTGGCCTATTACTGGATATATAGTCTGTGCTTAATAAATAATATAGTGTACATTTGTAGAGCCCTTTATCATCTTCAAAGAACTTTTACCTTCATGATCTTTGGTCTCACAACAACCCTGTAGATAAATGATATCTTTCCCCAATTTGCAGATGATAAACTTGAGGCTTAGAGAGTTTTAGTGATGCACTTCAAGTCATTCAGCTAATGTCCGGTGAGACTCTAATCTAGCTAGCTCTCCTAATTCTAAATCCAAAACTCTCCACGACCCAGATCTTAGATGAGCAGGCCCATGGCTATCACTGTCACGAAGGCTTGTAGAGTGATATGTGGTACAATTTAATGGAAAGAGAAAGAGCTTTAGAGCCATAATATCCAAGTTCAAGTCCTGGTTCTATCACTTATGACCTGTGTGACCTTAGGAAAGTGACAAAATCTCTCAGCCTCTGTTTTGTCATCTATCAATGACGTTACATGAGAAGACTTCTTCACAGAACTGTTGATGAGCTCAAAGCATACAATCCCTCCATAAATTGGAAGTCACTATATGAATGTTACAAAACTATTTTTAAGTGACTATTTAACAGACAGAGGAAAAGTTAATTGCATATTACCTTTCAAAAAAATAAATATAGACTTATTTTAAGTTATACCAAATATTTTTATTTTGGCACAAGTAGTCTGATGTGCCCTTCAGGCTATTCATTCTCCCTTATTTTTCCTGGACTGTACTTTACAGACTCAGCTTTATTTCTAAAATGAATTATAAACTCACTTATGAATCATTTACTGTCCTCATTTCCCACCACAATGTCTATTTTTGAGGGGTGGAGGGGGAGAGTTGACAGCGATCACAAGCTTCTGTAAGAATTTGTTATTTGCTCAGATAAAATGACTCCTTTCTCTATGGGCTTCACTTTGAAAGAAATTGGTTAAGAAATGCTATTTTCCAAGGTCTTTGTGCCGTTAAACTACTGTCACTAGGGTGCAGGGTGGGGAAAGAGGACACAAGGAAATGCCACGCAAATGTCAGTCAGATCTGTCAACACCCACCCCAGTGATTTTGCAGACCCATTAGTCAACTTTTCCTCTAAGTGTCTACATTCAGAAAAACCAAGAAATCTGCTTAAAATTAAAAATTACTTCTAAGACCAAAACAATAGTAAAATAATGAGACAGACACAGAGGTGAAAATTGGGACCCCCCCCCCAATGATATACCAAAAATCACACGGTCTAATTTCATCCCTTCCCTTCTGGGCACCCCCTCTCCCCCCAAACAACCAAGCCCTTCAATCAATTAGTGCCATCTAGCATGGAAAAGGAAAAAAAAAAATCACAGCCAATATTTTCCACTGAGCCAGCCACCCCTTTTTTTTTTCTTCCCTGAGGTTAATAGTGAAAGCTCTGTTTGTTTCACAATGCATTAATTCTTACTGCTTGCAAGAAATTATTTTTGGAGGTATCATATTTTAATATAAATTTCCATTAATCTTTCCACATGATTCCCATGCTTTTAAGAACTGCCCTCCCAACCAGGCTCACTCAACAATGCCCACACTTCATACCCTCTGAGCCCTGAGACAGGCCAAACACTCTGTTCATCGCCTGGAACACAGCCCTGGGTGCTGGTGGGGAAGGAGGGAACATTTGCAACCACGCTCAAGTGTCATGGTGGTTTTCAGCTGGCAAAAGCATCTGAACATAAGTTGTTGCACTTTTCATGCTCATGAAGGGATTTTCCAAAAATCTAAGCTATGTTTTGAAATCGGTATTATTATAGGGTATAGCTCCCTCCACTCCTGTTCTTTCTCGAGCTCTCTGCTTCCCAAATTATTCAAGGGAGAACTTGTGGCAAACACAGCCAAAGGAAAGACTGGCTCTTTTTGCCAAGGATTAAAACAAGAGGGTGATTAAAAGAAAAGTTGCGTTATATTCTTTCACATTTTGAGTAGCCTAATTATGCCCAATCTTGTTTACTGACTGTGTTTTCCATTCAAAATGCCAGAATTAGAAAGGATGACTACAAATGTAAGAAAGTGTCTTAGGACAGGAAGGCCCCACACACACTACAGCATCCAGTATGAATGGCCACTGACTAGTACCTTTCCTTTTTCCTTCCAAATTCCAAGGCCTATTGTTACATTAAAAATACACTCTTTTTTACTTTTTTTCAGTTTTCTACATACCACACTTCTATCTCTTGCATTGGGACCTTATAAATAGAATGACCAGTGTTTGAATTCCCTCTTGTCATCTTATCAGGTTACTTAGAGTCTCTGGGCCTCAGTTTCCTCTCCTGTAAACTGAAGATAAAGACACCAAGCTGATAGGTTGTGTTACTATGATGAGGAAAGAGAATCACGTTGACTGGCACATGATAAGTGTTCAATAAATGACAGATATTGTTACTATTACCATTATTACTGGTGTGGTAGAGTGTTACATGGTGGCCTGCCCAATGAATGACACCTCCTGGGATCCACCCCCTTGTAAAGTCCCATCCCACGTTGAATCTGAGCTTGATCCTGTGACTTGATTTGGCCAATGAGGCTTTAGCAAATGTGATACAAACACTTGATCAGCACTTACACAATGAGTTTTGCTTTCTTGGAAAGCTCCCTCTTGGAGCTTTCATGTGAAAGCTGTCATGTTAGGAGGAAGGCTAGGCTATCCCACTGGGGAGAGGCCATGTGGAGACACCCTGGAGAATGAGACACCACGTGCAGAGAGAGGCCAAGTGGAGGAGAACTGAGGTGCCCCAGCTGAGCTCCCGTCGAATGTGGCCACCACCGCTGAGAGCAGAGCTACCCATAGAATTGTGAGAAATAACAAATCATTGTCGATAAATAACGGAAACACATGCGAAGGAATAAGAAAACACATTTAGAAGACGCGTTTTACTCAACTGATGAGGACAACACGGCATGGACTTTGGAGTCAGGACTGCCATGGGTTAAATCAATTACAAACGATATGACTGTGGGCAAATTAATTCTCATCTCTAAGCCTCAGTTTTATCACCTATGCGTGAAAATAATAGTAGTTACTTCATAGGGCTGTTGCGAGAATTAATCAAGATAATCCACATAAAACATGTAGTTCAGCTCCAGGCACACAGTTAGCATTTAAAAAGTGTAAGCGATATTATCTTTGTTTTCCTTGAGGTGGAAATAGAAACACCAATTTTGTTCAAAATACTGGGATATCTTATTAATAATGAGTTGGCAGAGGGCACTGCCCAACTTTGTGACCTAAGAACACATTGAGCGGCTAAAGAAGCCAGCCACTGATATCCAGGGCATCTCTGCTATGCCAGCTGAGTTAAATGACCTACAATTTGTGTACATTCTCTTTTCCTCTACTTTAAAGAAAATATTGACTTGGAGGGTTCACAGGTGCTTTAGATTTATTCACCAGGGCCTTTATGCAACCACCTGTTCTTGTTTTCCTTTTACACGGGGAAAAAGAGGCAAAGCTAACCCCAGCCAACCTGATCTAGCTCCGGGAATCTAACCCAGGAAAGAAAGAACATGCATCGCCTTTTTACCAGAAATGAGAAGAGTTCATCAGAGCAAACACATCAAGACCAAGTTCAGGGCTGGCCCTGTGACTTAGCAGTTAAGTGCATGCGCTCTGCTGCTGGCAGCCCGGGTTCGGATCCCGGGCGCACACCGACGCACCGCTTCTCCGGCCATGCTGAGGCCGCGGCCCACATACAGCAACTAGAAGGATGTGCAGCTATGACATACAACTATCTACTGGGGCTTTGGGGGAAAAATTAATTAATTAATTAAAAAAAAAGTGGCATAAATAGCCCTTCTGTAAAAATAAAAAAAAAAGGCCCAGTTCAGGGAGATTTAACTCCCCACACACCATTAGGGCAGGCAGCCCAGTCTCAGCCCTAACGAAAGGCCAAGATTTTACAAAAATCCAAGCATTCCTGGAAGCACCAAGCCAACAGGAAGAAGTGGAGAGTCTGTGTTAAATGAGAGAGAGAGGCCTCTAGCAAATGCAGTCAGCGCATATTAGGCACCTAAGAGACGTTATTTTCAAAGAATTCATGCCTGAGCAGGGGTAGTCATAAACCTCCAACATCTGTTCCACGGCCCATAACCCTGCACATCTTTAGAGGAAAGCATAGTACTACCTTTGCTGGCAGCACCAGCCTGCTGATAAGGAAAGACTGAATGTTTTTCAGGTGAAAGACATACTTCTGAGTGATTTGGAAACTTTTTGTAGGGGATTGGTGAAATGGGTTTTCCCAGAATCCTGGAACCAGAAGGGATTATTGAGTTGATATCCACAGCACTTATTATCTTGCTCGGAATCCTTAAATGCCTTAGAATTTAATAGTGGCGAGTCCTCCCCCTGTGTAATTCCCTCTCATCTTATGACAATTGGGCGGTTTGCTGGACCCCATGGACTCTTGACCGACCCCGTGTTTTCCTGGGGCAGTTCCTCCATCCTCCCCTCTGCTTGGTGGCATCTGTCCTCCTGCCCTTGCTCATTCCTCCAAGGGGACCCCTTCTTTTGTCTGCAGATCAGCTCAGATGAACTTTCTGAAAGCCCAATCAACTTCCTTAGAGGCAGAGATTGCCCAGGGAACCTTGCTCTATTCATTTCACAAAATTGCCCAAAACACTCTCAATATAGCAAGTGAAAGAGGGAGATGTAGCTGGGCCAGAAAACCAAAAATTACAGAAAGACTGGTGCCACCAAGAAGCCAAGACTCCATGAAAAGGGCCAGATGATGTGACCATGCAAAGGACAGGGGAAAAGCCTAAGAGAAGCAAAAGAAAAGAGTGGTCAGCCAATGGCAAGGTAGCAGAAGCAGGAAGGAGAGGCCACTGCAGGTTGAACGAGGGCAGGGCCCTTGGTTCTGCCCACTTCCTCCTCCAAGTCCCTGGCAGCAAAGTCTCTGCCAGCTTCACTCTCAGCATTCACACCCAGGCCACCAACCCTTTGCTACCAGTCATAAGAGGATATTAGCTGAAGCCTCTTTGGATTAAAAGCCAGGCTACAGGTATGTGACTCCCAGATGTAGAACTTATGGTAGGAATGTCAACTTGGATCATTTTAAAAATGATCCTACCCAGGAAGGAGTGCTTTCTGGAAGGGGCATAGTGACCCCAGCAGAAAAGGTTAGATGCTGTAGTTAGAGGGACCTTGCCGGAGAATATCTTGAGAAGCCACCACCAAAGGAGACAGTGCCAGATCACATGAAGTTCACCAAGCAAGAACTGTCCTGGTCCCTCCTCTTCCTCTTCCTCTTCTGCCATTCAAGGCAGCCCAATGAGTTAAAGGGGAATTGTAGACAAGCTCTGTTGGAAACAGAAGAAGGCAGGCAACCTCTCCTCCCCACTTCATACACGTTCCCGGGCTAAAGCTGACCTGTGCAGAGGATGGCAGAGCTTCCGCTCTCGTTGTGACTATTACACTACTGTCTGGACATTTTAATTACAATTGAGATGTATTTTTGTGGCTAGATATAATTCGAGGGCTTTTTAATTACTATCCAATAACAACCAAAAAAATGATGACTTCTATGTGAGACTGTATCCAAAGGTGGGAGTCAGGAGAAAGGAGCCAAGATGGAGTTTGCTGAAGCAGTCATGGAAAAAATATTCATGATCACACCAGATCAGACTCCACTTGTTTGATATATGGGTTAGACGCTTGTTGGTACAGGCAATCTTTGGTTAGCTTCTCTCAGAGTTAGCTGGCCGGGGAGAGAAGAATGGAAGGGCAGCCCAAGCTGGAAGACCAGGTTGACAAGGTTCCATGACTTCTGTGATTGCCGGGATGGAGTGACCAGGTCTTCGCCTGCCTCACCTCTGTTCCCTCCTTTCCCCAGCATCACCAGCCCCATTGACCCCCTGCATTGCTAACCACCCACAGTGCCTGAGATCAGAAGATTTCAAGCTTTCCTAAAGCCTTTCTTCAAAAGCAATTACTGGATTTTAGAGAATTAATACAAGCATCCCTCTCTTACCTGCTCATGGTCAGAACCAATAGAAAGAGATAAACTTGGGAGTCAGGCAGATGGAGACCAAAACATCACTTTTATTACCAATAAAGCTGTTGGAGACTGTGGCTTAGATGCAAATGAATATGCCAGCATCACACTCCCAGGTTAAGCCTATCCACGGCAGCACTGGAAAGGCCTCAAGTCTCCCATGAGGGAGTCTGCCCTGGTAAACCCCAGCACAGAGGAGCCGAGCTGATGGGGAACATGGTCTCCGAGGCATGCTGGTTCCAGAGCTAGAGGGGCTCAGAGAGGGCTGAGCCCTTCATTCTCAGGGTTGTTCCCAAGTTCCCCAATCAGACAAGTCACCCCTCCTCCTCTGGGGAGGAGACTGAGGGGGCAGAAGTAGTAGAACAGCCAAGAGGAGCAGTGAGTCATCTGCACCTGCAGCCCTACAAGTCTTACTGTTAAACAGATCAGAGCTGGGCCCCTCTGCTGGAAGAGGCCAGGGAAGTGATGGCACGCACACTCTACTCCCTCCCCACAGTGTGGAAGAGCCAGCACAGGAGATTCAACTGAGCACCTTTGGAAAACACCATCTGAGCCTCCAGGTAACGGCCGCTTTGCATGAACACAGAACACGCTGCTTCTGTGGCTTGACACCCAGCTCCTTGAGGTTTATGGGTGCCCTCTGCCACCTCCAGCCCAGCACCCCTGCTGTCCATCGGCTCCGATGCACAACCTGGCATAGTCGGCAGACATCTCTCTGCCTGAGGAAACCAGGAAGGGAAGGGGTGAGGCCAGCCCCCTCCCTCTGCCTCGGCCTCATTCAGAAGCAGGGTTTGCCTGCCAGCCCTGACCCCTCTCTGGTCATAATCTAAATGTGGCCCTCCTTCAGAATCTAAAACCAGCCAGTCGTGCCTTGCTTTGAGCTGGATCCATAATAGCCATTCATCTAGTTGCTTGGTTAGAACAATTCCTGGGAGAGGCCAAAAGGAATGATGATGTTTACTGACTGGGGAGGAAGAATTGAGGGCAGAGTTGTGTGGGTTCATATTACTGGATATTTACTTCCAGGTCCCTTTAATTAGTAATTTTTAACTTTAGGAGAGGGGAGTGGGCAAGAGGAGAGTCATAAATCCTTTGGATAAGTTAATGAAAGCTAGAGGAACTCTCCCTCCAAAAATGCACACACACACAATGTATATGTATATAAATAGGTACATAAATACATATACAACTGTGTATATATATGTGTGAATATATATACATAGACAGTATTTTATATATAAAGTATTGTTTATATTTGTATACTATATATTTTATAAAAAGCGTGTGTGTATATATAAAGTATACAGACTTCTTTGAAACTTACGTACATATATTCCAAAATAAGAACCCCTGCTTTAAATCATGCAAGTTTTAGAAATATATAGGTATACTTTGGTACAAAAGAGGGATTTCAATTGAACTAGAAAAAAACCATTTTTTTAATAAATTGATATCCTATGCTCTTTAAAAACTGAAGTACAGATAAAGATAACTGAAACTATTAAAAGATATGCAGACCGAATTATATCAGCAAAGAGATTGTTACTGTAATTAAACTCATATTTAAGTCTGAGCTTCCTGGCAGCCAAGACACATAGACAAACACCAAGAAAAGCAACCAGTTATTGAGAACCATGCATTGTTTTCTAAGAACCATGAAGGATACAAAAGATGCATAGAACATGGTCCTTCTCCTTAAGGAGGAAAGAGTAATTTTCATTAAAAAAAATTTAGAGGCTGAAGGCAAGGGCAGAGATATGTGATGAGTTCCAGGTTCTTGCTATAAATGGAGGTTAGGTTCTATAAGAGACAGTTAGTACAGTGTGATACAGAAAGAGATACTGCTACTTATAGGGAAATGCATCTAAAATTCATGAAAAATAGGCTTGGGAAAAATCCAGTTAGTAAAGGAAGGGGGTGCCATAATGAGCCCTTCTTTCAACAGATTAATGGAGGGCCTCCAGAAAGAGTTTTCATCCTCAGGAGCCCTCTGGGAGACAGTTGAGCGCTTGTGGTCAATTTTTCTCTTCTCGAGTATTTCTTAAGAGTACAAAGAGAGCATCACAGCCAAATCACTCTTTCCTTAGAACCATCAATTCCAGAATAACTGCTAGATTTCACATTTCCCTCAGGACCCTAAAAAAATGCAGTTTCAGGGGCCGGCCCGGTGGCGCAAGCGGTTAAGTGCGCGCGCTCCGCTGCGGCGGCCCGGAGTTCGCTGGTTCGGATCCCGGGCGCGCACCGATGCACTGCTTGGTAAGCCATGCTGTGGCGGCGTCCCATATAAAGTGGAGGAAGATGGGCACAGATGTTAGCCCAGGGCTGTCTTCCTCAGCAAAAAAGGAGGAGGATTGGCGGATGTTAGCTCAGGGCTGATCTCCTCACAAAAAAAAAAAAAAAAAAAAAAAAAAAATGCAGTTTCAGTCCAGCTGCTCTCTTACATGCTTCAAGGGAATCCTCGGGAATACGCTTGCATGAAAAGTGGTTCCATCTACTAATTCCGTGAGATTCAGCTGCTGCTGAGAAGAGTATTTCCCTCCACCTTCTCTGAAAGCCAGTGAGAACTGATCTGCTTCTCCCAGTGACCTGAATTAGCACCTCCCCTTCTCCACCCTGAGTTCTCATTTAAAAACCACTTAGGACTAGCTCGTATCCACTACACTACTGGTTCTCAAACTTCAGCACATGTCAGATTCCCCTGGAGGGCTTGTTAAAATGCATAGCACTGGGCCCCCACCCCTGGAGATACTGATTCAGTAGTTGTGGGCTGGATCCTGAGAATTTGCATTGATAACAAGTTCCCAGGTGATGCTGATGTTGTTGGTTCTGGAACCACGTTTTGAGAACCACAGCTTATGCTCCCTAAGCCAGCAGTTGAAAACCTTCTGGGCTCTATCACCTGGATACTCTGCTTCAGTTGGTCAGTGAAGCCTAATCATCAGTGATTTTTCAAATATTCCCCAGGTAATTGCTAATGTGCAACTGGGATGAGAGTCCCTACTTTGCTTGAAACCACTGGTTCTCAAGGTTGCCTGCACATTAGAATCACTTGGGGAATGTTCAAAACTACTGATGCCTGGAGTCCCAGCCTCCAATGTTCTGATTTAATTGACACAACCTTTAAAAATCCCTGGGCATTGGGTTTTTAAAGATTCTACAAGTGATTCCAATGTGCAGCAACAGTTTGAAAAATCACTGCTTTAAATTCTTTTCTCTTACAGAAGCCGTTAGTTTGCTGATGATCAATTGCCTGGGTCCTCAGGGCGCTTCACTGGTCCTCACTCAAACATGATGTTGATCAAGTTAGCCCAGGCCAGAGATTAGCTGCTGATACTAGAAGCTGCCTTCTAGTAGATGTTTTATTAGGGCACTGATTTTTTTTAACAAGTCAGTTTTATCACTAAAGGGTCAGCTACACTATTTCTGGTTCAGTTACTAACTCGATTTTGGCAGACCATCAGTGGTCTCTCTTGTATTCTCCAAATTTGGAATAGTTTGCATTACAAAAGGACTCTCTGTTTCACAAAGGAATTCTTGCAAGTTTTCTTGAAAGGGCACTTAAAAATCATATCTGATTTGCACTAACTCATAAATTAAGCTCTGGGCCCTTGTGATGATGAGAGCTTATGCAGCCCCTGACATTGGCAGAAGCATCTTTCAAGACAGCAGTTGGTTCTCACTCTAAGTTCTGATCAACACTTCCCCTCTGAGTTCCTTTACTTCCGCTGTCCATAAAGCTGTGGTGATAAGAAATCACTAAGCTCTTTGCTCAGCTCTCTGTCACCAAAACAGACTGGACACAATTAAAGAACAACTCAGGTGACAGTTTATTTTGCTGGGGAAAATCTAGTCCAAGTTATTCATTCATTAGTCTTCATGAAGGGTTCTTGAGCCAATAAAATGAATTTCACACATCGGATTATGCTCGCAGAGATCACTTCACTTGAATGCTTTTTGAACTCACACTAATGTTCTTTCCTAGCATAAACCTGAAAAAGAGTACTTGGGGGATAATTTAATAGATGAAAGAATTACTTCACAAAAAAGGGAGGCAAGATGCCCACATAAATTTGAAATTACAATATAGCAACTGAAGACCCAATTTGGGTCATATCTATGTATCAAACTGGTCTATAAATACAACTCCCAAGTAACAAACTCTTCCCTTATCAACTATCTATGTCTATATCTGTATCTAAATCTATATCTGTGTCTATAGAGATACTCTCCACACATCCCACACTCAAGTTCTTTAACCCTTTTGGCCTAGCATAAGGTTGATTCATTTAGCAAATAAAATACAGGATACTCAGTTATTTCTGAATTTCTGAATTTTAGCATCAATATATCCCAAATATTGCATGTATTTTATTTGGCAACCCTAGTCCAGCTCCCTCTCTGAAGATCTAAGTATGGAGTGCTTATCCTTTTTTTTTTTTTTTTTGCCTTCCCTCAGCCAGCTTTTCCCTCTTATCTCTGGGGCCTATGTTAAGCTCCTACCCCTCTCTTTGCCCTTCTGCATCCACCCAACTGGGCTCATGGTGTTCAGGTTTGGGCTAGAGCTCAGGTTTCTAGATTTAGAGAATATATAGAACTCAGAGATCCAGAGCCTCAGAACTTGGAGTTGGGGAGCATGTGGCTCAGGCTATCATGGCATTTTGAACAGAATATGTCTTCTGTAGGTTTGCCTGAGAATTTATCCATGGTTTAGAAGACTGTTTCTCAAAGAAAGTAAATTCTGAGCTCCAAATTGAAATAATAAGCTAGTAGTAGAGATCGAAGGGAGGGGAGAGATTAGAGAAATATTTAGAAGATAAATTAGAATTTGGTGATTGATTGTATGCAGGCAATGAAGGAGAAAATAAAGATGACACCCAGGTTGCTAGTTTGGATAATTAGGTTAATAATGAAATAATGAAGCCACAAACTAAGAGAATACAAGATAAGGAACAGTTCAATTATATATATATAATTAAATAATTAAATATATATATAATTAAATAATTAAATATATATATATGTGCATGTGTGTGTGTTTGAAGGAATCAGAGAGCTACTACCAAGACAGCCAGGACTTGAAGGGCCAAGATTCTGGAGAGAAAAGAGGAACATTGAGGTGAACCAGACAATTAGTGATGCTCTTCTGCTGAGGCATTTGCCAATTTTCAAGTGTCAGTAGAGAAGCTGAGAAGTTAAGCAGAGCTTTCAGCATTTCAAAGGGACAGGGAGACAAAAATGAAAGTCAGAGCTCACCTAGAGAGGATCTCGGATAAACCCATAAACCTATGCTTAAGATCTCTGAAGGGCTGCACCTTAGGAATAAAGTTGACTGGAAATAGACTTGCCTTTACCAAAACCAAAACCTTCAAATCAGAATAGTCTCAGACTACATTAAGATGATATGCCTCTATTCTAAACACTCTCTGAAGGAAGAAAACATTATCTAGGTTCTCAAATTGTCACTATAATTTTTTTATATATAATGTCTAACATTCAATCAAAACTTACAAGATAAATCATAAGATCAGACTAAATGACTGAAAAACCAGAGGGAAAAAGACAATAGAAATGATCTACCAGTAACCTGGATATTAGAGTTATCAGGCACAGACTTTAATATAACTGTGATTAATACGTATAAATTAGCAAACATTTTTTCCACTTTAATAAAAATCCCTGGCATGTGTATCACCAAAAGAATAGGGGTAGTTTAAAAAATGAATTGAGACTCTGGACCAAGATGACAACATAGGAGGCTCCTGAATTTTCCTTCTCCCACAGACACACTGAATATACAGCTAAATACAGAGCAATTCCTCTGAGAGAAATCCAGAAACTAGTTAAGTGACTCCTACACATCAGGTGACTGAGAAAATACCTATATCAAAATGGATAGGAAAGGCTGAGACATACTCTCGCCCTAAAACCCACCGTGACAGAGCACCATACAATTGGGAGGGAACCCCCAACTCCCAGCTTCTCCCTGAGGAATGAAGGATTTAGATCACACAGCACCCCAATTTTTAAGGCTGCCCCCTGAGGGATGGGCCCCCAAATCACCTAGCTCTGAAAGCTAGGAAATCAGAGCAAAGGAAATCACCAACAAAATGAAAAGGCAACCTATAGAACGGGAGAAAATATTTGCAACAACATATCCGATAAGGGGTTAATATCCAAAATATACAAGGAACTCATACAACTCAATAGCAAATAAACAAATAACCTAATTGAAAAGTGGGCAAAGGACCTGCATAGACATTTTTCTAAAGAAGACATAGCAAATGGTCAACAAGTGGGTGAAAAGGTGCTCAACAACACTAATTATTTGGGAAATTCAAGTCAAAACCACAAGAAGATATCACCTCACACCTGTTGGGTTGGCTGTTATCAAAAAGATGAGATAACAAATGCTGGCAAGAATGTGGAGAGAACAGAACCCTGTACACTGTTGGTGGAAATGTAAACTTGTACAGCCACTATGGGAAACAGGACGGAATTTTCTCAAGAAACTTAAAATAGAACTACCATATGATCCAACAGTCGCAATTCTGGGTATATATTCAAAGAAAACAAAATCATTTTCTAGAAGAAATATCTGTATTCCCATGTTCATTGCAGCATTATTCACAATAGCCAGGGTATGGAAATAACCTAAGTTTCCATTGATGGAAAAAATGGATGAAGACAAGTGGTCTCTACATACAATGGAATGTTATTCAGCCTTAAGAAAGAGGGAAATCCTGCCATTTGTGACAACATGGAGGGTATTATGCTAAGTGAAATAAGCTGGACAGAGAAAGGCAAATACTGCATGGTGTCACTTATATGTGGAATCTAAAAAAAAAGTCAAACTCATAGAAGCAGAATAGAATGGCGGTTGCCAGGGGCTGGTGGGTGGAGGAAATAGGGAGAGGTTGGTAAAGCTTACAAACTTTCAGTGATAAGATGAAGAAGGTCTGAAGATCTAATGTATAACGATGACGTTAGTTGATAATACTATATCGTATAATTGAAATTTGCTAAGAGAAGAAATTGTGTTCTCACCAAAAAAAGAGACAAATATGTAAGGTGATGGATGTGTTAATTAACTCATTGATGGGAATCCTTTCACAAGGTGTATGTGTATGAAATCGTCGCATTGTGCACTTTAAATATCTTACAATTTTATTTGTCAATTATACCTCAGTAAAGCTGAATAAAATGAATTGAAAAGGATGTGGAGGGAGAGAGAGAATGCAAAGGGAGTGGAAATGTTGCATACCTTGGTAACAATGCACGCTATCTTGATTGTGTTGGTAGTTTCACGGGTATAAACAGCTGTCAAAACTAATCAAATTGCGTATTTTAAATAAGAGCAGTTTATTGTATGTAAGGTTTACCTCAATCAAGTTTTGAATTCAATTTCAAAAATTGAATTTGAAAAAGAAAAATTAAAAAATCAAATAGTCACAAATGCTGACTCAAAATAAATGCAATGTTGAAGCAGACCTACAATGTCAGAGAAGAGAAACACGTCAATTAAACAGTCTAGGGATGTCAAAGGATAAGATATGCATTCTCTCTCTCTCTCCCCTCAGCCAGAATTATCATTTCTCATTATTGCAGGTTTCCCATCTCACAATTGGCTCTTCTCACAGTCAAGATAGAATAAAGATGATAGAAAACAATCTACCTCAGTTTCTACTCCAGTTAGTTAGGGCACTGATTTCCTGCCCACTTTGCTCCTGCTCTCTAGGGCTCTCCTGCTTGCTAATTTTTATGTGGACACTTGACTTCCTGCTTTATGCAGTTGCCACAACATCGCTTGGTAGATGTTTGCAAGGACTTTGGGTCCCTGCCCCCACCCCTTGCCTGCACCCAGTGTCTGGGTCCACTTCTCTTCTCTCCCTAACTCTGACTCCATTATCACTCTAACCGTTTTCTCCATCCCGATGTTCAGATGTTCTCTGCTTTCTTAGTACCCTCTAATGCTACAGTCTATGACACAGAATGACAAGAACTTTCAGGATAGTTGGCACATTGGTCAACAATTCTCAGATTACAAAATAAATGTTAAAACCCAAGACATTGCTTCAAACATCTGTTAAGATTTCAAGGTTACACAGGAAAATGAGACTTTATTTCAGACATAAACTTTAGAGTTTGAGAATGAAAACAGCTAAGTTATTTCCCAGAACAGGAAGGACTATTTTTCAAAAGTTGAAAAGCCTAGCAAAATTTCAAAGCACAATGATAATTCACTCACAACACCAATGCTCTAAGCGCAAAAAGACAATATTGCCCACCAAAGCAATTTATCACTACTTTGCAGTTATCAAAACCAACTGAATTTCCCTCTTCTTTTGTTTCTCCCCTCTCTTTTCTATTGTTCTTTCATTCTCTTGGATTTTCTCTGCTACAGTTTCTCAAATCCTCATCATATATCTCTTCCCAACTTCCTCCATTTTAACTGCTCATGATATGGAATCATCTGTTGTATTTCTTGGATATAATTTTTGCTGTATCCTGTCTTAGCTTGAAGGTTGCAGATTAAAACTGAGTTGTGGTGTTTCCCTTGTCAGTATCTAACAAAATAAGAGGGGAAAAAAACCCAAAAATTAAAAGCTAGGGGGGAAATTACTATTAGCCACAAAGCAAGGAAAGGGGGTTAGGTTAATGTTATAAACTTTCAAAAACTGGCAAATAAGGAAAGATACAGATGATTGTAAAAAGAAATAGAGAGAAAACACAGCTTTGCTTTTATCCTCGCCCACACTCACGGAAATCGTACTGCTGAGTTGATTAAATCAAACCTAGAAAGAAACCAACTCAGTCATTATCTTTTCCCTTTTCAAACTGAGTAATTGGGGTGGGGGAAAGCTGTTGGGAAAAGGGAGTGAAATAGGCACTGGCTGTACAGAAAAAAAACTCCACAGCTGTACAGTTCAAGGACCAAGGCTACATTCTCACAGGAAAGGAGCACACCCAACAAATAGACCTTGACAAAAGACCATTAACAAAATCCTAAAACAATGAGTCAGGCCTAGGTTATCTAACAAAGACTGGGAAATATCCCAGCTGGACTCTCTCCTTCTATTGTCATTCTCTTGGGTTATAGAACAGTGTGTAGAACACAAGGATACTCAACCATCAACCTATAGCTGGGAGGAGAAAACAAATGGTTATAAATAAAGTGAAAAAAAATCAAGAAGTAATCCTCAGGACATTGGAACAAATAGAATGTCTGGACGAAACCACCCAAACATGAACAAGATAAAAAGAAATGGCATGGCAATTATATAAATATTTTCTGGTAAAGAAGGAAGAAAGTAAAGGAAAGGCAAAGAACTAAGTAATAAGAAAACATCAAGGATCAGAAGGAAAATTGCTTCACACTATGGAATAACTTAATAAGTACGTGGTCCAAATAAAACAAGGATTCAAAGGCCTGATAATAACAACAGCCTATGAAGATGGAAAAAGTGACTGTAGGCCTAACGAAATAAATAGAGGCTCCAAACAGCAGCATTAAGGAATTGATAGATAATTTAGAAACAATAAGAAACACAGTAGTCATTGCTGTAAATCAAATTACTAACACAGAAGAAAGATGAGCTAATCATGATGAATAGAGTTAAAAAAAAGAGAGAGAAAAACATTTCAAGATGAACTGATATGGAAGACAGACAAACATGATCCAACACGAGGATAATTGGTGTCCTTGAAGTAGCAAAGCCAACAAATAAAGAGAAAATGAAGCCAAAGATATGATGCAGGAAAACTTCCCTGAAACTAAGGGGAGAAAAAAACTCTAAATCTGTAGCTTGAAAGCATTCTCTATTTTCCAGAAAAGTTTGATACAGAACACTCTGCCCAGTTAATGTCATTAAAACTAAAGGATAAAGAAAAAATCCTTGAAGTGGCTAGCCAGAAAAGTAAATCACGTACACTGGGAAACATCAGGCTTCTTCATAACAGTAGTAAATGCCAGAGACAATGGAGTAATATTCACATGTTATGAAGAAAAGAAGGTGTGATCCAAGAACATGGTACCCAGCCAAGATGCTGTTTGACTAGAAGCACAATGGGTACACTTCGTCAAACATGACAGAATTCAGGGAATACAACATTCATAAGCACTTCTTTGGGAAAAAATATTAAAGTACAAATCAAAATAAAGAGCATAAAATGAAAACATCCAGATTTTTAAGAATCTGATAAGCATTAAATCCATTTAAACATTGAGCTAAATACTGAACTAATTTGAAAAGAGAATTATGGTTACCAAAAAAAACGCAAATGTTATATTTCTAGACAATATAAAAATACAAACAAAATTTGGGAGGCAATGGGAGAATTTGAGAATGCTGTCTAAGATGGAAACATGTAGCTTAAAAATTATTCTGATTATTGTTTTTTAAATTTATTTTTTTAATCTGAGTGGGAAGTCTTAGGAAATAATATATCTTGTCTAAAGAAACATTCATTTGAAGTTCAACAACTCCTTCAGTTTTTCTTTTATTAAATTCAAAGAAAATTATACTTTTTTCATTAAAGTGTCTTCTATAATAAGATTTCATCTTAATAAATATTTCTAGTTGATCTGTCTCTATGTACATATAAAAAGATAGACTCTAAAATGATGTTTAATATTAATGATTTTGGGGGGAGGTTGTAGGATTTGGGGTAAATTATTTCATCTTCATCTTTATACTTATCTCCATTTCTTAATTCTTTGTAATGAGACCGTTTTTTTTTTTTACAAAAATAACAGCATTTCTTTAAAGCATAAGAATATACTAAAATGATAAATATTTAACACTGGGAAGTGAAAATACAAATGATTGTTATTTTTTGTACATTTATATATTTTTTTGAGGCCTTATTTAATATTTCCTCTATGGTCTTGTGGTTCTTCATAGAAAAATTGTTGCTCATCCTTAGTTTAGAGGGAAAAAAAGCAACATCTACAAATTGCTGATTAATAATAAGCCAAGTATACACTGCTTTGCTTACATTAACAGGAAGAAAAAAGTGGATTCTGGAAAGCTCATGTCTGGAAGAAGACTATTTTATTATAAACTACATTGTAATTGGGCACATAAACATAAAGAAATTCTTCCAGTGAACAGGTACACTGTGTAAAAGGCATCTCCCAGATACTTTGTCCCAATATAGATTGATGAAATTCTGCACCATAAATCCAGTCCCTTCCCCTAAAAGGAAAATGTTTATAGACACCAAAAACTTGCCGTGTCTGTGTAAAGAGAAATACCAATCACAGATCAAATTGAAGCACGTTTCTAGTTGATATAACTCAAACGTCTCTTGAAAAGCATTGCAAAAAAAGTTGGAGAATAATAATGATTATCTAAGGCAGGTTAAGCTAATCCTCAAAATTAAGTAAAAACCCTCAAATTAAAGAGTTAGGGGAAAAAAATACTTGGTAGCAGGCATTGGCTCATGTAAGTCTATGCAATTTCCCAAAGCCCACTCAGAATGCCAGGTCTCCAGTTTATAGGTTCAAACTGTGAATTTACACACACAGCACATGTTATAAACTTGGTCAAACTGAAAGCTCACATATGGACTTGATAACATCCCTTCTAAACTTCAGTATTTGGTTTTCCGTCATCCTGGAATATTGTGTTAGTTGGGGTTTTTTTTTTTATTGGAGCTATTTTAGAAGGCAGAGAGGGAAGGTGTTGGTGGGTTTAGTGGTTCCAGCCTCTAACGTCGTCAAAACAATTGTTTTCTCACAAAGCATGGTATGGTGCCGTATGGAGCAACCAAGATGTCAAAAATTTTTCACAATGTTGAAGCTTCTCTTCATGGATCTTTGGATCCCAGCAACTTGTCTACTATAGCCTTAGAGGAGCTCAGGAATGCAGCTCAGGGTCCAGGCAGTCCCTGGATTCTTTTCTGGAAGGTGGTACACCATGTTCCTCTGCGTAACAGTGTGTCTTAAGTTTTCTCTTTCACGTAAAACCACAGCTATACCACACAGACAGGGGAGATAGAACAGGAGAGACTCAGATACGAAACAGTTACAGAGATTCTACAGGAAGCCACCTAACTACCACAAAAGTGTCCTTGGGCCTCTCCCTCACAGAGCCATGCTGACTCCTGAGGCATTCTCCTTTCATCTCCTTGGGCTCCCAGCTTCCTAGAGAGAATTTCTAGCTCGCCTGCCTTCTCATCAGATGACCATTGTGCTTCATAGCTGCTTTCTCCTCCTGTCTCCCTTCTCTCTTCTCTCCTCTGTGTCTGTGTCTGTCTGTCTTTCTCTCTCTCTCCTCTCTCTCTTCTTTCCCTCTTTCTCTTTCTCTCTTTTCTCTCTCCCTTCACTTCCAACCTTGTAATTGAATCTACTCTAATTGTAATGCCCCCCTGGTATTCTTAAAGTGGGAACTGCTTTGGCTTGTAGTTTCTGTCCATTAATTTCTCTTTAAAAATGAAATAAAAAGGAAGCCCCATGCCAAGAAAAAAATCATACACATCTCAACAAATTTCAAACTCAGATATTAATCAGAAAAAACAGAAGGAGCCCTTCCCTTAACAAAAAACCCAAGTAATGCAATATTTTGCTGGGGAACTCAGCAATTTTGTTCCTAAATTTGCCACATTATACATGCCCAAATAGGAAATATCTCTGGGGAAATGCCCTGCTGTGTTCTGTATAGATACTCATACATTTTTCTCAGGATAAATAAGAAATAACTCTTTCTCTCTAGATCCATGAGGAAATACCAAATGTCTCCAAGGCTAAGACATCAAAGGAGAACCCAATCCCAAAGCAGGCATTGGGATTAAGGGGACAGAAGAAGTTTGGAGTTTAAGGCAGGAGTTGGCAAATGTGGTCTATTAAAGGCTAGAGGGTAAATATTTTAGGCTTTGTGGGCCAAGGTCTCTGTCACAGCTACTCAGCTCTGCCATTGCAACGCAAACACAGCCACAGCACATAGCAAATGAGCATGGCTACGTCTCAATAAAACTATTCATGGACCCTGAAATTTGCATTTCATACAACTTCCCCATGTCATGACATATTCTTCTTTTGATTTTATCTAACCACTTAAAAATTTAAAAACCATTCTTGTGGGTAATACAAAAACACGAGGTGGGCTGGAGTTGGCCTGTGGATCACAGTGTGCCAATCTGCTTTAGAGGAGACTGTGTATGTACCAGAAAGAAGACAAGTCTTCCCATCCCATCTTACACAGGTATAAGGATTCCTACTAGCAAAGCGTTTTTTCACACCGTGCCTCAGGCAATCCTCATAGCAATCTAGAAGATACATATTATTTTCACGTAAAGGGTGAGGAAGCTGAGGTTCAGAAAAGAAGAGAATGATCATTAATTCATTTAACAAATATTTGAGTCCATTATGAGGTGCTGGGCTTGTGTTAGGCCCTAGTGATTTGCACTGACTAGGGTATAGTTTCTAACTGCTCAGAGACTAGTGGAACAGACCAGGACGGTACAGGAAATTATAACACAGTGTATAGGCTAAAGAGACACATATAGGAAGCATTTAATTCAGTTTGGGGGCTCAAGGAAAGCATTCTGGAGGAAGCTACATCCAGCTCAGATAAGAGATAGATAGGTGAAAAGAAGAGGAGGAAAAACTGTGCCATTTATAAGGAATAGCATGAGCTATGATGTGGAGGTGAGAAAACACAACACAGACAGGACCTTCAAGTTAGTCCATAAGTTTGCATCATACAGCATAAGGTATATACAGTCGGAGCAGGTCAAGAGCAGAAGAAACGCTGCTCAAAAATGTTGAGCAGGGACCATTTTACGTCACGTTACAGAGGGTGCATTAGCCTGGGAGCGATGTGGAGCCAGTCGATAGGTGGAAACAAAGAAGCGATGTGATCAAATTCACGTTTCAAAAAGATTGCTCTGGCTACAGAGTAGAGAAGGGATTGCAAGAAGCAAGTCCAACCCTCTTATTTCACAATAAAAAATACTGACCCCCTCTCATAAATAATCTGACGTGCTCAGGTTCACTGAGCTGGTGAGTCATGAAATTAGTCTGCTAACTCCGTGCCCAGGGCCCTCTGTCCACTGGATCACAGTGCCTTTCCCACACACTCAGGAGTGGACACCACTTATCAAGACCATAAATACAGCCATGTGCTCATTTGAGTGGAGAATGGTATTTAGAAACCAAGATCCAGCCATGGGTTGTGTTCATTGTTACAGGGATGTCATTTCTTCTAGGGCCTTTGAGCTGACAAAGCGAGGAAAATAACCATGACACCACACTCTCTTTGCCAGTGCAAAGGGCCTACGGATCACAGAGCTAATATTATGTGAATAATGATCTGCTGACTTTCCGTTTGGTCCCCCAAATGCCAAATTCTCTGCCAAAGGAGATAAGGAGGAGTTTTTAGGAGAGATAGTAAAGTCACTGGTGATGCCAGTTAAAATTTGTAAACTGGATAGAATTGTAGTGAGTTTAATGATTTACACCACGGGGGCTTTCTAACAGATGGTGAAGCATGTCATCATTCTATAAAGAGGGATGAGAAGTTGGGTAAGATTCTAGTAGATAATCATCATAATAGCTAGAGGCTGCAATTCTGTTCTTTTTAGAGCTCAACACACAACTGTCATGGAAATCACAGAGTTTTTAAAAAAACCCTTAGTGATCATTTAATCCCATCTCTGTCTTTTACAGATTAGGACCCTGAGGCTGTAACGCTGCACACACTGGGTTGGAGCCCTAGCTCTGGAGTTAGACATTCCTGGATTTGCGTCCCCTCTCTGCCCATCACTTGCTGTGTGGCTTTGGGCAAAACACTTAACCTCTCTAATCCTAGTAACCTCATCTAAACCTCTTAGGTTTGTTGTATTTAAAGGGAATAGGGCATGTTAAGTAACTTAGCTCAGTGCTTGGCACATGCCCTATAAATGATCTTTATAATTATTACTACTGATTATAATAACAAACCTTCCTAGTTATAATAATAAGCATCCATAGAGCACTACATTGTTACCATTATTGCTATTGTTGTTGTTGTTATTTACTTAAGGTTACAAAAACAAGATAATAACTGGACTCAAACTAGAATCATCTGTGCTCCTGACTGAAACTCTTACTCAAAATCTCTTCTCACTTTAACAGTAACTTTCAAACTAAGTCCCCTAGTCTTGGGGTTTGAGCAAGTGCCTAAAGTAGAAACTGGGCAGACACAGCTCTAGACCTTCTATCCTCACTTTATTTTATATTTCTTTTGAAGCAAGATCTCCACTACTAAAAATAATTTTGCAAACCATTGATTTCTACAATGCTGTCGTTAAAAATGAAATCAGTAGGAAGCAAAGAACAGGAGCATATATATACCTTGATCTTTAAGAAGTGAAAACAGCTTATGAGAAGTCAAGCAGTTGGTTTGAAATAAATCAAGCAAATCCTGTCTCCTCTTTCTTTTCTATTGATGAGATTTTCCCAGGAGGCTCAGTTTAGAAAGGCAGCAGGAGGCCTAACATATAGAAGAGACTCTTAGCAAAGGTTTCCAACCTCCGCCAACACCCGCTTCCACCCTCCCATGTCCACTTAAGCTTGGCCACCTTCCCTGCATCAGTTGCATCTCATACATTCCTTGTGTGCTATAGCCCAAGGAATATCTCTGGAATTAGTATCTGGAAGAGTTGAAACCCTGGGAGAAGCCAGTTAATCCAAAGGTGGAATTTTGTGTCCCTCTGAGCCTTTGACTTGTCAGACTCTAATTACCTGTCACATGGAGATACTTCTATTCTCTGGACCCAGAGATGCAGAATATGAGGAGAAGTTGAGAACATGTGGTCAAAGTAAGCGAGCAGATGATTTGCATGGTAGGCTAAATTGAACTTTAGCGGCCTAATGATTTTGAAAAGCTCCCTGCAAAGCTGAATTTACCTACAGAGTGGTGTTCAGAAATTATCTTTTGGTTTACAGTTCAATAATGCTCTCGTCCTCCTCCCTCATTGTAATATTTTGGATCAACTGCTTCTCACACTTAAAGTGTAAAACAAGAAGAGGCTAACTTTCTTCCATTCTGAAAATTAATCCTTCACTTTAGGAAAGGATTTATGCTTCTGAATCATAACAAACCCTCCAGCACTAAAAAGCAACACCACAAAAAGAAAAAAGAATGAAAACATCAGTGAATCAATTTCCCTTTCCGTACAGATCTGAAAGAGGAGATAGTTCTCATTTCTGCCAAGAGGCTTCCGCTCTGACAAGTTGAGTCAGCATGTTGCAAATTGTTCGAGATAGTTTTTGGACCACATATGGTAGCTGGAAGAAACTGAACTGAATCAAGCTAACTTTTGCAAGGTGCCTTAGGATTTTAGGAGATAAAGGAAAACTCATGGCCCTGTACCTCAATTATGTGATTCTTGTAATCGCGTATGGTGTGGGGAAGAACAATAGCAGAGTGACCAGTTATTGAGATGGAATTCACTCCTTCTTGTCTTTTTTGAGCTCTGGTACTAATATGATTCATAGGTGTGGTAGCCAGGGGAAGGCACTGCTCAGATCTTCCTTTAACACAGAATCTTTAGTGAGAAGTGTGCTTATCTGCCAGCCTGCAGGTTCCAAAGCTTTGGAATCCATTGCAGCACTCACACTGAGGCCATGCTTTTCCAGAGCTGCTCCTAGCCAAGGACTGAGCATGGAGTGAAGGGCAGACTAGAGCTAGACATTCCTACCCAATGGAGGAATTTCTTTACTGGGAATCGTTGCTTTGGGGCTCCCCATCAGCTGAGCCAAGACTTTCTCAGAGCTGCCCTGCAATCTGAAGCTCTACCTACCCAATTCTTCTTTCCTCCTGCTCTCCCTTAACGGATGTTAGCCTCGCATCATGATCTGCGACTCTCCCCACCACCTCCTGCTCACCCTCCCCTTTATCCTTCCAAGCATGTACCTCAATAAACGGCTTCATTTCTAATTCCCTCTTGGTGTCTGCTTCCTGGCGGACCCAAACAGAGGCAGTAGGGAAGCAGCAGAGCTTTTTTCCCCTTATGCCATCTCTAACCTCCCCTCCACACACTGCCTTGTCTTTCCAACCAGCCCACTTAAGCAGCAGCTGTGGCCTTCAGCAGTGTTTGCCCTCGGCAGTCATGTGGTCTTTTGCCATTTACTTTCCCAACAGAAACACCGAGCCTAAGCAGATTGGAAACAGCAAATGTATCTTTAATGAATCGAAAGTAAATATGAAAAGCCAAGGAGGTGCTGAGAGGGTACTGCAAAGTCTGCCCCAGCTGGAGATTTGAGGGTGTGTGTGCGTGTGTGTGTGTTCATTCTCACTTGGAGGAGGAGGTGGTAAATATCCCAGATTTAGAAATAACTGTCTCTTCATACTTTTAATGAAAAAGAAAAAATTAGTATAGACGCATTAGTTTAGCTTTTCAACTCTGCTCCAAAACTACCAGATCGCTTGGCAAGTAGTAGAATGAATTCACTTCTGTTTTATTTTGTTTTCCTCTCTATTTTCATAACTCAGTGAAATAGTCCAAAGTTGAGGGGAAATAAATACAAATGGGTTGAATAAGCCACAAACTCTTCAATCAATGTTTAATCAAGCAATTGCTACTATTTAGAATGATCATTATATCCTGTTTTAATTTTTCCAAGTAATCGACCCCGTTATCTACGGCTTCCTCACTTCATTTTAATTGCTAAAATGAGAAAAGACCTAGGAAGTCAAAGCAAAACTCACTTGTTACTGAGTAAAAAGTGAACAGCTGGTTGTGACCAAGTTGCCTACCTGAAGGTAAGGAGAAAGAAGTCTGAAAATTCCTTCTAACGGTGGATTCTAAGGTCGGGAAATTAATCTTTAAAAATTAAAACATGCACTTAAATCCTATTTATTTACAACCACTAAGTGTATGGATTCTACTTGCTTTCACTTGAAACGTAAAAGATGAGTTACCCCAGTCAAATCCTATTTGTCTACCCCTTGGAGTTTTCATTCTCAGATAACCAGAAACACTGAATCCATTCTCCTTTCTCTCTCTCGCTCTCTCTTCCTCTTTCTCTTTCTCTCTTTCTCTCCTGCCACCTTTCCAAAGCCTGTAAGGACATCCTAAGGGCAGTAATTTGTTGGGTTAGGGTTACACTATCAGCACTAACAAATTAGTTAAGATTTCTCATCACCTTCCACCTTACCACACCCTATCCTCCACCAATGCAAAGACGGGAAATCTATATGAAATTATGTGGACTGAGAACTATGACAAATGTACATGCCCTCCCTTCCCTGCTTCCTTCCATCTGTGTAAGGCCTAAAACAGCTGACCCAGACAGTCTTTCATCTTTAATCTAATTAACTGATTTTCCCATGGGAAATAGCCAATGAAGCCTGAACCTGTGTACCAAACTCTTTCTAGACCCAGGCAACTCACCACATCTGACACTTCAAAAAAAATCAGTAAAAGTGGCTGCTATGAGTCACTAAGGACAAACAGCGTTCCCGAAGGAAATGAACATCACTAGCAGAAACACATTAGTGCTTGCTTTGAAAACACTATAGGTCCCTATAGACCTGAATGGTATTTAGGCCTGAATTCTCTGCATCTCTAGGATACCTTCTATTTGCTGTTCAATTTTCTGTAAATGTAACTATCTCCTCTTCATTTGTTTTTTGACTGTAACAAACTGGCATCAGAAATACTTCCAATATTTGGCATGTTCCTTAACATTCTCCTTTCAATGATTATGAGGAGCTTAAAGGAGTGACTAACTATAATTCGTTCTATACCAGTGGTTTTCAGTTTTGGGGGCCATGACCTACGTATTACATCACAACCTAGTACACACACCCACACACACACACACACACAAAACAAAAAGATGACAGTGGAAGAAGAGTGTAAGGAAAGAAGACATGACAACTAAATGTAATGTGGGATCTAGGATGACATATCCTGGAATAGAAAAAGGACATTAGGTTACAACTAAAGAAATTCAAATGAAGTATAAACCTTAGATCATAATAACATATCAAGAATGGGTGGTGAGGGTGAAAAATGCACCATAGTAATGTAAAATGCTAATAGGGGAAACGGTGCGGGGTAGACCGCAACTCTCTGCACTCCCTTTGTAACTTTTCTGTATCTACCTTTGTATACTTTTCTGTATACTATCTAGAATCTAGAAGTATTCTAAAATACAAAGCCTATTAAGACAACAACAACAACAGAAAAGGCAGTGGCTGCCATCGGGGGGACTGCAGTGATATTAGGCCCTTTCTTCCTAGGCCCTATTTCCCCCCACCTGTAAAATTCCACAAATGACTCAGAGTCCCTTTCCCACCATGCGGATAGAGTAAAAAGCCATAAGATGAGAAAGATAAAGCACTTTCGATGTGCACCGGAAGAGCAACTGACTAATGAAAGTGTGCTTATTAAGCTAAGCTGGGCATCTTATTGTTCTGTGAAAGGGGGCCAGAGAGAGGCAATAAAGCTCTGTGAAATTTACCCTGAAATCTGAAACACGTCCAAATCACCAGTTGCCAACTAACCTGCCCAAAATCTGACAGGAAATTCAAACCAGAATGTTTTCCTGTTTTAAGAGAGGTGCCGTTTTGCTGCTTCTCTTCTATCTTTTTTTTTTTTTTCTTCTTCTTCTTAAGAACAACTCTGAGTTGGTAACAAAATATTTGAATCAGATGGAAGGAATAAAACTTGAGATAAAATGGCACGAAACCAAACAAATCCCCGGTGCTGAAGAAAATCCTGGCTGTGAAAGGAATTCAGGCCTTTCCAATATGGGTCTGAGTGAAGCAAACCTCAAAACCCCACATATGCGTGTGAAACTTCATAAAATGAAAGTGTGGAAATGCAAGTGGTCCAGAATGGAAGCTGATTAATTTTCCAAAACTCCATCGAGCACCATGTTTCAGATCAGCTAAAGCCCAAACTTGTGCTGACTCAGGGCTCAAAGCAAGAATAATATGGATATTATGGAAACTGTCTCTTCTGTCTAATAGGTCTCTGATCATATCTTCTTTGCATTTGTGAGAAGATCTTTTGTTCCTGGATCTGAATGGAAGAAGGTTCTGATCCTTCACTGGCCAGAGCCAAGAGAGTAGCCTGTCCAAATTCAGTACTTCTCAAACCTTTTTATCAGAAGGGAATTCTCGTATGAAAGAATCTTATTTGGAACCCAAATACACAGACAATTGAACTCAGAGCTGCTCTGGATGATGAGGAGGAAAGGACATTTAATGACTATATCAATGTATACACTTACTTTGAGTGTATAAAAATTTCATCATTTATAGGACTATGTTTAAAAATTGTCTCAACAGTTAGCATTTAGTTAGTTGATACAGATAAATATATTTTTATTATAAATTATATTAATATAATAATTTTACTTTACATCTGTATAACTGGTAGACGTACTTCCTTGTTCCTGGGAGCTCCAGGGACTAAAGTGTTTCAAAACAGACCTAGAAATGAGAGGAAGACAAGCCCTAAGATGAATACGAGATGTGGCAGAAATTGGCCAGATGCTCATCCATTCCATTTCTTCCTCCCAGGAACAGAGGAATACCACATATTCCGCTGCCCTTGCAAGTAAATTAGGAGCATGTGACTTAGTTCCAGCCAATGAAATATGGGTGAAAAGAACATCTCTTTCAGGCCGTGTCTCTAAAATTTCTCCCATACTCCTCCACTCTCTCCAGAAGGAGACCAGATCCCTTAGTTTCTGTTTAAATGAGAATGACCCAGGAAAGCTACATTGGCAGCATCACACCAGGATGTGAGCACAAAATAAAAATTCCCTGAGTTAAGCCACTGAGATTTGAGGGTTAGTTTGTTACCACAGCAAGACCTTGCCTATCCTGACTGATACAGAAGACACGGACTTCTAAAATTTATTTAATTTGATTTTTAAAAAATTTGTTATATTTTGTTTGGAGAGCTAATTTCCGTCTGAGTCTCCTCAATACCATAGATTCCTTTTTAAATTTAGTACTAGAAAAGGATTCTCTTTCATGAAGAACTGGCATGCTTTAGTCAAGCAGATAAGAATTATGTCACCTATCACGTCATCCTTTTTTCCCTGGGTATCAGAAATATTGCAACAAAATTAATGTTTAATCACAATAATTGGGTTAGCCTTCTTGTTAATGTATTTGTTGCTGATTCCCTTTGATTTTCTATGTCTTTCTTAACAGTTTATGGTTTTTTATTATTTGAACCACTTGATCCATTTTAGAAAAGATGTGGAATAAACAAGTAAGTCTTTCAAGAGAAATAACATCAGCAAACAAAATAAAGCAAATGTCAGGAATTCTCTTTAAAGTAATATTTCACTTGCATGGTGTCAAAAGTTTCCCATCACTGTGTCTATTTAAGTGGAAGTCACATCACAATTCAGTAGAGACTTTTTGTACAACAACGTGATTCCACAGGGCACCTGGTCTGTAGTGGAGGAACTCAGGTGTGACCTTTGGCTTTGCTTCAGTCAATGGTGGACAACTTGACCACATTGTAACCACTTCCTTACGTGCCCCAGATAGTATATGAAAAGCATGAGTGGCAAACAAATTTCTAGTTTATCAAAATTGGGATCAAATTTAAAAATTAGACTTTAGTTCAAATAAATTTTTTCTATCAAAGCCTAAAGAATCTCTCATAATTGTTAACTTGATGCCAAGACCAACAAGACTTCTCTTTGCAGCAAACACTGCTATTGTTTTATATTTTGTAAGGGTTTCTCCTGGAATATTAATATACCATTCTTCCTTTCTGGTAATAAAATGAATAAAAGTGGGGGTTCTGCTCCCACTTGTGGAAGAGTGGCTTCCAATAAAACCTCAGCCTCACAAACATAAGAAAGGCAACAGAGAATGTGTGCAAGCTTGGTTCACCTACCTGGTATGGACTATTTTCACAGTAGGAAAGGAGTTATAAACATATATTCCCAGATAGACTTACATTTCCCTTCCTCCCTCCTCTAATGCCAAGGCTGAGTTTTATTTTTAAATGTCAAGGGGTGGTTATGATGTCCTCCAGCCACAAGGGGGTGCATCTGAGTTCTTATCTTGGGAAGGAGTCAAGAACACTAAGAGTAACCCTCCGGACCCAAGGGACAGGAGCAATGTGCTACTGGCAGGGGTCCAGAGGCATCCCATCGCACTGCCCAGTGTCAGCAGCAATAATGGGCGTCCAAACACAGTGGCAGCACCAGCTGTGCAGTGGCTCTTTCTGAAGTATCTGGTCCCCCAAACTGAGTCCTCTAGACTCAAAGAGATGGTCCTGGTTCCCACTTTGATAGCAGCACAAGGTGGGAGCAGCCACCTTGTGGTCGGATTAAGTAAGCTCTTCAAGTTCTTATATAGGAGGAAGGACTCTAGTAATGAAAGACTTTTGTGCAATAAGGGGATAGGGACTCAGAGTTATTCTAATTTGAATATTTAAGGAGATATGATGTCATATATTTCCCTCAAGATGGTGAAGTACACATCAAGTGCAAGTATAAAAAATACCCATACTCCAAAGGGAGATATTTACAAAGTTTATCAATATAGCCCTTTATGCTAACCAACTAACAGAGTTTATATGAGATGAATTAGATCAACTTAACAGTTATTTGTTAATAATGTAAGTGCCAGGTATTATGCTATTTGCTAGGTATACACAGAGGAATAATACATGGTATCTATCCATGAGGAGTTGATGGTCCCTGGAACACTATCTGACCACTGGGAATGTTTACCATTGGCATTACCTGGCCAGAATATTTTGCCTAAAGCCTGTCACCATCTCTTGGGCCAAAACTCTGAATGACATTGGTTTTGACACAAATTCAACAAGTATTTTCATAATAGCAATATGATGTCAACAACGGTAAGAAAATGGCACCAACATCACATTCTTGGCACTGAGCCCAGGGATCTTGGGGAGCATTCTTCTTCCAACCTCTCCAATCCAGCATCTACACCCTGATTTCAAAGGCCCTATGCTTGCTTATTAATTGGGTACTTTGGTAAAACCAAAGGTTCTATTTACTGTATTCTTGCCTCACTTTATCTTTCAACTAAAGAAGCTTTGGTATTTGATGACCAAGAAGCCATAGGCATAAGACAGAGACTCTAGATCAAGGAGAAGCATTTTCATTCTAGAATCGAGTGTCCTCATCACTGGCTGGTAGAGGTAGGATCTATGATATCTTGCTTTCATACTTCCTTTCCTTTAGGTTAGATGTTTATGACCTAGAGTCCCAGGAACTATGAACTTCCTAAAGTTGTATGCAATATTATATGGGGGGGGGTATTTTTATTGAGTAATTGATGTTTGCCTTAATCAGTTTCTGTCTGTAGCAAATGAATAAAAGGGTCATTTCTCCCTTTCTCCTCCTAGAGAGATAGCCAATCTTCCATTTTCAGTGCTCCTAGGACCTAGTTCTGTCCTGAAAGTCAACTCCATCCACTTCTTTGCTGAGGGCAGAGGACAGAGATGGGAATTGCCCTGGAAGAGGGAAGACAAGGAGAATATGGCTGGTGGGTTGGTGGTGGTAGTAAGAGCGAGTTCCTGAGACTAGTAGTAAGAGACTAGTTCCTGCGGGTAGGGAGTTAGGAGAGAGATGCTGTCAGTATAAGTTCTTCTGGTAACAGGGCTCACACAGAGTAGTCCAGAGGTCTCAGGTCTCACATGAGAATGGCTGGGCGTGTGTTTCCTGCAGAGGCACCTAGAAAGTCCAAATGCCAGTGCTGCAGTCGGGGAGCTCAGCACAGATCCCCGAGCAGAACCACACAGTATGACCTGCACCTCTGAGGGAAGGACAAAAACCCTGAGAGTATTGAACTGAAATCCTGAGGCTCGCCAAGTATTTCTGGGCCAGATTTTCTGTACCACCTCAAGTGAATATCGAGGAAGAACAAGAAAGGACCTCCCACAAATAAATGAACTTGGATTTCTCAACCACCTGGTGGGTGGAAGACCGAGTCAGATAGGATTTGGAAAAATTAAGGATGAGACATTTCTCACACTGCCAAGATCATGGAGCAAAGGCAAGCCAATGACATGTGTATGTACATTTTCTTTTAGGAAAAGTGTCCAGAACTTTCATCAGATTGTTAAAGGGACCTAAGCTTTGAGATAGGGGGTGTTTTTAGATTGGGCTCCCTGAGATGAAGATTCGAGATTTGTGAGCAAGTGATTTATTAAGAAAGTGCTTCTAGAGAAGTCTGGTAAGAGAGGAGAGGAGAGGAGAGGAAGCCAAGCGAAGCTGCCGGCTCAGGCAAAGGCCTGCAGAGGGTAGCTTCAGCTGGACCCACTTCCGAGTAGGACCAACTGAGGCAAGAGCACTGGGCTTTCACATCCCCCTACTTGTAGCCATTGATCAGGGCCATGGGCAGGGCTGTGGAGAATAAATTCCCAGGAACTTGAGGCTGAAGGCTGTCTGCACGGGCTCTGGTAGAACTAAAGGCAGTTCTCCAAAGAGCTTCAGATGCTGTGAATTAGAATCAAATGCACAACAAAGGACAGCATGTGCACAAAAATGGTCAAGAAAAGAAAGATCTTTGGGGATCTGGGTAAGAGCACCAAAATTGCCCAGTATTCCCCCCAGAAGGAAGTGTTCTTAAAAGGTGATCGTAACCAGAGAGCCAGGAACTTGGTGCCCCAAGCACAGCCACGGAAACTCTGAGAAGAGATCAGCACAGAGCTGGGCCGGAGAAGGAAGGCTGGAAGTGTGTTAAGAGGAGAGCTCCCAGAACAAATGTGTCTGTAAGCCCAGTAGATCTGCCTCCCGGGCCCTCCGGAAAATGTCTCCTCAATGGACGTTAGTTGTCTTGGTTCTAAGAGTCTGCCGGTCTTTCCCATCACTCACAGCCTCTCAGTGGCCATGTATCCATTTGAGTCCCAGCCTCTGGCCATTCTGCCTGGCCTTCTCTCTCCTTCCCTCCTCCTCCTGCTCTCCGCCCCTTTTCCAGCATCCCTCTCTTTCTGGGTCATCTCACTGATATCTTTTTCTTCTGTGATGTAGGGAAACATAATTTTTTGTGTGTGGGGGGGAGGAAGATCGGCCCTGAGCTAACATCTGCCAATCCTCCTCTTTTTTTGCTGAGGAAGACTGGCCCTGGGCTAACATCCATGCCCATCTTCCTCTAGTTTATATGGGAGGCCACCACAGCATGGCCTAACAAGTGGTGCGTCAGCGCTCGCCCGGTCAGCGCTCGCCCGGGATCCGAACCAGGGAACCCCTGGCCGCCGCAGGGGAGCGCACGCACTTAATTGCTTGCGCCGCAGGGCCGTCCCCGGAAACGTAATTCTTTTTGTTTCACTCCTAGTCCAGCAAAGCTGTGCCCAGTGGGTCTCATTTCCACAACCAAACATACCCATATAAGGTGTGCTCTTAGGCAGAGGCAGTTCTCTCCCTGAGAGTCTGCAGGCAGCACTTTATGTGATTTTTTTCCCCTCCCTATTACACACACACACACACACACACACACACAAACACAGAAACAGGCCCAGAGAAATGGCAACCTGCCTCAGGTCACTGAACTAGTCAGTGATAGAATCAGGACAAGAATTCAAATTCTTGACTCTCTCTTCAGTGTTCCCTACCTCCTAACACACTGCCTCCCGAGCGTTCAAGCATTTTATATCAATGGTAATAAATATAAAACAGTTTCTTGGAGGAGGCAATTCAAGCTAAGTGTCAAATGAATTCCACAGATACATGGATTCTTTTTTCCTGAATCTAGGGGCCTGAGGCACATGGTATAAATATGGGGAAGCAGGAATTAGCATACATTCCAAAAGAAAGTAAGGGAGCCTTTCCAAATGGTACAGGGCTGAAAGGGACTGTTTAGTGGGACTATTAATTTGAAAACCTTGTAGTGTCAATAGAAATACTTTCTTTGCCGAATATTTTCTTAGTAATTTCACCAAATCATAAAATGGATGATAAAGTTGAAAGATGTTTCAATTAGATAATCTGATTCACTTTCCCACGTTCAAACAGAAAGGGGTAGTCTTATCTCCATTTCCAGAGAAATTAGATAAGAACCAGAAGTCATAGATTTTGTATTGGCTCAAGGGTAATTTGGAGTCCAGAACTTCTACTGCCTCATTCTCCGGAAGCCACATCTAACGTGGTCCTTTATAGACTACAAAGCACTTTTCCCACATTGTACTTTATGTAATCCTCATAGCCACCTTGTGTGATAGATAATTTATTTCCCCATTTTACAGACAGGGAAACTGAAGCTTGGAGAGGTTACCCAACTTGCCTAAAAACACGCTACTAGTGTAAGACACAGTTAAGACCAAATCCACATCCTGAACTGCAGATCCCATGCTCTTTCTTTACCAGTCTGTCCAACTACCATTAGTACTAGAGGAGGCAGGTTTTGTTGGGTCACTGGTTTGGATGTTACAGACAAAAAGAAAACCTGGCTAAACTGTAAGTCGCTGCAGGTGGGATCTTATCTTTATATAATAGGAGGTCTTGGCTGGACAGGAGCGGAGTTTCAAATGCCTCCAGTGAGTGGGTGGTTACTTCATGCCAGGCTCTGCTCCAGGGATAGAGCAGTGACCAAAACAGAAAAAGTCCCTGCCTCCAGGAATTCACATCTAGTGGGATGAGATAGAATTGAAGCAAATAATGAAATATAAAATATGCAAGTGATGGTAAGTGCAATGGAGAAAAATAAAACGGAACGAGGGGCCTCGGGAGTGTGTGTGTGTGTGTGTGTGGGTGTGGGTGTGTGTGTGTGTAGGGGTAATGTGGTTCTGTTTTATATATTAGGTACTCAGGAAAGGCCATTGGATACAGTCACATTTGAGAAGGAACCTAAATGAAGTGAAGGAGCAAGTTTTATGGAGATCTGGCAAAAACAATTCCAGAAAGAAGAAAATGCAAGTACAAAGACCCTACAGTACGAGCTTGGTGAACTTGAGGAACATGAAGGAGACCAGTAGGGCTAGGGAGAGTTTAACAGCCATGGACTTGCCTTTATGGAGCAAAAAAACTCATAAGAGAAAAAGAAGTGCATGTCTTTGAAATGTAAAGAATAATACAAGGTAAAATTGGATAAGTGTTATAGAGAGGCATAAATCAAGTATTATGGGATTGCAGAGGAAGTAAGAGAGACTTCGAATCATGGAGTCAGAACTTGATTCCCTAGTCCAAGTTGCTGAATTGCTTTTTGAACAATAAAACATACTTTTTTCAAATTATATCTCATGTAGATTGTCAATATGAAAACAAATGGAATGAAAATACTCTGATTGAAGTAAGGGTGGGGAGGTTTAGCCTTTCCAACCTGGCCTTTCTCTGTCTCATCTCCAGCCACTGAGGTACCTTTAGGGAACCCTAGGGCTCTAAGAAACAAAGTTTGCCAACGACTGATTCAATCAAATTAGTTCATTTTACAAAAGAAGGATCTGAGGCCCATAGAGGGAATCTTCTGGAATCTAGTGGAATGAAGTCCCCCCCGGTCTTCTGTGCTGGCCTCTGCAGCTGATGACGATGGATCCTGCTTCAGCCTCTAGTCTGCAAGTCCCCACCTCCTTGTGTTGACCCCGGGCCTGGCTCACCTAGAACTCCCCTGCTCTCTGTCTTTCCCTGTATGTGATGCCACACCAGAGCAATTGCTTCTCTCTGCTGCTATTCAAGGCTGGATGCAGTGCTCTGTGGAGCTTCTCTGTGAGGCTGGCCATCTCCCCAGCAATAATTCCACCTGTGGGACCAATGCATTCATTGTTTCTAGGGGCAGTCTGAGACAATCAGGAAAAAAGAGCTCGTTGCTCAGATTTGAATTTCAAATTAGATTTTTGAGTCCAAAGTGAGAAAATAGTCTTGAAAATTGGATTTGTTGAGAGAATATACCTCTTGACACACAAAGGGAATGACAACGAAACTGCTCTACGCTTATACTCTGAAAATACCAAGCACAGCCTTGACTTCATGTCTTCATACCTGATGTACTTCTTCATTTAGATCCTTCCTGGTAAATTCTATTCCTCCTTCTAGGAAGCTAAATTCTCTTCCACTCTGATACTTCCTCAGACTGTCCCAAGTAGAATCAATTGACTCTGTATCTGTGTTCTTAAAGTGCCTTCTCCATATATTTAATATAGTTCTCATTTATTGTGTTGGAAAAACATGTTTACATATCTTTCTCGGCCACTGACTCTGAGCTTCTCTTGTGAACAAGAAATATGTCTTGTTTGTATTTGATGCCTCACCTGCTGCTAACACAAGTTCTTGGTGCTTGAAACATTTGTTAATTGATGTTGTGATTCAGCACTGACTGGGGTTATGAGAAATGAGAGTTCTTCTCCACCACAGACTTTTTGAGAAGTTGCCAACTAGTGATAAGCCACCATCAATTATTTTCGTGGCCAGCTTGATAATTTATTAAAAAGTAAAATGACTACGTGAATATCCTGTTACTGGCCATTGAAAGTTTCTGATGGAAGACCCCGGCACTCACCTTTGGTCTTTTTCAGCAGCAAGCCTTCTGACACATTTTTCTGTTTGTTCGTTCACACTGGATCTGCTCCGAGGCAGACATGTTGCTATGGCCAACACAGCCAGCAATGACACATTCTCCCTCGTGCCTGGCCACAGCCCCTGGTAACTGTCAGCCTTTCAGATATGACTGACAAGAGTGGAAAGCAAAATCTGTGGGGAAAAAATATGAAACCAGGTCCCTGCTCTCGCTCTCTCATTGCGTAAAGATGATCTCATGTTTTCTGAGCATTGTGTGGTGAATCTCACATGATCCTGAGACAGAGAGGGCTTTACCAAGAGAGAACTGATTTTTCTGACGGACGCTTGGGCCTGGCTAGTGGTGTCTCTAGCTGGTCAGCACTGATAGACAAACTTAAGTTCCACTTCCCGAATTCACACTACACATCAAAGTTACGGAGAACGGTTGATCCCTTTCAATAATGGCAGCATAACTGAAGCCATTTCATTTGCAGGACTTTATAAAAACTAGATTATCCCAGATCCATTTTCTTAAGCCAAGAACAAAACAACCTTAGTAATCAAAAAAAAAGTCAGCTCTCACATGTCTCTTGATCTCTGCTTTGTTATCTAAGACTTTTCGGATTTAGGATTTTTAAAATACAATTCCCCAACCAACAGGTCACCTGCACAATCATTTCAAGTCCTAACTTTACAGTTAACAATTCAAAGTGCAAAATTCTTGCTCTCATTTATAAGCATTTATTTAATCACACGGGATTTCCCACGTTTATTGTCAAACAATTGATCTTTTCTTCCTAAATCCCTCTAGGGTTTCCATCTAGCTGATGTGGCTTTCATGTTTCTAACAAAAATAGCAAACAAGAACACAAGAGAGAAATGTTTGTATCTTGCTGAAATGTGGAGTATTCAGGGTTATCAGTAAAAGGCACTTGAGACATGACCACAGAGAACAGAGAATCTGAGGAACTGTTTGGGAAGACGAATCACATGAAGGGTGTTTATTTGGATTTCTAAAATTTCTCTTTCCCTGGCTTTATTTACGTTTCATTAATATGAAGTTATCCAACCTGAGTAACATTTTGTCCTGCATAGTTTACTGACTTGACTTTTGTGAGCAGCCAGACAGCAAGAATGATCCTAAACCAGTTCTTGGTTGATGTGAAGTCCGTATTTATTGAATTAGAGAACTTTAAATAAAAATTGCTCTTTAAATGTAATATTTCAAAAACAACAGAGTCCATTTACCCTAGAAAAGCAGATAACTCAGGAAGCAGATCAGGTCTGTTACGTATAAACTCAGAAGGTAGAGGACTGCTTTCAAGGGCAGGAATTGAACTATAGGGTTTTAATTCCTAAACTGGACTTAAGCTGTTAGCCTTGCTTCTTTTCAATTTGTGTTAACTAAGTTCTAATTAAGCAGGATTCATTTTAATGTATTCAGAAAGCAGGTCTTGCTTTCTTTACCTAGACTTTCACTACTGCGGAGTTCTTTCTTAATTAAGGTGAAGAATTCCTGTTGGCTGTCACAGCCAAAATTTTCCATTTGTTCCACTTAGAATGCCAGTTGGCTTCTACCTCCTGCAACCACGTGCCTCTGGCACAGCTGGACGATTTATTAACTTTTTTGGGATTAAAAAGGTGCTATATCCTTAGTAAATATTCCTAATAACCTGGATTCCTATTTATTCTCACCAGTGACCAATTTTTTCTGAGTAGTAACAAGCAAGTGAGCAGAGGAGGCAGGGAGCAATAGATTTCAGCAGCAATGTTTCCAGAGAGGTCTCCTCTCTCCCTAAGACCAGAGCCTGAATTCCACAAAAACTGATATGGGCAGCCTTTAACCGAGTTCTGGCTCCTATTTTGGTGTCCAGAGACAACTTGAAGATAGAAGAGAGAGGGGTCCTGGGCTGTCCTTGTGGCCGCATGGGTTGTGTGAAGGCGCAAAGGGAATGGCATCCCTTAGAGATGTGCAAGTCACCAGAGCTGGCATCAGGAGACTCAGTTCTAGTTCCTGCCCTCCCACTGACTAATTATGAAAGCTTCAAAGCTCTTCACTTCTCTGAGCCTTAGTTTTCTCACCCGTCAAGATAGAGAATATGAGTAGACCAGTGCTTCATATGATGAAGGAGCACGATTTTTCCCTCCTTCATTGCCCGTCCCCCCCAATCTCTTAGAACTGATCTTTTGTGAAATACAGTAGAAATGAATACCATAGTTAATAATACTGTATTGTATATTTGAAAGCTGCTAAAAGAATAGGTCTTAAGAGTTCTCATCATAAGAAAAAAAAATTTGTAACTATGTGTGGTGATGGATGTTAACTAGACTTATTGTGATGATCATTTCACTATATATATATCAAATCATTATGTTGTATGCCTGAAACTAGTATGATGTTATATGTCAATTATATCTCAATTTTAGAAACCACACATTAGAAAATTTAGAAAAGAAAAACCTTATATGATATATTTGAAATTGCTCTCATATTTGAAATGAGACATTGTGTAAGTACTGCTCTAACTTTGTCTTTAACAAAGTTAAGTCTCATCCAATATTAAGCATGCAGTAGGCACTTAATAAATGTTTGAATTAATGAATAAAAAAAAGAATTACCAGATAAATGATAATGTTTGGATGCAGCAACAATGTCAAGTTGCTATAAAGTTTCTAAATGCTTACCCTCACTTGCTATATTTATCTCCTCGTGAACAGGTAACAGGGTATGGACCAGCGGCAGTCCACGGACCACACTTTGGGGAGCACTGGACTTGATAATATCTTAGGTCCTTCCCAGCTCCTGCCTTGCACCTCCGCTTAAGTTATCCAAACACCCAAATTCTGAGCTTGGTGGCAAGATCAAAATTATGCTTCTGGAGCATCAAAGACCAAAATAACCACTTGAACAACTAATAGTATTTCTATCTCTCTATTTCCCTCATGCTGTCAATCTCCCTAAACGACGATGTGAAATCCTCACTCTACCCCTTTGTATCAGGAGGCCAAAAACAAGTTACTTAATCTCTCTGTGCCTCCATTTTCTCATCTCTAAAATGAGAAGAAGAATAATATCTTCTTGATAGGAGTGTTTTTAGTAAATGTTTATATTGATATAATTACAAACCTAAAGAAAAGTTGCAAGAATAATACAAAGAAATCCTATTGACTATTGAGATTACCGTTTGCAATATTTTCTCCATTTGCTTTATCATTCCCTTTCTTTCCCTCTCTCTCTCTTTTTGCCTTTCTGAACTATTTGAGAGTAGCTTGCAGCCATCATGCCTATAGGATTGCTTTGGGGATTAAAGGAATTAATACATGTGAAATACTCACAATAGTGTCTGGCACATGTAATAAGCTCTCATAAAATATTAGCTCTTATGCTTGATTTTCAAAGGCCCTTCCAGACATTCAACAGAGACCGCAAATTCTAGTGACTAGTGGCCACCCCACGTGGACTCTCCAACATGCTGGCGGACCATCCTTCCGGCTCTGCTCTTCTCAAAGATTTAGGCCAAATTCACTTATTTTCAAATGTGTTGGATTTGACTGACAAAAAATATTTTCTATGCCATATGTATCTGGCTTTGAAGACTAGTATTGAGTGTATCTGCTCTAAATTATAGTGTGTTATTAAATCCAAAGAACTCTGGTATTTTTTTTTCATTTTTTACAAAACTGCTCTACTACTGTTAATGCGGTATTAAATTGATCAGTGGTGACTAGAAGGCCAAACCTTCACTCTTTGCGTTTTTTAGGAAAATGATAGGAACACTGATTTCTAGGAAATTCAAATATGACTCTTAGAACAAAACTCCCCTAAGCAGCTCAAATGCCTCTTATTTCTGTTACCCAAAATATTCCTGCCTCTGATTCAGAAACAAAATTTTGATTAGCATAATGCCTTGTCTACCCCTGGTGTTGGTTTAACTTTAAGCTGAACCAGAACTTTCCTTTCTCACATTCACCCTGGGTTCCTTTGCTTCCTGATTTCTTGCCTCATCCAGATCCTGCTGTGCTGAATTGAACTAAGTGTGGAAAAAATACTGATTCAGCTTCATCTCCATGTACCCAGATTCAGCTGCAGAAAAGAAAGACTGTTCAGTCCACAGCAATTTTTTAAATCATTCCATGTGAGTCATATACCAGAAAAAAATCAAATCACAGAGGCATCTGGTATCCAGAAAGACCCACTCTTTTCTATGACCAGAATCTAGAAGGTTGAGTGACTGGCCCAGATGACTCATTGCTCCTCATAGAACATTAGAACAAGGCCCATATGTCTTCCAGGCCCTTTTGCTCAGGAGTACCATGTGACCAAAGTAAATCCTATCATAGCCCCAGCAAGGTTCATCAGTCTTATGGTTTTTGTGCCAGAAAATGCCTGAGGGGTGGGGGAATAGGGAGGAGGGACGAACGCAAAGTAGATGCCTCTTCCAGCCCCAGATGAATTACGTATGTACAGCCAGAGCCAACTTAGCCTCACATCACTCCCACTGGGGATCCTGTGAATGTGGGGCCCCCACATGCGTTCACAGCCCTCGCTGAATGCTCTGTTCCCTGGGAAGCCTATATATACCACACAATTTGATATTTGGTCAAAAATTTTGCCTGACGTGCGCCTGTTCTTTGGGCTAACCTATCAAGTCTTAGAGAGACAAGGCCATGTTGCCCTTCAGAGCATCTTCTTTGTGCCCTTCAGAGCAACCTCACAGTGTGCTGAGTACACAGTAGGTGGAAATTTATTTCCCTCCATGTCTTTATGTAAAAAGGAAAATAGGGAAACCAGTCACTCCAGCTGTCAAATCATTGGCTCCACCCCCATTGGCAGTCCTGGCTAATAGCAGAAGAGCCAGTTCTCCAGCCACACCGTGGCTAAGTTTCCCTTCTAAAGAAAAACCAGTATTTCTACTGCTCTCAGAGACTCAGACATCTGAAAGGACAGCTCCCACTCATGCCATTCCTCAAGCCACCTGGCCTACACATTTCTCTACTAGCACCACCAGCTTCCCAAAGAATTCAGGGAATTTTACAGAGACGAGGAGACACATTGATATTCACCTGGTTCATTTAAAAATCTAAGGTATGGTTCCTCCAAAAGTTACACATAGAGTTACCATATACACAACAATTTCTTTCCCAGGCATATACCCAAGAGAATTTAAAACATATAACCACACGAAAACTTGTATATGGATATCCGTAGCAGCAATATTCATAGTAGTCAAAAAGTAGAAACAACCCAAATGTCTGTCAGCTGAGGAATGGATAAACAAAATGTAATATAGCCATACAATGGAATATTATTTGGCCATAAAGAGAATGAAGTATTGATACATACTACAACGTGGATGAACCTCGAAAATATTATACTGAGTGAAATAATCCAGACACAAAAGACCACATATTGTATGATTTCATTTATAGGAAATGTTCAGAATAGGCAACTCCATAGAGACAAAGAATAGATTAGTGGAAGCCAGAAGCTGGGCGGAAAGGGGAATAGGTAGTGACTGTTAGTGAGTACAGGGTTTCCTACTGGAGTGGTAAAAATATTCTGGAACTAGATAGTAGCGATGGTTGCGCATATCTGTGAATGTGCTAAAAACCACTGAAGTGTGGTTTTTTTACATTTTTAATAGGTGAAGTTTATGCTATGTGAATTATATATCAATTTAAAAATTGATCAAGGAATAAAATAGGACAGAAAACTTAAAAAAAAAAAAAGTTGTGAGTGCAAGTGAATCCAAGTCCCAAGCTGGTCTGTTGATTTTACTGCTGTAACAGCTGAAATTGCCTCCCTTTCTCTTTGTTTGGCTCAGATTTGGCACTGCAATCATAGGCTTTTCTAGAACATGTTGTGTACTGGAAAGCTCCACCCAATGTCCAGATCAGGACTACCACCAGGCTGTTGTACCTCATCTCAAGTGGTTTTGATCTGGCCCCAATCTTTAGACAGTGTGAGTCTCAGGGCTCGGGCTCCTCCATTTTCACATCGCCAGTGATGGTTTCTGTCAAAAATCATCATCTGTCTTTCATTGCAGAGCAGATGATACCCAAATGTTACCCTCCTCCATCAAACTGTCAGGCTAATTGTCTCTAAAACATCCGGAACTGTTTGTCACAGAATGTCAGCAAATTCAGTCCAGATAAAACAGGCCCCTGTGGTCAGATACAGCCCCTGGGTGAGGGGAGGGCGCTGCTGACATTTCCTTCACAAACACCTTTCTCAATCAACAATCGTCAGAAACCCAGTGGCGCCGCTGCCATCCTGGGACACTGAAACTGCTCTCGAGGAACTTAGTTGTCCTGTGACTAGAATGGTTTTTGATCGTTTGAAAACTACTTCCAGTCCTAAGAGACTCTAGGATCTGGGCTTTACATTTCTGCTGTGCTCCAACATTAAGACAGGTGACGCAGAGCTTCCTGTCTTTGCTGCACCACCTGATCATATAAAGACTTATCCTTGAGCGCTGCTTGAAATTTGCAGAGCACTTTGACACAGACTTCCTTTCAGCCTCAATCTCCTGGTGATGGAGGCAGAGCAAATGGAGTTATTTCTAGTCTTCATTTGGGGAGAAGTTCAGAAACTTATTTTGTATCAGTGGAGTTATCAGTGGCAGAGTGCAGACCTGTACATTCTCAGCTCAGGGCTCTTTCCAACGCACAGAGAGGATACGGGGTTTAGCCCGGGTCAGGAGACAAGTCTTCCTGAGCACCTTTCCCTTCCAGCACTTCTCTGCTCCTCTGCTCAGTCTCCCAAAGCCTTCCTCAGCCACGGTTTTTCTATTGTTTTCCCTTCTAAAATTTATGTTATTTCTCATTTCAAGCCTTTTCTTTCACAAGGTCACCTGAGCCAATCATTCATTTAAAAAGATTCGTGAATCTTCTACTAAGTACCAAACACTGGGCTAGGCAGATACAGAAAAATGTCTCTCACCCCTTTAGATGCTCAGAGCCTAGTGGTCTCCAGCCTCTCTGACTTCTGACTCTGAACTGCGGGCCCTTTGCATCTCCAGGTTTTATAGAACTTCTAGGTCTGTCTTCTGCCTTCTTTCTACCCCATAAGTCGATCCCCCTTTGACCTCTCTTCTCAGGGCTCTAAAGCCGTTGGTCTCTCCAGGTAGACCAAGGAAACTTTATCAAGTAGCTATAGATATATAGCATGCAAAAATATACATAACATACATAACATGCATATGTGTCCACTACAGTGAGGGAGGGACATAGGGCAGGTGTGCAGAGCCTCAGTCCCCTTATTTGACGTGGGCTCAGTCACTTAGAGAGGTACCACTCTCTCATATGGCCACAGGAACTGGGGTTGAGCAGGACGCTGACAGTAACTGCTGCTCTGATTATAAAATCAATATCGATTTGTCAGTGTCTTTCCAAAGCCAGTATTTTTCAATTAACGCTGCCAATTTTAAAGAGAGATGTCTGCTTTCATACCACAATAATCCATGGTCCTGTCCTAGGGATAAGATATGACCAAGATTCAACTGTCACGCTACCTTCCCATTCACAGAGCGCCATCAATACTCTGCTTCCCAATGCCTGTACCAGAAACAGGGTCTGTTAAAATATAATTTTCAAAAACATAGAATCATGACTCTCAGGTAAATATAAAAGAACACTTGTCAGATATTTTATTTAATTCATTAATTAATGAGGTAAACAGTAAGACATTAGGACTGGTTCAAAAAACATTTGAGAAGCAAGGTATATATAAAAAACTGGTTGATGTCTTACAGGGCGATATACCTTTTGGGTTATCTCTTCCATTAGAAAGGAATTTTTTGCGTCTCTTTTGGAAAAGATCCACAAGTTAACCTTTGTCCCCATGGAGGTTTAAAATAGGCAACCTACAGAGAGTTAAACCCAGCACCTCACTGGAAAACACTCAGGACTCCCTTTAGGCTACTTTGAAGTTACTGGAGACTTTCTGACATGTCCTGACTCCGGAATAGAAACTGACTCAGGGAGGCCATGGGAGCAAAGTCTTTATTATCTAGTGTTTAAAAAATAACCAGGAAAAGGCAAAACTATGGAGACAGTAAAAAGATGAGTGATTGCCAGAGGTAGGGGTTGGGAAGAAGGATGAATAGGTGAAGCACAGAGGATTTTGGGGGCAGTGAAACTACTCTGTATGATACTATAATGGTGGATACATATCATTATACATTTGTCCACACCCATAGAATGAACAACAGCGAGACTGAGCCCTAATGCAAATGATGGACTCTGGGTGATGATGATGTGTCAGTGTAGGTTCATCAGTTGTAACAAATGTACCACTTTCGTGGGGGATGTTGATAATGGGGGAGGCTACCCATGTGTGTGGATAGGAGGTATACGGGAAATCTCTGTACCTTCCTCTCAATTTTTCTGTGAACCTAAAACTGCTCTAAAAAAAAATTAAGTCCTTAGAAACAATAACCAGAAATGTTTATCAAAAAACAAAAGCCCACGGCTATCCTCAAAGGTAAAATGTACAACTGCCAGTCTCCCCTGCTTCCACACAGCCCTCAGACATTCCTTGGTCAAATTTCTACACCTTCAGTACAACCCAGTGTTATTTAATGGGAAGAAGAAAGAGGAAAGCAAACCTGATGAGCAAGTGGGCCAAGCAAATTCAAGTTGAAGATCCCTGCCCTACAAGCCTGCAGAACTAAAGCACTCAGGGAGGCCTTCAACTATTTGGATGTCGTGACTGTTTGAAACAGACAAATGCAATTTTGAGTGTAGTTCTGAGATTGAATGATTTTAGAATCCAACATTCATATTTATCATCAAATAAAGAAGGCGTCAACTTTTTAAACAGATGTGACCATTTGAATCATTTCCACTCCCCCCACCTCCATCCCCTGCTGTCCACCAGAGCAATTCACGGCTTAAGAAAGCAAGCAAAACAACAACATTCAGCTTCTAAAATAAGTCATTTCTGGTAGGTAAAATGAGTGACAGAAGAGTTGAGGTTTCTTACAGAATCAGTGCACATGGCTTAAGAAACTTTAAATTATAGTAAAATTTTATAGTTGTAGCATTTTTATTTTTATATTTATCTACATCTATGTCTCATGTAAAATTGTTTATATCTATAACATCTACAATTTATAAGCATTATTGTTAGATTTATTTGCTACTTAATCCTTGATTAGAAATGCAACCCCCAATTATAATATTCTTCATCTAATGTCTCTGTGGGACTGTATTTTTTATGCTTTAGGATGGAGTTTTCAAGAACTCATTACTTCTGTATCAGTCAGGATGGGCTCAGTTATATGGTGGACAAAAAAAAAAAAAAATACATAATTTTAGTGGCTTAAAACAACAAAGATGTATTGCCCACTTATGCTACATGATTGCCTTGGGTTGGTGGGGGCTCTGCTCCCCCTGGCCCTCACTAGGGGCGCTGGATGATGGTGTAGCCACTGTCGGGACTTGCCAGGTATCACGGCCAAAGAAAAGGAAGTGTGAATACACATACACATCAAGCCTCCACCCAAGAGTGACACATGCCACTTCCTTAACATTTCACTATGCAAAGCAAGCCATGTGGCCATGCCTAATCTCAAGGATGCAGGACGTGCCATCCTAAAAGAGAAGAGCTAGACTATTGATGACTAAGCCTACTGGCTGCCGAAACTTGTTCTGGAAAATAGGCTTTCCTGTTTTCAAACAAGTTTTATTCTTTTAGCTATATTGATTTAGCTATTAACCGGCGACGTCTTCATGAAGTTAGAATTAGTATAAATTTTGATCTATCAGTTTAAACCATAGTTCATCTGAAACTTCAACCAAATACAGATTTTTTTTTTGTGCTGCTCACCTTAGGCAAAATGCCATGGAAATGAATAAGGCAAAATCCTGCAAGCAGATCCCAGGTTGGGTAATTTGGTCCCGTGCCAGAAGACACAGCTTTCCTTTTGGAAAGGGCCCAGGTTTGGGACTGACTACAGTTCCTTTTTCCATAAGGTCTAAACCTGTCAACCTTCACAACACAGAGAATTCATTTGTTACCCCAGCATTCACGTGAGGATTGAATTAACACTGGTATTTGGAGGAAATTTTATTTTAGCAAATTTGGGTTAGCAGGTGATTTTGTGGTTTTGGCTTTATTTCTTTATTATTAATTTTCTACCCCCAGCTTAGAGTTGCTGAATCCAGACTTCAAAGCATAAAATTCCCCCAACAAGGCAGGGTTAGGTGCATGAGGAACAAAGGGAGCCTCTGCCGAGGATTCCTGGGAGGTCAGAGGCCAGGTTCAAGGCTCTGATGTAACGTATATAGCAAGTGTCAGCTCAATGAGAGGCCAGCAAGAAGATGAGGGCTCAGAGTCCACGCCAGTGACCAGACTTGAAAACGAGCTCCTCTAATCCCCAGGTGCTGAAAGAAGGTTATGTGGGCACTTGCTGCTAAATGATACAAAATGCAAAATTAAGCAGATCACATAATTCTGCAGCAAGCAAAAACTCGGACAATGAACCAGATGAAGTTCAGGAAGCACTGAATAAACCCATTTGGCTTTCTAACCTCTCTGGTTTGTTTCCCTGAATACTATTCCCACTAGCTTAAAATGTCCCATGATCAGCAGACTTGGATGTTCACTTTCAGAGCGCTCAGAGCCAGATTCTCCTTCTCTGTAACTGCAGGAAGATGTTCCTAGCAAGATGTTATTCTGGTTCATAAAGTGACAATCTATTTCATTTATCATTCCCAAGTGCTTTAGCATCAGTGTCATTACATTTGACCAGGGACAAGGAGGTTAGGATTTCTACTTTTTCCTATGAATACAAAAACAGACTAAAAGAGATGAAAAGTTCACTCTGTGACTGTGAGTCAACGAACTCAGGCTGGAACAGTCCAAGGAGTAGGTAGAGAGAGGAGAGCATCTAGTCCAGAACTCGCATCTGCTAATAGAGAACTGGAACAAACACCAGACTGAGAGGTTCTGAATGAGGAGTCAGAACACTAACATAGAAATTCTGAGAGACATTATGCCAGAGGCCCAGAAAGAGAAAGAGTGCAGCAGTGAAGAGAGATCATTCCTCTGGGTAAGGACGTCACAGAGCCTACTCAAAATACGAGGTAGTACTTGGATCTGTGAGGAAGGATTCACAGAAGTTTGCAAGGCCGTCAGAATATAGCTGTCCTCTCCTTCAGGACCTCAGCAGAAGTTGTACCTAACTTTCCTACAACACTGTCACAGCCAGTAGAAAGGCCTGTTTAGGAGTCTTCCAATTCCTACTCCAAATAGCTTGAGGCTAGGGACGTTGTCTTTCCATCTGTATATCTACTACTTAATGCATAGTAAATGTTCAACAAATATTTGTTGAGTAAATGAGTAAATAAATGAATAGAAAATGAGGTATAGGACAGTCCAAAGAGATAAGATCAAAGAGATAATTGGTGAGAGGAGAGAGAAGGTTTAGTCAGTGCCCTTAGGGAGTGAAAGTTCATGGGTCCCTGGGTTCTACCCAACCATGGTGCCAGCCTGACATCAACTGCTCAAGCTTTTCTGCTTTAGCAATGTCAAAACTTAACTTTTCCCTGGCTCTCAAAATCTAGATTTTCTGAACACTTTTCTTTTTGCATGTGTTCAGTTGCCTGGCTCTTAGTCTGACCTATTCCCCCTCTATTTCACCTCACCTCCTCTCTCTTTAATCAAAACTCAAAGATTCTTTCTCCCCAAAACTCTGATGTTTGACTCCCCCCCTCCCTCTCTGCATTTAGAACTTCGCAATAGATCTCTTCCTTTTCCTGCCAATTATTCTGAACTTCAGGAGCTCCTCTCCTCCTTCAAGCATGTCCTGGAACAAACAGTCACCTACAGAAGATAGAGATGGTTGATTTTGGATGGGAAAGAATGTCCTGGATACATTAGAGAAAATGCTTCCACTAAAAGCAACCATAGGATGTGAAGAACACGGTTGAATTTTTAAATATCCCATTGGTTGTAGACTGTGAGAGAGGTCGGTGAAGGAGGAAGCGGAGGGAAATGAAGAGGAAGAGGAAAAAAAGAGAAGTTCTGAAAGAGGAAGTGGGGGAGGAGGAAGAAAAGGAGAAGGAGGCGAAGAATTTCCTGGTTACAGTAGGTAGCATGACTCTTTTCCTTAGCAACAGCTCACAGAAAAGAGCCTAATGGCTCAATTCATTAGCTACCTCTCAGTCCATAACTACTTGACCCTCCTTCCTGAATCTCTCTTTCCTCTGCCTCTATGACATCTCCAGTCCTGACTTGTCTCCTGATTCTCTGTCTTCTTTGTGGAGTCCACATCCCTTATCCTTGTTCCTCAAGCTTCTCTTCTACATTAACCCTTGGCTTCAGCCACCTGTGGGATGATATTGATGACTTCAAAGCCCATGTCTTCAGCCTAGATCTCTGCTCTACGGTTCATGTATCCACCAGACTCTTGGACATCTTAACTCACGTGTACCTCAGGCACCTGGAACTCAACATACCTAGACTGAACTCATCATTTACACCACCCCCAATCCTGTTCTTCTTGTGTAATTCATAACTGAGATTGGTACCACCAGCCCCTTTGTTGATCAAATCAGAATCTGGGCTCCCCGCCCCTCACCATACACACACATTTACCTAATCGATTCCTGTTAATTTCACTGCATAAAGTTCTCTTGAATCCTTCCAACTATTGCCTCCATTAGTTCCTGCACCACCTGAGCTCCTGCACCACCTCCTACTTGACATTGACACACTCTCTCGACTCTTCCAATCCATTCTCCACGAGGCAGCTGTGATCTTTCTAAAACACAAATCTGATTGTGTTCATGTCTTAAAGCATTTCGAAGTCCACCATTGCACACTGTATAATGTCTAATTTCTCTAATGCAATCTAAAAGGACCATATCATCTGGCCCTTGCTTATCTGCAGCCATTTATGCTTTCTATGCTCCAACAATTGCTTGCAGTTGCCCCAGTGTACCATGTTTCTTTTGTGTTTCAGGCCTTGCCATACTTTTCCTGTGCCAGGAAAAGAGAGGTTATGAAAAAACTGTTGGATGAACAAATGCTTAAATATGAACGACATCTACAGTTGCTGGTGATTCTGATTTAAAAACAAAGAAACTCTGTAGTTTATCTTTTTGCTTTTGCCCAAGAATATATGAATTAATATTATACAAACAAAGATAAACAGTGTCTTCATAAGTATGGCTTCTTTCATGTCTGCAGCAAGAGACTATCTTAATTCTTTTAGCATAATTTAATTTTGCCTGTTTTTTTATTAAACTGCATTTATTATGCAGAGGGTTTTATGGTCCCTTAAATGATGCTTACTGTTCTCTCTGGAAATTGTATTTTATAAAGGCTTGTTCTTCCTAGAACTATTTTCCTATTAGAAGCCAGTTATTATTTTTCCAGGAATGGCAGCGTGAAGCTCGATTATTTGTTTGTAGAAGAATGATCCTGGAGACTTTGAATTTATTTATGTTTTCTCAGATCCCTCTTCCATAATAATGCAGCTTTCTGATTTTGACCAAACCTTAAGACTTTTGCCTGTGGTCCAATAAATGGGTGTGCACACATAGTTTAAATGAGTAAAATACGCTATTAGTGTCTTACCCTGGCGTCTTGGCTAGTCGGTAAGCTGCAAAGTGCCTGCAGAAGCTCACAGCTATTGATCACGGGAGCTAGTTTTCTCTCTTCAAAATGCAATTACTTACCTTTGCTACATACACCAACTGCCAAGACTGTAGCTTCTTTTCTCTTATTTTGAGGCTTAATTAAATAATTCTTTGGAAGATAATAATATATGGTTGTGTCGGGGCACTTCAAATGCAACTGGCTCCAGTTGAGTTAAGCAAAACAATTTTTTATAGGATAAAGAATTGTCAGGAGGGCTGGAGAACCAAGTAAACTTATACAATTTCCCCACGGGTGTAATATCCCTTTTGATTTACAATTTTTGTACAGAGGAGGAGTTCTAGAGGGTTTTCATTGGCCCTTCCTACCATAGTGGCTCTTACCAATAGGTCAGGGAGCTGATGGGGGAATTCTGCCAAATCCTGACTACATCTATTCTAATTAGACCCGAAGGAACTGGATCCTGTCCTGCCACTTCCCCTGGGTCTACTATGGGGTGGGCTTGGCTAAAAATTCCATTTATTACATGACCAAATAAATCCCTACCCCTTGACTGGGAGGCTACAGTGACATTCCAGGTCTCCAGGAGTCATCAGTTAGCTCAGGGCCAGAACCTTAGGGATCCTGATATCCCCATTGAAACCAAGGAGCCATTTCAAATGCAGTGTCTTTCATCTGCATCACCAGCCTACAGAGAGCAACCATCAAGGGGACTAAGAAGGAATAGTCAGAAAACCAGGAGAAAACTCTAGAATACTAGTGTCTTTCCACTGCCCTTAGCCCCAATCAGGCCACATTAGCTATCTTTGATTCCCTCACTGCTTTTCAAAGGGGCTACCTTCAGCAATTTGGTAAAGGGAGTGTCTTGCAGGCCTGCTGGGGGGTGGCAGAACAGGTTGCCATGATAAATCCTCTGCAACATTCCTATCTCCCTAGTCTTTGAGTTCCTTCATCTACATTAAACATTTTCTGTTCTCTCAAATACAATTAGTTTGGGCCCCCAACATACCTGGGCAGGTAGAAAACCAAATTTATTCCCAGAAGCACTGCTGCCTACAGACAATTCTCATCGCAAGGTCTGTTCCAGTCAGTGCTCACTGTTTCAAGAAACAGAAACTGACTCTCACTGACTTAAGAAGGTTGAGAAGTTGTTACAAGGGTATTAAGTGGCTCATAGAATTTGCAAGGTAGCTATGAGGCAGACTCAGAGGCTACACAACCTCAGAGGACTTAAGCTAGAGGACTTAAGCTCAAGGACTTAAGTCAAATCAGGCCACAAAACTGATGCTGCCCACCACTGTTCCAGCCTAGATACTTGCCCAGGACACCCCCGTCCGTGCTCCTGCCACAGCCATGGCCACCTTGGGGACTCCATCTTACAATAGCCAGTGGCACCACCAGAAAGGATTCCTACAGAGACTGCTTCCTTGAAACACCAGTCTCCAATTTAAAGTTTAGAGCAGTGCGTCACATAGCTATGTCCCAGCTTCAAAGGAGAATGGGGAAACAAGTAGCTGCCATGTTTAGCTGCTGTAGTGGGAAGGCAGCCCAATGTTCTATAAGATATCATGGATAGGAAACTCCCCAAACGTAGCAATCAGGTTTCAGATGCTGGGCAAGGAAAATAATGATAAATGCCTACTGCAAAATGTTTCCAGATTAAAGTTTCATCAAAATATTTTGAGATGGGCACATGACAACACTTGCAATTTGGTCTCACTAATTTCTTCTGACTCACTGATGAGATACAAGTTGATGCTGCAGAGATACCATAATTCATCAAATCTAACATGCCATCAGTTGTGAGGTATGCCGTTATTTTATGTACCACTAAAGAAATCCTGCCAAGTAACCTATGACTTGTTAAAGCATAGTTTTCAAAAGTTTAAAGAACAAAGCTCCCATGCAAATTTAAAATAAATACATGTCAACAATTTTATTTAACTCATTAATTATTAAGGGAACCAGTAAGATGTTAAAACCAGTCCAAAGAGAATATGAGAAGCTAGGTAGATAGAGGCGATTTAATATGTTGCTGAGTTAGATTTAAAAACAACAACAACTAGTTAATGTCAGAAAAGGCTATGGCCATAATTATTGGGCTTATCTGTTCCACTGGACAGGAATTATTTGCATTTCTACTGGACATAAATCTACAAACTAACCTCTGCCCCTACAGAGTTGTAAAATTGCCAAGAAAATAAAAAATCAAATCCAGCACTGCTCTGAAAGAACATCTAGTAATCTCTTTTGTCTATTTCCAAGTCATGGATAATATTTTTGACAGTCTCGATGCTTTCACGTCAGTTAGAGCTCCTCTGGACTTATTTAGAATAGAGTTTTATCATATATCAGTCTCATGCAAGCATAAAAAGGAATGAATTAGAGAATTCTATGCATTCACAATCAAAGTCAAACTCTTATAACTCATTTTTCAAATCAGAGTCATCAAGTTTGTACTTTTCCACGCATTATCACTCCCCATGCCATCAAGAGCATTGGGAGTGCAGCATTTCTTTTGAGCATTCCACTCTTTTCTCTGAAATTTTCTTCCAAGAAGCTGACACCCATTCCATAATTTTTGTTTTCTTTTTTTTTTTTTAATTTTATTATGGTAAGAACACTTAACATGAGATCTACCCTCCTAACAGATTTTTGAGTGAACAATATGGTATTGTTGTCTATGCCATTCTGCAATCTTTGATGCTGAAGCATTCTTGATGTTTCCAGGTGTCAATAGAAGATTATAAAGCAAAACCAATATTCATATTCTTTCCCCAAATGGTCTTTAATTTTTTTTTTCCCACGGAGAGCTTATTCTTTAAATAGCCAAGTTTATGAACATACAGGTAGTAGCAACCACATCATCACTGTTTCCTGACTGACAAACTGTAGGACACCATGAATTATTAAGATACATTTCAATTTCTGATCTGTGTGTCTTAGAAATGATGAAATATAGGTAACTCTAGATAGACAAAGCTAGATGTATGTAATATGTCTATGCTTTGCTTTTGTATTGTGGGAATGTATTTTTTCTTAACTTTTCAGTTATCAAAATTGAGAACTAGATGAGGCAGAAATTGCTAAAGATTCCCCAGAATTCATTCCCCCTTCTTCATTTTAATAAAAACACTCCTCCCACTGAATTTTATCAGGACAGTGGCTACCCAGCTAAATATACATTTCCCAGCATTGCTTGCATAAAGGTGTGGCCATGTGATTAAATTTTTACCAAAGGATATGAGCAGAAGTGATATGTGCAAATTTCACGTCTTATTTTTCAAAGAAAGCTTTTGCCTCCACTTCTTTTCTTTGCCCTCTCCTATGAGCCGAAATAAGGACGTGGTGCTGGGAAATCAGGTTCAATCATGTAAATGGAGCCACCCTCTAAGTTGGTAGAAAAACAAGACAGAAAGAACCAAGTCACTGATGACCCCATGGTACAGACCTTCCTACCTGCCCTGTAATATCGGAGAGAAATATTGGTTGAGTCACTATATTTTGGGGTTTCTTTGTTACAGCAGACTAGCCTATACCCTACGTTAGTACACTAGGTCCTATAGTTAGGACAGTTTTGCTAGATGAGTTTGGCTCACCTTCTCTACTCAGGGGTGGGACTGGGTAATTGTGAGGCAAGCCCGGGGATATCTGGTGATTAGAAGTCCATAAAACTTCAGAGGCCAAGTCAGCTTAAACTTTAAGTCAATTCAGCAGTAACCTAAATACTCCTTAGACCCCACCAGCTGCTACTACTGGGAAAGGTTTTTTTTTAACATTTTTTTTTCAACATTCCACCATATCAACGGGCACAAGGCACATGACAGGAACCCTAGGAAGAGATTACACATCCTGGTCCTCGATTATCAGTTCTCACTCCAGAGTAGTGCTCTGGTCTCCTCATCAATTACATTCTCAGCTTTGTCACACTGCCCCAAACCTCTCTCATCCATTTCATCCCAACAAGTAGACTGTGCCCTGCCTTTATTCCCTGCTGCTCAGCTTGTCAATAATGTTAAAGGGAATGTGTACTATGGTTTTAAGGAAAGAAAAACAAGACTTAGTGTCCACAAGATTTCAAAACATATTGTAACAGTAGTGGTCTTGTTAAGGGAATAGGTGGTGAGTTGTGGAAGAGAATAGGGAGTCCAAAACAGACTTTTGTATTATGTGGATTTGGAAGAATAAATGTATAATTCAAATCAGGAGATAAATGACCTTGGGATGGCCATTTCAAAAGAAGCTATTTCAAATTGGACCCCAAAATAAATTTCATATGGAGTTCTAATACTATAAAAATATTAAAAGAATGATAATTATTTTAAATAATTTGGTGATAAAAACAAGTTTCTAAACTCCCAAAGACAAAAGACTGAAATGTTTGATGATTCAGAAATTCAAAATTTCTTCATGGCAAAACATATCATGCACAAGCTAAAAAAGAGACATCAGTTCTAATTAGCTATATCTATATCTATATCTTAAAGAATTATATACATGGTATGAAAGAGAGTTCCTACAAATCAATAAGAAATACACAAATAGGGTATTCATGGAGGAAGAAATACAAATGGCCCAAAGGGATACAAAAAGCCTCTCAATCTCACCAGTAATGAGAGGAATGCAAATTGAAATAATAGTGACGTATTTCTACTCATCGAATGGACAAAAGTTAAAAAGTTGATATTATGATGCTGTCTAGGCCAGAGCTTCTCACTCATGGTTGTGCAGGAATGGGCTCCAGGTGTTGAGATATTTCTCTCTCCAGGTGACAAGGAGATGCCTGAGGCCCACAGAGCTCCAAGCCAGTTTTGCATTCCAGGCAGAAGCATCTTCTGTTTACAGCAGGGTGTGGTACAAATATATCACTTCACATGAATGTCACCCTGTGATAAAGTCTAGGTAGGACTGGTCTAGCATTTGGGGAAACCAGACACGCTTGGTGGAGCCCTCCTGAAGGACAAGTTAGTAGAGTCTCTCAAATTTAAAGTGGTCGTGATCTTTGTATCAGAAGTTTCACTTTGGAGAATCTGCACTGCAGAAATGTTTACACAAGTTCAGAGAAAAAATATATATATACAAAAATCTATGTTCATTAAAGCATAGTTTTTCATTATGAAATATTAGAAACAACCTAAATGTCAACTAATAAAGCAATAGCTCAACAAACTGTATTATGTGAATATCAAGGAATACTATGTAAGAAATGAAGAAGGAAAAGAAGAGAAGGAAGGAGGATGTGTTGCATGAATGTATTTTAATGATACATTATTATAATAAGTTGTATAACATGATTCCATCTATCATAAGACATATTTATGTATACATATACACAAAGGTGTCTGTATGTGTGTTTTGTGTGTGTGCATAAATAATGGACAAAGGTCTAGAAGGTCAGACTTCAAAGTCTTAAAAATTGTTATGTTAAATTTCTGGCCAAAATAACTCCATAAGCTACCAACTCTGCCTGCCCCCACCCCAAAAAAATCCACATAGCATTAATAAATATTTTTAATGCACTAAAAAGACATAGCTGTGCTCAAAAACAGGATAAACATTCCTGTGGTCCAGGAAAGGAACAGAAGTACACAGAGGTGAGAAGACTCAGACTTACTGGGCTTCCCAACAGGAAATCATAGAGGCTGCCTAGAATTCAAGTCAGGCCAGGTAATGGCACTGTGGAAAGGGAAAGGAGCCAGGGTCACCGTGTGAACCGGGAATTGAGAAGGACTGCCCATTAGTGAAAAGAGCAAAATAGAGCTGCAGCCCTTGCTCTAAACTTCCCCAGCATCCAGCTGCTGTCGAGGTGGCAGGAGGAAACCTGGACAGTCAGAACACCGTGCAGTGAGCTAAGATGCCCACTGGCTCACAATTAGAAGCTGCAGGAGACCTTCCAGTCACTAATGGGGGACCTGATCTACAACAGGGACCCAGGTGGGTCACATAGAAGCTCACATCACCCAGCAGGGAGAGGTGAGATATGGGAAATGCACACACACACACACACACACACACACACACACAACTCCTACTCAAGATGCCCTTGCACACTCAAAGTTAGAAAGCAGTGTGGCCACAGATAGTGACTTTGAAAACATGACCCAACAATTTCACTTATCGCTGTATGACCTAGAGAAAATCTTGCACTGGTGCACAAAGAGATGTAGATAAATACGTTCGCTATCCTTTGGCTTATAAAAATATCAACAATCGCAAATAAATGTTCATCAATAGGGAATGGTTAAACAAAATATGGTATATTAATACAATAGATTACTACATAGAAGTTAAAATGATTAAATATTTTTCTAATTAACAAAGCTCTCAAAAGTGTAGTAAAAAGAAAAAGTAATTTGAGCAAAAAAGAAAGTAATTTGCACAACATTACATATAGAATATAATTTATGTAAATAAATGATGTGTATTATTTGCTGACTCATTGATGTATTACTAAAAAAACATGAAGGATACGCACCCACTTCACTACACATACTGCCTCTGGGAAGAGGTATATGATGCAGTTGGGAGTGAACAAAGAGATTTCAACTGTATAATATTCTACTTCTTTGATTTAAAAAAATTTTCTAAATGTGAAAATATGCTACATTCAGCAATTTTGAGTAGTAGACAGTTGGTACACAAGTGCTTGCTATATTATTCTCTGCATTTTTTAGTTCTTTCAAGACTTCTCAGAAAAAAATTAACTGGAGGGGAGTAATATTGGGGAGTACGTGTGAGAAAGGGAGATTTCAGCTTTTACTCTGATGTTTCTGTAAGAGGATGTTGAACGGATGTAACTGCTATTTTAGGATCCACCACTTAGGCTTCAAGCTGAGCCCCAAAAAGTGCTAACTACCTTACTTTCTAAAAGAACATTCACCTCTGAAGAGCAAGATGACTCCTATAGGATACACAAGAGAGGCAGACCCCGCCCCACCTCAGTTTGCTCCTCATCTCTACCCAGCAGGTGACTGGAGAAGCTTGGGGAAGTGACAGAAGGCCTAGAGAAAGCGCTGTGGCCTCCATTGTCCTTTAACATTTATCACTCAGGCAATTGATGGCAGTTCCAAAAGAATCACCTTAAAGACTAGAGAAGCTGTAACAAGCGGCCACTGGCATCCAAGTCCAGCTTGAGCACTGAACTTGCAGACTGATACTGGGCCAGTCTCCAGTGGGGCTCTCCAGGGCCAGGCATACCTCCGTGAAGCCTTCTTTACAGCAGAGCAGCACTTGTCTGTAACGGATGGTTTGGATATCTGCCATCACTAGACTAGGTGACAGCATTTTGTGCACTGACCAAAGCCAATTGGGTCACAGCTCTTAGGTTCTTTTTGGTAAATCACAGAAACCACCAAAGAAGTCTGTGGGGGAGAGGCTTAGCTAGCTACCACCAGCCTCACTACTTGGTTATAATGAAAACAAAGCTCAGATCTAGTTATGCTAGATGGAGACGTATTGAACAAACATCCAAGAGCGCAGCAGGCACAAACTAATCATACAATCTACTCTGTAACTCAGGGGAGTCACAGTCATCCTTTAGGTTCTCCATCTCTGTGTGACACCTTCCCTCAGGCACCACCACACACCTTAAGAGGGACTGTATTCCCTGTAATCAGAATCCTGCCATCAGAAATCCTCCTAAACAAGTGTTTTCTCAACTGGGGTGCTTTGCCCCGCTAGGGGACATTGGCAATGTCTGGAGACATTTTTCTTTGTCACAAGGAGAGGAGTGTACTACCGACATCTAGTATGTAGAGGCCAGGGAGGCTGTTAAACATCTTACAATGCACCGGACAGCCCCGCCGCAACCAGGAATTATCCGACCCAAAATGTCAATAGGGCTGAAGTTGAGAAATCCTGCCCCAAGCCAATGGCTGGACACAGAAGCAATTAGGGACCAAGCCTCTGGCACTATCTCAAAGGGGACAGGGCACAAACCTTGCCAAATTCTGAAACTAAATTCATACACAGGTGTAGACCGTGTCTTTAATGTTATTCAGCCAACCTACATACATTGAATACTTTTTTTTTTTTTTGGTGAGGAAGATTGGCCCTGAGCTAACATCTGTGCCCATCGTAGTCTATATTGTATATGGAACACCACCACATCATGGCTTGATGGGCGGTGCGTAGGTCCACGCCCAGGATCCAAACCCATGAACCCCGGGCCACCGAAGGAGAGCATGTGAACTTAACCACTATGCCACTGGGCCAGCCCCTTGGATACTTTTAATTTCACCAATGAGCTCTGTCTTCCAGCATTTATCATGCTAATTAACAAGTCACTAGTTTCACCAATTAACAAAATGTTTTTGACATTCCACAATGCTAATTAGTAAAGCTTCCATTGTTGATTAAGCTACAGATAGCAAAAGGCGTGGGAAAGATTCAGGAAGTAGCAAATATTTCAGTTTAGTTAAGATATCAGGCCCCTTCAGGGAGGTCTCAGAATATAAGGCTGCCAAAGTAGGCTAGGGCAAGAAAAGAGACCTTTAAACATCCTCTGGGTCACTTTTGTACAAATTCTCCACAGAGGTAATAAGTGTACAGTAGGCATTAAGCACGAAGCACTGTTAACCCCTCCCTCTGCTGCCCATTTGGACAGATTGGAAATGCCAGCAGAAAACAGGCACACTTTGTCCCACGTTGTCATCCTGACTGGAAGTCGGAAACACCTCACCTACTTTTGTAGAGCTGAGGGATTCATTTCCTAAGGACGCACATGATGTTCTGCTCTTCACTTAGCCAAATCCCGCCCGAAGGATTTCAGGGAAATGTGCATTTTCTAAACCACTGAAAATTCTATACGTTCTCCTACAAAGCTTCTCTACTACTGCTCAAAAGGGAAAAAAAAAACTTTAGAAACTTCGACAAACATTGAGTTTTACATATCCTCCAAAGGAAAAAAAGACAAAATATATATTTATGCATGTAGACAGGAGTTGCATCATAAACATAGGTGTTAAATATATACATTTCATCTTCTTTTCCTAAGTTGATTAAAAAAGGGTGGGGGACCAAAGCTGCTTATTAAATAAAGTTATTTAATCAGAGTTGGAAATCAAGATAGAAGCCATGGAAGTTTGGGGTGGGGAAATCTACCTAAATATACAGTTTTCAAAGTGAGACAAGAAATATGCTCCACATGAAAGCTGAAGAAATTGATTTATATTAAATAATCAGAAAAACATTAGAACTTTCTAGTTCATAAATCTGCTAATCACTTTATAGATAAGAGCTATAAACCATATAAAACTTAGTGGATGAGATTTAAATCATTTTGTCGTCACTCAGACATATATCAGTGGGGACGAAAAAAACTTTATACTAAACTATTATTGTTCTCTGTAAGAATGAGAAATGGTACCAGTTATTTGTCTTTAAAAAACTGAAAAGGAAAATGTATTCAAAAGCCAGAACACATAGAGGTCATAAAAATATTTTCAAAAGTTATCGTTTATAAACAATACTAAAGGTTTAGTGAGGTACAATCAAAATGATTAAGTGATTTAAAAGAGTTTACTAATGAGTAATGCACCAAATGATCAAATACATCTTATGTGCTTCATAAATAGCTGAGGCTACCCTAAAGCATTCATTAATGAAGAAATAAATTCTGACCACTCAATTATGATAATCCCAATGACCAAACAGAATGGATGGTATTTACAAAATGGGGGGAGGAGTTCCCTAGGGAGCACAGATTTTTTTTAAGAATATTTATTTAACAAATAGCTGATGCTGACTCTCTAAGCCCTTCATAAATATCGACTCATTCCATCTTCATAATAACGCAATGATACAAAATACTATTATTATTCCCTTTTTAGATATGAGGAAACCAAGGTTAAATAATTTGCCTAAGATCACAGCAAATGGCTGTCACAGTTCTCCCAGAAGCATTAAGTAGCTGAGATTTATAGAAAATGTTGACGTCCACAAACTATGTTTAGAGTAAGACCAGAATAGGTCTTGAATCTATTGGAGAAGATGATTTAATGTAAACAGATTACATAGAAAAACAATTACTTCTTTCCAGTGTGGCTTTATCTTTTCCATCAAGAATGATCTTCCTTCTGAAAAAGACAGAACAAACATCATTAGTAGGGAATCGGAGACCTAGATGTAGGGTAAATTTGAAAGAAAGCATCTAATCATGCTAAATGAATTTAGGTCTCTACATCCAAATTAATTACATTTCAGCAGGCTAAAATAACATGCAGGTGTGATTATGATAATCTTGGAGAAATCATGAAGAGCAAGACATGAAGAATAAACCTGGACATAAGCAGATGTCCTGATTTTCAAAAATGAGCAAAAAGTACTATTACATGTATCTCTGGCAAAATATTAGGAGGGATTAGTCAACAGAAGCTTATGAGCACTTGGAAAAGACACAGTGATTGCCAGAAGTCAGCATGAGTTTACTAAGAAAAGACATGGCAAACTAACCTCACTCCTGATGGGATCAGGGAAACGAGTAGAAGGTCTTGCGCATCCACGATCCCTATCTATATCTCTTTAAGAGGAGAGAAAATGGCTCAAAAAAGAAAAGCAATGTGTTCTATGGTGTGCCATGAGCAAATATCAAGACCTAACCACCTGCATTCCTGATTAGAAGACCAAGATTTTTAAACTGGGTCAGATTACTCGAAAATTTCCTCCCACACGTGCAGCCCTCCAGATCGCCAAACTCGACATTGTAGCCAACAAAAGGAAAAATCAAGGTTAGGGGGGTGAGTAGAGGGACTAAAGATAATAGATGGTATAGTCAGCCAAGTCAGGCTATAGACTCCAAATAAATATAGTCCCAGAATTTGTGGACCAATTGAGAAGGTGATCTTCTGTAAAACTAAAGCTAGTAGAATCAAGTTTTTAAAAATGACAGTAGTCATCTGCAGAACTTCATCCAAATCTTTTGCAAACGTGTCTCTCAAAAATCTAAAGAGATTCCCAAACCTGATTAAGAGGCCAAAACCTCTCAAGCATAATCAAGGTTTCCTGCTGATATCACTAATGAAAAGAAAGAGGTAATCAAATTAAATTTATTATCATCTGACTAGGAAATTATGAGTTAACAGAAGGGTGGTAAGCCACATGGCATCGAGAGAAAACAGAGCCAAAGAACAAGAATTTGGCTGAGTTTATCCAACATGGTCCAAAATACAGTGATAATATCCCTGGCACTGACGGCAATTTTTTGTTAATATTTTGATGACCCTCCTGCTAGTCGTTTTTGCTAAGCATATTGTAAGGAATTACATACTTTAATCTTTCTGCCTAGCATTATAATATAAGCATTTGACCATATTATTAAAAACTATTCATAAACACAATCAGTGGCATCACAATATTCCTTAATATGGAAATACCATAATTTACTCAACTACTGCCTTATTTTTTAGTTTTTAAAGAATTTCTCATAGTTTTCAATATTCTGCAAAAATGAAAACCTTTTGCTCTGCTTTGCATTATTTTCTCAAGACAGATTCTGGAAATAGAATTACAGGGCCAAAGAAAATTGACATTTTAAAGCTCTTGGCACATATTGCTAAATTGCTTTCCTCTGCTCTCTCATCAGTATTAGTCTTCAAAACAATCAAACCTTTGATAATTTAGAAGGTGAAATTACATTTTATTTTAATTCCCATTTCTTAATGAGGCTGAACATTTTTACATATATTTGTCATTTGATTTTTCTCTTTTGTGAATTGTGTGTTCGTGCCTTCTGTCGTGTTCGTTTTAGTAATTTTTCTTATGAATTTGAATGAGTTCTATTTGGTAAAGAACTTAAGCACTTCTTTGTCCTATATATTGCCAATTATTTTTACCATTTTCTCCTCTTAATTACATAAGTTGTTTCTTAATGTTTTATATTTGTACCTAATCAAAACATTTTTCTTTCCCTCTGTTATTTTTTCTATCACTTTTTAATTTAAAAGCCTTCCTAATCCTCAGATTTAATCTGTTTTAACCTAGGTTTATTATGTTTTTATTAATAATACTTCACCAATTAACTAGGATGTATTTTGAAATATGGTATTAAATGGGGATCTGAATCTATTTTTTTCACTATTCCATACTGCTAAGTAGGAATGTGCAACTAAAATTTACTGAATAAATCCTTCTCACCTTTCTAATTTATGATACTTCTTTAAAAAGATACTCACTTCTTTCATACAACAGAGTCTATTTTGGGGCTTGCTCTTCTTTTTTCTTTTCCATCAACCTATCAATCTATTTTATACCAGTATCACACCTGTTCTAATTATTATAGCATTTTAATAAAATATAAGCAGGCCTATAAACCCTCCATTTTCAAAACTTTTGTCCATTTTCTCCAGTTTGTTCTTCTAATTAAACTTTGAAATAACTTTTTCAGGTTTAAAAAAATCCCAATGGAATTTTAATTGTTATCTGCTTCATAAGAGTCAGTATGGAAACACCAATATTCCAGGAATAGTATATATTAGAAGAGCAATAATTCTCAAGGCTCTTCCTGAAACCATCAAATTACCTTGGTTTTGAGTGTTTGCTCAATAAAAACTTTTTTTTTTTTTTTTGCAGGGAAAGATTCACCCTGAGCTAACATCTGCTGCCAATCGCCCTCTTTTTTTTTCCCCTCCCGAAAGCCCCAGTACATAGTTGTATATCCTAGTTGTCAGTCATTCTAGTTCTTCTATGTTAGCCGCCACCACAGCATGACAGCTGACAGATGAGTGGTGTGGTTCCACGACCGGGAAGCAAACCCAGGCCACCGAAGCAGTGAGCTCCGAACTTTAACCAGTAGGCCATCGGGGCTGGCTCTAAAAACTTTTGATTATTAATTAGTTTTGTAAATGTGTTGATGTTAGTAAAATGGTGCCCTAAAAAGTAGACACAAGTATTCTTCCTAAAAACATATGTTACACATTAAAAAATACATAAACGGGCCGGCCCGTGGCTTAGCGGTTAAGCGCGTGCACTCCGCTACTGGCGGCCTGGGTTCGGATCCCAGGTGCACACTGACGCACCACTTCTCCGGCCATGCTGAGGCCACGTCCCACATACAGCAACTAGAAGGATGTGCAACTATGACATACAACTATCTACTGGGGCTTTGGGGAAAAAAAGGAGGAGGATTGGCAATAGACGTTAGCTCAGAGCCGGTCTTCCTCAGCAAAAAGAGGAGGATTAGCATGGATGTTAGCTCAGGGCTGATCTTCCTCACAAAAAAAAAATACATAAACCTTCTAACTAATGTATCAAAATATTGTGTCTTTTTATAAGATAACAAAAGAGAGTTGCAAATACTGTGTTTTTTAAGTGAAAAGCTAAAAAGCTGAGAATCAGAACCTAGATCAGTGTTGATCTCACCAATATTCTGAATCCTCATAAGTATTGACTAACGTGATTAGCTATTCTGCATCAGTCTCTTGAGTAAAAGAACCAAAAAATTGAAAGAAATATTGCAAGTCAACTCATGATTACTATTGTTGAAGCCCTTGACAACATCCCTGTCAAGTGGTATTCAAATTATACTTAAGTAATATGTTTCAATAATAGTGGGCTCACTATGTCCTGAGATAGTCAATTTCACCTTTAGAAAGCTCTGATTTTGAGAAATTCTTGCATAGAATGAAATTAATTTCCCTGTAACTTCCCAGGTGCAGAAGTCCTAACCTCTGTGCTACCTGAAAATCAATCATATATTTAAAGACAGTTGTCATATAATCCCCGAATCTTTTATTCTCCAGACTAATCATATTCAATACTCCACAGACTATACCATCAATGAAGAGACTTTTAATCTTCGTACCATTAGTTTCTCTGGCAACTCTAACTAGTTTCTCTAATTTGAATGGGGAAGGGTGTTTGAGAGGAGGGCGGCTTGATTTTCAGTATCTCCCTTAAAAGGCAGCACCAGAACTAACCGCAAGAACCCAGTTAAATTGGAGTGGCCCTTCTGCTTAACCCAAAGAAAGTATTTGCTAAAATAAAACAGTGTGAAAAGATGTTGAATCGGACTTTTGGTTCTTGTTGCACTGAAGTTGGTGACTAGAACTAAGATTTAAAAATAAGAGGCTTCAAATGCCCCACATTCTAGAGTTACCAAAAATAAGTGCCTAACACCAATCCTCCCTCACCCCTTCTTCTCAGGGACTTCAGAGAGGCAAAGAGACACCAAAGAGATTTTAAGGAACACAATCAAATGGACTGGGGAAGAGGTAAAAGCTCAAGCGAGAGCTGGATCTCCTTCATTAAGAAATTGTGATTGTGGGGGCTTCACAGTGCCCTCTGAGGAATCTACATGGTCCCCACAGAAAACCAGCATGTGAACACCTTCCACTTATACCTGGCAAAACCAATAAAGAGAAGATGGCATCCTTACTAGCTAGGAAAAAAGACGATTTCCCTTTTTTCCTCATCTTCTCCCTTCACCTGATAGCTGAGGGGTTGTAGCCTAGAAGACGGAGACAGAGGAGGTGTCCCTGACACAGACCATCCCAATGCTGGAGTGTGGGGAAGAGTGAATGAGCCCCGTTCCCCCAGCGGGTCTTGGAACCATAGGTGAAGCCTGCACTGAGGGGAGGTGAGAAGGGGAGACTTAGATGGACTTGAAGACAGCTTTTAATTGCAAAAGATAACTGGGAATTTATAGACTCTTTCTAAGATATCATCAAGTGATGAGGAAAGAGATTCAATGGAGGATGGATGAAGTCAATGAAAGAACAAAATAGAACTGTTCTGTATTTACACTCCACGGAGGGGCAATTTCTCAATAACCCAGTTATAACGCTACATCTCCCTGTTTTGCTTTGATATTTTGAGGTCAATTTAGGAAAATACTGAGGCTGATTGGGACCAGTTCCAAACGGTTGCAAGATATTCATTTTCCCCTACACAATCTTGAAATTAACTAGATTTCTATCGCGTTCCGAGATACCGTTAAACAAGGCCCCCAACACCTGCAGTTTGAAATGGCATCTGTAAAGTTCCGGGAGCCAACTCTGCATAGTTGCTTTGCTGCCAAAAACACTCCCTTTAATCAACATGAAGCAGAGTGGAGAAAACTCTTTTTACAATTCAAAGCAACTTTGGGTTCTCCTAGTAGCATTGTTTAATGTCAAAAGTTCTGATTGTTTAACTAATCTAAATAATAAATATTCCTCACTCCACCAGTGCTGACTTCTACATACCATGCCATTTTAGACCTTCAGGCCTTTGCCCCAACTGTTCCCTCTGCCTGAAAAGCCTTTCCTTCACCTTCTGTGTGGGGCTCTCCTAATCTTCTTTCAAGACTCCATCAAGTGAGGTCTCTCTGCCCCAATCCCTCATCTGGTTAGTGGTTTCCACCAGCCACTGTGTATCTCATTGTGTATTTAGACAGTGAGATCCACAGGAACAGAAGCTGTATTTTATCTCATCTTTGTAATTCTATCATCTAGCAGGATCAAAGCACATAATTAGTGCTCAATAATTTTTGTTAAATAAATGGAGACATCTTCTTATTTATGGATAAAACACCTAACAAACGTGGGAAGGAAGAACAAGTGAGTGAAGTAGCTCTAACCATTATGTGATCCTGTGAGTTGCTAGATGTAGGCTCCTGGATTGATCCAGGTGGTTTAGGGCTTTGGCCTGTAGAGGGCGCTGAAGAAACAGCCTTGGAACAGTGCAAGGAAAGGAGCTAAAAGTAAGATTGCCACGCAGGAAAGATGGGACCCAGGAAGAAATACACCTTCAGGGAAAGGGTGAACAAGGTGGAAAACCCCTTCATCTGCACAAGCCAAGAGTAAGGAATATTGCCTGGGACCTGGGGGTAGAGAGAAATTTTTTAAAGATTACCTGAGAATAAACGGCCACAGGCCAGCCTTCACTTACATTTTGGAACTGAATCTATACAGTTTGCATGGTTCTAAAAACTGCAAATAGATACTTATAATTTAAGATGGACTGTGCTCTCATACCTAATTTAAAGTGAACTCAAATTTAATGCCCATAGGTGTCTGGTAGAAGCAACAAAAATCTTCCTTAGGAGAAGGCATGCTCAAATTCAGCCTCAACAATATCCCACTGATAGAACTACAACCATTATGAGCTCACAATAAGAACGTCACAAAACAGAAACAGAAGCAAGATACCATGAGTGAGAATCAGAGGGAAATAAAACAACATGATGAGCTATGAAAATTCATTAGATAGTGGAATTATGATACAGAATATAGAATAAATGTTTAATATTTTAAAAAATAAAAGACAATTAAAAATATGATAAAGGAATAAGCTTCAATACACATCCATCCATAGAAGGAATGGCATGTCTTTTATGATACTCATCATTTAGTTAAAAATGTAATAAATTTAGCTAAATTTTATATTGCTTAGTAACAAATTAATATGAAACAATGTAGATTTATCTTTTTTATAACATAACAAAAATTAATTATATGACCTATAATAGTTTAATATTGACAATATTGACAATATTGTCAACAATATTGACATGATTGTTGTCATCTATAAGATATGATCTATAATTTAATTTTAGTGGGTTTTATAAAATTACGTGAAATAAAATAATTAAATAATTATAATAAAAAAATTATTAAACATATCAGATAAAATTAATAGTCATTTCTTAAGGCTTGGTGAAGACTTTTCAGAGATAAAGAAGAGTTTTTTTGGTGTTTTCTCAGAAACTAAGAAATGAATGACTCTAATGACTATATAACATACCCATTTGAAGGGCAAAGCTGTTTTGAATTCTTTGCTTTAAACAAAGTTGAAATTTTAAATTTAAATTTATGATATATTCCCATGTGATTTTTGGTGTAGAAGCCAGAAGTAGTCAAAAGAATTAAGTGACATTACTAACACAAAACTTAGTCTATTCACACCTATCTATTTGTGAGAACAAGACTTCTTACACAGACATCTATAAAAATGAAAACTAGGTATAAAATTAATGCTGAACTCTCTCATTTTGGCAACAAGTCATTTTCATCCAATGGAATCACAAACTAAAAGAGTAAAAGCTCTATTTATTTCATTGGGAGAAGCAATTCCAACAAAATTTTGCTTTTTTTAATAGTTATTTATCAATATTTATATGTTTATCATATTTTAATCAATTGTATACCAATAATACTTGTTATGGTACCTCAATTTAGAACAAAAAGTTTTAACACTTAGAGCCTTAAATTACAGAAAATAAAATGAATTTTAAATTTCAATTTATATACATATTTTTCTAGCAGAGAATTATGATAGAGTGATTGATAAAAAGTTTTCAATAAAAATTAGTTTTCATTAAGATAATTTTTTCCAGGTGAAGTAAAATGTAAAAGTGAGCTAAAGGAGATATATAAATAGATAGATAGATACATAGATAGATAGATAGATAGATAGATAGATAGATAGATAGATAAATAAATAGATAGAGACAGATAGATAGATATAAAAAGGAAAGATATAATTTCCAAATGTTAAAAAGTTTTGTTCATGTGTTTTTTTTTTTTTTTTTTTTTTTTTTTTTTTTTTTTTTTGTGAGGAGATCAGCCCTGAGCTAACATCCGCCAATCCTCCTCCTTTTTTTTTTGCTGAGGAAGACGGCCCTGGGCTAACATCGGTGCCTATCTTCCTCCACTTTATATGGGACGCCGCCACAGCATGGCCCACCAAGCAGTGCGTCGGTGCGCGCCCGGGATCCGAACCAGCGAACCCCGGGCCGCCGCAGCGGAGCGCGCGCACCCAACCGCTTGCGCCACCGGGCCGGCCCCTTGTTCATGTGTTTTTAACTGGACATGGTGAGTATCCAGTCATTGTTATTTAGATTCCATTGAACGCAAGTAAAAGAGAAATGTAATCATTTTCTTTGAAGTATCAATATTTGTAACCTACCAGAAATTATATTCTTTAAAATTTTTTTAATTATGATAAAATCATTTAGCATTAACTTTAAAATGTGTAACAGATGGTACATAGATTTCCAAAATTCTTTTGGAGTTATCTGAGTAAAAATCTTTGAAAACTACAGCTTTAGGATACAAGGCTGTACACTAGTGCTTCTAAACCTATCCCTGGTAAAGGACCATTTCTTTAAGTACCCACACTTTTGTGGACTAAGTGATCCAACTGCATAGCACTACTTCACAGCCCTCACCACGTGCAACTTGATATGTAAGTTCCGCAACCCACAACATGCAAACTTGTCTACACCCTGTTCAACAAGATGCGTACACTGTAGTGGTTTTTAAAAGTGTCAACAAATTTTTTGACACTCGTCCCTTCAAAAGGTGGAGTCCAACTTCCCTACCCTTGAGTGTGGGCTGCACTTAGTGACTCGCTTCTAATGAATAGAATGTGGCAGAACTTACTGTGTGTGACTTCTGAGACTAGTCATAAAAAGCATTGCAACTTCTCTCTCTTGGATCACTAGCTCTGGAAAAGCCAGCTGCCATGTCATGAGGACTCTGAAGCAGCTTTATGGAAAGGTCCATGTGGAAAAGAGCTGAGGTCTCCTGCCAAAAGGCCTGGGAGTGAGTCATCTTGGAAATGGATCCGCTGCCCCGGTCTACCCTTCAGATGACTGCAGCCCCAGCCAACACCTTGACAGCAACCTCATGCGAGATCTTGGGCCAGAAACAACCAGCTAAGCAATCCTGATTTTCATGAACTACAGAAATTCTGTGAAATAATAAACATTTATTGCTGTTTAAAACCACTACGTTTGGGGATAATTTGTTTTGCTTTAATAGATAACTAATACAGCCACTAGTCATGTGCTTGGATGTTCTGGCAATGCTCAATCACTATGAAAATTTTACTCTTACTCTCAATTTCAGTGCTTATCTCTTCACATACCTGTAACAGACAGTTCATGCATTAGCACAGATCCATGGATCGTGCTTTGAGTAGCAGCACCTTGACATTACGTCATTGCCTCAAACACAGTTGTCCATTGCTTCCTAGGTTCATCTTCCACACACATTCCCTAAACAAATGAATTGTTATCTTCTTTCTAAACAATTGCCTTTGAGTTGGGCACCACTCCCTGATCTAGAAAGTTATGACCAGAGTTACAGTCATGTGACATAAAGCATGGCAAATCTATGTGGAAAGGGCTTCCTTAAAGGAGGATGGAGCACACGGCAGGCACTTAGATTTTCATGGACTCTATAGCACATTCTTCAAATGCCACTTAGACTGCAATCCATGTAGTCTCCTAGATTAGTCTAACCTAGATCCAACCAATGTTTGAACACCACAACCTCCCACTCCTACTGCCCTGTGCTTCCACCCAAAGCTATGCTGCTCTCCATTGGTTGTAGATTGCCCGGGATATTGTCCTGGACTGTGACCAGCTCTTTTTTCTCATTACACCGTAAGCTCCCCCAGAGGCCTTTATTTCTATATCCCCAGTGTTAAGTGTAGTGTCTGGCTTGAATTTATTACAGTATATGTTTGATTTTTTTAATACAAATGCAACCATAAATTAATCCTTTTGATTAAAAATAAGAATTCATTTTTAAAGGACAACTCTGAGACAATGCTTTTTTCATATGAATTTTCATACACGCATATGATAAACACCAGTTTATATACTTGGCAAGTTTGGATTCTGGAAGCAAAGCACACTAGCTGGAGGCTGTACAGAGTTGGAGTTAGAATAAGTGCTTTAGGGGCAGACCTGCCTGCTCAAACCCAACCCTGTTACTTAGTAGCTTTGTGATTCTAAGCAAGATAATTAACCTCTCTCTGCTTTGATTACTTAACCGTAAATGAAGATAGTTACAGAACCCAGCTCTGAGAATTAAATGAATTAATACACGTGCCTGGAACACAGTAAGTGCTCAATAAATGTTGGCCATTTTTAGGGGTTCCTTGATCACTTGCATGTCGTAAATGTCTTGACCTTCTCTCTGCTATTTATGTGCATCAGTTGCAGAGACCACAATTTCCACTTCTTTGCATTTCCCTATGGTGCTAATCTAATGGTCTACTCAAAGTGGAATCTGTGGACCACCTGTCTCAGAATCATCCATGGGTCTTGTTAAAAAATGCTCATTCCTCAACTCTGCTCCAGGCCTAAATCAGTACGTCTGCATAGGAGGTCGAGGAAGCTGCATTTTAAACCAACACCACGGAAGGAATTGTGGTGTACTCTAAAGCTTGAGAATACGCTCCATGAACAGGACTACAGGCACATTCAGCAGCTCTGCCGGGTGAGGCAAAGGCCGAGAGTGAGCCCCAAGAAAGTTCAACATCAACCACAGTCATTCTCTGCAAACTTCTCCACTAGCATGATTCACTAAATAGCAAACCAGTGTCAGAAAGTTAAGATTGCTGCGATGTAATTGTAACGCAACATGGCGGCTATAATACCGCCCATGAAGAGAAACAAAAACACATAGACTGTATATTCATGGGTGATTTTGTGCTACGCTTGGGGAAGCAGAAACACTCTGGTGAAGTGAAATGCTGAGGCGCGTCAGCTTTGGTCATGTTGCATATTTAGACGGCCATAACTTTAAGAAATAATAATGGTCACGTGCACTCCAGCGCAGGCTGTGCTTGTCATTTTCTTGTAGGTCACCCCTCCAGCGTTATGGGCTTTAGAATGATGCTATCACGTTGCTGTGCCACATCTGTAAGAAATTGAATACAAATTGCAGGTGGATTTCTATTTCAAGGTAGCAGTTTGCAGCAGCACGTCATTTGTTTTGTCTTGTTTAAAATAGCTCTAAATTGCGTGCCAGCTACTGTAGGCTCCAGAATCTATTAATTAGAGATGGAAAACTAAAGCAGCAGCTTCTCCTCTGCAAGCTTGTGCCATGTTGCTTCCAAAAAGCTGCCTCTAGTCTCTGCAGTCCCATCAGAAGCTTCTGGATAATCGAGATGGTTTTTCTGGGACAGTGGTCCAAGAGCAACTTGCTCAAAAATTATTACCTGGGGAGCTTATTAAAAATGCAATTTTCTACACCTAGCCCTGGACTCAGTGAAGGTGAATCTCTGGGAATGGGACCAGAAATCTGCATTTTAAGCGTAGTCTGATGCGTGATAAAGTTTGAGAACCACTGTAATCTGGACCCTACTCTGAAATCAATCATTGCCACTGAAACCAAGCAGGATTTTACTCAACCTCAGAATGCCCTTCCCAATTTTCTCCTGACAATACTTCTTTATTCAATGTCAAATCAACTCTCATTTGCTTTATTCTTCCCCCTACCAATTACAGTGAAATTCAGGATAAAGGACTTTACTGGCTTTCACTAGTCAGTGAAGTCCAGATGTAAAATATCTCACTCCTCAGCCCTGTAGGAGTGAGACTGCATCCTGATTTACTGTGAGAGAGAATGCATCTCTCCTTATAATATAAAAAGCTCCCAGAATAGGCATGATGGATAAATAAGTGTTACCATGGCATCGTGTTCCTCTGTGGCTTCCTCTCGTTACAGATTGAGTTGTAAACATCATTCTTTTTTTTTTTTCGTGAGGAGATCAGCCCTGTGCTAACATCTGCCAATCCTCCTCTTTTTTTGATGAGGAAGACTGGCCCTGGGCTAATATCCATGCCCATCTTCCTGCACTTTATATGGGATGCCGTCACAGCATGGCTTGCCAAGCAGTGCGTCGGTGCACGCCCGGGATCCGAACCGGCGAACCCCAGGCCGCGCAGCAGAGCGCGCGCACTTAACCGCTTGCGCACTTAACTGCTTGCGACACCAGGCCAGCCCCGTAAACATCATTCTTGGCTAAGTTCCTCATTTGTACAAGTCTTTTGTGATCGACCAAGTGTGAATACATGTGACTGCTCTTTGAGTACATTTGTATTGACATTGCTCCCGACACAAGGATAATGGGACAACCCCCTCACGCCACCAGTTCATCACCACGTGGATGGTGGGCTTTCAATAAATACGTGTGGAATGAATGACCCAATGAATCCCACCGCTCTATCTCATCGCATATATTATGTGTCTGCTGAGGATCTACTCAAAAAATCCCATGGGGTCTACCACAACCCATAACAGATCCTTGCGGTTTTGATGCTGTCCTAAATTTCTCGTCATATGTACATCTGTCCTTTTGCAAGTTGTTCCCTTATCTTCCTCTGTCACATCTCTCTTTTGTCTTCATATTTTGCCCATTTCCAGGACCATCTGTTCAAAATGTTCCTATCGCCCAAGAACCGGCAGCTGCTCCTCTCAGCTGATAGATGTCCTCAAGTGTGTTCTTTTTGCCTCCAGATCACAGCTGAAAGTAAATCTTTTAAACAGTTCTGCTGCACGAAAGCCCTTCCTGATGTTGAAAATTTAATCAATAATTGTTTCTTCCCTATTGTGGCCCACTGGTCAACTTTTATTTCCCGTTCTTAAATGAATCTAAGTGGAATTAATATGGAGGTTAAACACTCTGGGAGCTGGTACATTGAGTGACTTACTCATGTTTCAGCAAAACATCCAGTCACAGGAGAAAATTTAGGACCACGTCTGTGTTTCCTGGTCAGCTTGTCATTCATGAAATACTTGAGAGTGCCATTTCTCAAATGCGGTGCCTATCTGTTAAATAAAGCAAGCAAGTATCCTCTGTGAATTGATACTTAACTAGGCCGTGGCTCAGGTTATCCTGAAATAGTCCTTATTTGCACTTATTGTCCCAGTATAATTATTCATAGCCCCCCCCAAAGTATGCAGTTTGGTCACTGAATTGTGTAGTCACCCTACTCATGACCTCAAGCTTTAGATAGAATAAGAGATTTTGCTCACACTTTTCCCCTTTCTTCTCATCTCATCCTATCCCACCAAACTATTGCATTTGAAACAACAGAGGAGTTAAATAATTGCCACTTTCAAACTAGCCTTAGGCCGTGGCCTCTTATCAGTGAAGCACAAGATAAAACAATTTGACTTCCCAGTGAAAGATGATCATGTGACTCAAGTCTGAGCCACATTCTCACAGATATTCAGTTATCCCTTTCCTCAGTGACCTTATAACAATCCATTCAAATGCAGGGCTGGCCTGTGGCTTAGCGGTTAAGTGCACGCGCTCCGCTGCTGGGGGCATGGGTTCGGATCCCGGTTGCGCACAGATGCGCTACTTCTTGGGCCATGCTGAGGCTGAATCCCACATACGGCAACTAGAAGGATGTACAACTATGACATACAGCTATCTACTGGGGCTTTGGGGGAAATAAGTAAAATTTTTTTTAAAAAAATGCACTCACAACTAATGCACTAATTACTATTTACCTAATTACAACTAATTCACTCATTAATTCGCAAATATTCATTGAACACCTACTATGTGCCACGCACTCTTCTAGCCACTGGGGATGTGGAAGTAAACACAAGATCTCAGCTTTCATGGAAATTACATTCCAGTGAGGAGAGACAGGCAATAAACAAGTAAACAGATAAATAAAGATAACGGTAACTGTTATGAATAAAATGAATTAGAGAGATGGGGTAGAAAGCGTATGGTTTAGGGTACAGCTGAATTTAAGTAACAGATCAGAAATACAGATGCTCAAAAGAAATAGAAGTATATATTTTTTGCTCCCAGAGGTGACCTGTCCAGGGCTGGAAGGTGGCTCTATCTGTAAGGGCTTTCAAGAAACAAGATTCCTTCCATCTCCCTGTCCATGTCCTAGGGTGGTATCATGCGTACGGTTGGAGCAGCTCACCAGCTGCTGAGCCTGTGGGAAAGAAATAGAAAATGTCCAGAGCAAGTGGCTTATCATTAAGGAGATGATCCACGTGTGATATATTTTCATTCCTCTCACTTCCCATTGACCCAGACTTAGTCACATGGCCACAGCTAATTACAGGGACATCTGGGAAATACAGCATCTGTTTGGGCAGTCTGGTGCCCACCTAAAACTTGGGGAGTTCTATTATTGGAACAATAAAGGAATAAAAGTCACAAGTTGTGGTCTCCACCATAATTGTCCTTTTGTATCCTGGACTAGCCAAGTGGGGGCTATTTAGATGAGAGTTTTTTTAAATAAAGTAGTCAAGGAAGACATGAGCCCCAAAAGACAAGAAGGAGGCAGCCGTGTAGCAAATGTGGGAGTTAAAAAATCAGCAGCCATGAGTTAAGACAACAACAGACGCATGCACAGTTCAAACTAAAGTTTTAATTCATATTTAATTTTTTTAATTATTATACGATTATTTAAGATCACTAGTAAAGCACATTTCCCTCTTTGTGTGTATATATATATTTTTTTTTAATTGATAAGATTCTCAATCCTGTTTACATTCCATACCTGATTGGTTTTAATACCTCTGGCATATACTCACAGTGAAGAATTTATATAGATGATTGTTTGGTAGAAATGAAATTCTGAAAATTTGGTATTTCCATTTGTTTTTCCAATCATCTCAAATTTCCAAACAGCAATTATCATCTTCTCCATACCCTGTGCCATCTCTCCCATAACCTAAGCTACTGGGCAGCTCCGTGGAGAGGCTAAGAGATTATGCAATGGGGTATACAAAGCAAGAAGTGTTTTGACGTTGATTATGAGGGAAGAAAATGCTTGCTGGAAAGGCATCTCATCCTTGCTTGATTCTGGGCATTTGCCATACATTTGATAAATTCAGATCTAATTAAAACCATAAGAAACACCACCAGAGGCAGACCTGTAATCCATCTGGCCCATTGTTCAGGCTCGGACAGAAGCATCCAAAGATTCTGGGTGAGAGGGTCCAGTGCCCAACCTGATTCAGCCACAACTAGGTAGGAACAGTGTCCTAACAGCCCTGACTTTCCTCTACCAAAATGGTGGGCTGTCGGTCACTTGCTCCAAGTCACTTGCTCCCTCTTAGGGAGCTGTCCTCTGCCTCTAAGTCCGTGAGCATCCATTAGTTAAAAAATGACCTAGCTTCTCACAATGATTCCGGGAACACAGACTTCACAATAATGAGCCTAAGATGTTGGGGACAATAATGATCATAAATACCTTTTTCCTAGGTGACTTACAGACTTGGCAAACACTGGGCTTGTGAAGACATGACCTTCCTTCTCCTTTAGCGAAATTACATCTATTATTATTTCTGAATAGTAAATGATTGTTTCTGAATAGTAAAGCCTTACAATGTATTGTACCTGGGTCATATGCCCTTCCTTCTGTGAGTTCCCTGGGTAATTGATTTCATTAAATATTACCTTTGCTGTGAAGTTCCTCTTACAACAGCTCCTATCCCTTGGTCTAACCAAAAATCTTTTAGTCCACGCTCTGATCACAAGCTTTTCAGAGAAAAATTTTATTTAAATATGTATAAACATAGCCTGAGTAGATGGTATATGAAGCTGAAAAATTCCACTGCTACCCAGATCTTCATCTTCCGTCTGTTCTTCACCTCTGGGAATGTTCTGGTTGCCGCCTCCATGCTGCCTTAATCAACTTTCTTACAAACCTCAGAACTGCTTAACTACCTCTGACATAGTCTTAGTTATGAGCTCAGCCCCTGGATTTTTCTGAAATCTATAGCTCACACATCCCTAGCCTTTCAAATCCTTGAAACATGAAGTGCGTGAAGGAGAACGATGCAAACTGAAACCCTGGCACTTGGAAGCTTTGAGTAGTATTTCACACTCAACTAACAAGAAGACAGAGAAGTATCCACAATACACAAAGGCACAGAAGTGTTCTTTGATCTAGTAAGACCTTCCTAACTAGACAATGTTGTGGAAAATAACTGAATTTCAGTATAATTCCAACCCTTCTCCGTTTGAAAAATGAGGACTCTGGGGCCCAGAGGGATTCAGGGACTTGCCTCAGGTCACAAAGTCAGCCCAGAGCAAAGCAGTAAGTAGAACCAAGCATCCAGAACCCTTTTCACTCTATCTCAGTGTTGTTTGTTGGAAATAGTGTGTTCTGCTTTGACTTTCTTGAATCTACAGAGCCGCAGTGTTAGGTATTGGCATAGCATAGCAAGTGTCGTAATCTTCCTCCCAACCATAACACTCCCCGGGTCCTAAAAGCCATAAAAGGAATTTGAATCTCTATCATACTTCCCAATTAGCTTTGACAAACTTGATGTCTTGCCAACCAGTATCCTACATCACACCCACTGACTCCAACAGGCAAATGATTCTACTAAATATCTAGACTTAATATTTCAGCGAAAAATGGCCATCTGTTCACACTTAATTACCATCTTCCCAAAACATATTTATTTGACAATCAAAGAAAAACTCCACTTGTAGAGAATGCTGAGGAGTTGAATTTTTAGTCTTTCTGCCGAAGAGCTGTCAATTAAACTTAATATTATCTTAAACCTGGTTCAAGACCTACTGGAAATAGAAACACACATTTTTTTCTTCAGATGGTTCCAAAAACACATTCTTACATTTATTTCTAAGAAGAAAATTTTAAGAACAAATGGTAGGGGGGAAAAAAATAAAGCAGGCTGCCTTTCTTTTTCTTTCCTTCTTCTTTTTTTCCTTTCTTTTTTCCTTTCTTTCTTAAATATACATTTTCTCAAAAGAAAAAATAGGAGGGAAAAAATTCAGCTGACAGGTGTACCTTATCACTAATTGGCTTAACATGCCAGCCAAGAAGCCAGCTAGCTATATTAACCTCCCGTCATCTTCCCTGTGTGCCTAAGGACTCTTCTGGGTTCCAATCACTGTATATAAGCAGTCCTTTATTCTGTGTCACTCCTGTAGAGATCTGATTTGCACGTGGTCATTCAAAGTCTCTTTTAAATGTTTTAAATGGCCGGAATCTCAACAGCTGTCAACTTGGCAAACAGCTTTAGCTTGGGTTGTATTATACCTTAGGTACTTTTACAAAGTTAAACAGACACTAAACCTGAGGAAATTTACAACAGAAAAAGGAATTCCCTGGTCACTCAGAATAAGCTTATAAAAGCTGATAGCCATAACATGCATAACCAAGACTTTTTCGGTTTAGTTATTAGCCACCCACAAGACAAAATATCTCTACCAAAAAAAGTCTTCTATTTTGGGAGTTATTTTCTGGAATGAAGAAGAATGAGTTGAATCACCTCTGGCCATCTGTGTATGTTTTTTCACTTTCGTAGCCTTTGCTGATTGGAATGCATTCTGGTATCTCGGCCTCTTTAGAGGAAAAACAGGCAATTAAGAAGCTTTCCAGACATCAACAGTTACATAAGAATGACTTCAAAAAGCATTTATCCCCTTATTTAAGAACTAAATATTATTGCTTACTATGTACCAATTTCTATGCTAGTATCTGAGAATATAACCAAGGGCCAGGTAGACAGGTTTGCTGTCCTCATGGAATTTACAGTCTAGAGAAAGAACAAGCAAAAACACTTTAACTAATTCCACAGAAGAAAAATTGTCTGTCAAAGAAGTTTGGCCTTTTTTTTTTAATAATTCTCAAAAAATGGTGAATATACTCGGACCTCCTCAGCTAAGCCTTCTTTAGCACCTTAGCTGAAAAGGTCACATTGCTTCAGACTTCTCTTTCTTCAGTTAGGAAGAGGCATACAAGGTTCTCTAGCCAATATCTTTATCTCTGATTAGGATAATTGTCTAAGAGTCCAAAAAAATGGTCTCCACCTTAGGTAAAATCTACAAAGAAGACAACCTTTCCCACCTCTAGTGGCAACACAGTTTGACGTTTCATAACTCCACAAGCTAATACTACTCAATGAGCTTCTACTTGCTTAGCAAGTTCTCAAGCCAGATCGTTTCTGTGCTAATCTGGGATTGAGGTCTTATAAGAAAAAAGCACAGAATTGAAAAGTTGAATAGTTTATATATCTCAATATTCATTAGTCATAAAACAATGAACCAACAACAAAAAAGTCTAGCTTCCTGAAGCGTATTACAATCTGATTGCACAAGTCCTTTGCTCTAAACATGGATAAAGGATACTCCTGTTTGCATCCTGCTAGATACATACAGCAAAAATTGCATATTACATTTTGTAAAGAGAGTTTATTCTTTACCACTATTTGAGGAGATTAGCTGGAAACTGGCCAGTCAGCAACCCACATTCACCTACAGAATCATTTGAAAATATTTTAATTTAAAAAATTAAACATTTTGGCTTCACGTGTTCCACATAGCATCATAAGCCCACTCCAGAGGATGCCTCCCACTAAATAAACTAAAAACTCTTGAAAAAATATCTTAAATAACTACTAGAAGACTCTGAAAATACGGAATATAGAGTCAAAAAATTTTAACAAAATATTAGCACATTGAGTCCAACAATACATGAACAAATAATACATCATGACCATGTAGGGTCTGTTCCAGGAAAGCAATGTTGGTTTAATGTTTCAAAACCAACCAAACGTATTCATCATATTAATAGAATAAGGGACAAAATCTACATGATCATTTCAATAGATGGAGAAAAGGCATTTGACAAACTTCAACACTCATTCACGATTTTTAAAAAAATTCTCAGCAAACTAGGAATATTAGGGAACTTTCTTAAACTGATAATGGGCATCTATGCAAAACCTACAGCTATTATACTTAGCAGTGAAAGAACGAATTATCACCCAAGATTGGTAACAGGCGAGGGTACCCACTTTCACTGCTTCTGTTCAATATTGTACTAGAGGTCTATCTAAGCCATTGCAATAATGAGAAAAGAGGAGGGGGACAGGGAAAAGAAGAGAGAAGGAAAAAGAAATAAAAAGAAGAGGTAAAACTGTATTTGCAGATGACAGAATTATAGATTTTTACCTAGAAAATCTCAGAGAATCTACAAAATAACTACTGGGACTTATAAATTTAGCAAGATACATGGTTGATATTTTTTAAACCATTGTATTCCAATAGACAAGGAGCAAACAATTCAAAGATGAAATTTTTTAAAATTCTATTTACAGTAACACCAAAAAAAATCTAGTCAAATATGTCCACAATGAAAACTACAGAGCATTGCTAAAAGTAAGTAAAGAAAACTTAAAAATGGGAAAGACATACTACATTCGTAGATTGAAAGACTTGATATCGTTAAGATAATTTTCCTGGAGCAGCCACTATGGAAAACAGTATGGAAATTCCTCAAAAAATTAAGAGTAGAACTACCATACGATCCAGCTATCCCACTGCTGGGTATTTATCCAAAGAACATGAAATCACAAATGCGTAAAGATACATTCACCCGTGTGTTCATTGCAGCGTTATTCACAATAGCCAAGACTTGAAAGCAATCTAGGTGCCCACCAAGGGATGAATGGATAAAGAAGATGTGGTATATATACCCGATGGAATACTACTCAGCCATAAGAAATGATGAAATCCAGCCATTTGTGACAACACGGATGGACCTTGAGGGTATTATGCTAAGCAAAATAAGTCAGAGGGAGAAAGTCAAATACCATATGATCTCACTCATAAGTAGAAGATAAAAACAACAAAAAACAAACATATAGAGACAGAGATTGGATTGGTGGTTACCAGAGGGGAAGAGGGGAAGGAGGAGGGCGAAAAGGATGATTAGGTGCATATGTGTGGTGATGGAATGTCATTAGTCTTTGGATGGTGAACATGATGTAATCTATGCAGAAATAGAAGTATAATGATATACACCTGAAATTTATATAATGTTATAAACCAATGTTACCACAATAAAAAAAAAAGAAAAACCTCCAGAAAAAAAAAGATAATTTTCCCCAAACTGGTCTATAGTTTCAGTGTAACATCAATCAAAATTGCAGCAGAGGCGCTGGCCCCGTGGCTTAATGGTTAAGTGCACACGCTCCACTACTGGCGGCTCGGTTTCGGACCCTGGGCACGCACCAACGGACCGCTTGTCCAGCCATGCTGAGATGGCGTCCCACATACAGCAACTAGAAGGATGTGCAACTAAGACATACAACTATCTAGTGGGGCTCTGGGAAGAAAAAGGGGAAAACAAAATAAAAAAAGGAGGAAGAATGGCAATAGATGTTAGCTCAGGGCCGGTCTTCCTCACAAAAAAAAAAAAATTGAAGCAGAATTATTTTGTGGAAATTGACAAGCTGATTCTAAAATGTATATGGAAATGCAAAGGGCCTAGAGTAACCAAAGCCAAAGCACTTTTCTAAAAGTAAAAACGAAGTTGGAAGATTTACCCAACGTACCTGATTTCAAAAATTTCTATAAAGCTACAGTAATCAAAACAATGTGGTACTGGTAAAAGATAAACATACAAATCTTGGAAGAGAATAGAGAGTCCAGAAATAAATCCATGCACATATGGTCAATTGATTTTTTTATAAAAATACCAAAGCAATTCAACAGGGAAAGGAAAATCTTTTCAACAAATGATGCTAGATACACTGTACAGGAAAAAAAAAAATTAACATTGACTCTTACTTCACGCCATACCTAAAAATTAACTCAAAATGAATCATAGACCTAAATTTGAAACTTAAAGCTCTAAAAATTTCCACAAGCATAGGAGAATTAGGACCTTGGAGTAGGCAAACATTTCTTGGATAGAACACAAAAAGCATGAACCATGAGAGGAAAAAAATGATAAATTGGGGGCCAGCCCGGTGGCATAGCAGTTGAGTACATGCACTCCGCTGCTGGCGGCTCCGGTTCAGATCCCAGGTGCACACCAACGCACTGCTTGTCAAGCCATGCTGTGGCGGCATCCCATGTGAAGTGGAGGAATATGGGCACGGATGTTAGCCCAGGGCCAGTCTTCCTCAGCAAAAAAACAGAGGAGGATTGGCGTGGATGTTAGCTCAGGACTGGTCTTCCTCACAAAAAAAAAAAATGATAAATTGATCTTTAACAAAACTAAAATGTTTGCTATTTGAAAGTCTCCACTAAGAAAACAAAACAGCAAGCCACAATCTGAAGAAAATATTTGCCAAATATATACTAGACAAGTATTTGTATCCAGAATATATAAAGAATTCTTATCACTCAACAACAAGAAGGTAAACAATCTAATTTTTATAATAAGCAAAAAAATTAAACATATATTTTACCTAAAAAGACTTAGAATTGGCCAATAAACATATGAAGTGCTCAAATCATTAGTCATACGGGAAGTGCAAATTAAAATCACAATGAGATACCACTATACACCCAATAGAATGGCTAATATATATTTTTTAAACTGACAATACCAAGTACTGGTGAGGATGTGGAGAATGGCTGTTGAGAATGTAAACTACTACCACCATTTTGGAAAACAGTTTGACAGTTTCTTAAAAAGTTCAACATACACTTACCATACCACCTAGCTAGTCTACTCCTAGGTTTTTGCCCAAGAAAAATGAAACATCCACACTAAGACTTGTACACAAATATTCATAGCAACCTTATTTGTAATAGTCAAAAAACTAGAGACAGCTCACACATCTATCAGCAGGTAAATGGATAAACAATTTGTGATATGTCCATATAACACAAAATTACTCAGCAATAAAAAAAAAACTATTGGTATGCTGAACAAATTGAAATTTCAGATGAATCTCAAAATCATTATGCTAAGTGAAAGAAGCATGGCAAAAAGGAATATATACTATATAATTCTATTTTTATGAAATTCTGAAAGATGTGAAATAATCTGTAGTGACAGAAAGCAGATCAGTGGTTGCCTGTGGATCTTGGCAGAGGGAGGGATGGATTATAAAGCAGCTAGAGGAAAATTTAGAAAAAGAGAAATAATTGTTAACTTGATTATGGGAATTGTTTCATGGGTGTATGCATTTGTCAAAACTGATAAAACAGTACACTTTAAATATATACAATTCATTGTACTTCAATCATACCTCAATAGAGTTGTAAGATAAATTAATACACTTTGTCCAATTGCCCCAACTCCAAGTCAATACAATGGATTGCTGTCTTTGCTCCATGTGTAGATATATCTCACATAGTCCCTACTCCTGAGCCCAACTCCCAAGTCCGACACATTAAACTGTAGAATAATAAAACGTTGTTTTTGAAATGTGGAAAGAATGGAAGCATTAATTAACACATAAAAACCATGTGTGGTGGTTAAGAACAAAGATCTCAGAGTTAGACACATCCAAGTTTGAGTCTCAGTTCTCCCACTTGGGATGAGATCTTGCATGCAACTAAATTTCCTATGTATCGGTTTCTTCATCTGTAAAACGGAGATAATACTACTACTCACTCAATAAAGTTATTTTGGAGATTCAATAAGATAACATATGTACAGCACATGCCTGGCCTAGAGAGGTTCCTAATAAAACCCTGCCATAACACTGAGATAGTATCCCAAAATTTCTAATTCTTTAAAATACTCAGTCAGGTTACTGCAATGAAATTACCCAGGTAAGCCTGCACAGCTAGTTGATGGGAGTTCTAGGAGCCAATCATCAATCATATCTTCTTCCAATTTCCTTAAACGCTGGGTGTGTTTTCATGGGGATTTTACTGCAGTAAGAGTATAAACAAGGCTCCTGGTTTTCTCTGTTCCTACCCACTTCCTCTTCTTGTTTTCGTAGTCATATCCAAGTCCTTTTATGAGAATTTTAGGTCTAAAATACTGGATGTAGACGCTTGCCCAGGAAATCTGTTAACTCTTCATGCTTATAGATGGATTAAGCTTTTCTATACCTTGTCCTTTGACGATGTTAGTGATCTGTTCCAATTTGGAACTCCATCTGGTACATAGCTGAAAGTCAATAAATGTTAATACATTTATTTCCCTAGTTCAGGATTTACGTTTATCAACATAGCGCTGAAGTGCACATGATAACATAGAAATCACATGGGACTATTGGGTTCAGAGATAATTCTATAGGAGGCTCATGAGGGTTACACTGAAATACAATAGCAGATGCATCATTTTAATACTACAGCTGCTTCTGATCCTGACTTGATAGGAGCACTCTATTTTTATCATTCCAAAATAGAGTAGATGTTCACTTCATTAACTGTAAAGAGACAGGGGCCTAAATAAATGGGTGTCTACTATATGCCCGTCACTGTGCTAGAAGCTTCCTATATCATTTCTATAAATCCTCATAATAAACCACTTCTGTTTTACAAGTGAGATAACTGAGGCTTGACTTGCTTAACACTGTAAATGTAGTGTGGAATAATGGTTTGAACCCACACAGGATTTTGGCTACACAACCTATGTTCTGTACATCATACATGTCACTTCTTAATGTTTGTGGGTTTAGAAAAGGTAACTTTATAGTTTATCTTCCAAATGGAGACAATTCTAAGAGTGAATGTGGGGGAGAGTCTTTTAATAATTATCCCAGGACAGTAGACATAAACTAGGACTCTGCTGGGCAAACTGAGGTGGATGGTCACCTTAATCTGAGTTATCAAGTGTTCAAGCAATAATTCAAAGCAAAGAGATATCAAGCAAGGAGGTGAGAAGAATGTTTGTCACATGCTGAGTGCTGGGCTAACCGGCTCTCTGCAAAGGAAGACAGATGGGGCTCTAATTTTAGGGAAAAGATCTCAGGCCATGATCTAGCTCCTCACTACTCCCAGTGTGGTCTGCAGATCAGCGGCAGCACCAGGGAGCTCTGTTAAAAACACAGAATCTTGAGCCCCAACTCAGACCTACTGAATCAGAATCCGCATTTTAACAAGATATCCTGATGATTCAATACACGTTACAGTTTGAAAAACATTGGCCTATAGGTCTACAAACTTGCTTACCATCTGAGTAACTTAGGTAGCTTAAAAAAAAAAAAAGAGGTTCCAAGGGCCCATCACCCAGAGATCCTGATTCTGTGGATTTTGGGGTGGGCCTAGGAATCTACATTTTAAAATAACTCTCCATGAAATCCTTGGGGACTGCTAGTTTGGGAGCCCACTAATCTAGAGTATTCAATGGAAAGGGCACCCAAGTTTTCATCAGAAATCATATAGAGAATTAAAATGAAGGCAGCTCAAGATACTCTGAGATTCACTATATTTACATTTTTATCAAGAAATGTATCTATTTTCAGTCATAGACTCCTTTGAGAGTTAAATTCCATAATAGGAAAGTATGTTAGCTGAGGAAATTTCTATGAAATGTAGCAAAGCTTAATTTTTCCAAAGAAGGCCTTCCAGCTCCTGGAGCAAACCCCACACAGCCATAAGTGTACCCAGACACAGACACAAACATAAAATGAGACCAAGAAGATGGCCAAATGCTGCTTCCCAGTGCATTCACAGCACTGTGACCATGATTACTTGGTCTTCGTGAGAACATCTGTCCCCCAACCTCATCTCCAGGCCCAGAGTTGTGTGCACAGTCCACGTTCCTATGTCATTTCTCAGGGTACGGTCACACAACAGGAGCTAAGCCTTCAAACACCTCTCTGTGTATACCCACTCTTCCTCCTACATCTCTTTTTGGCAGTATATTTGTGGTTAAGTGTCTAATGGATCTCCAGTGAAGCAAAGTTCAAGCATTAAGTTTCAGTGACTAGACTGAATCAAAAAACCCAGATCTTAATCTGTGGTGAAAAAGATATAGCATCAAATTCATAAACAATGTAGTCCAGAATTAGGACAAAAAGTCAAGCTCATGAACACAGATGTTCACATTCAAACTCTGAAAGAAGAATGGTCCAGAGAAGGAAAATAAAACAAAAGGCAAGAAGAGAGAGCTAACGACTTGGCCTTCTGAACCAGGTCCAGCAATTGGTCCCTACAGCTGCCTACTTCAAGTCAATCCTTTTGAAGGAATACTGAAAATTACAGATTTCTCAGGTATAGACTTTCCATTTTTTATATTCTCTGCCCTTTGACATAATATCTCATTACTTCTACTGCTTACTTTTTAAATATTTTGTAATGAAATAAAAGGACAATAAACACCCCAGTAATCATGGTCTAGATTCAACAATTGTTAACATTTTGCCCTATTTGAAAGAATTTACCTATAAGCATTGCTTTAGCTGCTTCCTACAAATTTTGATATATTGTATTTTTACTCTCTTTTAGTTTAAAATATTTTCTAATTTGTTTTTTTATTTATTTCACCCATAAATTATTTAAAGCATTTTGTTTAATTTCCAAAATGTTGGAGTTTTCTAGATATCTTGTTATTGAGTTATAATTTAATGCCACTATGATCAGAGAATACACTCTGTATAATTTTAACCTTTTTTGAATTATTGAGGCTTCTTTTTTGGCTCAACATGTGGTCGGTCTATCTTGATGAACATACCATAGACAATTGAAAAGAATGTTTATTCTTCAGTATTGAGGCATAATGTTTTATAAATACCAATTACATCAAGGTGGTTGATAGTCCTGTTTAGATCCTCTGAATATTTACTGATTTTTTTTTTTTTTTTTGCTTTGTTTTCTGTCAGTTGCTGAGGAGGGATTTTTAACCTCCAACTATGGTTTGGAATCATCTATTTCCCCTTACTTCTGTCAATTTTTACTTCATGTATTTTGAAGTTCCAAAATGCGTTTTACAATTTTTCTTTTCCAAAATGAATGTAATCAAGTATTCTTACCGAAATGTTTAACCTGAATCTTATCAAGCCTTTGGACGTGTCTAATTTCGTACCCTGAAGAGGAACAAATTAAACAACGTTATGAAGAAACAATCAGGCACATCTAGAATAAGGGACAGTCTACAAGAGGACTGATCTATTCTCCTCAAAATGTTAATGTCATAAAAAGGGAGCAATGAAGAGTACCGTCCTACCTTATAAGACCTAGGAGATACACTGACTAAATGCAATGCCCTCTTTTAAACAGCTGATCATTTTTGCATAAACAACTAGGACTTGAGAGACGTAGCGTTATAAATGTTCCACTTTGAACATTAGAGAGGAAATATAGCCAGAATTCATTGTACTGCATGCACAAAGATGACAAGGCTTGCTGAAGGCGAAGAGATCAACCCAATAGGAGAAAGAATCCATCAGCAGTTTCCCTGACAGAATCCCTGAAGCCAAATCGACAGCATCACGGTGCACTAGAACTTTGTGTGATGGTGCTGGAAGTAAAGAAAAGGGATTCTCATTGTGACCATTCATGCCATAATTCTGTCTCCCTTGGAAACCACCCACCACCGTAAAGGAAAGGAAAGTTGTGCACACATACTGCTTCTAGCTTGGTTTTCGTCATGCGTACTGTGCTGGGCCACCCAGATCCTCACTTCAGGAATGAAGGATTGGTTCCTCACCTGCTGGGAAGATTGTCAGATGACAGCTCTCCGTGGAGAGCTCTCTCTGGGAATTGCCTCAGAAGAAGAAAGTCATCACACCCAAAGTCACAGCCCCTGGTAAGGTGGCCTGTATTCAATGACTGTTCAGCGTGGATAAACGGCTTGCTCCTTCACTCCAACTTGGCACAACTCTGAAGGACCAAGCCAGCCTCAGAGCTTCCCATGGGGTTAGCTGAGCCCTTATTAGATGCAACCACAGCCCATCTCTCCCTCTGCATGTCCTTCTTGGTCCATTGCTTCCATGCTTGTTCATCCCAAAATACTCCCCAGTACCTTTCCTGCATGCTGATCTCCATCTCAGAGTCGGTTTCCTGGAGAATCCAACCTACAGCAAGGTTACATAGCCAATTACCTGTAGAGAGTTCATGATGCTTTCATCCATATTTCTATAGAAGCCAAATTTACTCAGATTTTGCAGAAGGAGAAATCAAGTCACCAAATTTCTGTGACTTGCTCGAGATTATCTGAGGTACCAATATTGTGCTAAGGCAGTGTGCCAAGGCATGCTTAAGAGCCACGTAAGTATGCTGCCAAGTTTTCATCTCTGTATAAAATTTATTCTTGCTACAATAGAGTAAAACACAATTCCAGCAATGTATGCCAGATGGAATAAGATTCATGGGTTTGCAGAGTGGGGTACGGAGCGGGGAGTAACAAGTTTAGAACAAGTGTTAAGAAGCAGAGTGTTCAAAGAAAAATAATGTGTTTACTGGAAATGTGATATACTCTCCTCGTGAGTGTATAAGAGAAAGTGGGCAGGACAGTAAATCTACTGAAACAACAACACCATGCTGAAGGGTGGCAGTGACTATTGTAATAACTGTAGATGGTTTCAGAGATGCCACAAAACAGGGTTTCACAGTAGAATTAGTTACATTGATGTTTTTGCTGTCCAGTTTAATGTTTGCAGGTTTGCCGTCAAAATTTCCAGCGTTCAAAAGTCGGCATTGAACTCAAAAAAGTTGACACCCCTGAGCTGGGGATTAGAACCCAGGAAATCGGGGCCCCCTCCATGAGTTCCAACTGCACCCATATGTTAAAATAGAAGAATAGATCAAATTTTTATTATCCCAAATTGAGAAGCTTGTGCTGTTTCCTAATAAAATTAAGCGTATTAGCATGTGAAACATGTTAAACATGGGATTGCTAATCAGGAGAGAATTTAAAGGAGGCATTTACTTAGGAAGCAAAGCTTGCATTTTGGTGTCCCTGGATCTGTTCAGCATGAAGATGTGGCCACATAGAGGGAATAAAAACATGGCACTTCATTTTGACAGTGTCTACACAGCCTTTCTATTTTCTTTTCTCTTTAACTTTGTTGGCACATTCCCTGCCATGCACATTCCCTCCAGTGGAGCCTACCAGCTCGCCAGCACAAAGCCGCCTTTGTCCCCCTGAAAGTGAGTATTGATAAGCCCAAAGGAATCAGATGAGACAGGTTTCTAGTTCTTTCAGGCATCAGTGAGGTCCAATTTTCAAAACGTCTGTGGCTGGGGCTCTAGAGTCACATATGAACTACTGTATTCTCCAACTTATTGGCAAATCTGCAAGTGTTTCACACAGACTGAAGCCACAAGTCTGCTCTCCAACATCAAGATTCGTTGTGGTCATGATCCTAAATTCATCACACAACCACACAGCCCTTTGTTCCATGCCAGCCAGTGAAAAGTCACAAAATTCACTTACAGGTCTTGTTTGTAAAGATGTTTAAAACAAAGGAAATATTTTAACTAGGAAGCCGAAAGTTGAGGAGAGTTTTAAACCTCTGTAACTTCTTATCTGCAGCACCTCCTGGGTCTTCTTCTCCTAACAAGCTGGTTATTTTCATTAACGCGGCTGGCAGCTCTGACTTTGCCTGGAGGGGAATGTAACCCAGAGCAGACAACAAGAACTTGAAATTCTCTGGTTTTTGTCACTTGCTGTTAGAATCACGGCCTTTTCTAAATTTAGGATAGTGAATCATATTAAACAGTGACCTGACTGCAAAGCTTCATCAAATTTGTGCGGGGGTGCGATCAACAACACATTGGATTGTAAAGGTCAATAATGTGAACGTTTCAGGGCCTCCTCTTGGTTCAACACTACAAAAGAAAATGACACTGTGAACTAGGCTGTATTTGTAGGACAGAATGCAGATGTGTTCGCTTGCATTTTTTAGCTTCCTTTTCGAATGCTCACGGTATAGTTTATGGATTCATAGCATATGTTTATGTCAACTTGTGGCTCTAAAGGATTAATTTCACTTTATCCAATCTGTTGCTAAACCTCTTAGGGAATTCGTGGTTTAGTGCAACTGGCTGACATAGCACTAATTTAACTCAGATTCTGTTTTTCATACTGTCACAATTTAACCATTACAGCATTATTTGTAGGAATTCAGATAAGGTTATTTAGCGAAAGGAAAAAGACAAAACATTCTTTAGCTATCCTTGATTCCAGCCAATCCCTCACCCTTTACATCCAACAGGTCATTGAGATCTAAAGACCCTAGTACAATCCAGCAGGGGCGTCTTCACCCTCTTCCCACCACTGTTGCCCTAGTTCAGATCTCCTTAGCTTTCCCCAAGGCCCTCACAGTAACCTCCTACCTGGTCTCTCTTCTGCCAGTCTCTCTGCCCTGCAATAAGGATTCTTTCTAATCCGATCATGTCACTCTCTTCCTAAAAAAACTTCTTAGGTAGGCAACCTTTGCCTGTAAGATAGAATAGAAAAAAATGTGGCTTTATGCAAGTGCAAAGAAGTCCTGGCTTCATAATGTTACTTGAATGAATGAATTCACCACGGTCTACAGCCTTATCCTCAGATTCATAAGCTCAGAAATTTGATCAGTGTCTCAGCAGCGGACCCACGTTAACTAATCCCACAAGATTCATGTAGGAACCAGAATTGTCAGTGTATTAATTTTCATTGCAGCATATCTGCCAGACAAACCCTAATCCTCATTTTGGCCTGAGCTGCATATTCCTTCTCCAGAAGCAGAGTTACATGAATAGCCATTTTATAATCAGGTTCTTTGTGGCCATGGAGTTCACTCAAAGAGAGTGAGTTGTCTGGCCATTTGGGGCTTTAAGAGGATGATGGTTCTGGCTGTGACCACCAAGCTGGTCCACGTCACTGCATGTACCTGCAGCAGATACAGGGAGCTCTTTCCCATGACTCTGCTTTATTGGGCTTCTATTTTCTACAATCCAGACCAACCAGCCATTTTCTGTTGGCACAAAACAGAAGATTAGGTCACCACATTCTGCATAGAATTCTCGCCATTTTCCTGTGATTGTATCTCCCTCAGAATTCTGGGAGAAATTCTGGAACTCTTCAATAACAAACTCACTGATGGCCCCAACTGTTACTTGCTGTACTCTCTCAATACTGAACACATTCCATCTACGTCTTCTCAGAGGACAGATGTATTTTCAAATTCTTTGGTGTCTCTTCCTGTCACCCTTTAATACCTGGCCCCAAACTGCCTCACCTCCAGCTATTCCCACATATACCGTCTCTCCAGCCACACCAAACTCTCCACCTTTCTCTTTTCATGCGGGTGCAGTAGGCTTCTTAGGCTGCAGGCCACAGAAACTGTTTCTGGCTAACTTAAAGAGCGAAGGGATTTGCTAGGGGTACATGGAGCAGCTTACAGCACCAAAGGCAAAATTGAAAAACCAGGTTGCAGAAAGGATGGAAACTGAGGCAGAGCTGAAGACCTAGACAGCGGGGCTGTCTCTTTGGCGAGACACCACGAGGAAGAATCAGCTCCAGCCTCTTCCTATCCTGCCCAAGACTCAAATGCCCACAACCCACACTTCAGCTTAGGGAATGCAGGGCACCTTTACTGGTGGACTCCCAAGACAGTTCAGAAGGAGAGAGGGACAATTTCTCAAAAGAAAGTCAGGGTGCCCGAACTAAATATCACAGTGAAGGCTGTGGGGAGCAGAACTGAATGAGAGTAAATAAACTGTGGAACCAAAGTATGAAGTTGGACCTAAAGACTCAGACAGCAGAAATGCTCAAGTGCACAAGTAATTTGAAGGTTAAAAGAGGAAATGTCTAGGGAGGCAACATACTGTATAGAAAGGAAAAGGGAGAAATGAGAAGATGGAAAAGAAGGAACGTTTTAGTAGATGCAAGTGATTTATGGAAATCTGACATGGTGGTAAGAAAAGTATAAGAATACATAATATGTAAATACTTTTTAATTAAAATTTTTGAAGATTGAGTGGATTTAAAACAATAGAGCCTTACACAAATTCAAGGAATTAATGTTTGCCACTGTGTTTAAAGTCCTAGCTCTTCATAAAGGGCTTCACAGCACAAAATTCTGGCCTGGCTACTCCTCCAGGCGCAAGCTCTGTGCACTTCAGCAATACTGTCCAGTTTTTATTCCCTCAGATGCCAGCTCCCTCCCACCTCAGAGCCTTTGCACATGTGGTTCCTTTTGCTAAAGTCATCTTCACCTCCTGTATTAGGGTTCTCCAGAGAAACAGAACCAATAGGAGATATATCTCTATCTATCTATCTATCTACCTATCTATCTATCTATCTATCATCCATCTATCCATCATCTATCTATCTATATTTATTTTAAGGAATTGGCTTACTTAATTGTGGGGGCTGGCAAGCCCAAACCCAAGGACAGGCCAGCAGGCTGGAAACTTTGGCAAGAGTTGATGTTGTAGTCTTGAGTCCAAAGGCTGGAAACTCAGGCAGAATTTTAATTCCTTCCTCTTCAGAAGACCTCAGTCTTTGCTTTTAAGGCCTTCAGTTGATTGGATGAGGTCCACCCATGTTATGGAGTATAATCTACTTGAATCAAAGTCTACTGATTTAAAAGTTAATCACATCCCAAAAAACAACTTCATGGTATAGTCCAATCTGGTGTTTGACCCAACAAGGCACCATAGTCTGGCCAAGTTGAGACATAAATGTAACCATCACACTTCCTCCTCCTGTTCCCCTACTCACACACACTTCTACCAGACTTGATTAATGCCACCTCCTTGGATATCTCAGCTCAAATCTCAGTCCCCCACAGAAGACTTCTCCGACTCCATCTTACATGGACATTCTTAGATCTCTCTGGACCTTTCCTTCTTAGCAGGTCCCACAGCCAGTGGTTAATACATATGTATCTGTGTGTGTGTGTGTGTGTGTGTGTGTGTGTGTTTGTATAAACCTGTGTAACTGCTTTCCTACCACCTGTCTCCTCCACTGAAATGTAAGCCCCATGAGGTTAGATTGTTTTCCTTATCACCCTGCCCCTAGCATCAAGCACAGCGCCTGCACATCATAGGCACTCAGTACATTTTTACTGAGTAAATTAATGTAGGAATTTTTTTAAATGGTATTGAGGTTTGCGATCATAGCACATTTATAGACTTCCAAAGGTTAATACAGCCACAGAAGTCAGCAGAAGCCTTTGCTGGCTCCCTAAATTTATCCCAACTTTGTACAAGGAGCATCATATAAAATGTTTTTCCAGAAGTTTAATACAAAGTGCCTCGTGGGACTGTGCCCAACCTGACCAGTAAATATGGTCTAGCTTTCTTTTTCCTTTTCTTCCTAATCCCAAGGGTAGTAAAGTTAAGAAGGGCCATTTTGGATACAAAGAAACTCCTAGTGCTGCGCAAGCATCGCTGGGTTCTATAGGCAGAGATTCTGTAACGGACTGAAGCTCTCAAGAAAACATCTTCAAACATGTAGAATGGAGAATGCTATTACCCTGGGAATCATCTAAATACATACAGTTTTCCACGGATAATAGATTTGTTAAGCATACTTGGAATAGTCTCCATTATTAAATAGCTATGAATAATTGCAATATTCATAAATTACCATATATTAGCAGACTAAGTAGGCACACTGCAGTCAAATGAATTCATTAACCCTTTTCAGAACTCTAACCTTATAGGTTGAGACCCAGCAAAAGTGAACTGATATATACATAAATGAAAATCAAAAAACTTAATAAGTTGCCCTCCTAAACAAAATACCAACAGCTTTCTTTTTCTCATGATGATTTAGTTTGATGGGCAAAAGAAATATGAAAAAGAAATGAGCAAGCAAATATGGATATACCATATGGTTGGAAAAACCTATTATCCCTTTTGATGTCCACATATTGGTTTCTACATATCCCCACCACCTATCCTTGACTTCCTCAAGATAAGCTTTTCCAGCCTCTCCATTTTCTCCTGCTGTTTTTGCTCAACTTTTTCTCTCCATTTTTAGATAACGAGAAGGCAAGATAATAAATCTAGACAACGTATTGTTTTTATGCTATATTTGAAAGAGTACATCTGAAAACTTATTTTGGACAGGGCCTTCAATAATAAAATGCTGTATATGCACTATAACAGTTATTTGAAAACACAAATACAACAGACACAGATGAGGCAAAGAACAAAATATATGTACAGACATGGATGGTGGAGTACTTTTTCAACATGAGATGCCAAAGAAATAAAAGGCTCTCTTTGTCCTTATAATCCAACTGGAGTGGGGTAGGGTGGGGGTGGGGGGCACCAGCAATCACACTGGGAATACCGGAATCCAAAGCAATATATGAGAATATTCTTCATTGTGTATACAGATTGATTTCTAAACTCAAGAATGTCTGTCAGTGGAACTGGACATGACAACTACTTGGGGGAAAAATGACCAGTCAAGTCTAAGGGAATTTTTATAGTTGGAAGTCAGAAGAGAGCTAGAGATGAGAGTGCAGAGCTGGAAGGAGGGAAGGAGAGCCTCGGACAAAGTATGAGGTCACAAATAAGGACAACTGACACTAGGACTGGTCCTTACACACCTGGCTGCAGAGGGGGAAAAAAACATTGCTGGAGGATCAGAGAGGTAAGTATAAAACATTCAGCTCTGGAGGGTCTTGATTGCCAAGGGTTTAGACGAAGTCTAATGAGCAACAGCAAATCAGCCCAGGGAGTCATGGAAACCACTGCCAGGGAAGTCAACGGTGGAATCAATAAAAGATCCTTTACTCTGTCTTTTACTACTTTTTGACTCAGAAAAAAAGCTTGAGAAATAGCCACTGACTTGGGACCACAATGAGCCAATTAAAAAACGGGTTTTACCAGAATCTGTGGAGTACAGACTACAGCCTGGAGAACTTGGATGTGGTCTGGTAAAACAAACATTTACCAGTAAATTATTTGTGCTTCCTTTCAAGGGCAATTACATATTTTATGCGTGCTTTCAAGGGATTCACATTACCCTCATTTGACACATGCTGGTGATGAACTGTATCTAAAGATTTACCCAAGTGATTTCTAAACACAAGAATGTTAAGTGAACAGCCATTTTAAAGAAACGGCTCATGCTGGAGAGGTTGCATGGCACCGTGGGTTTGAACCTTCCTTCCAGAGCCTTCAGAACAATAAACTATGATGGTCTAATGCAAACCAGAAATTCACAAGCGCAGCTTTCTATAGTTTACACACACTCCGTTCCCAGCTGGAAACTAGCATTTCAAAAGTCAGAGTGGATAGTTCCAGTTGGAAAGCCTTAGCTCTGAACAGCAAAAGAAAGGGAGGAGCGCAGTAAAATGACATTGCAAAGACAATTAAAGGAATTGGACAGGGCAGCATGAATAAGAAACAACTGATATTTGAGTTCCCCTTGCCCAGATGTGAAAATCAGATTTCTTTCATTAAATTTTGGATTAGAAAGATGAGTAATCACCAAAGCACAGCTAGAACTAAAATTTGAATTTAGTTGTCAAAGTTTAGTTCACTCCTAAAGAGGTTGAAATATACAAAAAGACAGGCATTATTTTTTTTTTCCATAAAATCATCAACCCAGACAGATCACTTGCTCTCTCAGGAGAAAAATCAAATTTTACTTCCCAAAAGGATGGTAGATACTGTTTCAATCATTAGTATGTTGGTAAGAGGTATACTTCAGGTACTTTGAGTGTGTTTCCATGCAGAATATATACATATTTAATTACAACGACTGACACTGAATGCTCACTAGATGGGATGCACGTGCTGTCTAGGTATATTCTAATCCTCCCAACTACCCAGGGAAGGTGGTACTATTATTAACTGCATTTTACAAAATGAGGCACTGAAACAACTTTGTCAAGGGTAACCAATGGACAGGAGCAGAGCTCGGATTTGAACGCAAACAGTCTAATTCTCTCCTTAACCACTGTGATAAGTGTCTTTGAGACAGTGTTTCAAAATAGCTTCCCTATATGATGATAATGAAAGTAGTCTTTCCTAAATTCAGAAATAGAAATTACTATACCAACTGACAAGTAGAGTGTCAAAAAATTTTTGACTAATTGTGCACTATGAATTCAGTGTAGTTACTCTAAAGAGTTGAAATAAGTAGAAAGTGTCAAGAAGACTCAATATGTTACATAGTTCGTCTCCTGAATGAAATAATTGCCTACATATCCCAAAGTTCATTTAAAAATTATCTGATGATGCTTTACGGCTGACCTCATGTACACCACCTAAGGGAATGTGAGCATGTCTTGGTCACAGTAATGGCTGGCCAGCCTTCTCTCCACTTCCACCCCGATTTCCTCTAAAGTCCTTGGTTCAATCAGACAAAAGGTTTTAACAGAAGGTAAGGCCAATGGTCATTCATTTTTTAATAACTAAATGTTCCCCAAATTCAAAAACTGAGAAGAACAATTAAATATTTATTAGTTAAGATTCTGTTTATATTTCTTTTACCAATTACTTAAAGAAGTTCTATCTTTTAAATGCACCAACATGTATGAATTTTCAAACTTGTTAATAGATTCCTTTTCATAGTAGGTACCTAAACTCAAGTAACACCTTCAAGTAACAGCTCAGATAATCAAATTACTGAGTTTTCTACACTGTCAACTTATTTTCACAACAAAACAATAAATAGTTGTGGTGTGAAATTATCTGAGTTTACTAACTGCTCCTCTGCTTTTTGAAATGAGTTTCTACAACAATACAAACTAAAAGTCTAGGAGTATTAAACATTTTAAAAGGAAGAGAGGGTCCATATTAACTTGAATATATCAGCTAGTATTTCAGGACTTTAGCAGACACGCACTTCGGCCAACAGAAATCTCCCCTATTGCTGACAAAAACTTTATCCTGTCAGATAGAATCAGGCCTCGAATGAGAGAAAATGTCCTTTAGGAAATAAAATTCTTAGTATTCTCCATGTGGGGAAAGAAGCCCATTTCTATGTTTAGAACTCAGTAAAAGGCAGATGAGTACAAAGCTTGTCAATCTATCAAAATGCCAAAAGCCATCATTTTAGACATACAAAAACCATACATATCACTTTGAGCTTCCTGGCTTTACACTGCCCAGCAGCGTCTGACTGATCTTCGTCCAGAGAATTAACAATGATGTAAATGCAAATATTCCTATAAATCAGCAGTAAATGGAATTACGTTTTCTCCCTGCAGCCAGGATTCATCCTTTTATTCCAAGGTTCTATGACAAGCTTAGAACAGAACCGCAATTCACACTTAGATTTCCCCTCTTTAAGTGAACTTAATTTAAAATAATTATGTCTACCCTGCCTTAAGCAAGCTCATACATGGAAACAACTATTTATAAGAATATTTATTTTAGGAATGAAGTTTATAGCGGAAGAAGTACCTCTAGCTTACATTTATAAAATTCTGCATAGGTTATAACAACAAGTTCACCTGATCTGAGAATGCATTCCGTTCTACTCTCAGAAAATTAGAAATTCTAAAATATAACCAAAACTTTTTAATATGTGGCTCATCTCAAAGGGAATCATAGAACTGAAGTTACTCAACAGCTTGGTGGTAAACATGCAAGCTGAGGGCCTCAGTGGCCCTGGGGGTGTCCTGGCTGGGACTCGAGTTTCAATGTCCACCTAAAAACATGGGTTTTTTGATCCCATGAAAGGGCAGAGGCTAGAACTGAATCTCCTACAAAACAAGGACTCTAGGAGGGCAGCCTCTTGCCAGGGCAGTAGTGGGATAGCTTGTCACTTACAGGGGTCCTAGGAAGAGGAGAGAGTTCATGTGAGAAGAAGGAAAAATCCCAAACTTGTGACACAGGTGGATGTGGGGGTGAAATTTATGCTACCTGTGTGGTAAAGAAATATCAAGCTGAGAAATTAACATAAAAACAGGTCCTGGAGCATTGAAACCCTGGGGCTTCCAGTGGAAACAAATACAAAATACCCTATAGAGAAATGTCCACAACCAAGGGCACAGAAAGCCCATGTAAAAATATCCCACCGAAGATGAGCTCACATTGAAAAACTCAACCAACACTTGGAAATCATTTGCAAAGAGGGAAAACCAACGGACATGACAAATGGGGTAAATTAGGAACATTAGAGATAGATAATAGGAGAAAGAACAAACTGAAAACAGCATAAAAAGGAATCACGTCACCAAGATGGCAATGTAGGTTGTCCCCCTCACAAGAAGAACTAATAATAACTATTCATGAACAAGACACCACTGAGAGAATCCTAGAACACAAGAGCGAAGCTGGAGCACCTCCCTGCACCAGTGAAAGAGACATAAAGTAACAACATTAAAATGACTACAAAATCTAATAAAATTTGAAACCAACAACTAAAAGATAGGTGAAAATATGCATTTGGAAATTTTTAATACTTGGAACTGAATAACCGTGAAAACATAACATCAAATCTGTGAGAAATAGCCTAAGTACTCTTTAAAAGGATATATGTGTACCTTTAAATGCATATGTCAGGAAAGAAAAGACAGAATATTTATAAGGCCAGCAACTCAAACAGTGAGAAGAAAGAGTAAGCCTAAAGAAAATATTAAACATAAAAGTAGAACTTAATAGAAGAGAAAACCAAGAAATATTAGAATTGATCAGTGAAACAAAAAACTGATTCTTTGGGGGGAAAACACACAAAAGAAACAAATCTCTGGAAGATCGATCAGAGAAAAAAGATTAGGAATCAAGAAGGGATACAAGTATAGATAGAATGAAGATTTTTTTTAAAGCGTATGATATTATTTAAAACTTTATGCCAATAAATGTAAAACTTAAATGAAAATTCTAGAAAAATATAAATTACCAACATTGACTAATGAAAAAAATGGAAAACCAGCATAACCATATATAAAGTTTAAAAGTGTCAGTAGTTAAAAATATAGCCACAAAAAAAATTCCTCAAGAGTTTTACAAGCAACCTTTACCAAATCTTCAAATAGCAGATAATTCATATTTTATACAAATGATTCAGAATTTAGAAACAGAGAGACAGGTCCACTACTCATTTTATGAAGCTAGTATAACCTTAATACTAAAACTAGCCAAGTACTATATGGGAAAAGAAAAAATCACAGACTAATCACACTAATTATATAGATACAAAAATTCTAAATAAAACACTGGCAAGCTAAATCCAACTGTGTGTGTGTGTGTGTGTGTGTGCATGTTTGTGTTTAAATTATGACCAAGTGAGGTTTATTCCAGATATGCAAGGATGATTCAATTATTGATAATCTATTAATGTGACTCACCTCTGTTAACAGATTAAAGAAAAACCATAAAATCATCCCAATACATGCCAAAAAAAAGACATCAAATAAATTTTGACATCGATTCATGATTAAAAAGAAAAACATACTCTTAACAAACTAAGAATAGAAGGAAATTACCTTAATGCTAATAAATGGTGATAGTGAACATTATACTTAATTGTGAAATTTTAGAAGCAATTTATTTAAGATTGGGAACAAGATGAGGATATCTCTTACTACCTTTTCTGCTCATCGTAATATTAGTGGTGCTAGCCAGTGCAATAAGAAAAGAAAAACAAATCAGAAATTATTAGAAAGAAAAAATAAAATTATCATTTTTCAACAATTTAATTGTACAGATAAATACAAAAAATACACAGACAAATAATTGGAACTTAAGTAAGTTTAGCAAAGATGCTAATAAAAAAATTAATACATAAATACTTGTAAAAATCATATTTACAAGCAACAACCAAGGAGAAATTTTTTTAAAAGTATCCACTCACAGAAGCAACAAAAAATACTAAGTAATAGGGAATATATGTAACATAAGATGGTCAAGATTTTTGGAGGAATTTTAACATATTATTGAATGACATTAAAAAATTAAATAAATGGAGAAACATAAAATGGTAATGGATGGGAGTCTTGATATCATTAAGATATCACTTCTTCCCATATTGATCTATACATTTTAATGCAATTCCCATCAAATTGTCACAGGGTGTTTTGAAGAATTTTACAAGTTGATGGAAGTCATGTAGAGAAGAAAATGGCCAAGAATAGTCACAACCATTTTAAGACTAAGGAGATGTGCAGGTATTAAAACAGAGTTATATTAGCTTTAAGAAAATGTGGTATTTGTCCAAAGAAAGAGAAAATAGACCAGTGAAATAGAAGAGAAAGCTCAGGGGGAAGAAAAAGACATGGACGTAAGGGGTCATTACAAGTCAATGGAAAAGGATGGACTACACAATGCATGTTGCTGCAACTAAGGTTGTCCATATGAAAAAAAAAAAGTACAACTGATTGCAACTTCACTTCATAAAAACCCCAATGTGAATTTAGAACTTGGAAAGAAAAAAATAGGAGGAGAATATTTTTATGAACATAGGGAAGTAAATTATATCTTAAAAGAGATGCCAAGAGCACAAATCATAAAGGAAAAGGTTGATTTCCTTTTTTGATTATGTTGAATTTGATTATATTGAAAATTAAATTTTTTTGGTATATCATAAACTTAACACAAACCACACACTTGGGAGAAACTATTTGTCACATATAACTGAAAAAGGTATAGTATTCAGAATATATTAAAAAATAAACATAATTCTTACTTCAGTAAGAAAAATACAAAGAATACAATAATAAAATGGGCAAAGGATATGAACAGGCAATTTACAGAAGAGAAAACTGAAACATCTAAAATTTATCAGTCTCAGTTGATGTGAGATACCACTTCAGAAAAAGAGATGTATGAAATACTAATTATTGAGGAGGAAATAGAGAAACTGGAACTCGTCCACGTGACAGGTACAAATACTCTGATAAGCAATGGCAATATGTCGCAATACTAAAGAGGCATATCCTTATGGCCCAGAATTTTACTTCTAGACACAAAATGCAGAGACCTATCCCACATATGCCCAAGAATAAATGTACCAGGATATTCATTGAAACCTTGTTTGACTAGCAAAAATTTAGAAGCAAGCTCGAAGTTTGTCACCGAGGAAATGAATAATTACATATAATGGGATACTTGACAGCAGCTTAAATGAATACATTACTTACTAATGTATCAACATGGCTAAATCTTAAAGTTGATGTTGCATGAAAGGCAACTGCAAAAAGATTTAAAACTATTTCATTTATGTAAATAGGTAAAACTTGCAAAACAATACTATATATTGCTTAGGGACACATACACATATAATAAACATAAAAATACGGATGGGAAAGATACACACCAATTTCAGGATAGTGGTTAACTCTGTGAAGGAAGGTAAAGGATGGGATAAGAAGCAATCAAGTGTATTGCTAATATTTTGTTTCTAAAAAAAGAAAAGAGAAAAATAAAACAAATGATGTTAGTGCCGTCCAGTTAATTCTGACTCTTAGTGGCCCTGCACACAGTAGAGTAGAACCCTGCCCAGTCTTTTCGAGCCATCCTTTCACCTTCTGGCACTATATCAGACAATAGTCTGCTGTTATTCATGGGATTTATATGGCTGATTTTTTTTTTTTTTTTCAGCAGTAGGTGGCCATGTCCTTCTTACTAGTCTGCTTTAGTCTGGAAGTTCCCCTGAAATCTGTCCACCATAGGTAACCCTGCTGGCATTTGAAACACTGGTGGCATGGCTTTCAGTATCACAGTAATGTGCAGCTATCACCGTACGACAAGTGGCAGATGCGTGGTATGGTTCTCTGACCAGGAAACGAACCTGGGCCACAGCACTGAGAGAGCAGAATCTTAACCACTAGACCACCAGGGTAAGGCAAATGCTACTAGCTTTTAAATCTAGTGGTTGATTTGTGGATATCTGTTAGATTATCTCTGTATTTTTCAATTTCATAGTTTTTAAAAAATAATAAACAAAATCACTTATATATTCATGATCTCATTTTAGCAGAACCTCCCAAATAAGATTGTATGGTGTTCATTTTACAGATGAGATGACGGGTGCTTCAAGGTTAAATCCCTTACCAACCCTCACAGAGCTAGTAAGGGGAAGATCTAGGATTCCAACTGTAGTCACATGAACCGACATGTTCCTCCAAAAATCCTTATCTTGCAAAATGATTATCCATAGAGTCCTATAAAGATCGAGTTTTTTATGGCAGTGAATATTTATGAAAATTTGTCTGGCAATCAGCTTTCAGGAAAACATTGACTTTTGTTCCCATACATCAGTGCCTACCTGCATTCATGGAGGTTGACACTGTAGAGCTGACAAAAATGTGTCTGTAATAATGTCACTGTCTGGTTCCAGTTGGCATTTACAATGGAGGGTCTGAGACCCCAAGCAACTGTGGCTCTAAAAGCACCCTTTCCCGCTACCCAATATCCTTCCAAAATCAAAGAGTCGGGGGTAGAAGAAAGCCACCAACAAAGGCCTATCTCTATGGCCTTTAGCCATCTTGAGATTGTTGAAGAAAATCTGTGACTTGGCATTCATACTGATTTACAAGCTCAGTTCAAAAATATATGTTACAACAGTCAAGCAGCTGTTATTTCTCCTTGCTTTGCCAACTGATTATGTATAGCAAGTTTTGTCATTTTCCCATTATTCACGATTCTTGGGTTATCAGTCTTCTGAACAAATGATAACATGCTTTATTGGAAGACAAACTGTTTGAAGATGGAGTTGGAAAGTAAGTTATTCAGGGCAACTGAGAAGCGGTTTTGTGCATCAGATGGTTTCAATTAAAGGAGTGATCTCAAACCTGTTTCTACTTACGGAGGCCAGACACCTCCCAGGGTCTGAGATTAAAGCCTTTGTTAGTCTTTTCCACCAAAACTACCTGGGTCTTCTGAAGTTTTCTATTTTCCTGTTAAATGCCAGAGAATCTGTGGTGCATAATCATGGAAGGGAATGGGGAAAAGGCTAGTGCCAGTGGCTTTCCCCAAAAAAAGAAAGGGGGGGGGGGGTGCGGCGGGAGAGAGAACTGTAATTTTTTTCTGTTTCTGATTTGTTTGCTATGTTTATGCAAAATCCTTATTATCTGGAGTTGCTTTAGCATAGAAGATGTACATAAGGACCCTATATACTACCGACTCTTTCTCTAACAGAGAGTACATTTCCCCATTCCTACTCCTTCTACTATCATGCAATGCTCTGCAGGCCCTGCAGTTTATGACAAGACGCTCTCAATGTTCCAAAAGGGTGTTTAGGATGCTATGTCATTTTTATAAAGATTATAGGCCTTCCAAGCTCACAATTTTTATCTGACTGTGAACCTTGACTTCACCTATTGTGAAATCCCACATGAATGTGTGATGAGCACTCTACTTCTCCTGTCAAATTATGGGCTTTTCCTAGGTCCCTTTAAAATAACATTTGAAAAACACATTTCAACATAAAATAATTCTTTATCAACTATTTTACTGCTACCCAGCACTGCATTTGACCCAGACTGGCCTGTCCTTTATGAAAACACAATTCGGCCACATCTCTGTTATCCCAGAGACAGAGAAATAAGCTCATAAGGATACATTTATGTCAAAAAGTAATCCCAAAACTTAGGCCGGCCCCATGGCCTAATGGTTAAGCTTGGCACACTCTGCACCGGCAGCCTGGGCCCAGTTCCCGGGCACGGACCTACACCACTCGTCAGCAGCCATGCTGTGGTGACAACCCACGTGCAAAATAGAGGAAGATTGGCACACATGTTAGCTCAGGGCGAATTTTCCTCAAGCAAAAAGAGGAAGATTGGCAACAGATGTCAGCTCAGGGCAAATCTTCCTCAGTAAATATATATACATATGTTAAAAAATAAAAAACGTAATCTCAAAACTTCATTTTCTTAAGTCTAGCCACCAAAGCAGTGAATGATATTTAATAGTAAAACTGGTTTATTAAAAGTTTCTCTTTTTCTTATTTCTGATCTCTCCAGCTCTATTAGGCAGATAGAAAATTTTCATGAAACCTAAATTCTAAAAAGGGTTTCCAGAAGAACTTCACAGTTGCTTAGATTTTCCAAGTGGAAAAATTTGTCCCACAGCTCTCTAAGTACTGCCACCTAGGTAAACCAACCTTGACCTCTGGGGCAGATTCTGAATAAGCAGAGCCATGTCACCACATGCACTTGGAATGGAGAGGGGACAATCTTATTTTTCTTGTTTTCCAAAAATGTGCCCAACACAATGCAGGTTCTCAGTAAATGAGTATGGAATAGACAAACACGCCTCCTCCCTGTAACCCACTTATCAATTCAGGTACACCATCCTCTGAGATCCATCCATTTATTCATTCATTTAACAAATATTTATTGAGCACAATGTGGGCAGTGGGGATGCAGCAGAAACAACAACAACAATCTTGCCTCAGGGAGCTTACGTTCTAGTGGAGGGAGTCAGGCAACTAATAAAATAATTAAGTAAAATGCACAGTATTTAGGTACTGGTAAGTGCTGTGGGGAAAAACCAGTTAAGGAAGGGAGATAGATGGTTTTGTGGAGTGGGTTATTCCAAATATAAATATGGTAGTTAGGGGATGCCTCATTGAGAAGGTGTGATATCTGAGGGAAGAGGATTTCAGACAAACGGACAACAAATGTAGGGACACTGGGGAAGGGTAAAGAGGCCGTGTGGCTAGAGCAGATTGAGGGAAGGGGAAAATGACCGACCTTGGGATCAGAGAGGTAATGAGGGGCCAGATAATAGAGGGTCATCCCTTGACTCTTACTCTGAGAGAAATGGGAAGCTATTGAGGGTTTTAGAATTTCAGACACAATATAACATGTTAACAGCATCACTCTGAGGGCTGCATGGAGAACAGACTGTAGATGGACAAGGACAAAAGCAGAAAGACCAGTAGGAGGCTATTGCAAGAAACTAGGTGAGAGTGAACAGTGGCTTGGACCACAGTGGTCGCAGGGGATGTGTTGAGATGTGGTTGGGCTCTGTATATATCTTGAAGGTAGAGTCAAAAATATTTGCAGACAGATTGGATGTGGTGTTTGTAAGAGAGTCTTCAAGAATGACTCCAAGTTGTTTGGCCTGAGCCACTGAATAGATGGAGTGCCACTAACTGAGATGAAAAAGTCTTCAGGGTGAGCAAGCCTTCTAGAGAAGATCAAGGGAGCATCAAGTTTGAAATGCTTATTAGACATACAGGTAATGAGGTTGAGTAGATAATTGGAATCTTGACTTCAATGGAATAATCCAGGCCGGAGATACAAATTTGAAAGTCATTAGCATACAGATGCTACTTAAAGTTAGGAGACTACATGATGACCCAAAGAGAGTAAGTGTACTAAGAGCAGAGGAGATGCATGCAGGACCGAGTCCTGGGTTCTCCAGCAGTAAGTCCCTCCAACAGTCCCTCCAACAGTAAGAGATCAGGAAGACTAGGAGGAAACAGCAGAGAAGACAAGAAGGAGCAACCAGCGTGAAGGAGGAAAACCAGGAGTGTGTGTGGTTCTGGAAGCCAAATGAAGAAAGTATTTTAATAAAGAGGGAGCCGTTAACTGCATCAAATGCTTCTGATAAGTCAAGTAAGATAAGGACTATCTTTCTAGTGGAATATAAGCTTTATAAGGAGAGGAGTTTTGTCTTATTTACAGGTATATTCCAAGTACCTATAACAGTACCTGTTCTTAGTAAGCACTCACGAAACATTTCATGAGTTTTTAAAGTGTGAACAGGGTAGGAATCTTGATGCACAAGCTCAACTGTGCAAGAAATGGCAGAGCTCTTCTTTCTATGAACAACTTCTTTTCTGTCTTGAGCCTCATCCCAGTGAGATGACAGGAAACTTAACCTTAGTCATTTCCAGGCCCCCGCCTCTACCCCAGTGTTGAGTCAAGTGCTGAGGACATCAGCAGATTTAGGCTTTGGAATATGGATTTCTAGGAGGTTTTTTTCTATTTTTTTTTTAAATAGTTGAGCTCATATGGTACATAGAGTTTGGGGTTTTTTTTCTCTCTTATTGGAACATAAGTATTTTCCTATGTTAAACTTATTTTCATGTCTATGTTTTATAGATGTGCCACACTTAACTCTCCTTTGCTGAATATTTAGTTTGTAACTTTTAATTATATAAATAATTGTAATGGCCATCATTGTACATTAAACTTTTTTCTATATGAACAATTATTTCTTAAGAGTGGGAAAAATTTTAAGACCCAGTACATATTGTCAATTTGCTTGATGGGTAAAAGTTTGACCCCCCCCCCAAAAAAAATGAGGAGAAAGCATGAAAAAAAGCACAGGACCATACTCACGCCAAAGCAGAGTCTCTTGTCGCTACTTAGAGTAAGATGTTTCAACTGGATGAGGTCAACAGTGAGGAACCATTGCAGGTCCTTGAAAAAGGATTAACAGGATGAACACAACATTTTAGGAACATTTCTCAGCCAGCTAGACCCAGTGTGGACTAGAAGATACAAGAGGCTGGAGGCAGGAGACCAACTAGGAAGTTGTCATAGTAGCTCTGGCATAAGGTGATGAGGGTCTGGGTTCAAGCGAGGACAGCAGGAATCATAAGAACATCTGAGACACAGCAATGTGCTATATATGATAAAATAACAGTACCAATTCTTTACAAATTTATTATCAGTAGATCCATTAAGTTTCTCCATAGCGTGGCTCTGATAGAGAGAAGCTTTTGATTGGTTTATATCCATTCATTCATTCCTTCAACACAAATGGGGACCAGAACCAGGCTTCTGCTTAATATTTTATCTCCCCAAAAGCTAACTAGAAATTTTTCCAGTTACCTACTAGTAACCTGTTTTGTTGCTGCTGTTGTTGTTTTAATGACATAGGGGGCAACAGTGGCCTATAAACCCCAAAATCCCACCTATATACATCACAAAATCACCCCATGAAATAACACAGTCTGAGACAAGTTACAGAATTGTCCAAAGTAGCCCATCCTCGGGATGAATCTGGAGGACTCTGAGATCATCAGCTTGCTTTTGCAATGCACAGTTGCCATTTGTACTGAAGATTTGGGAATTCTGGTTTTGAAGGAACACAACAAAAGAAATTGATCCTTGAACAAAAACACAGAGATTGGAAAAAATTTATTGTATTTTTTCATCAAAACCTATACTACACGAAATTCTGATTTCATTCATGTGCAGTCACTACCCTTAAACATGAAAGAGAGACAGGACAGTTGAAGAATCAACAACAGCTCAGGAGGACATTTCTGGGTTTCACTGCTTAATGGATGACTTGAGTGTGAGGACAAAACCAACACCATTTTTCTTGAAATGTACGCTGAGTTCACAGATGTTATATAATCACTTTTAAACTGGGGGAATAATCTTTTCAACATGCTTGTCTGCGCAAGTTTTTAGAACTGCAATATGTCGGCCAAACATATACCAAATGAAACTTCATTTTTAAGGATAAATTTAAGTCCTTCTTGAGATGTTGCATGACTGGGATATTGCAGACTCTTTTATTTGAAGCTCCAGAGGATATGGAATTGGCATGAATAAGTGATTTTCAAATTTATCTAGTAAAAATGTCAAAACATTGACAGCCAGAATACCCTTCATTTACCCATGTAAAAATAATAGCAAAAAAAAAGGCAAATTAAAAGCAATGAATTCAAATCAAAGATAATCAAACTAGACCTTAGCTATGAAATGTTTCAGCCCCCTTCCTGGAAGTCCTAACCTTCCTATTAAGTCCTAACCTGTAAATAGTTACAGAGATAATTCAATGAAAGCATATTTATTTTTTTTAAAAAGTGTCCTCTTACCTCAAAAATTTATTCTAATGTTTAAAACTAGCCTCAGACTTCTTTTAAATCATTCCTAAATCTTTCTCAAAGGAAAAATTATTGCACAGTTTAAAAAATCTCCCATCACAATAGTTATTTATACATTTCATTTAGTACCTCAAATTTCATCCCCAAGAACAAAAGCATGACTGGAATACAATAAGTAACAGGGTCTAAGCTAAAATCACAAAAATCAGTAAATATTTCTACAACTAGTTCAAAGTGTAAATATTTGGTTCTTGAAGAATCTCTATCATTGCCCAAAGACTAGTCTTGTCTAATAAACCTCTACAAATAAAGCAAAACTACGTTGGAAGAAAACTTTACTTGGTACTCCTCCCCTTCCAGAAAAAAGAAGGCATTCTCTCTCCCCATCTGCCCAGCTAGCTAGGCACAGGGATGTATGGTTCAAAAGTTTAACAGGGTATTTTTATTCCCAGTCGCACCAAAAAATAACATCCTTTAGTGCTGTTTCAGAAATTTAGGAGCACCGTTCAAATACATCAAGTTATTTGTTGAAGAACATGTGCTAAAGCCCTGAAACTGAACCTCAAAGTCCGGCCTAAAAAACAGACCAAATATTGGGGCATTTCCAAGCAAAATCAATTTATGATTAAAATCTCACCAAGACCAGTTCTTATATTTTGACAACGAGGAAAGCATTTTAGGTATTTTTATATGGTCAAGAATTTCCAGAAATAGCAGCTTGGGTGCATGTCATCTGGTAGGTTAGCAACAGCCTGATCCCAAACCTCCTCCAGGGAAAATCATGCAAAAACTGGAAAAGGATTCCTAAAAGTAGGCTAAGGGTCAACAACGTAATTTCTAACGAGCACATGTTTCCTGGCCACACGTGTGTTGAAGAAATCAAGAATGCAGGTTTGAATCCATTGATCCCAGATTCAGACTCTAGCAGGACCCAACCCTGGAATCTTTTGACTTTCTCCCTAAACTGAAGGTGTGCTTTGACAGGAGAAAAAAAACAACCTCCCCGAAAGACAACTCACAGTGAGACAAGGAGGGTTAGAGACCTCATGACAGCAAGTCCCTCCCCGCTGCCAACAACAGCATTGGCAATGGCCGTGACCACCACCTCCACACCACTTCTGCTTCTCATAACAGGGACTGTTCTGTTTCTTCCTTACCCCTAAGCCAGTTTGTTTCTTTCATTGTTACATCTCTCTCTGTTACAAAACTTAGTCAAATTCAGCACTTCTCAAAATGAGCTTGAGAGAACTCTACTGCGGGGGGGGGGTGCACAGATCCTCACAGGTGCTCCTCCTCAAAATGGTTTCATGATCCAGTACTTTTGGGAAACTCTTGTTCAAACAATATTTAAAATGTTTCCTTTGCTGCAGGACTTCTCAGAGCCTTTAATATGCTAATGTGTGTTGAGGATATCTCATTTCCTAATTTCTTTAACCCCGTGGATGCCTTTTGTAGTGTCATACTTAACATCTCACTAAAGAGTTGTAGTGAGTGAAATCTTTTTTGAGTTTAGCAAGAGTCTAACTATTTGACTATTTGGCTATTGACAACCCTGGAACATTAAACAACGCGTTAAACAACGCCACACTTGTTCCCCTTCCTCCTAGTCACCTTCTCATGGTCCTAAACTGGGAGGGATGTCTATTGCCCCCTCTCCCTAATCCCTGTTTCCCTACAATGGCATTTTAACCCGAAATCAGAGGCAGAGAACTGTCAAAGGCTTTAAATTGGTCCTTGAGGTCGTTTGCATAGCTCCTTTGCCTGTAAGTCTTAAGGTTCTCTCCTGCAGAAAGTGTCCTGGGTCTGCCAAAAGTATCCCACATCTCCTGAAATAAATGTGTGAGACATAAATAGCTGGAGTTAATGTATTAAAGGAGATAATGGGTATGATAGCATTAACTGTCATAAAATGTAAGGGATCATCATTACATTCACATCATTAAGTCAGTCCCTTTTATATATCACTGTGTACAATTAGGCACTTAATAAATACTTTTTAGTATTGTAATGACTGAGTAAACTGAATCCACGCAATTTCAATCTTGCAATTAAGTTTCTGAAGCACAGAGATAAGGAATGACCTGGGGCCAAAGTGGGGAAGGTGGGAGCAAAGAGCGGTGTTGAAGTGAGTAATTAAGTAAATGAGCCTGCAACCCAGCAGGACGGGTTTGACAGGTTGAGATTTGCCCCCACAGGGGCCAGAGATGACATCATAGGAATCCATATCAAGACCAGCGATGAGGTTATGTGGCTGAGAACCCCAACCCCATCTAAAAAGCCAGAGTATGAGTGTTCATTAATAAGCCAGGTATACAAACACAAAAGAATATTCTGAATTAGCCAGAAATGTGAGCAATGATGGAGAAAGGAGGGAAACTACGAGAAGAAAGATAAGAAGGGGGAGTTAACAAGGCAGAGGTTCCTGCAATTCAGTGCCCCCCAGAATTTCTGCTCTCTGGAAACACTAGAGCATTTGTACCTGAGAATAGGAGTGACAGCTTCTGCAAATCCCATAGCTTCCTGGAAAGAATATCCCAGGCTCTATTGGCTCAAGAAGGGGCAACAAAGCCTCAGCAACCCCAAAGCACCAGCTGATGCTGCCAGCTCCCCGTCTTTGTGGAGGCTCCTCCCACAAGGAAACAAGAATCACTTAAGAGACGGATCACAGATTATCCCAGGGAAGAAGAGAGGTTGGATAGAGAGGCGCTTAACCTCCATTTATACCCCCGAATCAATCTTAATTCAAAGTAGAAGTTACAGTTATTTCTCAGATAAGATAACAAACAACCTTTTGAAGGGTGCAATCTTTTAGGAGAGGTAATTAATACGAAAAAGTAGGGACCTGGAAGACCAAACCCAGCCCTGCTGCTGACTGGCTCTGGGAACTTGCAATTTCTTCTCTCAGTCCTCCAATGACCAAATCTGTAAGACCAGAGGAGCAAGAGAGATGACAAAGGGGAAGATGCTTTGAAACTGTAAACCACCATGGCACCTGAAAGGCCTCTTCTGGACTAGCCATGCTTGGCCTTTCTGATGGGTCTTACTTTTGATTGGCTGTAGCCACAGTCCTGTGACCTAATAGAGCACATTTCCCTCTTACATTCCACACACATGCCAAAACCAACCTGCGTTTAATCAGGAAACCTAAGTTTATCCAACATACTTAGCTCATAGAAGATCATCCATGAGACCCCAACGCCTTCTCCTTTTCTTTGTGTAGTCACTTGCATTTTCTCAGTTATGTTTTTACTTTCTGTATGTGTCCAATTTTATTTTCAATGATTGACCTGGATTTTAGGTTTTAACAGCCTAAATATCAAATTTTGTTAGTTCAGCTGTACAGTTAAAATGCTCTTACTCTTTTGCTCTTAACTAATGGATACCATTTAACAATGAAGGATTCTGTTTAATCTTTTTTTTAAATGAGATTTAAATTATTCTTTGTTTGCACATGGCCTAAGAGAGGCTTTTCTGGGGTTTGGTAGAAGTTGTACAAGTCAGTTTCCATTAATAGAAAAAGATTCCCTGTGCTGTAAAATAGAGAGCTTCCCCACCTGGTAGTTATTTAGGAAACTGATTTTTTAACCTAATCACAGGATTTTTACACTTATATTAAATTCCACTTTTGTTAGTTTTGACCCAGCAATTCAGCCTGGACATCCATTTTTAAATTAAGCTTTTATTGTGGCTTTCTAAAAGACTTTCTAAAAAAGTAACGATGAAAAGTCAAAAGAAGTCCTTGTCTTCCCTTTCCCCAGACCCCACTGTGCCACAGTGAGAAAACAGAGTCTGTAACACTGAATGGCTATTTATTCCGTACTCAATGTGGGTAAATGCATGTGAGGAATACCCTCAAAAGCTGTCTTCTCGACATTATGTATCCAGATACAATGTTATTCTGAAAATAACCCAAAAGGCCAGGTATCGTTTGACCATCTACATGTTTCTGAGATGATGGGGACATTAAATAGAGCCCAACCCCCAAACACACACCTTGGCCTGTAGATTATAAAAATTTATTAGGTGAGCCCACTTCAGGGTATTGCTAAATTCTTTAGCTGGCAATGATCTTGGTTTCCATCTGAGACAAGCTGCCTTAAAATAAGACTCTTGAAAGGACTTACTCCAGACCCTTAGGGAGAGGAGCTGCCAAGTAATTTCAGGGGAGAATTCAGTTCCTCTGGAAACAGGTTTTGACAATGGCTCTGTGTGCCAAAGGGCTGAGCATGCGGAGGGCACTGGGTTCCCGCCTCTTGAATGATACTTGAGGCTTTGCTCTGCAAACAGATGACTTCATTCCAACAACAATGCTTTTTTTCTGAGAAGCTGCCAGTTCATACACATTATAAAATAAATTCTCTCATGGACACCGGAGTGGCAGGAAATACAAACATTGCTTTTTAAAAAGTGTGTGAGTTGGAAGAGGTAAGCTGGAAAAGGAACAGAATTTCTTCCAAAAAGAGTTTGTGGTAACCATGGAAACCCAACACCAAATCAGCAATCACTTTATCAACCCCAGTATTGATTAAGGAGGTGTGTGAAGCTATGCACAATGACTCTATCTTAGGAAACTTTACTTCAGCCTGAACAAGGTGTTTGGAAGCCTGGGTCCCAATAACGTCTAAGTCTTCTCTTATCTTAGCCCTCCAGGAAGCCATGTCTACTAAGGGAAGAAAAGATCCAGCAGATAACCAGTCTTTATACAAATACTCACTGGTTTTTAACATCCCACGTCCCGCATCTCCCAAGGGGTACCAGAGACCAGAAGTATAGGCAAGGTGGAGTCTGAACATCATTATTCTCCCTTCAGTGCAAACACTGAGTGAGGAAAATCAACTTCTCCCCAGCGGTGTTTGGCCTGAGCCCACATATGCCTTGACTGTAAACACACCTGGATGATGTAGAGAAGATGAGAGTTTGCACATGATAAAACTATTTTCTTATCCCTGCCACCTTAAACCTTTGATTCCTTTCTATATATCAGCTGTCCTCCATTTTTTCTGTAAAAGTCCAGACAGCACATAGTTTTAGGCTTTGGGGGCCACATATGGTCTTGGTCTCTTCCACATCCTCTTCCTCCTCCTCTTTCTCCTTTTCCTCCTCCTTCTCCTTTTATAACCCTCTCAAATGTAAAAATCATTCTTACCTTGCAGATTTGATCTATGCACCATAATTTGTTGACCCCTGCTCTACATTATGCCACAGAAATTCTGACATCTCAGCCCCATAGAATATAAGCCACTGTTTGGTCCAAGTTTCAGTCAACCAATCAAGTGCACTGTCAGAGCCACTTCCAGCGAGTTAAGCTAATACATTAAATCCAGGATCTCTGGTAAACGCACTCATTTCAATAAATTTAACCTGACCTCATATTAAATTCTATTCTCCTTGGTCTAATACATTTAGAATTTATTCCCACACATACTCCATACTCCCCAGGTTTCAGCTGATATAAATTAACTAGATCATGCAATTCTGTTGGAGTGTATGCCATCTCTTCACAGGTCAGATTTACACTTGTACTGCTGTACATGATGGGATCTGACTCTAGCTATAAGTCTAGAGGCAATGAAAAGTGGGTCTTGATGGGGTCGTCTCTCACTAGACAACAGGGTTAGGTGAGATTAAACAGAGTTTTCAAGCTAGGGAAAGATAATCTCAAACTTGGAAGGAGGAGCTCATTCTGCTAGCAAGAAGGGTTCAAGAACACTTGGGAGGGGTTCAAAAATTTCAGCTTTCTCTGAGTCCACCCAGAACATCCTCATTCCAAATCTCAGAGTCCCACTCCTTCCCAATCAAGTCCTTAACTTTTGCAAAAGAAATTTGGCAAGTCTGTGATTTCAGCTTACATTGTAATTCTGCAAGCCACACAATTAAATTTGGGGTTTGGCTTTCAATAGTATTTGTTCCAAGAGTACAAGAAATATAATGGCCTTTTATAAGGCAATCATAGAAATCCTCTGGTTCTCGGACTGAGACTTAGGCTGAGAATTTTAAACCCTGAGCTTGTCATTTTCTTTTTGTTATTCCTCCACTGCAGACTGAAAAAGCCATCTCACACCACAGTCCTTCTTGTCATTATTACTACATAGCAGTCAAGTGTAGTGGTCACTTTGTCCCCTAAGAAACTTACTTTAATAGGAACTTTATCCCAAGTGACCACAGTTAATAATTTATTGATTATGCCACTGCATGCCACGGACTAAGAGTATCCCAGTTTCCTTTGGAAAGGAGCTCAGCACTACATTCAAGGTCAAGGTCATAACCAAACCAATCCAAGAATTCCATCATTTATAGTTTGTTTAATAGGACTAGTCCATCCTTCCATAGCAAAGGAAGGGAGGGAGGGAAGAAAGGGTAGGTGGAAAAGAAATTACACAAGATATTTAAATAGAGAGGGTTTAATATAAGGAATTGGTTTCCCAGATGTTGGATTAATGAAAGAACAAAAGAGAACTGAGATAACCTAGAGACGATAACTAAAGGGAGACTCTATAACCCTTAGAACTAGGTGAAGAAAACCGAAGAAGTTGGGATTATCAAAACCTAGAAGCTCAGACGAGGAATACTCATTAAGCTGGGGATCAGTCCTCTGAGTAGGTCGTACTTTTCAGCTGCTGATAGAATCTCAGAATCTCAGAGAAGGAGTCCCATGGTGCCGGGAAAGGGGAAACACCTGGCTACCAGTGACATCCCTGAGCAGGTAAGATAGAGCTAGTTCTGATGAAGCTAAAAGAAGCCAAAGACAAGAGTGAACTTCCAAAGTCAAAGCAACACTGACAAGACCAAAGAGAAATAAGGAAGCCTTTATTCCCCAGCTCCTACCTTCTCATCTCCCTCTGGTAATAGAAATTTAACAGAGCCCAACAGGAACTCAGCTGGCAAAAGAGTCCAGGATATGTGTTTGGCAGAGCTCTAACCTCAGCATCACAGAGCAGAGAACAGAATTGTGGGTTTGAGGCTCAGAGTCAATAGGTAAATGATCAGCACAGATAGTGGTATATTTCTCAGTTCCTTCTGTTTAAAATAGGTCTAGTGTCTTCTATGATGCCTTTCAACTTTCTCTGCCTTTTCCACTCAAAATTTTACAATTCCATTCTTGTCTGTCATACCTGGATCCAAGTTTCAGACAGAAGAACCACGCCTACAGAGTGAGAAGTCTGCTTCTCCACACGACATCTATGAATGACCACAACTTAATTTGTATTTTCTTACCTCAATTCTCTTCTTGGTTTTGGCAGGTAGTTCTGAACCCTCAGGTAGATCTGTTACCTCAAGCATCAAAATGTGTTTCCTAGGGGCCAGCCCACTGGCGTAGCAGTTAAGTTCACAAGCTCTGCTTTAGCAGCCCAGGATTCGCAGGTTCGGATCCCGGGTGCAGACATACGCACCACTTATCAAGCCATGCTGTGGCAGCGTCCCATATAAAGTAGAGGAATATGGGCACGGATGTTAGCCCAGGGCCAATCTTCCTCAGCAAAAAAGAAGAGGATTGGCAATGGATGCTAGCTCAGGGCTAATCTTCCTCAACAAAAAGAAAAATGTGTTTCCTAAAGTATACGCTAAATAGAGCATACTGATAAATACCACAAAGAAGCTAAAACAAGGCCAGAGAGGGGCCAAGCTCATAGCATACTCTATAGAAGGAGTCTTGGGGTAACCAAGAATCACCTATAATACATAATAATAATAACAGTAGTAAAAACATATTGAGCTAAGTCACTAATTACTAGGCACTAAGTTACTTATATGTATTAATTCATTGCATCCTTCTATACTTGTCATAGGAATTAATGTTATCCTTACATTACAAATGAGAGAATTGAGAAACTAGCCTTCATTAGCTTCATCTACATTTTAAAACATTGTATAAACTATAAATATAATATATAATTTATAGAATATATATATTTAGATAGATAGATAGATAGCTAATATGTGTATGTATATTTAACTTCCTAAGCCAACCCAGATAAAGAACTCAACAGCTTGACAAACAATATTGCATTGTGTGATGGGTGTTAGACACAGAAAGAGCCTTTGGCAGTATTTTTGGTTCATTTCCAGTGAAAACAGAGAGCAATAAACTTGCTCCAGATTCTGATTCCAGAACTTTCAGAGGCTGGAGATAGTGGCGATCTGTCTGTGAGGCCTCTGTGTTTATCATTTCTCAGAAGCCAGCTAGCAGACCAGGCCATCTGCCAGTATATGGTTAGCACATTTATGTCAACTGGTTTGTCAGCCAGGTACCATGGCTTTTCCTAAGTCATAACTTCCAAACTATGGGAACATAAAACCACAATGTTAGCCAAGATAGCAATAAGAGACCTTTCTTTGTATACCACACTAGTGGCTGTGTGAAAAGGTATGCAACATAGTTTTATACACTGTAACTGGTAGTCCAGAGCAGCACAATTCCTTCTGATCTGATGTGTCTCTCTTCCAGCTGTTTTGAATTCATTTTTGATAGACAAGAACAGACTGAGCAAGAAAATGAAGGATATTTTGATATTTGTTAAAAGATACTGGAGCCAAGTTTCCTCCTAAGTCATTTTGGAGTCCTGTCCAGTGGGCAAAGGGCACATCAAATTAATTCAACTCTAAGAGTATAGTTCTCTTATTGGAAATTCTTAATTTCTAAAAATTGAGCTAAGAGGATTTTTTTCAGTTAACCAGTCACCAGATAAAACTATACATGCCTCCAAAAAAGTAATGGAAAAAGATTATTCAATTTTGCCTTAAAATTCAATTTCGGTAACTTCTATTTCCAGTATATGATATAGTAAATGGAACTAGACTTGCCTTACCACTATAAATTACTTTTTTAAAAGGACAAAAGACATGAAACAACTCTTTTTAAACATGGACTGCAGACTGAATGGGACTTGATTCCTGAAATAAAGGAAACAAGTGAGATTAGCCCTAAAAATGCCCCAGCTAGAAAGCTACCTGGAGACTAGAATGCATAAAAGTAGAACCCAAGTAGATCACAGGATCTCACTGAATTGAAGAAATAATAGTAGAGTTTGGAGAGGCTAGGGCAGCTTGAGTTTGTGACACAAAGTACAAGAGAAGAGAGTTACACAGAGAAAGAGCTCCAGAAATCTGCATAGGTGGCCCCTTGAATCTTTGGCAGAATATCTAATTCTGCATATGTGTGGTAAGACATCACAAAACCAGGCGAAGAATAACTATGAGTGAAAGAACAACTAACAAGGAGCTGTAAGCTGAACAATTCCCAGAACTCATACAGGGCTGGGAGTCATCCAAGTTCTAACCAGTTATGGTGGAGAAAGCTCATTGAACAAGCAGGGCATTTCAAAGAGACTCCCTAAGTATTAGGGCTAAACTGTCCTAGAGTGTGGCCACTGCAGATCCACACTAAAAACAAACCTCAAAAGGATCAAGCTGATCTGCAAGTAACTTAGCTGTCTGCCATAGTAAAGTCCAACAATCTTTAAAAGGAGATACCAAAATACACTTAACAATGTGATGCTCACAATGTCCAGTATCCAATCAAAAATAACTAGCCCTGATAAGCAAGAAAATGGGACATGTAGCCAGAAAAAAAAATAATAAATCAATAGAAAAATACATAAAAATTACAGAGATGACAGAATTCACAAAGATTTTTAAAAAGTGATATTTAAATATGTTCAAAGATTTAAAGGAAAATGTAAAGAAAATAGAGAAATTAAAGATATAAAAGAGAACAAAATGAAACTTCTGGAGTTGACAAAAAACACGTTACCAGAAATGAAAATTTTACTGATGATATTAATAGCAGATTGCAAACTAGAAAAGAAAAGATCAGTGAACGTGAAGACATAGAAATAGAAACTATATGAAATAATGGCCAAAATTTTTCTAGATTTGATGAAAAATATAAACCTACAGGTCCAAAAATATCAACACAGGTCACACAGTATAAACACAAAGAAAAACACATTAAGGTACATCATATTAAAATTGCCAAAAACTAGAAATAGAGAAGGAACACTAAAAGTCGTCACAGGGAAAAAAAACACATTTGATACAGAAGAACAAAGATAAGAAAATCATCAACTTCATATAAGAAAAAAATAAGCTGAAAGACAATTGAATGACATTCTCAAAAGTACTGAAAGGAAGAAAAAAAAGTAAACCTAGAATTCTATGCAAAATAGGTGGTTGGCCCCATGGCCTAGTGGTTAAGTTCAGCACACTCCACTTCAGCAGCCCAGGTTTGGTTCCCAGGCACAGACCTACACCACCCACGGCCATGCTGGGGCAGCGGCGTACATACAAAATAGAGAAAGATTGGCAACAGGTGTTAGCTCAGGGCAAATCTCCCTAAGCAAAGAAAAATTAAAAATAAAAAATAAATAAAATAAAAGCAAAATGGAGACATTTTCAGACAAGCACAGGCTGAGAGATTATGATCAGCAGACCTACACTACAATAAATGTAAAAGGAAGTTCTTCAGGCTGAAGGAAAATTATAACAGATGGAAACTCAGATCTACAAAAGGAACAAAGAACTCCAGAAATGGTAAGTATGCAAGCAAATATAAAAGGATTTTTTCATTTTTAAATTTATTTAAAGGGTAACATATGGTTTAAACAAAAATGATAATGATGTATTGTGAGATTTATAATACATGTATAAGTAAAAGGTATGACAACAATAGCACAAAAGATGAGAAGGGAGAAATGGAAGTATATAACTTTAACATTTTTACATTACATGTAAAGTGGTAGTATATTACTTGAAAGTAGACTATGATGGCTTAAAAAGATGCATATTGTAAGCACTAGAATGAACACCAAGAAAAAAAAGGAATTAGCCAATATTAGAAATAAAATAAAATGCTAAATTATTCAATGCAAACAAGTCAGAAAAAGAGGAAAATGGAGAAAAGAAAATATGAGAGAAATAGAAAACAAGTAACAAAATGATAAACTTAAATCCAAACATATTGGCAATATATTAAATGTAAATGGTCTAAGCAATATAATTAAAAAGCATAAACTATCAGATAATATTTTTAAAAAGCAAGACCCAATTATACACTGTCTGTGAGAAATACACTTCAAACATGTTGAAACAGAGATATTAATAATAAAAGGAAGGGGGCTGGCCCAGTGGTGCAAGTGGTTTAGTGCGTGCACTCCGCTCTGGCAGCCCAGGGTTCACTGGTTCAGATCCTGGGCGCGCACCAACGCACCGCTTGGCAGGTCATGCTGTGGTGGCGTCCCATATAAAGTGGAGGAAGATGAGCATGGATGTTAGCCCACGGCCAGTCTTCCTCAGCAAAAAGAGGAGGATTGGCAGATGTTAGCTGAGGGCTGATCTTTCTCACAAAAAAAAATAATAATAATAATAAAAGGATGGAAGAAAATATGCCATGCAAATACCATAAAAAAGCTGGAGAAAATATATTAATTTCAGCCGAAGTAGACATCAAGACAAGAAAGATTAACAGAGAGAAAGAGATACATTTTCTCATGAAAAAAGGGTCAATCTTCATGAAGACATAGTGATACTAAATGTGTATGCATCTAGTTACAGAGGTTCAAAATACATGGAGAAAAATTGATAGAACAAAAGGGAAAAATAAACAAACCTACATGGAGACAAAGAGTTCAACACTCCTCTCTCAGTAACTGATAGAACAAGTAGATTTTTTTTAAATTCAGTAAGAATATAGAAGACCTGAAAATTCAAACAACTTGACCTAATTGATATTTTGTCAAACACTACATGTAACATGGTCAAATACACATTCTTTTCAAGTGCAAATGGAACATTCACCAAGGTAGACCTATGCTGGGCTGTAAAAGAAGTCTCAATACATTTTAAAGAATTGAAATCATGTTGAGTGTATTCTCTGATCACAATGGAAATAAATTAGAAATGAACAACAAAAATATAACTAGAAGATCCCCATATTTTTTGAAATTATGTAAAACACTTCCAAATAAGTCATGGATCAAAGAAGAAATCACAAGGGAAATGTGAAAATATTTTTAACTGGATAATAACAAGTACACAACATATCAAAACATATAGGATCCAGCTACAGCAGTGCTTAAAAGGAAACATACAGCTTTAAATGCTTACATGAGAAAGAACAAGTTTTAAAATCAATAATCTAAGCTTCCTACTCAAGAAGCTAAAAAAAAAAACAAAAAACAAAACTAAATCCTAAGTTAACAGAAGGAAAGAAATAATAAAGAGCAGAAATCAATGAAATAGAAAACAGAAACACAATAGAGAAGTTTCTCTCTCTCTCTCTCTCTCTCTCTTTTCATCCCTCACTCTGGGGGTATGCAGCTGTCATGCTGTTAAGAAGAGGCCCATGTGGTGAGGAACAAAAGCCTCCTACCAAAAGTCATGTGACTGAGTTTGGAAGCAGATCCTCCAGCACCAGGCAAGCCTTCAGATGACTGCAGCCCTAGCCAATGTCTTTACTGCAACCTCACAACAGAGCGTGAGCCAAAACTACCAGCTATGCTGCTCCCAGATTCCTGACACACAGTGGCTTGTTGTTTTAAGCTACTTTTAAAAATAGAGAAAATTAATGAAACCAACGGTGGCTTTTTGAAGAGATTTATGAAATTCTACCTAGACTGATTAAGAGAAAAAGAAAAATTTCAAATTATCAATATGAGAAATAATGCGACATCACTACAGATCCCATGGAAATTAAAAGGATAATAAAAGAATATTGTATGTTATTATAGATTACTTTTTGCCAATAAACTCAACAATCTAGATGTAATTGGCAAATCCTTTGAAAAGCATAAATGACAAAAATTGGCATAAAAGAAATTTAAAATCTAAATGCCCCTATACCTTTTAAACACATTAAATTTGAAATTTAAAAACTTGCCCCAAGGAAAACTCCAGGCCTAGGTGGCTTCACTGGTAAATTCTATCAAATGTTTAAGGAAGAAATAATATCAATTTTAGACAAACTATTTCAGAAAACAGAGGAAGAGGAAAGGCCAGTATTACCCTGCTACTAAAATCAGAAAAAGATATTACAAGAAAATATTGGATTGATATCCCTCATTAACAAATGTGCAATAATCATTAATGAAATATTACAAAACAGAATCTAGCAATCTATAAAAAGATAACACATCATGACCAAATGGGAATTATCTCAGGAATTCAAGTTGATTTACCACTAGAAAGCAATGAATGCAATACAACATATCAATGGAGAAAAATTCTATAACCATCTTAATAGATGTAAAAACATGTTGAAGAAATTCAACAACCATGTATTTTTTTAAATCTCTGAGTGAACCAAGAGTAGAAGGGAACTTTCTCAACCCAATGAAAGGTATCTACAAAAAAAAAAACAAAAAAGTACAGCTATCATCATACTTAACGCCAAACTGACTGTTTTCCCCCTAATATTGGGAAGAAAGCAAGGATGTGTTATCTCACACTTCTATTCAGTGTTATATTGGAGATTTGGAGATCCTAGCCAGTGCAATAAGGCAAGAAAAAGATAAGAAAAGGCATACATATTGGAAAGGAAGAACTAAAACTTCTTTATTCACAGATGACGTGACTACCTATTGAAAATCCTAAAGAAGCTATAATAAAAACTATGACAACTAATAGGTGAATATAGCAAGGTTGCAGGATACAAGATTAATATTTTTAAAAAATTTGCAATTCTATATACTAGTGTAATGAACAATTGTAAAATGAAGCTCAAAAACAATGCCATTTACAATAGTATCGAAAAACATAAAATACTTAGACATCAACTTAAGAAAAAAATGTGTAAGACTTCTACACTAAAAACCACCTAACCCTTCTGAGAGAAATTTTTAAAGCCCTAAATAAATAGAGAGACAGACCATATTTATAAATCGAAAGACTCAATATTATAAATAGGACAGTTTTCCCTCAATTGATCTATAGAGTCATTGCAAATCTAATCAAAATCCCAGGAAGCTTTTTTAAAGAAAGTGACAGGGTATTTTTTCCCCCAAAGCCCCAGCAGATAGTTGTATGTCACAGCTGCACATCCTTCCAGTTCCTGTATGTGGGACACAGCCTCAGCATGGCCGGACAAGCGGTGCGTTGGTGCGCGCCCGGGATCCAAACCCGGGCCGCCAGTAGCGGAGCGTGCACACTTAACCACTAAGCCACGGGGCCGGCCCGACAGGCTATTTTTAAAACTTATAGTGACTTATTGCAAAGGACGTAGAATAGTCAAAACAATTTTGAAAAGGAATAACAAATTTGGAGAATTTAAACTATCTGAATTTGATACCGTCTACAAACCTACAGAAATGGAGACAACGTGGCAATAAGGATAGGCATATAAATACATGGGAGAATGTGACCATTCTCTTTGTGACCATGGGATAGGCAAAGATTGATAGAGTAGGTAAAAAGCACAAAAATAAAAGAAAAAATTATAAATAAAACTTTATCAAAATTGAAGAATTCTTCTAGTCCAAAAACATTATTAAAGAATAAAAAGACAATCTACAGAGTGGGAGAAAATATTCATAATGCACATAGCTGATGAACATCTTGTACCAAGAATATTTAAGGAACTTTTACAATTAGACACGAAGAATGCCAAAAAATATTTTTTAATGGGCAGAAGATTTGAACAGACAAATCACATAAGATATACAAATGTCCAATAAATGTATGAAACAATGCTCAACATCTTTGATCATCAGGAAAATGTATATTTAAAGCTCTACACACCACTGAATTATCTAAAGTTAAAAACTGACACCATCAAGTCTGGTGAGGATTGAAGCTACTGGAACTCTCCTACACCATTGGTGAAAATGTAAAATGAAACAACTACTTTGGAAAACAGAATGGCAGTCACTTATAAAGTTCAACATATAAACTTCCCATATGACCCAGCAATCTCACTCCTAGGTATTTACCCAAGATAAATGAAAATACATATCCTCTCAAAAATTTGTACATGAATGTTTATAGCAGCTTTATTCATAATAGCCAAAAACTATAAACAATCCAAATGTGTATCAACTGGAAAATGGATAAACAAATTGTAGTATATTCATACAACGGAAACTACTCAGCAATAATGTTGATACATACAACAAAATGGATGAATCTTAAAAATATTATGCCAACAAAAGAGTATATACTATGAGATTCCATGAAAATCTAGAACAGGCAAAACTAATCAATAGTAATAGAAAGCCAGATCAGTGGTTTCCTGAGGCCAAGGATGGCAGGGATTTACTGCAAAGGAGCAGGGAATTTTTTGGCTAATAGAAATATTCTGTGTCTTGACAGGAGGGGTTGTCACACAGTTGTATACATTTATCAAAATTTATTGAACTGTACATTTAAAATGTGTGTATTTTATTGAACATAAATTATACCTCAATAAAACTTATTTTAAATGTGAAAAAATAAACCAGATGTCACATAATCACCAACATATATTTTACCATTCAAACTGGTATACAAGATTTTGAGATCATAGGGCTTCCCGATAGGCCTATTTCCAGTTGGACTGCCCTATTGTGATCCTCTTGTCTTGAGCAGTGCTGTACCTACGACAAACTGTATTTTCCAAACATGGCATATCTACAATATGACCTCGATACTCCTCCCATCAAAAAGTGGGGTTTGCGTTCCCTCCCTTTATTTCTGAGTTCTCTTGTGAATAGCTTGAAACCAACAGAAATGCAGCAGAAGTGACACTACATGACTTCCAAAGCTGAGTTAGAAAGGGTGAGGCAATTTCCCCCTGGTTCACTGGACACTAGCATTAGAATCCTGAGCTATCATGTAAGCAGCCCAACTCCCTGAGGCCACCATGCTGTGAAGAAGTCCAAATTATCCCAAGTGGAAGACCACATGGAGAGAGAGAGACATGACCAGCCAGACTCTAGCTCCTGCAGGCGCCTGCTGTTCCACCTCCAGCCACTGCCTGACTACAGCCCCCTGTGAGAGCTCACGCCAGAACAAGCCATCATAGCCCTTCCCAAATTTCTGACCCACAGAAACTGTGGAGTGATTTCATATGCAGTACAAGTAACCGGTACAACACCCTCAGCAATACCACACTTGATACAGTGCTCAATATCAATGGAAAGAGAAGCAGTGACACCATCGTTCTTTTTTATAAGCCTAGAACTATTCCCCTTTTTTCAGGTCACTGCCCCCTTGTAGAAATCAGCACACCTTCTTTTACTTCAGAGACCGACTAAACACGTGCATTGAGTGACTCCACGTTTCTCTAGAAGAGTGGCGTTGAATTAATCACCATTCAGACAGCCTGACTCTTTTGCAGGAGTGGTGACAGATAAACTGCTAAGCCCACAAGCACAACACATTCCTCTTTTCTGCACCCTGGACTCACTCTGAGGCTCCTGGATAAAGAATTTTACCAAAAGTATATGGGCAAATGGGATCGCCCTAAGCTGGAGGGCACTTCAGCAACATGGACCTGTTGTTTCTTTCTCAGTGAAGGTTCATGATATACATTATTATGTAAGACATGGCACTAGCCCAGGAGCTGGCCCAGACAGACTTTGAAAAATAATTCCACCTCAAAACACATCAATCTTGCTGCATCGGCATGTTGACAGACAAGCTGAACTTCAGGGAGACCTACCCAGTGGTAGGCACAAGTCTCACCATGGCAGATAATGGGCAAACTGCCTTTACCCTGATCAAAATCCATCCACCCATGTCTGCTTGGCAGCCAGCATAAAACAAGTCAAAGCAAACCAAAAATGTAGCCACAAAGAAGTGCACACACACACACACCCCTTTCTCACTCACTAGTCAACGAAAGGTACAAATAGAAATTAAGTGCGTGCATGTGTTTATTTTAAAGTGGGTGTTTATTTGCCAGTTTCCATAGGAAATAAGTGAGCTAATACTATCTTCCAAAAGTAAATACCTTTATGCAAAACTCCCTAAAACTGATGCCAGGCCAAGATTCCTGCTGCAGCCTCCTCCTGCCCTCAGACCTCTAAATTCTCACACTGTGTTTCTAAGGCACAGAGGATTATTAAGAGAGAAGCCTGGCCTTGCTTCTTCCTCCGGCTCTTCTGAAACTTGAATCACAGAGTCTTTTGTATCACTCTTGCCGGATCCTACTGCTTGAGTCAGGCCATAAAATCTAACTGGAAACCAGAAATGTGAGGACTCCTGGAGTTTTGACTCTGTCAGTTCTTCTTGGCCATGAAAACCAATTAATCCTCTTCTTGGTTCTTTTGTGGAATTATGTAAGCCAGGAGGGCTGGAGTCTGGTGTTGGTTGTATTCACGGGGAGCCCTGTGAGTTTTGTGTTGCTGTGCTTTTCATAATGTTGTTTTTCGGGTTTTGCTTGCTTGCCTCAATAAAGAACTGTTATTAAGATCCTCCCTCCAACAACTCTCTCCTTCATCAACACCACCAACAACCTTTTAACATCATCTGCATAATTTTAAAAGAGCCAGATATTTCAAATGTCCATGTAATGATCACAGTGTATTTTTTATCACCAAAGGCTATATTTTCTAGGCACCGTCCTTTTTTGGAAATGCAGTAATCTCCTGACATTTTGAGGGGACAGGTCCAGAGACCTTCCCCAAGCCCAAAATCTCAGACACAGGAATGTTTATTCAGGCCTCTGGCTCTGGGTCAAGAGTCCTGAATTTCTCTTGTATGTCATCACTCCAACCACATTTTGACCTGGATAAATGCATATAAATGGAGAAAACATAACCAACTACAGACTGATACCCAGAAAAAGATTAAATTATTGAAGATAAGTATGAAGGGAGACCTGAAAGGAATCCAAGCTTTCTGCTCTTACTAGGAATTAAGATCATGTATATTAAAGACCAGTTGAAATCGTTAGACTGACTACAGAAAAATTAGGACTTTTATCATTACAAAGTGCATATTCTGTTGTTTCTCAGCATATTCACTGGATGAATTCTAGCCTTACTATAAATCTTAAAGCCCTTATGCGTCATTAGAACATAAATGTCAAAACATTGTACATGTCACCCAAAAGATACACTTGCAAAGACTGTTAAAGAAACCAAAACAAGCATTCAAGAAAGCATTCAAAAGAGTCCATTGATGATATGGAAAAATTCTACTCAGCCAAAATGTTCCACAAAAGCAAAACAATTAGGGAAATAATTGTCCATCCATTTAATGAACTATAAGGCAAACATTAAAAATTATTAGTGTGCAATTCATTGCATTGTAGATGCCACTGTCCCAAAGGGCCCTGGGTTCTTTAGGGGACGTTACTCCATTCACTCAGCTTAAGCCCCCATTCAGAAAATAATCCTCTTGGACAGCGAAGCACTCCCTGCTTACAGGCACTGATTCTATTTATTCATTTATTCAGCAAGTTCCAGCATACTGGTCCTGGAATGCTAACCTCATGATTGAGTTTAGTCAAGAAATAATATTCTTGATATAACAGCCACCATCTTCAATGATTTACTGACAACCCTCAGCTTGGAATCTCAACTCTGCCACTGGTTGTGTGACTTTGGAAAAGACAATTAACCTGTCTATTCTTTAGTTTCCTTATTTGTAATTAGAGATGATAAAACCTCTCTTTGTGAGTTGCAAGGATAAAATAAGATAATGTATGTAAAGTGCCTGGCACATAAATAAGGCTCTAGTGACAGCCATTACTGCTGCTCTTGTTACTTCAACATAAAGCCATTGTGTCTGCCTGCCATACAACCATTCACAAACATACAAAATCAAATGGAATTTACACACATAAGAAACATGCTATTTATCTTCCTTAGATATTTATAATTCGTGGTAGAAATTATGTGGTCTCTTTTTCCAAGGTGGAATTTCAACCAAGACCTTCTGTGTGCTCTACGCCTCCTCCTCAAACCTGAGGAGGAGGGCCCTGAGGTTGTGGATGAATATGTCAAATCGCTACAAAAAGAGAAAGGAATATCCATCAAAAGCCAATTACACACTAGGCACTGTTAGAGGCATGTATATACTTTATCACATTGCTATCCTCATTTTAAACATGAAGAAACAGAGGCTCAGAATGGTTGAGTAATTTGTCCTAGATCCCAACAAAGTAAATGACAGAATCAGGATTCATATTTGGGTCTGTTCGACTCCAAGGATCATACACTTTCCCTTATGTTCAACTGCCAAGTTGAGTTTCTTACCACAATGTCATGAACTATTGTTACAAGAAAATGAGACCACTGTTTACTATCCATCACGGGTAGGCTTTAAATCAAGCCTAAGGATAAAAACTTATGACCTCTACATCTTAAATAAAAACCCATTTGAATTAAAACAAAACAATGGGAAATGCCTTAGTAATAATATTTGAAAAATCTTCAGAATGTGAGCTATCAACTGGCTCTGTTTAGTGGAATGTCCCTGCGTAGAGATGGCTGGATGCCTGTGGGTGTCAGAGCGGTCAGCTTCGCCAGAGTGGAATGTGTGAGTCTAAAGCTATGTGTTCTCTCTTTCTGGTCACCAAGCCATTGTTCAAATCTGCCGTAATTACCCTTTTCTACAGTTTGTAAACCTTCATCCCAACAGGATTACAGATTCTGACTAGGCTTAATTTTAAATGGAAAAACAAATTAGTTTCATTCTTTCAGTATGTTAGTCATGTAGGCAAAGAAAACTGTGCCTGGCAGTGCTTTTTCTAGTTCTACAATGCTCTGACAAAGAGCCACCACCCAAGACTGTGCCCCGAAAGGGGGTGGCCTTCTGCCTGTACCACCATCACCAGCCCGTGTCACATGCCAAGGGCTAGCTCTTAACCCAGTACCTGGTACAGCACATGGTGCATGGATGTTCAGTAACTATTTCTTCAATGAATAAATGAATGAAATCATGTCTGCCCAAACCAGCAACAGAACTTAAAATCATTCCTTCCTGATGTCTTCATAGTAAGGTTGGCTTTTCTTTCTACCTGTGCTTCCTGCTTCCCAGCTGAAGCCTCCCAACTCACAGGCCAAGTGAAGTTCCAGGTTTTCATCTTTAAGGTCATGATACCTGTCTACTCTGCAGGTCTTGAGAGGATCAAAATAGATGAGGCTGTCAGAAGCTCTGGAATCACAGTGTGTGCCCCACACCCTCAAAAACAGGGCAGAGGGAATGTGTCCGATTTTCATCTTTGGCTATATGTTAAGATCATTTGAGAAGCTTTCAAAAAAATAGAAACCCTAGGTCATACTGCAGTTAAATCAAAATCTCTGAGGATGGTGCGTGAGCACTAAAATTATTTAAAGTCCACTTGGTAATTTGAAGGTGCAGTCAAGATTGAAGGTCACGATGCTGGAGGAGGCCAAGAAGGGGGAGATCAGCCCCACACAAGCAGGAAGAAGTATCTTGCTCTCCTGGAAGGAGAAGGTAAGAGGATGGGAAAGGCAATATGGAGCAGCAGCTACTGTTGTTGGCCAAATGTCCTTTCCTAGCCCTGTAGTCCTCACTGCTTCCCTTCCTACCTCCACCACCACTGCCTCCTCCAAATGGTCCTGGAGCAGGCTGCAGTCTCATCTTGGACCAGACAAAGGGAACCTGCCCCAAGCATCCTCCTCTTTTAAAACAGAACTAGCCTACAGGGCCTGATCTCTACCCACCACCCCAGCTCCAATCTTCACAAGCCCTGTTCTCTCTCCACCTCACCTCCATCCTCCCTTTAAAACTCTAGGTGCCGGGCCGACCCCGTGGCTTAGCGGTTAAGTGCGCGTGCTCACTGCTGGCGGCCCGGGTTCGGACCCCGGGCACGCACAGACACACTGCTTCTCCGGCCATGCTGAGGCCGCATCTCACATACAGCAACTAGAAGGATGTGCAGCTATGACATACAACTATCTACTGGGGCTTTGGAGGAGAAAAATAAATAAATAAATAAAATTAAAAAAAAAACAAACTCTAGGTTCCAAGTGACAAGCTCCAAATGAGTATTCACAGACTGTGCATAGGTTGAGGGCACTGTGGAAAGGACTAGATCTCAGTAAGTTCTAAAGGAAAGCTAGAGGGCCGGCCCCGTGGCTTAGCGGTTAAGCGTGCGCGCTCCGCTGCTGGCAGCCCGGGTTCCGATCCCCGGCATGCACCGACGCACCACTTCTCTGGCCATGCTGAGGCCGCGCCCCACATACAGCAACTAGAAGGATGTGCAGCTATGACATACAACTATCTACTGGGGCTTTGGGGGAAAAAATAAATAAATAAATAAAATTAAAGGAAAGCTAGAGGAGGGAGCACAACCAGAGACCCAAAATGTCAGAGCTCCCTATATACTCTGTGTTATGAGAAAGTCACTGGTTCATCACATTGGGAAAAATGCCTCTCAGACCTAGTGTGGTGTAGAAAATACACATACACACCACACATACATACACACACACACATACACACACACACACATACACACACAAACATGATTTAGAGGCTGATGCCCTATATTCACAGCCCAACTGTTATGGACTAAATGTTTGTGTCCCCCAAAATTCATATGTTGAAGCCCTAACCCCCAGTATGGCTATATTTGGAAATGAGTCCTCTAAGGCAATAATTAAGGTTAAATGAGGTCATAAGGATGGGCCCTGGTCCAATAGGATTAGTGTCCTTATAAGAAGAGACACAGAGAGCTCACTGGCTCCCTCTGCCATGTGAGGACACAGTGAGAAGGTCCCCGTCTACAAGACAGGAAGAGAGTTCTCACCAGGAACCGACACTGCCAGACCTTAATCTGAGACTTCTAGCCTCCAGAACTGTGAGAAAATAAATGTCTATTGCTTAAGCCAGCCAGTCTGTGGTATTATGTTACTAATACACCAACCTTAGACAAGTCACAACATCTCCAAGCCTCAGTTTCCTCATCAATAAAAGAGAGATAAATCCTACCTGTTCATAAACATCAGATGAGGTAATGTATATTTTAAGGACTCTGCAAACAGTAGAGTATTAAATAGGCATTAATCATTCATTAATCTCCACCTCTGTGCTCTCATACTTAATCCTCATGCTAGCCAAGCATTTACCACATTGTATTAAATTGAATTGTTTTTTGTCTCCCCTCTCAGACTGTAAAATCCTATGGCCAGCAGCCAAGTCTCATTCATCTTTGTATCCCCAACACCAAGGCACACAGTCACTGCTCAAGAAATGATTATGGAACAATCCCCAGGTGGCATTGATACCCTTTCTCTGTGTCCCATAACACTTCCACACATACGTCCATCACTTAGCATCAGGTACTGAAGTTATTAATTTTTGTGTTTTTCTTTCCCACTGGAGTGTAAGTTCCCAGATGGTAGAGACCACGTATTATCATTACTGTATCCATAATGACTAGTACAATGCCTGGTACCTAATAGGAACTCAGTAAAAGTTGATGGAAAGAAGGGAAATGATTCTTTTCTTGTGGAATTTGCATCCTTGAATTTCAGTATTCACAGCTGCCCTGTATTCAATCCACCATCTCCAATGGAACAAACTTAATGCTCCTCATCCCACTGTCTTTTTTCAAAGGGATCCTAAAAGGTCCCAGCTCATGCTGCTCATTTATCCTATTATAACCTGCAAAGGATCTGAATGCATCGTTTTATTGTACAAATCAATACTATCCCCCAGAGAACCAAGACCAGTCATTTACACCAACAGCAGTTGCTATGCACCTACTCTCCAAAGCTCAGGTTGAAAGATTCAGGGCTAAGGTAGTGATTTTTCCCACCTGGAAGGGGCTGTAATTTCTAAGTAAAAACACACCATTTTGCAGAGTCAATCTTCTCACAAAAGGGAATTTAACCACATCAGAAAAGTATACCTTCTAGGTTTTCTTAGCTATGCATATATAGCTTTTATATAAATAGATGTGTATTTTTAGTACTGGAACCCAAACACACGCTATATATAAATTTATACAATTTATAAATATTTCTATATTTATAAATATGTATATATGTATATAAGAAAAAGAGTAAATATCATTTATTTTTATGCCAAAGAAGTGCCAGGAGGGTCAAATCATCCATTTCTTTTTACAGAAGTAAACTTTTAAAATAAATTTCTATTTTCTCATGGCAAAAAAAAATTCAGAAAATGCAGAAATATTTAAAGAAGAAAATAAAGGGGCCAGCCCGGTGGTGTAGTGGTTAACTTTGCATGCTCCGCTTTGGCAGCACAGGGTTCGTGGGTTCGGAGCCTGCATACAAACCTACACACCACTCGTTGAGCCATGCCGTGGCAGCATCCCTCATACAAAATAGAGGAAGATTGGCCCTGAGCTAACATCTGTGCCAGTCTTCCTCACCAAAAAAAAAAAAAAAGAAGAAGAAAATAAAGAAACTATATCAAACAGCCTAGATAAAACTATTGTTAGTATTTGCTATGTAGCCTTCCAGATGTTTTATATATATAATGTTCTTATGTGTGTATAAACATCTGGAATATATATATAAATAATGTTCTTACGTATGTATAAACATCTGGAATATATATATATTTAGCTAGTTAGTTAGAATATATATATTTTTACTAAAATGGAAACATATTATGTGCATAGTTTGGATACCTCCTTTCTGTAAAACTTCACACTATACCATGAATGTCTTTCCAAGTCAACATATAGCTTTATCATTATTTTTAAGTTTGCATATGTCATGGCTTAAATATATCATAATGTATTTAATTATTTTCCTTTTGTGTTCATTTCTCACTATTATAAACAATGTTGTGAAAAACATCCTCATGAATGCATCTTTGAAAACTCATCTGATTGTTTCAGTAAGATTAATTTATGGATCAAACCAAAGATTATGCACTTATTTTAAGGCTTTTAGAACGTTTACACAAAAATAACCTAATATTTGACATTTATCCCCCAAACCAGGGTTTTAGGTCAATACAAATTTAGTCAAATCTTTACATAATCTTAAATATTTAAAAAATAATAATCCGGGGGCCGGCCCGGTGGCGCAAGCGGTTAAGTGCGCGCGCTCTGCTGCAGCGGCCCGGGGTTCGCTGGTTCGGATCCCGGGCGCGCACCGACGCACTGCTTGGCAAACCATGCTGTGGCGGCGTCCCATATAAAGTGGAGGAAGATGGGCACAGATGTTAGCCCAGGGCCGTCTTCCTCAGCAAAAAAAGAGGAGGATTGGCGGGTGTTAGCACAGGGCTGATCTCCTCACAAAAAAAATAATAATAATAATAATAATAATCCAAGGTTTTCAAGGACATATTATGAGAAAATAATTTTTAAGTTTTTCCTCTCCTTTTGCTGTATAACAATCCACTGTATACCCTGTTGCCCTTTGCCAAACAAACCAAGCTGTCTTTCTTTGCTCCCTAACTTGGTACTTCCTACCTCTACTTCCCAAGCCCCCTCCCCCCGTTGGTCTTGCCTGTGGTCACCAGCTGCACTTTAGGATCGGCTATTGATGGCTTTACCAGGCTCACAGTTGAGCCTGAGGAATAGCTTCAGAAACCCCACATAAGATCTGGAACATGTTCATGATTCATGCACGTATGAAAATTGAACGTCCTAGAAATGTTTAATCTGGAGTATATTGACAGTTGCCTTCCAAAAGACATGTTGACTTCCGTTCAAACTTTCATCTTTGTTGAAAACAGTTAAAAGACTAGTTTCCCCACTTACAACCTCGCCTTGTTTTTCAGTCAACACACACCTTTCTGCCAGAGTAATCTTCCTAACTATGCAACTCTGATCACTTCAGATCCTGTTCAAAAACATGAAGGCTTTCCACACCAATAAAATCCAGGCTGCTAAGAATAACATTCAAAGTCCCTCCAATCTTACCCCATACCAATCTTACTCCTTTCATGGGCTATTGCCATTCTGTGAACAAAATCTATTTCTATTCCATACGTTTGCCTACACTGCCCCTATTCCCCTGTACTTTCCCCATTCAAGTACACTTTTAAGTTGCCCAAAATTCTATCCATTCTTTAAACTTTCTTTCTTAAGTCACCTCCTTTAAGAAATCATCCCTATTTCCTCCGGTCAAAATAGAATTTCTCCAGGGAACCAGAATCAAGAAATACCCCAAGTACCCAAGACCAGGTGGCGGAGATCCCAGTCCACACTTGATAACAACATCTAAAAGTTCACTACCTTGGAAATAATAAGCAGTACTCCGCTACATTAAAGTCATTCTCAAACAGCAGATACTAAAAATAATGAAATGAAATTGGGCCAGAGAAAGGATATTAAGACTACATGATTAATTTTTATCCCCTTTTTTCTGTGTCCTAATAACATTCAACAGTCCCTGGCCCAAAAGGTAGGGGCAGAGCCTTAATAATTCCCAGGTGGTGCCAGAGCCCTCACTTCCATGCACTTCCCAGATCCCTTCCTTGTTCTTTCACCCCACTCAACCTGAAGAAACTGAATATACAAACAGACAATGGCCAGATTGTATATAAAAACAGAACTATGTAGAGGCCGGCCCAGTGGCATTGTGGTTAACCTCGCACGCTTTGCTGCAGCAGCCCAGGATTCGTGGGTTCAGATCCCGGTCGCAGACCTACAAACCACATATCAAGCCATGCTGTGGCAGTGTCCCACATATAAAGTAGAGGAAGATGGGCACAGATGTTAGCTCAGGGCTAATCGTCCTCTCCAAATAAAGAAAAACAAAAAAAAAACAGAACTGTGACCCACAACCCACAGCAACCAGCCCAGGAAGCCAACCTGTCCGCAGTACAAGTCCAGAAAGCCAGAAAATAACCCCTGTACCCATCAGTCCAAAATGGCCAAGACTTGACTAACAACTCACAGTTTCTCTAATTTTTGCTCTCACTTCCAATTTAGGACCAACCAGAGAAAGCCAAATATGGGCCCCTAACTAAACACATAGGATGCCCCACTTCTAGTTAGCCTGCCTAAACTTCCCCATGCCAACAGCCTCCAATCAGGGCATATCTAAAGCATTCCCTTTTTTCCACTATAAAGCTTTTCCACTCCTCTGCCTGCCTTTGAGTCTCTGCCAAACACAAATGATGGTGACCAACTCCCCTGTGTCAGCAAGCTCTGAACAAACAGCCCTTGTCTGTTCTCATTCGAGTAGTCTTCATTTATTTCCACAATCCCAACTCAAGCCACGATACTGAGAGGTGACTCAAAAAAGTTTTCTAATAAACACCTTTCATGGTCTTGATTCAACCTGCAGTGGACAGACTATTGTGACCAAAGTTTAGTCCTTTTTCATTGTCAAGGCCCAGAGGCCAGTGTAGCAGCCCAGAGTTCCCTAGATCAAAAAAGCATGCACCCCTGGCTGGGAACCAGGAGTCCCCTCCTGGCTCCACCATTAATTTGCTATATGATTTCAGGCTCATCTCTATGTTTCAATTCCTCATCTATAAAATGGGGACAGGGGCCAGCCCTGTGGCGTAGCGGCTAAGTTCACGCGCTCCACTTTGTGGCCTGGGGTTTGGATCCCCAGGGCAGACCAAAGTACCACTTGTCAAGCCATGCTGTGGCAGCGTCTCATATAAAGGAGAGGAAGATGGGCATGGATGTTAGCCCAGGGCCAATCTTCCTCAGCAAAAAGAGGAGGATTGGCATCAGATATCAGCTCAGGGCTAATCTTCCTCACAAATAAATAAATAAATAAAATGGGGACAAATCCTATGCTTGTTCACAGGCTTGGTATAAGAATAAGATGGAATACAATATACAACTGTGCTTTGAAATGATTCCTAATTGTGAAATGTAAGATGTTATCACGGACACATGCAGCCCTTCTTTCAACACCCCCTGGTGTCTCAGACATGGGAGAGATCAAATAGGGATAAAGAAAGAAGAAAAAAAATTGGCTCAAGGCACATTAGCTGGACGGAGTAAGGAAGCATGAGCTGGCCAGCGGCTGGAGCGGTTCCTGGTCATGTTATTCTATGCTTTTAAACTCCCACACATACCCCATCCTCCGCCAAAATACATAAACCTCTTCGGATTACACTCCTTCTCTTACAGGAGCAATTGACTACAGTTGGATGTGATTTTCCTTTGTTTGTTTTAATTTATGGATGACCAGGAATGCAGACCCGCCTCCTTTTCTTAAACACCCACCACTCTTCCATCAGGTCCTCTTCTGGGGTCTTCGTTTTCTGGTAAATTTTTTTGATAAGAACAGTTGTGGTTAGAGGCAGCTTCAAGCGCAGCCCCAGGCTGTAAGCCTCATTAAGGACTTAACCCAACTCAGCCTAAGGCAGTAAATCACGAGTGGTTGGGAGGGCGACTGGTGAGTCCTTTAGCTGGCTTCAGGAAGGAAGGCCGCATGGGTCTCATTCCAGGATGACAGCCCCCATAAAGGAGAAGAGTTTGAGGAATAGAAGAGGGGAGAAACTGAGACCTATAATCACACTTTTCATCTCTCAACCAACACCTGTTATTTTGCAAACAAGGAGGGTAAGGGAAAAGCCAACTTGACTCCAAGATTGCTCAGGAAAGCATCTCAGCTTAGAGTTTTTCACTTAAAATCCCCAAGAATGACTTCTGTCACACCCCATCTCCCAGTTAGAAGACAGTTTTTGACTGATGTACCCCCTAGAAAGGCAAATTACAAGATAATATCTCAATCCTAAATAGAACAATGAAACTACTTTTGTTTTTTCCTTACTTCAGTATTAGTAGAGAATTGTACTTCTAAGACTAGGATTTTCTAAAGTTGCTAATTAATATGTGTACACTCAACGTCAAAAGAGAAAGAGTGTGTGAGATTAAGAAAAGCTGAGTACTTGCCTCTCTTGGAGAGTCACAGTGCATGTTAGCATGCTAAATGCTCTAAGTCCTGCAATGAAGAAATGTGTTCATCTAAAATGCAGCATTTCCAAAGTGTGCTTGAAAGCAGAACTATTTTTTGTTAATGTATGACACCTATTAATATTCTGAAGAAAACATTGCCCCCCAAAATGAAAAGCCTGCATTTGGCCATTTGGATTCTGTTTGGTTTGAAGAAAAAGGCAAATTTGCCTCCGAAGTAAATCTTCTCAATATATGATTCCTCACTGGAGTAATGCTGACATTCACATGAACCCCAGTCCCTGGACCAGGCACAAGTGGTGGTTAATCTCAACTCTTCCCCTTGCCCTCCCTCCCACCTTCCACCACCTCTCAGCTCTCTTCTACCACATCCCCCCAGTGAAGGCAAGCTGAGAGTGTCCTAGAGTCCACGTGGCAGAGAGCAAAGCAATTAAAATGGATACCAGCCAAAGAAATCTGCGAAGCAGATGATAATCTCAAATATACGTTCAGAGCATTTTTAAGTGGTTCTTAAATGGAAAGAAAGATTTCTCTTCTTTCAGTCCTTCTGTTCATAATTTTTAACAAATGGGCTTCCTGGAATAGCAAATTTAGAGATGGAAGGAAAAGGTCTGTATGTGGAAGCTGAGTTTTTTGGTTTTTGTTTTATTTTGTGAGAAAGATCAGCCCTGTGCTAACGTCTGCCAATCCTCCTCTTTTTTGCTGAGGAAGACTGGCCCTGGGCTAACATCTGTGCCTATCTTCCTCCACTTTATATGGGACGCCACCACAGCATGGCTTGCCAAGCAGTGCGTCGGTGCGCGCCCAGGATCCGCACCGGCGAACCCCGGGCCGCCGCAGTGGAGCGCACGCACTTAACCGCTTGCGCCACCAGGCTGGCCCCCTGGAAGCTGAGTTTTAATTAAAGGGAGCACCCCAAGAAAAAGGGCCAAGCGATTTGCAAGACCCAACTGAGGAACGATTTTAAGTTTATCCATGGAAAATTGTTCACAATGTATTGTTAAGTGAAAAAGCAAATTACAAAACTGTATATACAGAGTGATTTATTTTGTAAATGCAGTGGACCCAATGTTTGTTGAAAAAATAAATATGCATAAAAAGGAGACTATAAAAATTTATACCAAATTGACAATAGTTAGCTCTAAGTGGAAGAATTTTCTCGTTTCCCTTTTTTTTTGTTTGTTTGTTTATGTATTTGTTCTAACTTTTCTCAAATAAAAATATTTTTAACAATAGAAATCATATTTTAGAATTGCTCTAAACCACCACTTGTGTTATCTGTGGAGAAATATCTAAGGATGTAGGAAGCAGTTTCCCTCTTGGGGAGGAAGGATGAGACCAGGCAGTGTGGACAGTGAGTAGCCAAAGCCAAGACAATATCCTCCACAGCACCGAGTGCGAGCTTTTGTATACAGTCAGCAACAAGCATTTGCCATAGACAAGATAAACTCGAAGGTAACAGCAGAAAGTCATGATTCTAGATACTGGGGACAACCAGGACATCCCAAGCTAGCCCAACTAGTGAGAACAGAGAGGTTACAAATAAGATCCAAATCTCCATGTTCAATACCAAAGCACCACCACCACTACCAGTGCCCCCCCATACATACACACCTACTTCCTAGCCAGAAGTCCAATCTCTTCCTGGAATTACTTTTCCCAACCAGTCCAAAGAATTTCCGGGGCTATAACCCAAATGTCCACCAGTTGGTGGGTCCTTGGATTGATTCCCCTAGGAGTCACAAAGAAAGAGGTGGGGATGTCACCTATATAATTATGGTCTCTGCCTGCCCTTGTCTGTCCTGCCCTGTTGGCCATTGTTGCTCCATCACTCAGAGGCCACTACTCACTCAAGCGATCTCCTCTAAACCACCAAGCTCAGCTGCTCTTCTCCCTCTCCAGACATTTGTGAAACACCTGCTTCTCATAAGAACTCCTGCAACAAGGATTCCCACACACAGCTGCCAAGTCCCTCTGGTTCTCTCCTCTGTACCCCATTCTCTGTAAGACGGGCAGCCACCATATGGTTGGGAAGAAGGCCTCGTGGTGACGCAGGTGTATTTGGTGAGTAAAGGCCGTGTCTGGGCTAACGTGCACATCGTCTCTGAACTCTAATATTTAGGCCCTACTGCTCAGCTCTGCCCAACCTGCCAAATTTCTTCCTCACACAAAGTGACTTTTTTTTTAATCAGAGTTTCGTCTCTCTCTTTACTCTGGCTTCCTGTAGCACCCGCCCCCCCAAATACTTCAGAAAGTTCAGTACATCTCAAACCTCTAAAAATGGACAGAGTTCACATGTCTTCCTCACAAGACTCCTGGGATCCAAGCAACCAAACAAATATGGTTAAATCTCATTCGCTGAATAGTCCAGGATAGTTGAGACGTTAAGAAGCGCCCCCCAACTTCTAATGATGGTTAGAAGATTGACAAGCTCCAAACACAAAGATACTCATTAAGAGTAGTATTGCTAATTCCACAGGCCAGCCTGACCTCATCTTATTTGGTCATAATGCCTGTTACATAGGTGACTGTGCAAAGTAAAAGATTTTTACTCAAAATTCCCACTCAAGGCTGGGAGGAGCCTTGGTACTCTCCTCTAACCTCCCCGTTTACAGATGAGGAAACAAGCTCATGGTCACTCCAGCCAGATAGCGGTAAAACAGACTGGATGCCAAGCCTCCCAACTTCTAATTCAGTGAAAGAGAATACGAAGCCCTTAATACTGAAAAATATCAATAGTAAGAGCGAAGTATACATAATTAGAAACAGTTAATCAACTCATATCCAAGCTCTATGCTAGTTCCTTTTTTGTTTTTTCTTTAACAAATATCATTCTATTTAGTCCTTAATATTATCCTCACTTTACGGATAAATAAGTTGAGGCTCAGAGAAGTAACTTTTCTGGAATTACGCAGTTTGGACATAGTGGAGCCAGACTTCCAACTGAAGCCAGTCTGACCCCAAAGCCCATGTTTTTTCTACTACACTTAACTGATTTCATAAAACCTGGGAAGGCAGAGTGGATGAAAGCTCCTATATTTAAACATAAAGTGGTGATTTATCAAATGGATTTGCAAAGAAAATAAAGTTGCATAAGTGTGTTGAGTGGCCCTGAATCCTCACATTAATAACCAGTTCCAAATAAATCAATGCCCTGTTTCAATGGACTTCTCAAAATTATTGCAATCTCTTCATCGATTACATAAAACAAAGAGGAGAGCTACGATGAGGAATAATAATATTATTTTTTAATCAAGTAACTTTGGGAAAAAATAGTACAATGTCTATGCATGGCAAGGACATTACGAACATCAAATAGTAACTCATAAAGAAAGAAAAATAAAATGCTTTTTTTAATCAATGGATAAATAATCTTCTTTCATTCCTAAAAACAACTAGAATGTGAGAAAGCATCAATTAATTAAAATTTTTAAAAATTTAGAACAAAGAAAGTTTATCAGATTTTTGCAAAATGCATACATACTTGTCACACTGCCAGACGTGAGCTAAATAGAAATGGAGAAAAACTTAACACTTCCCAACACTTGTTGGCTGGAAAACACATGAATAAATTGTGTGTGTGTGTGTGTGTGTGTGTGTATGTGTGTGTCTGTGTGTGAAGGGGTTGTGTGTGTCACTCCATATATGAGTGTGTAAAGATTTTGTTCCTACTAAATGAGTTGGTTGATACTAATACGATTTATTTGAGTGGGTGCATGTCAATATTGCTCTGAATGAAAACAAAACAAACCCAATAAAACTACAAAACAGCAGACACATTTTCTGTTGTAGAAAGCAAGAGAATCTTCTTCCATCTAGGGTTCCTCTCTAGCTAAGCCCATAGATTCAGTGAAACACACAGCTCAGAGAGAGAGACACAGAGGGACTGTAACCGAGCAAAAGGAGCCCTTTCTGCCCGCCACAACCCAGTGTCAATCAACTGCAAATGAGTCAGTGGTTGAGAAAGAAAAGTTTATACCATCCGCTAGCACAGTCAGAAGATGGCGGACTAGTGTCCTAAAGAACCATCTTAAAGTCATATGGAATCTTGAGGCAGTTATATAGGGGAAATGGGCAGGGATGGAGGAGGTTTAGGGAAGTTGATCATCCGGTGTGACGAACTTCAAGGTGCCTCATTATCTCTTTCTTTTGCCATTTGTGGTGGGTACCAACACAGAGTTTTTCTTTCTGGAGGTCATCATGTTCCTGGGGGACTCAGAACAAAGTTATCCTTATCACAGCTGGGAGATATAAGTAAGCAAGAGTCATAGAACTAGCAGATCATGTATTTTGCAAAAGTGAGAGGTGTTTAATCATCTAGTCTACGTGCAGGCTAGAGTGTATTCTCAGAGACTAGTGAGTCAGGATCACAGTTTCAATATTGCTTCCTTTCCCTAAGATGGCTTCCCTCATGCCAACTTAAGATCTAGTTGTTACAGGACACTGTGGACTCCATCCACATTCTCCTTGCTACCTCATCTTTTCCTTTTCTTTTTTAAGAGCATTTTCTCAGCAAACAGTGATAGATTTTAAATATAAAAACTTTAGAGAATACAGAAGTAAAAATCAATATCACTCAGAGATAATCACAATGAACATTTGGTTGTAGTTTCTATTACGAATTCACTTAGTTTTTATTCTATTTTTATCAATATACCTTGCATGTTTTCCTCACATTTATATATATTCTATGAAAACATAATTTTTTAATAATAGTGTATTACCATATGGATGTCTAACAATTTATTAAGCCACTTTGCTCTTCAATATTTAGGTCTTTTGCAACGTTTTGCTATTATAAATATAAAGGTGCGTTAAACACTCTTGTGCATACACTTTAATCTGCATCTGGAGTGATCTCCTTAAAATTAATTTTTGAGAGTAATTACCAAAAGTAGAATTATTGGGTGAGAGTTCTATTTTTCAGTTTTTCTTCTTTTTTACTCAACAAATACTTTCTTTTTTAAAAGATTCAAATAATATTGAAATACATAAAATAAAAAGAAAAATCCTCCTTTCTGCCCACTTAGTATCATTCTCATCCCTCAATCACCGTTTCAGCCTTGAGTTGAGTTCAACCTATTATTTATCCCTTCTATTAAATTTTTTTTATTTTGACAGTTCTATTTTCAATTTTCAAAAACCATCTCATTCTCTGATTTGCTACTTTCTGATAGCTGCCTATTCTGTTTTTACGAATGCAATATACAGTAGTCTCCCCTTATCACAGTTTTGCTTTCTGCCGTTTCACTTTCCACAGTTTCGGTTACCCACGGTCAACCACTGTCTGAAAATAATAAATAGGAAATTCCAGAGATAAACAATTCATAAGTATTAAATTGCTCACTGCTCTGAGTAGCATGACGAAAATTTGCACCATCCCACTCCATCCCACCTGGGTTGTGAATCATCCCTTTGTCCAACATATCTGCACTGTATACGCTACCCTCCCGTGAGTCACCCACTAGTGGGCTTGGTTATCAAATCGACTGTCACGGTATCACAGTGCTTGTGTTCAAGTAACCTTATTTTACTTAATAACAACCCAAAAGTTCAAAAGTATAGATGCTGGCAATTTGGATATGCCAAAGAGAAACCTTCAAGCGCTTCTTTTATTTTTTTTTTCTTGTAAGGAAGATCAGCCCTGAGCTAACATCCATGCTAAACCTCCTCTTTTTTTTTTGCTGAGGAAGACTGGCTCTGAGCTAACATCTATTGCCAATCCTCCTCCTTTTTTTTTCCCCAAAGCCCCAGTAGATAGTTGTATGTCATGGTTGCATATCCTTCTAGTTGCTGTATGTGGGACACGGCCTCAGCATGGCCGGAGAAGTAATGCGTCGGTGCGCGCCAGGGATCCGAACTCGGGCAGCCAGCAGCAGAGCGCTCGCACTTAACCTCTAAGCCATGGGGCCGGCCGAAGCACTTCTTTTAAGTGAAAAGGCAAAAGTCGACTTAATAAGCAAAGAAAAAAAATCGTCTACTGAGGTTGCTAAGATCTATCCGTGAATGTTCTTCATAGAATCTTCTGTGAAATTATGAAGAAGGAAAAAGAAATTCATGCTAGTTTTGCTGTCACAACTAAAATATGTATATATAGGAAAAAACACAGCACGTCCAGGGTTCGGTACTGTCATGGTTTCAGGCATCCACTGGGGGTCTTGAAATGTATCCCTGGTGGATAAGGGGGGAACTATTGTACTTTTGCGGTTTTTTCCCCAAAGATAGAAAAAGGAATTCTTTTAAGAATAGAATTCGTTTTTGTTCTCTGAATTTCCTGTCTCCTTTGGAGTCCACTGATTTATTCTTTCATCTTGATCCTTCTCCTTGCTGTTAGTTTTCCCCATGTTTCTGGAATTCCTGGATTTCCCACTCCTCTCAAGGAATGAAGACTTGGGAAACTTTATTTCGGTAGCTTTGCAGTTGCAGAGGTCTTTCTCCACCCCCACCCCAAATTGCCTGAATGGGGGAGTTGACTATGCTCTCTAGAAGGCTCCCAGATCCTATCTAGGACCCCCCACCCCCACCCCCAGGCAGCAGCTCATGCCTCTGTATGCAGATCTCAGTGTTTTAACCTGCAATCTATGCCCCACCCTCCCCTCCCACCCCTGTCACCTGTGGCTCAATGTCAAAGGGCTTTTGGGCACAACTGGCCCCCGTTCAGTAATAATGACACCCCTATCACCACATAGCCCCTCAAATGTTCTTTGTTCTCTTGAAATTTCTCGGAATCTGCTCTTATCTTCCTGGCCAATTTCTCTGTGTGATTTAGGCTGGGGTTTTCTCAACTTTTATCAGTTCAATCCTATTACTTTCCATCTTCCAGGAAATAGCTTGCAATAAATAAAATCTACAAAAATTCTAGAATTATCTCCCTATAATTATGTGATTTTTTGCTTCATATATTTTAAGGCTGCTTTTAGGCACATACATATTTATGTTTGCTTTGTTCTCCTTATCATTCCTTTTATCTCTGGCAATGCTCTTTTCCTTGAAGTCTATTTTATCTGTTACTAATATAGCCACCTCAACCTTCATAGGCTGTTTTTATGGCACATCTTGTTCCATCCATTTATTTTCAAGCTATCTGTATCTTTATATTTCAAGTGCATCTCTCCCAGTCATACAGAGCTGGGTCTTGCCTTTTTATTCATTCTGACAATTTCTGCCTTTAATTGGAGTGTTTAGTCCATTCACATCACAAATGTGAGCTCAGCTGTGATGGTTACCTCAAAGACAAAACTGAGGCCTCCCTTGATGCTGGCACAGGGATGGACCAACTGTGAATCTTAGCCCTGACAAAAGCCACAAAGACAAACATGTGAACATGTACGCTTAGGAAAATGAATAAGGGTGATTTCAGTTGACTTCCACACAATATTTGAAACCTCAGTAAATTCGAAATAAACCAGCTGTGAGCTCCCCAGAGGACAAAACTTGCCCTGTGTTGCAACAGTTTTGATATATTTAACTCCAATGTCGTTGTCACGGCCCTAAGAGCCTGATGCGTTTACTGGGTTCAGGAACCCTTTCACTATTTAAATATTTTTATTTTACAACTGATTGATAAATTTGAGAAAATAAATTCCTCATGAAAATCTTCTGCACTAGAAATTCTAAAGAGAGCAGTAAAAATATCAAAAGCCCATTTTTAGTCCTGACTAAAATATATAAAACAATAAATCAAGCAAAGTTCTTCTCTTTTCCTGAAACTCTCAGGCAGTGAAAGTCAAAACTAAATTAATGGCTTACACTTTTAGGGCTTCTGGTAAAAATGTGATCCAAATATTTTCTATTTAAACAGTCTTCAAAATGTGTAGCTCGTTAGTTCAAGCAAGAAGTGTCTAATTCATTTTCTTGCCTAATAAACATTTTTCAAAATGAATTGATTGCTAAAAAATGAATGACAAGATTTTTTTGGTCGGTCTCTAATTCTTAGTGAAAAAATCATTCTACCCATCTTTGAAGGCCCTAGTTAAGACTCATGTCTTTCCTGAACCCTCCAGACCATGAGCACTGACGAGTCTGTACAGCTCTCAAAAACCAGCAACTGTGTCAGCTGAAGATCAGGCTTCAGCCTAGCCTCTCGGCAGCTAGAACTTCAGTTATTTCCACCATTAACACATCATGTATGAAGCACCAGGCACCGTGCTGTATCTTAAACGCACATTATCTCATTTAATCTTCTCAGCAACCCATCACAGGAAACGCAGAGTCAAGGCTACATGACTTGCCCAAGATCTCACAGCTAGTAAATGGCAAAGCCAGGATTTAAAACCAAGTTTTGTTTCCCAAGCCCATGCTCTTGATCTCCATGGTATCTAATAGATTTAATCCCTTTACAACTATTTCTCAGTGTGGCTTTGGAGTCTTAGAGGTCAGAGTTCAAAACATGCTTCTTCCCCTCTCTAGCTATTTGTCTTCTGGTTCCCTCTGAACTTGAATTTCCCCATCCATAAAATGAAGATAACGACATCTCCTTTCATGGAATGTTTTAAAGATTAAATGACTTAATGCATGTAAACAATACATAGTCTTGACTCCAGTTCCATTATTGTTGTTTCATTTCCTGATTCAGGTGCCCAGCTTCCAGCCCTGGGTGCCCAGAATACCGGTAGTGTGATTCACAACGTGTGCCAATGAAGACCCCCGATTCTCACTCCTGCATGCTTTCTTCATCTCGGGCAAGCCTGAGGGCTGATTGCCTGTTACAACTCTACTAACCACCCCCCTCAACTGCACACCCACCATCGCAAAGCCTTCCATTCCACCGTGGAAGATATAGGGCATCAAGTGCAAATATCCCTAGAAGAACCAGCACAAAAAATACAATAATCCCACAGAGTATTTAAGACGTAAGACCTAATTATCTCCTAAAGGGAACTTGTTATAGAATCTAGGAGCAAGAACATCTCAAAAGAAGGAGGGAAAGGGATGAAAGCAAACTTTAGAGTCTGATCTCATCACAGCTCCATAGCCTAACCTTTATTTCTCAGATCCTAGGGCTCTGGAGGGGTCCACATCTGAGAAAATGCAGGGTCACTTACTGGCTTAGCAAATGGGAGAAGGCATCCACCACATGAGGAGCACCTCCATCCCTACCACAATACACATATACACACGCGCGCAAACACACACATCACCTCCACAGCTAGGAGCCACAAAAGAGCTTATCTACAGGGAGCAATTAACTTCTCTTCTCTTCTCTAGGCCTCAGTTTCTTCAACTCCAAAATAAGGTGGTTCTGCTTGAAATGATCTCTAATGTTCCAGCGAATTCTGACATTCTGTGCTGAAATAACCACTCTTTCAAGCGATGATAAAAGCTGGATATATTCGTATTCCTGTGGAACAACTACACAACAGTATGACACCTGTGCCTCCTCACTGGCCTCCATTGGCCGGAGTGAAGACAGAGCCCCAGAACTCTGCTCTGGCTTCTTCTCTCTATTTACTTTCACCATCTTGGTGATCTCATCCAAGCTTGTGGCTGTAAATAACCCGTCTCCGGCAAATCATAATTTATCTCAAGCCCAGACCTGTCTCTTGAACTCCAGACTTGTATAAAATAGCCATCTGCACTTGAATGCCTAATAAATATCTCAAACTTACATGCCCTAAATTAGTCTTCTGATATTTGTCCTCAAGTCTGCTCCTCCCCATTCTTCCCTTTCTCAGTTAACGACAATTTTACCCTTGCTGCAGCTCAGATGCTTGACTCCTCTCTTTCTCTAATAGTCTACATCCAATCTCTTGTGAAATCCTGTTGACACAACTTACAAAATGCATCCAGAATCCAACAATTTGTCACCACCTCCACTGCTACCACCTTGGTCCAAGTCACCGTCATCTGTCATTCAGGGTGTTGCAATAGCCTCTAATTGATCTCCTTACTTCTACTCTGGTCCCCCTGGAGTCTTTTCTCAGCACAGCATCCAAGATTATCCTCCTAAAACAAAAGTCAGATCATGTCATTCCCCAGGCGAAACCTTGCGTTTGCTCCCTTTCTCCCACATAGGAAAAGCCAAGGCCAATCTGGCCTTGCATGGCCTCTCTGACCTCATCTCCCTCCATCTGCCCCTCCCTCACTTACCCCTCCACAGTGCCCTCTTAGATGTTTCTTGAATATGCTAAACATGCCTTGTCTCAGAACCTTTGCACTGTACTCTTCCTTCTGCCTAGAATGCTCTTCCCCAAATAGTCACATGACTCACTCAGTCACCTCCATTATGTGCCTCCCTATTGAAAATTGCAGCCTCATCCCTACCCACAGCAGTCCTCTTCCCCTCTTGTCTTTCTTGAATATTCTCCATCACACTTATCATCCGACATACTACACATTTAGTTGATTGATTGGTTGATTGTCAATCTCTTTCCTTCTCTCTTTCTCTCTCTCTTTCTCACACACACACACGCACACACAAATGTAAGCTCCACAATGGCTTACATTTTTTAAAAACCACTTTATTGAGGTATAATTGGCATGTACAATGGTTTACATTTTTGCTCATTGTTATCTCTCCAGTACCTAGAACCGTGCCTGACACACAATGGGTACATAATATTTGCTAAATGAATTACTTGAGATGAACAATATACTTCCAAATTGTGGGTAATGAGTAGGGAGGAGTTAGTAACTGAAGTCTCTGATAACAATACGTGTGTTCAATGTGTACTTACAGGTCTTCTTGCTTGCACATCCCTGTGACTGGCAGCTAGATGCATTGTTATAGATTGCACATAGCTGACCTGTCTAGTTGGTGGCCCCTGTGAACTCTGAGAGAAAGACTACATTTACATCACCAAGTCTCTGAAGTATACTACTCCTTGATCACCATGGGTCTACAGTAATTCATTTGGTCCTCTGTAGAAGGCCTGGTGGATAAGCTAAACCCAGCTCATCTGGGAACTCCTTAGCTGGATGAGCCAAGTCCTGTTGGCTCCCCACGGACCCAGCCTGTCATCATTATATCTGGCACAGAACAGGGACTCTGGATCCAGAGTTACTTGAGGTTGAATCCATCAGCGCTCAAGTAGCTTCCTTCTCTTCTTCCTTCTTCTTCTCCAAGACTGGAGGCAGCCAAGAATTTGGTGTGAGCTTTGCGTGACGCTGGGAGTGTGTGTGGGTTTGGTTTTTCATGCAGCTCTGATTTCCTCATCTGGGTCATTTTCACACGGTGTAGAAACACCGACAGGATATTGGCTCAGAATGAAGATTCAGCAGCTGAGAGTTGGTATTACAATGTCTTCTAGAGGAGGTGAGGCCTCCAGCCCTGCGAGTTCTCTGGAGTCAGAGGAGGTGTGAACTGGATGGATGTGGGTATTAAATAGAGTTCCAAGTTTATGTATCACACAAAGTGGAGCTCTTTGTTTTCATGTATCTGTCATGATCATGACCTCCTTTAAAACAGGGACTGAGTCTGGTTTATTTTCTCTTCCTCGGCACCTGGTCATGTGCCTGGCACATGGCGTGGCTCAGTAAATCTTTTGCACTGCGCTCAACTGCACATGGCTCTCAGGATTCCTGTTCCCCTTGGAAACTAGGAATAACCATGTGCTTATTCTTTGTGCTTATCATTTCTAAGTTAGTTACGACAAACAGGGATTGCTTTTGCATTAAGGAAAAAAAAGAAAGTTGCTGTCCTGGCCTTTTTCTGTGACAGCATAGCTCAGCCTCTGTGTTTCTCTCCAGCACAGCAAATAAATGTCATCAGACAACTGAAGTTTTTTGTAGAGTAAGGGAGTGTGTAGTGTTGTACAAACTAATTACAGAGGCAAAATATTAAAAGTGCAATTTCATGAGAGTTAGTCATCTTAACTAAGAGTTTTAAAGTACTGCTTCTGAAGCAAGAAATTATTCAGAGAGCCTCTCTCTGGGAATAAAGCACGAAGGTGAAGAGCCAGACTGTGGCATTAGCCAACTTGGTTCCAAACCCTGACACGTGTGAGCTGTGTGATCCTGGAGCAGTTACTTAACTACCCTGAACCTCCGCTTCTTCATCCCAGAAATGGAGATAAAAAATGGTGCCCACTGCAGTAGGTTGTTATGAAGAGTAAATAAAGTAATGTCTGTAAAGGGCTTGCTTAGCACAATGTCTCTATAGAGTAAGTACTTAATAAGTGATGGTTATTAGTGTCATTATTGTTATTAATCGGACCTTCCCACACTTCCCCCTTAGTCTCCTCCTTAGGTCTAGCTCCCATCCAATCTTGGAGGATTATGGTCCTTTTTGATGCCAGATCCAAGTTCTCTTCTCTGAGTGCACTACCATTGTTACACTCCCACTTTCCTTGATCCTAAGGAAATTCTGACTGTTACATTTTCTCTCCTGACTGTAAGGGAAGGTCCTGCTCTCTCTCTTCAATGCATTCTGAAACTTCTCTCCTTCTTTCTACCTTCAACACAGCCAGAGACTTCCCTTGTAAGCTCTAGCGCTGGGGCTCTTTGCTCAGATTTCCCACAACATTCTTCTCTCATCTCTCTCTCTCTCTCTCTCTTTTACTAATAAATTTTATTTGGCAGGGTGGGGTGGAGTTTTAGGTTTACACCAAAATGGGGTGGAAATTATATGGAAAGAGCTCCCATATACCTGCTTCCCAGTTTCCGCTATTATTAACTTTCTGCATACATTTGTTACTACCTATAAGCCAATATTGATACATTATTATTTTTTTAAAGGGTTAGGCATTAGGAAACCCTAATTTTATTTTATTTTTTTATTTTTTTTTTGTGAGGAAGATCAGCCCTGAGCTAACATCCTTGCTCATCCTCCTCTTTTTGCTGAGGAAGACTGGCTCTGTGCTAACATCCATTGCCAATCCTCCTCCTTTTTTTTCCCCCCAAAGCCCCCCAGTAGATAGTTGTGTGTCATAGTTGCACATCCTTCTAGTTGCTGTATGTGGGACGCGGCCTCAGCATGGCAGGCGGGGCGGCGCGTCAGTGCGCACCCGGGATCCGAACCCAGGCCACGAGTAGCGGAGCGCGCACACTTAACCGCCAAGCCACGGGGCCGGCCCCTGATACATTATTATTAACTGAAGCCCATAGTTTACAATACGGTTCACTCTTGGTGATGTACATTCTTCCCTCCCCTCTTTTTTCTTTGCACGGATCTCCCTACTTTCTGATCTAGTCCTCCTTTGATTTGAAGGCCCTGCCCTGCTCCATCATTTGCTCAAACTACATCCTGGTCACTAATGCCTTTGCCTAATCCCTCTAGTTTCACAGTACAATCTACGTTTTCAATGCATTCTCTTTTCACATTTTAAAATAGTTGGGTCCTCCCATGTACATTTAACGCAAGACTTTCCTGGCCCAACCTAGATTGTCTCCCCTCAAGAGTGAATCTTTCCTCTGCAGAGCACCCCTGGGATCCCCAAGTCAGCCAACCTACACTTGCTTTTGTGCAAGTTTAATCCAGGGGAGAATCCACAAGAGAGGGCGAAAGACACCGCTTTTCTCATTTTGCCCTGACATGTGCTCTCCCTGACCACTTGTTCACTATCACTCCTGTCCTCATCAGACCAGAAGGAACAGACAACGAAATGAATACCAAAAGCCTCTGTCCCCCACCTTCCTTCCTTCCCAGAGCCCCCTTAATTAGCTTAACTAATTAGTTAATGAGAGAACACCTGCAAAACTCCCTAGGCTTGAAAGAAAAGGCCCATCAATACAAGGTGTTAGTGGTGGTGCTGTCATCAGAAGGTGACACTCCCATTTTCTCAATTTCCCTGTCATCTGTGCTTATTAACACCCCCGGAGTCTGTGCTCAGGCTCAGAGATGTCCTCCTAGCAACAGCCCCATCCCTTGGCAACACCTTGACTCGGGTTTGTCACCAACTCCAACAAAACCAGAAACTCAATACCTGCTGGAGTCCTAATGTTAGGAAGCTGATATTCCAGGAATGCGTGTTGCTTTATTAAAGACTTTCACATCCAATTCACTAACTGAGTTTCAGGCCGATGGCACATTTAGGCTACATCAATATGAATCAGCTTGACTGAATTCAGTAAAATATGTGTGTATATAATGCAATCAGATAGCTGCATTTTCTCTATCCACATGACACCAGTGATGAATTTTTCACTCTGTAATCAGTTATTTTGACAAGTGTAGTCATAGATTAAGCTACCATTTTGTTTTTCTGCTGTATAGGAGTTGAGTTAGACAAAAATCTTTTGGCACAATTTTTTAAATGGTATTTTCAAATCGCAGAGGGGATTTGCCGTTTCCTCACAAGCTAAAATGCCTTTAAGATGTGTATGTAACTGCATTCTCACCCTATTGTGCATTGCATAGAACTTACAAGCCCCAGTGGAGAATTTGAGGCCAATTTTATCATTAAATAAACTCTGAAATGCCCCAGGCAGGATTGTTAACTTGTCTCCACTACAGACAAAATGTCCGAATAGCCACCTCCCCTCTGTGGGTTCCCACAGGGCTCTGGGTGTGCTCCATAACCCGCCCCCTTGCATGAGGGGACAATTGGACCGTTATATTTGCACCAAGAGCAAGCAGCCAGCTCAGTTCAGCTCTGTACACAGGGATGAAAAAAAAATTGGGCACCAAATATAGACCACTGGGACAATTTATTTGTCTTAAGAGTGTTTAAGACATACAAGCAAGCCCTAGCAGGTTATAAATGGTCAGCTTTGTGTAATTACCACACAAGTCTAAAGAGTATTCTATGTGGATTCAGTTTAGAAACCCTATGGTAGGTCACACCACGTAGGTGGCCCTGACAAGAGTCTCACTCTTTGCATCCATGACAACCCAGGAGATTATGGACTCACCCCAACACCCTTCTCCACATTGTATTTTTAAAGATCTGTATCATTGTCTTACTCAACATGTCCATATGAAATTCCCATTTTTCCCAAAAATAAAATGTTAGAATTAATGAGAGTCTTAAAACTTCCAAAAGTTCTTGTCCAAATCTCTAATTGTCAGAAAAGGAAACTGACAGCCAGAAGGGTTCATACACCAGCTGAGCCAACTGAATTCTAAGTCTAGCTTTACCACCAACTCACAGTCCAATATTTTTTATCCTGGGTTACTAAAAGGGATCGCCAAAACTGTTGGCTGCGACTGAAATACATATCTGTGTACCTACAAGGCAATTAGTAAGAAAAAGAAAAGAAGGAAAGAAGGAAAAAAAGAAAGAAGGAAAGGAGATTTAGAGCCCGGCCTTCTCATTCATCATTTATAGCACGTCTTTTGGATAGAAATACCGGGGACTCCTCCTCATCCCCCAGGACCCACTCCTGTCTATCAGAGAGCACCCATTGGTCCACAGTTTCTGAGGTTTCAACTAGTTGGTCTGGCCCCCCATCCTCTCCTGAAGAGGTAAATGTGCCAGCTCTCCCTGCAGTTCAGCACTGTGTATTACAGAAAGAGACTCCTGGGGACAGTGACTTAACCCACAGCAGGGAGAGACCTCCACTGCCCTGCCAAGCTTTGAAGTCCTGAATCACTGTGAGAATGAAGTTTCCGTGCAAAGACAGCTGCTGATGATGACAAGGATGGGCTGGGGTATGAATAAGTGTAAATGCTGCCTGAGCGACAGCTGTGAGCCTCTCTCTTGAAGACAGGTGGCTAAGGGATAGAGCTGGGACAGAGAAAAAATAAATCCACACAAGCACAGGCATAAGATTGTAAGATCATTTAGCCTTGTATTCCAACACTGCCATGAAAAAACTAAGCAGGGGTGGCTGAAAGGAACCCAAAGCACCTGTCCCTTCAAAGCAGGGATTGCTGCCACCCCCTTGTTGACAGAGCTGACCAAGCACTTCCAAAGCCAGGATGACTCAAAGAGGGTTGCATGGTGTTTTTATTCTAGCTGCCTCATCCACCCCAGCTTGCTCTACCCAGCACCCAGTACATAGGCAATCTCAAATTAACCCCATGACCCAAGCCAGGGTCAAGGTGGCCGCAGCCTATCAGGACCTGGTGGTAGGAGGGTCTGCCACCTACAGCCTTCTACTGTTTCATCTGTGTTAAGATCCCCACCAACGAGCCCCACCTCTTCCTCTTTCTTCTTCATGGCCTTTTGCAGATGCTGAACCAGCAAGATAAAGAAAGGAGACACACTGGACCAGGAGAAGGAACACCTAGACTAAGCTTCTTCCTGAGTCAGCTGGGACCCAGGACAAGTCCCTTAACTGATCTGACCTCTGACATCTGTCAGATGGATCCTAATCTGTCAAGTTTGGATATAACCTTAATAGTTAAGGGGTTAAACATGCAGCTCTGGGGTCACAAACTTTGAGTTTAAATCTCAGTTCGTCCACTTACTAGGTTGGTACCCTCGGATAGGTTCCTTGACCTCCCTGTGCCTACATTTCTTCATCTGCAAAATGAGGGTAATGATATTGTTGTGCCAGTGAACTGAAATAACATACATGGGAATTAAGTGTGATAAAGAATATCAAGTTGTTTGCACGGTGCGGAGTAAAAACACAATAAATGTTAACCATTTGCACTGCCATGATCACCATCCTTTGGCAAAACACAGGATGGCGAAGCAGTGTTCATGTCTCCCCGAAAGGAATCAAGAGCTACCCACATTATTAGCCTTATCATAGGGAGTCTGGTTTGCCAGTTCCTTCAGCCTATTTCACGAGGTGAAAAGAAGGACAAAATCCCCCTTTTCTCACTTTGGGGAGCTAATGGGATCTGAGAAGTGGATATTTTACCCTCAATTCTCAATAGATTTAGAACAAAAGAAAACTGCAAAGCTCAGATAAACGTGGAACAAAAATCACCAAGCTCTGCTCTAACTTCCTTGAATCTTGTGCGTCTCCTAGTGGTGATCTCTGAGAATAACTCTGAAAGCTCATCCTTCAGACAGAGTAAGAGAAAAACTGTAGGAGTCAGTCAGACTTCTAGGGTAGTCTGGGGAACACACCAAGACACTTCACTGGTTTTTCGTGTGGTGGCTTTTTTTTTTTCCAGCTTTATTAAGATATAATTTATACATAACATTGTTTAAGTTTAAGGTGTACAATGTTATGATTTGATACACATATATATTGTGAGATGTTTACCACAATAAGGTTAGTTAACACATCCTTCGCCTCAGGTATAATTACCATTTTGTTGTGGTTGTTATGGTGCGAACATTAAAGCCTCACTTTCATAGCAACTTTCAGGTACATAACACAGTATTGTTAATTATAGTCACCATGCTGTATGTTAGATCCCCAGAACTTATTCATCTTACAACAGAAAGTTTGTACACTTTGATCAACATCTCCCCATTTCCCCTACCCCTCAGCCTCAGGCAACCAACTTTCTACTCTCTGTTTCTATGAGTTTAATGTTTTTAGATTCCACATATAAGTGAGATCATACATTATTTGTCTTTCTCTTTCTGGCTTATTTCACTTAGCATAATGCCCTCAAAATCCATCATGTTGTCACAAATGGTAGGATTTCCTTCTTTTTAATGGCTGAATAACATTCGTGTGTGTGTGTGTGTGTGTGTGTGTGTGTGTGTCACATCTTCTTTATCCATTATCCGTCAATGGACATTTAGGTTGTTTCTATGTCTTGGCAATTGTGCATAATGCTGCAATGTCAAGGAACTTCTTCTCTATGTTTTGTTCTAGGAGTTTTACCTGATCTCAGGTCTTATGTCAAGTCTTTAATCCATTTTGAGTTGACTTTTTGTGCATGTTGTAACATGAGTGTCCAGTTTCATTCTTTTGCATGAGAATATCCAGTTTTCCCAACATCATTTATTGAAGAGACTGTCCTTTCCTCATTGAGTATTTTTGGCACTCTTGTCAAATATTAGTTGACCATATATGCACGGGTTTATTCTGGGCTCTTGATTCTGTTCTATTGGTTTATATGTCTGTTTTTGTGCCAATACCATACTGGTATGATTATTATAGCCTTGTAATACAATTTGAAATCAGGAAGTGTGATGCCTCCAGCTTTGTTCTTCTTTCTCAAGGTTGCTTTGGCTATTCAGAATCTTTTCCGGTTCCATACAAATTTTAGGATTGTTTCTTCTGTTTCTGTGAAAAATGCCATTGGAATTGTTGTAGGGATTGCATTGAATCTGTAGATGGCTTTGGGTAGTAAGGACATTTTAACAATATTAACTCTTCTGATCCATGATTATGTGGTATCTTTCCATTTATTTGTGTTTTGTTCAATTTCTTTCATCAATCCAAGACACTTCACTGTTAAAGGGAGAAACAGTCAGCCCAGCTTCTCTATAAAGAAGCATCAGGGAAATTGAGGGCCAGTGAAATCTCACCTCCAGCCTTCTGAGTACAAGAGCCACAAGACACAGTGTGTTTTATACAGCCCCAAGCAAAACTATAAGAAAATGTTGTTAACGAGCAAACAGTCTCTAGTGCCCCTTTGCTATCTCCCACACTAATCCATCCCCAGATCCCTTCTCAGGCATGATCAGAACCTTATGAGACATTAACTTGGAAAGAATTAAGGAACTAGCCTTTAATACATGGGTTCCATCCCCAAGTTGGTATATCCCTTAGAGGATATTGCCTCTCAACACAGGTGCATATATTGCCATCAAGTTCTCCAATTATCCCATCAGCACTGCGCAAAGACGTCCTTGGAAGTCTCCACAACTTTGTTTGATAGCAAAAATAAGTGAGTGGTTATATAAACTACTACATACTCACATGATGGGATATTATGCAGCCATTAAAATGTTTATAAAGAACTTGCTATAACATGGAAAGTGTTTCTGCTAAACAAAGTTTATAAGGCAGGAAGAACTTCTGTGTATGCAGTATACTCAAAACTGTGTTAACAACGCAAAGAAAGGAGTTTGGCAAGAAATATACCAAGCTATTAACTATTGTTTTCTCTGGGTAGTAATACTTGGAGTAATTTTTTTCTATTCTTTAATCTTCAAAAATGTCTTCAATTGCAATGTATTAATTTCATAATAGAAAATAATAAGATAGATTCAGAAGTTAACAGGAACCAAACTGACAACATAGGAAGCTCCTGAACATCCCCCCTCCCAGGGACCCACTAAGTGTACAGCTACACACGGTGCAATTCCCTCTGAGAGAAATCCAGAAACTAACAATGATATGAAACTAGAAATCAATTCTAAGGAGAAAACTTGAAAATTCACAAAAATGTGTATATTAAACAATATGCTCCTAAACAATCAATGGGTCAAAGAAGAAATCAACAGGAAAATCAAAATATATCTTGATTCAAATGAAAATAAAAACACAACATATCAAAACGTATGGGATGCAGCAAAAGATGGAAGTTTATTGCAATAAATGCCTACAGTAAGAAAAAAAGAAGGATCTCAAATAAACAACTTAACCTTATACTTCAAAGAACTAGAAAAAGAAGAACAAACTAAGCCCAAGGTTAGTAGAAGGAAGTAGGCGTAATTTTAAAATAAATTACATTAACCCAAAACAAAAAACTCTCAGATGAAATTATCCTGGCGAAAATATTATTAAAACAAGTCAGTGGGTCTTTATTCCCACTGGAAACTAGGTCAGTTTGCCATTAAAGAATAGAAAAAAAGGAAGAAAGTCGAGAATGGCCCTGGCCTCTCCCAAGTGGCTAGGCTCTGGCAGTGGTATGTGTGTGTGTGCCCAACTGCCATGGTCCCCATGAGGAGAAAGCCATATCCTCACCTGCCAGATGGCCAGAACGGATTCCAAACTAAGAAAGCATCCCTGAGTTAGAGCCTCATCCCAGCTACCCTGACGCAGAGCCTAGAGGACACTCTGAGAAATGTCAGGCCTGGAGTAAGATAATTTCCCAAGTAGGAACACTTAACTCGCTTCCAGTGTTAACCCAGCATGGGTGTGCCTGATCCTAACATCTCCTGCCCACAGCAGGGCCTCAAGCCCTCCTGTTGGACAATAACTACATTCAAATCACATCATTTAAAAAGTAAAATAAAAAATATTAGTAAAATTTAAAAATAAAATAAATCAAACTTGCTCTCCCATCAAGCTACTATAACCTTCCATTTGCCACCAATTTTTTCAAAAACACATCTGTGCTGAATCCTCTCCCTCACTACTTTGAGAGATGATTTATTTAAATAGCTATCCTCAGAGGTGGTATTTAAAAGACTTAACAACTGAAATTAACCAGAATGGAGCACACACCAAAAAGACTCTCCACCATGGAGAGCCAGTGTGGCTGTGCGGGGGCACCAGTGAGCAGCAGTCCCCATTCACCCACTTACCCACTTGCAAACAAAATTTCCAGGGACTACAAGTTTAAATAACACAAATATCCAATTTAATATTAACATTATGCCTAGTATCAGATGTGGGCAAATTCTTTCTTCCCTAATTCTCCACAGTATTCTTCTAGGTCTTCAAGTTCATGCCCTGACTTAGAATGTCTGAGGATTGTCATCCCCACTCCATTCTCATGCTTTATACTCCGCCCTCCACCCATCCTGGAAATTCAGAATCACTTCATGATCTCTCCTTCTCTCCTGCCAAGAAACTGCAGTACACTCCACAGCTATTATGGATTGAATTGTGTACTCCAAAAAAGGTACGTTGAAGTCCTAACCCCCAGTACCTCAGAATGACCTTATTTGGAAATAGGGTCATTGCAGATGTAATTAGGTAAGATGAGATCATACTAGAGTAGAGTGGGCCCCTAACCCAACACGACTGGTGTCTTTATAAGAAGAGTAAAATTTGAACAGAGACACAGAGGGAAGATAGAAATGGAGGCAGAGATTGGAGTGATGCTGTCATGAGCAAAGGAACACCTGGGGCTACCAGAAACTAAAAGTGACAATGAAGGATTTCCCTCTGGAGGGTTGGAGGGAGCATGGCTCTGCCAACACCTTGATTTTGGACTTCCAGCCTCCAGAACTTTGAGAGAATGAATTTCTTTTGTTTTAAGCCACTCTGCTTGTGGTACAGCAGCCTAGTCAACTACTAATATAGCAGCCATCTTGAATTCTCTCACATACCTCAGACCGCTTGCAGAGCCCTTTAAAATTTCATAAGTTGTTTTTCTTCCTTTTGTGGCTGACTTCTTCCTCCTAATCCTATTGAGTTATCTTTTCTCTCCACAGAGAATCACCTCCAGTCTCCCTTGGGGCCTCCCTTTCCCCTGCTAAAAGCTATCTGAGAGAATCCCTTTTTTTCATATTGAAAACCAAGGTAGATTTTAAAATGAAAGTCTATTTTTTAATTAGGAGATGACATATTTGAAAGTTCTATGTGAACCTCTTAGAAACACATTTCATCCCACCCTGGGATACTTTATTTGAGGGAGCAAGTCTTAATAAGCCAAATGTTGTATTTCTGCCTTAGAAACTTAGCTGAAGAGATTTAGTCCTGTCTCATTTCTACTCATGTTTTATTCAGTATTCCCACCAAAAAATTTAGACATGTCCTGGACATAATTTTACAAAAAACAACATTTTAAAATTTAAGTAATAGAAGTTGAGCTATTACTGGATATAAATGTAAACTTTGGATAACCTTATTACTAAAGGTTAGTTTTGCCTTTATTAACAATAGACTAGAGTTGATAATTATTAAATCTGCAAATATAATCTATACCAATGGTCTCCAAATTATTTTAACTACTCTCCCATCAGTAAAAAAAAAAAATTGTGTAGGTACTTACTGTATATGTACATTATTTATAAAATATATACGTGTTTACTGCACATTAAAATATATTAAACTTAGAATTTTTAAAGAATAAAATTAAAATATAAATATAAATAATAGTTCTTTTGTTTTCACATAGACGATCTTGAGAGCCTCGCTTTGGACACCACTAGCTTACATAATAGTGCAGATGATACAGGTAAACAGTAAAATCCTGAATTACTTCAGCAATAATATAAGGATGCTTGGAGGTATTTGAAAGGTAGCTAGAACTGGGCTATGGGGAATCCTTTTCAGACCCTATTACTCTTCTCTCACTTATACAAAACCCCTCCCACCATCATAGCACAAGTTAGCAGGTTAGCAAGTATAGAGACAGTCAGAACAGAGATTTCACCAACAGATAATAAATATTTGCAACCGATAATATATTGAAGAAGAGCAAACCTTAAATTTCAGAGCGATATGGATCTGTACAAACAGAAATAATAGTAAAACAGCCATACATCGGGAGGAAATATAATCATTAAGGCTCTGGTGTTAGGCAAACTGGGTTGAGACAAGGAGGATGAGTCAAGAATGCTGAGAGTCATTTCCTAATTTTAATTTCTAAATACACACGCAAACAGTGAATTCACATGATTTGGAACATGCCACACAAAATTCTGTGTAACTGTCTCTTTGTATATCCTTGTGGATTCGGTGTGGGTCTTTTCCAGATATCAGTAAGACCACTGGTAATGGACTTACTTGATGAGAGGCCACATTCTGGAGTAATAAGTCTTTATTGCAGCTCCGATTTATTGAGTGCTTGATAAGTACCCTACAGACATTATCACACTCAACTTCTCAGGATCCGTTTCCTCATCCATGAACAGCAATTATAATAACTATCCCCACAAGTAACTCCTCCAGAGTCATACAGAAATAAGGTCCCAGAGACAGGATTCCAGGCCAGCACAGACAAATGCCAATGACTTCACCATTCCCATGCTGGCAGGAAGAAAGACCTCCTCATTCCACTTGATCACAGAAAAGACATTAAATTGCCTTTTCAATAATCCTAGTTACTCCATTAAATATTCTTTCCTACCTGGCAAATCAGATAAAGAAAAAAATCATTATGCAATGGATTACCTCATTCTCGCTTTTTTCCTTATCAGCCTCAGATAAGGAAACGCTCTCTGGAAGGAGCATTTGAGGGGAGTTGACGAGAAGAGGTGCATCCAGAATCTCTTCTGCTATCAAAAGAGACATCTTTGAACTCCTCTGCTGAGTTTAAGACTGACTTCATTACTGCTGATATCACCCTCCAAACCAATTATACTTTCGATCTTACAGTAGTCCCCCCTTATCCATGGAGGATGCTTTCCAGGACCCCCAGTGGATGCCTGAAACCATGGATAGTACTGAATCCCATATATACTATGTTTTTTCCTGTGTGTATGTATTTGAGGTGCAATAGCAAAACTAGCACAGATTTCTTTTTCCTTCTTCACAATTTCACAGATAGAAGATTCGTTCTTAGCAACCTCTGCATAGAATTTTTTTTCTTTCCTTAATTTCAGAACCTTTTCACTTAAAGAAGAAATTTACGGCTTCTCTTTGGTATATTCGAATTGCCAGCATCACGACTCTTGCACTTTGGGGCCATTATTAAGTAAAATAAGGGTTACTTGAACACAAGCACTGCAATACCATGATGATTGATCTGATAACCAAGAGGGTTACTAAGTGACCAGTGGGCAAATAGCATATATACAGCGTGGATATGCTGGACAAAGGGATGCTTCACTTCCAGGACCGGACGGGAGTGGGACAGCAGGAGATTTCATCACACTACTCAAGATGGCTCGAAATTCAAAACTTATGAATTGTTTATTTCTGGAATATTCCATTTAATATTTTCAGACTGCAGTTGACCACGGGTAATTGAAACCATGGATAAAGGGGTCTACTGTATTTTATTTTATTGTAAGGATACTACTAGAGAGTTTCTGGAAGGAATGAGCCATTGACTTGGAGTGCTAAAGATTTTCTCTCAGTTTAATGATTAAAACCTGGGGCTGGGAAATGGTGGGTGAGGTGAAGAGGAAGTTCTTTTAAATGTCTTGGGCATTAGGTACCAACTAAATAATAAAAAGGGACTTATTCTTATCGAATGTTATTATATTGTTATGTAATATACTTATGAAAAACATTATTGGGGTTTGAGAAGACCCAATAAACCACCTTCCTCCTATGGCAGAGTTCTGAACTTATGGAAAGAGACAAAGGAGTAAAGCAGATGGAGGGCATATTAGAACCTCTATTATTAATAAAGGCCATGTTGAACAGTGACAATTTTGCCTCCAGAGGGCTCTAAAGTAGACCCTAAGAGTTTATCAGTTAAATTGATCCCAACGCCACTGCTCATCCAAAGTTGGCTATTCACTCCCTATTCTATTTTCCACTTCAAATTAGTCCATCCACATTGTCCAAAATATTTTATCAGCAGCTCTGCCAAAAACAAAAATAACATCATAAAAACACTTGAATGATTATATGCTAGATGCCTTATCTATAAATTTAAGCCTGCTTGCTATGAAGTTCCTAAAGAGAAATTAAAAATCCTCAAATTAAATCCCTTTACAAATTTAAGTCTTAAAAAAGTACAATTCCAAAGGGATTCAAGTCTAAAATCAAATTCACTTTCCTTTGTATATTAAAAATTCAAAGAAACTTTCCAAAACTCTTTCTGGCAATATAGCTAAGTATCATGAAAACTTCTCCTAGTAAAAGACACTTAATAATGCTGAAAAATATCTACAAAACATTTCTTTAAATGCCTAGCAGCTGAGCCGGCAAGAAAGTAATGGAAATCCTTCATGGTCAAAGTTATTTAAAAAAAAAAAAAAGGCACAAATCCAGCAAGATAACTAAACATTGAAGCCAATAGCTGCCCCCAAGGATCTACCAATCTTTGATAACCTAGAACTTGAGTTTCAATGAGCCATAAGCAACAAAGCTTACCTCCTGAGGAAGATGAGATACCAGATGAAGGACTCCTGATAAAGGCTGGACCCCCATAAGATGATGTCCTCAGAGAAGGAAAAAGTAATAACTCATAGAGATAGACCATAAAGGACCTTGACTCCTACTTATGGATCTAGAGGGAAAAAGCATATTCTCTGAGAATTTATATTTATAAACTGATCCCCAATTGGGGCTAGGATTGGAATTTATAGTATGCATGTAGCCAAAAAACCTCCAAGTTGAAAATTTAGAGTAGTCCAAGATTGGCAGTGCCAGTAGTCACATAGAAGAAACAAACATAAATCCTCCCTGAAGGAATGCAACATAATGTAGTCCTCAAAGAATTTTCACAGAGAAAAGTCCTCAGGGACATGAGCTCATAGTTAAAAATCACCAACAAATATAAAAACAAAAATAAAACCAAGAAAACAAGCCAATATGACTAAGAGCTGATAGAAAAACAAACCACTAATTCATATCCACAATTAATATAGGTATTGTAGTTATCAAATATAAAATATAAATTATGTTAAATATGTTTAATGAAATGAACAATTCTGAAATAATGAGAGAGTAAAAAAGAGATTAGGCAGGCTTGAAAATAAAATGGCTATTATCTAAAAGACAAGAGATAATTAATGCTAGCAAGTATGCAGAAAAAAGAAACTTTTTCTTGCTGGTAGGAATGTAAATTGGTGTAGCCACCATGGAAAACAGTGTGGAAGTTCCTCAAAAAATTAAAACTAGAGCTACCATATGATCCAGCAAACCCATGGCTGGATACCTATCCAAAGGAAAAGAAAACAGCATAGCGAAAAGATATCTGCACTCCCATGTTCATTGCGGCATTATTCACAATAGCCAACACATGGAAACAACCTAAGAGTCCACTGACTGATGGATGGATAAAGAAGTTGTGGTATATACATACAACGGAATATTATTCAGCCATTAAAAAAAAAAGGAAATCCTGCCATTTGCAACAACATGGGAGAACTTTGAGGATATTAAAAGTGAAATAAGGGCTGGCCCAGTGGCACAAGCGGTTAAGTGCTTGCGCTCCGCTGCAGCAGCCTGGGGTTCGCTGGTTCGGATCCTGGGTGCGCACTGACACACCACTTGTCAGGCCATGCTGTGGCAGTCGTTTCATATAAAGTGGAGGAAGATGGGCACGGATGGAGCCCAGGGCCAGTCTTCCTCAGCAAAAAGAGGAGGATTGGCAGATGTTAGCTCAGGGCCGATCTTCCTCACAAAAAAAAAAAAAAAAGATGAAATAAGCCAGTAAAGAAAGCCAAAGATTGTATTATTTCACTTGTATGTGGAATCTAAAAAAGCCACACTAATAAAAGCAGACAGTAAGTGTGGTTGCCAGGAGCTGGGAGGTGGGGAAAATGAGGCAATGTTGGTCAAAGGGTACAAATTTCCAGTTTGAAATGAATACATTCTAAGGATCTAATGTACAGCACGGTGTGACTATAGCTAACAGTAGTGTACTGTATACATGAACGTGTTGTTATGAGAGTAGATTCTAAATGTTTACCATAACAACAACAACAAAATGGTAATTATGTGAGGTGAAGGATGTAGCTAACCTTTTTTTAATTAAGATATAATTGACATTTAACATTGTATTAGTTTTAGGTGTACAATGTAATGATTTGATATATGTGTATATGTATTGCCAAATGATTCCACAATAAGTTTAGTTAATATCCATCACCACACATAGTTACAAAATTTTTTTTCTTGTAATGAGAACTTTTAAGATCTGCTCTCATAGCAACTTTCAAATATACAATACAGTGGGCCTTTGGTGTCTTCTGGTTCCACATCCGTGGCTGTTTGAATCCACGGATATGGAACCCAAGGATATGGAGGGCCGACTAAAGGACTTGAGCATTCTCAGGTTTTGGTATCCTGGGGGGATCCTGGAACCAATCCCCCACAGATATCGAGGGACAACTGTACAGTATCATTAAGTATAGTCACCATGCTGTACATTACATCCCCGGGACTTATTTATCTTATAACTGAAGGTTTGTACATTTTGACCACCCTCACTCATTTCACCCACCCCTCATCATCTGCCTCTGGCAAATACCAAGCTGTTCTCTATAAGTTATTTTTTTTAGATTCCACATATAAGTGAAATCTACAGTATTTGTCTTTCTCTGTCTGACTTATATCACTTAGGATAATGCCCTCGAGGTCCATCCATGTTGTCACAAATGGCAGGATTTTCTTTTTTTTATGGCTGAATAATATTCCATTGTTTATATATGTGTGTGTGTGTATATATATATATATATATATATATATATCCCCATTTTCTTAATCCATTCATCCATTGATGGATATTTAGGTTGTTTCCATATCTTGGTTGTTGTAAATAATGCTGCAATGAACATTTTCAAGATAGTGATTTCATTTCCTCCAGATAAACGCCCCGAAGTGGAATTGCCGAAACACACAGTAGTTCTATTTTTAATTTTTTGAGGAACCTCCATACAGTTTTTCATAGTGGCTGCACCAATTTACATTCCCACTGACAGTGCACAAGGGTTTCCTTTCTCCACATCCTCACCAACATTTGTTACTTCTTGTCTTTTTGATTATAGCCATTCTAACAAGTATGAGGTGATATCTCATTGTGGTTTTGATTGCATTTCTCTGATGATTAGTGATGTTGAGCACCTTTTCATGTACCTCTTGGCCCTTTTTGTATCTTCTTTAGAAAAATGTCTATTCAGATCTTCTGCCCATTTTTTAATTGGATTGATTGGGTTTTTGCTATTGAGTTGTATGACTTCTTTATATATTTTGGATATTAACCACTTATCAGATACATGATTTGCAAATATTTTCTCCCATTCCATAGGTTGCCTTTTCATTTTTTGATGGTTTCCTTTGCTGTACAGAAGCTTTTTAGTTTGATGTAGTTCCACTTGTTGGTTTTTGTTTTTGCTTTTGGTGTCAAATCAAAAAAAATCATTGCCAAGACTGATGTCAAGGAGCTTACTCCCTATTTTTTTTCTGGGAATTTTAATGTGCTAACTGACCCTATAGGTAAATATTTTGCAATATACACATGTATCAAATCATTACATTGTACACCTTAAACTTACGCAGTGTTACATATCAATTATATCTCAATAAAGCTGGAAATAAAAAAGATTAAAAATCAGATTAGTCACGTTAAACGATTTTCCTGTGTAAATTACAATTTCGAAATTATAAAATTGGCAAACTGTATTACTGTCATGCCTGCAAAATATCTTAATGAATGCTATGCCAAAAAAAGTTGGTTGCACAAAAAAATAAATGAATAAGTGAAAAGACAACTCAGAGAATGAGGGAAAATATTTCCAAATCCTATATCAGGTAAGGAACTTGTACTCAGAATATCCAAGGAACTCTTGCAACTCAATAATAAAAAGACACATAACCCAATTAAAAAGTAGCCAAAAGAGCTGTATAGCCAATTTTCCAAAGATATATATAGACGTGGCCAATAAGCACATGAAGATGCCCATCGTCATTAGTCATTAGTAAAATGCCATTCAAAACCACAATGAGATACTGTTGCTCACCCATTAGGATGGCTATAATCAAAAAGACAGATAATAGGGGCCGGCCCCATGGCACAAGCGGTTAAGCGCACATGCTCTGCTGCGGCGGCCCGGGGTTCTCCGGTTCGGATCCCTGGGCGTGCACCGACTCACCGCTTGGCAAGCCATGCTGTGGCGGTGTCCCATATAAAGTGGAGGAAGGTGGGCATGGATGTTAGCTCAGGGCCGATCTTCCTCACAAAAAAAAAAGAGAGACAGATAATAACAAGTGTTGGTAGAATGTGGAAAAATAGGAATCCTCATATATTTCTTCTTTTTATAATTTTATTTTTTATAATAATATTTTCCCCAAAGCCCCAGTAGATAGTTGTATGTCATAGCTGCACATCCTTCTAGTTGCTGTATGTGGGACACAGCCTCAGCATGGCCGGAGAAGCAGTGCATTGGTGCGCGCCCGGGATCCGAACCTGGGCCGCCAGCAGCAGAGCGCGCGCACTCAACCGCTAAGCCACGGGGCCGGCCCTCCTCATATATTTCTGATGGGAATGTAAAATGGCACAGCTGCTTCTGAAAACAGTTAGCAATTCCTCAAAAAGTTAAATATAGTTACCACATTATCCAGCAATTCTACTCTTAGGTATATACCCAACAGAACTGAAAACATAAGTCCACAAAAAATCTTGTACCCAAACGTTCATAACAGCATTATTCATAATAGTCAATAAGTAGTAACAATTCAAATGTCCATCAACTGATGAATGGATAAACAAAAAATGGAGTATCCATACAATGGAATATTTTCTAGTCACAAAAACGAATGAAGTACTCATACATGCTATGACATGAATGAACATTGAAAACATTATAATAAGTGAAAGAAGTTAGTCATTAAAAGCTACATATTGTATTATTCCATTTATATGAAATGTCCGGAATAGGCAAGTCTATAGAATCGAAAAATCAATTTGTGGTTGTCAACGGCTGGGGGAGCAGGGAATGGGGAATGACTGTTAATGTGTATGGGGTTCCCTTTTGTGCTGATGAAAATGTTCTAAAATTAGATAGTGGTGATGGTTGCACAACTCTGTGAGTATATTAAAAACCACTGAATTCTACACTTTATTTATTTATTTATTTATTTTTGTGAGGAAGACCAGCCCTGAGCTAACATCCAATGCCAATCCTCCTCTTTTTTGCTGAGGAAGACTGGCCCTGGGATAACATCTGTGCCCATCTTCCTCTACTTTATATGGGACGCCACCACAGCATGGCTTAACAAGCGGTGTGTCGGTGCGTGCCCCGGATCTGAACCTGGGCCACTGCAGTGGAGTGCGTGCACTTAACTGCTTGTGCCACCAGGCCGGCCCCAAATTGTACACTTTAAAATGATGCATTTATAATACATGAATTATATCTCAATAAAACTGTTATTTAAGAAGTTAAAGGAGAATCTAATCAAAGTTGTCAGTTGATAAAAATTCAAAATATTTTTAATAATAGTTCACATGAAAGCCTATACATTGGGAAAAGTTCAAGAAATTGAGTGACATTGATATAACTATACTTCATCCATTCCCTTCTACTTATTTATATAAACAAAATTTCTCAGCATTTAAAATTTTTAAACATTTGCTCCTTCAAGACATTTTACTAATAATGCTGCAAACTGGGAAGAAAAATATTTGCAAATCATATACCCGGTAAAGGATTTGTATCTAGGATATATAAAGAACTCTTACAACTCAATAATAAGTCAAATAGCCCAATTTTTAAATGGGCAAAAGATTTGAATGAACATTTTATTAAAGAAAATATTAAATGGCTAAAAAGCGCATAGAAAGATAACATCATTAGTCATTAGAGAAATGCAAATTAAAACCACAATGCAGTACCTCCACACACCCACTATAATAGCTATAATCAAAAAGAAAAAGACAATAGCAAATATTGGTGAGGTTTTAGAGAAAATATTAGAGCCACAAATGGATAAACAAAATGTAGTATATCCATGCAATGGAATATTATCTGGCAATAAAAAGGAAAGAACTACTGCTACATGCTACAGCATGGATGAACCTATAAATATTATACTAAGTAAAGAAGCGAGACATTAAAGACTACATATATGGTGTGATCCCATTTACAAGAAATGTCCAGAAATGGAAAATCTATGGAGACAGAAAGTAGATCAGTGCCTGCCTGGGGCTGGGAATAAATAATGAGTAATTGCAAAAAGAAAAGAGCGAAGCCTTTTGGGTGAAGGAAGTGTTCTAAAACTGGATTAGGGTGATAGTTACACAATTTGATAAATTTACTAAAAATCATCAAAGTGTACACTTACAATGGGTCAACTTTATGGTATGTATGTAAATATACCTCAATACAGCTATTTTAAAATAGCTGGAAAAAAGACAATAATTGATATTTAAAATGACTTTTTTTTTCTCCCTGTTATTTAATCAAACGGGTTTTTTTCCTGTCATTTCCTAATCACCTATTATGAGACAAGTGCTGGATATCTCACTTTTACTGTTATAATTTATTTAATATTTACTTCAACACTATGAAGTAAGTGTAATTATACCCATTTTTCAGAGGAAGAAACTGAGCTTCGAGCTTAAGTAACCTGGCCAGGATCAGACAGATGGTAAGTAGCAGGGCTAGAATTCAAATCCAGGTCTGTCCAACTTGAAAGCACAGGCCCGGTCCGTAAGACACACTGCTGCTCTGCAAAGGCATGAAAATAGTTTCAGAGAATCTTTCTTTAGCAGAAGAAAGGAGAGTGGTTGCCCAGGCAACAAAGCTCCCTATTAAAAATATGTTATATGCTCTCTGCCAAGCCAACTCCAGAGTATTTCAAGAACTTTGCTGCTGACATAAAATGGGGATTGGACAAGTGACCCAAGACTCAGACCCCAAGGTCAAGCCAGCCTCTCTAGTCATGACCTCTAGTTGGTTCAGTTAGTCATAGAACAGATGAAATGGGTGTCTTCTTTAAGTGCGCATACAAATCTCCCAAAAAGGTGGTTTAAATGCAAATTCCAGGGCCCTGTGCCGGATATTCCGGTCTAAGAGGCCTGGAGCAGGGCCTCAGAATCTATATTTTTAACAAGCATAGGAAAATTGTTAAAATCACAGGCTTTGGAGATAAATGTACCTGGGTTTCAACGCTACCTTAGGCCACTAACTCATTGTGGCACCATGGCCAAGTTAGCATCTCTGAGCCTCAGTTTCCCTATCTAGAAAAGGGTGTTGAAAATAATACTTACCTTTTAAAATTGTTGTGAATTTTGAATTACTCCACGCTTTGAGGAAGCACTCAGTAAGCAGTAGCTTTTTTTCACACTATTGTGTGTCTTTTTCCTAGAGAGTTTGAAAGGATGGAGTTTTGCCAGCAACCCAGATTGAATGCTTTTTCTCAGAATCAGGTCAACAGCAAACATGCTGCTGGGTTAGACAAAATCAACCCAACAGAGAAAGCAAGATAACCAGGTCTGCAGCCCGCAGGCACTGTTCATTTGTGTCCCTTGTGGGAGACTCTAATATTTGGAGCTGAACTCCACTGACCCACAAATTCACTCTATTCCTGGCCTTCAAAAACAATCCTGAGGAAAACAGGTAAGAGGAGAAACCATGAGACAAAGATGACACCTACTGGCAGCGCGAGGTCCCTGCAAAAGGCATTTCTGCTGCTCAGCCGCTTCCAACAGGGATAAATCCTGCTGTTCATCCCGATGCCCTCTTACACAGCAAACGTCGTCGCCAAGGAAATAGTCAGAGACGTGGATAAAGGGTTACATGCAAATGTTATAAAAGTGAAATATTGGAAAGACTTAGCGTCCAACAATGGGAAAGGGGTTCAATAAATTTTGGTACAGGCGTATAACAGACTATCAATCATCCATTTAAAACTGTTTTCAAATCATTTTAATAACATGAGGAAATGCTCACATAAAGATTTTCAGTGCGAAACAAAGGTTTTAAAAACAAATATGTATAGGATAGTGATTAAGTAAAATTAGTGTATGCATATGCTCATAGAAAGAAATCTGGAATGAAACATAGAAAATGTTAATAGTGGTCATTTCTGAGATGTGTTTTCTTCTTTATATATTTCTATATTTTTCAATATTTCTGCAATAAGCATGTATTACCTTAGTGAATAGAAAGCAAAGGAATAAATCTTTTTCCAGCTTCATTGAGATAAAATTGACATATAACATTGTGTAAGTTGGAGGTACAACTTGATGATTTTATACTTATATATATATATTCCAAAATAATTACAACAAGGTTAGTTAACACTTCCATCACCTCACATAATTACCATTTGTGTGTGTGTGGTGAGAACATTTAAGATCTACTTTCTTAAAAAAGTATTTTTTAAAAAAAGAAAAAGAATCTCAATGCCTTTTTAAGAGAGAACAGAGCCCCAGAACAGATATTGATGGAATAGTGGTGAAGATCAGAGGTGAATAGTTGAGACTCGGATCTCAGGAACTACGATCAGAGAGGCTGATGAGAAAGTCTGATCCCCATGATGACGTTGGCAGCATCTGATACTGCAACGTCGTGGGCCAGTGGAACAAGGGGACAAAAGAACGAGGCTATTTCACTGTCTAAGAACTAGAAGGTGTTTTGTCCTCCCTGGCCTAATCATCAGACTCTTACAACTGGCTCCCCTTTTGTATTATCTCTAGAGAATTTTCTTACATAAATGACTGCAGTTAAAGGTCTGCCTTGCTGGGTAGGTGAGTACAGCTACGTCTCCTCAGTGCACGTCTGACTGTGCACGTCTTCCTTCCCCCACCATATCTGGCAAGGCCCTGGCTCTATCACACACCAGCCTGTGATATCACCTGACTTCTCTGAGCTTCACTCTTCTCATTGGCAAAATAAAGATGACAATAGCCACCTGACTGCCCTCCTACAGTTGTGAGATTCACAGGAGATGTGTTTTGAAAGCAATCTCATGCAAATCACACGCAAGGTCATAGTAGCCCAACATCCTTCATTGAGTGATTATGTGCCAGACGTTTCACAAGATGTTTCTTACATATTATTTCATTTAATCATCAAAAAAGCCTGTGAGTGGGCCGGCCCCGTGGCTTAGTGGTTAAGTGCACGCGCTCTGCTACTGGTGACCTGGGTTCAGATCCCGGGCGCGCACCGACGCACCGCTTCTCCAGCCATGCTGAGGCCGTGCCCCACATACAGCAACTAGAAGGATGCGCAATTATGACATACAATTATCTACTGGGGCTTTGGGGGGAGAAAAAAAAAGGAGGAGAATTGGCAATAGATGTTAGCTCAGAGCCAGCCTTCCTCAGCAAAAAGAGGAGGATTAGCACCGATGTTAGCTCAGGGCTGATCTTCCTCACAAAAAAAAAGCCTGTGAGTGAGTATATCCTCCATTTTACCCATGAGAAAACTGAGTTAATAACTTGCTAAAAATCAAACATCTTTTACATTACAGAGCCAGGATTTGAACTCAGTTCTATCTCCAAAGTCCAGATTCTTAAGCACTGTGCTGCTCTACTGCATAGAGTCTTAGCATTCAAAGGAACTCAACAGATCATTAGGTTGAATTCCTGTAGTTTGCAGATGAGGACGCTAAGGCCCAGAGAGGGAACATGACTTGCCCATACAACCAACAAGAAACACCACAAACTTCACTTCACAAGACACTGAGATCCTCTGCACAATCTGCCAGCCAGTGTGGTTCCTGGTCACTCAAGCCCACAGAGTGGGCTGGGGTTTCTGTTCTCATTTAGCTCTACTTCTCTATCGCTTGTAACCAGCAACTTTTGGATCCACCCTGTTATTCAATGGCCAAATTACATATTCTGCACGGTGTGAAACTTTGAACTTCTGGGGAAAGTGAACTTCCAACAATCAAGTCTTCACCACAGCCAAGGCCAGTGGGAAGGAATGTGGGGGGTGGGGGGCAGAAAGACCACCAGTAGGAGGGCTCCAAGGTCATCAGCTAAGGTGAGTGCTAGATTAGGATGCCCCCCAAAATTTACCATCTTAACTAGAACTCTTGACAGTGAAAGGAGGTGCTACTAATAATCACAGTCACCATATCCGTGGGAATGGATAGCCTGTTGGATAGCTGTTGGATAGCCATTGTCAGAAGCCCCAAGCTGAAGGAGAAGCTAGTTAGCAAGAGGTAGAGGTTTCAGAACCTAAGTCACAGGGTCTGAGACTAGAGGCAGAAAGATGAAGCTGGGTTTGGGCATCCCTCTGGATTGTGGTCCTGTAACAGTCAAATGATTTGCTCTTCATTGGTACCTAGGGGGTCACTTCCCTGGTGCTGTGCTTTGGCCCATAGGCAGCGATGGAAGGGGCTGTAGTATATGCAAAGATCACAAACAATTTAAAAGTCAGCTTACACAGCAAGTATGTCTGAGCATAGAATTCACTGCAAAAAAATTTCCCATTTATCTCACTCCAGCTCCAATTCTATGAATACAGCATTTTCCCCTGAAATTTTCACTTTCCCTTCCATTTTGTATGTCCGCATGAAAAAGGAAAAACATAATCGAGTATCCACTTCCATATGGTAATCAAGAACCATATTAGGTTCTTTTGCATCATGAAGTACAATGTAGCCTCCCAAAAACCAAGGTGAAGAGAAAGAGACTAATCTAGAAGTCATGCCTCTACATGGGGTCTAACCAGTAAGATGACTGATTTTTCTTTAATCAGATTGGCTTATTACCAATGACCATGCAACAGACGGCAGGGGCTGCTGAACTGGCCATTCTGCCTCACAGTGTTGGCTCCAATCACAGCCTCAAATCTCTCTGGTCCTCGATCATGCATGGCCACAACTTCAACTCCTGTGCTCTGTGGCTTCTCCTGCCGCCTTTCATTTGGCTGCTTTGTAAGACTGTCCTTGATTCCATTGCTATTCGTTAGTTCATTCAACAATCTCACCATATGCCGGTCACTGTTTAAATGAACAAAATAAAGATCCCTGACTAGGTGGAGCTTACATTTGTGTGTGTGTGTGTGTGTGTGTGTGTGTGTGTGTGTGTGTGTGTGTGTGTGTGGAGATCAGCCCTGTGCTAACGTCTGCCAATCCTCCTCTTTTTTTGCTGAGGAAGATGGGCCCTGAGCTAACATCTGTGCCCATCCTCCTCCACTTTATATGGGACACCGCCACAGCAGGGCCTGCCAAGCAGTGCGAGGGTGAGCGCCTGGGATCTGAACCTGAGAACCTGGGGCCGCCTCAGCAGAGCGCACGCACTTAACCGCTTGCGCCACCGGTTGGCCCTGGAGCTTACATTTTAAAAGAATAAAGTAGACAATTAAAAGCAAATATGTTCTGCGGGAAGTGGCGGACGGAGGCTGGTGGATCCCTCCGCTGTGGAGGGCTGTAGAGGGCGAGGCGCCCCCGTGACCATGGGCTGCAAGTTCTGGAATCTGATACGGATGCGCGCGTGATCCCCTGCAGCTTGCCGCCCTTGGAGCAGCGCGCCTTCCCTCACTACCTCCGCGAGGGCATCCACAACATGCTGTCCTGCACGGGGCGTGCATCCTTCGCGTTGCGCCGCCATTTGTAGCGTCTTAGTTTGTCCACACTTCGGGGACCTAGGAGTTTGAGAAATCCAAGAGGAAGAATCCAGCTGCCTACGAAAAGGACAAATGGACAACTCATCTGGATAATGGTTCCCTGTCTCTGAAAGACCTTTCTCTGGGACAGGAGCCTATATTGTAGTGTCTTGAAGACACAATAAACTTCTTATGGGCAAAAAGAAAAGAAAAAGCAAATATATTAAATAAATAAATTGCACAGTATATTAGAGGGTGATAAAAGAAAAAGCAGAACAGAGTAAGATTCAAATTTTAAATGAGGGGGTCGAGGAAGACTTCATTGAAAAGTTGCATTTTAGCAAGGATTGGAGGAGATAAAGAAATTAGCCATGAAAGTGTCTTGAGGGGAAAGTACTCCAGGCAGAAGGAACAGCCTGTGTAAAAGTCCTGAGGTAGGATCTAGTCTGACATGTTCCAGAAGCAGCAAGGAGGCCAGTGTTGCTGGAGGGAGTGAGCGAATGGGGAGACTGGTCAGAGATGCGGTCAGAGTAGTGTTAGAGGACAGACCACAGGGGTCCAGCAGGCCACGGTAAGGACACTGGCATTTACTCGGAGTGAAATAAATATTGTAGGGTTTTGAGCAGAAGAGTGACACAATCTGATGTGCTTTCTTAAAGGATCCCTCTTGCTGCTGCATTAAGAATAGATTGAAGGGGCTAGGGTAGAAGCAGGAAGACTTGAGAAGAGGATAAGAGGCTCTTACAGTAATCGAGGCAAGGGATAATGATGGCTTGGACCAGTGTGGTAGCAATGGAGGTGGTAAAAGCTGATTGGATTCTGGATGTATTGTGAAAATAGTCTTGACCTGGCTGTTTCCTGACCAGTTGGATGTGGGATATGAAAGAAGATGAGAAGTAAATAGTGATTCCATTGTTTTTGGCTGAGCTACAGAGAAGAATGAAGCTACCATCAACTGAGATGAAGACCACAGGCGGAGCAGGTATGTGGGGACAAGATTAGGAGTTCAGCGGGGGCATGTTGAGTGTGACCTCCAAGTGGAGCTGTTCTGTAGGCAGTTGGATACATGAGACTGGAAGACAGTTGAGAGCTCTGGAGTCATCAATATATATAGGTGGTATTTAAAGACTTGAAGGTGGATGAGGTCGACCAGGGACTAAGTGAAATAGAGAAGAGAAGAGGACCAGGAACTGAGCCTTGGAGCCCTTCAACATTAACCAGTCTGGAGATGAAGAAGAATCAACAAAAAGAGCCTGGGAAAGAGCCATCAGAGAGTTGGAGGAGAACCAGGAAAGTGTAGTAAGACAAATTCGAATTTCAATAGGCACACAGCCCAGGAATATTCTATTCTCCAATAACGTTTTTGTTTGGTTCCCTGAAGCAATACAAATAAATTGCACACCTCTGAGTGCTTTTTCCTTTGCACTTCATGCCCAACCATTTCAAACCCTCTCCCCATGATTACATTGTAGGTCTGGAGGCAGCCAGACCAGTAGCCCTGATATCAGGAAAATGGCTCAGACAGGCAGGCTGTCTGCTGCTTTGATGCACTCCATGTCCAGAGGGAGAACTGCCAATCCAAACAGATCCCACAGATTGTGCCCTACCCAACACTATCACAACACAAAATGAGATAAAGCTCAAGCCAGCTATCTGGGGCAAGCTGACAGATTGTCATGCAGCTTGTGGGAGCTCAGCAGCATGTAGATGATGATGTACCGAACCTGGGAAAGAAAACAGACAGACTCGGGGGCCCAGAGCACCCTACAACTTGAGACTTCTACCCTATTGGCCCTGCAAGGGTCCTGCCCTATGTCCTTGTGGGCAACATGCTGAAGTTGCCCTAAGGCAGAAACAACGTCTAGGAATTAATTTCTGCGGTTTTGAGAACACAGAAATCTCTTCAAAGCTTCAACTCTACAATCTGATTTGTACATTGATTCATGTATGAAATTCAACTGTTGTCAGAGTTTAATCTCTTATTTAAAAAACATTTTTAATAAGCACTGCTATCCATCACCCTCAGCTCAAAGTGGAAATATAGAGTTTGGTAGAGAGGGACAAGAAGAAGAGAGAGGGCATGGAACCGTGAGGATGGAGAATCACACCCCACCCACTCCAGGGAGGAAAATGGTCCAGAACAAGGAAGTAGGAAATGGAACCTCACCACCTGGAGTTTCTCCTGTTGACAGATGTAGGAGGGAGTCACAAGGGTGAGTCAGAAACTCTTCAATTGATGCTTTAGAGCTGCCTATGCAAATTTTCTTGGGTCTTATTTGCTACCTCAGAGGAAACAGCCTAAACCCAAAAGCCTTGCTGGCACACAGAAGACTAAACAAGATCGAGTGTGACTATTCTGAGGGTCTGAGGGCAAGTTTCTCACTTGAAGCCTGAAGGAGCCTCACCTCTCCCTCCCTTCTCCTCCTCCCTTCTATCAACTTCTTCTGGCCTTTTGCTCCCCACCAGTCTATATCTCACCCAAAAACTTTACCCAATGATGAAAAATACTCAACACTGTGATTCTTCATTCTACTTTATTTATATCCCATATTTCTCATCTCTGTTCCCTGGGCTTTCTCAAAATGTCCTTCTTTTGAAGGAGAGAGGTAAGAAAAGGCAAGAGGCAGACCTAGGAAGTTCTCTGGACCCAAGGAACCTTGTTGCTGTTCTGTTTCTAAGTCAGTCGCATCTCTGAGAGCAGCAGTCTCAGAACCTGCAGGAAAGTGATGGCCACATCCCAGCCTTGAGCCCAGAGCCTCTGTTTGACTGGCCCAGGGAAATGAGGCCAGGCACAGACAGCTCACAACCCAGCATCAGTCTCCTGGCTCGTGAGCCTTGATCTCTTGCTGCGTCTGCCCCCCTAGGTGATTCAGGTATACGCTCAGCCTGTTTGGGAAAAGCCAGGAGGTCAGTGTGACTGGGGTGAAGTGAGTGAGGAAGAGAGTGGTAGTGAGATCAGAAAGGTAAAGAGACCAGATCATGTGGGGTCTGGATAGCCATGGTGAAGGCACTGGATTCTATTTCAAGTGAAATGAGAAGACATTGGAGAGAGTTTTAAGCTAAGCAGTAATATGACCTGATTGTAATTTAAAAGGATACGTCTGGCTCCTGTTTAGAGAGGAGAGTAAGGAAGTAAGGATGGAGCAGGGAGGCAAGGGAGAGAGAGATGACGATGGCTTGACCCAGAGTGGGAGCAGTGCTCAAAAGTGGACAGATTCAGGATATAGTACAAAGGAGAGCCAACAGGATTTGCTAATGTCTTGAACTAAGAGAGAGGAGTCAGCAACTGGGTCAAAAAATTTCCTTTAACTAAGATGAGCAGATTTGGGGGAATGCATGGAACCATGAGTTCGGTTTCGCATATCCTCATTTAAGGTGCCTTTGGGACATCCCAATGGAAATATCTGAAGTTCAAGGAGAGATTGAGGCTGGAAATACAAATTTGAAAGTCTGCATATAATTTTAGAGCTATGGGGCTGGAAAAGATCATCTGGGGAGTGAGTATAGCTGATAAAGAGGTCCAAGAACTAAGCTCCAGAATATTCTGATTTTCAAGTGTCAGGAAGGTGAGGAGGATGCAGCAAAGGAGACAGGAGAGACTGGTGAGGTAGGAGAACCAAGAGAAAGTGGTGACCTAGAAGCCAACGAGTGAATGCAATATTGTGATTTATAAAAAAAATATATTTGGTCATTCAGATGACCAAAATATATTTCTTACATATATTTGGTCTTTGTCAGCAATTTCTGGCTCACAGGTCCCAAAACCCTTGGAATTTCCTGAGCAATGAGAGCGATGAGAGCATCTTTTGTCATAATGTTTGGTCTCTTGTCCTTAGTTCTTGAAATAGCTTCAGAGCCATAAAGGTGAAATGGGTGTCTTGTTATTCATAACAAACCCCTTTCCACCACAACTGGATTTATGTTAATGAGGTGACTTTGGGAAGCTCTAGGTAACCAAAGGATTGGGATGGTTGCCAGGGGACCCAACCACGTGATTAGACGGCTGGAATTTTCAGTCCTACACCCAGACCTCTGGGGAGGGGAGAAGTGCTGGAGGTTGAATCAATTACCAATGGCCAATAATTTAATTTATCGTGCATATGTAATAAAGCCTCCATAAAAAACCAAAAGGACCGGGTTCTGAGACCTTCCGGGTTGGTGAACACGTGGAGGTGCAGGGACAGTGGTGCACCTGGAAAGGGCATGGAAGTTCTGAGCCCCTTCCCACATATCTTGCCCTATGCATCTCTTCCATCTGGCAGTTCCTAAGTTATATCCTTTTATAATATACCAGTAATCTAGTAAATAAAATGTTTCTCTGAGTTCTGTGAACTGCTTTAGCAAATTAATCAAACCCAAGGAGGAGGTCGTGGAAACCTCCGATTTATAGCCAGTTGGTCAGAAGTACAGGTAACAATCTGGACTTGCGATTGGCATCCCGAGTTGGAAAAGGTCGTTGGAACCCCCCATCTATAGCCAATGGGTCGGAAACCCTGGTGATAACCTGGGCTTGCAACTGGTTCCTGAAGTGGGGCAAAGGGGGACAGTCTTGTGAGATTGAACAATTTTTCCTGTGAGATCTGATGCTATCTCCGAATAGATAGTGTCAGAATTGAGTTGAATTGTAGGACACCCAGCTGGTGTCCAGAGCATTGCTTGGATGTTTGGGAAACCCTCCACCACGTTGGAATTGTGTCCAGAACCCAAAACAGTGAGTGATCAACCGAGTCATAGTGTCTGACAACTGAGTAAAAGGAGACTGAGAATTAAATCAGAGTTCCAAGCTGTGTTCTTCAGATCCCTAGGTTTCCTGGAGCCCCTGTGGGGGTGGACAAGGGCAGATAAAGGAGTAGGTGGTTTGAATAAGGCTTAGCCAGCAAAGTTCCAGTCCTCTCTCCCTGCTTCAACCAGGTCTGCTCCTCTTTTAGCTTTGGGGTTCCATGTGAGATTTCCTCTGAAGAAAGTGTTCTACTACTTAAAACACAAAACTTTGAAAACTATTGGAGCACATTCTACCACTGGGAAAGGGATAAGAATGCGAAGAGGGACTCTCTCTTCAGCTCCACCCCCAGGCAAAAAATCTAAAGCTGAGGGCGAAAATCACAGAGTAGATGATTTCTAAGTCCTTTTTCAGCTCTAAAACACTTGGATTCTACTCTCTTGGCCTCAGCCCCTGAACAACAATCTCAGTTCGGACTCCACCCATGCTCTGGTCTGATAATGACCTTGATAGAGACATATGACCTGGCTGGCCTTAATACATGGGCTTGATAACATTTACGGGCCTTTGAGGAGTGGTATAAGAAACATCTATTTGATCAAAGTGCTGCCTTGGACTTTTTGATTTTGAGGAGAACTGCTGAACTGAAACATTCAGTGAATAAACAAACCCTTCCTTCTCCTGCCACCTTGTCTGCATCAGCTTCAGTCTCTGTGGTCTCAGGCAGTGTCTGGACAAGGTCTCATCCCTGACTCCCAGCCTCCTGTAGCAGAGCAATTTACCTTTCCTGGTCAACTTCTAAGTATCTTCAACTTTTTTTGGTTTCTCATATACTGTAATCTCTCCATCTTCTGTCAAAATGAAATGTTAATGAGTGTATGTATTTGAAGATGCCCTTCCCTTGGATATAATTTTCCAAGCTCTATCAACTTGCAATAGAGGTCCAGGGAAACACAATGATCCTGAAGAAAACCTGAGCTTGGGGAAGCAATTTTGTTTTCCTTTAACAAACCCTCATTTCCAACACCAGGGTCCAACCGCAGGGAATTGAAGCATGAGCAGCTAGATTTAGGAATCTCCTAATCCAGATCTGTAAAGCCTGAGGCATGGTCTACTCTTATAACTCCTGTGCTCCTCTTCCAAGATTTGGACCCTAGATTTTAAGAACTTTGATGGAGGATCAAGTACTTCTTCATTCTAAGAGAACATTATAATGCCATATATATGTAAGATAAGAATGAAGGCAGTGTGGTACCATGCTTTAGGACTGTGCATAAGTCACATAACTCACTTGTTGGCTGTAGTGGACATTTATTGCTCTGGCCTGTATAGCATCCTTTCCCTAGACCTTCCTTTGGAGAATGACCTCTGCCTCACTTTCATCCCTGTGGTTTGGTGGGGCTAACCCTCCCCCCAGCTATAGGGGTGGGCATGAGCCACAGGACAAAGTCAATCAGTGCATTCCATTCCCCAGCCCAGAGACTGCGTCAGGAATGGACCCAGAACTCCACTTGGGCCAATGGCAATCAGGCCTAGGACTTTGTGGAACTGTTGGACTGGAGATGGATACTCTCCTTTCACTAAAATCAGAGCTATGGGGATATGAGCCTGGAGCTCCTAGCATCCATCTTGCTCCCAGGATGAAAAGCTTACCTAAGTCTGAGGCCTACTCAGAGGACGGTAGAGCAGAGGGATAAGGAGAGATGGGGCTCTGGATTCAGCTGTGCCTGAAACCAGAAACAGGAAATAAATTTCCTTTTTTGCTTAGGTAAGTTTGAATTGGGTTTTCTGTCTCTCGTAACCAAAAGAATCTCAAATGATCCATTCTTTCTAGATTGATATCTGAACTTTTAGAATGAGGATGAGGGAAACTAGCCAGTGTTTCTCAGTGGAGTCACTAATGGCATTTGGTAGGACAATTCTTTATGGTGCAAACTGTTCTGAACATTTGTTTTGGCCCCTGCCCACAACATGCCAGAAGCATCCCTCTGTTATTATGACAACCAGAAATCCACCACCTATCCCACTAGATCCACACAAACACACTTCCAAATGACCCCTGTGGCATGTACTACCCCCAGTTGAGAACAAATAACCTAGAAAATCTCTAAGGCCCCTCCTAACCAAGCTGAAATTAGCCATGTCATGTACCAGAAATCAAGTTCCCTAGAGTCTAGTCTTAGCATCAACAAAGAATAATTTAGTCTCCATGTTCACTTTTTTTTTTTTTTTGTGAGGGAGATCAGCCCTGAGCTAACATCCGTGCTAATCCTCCTCTTTTTGCTGAGGAAGACCAGTTCTGAGCTAACATCTATTGCCAATCCGCCTCCTTTTTTTCTTCCCCAAAGCCCCAGTAGATAGTTGTATGTCGTAGTTGCACATCCTTCTAGTTGCTGTATGTGGGACACGGCCCCAGCATGGCCGGAGAAGCGGTGCGTCGGTGCACGCCTGGGATCCGAACCCGGGCCGCCAGTAGCAGAGCGCGCGCACTTAACCGCTAAGCCATGGGGCCGGCCCAATGTTCACTTATTTTTAAAATTAGGACACTAAGATGCAGCTATATGGATAAACCTATCAAAGGATTATTGCCGTAAATTACTCATATGAAATAACTCTAGCATAACCTAAAATGGATCCTTAACATTTCCAAGGGAAATACCCTAAAAACTTCTGAATACCATTATGGCTTATAATTTGTCCCATAAAAAGACAATTTTTTTAAAAAACCCTTAGGGGGCCAGCCTGGTGGCATAGTGGTTAAGTGCGCGCACTCTGCTGTGGTGGGCTGGGGTTCCCAGGTTCAGATTCTGGGCGCACACCGACTCGCCGCTTGTCAAGCCATGCTGTGATGGCGTCCCATATAAAGTAGAGGAAGATGGGCACCGATGTTAGCCCAGGGCCAATCTTCCTTGGCAAAAAGAGGAGGATTGGATGGAAAGATATCCCATGCACGTGGATTGGAAGAATAAACATAGTTAAAATGTCTATATTACCTAAAGCAATCTACAGATTCAATGCAATCCCAATCAGAATCCCAATGACATTCTTCACAGAAATAGAAAAAAGAATACTAAAATTTATATGGGGCAACAAAAGACCCCGAATAGCTAAAGAAATCCTAAAGAAAAAGAACAAAGCAGGAGGCATCACAATTCCTGACTTCAAAACATACTACAAAGCAATAGTAATCAAAACAGCATGGTACTGGTACAAAAACAGACACACAGATCAATGGAACAGAATTGAAAGCCCGGAAATAAAACCACACATATACGGACAGCTAATTTTCGACAAAGGTGCTAAGAACATGCAATGGAGAAAGGAAAGTCTCTTCAATAAATGGTGTTGGGAAAACTGGACAGCCACATGCAAAAGAATGAAAGTGGACCATCTGCTATCACCATTCACAAAAATTAACTCAAAATGGATCAAAGACCTGAAGGTGAGACCTGAAACTATAAAACTCATAGAAGAAAATATAGGCAACACACTATTTGACATTGGTTTTAAAGGAATCTTTTCGGATGACATGCCTACCCAGACTAGGGAAACTAAAGAAAAAATAAACAAGTGGGACTTTATCAGATTAAAGAGCTTTTATAAGACAAATGAAACCAGAATCAAGATGAACAGACAACCAACCAGCTGGGAGAGAATATTTGCAAAACATACATCTGACAAGGGGTTGATCTCCATAATATATAAAGAACTCACACAATTGAACAACAAAAAAACAAACAACCCGATCAAAAAATGGGCAGAGGAAATGAACAGACACTTCTCCAAGGAAGATATACAGATGGCCAATAGGCACATGAAAAGATGCTCAACATCACTAATCATCAGGGAAATGCAAATCAAAACAACACTAAGATACCACCTCACGCCCGTTAGAATGGCTATAATCACCAAGACAAAAAACAACAAATGTTGGAGAGGATGTGGAGAAACAGGAACCCTCATACACAGCTGGTGGGAATGCAAATTGGTGCAGCCTCTATAGAAAACGGTATGGAGATTCCTCAAAGAATTAAAAATAGAGATGCCCTATGATCCAGCCATCCCACTACTGGGAATCTATCCAACGCACCTGAAATCAACAATCCAAAGAGGTTTATGCACCCCTATGTTCATTGCAGCATTATTCACCATAGCCAAGAAGTGGAAGCAACCTAAGTGTCCCTCGACTGACGATTGGATTAAGAAAATGTGGTATATATATACAATGGAATACTACTCAGCCATAAAAAAAGACAAAATCGTCCCATTTGCAACAACATGGATGGGCCTGGAGCGTATTATGTTAAGTGAAATAAGCCAGAAAGAGAAAGACAAACACTGTATGATCTCACTCATATGTGGAATATAAACCAACACATGGACAGAGAAAACTGGACTGTGGTTACCAGGGCAGTGGGGGGTGGGGGGTGGGGGGTGGGCACAAGGGGTGAAGGGAGTCATATATGGGGTGATGGACAAACAAAAATGTACAACCCAAAATTTCACAATGTTAGAAACCATTAAAAGATCAATAAAAAAAAAATAAAAATAAAAATAAATAATAAAAAAAAAAGAGGAGGATTGGCATCAGATGTTAGCTCAGGGCTGATCTTCCTAACAAAAAAAAAAAAAATCCTCTTAAATTTTAAAGTGACCTTTTCATGCCTTTAATTCATCTATCAATAAAGGTTAAAAATCATTTATAAAGCTGCTCTGTGTTGCAATCATTTTTCTAGACCTCTTTAATTACATCTCCAGCAAGAGCAATTGGCTTAGGAGGTGGGAAGCAGGGGACATTCGTTTTTTGCAAACAAATGGGTTTTATGCCTTTCCAAGAGTTATTGCAAGGATGACTGGAGAACAGCAGTGAAATTGATGGCTGGCAGTCAGCTAGGCTCTTTCACTTCTCCACACGAATCTCTTAGCTCAAATAATTTGCTACATGTCATTCTTTGTTAGCCGAAACCACAAACGTTAAATCCTTGAATGCCAAGGACCTCTTGTACCCCATAGTGCAGTGTAAATGTAAGAGAATGAAGTTTTTAGTGCAGTTTATAATTTATCGGTTTTAAAATCTATTTTTTGTGTTTCTTTGTAATCTTTGTGAGTTGTTCTTTTTTTTTTTTTTTTTTTTGCTTTAAATCATGCTTTTTTCTCTTCTTGGCAATTTTGTGCTCTTAATATTAATTCTCAAATAAGTGGGCTAAACTCTCCACTGGCAAATTTGGATATGCCAGGAGAGTGGGCTACGTTCCATGTGTTGCCTTTGAAATACGAGCACAATAAAATGACTTCACATTGCGTGAGCACACCAACTGGATTCAGGCTGAGGGCTACAGCCATGACACAGACAGGCCTTTCATCTCAGCTCTCTTCACAACTGCCATAAATTATTGCTGCTGGATGTAGTGCCAGGATCCTGAGGCCAATTTTCATGTTGAGGAGGATTTGAGGGGTATCCTATACCACCCTACCGGCTCACCCAGCTAATGCCTTCTCTCTACCTCAGCCCTTCTGCCAAACATGGCAGTGACTTTACACAACGGTATCTGCCCCTTTCAACCAAGCAGTAGTTTAGCTATTTGAAGGCTGAGAGAGCTGTATCGTAGAAGTCATAGAAGCGAGATAGAAGGAAGAAGTAAGGGGAGGCAGTTAAACCACTTCAAAACTACTTTTAGAATTTCAGACTGTGTAGAAAGTGGCCCTAAAACTCAGAGTGAAACCTCAATCTTTCATACATTCATCTTTGAAGGCAAACGTTGGTAGGAATGCTGGCTATGAAAACACAGCCCCATACATTCACGAAGAGCAAATTTCTCCAAATTTCCTATGTTAGCTTCATTTTAAATTAGCTGTGGCTGCTGTAAATAGTCTTTCTCGTCTTCTCTTAATGTCCTTTATCCCCACACCTTCAGTCCTCAGATTTAGGGCTTGCAAAGAAACTGAGATTTCCTTTTCAACAGAATATACCATGCCCAAGCCTCACGTGGGGCTGTCTGTACATTAGAGATATGGAAGCATCGTGTCTTATGCATCCCTCCTTTAAAAGAAGTAATCACCTCCAGCTGGGCCAAGTTGATTGAGCAAATGTTCAGTTTTCACATGATTTTGCTGCAGTACCATAATGAATGTACCTCTTTGATAGAAGAAAGAAGATCCATGAAGTAAACAGTTTAAAGATTTGGAGTTGGAGTTGGAAACATGGGCTGCTTTGTTCTTATGACAACTGCTTCACCATCTAAAACATTTCTCCATTTTGAAGGATCTGTCTTTTCTCTTCCAGCTACAACCCTCAAGCTACAATAACAGACTCACGATTTTTTTAGATGCCAAGGTTATGAATACTCTTTTATGAATATTTTCCTTTGAACTCATTTTTCTGGAAGAAGAAAAATAGCCCTATGTATTGCAGAGTTGACAGTAATAGACAAAACATACAAATTGTTCTCTTAGGGGCAGGAAAATGCTCCAAAATGCACAATTCCAAATACAACATAATGTTTATGGAGCACTGCCTTTGCAGCTATAATTTTTAAAAAGCAATATTTCCGACTGTCATGTATTATATAGAACATACTTCGGAGATTAATATCAAAATTATTACCTTAAAATGTCTCCCATTATGGCATCATGATTGCTTTTCCCATATTACTGCACACTCTTAGTGAAGAGAATTTTAGGATGTGCCATTTGGAAGGAAGGAAACTTTCATTGGATTAAGCTGCTTATGTTTATATTTTTCTTTTTATCTCGTTTTAACATATCCTCCAACTTCCTCCTCTAAAAATAATTCAACTAATGCCAAATCAACAGATTATAGTAGATCTATTAATATCATTCTGCCTCAAAAAAAATTTATTATTTAGGCTTATAATTATACACGTAGTACTGTCAACTAATGTTTAGGTTCCTTATTAAAATTTCTTTCCATTCTGTTTTAATATCATCAGTTAAATCATTTCTTTTCTGATGTTAAAAAAAAAAAAAAAACTATTTTCCCTGAACCACTTTCAAATGTTTTATCTCATGCAAAAGTTAATCCAGAAAACTCAACCTCCTTTACTCCTGCTTTGTAGCTTAGATTCTTTAGCCCTGGAATCTCTCGTGTTGATTTCTGTCATACCCACACTGATGTAAAAACAGCCTTTGTTATGGCAGAGAAATAAGTCTGCATGCAAATGATGTGCCTCTGAAACCTAACATTGTCAGATGAATCATGGCAATAGTGATTTAAGAATGCTCTCTCAGATTGAGTGAAGGACCTATAAAAGTTTCAAGATACAATTGTTGCTTTGCATTCGGCATTAAGAATATTCTACAAAGTTCTTTTCTTGCAAAGAAGCAGTACTCTACAGTGGTTCAAAGAATAAGCTTTAGAGCCACACTCCTTAAGTTCATATCCATCATTGCCACTTACTCGCTGTGTGATATTGAAGAAGACACTTAACCACTCTGAGCATTATAAAATGGGGTTAGTAATACCACCAACCCCTTAGGATTATTGTGAGGATTAAATGGATAAAAATATAAAAAGCACTTATGACACTGTCTGACACAAAGTTAGTACTCAATAATTGTTAGCTCTTAATATTATTTAACTCACAAAGGCACAACATCCCTGCAGATTTGTAAAATAAAAAGAAACCACAGAAAAATCTAATTCTGTAAAATTTACCAACTTGAAATTACAATGTATGTCTGTATGTATTTATATGTACATACACATTATATGTAATTCTGGCATTCTTTTATATAATCACATATAGTCAATATAGACAAAATTATATTTATCTTTTTTTACCTGGAAAATATGTTTTAGTAAGTAAATTCCTTCCCCAATGACTTCCTTCATCATTGAACTTAAAGCCGTCATTTCTCACTCAGCTTGTGTGTCTCATGCCCTACCTGGCCCCAGCACATTAATTCAGTGAGTATTTATTAAATTTCTGCTCACAAAAGGGAGCACATGAAGAACAGTGGCCCCAACTGACTTCATCTATATGGCAGGATCGATTTCCTCATTGTTTAATTGATCAAGTTTGTATTTCTAGATAATTGTCCCTATAGCTAAAGAAAAATCCATGGATTCCTATATGTTTCCAGCCCAAACAATTTTGCTTCCACGAATCTCTTGAAAGAAATATGCTACAAGTAATTAACCAAACTTGAATGCCATAGAATTTACCTACACAAAAATTATAACTACTGTGCTACCGTGTGTTACCTTAATATTAACTATAGGACACAGTCAGTTTCTTCCTCTCTTCATTTCAACCCAAGATCACAACAGCTAATAAATGTCTGGTAATAATATAATTTAACAGAAAAAAAAGGCCAAAAAATTGTAGATACAGTTTGATTATAACTACACAAAAAAATCTGCATTGAAAATATGTAAGGCGGGGCTGGCCCTGTGGTATATTAGTTAAGTCTGGAGAGCTCCACTTCGGCCGCTTGGGGTCACGGGCTCAGATCCTGGGTGTGGACCCACACCACTCATCAGCCATGCTGAGGCGGCAACCCACATACAAAATAGAGGAAGACTGGCACAGATGTTAGCTCAGGGCTAATCATCCTCAAGTGAAAAACAAAAAGAGGAAGGTTGGCAACAGATGTTAGCTCAGGGTGAATCTTCCTCACCAAATAAATAATAAAGACTAAAAATAAATTAAAAGAAAAAAGAAAATATGTGAGGAAACACTGAAGAGTGAATGGGAATTCTGTAATCTAATGGGATTATAGCTTTCTTCTTTTCTCCATTTTCTGATTTTTTTTTGTTACTGACTATATTATTTTTATAATAAAAATGTTAAATTTGTAAAACTATAAAAATTGAACTATACTTTAAATTATACAATTTTCCATTTACATAAAAAAGAAATTCACAACATGGCATGTAATTCTGATTTAATTTCCAGGACATAATCCCTACAAAGATTTCTCAAAGAAGTTTGAGAGTCTTCAAACTCCATCTCTATTTTGTATTATATGCAATAGATTCCCAAGTATAAAAAAAATCATAAAACTTAGGCTACACATTGCACATTGTCATCACATTTAAGTACTATTTAGAAGACCATGATACTGGATATATGAATCTGATTTAGATTCATAGTTTCTTATCCAAAGAAGTTTTTAAAAGATATTTATTTTCTGTTTTCTGACATTTCCCTTTTTTTATCTCTAGATGAAAATAATGAGCAATTTAGGACATGACATAAACCTAGGATTTATTGATCACATATTCAAAGATGCCTAGGGAATGAATTTATAGGATAGAAGTTTCCACATGGCATTTGTCTGGAGTCAGATTATTTGAAATTGTGCTTTGACTTTTGAATGCAATGCTAGATGCAATTACCATAAACTAAATCAGAATATTACAAATGAAGATATTCTAACACAAAGACTTGCATGATTTTGTTTAGATTGTCAATGGTTGTTTCATCCAAATTTTCTTCATTGTCATCCATGGTGTGCCAGACTTCAGGGAAAGGAGATGCTATCAGATGCAAAACTGGAACACCTAACAAGAAAGAACCGATTGTAATTAAGTGCACATTTCCAGTGAGTAAACGAGAAAGTGTCTTTCTTCAAGCAGAAGTCTGGGAGCTCGGTACCATACAAAGACAGCTGATAATTCATCATCTTCTGTGTACCTCCTTGTATCTTACCCTTGTACTCCAAAGTCATTCGTTCATTAACAAATGTTAATTAACTCGGTAAATAATTATAAAGCACCTACTATGTACCAGTCCCTATTCTAGGAGTTGAGTTTTCATCAATGAAAAGGCAAAGCCCTGCTCAGATGGAGCTTACATTCCAGTAGAGAAAGAAGCAAGTAAACAAACATAAAAAATAATTTTGGAAAGTGATAAGGCTTATAAAGAATAATAAAACAAGGTAAGGGAATAGAGAATAAGAGGCAGACAGCAGGGCCAAGAAAAGGGTATTTAAAGTCAGGGAAGGCCTCTTTGAGAAGCTAACATTTAAACAGAGACATGCAACAAAGGAGAAAGCAAGCTGTGCAAAGATGTGGAGATGAGCATTCCAGGCAGCACCAGTAGCAAGTGCAAAGGTCCTGAGGTAGGAGTGCGCTTGGCCTGCTTGAGGAACAGCAAGGAACCAATTTGGCTGGATCAGAGCAATAACTGGAGAAAGAGGTAGGAGGTGATGTTGGAGAGGGAGAACAGAGTAAGAAAATAGAGGCCCTTGTAGGTCACAGTAAAGACTTTGGGTCTTATTCTACATGATGGCAAGCCACCAGAGCTTTAAAGCAGGGAAGTGACATAATTCGATTTACATTTAGAGGATAACTCTCACTCCTATGTAAAGAATAGGGAAGCAAAAGCGAAAGCTGGAGACCAACTGAGAGGCTACTGCAAGAGTTCTTGTGTTGATTTAGATTTCCACCAGGCACATCAAGGATATTGCTTCCTTATTAATCAGAAAACACCAGAGTTACACAAAGTGTAAGAATACAACCAAACTCTATGAAAGGGAAGGCAGGGACAGTGGAATATGAGCTTTCATAAATATTCTAGGTGTAGGAAAAAATATAAAGGTATCCTCAAGGATTGAAATGATTTTCATGAAAAAACAGAAGCCATGAAATGATTGGTGAATGATTTAATTAATCAATTAATTAAATTTAATGGTTCCCCACACTTCTGGATTGTTACAAATGCGCATAAAATATAATAAATACAACAGGTAAAAAATGCACACGTGCATGCACGCATACATACACTATATATATACACACACACATTACCTCTTCTTAAAAATGGAATATGGTCGTCCTGGATCACATTTCCATAACCATTATTCTGGAAATACCGCCTCTCCCAAGAGTGATCCTTGAGCAAACCTAATTCATGGAGTTCATGTTCTGCAGATGACAATTAGACAGCAGATGAATATCTATTTTTATCTGATCAATACTCAAAACACATAAGGAGTTTGAAAGCTTAGCACATGTGGCCATAGTTTTTAAAACATTATGCAGCAGCGGGCACAGCCACATCCATGACAATAAACATCCGGGCTGAACCTGGGAGTGTACGTTTTGGAGTAGTTCTGAGGAGAGAAGAGTCACACATGGCTCTAGCTTTACAGGTGAGAACCTCCTTAGAGGTAGAAACTCAGTAGAACAATGAAGAGATAGAATGGGAAAAAAAAAAAAAATCGAGGAAAAAACACAGGTGTAGATACTTATAGATCCCAGATCCGGGAAGAAGAATGTCTTAGGAGATGTGGGGCTTGAAAGGGGAATACTCAAACAGAAGAGGGATGAAGTATACAGAGTGGCCACTCTACGGGAAAAGATACCTATTACGACCTGCGTTAGTGGTTCTCCAAGTGTGGTCTCTGACCAGCACATCAGCATCACCTGGGAACTTGTTAGAAGTGCAAATTATCTGGCCCCACCTTAGACTTACTGAATCACAAACCCTGGGGGTGCAGCCCAGCAACTTGTGGTATAACAAGCCCTCCAAGTAATTCTGACGCACGCTACAGTTTGAGAACCACTGGCCTGCATTCCATCACTCCTGTAACAGAACCCATGTGGTTACACATAACATGAGTCCTATGTTACAAGATGATAAGAGATCACAAGAAGAGTATAAGAGAACTCAGTGAAACTTCCTAGGATAGCTGTGGGTTTTTTTAATTGCTCAATTTAAAGGGTAAAACTAGACCAAGTGGTAAGCATGCATATGTAATATGATTTGAGGAACATTGAGAAAACCCTTACCACCACCAAAACAATATTGCCATCTGTTTATTGATATTTATAATTCCTTTACCTTAGGATACAACTTTTCCTTATACAATTAGATATATGGTTTGTAGTGTGGTTTGAAGTGTAAATACCACTAGGAGGGACAGCACAATGGGTTAAAATTGCATTAAGGTGCAAGTTATAAGTTCATTCTGGTAGAGAAAATAAGAAAAGTGCACAAAATCCTTGAAAGAAGGCCAAACCCAATTTCTTGAGGCTACTATCAAAGTAAGGAAAATATACTGCAAGGGAAGAGGCCCAAAATGTTTATATTAACACTAATGCCATTATAGCAATTCTTCCAAAGCAGGAATTGAAATTTGCTAAAAATAAGCATCTGAGGTTCGGGTAAAAGTCTCTCCTGTATATTCTAGATCTGGATATTGACAAATTCCGAACTCATGGCAAAAGCATGAGTTGAGATGGTGGTGCTTTTCCCACTGCTTAGAAGTAATACAATTCTATCCTGCTCCAAGAAGTTTATGTGGCTAGTAAGGAATTCCTAGCCTGAAGTTCTTGCCTCAAAAGCAGGCCTCTTGACCTGGATTCTATAACAAAAGTCTATCTCTCCCTGATGCCAATTGGTTTTTTTGGGTGTGTGTGTGTGGTGTGGTATGTTTTAGGGGGTGAAGGAGTGGAGACATGAAGGGAAGAAGTTATTCTCCTTTTCTTTCTCCAAGCCCCAATCCTCTCTTGAGCTGTAGATATCTTTATTTCTTTGCCTGGCCTAGCCTAACCTGGTCTGGCCTAGTCTACTCATTTATCTGATACTAAACCTTCTCTTAAATGACTCTTGAAGGATCTTGGCTTTCTCTTGCATCCCAATCTCTTAATCCTTTGGAAAATAGACAGAGATTGTGCTAGATTTAAAGGAAAATCATGCCTGGATAAGGCAGAAAATAGAAGATGACAAAGACAGAGATGAAAAAGAAAGAAAAATTAAAGAATATCTTTTGGTATCATTATAAGAACATAATGTTCATCATTAGCCAACATGCTTGGCTGAGTAAAATTTTCCCCAGAAATGCATTCCGTATGCTTCAAACAGGACTCTGGAAAAATATTTTCAAATCATTTCTAAGGATATGAAAATATGAAATGTAGTATTTTATGTTTCCAGTTCAAAATGCAGTTTCATGCAGCAAAATAAAGTGGACCTACTAAAAGAGATAAATAGGAATAATAAACTGATCAATAAAGCAAGAAAAGAGACAGTAAAGTATATTATATATTCAAATCATAACTTAAATCAAATTTTGAATTTTAAAATGTAGTATTTGTCAGCAGGAAGAAACCAGGTTTGACTCTTTAATGACAGTGGTGCTTACCAATTGCTTGAAGTCTATCAAACCATCTGGCAGAGTTTGGAAAAAAATTGGGAAATCTTGGGTTTGGAGCTCCAATTAAATCCAGCAAGACCAATAAATCCTAAGGGAGAAAAAATATTATTTAATCACTGTCACCAAAACATGTTTTATATTCCCCAATGGAAAAAAACAATCAGCCCAAACTAACTGCATTTTAATAATTGAGACTAACATGGGGAGCTGTATAAATGAACAGGTTTAATAACATTGTAAGCTAATTATGTGGGGAACCTTTTAAATCTTGCTTATGCAATGTGGACAAATGGCAAAGTGTAGATTCTTCATGTCTGTAACCCCAGAAGGATATCCACATTTGGATAAATATTTCATAGATTAAAAAAATACATTTACTTTATTTTCAGGTGGGAGTCCAAGCCTGTCTGGTCTTCTATTCCATTCTACTTAGCCATTTTATCCTTAGTCTGTAATGATACAAGTGCCTATAGGAGAGCACTTGGACAATAACTATTTATTCCTCAAAGCAGCATATAAGAAAAATTCCTTGACTAGGAGCTATATGACCTTATGTCTCTGGATCTCCATTTCCTTTTCTATCAAACGCGAAGCTCAAACTTGCTAATCTCTAAAGGTCCACTCTGGTTATAAGCCTCTATAATTAAACCAGTGTTTCTTAACTTGTTTGAGCCATAAAACGTCAGTAAGCTTGAGGACTCCCTGAAGACTACCCCCCAGATTAAGAACTCCTGATTTATACAAGTGAGATAACGTGTGGGTAAATATCTAGCATAGATCCTGACAATAATAAATATTTGCAGGGTCTATGATTCTAAAGACATAGTATCCATTAACTCATGAATGATAATTAAATATATTCATTGGGAAAAAATAGGCTTGTTTGAAATAGAAGTATTGGATAAGCTACTAAGAATTTGTTTCTGGAAAAAAAATGGTCTTAATCATCACCCTGGATTCATATATTTGAACTGATAAATAAATAACTTTGTTCCTCCTACTGATCAACCAGGTCTCTCCCCCTCCTCTGAACCCTTTTAGCCACTTGGGCACAAGGGACCGAATGAGGTGCCAACCACATTCCCCTGACCCCATAAGACTTGCCAATGGACAATGGGATGAAGAGAATGCCAATATGAGATATGTTAGAGTTGTAGAGGACATTTAATGTGGGCATTTGGACTTACAGGGCAAAGGTCAGTGATAGGGCAAAGGACAGGGTTGAGTGGAGGGGGTTAGGAATACATTTTCAGTTCACAGAGAGGGTGGGGGTCAGATTGGGGATGAAGGCACAGGGAAGAAATGAAGTCTCAAAGGTAGAATGAGGGTCTAAGCTGGGGTTAGTGAGCATTCAAGTACTGAGTCAAGGTCAAATAAGGGAAGAGAGTCAGAATAGGGAGAGAATTCAAGGGTGGGGTGAGGAACTAGGGATGGACTGTGGGCCCAGGAAGGAGGATGAAAATGGGGCCGTGTGTTGCACCCACTACTTGGTAATAAGAGCAGGGTTTTAAGGCAGCATCAAAATGTCTCCACCCCTATGCCAAAAATACCACATCAAAACTGACACAATAAAAATGTCATATACACCCTTGGAGTCACTATAATGCTTTGAAGTCACTGAGGAAATTCTTCACTCTCATCCCCATACTGTGTCCCACTCTTACTCCATTTCCCAAGACCCCAGCCTCCTCAGGCTTTCTAGAGGCCTCAAAAAAGGGATTTGCTCTCTGTACAGCCCCAGGGGAATGTGCTCCCACTGGACTGAACTGAATCTGATGTTTCCTTAATCTGATTTTTTACATCATTTTAATTAAGCTCCATCAAACGTAACTTCTAACCCAGAATCATTCTTTTTAGCTCTGGGATTCCTCAAAAGTCCAGTGACTGCCAAGGAATGCTCTATTATAAACATTCTGCTCCAAGGATGCCGTGGCATTTTTAGGTCTTTAATTGGCTTTAGCTTTGGCTTCCTTTGAGGCAGAGCCTGCAGCTGTAGCACCATGGAAATTACCGGGACTAACCATGCCGTGCAATTGGTTGGTGTCTCTTGCTCCAGGTGGGTGCCGGGTTGATGCCATCTTCAGAGCTAAGTGCCGAGACCCATACAGAGAATCTTGAGGAGACCAGTGAAGAAAAGCCTCTTCCCCATCAAAGAAAATGAGCTGGAGTGAGAGATCGGGCCTGGAGTTTGAAATGTTCTGGTAAGAAGAACAGTAAAAAGATAGCAAAAATGCTGTGAGGATTAAAAAACAGCATGCTTTCCTACTAATGGGCAAAAAAGATAAATATGCCATGAAGAAAAGGAAAATACCAAAGTAGATGAAAATACACCAAAACTTATTGCATACCACTTCCTCTCCAAAAATCATCACACCTCCCACAGTCTTCAACCATATAAATCTCACCTTCTCCCACTCCCTCTGCGAAATAGAAGTCTTATATTTTTTCTTACTCCTTAGAGAACTTTGAAACTGTGGAACTGCTATGGTGGACATGGTGACACACCACCCAGTTCCCTTTCAGAAGGATATGTTGCCCCTGCTGCCAGGAGAGCTGTCAGCAGAAGGCCTTCAACTGTTAGTTCCTTTAGGAATTGCCTCAGCTGTAGAGGTGTCCTTCATCCAATGACTGACCTAAGCAGGTCCTGAGGGCTCTCTACAGGGCCATTCTACCTCCAGAGCTCCCCAGGGGTTGGCTGAGGCTGTTGAACCTGCATGGTAGCTCGACTTCTCCCTCTGCCTAATCCCATTTCTCTCCCCTCCCTGCCACAGGTGTTGAGCCAAGGCTCCTCCCTAATAAATGACCTAAATGCTCAACTCCATGTCAGAGTGTGTGTCCCAGGGAACCCAACCGGGAAGAACTGCAAATCTTTCTTGCTTCTCACCTTTTTTAAGTCTGCAATTTTTTTATTAAGTCTAAGTTCAAAGATCTGCCCTAGGAATGCAACAGGGACACAAAGAATGATAATTATAGCCTCTCCCTTGAAGGAGCCTACACCTTAGCTGGGTTAGAGAAAGACAAAACAAATACATGAGCATGGCAAAATGTGCCAAGGGTCACAAATGTAACATAAAACCCCTCTGGGAATTGGATGGAGTGAGAGGTTGAATCCTTGGGATGTCAAGGAAGACTTTATGAAAGTGACAGTATTTGAATGGAACTTAGAAGCGTGAGTAGGATTTTGATTGATTTTATACTTTCCACTGTCTGACAACTCTCGCCTTTCAGATTAGTCTTTCTGGTACTCTAACCCCCACAATCCTTCAATCCCACTAGAATCCCTAATCTATTGAATCATTCACCTTTTCAGTCCTTCATCTTCATGATGTCTTCACTTCACTCCACATTCAGCTTAAATTCCAGGATCAATCATTCTAAATGCTCCCTTGCATACATGCTCAATCCCCTTGCCTCTCCATGCCTTGGTCAAACTCACATGGCAAAAACATAAAACATTCAGTCCAACTCTCTGCCTACTTGTCCTATACTCATGCAGCTGAACCTGGCTCAGAAAAATATACAACCATTTGCTCTTTCCACCACAGTAAGTACGGGGGGAATGTGCTCCCACTAGACCAGACTGAATCTGATGTTTCTCTAATCTGTTACGGATATAACTTCTCCTCTGTCTCTCCAAGGATATTAAAAATAGTGTCCTTTAAGTTATCTTCTGCTCCTGTACTCTATTATTTCCTCTGGGTTCATTTTTCAATTTGTATTGCTTGTTTTGCTTGCTGGCTTTCATGCTGGAGCCTGTCCTCAAATGTCTGGTCGTCCTTTGTGTTCATTCATCTTAAAGAACAAGGTACTAAAACACTGATTAGAGACACAGATTGGTTGGCTTCGCTGCAGGGCAATCTGGTGCCCAGTTGGTGTTTTCACTGAGGATCCCCAAATGTCACTGTCTGTGGGTTTTTTCTCTGAGGTGGTTCACATTCTCCAGAGAAAGATCTTCCAGTTTCCTGGCTGCTGGGTATAAGCTGGCTGCTTGCTTTCTCATGCTGGAAGTGGGAAAAGGCTGGGGAATCTCACTGTTCAATGTGTAGGCTTCCACTTAACCTTGATTTCCATGAGGCAGTTTATTACTTCCTTCTTCTACATCCAGTGTCCCCACATCCAGAACCTCCCTGGTTTAATTTCTCCAGAAAAATATTCTGTCATCTCCTGCAAGGGTACAGGTGGGGTACTCATCTATCTGCCAGATGTAAGGTGGGAATCTATATACCTAAGTGCTCCTTATACAGATTTAGAAACACTCTCCTCCCTAGCCCCCTGCCTCATTTCTGTCTTCCTCACTCTCCCCTCCAGTTTCTGAGCCATTCCCAGATTTTGTCAGGGAACCACTGGCTTCTTCCTTTTCCTTCTCTCTCCAGGGAATGTGATTTCTCTCTACTCTGATGTGTCATTTGCCACTTCTCCATTCACACTCTGTCTTCATATTGTGGTTCCCATTAATAGATGTTGCCTAGTTTCTTCAAAGATGGAGTTTTCATGATTGTTTTAGGGTGATTTCATAAGAAGAAGAAAAATGTCTTTATCATCTAAAAACAAAGTTATTTTTGTATGCTAACCATTTCAATTGTCTTAATATTGCTCCTTAATTAGACTACAGGAAAAGGAAAGTTTACTATACTTTGAGTCTTTTACAACTCCTGACAGCATTAAGCACAGGAGGTGTTTGTCTGTATAATACATATGCACTCAGGGTTTAATAAGAACTAAGTAATTAAACAGATTTTTCCCACTGGCAAAAGGTGTAAGGTGCATATTTCAGTAGAGACATTCTAAGTTTCCAGTTGTTTAAAGGGCCTTGACTGGTCCCAAAGTTCTAGCTCTAAATCAAACAGCATAATCGTGGAACACCAAGGCAGAATGAGACTGCTTGGGACCACAGACTTTCTGCTCATGCCCAGGGCAGAAGCAAAAGGAGGTAGTTTCCACATTCTGCAGGCTTAAAGGTTCAGGTGCCTCACTGAAACTTCAGCTGAGGGACTCCCGTGGTCAGTGCAATGATTTACTTTTATGCTGTTCTCTTGGCATCAGTTCGTTTAGACAGGCGTAGACTGTTGTGGACAACGATCCTGAGACCTGTGAGGCAACGTGCTCTTTTGACTTCTTTTCAGGATTGGCAGGAAAATAACTGTGGTCCTCAATTTCTGATAACTTAGCCTAGTACCGTGGAGCTAGGATCTGTGTGGCCTGATTTGTGAAGGTCTTCCAATCCTTCTTCATGGTAATATGATACATGCCCAGTTACCAGCGTTAACATAGTCAATGAATTATCTACAGTCTTTCCCCAACCAAGGCTGTTATCAGTTAATGCCACAATAATACGGTGTGAAAAACCACCCCAAACTCAATGGCTTAAAACAACAGTCATGTGGCTTCCCGGGTCTGTAGGTCAGCTGGGAGACAGCCGACCTAAGCTAGATTTGGCTGGAGGATCTCTGCTTCATCCTGCAGTTATCAAGGTTGGCTCTGCTCCACATGTCTCTTATCCTCCTCCTGAGACTGGCAGGCCAGCCAAGGCACGCCCTTCTCATGGTGACGGCAAAGGCACAAGAGAGCACGCCCAATCGCATAAGCACATTTCCAGCCTCTGCCTGTGTCACGTCTACTAGCATCCCATTAGCCAAGACAAGGCAAATAACCAGGCCCAGAGTCAAAGAATGAGAAAGTACAACCTGCTACAGTGGGAGGTCACAGCAAAGTTACAATGCAAAAGATGTGAATGTATGAGTATAATCTTACTACTGGACGTGGGAGGGCCGTAAAGAATTGGAACAATAATCCACCCTACTATCCAGTCCTCTCCCAGGTCACATCCCACCACCACCTACCCAATCCATGACAGCTGAAGAACTTGAAATAGCTCCTTAATACAAACTTAGTTAAAGTCCAACTGGAAGAATAAATCCAGTACTCTCAAAGTTTGCATTCAAAACCAATTTTTTTTTTTTTGGTTTTTTGTTTGTTTGTTTTGGTGAGGAAGATTAGTGCTGAGCTAACATCTGTTGCCAATCTTCTTCTTTTTTGCTTGAGGAAGATGGTCCCTGGGTTAATACCTGTGCCCATCTTCCTCTACTTTGTATATGGGATGCGGCCACAGCATGGCCTGATGAACAGCGTCTAAGTCCGCGCCCGGGATCCGAACCCGTGAACCCCGGGCCGCTGAAGTGGAAGGTGGGAACTTAACAACTAAGCCACCAGGCCAGCCCCGAAAACCAGGTTTTTTTATATGGACAAATACCCAGAAGTGGGACTGCTGAATTGTATGGTAATTCTATTTTAAATTTTTTGAGGAACCTCCATACTGTTTTCCATAGTGGCTGCACCAATTTACATTCCCTCCAATAGTGTACGAGTGTTCATTTCATTTCAGGTCCTTATACTAGAATGCAAATATGAAAAATTAAACTTTTATATCAGCTTCTGAACTCCATCACCCAATTGCTGGGGAAGGGTGCTAGTTAAAAGCGAGGCAGAGTATGGGACAAAGACATTACAGAAGGTTCAGAAAACAAAACAAAATGAAAAAACAGAGAAAAGGATACCAAGAGGTTATAAACAATCCTTGCTTTCTTCAAGTTTAGCATATCCAGGAAAAATAGAACCAAATATCTCTATTACTTCCATTACAAGATAAACATTTTACCTCTTTACCCCCATTGTATCAAAGGCAGGCCCCTTCATAAAGCTCTGAGGAAAAAAAAGACATGTGTTGCCTGTGAACAAAGTTTTCATTTTTGCTTTGTTTTGTTTACTTGGTTATGAGTGATATCCGAACAAAATGTCTTCATCTCGCTTAGCTCTTTTTTCCAATACACCTTTAAGAACACAGAGACTGAAATAACATCTGAGAGTCCCAGAAGTGTTTTGAGTTGAAACATAACAAAAGCTCTGTTATGCTACATAAAATTGAGCTGAGATTCACAGATAATAACAATAATGCATTTCTGCTTCATGCTTTTCATCCTGCTGCGTCTGAATTACCCACTCTCTACTTTGGAACCACTTTGAAGCAACTCCCTCCCCTCAACTCAAGAGCCACCATCTCTCAGATTAGAAAGCTGTGATGTTTCATGGCTATACAAACAAGAAGAAATAAACATAGTTCTCATACACATGCCTGTACCAATCTTCCACCTTCTTCATTTTTTGCAAAGAAATGTTGCATTTAATTTAATGTGTATTCAAAACTAAGAATTCAATTAATGAATTCATTGTCATGTATCTTAGGTTTATTGCTCATGGTTGACATTTCAAATAATGTAATCTTCTAATTAATATTCATTCAACCTCATATCATTTTGCAACAAATTAGTACAAAATGTGCTGAAAGACTACCTTTCTAAATGGCCTTCTCACTCCCCCAAATATTCTAGAATTCACTCTGAGTTACTGCTAATGTATTTTATCCCAAGAATCTATGAGAAGGAAACAGATACCTTCAAGGAAAGGAGTTGCTTGTCTAAGGCACGGGCAAGTTCCAACATCATGGCGCATGGCACGGCTGAATCAGTGGCTCCCACAAACACCCTGTTGTTCCAATGGGGAAAATACTTGGAGTCATAGTGACAGGCGAGGACCAGGTGTCGTTTAGCAGTGGGATTGAGGGTGCTGATAATATTTGAGAAAGACCGGTATCCATAGGGCGTCTGACTCAAGAAGGTGTCCACTTCCAACACCCAGTCAGCTTGAAGTCTCTGAATTCTCTGCATGATGTGCTGATCAAAATAAAAATCAAAATTTCAGATCTAGACAGTTTTCGTTTGTCAACTATGTTTTGAAAATTTTATGTGATGCCTTTCAAGTTAAAAATGCAATACATGCTTACTGTATTAATAACAAGGATGTTTAAAGGAAAAACTAATCCTCTCCCTCTCCCCTAATCTTCCCCCTGCCAATCAATCCCAACCAATTGTGATTATTACCAATGTTAATAGTCTGATGTATATCTCTCCACACCCTTCTTCTTGTTTATACAAACATATACTAGCATACAAACACATATATTTGGCAGAGGGATACATGTTTTTATAGAAATAGAATCCTACTTTACAGATTACTCTGCCCCCTTGCTCTTCTCACTTAAGAATATATCACGGACATTTCTACATGTCAGGAGATAGAGATCCAGTTCAGTACTTATTCAAGTTCACTTTCAATATTTCTAGGAGGCTAAGAAGGCATGTTTGAGAAATCAGATATACCAAGGCCCTCAGGTCTCAACTTCCACTCTAAGCTCTTTGAGGGCAAGTGCTGCAAATGGTAGCTCTTTTTGTCTCAAGTGCATAACATGTGCCCCAAGTCCAGCAAATATTTCATAATATAGTGAACACTAACAAAAGATACTGAGGCTCACTTGCTAAGGATAAGGTAGAGAGAGTCCCACCACAAGGGGATGGTTGGGGGGTATGTGAGGTCCTGTCCACTCTAAGAATCAATAAGCAACTCTGAACCACAATGACGTATCAAGCAGTTTTCCTTCTGCACCCAAAGCAGGTCTAGACCCACTGCAAATGCTGGTAACAAAATAAAAAAGAATCGATTTTTCCATCTCTCCCGGTCACCTTGGGCCTTATGAGTAATATGGTGATTGATAGGTGAAAGCAGCAGATGGAAAAGAAACAGAAGGAAAAGGGACTGAAAGTGCCTTTAAGAATCTAGAATTTGTGGTGTGAGAACTTAGGAGTGAGTTCATTGCTGTTCCATTTACCTTTTCCTATCTTTATTTTCCCTTTGCCTCATTTTCTCACTAGGTTCCATTTATTTTTATTGTGAAATATTATATACATTTTTATAAGTTGCCTTGAAGAATCTTTTTTTTTTAAATCAAACAACAAACTAACCATCAACATAACCGGCAATTTGTTCCACAATTAACATCCAGTGGGGATGGACTTTGAGGTGATAAACAAGTAACTTATAATAACTGGAAAAGAATGGAAGATTTTTCCCGCCAAGGAAATGCAAGATTTTCTAGCCCAGCCCAGTCTTGTGTGGCCTGCTCTAACTAATGTGACATGACACGTAGGCAGGGGCCTTGGAAACACTGTGGCAGGAAGCTTCCAGGAAGAAGAGAACTAAACCAGAGGGAGGACAGTGATTCTACAGTCAATGCTGCAAAAGCCAAATAAACCCATGATTCCCCAGCTATTCACTCCTTGCTTTCTGCAGTGAGGTGGACTTTGGCCTAAATAGCATGTATACTCAGTATCTTCCCTTTCCTATTACAAGTTTACCAGTTGTCTTTTCACATAATAAAAAGAAATGTTTATAACCTTTTTGAAATCATCATTCTTATCTCACTTATTTTGTTAACCTCCACAATTCTTAGGACTGGGCATGGCTCACAGTAGGTTATCATTAAATATGTGCTGATTGTAACTAATAAGTTACTCTCAGTGAGAATATATAAAATTACACAATATAGAACATTAGTAGTCTGAACAGAGAGAAATCACAGTTCATCTAAGATAAGCTTTTCACAGAATATGAAAATAAATTATCCCCAGACTTTGGGGAATGGAAATTTTTCCATAAAAGGGGTCATCTGAAAAAAAAAAAATCATACAGTCCAGAACATCTGGTATCCAGATGATGAACAGCTCCATAAACTGTCTTCAGCACTAATAGCAGCCGGTGTGCTTACAAAGTGAATTGGCATTTTAAAAATATATCTGTTAGCTTTACTGAGCTGAAACCTCACACACAAACTCATTTTTCAACTACTAACCAGGTCTTGGCCATAATTTCTGATATCTATGTTGACACTAAAATCCACAAAAGCATCAACAAATGCCCCAAAAAGAGTTCTCCCTGAAGTACCCTTTTTTATTTAGTATAAATGTTTTTTATTTATCTTAGCTGCTCATTTCTTTATAAACATTCAAACTGGCTGCATAATCTAATTAGGTCACCAATGTCCCTTGTTGATGTGCTCTTGGCTTTCAGGCTTAATCTGTAAGTTCCCACCACAATTCTCTAGGGTAGATACCAAAAACTACTGCTCTTCTCCCTAGAATGCCCCTACGCAGGGAGTGCTTGGCTGTGGGAGGGAGTCTAAAGCAGCTGTGCTTCCCTGATCCAGGTAGCAAAAGCCTGGGCCCACCAGGGATGCTAAAATGCAGTTTAGAATATAGACTCTCTTTTGGATTATAATACAACTTTTTTGTGTATGTGTGTTAGGAAGATTCACTCTGAGCTAACATCTATTGCCAATCTTCCTCTTTTTTTTGCTTGAGGAAGATTGTCCCTGAGCTAACATCTGTGCCAATCTTCCTCTATTTTGTGTGTGGGTCACCACCACAGCATGGCTGATGAGTGAAGTAGGTCTGCGCCCGGGGTTTTGAACTCACGCACCCAGGCCACTGAAGCGGAGCACACTGGACTTAACCACTACACGATGGGGCCAGCCTCTATTTTTTAAAGTGGGAAAGGAAGAAAAAAAAGAGGGAGAGAGATGGATAGATGGAGACAGAGAGAGATGAAGACAGAGATAGGTCGAGATTGAGTAGAGAAAAAAAGAAAAAGGTACAGAGATAGAGGTGGAGACAAGGAGAGAAACAGACAGAGAGACAGAGAGTGAGAGAGGGAGAGAGAAAAATAAAGGTAAATATGACATTCCATTTAGCTGCAGGGGAAGGCCCAGGGGATTTAGTGAATGATCCTGGGTGTAATTTAATTAAACTTAAATTCTCATTTCCAGGCTCTGAGAATCAATGGCATTAGTAGACCAGATTTGTTTGGAGGAGGCAGATTCCACAGTATCTGCACCAAGTCTGCAAACACACCATTGTCAGGATCCCGCCACTAGAGACTTCAGGTACCTCTTCCTTCTTGGATGTGCCACGTATTAGCATCTTGGGCTCCCAGCTGAGGGCTCTCCATCAGGGCCTTCCACTGGGGGATACACACACCCTTCGCTGAAGTAGCCCAGCTTCAGCTTCTCAGATGCTCTGTGCATCGATAGGGGATTTTAACCCTCAAGTTTCTAGGCTGCTTCTGTTAGACAAAGTTTCTGGCTTGCTCCTTAGTGAGACTTTATCATCCTAATTTTTTAATTTATTTTTTATTCCTATCTCAGATAAAAATCACTGAAATATCCCAAAATTCCATGCCTTCAAATTATTTATTTGACAAATAAATTATCTCCTCAAATAAATATATTCTAAAAATCCAATAGGCATCTTTAGGTTCATTGATCAGAGATAATAAAAATGCAGACCAAGAGATATTGTTCCCATATTATTCTCTGAAAGAGAATCCATAGCAATGCATATCTTTATTGATAACTGCAAAACTTAATTCAATAACCAATTTTATATCAAGTCCACATTTTTTTAGATTTGAGAGTCTTCAGACTCTAGTTACAATCCCAATACTCTATAAATTATAAAAAATCTGATGTAGTGCTCAAAAAGGCCTCAGGAAAAAAATTTTCCACCATTCTTTTTTAAACTTAATTCTGAGTGAAAGGTACTAATCTTACTCAAATTAAGGCCATTAGTCTAGCGTCCTCATAATAACTCAAGTGTCATCTACCTCATCTTCAAGAGTGGAAATCCTTTATCTTCCACAGCTTAGGGTACAGCTCTCTCAAAAATTCACGGTGCTTTTCTTCTCAAAAAATTATAGGGGCTGGATGAGTGGCGTAACGGTTAAGTTCGTGCTTTCTGCTTTGGCAGCCCAGGATTCGCAGGTTCGAATCCTGGGTGCAGACCTACACACGCTCATCAAGCCATGCTGTGGCGGTGACCCACATACAAAATAGAGGAAGATGTTAGCTCAGGGACAAGCTTCCTCAAGCAAAGAAAAAACAAAAGAGGAAAATTGGCAACAAATGTTAGTTCAGGGCCAATCTTCCTCACAAAAAAAAATTATAAAATTGAATCTCTTAAGTGAGATTTCTAACACAACCATCCTGTTAGGATTACTGCCATGTCAGTCAGACCATTCACAGGCAGTCCAGCAGTAGTTCTCAACACATTCCAAAATACCGTGAATAAATTTCTCATTTGCCCCCACTCCCATATGACATGGAAAATGTTATTATGGGTTCAGTAACACTTTTCAATGAATATGTATTTTTTAATCACACAGCATCTATGTATATTATTTATGCTATACATTCTTTTTTTGTTGTTTTTTTTTTAACAGTTTTATTTATTTGTGTATTTATTTTTGTGAGGAAGTTCAGCCCTGAGCTAACATCCATGCTAATCCTCCTCTTTTTGCTGAGGAAGACCGGCTCTGAGGTAACATCTATTGCCAATCCTCCTCCTTTTTTTTTCCCCCCCAAAGCCCCAGTAGATAGTTGTATGTCATAGTTGCACATCCTTCTAGTTGCTGTATGTGGGGTGCGGCCTCAGCATGGCCAGAGAAGCGGTGCGTCAGTGCGCGCCCGGGATCCGAACCCCGGGCCGCCAGTAGCGGAGCTCGCGCACTTAACCGCTAAGCCACGGGGCCGGTATGCTATACATTCTATTGAAGCTAAATAAAGATCCAATAGCAATACTGTGTTTATGGACTTCTAGAGCCCACAGGGAAGGAACCTCAGGTCTGAAGCATGCATATGTGTTTATGGGTATATATGGCTTTCTGATCAAATGGTATGGGGAAATGAAAAGTGTTCAGCTGAGTGTATTAGAGACCTAGATTTTTTCTAATGAGGAACTGAGGATTTTGGAAAGCCCCAGTAGGTACTCTGCTCTTCTTTTAAGAAAATGTTCAGGAGATGAGGCCCAGGGAATATTGTTGAAATGAATGGTATGTCTCTCACTCTCCAACTCGGGCATGAGAAGATCCAGAGCTGGAGACATCTGTGAGCATACACTACAGAGCTGGTTCCTCCCAGCCACCGCTTTCCAGTGACAGGATGGAAAGGTCAAGCTGATTTGGGTCCAGATTCTGTCTTCATCACTACTGTGTGTATAACCTTGAACAAGTTAATTCATATACCTAAATCTCAGGTCTTTTTTTTTTTTTTTTTTTTTTTTGTGAGGAGATCAGCCCTGAGCTAACATCCGCCAATCCTCCTCCTTTTTTGCTGAGGAAGACGGCCCTGGGCTAACATCGGTGCCTATCTTCCTCCACTTTATATGGGACGCCGCCACAGCATGGCTTACCAAGCAGTGCGTCGGTGCGCGCCCGGGATCCGAACCAGCGAACCCCGGGCCGCCGCAGCGGAGCGCGCGCACTTAACCGCTTGCGCCACCGGGCCGGCCCCCCTCAGGTCTTTTTTAATCTGTAGCACTGAGATAACAATAGTACCGACATGGTAGCATTGCTGTGAGGTCTGAATGAGATGATCCATGCAAAGAACTCCATAAAATACCTGACCTAAAAACACTGCTCAATGAAAGTCAGCCATCATCATTATTATTCCTTGCTCTGCCTAAAGGTTAGTAAGAACTAAGGTGCTCTTTGGATCTCCACCATTTCATTCCTTAGGAGAAGCAGGAGCTGTTTGGATGGAAGACAAGAGGCTAATGGGGTGACAGACAACGGCTGCCCCTCTGTTAGACTTGAGGGGCAGAAGCCATATACTTGACAGAAAGGAAGACCCCAACAGCTGTGCCGCTGGGCCTTGCAGGCTTCACCCTGTCACAGCAGTGGAGTGCCAAGGTCTTTGCCTGAGGAGTTAGGCAGATGGAGTACTCTCAGAGTTAGATATGAGGGGCCAGTCTCTCCCTACTCCTTCTCACGTTGCCCCGTGAAATGAGGCTAGTTTTTAAAAAAACAGTCATTCAGAGGTGAAGTTTCATATTGCACAAGACGGACACTAAGGAGGCAAAGAGACATTCAAGACATAGCCCAGCTTATGGCTTAATCTTCCGTCGATGGCAGTATCTTTCAAACTGCAGTGGTAAAATCAGTGGGTCTTCAAATCAGTGTAGTGGGTCAAGATCAGCATTTAAAAAAAAAAAACCTAGTAGAATAGAATTTACAATATCAGAGTAAATTGCAGGTAATAAGAGTGAGAATTTTTTTCAGGAAATTTTTGTGTCAGTTAAATCTATCTTTTTCTACATATCACACAATCTTTTATTTTTTTACATTTATGTAAATTTAACATAAAATACACACACTCAAACTTATTCATAACCGAATAAGAAAGAAATATAGCAATCAAATCCATGTTTTTGCAGCTGGTCAGCCTTTTATAGCTGGTATTTATAACTACATTTTTTCACTATCCATTTCATAGTTCCTTTGTTCTCAGCAAACTTCTCAGCTGGTTGTGGTTCTTTACCTGGTTGAATGATCCTAATCTTCATTCCTGAAGGGTCAGGGCCCTCAGTAGTCATGCCTGGATTGGTTTCTTGTGGTTTTCCATTGATTTTATTATTTTTTTTAATCCTTATGTTTGTGTGTATAAAGTGTAAAATGCATATATTTTTTACCATGGATCAGAGTCAGAAGTTTGAAAAGCACTGCAATGGACAAAGTAGCTTATTACTGACCTTGACTCTCTCTCCAGGGAGAATACAATTTCCCAAAGGGAATGAAGGCCTGATAGGAAAGTAACTCACTCTTGGCCCAGAACTGCCATGCAAGGACTGTCGAAGGCTGTTAATGCTGCGTGTTTATAGAGTCCAAGAAAACTTGGTCAGGTGCCTGGGGGTGTGTTATAGAAATGATCAAGAGTTGAGTACTTAGTACTCTGTCTGCTGTAGTACCCCAGACAGAGATTTCACACATAAATTGAGTTAGATTAATATATATCACTTAATTCAGAGCAGACGTTTATTCTCAGTTGTTTGCTTTTCTTGGTTGCTTATTTTGGTGAATAACAAGATGAGATGACAGATCTGAATGTTAGACAACTCAGAACTTTGGGCAGAATACTATCTCTCATGTGAAAGCAAAGGACTACTCAACAACCCTTAGGTTTGTGTGCTGTGTTCTCACCTGGCGAGCAGCATAGCTTCCGGGGGATCCAGGATATCGCTCTATCAGCAACGGTCGTAAGTCATTTTGCCACATTTCAGAAATACTAGTGCCTTCTGCGACTTTCCGAAGAGAGGATGAATTCAAAATGGCTGGTTGGTGATAATTCTGAGGATTAAATAACATTATTTACCTGGCTATTGTTTCATAATATGTTTAAGACTTACCCTGAGACATTTGCAATTGAAAAATATTTGCTTTGAACCTCAAAATAAAGGGATAGCTCTTATGTCATACAAGGTACATTAAACAACTCAACTTTAAAATTGGTCCCTTAGATCTAGAAAGTTAAACTAATTGTTTTGGCAGCTTATTTTAAAAACAAAATTAACATAAATCTTTGAACCCGAAAATTAATATTTAACACATTTCCTGTGTAACTTTTTGTGTGTGTGTGTGAGGAGATCGGCCCTGAGCTAACATCTACCAATCCCTCTTTTTTTTGCTGAGGAAGACTGACCGTGGGCTAACATCCGTGCCCATCTTCCTCCACTTTATCTGAGTTGCCACCACAGCCTGGCTTGCCAAGCAGTGTGTCAGTGCGCGCCCGGGTTCCAAACCCATGAACCCCGGGCAGCTGCAGCAGAGCGCAAATACTTAACCACTTGCGCCAGCAGGCCAGCCCCTCCTGTGTAACTTTTAATGATTTTTGGTACAATTGCTTTGTAAAACTAAGGTTCAAAGATACCAATTTTGGATATCTTGTTCTTAAGAAAACCCAACACTTAAAAAACTACAGGCAACAAAACAACATACTTTGTTGGCATACTTGCTTTATAAAAGGCAGTGTGGTGTTACAGAATAAGCACTGTCTTGGGGTCAGAGAAGCTGGATTCAAAGCTGCTGACTGCCATTTATAGGTTGTGTGACCTTGGGCAATTCCCTTAACTTCTCATTTCCCTCAAAAAACTAATAAAGGAATTTGAGCTAGATCCGCACTGTCCAATATGGTAGCCACTAGCCACATCTGACTCTTAAGCTCTTAAAATGTAGCTAGTGGAATTGAGATGTGCTTTAAGTGTAATACACACACTAGATTAATAATTTTTATAGTGATTACATGTCGAAATGATAATTTTTGATGTTACAGAAAATATATTAAAATTAATTTCACTTATTGCTTTTTACTTTTTTAATGTAGCTATAAGAAAATTTAAAATTACATATGTGCTTCTCATTATGTATTTCTATTGAACAGCTCTAACCTAGATGTTTGTTGCAATTCCTTTCACCCACAGCTTGATGATTCTATAACCCACTAAATAGTACACTTTGTATCTTCATTTAAAATTATTTTAGTATTCTATTCATGCTCAAACTCTTAAGTACACTTATATATTATTAAGTAAACCTTAACTTAAACAGCTAAGTAAATATAACATTCAATATTTTGTATATTACTTTACACATGCTGTATTTTCTTATGATACTAGTAATGATGAACTATTCATTGATTACAGGTTTATCAAGCACTCAGTGACGGAATGCGTTACTCCTCCCCACAAGGAAGTGAGTGGTTGATCAGATGATTTCTTCCCTAAGGGGAGTGATGAAGGTAACTTAAGGATATTAAGTTTTTTGGAATGCAAAACAGAAATTGGAGGAACCTTGTCTATTTTACAGTTCTTTCCAGGACCAGTGTCTGTTGAATACATCTAATTAGTCACATAAGTACTTTCACGCCATAAGAAACACTCCATGTGGCTGGTGAGAAACTTTGGAATTAGAGAATGCTTATTGCCTAACTACTTATACTTATCTACACTTTGATATGTCTCAGCGTTACTCTCTGGTTTTATCATGCAAAGAGCATGGGCTGTGGGTTCAGACAGACCCTCTCAATTCAGCCCCACACCACTTACTAGCTGTCACTCTGACAAGATTACTTAACCTCATTGAGGCTCCATTTCCTCATCTCTAAAATGGAGGTAATAACACCTAGTGCCCAGGGTAACTATAATGAAGTGAGCTAATACGTGTAAACTCCCATAGTAAATATTCACTAAGTTGTAGTTCTATTACGTTCTATCAAACACGAAAGAGACATAGAATTGAGAGCTGGAAAGCCCACTTAGACATGACCTAGTCCACCCTCTTTGATTTATGTCGGTTCATAGAAACCAGCTGATTTTCCCAAGTTCGTAGGAGAGTTATGGGTAAGTCCATGAAAAGATCCCAGTTCCGTGGATTCCCAATCCCGCACTAGTTCTGCTCTGCCTCTCTGCTTCATCTATGCACTTCCAGTTTACTCCCGAATGTTGATGCCGTGCCTGAACATCTTAAGGTTTGTGTTTGTTTTCTTGTAATACATTTTTAAATATATTTCCTTAATAAATTTGTCACTGCAGCCTTTAAATTCCTTGGTACCTCCAGGATCTCAGTCCTCACATTAACTCTCAAAGAGCACTTTGAGAAGAAAGCTGAGGCTAAAAGACAAAACAATAGAAATATAAGAAGGGAAAAGAAGAAAATGGAGGCAAGAAGTCAGAAGACTTACATGGTTAATTATTGCTTAACTCCGCCGACAAGAGCTTGTCTGGTCTCTCCTGCCTCACAAGCCCATGCAGGGCCACTTGTCCCAGCTCACCATGCTTCAGTCACCCTGGCATCCTTCCAGGCCCTAAAGCAAGGTGAGGCTCTGCCTTGTTGGGCATTTGCATCTGCAATGCCTTCTAGCTTGAAGGCTTTTCTCTTCCTCTTCACCTAGCTAACTCCTACTCATTTCATGTTGTAACTTGGAGGCCACTTCCTGTGTATTTACTTGCTTAGTGTCTGATTTCATACAGGATGTCAGCTCCATGAGGACAGGAACTGTCTTATTTTCCACTCTCTCCCCAGGGCCACACAGTGCCCAGGTCATACTGAACACTCAATAAATATTGGGTGAATTAATCAAATAACGAATCAACAGATGAACTATCTTTCTAAAACTATCTTTACATAATAATAAAGTAAAATGGGCATTTTTGTCATCATAAATATCAAATCAGTTAAATGCACTAGCAATTATAAAGACAGGAGAGACAGAGGACTACGTGCTGCAAAGGGCCAGGAAGTGCTGTGGTTCAACGTTGGTGGTCTTTGCTCTTTTTGAATTTCTGATAGTCGATGCTTATGATGATTTAGTTGCATTGGCCCAGGGCAGTCACTGTGATAATCAAGAACTGTTGTGTCAGGAAGGTTGTTTGACCAGTGACTCTTTTTCTATTTACTGTCCATCACTCCATCCCAGAGCCTAGCTGGTCGCTGTGGATGAGGTCCTTCACTTCATGCCCACAGTGAAAGGAAATCAAGCTCATGTTTAAATGTGCAATTTATGGAGGCTTGAAAGAGTTCTTAAGAGATTTAAGAAAAAACAGGAACAAAATAAATAACCCTCCAGTGTCTCTAGCTGTAACAGATACTGTGGATGAAACATAGTTGACAAACAGCACCAAAAAATGCTTAATGCATGGATAAAGGGTAAGTTCAGCTGACAGGCCGACGGATGCTCTTGAATACAGAGACTGACATGTGTTGCTACTCAGTCTCCTGGGCTCAACCATTTAATTAACATACTTCAGTAAAGAGCCCTCTCTCTCCCAGCTTCCCTGGGAGTAAAGATGCCCCTGTGAAATCACGGAGAGAAAAGCCTCCCAGTCACTAAAGGACAGAGAGGGAGAAACAACCACACTCAGTTAATTACTTAAGCCTTTCTATTCATTAGGTTGACTTTTCCAACCTAATGGCATCTGTTCAATTTTTATGGAGACTTACTCTCAGAGATCAATGAACATAAAAATCTATGTGGAGATGAGAGGAAGGAGCAGGAGGAGAAACCTAGAAAGACAGCGTGGTTGGGCATGAGGAAAGTAAATGAGGCAAAAACTGTGTTGGGCCCAATGTTAAGTGCAAACCCTAATTATTCTAGATTTATTTCAGTTAAAATGCACGTAGACAAGTTTCTATTGGTACAGGCATTCTCAGAGGAATGAGTCTCTATTACAGCCCCTGCCTTGTCTTTTCATCCAGACAGAAAGGACAATAAGTCTGCTTTGGGTGACAAGAATCTTTCAGCTAAAAATGTGTGAACCAGATATCCTGAAGCATCTCATCTAGGCTAATCACGTGGTGCCAGGCCAAAGAGGGGTTTAATTACATAATTTGTAGAGCTGGCTCAGCTTGTGGAGGGATTTGAGGTCCCAAACCATTGACTTAAAGGGGGATCATTACAGAAGTGCAGCCAGTTCAATTCCAGTTTCCATCCCATATGAGCATCTCCCAGACAACACTCAGATTAACACCTGTGTCTATCTCCAAATTCAACCCAGCCAGCATTTACTGAACTCCTTCTGTGTATCAGATGCCACTGACACTACGAACGCAGTTGTGGACGAGTTGGGAACTGAATAAGATAAAGTTCTGTGCTCTTTCAATGCAAGCAGCCCTCTATCTAAAAGCAAAGCAGTGCAGGCTTTGAACACAACAATGTAGGGTCAAGTCCCAGCTCCCTCACTTACTGGCTGTGCCTAGGAAAAGTTTCCTTATCTGTAACATGGATGTCACAGTACTTACCTGCCAGATGGTAAAAGCTCAGAAATGGCACATTTTGTCCTTCTTCCCCTACCAACACCCAGCCTACCACTCACCTCTCTGTCCCTGCCTTGGAGTCTCCATCGCTGCTTCCATAAGAATTTTGGTGGGTGGAGGGGTGGATGGCTAAGGACTTTTAGAATTGTGGAAGAGGGAAACCCTAGGGACTTTTAGAATACATGTGGCTCCAGGGGCAGAATGTGAAATGCTGAAGAGAGCAGTAACCGTTTGCCGGAACTGACCCTGGAAGAGGACTCCTAGGTGAGGCCAACTCTCCTGTATGTGGTTCCTCTGTTCAAAATGTGACTTGAATTTTTCTACTTCACCTTTGTTATAATAAAGGAAAATTCTACCATTAAAATACATTGAGTCTCAGCTTTATGATAGAGAAAGTTTGGAAACAACTTAAATATCAACAATAAAGGGGCAGTAAAATTACGGAATGATGATGATTTTGCAATCATTAAATGATGCTTTCAATGAATTTTATTGGCTCAAGGAAATACTCATACTATTAATCAACATAGCAAGATATAAAACTGTATATACAGCACAATCTCTAGTATGAAATAAACATTCATGTGTTTATTTTAAAAATAAATAATTAACCATTATGGAGCATTTACTATATGCCAGCCACTGTGCCAAGGGCTTTACAGGGATAGCTCATTCAATTCTCATAAAAACCTGTGAGATTGGTATAATTATTATTCATCTCTATAAATATAAATACACACATACACATATATATGTTTATATATAGAGAGAGAGAACGAAAACATCAAATTTATTTAGAAATAAAAACACCAAAATGGTTAACAGCAATTATATCTGAATGTGGAATTATGGGTGAATGACAGTTTTCTTTTTAGTATACTTTTCTCTATTTTCCTAGGTTTCTAAAATGAGCACATGTTAACTTCATAATTGAGAGACTTCAATAGAAGCCATACTTTTTAATGTATTGGAGCTAATAGCTTCCTTTTTAAAAACATATGAAGCCCTCTTAAAAGCCCTCAGTCATTCACACCTAAGGGAGGACTGATTTAACGAGACTCCTTTTAACAGCTGATTGGCAATGCTGTACCAAAGGAATGAGTTTGTACTAAAGGAACAGGATTAGGAGTCAAGGAGGCAGGGGGCAGGATTCAGAGAAGTAATTTTGGAATATGGATCAACCCCCAGAATAATGACCTTTAAGCTCTATGAGGGAGATCAGAGAAAGGGGAAATAGGGAATGAGAGAAGGGAAGGTTCCAAAAATGACCTACCTATTTTGGAATTCCATTTAAGATCCACCCGGACCCAGAAAGGGGAAGTAAGCTCTTCCTCTGGCCCTCCAACCCTCCCCCGCAGCCCCACACTCCTTCACTACCTGGACACTGTTCCCTGCACCACCAGCCAGGACTCATCTGCCGTGAAGAAGAGAGTGGAGGAGGAAAGGAAAGATGAGGGCTTTTCAGTTTGCTGATGTAATCGTGGTCAAGTTTCCTCATCTATAAATTGGGGAAAAACGTACCCTCCTCATAGGGGCACTGTGAGGTTCCTGTGAGATGGTTATATATGATACCTGGTACCCAGATGCCAATGCTCCTTAATATACACCTGTGGGCCCACCTGCCAATCTAACAACTTATACTATTGCTTCTGTGGAAAAGTTGTTTGCAAGTTTCAGATAACCAAATCACAATCTTCTGAACACAATCATAAACTAACATAAAAAACAGTTGAACTGTTTTTACATATTAAATGCCACTAGAAGAGACACATCTTTATTTCAAAGCAAAGAAAATGGATTTCAAAATCAATGCTTTCCAGGGCCGGCCCAGTGGTGTAGCAGTTAAGTTCGTGTGCTCTGCTTCGGGAGCCCGGGGTTGGCTGGGTCGGATCCTGGGCTCGGACCTACACACCGCTTATCAAGACTTGCTGAGGTGGTGTCCCACAGAGAGCAACTAGACGGATGTACGACTATGACATACAACTAGCTACTGGGGCTTTGGGGAGAAAAAAGGAAAAAAAAGAGGAAGATTGGCAACAGATGTTAGCTCAGGGCCAATCTTTCTCAAAAAAAAAAAAAATCAATGCTTTCTTTACCACACCTCACCTTTTGGCAGACCAGTGTACCAACAGCACACCTCATATGATTAAAATGTTAAATGCCATATAGAACATGAAGGCATTTATTTTAGTGTGGACTAATTCATTTCCCAGGCTGCAAAGTGTACTGGCCACCTGGAAGACTTTACGAAGTCCTATGGAATAAGGGAGGAGAGGATCAGAGGTCAGAAATTGTCATGGCTGATTTTGTCATTTGTTTACACCATTTGAAAGCATCCAGTTTCCCAAGAGAATAGTGACTAGAAGCTTCTTAAAATAAATATAAAAGAGATTTGTACTTTAAAAGACATTCTCAAAAGTTAAATTCTCATTGGTTTAAAACATTTTTAGAATCCAGCACCTTCTCCCACCCACAAATACATCCTGCCTACAAATGATCCTTCGGAGCAGCTCATTCAAACAGTTCTCATCTCACTCATTCCCATCCGTTTAGATGTACCATTTGGCATGGTTCCCATTCTGGTTCTTAATGCTCCGTTCCCAATTTCTGACCAGAAAGGTATCTACCTCGAAGTGAAGGAGAGGATTTAAGTATGTATGTAACTCAGTGTTGACCAATGGATGTTATTCCTACTGAACCCCCATAGGAAGCTGTTTTTCTTATAATGAAGTTATTATTGAGTTGACCTCCTTCATCCCCACCAGGTTGCCTGTGGCTGGTGATCTCCATGTTTAAGTGGGGGCATGCTGTGGCCCCCGAAATGGTGAAGCTAATTAAGCATAACCCAGAGAACTGAAGTGGGCTATTCATAAACACATAGGTGTGGCTGGGTGAGAGCCAGGTTGGGAGCCAACACAAGGCCTGTACATTCACTAGAGTGCCCTGTGTTTCAAACGTGTGAGTAAATACAGGCATAATGTAAGCATTTAAAAGATCTGTTCAACAACACTGTCAGAATTTATATCCCCTTACTTTGCTGCTTTTCTTAGTATCTTTAAAAGCATACCATTTTACTCCAATACCATTAATATTTGCATAAGTCCCTAGCAATTTCATGATTTCAAAATTGTTACACAAGAAAGGGAAATAATTGTGAACCTATTTCCTTCATACACAGGAAACTTGCAAATCACTTTTATCCTAAGTTCCTTATACGAAATTTTCGCGTACAACTAGATACATTGCTCTGACAATTGCATTTTACTCTCTTTTAAGAAAAAAAATTATTTTAAAATAAAGCGGGTCTCCAGTTAAGCTCCCTCGTTCAGAGCTGCTCCGCTTAAAAATCTAAAATAGACATACAATAACATGTCCATCCAGAGACTGCACGGAAACTTCAACGTGCCGAGGGCGTCCTTGGATGCAGCTGTGGGGGAGCCACGGGCACACCCCCGGCGCGCCCCGCACCCTGGCGGCCGCGGAGCGCGGAGACCGCTGGCCTCGCGGGTCCCGAGTGGGCGGCGGCGCGGCGATGAGCCCTCGCCTCCCTGCTGGGCGGCCGCCAGCAAGACACACTTCCTGTGCCTATCAGTACCCACATCAGACCACAGCGGAGGGGAGGCCGGTGACATCACTCAGCTCCCGTGGCGTCTCCAAAGCAGCCCCGAGGCCAGCGAGTCATCCTGGCAAGGACGCAGAGACGCATTCCTCCGGGCACCCGATTCGGGCACGGCTGCCTGGACCAGGGATCGCGGCTCTGCCCCGCCTCCCACCCTGCCTAGGTGCGGCTCACCCGGCCCGGGGTCCCCGCACCCGGCAAGAGCTGCCCAGGTACAATCACGCAGCAGCAGCCCCTCACCTTCTCCTGGGTCCATGCTGCGGCGCCCCGACTGATCCCCAGGGCTGCCGGGGACAGGGCGGCCACCAGCAGCAGCAGGTGGAGGGTGCCCACGACGCACCGGTCCCCGCCGCCTGCCATCTCTCCGAAGCTGTCTGGGAGCCGGTTCCTCGGGCTGCCGGCGGTCACGAGCCCGGGAACGCGCGTCCTTAGCCTTCCCCCTTCTCCACCCTTGGGTCGACTGCTCCCGCCTCCCCATCGCCTCCCTGTCGCCTCCCCGCTGCGCTACGCAGGCTGAAGCCGCAGCTCTCCTCCCCTGGGCTGTCCTGGGAGGCACAGCTTCCGAATCCAAGGGAACAGAGACGGCCACTTCCTTGTCATGGAGAGGAAGAAAGGAAGGAAGGAAGAGACATGGAAGAGGCATTTTTATGATCTCCAAAGCCTTAACTGGGGATAGAGAGGGGTGGGAGGGTTCATCAGACCCTGTGGGGTTATGAAGTGTTTTCCCACAGTTCTATACGAAAGGATGGACAGGGAATCGACATTTACTGAACACTTCTGCACCAGCCATTGTCCTAGGTGCTTTTTTGATATTCCTTCATTGAATCTTCATAACCGCATGAAGTAGATATTAATCCCATTTTACAGATGAGGAAACTAAGACTCCCCCTGCGCAAAGCCTGAACTGGAACTCTCAAAGTATTTCCTTTATAACAGCCCATCATACATTTTCTCTTTTTTCTCACAAATAATTACCTTGCCTTATAGGAGACAGACTATCATATTCCCAAATTGAGAAGTATAGTTGAAGTAATCATCTGAAATCAATGAGATCTAAAATGTTCACAGTGGCTCCTTAGGCAGTCATCTTCTCCAACACATACCCCTCAAAGGAAAAGCTAAACACATTGTACTTACTTTGTAACATCAAAGATCACTGCTATAGAGATAATCCTAGAAAAAAAATTTTGTCTGTTAGTTTCTAGTCTAAATTGTCAGGACAATTACTTTGCCGTCCTCTTTTTCTTCCACAGTGAGGATCAGGGTGTGGCAGAGAGCAAAGGTCTGAAGGTAATGGGGACAGCCAGAAGGTTCACCCACTCTATCTTCTTAGGCTTGGTTGTAAGAGTGAGTTTAAAAAGAGAGGGCTGGTCTGGGAATACACTGTTCTGCCCTCCTCTGGAGCTACCGGGGAAGACAGGATGGAAATGTCTACTTTCCTGATGTTCAAAATTGCTAATCATATTCACGTCTGAGAGTTTTGAATGACAATTTATATCTTCAGGCTTAACCAAAATTAAATAGCTTCTTTATTATATTCAGACCACTTCAGAACCTTCTATTGGTACAATATTCAGAACAAAACCACTATCACACCTTTCAACATATTTCCTCTCTTGCTGCTTAGGCCAACATTGAAATAGTGGGTTTCCTGAGTGGCTGGGTAAGAAATAACCTAATTGTTTTTCTTACCTTATTACCTTTTTATTTTTCCACAGTATGATTCCTATAAGAAAGGGAAGGTGGAAATAGCAAACCTATATGAAACAAAATGTTAAAGATAATATCATGCTAAACATAAACGCAATTCAAAATAAGAAATAGGGAAACACTTGAGTTAAAATGTTAACACATAATTTGATGGTGATTTTCTATTCCCTAGAGTTCTCCAATTCTGGTTACATTTAATTCAATAAGATGCTGTTGCAGTTTGGGATCTATAGGAAGCAGAACCTGAGACAGAGTTTAGCATGCAGGATGTGTATTGGGGAGTGCCCTTGGGACAAACCCCTGAGGGAGGGAGATGGAGGAACAGGGCGAGGCAGAGGGAAAAGTTAGCAGGGAAATCCCCCTACCCCAACAGCCTCACCCAATCCCACCGGGAGCCCTGGAGCTGAAATCGCCTGTCAGTTGTCCCATAGTGAGCCACAATGGCTGGGCCCCACCTCAATGGGGTGACTTCCTGCAAGCAGCTCTCTGCAGCCAAAGGAGCTAACAGCCAGAGCTGTCTGCCAACGGCACACCAACAGCTGGAGCACAAGACCTTCCCTGAAGGATCTGATCAGTGCATCTCTGTATCCACAACAAATGCATCCATATGATGTATCTCATACAAACCTAGAACATTTTACATAGTAATTGAAGCTGATTTTAGTAAATCGTTTTTTACACGTTTTGGCTTTTCTGACAACTTTCCATAAATCTACAAATCCAACACTACTTTCTATTTATGTATCCCTACCTTCTTTATTTGTATCTTTTCTTGTGGCTTATACACTAAATATCCTTCTTCCTCTTTCCTTCACTCATTCTTCTTTTCTCCCCTCCTTCCTTCTGGAAACTTTCAGAAATCCCTTATAACTGCTATTTTTTTCCTTACTGCAACTTTTCCTTTCTTCAGACTCTTCCTATGGAAGATAACCCATGACTAAACCCATAATTAAGCAATTCCAGGGGCTGTTTTCATCATGGAAAAAAAATTAGTTGTGTATGCATTGATAGTACTAGTTATAAGTGGAGTGGTTTTCATCTTTGCTATAGTATAGATACTATACTGTGATTTGAAGCACATCAAGGACCCAAGTGCTAAAAAAGATCTTCCCCATGCAGTTGCCATGGCAGGATCTTCATATACCTAGTCCCATCTTTAAAGTGACACCACTGGACTAAAGCAGTAATGACCAGAAAGTTCTATTAAAACAGCAGTTCTCAAAATGTGATCCATAGACCCCTGGGGATTCCCCAAGACCTTTTGGATGCCCACAAGGTCAAATCAATTTTTATAATAATACAAAAGCAAGACTTGGTTTTTTTTACTCTATTAACTTTGCACTGATGTTGAAAAAGCAGTAGTGCGTAAAACCGCTGGCACCTTAGCACTTACTGAGACAGGACGCAAAACTGTACTATTGAAAAAAACAAAGCAGTACTTGTAGTCATTGAATTCTTCATTGCGTGCACAGTAAAAAGAAAAAGAAACATAAAAGAAAAGAAAAAGAGTCAGTCTCACTTAAGAATACCATTGACAAAGCAGCAAAAATTGTGGTTATTAAATCTCAACCCTTGAGTATATGTCTTTTTTTAACAGATTTATTGAGATATAATTAGAATATTTTAAACTGAACATATTTAAAGTATACATTCTGATGAGTTTTAACATACAGTTACACCCATAAAACCATTACCACAATCAAGAGAATGAACATATCCATCTTTTACTCATGGGTTATTTAAATTGTATTAGTTTCCAAATAGTTGAGGATTTCCCTGATATTTTTTTGTTATTGATTTCAAATTTAATTCCATCATGGTCAGGGAACAGAGCTGGTATGGATGAATCCTTTAAAATTTTTTGCAAATTGTTTTATAACCAGGAATTTGATCCATCTTGGTGAATATTCCTTCTGCTCTGAAAAGAACGTGTATTCTGCTGTTGTTAGGTAGAGCGTTCTATAAATGTCAATTAGGTCAAGGTAGTTGATAATGTTCCTGCAATCTTCCATATAATAGCTGATTTTCTGGCTACTTGTTCTATTGATTACTAAGAGAGTGGTGTTGAAATCTCTGTGTGGATTTTCCTACTTCTTTCAGTCCTATTAATTTTAATATCATGTATTTCTAAGCTTTCTTATTATTTTTTTTTTGTGTGAGGAAGATCAGCCCTGAGCTAAAATCCATGCCAATCCTCCTCTTTTTTTTCCCACAGAGGAAGACCAGCCCTGGGCTAACATCCATGCCCATCTTCCTCCACTTTTATATGGGGCACCGCCACAGCATGGCCTGACAAGCGGTGCGTCGGTGTGCACCCAGAATCTGAACCCGGGGCCACCAGCAGCGGAGCACACGCACTTAACTGCTACACCACAGGGCAGGCCCCTAAGCTTTCTTATTAAGTGCATAAATGTTTAGGATTGCCATGTCCTTTTCACAAATTGACCCCTTTATCATTATGAAATGACCTTCTTTATACTTAGTAATATTCTTTGCTCTGAAATCTACTTTTTTCCTAATATTAATATAGCCACTCCAACTTTCTTTTGATTAGTGTTAGCATGGTATAGCTTTTTCCATCCTTTTTACTTTTAAACTATTTTCTTCTTTATATATGAAGTGGGTTTCTTGTAGGCAACATATAGTTAGGTCTTGCTTTTTTATCCAAGTGGACAATCTCTGGCTTTTAAATGGGGTGTTTTGATTATTTATATTTAATGTGATTATTGATATGGTCAAATCTAAATGTACCACTCTGCTATTTGTTTTTTATTTGTTCCATCTGTTCTTTGTTCATTTTTACCACTTTTTCTGATTTATCTTGGATTAATTAATTATTATTATTTCATTTATCATCTTTGCTAGCTTGTCAACTATAGCTGTTTTGTTTTTAGTGGTTGTTTCAGGATTTATAGTATACATCTTTAATGTATCACTGTCTACCATCAAGAATTATTATATTACTTAATGTACAGTACAAGAACCTCACAATACTATACTTCTTTGCCCCTCGTAGTCTTTCTGCTATTGTTGTCAGATATTTTAATTCTAAATATGTTATTAACCCCACAACATATTGTTATTATCTTTGCATTAAGCAATTATCTTTCAAAGAGATTGTTAAAATAAGATTTTTTAAAGTCCTTTTCATTTACCCACATATTTACCATTTCTGATACTCTTTCTTCCTTTGTGTAGATACATATGTCCATCTGGTATCATTTTCCTTCTGCCTAAAGGATGTCTTTTAACATTTCTTGTAGTACAGGTATGGTGGCAATTTCTGTATGCTGAAAAAAATTTATTTTGCCTTCATTTTTGAAAGATATTTTCTCTGAGTATAGAATTCTGTTGATAGATTTTTTTCTTTCAGTACTTTAAAGATGTTTCTCCAATGTTTTCTTGCTTGCTTCGTTTCTGATGAATTTGGCTATCATCCTAATCTTTGTTCCTCTGCATGTAACGTGTGTCAGTTTGTCTTAAGGTTTTTCTCTTTATCATGGTTTTTAAGCAATTTGATTATGATATGCCTTGGTGGAATTTTCCTTATGTTCTTGTGCTGGGGGTTCATAGAGTTTCTTGCATCAGTGGGTTTTAAGTTTTCATCTATTTGGAAAACTTTTAGCCACCATTTCTTCAAGTATTTTTATCCCCCCTCCTCCTTTGGGGACTCCAATTACACACATATTAAGTTGTGAAGTTTTCCCACAGTTCACCAGTGCTCTCTTTATTTTTCTGGTTTTCTTTGTCTATTTCATTTGCATATTTTCTATTTCTATGTCTTTGAGTTCACTAATCTTGTCTTTTGCAGTGCCTAATCTGTTGTTAATTCCATACAGTGTACTTTTCATCCAAGACATTGCTTTTTTCCTTCTCTAGATGTTTGATTTAGATTTTCTTTAAACTATCCTTGTCTCTCTTTAACATGCTCAACCTTTCCTCTACCTTCTTGAACACATGGAATATAGTTATGACAACTGTTTTAATATCCTTATCTGCTAATTTATCATCTGTGTCATTTCTGTGTCTGTTTCTAATGGTTGATTTTTCTCTTCACTGCGGGTTCTTTGCATGTCTGATAATTTTTTTATTAAATATGAGATGTTGTGAATTTTAGTTTTTTGGGTGCTGGGCATGTTTGCATTCCTTTAAATATCTTTGTTCTGAGACACAGTTGAGTTGAAAACAGTTTGAGCCTTTGGAGGTTTGCTTTTAAGTTTTGTTAGGCTGGAGCACAGCAGCCTGTAATCCAGGTATAATTTGACCTTCTACTGAATCAATTCTCTCTGGGTATTCTACTTTTTGCCCCTTGTATTTTGAGGTTTTTCCACTCTTACTGGTGGAAACATAAAATATTCCTGATCCTATGTGTGCTCTGGAGCTTGTTACGTCTGCTCCTTTTTGATAGTTCTCTCCACCACCTTGGATAGTTTCCTCACATGTACGTGCTGACCATACGCAGTTGAAGACTCCTGGACAAACCTTTACTGATCTCTGAGGTGCTCTCTCCATGAAGCTCCCTTTCTTTCCTCCCATACTCTGTCCTGTAAATTCTAGCCACCTGACCTTCCCATGTTCTCAACTCTGTTTTTTCATCTCACAGAGACCACCTGGCTCTGTTTTGATTCCTCCTACCTGCAATACATCCTGGAAACTCTCTCAAGCTGAGAAAGTGTCTGGCTCATCTCGTTTGTTTCCCTTTCATCACTCTCCTGTAATGCCTGTTTTCCAATATTTGAACATCATTGTTTGATATATTTTTTCCAAAATGGGATGATAACTCTAGTCCCTGTTACTCCATCCTGACTGGAAGCAGAAGTGGAGAGTATGAATCTTTTTATATTCTGCATGACAATATGGGAGATACAAATAAAGTACTTCTGCTGCATACTGAAGGACAACTATGTCTCAGGGAAAAGCTCTTGTACAATTGTTTGAGATGCATGGTGAACTATCTGCTTTTTTCATAAAATTCTACTTTTACTTGAAAGAATAATTGACTAATAACCTATGTTTATGCAGACCTGGATATTTAGCAGACATTTGTTTGAAAATGAATAAAGTGTATCTATGCCTTCAAGGAAAATAATGACAGTATTTATTGCCAATGATAAAACTGGATCTTTCAAGTGAAAACTGGAATTTTAGAAAACTTGTTTCTGCTACCATAAGCTTGACAGTTTTGTGATATGTAACAACTTTTCTGACAAAGTCAGTTATTTTAACAGATGTGATTTTTTTTATAATACATAATGAAATGGTCAACATTTGGAATATCTGCATAACTCAGGGAACCAATATTTTCCAAATGCTCAATGCCCAATCACAGAGAAAAGATTCATTCAAAATATGAGAGACTAGGGGCCAGCCCAGTGGCGCAAGCAGGTAAGTGGGCACTCTCTGCTGCAGTGGCCCGTGGTTCACCGGTTCGGATCCCAGGCGCACACCGATGCACTGCTTGGCAAGCCATGCTGTGGCAGTGTCCCATATAAAGTGGAGGAAGATGGGCATGGATGTTAGCCCAGGGCCAGTCTTCCTCAGCAAAAAAAGAGGAGGATTGGCAGATATTAGCACAGGGCTGATCTCCTCACAAAAAAATAAATAAATAAAAATTTAAAAATGTTTTAAAAAAATATGAGAGATTTGGATTTTAATGTAATGGAGTAAAAAATTTTATTTATGTGGTTTCAGATTCCACATTGCAACTAACTTTTATGACATTACCATTTGTCACATTTTGATTTAGTAAGATTATCCATAATTATCTGAAGAAGCTATTAACATACTCCTTCTTTTTCCTACTACGTGTCAGTGTGAGGCTGAATTTTCTTCATATACTTCAACTGAAATAACATATCACAGCAGATTGAAAGCATAAGCAAATCTAGTTGTTTTCTAATAAGTCAGACACTAAAAAGATTTTTTTTTAAATGTTCACAAATGCTAATCTCCTCAAGAAATTCTTTTTGTTTTGGAAAATATAGCAATTTTTTTCATAAAAAAGTGTTACTTAGGGGCCGGCCCGGTGGCGCAAGCGGTTAAGTGCGCGCGCTCCGCTGCGGCGGCCCGGGGTTCGCTGGTTCGGATCCCGGGCGCGCACCGACGCACTGCTTGGTAGGCCATGCTGTGGCGGCGTCCCATATAAGGTGGAGGAGGATGGGCACTGATGTTAGCCCAGGGCCGTCTTCCTCAGCAAAAAAAAGAGGAGGATTGGCGGATGTTAGCTCAGGGCTGATCTCCTCACAAAAAAAAAAAAAAAAAAAAAAAAAAAAAAAAAAGTGTTACTTAACATGTAATGGATTTTTTATTTTTAAATAAATCCATAATTAAATATTTACAAAATGCCTGTTTTAATTTTCAATACAATAAATATTAATAGACATAATTCACATAAACAAAAGCTATTTGTGGTCATCAGTAATTGTTACTAACGTAAAGGAATCCTGAGACCAAAACATTTGAGAATGGCTGTGTTAAAGCTATTTTACCTGGGAGAGAGAATACATTATGCCAATGGTTTTAACTTTAACTACATGTTGGAATCATCTAGAAAGCTTTTTTTTTTTTTTTTTAGATAATGATGCCTGGGTACCACCCCTAGAGGTTCTGATGTGATTAGTCTGGTGTGTGGCCTGGACATCAGTTTTCTTTAAAACTCTCCAGGTGATTCTAGCAGGGCTGAGAACCACTGCATTAATCACACACCCTGAAAAATACATTAGCAAAAACCATACAATCAGATTAACGATAACATTAGTAATCATGTTGTTATTTTGTAAGGCCCTGAGGGTAATGGTAAAAAAAGATCAGTAAAGTAGGCCAGGCCTAGACAAACCACGAAGTAGGCAGCTTGGATTCAAAACCCCTGTCTTTCCCCTCACTTTTTGCCTCTGCACAAGCCTCACACTGAATCACCTTGCCCTTTGTTCCCTTAATAGCCACAGAGAATATAAAGAGGCCCACATCATATCCCTGCCCAAATCTGTCCACCACTACTTTCAATAACAGAATGACAAAATAAAATGTTTGCTTCTGCAGTAGAGTCAGACTTTTGCTGTTCCTAGAAATCTCGCAATCCAGATTTCCTGTAAATCTTCCCAACTCCTGTCACCAGATCAGAGGTCAAGTCAAGGTGGCAATAAAAATTAGGAAAAAATCTTCTTTCCTCTGGTTTTCTAGCCCTCTCCCTTCCCAGCCCTTTAGAATAACAGTTCACTCTCCTCTCAGAGGAGCGGAGGGGAGGAGAACATTCCCCATAAACCCCAATTCCTTTCACCAACCCTAATCTTGCCTCCAAACAAAATTCCTCTCACTCCTTTACTAATTTTCTACTGCTTTTTTTATCAGTTTTTTTCTGCAGGCTCTGAAAACCAAAAGCCTTTAATATCCAAAGAAATGAATCTTTAGTAAGGAATTTTAATCCTCTCAAGGAGATGAGGGTAGAGACAAATCAAGAGATGAAGAACCAAAGAGAAACTTCCTCTCTTTACAGCTCACAGGATGGACAATACCAAAACGGACTGTAATGCGAAGTTTCAATCAACTGAGTGTTATGGAGAGTATATACATATACAGTGGATGTATATATATTTATAGATATATACATTTTGACTTTTTACTCAAAAAAATGCTATGTTAAATTTTTTTTGCATCTTATAGGATCAAATAAGGCAACAAAGCACCAATTTCTGGAATATATTAATGATAATATGTGAAAGATGAAAAGCTGTTAGCTCAAGAACTAGTTTCCATTCAAAGTTACTAGCTAAATTTTTATGGTGTAAATTAAAAATATGATCAAGGGGCCAGCCTCGGTGGCTTAGTGGTTAAGTTCCACATGCTCCGCTTTGGTGGCCCAGGTTTGATTCCCAGGTGCAGACCTACACCACTCATCTGTTAGTGGCCATGCTGTGGTGGCAGCTCGTATACAAAAAGAGGAAGATTGGTAACAGATGTTAGCTCAGGGCAAATCTTCCTCAGCCAAAAAAAATAAAATAAAATGTGCTCAAGGATGCTAAGTATGTCAATAATATGTTTGTTTGGTTTTTTTTGGTGAGGAAGATTTGCCCTGAGCTAACATCCGTTGGCAATCTTTCTCTTTCTATTTTGCTTGAGGAAGATTAGCCCTGAGCTAACATCTGTGCCAATCCTCCTCTATTTTGTATGTGGGTCGCTGCCACAGCGTGGCTAATGAGTGCAGCAGGTCTGCACCTGGGATCCGAACCAGAGAACCCAGGCCACAGAAGCAGAGCACATGGAACTTTAACCACTTAGCCACGGGGCTGGCCCCTAAAAATACATTTTTTCAGACTCTAATTCTATAAATTAATATGATGAGAGCTATTATTATCCTCATTGTTAATGATAAGAAAATTGAAGCATAGAGAGGTTAAGTAACCTGCCTAGGGAGATGCAAAGCCACGTCAACTGCAGGCAGTGTACTTTTACTCCAACATACAAGTTTTTCCAGTTCTCAAAGGAGAAAATTTAAGTAGCTAGTTAAATCTAATTTTTAATATTCTGAGGTAAGCTTTTACTGAATGTAAAACCAAAAACTTTTGAAATTACTTTATTTGCAAGTTTTAAGCAGAATATTCATTTTGTATTGCTTTCTCTCCTTTAATCAGATGTTTAATACCATATCTATTAGAAGGGGAAAAGGTAACTTTTTTCCAAAAAATTTAAATGCTAAAATGTAAATTACTATAATCTAAAGTCAAGACTGAGGTGCTTGGTTGTCTTTTGTTTGGGGGTCATTTACGGATTTTCCAAGGTAGTATATACTATTTATCTATGTTTTAATGATAGGAACTTGTGAAGTTTTTTCTACTGATCAGGCTATACAGATTGTAATCAGACTTAACTGTAAAAGCACTCTTTCTCTCAATTCTGTAATCTTGAAGCAGCATTGTGATTGTTAATTAGGCCCTTTCTGACTTTTCATGTAAGAAAAATCGTTCCAAGAGCAGTTTTCAAATCATACCAAAAAAAAAAAAATGCTTGTTTTTAAGATTCAGGTTAGGCCCAGCAGTCTCAAATGAAAGAGGAAGAAAGGCTCTAAAATTTCTTTCCACAGGATTCAAAAATAGAACGTTAAGAAAGCGAACAAAAATGACACAAATTCACAAAAAATAGCAACAGTTGTTAAAAAAAACAAGTTAACTATGCCACGTACAGCTATTAATAATAATAATGGAAAGTTGCAACATAATACCATAACCTGAATTCTGCCTTAAACCACATATGTTTCTACATATATCTTTATTTTTGCTTAAATTTAGGTTTAAATTTAGGATGACTTTATGCTGTTTGTTTTATTTATACATCTGAAAACACTAGCAAAGTATTTCAAGGGTTTAAGTAACTCTAAGACAGTTCAGATTGTGGTCATAAAAATTCCTTTCAACCCCTATGGTTTATCTATACTCCATTGTTCAGACCATCATAAATTAGATGAACTAATCCACCTTCAATTTTAATATCTGAAAAAGCATTTCAACAGAGCTCATCATTAGCACCAGGCCAAGAGCATACCCAAATTTCCCTTTGAAAGAAGCTTAAATTAGTCAGCATACAATTTTAGTAAGACTAATCCCCTTCTGTCACTGGCCAAACCTTTATCTTCTGTGGCTGTCACTCAGTAAGTCACATACCTATTATGGGGAACACTAAAATTTGAATTTAGAGATTTGTAAGAAAGCAAAAGAGATTGAATAATTGCCTTTCCTAATATATTTGTTTAATCCTCCAAGAACATCCTTCTAATAGCCTAGGGTTAGATCCGTATTACAAATTAGGAAGAAGCAAAGTTGTAATTTTAGAAAGCGTGTTGGTAGGAAATTTCATAAGCAAAAGGAAGTGACCATAGAAGAACTGTGCATCCACATCCCACTCGAAGGCAAAACGGTCCCCTTCTTTCGATTCTACTCTTAGATTAGAGAAAATGAATACCAATCAGAAAACAAGCTAATGGTTCAGACAGGAACTACATGACATTCAGGACCGTGCCATATATAGGATATGGTAAAAATTATTATTCAAGATTTTTACACTGAAAATACGAGGGAAACATGGTATAGTAGCTAGTTAATAACCTGATTAAACACATCTCTGAGTGCAAGTATTTCATATGTTTATCTTTATTAAATTATGCAGGTTGTTGCATAATGCTATTATTTTATAGTACACACACACACTTTTAGCATATGCGTTACATTTGTAAAAAACCTTGATAATACAATCCTTACAAGAGCAGGGACCTGGTAGCATATGAAGTTCTCAATAAAATATTAAATGTCTGAAACCAAATACCTTATGATTATTCAAAGTAGTACCTACCAGAAACATGAAGAAATATTTGACTCATCATAGTATGTAATAGTACAGCCTAACCAGTAATGACAGGCAGACCATGATCCTCCCTTGACCCTGCTATCTTCTTTAATTATTGCCCTCTTTCCCTTTGCCTCCATTTTTTAATATAATTAACATCATTAGTTTCCAAATGCCAGTTCCATATTAATGCCTGTGCATGACTATGCTTATTCAGTTCATTGCAAAATTTTTCTTAACGAAAAATATGTTTTGTTAATAAGGTAATTGTATTTAATCAAAAGGCTGATCTTTACTCTTATATTCTTCCTTTATATTTGATGTTACATATTTCTTTGAATTAACGTAATAGTTGATATAGGTTACTGAGTTTATTTTTTATTGTCTTGCTCCGTTGTTTTGTTGTTTAATTGTGGTAAAATACATCTAACTTAAAATTTACCATCTTAACCATTTTTAAGAGTACAGTTCAGTGGCATTAAGTATATTCACATTCTTGTGCAACCATCACTACCATCTATCTCCAGAACTCTTTCATCTGGCAAAACTGAAACTCTACACCTATTAAACAATAACTCCCCATTCCCTCCTCCCTCTATCCCTTGGCAACCACCATTCTACTTCCTGTCTCTATATTGACTACTCTAGGTACCTCATGTAAGTGAAATCACACAGTATTTGTCTTTTTGTGACCGGCTTATTTCACTTAGCATGATGTCCTCAAGGTACATCCATATTGTAGCATGTGCTAGAATTTCCTTCCTTTTTAAGATTGAATAATACTCCATTGTACGCATACACCACATTTTGTTTATCCATTCATCCATTGATGGACATTTGGGTGGGTTATGCTACTATGAACATGGGTGTACAAATATCTCTTCGAGACTCTGCTTTCAATTCTTTTGGATATATATCCAGAAGAAAAATTGCTGGATCATACAGTAATTCTATTTTTAATTTTTTGTGGAATTGCTATATTTTTTTCCATAGCAGCTGCACCATTTTACATTCCCATCAACAGTGCCTAAGTTTTCAAATTTCTCCACATCCTCGTCAACGCTTATTTCCTGTTTTTTGACAGCAGCCCTCCTGATGGGTGTGAGGTAGTATCTCACTGTAGTCTTGATTTGCATTTCCCTAATGATTAGTGATTTTGAGGTCTTGCTTTATTTTAATGTCCTTAGTTGGTAAAACAAGAAGTTGGCGGGGGCCGGCCCCATGGCGTAGCAGTTAAGTGTGCACACTCCGCTGCTGGCGGCCCGGGTTCGGATCCCGGGTGCACAGCGAGGCACCGCTTGTCAGGCCATGCTGTGGCAGCGTCCCACATAAAGCAGAGGAAGATGGGCACGGATGTTAGCCCACGGCCAGTCTTCCTCAGCAAAAAGAGGAGGACTGGCATGGATGTTAGCTGAGGGCTGAACTTCCTCACCAAAAAAAAAGAAGTTGGCAACTTGGTTAGCCTCCAATTTTTTATAAATGTATTGGTCCTTGAAATGTGAAAGTCTGAGAACCACCAGGGTACTCTCCATGTCCTCTTCTCACCTTCCATTTACCTTCTCAATTCATTGCAGTTTGGCTTCGGCCTTCAATCTTCTCCTGACACCTCTCTCACCGGAGTCAACAAATTATTAACTTATTATTGCCAAATAGAATGGAACTTCTTCAGTCCTTACATGATTAGTGAAAAGCACAGAGGCTCTGGAGTCAAACGTAGAATGCTGCCTCCTTCAGCACAGCAGGACCTCAATAAATTTAATTCATGCCCCTGGTCTCCCCGCAGGGTAATTTCATCCCTTCTCATTGTTTCATTCTCCACCCTATGCAACAACTCCCAAATCTCAGTGGAGCACTAAGACGGTGCAAGGCATTCTGCACTGGATATAGGGATGAATTAGACGTGGCCCCTGCTCTCAAGGAGCTTACAGTTTAGTGAGAGAGATAGTTGTGTGATAAAGTGTCACAGGTACTGTGGAAAGAGCATGTCTGGAGCACAAAGAAGGCAATGATTATTCCCATCTGGCCCTGAAGTGGACAGGAAAGGCCTCATAGATGAGAGCTTGGCTGAATGAGTCTTGAAACTGCTTACCAGGTGGAAAAGGGGGAGATGGGTATAGTATGAGCAAAAGCTCAGTGGGGAGAGGCCGGCCAGGTGGTGTAGTGGTTAAGTTAGCATGCTCCACTTTGGCGGCCTGGGGTTCGCAGGTTCAGATCCTGGGTACAGACCTACACACCACTTATCAAGCCATGCTTTGGCAGGTGTCCCACGTACGAAGTAGAAGGAGTTGGGCACCGATGTTAGCCCAGGGCCAATCTTCCTTAGCAAAAAGAGGAGGATTGGCAACGGATGTTAGCTCAGGGCTAATCTTCCTCATCAAAAAAAAAAAAAAAAGCACAGTGGGAAACTGCCAGCAGTCCACCACTGCTTGAGATGTTAGATATGTGAGGAACAGGGGGTAGCAGTAACAGAAAGCAAGAGGGGGCACAGTATACATTATGCTAAAAATCTTGCACAATGAAAGCATTGGTTAGCTATTGAAGGATTTAGGTTCAGAGAATCATAGGACCAATTCTGCATATTAGAACTATCATTGTGGTGGCAGAGTGGAAAGTGGATTAAAGAAGAGAAGATTCAAGGTAGGGAAATCTCTTAGACTGTCATTTCAGTAGATTAGCTGAGAGCTAATGAAGGCCTGAACTAAGACAGTAGTAGTGGAAAAGACAAAAGCACATACAACACAGGAAGCATGATGGTATGAAATTGGTAAGACTTGCTCACCAATTGGATTTGGAGAACAAGGGAAAAGGAGTTTAGGCTGACCAAGAAGTTTCCCTTGGATTACTAAATAGATGGAGGTACTATGTACAAAATTGGAAATACAGGAAGAGGAACAGGTTTCAGGGAAAAGATGAGTTCAGTTAGGGACACTTTGAATTTGTGATCTTTCTGTGGGACATTCAGGTGGTTAGAGAAAGAGAGCAAGGCTAGTAATACAGATTTATAAGATGGAAGGTGAAGCCCTGTGTAGCAGATGCAGCAGGTGCCCTGCCAGTAACCCCTCCACTCACCATTCCTGTGCCTGTCCACCTGAGGGCTTCCAACTGCAAGCACCTGTGACTCTGTGGGGAGCCCACTGGGTGGGCCAGCCACCTCTGGGGGTAACGGGGAGTGACTGCTAACTGGCATGGGGTTTCTTTTGAGGGTGATGAAAATATTCTGAAATTAGATAGTGGTGATATTGTGTAACTTTGTGAATATACTAAAACCTAGTAACTTGTACACTTTAAAAAGGTGAATTTTATAGCTTGTGAATTATATGGCTCAGCCTAACTGAACTGTTTGGTCCACAAATGTGCCCCATGTTTTCACACCTATGTGTCTTTGTTCACTGTTGCTTCCTCTTAGAATTTTCTTTTTTTCTCCCATTCCTCTGCCCCATATTTCCAAATCCTACTCTTTCTTCAAAGCCCAGCTAAAAGCCTCTTTTCCTATGCATTTAGCCTTCCCCAGGTCAAGGGTAAGTCTATTTCTCTTACATTTTCCAACCATTTATTTTGCCTCCTACTTATTTTTTTTTTAATAATTTGATTAATTTATTTTTTTTCCCCCAAAGCCCCAGTAGATAGTTGTATGTCATAGTTGCACATCCTTCTAGTTGCTGTATGTGGGACGCGGCCTCAGCATGGCGGGAGAAGCAGTGTGTCGGTGCGCACCTGGGATCTGAACCCAGGCCGCCAGCAGCGGAGCACGCGCACTTAACTGCTAAGCCACGGGGCCGGCCCTCCTCCTACTTATTTTTTTAATCTCTTCTCTGTACCATAGGTTTCCACATATCTTAGCTAATAAACTTTAGGTTCCTGAGAACACGAGTTGTTTCACCTATACATTCTATCAAATACCTTGCACATAGTAGCCTCTCAAAAATGTTTTTTGAATCACTCCATCAAGGACTCAAAGGGAATCGAGGAAAAAAGACAAACAAGCTAAATTACCATCAATTAGCCTTCGGCTAAACACTCCATCATCATTTAAGGAACTACGAGACAGTTTAAAGTCTAGGGTTATATAGTCAGAATTCTTTCTGGAGATACCTGAGATTTTGAAATTTGAGGTGTATGATCAGAGTACAAATTGTAGTAAAATGCTCAGGTCATTACAGTCTGATTAACTATATTAAAAATAAAACCAACAAACATAAAACCATTTAGTGATTTTATCCTGCACTGGAAGACTTGACGCTATTAGTATAGAAAACATCACAGTGACGACTTCTGGTCAGTTGAGGACCTGTGCGGCAGGATCTTCCTTTGATGAAGTAAAAAGGAATTCATTCAATGGCCATAGGGATTCTTGTTCCTTTTAAACTCTTTGTTATTACTTTAAACGTCCCCCCATAGAATCAAGCTTAGTAACTTTCTTTCTCTATGCTGCCGGGATAGGAGGACACGGGGAGACCTGAAAAGCTCTACCTCTTTAACCTAAATAATAATAGCCAACATTTACTGAGCAGTCACCGTGTGCATGCCAGGTATTTAAAAAAGTGTTTTGCATGTTTTATCTTATTTAGTTCTTATACAACTCATGGGGTAAGGACTACTATCATCCAAGCTAACTGATGATGAGACTGAAGCACACAGAGGTTAACTTACCCACGGTCACACAGCTTGTTAAATGGTAGAATCATGATGCAAATCCAAGCAGACCACCTTTAATGCCTATCACATGTGTAGTGCATTAGGTCCATCTTTTTCTCATTTACTACTCACAACAACCCTATGGATAAGTAATTATCGCCTCTCATTTTACAGGTAAGGAAACCAACTCTTAGTGAGACTAAGCATGCAGCTCGGAGCCGGCCCTGTGGCTTAGCGGTTAAGTGCGCGCGCTCTGCTACTGGCCCCCGGGGCTCAGATCCGGGCGTGCACTGACGCACTGCTTGTCCGGCCATGCTGAGGCCGCATCCCACATGCAGCAACTAGAGAGATGTGCAACTACGACATACAACTATCTGTTGGGGCTTTGGGAGAAAAAAGGAAAAAAAAAAAAGAAAAAGCACGCACTACTCAATTGCAGAGCCTAGGTTGAACTCTGTCTTCAAAGTACCATCCCAACCCCTTCCTTCCAGTCGGCTCCTGAGGGCTGGTGCAGTTTGCAGTTTCCAGGCTGTGATTGAGGGAGCCCACTTCCCTAACTCCTCTGCTCTGGTCAGTGCTGGTGTGATAATTAATTTTAATACTGGTTCCCTATCCAGGTCTGTAGCACCTTTGTTCACTTCTCAGTTGGCTTTTTAAATACATTATTAACCAGTTTACAGTATTTCAAAAGAGAAGTTTTTAATGAACTCTCAATTAAAATGAAGTCCAGAAGCACATTTATGTATTAGCTCCTCTTTCCTGGACAAACATATTTTGTAACCAGAAAGACAAACAAGAATGATTGGGAGTGACCAAGGTAATTGGTTTTTTATTGCAAATTACCTCAGTATTAACTTTCAAGGACACCATATGAAATCCTAGGCAGAGCATGTGCAGTAACCTCTCCCTTTACTTACTAGATTTTTCTAATCCTCCTTTCAGTTGAACCATCCTTACCACACCTCTCTTTGATTATACACTATGTTATAAATATATCTGCATACATATTTTTGTATATATAAATACATCTGCAAATATGCTTATATTTATATCTGCATACATATTTATAACATAGTATATAACCAAATAGTAAATTATATAAAGCTAAATATAAACACAAATAAGAAAAGTGTTATGTGGAATAAACAGAGAAAGCTATATAAAAATAGGTGAATGGGCTTGACCCAGAACTGGTGTTCAGTAAATGATAGATACTATTAATAGCCTTTATATCCAAGCAGAAGACCATGGTCTTCTACAAGTTCAGTAGGGGGATGTTCAGTAGGCAGATAGGGAGCCCAAGGGCAATTGATATACACTCAATCCACAATAAAATGTGATAAGTGACATGAGAATTATCTATCAAGAGCTATCAGAGCAGAGAACAATTACTGACAGCCTGCAAATCAGAGAAGACAGTCCAAGATGTGACAGTTCAAGCTAGTCTAGAAGGAGACCAACTAAAGTCTCTGGCAGTAATCCAGATGTGAGATATGGAGGGTCTGGACAAGGGTAGTGGCAATGGAAACTGAGGAAGGACATTTTGAAGAAGACATCAAGTTCATCTCTGCTGATTGAAAACAATAGATCCCAAAGCATTTTTTCCTATAACTATTTTACTAACTCTATGTTGACACCCAAACGCTTTCAAGGTCATAGACCTATGGTCAAGGACCTATGTTTTGAGGTCATGGAAAAAGAAACAAAAACAAAATAATTTTCCAGTAATCATATTCTATAAACTAAACTCAGCTGAAGTTTTAAAATAATGACTGTTTCCTCTAATGGGGCCTTAGCAAATCACGGTTTTCTGCATCTAGGATTCTGAATTAAGTAACTGCTATCTTAAGTCACCAGTGTTGACTCTCTTAGCTTGTATTAGGTAACACATGTGAATGGTTATGTTGCAATGGTTATGCTGTGAATGGTTATGGTCATTAAGTATAAGGCGGGGGGAGGAGGAGAGCAGTAAATGTGGGACAAGATTTGCAGCTGCAGCCACAGAAAAGGAAGATTGTAAGCTCCCAGTTTTCAAAAAACACCAAGAAGAAAAATCTTTTCCATCTTGTTCATTCTGATTATATTTTCTCTCAAGGATAAAAATCTCACATGGTAATACATTTACTTATTAAACCTAATCTTTATCCCTGCAATGCTCTTGGATTAGGAATGGAACGTCTTGAGGAAATTGTAGCTCATGTCAAGCAAAAAATTATAGGTACAAAGATAGTCTTATGCTTAAATGGATTGTTGAACGATTCATGTAAAGTGGAGGAGACATTTTTATTTTTAAAAAGAAGCAGACAGTGGAAATGAAATGAATATATATATATATATTCTCTTGCTCACACAAATCCTTAAACCTCTATATAATAGCAGCTTGATTTATTTTGAAAAGTTACTTCCAGGAAGAGTAACTTCTGTCTCTTTAAGGACCACAGAGAAAATGGAAGTCACTAGTGAGTTGGGACTGGCTGTAAACTGCTCCAATGAGGTCCTGGGAATCTTGCTGAGAGAGGATATCTGGGGCTGGACTAAAATGTCTGTTGCGAAGTGCAAGGAAGAAAAAGGCAAAGTTAAGTAAGAGTGTTCTTTATAAAGAACGTAAACTTGAGTGAATTTACTTTCAATTTTAAAGTAAAAGAACAGCAGAGTAAGACTAAGTATAAAATATAGTTAGATTGAATTAGATACTACTGCATGTGAGAAAGTTAGTAGCTTCCAATTCCCAAGAATGTTTCAGAAATGTCTTTTTTAAAAAATAGCTTTGGAGTAGATCAAGGTTATACACAATTTTAGTTGCCCCATCCTTAATGTAAATCATTTTAAAATTTACATTTCTTAACTTTAAATCCAGGCACATCCATTAAGATTGATGACTCGGTATAAAAAGTAGGCACCCACTTAACTTTCTTTTCTTTCTGTTCTCTCAAAAACTGTCCTCGATGCGTGCATGGGGGTGGATGGATTGTCGACTGTATCTCATCCTCTTGTTTCAATGTATTTTACTTAAGTACTTTTGGAATGAAATTTTGACATAAGGAGAACTAGGTTGTTTCTGGGACACTGGCTCAGGCTTTTCTCTCACATAAAACATATATAATTTAACACAGTGTATTTTCCCTCTACATCCTCATCTCGACTGCCACCCCCGCCCCCTCTCACCTGGCATTGTCACCCCCGTTTCCGTGCATATGGAAGACTAGGTTCGGTGATTCCTGGCTGCACTTCACTTTGATGATAGGGACACATTGGAGTCTAAAGACGGACAAGTAGGAAACACGCTGAAAGTTGCCACTTCAGTTTCCTCTGCTTTAGGTAAACGTCTCTGGATGTACCTACCTAGGCGCGGAATGCCCGGGGCTGCTGTGCCAGGTGGCCACCTGGAGGGCAGGCACAAGGGAGGGAAATACGGGGAGCAGTGAGAAGATATCTCAGAGTGGAAACTGCTCTCTGCTGTAGACCGCTTACAAGTCCCGCGTTCATCTCATCACCTCTTGCCCTCTTGCCACCATCGCCTCCATCAGAGCGGAGGACAAAAGAGAAAAAGGCAGTTCAGTAGCATTCAAGGGGTCACGTACAGTGTGTAACTGGAATAAACACACGGTCGCGCCCCGCTCCCCCGCACTCACGGAGACGCCGGGGCCTCGGAGGGTGCAGAGCGAGCTCGAAGGCACCCAGACCTCCTGTTGCCCCCGCGCGGCGTCAAGACAGCCAGCGACATCCCGGCGCCGCTACCACTGGGTCGGGCCCGCGCGGAGACTACAGCTCCCGGCAGGCCCCGCGCCGGCCGCGCCCCCGCCCCTCGCGCGCCCCCCGCCCCGCACGCCCCGGCCCCCCGCCCTCAGGCCTCAGGACGGGACGGGGAGGAGGAGGAGGGAGGAAGGGGCGCCAGCGGCGGGCGGGATTCTGCGAGGCGCGTGAAGCCTGGCTGGCGCCTCGTCCGCGATCCAGACGCTGGCGGGCGCGGAGTTTCTCACGACCGGCCGAGCCCGCCTCTGTAAGTAATCGCCTCAGGGACCCCGAAAAAGTTAGCGCCGTCGTGGCCGCCGCTTTGTTCTCCCGGCCCGTCGGGTGAGGCGGCGGCGGCCCTTCCCCCACCCGCCCGCCTGCACGCGGCGGCGGGACTCGGACCCGCGCCGGGCTGGGCGGTGGCCGCCGGGGCTGGGCGGGAAGTTGGCGGAGCGCGCGGCGGGCGGAGCGGGCGGTGGGCGCCGCGGCGAGCCGGGGCGCCGGCGCGGCCGCCAGATGGGGCCAAGTTCCGGCGTGGGCGCCGAGGCCAACCGGCAATCGCGCTCCGCGGGCGACCACCGCGCCCGGCTTCTGGGTCCCGGTTTGTTACCGGGTCACCAACTAGCTCCCGACGCCAGACCCGCGGCACTCACACTGCCGAATTTCCGATGAGCCTTTTTCTTTTCTTTTCATCACTTTATGTTGTACCCATCTTAAAGGGATGAGTAAATGGCGCTTAGAGAATGTGAGCCCCCACCCCAGTTTCCTGGCTCTGTTTAGTTTTGCAAGTTGCAGCATTGCTCCGAGTTGTTCTCACCCCCACCCCTGGGAGCTTTTTCTTAAGATGAAACACTGGGGAGTGCGACTGTTTCTTTGAGCAATAAAAATAACCACATACTACCCCATTGCCTGTTGGATATTTTATTTTTTGAAGTCATCGCAATCAGAAGCATGGGCCTTGCACTCTGCAGGCGCGAATATAAATCAAGCGACAGGCGTGTGTGAGACCTGCAGACTTTTCCATACACAGATTGATGGCTTGGAAGTAACTGTCTTTTCAACCACACCCATCCCCACAGGAAATAAGACTATCGGTGTCATCTTTGATTAGGAAGGATAAGTTACACCCTGAACTACTACTTTGTACGACAGAGCCTTAAATGAGTTGTAGCTGCAAAGGAAACAAAAGCTTTTAAAATGCCTTAATTTGTGCCCTAGAAAATATTACCGTGTTACACTTAACACTGCTTCTACTTTGTACTTAATGCTGTAGTTCTTTCTTACATTTTTAGCGACTGTGATTTTGCTTAGATCAAGCTTACGGAATGAGGGCCGGGAATACCTATGGATTTGCTGCTGAAGACATCCATCAAGGTCCCCCACCGAGGTTTAGGCCAGTTTTACTTTTTAAAGGAACCCTTTCCTTGGCTCTGTTATGATCTGGATTGAAAGCAAGCCTGGAAATTCAGCCAAAAAGAAGTTACAAGTTTTAATAAAAGTATTTAAAACGTTTCACTGAAGCCTCCATGTTAGGTTTTGCTTCAGTAGGTAATATAGGTGTGGTGGGCCAGATCAGATGGGCTCTGGGTATTTGACAAGACCCTTGAGGGTCTATAATTTGGTATATAGCATTTAACTTTCTAGGATGACTCAGATTCAAGAATGTTGACTGGTTCATATCTTGTAACTAATTTTTTAAGTATTCCAGATAGTAGTGAGTCTTTTAAACATACAAATTTTATAAGCTTTTAGTTTCCTCACATAACCTCTTTAAAATAGAAATTTCTCTCTTAGTGGATTGTCTTTAATTAAAACACTGCCACACGCAGAAACAGGGCTTAATAAGTCAAGTTTTTAGATAGTACATTTTAAAAATTATATAAGAATTGAAAAATCCTCATAGAGGAAAAAATGAATAAATGGTCATTTAAATACACTTAGGGACATTTTGTTCTCATTTTTAAAAATTTTTAGACGTTCTAAAGTTGGTGAAAATATTACCATATTGGAGTTAATTGCTTATTTTTGAAAGAAACTACTTTTACAGAACTTGATACATGAGGAAATTATTTGCTAGTACAAGTTTTAATTTGATTTAATAATAATCTTGCTTATGATGCACAGTCTTCTGTGCTGATAGTACATTGAGAGTCTCTGCGATTACGTAATTCAAATTGAACTTGTATGTGTGCCTCTTTGGAGCAGTTGTCTCGTTATTGAAGAAACTTGAGATAATATACTTAGGAGATGTTTTAATTTTAATTTCAATGTAGAAAAAATGTTTCCTCACTTGTGTGGTTAGTTTATAGTGGCAGTATGTGAGAAATTGCTCATTGGCTGTGAGCCAATCAGATTTCTTAGCTATGACTGGTGCAAAGAGAGGTGATAAAGATACATCCAGCCCAACATAGATTCATACAGCATTGCCAGACTGCCAGTCTGTAATCTTATTACTGGATAAACTTTTCAGTCCCTGAGCAGAGACCAGACATGGTGTGCTTTCTCTATACTCTCTCTGACAGTGGAAAGACTGAGATTCAAATACCCCTGGTCCAGATGAGCAGAATTCTAGCAGCAACAATTTAGTTGAATGCTGAGCTCTTAGGAGGAAAAGTATTATATTAATCTAAGGTAATAGTTATATTTCTGAAAATATATGAATAGATGTAGGGATTGCTACAAACTATGATTTTTTAAAACCAACAACAAAATTATTTGACTCTTTTATACAATATATAGTATAAAAGCAACATCAGGATGATTATCCAAAGTCAAGCCTGTATCAAGGCAAAGCGTGGATATTGACTTCAGGACACTGGTCAGTATTGCATTGAAAACAGCCACATGCTTTTTTACATACGAAAGGAATATATGTACATATCAACAGGAGAAAAAAAGACCCTCCATTTATTAGCATTCCTAGCACACAAAACTAAATTGAACCAGGAAAACCCATTACTGGTAGGGAGTCATGGTTAAATATTGTGCTATTCTGAATAGGAAAAGCATTTTACCTCTTTACTGTAGCCTTTACTGAGTACAGAAAGGACACTGGCTACACTAAATAATGAGCTTCCTTTTGAAGTATTTAGTAACTGAATTTGTTTTGCCTTCCTGAAATCCTCTTCACTTCTCTCTGCTTCCCTGACATCCTATTTATTCTTTAGGTCTTAGCTTACATGTTACTTCCTTAAGGGCACCTCGCCTGAGCCCCCTGTTGAAATTAGATCCTCTTAGTGTATCCTGTCATATCACTTTTCATAATTTGTAATTACCTTGCTGTTTATGTGAATATTTGTTTAATGTGTGGTACCCACATCACACTGGAAGCTCCAGAAAGAGCAGTAGCCGTGTCTGTTTGGTCACTGCTGTATAACCCCAGTGTCTCTCATAATAGTCTGGCAAATAATAGGTACTCAGTAAATATTTGTTGAATGAAAATTCTGCTATTAGAGCTTCTTCTAATTAGAGGCTTTGCTAAGATATGAGATAATTTATGTATAGGAGGCAGATGAGGGAGGGGGAGAGAAAGGTAGATCAACTTGTGATCTTACCATGAAGTAACTCTCAGTTAAGTACCAGTTAAGTACCCTAACCTCCAGGGCCTTTATTTTACCTTGTCTGTAATAATTGGGCAGGTTAGGCTCAAGATTCCCTTAATAGGATATCCTGTCTTTTGATTCCATTCCACAGTGGTGACAGATTATATAAGCTCATTTGAATGGGATATGTGACAGATAACTCCCCCAAGAAGATTTGAGATGTTCCACATAAACATTAGAATTGCTTGCCTACTCATAGCTGTTAGAAACAAACATATCTAATTAATATACAATTTAGAAATTAGTAAGATGTACTGTTTTCTCAGTTTTCTAATTGAAGCATAAAGACAATAAATCAGTTATTAGATTTTTTTGATATTTAGTCTTAATATTTTGCACCCTACTTCTTGTTGTATCTTACAAAACAAATCAGGGTACCATAAATCAAAACAAGGAGAGGGAAAAACAGATGGGATGAGTGGGCAGAAGCTAATATGACAGCTCACTTAGTTTTTTCTATTTGTATTCATGCTGCAACTTTTAAAAATATTGTTTATAGAAAAGTATAACATTTATATAGTTTATTAGTGTTTACCAATGGTTCTGATAAATTAGTTGATTGTATTATTAGTTACTGTCATTTGGCTAATATTAACAGATATAATAAAATGAAAATTTAGTGTGAAGACATCCATCAAAAATACATTATGCTTATTGAATACAGCAGTATCTTGTATTTTGACGTATTTAACCTGCAAACAATATTATTCACAGATAGTTCATTACTTTTTAATGACAGTTGTTCAGCTTTTTGAAACTAGTCAAGTCAGGTGTGTCAAGGAGCTCATTGCCTCGTGAGAAAACCTGTTCCCTTGTTAGCTTATGGAGGTGGAATGAAATAGTAGAAAGAACATGGGCTTTGGAGTCAGGGAAACTGGTTTGCATCCCAAATCGCTTATTGACTGTGTAGTCTGGGCAAGCAACAACTTCTCTGAAACTCTGGTTCCTTTTTTGTAAAATAGAGTTAAATCTCCTAGAGTTATTACAGAGATTTAATGAAATATCATATCTCAATTGCAGTGTTTTGCCTAACATAGGAGCTTAATTGTTAATTCCTTTATCTAATTACTACGAAAATTGCTAAAACTTACTGAGCACTTGCTGTAAGGCAGGTACTGTTGTAGCTACTTTACATGCTGTAGCTCAGTCCCCACAACAACCTGTGGGGTAAGGAAGTACTGCTGTTGTCTTCGTTTTACTTCTGCCCTCTGCAGTGATACTGCATGAAACCAGTTATTCTCTTAATGCCTTTTCAAATATTTGAAGACCATTATTCTGTTTGGTTTTGTTAAGCATATATTTGGCACATGACATTGTTTCCACCTTTATCTGGTTGCCTGCTCTTGTTATTTTTTTAAATCAATATAGCTCTTAAAAATGTTGAGCGTAGAAATGAATGTAATAGTAATATTGGCTCACTAGCAACAAGTGAGTATACAGATTGATGCTGATGTGTTCTTCATGTCCTGGGGGTTTTGGTTTGCATTAATTCTTTTAGTCACCCATTAATTAGCAGCTTTTTTTTAAACTCTTGGGTTGATAACTCCTCTTATGAACAGCTTCTATGTCAGCATTTCTCCATTTATATATCGCACATTTAACTTTTTGAAACTAAATGCAAAACTTTACACTGGTTACATCTCACTTGTAGTTTATTTCTCCAAGGTTGTACAATCTGAGGATTTTGTAAACATGTCTTCTATGTCTTTATTATCTTATAAATAATCAAACACAACGTAGAGCCAAGGACAGAGTTCTGAGGCACTCCCCTAAAGGCTTCTCTCATCTAAGTTGACATAGAGCAGCAAGCTTACTCAGTGTCGCTAATATCCACCTCACACTCAAGCAGCATATGTACAAAAATAGCGTAGAAAACTGTCTTGAATACTGTTTTGGCCAGAATCCACTAATTTTTTCTGGCCTTACTAATTGTGTGAGCTTGAATGAGTACTTGAATCTCTAAGCCTCTGTTTTCTAAGCCATAAAATGGGCTGTTTTGAGGATTAATGAGGTAATACATATAAAGTGCTTAGAACAGTGTCTGGCAGATAGATAGACCTATTACTATTTCCTCTGTGTAAAAAAGTCTAATAATCATTCCTTTCCAAGATGTAAATACAGTTAATTTGGTATTATTTGTTCTGTTTGAATTCATGCTGACATCTCGTGATTGTTGTATTCTTTTCTAGGTTCAAAAACCATTTGCTTTCATAATCTGTTCTCAGATTTGACTAAGGATTAATATTAACTATATACGTCTACAGTTCCTGAAATCTGGTTCACCACTCTAGCCCACAAGACTTGAAGCAACTCTGACCCATCTCCAGGCCATGATTATTTCTCTCTTTCTGAGCTCTTTCTCCAAGTTATAGGAGTCAGCTGTGTGATTGCACTTGCTAATTGTTGAGCAGTATGGAATGGGTGGCATCTGGACCCCAAGACTAGCACTCATATAAAGTTGTTTTAGCCTCTCTTCTTCACCAGGCTCAGGTTTCAGTTCTCAATACTCTTCTACAACTTTAGTTTGAAAGCTGAGAGAAGATAAGCAAAACACAAGTTGAGCAATTCTGCCTTCTCTGTGTGCTCTCTCAACCTTAGCAACATCCTCTCTGAGCAGTGATTCTCTCAGTTCCTTGTTCTCTTTGAGAAATAGTATGTTATTGTGGAGACAGCTCTTGGTAAGAAAGTATGAAACTTGGGTCCTAATTCCCTCCCCACCTGTTAATAGCCATGTGATGCTGGACGAGTTGCTTTATCTGTTTGTGCTTCAGTTTTCTCATCGGCAAAAATGATAATGTCAACTTCCAAAGAGATCTCATGAGATAAAATATGTGAAACATTTATATGTTGTTAAGTGCTATACAATTTTTAGGTGGGATAATAATCATTTATTTGAACGTAGCTATAAAAGCTTTTGTTATCTTTAAATAGTTTTTTCTAAGCCTTAGTTTTTCCTGAGCTTCCTCATTCCTGATACTATATTTGTATGTTTTTGCTTTTGTGTTATGTTCATCCTAATTTATTCAGCCCTATTAACTACTCTCCAGAGAGTCATTCTGCAACCACTCTGGATGCGTCAGTCTTTTTCATCATTGGAATTGTTTATAGGTGTATAGATGGAATTTAGAAGGATCCATCTCCTGTGAGCCATGTCACTTAGCCATGGGGGTCATACCTTTTTTTTTTTACTTTTTGAACTCTCCTTTTGTAAAGCTGTGGTACATATGTAACTGTGCCCAGTGTTCTCTTTTTTATTTTTAGAAATTCTTTATGATGAGGTCACTTTCTCCTATGTTCCTGTCATAAGTATGTCTTTTATACTTCTTTGTTAGGCACATAGCTGGGTATAGTATATCCCTCCTGCTTCCTTAGTTTTCTGAAAGAAATCTATCAACAAAGCAAGTCAGGAATCATATTCTGGCAGAAATAGACTTTTAATATAAAAAAGAACACCCTTGGGGCTAGACCGGTGGTGCAGCGGTTAAGTTTGTGTGTTTCGCTTCTGCAGCCCAGGGTTTTGCCGGTTTGGCTCCTGGGTGGGGACATACTCACCGCTCATCAAGCCATGCTGAGGCGGCGCCCCATTTAGAAGAGCAATAACTCCACCACTATGATACACAGCTATGTGCTGGGGCTTTGAGGAGAAAAAAGAAAAATGAAGATTGGCAACAGATGTTAGTACAGGGCCACTCTTCCTCAAAAAAAAAAAAAATGAATACTCTTATCTGTGTTAGGACAGTATTATACATGTTTTATGTGGCTGAGTGGTACATATTTCTATGACAATGTCAGTTTTACTTTTCTTTTTTGTCCCTTCTACTTTTCTGTTTTTGTCGTAAGTCACTTGTGTATTTGTGGAATAAAAGTGTTTGATCTTCAGTTTTCAGGTATTAGTGAGGAGTGCCAGGTTTTGTTTTTGTTTTTGTTTTTTCTTTGAGCAAGAAGCTCTCCCTGAAATTATACATATAGTGAAAAATGGCTCTGGCAACTAGACCAGAAAAAATGGCTACCCATTAGGAGTTATTGGTGAATTAAAGACATAGAACCAAAGATTATCATTTTAAAAAATTATAGGGATTCTTGCATTTTTAAAATAATGTCAAATGAGTATAAAATATTAAAAGTTTTTAAAAAATTTCTTCCAGGCTGACTACATTTCAGAAAGCATCAACTTTTCTCGATGGACCCATTCATCAAATGAAATATGCCTGTTCTATATTCAAAGCTTTGTACTTCATCATGGAAAAATTTACCCCCCCTCAAAATGAAAATGAGAACATTTGAGAAGGTGATTTAAGGTGTAGACATTTGAGAAAGTGTCCCATCAAATCAGTGAACCAAAGGATAAGTACTGAATAGATAAATCCTAAACACGTATTTTCTTTTAAACCAGGAGGATTTCATTTTGACAGAAAAACAACTTTTATTCAGTATGTATTTTCTGAAATTAAAAGAGAGAGACAAGAATAGACTTAAAAGAAAATAGAGGAAGATGTTTAGTAAATAAGCAATGTCGTCTCTTTTCTGGTGAGGATAATTCAGTGACGTTAAATCCTTTCCCAATCACTAGTTGTGGTCCTAAAGACAAGACTCTTTTTTGATGGGACTGATAATTAAGGGAAGTAGGACCTTTTGTGAATTCAACTCACAGTTGTAGAACTTAAAATCATCGGCATGAGTGGCTTAAAAGAGGAAATAAGGAAGCTTTCAACTAAATCCAAAAGTACAGTCATTTTTTTACTGCTGTGATTTTAAAAGCCTCTTCATAACCATTGAAATAGAATTGACAACTATTTTCAAAGATTAAAGAAAGGCAGATGTCTGCAAACAGTTCCCCTCCATCAGCCCAGAAGTCTGTATTACCCGTAACTCTTCCTGCTGTGCTTCCAACTCCTTCTCCGTGTTCAAGTCCTAAGACAGGACTCTCTGCCCGACTCTCTAATGGAAGCTTCAGTGCACCGTCACTCACCAACTCCAGAGGCTCAGTGCATACAATTTCATTTCTACTGCAAATTGGTCTTACACGGGAGAGTGTTACCATTGAAGCCCAGGAACTATCTTTATCTGCTGTCAAGGATCTTGTGTGCTCCATTGTTTATCAAAAGGTACTGTGCATGCTATTTATGTCAATAGTTTTTCTAATTAATATTGTTTCTAATGCTTTTCCATAAATTATACATGCAACAATGAGTTAACACATATGGATCAATCATTTATATCCTAATTCTGAGCATTTTTGGAAGAGCCCTAACGGACTATGAGCCTAAAGTCTGAAATTTCAGAGTCTAACAACTAGAGCCTATATCCCAACTTTAAAATATTACTTATTCAATTTGTCTTTTTTAAGAGCAGGAAAATCAGTATCAAGTCAAGATGACTTAAGAAATCTCATTTGTTTGCAGAGAAAACAGTCAGGAGGTAGAGGGCGCAAGGCATCAAGGTGGCTTACCAAAAGAATGGGACACACGGGGCCAGCCTGGTGCCACAGTGGTTAAGTTCACGTGCTTCACTTCGGCGGTCTGGGGTTTGCAGGTTCAGATCCCAGGTGCGGACCTACACACCGCTTATCAAGCCATGCTGTGGCAGGCGTCCCACATATAAAATAGAGGAAGAAAGGCACAGATTTTAGCTTAGGGCCAATCTTCCTCAGGAAAAAGAGGAGGATTGGCAACAGATGTTAGCTCAGGGCTAATCTTCCTCACCAAAAAAAAAGAAAAATAATATTGATTTGATGGACTAGCTGATATGTTCTCTATTTTATCATAAAACTGTATGGGTAGTGTGAATTGGTTAATTTTATTTTTAATGGACCAAGCATAAGTTTCAAATTTGTTTCAAACGATTAGTATACTTTCTGTTTTAAAACTCATATCAGTGAGATTAATATATTTGGATTCAGGCTCCTTATCTTATTTTTTTTGTTTCAATTCCTTATGCTTCGTATAGTTGGTCATTATCTTCTGGTGTAGAAGTCATTAACAGTCAAAAAAATGTTATGTGGTTTGCAAAAATGACCTGTGCTTCCTGTGTTTTAACAGTGACTTTTCTATTTAAATGTAGCCTAAATTAAGATTAACTTTCCTTTTGTAGATCTATAGAACCATCTACTCTAAGTATCTTAGCTTTACATTCTCTTTCCTTAAATGTTATAGAAGTTTTTTACAAATATTTTTGCAACCAGATTGTACTTTTTAATTTAAAGGTAAGAGTTTAACTTAAATACACTTTGTAACTTTAAGGTTTCTTTTTTATTTGAGCCTATAGAAACTCATACCCAGGGCCGGCCCCGTGGCCTAGCGGTTAAGTGTGCGCGCTCTGCTACTGGCGGCCCGGGTTCGGAACCCCAGGCACGCACCGATGCACCGCTTCTCCAGCCATGCTGAGGCCGCGTCCCACATACAGCAACTAGAAGGCTGTGCAACTATGACATACAGCTATCTGCTGGGGCTTTGGGGGGAAAAAAAGGAGGAGGATTGGCAATAGATGTTAGCTCAGAGCCAGTCCTCCTCAGCGAAAAGAGGAGGATTAGCATGGATGTTAGCTCAGGGCTGATCTTTCTCATAAAAAAAAAAAAAAATTAAAAAAAAAAAAAGAAACTCATAACCAGTGTTTTGGTGGAGTCTGTATTATTCGGCTTTCAATCTTTGGAAATTTCACTTAGTTCCTATATTTATACAGAGGCATACTGATTTTCTACAGGATTATTTTAGAATTAATGTTATTTCATTAATATAGATGTGAGAAGTGAGTTAGATGGGTTAAACTCTTGGGAACTAGATTAAAGAATATAATCCATGAAAAATTGGAGTGATGCCAAGGAAATAAACAGGATAGCTCAAAAAAAGATAATCCAGGGTAAACTTTATACAAATGTAAAATAAACTATTGATTATGGATATTGTCAGCATAAAATGCATATCATAGTGAACTGAATTTTAGTCAATATTATAGTGATATGGGGATGTATTGGGCAAAAATTTATGGCATATATATGACATAAACATATTACCCATTCCTTTTGACATGTGCTAGAATCTTAACTGTTAAATGTAGTAAAGAAGAGTATTGAGCTTGGAACTAGGTCACCTCTGTTATTTATTTACAGTGTAACTTGGGGCAAGTGATTTCACTTTTCTGGATCTCAGTTTCCAGATCTGTCAAATGATTGAGTTGAGATGATTTCCAGTGTATAATTCCAGCTGTGAAATTCGAATCCTGTAATCTAAATTTGGGTCTTCACTGCTAGAGACAGATAAAGGAGAAAGGAGTTTCAAGGGATGACCTGCTCCAAGTCCTACCTGGAAAGGAATGTTAGGGGAACCAGCTCAGATTCTGGTGTTGTATAGAGAGGTTTCATGCATTCGTAACTCATCTTGAAAATGGAAAAACCACGTCAGAAGTTCTTTTCTTTTCACCTTCTCTCTTGGACACTTGCTCCCTAGCCATCCACTTTCATTACCTATATGTGTATAGCTCCAGGTTAACTCCCAGGACTCTCATGGGTGCACTTGCTTTTCTTATTTCTATTTTTAGTCAATAAATAGATTTATCTAAACCTTCTAAAGATAGGGCACTGGTTAAATTTTAGGTAATAGAAAGATTAACCAGATGTTGTCCCTTCCCTCAAAAAGCTTATAGTCTATGAGGGAAACATGTTCACTAGTATAAAACATGAAAAGTAGAAAGTGAAGTTAAAAAGTGCTCTTCTCAGGTTGATAAAGGATGCGGAAGGCTTCGTACAGAAGGTAAGATATAATCTGATACTTAAAGAATGAGCAAGATTTCAGTAAATTGGGAGGTGAAGAATACATTCCAGGCAAAAGAAGCAGGAAAGGCAATTATAATTGGTAATTGGAAGATTATAATTGGTAACATGTATTGAGTGCTTACTCTATGTCAGGAGCTTTATACATGCTTTCTACTTAATCCTTACAACAATTTGTGGTGTGTCTCAAACTTTAATGTACATGCCAATCATTTTGTGATTCTACTGAAATACAGATTTTGAATCAGTAGGTCGGGGGGCGGGGGTGCGTTTATTATTGCTCTCAGGTGATATTGATGCTTCTTCTCCAAGGACCACACTGAGTTGAAAGAGTGTAGATGATGTAATCCCTGTCAGATAAATAAAGGAGGAAACTGAATTTCAGAGACATTTAAATTACATGCTAAAAGTCAGAATTCAAACACAGGTTGGTTTTTGGGTTTTTTTTTTTTGTGAGGAAGATTAGCCTTGAGCTAACATCTTTTGCCAATCCTCCTCTTTTTGCTGAGGAAGACTGGCCCTGGGCTAACATCTCTGCCCCTTTTCCTCTACTTTATATGGGACGCTGCCACAGCATGGCTTGACAAGCGGTGCGTCAATGTGTGCCTGGGGTCCAAACCTGGGAACCCTGGGTCACCGCAGCAGAGCACGAGCACTTAACCCCTGTACCACCGGGTTGGCCCCCACAGGTTTGTTTTAACTCAGAAACCTGTATACTCCTTTCACAGCACCATGCTGTCTTCCTCATGCCAATGAAAAATTTCATGCTTGATTCTTCTAAGACTGGAGATTTAACTAAGGTCTATACTCAGCAAAGCAACATGATCAGATCTGTGTTTTGGAAAATTTAAACATGGCCACTAAGTGTGAAATAAAGTAGGGAGATCAGGTAGGAAGCCAGTGTGATGAAGACCTAACTAAGGCAATTGGAAAATGTATCTGAGGCAGAAATATTTGAAGGGTCTTGGGAAACTGTAGTTGGCAAAACTTGGTATCCTTTTGAATATAGGGGAAGAGCAAAGGGTGAAAGACAGGCAGGTTGGATGGGTGATGATGCTGGCAACCAAGATAGAAAATCCAGGAGGAAAAGTAAGGTTTTCCTGGGGGAGATAATGGGACTGATTTTTATCAGATTTTATCTAATAAGATAGTGTTCCTGTGTTCTAGAATTTTTTTTTTTCATGAGGAAGATTGGCCCTGAGCTAACATATGTGCCAGTTTTCCTCTATTTCGTGTGTGGGTTGCCGCCACAGCATGGGTGATGAATGGTATAGGTCTGTACCCAGGAGTCAAACCTGCGAACCTGGGTCACCAAAGCTTAGCATGTGGAGCCTTAACCATTCGCCCATGGGGCTGGCCCCTGGTAGTTCTATTTTTAATTTTTTAAGAAACCTCCATACTGTTTTCCATGGTGGCTGTACCAGTTTACGTTCCTCCCAGCAGTGCACAAGGGTTCTCTTTTCTCTATATTCTTGCCAACACTTGTTTTCTCTTGTCTTTTTGATTATAGCCTTCTAACAGGTATGAGGTGATATCTCATTGTGGTTTCAATTTGCGTATCCCTGATGGTTAGTGATTTTGAGCACCTTTTCATGTACCTCTTGGCCATTTGTATATTGCCTTTGGAAAAATGTGTATTCAGTTCCTCTGCACATTTTTTAATCTGGTTGTTCGGGGGGTTTTTTGTTGTTATTGAGTTGTATGATTTCTTTGTATATTTTGGATATTAGCCATTTATCAAATGAATGGTTTGCAACTATTTTCTCCCATTCTCTAAGTTGACTTTCACTTTGGATGGTTTCCTTTGCTGTACAGAAGCTTTTAGTTTGATGTAGTCTTGCTTATGACTTTTTGCTTTTGTTGTCAAATCCAAAAAATCATCACAAAGATCGATGTCACGGAGCTTATCTCCTATGTTTTCTTCTAGGAGTTTTACGGTTTTGGGTCTTACATCCAAGTCTAATCCATTTTGAGTTGATTTTTGTGTATGGTGTAAAGTAGGGGTCTGGTTTCATCCTTTTGCATGTGGCTGTCCGGTTTTCCCAGTTTCCCATTTGTTGAAGAAACTATCCTTTCTCCTTGGTATATTCTTGGCTCCTTTGTTATAAATTAATTGACTGTGTATGCATGGGTTTATTTCTGGGCTCTCTATTCTGTTTCATTGATCTGTATGTTCATTTTTCTGCCACTACCATACTGTTTTGATTACTATCAAACATTATCAATATTAATATCAATATCAATATCAAATATTACTAGCTTTGTAATAGTCTTTGAAATCAGGAAGTGAGATGCCTCCAGCTTTGTTCTTCTTTCTCAAGATTTCTTTGGCTCTTCAGCATCTTTTGTGGTTCCATACGAATTTAAGGATTGTTTTTTCTATTTCTGTGAAAAATGCCATTGGAATTTTTATAGGGATTGCATTGAATCTGTAGATGGCTTTGCGTAGTATGGACATTGTTCTAATCCATGAACACAGGATATCTTTCCATTTATTGAGTCTTCTTCAGTTTCTTTCATCAATGACTTAAAGTTTTCAGCGTACAGATCTTTCACCTCCTTGATTAAATTTATTCCTAAGCAGGGCTGGCCCAGTGGCATAGCGGTTAAGTTCACGCGTTCCGCTTCGGCAGCCCCGGATTCACTGGTTAGGATCCTGGACGCAGACCTATGCACCACTCATCAAGCCGTGCTAAGGCAGCGTCCCACATAGAGCAACTAGAAGGATGTATAACTATGACATAGAACTAGCTACTGGGACTTTGGGGAGAAGAAAGGAAAAAAGGAGGAAGATTGGCAACAGATGTTAGCTCGGGGCCAATCTTCCTCAAAAAAAAAAATTTATTCCTAAGCATCTTATTACAATAATGCTATTGTAAATGGGGTTGTTTTTTCTTTTCTTTTTTTTTTTTTTTGGTGAGGAAAATTGTCCCTCAGCTAACATCTGTTGCCAGTCTTCCTCTTTTTGCTTGAGGAAGATTGTCCCTGAGCTAACGTCCATGCCAGTCTTCCTCTATTTTGCATGTGGGATGCCACCGCAGCATGGCTTGGTGAGCAGTGTACAGGGCCATGTCCGGGATCCGAACCTGCGAACCCTGGGCCGCCAAAGTGAAGCATGTGAACTTAACCACTATGCCACCGGGCCAGCCCTAGGATCGTTTTCTTAATTTCTCTTTCCGATATCTCATTGTTAGTGTATAGAAACACAACTGATTTTTGTTTGTTAATTTTGCATCCTGAAACTTTAATGAATTGTTGATTAGTTATAACAGTTTTTTGGTAGAGTCTTTAGGGTTTTATGTATATAATATCATGTCATCTGCAAATAGAGACACTGTTACTTCTTCCTTTCTGATTTAGATGTTTTTAATTTCTTTTTCTTAATTGTTCTGGATAGGACTTCAAGTACTGTGTTGAATAAAACTAGAGAGAGTGGCCATCCTTGTCTTGTTCCTGATCTTAGAAGAAAAGCTCTCAGCTTTTCACTGTGGAGTATGATGTTAGCTGTGGGCTTGTCATACATGGTCCTTATTATGTTGAGGTGTATATGCTCTCTCTGTACCCGCTTTGTTGAGAATTTTTATCATGCATGGTTGTTGAATTTTGTCAAATGCTTTTTCTGCATCTATTGAGATCATATGATTTTTATCCTTCATTTTGTTAATGTGGTGTACCATATTGATTGATTTGTGGAAGTTGAACCATCCTTGCATCTCTGGAATAAATCCCACTTGATCATGGTGTATGATCATTTCAATGTATTGTTGAATTCAGATTGCTAATATTTGGTTGAGAATTTTTGCATCTATGTTCATCAGGGATATTGGCCTGTAATTTTCTTTTCTTGTATGTCCTTGTCTGGTTTTGATATCAGGGTAACACTGGCCTTGTAAAATGAGTTTGGAAGTGTTTCCTCCTCTTCTATTTTTTGGAAAATTTTGAGACAGATTGGTATTAATTCTTCCATAAATATTTGGTAGAATTTACCAGTGAAGGCATTTGGTCCTGGACTTTTTGTTTGTTGAGAGGTTTTTGATTACTGATTCAGTCTCATTACTAGTAGTTGGTCTGTTCAGATTTTCTGTTTCTTCATGATTCAGTTTTGGTAGGTTGTATGTTTCTAGGAATTTATCCATTTCTTTTGGGTGTCCAATTTGTTGACATACAGTCATTCATTAGTAGTCTCTTAAGATTGTTAGTATTTCTCTGTTATCAGTATGTCTCCTCTTTCATTTGTATTTTTATTTATTTGAGTCCTCTCTCTTTTTCTTTTGGTAAGTCTAGCTAAAAGTTTGTCTATTTTGTTTATCTTTTTAAAAAACCCAGCTCTTAGTTTTATTGATCTTTTTTATTGTCTTTTTAGTCTCTTATTTCATTTATTTCCACTCTGATCTTTGTTATTTCCTTCCTTCTACTAACTGTGGGCATAGTTTGTTCTTCTTTTTGTAGTTCCTTGAGGTGTAAAGTTATGTTGTTTGAGATCTTTCTTGTTTTTTAATGTAGGCATTTATTGCTATGAACTTGCCTCTTAGAACTGCTTTTTTCAGCATCCCATAAGCTTTGGTATATTATGTTTCCATTTTTATTTGTCTCAAGATATTTTTTGATTTCTCTTTTGACTAGTTAGTTGTTTAGTAGCACATTGTTTAGTCTCCACATATTTGTGAATTTTCTAGTTTTTGTCTTGTACTTGATTTCTAGTTTCATACCATTGTGGTCAGAAAAGATGTGTGACATGGTTTCAGTCTTCTTAAATTTATTAAGACTTGTTTTATGGCCTAACGTATGATCTATCCTGGAGAGTATTCCATGTGCACTTGGGAAGAATGTGTTCTGCTGCTTTTGGATGGAATGTTCTGTAAATGTGTGTTAAGTCTCTGGTCTAATCTGTGGTTTAAGCCCAATGTTTCCATATTGATTTTCTTTTTGGATGATCTATCCTTTGTTGAAAAGGAATTTTGAAGTCCCCTGCTATTATTGTATTGCTGTCCATTTTTTCCTTCGGGTCTGTTAATATTTGCTTTATATATTTAGGTGCTCCTATGTTGGGTGCATAAATACTTACAAATGTTATACCCTCTTGTTGTCTCTTTTATCATTATATAATGACTTTTGTTTCTTATTACAGTCATTGGCTTAAAGTCTATTTTATTTAAGCTAGCTTATACACTTTTCGTTATTCTATACTTTTTTTTTGGTATAGAAGATTTGTCCTAAGCTAACATCCATTGCCGGTCTTCCTCTGTTTTGTATGTGGGATGCCTCCACAGCATGGCTGATGAACGAAGTAGGTCAGTTCCCGGGATCTGAACCCAGGCTGCTGAAGTGGAGTGCATGGAACCCCAACCACTTGGCCACAGGGCCGGCCCTTCAGTATTATATACTATTTTAATTCTCTTAACAGTGTCATCAGGAGAGCCAATGTTTCTAATTTTGATGAAGTACAATCATTTTTTTTCTTTTATGGATAGTGCTTTTGTTTCATATCTAAAAAGTGTTTGCCTAAATGAAGATAACACAAAATTTGTTCCATGTTTTCTTTCTGAAAGTTTCATTATTTTAGCTCTTACCTTTATGTCTGTGATCCATGTTTTAGTTTCCTGGAGCTACCATAACAAAGCACCACAGCTGCATGGCTTAAACAACAGAAATTTATTTTCTGACAGTTGTTAAGGCTAAAAGTCTGTAATTGAGGTATCAGCAGGGTTGGTTTCTTCTGAGGGCTGTGAGCAAGAATCTGTTCCATGCTTCTCTCCCAGCTTCTGGTGTCCTCAGGCATTCCTTGGCTTGTAGATGGTATTCTCTCTCTGTGTCTTCACGTTGTCTTCCCTTTATAAGTGTCTGTGTCTGTGTACAAATTTCCCTTTTTTATAAAGACACAGACATATTGGGTTAGGACCACCTTAATGACGTCATCCTAACTTGATCATCTATAAAGACCCTGTTTCCAAAGGTCACATTCACAAATACTGAGAGTTAGGACTTGGACATTTTGGAGGGGGCACAACTCAACTCATAATGATGCATTTTAAAACATTTGTATATGATGTGGGGTGAAGGTCAGGGTTCATTTCTTTATGTGTGAACATCAGATTTTTCTCTCGTTGAATTAGTTTAGTACCTTTGTTGTAAATCACTTGACCATGTATATTTTAGTCTGTTTCTGAACACTGTTCTGCTTTATTGATTTATATGTGTATCCTTAAACTAATTCCACGTTATCTTGAATTCTTTATATAAAGACATGAAGTCAGGTGTATAAGTACTCCACCTTTGTTCTTTTTTGCAAAATTGTTTTGACCAATTTGCGTCCTTTGCATTTCCATATAAATATTAAAATCAGCTTGCCAGTTTCTACAAAAAAGCCTACTGAAATTTTGTACGTAATTTGTTATCTGTGTTCCATGTTTTTGATGCAGTTATAAAGGGTCTTTAAAATGTTCAGTTTCTGATTTTTTTATCTTTATATTTATAGAAATACTATTGATTTTTGTACATTGATATTGTCTTGTGACCTTGCTGAACTTACTTATTCTAGTAACTTTTAAAGATTCTTTAGGATTTTCTTCATAGATGATCTTCTCTTTTGTAAACGTAGTTTTTATGTCTTGCCTTCCACTATTTCCTTTCTTTTTTTTGTTTTGTACTGGAGGCCGGTCGTATATTGCATAGAAGTGATGAGAGTGGACGTCCATGCCTTGTTCCCAATCTTAAAAAGAAAAGTATTCGGTCTTTCACCATTAAGGATAATATAGATGTTTTTAGATGTCCTTCATCAGGTCGAGTAAGTTCTTGTCTGTTCCTAGTTGGCTGAGACTTTTTGTCTTGTTTTGGGTTTTTTTTGTGAGGAAAGTCAGCCCTGAGCTAACATCCGTGCCAGTCCTCCTCTTTTTGCTGCGGAAGACTGGCCCTGAGCTACTATCCGTCCCCATCTTCCTCCACTTTATATGGGACACTGCCACAGCGTAGCCTGACAAGCAGTGCGTTGGTGCATGCCCAGGATCCGAACCCTGGCCGCCAGCAGCGGAGCGCATGCACTTAACTGCTATACCACGGGGCTGGCCCCGAGACTTTTTGTTTTGAATGGTTGTAAATTTTGTTAAATACTTTTTCCGCATCTATGTATTTTTCTCTTTTACTCTGTTAATATGATGAATTCTGTTGATGTGCTTTCGAATATTTAACCAACATTGCATTTCCTGGAACAGACTCTCCTGGTCATCCATCATATATTATCCTTTTTATACTTTGCTTGATTGAGTTTACCAATATTTTCATAAGATTTGTCTAAGTTCATGAGGAATATTGGCCTGTAGTTTTCTTTTCTTCTATTGTCTTTATGGGGTCTTGAAAGTAAAGGTGGCCTCACAAAATGAGTTTGGAAGTATTTCCCTACTATTCTGTTTTCTGAATAAATTTGTGTAAAATTGATGTTACTTTTTTCTGAAATGTTTGATAGAATTCATCAATGAAGCCATCGGAGCCTAGAATTTTCTTTATGATAAGGTTTTTAACTCAGTTTATATTTCTTTAGTGGACATAGAGCTATTCAGGTTGTGAATTTCTTTGTGAGTGAACTTTGGTAATTTGTGTCTTTAAAGGAATATTTTCAGATCATCTAAGTTGGCAAATCCATTGACAAAAGTTGAACATTATGTTCTCTAATTTTCCTTTAAAATCTGTAAGATGGTATCACTTTTCATTCCTGATATTGAGAATTTCTGCCTCTCTTCCCCTTTCCTCCCTTCTTGATCTTTCTGGCTAGAGGTTTATCAATTTTATTTTCAATGAACCAGCTCTTGGTTTTATTGATTTTCTGTACTGTTGTCTGTTTTCTATTTGTTTTTGTGTGTGTGTGTGTATGAGGAAGATTAGCCCTGAGCTAACATCTGTTGCCAATCCTCCTCTTTCTGCTGAGGAAGATTGGCACTGGGCTAACATCTGTGCCCGTCTTCCTCTACTTTATATGTGGGAAGCCTGCCACAGCATGGCTTGATAAGGGGTGCGTAGGTCCGCACCCGGGATCCGAACCTGCGAACCCTGGAGCGCGCAAACTTAACCACTACGCCACCAGGCTGGCCCCTGTTTCTGTTTTTTTAATTTACATTTTCTACCTCCTTTGGGTTTAACTTGCTTTATTTCTTCAGTTTCTTGAGGTGGAAGCTTAAGTCATTGATTTGAGTCTTTTTTGATATGTGTCTAGTGCTGTAACTTTGGTTCCAAGCACTGCTTTAGCTGCATACCATGAATTTTGATGTGTTGTGTTTTCACTTTCATTCTGTTCAAATTATTTCCTGCTTTCTCTTCCGATTTCTTCTTTGATCCATGGATTGTTTAATTTGGAAGCATTGGAAGTTTTTCAGCTATTTTCTATTATTGATTTCTACTTTTAATTCAATTTTGGCCCAAGAATATACTTTGTATAATTTTAATCTGTATAATTTATTGAGATTTGTTTTGTAGTACAGATCTTCCTCTACTTATAATGGGATTATGTCCTGATAAACCCATCATAAATTGAAAATATCATAAGTCAAAAATGCATTTAATACGCCTAAGCTACCGGACATCATAGCTTAGCCTAGCCTGCCTTAAACGTGCTCAGAACACTTACATTAGCTTACAGTTGGGCAGAATCATCTAATACAAAGCATATTTTATAATAAACTGTTGAATATCTCGTGATTTATTGAATACTGTACTGAAAGTGAAAAACAAGAATGGTTGTATGGGTACAGAATGGTTGTAAGCGTATTGGTTGTTTACCCTTGTGATCAGGTGGCTGACTGGGAGCTGTGGCTCACTGCCACTGCCAGGCATCACCAAGAGTATCATACCACATTGCTAGCCTGGGAAGAGAGAAAAATTCAACGTACAGTTTCTACTACCAAATGCGTATTGCTTTCGCAACATCATAAAGTCGAAAAATCGTAGGTTGAACCATCATAGGTTGGGGACTGTCTGTATAGGATTCTGTCCTATACTGCATTCTGAATGTTACGTACGCAATTAGAAAAATGTGTATTCTGTCCTTGTTGAGTGACCTCAGTGTCAGTTGGGTCGAGTTGGTTGATAGTGTTCAAATTTTGTATATCTTTATGGATTTCTTTTTACTTGTTCTATAATATATTGAGAAAGCAGTATTGAAATCTCCCACTATTACTTTAGATTTGTCTGTTTCTCCTTTGAGTTTTAATCAATTTTTGCTTCACGTTTTTTGAAGCTCTGTTATTTCCAAGCACATTTAGGATTTTTTACAGCCTTTAGTATATTGGCCCTTTTTCAATACATGCGTTACATCGTTTTATTATGTTTTGCTTTATTGTGCCGCACAGATATTGCATTTTTTACATGATTCTCCACCAGCAAAAAGATTATGTCTTGCTGAAGGCTCAGGTGATGGTTAGCATTTTTAAGCAGTAAAGTATTTTTTTGATTCTTTTTGTTTGTTTGTTTGTTTTTGTTTTTTTGGTGAGGAAGATTAGCCCTTAGCTAACATCTGTTGCCAATCCTCCTCTTTTTGCTGAGGAAGATTGGCCCTGGGCTAACATCTGTGTGCATCTTCCTCTACTTTATATTTGGAACACCTGCCGCAGCATGGCTTGATAAGTGATGGGTAGGTCCGTGCCCAGATCCGAACCTGCGAACTGAGGGCCACCGAAGTGGAGCGCACGAACTTAACAACTACGCCACTGGGCCGGCCCCAATAAAGTATTTTTTAATTACGGTATGTACATTGTTTTTTAGGCATAATGCTATTGCACAGTTAATGGACTACAGTATAGTGTAAACATAACTTTTATATGCACTGGGAAACCACAGAATTTGTGTGACTCACTTTATTGCGATATTCACTTTATTGCGGTGGTTTGGAACCAAACCTGCAATATCCTCAAGGTATGCCTGTATAGCTTTTCTTCTTTATGTCTGGTAATGTACCTTGTTCTGAAGTTAGCTTTGTTTGATATTAATATAATCATTTCCGCTGTTTTGTTTTTTTAAGTAGTGTTTGCATTGTGGTATCTTCTTACATGTTTTTGCTTATAACCTCTCTATGTATTCATATGTAAAGTGGGATTTATGTAGACTGTGTATAGTTGGGTCATGCTTTTTAAATTGAATCTGTCAACTTCTGCTTTTTAAGTGTTTAGACCATTTATATTTAATACAATTTTTAATGTAGATGCATTGAAATATATTGTTTTGCTATCTTTTTTGTTCCTTCTGGTCTTGGGTCATTTTCTCCCTTCTTTTCTGTCTTCTTTTGAATTGAATATGTTGTAGAATTCTATTTTATCGTCACTCTCGGCTTATTGTACTCTTTAAAAATTTCTTTTAGCAATTGCTTTAGTGCAGGGGTCAGCAAACTACATCTGTAGGCCAAATCTGACCTACCACCTCTTTTTGTAAATAGAGTTTTATTGGAATACAGCATGCTCATTCATTTACATCTTGCCTGTGGCAGCTTTTATGCTACAACAGCAGAGTTAAGTAGGTGTGACAGAGACCGTATGGCCCACCAAGCCTAAACTATTACTGTCGCCTTTTACAGAAAATATTTGCCAACCCTTGCTTTACTTTATGTAATATGTATCTTTAACTTATAGACTATCTTCAAACAATATCATCCCACTTTATGTATAATGTATACCTCAGAATAGTATATTTCTATTTTCTTCCTGTTGTCATTTGTGCTATTGTTGTCATATATTTTATTTCTACATATAGTCAGTTCTCATTATTTGTGATAGTTATGTTCTATAAAGTCACCTTGAGCCCTGAATTAGTGAATACTTACCCATTACTCCTAGGGGAAATACAGAGTTAGGTCCCTGTGAGCCTTTGGTCATAACTCTTTCATCAACCAATAAATATGTAACCTTCTTTTATATGTGTTTCTGTTTTAAGACATTTTATTTAATGTATATTGTTGATTCATTAACATTGATCTCTCATGGCCAGCATGACTATAACTCATGACTAAATGAAGCTTACACATATATTTTCTTCATAAGGCACGTCATAGCCTTTTTGCACTTAGGAGCACTAGACAGCACCTCAGCACTATGCTTGGTGGCTGTTTTAAACAGAGAAATCACCATTAAAAAGCTCCAGAATGCAGAACACATGGCACTAAATAGACTGAAAAAGACATCCATTTTACACTATGAGAGCTGAAACAAGAAGGCAGAGCATCACCCTGTTCGACTTCAGCTGGAAACATGCACAGGGTGACTCAAATTTTTCACCTTTTTTGCATATCTGAGAATGACTGCAAAAGCACAGATCTGATCTGAGGGTTATGAATAAATTTCAGCAAGTAGAAAACTTGTAAACGAGGATCAACTGTTGTTAGAGATCCCACAATGCATTGTTATTGTTCTTGCTTTTAACGGTAAATTATGTTTTAAAGAAATTAAAAGTGAGAAAAATGATCTTTTATATTTATCCAGATATTTAACATTTTCAGTACTCTTCATTACTTTGTGTGAGATCCAAATTGTATGCAATATGTCCTTTTCTCTGACTTCATTTATGATTTTTTTTCTCTTTTTGGTTTTCAGCAATATGAATATGATGTGCCTTCTTGTGGTTTTTTTCTGTTTTTGTTGCTGGAGTTTGTTGAGCGTGGACTTGAGGTTATAGTTTCCTCAACTTTGGAGACTTTCTGTATTCATTGAAGCTTCTTTTAGTCTTTTCATGTGTGCCATTTTTACCACCCTTACAAAATTCTGCTAAATATGTTCGTTTGCTTTCCTCCTCATCTTCTTGCTATCTAATCCAGACTTTGACTTGAAATACGTAGTGCAATGAGAAAGCTGTATTTCAGTTGCCTCCGGGTTGTGCCATGACCACATCTGAGCTAATGCATCATTTTAAAACCTTTTTCAATCCCAGCCTACTGTTGGAAGTAGGTTGAAGGAGTGTGAACCAAGCTCCTTGTCAGATTTTTCCATGATTTAGTAATTTTTTATAAGGTAGTAAATTGGTTATAATCAAATCAAGAAGCTAATACACATACTTTGACAAATGCAGACTTTACTTCAATGTTTGTGTCTTTTTTTCCCTTGAAAATCTTATCCAATCTACTTTTAAACAACCCACAAGAACATTTTCTGATTACCCTATCAGTGAGCATTTCCTGATGACCAGCTCTTTTTTTCATTAGCAAAATTCTCAAAGTTTATTTTGTCATATTTTAACAAAAATGGCTGCATTTTCAAAAATCTTTTACCACAAGGCCACATGTTGTAAAGGATTAAGATTCGTAAATGCTTACAAACTCCATATATATGGTTGCAAGGTTACGTGACTTGGTTTCTAACAGTGGTTTTCAACTCTGCACCTAGAATAACCTGGGGACCTTAACAGACCCTTTCCCAGATCAATAAAATCAGGTTCTTTGGGAGTGGAAAGTCTGTTCAAGAGCTCTGTCTGTGGTTCCAATGAGGAGTTAGAGTTGAGAACCTCTAGTCTAATGGAAATCGACAATCTTAAGGACCAGATAAGTAGTAATCTGAAGATATTTTATTTCCAAATATTTAAATTGTATCTTTTGTTGTATGAGCTTGTCATCATTGTTTTCCACACACTGAAAATATAATAATGTATTTTTTAAGAATCTTGTAATTCAAAAACTCAGTGAAGTCTACATCTGATCATAGGTTAATATGAAAGTTGAAAATTTTAGATAGAAAAATAAATGCTAACAATTTCATTTCTTCTACTTGGCAGTTGGCAGAGAGCTAAATAGTGTGATACAATTACCCTGTACCTAGGTGCCGTTATCTATTATGGCTTCATGCAGTCGAACAGATATTTTGGTGCACTTACTCTGCTCAACCACAGTGCTAGATACTGTGGAGTCTACCAGGATGAAAGACAAATTCCCTAGCTCTGATGATTTATGCTCTAGAAAAAGAGAAGATGAGTGAATATCAAATTACTGTAATATTAATAGATCATGATAAGTTCTGAAATAAAGGTACAAAATGGTAAATGACTCAAAGGAAGAACTGTCTTGTTGGGGAGTTATGAAAGGCTGTTTTAAATCCTACTTTTTACATCACCAACAGTAGTCCTTCACCTGGGGAAATAAACTTCAGCTGCTAGTACAGTGCCCTGCTACTACTTAGATAGCTTGTAGCGTGGATAAAGCAAGGTGCCTTTGACATCCTCAGTAACAGTGAGACAGCAGAAACCTGTCTATTTATGCACAGAGAGTCTTTTTTTGTTTTTTCTTGGTTAAACGAATAAAGTTTTATGATTCTGCTTCCTAATAGTGCTCTAAATTTTATGTGGGCTAGACCCAGTTATTCAAGAAATTCATGATGACTTCTGTTCTCCTCACTCCCATGCAATTAACTAGACAAACATTTTTGGTTGCTAGCAGTGAGCAAGTGACAGAAATATGTGATTGCTTATGTAAGGTATTATTGCAAAATTACTTATAAAAAATGCTCATGATTCCCAAAGGCATATACCTGGTCCAGATTCCTTTTCTAAGCTCCAAGCATGCCATATTCTGTCTCATTACTAAGCCTTTGTCCCTGCTGTTCCTTTCCTTCGAACACCGTCCCCTGCCACATCCTCTGCTTAGACCTCCAGGAAGTCTTTTCCTGACCTCTCCAGTCTGGGCTTGGTGCTGATGTCCTGTACAACCCATATTTTAACTTTCATCATATCGATTGTAATTGTCCCTTTACTTGAATGTATCTACCATAAAACTGTAAGCTCTATGAGGTCAGACATCGTGTCTACAGTAGGTGCTCAACAAATAATTCTTAGTTGAATAAATAAAGGAAAGAATTCATATGAAGCAGTATAGTATGGTAGTTAAAAACATGAACTTTGTGCTTAGCCAAATTTGGGTTCATCTCTACCACTTACTAGTTGAATAACCATGGTTTCTTATCTGAAAAATAAGGTTTAAAATACTACTTATCTCATGTTTTGTGTGTGTATATTCAGTGGTAGGTTTATGAAATGCTTATTAGTCTAGCACCTAACACACAGTAATCACAGAATAAATGTTAGCTTATCAATAATATTACTTATTACTGATCTTAGTGGTTTCTAAACTAAAAAACAAAAAACCAAAGCTTTAACCATTGTACTTTAGGGTCCCTTCTCTCTTGAGAGCTTACTGGAAATTAGCGTTGATCTAGAAATGACTGAAAGGTGCTAACAGTCAAGTTTATGTTAACTTTTGGTTTTATGCTTTATGGAAGATATACATATGTCATAATCTGTTTTCTCCTGTGTAGAAGCCAGCTGATTCCTTCCTTCATCCCTATGGGTAAATTAGTCACAATTTTCTATTAGCTCTGCTAATGCTCCTTTTACTGGTGCAGAAAATTGGAGGTTAATGGTATATCAATTCTGTGGTTTATTTAATCTTCTGTTCTTGGGCCACGTGTGTCTATTTCATGTGTAGTATTTAGCTCCTGAAAACCTGTGATTTCTGTCTTAGAATATTAAAGTATATTATATTCCTCAGGGCATAAGGTAGTCATATGTTTCTTTAGATTAGTGGTGATTACAGTTGTGACTTCAGAACCATATGATTTTGAGTTAAACTGATTTAACTAGTTAGTTAATTACTGTTGTTGAGCAGTAAGAGAATAAACATGCTTTTCCGTATTTCTATACCCTAAGGCTGTTATATCTAATATAATGGAATTGAGATATTCCTGCATTGTATGCACATTCCTGAGGACTAAACTGCCAGGAAAAGCCTATAGCGCAACTATAAAGGTTTAAAGACAGTTGATTAAAACTACATGAGATCTTTTGATATTGCAAGAGGGACATGAAAGCTAACCAAGTGGACACAAATATCTCCGTTAGGAAAAAAGTGATTAAAAATATTTATTGATAATTATCCTAAGAAATGGATGAATCCAAATAAAATTTAAAATTTTTGTGAAATATTTTTTAAAAGACTGAAATAAGTGTAGTATGTTCCTGAAAAAGGAAGACTAATAGTATATAATTTTTTATTTCACAAATGAAATTATTTTTTCCATTCAGGATTTTATTGGGATTCTTTTTACCCTGACAATGTTTTTCTAAAGTTTCTCTGGAAGGAAAAGTAGTCTAAAGCATTAAGTTGAAAATCTGAAGAATAAGAGAGAAAGAGGAGAGAAAAAAGCTACAGTAATTGAAACTATATACTTAAACAGTAATAGACAGATCCATGATACATTTTAGGTAAATGCCAAAGGAGGCATGAGAAATAAAAGGGAGTCATTTTTCAGAAATGGAGTTTAGAAAACTAGTTAAGCAGTTGAAGGGTTATTAACATAGACCTTCACTTAATACCCAACACCAAGATAAATTTCAGAGGCATTAAAGGTTAAATGTGAGAGTTCAAATCAAAGGAAAATTAGTATGAAATGGAATTGAATATTGATCAAACTTAACAGAGAGTGGGAGAACTCACTTTCAGATCAATAAAAGGAAACACAAGGGGAACCAATGGTCTACAGATTTTAATGTTCAAAATTGTAATATTTGCATATGTAAAAATAAAAATAAGAATGGCGAACTATTCCAGCAAGTATTATAGAAGGTTAATATCTTTGTTCTATAAAGAGCTCATATATTGGTAAGAAACATACTAATCTCTAAATATTTGGTTAAATGATACAAAAATATATTTCATACAAATATTAAATATTAGTAAATAGGCATGTGGGAAAATGTTCAAAATAGTAGTAATAAATACAGTTTAGTTATTGTGTTTGATTAGGGGAAAAATGAAATTGGTATTTTCAGTATAGGTGAGGGTATGGTAAAACCTCACAGAAATAGAGAACAATCAATGATTCAAGGCTTATAATAAGTTAAAAACTGGATCAAATTCTAACAAACACAGATAATATAAAACATATACACCAAGTTTTTTTTTTCCCAAGAAAATATCTCTAAAACCAACAGGTCATTTATAGTTGAGCTTTGCTTAAAACTTGGATGTGACCAGAAGTGGTCACATCTTTGAATTCAGTCCAATTTCATAACACATCCCGAGGGTGGAGTGGGTGGAGTTTCTTTTGTTGTTGTTGTTGTTAGCATAAGCCAAAAAATTTAGCTTCCTTTTTTTTTTGAAAATTTGGAATGCTTCCAACATTTATGTTGCATTGAGATTGGTGCTGTCTCATTCATCTTTCCCCAGAAATGCCTTACACTCAGTAGACATTTGTTAAAGGACACATTCTACCTGCTTTTACTGCCAAAAACATGGTACTGCAGATAATCTTTGGTGTAATTACTTCCATTGATGAAATGATATATAGTTGTTAGAGCTGCAAAGAGAAAGAAGTGAACAGATAAGCAGTATTCTTTTCCATCCTGTTTCATATATCAGTGCCTTAGTTGTGCCCAACCTGCGACCACTAGTTTAGATTGTCAGATATTGAGTTTGTAGAGCTCTTTATTCCTAGGGTTGTGCAGAAGGCCAGGTTCTTATAAAATACTCTGAAATTCTCCAAGTTATTCACTCTCTAAGGAGACTAGTGAACTTTTTCGTTATTCCTTGTAAGAATGTAGATTAGGCCTTTGGAATATTTTATTGGCAAATATTACAGCTCCAGTATCTAATTTTAATGTATAAGATTAAATTAAACCAGTGGTTCTCAAGTGGGATGATTTTGACCCCCAGGAACATTTGGCAATGTTTGGAGACAGTTTTGGTTGTCACAACTGGGGCGAGAGGAACTGCTACTGGCATCAGTGGATAGAGGGCAGGGATGCTGCTGCAACGCACAGGAGAGCCCTCCACAGCAAAGAATTACCTGGCCCAAATGTCAGTAGTGGTGAAGGTGAAAAACTCTGAATTAAACTGATGTACCAATAGAATTTCTGAAGTTTGGAGAAATCGAAAACTTCTGTTAGTACTATTATAGGATTTTATTAAATTAGTGAATATGAATATCTTCTAGATATGAATTATAGCTTGAGAGCTTTAAAATAGAATTTCTAGTTTGGCTTGGATGTGTTTGTTTTAAGAGTAGTACAGTTTTGGGGCCGGCCCCATGGCTTGGCGGTTAAGTGCGCGTGCTCTGCTACTGGCGGCCCGGGTTCCGATGCTGGGTGCGCACCGATGCACCGCTTGTCCAGCCGTGCTGAGGTGGCGTCCACATACAGCAACTAGAAGGATGTGCAGCTATGCCATACAACTGTCTAGTGGGGCTTTGGGGAGAAAAAGGAGGGGGGGGGAAGGAGGAGGATTGGCAATAGATGTTAGTTCAGGGCCGGTCTTCCTCAGCAAAAAGAGGAGGATTGGCATGGATGTTAGCTCAGGGCTGATCTTCCTCAGGGAAAAAAAAAGAAGAGTAGTACAATTTCCTTTATGAATATGGATATAGTTAAACAATGAATGCAAATTTTTAACCTATTATATATTAGATTCCTGTAGCTTCATGTAGGTTTATAAAGCAAACTTAACAACAAACAGGATCTCTGCCTTCTAGGAGTTTATAAGCTGAAGGGTGTGCTTTTTATACTGATAAAACTCGACTAGTGGGACTGGCAATCAGGAGAACCGGGACGGTAGACAGATTTGAGCAGCGAGTAGAACTGGGATTGAGCCAAGTGGAAACTGGCTGATCAGATCTCTGCTGGGAGGCCAATACCAGCGAGTCGGATTACAAATGAGCAAATCAAAACTCAGGAAATAGGCCAGAAGCCTTACAGTGATCGTTCATGCATAGATTCTCAAGGTCCAAATTAACATTAGTGTTTAAATCTGTATAATTTTTTATTATTGGTGTATGTTTAAAAAAAAAAAAAAAACAAGAATAAACCAAGGAAGAAGTAGCAATGTTTTCAAATCAGAGAGACAGACCTAGGTCTGTCTGCCACTTCTTTGTTTTGTGATTATGGACCCTTTTCAAGTCATTTAACTTCTGATCCTGATCTGTGATGTTAGGATCATAATATCTACCTCCATTAAAAAATTATGGTGAGGGGCCGGCCCTGTGGCGTAGTGGTTAAGTGCACGCGCTCCGCTTTGGCTGCCTGGGGTTCGCGGGTTTGGATCCTGGGCACACACCAACACACCGCTTGTCAAGCCATGCTGTGGCGGTGTCCCATATAAAGTAGAGGAAGATGGGCACCGATGTTAGCCCAGGGCCAATCTTCCTCAGCAAAAAAAAAGAGGAGGATTGGCATCAGGTATTAGCTCAGGTCTAATCTTCCTCACACACAAAAAAATTATGGTGATTAAATGCAAAGCCCTGGGGCCGGCCCAGTGGCTCAAGCGGTTAAGTGCGCGCACTCCGCGGTGGCGGCCTAGGGTTCGCCAGTTCAGGTCCCGGGCGCGCACCGATGCACCACTTGTCAGGCCATGCTGTGGCGGCGTCCCATATAAAGTGGAGGAAGATGGGCACGGATGTTAGCCCAGGGCCAGTCTTGCTCAGTAAAAAGAGGAGGATTGGCAGATGTTAACTCAGGGCTGATCTTCCTCACTGAAAAAATAAGTAAATAAATAAATAAATAAATGCAAAGCCCTTATACAGTGTCTGGCACATAGTTAGTGCCCCCAAAAATAGTAATAGTTATGGTTTTTTAATCTCTTTACATCTGGAAAGATCATTGGTCCTGTAGTGTTCTTAAATTTTGAGTAAATACCAAAGGACGTATAGCATTCTTCCAACACACTGACATTGCTTTACTCTTGCCTTTTTTTTTTTTTTAAGTGGTTTCTTTTATTTATTTATTTTTTTTATTTTTTATTTTTTTATTTTTTTTTTTTTTGTGAGGGAGATCAGCCCTGAGCTAACATCCATGCTAATCCTCCTCTTTTTGCTGAGGAAGGCCGGCTCTGAGCTAACATCTATTGCCAATCCTCCTCCTCTGTTTTCCCCCAAAGCCCCAGTAGATAGTTGTATGTCATAGTTGCACATCCTTCTAGTTGCTGTATGTGGGACACGGCCTCAGCATGGCTGGACAAGCGGTGCGACGGTGTGCGCCCGGGATCCGAACCGGGGCCTCCGGTAGTGGAGCGCACGCACTTAACCGCTAAGCCACGGGGCCGGGCCTACTCTTGCCTTTTGATTTTAGTGTTGCGCATATGACAAAAATAGCAATCAGATGTTGATTTTATTAGAGGACTGGGATTACTTGTTTTAGCTTTGAGGAAATTAAATGCAACAGCCTATGTTGAGTGCTTTGCACAATACCCGATGCATAGTAACTAGGCTCAGTGAATGAATGTTAGTTCCCCACCTTCTTGCTTTCCTATTGCCAAGAGTCTTAGAAAATACCACTGTGATGCTACTGCTACTGTGTTAATTTGTTGAATGAACATAGTAGATGTAATTGGAGTGAGAAAAGGAGTTGGCAGACAGCAATTCACTTTAAGCTATAATGATGTTTACTGAAAATGAAATGATTCTAATTAAAGCTGACTGTCTGCTTTTATCTGATTTAAAACATTTGTTTTTAGTTTTGACCATTTTCATGACGCTAGACATGAAGACTCTTTGCTTATGTATCCTATTAGGAGTAATTTTGGTCTGTTCTTTGACTGAGTACATTGTCTTTGCGGACATGGATTGGGTGTAATTTTCAGGTCCTGCCAAAGTAGAGCGAAAACCCCAGCTGTATCTTTTGTTTTCTAGAAACCAGTTGTCATTCTGTATTGTTTTTTCCTGCCCCATTCTTTCTACTACAGCTGTGTTGCAGCAGCTAGGTGACATACTACTCTTTACCCAATACCTTGTCCCTACATTTTTTTGCCATGGCAAAACAGTGTCAGGTAGCCATTACTAATCTGGAAGCTCAAACTGGAAGAATTTTTTTTTTTTTAATTCTGCTGGATATTAAGGTTAAGACCTTGGCTAGAATAGGAAGTTCCAGAAAGTTTGAATTAAAGGTAATCAGAACTAATAGCAAAACAACAAAAAGGGAAAATGAAAAAAGATTGCTCTGGTTTGTGTCAAAGAGAAATGGCAAGTGTTAAATGAAGCGGCTCCTCTGGTATATCATATCCAGAAAATTCTGAGTTGAAGATTACTGATGGAAGTTCAGAATAAATTCAGAGTCCGCATTTTCTTGTTGACTCATCTAGACTCGACTGCCTTTTATCTGTATATAGAAACAGTCATTGAAATTCTTCTCTTCAATTAAATACTTTCCTAAAAAATGACATTAATATTATATTTGTTTCTGGAGTAGTGTTAAATTAATTACCTTTGCTCAATAGTCAACAATTTTTTCTAGTAAGTGCCTTTTAACTATTAAGTTCTGGGTGCCAGGGATTCAGTTTGTTAGTGCTATTGAGTCGATTGTGACTCCTTGTGACCCTGTGTACAGCAGAGCAGAGCCCTGCCCGATCTTTTTGTGCCATCCTCTCACCTTCTGGTGCTATATCAGCCAGTGCTCTTCATAAGGTTTTCATGGCCAGCTTTTTTTTTTCAGAAGTGGATTGGCCAGGTCCTTCTTCCTAGTCTGTCTTAGTCTGGAAGCTCTGCTGAAACCTGTCCACCATGGGTGATCCTTCTGGTATTTAAAATACTGTGACGTAGCTTTCAGCATCACGGCAACATGCAGCTGCCACAGTATGACAACTCACAGTCGGGTAGTGTGGTTCCCTAACCGGGAAACAAACCCTGGCCGCCGGGGTGAGAGCACCAAATCTTTTAACTAGACCACCAAGTTGGCTTGGGGATTCGGTAGGGAACATGAAAAGCGAACATCCTTGCCCTCCTGGAGCTTATTTACTACAATCTGGTTTATAATTAGAAAGATGTACTGTGAAGATTTATTTGGCATCAAATTTAAAAATGACTTTAGTATTCAACTTCTAAAATTAAGTGAGTATAAAGAAACCTTTGGTGCTGAGAATGTTCTATATTTTGACCCGGGTGGTGATTACATGCGGTGGCGTGTGTGTAGTTATCTATCTTCTAATTAAGATTAGTGCACCTTACTCTTTATACTTCAGTTAGAAACGTTTTTTAAAAAGTAAACTAAATGTACATTAAAACTCTTCAATGGTTTCCCATTGCACTTAGAATAAAACCCATACTCCTTTTAAAAAAGTGTATAGTGATAAATTATTTGTTCAGATAATGTTAAATTCTAAAGCTATTTTGTTAACATGTAAAAATTGTATTTGACCAAGTAGAATTAAAAACTTAAAAACTTCCTACCTCATCTAAATTTTACTGACAGAATTTTAATGACCTGAACTTTAAACTGTTCACATTAAAGAACTCTCAAAATATAGTGCTGCTTGAAGGAATTTTATTTGCAAGTATTGGAACCTTTTACTTATAGCAAGTATAAGTTAATACCATAAAAAGTAACTTCTATAAAATGCTTGTAGAAAGATATGATGATCTGGTTTTTTATTCTTGAAGCCATCCATAATGCCAAAGCCATCTATAATGCCAAAGCAAAGAAAGATTATCTAGACTGGGCAAAGAGAGCACATAAGGGGTAAGAATTTGATAACTTTCTGATGAAATTCCGTTACTTTCCCATCTGGACTGGGAGAGGACTTCATTTTGCACAGTCAGGAGGAGTCATTGGCACAGTCTGTAGAAAGCAAATCCAGAAAAGCCTGGGGGAATTTGGAAAGAGGCCAAATTAAAGGCCTATTTTGCTTCTTCCCTGCTAGCTCTTTTGCTGTTATTTTCATTTCCTCTTTCTTCTTTTAATCAAGGCTGAGGTAGGCTGGGGAAGGAAAATATGGGCATGTCCAGTTTTCAGAAGGTTGTCAACTTCCTTCTACATTTTCCAGTCTCCCTATACTCTTGACTCCTTTGTTCTCTAGTGCAGGGTTTCTCAACTTCAGCACTGTCGACACTTTGGGCCAGATAATTCTTTGTTCTGGGGGCTGTCCTCTGCATTGTAGCATGTTCAGCAGCATCCCTGGTCTCAACCCACCAGATGCCAGTACCTCAGGTTGTAACAACCAAAAGTGTCTCAAGACATTACCCTATATCTTCCGGGGGGCAAAATCACCCTGATTGAGAACCACTGCCTTAGCAGAATAAACTAAATAAATAGCCAGCGACAATTACTGGCAGTTACTAAGCACATTACCATCTCTGCTGCTCTTCTAATCTTGTTCCCTATCACAAAAGTAGCACTTTTTTTTTTTCCCATGAGAATGAAATGCTTAGAAGGCATTATACCATTGTTAGGTAAGACTGGACTTCTGGAATGATAAATATAAAGGGGCCGAATGAAAATCCCAGATTCACATATGTAATCAAGAATTGATTTTCATTAGTTTGCTAGAATATTTCTTCCTCTTAAAATTATACAACTGAAAGGGGAAAAAAAGTTCTCCTTTGTTCTTTATTCTCCTGGAGTCTAGCTTAGGAAAACAAGCTATTATCTTGGAGAAGCTCCCTTTTTCTATATAGGAAGTTTTACTGGCATCAGATCATTTTGAGAAATTAAATATATGTACTCTTTATAGGGTTTGTGTTTGTGTTTTTTGGTATGTTGTTCAGGACTTACTAAGGATTTCTCACATAATGAGAAACATTCTAAGGAATGGTTGGATTTGGAATTTTAAAGATCACCAATCCATTGAAAAATGGGCAAAGAATATGAATAGCTAATTTACAGAAAAGGAAATATAGATATCTCTTAAGCATATGAAAAAATGTTCAGCTTCACTTCTTATAGTTAAAACTATTCTGAAATACCGTTTTTTACCTAAGATCAACAAGTTTGATAATACACTTGCTGTGAACTGAATTGTGTCTCCCCTTCCCCCAATTCGTGTGTTGAATTCCTAACCCCCAATGGGACTGTATTTGGAGAAAGGTCTTTTAGGAGGTAATTAAGGTTAAATGAGGTCATAATGGTGGGGTCCTAATTCGATGGGATTGGTGGATAGGAAGAGGAAGAGAGAAGGAAATCCTCTCTCCCCACCCCCACCCCCCATCTGCATACTTGGAGGAAAGATCATCTAAGCACATAGCGAGAAGGCTGCTGTCTATAAGCCAGAAAGAGGGCTCTCACTAGAACTTGACAATGCTGGTAACCTGATCTCAGACTCCAGCCTCCAGCAATGTGAGAAAATAAATTTCTGTTGTTTAAGCCACTCAGTGTATGGTATTTTCTTATGCAGCCTGAGCTGACTAATACAACACTATAAAATAGTGTGTGGAAAAAACAAGCACTCTTAATACATTACTGTGGAAGTATAAATTGGTATAGCCTCTATAAAGAGCATTTTGGCAATATCTAAAAATGTCAGATGTGCATGTTCTTTGACCTAGCAAATCTACTTGTAGGAAGTTATCCTAGTCATATACTCAAAAAGTGGAAAAAGATGTGTGTATGAGATTATACATTGGGTATTGTTTGTAATAACAAAGGATTTGAAACAGTAGCTAAGATTCACACAGCACTTAGAACATACCAGGAGTTTTAAGCTCTTAACATATATTCACCTATTTAATTCTCTTGACAACTTTGTGAAGCAGGTACTGTTTTACACTTGGAGAAAGTGAGGTTAAGTAATTTAGCCAGGGTTATACAGTTAGTAAGTGAAATGGATCAGGATTTGAACTTGAGTCAGTTTGGCTTTAGTTTTACTCCTTAACCCATATCCCATCAGTAGGGAACTGGTAAAATAAAACTATACAGCTGTGAAAAAAAGAATAAGAATGTTCTTTGTATGCTGTTATGGAATGATCTCTAAACTATATTGCTAAGTGAAAAAAAACAAGTTGCAGAACGCTGTTTATAGTGTGCCGCCATTTGTGTAAAATGGGGGAAAGATATATCCATGTCTACTTGATGATGTATAAAATATCTTCAGAAGGGTACTGAGAAAACTGGCAGCATCATTGACTATGGCAGGGATAACTGGGCAACTATAGCATAGATTTTGCACTCTATTCTTTTGTACTTTAAAAATTTTGAACCATGGGAATAAATTGCCTATTCAAAAATAAATTACATTTTAAAAGAGTACATATTATATCCCAAAGTATAAAATAAATATCCATGAGTCCATACTGATATATGTGATTGAATGAATAAATAAATAAATGGGGGAAAATAGATAAATCTCCCATGTAGAAGAATTCCAAATAATTTATGTAGATACTCTGTCTTCAAGGAGAGGGAACATAACTTGCCATTCCTTATATGTGGGCTGTGCATAGTGACTTGCTTCCAAAGAGTGTGGTATTGGGGGGGAGAGGAAAGTAGCTTTGCAATGAAGAAACCTGACAAACACTCCCTTGGCCAGATGATCAAGGTCTGCATCAACAGTGATAAATCATGTTGATAGTAGGTACACTTGATATGATGTGGTGAGAATGGCACTGTAGCTCTGTGGTGTTCTTCCCCCAAATCCATAACTCCAGTCTGATCATGAGAAAAATACCAGACAGATTCCAATAGTGGGACATCCTACAAAATACCTGAACAATATTCCTCAAAACAGTCAGGGTCATCAAAACCAGCAAAGTCTGAGAAACTCACAGCCAAGGGGACATGGCAATTAAAGGTGGTGGTATCCTGGGTGGGATCCTGGGACAGAAAAAGGACATTGGATAAAAATGAAGTATGGGCTTTAGTTAATAATAATGTATCAATATTAGTTCATTAATTGTAATAAATATACCATACTAATGTAACATGTTAATAATAGGGGAAACTGGGTATGGGGTAAATGAGAATTCTGTACTGTTGTCTCAGTTTTTCTATAACTCTAAAGCTATTCTTAAAAATATAGTCTGTTTTTTTAAGAACAGTATATATAACAAATACATTGAATAATATAAAAGTAAATTTAAAATTCAGGTGTTCATGTCCTATTCCCCAGAGCTTAACCATAAACCAGGGAAGAGAGCCTTAGCATCTTTTGTTTTAAGCTCCACAGGTGATGCTAGTTTGTGGCCAGAGTTGAGACATTATTTTAGGAATTCATGCCTGCTTGAAAATCTAATTTCTGAATTTTTAAAAATCATGAACAATCAGGGGCCAGCCCAGTGGCATAGTGGTTAAATTCATGGGCTCCACTTCTGTGGCCCAGGGTTCGTAGTTTCCGATCTTGGGTGCAGACCTATGCACCGCTTATCAAGCCATGCTGTGGCGGCATCACACATACAAAGTAGAGGAAGATGGGCAAGGATGTTAGCCCAGGATCAATCTTCCTCAGCAAAAAGAGGAGGATTGGCAACAGATGTTAGCTCAGGGAGTCTTCCTCACCAAAAAATAAAAATAAAAATCATGAACAATCAATCCCTATATATTCAAATCATTATTAATAGGATTTTGTTTTTTGTTTCTTTGTGGTTTTTTTTCTCAGTATAATTGTTTAGATCTTTTAAAGTGTGTCCCCATGATTTATTTGCTTGTTTCTTCTTTTTAGATGTTTAATATGTTGACTTCATAATGTTTTTAAAGCTTGGTCACACTGTTTCCCTGATATTCAGTGGCAATTTTTAATATTCTCTCTTGCTTTTTTGAGGCCATATTTTCTGTTACTTCATTTTATGCTGACTTGCTTTCAGATAATTCCTAAATATTATACCAAACACACCTATAAATCATAATCGTGAAGAGCAGAAATCTGTTTTTCATGGCCTAGTATTACATTTATCCCCCCTTGGAGCTCTGTAATTTCTTGACTATATAGGTAAATATAGTATGTAAACATTTGCTAGTCTAGAAAATTACTTTGTTCTTTATTATCACTGAAGGCTTTCCAGCCTGGTACACAAATGATTAGTTTATTTTAAGTAAATATTCTTAATACTCCCTATAATTCTTTTTACTTGCTCTTTAATCCTTAATAATGTCAATATGAATGCATTAGGTCATGTGTTTATCAAGAAGATTATTTTATATGGATTTTTTCTAAGCCATAAATTTTTTATTTTAATGTTTGTCTTTTCTCATTGATGTGTTTATTTAGTTCTTTAGTTATTGGGACTTCTTGTTTGGTCAAAACAGTATTAATGATCCATATAATTCACCAAAGATAGTTTCTAGAGAGAAGTGTTCCTTGTTGTCTTGCTTCTGTCTTCTTACTGTATAGTCTAGACCCTGATAACCTCTTTCCTGACTGATAGCTTCAGCCTTCTTCAGGAGCTTGCTCTCTGGTCTCTTCCTATTCCAGTCACTGCTTCACAGTGCCATCAGCATTATCTTTTTAAAACACACATTTGACCGTGTTACTGCCTTGCTCTGGGACCCTGTGTCCCTCTTGGGTATAGAATAATATAAACCACTAGTATTTTATCAGTCACACTGCAGAGTGTTTTATAGCCATCAAGTAATTTAATTTTGACAAGAACGCTATAAAGCCAGTACTCCTGTTATTCCCAATTTATAGACCAGAAAGTGAGCGCGTAGAGGTTAAGCAGCCCATCTAAGGTGCTATGGTTAGTAGGCGGCAAAGCTTGAACCCAGCTCTATTGATGTGAAATTTTCTGTTTATGACCTCTTTCTGCCCAGCGCCCCCGTACCTCATTCTTCAGTCACGGGGGTCTATTTACCTTCTCCCGTTTACTTTGCATTTTCTCAACAATGGTCTTGACACTTTCTCTTTCACTTTCTGCCCATGAAAACCTTGCTTCTCTTTTTGTGATTCTGCTCAAATATCACTGTTAAAGTGATAGTCTACCTTTCCAGTTAAAGTTTTTTATTCTCTCTTCTAGAATTTTATTTTTGGCATTTCCCTCATCATGTTGTATAATAGTTGTTTTATTTCCATCTTCCTACTAGATTGTAAGCTCCTGGAAGGCAAGGACTGTCTTACCTTTACAAACCTTGGGGCCAGTGCCTTATGGTTAGAAGACCATGCAAAAAATACGAATTTTTAAAATGTTTTATTCATAGAAATATTTTGTTAGAGATTTTATTTTTATAAGGATGGAATGTGGAATCCTTTTTTATTAATCCTTAAGAATTGTTGCAACTAAGTTATGGGGATGTTTTACTCCTCATTAGATGTGTTTGAATTTAGTAGTAACTTCATAAAATGTAATAAAATTTTAATTTTAAAATTTAAATTAAAATGTAATAAAAATTTTTTGATGCTATCTTTTTAGTTATCTTTTCAATTGAAAATTCTTATGCTGTTAGATATATGTTTAAAGCATATTATGAAGTTTTAAAAACATTATTGGTAACTGAAGTAATTGAAAGGAGAATTAGTATTATAACAATTCTAAATATGTCTACTTTTCCATCATTTACTCAGGTTTAAAAAAATACAGATAAACTCTTAAATTTCTAATTAAGTCATTGTTTTCAATTTTTTTAATTTAAGCTTTTAAAAAAATTGAGACCTTTTAAGAGATATACAGTATACATAAGAATTTTTAATGGGAAAATTAAGGTCAGAAAATTAGATCAAGCCAGGTTGGTATCTGCACCTAAAACACATGCCTTAAGATCCTAGACTGATGTTAGAAGTGGGCTACATATTTGGCTTTGCTTTTTCCAGTGGGCAGAGTAAACAAGAAAACATGATTAGTTACATGATCAAATCATTCATATTATAAAACCAACCAGAGAAATCTCTTATGGGTTCTCAGAAAGAAGGGTTACCCTATGAAGTAGGCGCACCATGTCCTGAGCAATATCCTTGCAACAAATGCATCTACAGATTAGTGTTACTGGTACATATCAGGCCATTCAGTGCAGGCCAGTGACATGCTGTGTAGTTTGTTACAGGATATTCTATAAAGAGCCGAAAGAAGTCAATGAAAGTATACAATTCTGAGATCAACTAAAGAAATTTGAAATATCTAGAGCGGCATTTCCCAAGGCACTGGTGGTTTAGAAGATGGTCTCATTTTTAAATTGACTTTAAAATTAAATAGTTATTTTGTAAGGCAAGTCCTTAAAATTTTCTCTTAAATAACTATTGTTAACTATAAAAAATTTTAGAACTCATACTTTTCATACTTTAGCCTTTAGTATACTAATCCCCCAAGTGTCTCAGTCATGTAATCACAAAATGTAGAAGCCCTGAAATAACATACATAGGGCATATGTGAACAGATCTGCAAGTCTCCTGCTCTGGCCAAAGGTTTTTTAAAAAGAAAGGTACCATAACGAATCATGTATTTGTAATTACAATGAGCAGATTAAAGAAAATTATTTAGATAGATGTAGAGGCTGTAGGCGCATTTGGCAAAAATGTTGGAATTGGTACTCTTGTGGCTGTAGTTTGGGAATTATTGATCTTCTACCGGCACTAGTCAATAGAATTTACTGTGATGATGAAAGTATTCTATGTCTGCACTGTCCAGAATGTTAGCCAGAAGCTAAGGTGGTGACTGAGCACATGTAAGGTGACTAGTGTGACTGAGGAACTAAACTTTTAATTTTATTTAATTTTAATTAACTTAAATTTAAATAACTGCACGTGGCTAGTAGCTAAACCATATAGGAAGCTCAGTTCTAGAGGACAGGAAAGACTGCTTCCCTCTCAGGCTATGTAAGATAGAGTAATAGTAAGTTCAAGATTATTTTCTCCATCAATAACTGAATAAAGAAATCCTATATTTCTAAGAGACATGTATTTTAAGATAATCAATAATTAATTATATTTGTTTACTTCTCTATCTTTGAACTTGAAATTTAAGCGGGATGCTTGAGTACGCGGTGGGTCTTTCAGGTATCAATAGAATTGTTAGCAAATAGTGTTAGGGTAAAAACTCCACTTAAAATTTTTTCATAAGATTGAGATATTTACTTATAAAAATAGAAAGCTTAAGGGTATACTGAGAAATTACTATTTTCCTGCAGTTTCCAGAGTGTGGATTCTTTGGCATGTATGACAAAATTCTTCTCTTTCGCCATGACATGAATTCAGAAAATATTTTGCAGCTGATTACCTCAGCAGATGAAATACATGAAGGAGACCTAGTAGAAGTTGTTCTTTCAGGTAAGTAAATAACTTTTTTCATTTTGTTGCCTTTTTTTCCAATGAGACTTATTTTTTGTACTAAATGCTATGTTCAATTATATTTAGTCTTTGTGTTATAGTTGCTCACTTTTTTCTTCTATAATATTGGTTACTATGGGATTTCTGCTTCAGGCAGGTTATATCACAGATGAGAAAGTAGGAAAATAAGCCCAAATAAGCCCTGCATTACTTATTTGAATGTTACTAAGCTAAGGGAATTATCAGTTGAATTGGAAGAGGAATATACTCTTCTTTGAGACAAAGAAAATAATTACACTGAAATTCTGCTCCCTTTTCTCTATTTCTGTGAAGAGCATAGAATAAGAGAATTGGAGTTCAGAAAAGAAAATCAGAAAAAAAGAAGTAATGAAGATGTGGAAGAGGACACTGCAATACTGTTTATTTCCATGACTTCAATAGTGCTCCTTTCCTTTTTGTTCTCAGTTGGCATTTTCTCACCTCTCTCCTTTCCTCCTCTCACCTGTTCTTGCCATTCACTGTTCCTTAGCTCCTGCTATTTCTGATCTCATCCGGCAGCAGGTGGGCAGGATTGTTAGTGTGGAGCATAAAGGAACAAAGAATGCATATAGTAGGCCTGCAAAACTTCTTGTTTGGCAGGAAAGAAGGGAGGGACAGAGAAAAAGAGGGTGAGAGGGAGGGAGGGTAGGAAAGGAAGGAAGGCTAGCCGAGAGTCCAGGGTCCTGCCACCATTTTTTCCAAACTCATCTTTGCAGCCTGTTCTTTTTTGTGTGTGTGTGTGTGAGGAAGATCGGCCTTGTGCTAACATCTGCCAATCCTCCTCTTTTTGCGAAGGAAGACTGGCCCTGGGCTAACATCTGTGCGCATCTTCCTCCACTTTATATGGGACGCCGCCACAGCATGGCTTGCCAAGTGCTGTGTGGGTGCGCACCTGGGATCCAAACTGGCAAACCCTGGGCCACCGCAGTGGAGCACATGCACTTAACCGCTTGCACCACCGGGCCAGCCCCTTTGCAACCTATTCTTGATATCCTCTCTGACCATCACCTTTTCTTCTTTTTTTTTTTTTTTTTTTGTGTGCTGAGGACGATTAGCCCTTAGCTAACATCTGTTGCCAGTCTTCCTCATTTTTTTTTTTTGCTTAAGGAAGATTAGCCCTGAGTTAACATCTGTGCCAGTCTTCCTCTACTTTATATGTGGGTCACTGCCACAGCGTGGCTGACAGACAGTGTAGGTCTGTGCCTGGGATCCGAACCTGTGAACCCAGGCCGCCAAAGCGGAACACGCCAAACTTAACCACTATGCCATGGGGCCGGCCCCTCACCTTTTCTCATTAGTCCCTGATCCTTCCCATTCATCTAGCCCGTAACACTGATCACTCATCTTCTACACCACAACCCCAAACATCTATACACTTCCCAGTCCTTGTCTTCCTCTTCACTTGGGGGCTTCACTCCCTGTCCTCCCTGGAGATCATGCTCACATCCGTTCCATCTTTGATACGGACCCTTCATCAGCCAGGAATATCCACTGATGACTTGCAGGTGTAAGTGAGAGGATGTCTACTGGTGGATGTGTCTCCTTTGCAGTTGCTAATAGAGGGGAGGAGTCTCTTTTTCTTAACCACTAGGACTGTAGAGAACAGACAAGAGAGTGTATCCTGGGATCATAAGTTAGAACTCAGTGCATTTCCCACAGAAACACTGCTATAAATTGAGGTTAACTTCCATGGTTTTATGGCATGTTTTTTGTTTTTTGTCTTTAGTGCTCTATTTTCCAGTGTATTGTAAGTTAAATCGTTTTTAATTGGCTAAAACAGACCCAACAACTATATGCAATCTTATCACTATGAGAAAATGCTTTTGGAGGTTACCTACAGACCTGCTTTTGGAACTCAAATTATTTGAAGCTGATAAACTTCCTAAAATAGAGTTTAAAAAGCACAGTATTCAATGCTGAAAATAATTTGTATTTATGGTCAGATGAAACTTGAAGAGAAAAAATGAATTTGTGTATTTTGACATAAGTGAACATGGTCAACATTCTTAATCTCATCACAATTACAAATATAAGGTTTATTTTAAAACTTTTCTTTTTTAAAAGCTTTGGCCACAGTAGAAGACTTCCAGATTCGTCCACATACTCTCTATGTACATTCTTACAAAGCTCCTACTTTTTGTGATTATTGTGGTGAGATGCTCTGGGGATTGGTACGTCAGGGACTGAAATGTGAAGGTATGTGTTCTAAATTTTTGTATCATTTGAAATAGGATTTCACATTTGCATTCTCTCATCAATGAAAGAACAAAATCATTAGTTGGTTACTAGGTAGTAACCAAGTTTTAGAATTGGAGGGATCTAGACTATGGTCCTTCTCTGCCACTTACTTGGTCATATTCTTGGGCAACTTACTAAACCTCTCTGAGGATCATTTTCTCTGTCTGTAAAATGTACTCCACCCACTGGTTTCGAGAAGTAAATAGTTAAATGAGGTCATGTGGGTAAAATACCTGGCACAAAGTAGTGGCTCAATACATAGTAACTTTATAACTTATCATCTTTTTAAAACCTTAGTTTTTTCCACACAGCAGCAAAGTTGTTCTGAATTAGAATTGCTGGAGGTAGGATGCAGGTGCACGTTTCTGATGAAGAAGCAGTCCTCTGAGATGGAGGGTCAATAAACTTTTTCTGTAAAGGGCCAGAGAGTAAATTTTTTAAGCTTTTCTGGTCATATGGTCTCTGTCCTGACTACTTAACTCTGCTGTTGTAGCATGAAAGTAGCCATAGAAAAGATGTAAACAAGTGAGCATTTGTGTTTTAGTAAAATTATTTATGAACACTGAAATTTGAATTTCATATAATTTTCACATCGTGGGAGAGATTTGGTACATAGTCCACAGTTTGCTGAAATGCTTTAAAGCCAGTGGTTCTCGCACTTGACTGTGTATCAGAATCACCTTGAGGACTTGTTAAAACATACTTTGCTAGGCCCCATCCCCAGAGTTTCTGATTCAGTAGGTCTGGGGTGGAGCCCAATAATTTACATTTCTAACAAATTCTCAGATGATGCCTCGGGGACCACACTTCAAGAACCACCACTCTAGCTAACTTACCTTTCTATACATTTCCTCTTTTTCCTGAATTTGTTAGCTTCCACTTAGCCTGTCATCTGGGTTCTTAATTAGGGTATTGATTGCTGCCAGAGAAAATAGATTAAATAAAAGAAACACCTATTTTTTATGTAACATACTTACAGAGTAAAGTTTTTTTTAATCTACTTATTGTTTTACCTTTTAAAATATATTTAGGCTGTGGATTAAATTATCATAAACGATGTGCCTTCAAGATTCCCAATAACTGTAGTGGAGTAAGAAAGAGACGTCTGTCAAATGTGTCTCTGCCAGGACCTGGCCTCTCAGTTCCAAGACCTCTGCAGACTGAATATGTAGCCCTTCTCAATGAAGAGGTATGTGTTCTAAGGTAATAGAGGGGCATTTTACTACTTATTCCTTGTGTTTCTATAGGATATATGACATCATCCTAGAACATAAGTTATATACCAAAGAATGGTAACACTCTTACACTTAAGTAAGTTCGAATGTATTAATGGGAACAGGACTACCCAGTAGTAATGAATTGCACTTCGTATACTTTGAGATCACATTATCACTTGGACCCCACTGCATTAGCATCCTAACCAGTATCCTGACTCCTGGTCTCCATACTTCATTTTATACACTACACCCAGATTATCTTATTACACTACAGCTTTGTATACAACTCTGATTACATCACTCCCCAGAGGAAACCTTTATATATTCTGTTTCCAACAATCTACTATTCAACATTCCTTGAACACACCCTTGTTCCCCCTACCTTTGCTTTTGTTGGTATTCATCCTACATGCCTTTTCCAGACCTAGCTCAACAGCTGCCTTTCCTGATTTTTCCCCTTACCTAGAAGTTATTTTATTTTTTATTTTTTTCCCATGTGTTTAGCATTTTATTCAACAGATATTTATTGAGCATGCACTATGCCCCAGGCACTATTCCAGGCTCTTCTGATACAGTGTTGAATAAGACAAAGTCTTTGTCCTCATGGAGCTTATATTTTCCTCAGGGAAGGTGAGGGGGAGACAGGGACAGATATTTTGGTGATGCATGGTCAATTTTTTTTAACTTATAGGGTAATTAATTATTTTATTTTTTGAATGCCATAGCAGTTTTCAGTCCTCCCTAGTGATGTGTATAGCATCCTACCTAATATCATAGTGTTTATCTGCTAGATTGTCCTCAAGGAGTTTATGATCTATTTAGAGAAGACAATGCTCATGTCTTTGTGTGCCCCACCATGCTCAGCACAATACCTGGTACTTAGGTGATGAATGAATGAGTAAGTGAATGACCCCACTGATCTTTACAGTATTCCAGTGAGATATATCAGTAGATCTGTATACGAGGAGAAAAGTGAGACTCAGAATGGTCAAGTGATTTGGCTGATGTCACAGAGCAAATTAGTAAGTGTTATTAGAATTAAATCCAGATCTGATTATTTTTAGATCAATGACTTTTCCTAATATATTGTACCCTCCAAGGGTAAAGGTAATAGATTAAGGAAGAAAGAAATAACTCCATTCTTCATTTGATAGTATTTAAGATTGCAGTCTGTGGATGGGAGTCATTTTATCAGTTAGTTGTTTCTGTAAGCCCTTTGGTCTTCTGTAAATTAATGGCAAAATCAAGCCTTTGGGCTGTTGTCTTGACACCCTAGTCACAAGATTTTGCTAAACTAAGACACTAGAGTAAAATCTTCTGAAATTCTTTCACAAAAATCCCATATTTCCATATTGCTTAGCCCTACTGTGAGATTTTTAAAGTAGGAAAAGAGTGCTGTGGTATAAGGAACTGAGAGCTAAGAGTTATTATAAACATATGCAAGAGCTTGGGGAAAGATTGGTAATAGAAAAGTTAGTGCATTTTATACACTGACCTGCACAGGGAACTTAGCTGGAAATGGGGACTGTAGGATAGAGGTATGTTGCTTTAAGAGCCCGACAAATGATATTCGTATGCCAGCTAACCCCAACTGAGTATGACTAGATTAGGAAATAGCAGGACAGAGCAGGTGTAAGGTATTAATGTTTTAGTTCATTAGTTTTATCCTGAAGACGAAAGTTCCTTAGGGAAGTAGAAGAAGTAGAGTGACATGTTTGAATTGGTTAGATTGTGCAGAGTATTTTAGAACAAGTAGAAATTGTAGAGTGGAATGTCTCTCAAGAAGGTTACTTTTGTCACTCCAGGCATGCAGTCTTAAAAAGGAAGGAGGTACAGTAAGAGAAGAGCTCATGGAAGAAAATCAGAGGGAAGAAAGAGTGGGAAAAGAGGACACTCTAAAGGCATGGAGGAGGGGCTGGCCCGGTGGCTTAGCGGTTAACTGCGCGTGCTCCCCTACTGGTGGCCTGGGTTCAGATCCCGGCCGTGCACCAACACACGTGTCCAGCCATGCTGGGGCAGTGTCCCACATCAGCAACTAGCAGGATGTGCAACTATGACATACAACTATCTACTGGGGCTTTGGGGAAAAAAAGGAGGAGGATTGGCAATAGATGTTAGCTCAGCGCCGGTCTTCCTCGGCAAAAAGTGGAGGATTGGCATGGATGTTAACTCAGGGCTGATCTTCCTCACAAAAAAATAAATAAATAAATAAAGGCATGGAGGAGATAGCAGTTAGGAGATGAGAGCAACCTCGAATCTGAGCCGGGGTTAGAGAAGAACTAAACTGCAAGTGGCTATACAGTAAGAACCTCTTAGGTTCTCATGTGCCAGGCTTCATGCTGGGACTTACCTTTTCTCTTGGAATCCTCGCTACAGTCCTGGAAAGTACAGCTATTATCCTGATTTCATAGATAAGGAATGAGGAAGAAAAGTTTCTAAAGAATCAAGATGTTAAACTTCACTGACTACTGAGATAAGCTTGAAAAAAAGGCCAGTTGGGAATAGAAACCTTTGAATCTGACTCTGAGATTGTCATCATTTACAGACGACAGTACGAAGGCAGTTTCTGTTAGTGTCTGAAGTCAGTAAAGGGAATCCAGTAAAGAGATGGAGGAGCAGAAGAAAACAGACTGCTCATTGAATTTGATTCAAAGGGGACCACTAAGATTAGAGAAACCACGATTGAATGATGGCTATTTGGAGATGAGAGAGAAAAATGTTCCTTGTACTACATTTGGGAAAACTCCTGAGGGGCCACGACAGGACAGAATCAAGGTAGAAAGAAACTGTTGGGTCTAAGTGTACATGTAGAAAAACTGGTGCTATTTCTTTCACTGAATAATATTCCAAAGTCAGATATATATGTATAGTTGGGGAATTGCCCCCTTTAAAGGCCTTTATTATTATATATAGTTATTAATATTATATATATAATTATATATATAGTTATTAATATTATATATATAATTATATATATAATAATTATATTATTATAATTGAGAGTTGGCAATATTGTTATACAGTTTTTGTGAGCGATTACTTCAACAAATGTTAGTTTAAACCCATGGTGTAGAAATAATCAGCTTACCTTTAGAAAATTTTGGCTACAGATTAATAAGAAAGAAATAAGAATTTAAGCTAAGCAATAATTTGTAAAGAGGGGTCATTAAAGCAAGGTAAGAAAAGCACTTTGACTCAGTTCTGGTTACTCTAATCTCAGTGGTCCCATTTTAACCAGATGTTCTAGGTAATTCTATCAACATCCTCCTCCTTCCAAATTCGGACTGAGTCTGCCGCACCTTTCCTGCCCTCCTCACTCCATGGAGTGGGAAACCACTTGCACTGATGAGATTGTAGCATCTGCCCAGGTGGGTTGAGATAGGGAAAAGGTTAAGAATCACTGCACTGCCATGTAGAAGACCTAGGTCTAAGTCTTGATTTAATACTAGCACTTGGTAATGTTAATCCCTTTGGGCCTGCTTTTTCATATTTAAAATAGGAATAATAACATAAATAATTGGGCCGGCTCTGTGGCTTAGCGGTTAAGTGCGCGCGCTCTGATGCTGGCGGCCCGGGTTCGGATCCCGGGCGCGCCCCGAGGCACCACTTCTCCGACCAGCCTGAGGCCGAGTCCCACGTACAGCGACTAGAAGGATGTGAACCTATGACATACAGCTATCTACTGGGGCTTTGGGGGGAAAAAAATGAATAAATAAAATCTTTAAAAAAAAAAAAATAATAACATAAATAACTACTTACACTGGACATGAAAAACTAGGTGGCTGCTACAACCACAGTCCCCTGAGTAGTTCCTTCCATATATGCTCTGTAACATGTTCCTAATACCTCAGTCCCAGCAGGACCTGACATAAGGCAATCACTAACTGGCCATTGGCATATGGAGAGATCCGTTACGCAAGTTCTTCCTTACAAGGATATCCTGTGTATTCGATGATGACTGGTTAAATCAGTCTTATTCCGTCTTGTGTGTTTTGAAGTTGAGACACGCCAAAAGTGGTAGAAGTAGGAGCAAGAAAAGCCCTGTGTTGAGTCACCACTAAAATAAGGAGCCAGGAATAAACAAAGGCCTAAAACATCTGTTTCTAGTTCCCTCTGGCTTCTTTATTAGTTTTGCAGAATCACTGTGGTGGTCCTTTTGTTGAAAGTCCCCTGTACATGGCAGCATGGAGGAAAGGTGAGCCAGACTAGAGTAGGACACCTTCGTTAGCTGAAGTGCAAGTCTGGTTTGGGTTTTAACATTCTTTTTGTACTTTTCTTAAATTAAATTGCTTCGTAATTTGTTTTAGAAATTTTCTGCCTACATATTAGTGAAAAACTATCCATCAAAGGCTATATTTGTGTTTTGGTGTGTGTGTGTGCTTTTTGTTTTGTTTTTGTTTTGTTTTGTTTTGTTTTTTTTGGTGAAGAAGAGTGGCCCTGAGCTAACATCTGTTGCCAGTCTTCCTCTTTTTGCCTGAGGAAGATTGTCCCTGAGCTAACAGCTGTGCCAGTCTTCCTCTATTTTGTATGTGGGACACTGCCATAGCATGGCTTGATGAGCAATGTGTAGGTCCGCGCCTGGGATCCGAACGCATGAACCCTGGGCTGCCAAAGTGGAGCATGCAAACTTGACCACTGTGCCACCAGGCCGGCCGCAATATATATTTGTGTTCTTTTTTGTGCTCTCGTCCGTTCATCTGTCCTTTTCTTTTTTCTTCTTGTCCTTCTGTTTTCTTCAAAAAAAAAAAAAAAAGTCTTTTTCCCCCCTCCTCCCCTCACTTCTCCCTTACAGTTTTCTGTCTCTTGGTTTCTTCTGGCTTCTTTTGCTTCTGTTGGTTGAACATATCAATGTAGAATGACAACTTCTCTGAGTTACAGACATTACTAGTTATAGAAGCCATGTGAAAGATGTCAGGACCTCAGTTCTGGCAGTGAAGATGCAAGCAGCTACAACAAAATCTGTAATACATCTAGGTGGTAATCAGGTATTTGAATTTTGTGCTGGAGAACACAGACTATACTTTATTAATTTTTGTATCCCTGATATATAGCATAAGTCTGGCCTGTAATAATCAGTGAATGTTGAATGAATGGGATGAGCCACATTGAACTGGGTTATAATTTGATATTTTTATTTCCTTTGTATATATGGAAAGGGCCATAGTTAGAAAAATCCAGGGGCCAGCCCAGTGGCGTAGTGGTTGGGTTCACATGCTCTGCTATGGTGGCCCAGGGTTCATGGGTTTGGATCCTGGACGTGGACCTACACACTGCTCATCAAGCCAAGCTGTGGCGGCATCCCACATAGAAAATAGAGGAGGACTGGCACAGATGTTGGCTCAGGGACAATCTTCCTCAAGCCAAAAGAGGAAGATTGGCAACAGATGTTAGCTCATGGCCAACCTTCCTCGCCAAAAAAATCCACTCATCCCTCAGGTTACGCAAAAACTTTTGATCACTGCCTTCTTTAATTTTTCTTTTTGGCTCACTTGGGGGGAAAAGCCTAAATAACTGGAAAGTACTTAAAATATCAAGGAATTTCTTAAAGCATAAATAGTGGGGCTAAAGTTGTTTTAGTTAATTTTCTGTCTGCCATTATTTTATATTACCATTAATTAGACTTAAATTTTTGCATACATATTTTAGTATTTGTTAAAATAAATTTGAAAAACTAAGACTTGTTTTGAAATATATTCAGATATCGTGTTCAGTAATTTAACCAGAGCAGCAATAGCACTTTCTGAATTTACTTACTTTTCCTGTGATTAATTCCTTGGTAAAGGTTTTGAAGGGATTTGGACATCTATTATAAATTCATTTTAAGGCTTTTGTTTTTTATTTGTAAAATGCCATATGTGCCTGGCAAATAATAATCAGTGAATATATGTATGTGAGGATGAAAATATCTTCTTTTTTTAAGTGTAAATAATAGCAAAAAATTCTGCACTTTTCTCATTCAAGGGTTGGTAAGTTAAGCTTCCAAAGAAAACTGCTGAGATCCACATTTTTAGATTTTTGGCTTTAGTGTTTGAAATAAGTGACTTTTGTGGTCAAGCCCTGCTCTTAATACTTTGTTTTTAATATTGACTTATACTTATGGAAATTACTTCTTTTTTAGTCACATGTTCACCAAGAACCAAGTAAGAGAATTCCTTCTTGGAGTGGTCGCCCAATCTGGATGGAAAAGATGGTAATGTGCAGAGTAAAGGTTCCACACACATTTGCAGTTCACTCTTATACTCGTCCCACAATATGTCAGTACTGCAAGCGGTTACTGAAAGGCCTCTTTCGCCAAGGAATGCAGTGTAAAGGTAGGATTGGATGTTTTCTTAAGTAAAATTCATATCTGTTTTTGTTAGCAAATATAGGTTTAAAATATTTATATTTTGGAAGCCTTAAGCAAAGAAATTGGTCTCATAGACGTTAGTTTAAAAAGAAAGAAAATACACATACACGGGTATTTATTAACAACTTCTGCTACTGTCTGCAATATATGTACTGTGTACCAGGAACTATGCTAAAGAAAAATTAGAATATAAACATTTGAAAAATTAGAATTTAGATCTGTGGGGTATAGGTGCCTAACACTTGCCAGTAAGGAATAGTTAGTAAGCAGGTAAGCTGATATTTGAGCTCAAGTCTTTCTGATTCCAGAGCTAGACACTACCAAAATATAAAATAATGCTTTTCTCTTTCCATTAAATATTCATACACATACACACACACACACACACAAACATATTACAATAGTTTTGTTGTTTTTATTTTTAATTATGTAGCTGAGAGAGCTGTACAAAAACTGTCATTCTGGAGAATAATCACACTGAAATAGGTAGGATAGTAGAATAGATAGATAGGATAGTAGAAGTCACTAGAATTATAATAGGGACCATTCATATTTGGATACTAACTCAGAACACTATCATAGTATTCCAAAAACATCTCAATGAACTAGGTTTTTAATAGAGTAATGAAATAATTTTTCCTGTAGTTATATAATGTTTTATGCTTTTTAAAGATGATTTTATCTTTTTTTCTTGTATCTTATCTTCTCTGTATCACAATGCTATACGTTAGAGTGAAAACCAAAATAGAGAGTTTAAATGTTATTAGTCATTGAGCCAAGATAAGGTATAAGTAGTCTGTCTGTAATCTTATGTACTTATTTTTCATGTAATTATTTTAACAGTTCTTGGTACCATACTTTTTTATATAGTAGAAGTATTTCTACAATTCTAATGTTTTATTTTTTATTTTTTAATTTTTTTGTGAGGAAGATCAGCCCTGAGCTAACATCTGACGCCAGTCCTCCTCTTTTTGCCAAGGAGGATTGGCCCTGGGCTAACATCTGTGCCCATCTTCCTCTACTTTTTAAATGAGACGCCACCACAGCATGGCTTGACAAGCAGTGAATCGGTGCGCACCCAAGATCCGAACCGCGAACCCTCGGGCCGCCTAAGCGGAGCTCGTGCACTCAACCGCTACGCCACCGGGCCGGCCCTCTAATGTTTTAGAATTGAAGTAAACATTAGAGTTGAGGTCTTTGCAACAATAAATCCTGTTTACAGAAATACTGAATCAAATAATTGTGTATAAATTTAACTTAAGTATATTAGAAAAGAAAACTTTTCTTGGCACTATATGGCAACATGGAAGAACCTCAAATAGAGAACAGGTTGTTTGCTGTCAGGTATTGAATAACCATCAGGCAGGCATAATGAAATGTTGAAATTTTATTTCAACAGCTTACTTTTGAATATGAATTAATATATAAACTAATACTTTAAAATATCAACACTAAAGTGTATTGGCAAGAAGCCACTAAGGAATGTTTTGGGAAAGAACATTAATAACAGATGTACAAATTCTAGCCAACAGATAATCTTAGTAAAGATAGTAAATAATGCTGCTCTGCTGTACAGAACAAAAACATTCTAAAACCATATGCAGAAAAATGAGGAACTAAAATAAATATGTAGATTAATGAATTTTGAAATAAAACCAGTTAACTCTACCACTGAATTATTAGTTTAACTTCTTAGAGCTCTAAAAGAATAATGTTTTGTGCTTATATTGGCTCGGAAAATAGGTTATATTTCTTTATAGCTAAGCTATTTTAGTTATCAATCAAAAATAATCATAATTTACTTCAGTGAGTCCTGTATTTTTATAATATGAATTAAGATACTTAAAAAGTAAAATAGTGGGGGGACTGGCCCAGTGGTGCAAGTGGTTAAGTGCACGTGCTCCGCTGCGGCGGCCCAGGGTTCGCCGGTTCGGATCCCTGGCGCACACCGACGCACTGGTTGTCAAGCCGTGCTGTGGCGGCGTACCGTATAAAGTAGAGGAAGATGGGCACGAATGTTAGCTCAGGGCTATTCTTCCTCAGAAAAAAGAGGAGGATTGGCATCAGATGTTAGCTCAGGGCTGATCTTCCTCACAAAAAAAAAAAAAAAATGTAAAATAGTGGGGCCGGCCCCGTAGCCGAGTGGTTAAAGTTCTATGCGCTGTGCTTCAGCAGCCTGGATTCGTGGGTTGGGATCCCAGGTGCAGACCTAACTCCACTCATCAGCCAGGCTGTGGAGGCATCCCACATACAAAACAGAGGAAGATTGGGATGGATGTTAGCTCAGGACTGGTCTTCCTCAAGCAAAAAAGGAGGAAGATTGGCAACGGATGTTAGCTAAGGGCAAATCTTGCACACACACAAAAAAAGTAGAATAGTCATAATTCTCATTCACTTGTCAAGCTAAGAAAGAAAATAATAATTTACTTAAGATAAAACAGTTATGCTGGATCATTTGAGAAAACATACAATTCCAAGAACAGCTATTCATTTATTCATTCATCTGTTTATTTTCTACTTTGTTATATTAAAACTTCAAGGCAGCTTGAAAGCAAATATAAAATATAAGAAGGTATAAACAAATTAATAAAAACATGGGTAGGAATACAGAAAAATAAAAATGCCTGCCATTAGAATCTTCATACTTTGTGCAGGTGGGCCAGAAATTTGGCTTTCCATTTTCAAAGGGAAAATGGAAACCTTGTTATATTTACAATTTGCAAACCTCATGAGATAAAAAACAAATCAATTATTTAAGACATACACAAGATAATAATATCATATATGAATCTTCCTAGGACCTCTCATTTAAAAAGACAGTGTTAATTAATGTAATTTTTATCATCCACCAAATTATTAATTTCATGGGGCTTTTTCTTAGAATGACCTTTACCCTATGCTATTGGCATGAGACCTAGAATTTTCTTGAATCACAAGGGTTACAAAATCATTCTAAATCATAACTTGAAATTATTTTTACCCAGTTATTGCTGGTAGATGTATTTCAGACGTGTTAGACAGTAGTTCCAGCAATGGGTCTCAATTTTAGTGTCACCTAAAGAAGTTATTAAAACACACCTTTCTCAGCCCCCCTTTCAGAGCTGTTGATGTAGTAGATCTGGGGTGGGACTGAAGAATTTGCATTTCTAACAAGTTCTCAAAAGATGCTGGATGCTGCTGGTCTTTTGGAAACCACAGTTCAAGAACCACTGAGTTACACAGTAGTATTGAACAGCTTGTACCTGACACTGATCTGCTTTACTATCAACTCTGAGGTTCGTGCAGGCTGCAGAGAACCATTATGTACAAGTAGGAGACCTTGTGCATGAGATGCTCAGTCTTTCCTTACAAGGTTGTATGAGCAAGCCCTTACTAATTTCTGATATATGGCTGTGGAATCTCAGTCTCTTTTCTGCATATGCACTTGGTCCTAATAATTAGGAATTGAAGGTAAGTGCCTGACATATGTTGGAAGGGAATTGAATCAGCCTGAGAAACTCTTCAGGGGGATGAGAAAGATGAATGTGAGGTAAGGAAAGGAAACGTGGAGCAGCCAGCAACATTATGGCAAAATGTTATACAAATAGTATTAACTTTATTTTACAGATAAAGAAACTGAGCCCTGAGGGGTTAAACAACTATTAAGATGTGGCATCAGAATTTGAAACCAGACCTTTAGTGTAAGACCTGAGTTCTTAGTAGAGGAAAACTTTATTTTAATCATCATCATCATTCCTAATAATACTCTATTTGTGAGTGATTTAAAGAAAGTCTTTAACCATATCTGATACTGGCTAACTTTTTACATAAATTAATAATCTGAATATTTTATTTTAGATTGTAAATTCAACTGCCATAAACGCTGTGCATCAAAAGTACCAAGAGACTGCCTTGGAGAGGTTACTTTCAATGGAGGTAAAATTCTTTGTCTTGATTTCCCTAAAAGATCACAAAAGGTCACAATTCTTTTGTGTCTTATCTTTGTATAAGGTTATATTTGCATGTTTTATTTTGTTTCTTTGACTTTTTTTTCTGATTTAAGAATCATGCAAAATAGCCGGGCTCCGGCTATTTGGTATCGATCAGGGCCGGGGGCGCGGGAGCAAGTGGCTGCGGCGAGGCAGCTGGGCCGCCCGCCTGGTGCGTCGGGGCCCGTCTCCCGCCGCCTTTGTCGCTAGTCCTTGCTTGGCGGGCCGCTCCCTCCTCTGGGGCCACGCGCGCTGCCGGGTGGACTTTGCGCCGCGCCGGGCGCTGCTGCTGCTGCTGCTGCTGCGCGCGGGGCCGCGCTGGGGGCTGGCGGCGGCCGGGAAGCGGGCGGCCAGGGGCTGCCAGGACCCCGGCCCAACATGGCTGAAGTCAGCATCAACCAGTCCAAGCTGCCAGGAGTCAAGGAAGTGTGCCGATATTTTGCCGTCCTAGAGGACCACACCCTGGCCCATAGCCTGCAGGAACGAGATCCAGCATCATTTGGCATCGAACGTTCAGTGGAACCATTTGGTCCAGCATGATCTCCAGGTGGCTAAGCAGCTCCAAGAGGAGGATCTGAAAGCCCAGGCTCAGCTCCTGAAGTGCTACAAAGACCTTGAACAACAGGACTGTGAAATTGCTCAGCAAATCCAGGAGAAGCTGGCTATTGAGGCAGAGAGACTTCGCATTCACGAGAAGAAAAATGAGGACATACCTAGCTCGCTTTGCAAGAAAAGGAGTTACAGGAAGAGAAAAAACAAAAGAAACACTTTCCAGAATCTTCTGGAGCCAATGCTTATGGAGATAGTTACTGTTATGAAGATGCAGGAATGAAGCCGAGAGGGATGAAAGAAGCTGTCTCTACTCCCTCACGAGTGACCCACAGGAATCAGGAATGGTATGATGCAGAAATTGCCAGGAAACTGCAAGAAGAAGAAATTTTGGCTACCCAGGTGGACATGAGAGCAGCTCAAGTAGCCCAGGATGAGGAAATTGCTAGACTTCTAATGGCCAAAGAAAAGAAAGCTTACAAGAAAGCCAAGGAGCGGGAGAAATCATCTTTGGACAAAAGAAAGCATGACCCTGATTGGAAGCCAAAACCAGCTAAATCGTCACACTCAAAGTCAAAAGAGAGTGATGAACCTCATCGTTCTAAGAATGACAGGCCAGCACGGCCGCCATCACCTACCGTGACAGATCCTGAGGATTTGGATTGCACTCATTTTACAAACCAGCATAATTCCACATGTCATTTCTCAAAAGCGGAGTCCTCTCATAAAGGTTTCCATTATAATCAGTAAAAACCTAGGAATCTGCCTTGAAAATGGACTCAGTGTATCAAATACTGCTAGATGATACAGAATGCATTCCACGCTTATTTTTTTTTCCTTTTACGTTTGTATTCCTGGGTTTTATCCTTGAGTGTTTTTCTGACCATAAATAGTTTTAATTCATTTAAAATGTTTTGGTTATTCCTGATCACTTGGGCAGTACAAGAAAATCTAGCTTTTGAATATTGGCCACCTCTATGCTGCATATACTTCCTGAGATGTAGTATCTAAGAGCTCCATAAAGTGCCATTTTCGTTAGGTATGGAGTATTGGTGTCTAGGGACTAGGCTTTATTTAGCAGTTAGAATTTTGTGAAGATAATGATCAAAATGAAACATAATATTTGGATGCAATGCAGAATAAAATAATGTAAGAAATAAAAAAAAAATCATGCAAAATAGAGAAATAAGTAATGGTATACTTTTATTAGTAATTGTGCCTTCTCATCTTTCCTTTATCCACCTTGTAGTCGAATACACCCAGTGCTGCATAACCTCTTTAATCTTTTGACATAAAAAGACATTTTAAAACCCTGCTGTTATCTTTAGAACTATTTCATAGTTCGAATATTTGTTGACTGCTTACTATATGCCAGGCACTGTTCTAAAGTCTTTGCATATGTTGACATTTAAGCCTAAGAACAGCCCTTTGAAGTGAGTACTTGCAGATGAGTAAACTTAGGCACAAAGACAATAAATAACTTGCCCAAGAAGTACAGCCAATAAGTGGTAGAGCTGGGATTTGAACCCATGTGGTCTGGCTTCTTAATCCTAGTCCTTAGAGCACATTGTACTGCCTCACTGTCTCTTTCTCCATCAAATAATCGTTAGCTAAACATTTTCCCTTTTTTGCCATTTTTTTCTCTTTTTAAGATTATGTTAATCAAAGTGATTACCTTTTATGGAAGGAAGGAGTAAGGAAGGAGCAATAACTAAACTTTCAGCATAATTTTTCTTTAACATTTACGTAACTGGTAAAAAATTGAATGTAAATAGTTCTGTAGGAAGAAAAGCATAAGGAATGTAAATTAAACTCCTTAAGAGTTTAACATTTCCTTTTATTTTCTCCAGTTGCTGTTTAACACCATTGGCAGAGCATGATTGGTTTTCTTGTTTCAGTTAATCTGAATTAATGCAGTTTTTCTATATGAGTGAAGTCTTTTCTAGATTTATAGTTCGTGTATTTTTGTGCTTTTCTACCTTTTGACAAATGGTTATGAAGTACTGTTTATTTTAATACTAATGAGTTTGAACATCTTTCAGATGTTTACTGGTTATTTAGGACTTTTTCCCCTGTAAGTTGCCTGTTCACATGTTTTGTCCATTTTTCTGTTCGTTTATTTGTTATTACTGATTAGCAGGAGTTGTAGATAATTCTACCTACTAATTCTTTGTCAGTTATATATGATACAAAGACCTTCTCTCTCAGTGGCTTATCATTTTTTAAGCAGCTTTATTGAGATGCTTACCTTACTTTAGTTTACTCACAGAGTTATGCAGCCATCATTACTATCTAATGTTAGAACATTTTCATCACCTGAAAAGAAACTATACCTATTAGTAGTCACTCCCCACCCACTCTTCCCCACTAGCCCTTGGCTGGCAACTACTAATCAACTTTTTATCTCTATGTGTTTGTCTCTTCTAGACATTTCATATAAATGGAATCATACAATATGTAGTCTTTTGTGACTGGTTTCTTTCACTCAGCATAATATTTTCAGAGTTCCCTTTTTATTGACAAATATTCCACTGTGTGAATATACCACATTTTATTTATCCAGTCACTCAGTGGACATCTGAATTGTATCCACTTTGGAGCTGTTATGAATAATGCTGCTATGAACATTTGAGTACAATTTCTGTGGCCGTGTTTTCATTTCACTTGGTAGATACCTAGTAGTGGAATTGTTGAGTCATATGGTAACTTTGTGTTTAACATTTTGAGGACTGCCAAACTGTTTTCCAAAGCAGCTGTACTATTTTACATTCCCACCAGCAGAGTGTGAGGATTCTAATTTCTCTGCATCCTTGCCACCACTTGGTATTGTCTGTCAGTTTGATTATTGCCATCCTAGTGAGTATGAAGTGATACGTCATTGTGATTTTGATTTGCATTTCCCTGATGGCTAATTGATATGGCATATCTTGTCATGTACTTATTAGCCATTTTTACATCTGCTTTGGAGAAATATCTATTCCGGTCCTTTGCCTTTTTAGGTTATCTTTTTATTGTTGAATCGTAAGAGTTCTTTAAATATTCTGGATACAAGTCCTTTATTTGGTATATGATTTGCAAATACTTTCTCCCATTCTGTGGGTTGTCTTTTCACTTTCTTGAGTTATTGTTTCTAGCACAGAAGTTTTTAATTTTGATTAAGTCCAATTTATTTATTTTTTCTTTTGTCACTTATGTTTTTGGTGTTGTATCTAAGAACGCTTTGCCTAATCCAAGGTCACAAAGATTTACTCCTGTGTTTTCTTCTAAGAGTTTTCTAGGTTTAGCTCTTATATTTAGGTCTGTGATCCACTTTAAGTTAATTTTTGTATTTGATTTAAGGAAGGGGTCTAATTTCTTTTTTTTTTGGATGTAAATATGCAGTTGTCAAGCACCATTTACTGAAAAGAGTCTTCTTTCCCCCTTTGAATTGTCTTGGACCCTTGTAGAAAATCAGTTGTCTATAAGTATAATAGTGGTGGCTAATCTTTTACTTTGCTTCTAATATGTTTTGCCATACAGAAATTTGAAATTCTAATGTAATCAAATTGACTTTTATGCCTTATGGTTTGTGCATTTTTATCTTCCTTAAGAAATACTTGTTTATCCTGAATCATGAACATATTTTCGTATATTTTCGAGTTTTAAAACTTTTTTTCACATTTAACATACTGTCTCTAAGTTTAGATGTGTTGATATCCCAGTAATATAAAACTCTGAAATTCATTTAAAACTTTGCCAGAACCTTCCAGTCTGGGAACAGATACAGATATACCAATGGATATTGACAGTAGTGACATGAACAGTGATGGTGGTCGAGGCTTGGACGACACAGAAGAAGCATCTCCCCCAGAAGATAAAATGTTCTTCCTGGATCCATCTGATCTTGATGTGGAAAGAGATGAAGAAGCTGTTAAAACAATCAGGTAACGCATGTGTATGTACTGCAAGCTACTTCCAAATGCAGGGTTAGTTCAGGGGCTCCTTTAGGAAAGAAGAAGCCACATCTCTTTAAGTGGAACCTAAAATGTAATTTAAAATCTAAATTGTGGCTAATTCTTTTACATGCACCACAGTATTTCTGAAATAAATTATATCACTCTTGCCATCTACTCAAGATGGGAAAAATGAGAATCTTTGTTTTCTTAAAGAGAAAAATGCTCCATTTAAATATAGTCTAGGGGCCGGCCCCATGGCGTAGCGGTTAAGTGCATGCTGTCTGCTACTGGCGGCCCAGATTCGGATCCCAGGCGCGCACCGACGCACCGCTTCTCTGGCCATGCTGAGGCGGCGTCCCACATACAGCAACTAGAAGGATGTGCAGCTATGACATACAACTATCTACTGGGGCTTTGGGGAAAAAAAAGAGGAGGATTGGCAATAGATGTTAGCTCAGAGCTGGTCTTCCTCAGCAAAAAGAGGAGGATTAGTATGGATGTTAGCTCAGGGCTGATCTTCCTCACACAAAAAAATAAAATAAAATAGAAATAAATAAATATAGTCTAGATATAATATCTAGCAGTGGAGCAGCTGCCACAAGGTGCCAGAATTGAACCATCAGTTAAAGCAGCCAGTTTCTTCACACAGGCAGATTACCTGATGTTAGAAATACCAGTAAGAATATATAACTGAGAATGTTGCACAAAGATGACCGTGATGAATTTGGGGGCAGTTTTCATATTATCACAATTAATCTGACTGTCAGTACTTTGTAAAAATGCTATTGGATTATAAAACTTAAATATCCCCCATGTTTATAGAAATTCAGTTTTTGTATGTACAGTCCTATAGGATGTACTACTTTGTAATAAAATGTTAACATTTTGGCAGGTTTTGTTTTTCATTAGCAACAGAGGTATTTAGAGAAAATGGATCATTTATCAGTCTCACATGGTTGAATCATCATTTATTCAGTTTGGCTTTTCATTAAATTACAGCTATTATTATCACTGTCATTATTAATTAAAACTTAATGTTTACCCAATTTGGAGACTATTAAGAGAACTTGAGCTAGTTTCCTAATCATAAGTACTTAATAATTTAAGAGAAAGTATTTAACTGTCAGACTCAAATTGAAAAACAGTGTATTTTTTATACCCCTCCCCCCCAAATTGCTCTTTTTCTCCAGCTGCACTATTACTGACCCATGTGTCAATATTATCTGATTTGACTAATTACATTATTTTTTATTTTCTTAATATCTATAAATAATTTTTCTTTCAAATCGTATTCTAGAAGTACTTTCTGCTAACAGTATGAACAATGGAATTTGACATTTGAACCATGTGAATTTGGGTATAGGTATAGTCATACATCGCTTAATGACAGGGATACATTCTGGGAAATGCATCAAGCGACTTCAACATTGTGCGAACATCATAGAGTGTGGTACTACACACCTGGGCTATACGGTACTAATCTTATGCGACCACTGTTGTATGTGCTGTCTGTTGTTGACTGAAATGTCACTTTGTGGCGCATGACTGTACTCGCTTTTGCCTTGTTATGAATTTACTAATTTATCCTGCTGCCTAGGACGGGAAGATTCCTCAACAGCAATCCCAAATGAGACCCTCTCCCAGGCTCCAGATCTTCCAGTTGGGGAGGATGCTTTCTGCTCTGTTTCTTGTTTTCTTATGTTTTGTGACCCTCCAGAAAATATTCATGACAAATAATGAGGACTTACAGTATTATCTTAGTCTTTTATAAATCAACTATGTACCATCATAACAGGAATAATTTATTTTCTTGAGTCACAGTCTTCCTAAGATATTTTGAAAAATTTTAGCTCAGTTATCTTAAAAACAGCTTGATGAGATTACAGTATTTATATGATTTTTAAAAATTGAAATTTCCAATATTTATCATAAATTTTAAATATTTTTTAGTCCATCAACAAGCAATAATATTCCGCTAATGAGGGTCGTACAGTCCATCAAGCACACAAAGAGGAAGAGCAGTACGATGGTGAAGGAAGGGTGGATGGTCCATTACACCAGCAGAGACACTCTGGTCAGTAATTACAGACATTTTAACATGGTAGTGAAACTTCGTTATGTGCTTTATTTTGTGCATTTTTTAAATCAAAATGAGAATGAGATATATACTAAGACTAATAATTATAGTACACTGAAACTATAGTCACATTTGTAAAGAATCTTTAAAAGGCAGAATATTTAATGTATTGTCTTTACAAACTAGTAGAGCAATAGAGAGTCAAAAAGGATCTGGAGATATAACACCAAATGCACTATCCATAAAAAAAATAATTGATAGGCTGGACTTGATTACAATTAAAAGCTTTTGCTCTGCAAAAGACAATGTCAAGAGAATGAGAAGAAAAGCCACAGACTGGGAAAAAATATTTGCAAAGAAGACATCTGATAAAAGACTATTCTTCAATATATACAAAGAACTCGTAAAACCCAACAGTAAGAAAACAAACAACCCAATTGAAAAATGGACTGAAGATCTTAACATATACCTCACCAAAGAAGATACACAGATGGCAAATAAGCTTACGAAAAGATGTTCCATATTATATATCATCAGGGAAATGCAAATTAATAAGATACCACTACAGACCCATTAGAATGGCCAAAATTCGGAACACTGACAACACCAAATGCTCATGAGGATGTAGGGCAATAGGAACTCTCATTCATTGCTGCTGGGAATGCAAAGTGGTGCAGCTACTTTGGAAGACAGTTTGGCGGTTTCTTATAAAACTAAACATGCTCTCACCATATGATCCAGCAATCACTACTCCTTGGTATTTACCCAAAGGAGATGAAAAGTTACACCCACACAAAACCTGCAAATGGATGTTTACAGTAGCTTTATTCATAATTGCCAAAACTTGGAAGCAACCAAGATGTCCTTCTGTAGGTGAATGGATAAATAAACTGTGGTACATCCAGACAATGGAATATTATTTAGCACTAGAAAGCAATGAGTTAGCAAGCCATGAAAAGACATAGAGGCATCTTAAATGCATATTACTAAGTGAAAGAAACCAATCTGAAAAGGCTACATACTGTATGATTCCAACTATATGACATTCTGGAAAAGGCAAAACTTAGGGAGACAGTGCAAAGATTAGTGGTTGGGGTAGGGAACAGGTAGGGATAAATAGATGGAACACAGGATTTTTATGGCAGTGAAAATACTCTGTATGATACTGTGATGGAATATGTCATACATTTGTCCAAACACATGGAATGTACAACACGAAGAGTTAACCATAATATAAACTATAGACTTTTGTGACTATGATCTGTCAACATAGGTTCATCAATTGTAACAAATGTACCACTCTGATGAGAGATTTGATAATGGGGTAAGCTATGCATGTGTGGGGACAGGGGGTATACAGGAAATCTCTGTACTTTCCTCTCAGTTTTGCTGTGAACCTAAAACTCCAAAAATGTAAAGTCTTAATTTTAAAAAATAGTTTAAAGAAGTAAAAAAAAATTCTATGTGGCAAAAAACAAAAGCAAAGACAAGACAAACTGGAAAAAGTATTTTCAACTCATATTCTAAACAGGGATTAATTATATGTAAAGAGTACCAACAAATTGATAAGAAAAAGATCATAACACAGTAGAAAAATGGGCAAAGAATATGAAGAGAGTTCATAGACTAGAAAATATAAATGACTTAAACATATGAGCTTGATCTTGTTTTTAATAAAAAATACAATTTAGAATTTCACTGAACTACCAGTTTTTACTTATTAGTGTAGCAAAGATCAAAATGTTTAATAACATACTGCATTAGTAAAGTTGTGAGTAGACAGGTATTCTCATGTTGCTAAGACTATAAATTGGGTCAAATCTTGTGTAGGATAATTTAACACTGTCAAGCAAAATTACATATGCACATATCTTTTGACCTAGTAAGCCAACCTTTAGAAATTTATAGATTATAGGTAAATTATATATCTGTGTGTGTGCACGAAATGCATATGTATTTGCATGTGCATGCATAAAATTCTTTAAAAAGATTCCCAAAAACCTAATAATATTGCTTGCCTGGAGTAAGAGGAGGAGTAGGATATGAGTGATGGTGGGAGTATACTTTCATTATATATCCTTTTTATATTTTCAGAATTTTGAACCTCATGAATTTTAAACCTATTCAAAAGTACAGATTTATGCATAAAAATGAAAGGAAAAGGAAAAGTGCAGGTACTTTAAAGGAATCATTATTTTTGAGCCTCACTGTTTTATGCTCTTTATTTCATAGAGAAAAAGGCATTATTGGAGACTTGACAGCAAATGTCTAACATTGTTTCAAAATGAATCTGGATCGAAGTATTATAAGGTAAAGATTTCACATTTAAAAAATAATGTAAAATATTGTATGTTTTCTCAATATATCTAAATAATGTTCATTGGTTGTTATATTGGAATACACTTACTATAATTCTGCCTAATATAGTTTATAGAAGTCACTGTTAAGTTCCTTGTTGAAGCAACTGTCCCCCACCCTTCCATTTTACCCTCCACAACAGCCCTGCTACCAAAGGTGGTTTTTTGTTGTGTGTTACTTTGTTTTTGGCCTGCCTGTCTGGTTGCTGCTGCATTCCTTCTGAATACTATCATTTAGATTAGGCTGTTTAGAAAGTCCCATGATTATTGCCTGTCCAGAAGAGGCCAATGTGGTATTCGGTGTTTCTCTCACCTTCCATTGTACCTTAGGGCCTGATTCCCAGATGCTTCTTGTGGCTCTACATCTGCTTTGTATAGCATTCTTTGCTTGGCTTGCTCTACATTTTGCCATGTCACAGACTGACACCAAACAAGATTGTAAATGTAGCAGTTGTATAGGTAAGAAAGAGAATAGAAACTAATGACTTGCTTTGAGCTTTGAGTTGGGTTTTTTAAAATAAGTTTTTTGCCTTAGGAACTGGACTGAACATAAATGATTGTTACAGTTTACCCCAATGGACAGAACCAGAATGGAGTGCTTAACCAACCTACACTGCCATTCTACTTTTGTTGCTGTTATTTCTGCTCCATACTTCTTTCGGGGCTGTGTCTTGAGCAGAGAAGTAGTTGTTGATTTGATGACAGTTGGAAAGTGACAAGTGTTGGATATAGTGGCACTTGCCTTCCTAAATCTTTCCTCTCCTTCCTTGCATTCTAATAACTGGCTTCAGGCTTAATCACTGGCTTTTTTTTATATTCCATTGGCATTGCTGGACATGCAGATCTTTCAAGGTAGATACTGTCCTAAGATTTGACTGTTTGTTCCCTGTGCCACGTACTTGTGTTCATCTTAATGGCATTCATTAGAAATGCATATATTTGATTGTTTAGTGAATTTGAAAATAACAAAGATGTATTCATACTTTTCAATGCTTAATTTTTTACTTCAGGAAATTCCACTTTCAGAAATTCTCCGCATATCTTCGCCACAAGATTTCACAAACATTTCACAAGGCAGCAACCCACACTGTTTTGAAATCATCACTGATACTGTGGTATACTTTGTTGGTGAGAACAATGGGGACAGCTCTCACAATCCTGTTCTTGCTGCCACTGGAGTTGGACTTGATGTAGCACAGAGCTGGGAAAAAGCAATTCGCCAAGCTCTCATGCCTGTTACCCCTCAAGCAAGTGTTTGCACTTCTCCAGGGCAAGGGAAAGATCACAGTAAGCAATAAGCTTGTTGATGACTTCTTTTCCCCATTGGTTCTTAAGCATTTTGTGGGTCTGATTGTGATTCTGTATGTATTTTTAATGCTCATTTTAAGCTTCATCTTTAGTAACCAGTAACATTAGTTAATTCCTTTATAAAATTATGTTGGTTATAGTGTATCTATACAATCCCCAGAGCCAGGCTCCAGAGTCAGTCTCCCTACATTTAAATCCTGGCTCTGCCAACCTGCTGTGTGACCTTAGGCAAGTATTTTACCTCTCTGTAATAGTACCTACTTTATAGGGTTGTCATCATTCAATGAAAGAGAACCTATAAGGTATAGAACAGTGTTTGGCATCTATGAACTCTCATTGGATTAAGTAAACTACTAGTATTTGTATTTTGCTTCATAGTGGGATATAAACAGACTATAAAGTGCTATGATTCACATCATACTCATAAAATCTGTGAAGTCAGAAATGCTGTATTTCTTTTAACTGAATTTAATCATTCAGAAATATTAAAAAATAATTTAAACACATGTTCTTTGCACCAACAAAATTTATAAAATTTACCTAAATTTGATAAAAGTTCAAGTGAACACTTAATCAGAAAGCCATAGTATAATGTCACTCTCACCCCCATTGGCATTATGTTATTTATCGGGAAACAATTCATTAATTAGACAAATATATTTAAATTGAAATAGGTATCAACCAGTTTCTAAATGTATTTTATTTCAGTTCACATATATTATTTTGTGCAACTCTTCTTGGCATTATGCCTAGGCTCTGAACTAGAATACAAAAGAAATGCAGAAATTTTAAAAGCTATATTAAGGGAGATAGGACATACATACATAGTAAGTGTTAGATAGTAGCATGAAGCAGTAGCATGCAAAAATGAGTAATGCATTACTCAAAGAACTCAGATATGGATAGGAAGAGTAAGCAGAGACTTCATGATAGAAAAACCTGATTTGGACCCCAACCTGGGATCTCAAGTATGTTAGGATAGGCAGAGCGAAGTGATAGGGAGTGGAGGAGGAGTAGTGTTACTCTAGTTGAGGAGACAAGTGTGATCAAAGGGACAAGGATAATGACCATGAACATGTTTGGTGTTTTTAATATTGATTCTTAGGGGGAGAACAGATGGATATTCATAGTGCTTCTTAAGTTTGGGGGGATTTTAGAACTGTCTGTATTCTAAAACCATTGACATTTTTCCCCATAAAATAATCCAAGCACAAACATACAAATTTTATATATAATTGGGTATAATTAGGGACTCTCTCAAGCCTCCCCAAGGTTGAGAGTTCCTAAAGGCAGAATTGTAGAAGGGTTAAGTGTGAGGATTCTGGAGAATGAAAGCCTAGCTCTGCTGCTTACTGTGTGATCTAGGTCTCTACAGTTCTCTAATCTAAAGCAGGAATAATAATAAATGCACATAATGCACTTAGCACACTTCCTAACATATAAGTAATACTGTTCTGTTGTTGTTCCTGTAACAACCTATCTGGAGCAGAGTTCTCCTGGGAAGCAATAGAAATTAAAACTGGGGTCGGCCCTGTGTCTTAGCGGTTAGGTGCGCGCGCTCCGCTGCCGGCGGCCCGGGTTCAGATCCCAGGCGCACACCAACGCACCACTTCTCTGGCCATGCTGAGGCCGTGTCCCACATGCAGCAGCTAGAAGGATGTGCAGCTGTGACATGCAACTATCTACTGGGGCTTTGGGGGAAAAAATAAATAAATAAGTAAATAAAATGAAATTAAAACTGGATGGAGCTGGATAGTTGAGCCCTTTGAAACAAAATAAATATTGATTACTAGGAAAGTGGAACTACTGAAAAGCAGAGTTTTAGACACATTAATTTTGTTGATGCTGTGCCTTTTTTGTTTCCTTAATTTTTAATACTTGAATTAATGATATTTTTTAATTGACTTAATATTTTTAAATGGAAATTTTGACTATGTTACTTATTTTTGATGCATAGTTTGCTTACATTTCATTGTTAATGAAATTTTATATTTTTATATTTGGGATTATAAAGGAAATTTTGAATATTGTTTCTTTGAGTTGTCTCCAAGATTCGAAATGTTTGATACCTGGTCTCTTTTGATACCTGGTTACTTCCCATGTTTCCCTTTTTTCTTTTTCTCGTCAGTTATTTCTTTTGCTTACCAAAGTAATAAAAACATTTAAACTTTATAGAAATAAGTAATATAAAATGAGAAAGTCCTCCCTATACACACATAACAGACACCTCTCCCCTCCCCCCATTCCCAGTCCTTTATCTCCTGCCTCAGAAAACCATTATTTTTATTTATTTATTTTTTTTTGAGGAAGATCAGCCCTGAGCTAACATCCATGCTAATCCTCCTCTTTTTGCCGAGGAAGACCGGCTCTGAGCTAACATCTATTGCCAGTCCTCCTTTTTTTCCCCCAAAGCCCCAGTAGATAGTTGTATGTCATAGTTGTACATCCTTCTAGTTGCTGTATGTGGGACACGGCCTCAGCATGGCCAGAGAAGCAGTGCGCACCCGGGATCCAAACCCCGGGCCCCCAGGAGCGGAGTGCGTGCACTTAACCGCTAAGCCATGGGGCCGGGCCCTCAGAAAACCATTATTAACGTTTGGTGTATATTTCTTGAACTGGGGAGTGCTTGGGGGAAGGGGAGCCTATACTATCTGTACTATATTGTTATATTTTTATTTTCACAAAAAAATGTGGTCATACTCTGTTCTTCTTTGCAACTCTGCTATTTAATATATATCAGATATATTTCAATGTGAGTATATAGATTTACCTAATTTAATTTTTTTTATTATGAAGGTAATGCATGCTTTTTAAGTTTTAAAAAATACAAGTAGTATAGAAGTGTATACAGACTAAAGTCTTTGTTCCCCACCCCCACCTCTCTCACTCACCAGAAGTAATCATGTTTTTTGTTTTTAATTAAGATGCTGCTACTCTGCAACTTTCCTTTTTAACTTAATATTATGTCCTGGATAGCTTTCTGACTCAGTACTTACAGTTTTACAGCATTCAAGTTTAGATAGTGTTCCTTTGTATGGATGTATCATATTTTATTTAGCCAGTTTCTTGTTGATGGATTAATATTGTGTATGTGCATAAGTTTTTTTATGAATGTAACTATATTAACTATGTTAGCCAGTTTTTTTAATTTAATATACTATGGGCATTCACATGTCAGTAAATATTAATATTATTAAGTCGTATGCTAACAATTTTGTTCTTTTCTCACACATCATTCTTATATTTTACAGAAGATTTGTCTACCAGTATCTCTGTATCTAATTGTCAGATCCAGGAGAATGTGGTAAGTAAAAGTTACAGCTAAAATATGCCAATTGGGTGATTAAAATAAGGAAAATAAGATGAGAAAATCTTATTAGAGAAATAGGTTCATAGCCCAAGTATTGAGCAGTTTGCCTAAAGACACCAGGCTAGATTTTGTGGGGATAACTTCCCTGAGGAATTCTGCTTTGTGAAGAAAACTAAGGCAGATTTTTTAAATTATAAATTATTTAAATTAAATTAAAATTAAATTTTAAATTTAAATTATGAAAAGTTAACTTTTTCATAAGTGAAATTAGAATATTACAAAGTGATAGTCTAGTTCAAAGAGAAGAGAGAGATTACTTCTTGCTGGGTCAGCAGGGAAAGCTTCCTAAAGGAAGTGGAACTTGAGCTATGCCTAAAAAGATGGAAAGGAGTTTTGACGGAAGTGCTGAGAGGATGAGGGTGGGGGAACAATATTTCATGCAAGCACAAGGAATAAGAGAAGCAAATGGAGGGGAGCAGGAAATGCAGGACTTTTAAGGAATAGTGACTAGATTAAGTTTAGCTGGTGTATGTTGGTACATGTAAGTAAGGGATTATAACAGGCATACTTTCTATGAAGGGCTTGGTAGTAAATATTTTAGGCTTTGCGAACCATATACAACTACTTAACTCTGCCACTGTAGTGAGAAAGCAGCCATAAGCAATACATAAACGAATGAGCATGACTGTTCCAATAAAACGATTTGTGGACATTTAAATTTGAACTTCTTATAATTTTCATGTGTCACAAAATATTATTATTTTGATTTTTTTCAACCATTTAAAATTTTAAAGTCTGTTCTTAGATCAAGGGCCATACAAAGAGAGACAGCAGGCCAGATTTGACCCACAAGCCATAGTGTACCAACCCCTGGAGTAGCAAGACAAGACAGAAAATTGTTCGTTAGCTATATATAAATTTCTCTGATAAAAATCTCTCTTCCTTTTCTACTTGGGGCATCCAGCTGTTATAGCTCTGTAATATATAAATGCCATTGGGTTTTCTAAGATTGCAGTGGACTAGATATCCAGTAGTGTTGTAGGAGATAGAGGGTTTCAAGGAGATAGAATCTGTGTATCTCTTGTCCTAGTGGTAGGTAGAATACATACCAGATTCCTGGGAGAGAAAGGGGGATAACAAAAATATGAGATTACAAACTTTGAACGATCCCACAGGAACTTGAGGACATATCCATTCATAGCTGAGGAGGGAAAAGGTTCAGAATTGGTCTTTGTGAAAGAACCTTTTCTAGCAATTATTATTTAAACAGTGGATGTTCCCTTATCTAATTTGATTAGAATCAAAATTTGGTTGATTAAACAAAAAGTTAATTAAAGTCGAGAAGCATGTAAAAATGATTCTTACAAACCTTAAAATTTTCATTATAGCTGAAAATATATATATGCACCTTTGTTTGCTTTTGTCACAGGGCTGAGATTTTTTTTCTGTAAGTATGTGTCTGCTAAGTACAGTTCCTCTTTGTCTTTCTTGCATCAACCACACCTGTAATGTAGTAATCTAATTCTGATGCTAACCACCCTGATTTTGTCCAGGCTCCAAAGGTTAAGGGCACAGTTCCCAACAAGACTGCCTTCGCTTGAGACACCAGCCACAAGTTCAGGGGTCCCCAGAACCCAGAAGTTCAGGGTTACCCACACTTCTGACCAACTGGCTACAAATTCAGAATTCCCGTGATCCTACACTGAGGTTCAATAATTTGCTAGAATAACTCACAGAACTCAGGAAAGCACTGTCCTTAAAATTACAGCTTTAATATAAAGGATACAAATCAGGACCAGCCAACTAAAGACACAGAGGATGCATTCTGGGAGGGTTCTGAATGTAGAGCTTCTGTGTCCTCTGCCTGGAATCCGGACCCACCACCCTCCCAGCACACTGATGTGTTCACTAGCCAGGAAGGTCTCCTGAACTGCAGTGTCCAAAGTTTTTATTGGGGCTTCATTACATAGGCATGATTGAATCACTGGCCCCATGATTGAACTCAATTTCCTACCCCCTTCTCCTCCCCTGAGTTTGTACTGGCTCAAAAATAATCATGTGGTTGGTCTTTCTAGTGACTCTCCTCCATCCTTAGTATCTCATTAGCATAAACTCAGGTGTAATCCGAAGGGCTCATGAATAACAAAGATACTCCTATTGGGAAATTCCAAGGATTTAGAGTCTCTCTTTCAGGAACTAGGGACAAATTCTTCATTAGACACCACCACCCATAATGCATTGTCTGTAATTTCCAATTTTCATTTCTTTATAGTGGAGCCAAGGATACTTGTAAAACATTCTTAGAACAGAATCCTCACTCACCACATCTTCAGTGTTTATTTTGCTCACAAGTAAATTGACAGCAATTGTTTTAGTGCCTCATTTTTGTAGAGTTTCCAGAACTACTTAGTTTTCCTAGAAATCTCTCATGTTTTGTTGATTTATATTTAATTTTTTGTAATACTTAATTAAACCATGTAATCTTTATAATAAGTACATTTGGCATAATGCATTTGGGAACAAATTCGGTTTTAAGAGTTACTCATGGGGGGACTAGCCACAAGCATTTGTTACACTGCTGTAGACATCAGTCAATATATGCTTTTCAGAGGGCATGGAGGGTATAGGTTATTCTGGTGAGTTAGTAAAGATGTTAGGATAATCTTTACTATAATAGTTATTTGACCCTGATATCCTGATATGATGTCCTGAATATCTTTTTTAGTATATTTTTCTATTTCCCCTACTACATCATAAGTCCCTCAATTAGCTACCTGTCACAGAGCCTTATATACAGTTAGAGCTCAATAAATGTTGATGATAATCATAAAATCATAGGCATTTTTTAAATTAGAAGAGACTCAAGAGAGATGGAGATCAGTAGCTTTTTTTTTTTTTTTGGTGAAGAAGATTGGCCCTGAGTTAACATCTGTTGCTCATCTTCCTCTTTTTGCTTGAGGAAGATGGTCCCTGAGCTAACATCTGTGCCAGTCTTCCTTTACCTTGTATATGGGACGCCACCACAGCATGGCTTGATGAGTGGTGTGTAGGTCTGCACCAGGATCCAAACCCGCGAGCCCCGGCAGCCAAAGTGGAGTGCAGAAACTTAACCACTATACCACCAGGCTGGCCCCTCAATGCCGTTTTACAGATAAGAAAACCAAGTCCCAGGGAATTCAATATCTTACTTAAGATTACCTAATTTAAACAGAAATTAGGAAATTGAGATTTGCAGAATTGCTGATTTTTATACGCCAGGCACTGGACTTGACAGTTTGTATATATCCTCATTTAATTCACTTAAAAATCCAGTGAGAGGGGCTGGCCTGGTGGTGTAGTGGTTGAGTTCACGTGCTCTGCTTTGGCGGCCCGGGGTTCATGGGTTCAGATCCCAGGCGCAGACCTACACGCTGCTCATCAAGCCATGCTGTAGCGGCATCCCACATACAACGTAGAGAAAGATTGGCACAGATGTTAGCTCAGGGCCAATCTTCCTCACCAAAAAAAAAATACAATGAAAGTGTAAAACTCATTCTTGTTTAAAAAAAAAATCCAGTGAGATAACTGTTATGATATCGACTTCGTCAGTGAGCAAATTGAGGCCTACGAGACTCAGTTTATTCAATTGACTGACTACCATGAGACAGGCACTAGCTGGGATGTAACACTGAACAAGTCAGATGTAGTCCCTGGCTTCATGGAGACTGTAGTCCATACCCAAACAGAAGGGAGACCTTGACTAAACAGCTGCGGAGGGGGTTGGAGAGTGCCCTCCAAGAATATTCTGACAGCAACAACCACTACCAAAAAAAGAAAAAAGTAAGAGGAGGGAGGGAAGAAGATTGAGGAGTGGATTTGAGTTACAGACTTTCTCACACATACTCTTTTCGTCAGTCTTTCAAAATTAGCCTAATCTCAATAATACGAACCTTTGTGTTTTTCGTTCAAATCAAAGATAGCAAATCTCTTTAATAGTAAAATAGATAATGGTGTATTCTTAATTTATGTTAATTTATTTTTTATAGATCACTACTTAATAAATATAAGATTATTTTTCATTCAAAGCATTTTCTTCCCCCAAGGTCTCCTTACAGAACATATTATACTTGCACATTAAGAGTCATAGTATTAAAATTGGGCTTTTCTAGGACATAGAAAGCCAATGTTTCATAAAATATTTTCTTATGAAAATTAGTTGCCTCTATCATAAAAATAAAAATGTATTTAAGTATTTGAATGAAAAGAGTCAGAGATATTGACATTGTTTTGTAGAGGAAAATAACACTTACTGCTAACTCTTTCCTGAATAGGACATCAGTACCGTTTACCAGATCTTTGCAGATGAGGTGCTTGGTTCAGGCCAGTTTGGTATCGTTTATGGAGGTAAGTGACTACAGTCTTTTGCATATTATATGTACTATAGAAAAATTGTGAAATTTAAAAACATCCTGCAGATATTACGTCTTGTCACAATTTTGTCAAGTGGCTTTTTTCTCAAAGGTTGAGTTGCATCCTTTTAGCTAAGCCCTTTTCACTATAACTAGGTATTCATTCCTTAATTCCAACTGCAAACTTCAAAAAGTAACAGAGAAAGAATCAGAAAATTAGTTCCACAATAGTCTTACTTTATCTGTTCTTGTAGCTCACACATAAAGATGTTTGTGTGGGAAAAATAAGTGGTTTGAAGTTTATGTTGGGCTGTGTGGGCTTATTTATTGAAGTATATGCCCTACTGGCTTTCCAACACAGATGGAACCATTTGTCTACTGTTGGCATGAATGTTATATCAGGTCTGAAGACCTGAAATCTTGTCCATCTCTGTGACTTAACGGTATTGGCAAAGTCATTTAATTTCACTGTGCCTTAGTATCTTCATCAGTTTAATGGAGCTAATAAAACTGACGTGCATACCTCACAGGGTTGTTAATATTAATTAAACCTAATATACATAAAAGTACTTTATAAGCTATGATCTAAGGTACAAAAGAAAAGTAATGTTAAACCCTTGTCCACCCTTGATGGGACTGTTATAGTAGTCTCCTAGCTGGCCTTTTCTGCCTCCAGGCTTGCTATAATATGTGGCTAAATCACTCTGTGCTGACTCAGTGAACCTAGAATAAAATTAATTCATTGATACAATGTTTCTATCCTGACAGAGTCTCTGAAGACTAGGTCAGGGTAATTAACTATTATTTATTTAATAAGGTAGATTATTTTTCAGCAAACAAGTTCATTCAAATTTCCTGCCATTTCAAATAATGAACAGCCTTTATTAGGGGCAACTACTGTAAGGGAAAACATAATTTATTTCTTAAAGGTGAGTGAAAAAGAAAGAACAAAATGAGCCAAAGAAAGGAAATATGAGAATAAATACATATCGGTTTCAGTCTGTGGACAACTTAACTTCCTGATAAAGCTTTTGTGTTGTATTGAGCTGTCAATTGCTTCTTTCTTTTCTATACTTTTTTTAAAAATAGGAAAACATAGAAAGACTGGAAGGGATGTGGCTATTAAAGTAATTGATAAGATGAGATTCCCCACAAAACAGGAAAGTCAACTCCGTAATGAAGTGGCTATTTTACAGGTAAAAAAAAAAGAAAGAAAAGTTGCTTTGTATTGGTTTTAATTTTTGATTTATGAATTTTTAAATTCAAGTGTATTTAGTGTGCTCATAAGAATAAAATTTTGTTTTGTTTTGTTTTGTTTTTATCTTATGACCTTTTGGCTCAGTAAGAGGCTTACCAGCCTCTTGAGTTAATTTGAATTAACTCAAGTCTTTTTTTTTAAAAAAGGCAAAATTAGGTTACAGTAATCTAGGAGTTACAAGGATTACCATTATGGTAGTAGTTTGCTTGGGACACATTTTCATAAGTAAAATCTTAACCAAAAGAAAGTAAAATTTCATTCTTAATTCATCACTCCAGGAGCTCAAAATACTTTAATACTTCTACCATCACATTTCATTAGGAGGTCACTGTTATACCCATCCAGTTCCCACAACTGATTTGCTTATTATAGCAATTACTATAAAAATAAACACTGCTTAAAAACTGTGTACCTTTTAACAGCATTCGTTATTTTAATAATTCAAAACTCCAAAGATTTAATTTTATAATGGTTTAGTCCATTAAGGTATATTTTTAAAGATATATTGGTAATGACTTCTATCCCATAAAATAAATTATTATGTGTTTTTATTTTCTTCTAACATTTTTACCTCTTTGGGGGTTATCTAGAAGACTAAAATTTAGCTTTATCTTTATTTTTCTGAATATTATAAATAATTTATAATATGCAAATATCTATTAATTCATTGTATAGCTTTTGCATAATATTTAAGAAATCGTGATGATGTAATAGTCAGTGCTGTCAGAGCCCCATTTGCTTGTGGGTGAAGTTCAAGAAGACACAGCCTAATGAACTTAAGCTTTCTGGAAGAAGAAGGTAAGAAACTTACAAACACATAATTAATTTTATATTTATTACATTATTGGTCACTAGTAGTAACATTTGCCTCACTTCTTTTTCAGGAGAGTGATAATCAAAAGATTGTGGTCTACAAGCTACCTGTGGTTACTTCAAGGCTGTCCTCTCCTATAAAGCTACCTTTAAATAGAATATTAATAGCATTCAGACTCTGTATTAGGGTATGAATATATTGTTAGACATCTTTTTTCATATCTAATTTTGAAATCTTTCTCATTGTCCAACTAATATGCAAAAACAAATAATAAATATTAAGGATATATTCCTAAGGCTTGATTTCTCCTTGTCACTTTGATCAGCAAAACAGCTGTGAACTAAACACTGAAGCTTTTTTCATGTTATCAACTGTGGATCATAATAACTAAATTTAGGAATTTCCAGATAATGTACAATGTAAAAACTTTATTATTATATTCTTCTGGTTAGATAATGAACCCAGTTGGAAAGAGAACTGATTGTAGTCTCACACATCACACACACAGTATCACACAGCAAATACTCATTTAATATTTGTTGAATAAATGAATTTATGTGGGGAAATTATCTATGACATATTGCTAAATTCCAAATATACTGTTTTCATGTTAAATTTAATACAGTCCTTGTAAATTCTCTTCAAATTGTTTATATACAATATTGACACTTTTATATTTAGTGAATAGCTTACTTTTTGTCAGAAACTATACTTAAGTACTTTTTCTCAACATTACCCAACAGGAGGATGACAGGTTCAGAGTTTGAATCTAAATCTGTCTCCAAACCACATGCTCTTTCTAATCTATCACATTGTACCTACTTTGTGTGTGTGTGTGTGTACACATATGTAAAATTGTACTTAGGTTCCTCTGCAGTGTGTAAATTCAACAAATTTGTCTTTATATATAAAGATCAGCTGTAGCCTACTTTGTATATGAATTGCAGTTCTTTTTTCCTCTGCTTTGCTTTAGCTTTTGTTGAGCTAACATTGGTTTATAACATTATATAAATTTCAGGTGTACATCATTGTGTTTCAGTTTCTTGAATTACAGTTCTGTTAGTACAATCTGAATTAATGTTGGTAAATACATTTTTTAAAAGGAAACTTTTTTCAAATAGTAACTCAGTTACTAAAATTAGTGCCACAAGATTTAGTCCTATGAGTATTTCAGCTAGACTCTTTCACATCGGTTGGAAGGAACTTACTCTGCCCATACACTCACGCACACCATGCTTTGTTCCCCTCTTCCCCCTCCAGCTGTGTCACCTTTATTTTCCCATCTTTGCCCTGGGTTCTTCTTGTATGTAGTCCCCATCAAACAAACCTAAAAGGCTGGCTGAACCCAGCCTGGTAGTTGATCCTGGTATGGTAATCTCCATCTGCAGCTCCACTGACACCCATGGCTGTTCTTCCCTAGGTCAGCATTTTTATAAAGAAAGGACAGGGTAAAGACTAAGCATATTATTGAGACCACAGCTTTAGCCTTTCTGGTGGCAAGAAGGAAAAATTATAGAGTGATTGATTTAGAAGTGGCTTTACAGTTTACCGAGGAATGTTCAGGCTCTCTTTTGAGCACTTGGTGATAGGCTCTGTATTTCTGTCAGTTTAATAGAAATGAGGACATGACATTTTGGGACATCTCTGACTATTCTTTATTAGGCTAAACCAAAATCTCTTGAAAAAGGTTCCACTGCAGACACCACACTCAACAAATTGCATCTCTTTTCCAAATGCGGACCACAATGACTTTCTTGCTGTTCCTCAGACACACCAGATATGGTCTCAAGGACTTTGCGTTAGCTGTTACCTCTGCCTAGAATGCACTCCCCCTCCAGTATCTTCATGGCCTATTCCCCTGTCTCCTTCAGGATTTTGCCCAAATGTCATTTCCTCAGTGAGGCCTTCACATTCTATTCAGCATTAAGCCCACCTGCCCCTTACCCTAACTCTATTTTTTCTTTTCTCCATAGCACTGATCACCTCCATACTAGGTAACTGACTAGTTTATTATCTATTGTCTGTCTCACCTTGCTAGAATTAATAAGCTCTGTGCGACAAGAGATATTTGTCAGTTTTGTTTACTGATGAATCCAGACTGCTTACATAGTACTAGGCACACAGCAAATAATCATTTAATATTTATTGAATAAATGTATTTATGTGGGGAATTATGACATATTGCTAAATTTTTAAAAAGGAAATGTGGAATGATTCCATTTGTGTAATTTCTTAAGGTAATATGTACTTCACATATGTCTGCATACAGTTATGTATAGAAAAGGATTCATACTTACCTAAACTGTCAACATGGCCATATTTGGGGATCGCCTGGTGGGGCAGGGAAGAAATGCGGGATTTTTACTTTTGTTTCATAGAGATATAGTGATGTAAAGTGTTTCTTTTGCTGTTGCCTGAAGAGGATAGTAGGGTAGTGGGAGAAAAGGTGTGGCACCCTCATGGCTACCTGTGTAAGTGGAAAAACATTATCAGAAACTTAAGAGGGAAATTTCTAGTTTGAACATTGTGGTATAAATTCGGCATTTTCCCTTTTTCTTCTCATAAATCACCCAAAAGTTACCAGAAAAATGATAAACAGAAAAGCATACTATATCTTTAATAAAAATAGAAGAGAGTTCAAACTTACAAAATAGGTAGAAGTTTTTCCAAAAACGGGAGATGGAGCAGGGGTGCATGCAGCAAGAGGTACCACAATAAGAACTGTTTTTGCTGGCTCTTTCTGAGATCTACATTTGTGATATCCTCTTTAGGTGCCTTCTCAAACAGAAGAAAGCCAAGGGGTCATGATCTAGTAAGATTTAATTCAAGGGAAAGCCATTAAATGAACTGAAGAAAGGCACTTTAACAGTGGAAGAGTGTAAATCACACTACCCCAAAAAACAGCATCAACATTTATAAAGGAAAACTAAGATGATACAAGGAGAAAAAGATAAGCACACTACTAGTCAATGACAGGTGAAGTAGACAAGTAAGAGCATAGAAGGTCTAAACAGTATAAGGTAGATCTAACCACTTTATACTGAACTCTGTACCCTAAAAATAACCAAAAATATTGCATTAATTCAAAACAGTAATGTGAACAGTATTCTTTGATCTTAACGCAATAAAGCTAGAAATAAATTACAAAAAACAAAAAGCTCCTACCACTTGAAAATTTTTTAATATCTTAATTCTTGAATCAAAGAGCAAAATCAAGATTTCAGAGTATTTAGAAACTAATAAAAATACTGTATATCAGAGCTTTTGGACTACTGCTCAGAGAAAGCTTTATAACAAATATTAAGAGAGAACGAAAATAAATGAATTAAGAATCCAACTCAAGAAGTTAAAGAATGAACAATAAACCTAAAGAAAGCAAAAGGGGATTAACAAAGATAAAAACGGAAATTAATAAATTTAATAAAGAATATAATGTAGGGGCCCGCCTGGTGGCGCAAGCGGTTAAGTGCACGCGCTCCGCTGCGGCGGCCCGGGGTTCGGGGTTCGCAGGTTCGGATCCAGGGCATGCCGACGCACCGCTTGTCGAGCCATGCTGTGGCGGCGTCCCATATAAAGTGGAGGAAGATGGGCACGGATGTTAGCCCAGGGCCAGTCGTCCGCAGCAAAAAAAAAAGGATTGGCAGATGTTAGCACAGGGCTGATCTTCCTCACACACACACAAAAAAGAATATAATAAATCTAAAAGTTGGTTCTCTAGGGGGCAAGATAACAATAAAATAAGTAAGTAGCCAACCTAATCAGAAAAATAAAATATAAAAACATCTTGAGGAGATGACCACAAATACTGAAAAAAATTAAAGGAATCTTAAGATACTACCTTGTGCAACTTGCAGATAAATTTGAAAACCTGGAGAAAATGATTAATTCTCTATGAAAGTATAACTTACCAAACAGACTCCAGAGGAAATAGGACATTTAAACAAATAGAGGTTAAAAGAGAAGGATGATGTTATAGCATACTTCCATTTTTGTGTGTGCATGAGTGTGTTTTTAAAGGAAGAGTGGGGAAAAACACTTAAGAGAGAGAGAACTATAGCACAGGGGATTGCAGCCACACTTCCAATCCTAAATTGATAAAAGTTAAGATATTCTGAATCTTCCATTGCTTACTGCCATTATCACGCCCCACCACTGGGGTATTTCACTCTCATTTATCTACTATAACTTATTTTGCTACTTGGAACACCATGTCATTAAATTGTTTTAAATTGATTAGTAAACAATATTTATTTTGTGCTTACCATTTTCTAAACATTTTTTAAAACACCAACGATGAATCAGACATTAAGCTAAAATGACCAAGACACAGTCTCTGCCTTCAGGGAACTTAGGCTAAAAAGTAAGATATATACACACATAATACAGTACCGTGGACGAAGTACTGCTGCATATATAGAGAGTAGTGGAAACTACTGCAGTAGTCCCAAAGAGAGGTAATGGGAACTAAAATTAAGGCAGTTATAGTGGGAATTGAGAGATGATGGATTCAGAAAACATTTTAGAGATGGAACTCAACCTCGTCTAGGTGAAACAAGAAACAAGTTTGCTGCCTTAGCATAATTAGGTACCCATAATAAAGAAAAAAGCATAAGAAAAATTTATTTCTCTTAATAAGGAATAAAAAGTTTAATCACTTGGGCCAATAGAGCATATATGATATTGAATAGGGAGAATGAAGCCAGATTATTGAAATTATTACAATTCACGAAGAGGAATTTAGATATATGTCCAGAAATAAAGAGCCATTGAATGTTTTTGAACGTGGCTGACCTCTCAAATTGGCTTTTGAGGAAGGTTTTTTTACGAGTAAGATAGATTGCTTTTTCTTAGCAGAAACAGTATCACATTCATCTTTGTATTTCTCCAACCCTGGTAACATAGTAGTGCTCAAGAAACATGGGATGATGGAAGTAAAGAGATGCTAAGCCTAAAAGAGGAGACTAAATTGAGATATAATATAATGAGAATCAAGACTTAGATAAATAACTACCTTCAAAACAAAACCATCTCTTGAGCAAAGACCTTCACAAATACAGCCCCAAAGAGCTCTGTGAAATTGGCTAAGATTTGATTGGCAATTGGTACCTATTCACAGGCAGCATAAAATTAGAGTAATGTCAGAAGATTAAAAAGATGAGAAGGAATGGAAAGAAGTAGTAATGAACAAGGGCAACTACATAATCAAATTGCAAAGACATTCTTTCCCTCAGTGCATCTACTCTCCAGTACAGAACTTGGAAAAATAGAATCTATGATCCTTTTTATTTTGTTTGCTTTTATTATTTTTCTGTGCTGTTTTTCTTTCTATGCCATGTATTCCGTACAATTAATTGCAGCACATTGTTAGATATTTGCATAGTAAAATTATTTCTCTGGTCATATGTATCCTGCAATTCCAGAATTTGCACCATCCTGGGATTGTAAACCTGGAATGTATGTTTGAAACCCCAGAACGAGTTTTTGTAGTAATGGAAAAGCTGCATGGAGATATGTTGGAAATGATTCTATCCAGTGAGAAAAGTCGACTTCCAGAACGAATTACTAAATTCATGGTCACACAGGTATTTTAACTCTTTTTTGAAACTAGAGAATAATTAAAAACTAGGAGAACAAAATAGCAGTGCTTATACATATTGGGATATTGTGGGAATTGTTAACCTTGAAGAATAGAATAACACTTTTAGTTAAATCTTACTGAACTGTAGTGAACTTTTCAAATTATACCATTCAAAGGGGTGAGACCGGTTTAGCTATGATTTTTCCAGGCTTTGACAAAAACCTGTTTTTTTCAATAACAGATACTTGTTGCTTTGAGGAATCTACATTTTAAGAATATTGTGCACTGTGATTTAAAGCCAGAAAATGTGCTACTCGCATCAGCAGAGCCATTTCCTCAGGTGAGATAGTCTCCAGAACCATTTTAAGTATCTGTCTGACAACATTACGAAGTACCCACATAATGAAAGGCAGTGCTGTAGGTTCAACTATATAACCATCTTAAAAAGAAATAACCTTTTTATCCTGTAACTGCCAGTGAAGATTAATATCTGAATAATTTGAATTCAGATTTTACTAATTATATTACTTTCATTAAGATTTTTTAGACTGGGGCTGGCCCTGTGGCTTAGCGGTTAAGAGCGCGCGGTCCGCTACTGGCGGCCCGGGTTCGGATCCCGGGCGCGCACCGACACACCCCTTGTCCGGCCATGCTGAGGCCGCGTCCCACATACAGCAACTAGAAGGATGTGCAGCTATGACATACAACTATCTACTGGGGCTTTGGGGGAAAAAATAAATAAAATAAAATTATAAAAAAAAAAAAAAAACTTTTTAGACTTGACCAGATCTCAAGGAATAGCTTTTTGCACATAGACTGTTTGCAATTCACCTCTCCTTGTAGGTTGGGAATGAAGTGCGGAGAATGAATCTTGGTTGGTGCTTGGTGCCCAGGACAAATTCCCTATAAAACAAAACAGACTAAGGTGTTTCTCCCTGAAATGGGAGATACTAGATTTTGGCTGAGGCAGGCAGCCAACTCTTCTTTCTCTTTAGAGTACTCGATTTCAAACATTTTCACCAAAGCCTATGTAAGAATTACTCTTCCCATCACCACCAGCGCTCATATATATATATATATATATATATATGACAATATCGTGTGTAATGTGTCCTATGTGTGATGCACTGATTTTGTTTTTTACTCGTTTAAATATCATTTCATTTAAAAGGGTTGATCTTGATCCAAATTTATTTCATAACCTAAAAATGGATCATAACCTAAAGTTTGAAACAGTTGTCCTGAGAGATATATGTTGGTGGTACCTGTGAATGTTTCATGATTGTCACTGATGAATCCTTCAATCAGCTAGAATATCTGTTGCCAGACTATTGCTTATGTACATTTAACACATGCACAATTAGACAGATGGCTGTTTCACTTGGTAAATACAACTCAAATTATCCTTCAAAGAAAAGTACAATTGTGTGCCACATAACGACATTTCTGTCAACGACGGACCTTGGTGGTCCCATAAGATTAGTACCATATAGCCTAGGTGTGTAGTAGGCTATACCATCTAGATTTGTGTAAGAACATTCTATGATGTTCACACGACGATGGAATTGCCTAATAACACATTTCTCAGAACATATCCCAGTCGTTAAGCAACATATGATTGATTGTATTTTTAAAAATTATTCAGCTTTTACTTGTAAAAAAGTAATCATATTCTTTCTTTTATAATCCCTATTTGGTTAAAAGAGAATCTCTATCATTGTGAGATCAAAAAGGGTTCCCTAATAGTTGGTTCCCTAATAGATGTTCTAAATAAACTTCCATATATTATCTCTTTTGATCCTCAAAATAGTATGGGCAAAGGATGCACACCCCTACAGCTAAAGCTAAAACTCCAACTTTCTGACCTCTGTGTTAGTCATCCCCATTGTTCCCGTTGGGAACAAAGGGAAAATAATGTCATTTAGTTGATATACTGTTTTTTGCTCAAGTGCTAGCCACGGCCACACTTCTTTATGCAGCTGTCAAACTGCCAAGTCATCTTTACTTTTTCAAGATGTTAGCTGAAACATGGCATTTAACAAAAAAAAAGAGAGTTCACATTTCTTCATAGCCAATAATTCCATTCTTCAAAGGCTCAAATAGAAAAGTAGTCAAATTCAATAATGACACAGAACAAATGTCATTATAAAAACACGTATGAGGAGCCATATCCCAGAAACAGCAAGCAGCATTTGAATACACCTTCATCTTTGCTTTCCAGTCACTATTTGTACCACTAGTTTGTAGAGGCCAAATATCCTTTTCTTTCAATTTATCTTAATGCTTTTTCTGAAGACACTTTGTGAGTCGGCATTTCCTCTGGAAAGTACTTGTTATTTGCTTGTTCAGCATGACGATGCATCATTAGATACTGCCAAAATCTGAACCTCTACTAGAAGACGGGCAGCAAGATAGTGTTCTGAGCTCTGCCAAGCTCAACACAGTTCCAGAACTCACTTCCCAAAAGGACATGGTAGTGACTATGGCTACCTTCAGATATAAGTTTTTTCAAATCTAAACATCTAACTAGCAATAATTTGTTCCATAGTCATAGAAAACACTGTTACTGTTATTCTTTCAAGCAATCTCTAGCATTATTCTACTGGCCACATTATTTAATACACTTCAATTTTATTTACTTGTCAATTTATAGTATCCTTGGGAAGAGAGTTTCTAGAATTAAGCAAAATAAAGGGTAAGTTTTTAAATGTCGTAACTTACTTTTCATTCAGCAAACATTTATTGGGTACCTTTATGTCCAGGCACTGTGAGGCCACTGAGTCCTCAAAAGTGAAACACATGATTCCTGCTCAAAGATGACAGGAAAGCAATCTCCTTAAAAGCCAAATGATAAAAAATCAGCACCCTCCATTTTATTACAAAACATTGAACTTTAAAGAGTTTGGTATTTGGCATTCTGCAAGCTAGATTTCAAAAGTGGTTTTTTGAAATAAGCAATAGGAAAACTCTTCATACCATGTTAGTAATGGATCACAGGGTTATAAATGTATTTGCCTTTTGGGAAAAGGGTATTTTACAGTTTCCCAATCTATGATCATGTATTTGACAGTCATAATACAGTTGGCAAGTGTGTTGAAATAATTCAGTATAATATTTAGGGACAGGTATGTATATATAGATTGATATATATATATATATAATATAAAATTAACATCATCCTTTGATTTCTAGGTGAAGCTGTGTGACTTTGGTTTTGCACGCATCATTGGTGAAAAGTCATTCAGGAGATCTGTGGTAGGAACCCCAGCATACTTAGCTCCTGAAGTTCTCAGGAGCAAAGGTTACAACCGTTCCCTAGATATGTGGTCAGTGGGAGTTATCGTCTATGTGAGCCTCAGTGGCACGTTTCCTTTTAATGAAGATGAAGATATAAATGACCAAATCCAAAATGCTGCCTTTATGTACCCACCAAATCCATGGAGAGAAATTTCTGGTGAAGGTAAAAAAAAAAAAAAGTTTTAGCTGTGCCCTTTAGTCTCAAAATCTTTGTGATCCCAAATCAGCCTCTCTCTTCTGACTTCTCTTTTTAATATCTCCCATTCATCTTCCAAATTCAACTGGGTACCAGTTTTTGAGCACTCTTCCTTTTTACATTGTCTTTTCTGTATCTTCCTTACAGTTCCCAGGCATAGTGCTAATCCAGGCCCCAATTGCCTCATTTTGAAACTACTAAAATAACTTTTCAACTGTCCTACACATTAGACATTCTTTTCTGGTCTTTCCCAGTCACCACTGCCAAAGCCATCTTCAGGAAACACTACTTTCATCTTATTCTGCTCCCAAATATTTTGGCCTCCCTTCAACCACTTTGCAGCTGTAGGTCTCTGTGCCATGGCCCAAGCTTACCTTCTTGCCTCATCTCCTACTCCCCTACACAAACCTAGTTGTGTACTCGCTTCTGAATTGTTTTCTGCGTTTTGCTGAGGCCTTTCCCCTGCCTGCAGTCCCTCCTCCTTGCTACTGAAATCCTTCCAGTCCCTCAAGGACCCTTTAACTTATGGCTCATCTGTGAAGTCTTCCCCGAACTCCTCCTGTAAACTATGTAAGATCCACTTAGGCTACTGGTTGGGCATATTCTTCCATAAGTACTCTATCTTTTCATAATAACTTTTCTTATCTTCAAAACCAGACTGTAAGCACTTTGACTGAAGACCTGTAGCTCAGGTTCTTTATACCTTGAATGAGCTTTATATTCAATAGACACTCCCCAGTTTGTTTTCAGCTCTCCTATGGACCACTGCTGGGAAGCTTCATACATTTGTTTTTCCTGCCTGGTGATGAAGGCTTTTGCGTGTGCAACCCCTGGTTCTGTACCCATCCAGAATGACTTGATTGACCCTCTTTAGTTTACTGACACTGATAGGAAGAACACACCACTTACAACATTATTTAACAGTCCCATAGAAATTTAATAGAACCATTTCTGGGCAATACCCCCACCTGGATTTAGCCAACACCTGGAAGAGGGGAGTCTTTCTTGTTTTTCCAAAAAACAAATGATAGGGATTAATAGTCCATTAAACTGGGAAAGTTTGAAGAACAACATGTAAAGGCAGTAGCAGGCTCACTTGGTAATGAACAGAGCTAATTAAAGAAGTACATATGAGGGGTTTTGGATATTACCCGAGTCATCTTAGAGTTTCTGGGGCAGTGTGTTCTGTAGACCTTGTATATCTGGATCACTTGGTGAGTTATTAAAAGAAAAACCCTTGGCTATACCCCAGAGATTCGGATTCACCCGCTGGAATGATATGCAGGAATACATTTTAATAAATACCCCCAAAATGATTCTGATGCACACGGTGGACCACCATTTAAGGAACAATGGATAAAGGTTTGAAGTGTTTGGAACACAATTAAAATACTTATGGAAAATCTTTGCTAGTTTTGTGGCATATAGAAGAAAAATACAACTAGTATAAGTCTTTCATTTGGCTCATCCCTGGGTCCAGGCCTTAGTATCACTATTTCAAATATATCATTCCATGGGACTACAGTCAGTATATAATTACATGGTTGCTTCAGTTTTGCAGTTCGTCCATTTCTCCAAATAACTGGATAAAATATGTATACCAAGATCTCACCACAAACATCAAAACACCATGATCTTATTTGTTAAAGCCTGTTGAGTAGGAACTTTTGGTAATAAGTTATCACCTAAGTCTAACCACATCTGTAGAGACAAGGCAATGGCTTTGGCTATTTTTCCAGACCAAGCCAGGGACTAGACAACAACATGGTGTCATTGGAGGGGAAAGAAAACAGAAAAATCAGCTTGTAATCAGTCTGTTTTATTCATCTTGAAATAATAATAGTTTAATACTTAGCACTTATGTACTAAGCAGTGTTCTAAGCCTTTTTCACGTATTAAACGAATTTCAACTCAACAGCCTCATTTTACAGATAAGGAAACAGGTACAATATAGTTTAGTAACCTGACCCCAGATCCTCACGCAGTTAGTGGCAGAACAACTTCCCAGCCCAAACAGGCTGGCTCCAGAGTCTATACTTTTTAACCTGTACTCTACTGCCTCCTTAATAAAACAGGTACACTGTTAAGTAAACATTTGTGGATCACTACATGTTAGCTTAATGGCCATGTCCTTAAGAAGCAAAAATCCTCAACCCTGTATTTCTGTGGATTGAACTGCCTTCCAGGTAGAGTCACAAGTTTGGGGTGCTCCATACACCCAAATTGATGTATCTAATTTTATTTTTTCCCTTAGCAATTGATCTGATAAACAACCTACTTCAAGTGAAGATGAGAAAACGTTACAGCGTGGACAAATCTCTTAGTCATCCCTGGCTACAGGTAAAAAAAAAAGTCTGTCTCTGTTGGGTGATCCTCAATTGAACAGTTCAGTGTGACCTGTCTTATCCCATGAAACCACTCTAAGATCAAACAGATCCTCCACGTCTTAGAATAACGTAAGTGTTCTTCAGTGATTAATCTGTCCTGTGGCTGAATCTTGGGAGGTTTTGTAGTACACCATTTAAATGCAATTCAGCTCCCATGAACCGAAAGCAATGATTTAGCCTTTTATAGGGCCTTATGTGTTCATTTCACCTTTTTGTAAGATGAGCATGACATATTATTTTGTCAAATATATTTTACTTTTAAAATGTCCCTAAAAGGTTTATATTTATTTGCAATTGAGGAGATCAGAAATGCCATTTAAAATGTTTGGCTTAATTCTCCCAAAAGCTATTGCATACATTTGTCAAAAGATACCCCCAAACTGCAGAATAAAGAAGAAAGCTTTAGAACTGTTTTAAAGGGAGTGAGGGGTAGAATTAACTTCAAAACAAGTGCCATCATAGTAGTCGCAGTGATTATTCAAGTATCCTGATAATAGATTCTAAGCACTTTCCCTAGTTTGAGGAGGAAGGTGTAGGCCTCTCATGGTATAGGACAAAATGTTTTAATGATTGCTATTAGCCGCCTCAGAAGCCTGAGGCAATTTTTTTTAATTTCAGAAACTAGTTACTTTCTTAATTAGATTCTGAATTTGAAAAAGTATTTATCTTTAACATTGCTAATTTAAAATATTACAAATGGAACTTACTGAATAACAAGTACTAATGAGTAGGGTTGTCAATTATATGACTAGGATGCTAAGCAAAAAAAAAGGTTGACGGTATTTGCTTTCTTTTATGTTCTTAATTCATTTGTTCTAGGACTATCAGACTTGGCTTGACCTTAGAGAATTTGAAACTCGCATTGGAGAACGTTACATTACACACGAGAGTGATGATGCCCGCTGGGAAATACATGCATACACACACAACCTTGTATACCCAAAACACTTCATTATGGCTCCCAATCCAGATGATATGGAAGAAGATCCTTAATTTTCAATGAGCTAACTTCAGTAAGGAAGGTTTTCATTCTATGGACTGACATTTTGCTGCACAACTGTTGTTCTTTGTAGGTTGTCATCTGCAAGGATGCAAAGACATGAGGAAATATAAGAAATTGGTGACACCAATACTGTAGTTCATAATGAGTAGGTACAAGAGGGGAAACTGAGTAATAACACATAATGGAACCAAGATGAAGCTTTTCATAAATTTTTATAGCATAAGCAATAACTGGTTTTTGTATCTTTTCCTAATACTTCACTTTAGTACAATAGTGGCACTTAATTTATCTTCCCTTTCCTGTTCTTATGTTATTTTTAAAACAGGAGAAAAAGGCAAGCTAGAGTCCAGTTAGTACATAGCTTGACCACATCATACAAGAGTCGTAAGGTTGATTACTCAACAGGTTGCATTTAGAGATAACTGAGAGGTCACCAGTACGCGATTTCCTATGAGGACTTTTAAACATTTGTGTAACTGACCATTGAGGGGTTTTTCCTAGATGTCTAGAGTAGGAGTGCCGCACTGTTTCACCTTTCTTTTTTAAGTCAGTCAAGACTCCAAAACAGCGATGTCTAACTTTTTGGATTTAAAAATCTGAACATGCTCTCTACAACATAATTAAAAATTAAGTTGTCACCTTTTGTGAGTGTGCTGCAACAGCCTCAAAGATAATTTGGGACAACTGATGTTACAAAACCGGGAGTAGGAACTGCTGGTCTAGGTGCTGAGTTATGTCTGTCTTCTCACAGCTCAACTCTGCTGCTGAATACTCACGTTCCCACTGAGACCACTGTGATGCCACAACTGGATTCCAGCACTCAATGAGCAGAGATCTAAACTTCAGCACCCAATTTACCTTTAAACAGGGCTGAATAGTTTGAGGAAGAAAATTAAATATATAGTAAAAGTAGGTCAGTGCAGGGTCAGTTAATGCTAAGGAAAGAATAGCAAACAGTATCCTTTTTTTCTTCCCTTAGTTTATAGAAGGGCTTTACAGATATCCGAAATGTTTTTAAATCTATTATTTTAAGCCATCTGGGGGAATGGGGGTGGGGTGGAGCATGAAACACTTTATAAGGGTAGGGCTATATTATCAGCAGAGCAAATGGGAGAATGAAATAACTTTTTTTTTCCTTAACATTTCAGCTCCAGCAGCCAGCTAAAGAAATTGTTTTCTACTGAAATATAGTATTTGACTTAAGAGGTTAGATTTTTTTCATAGCTTTTAAAAAGTTACTAATAATTTTCCCCCAAAAAAGTTTAAGATCTTGGACCATCCACTTATTAAAAATCCAGTGGCTTTTTGTTTCTTCATTCCTCAGTAATCATTTTAGACCTTTTTTTTTTCCTCTCAAAAAAGAGCAAAAAATTTAGAGTCAGAAAATCTGGGTTTAAGTCTTGGCTCCATTCTTTATTAGCTGTGTTGGCCTGGTGAGCTGTCTGAGCCTCATGTTCCTCAATCTGTAAAATGAAGTTCAGAATTCTTGCTTCTACCTTCCTCATAGTGTTGTTGTGAAGATCAGATATGTATGAACATATTCAATAAACTAAAAAATATAAAAGTGTTAACTATCACTGCCCACTGAATTTGAGGTAGCAAAGGAAAAGAATGTTCTTGTATGTGAAGAGACTAAGACTGAGAGGGCCTTTAGAGATCCTTGAAGCTACTCCCTTATCCAGAACCAAAAATACCCTTGAGAGAGTGGTAGCAAACATGCAGTGTTCCTATGTTCTAAGCTCTTGACATGTTTTAACCTACCCTCACAACAGCCGTGAGGTGAAAGCTTTATGAACCCCATCTCACAGATAAGGAAATTGAGGCACAGGGAGATTAAGTAACTAGCTGCCAAAGGTCACACAGTATGTGGATTTGAACCCAGGCAGTGTGGCTCAAGTCCCTCTAAACCCCTCCCAATCACTCTGCTGTATTGCCTACCCATAAATGTCTCCAGGAGACATTTCCACATCTCTCACTATTTCATTCTCATATAGGAATTCTAAAAATTAATTTTACAAAACCTTTTAGAAATGTATTTTCCCTGTGATAGAGGACAACTTTCCCCAAATTTCTCCAAAGTAAGTCTGTTTATTTCAGTGTGCAAAACGGAGTAATTCTGAATTACTGAGGCACCCTATTATGGTTTTTACTGCATAAGGTGAAAATTAACTGGAATGATGTTTCTTTGCTATACTTATTATAATCAAACTTTACAAGCCATGAAATTAATTGCACTCTTTTTGTTGTTGTTGTTGAACACCTAAAAAGTTTTCTAAAAAAATTTGTAAAGGCACTGTCAGATAATTTGGAGTTGACTAACTACTCCAGATACTGTATAACTTGCATAACCATTTTTTGCCTTGAAGTTGTGTTTGTATAAGAAATAATTGTTAGAAACATTTGATAATGTACAAAGTAGTCCATAATGACACTGTTCAGTACGTTTTTATATTTTTTTTTGTTACATCCCACTTTTGTAAATATCCTCAAAGAAGCTTGATAATAAAATGTATTTCCATATCACCATACTTTTCCATGTGAAAACCTGAGCCTATCTCTAGTAGAGGTATCCAAAGAAAATTTTATTTGGTTGTGTTACTTGCCCAGGCCTTGGAAAAAGAACTATTTTGGAAAAATAGTATTTGTAAATGGAATAATGCTATATTTAAGAACACTGATTCTTTTTTTAACTTCCTAAAATAAAAAACAACTCATTATTATAATTTTATATGAAATTTGAGGTAATTATCTGGAGGTCTCATTTCTTGAATGAAAGTTTGGAATAATAAATTTTTCAGGAACTGCCATCAAATATTCAACTATTTCAACTGCCAGAATTAAATAAGTTAAGTACCTAATATCAAAGTTAATTTCCCAGGTTTTAAGATATAAGGCATTGCCTACTTCCTCCCTCTTAATTATAAAAACTATTAAATAATTGGGAAGGGCCAACTATGGGCATTTTCATCTAAAAATTCTCAAGTCTTTGAAAAAAGAAAATAAATATGGAAATAGAATAAGACTGGCTAGGAATGACCCAAGGCTGCGCAGCATCTGAAAAGAATGCCTCCACATCTTCCTTTACTTTAGAGTGAGCTGCAGAATGGTAGTCCTGTTCTCAGTTAAGCCAAAGAAGCAATAAAAAGAACAGTTTATCACTCTGCCAATGAACTTGCAATAATAGTTAAGCCATAAGTTCAAGACATGACTAGTATTCTTTTCCTTTAATGTCACTTGTAAATTTGTGTTGCTAATATAAGTCTTCAGAAAGTCCACATGTTTTGTATTAATATAAAAGTTCTATGAACCAAAAAATGAGAGATTATAGAACTAAACCTTGACATATATCTCAAAATAAAGAATTAGTTCAATTTACAATTGAGCTACGTAGTCTACGTTTACTCTCATATTTCAAGTATATGTCAGATTTACTGGTTTTACTATGACTTGAAAAACTTGTTTAATCTAATTTTGTTTTTAATTATAAAATTCACAAACGCATATGGTAAGAAATTCAGATACCACAAAGGAGAACAAATAAATAAGCTCATACACCTCAAACCCACTTCCAGATTGGGAAATTTAATGGTGATTATTGGGCATCCTTTCCTTACTTTTTATGTACAAGTAAATATCACAAAACAGAAAACCACCAGTCTGTACTAATATATTAATTTCTATGAAATTACTTATAAGCATTTCTTTAAATGTAGCTTTTCTCCAACAAAAATGGAAACCGTAACTATAAAACATTTTTGCACCCTTTCTTCACTTACTAAATCTTAAGAGATCTTTCTACGACAGAACATACTGCTCTAGGGCCAGCCCCGTGGCTTAGTGGTTAAGTGCGCGCACTCCGCTGCTGGCGGCCCAGGTTCGGATCCCGGGTGCACACTGACGCACCGCTTCTCCGGCCATGCTGAGGCCGCGTCCCACATACAGCAACTAGAAGGATGTGCAGCTATGACATACAACTATCTACTGGGGCTTTGGGGGGAAAAATAAATAAATAAATAAGAACATACTGCTCTACTTTATTTTAAAAAGTAATATATGAATAATTCTATTTAATCAGTCCCCTGTGAATGGCCAGTTTGGTTTAATAAAAACCTATCAGTGTTCATGTTTACTTTTTAAAATTGTATAATACAGCAACTAGCCTTATTCAAGGAAACTCAGTTTCACAATAACTTGTTTCATTAAGTTGAGAGCACACAATTGAGTTGTGAGCAGTTGTGTCGAGAGCAGTGAAGAGAAAATATTTCAATACTTATTTTACCTGTGATATATGAAATGTATTCCCTTTATTTTGGTTTCCTAGGCAGACTTGGTAAAAAGTCAAAACTGAAATATCACCGCCAAACAAGTTCACCAAACCCAGCTACAGGTGATGGAGAGGGTTTTGACTGATGTGCATTCATCTGATGACTTCCACCATGAAGTCTCTGATGAGGTAGCAAGGCAAAAAAGTTAAATCTTTCTCCCATCTTCTTAGGATTCATTAACATATCATATCCCTGGAGTAACTGCTGCCTCAATGATGGCTCATCTGATTTATCTAAAAGAACCTGAAAAGAAGCAATTTGTTAGTAAAAATAACCAGAAGAAAGGATTCCTAGTTATATGCAGCAATACTAGTGATTATTAGCTATTCGATAAAGCAGTGCTTAAAACGTAATTTCTGATCACCTGCCTCAGAATCATGGGGTGCTTATTAAAAACATAGATTGCTGTGACCCAAACCTATGGATTTATGTTTAACAAATATTCCCAGTTTGGTTTGATCTACACTGAAGGGTTAATATGTCCTCAGAAAAGTTATAAAATTCATACCCATAAACGTGGTCAAGTTTTTTTAATGAACATGAACACTACTTGGAAGTCTTAATTCTACTTCATATGGAGATGCATGAAAACTCACCAGGATACTCTTCCCCCAGGCTGTCTGGGTCCACTAAACCCTACACTACTGAAAAGACTGGAACACCAAGGATCTGGCTAACTATAATAGTATTAAGACCGGGTGAACTGACTTAAAATATTTTTTTGAAATACTATGAAATTACAATATTTAATGATAGTGAAATAAAACAAATCATTACCTTCAGCCGGACATCAATGCCCATATTTTTTAAAAACGTTTGTTGTTTTATTGGACCCAGAGAAGCTACTTTTCCCTGTACCATTCTGCGCAAATAACTGAAGTCCACGTCAGCAGTGAGGTCTGCTGTTCCAGGAGCAATTAAGACATCATGAAGCTTGTGGCCACAAAACCCCTTAAATGTAATTTTAAAAATGATGAGTTTTTGTCTTTTTATGGTTTCATTATCAAGATTAAAGAAATGCTACCATTTTAGCACATTTTACATAACTCTTATAAAGGGAAATATGCCCTAAATCAGTGGTTTACAAACTCATAATGCATCAGTACCCTTTCTTCAAATAAGATGCTATGTGGAAAACCCAATATAAAATACAATGTTGGAGTGCCTGAAGATGTTGCTCTTGACAGTTATTTAACATTTTAATAATGGCTCTGGTGATGGAACAGAGGAGATCTCATTAATTCTCCAGTTGAATTCAGGTTATATGAACCTGGATGGTATTTTACACAGTGTATCCATCCGAACCTGGATGGTATTTTACACAGTGTATCCATCCGAACCTGGATGGTATTTTACACAGTGTATCCATCAACCATGTGCATCACAATCACCTGAGAGTATGTTAGTGGCTCTACCCAGACCTAGTGAATCAGAATCCTGGAGGTAACGCTAGAGAATTGGCATTTTGAACAAACTCCAGGTTTTCCTAGTTACAATAAAGTTAGAAATTGAGAACCACAGATCTAGGCAATGACTAATAGCATCTAGTTAAATGTATTTCAATTAAAGTATTTTGAACAGAATTGATCATATTCAAAGAACATAAGCTGTTTAGAAAGATTAAAAAATACATCTGGAAAGGAAAAAAGATGTTGAAAATATGACAGAAAAGTTTGAATATTCCTGTAGCTAGATCAAATCTGCAAAGTACCAAAAATTTTTTTTTAAATGAAGGAGGGGGAGAAAATTTTAAGAACTTTAAGAAAATCTTTCCATTTGTATTATTCAGATGCTCACTAGGATCTATGCAAACCTAGGTTCTGCAATGTAAGGAAGAAGGTAGATGATTCAGACCTTGTTCAAAGGAGAGTTGGACAGTGGGCTTAGGCTTAGGAGTTAGATCTAGGGTTAAGAGTAATTACAACTATATGAATTAATATTAATTATAAAATAATGTAATACAACAATGCTAGGCACTGTAGAAACCAAAGATAAGATAAAGATCTTCAATGAGCTTCAAACCTAACAAATGATAACTAATTTACCAATTAAATTCTGATAAATCATGTTACTGAATTATACATACTCTAAAGGTATCTGTCTTAGTTCCATCATGACCATAATCAGCAATCAGTGCAGCACCTCCAGTTAGTGCAATACGCTGAGAAAGTTCCTGAATAATAACACCAGCATCAGGACACACTTCCACGTGATCCCTTGTTTCATCGCGCTAGTAAGAGAACAGCTGAATCAAAATACATCATTCAAAAGAACTGTTTCCTTAGAGTTTTTCTACAATGAGTATATCTTAGTTACAATAAAAATAAATTCCTTCCCAACATGAACATGTTGTCTACACTCAACTTTTCACGACATCCTTTTTTTTTTTTTTTGTGAGGAGGACTAGCCCTGAGCTAACATCCGATGCCAACCCTCCCTTTTTTTCTTGAGGAAGACTGGCCCTGGGCTAACATCCGTGCCTATCCTCCTCTACTTTATATGGGACGCTGCCACAGCATGGCTTAGCAAGCAGTGCATCGGTGTGCGCTCAGGGTCCGAACCTGCGAACCCCGGGCGGCTGAAGCGGAGCGCGCGCACTTAACCACTGCACCACTGGCCCGGCCCCCATGACATCCTTTTTATTATACAGAACTCCTTGGTTCTTGGATGCTGTCCACTAAGTTTACAAAGACATTTTAATTTTAATCACTTTTATAAAAAGTATGCCCTCCCAATCCCACCCCCTCCAGTGACCAAGTACATTACCATTTTATTTATGGTGATAATACTTTTATAATTCATATAAATATATTCCACTGGGTTGAAAGCACGGGAAAGGAATTTTTGTCTGCCTAGAACAGGGCCTGGTACACTATAGACACTCAAAAAATTGTGCTGAAAGAATAAATGATATAAACCCAATATAAGAAAACAGACCCTATTAAGCAAGTATAGTATGATGCCTTTTGTTGGGGCAAAGGTATCCCAATGATATGTCCTATATCTAGAAAGATCAGCTTATGAACTAGTGCCAATGTACCTGAGGCCCTTATTTCCTAAGATGTTCAACTATTAACTAAGGGTTCTCCATAAGTGCGTATTAGCTTAAAAGTGAAATGACAATAAACATTAATACTTGTCAACTTGACTAGTATATATGAAATTTCACTAATTCCTGAGATAATGAAAATTTTTCTTCTTCATTATGAAAACATACATTAACTTTTGCTCCCTCCTAACACCCTATTAAAAACAAAGTACTGACCTGCCCTGATGTCTCTGCCTGTAATGGCACAGGTCTATCAGGTATAGAGTTATTGACTCGCAGCTCTTCCTACTGCTTACTAGAGACAAGTTCCTTACCCTTTCCAAGTCTGTTTCCTCATTACATAAACACTAGGCTTGTTGTGAGGATGAAAGGAAACAAACCACTTAGCCCCTAGTGCTATTAAATAAATTACTGTGGTTTAACTATAAAAACCATGAGGTCAGCCACCTCAGGCATAAGCTGACACGCCTCAGCTTACCATGCTGACATTCTTACCACCTCAGACTGCTCTTCAAGATAACAGATTCTATTACCATTCGCCCCATTCAAATAAGAGGGAAAATCATCACTCCCTCTCCCACAATTGAATGCTACTCAAGTCAAGAACTAAAAAAAAGCACAATTCCCAGGTCCAGGGGGTTAGCTGTTGGTAGCTTTATGAATTTTTTTCTCACTCAGGTACAATTAGGTAGGCAGAATATGAAAAAACAAATGTTTAAGTGCTTAGGCTGATATTTTAACTTACGCTTTGCAAAGAAAACTTAATTCATAGGTTTATGTTTAAAAGCTCTTGTGCTTTTAAAACTGATAACTTCTGAGGTAGAAGTTTTTAGTTATGGTCTAGAAAGGAGAAATCTTTTTTTCTGAGCTGGAAAAAAAGGAATAAAACAGGCAATCTAAAGTCCAAACATTCCTGAGAAGTACAGGTTTTTCTGAACCTTTAAACACAACCCCAAGATAGACGGGCTCCTGTGATTACTCCTTGAGGTCAACAGGAAACAGTAGTAAACCTACCATTTTGGCAGTCTAGAATCAAATTCACATCTGGGTGGAAGCATAAGAAAAAAAGGCATGCTCTAGCAGTAGCCCAAAGAGACTAACAATAAAACTTACCTAATAATAGAGTTGTTTTGAGAATTAAATGAGAAAATATAGAGTAATCCATATAAAGTACTCAATAAATAGTTATTGTTGTTACTTTACTATACGCTGTACTACACTGTTTTCACAGACATCAATCTCTTCTTGTCAAGTTGATGATATTGTCACCATTTGATAGAGAACTAAGGTAAACGGAGAAGGTAAGGAACTTGCTGGGTGAGCACTTTCTTATTACATTACATTAAGGTCTCACAGCTAAGAAATGATTTTAACCCAGTCTCGTGACTCTAGATCCTCTGCACTTTTCACCATTAATAAAAAGTACCTCACATGTTGCCAGTGTAAATCTCCCCCGTAAAGGAACTCTAAAATAATAATTCAGAAAATATAACTTTGAAGATTTGGTTGGCAATAAACTTAAGAAGAAAAAACTTATTCCTACTTGTATGAAAGCTTCTGCTGGAGTGGCACAAGGCGCCAAAACAAACCTCAGTTTATCAGAAACTTGTGGATCAATATCAATGAATACTTCTCGCCATCCTTGTGGTGTTTTCTAAACACAAAATAACGCATAAAATCAAATATCTGCAAGTTCTCAAAATTGCCTCTACCAAAGTAACTATTAGTTTTCTCCTCTTGCCATCTGTAAGATAGATAACTAACATTTACAGAGCACTTTACCCAACTTAAAATTACTTAAAGGCATTACTTCATTTCCTTTGAACAATAACTAGACTGATAGATGCAAACTATTAACGTTGTTTAGATAAGAGATGGCACTGTGGAAGATAAAATAAGCAACATAGAGGGAAAGTGCCTAAAAAATGGAAAACAGACTCAGGAGGACTAATCAGAAGCTTTTGCTAACAACATAACAATACATACTCTTAGCCTTACAAGTTACCAGTACACAAACACTACCACCAGATCTTAAATTTCCTCACAGAAAGAACGAAGAAAAATCTTAATCTACAGAATGTAAGAATATTTGCTATAAAATAATCCTTCATTGTACTATAGCCATTTACCATGTTATATTTGCCGACATCTTTATCCCAGGAGAATTAAGAATTCTTAATAATTATCCTAAGAGAATTAACAATTCTACTTAATATTTCATTTTTGCTTTTCAATTATTTATATTCCTCAAAATTCCAAATATAGTTAACTTCAACATGTTCATATACAGAATAATTAAATTACTGTAATGTTTATTCTTACAACATTGTTATTCAATTATAAATGTGACTTTTTTCCCCATCATACCTGAAACTTATGCACAGGAAGAACATCAAAAAATTCATGTGCAAGATAAAAGCTGTACTCTATTTGAGAAAAGAAGAAAAAAATTAATATTTCAGCATTTTTAAGGCAATTAATTGGTTATTTTGAACATTAACAAAAAGAAAATGCCTATTTCTTCACATTGGAAGCTGTAATGCTTGCATAATCATCACTACCACAGAATCATCCACCTGTTCAAGGCACACCTACTCTGCAGAACGTACAAAGAACATTATTACTACTCTCATTTTCCACATATCAGGGTCAGAGAGCTGATATATCTCAATTACCAGTTTAATCTTTACTCACTACTAGGCCTGAAAGAAATTAGAACTCAAATTTGTTAGCTGGAAGAGGATCTGAATTTCCTAAAATCATCCGAGACGGCTGAGACTAGGAATGGCTGAGGTGCCTTGCCCAAAGTCAGACCACCACCTTAGGTTTGAGGTGGAGCTCATTGAGTATAAGATGCCTGATGAGTGCAGGGATCTTCTCACCAGCCCTCGCTTCCCTTTAAGCAAATAAGAATGTTCAAAAGATGAGGTAACTAAACTGAACCCATCTAGCAACACTGCTTCCTTCAGCCCCTGCGGCCTTGGGCTGCTTCATCATCAGTACTATCTTAGCGGTAGCGACAAGCTACAAAGGACAACAGAGAGCTACACTTTGGTCTTTGTTTTGTTTTGATTTCGTAAAACCGCATGAAGTTGATTTCTCCTTAATGTTAGGCAATTTTATTTTCCAATACATGCTCTTTTGTAGAAAGAAGTTCACTATTCTCTATGGATAAGGGACTTGGTAGCGCTAACTCTTACACCATTCTTCAAAGCTGTGGTCACCTAGCAATTCTGTGAGGGGTTGTGATCAACATTCTTTCATTAATCAATGTAAAATAATTACCTTTTGGAACATCTTGCAGATCTCGATACCAGGAAATTGGAATTCCAGACTTAGTAACCCCTGTCATATATGCTGGAGATCCAGTATTTCGCTCCAATGGGATCTTCTCCTCAGTCAGTGTTAATGCTTGAATCTCACTTAATTTTTGGCTCACCTCTACCAGATGTATTGAAATGTCACAGTTTTTCAGAACAGATCCAAGCTGACTGAACACCTAAATACAAAAAGACAAAAAAAAATTTACGTTTTCCAACCATTTACCTCAATAATTTGCCCAGGTCACAGAAGTAATATTTGGTTTCAAAGAGATCTGTTTCTCAGACAAGCTACTCTCCAGCAGTCTGTGAGAACCATAACCTATTAGAGTTACTAAGTAAAATCTATAGAAGAAATAGACAGTACACAATTTAGTTTCCTAATGATAAACATTAGAATTATGATTAACAAATGAAAATAAAAGATTTAGCATCTAAAAACAAAACAAAAAAAACAATGATTCAGATTAGGAGTCTAAAAAAAGACCAAGGAAATAAAATGAATATAGCCTTGATTTTATAAAGCCACCATGTCTATGAAATAACCTCATCTTTGAGAGGATTAAACTCTATCTTCAGGGAATCAAATTTGAATGGCACTAAAACGTTGACAGTTTAACTCTGGGATTCTTCCACATTTTCAGTTTTTTCCTAGCTACACATTTTTTTTATTGTAAGCATGAGGGGAAAAAAGGAATACACTAATATTTTACCAATATTTTAATGCTAAAATTCAAAAGCATAAAATACATCAATATTATTTTTTATTTGAATTTAATTTTCACTGATTTGCCTCCTACTTTTCAGACCTGAATACGCAGGTACAGACTGATAATACAGACAAAATGATTTTTCCAAATTTAGTTTTGAGATGAAACTATAAATGGAAAAACTTCTTCCCAAGAGAAAAATCCTTCAGAAAGTTAAGATAAAAATTGAAAACAGGGGGCCGGCCCGGTGGCGCAAGCGGTTAAGTGCGCGCGCTCCGCTGCGGCGGCCCGGGGTTCGCTGGTTCGGATCCCGGGCGCGCACCGACGCACTGCTTGGTGAGCCATGCTGTGGCGGCGTCCCATATAAAGTGGAGGAAGATAGGCACAGAGGTTAGCCCAGGGCCGTCTTCCTCAGCAAAAAAAAGAGGAGGATTGGCGGATGTTAGCTCAGGGCTGATCTCCTCACAAAAAAAAAAAAAAAAAAAAAAAAAATTGAAAACAGATCTGTAATACGTTTGGCTATTTTCTTTAATTCCTTTAAATTCTTTGGCTTTTTAAGAGTTCTGAGGACTTGATCTAGGAAAGCATCCTTTATACATTTTAAAAGCTGTGGGCTTGATTTTTAAAGTACTTGAAACAAGACTATATTATTTGAGGCTCTTATTAAATATTTTATATTCAAATGACTGCCAATTTAAAGAGATATAAAATAGAGCCTTGGAAACTTAAATCAGTGGTTTTGATTTTTTTTTTCCCCTCAAATATAATATAACCAGGATTCTTATGTGTGAGACGTTTATAAACTTTCTTTTAAAAAAATCCTTCAATTCCTAATTTCAAGCAAAAATGATATAGCATCAAGAAATTTAAATTTATATTATGTATTTTGTTTTTTACACTGAATTGCCAGGTACCCATGAAATAAACTCAAAAACAGTATAAACTATAAAAGTTTAATAAATACTATTACTTATGTACTGTAAACAATATTCCTTTTTAATATTTTTATAAAATATCAAGTAGAATGATAGAAAGAATGATACACAGGATAATAGTCACTATCTGGTTAAAGAAATAGGACATGACTTTTACCTTTAAAGCCCCCATTTCCTTCCTCTCTCTCAGATGTCACCACCACTCTGAATCTCGAGTTTATCATTTCCTGCCTTTTCTTTATAAATGTTACTAAATATATTTGTATCACTAAACATATTGTTTAATGTTGACTATTTTTGGATTTTATATAAACAGAATCATATGATATGAATTCTTTGACAAATTGCTATTTTCACTCAACATTTTGTTCCATGTTGAATTTTGTTGCATTCTGCTGTGATTTCACGCATTTTCACAGCACTTAGTATTCCACCATATGACTGTACTACAATCTATTGATCTATTTTCCCATTGACAGGCATTTGGTTTGTTTCCAGTTTTTTGCTATTCTAAACAAGGTTGCTATCTTCTTGTACATGTCTCCCAGTACACACAGGCAGTAGTTCTTGCAGGGTATATGCCTAGCAGTAAAATACCTGGGTCACGCAGTATAAGTAACTTTGACATTAGTAGATAATGCCCAATAGCTTTTCAAGGTGGTTGTACCAAATTATACTCGTAATAAGCAGCACATATATGAGGGTTCCATTGCTCCACATCTCCTCATCCTCACCAACACTTGATGTTGTCAGATTTTCTAATTTTGAGGATACAGTGGTATCACACTGTGATTTTAATTTTCATTTCGCTATCAATAAGTCTGAGCATCTTTTTGTTTTTATTGGCCATTTGGATTTCCTCTTTTATGATGGGCTTATTCACATCTTTGGCCTGACTTTTCTACTGAGTTATCTGTCACTTTCTTACTGATTTAAAGGAATTCTTTATACATTCTAACTACTAGTTCTTTGTTGTCTCATTACTCTTTTTATGGAGTCTCTGAAGAACAAAAAGCTTCTAATTTCTTTAAAGAACAAAAGGTTCTTAATTTTAATGTAGTTGAAATTATTCATCTTTTCCTTTATGGCTTCTGTTCTATATAATTAAAAAGTTCTTTCCCCACAGAAGACAAATATATTTTCCCATAATGTCTTCTAAATGTTCTACACTTTAAGCTTTCACAATTGCCTCCTCACTCCCATTTTTAAGCTTACAAACAGATAACAATAAGTAATGATTCATTACATTATTCTGACATTATATTTTAGTTGAGAAATATGAGATTAAGATTAAGGAAGTAGGACTGAAAACCAAGGAAATCGATGAAGTTTGCAAACTCGGTCAAAAGTAGTAAGACTCACATACGTGAGACCATAAGACTTTTTTTTTATTACCTACCCTCAAAATATCTCCTGCAAGGGTACCTCTACCTGGGCCCAGTTCCACCAGTTGGAAAGCTGCACTTTTTCCAGTGGCCATCCATTCACTGATGAACCATATCCCTAGCAGCTGTGACAAGGAAAAAACTACATTAAAATATTATAAAGTATAAAAGTATATCACAATGTATATCTCCATGTAAATACACACTTTACACCAGAAAGCAAAATGTTTGCATACAACCATATGTATGTTATTTCATACGTACATATATGTATATATACACAGGACCTTCACTGGGACTGTTACTACAGAAACCATTCAGGAAGCCTAATAACAGGAGAAAACAGTTAAAAGGCAGCCTCCGCTATAGAAGGTCCCATGACACATATAAGAGGATATCACTTACAGAAAGGTAGTAGTATTTGAAAGCAAATAGACACATGAAACGATTATGCCATTTCTTCATATTTATATGATTTCAATCATTACATGGCTTTGAAGTATAAGTAATATTTTTTAATATCTGGATTCTACTTCCTCTTGTGTATTATTTCCTATTTCTAAATTGATCAAAGGTTCTTATATAGAAATAAATGAACTAATATTCCTGAAAAGAATATAAAGTTTCTTAAAGAGAGACTTCTACTGTAACTATGGCTAAGTCACGGGTGGGGGCTCTAGAGCACACCTTGATTCCACTAATTTCTCAATTTTTTTTATCTTTTCTCTCTTCCTTCTTTGCCACTCTCCTCTTTTTTCTTTATCTTTCCTTCTGTCTCTCTTCCTCCTTCCATTCTCATATTTCAACTGGTTCTATTTTCCAACCTCTTTACTTCCATCTCTTTTCTTTCTGTCCCTCTTATCTCTACATTTCCTTTTCTACAGAAAAGTATAAACTTTTCAAATGTCCTCTATACCATTATCTTTCCTCTGTTGCTCACTATTCCTTCCATATATAAACTACTAAAAAATTAAAACTTTTGAATCACAAAAACCAAGCTGTAAAACACTGTTATAGAATAATACAACTTAATCTGCTCTCAAATGTTTGTGATATAAATTTCTTTTATAGTTTACACTGGATATTACCTCCCCAAAGATCTGACTTATTTCAGGTGAAGTAATGAAATCTCCTTTTTCTCCTAGCATGTCATGGTACACATAATATCCCTAAGTAAAAAGAGAAAACAGAGAAAAATTAATTTTCAAATAAGGCTTTTTAAAACACCCTTCCAAAATCGTATATAATGTATACAATGAAATAAACAATTGTTTAGTAAGAAAGTTCTCTCTTCTAAATAAGATAAACACAGTGTCTTTACCTAAATTTTACAAAGTAACAATTATTTTGCAGAACTGGTAGAAAAACAATTACTCCTTGACTATAAAGGCAGAAACCATGCAATCCTCATCTCTACAGTATTCCACACTCTCCCCATCTCTCCCTGCTCCCACAACCCAACAGTAAGACCCTGCCTACCCCTCCAGCCTCTTCCTCCAAATTCTCACACTTTCTATTCCAAATTAGCCCTGCCTGCTGGAGATGTTGTTTCTTGACCTGGGTGTCGGTGGTAGGGGAGTGTTCACTTTACGAAAATTCATCAAGCTGTATACTTTTCACTTTTTTTTTTTTGAGGAAGATTGGCTCTGAGCTAACATCTGTTGCCAATCTTCCTCCTTGTTTCTCCCCAAAGCCCCAGTAGATAGTTGCATGTCATAGCTGTACATCCTTCTAGTTGTTCTATGTGGGACGCCGCCTCAGCATGGCTTGAGGAGCAGTGTGTAGGTCCACGCCCAGGATCCGAACCGGCAAACCCCGGGCTGCCGAAGCAGAGCACACGAACTTAACCACTACGCCACCGGGCTGGCCCCAAGCTGTAAACTTCTCATTCGTGCATTTTCCTATTTGAATATTATATCTCAATAAAAAGTTATTATTTTTTTTAAATTAGCCCTGCTTGTCCACACATCCATGCCGCTGCAAATGCTCTCCCTTCTCCTTTTCCATTTCTGCTGGCAATCTTATCTCAGTAAGATTGAATCTGCTCAAATGCCACCTTCCTTGACCTCCTCCTCCAGCCCTCGAACCTCAGACTAAATCCAGCACTTCCTTTTCTGAGCTTCTTTACTTATATGTCTACGTTCTTCCCCAGAAGGCACAATTATTTGGGGGCGAGCACTATGTCTTATTTACCTTCATATCCCAAGTTTTAGCATAATGCCTCACCTTCAAGAAACACTCAAGAATGGATTGTTAAAAAACTCCCCATGCTCCTCAAGCCCCTGAGCAGGTGACCTGGGCTCCTGCCCACACAGGAATTAAAGAATGTCATTAAATACGACGTCCTCGGCTTCCTGACCCCACCTGGCCTCCGCCTGCTCCCACTCTTTCCTCGGGACCCGAAGGATGAAACGCCTTCCCCTTCTGCTCTCATCCACACCTAATCCCTCCACCTGTGCTCTGGATCCTCGCCACCACTCACACAGCTCTCACAGGCCAGGACTGTTCTCACCTCCTTTCTCTCACAGCTTTGACTTTTCCCTCTCAGCATTAGCAATAGAACTAAGTCACTCCCATCTTTAAAAAAAATTTGTTTTCACTCCACACAACATCCCCCCTTTAGCCTTTTTCTTTCCCTTCATAAGTAAGCATTTCAGGGGCGTTTTTTGCATGTGTTATGAATGACTCTGGTAGATTAGTGAAGACTATGGACCCCTTCATGGAAAGTTTTTAAATGCACAGGACTTAAAATACACAAGATTACAAAATAAATCAATTGAAAAATACTTATTAAATATTTAACAAATTTGTGATACAGTAATATATACGGATCTTTGCAAGTGTATAAAAAACAAAATGGAGGGGCCACCCTAGTGGCACAAGCAGTTAAGTGCGCACGCTCCACTGCAGCGACCTGGGGTTCGCTGGTTCAGATCCCAGGCGTGCACTGACACACCGCTTGTCAAGCCATGCTGTGGCGGCGTCCCAGATAAAGTGGAGGAAGATGGGCATGGATGCTAGCCCAGGGCCAGTCTTCCTCAGCAAAAAGAGGAGGATTGGCAGATGTTAGCTCAGGGCCAATCTTCCTCACCAAAAAAAAAAAAAAAAAAAAAAAAAAACAGAGCCAAAGGTCTAACAGTAATGAAGTTTTGAAGTACACATGAGCACAATGGTATTTTGAAATACTTGTGATCACTCTGTTGTGATACAACAATACCAGTGATTTGATTTCCACTTATGCTAAAGTCTCAGTATTGCTGATGCTACTTGGTTGTTGCCTATGTTCATAATTAGAGAAATGCTAAATATTTCAGTTAGATGTTAATGAAAATAAAGGAGTAGTTTTTTCCCATCCAAGTTCGCAAACCCCCTGATTTCTATTCAAGGATCCCTAGGTTAAGAACCTCTACTCTAAATTCAAGAGGTACCTCAAGGTGTAATCCTGGGAAACCTTCTTTTCTCTAAGTACACTCTCCCTGGTTCCTTGGGTTTTAATGCCATCCATATACTGATGATGACCAAATTTATATATGCACACCCAATCTTTCTCATGAACTCCACACTCAAGAGACAACTGCTCACTTACTATCTTCACCTGGATGTCACTGCCAACACAATATGCATAAAATGCACTTCCTGATGGTCTCCCATTGCACTAACACAAAAATATAAATTCCATGAAAGCCTTGCATGAACTGCAAGGCTCATCTCATACTCATCATCATACTCATCCTCACCTCTCCAAACTCATCTCATACTACTCTCCTCACCACCAACCCCCCACCCCCAGTGACTGCTCTCCAGCCTTTCCCTTCTATGTGCCAAGGGATTTCCCAGCTCAAAAACTTTGTATTTCCCGTTCCTCAGCTGGGAACTCGCTTCTCCCAGTTCTTTGCCAGGCTGGCCCATCCCCATCCTTCAAGCCTCAGCTTAAATGTGCTGGCCACCCACCTATGAACTTCTACACACCCCCATTCCCACGGCACTACTTACCTTCAATCCTATCAACCTGTTTTTTTCCCTTTAGAAGCACTTACAATAATCTATAATTATCTTGTTTAACTATTTGTTTCCTTGTTTATAGTTCATTTTCTCACTAGAACATAAGTGTCATGCTCCATAATAAATGAAGCATCAATAAAGGAATAAATGATGAGCGGAGGACCTTCACCCTAACCCAGAGATGTTGGTTCTAAAGTTTCTCCTTATATGAACTTTTGGTAGGTTGCAGCACTGGGTACAGGCCTTTACTAAACCTCTGGACACTCCACCAAATCCAACAGCAATAGGCCAAACCAACCCTAGAATTCCACAGAGCTCATATTTCAACCTAGCATAAGGTGAAACATTCTAAAACAAAAGGACCACAGGCTTTCCCCAAGTGGCTTTGGAGAGCAGACAAGGAAATGCAGGTCAGAAAGCTGTGACAGTGCTTAACCCTAGAAGCATCAAGACCCAGACCTTCCATTCTCAATAAGAAAACCCAGAATATGCTTCCAACGCCTGCTGACCCCGTGCCAACACAGGCAGCTCTCCAGGCACTAAATTCATATTTCAAGTTGCCTACTGGAGATTTCCACTTGAGTCCCGTATAAACTCCAAATTAATATATCGACTGGACTCTTTGTCCTTCCCCTCCCTCCTAAGTCGGCTGCTGCCCTTCCTCCCCCTGCATTCCCATCTCCTGGAGAAATGATTCCACCATCTACCATCAGTCCAGGTACGGAAGTCATCCTTCCCTCAGCTCATAAATCCAATCGGTTACACTGACTCCCGAACTCCCTGGGAATTTGTCCTCTCCTCTCTAATGGCACTGCCGCTGACTTGCTCCAGCCTGACCAGGTTAAGTTAATCTGTCCCCAGGTCTTCGGGGTGGCTCTTCCCCTGTAAGACACCCCGACTGCCCGGGCGGCGGACCCTCGGGCCCCTCTCGGCGCACACCCCTCCTGGCTCACATCTCGCAAAGCTGCTACAGCAGGCCTAGCCCTCGGGCCCCGGACCCATACCTTGGCTGGGTTGGTCAGGACCTCCCTCATGTACTCGGCCACAGTGATGGGGCCAGTGGACTTGATTTTGTACGTAAGATGCCGCAGCATTGGAGTCACCGGGTTGTTTTCTGCCGGCTCTTTCCCGGAGCTGAAGTATTTCCCTCTCCAAAGACAGGGAATGACTGCGAAAAACACACATGAAACGGGACCCATTAAACATCTTAATATCTGCAAGTGCACTGCGGCCTGAGCGCTTTCAAAGCGGCTTCGTTACCCCTTAACCTCGCCCGAAGCGGGGAAAGCGGACCCCCGGCCGCAGCACGCCGCCCACGACCTCACAGCCATTTCGCGTCTGAGGCCGGACTCCCGTCTCCCGCCCAGAGCGCCCCGGGGGCCCGTAACGGAGGAAGGCCCCCGGGCGGTTTCCACGGCAACCGGGCACCGGAGAGGAGAACGCCTACCCGCACGGGCAGGGGCGCTCAGCAGCCCCACACCAGGCCTCACGAGGACGCTCATGCCGAACTTCCCACTCAGCTGCGCGCCGCCCGGGGGTGGGGATTACGGCCACTTCCGGGAGGGGACCCGCCCCCTGCAGGAACTACGTCAGCCGCCAAGCGGAAGGAAGCTGTGGGGTATTCGCGCGTGCTGTGCTAGTCATGGCGGCTGCCCGAAAACCTTTGGAGTTCCATGCCAGGCGGCCCTGGGGTCCGGAGGAGGGGGTCGAAGATCCGGACGAGGAAGACGAGGATGATAACGATGAAGCCGCGAATGGGTTCTCCCTGGAGGAAGTGTTACGGCTCGGAGGCACCAAGGTAATGGTCTTGGACTTGCGGAGAAGGGGGCCAGAGGCGCGGGGAGTGGTCCCTCTCGTGGCTGGGCAAATGGCCCGGCCGCCCCCGAGCTGCGGAGTGGGAGGGCGTCCTCGACCCGGATCCCTGCTTCGAAATGTGCTCTGTGCGCTCCCCGCACTTCTTCTTTTCCACTGCTATTTGCAAGAAAAAAGTAGTTTAGAATTGAACGTTTTTGTGCTGTGGTGTTTCTTAGAATGTAGGCGATCATCTCATTTTATTGACGTGGTATAACTGGCACTGTGTGAGGTCGGAGAGGACTGACAGTTTTTGGTCCTGACCTCGTGGCATCAGTGTTTTGAACTCCAGCAGTTTTGGGGTTTTAACTTCTGTTCTCACAGAGTACACGCACGTGCGCGCTGCACGCTCGAGAAACCCTCTGCTTTCTTGGATTTTACATCCTAATTAAGGGAAAGAAGCAGTAACTAAACTTTTGAGTACATAGTATGTCAGACGCTGAGTAGTGTTATGGAGAAAAATAAAACGAGGATAAGGAGTGGGAGAGGGCATCACGGTTATAAATGAGATGATCGCCCATCACTGAGATGTTTGAGCAGAAACCTGAAGAAAAGAAAGGAGTGAGCTGTGTTGTTCCATGAACGACAACAATGTCAGTGTAGCTGAAGCAGAGATAAGGGGAGAGTAATAAGAAATGAGGTAAGAGAGTGGGCCTTTGTTCTGAATTTGACGCGAAACCATTAGAAGATTTGGAGCAAATATGTGACATAATAATTTTGTATCTTTTTTTTCTTACTATCTTAGAGATCCTTCCATATCTGTACGTGTCACTGGTTTTGTGTCTGCCTAAATCATCCTGTTTGCCTTAATTTATCTAACCAGCCATTTATTGTGGGTATTTAAGTTGTCAAGTCTTTCGCTATTTTTTTTTAAAGCAGAACACCTTTCAAGTTGGTTGTCATCATTTTTTTTTTTGAGGAAGATTGGCCCTGTGCTAACATCTGTTACCAGTCTTCCTCTTTTTTTTTTTTTTTTCCTCCCCAAAGCCCCAGTACATAGTTGTGTGTCATAGTTGTAGAGTTGTAGCTCTTTTATGTGGGACACTGCCTCAGCATGGCTTGAGCGGTGAGTAGGTCCGTGCCTGGGATCCAAACTGGCGAACCCGGGCTGTGGAACTGGAAGGCACGAACTTAACTGCTCTGCCACCAGGCCAGCCGCAAGTCTTTTGCTCTTTTAAATAATCTTTCAGTAAATAACCTTGAATATATATTTTTTCCCACATTTGTAAGTGTATGTGTAATCTAAACTTGTAGAAATAGAACTGCTGGGTCAAAGAATGTGTGTCTTGTATTTTGATTGAAGTTGGCAGATTGCCCTCAATAGAGGTTGTGCCTATTTACACTCCCATCAGCCAAGTAGGAAAGTGCCTTTCCCCAATACCACCTGTCATAATTGTATCTTTGCTCATCTGACAGATTAAAAAATAAATGTATCATTGTGGTTTTAATTTGGATTTCTCTAAATGTCAGTGAGGTTGAGCATCTTTTCATATTTTCAAAGAACCACTTTTCCCTATGAACCATTTGTTTATATCTTTTGCACATCTCTCTTTTGGGTGATTTGTTGCTTCCTCAGCTGATGTGTAGAAACTTTTACATTAAGTAATAAGGCCAATTACTTTGATATGAGTTGCCAGTGTTTTTCTTTTCCAGTTTACTTGTCTTTTGATTTTTGTGTATGTTTTGTATGGGGGAGAATAAATTTACCCATCCTTTGCTTTATGGGCCCTGGAAAGGTTTTCCCTACTCGGAAATTATTTTTTAAATTATGTTACGCTTTCTCCTATTATTTTATGGTTTTATTTCTTTCACATTTAAATCTTTGATCAGTCAAGTATTTATTTTGGTGTAGGATGGGAACCCAGGCAATAGCATGATGACTCAATTTAATTGATTTCAAAGATACAAATTTCACATTAAATTTTGAAGTTTTAACTAAACTGTTGGATATGTAATTTATTTTTAACTTATGTTTTTATGCAGCAAGATTACCTTATGCTGGCTACTTTGGATGAGAATGAAGAAATGGTGGATGGAGGCAAAAAAGGAGCAATTGATGACCTTCAACAAGGTGAATTGGAAGCGTTTATTCAAAATCTTAGTTTGGCCAAGTATGCAAAAGCTTTCTTAATTGAAGAAGATGAACCAGCTAAAAAAGAAGATGCCAGCGAAAAAGAAGCAAAAGTATCTAAAGTAGATAATAGAAAGCAAAATGCAGCAGAAAATGAAAGGAAATCAATCGGTAGTAAAGTGAAAAATAAAAAGTCAGAACAACATTCTATTGAGAACAACAGTGCCACACCAAAAGTGAAGAAAGATAAACAACAGGACATCTTTGAATTCTTTGAGAGACAGACGTTATTACTCAAGCCTGGAGGCAAATGGTATGATCTAGAGTATAGCAATGAATATTCTTTGGAACTCCAGCCTCGGGATGTTGTGTCTAAGTACAAAACGTTGGCTCAGAAGTTGTATGAGCATGAAATCAACTTATTCAAAAATAAGACGAATAATCAAAAGGGAGGCTCTTCTACCTGGATGAAGGCAATTGTGTCATCAGGGACGCTAGGTGACAGGATGGCAGCCATGATTCTGCTTATTCAGGATGATGCTATTCACACACTCCAGTTTGTAGAAACTCTCGTGAACCTTGTTAAAAAGAAGGGCAGCAAACAGCAGTGCCTCATGGCTTTGGATACTTTCAAAGAGTTACTCATTACAGACCTTTTGCCAGACAGTCGGAAGCTACGGATTTTCAGCCAGCATCCTTTCAACAAACTAGAAAAGTTGTCCAGTGGCAACAAGGATTCAAGAGACAGGAGGCTGATCCTATGGTATTTTGAACACCAGCTGAAACATCTAGTGGCTGAATTTGTGCAGGTCTTAGAAACTTTAAGTCATGATTCATTAGTAGCCACCAAAACTCGAGCCCTTACAGTGGCTCATGAGCTCCTTTGTAACAAACCTGAGGAAGAGAAGGCCCTTCTTGTGCAGGTGGTAAATAAACTGGGAGATCCTCAAAACAGAATAGCCACAAAAGCCTCCCATCTATTAGAGACATTGCTGTGTAAGCATCCCAATATGAAAGGCGTTGTGTGTGGTGAAGTAGAAAGGCTGCTCTTTCGCTCAAATATCAGCTCCAAAGCACAATATTATGCGATTTGCTTTTTAAATCAAATGGCCCTCTCCCATGAAGAAAGTGAATTGGCTAACAAATTAATAACTCTTTATTTTTGTTTTTTTCGGACTTGTATCAAGAAAAAAGATATTGAATCAAAAATGCTTAGTGCCCTTTTAACAGGAGTGAATAGGGCATACCCTTATGCCCAGACTGGTGATGACAAAGTGAAGGAGCAGGTTGACACACTGTTTAAAGTGTTACATATTGTGAATTTTAATACCAGTGTGCAGGCTTTAATGTTGCTTTTCCAAGTAATGAATTCTCAGCAGACAATATCGGATCGATATTATGCAGCATTATATAGGTAAGTAGATACCCTTCCAATATGTGAATGTAAGGAATAAGGTGATCTAATACAGCACATGCAGTACCCCTCTGTGGGTCAAGAGAAGGACTTAGAAAATTGGATTTTGCACACCCTCCCCGGCCCCCTTCCCCGCCCAGCAACTTGCTACTCACCAACTTTGAGTAAGTCACTTAATCTTTTTTCCTCTGTTGGACAACTATGTTATGTGCTTTGAATACGTTGTTTTTTATTTTGAGAAGTTGTTAAAATACAAGAAAATAACACCCCAACAAAGCATCTGTATCCTACCATCTAATATTTCAACATTAACATTTTTTATATTTGTTTTAAATCTTTTTGGATATTAAAGAAATAGAACTGCAGATATAATTGAAGTTTCCTTCTCCTCCTCCCCCCATCCTCAGTCCTATATTTCTTCCTCCTGTCCTTCACACAGCCATTTAGTAATTCATTCAACAAGAAATTTTTTATTTCACTTAACATAATAACCTCCAGGTCCATCCATGTTGCAAATGGGACGATTTTGTCTTTTTTTATGGCTAAGTAGTATTCCATTGTATATATATACCACATCTTCTTTATCCAGTCATCTGTCAATGGACACTTGGGTTGCTTCTGCTTCTTGGCTACAGTGAATAATGCTGCAGTGAACTTAGGGGTGCATAAGCCTCTTTGGATTGCTGATTTCAAGTTCTTTGGATAAATACCCAGAAGTGGGATAGCTGGATCATAAGGTATTTCTACTTTTAATTTTTTGAGGAATCTCCACACTGTTTTCCATAGAGGCTGCACCAGTTTGCGTTCCCACCAGCAGTGAATGAGGGTTCCCTTTTCTCCACATCCTCTCCAACATTTGTTATTTTTTGTCTTGGTGATTGTAGCCATTCTCCTGAGTATAAGGTGGTATGTTAGTGTAGTTTTGATTTGCATTTCCCTGATGATTAGTGATGTTGAACATCTTTGCATGTGCCTGTTGGCCATCTGTATATCTTCCTTGGAAAAATGCCTGTTCATATCCTCTGCCAATTTTTTGATCAGGTTGTTTGTTTTTTTTGTTGTTCAGTTGTGTGAGTTCTTTATATATTAAGGAGATATATATATATCCACCCTTGTTGGATATATGATTTACAAATATTGTCTCCCAGCTGATGGGTTGTCTTTTCATTTTGATCCTGGTTTCATTTGCCTTGAGAAGCTCTTTAGTCTGATAAAGTCCCACTTGTTTATGTTTTCTTTTGTTTCCCTTATCTGAGTAGACATGGGATTCAAAAAGATCCCTCTAAGACTAATGTCAAAGAGTATTCTGCCTATATTTTCTTCTAGGAGTTTTATAGTTTCAGGTCTTACCTTCAAGTCTTTGATCCACTTTGAGTTAATTTTTCAACAAGAAATTTTTGAGTGCCAGTCATATGCTGGACACTGTTCCAGGTGGTCAGGACATAGCACAGTGAACACAATTCCCACCCCTAGAGTTGCTTACATTCACATTGGGGAAGACAGATAGTAAACAGGAAAGTTTGTTAGATGGAGAGGGTTGAGGGTTGCAGTTTTGGAATTTTTTTAATATTGGGGTTAAGGTTTTGTTTATGGAATCTTGCAACTGTCCTGCAGCGCACCCATTGAGGGATGATATTTTGAACAGTATGAAAATGCTTTGGAACTGTTCAGGTATACCAACAAGCTGTGTATTGCCTTCTAATTCATTTTTGTAATTTTACATACATATATCTTGTGAGAAATACAGTGTAGTGGTTAATATCTTGGACTTAAGCCACGCTGCCTGGATTTTAGTCCCAGCTGTTAGTTGGCTGTGTAACTTGGGCCAAATTACTTAGTCCTCATTAAGAAGATATTGGTATTCATGAATGATCCCATTTTACTGTGCCTTGGTTTATTCATCTATAAAATAAGAGAGGAAAGCACCTATCCCCGTAGGGTTATTATGAAGATGATGAAACTTCCCAAGGTTACACAGCTAGAAAATGACAGAACTGAGACTTTAATAAGATTAGTGAGTTAATGTACATGTTAACCCATGTAATCTTCATGTGTATGTTAAGCACTTAACAGTGCCTGACACACAGTGAGTGCTCTGTAAATGTTGGCTGCTATTGTTAATATTATTCACATGCACATCTTTAGTTTAAGCCTCGAACAGCTCTCCAGTCTGTGAGGTGCAGTAATTTGTGCAGGTCACGCAGACAATTATGAGGCCAAGTTAGGTGGTAAATCCGGGTCCACTGGCCTTGGAGTTCATGATGTTTCATGGCACCCATTGCACTGTACACTAAAAAGAATCTCAATGACCTTTCCATACTCTTATTAAGAGTCTGCAGTTTTTTTTAAGTAATAAATACTTAACTTTTTTAGTTTGGAAAGAGTTCCAAGGCTGAAAATGTAGAGGTTTTGGGGCCTTAGATTTTTTTTGTAACTTTCGAGGGTCATAAAACTGTCTAATTTTTAGAAAATGTTTGGAATATGTTGGAGAACATGTTTTTCTAATATCCACTTAACATCTCAGTGTTTAACACAACAGTCTAACATCTCTGAGGAGTACATTCCTCAATTCTTTAAATTACTGCTTGCCAAGAGCTCTCACCGATGGATTTCCTCAAAGGGCTTTTAAGCCTTCCTAAAGTATATATTTCCTCTTGGTTTTATTAAGAATCCTTTAAATAAAAATTACCTAATATTGATTAAGGGGTAAAAGAAATGAAGAAATGATTTGGTTTACAAAAATGTGATTTATCAAAAACTTCAGGAATATGTTTTCTGTCAAATCGTGGAGACACACCTATCTAAATTCTTCTCAAATGTTTCTGTTGATGTGTAATGGAATTTATGATTACAAATGAGTTGCAAAATGGATGGAAATGTTGAAAATTTAAATGTGAAGAGAGAAAATTGAATATCAAAGATTGAATAATACCAAATATCTCAGAATATCACCAATAGGTACTAGAATTATGGACAAATGAGGAAAACTGGGTGTGCAGAGCAGTATAAATATGCCTCCCAAGGTTAAATATTTTCAGTTCTAATATTAGTGGGAAAAAGTTAGTAGACATGCTTAGAGCAAGAAGTAATGATTTCACATGAGCACATCTGAAGGATTGTGTTAATTCTGGGTGTCCTAATGTCTGGTGGTCCAAAACAGTTGGAGCATTTCTCTAGGATTCAGCAACTAGGCTAAAGAGAGAATTTAAAAATTATCATATAATAGTTGAGCAGCCTGCCCAAGAGAGACTTTAGGTAGAGAAGGACACATAATAGCTATGTAGAGTCAAGTGTCTGAAAGGCTGTCATATAAAAGTGTAATTAGCTTATTTTGTTGTGTGTTTTTTTACCAACTTTATTGAGATATAATTGACAAATAATATTGTATGTATTTAAAGTGTACATTTATACATGATTTGATGTACGTATACGTTGTAATGATTACCATAATCAAGTTAATTAACACATCCGTCACCTCACAGTTACTCCTTTTTTTCTTTTTTTTGGTGATAAGAATGCTTAGTATCTACTCTCAGCAAATTTCAAGTATACAATGCAGTATTATTAACTATAGTCACCATCCTGTACATTAGACCCTCAGAACTTATTCATCTTAGACTGAGTTTTCACCCTTTGACCAACATCTCCCCATTTCCCCCATCCCCTGCCACCACCATCTCTTCTCTGTTTCTATGAGTTTGATTTTTTTTTTAGTTTTTAGATTTAGATTTTCTTTTAGATTCCACATTAAGTGAAATCATACAGTATTTGTCTTTCTCTTTCTCATTCTTCACTTAGCATAATGTCCTCCAGGTTCATACATGCTGCAAATAGGATTTCCTCCTTTCTCGTGGCTGAATAATATTCCATTATATATATACGTATATATACCACATCTTCATTATCCATTCATCTCTCAACAGACACTTAGGTTGTTTCCATACTTTGGCCATTGTGAATAATGCAATGAACACGGGAGTTGCAGATATCTCTTCAAGATACTAATTTCATTTCGTTCGAATATGTACCCAGAGGTGGACTTGCTGGATTATGTGGTAGTTCTGTTTTTAATTTTTTGAGGAACTTCCGTACTGTTTTCCATAATGGCTGTACCAATTTATATTTCTACCAACAGTGTACCAGTGTTCCATTTTCACATCCTCACCGTTTGTTCTCTCTTGTCTTTTTGATAATAGTCATCCTAACAGGTGTGAATTGATATCTCATTGTTTTGATTTGCATTTCCCTGATAATTAGTGATGTCAAGCACCTTTTTGTGTACCTGTTGGCCATTTGTATGTCTTCCTTGGGAAAATGTCTATTCAGATCCTTTGCCCATTTTTTAATCAGATTATTTGGGTTTTTTGCTATTGAATTGTATGAGGTTTCTTATATATTTTTGATATTAACCCCTTATCAGATACATGGTTTGCAGATATTTTCTCCCATTCTGTAGGTTGCCTTTTCATTTTTTTGATTGTTTCCTTTGCTGCGCAGAAGCTGTTTAGTTTGATGTAGTCCCGTTTGTTTATTTTTGCTTTTGTTGCTTGTGTTTAGGTTATTTTATGTCGCTTCAGAGGGCAGTAGTTGAATTAATAGTTGGAAATAACACAGGAGCAGATTTGAGCTGTGGGTAAAGAAGGTATTTTCTGGCAAAATGAGTTGTCCAAAATTGGATTGGGTTCCTAGTGAGAGAGTGAACAATCCACAGTCACTAGAGATGTTGCACAACCACTTACCGTGGAGTGAACCACTTATTCATTAAACAGATATTGAGCATTTATTCAGTGCCAGGCACTGGGATTACAACAATGAATAACACAGGCACAGTCCCTGTTCATTGGACTTTAGGGGAAAAGGAGAGAAAGGCAAAAATGTGTGTTAAACTGTGAAGAAGGTAAACATGGGACTGATATAGAGAATAATGGAGGAACGTATTTTAGATACGATGGATGAGCAGACAGTTACTAGACAGAGAGAATAGCATGTATGGGAAGGGTGTTATACAATTAGTACATTGGACTAGAGATTCTCTGAAGTCCTTACAATTTAGTTTTCTACTATAATGTATGGTCTTGTCTAGAACCATGTGGAGGCTGCCTCTGATCACCCATCTAGTAGGTAGTGATACAAAGATAAGAGCCCTGGTCTAGTCCACTGCTTTCATAGGTCAGTTTTCCTTATTTGGTTTTGGATTAGCCTTTCATGCGTGGTTCTGTATCTATATAAAAGTTACACTGTTAGGGCTGTGCCCTGTTGGTCTAGAGAATGAAAAACCACTTGGAAAAGAGAAAAGAAACCACAAAAACAAAGTCTCTTGCCTCTGTGGTATTTGTTTTTGTTTTGTTTTGGTTTTTCCTGGTACTATCATCGTTCTTTCTCTTCTGGTCATTGACTTCCAATTTTACATCTTAGGGCAGAAATGGTCTCTTATTCTAAAATAAGCAGGAAGATTATCCTTAACTGAGATGAGGTTAGTAGTTGCCTCTCTTATGTGACTGCTGCTTGTAGAGATGTTTTATGAATAAACATTTGATCTCGTTTTTGTTTTACAGGAAGATGTTGGATCCAGGATTGATGTTGTGTTCTAAACAAGCCATGTTTCTTAACCTTGTCTACAAGTCTCTGAAAGCTGACATCGTGTTGCGCAGGGTGAAGGCTTTTGTGAAGAGGTTACTTCAAGTTACTTGTGAACAGATGCCACCATTCATATGTGGAGCTTTGTACCTTGTGTCTGAGATCCTTAAAGCAAAACCAGGTTTAAGAAGTCAACTAGATGATCATCCGGTATATTTTACAACTGCTTTTTATATCGAGTGGGTTCTGAAATATATTGGTATTTTTATTCTTTGCTTAAATGACAATAACTTACTTAGTTCTCCGGAGCATGTAGGAATGTGAGTCCTGGAGTTGGACAGACCTGGATGTTAGTCCCAGGGGTAGTTTCCTAGGTGAGCTTGTTGTTTGACCCCTTTACTGGTAATAAACTGCACTACTCTAACCTGCGATTATATGAGATAGTTACCCAAGGTTGTAGAGCCAATATATCTCTGAAGTCTGTTTCCTCAGTTGTGAAATGGTCATTATAGTACCTGCCTTGTAGGGTTATTTAGAACACATCAGAAATTCATTTACGGACTGATTGTTTTCATGTAATAAAGTCCCCAAATCTCAAGGATTCTTGGCTCACAGCTCTATTACATTTAGAAATAAGAATATGATCTCCTTTCGTTCTGAATATTCATTAATGGAACTTTAATGTTTCACCAGAATTGCAATAAGCAAATCTTCTTCACAACTACCTCACATAATTGAATACAGACTTCCAGTTGATTAATGCAGATTCATTAAACTGTTTTTTTAGGAGTCTGATGATGAAGAAAATTTTATTGACATACGAGATGATGAAGACATAGAAAAATTCACTGATGCAGATAAAGAAACAGATACAGTGAAAAAAGTTGAGACAGACGAAACTGTGTCTGAAAGTCATATGGAAACCAAAAAATCAGAGTCTGCTTCTTGGGTGCACTTTGATAATTTGAAAGGTGAGCTTCCTAAATCTTTAAATTATTTTCTTGAATCTTTAAACCAGGGAATTGGATCCCCCTGTGATAGTAATAGAAATTAATATTACACCATTTTAGAAGTCCTCTATATTGCTTTTTTTTAAATGGGAGCTCATAACTAGATATGTTCAGGACCTTAGAAGTAAATTTTTTATATTGAATCATTGATTTATTAACAATACTACAGATAATATACATTTTAAAATAATTTAAATCTTAGAAATTAAAGCAAGTACCTTTTGGAGCTGTGAAGATTTAGTGAGAGAACTATGGACATGTTAGGTGCATAATAAATCTCTTTTCTCTCAGCTATCAATGTAATAAGTTTATGCCTTTGGACCAGTTTTAGTTTCTTGGCCTTTATACATGTAAAGGCGTCAAACGTGGAACATATATGAAGACAACAAATGTGTGTACATGAAAGTTTGATTTATAAACAAAAGTATTTGGTTATATGTTGTAAATTGTGTGGAACTTTTGGTTATTTTGTTTGAGTATCATATTCACCCTTTACAGTTCCTTAAAGTAACATTTTGGGGTTGAAAACTTTCTGTGAGATAGAAACTTTAGGTTTTCCATACACACACACAAACTGAGTTAAGTCTGTTAATAGAATATTACAGCCAAAAGAAATCTTAGAAACGCAGCCTCTTCATTTGAGACTGTAAAGAAAAGCACACTAGCCTTGAGGGTCAAGAAATGTGCCAGACCCATTTCTTCAAACTTGTTGTGAGACTCTTGGTCAGATTATTTCATCTCTCCAAACTTCTGTTTGCCTGTGAAGTATAAAAGAGGAGTATGTAGCCACCAGGAAAGTTTTTAAAAGAATCCATCTCTTCATGCCCTGAAGGCTAAACTGAGAATAATCCTTTAGACGGATGGTGAGCATGTGCAATATGCAGTGGACAGGTCAGAGTGTGTTCTGAAAGGCCTTTGCTTTAAATTTTTTAATCCTGAGTTTCTGAAAACATGAAGAAGATATTGTAAAACGTGTTCCAAGTGAGAATTATTTTGGGGCATACGTTAATGACAGTTATTCACTGCACTCTAAAGTTCCCAAAGAATTTAGACCTATTTCCTCTTCAAGTTATTTGCCATCTTTAACGCTTATGACCTAATTGACCCAGATATGGCCACCTTTTTTTGCTTTTTGAAAAAGGAAGTTTTGAAAGGGAGTTTTTAGTAGTTGGGATAAACATACTGCCTGGTTTATTCAATAGCAAATGCTAGCTTGGGTACCAAGATAAATTCTTTATGGGGCTTGAAGTTTTTAATCTAGATAGGCTGCCTGGCTAACTGAATGTTGAAAATTGTAGGTATCAGTGACAACATTAATGGTAGTGGTTTTAGTGACCTCTTGGGCTAGGAGTAAAGCATTTGAGAAATACTGTTTTTTGTTCTCAGGTGGCAAACGGTTAAACACGTATGATCCATTCAGTAGAAACCCTTTGTTCTGTGGAGCTGAAAATACAAGTCTTTGGGAACTCAAAAAGGTAAAATAATTTTAAATTGTCTTTTAATTCATTGTATGCTATATATTTGCCCACATGAATCTAATACCTTGAGGTTTCCATTTTTCTTGTAAATGATAAATAGAGGAGTTTAGTTATTTAGACATTAGTTAATTGGCATAAGGAAGCAATTTTAAGTGTGTCACCTGCCTGTAATGCTTTATAACCCGTTATTTCTGTTACCTCTGATAAACATCAAATTTACACATTTACACATTTCTGCATTCACATCTAGAAAATCTTAAATAGTGTGCATGCAAAATAAGGATGTTGTACATGGCTATAAATAAATTTTGCTTTTTGTAAGTAGATTATTGCACATCATGACTTTATAAAATGATTGTTTTGCTTTATGCATCAGATATCCCTGAAAAGTTTTGTGATGACAGAACTTTTTGCAAATAAAGTTACTTTTTAAATGTGTAAGAGGAACTCATATTTCTAATAACTTTTCTATGATTTCTTTGGTAAAAGAAGCTTTTACCAAATTTATTTGGTAAAATAAATAAAATAAAATTTGGTAATTTATTAAAGCTACGATTTTTGGTGAAGCAAATAAGTGTCTTCCTATGCAGAGTCCTGTGGGTGCCTGATACCTTTTCAGTGAGTCTGCAAGGTCACAACTACTTGCATATTATATACCAAGATGTTATTTGCCTTTGTCACCGTGTTGACAGTGGCACTGATGGTATTTAAGAAATGATGGATAAAACTGCTGGCGCCTTAGCAAAAACAAAGACAGTACAGTCGTAGCTGTTATATTCTTCACTGCCACATACTTGCAGGAAAGGGAAAAAAAAGCAGTATCACATAAGAAGGATAAAGCAGGAAAAATTATTGCTTTTATTATCTTGGCCCTAAAGTACATGTCTTTTTAATACTCTGTGTGCATATATAGCAAAAGTGCATAATGCACTTCTGCCACATAAGTGTGAAGTGTGAAGTATGAAGTATGAAGGTTGTCTCATGTCTCAAGGAAAAGTGCCTGTGGAGTTGTTGGAAACTCAACTAGCTCTTTTAAGAACTGGCTGACGGATAGACTGGTTATTCAGACTTGGGTATTTGGGAGACATATTCTTGGAAATGAATGAAGCAAACCTATTACTTCAAGCAAAACAGCTGACAGTATTTGTTGTCAATGATAAAATTCAAGCTTTGAAGCAAAGGTTAAAATTTTAGAAATCTTGTAACCACCACCTTGAGCTTAACAGTTTCTCAGTATGTAAAAGCTTTTCTGATGAAATCAGTGGTGATACTAACAATGTGACTTGTGATAACGTTGAATGAAATGTGGCCAACATTTGGAAGGATTGCATAACTCACCAGATTACTATTTTCCAAATGACCAATACACAGTGTTACAAATTCATGTGTGAACAAAAGATCCATTCAAAGTAGACCAATTAATTTTAAGTAGCAAGTATCAAAAGCTGATTGATGTGGTTTCAGAGTCCATATTGCAACTGATCTTCAGTTTCAGTATAGTATCAAAGAAGAAAATATGTGAAAGGCTATTAGTTAATCCTACTTTTTCCAACTGTATTTCTGTGTGAGGCCAGATTTTCATCTACTTCGGTTTAAATAACATGAAATACAGAAGCATATATGAGAATCCACCGTCTTCTTTTAAGCCAGACAGTAAATAGATTTGCAAAACTAAAATAATGCTACTCTTCTCACTATGTTTATTTGTTATGAAAAAATAGTTATTTTTCATAAAACATTTATATTAATATGTAGTAGGTTTATTGTTATTTTACATGAACTATAAATGCTTAAAATTTTTCTGTTGTAATTTCTAATAAGGTAGATATCAATAGATATATCCCACTTAAATTAAGGAAGCTTTTGAGGTCCTTGATTTTTAAGTGTATAAAGTGCTCCTGAGGCCAAAATTTTAAGAATCACTCTTCTAATGTATTGGGTTAAGTTTTGGTTCTTTGGATTTTCTTAAATAATCTACAGTTGTAGTAAGAGTTGACCCTATTCACATTTTTCTTTTTAGCTATCTGAGCATTTTCATCCCTCTGTGGCCCTTTTTGCAAAGACTATCCTTCAGGTAAGTCTAAGATATTCAGAAGACAAGAAATAAGAAAAAATAAGTAATCTAGTTTTAAATGATCAATTATTGGTCATACAGTGTTTTCTCAACCAGATATATTTTTCTGCTATTGTAAAGGAGCAGTGGCTTGTTTAATACAGAGCAACAGATAAGTCTTCCCACTCTGAGATGAATGAAAGTACAGAATATTAGAAAACCACAACAGTTATTTATTACATTCTGGCTTTTCCCCTGGAGAAAAATTGCCCTGCCCTTTCCCGTTTGCTGTGTTTGCCACTTCAGGGTTTGGTTCCTGGTTAATGGTTAGGTGACTTACAGTATTAGTATTATTTACCTATTCATAAAATCAGCAGTGCATCATAGACTATATATGTATATGTATCAATGTGTGTTTAATTTCTTCAAGTAAAGAATATTGTGGATGAGAGGGATATTTGAAGGGTCATTTACTGCATATTTGTGCCTTTGATGCAATGTAATAGATTCTTAAGTTTTTCCTCTTTTTTCTTATCTGGATGCATATATATAATTTAAGTTCTTAATTCCCACCCCCACCCCACCTATTAGGGAAATTATATTCAGTATTCAGGGGACCCGCTGCAAGATTTCACACTAATGAGATTCTTGGATCGATTTGTGTACCGCAATCCAAAGCCACATAAAGGCAAAGGTATGCTTCCATTTCATTTTTCACTGTTGATATTTGATAAACAGTATGAGCATATAACTAGGTTTTACATTACACTGTCTTGATTTTACATTTCAGAAAACACAGACAGTGTTGTGATGCAGCCAAAAAGAAAACATTTTCTGAATGATATTCGCAGTCTTGCTGGTAAGTATAAAGCCTGGACAGTTGAAACTGGCAAGACAGTGCAAGTCAGTAACACATAAATTGTGTTATTCTTTGCTCCACCTTATCAGAATAAAACCTAAGCACTAGAGATGTTATCCATCTTTTGTTCCCAAGCATGTGTATGCATGCTCACGTTTACTATGTCTGATTGCGCCTTTTTTTTTTTTTTTTTTTTTGCTTGAGGAAGATTAGCCCTGAGCTAACATCTGTGCCAGTCTTCCTCCACTTTGTATGTGGGATGCCTCCACAACATGGCTGATGAGTGGAGCAGGTCCGCACCTGGGATCCGAACCTGTGAACCCAGGCTGCTGAAGCGGAGCGCATGGAACTTTAACTACTCCGCCATGGGGCCAACCCCTGGGCCTTTTGTTTTTTAACTTTATTGCAGAAAATTTCAAACATATCCAAAGTAAATACACAGATAGTGTGATGAACTCCTCTGTAACCATCACCCAGCTTCAACAGTTATCAACATTTTGCCGTTCTTGTATCTACAGCTTTATCAGTGACCCCCCCATATATAATTATCTTTTATAGTTCAGACCATCTTAAGCTCTGTAATATGGGCTTAGCATAAACCCACAATTGGTTTCGTCACAGAGCATCATTGTAAACTTAGTTGATAGCCTTCCATGGGTATTTAGTACCCATCTCGTGGATCTGATTCTCTGTTTTTCTGTTCAGAGCAGACATTTCTTTGCATATCAGATCCCAGCTCCTTTTTGTTCAGAGACTAAGGTTAAGTTACACCTTATAAATCATTTAACTTCCAACTGACATTTCGCAGAGCTCCGGAGATATAAAAGGCCTTGCCCAAAGTTAACAGAGTTAGAATTAGAGGTCAAATCCCCTTTTAATCAAGATGAGTCAGAAATTTTTATCCTGAAGAGGGAAAAACTCATATTTTTCCAGTTTCTTACTCTTTTTTCTTAGTTTTCCTCAGTATTAAGTAAAATTGTGGATAATTCTGTTTATATTTTTACTTCCTATTCCCAGAATGGCAGGCATTATTGTTGTTTTTCTGAAATGAAAATGACAAATTTAAAGTGATTATTTAAGAGAGCTCTTTGAATTTTTATTTCTCTTGCGATTTAGATTCTGGATGCAATTAGAGGACATGAGAGGACCCTGTTCTTTCACTGTGAAGCACTGATGGCTACATACTTCATTGTAGCCAACAAACAGTTTCAAATGTTGGGTCTCCTCCACACAGACTTTTTCCAGAGATTGTCCATTGTACTATAGGATCCCTTCTGTCCACCTTCCTTACGTTTTGAGACTTTAGAATTGTAGGTATGCTGTATTTAGTCTTAAGAACCTCAATAACATAAAAAGATTACTTTAATAAAAAAAATTTATTTTCCTAGTGAACAGTAAGGAGTTCCTTGCAAAAGAAGAAAGCCAAATACCAGTGGATGAAGTGTTTTTCTACAGGTAATATACTTAATATAATTTCATTTGGGGAAGTGTTAAAATTTAAATTTTTAGAATCCATAAAATGCTTTATAACATAGGCCTATCTTGAAAAGATTGAGGGATATGTCTATGCATTTTGGTGACAATTGATATCCAAGTGAAACTAACACAAGTAAATATAGGGGTTTTGTTTTTAATAATTTAGCATAAATTTTGTTTTATGAATCTTGATTTTGTGGAACTTAATCTTTAATTTCTTTTTTGTGTGTGTGAAATTTTTGTTGTACATTATTGTTTGTCAGTCACCATATAAATGCATCCCTCCAACCCTTGTGCCCACCCCCCACTAATTTCTTTTTTTAATATAGTAATTTTCTTACAGGCTTTAAATCTGTACCAGTGTAACATAACAATCAACAACTCATGAGTATTTGTCTAAAACATGGCTCTAAACAGAATTAGCAAAACTCATTGTGCTACTTTAGAGATAAGTCCTAAATCCACTAGTATTCTTACTAACGCCTTATAGTAGTACAGGAAGCATTATCTCATCTGATTGGTTAATGTGGTTTGATTTAGTTTGCTTTTTTTAAAACATTTTGTGTGAAAAATTTTGAGGGTGTGATTCCATCTGCACAATGCTAAGTTTCACTGTACCCTGGTATAAGAAAAGGACCAAATTATAAAATGTTGTGATTTGAGGTCATTTAGAGCCATATTTTATAATATGCTAATACTTACATCATTAGTGTTGATGCTAAAACAACTTTTTACCATACCATTTAATTAAGATCAGTTGAGGTGTTTTTATGAAGAACTAAACCTAAATCTTTGCAATTTATTGTACTTCACATTTCAAAAGTTTCCAGCTATTTGTTGAATTCAAAACTATTTTTTCTATAATTAATACAAATTTTAGTCATTTATATCCAACTGAATTAACAGCTTTTACACTTGTTTGTGTCACTGGTCATAGGTGCTTTGATTATGGTAAAATGCGCCCTTTAACAAAATTATCAAATATGTAACATGCATTTTATTTTAGGTATTATAAAAAAGTTGCTATTGTTAAAGAGAAACAAAAACGGAATGCAGATGAAGAAAGTATAGAAGATGTGGATGATGAAGAATTTGAAAAGATGATTGGTAATTTGTTTTCCTTGACTCTTCAATTTGTAAAATTATTTATTAGAACCATGGAATATTAGGGGTAGAAGTGACCTTAGTTTTAAAAAATCACTTAGTTAAGAATACCACACAAATCACAATGGAGGTTTGAAAAATATTTTGGTGGCATGTGGCATTTCACCCACATTTGCTCCAGATAAATATATGATTGTGCTTGGACAGTTCATGGGGAAAAAAAATTTGTATTTACATGAGTATTCCCTCTTAAGGCCAAATTTCTTCTGAAAGAGAAATTTCTAATCTCCTTGCACTACTGGTAGCAATAGTCTGCTGTTCCATGTATTTTATCTTTATAATTCACAGAGCTAGAAAAATTTTAGTTGAAATTTAGACTGAAAACAAAAAACCATGGGAAATTAGAAAAGCTTACATTGAGTTCACTTTTTTTGCATATTGTACTATATCTACTAAAAATAGGCACTTAAGTAGGTCTAATAAAGTAAAAAGGGCTGCAGTTGCTAAACATCATTTTATTTGATATTTACCCTCTTTCCTTAAAAGAACTGTAGAAGGAAGCTGAGGGGCAGCCCTGTGGTGTAGCGGGTTAAGTGCACGCGCTCCGCTGCTGGCGGCCCAGGTTCAGATCCTGGGCGTGCACCGACGCACCGCTTGTCAGGCCATGCTGTGGCCACGTCCCACATAAAGTGGAGGAAGATGGGCACAGATGTTAGTTCAGGGTCAGTCTTCCTCAGCAAAAAGAGGAGGATTGGCGTGGATGTTAGCTCAGGGCTGATCTTCCTCACCGAAAAAAAAAAAAAAAAAATAACTGAAATTCACTGCAACCCATTTTAGTTTAGGGATTTAATTAAGGTCAGTATATTCACAGGTTAATGTAGATTAATAAAACACACCAGCAATAGTCAGATTTATATCATTTTGTTTACTTGTCATAAACAGCAGAATCATGACCATGTGTTAATTGATTCAGATACAAGACATATGTCAACTTTGTTGTTCCTTGCTGTATCTCATAATTTGTATATTGTTCTCTGGCAGATACATTTGAAGATGATAATTGTTTCACTTCTGAAAAGGATGACCTTGATTTTGCTGGGTAAAGTACTTAAATCTTTTTTTTTTTTTTTTTTTACCGTTTTCCCAGCATTGCCCAAATTACTGTCCCTCAGAACAGTAGAGCACAGGACTGTGTGATGTATAGGAGAAATGTATTGAAATAAGTTTGGGAAATGGATAGAGTACTTTGATTTTGGACCTTTATAATGCACATCAGTATATTAATTAAAGGCTCTGAGCCATCTGTAACTCTCTGTTTAAATGTGTTAATAGCCTAATACCCTGCTAGTCACCAAAACACACTTCAGAAAACAATGTCCTCTTTTACGTTACAAGTTGTTATTGTTATTTTTCTTCAGCAACTTGAAAAAGAAAACAAAAGGAGCTAAGGCTGACCCAGAAGATGAAGATTCAGAAGGTAGTGACGATGACCTTGATAACCTGGACGATGATGAAGTTTCTTTAGGAAGTATGAATGAAGAATTTACCAACATCGATGAAGAGGGAGGAACATTCATGGATGTGTTAGATGATGAAAATGAGAGCATTCCAGGTAAGCATTTTAAAATATAAGAGAAACAAACTGTGTCTTCCTTTCTTTCTCAGTGTAGGCTAGTTTTTCTGTTGAAGGTTTTTTAATATTACTCTGTATTCAGTTTAATACTCAGATGGGCCAAAAATTTAGAGAGGACCTTTATCCGGCTCATTGGAACTGAAGGGTTTTTTGAAGCAGTTGAGTTTTGAGTTTTGGACTTTTATTTTAATCAACAATTAGGCTGGGCCAGCCCCGTGGCTTAGCGGTTAAGTGCGCGCGCTCCGCTACTGGCGGCCCGGGTTCGGATCCCGGGCGCGCACCAATGCACCGCTTCTCCGGCCATGCTGAGGCCGCATCCCACATACAGCAACTAGAAGGATGTGCAACTATGACATGCAACTATCTACTGGGGCTTTGGGGGGGTGGGGGGCAGAAAAAGGAGGAGGATTGGCAATAGATGTTAGCTCAGAGCCAGTCTTCCTCAGCAAAAAGAGGAGGATTAGCATGGATGTTAGCTCAGGGCTGATCTTCCTCAAAAAAAAATAAAAATAAATTAAAAAATTTTAAAAAAAACAATTAGGCTGTTGGTGCAATATCTGTTGAGCTGTTGTGTTGCCTTTTTTTAATGTTAGAATAGTAATTAGCAGTTTCTAAAAGTTAATCAATATTCATCATCGCCCTATAGCAGTCTTAATTGTTTTTAAATTGCTTAATAGCACATTTTTTTTGGTTTTGGGTTTTTTTTTGGTAACAGAACTTGATGAAGTCAGCTCCGAAGTCAATACTAAGAGAAGCAAGAGAAAAGGTGCAAATGATTTTGACTTTGCTGGATCGTTTCAAGGTAAGAAAATGCATTTAGTCTCTCTTAAACCTAAGCAGTGTGTGTGTGAAAGTTACTTTTATCATTTTGGGAAATTAACTTTTCTAAATTGGATAGTACAATTTAGTTTTTGTTTTTATAATGGATAACAACAGTTTTATGTATTTTTAATATGTGAAAATTGTTCCCCATATACACCTTCAATTGTTTTCTCTTCCTAAATTCCGTCCTCTCACATTTAAATACCTCTAGATCATCTTTTCATTCATGTTTAAACCATTCAATTATATATGTAAGCCCTGGAGTTTCCATAGACACCTACTGCCTTTTTCCTTTTCTCAACCAATTCTTATTCTTTTCCATTTGACTCTTCTAAAAAATCCATGCTCTTTATTAACTTTAATTTTCCTTTTTTGTGAGATCTGCCATTTTACTGCCATGACAAAAGGATTCTAACTTCAAAAGTGTCTTACTTAAAAAGGATATGGGGCCGGCCCCATGGTTTAGTGGTTAAGTGCGCGCACTCCGCTACTGGCGGCCCGGGTTCGGATCCCGGGCGTGCACCGACGCACTGCTTCTCCGGCCGGCCATGCTGAGGCCGCATCCCACATACAGCAACTAGAAGGATGTGCAACTATGACATACAACTATCTACTGGGGCTTTGGAGAGGTGGGGAAGGAGGAGGATTGGCAATAGATGTTAGCTCAGAGCCGGTCTTCCTCAGCAAAAAGAGGAGGATTAGCACTGATGTTAGCTCAGGGCTGATCTTCCTCACAAAAAAAAAAAAAAGGATATGAATTCTTCTTTCTGCTAATTTGTTTTCTAGCATTTTTGAAAGTTATGTCATAACAGATTATGCCTTTTAGTATAACACTTGGAAGGTGCTAATAAAATAAAAATGTAGTATATTAGGTGACAATTTTAAGTTTTTAATAAAATGTAAAAAGCACTATTATAAATATTTGATTCCTTAAGTCTGTGGATAAATTCACAGGCTTCCTTTTTTTGGTCATGCTTTGCTTCTAATGCCTCTCTAGCTTCTGCTTACTAGTAAATACTAATGAAAAATTTAAAAAACTGGTAAAGTTAAAAATAATTAAAATGCTTGACAATATTTTATTAAAATTAAACAATAAATATTAAAAATATTTTTGGCAATGAGTATCAAAAATAATAAAATAGTAACTATATATATATTGGTAGTAGTCTCTCAGAGTCTTGTATGCCTACAGAATTTTTATCAGCTTTTTCAAATCCTGCCAACAATCATAGTTCTCTGAATTAGATTTATCTGATGCATGTTTACATTAGAACATGTTATCTTGCAGATTTTGTCTTTCATTGAGTGATGTAAGGTCACACTTTAGTAGTAGCATATGCTCAAATAAAAGGCAAAGTTTTCCTCAAAATCACCTCTCAAAAAAAAAATGTTGCTTTATCTTAAGTCCTACTGAGCCTGTCATATTAAAAGATACTCTCTCGGGACCTTATTTTGAATAATGAAGTACTATTTCAGAAGATATTAGGATCTCAGATCTCAATGAATAATAGTTTTGGGTGCAGATTAAAGGATACCTGACAGAATTGATTAAAACAAAAGGAGGAGGCAGAGGAATTTCAAACACATTTATGCATTGATCTGGGGGGGTGTCACCCTACATTTGCAAATGTTGGATATCCTTAAGGATAAACAAACCTTAAGAAGGCAGTACAGCAGAAGTGCTTACTGAGTGCAGTTAAACACCTGTAGGATGAATGAAAACCAAAAACACCTTTCCTAATGCCAGACAAATGGGATTTTAGTTTAAGATAAAAATATTCAATAATAGCATTATACACAGTTCTTAAATAACAACATACATTTCACCTTTATAAAAATTAAGATGAAATGCTCTAGAAACTATTTTATCAAAAGTGGCTCTGGTATATCCATGCAAAGACTTGTACACGATTGTTTGCAGCAACATTATTCATAATAGCCAAAAAGTGGGAACAACCCAAATGTCCGTCTACTGATGAATTGATAAACACAATATGATGTAGTAGTCCCTCATCTTCGGGGGATACGTTCCAAGACCCCCAGTGGATGCCTGAAACTAGATAGTACCGGACCCTATATATACTATGTTTTTTCCTATATATACATACCTATGATAAAGTTTAATGTATAAATTAGGCACAGTAAGAGATTAACAACCATAATAATAAAATCAAACAATTACGACAATATACTATAATAAAAGTTACCGTAGATCTTAGCAACCTCAGCATACGATTTTTTTCTTTCCTTATAAAGTCAAGAACTTTCATCTTTTAACTTAAAGGAAGCACTTTATGGCTTCTCTTTGGCATATCCAAATTGCCAGCATCACTACTCCTGTGCTTTGGGGCCATTATTAAGTAAAATAAGGATTACTTGAACACAAGCATGGTGATCCCGAGACCAGCTCAGTAACTCACGGGTGGGTAGTATATACAGTGTGGATAGGCTGACAAAGGAATGACTGACATCCCGGGTGGGACAGCATGAGATTTCATCAGGCTGGTCAGAATGGCATGTGATTTAAAACTTATAAATTGTTTATTTCTGGAATTTTTCATTTTATACTTTCAGACCATAGTTGACCTCGGGTAACTGAAACCAAGGATAAGGGGGGACTACTGTATGCCCATATAATGGAATATTATACAGCAGTAAAATGGAATAAGCTACTGATAGATGCTGTGTTATGCTAAGTGAAAAATGTAATGCCAAGTGAAAGAAGCCAGATACAGAAAACCCCATATCATATGATCCTATTTAAATGAAATAGCCAGAAAAAGCAAAGCCTTCTTGGGGAGGGGGTACCAGGGATCTTTTGGAGTTGATGGAAATGTTCTAAAATTGCATTGTGATGATAGCTGGACAACTGTAGATTTACTTAAACATTCTGAATTATACACTTAAAACAGCTGAATTTTATGACAAATTTATTCCTGAGTAAAGCTGTTTTTAAAAAGGAACTCTAGAGTAAAGCTGTTTTTAAAAAGGAACTCTAGGGGCCGGCCCCATGGCTTAGTGGTTAAGTGCGCGCTCTCTGCTACTGGCGGCCCGGGTTCGGATCCCAGGCGTGCACCAATGCACCGCTTCTCCGGGCGTGCTGAGGCCACGTCCCACATACAGCAACTAGAAGGATGTGCAACTATGACATACAACTATCTACTGGGGCTTTGGGGAAAAAAGAGGAGGATTGGCAATAGATGTTACCTCAGAGCCGGTCTTCCTCAGCAAAAAGAGGAGGATGAGCATGGATGTTAGCTCAGGGCTGATCTTCCTCACAAAAAAATAAATAAATAAAAAATAAATAAAAAGGAACTCTAGTAGTACCAGAGACATTGATGTCAAAGATATGAAGAGTTTGAATAATATTGTTTTAGGAAAAGTGAAAATGAAAAAAAGCAATATTTCTAGTTAATATATTTTTAGATAATATGATTTTAAATGTGTGAATTAAAATTTAATAAATATTAGAAATAGAAATTTTATTATTTTATCTATGTTGAAAAGTTTATATATTCAGAATTACAGGTGAGTTTTAAAGAGAACCACTTTATTTTGAGTAGTATAAACAAAACTTCATTTATAACATAATAAACATACCTTCCATCAATTTCATAGTCCAAAGAATAAAACCTCGTACATAATTAGAATTTACATTTTGCCTTAAATATTCCATAATCCATCTGTGTCAACTTTGGAATTTTAATCTTGCCTAATACTATGAAATAGGATAAACCTTGATCAGTGGCCAAATCTGAAAGACAAGAAGACACTATTGTCATCTAAACAGTTCTATTAGGATATTAACTTTTAAAAAAATAACTGTATACTAACTCTTAAATAAATCATATTTCTATCTTTAAAGTGCCAGCTATCTAATGGTGCTAAAGATAATTGCAATTGTGTATTTTAACTCAAATATAATTTTTTTAATGAAAACCATGTTTAAAGATTTATATTTTTCCAAAAGTCTTTGGATTACAATTTAATAATCTAGGTTTATACTTTTTTTTAGGACCCAGGAAAAAAAAGAAAAGAAATCTCAATGACCCCAACCTATTTGTATCTGCTGAAGAGGTAGGACTAATGTACAACTTTAAGAAATTAGCTATTCTACATTGTTTTAAGTTTTCTAATAACGTTATCCTTTTTTTTAAGTTTGGCCACCTATTGGATGAAAATATGGGATCCAAGTTTGATAACATTGGCATGAATGCCATGGCTAACAAAGATAATGCAAGTAAGTAACTTGAATTTTTTATTGAGGTTTTAAAATAGCCTTAACTTAGAACTTCTGAAGATATAAATATTTTTGGAGGACGTTTTTACAGTAAGAATGGATAAAATGGTTCCTTACAACCTGGAAGGAGTGACTTTTTCATCTCTCTGTCTAGGGAGCATCTAGGATTAAAAACTATTTAGACTATAGCAAAAACGACTACAGCCTACAAAAGTTACTTTGGTTTTTTTAGGGAGGCAGGCTGTTTTTATATAGTATGAGTTTGCTAAGTAACTTTGTTAAGTGCTTTATAGACCTTTTCATTGTTTCTTATATTGATAGTTACTGGCTACTGTTCTTTCACCAGTAAAATGTCAAGGGAAATAAAATCTTTAGAGCATTTGTTCCTTTCCTGTCCTAGTCTTTTATTTGTAAAACAGTAATCTTTGATAATAAATATAGAGGGAAAGCAACACACAGGCAAGGGATTTGCATTGTGGATGGGAAATGACTGTAGGCTGTGGCGGACCAGGAGTTCCCATTACTCAGTAGATGTTCTCTGGGGCCATGAAGAGTCTATAATGTGGTGTGCTCATCTTTCTTCTCCCCACCCTCAAAGGTCTCAAACAGCTCAGATGGGAGGCTGAACGGGATGACTGGCTACACAACAGAGATGTGAGAAGTATCATCAGGAAAAAGAAAAATTTCAAAAAGAAGAGGCCAAAAACCACTCAAAAAACTAAAAAGCAAAGAAAATGAGTGTTTTCTAAATAAATTGTAAATTAAAATTCAACTTACTGCTAATTTTTGCTGTTCATCCATTTTTCTTGATCTTGCTCTCTGATTCCATACATTCCAGACTGTTCAATGGATTTGTAATAAACTATAAATAAAAATAGCTGTCATTTATAAAATCGTGTAAAAGTGTTAAACTACATTGAGAAAAATCAAACTTTTTTTCCTTATTTCTACAGAGAAAAATAAAAAAGCTGATAATAGGATACGCATTTCATGTACAAGCTCTAGCATCTCTACTTATCATTGTAATGAGTACTATTTATTAAGCATTACTTGATACCAGATACTGTACTGAGTGATTAACATAATGTCATCTTGTTCAACCCTTATAACAGTTCATGAGGTGGGTCTTGTTATCTCTGCTTGACAAAGAACAGTTCCAAGAAGTTAGCAAACCAGAGATGGTTTTAAGGTTTGACTCCATCACCGTCTCAGATCCATCTCATTCCACAGTCTACGTTCTTAACCACTGAAAGGATTACAAATCAGCCCATTAGCTAACTGCGCTCATCTCTAGAGGAGAATTTTCTCCCTTTCTGTATTCTCAGAAAGAGCTAAAATAGGGATAAATAGTATTTTTGGAAATTGACATCACAGAATAAAAAGTCATTTAGCCCTTAATTGGTCATAAAGAAATTAATTTATAGGTTACCTGAAAAAGTTGTTTTGTACTCTTACTTTTACTTAGGGAAAAACATACCTTCCAAGATGAAGGGATATTTCTTGCTCATTGTTTGCCTGAAATCTGATGAAAAAAGAAGTCTTAAAATTAGACATGATTAGAAATTAATTGTATTAACACATGGGCCATAATTTAGTGCTAACTTTAGGGTCTATAAGATAGGAATCCTATAGATTAGAAATTTGTGTTAAAGTGAAATATATCCTTTTGGATAGGGTCTAAGTTGCTCTTGTGTTACATGGTAGCCTTCTATAGTTACTTTGGAGTTTTTAAAATTTGGCCTGTATATATGATATAATTTATTTAGAAATGGTATTTAAAAGCAAATTTTCAGTGTTAATGTGTAATTCCCTTTTGTAACTTTATGAATTGTTTTTATGGATGCCATTTTACCTTGTTATGGAATTAGAAACGACTGTTGTACCCAGTTTTTGAAGCTGATCCTAAACTTTAATTTGCTTTTAAATACTGTTGGATGTTTTCTTTTATACCCTTACAGTTTAAAAGTATAGAGATTTTGTGACTATCCAATAGAATCCTGGAACAGTGTTTGTTCTAGTGAAGTACTTTAAAAGACAAATGACAAGTTTCAAAGATGGCCACCACCCCAGGACTACTATTCCTTGCTTTAGGGAAACAGAAATCACTTCCTAATTCTAAAAGTTGAGGGCTCTAATATAAAATTTCCCCAAAAAAATGTCAGAGCACTTTCAGTGACAGCCAGTGGCATGGGAAAGGTTTTTAGCTCCCAGTGTTGATGCAGAGGAAGAACTCTGCTAGCCTGGGACACTGGTTACTTGACAGTTCAGCTATGCTACCTCTTGCTTTCTCAGTCTACCAAACAAGGAGGTATAATGGGCAGGGTGAATTTCCTCCGTCTCTGCTCCCAAACTAAACCAGACCAAGGACACTTGCTGTATGCCCCCCACTAGTAAAATCCATGGAAGTGTGAAACACTTTCCCTGGTCTACAAACTTTTTTTTTAGGGAGAAGTGTCATTTAGTCTACAATAATTAACACCTATTTTCCCCTTGCACCCATAAAAATGCCTAATACATTAAATCTGAAGAAGCAATTTATCTTAAAATGCCATTTAGCACCTAAAATGCATTAGGAACCTGCACACCCCTCTAAAAAACGTTAACTTATGAATTATGATTACCTTGGCTTGTGTTCATCTTATTAAACAAAAAATATGCTCCAAAAACGCCCACAAGTTCAGCTACTAAAACTCCTTTAAAGATCTTCTTTGCCAGTGGTTCCATAGTGCGGGCCATCCTAAGTTCAACAAGAACAATTACATGTAAACCTGAATGAGCATATTCAAACTTCATACCACTTCTATAAAAATAACTCCAATTCATTCCCACAGTTTGATTTATTATCTATATAGGAATAAAACTCCAAAGTTACTGTATACTTGTTTGTATTAGAAATGGCCCACGTTCCTAGTTTTCAATCTCCGTGCCTATGGGGCACAATGAACCAAAAACATGATTGGATAAAGCACAGAAAGGAGAAAAAATTGAAGGCATGTAAAAAGAACTAACAGTTTACGGAACTAAGATTTTCAAGGTTTCTAAGAATACAGAATGGTGGGAAATAGGGTAAGTTATTTTTTTACCTGGACTAGGAATAAAGATATAATCTAAGGGACACAATATGTGAAAGCTCTTTGTAAAGTACCCCACAAAAGTAAGGTTATAGTGGTTGTACATGTTTTATAGCTGGAGGTTTTCATTTATTTATACAACATATATTGAACTATGTGCCGTAGTCCAGGCATTTTATACAAAGTTGAGCAATAAACTAACTGGTTCTTGTTCCTGAGGAGCTGCTATTCTAACGGTATTTTCAAACTAATTGCATCACCCAAAAGGCTTGTTAAAAATGCACATTCCTGGGCCTCGGCCTGCAATTCCCCTATCCCCAGATTCTGATTCAGCAAGTCTAGGGTTGGCGCCCAGTAATCTGCCCTTTAGCAAATGACTAGTACACATGAGGCCCCTGGACCACAGGAGGAAGAAGACTGACCACCATCACCCAGTAAGTGGCAAAACTAGACTTTAGCTCTTGATTCTCTTCCTGTAATTAAAATAAAAGCTAATCAAGAGAAAGCTTTGAGTCTTTAATCTCTTTTTCTTTTTTTGTGTGAGGAAGACTGGCTCTGAACTAACATCCATTGCCAATCCTCCTCTTTTTCCTGAGGAAGATTAGCCCTGAGCTAACATCTGTGCCCCATCTTCCTCTATTATGTATGTGGGATGCTGCCACAGCATGGCTTGATGAGCAGTGTGGAGGTCCGCGCCTGGGATGCGAACCTGCGAACCCCAGGCCGCCGAAGCAGAGTGTGCGAACTTAACCACTACGCCACTGGGCCGGCCCCGATTTATTCTTTTTCTAAAGTAAAAGCTAAACAAGTAAAAGGGCTATATATCAAGAAAATAGCATATATGACTCTTACTGAATATATGAAACGTAAACCCAAGTTTTCACTCCGCTTCCCTATAACCCCAAAGTCAAGAACAAGAGGAGAACCGGTAGTTTCTAATCTCCGGATTTTGATAGTGTCCTGTGTATGCTCTTTGTCACACTGTTCTCTGTCCTCTGGGCAGAGATGACATGTTCTCTAATACTCCACAGTCCCAGCTCTCTGCTCACTGTCATGCATTTACTCCATTCGCTTTTGACTCCTCTTCACAATGCCTGAGGGTGGGAATGATTAATACCCTACTTTTGTAGGATTATCCTGCTAATATCGTCACCAGATATCTCTTCCTCACAAAATTGCCTTCCCTCATTTTGATAATGTGATCACCCTGGGGACGAAAAGATTAAAACTTTATTATTCTTACCTAAAAGAAATGAAGCAGAGGAAGTTTAAAAAGAACTTACAAATAAATTCAAGAGGCAGCTGCACGGGTGAGAAGGGAGAATTGTTTTGCTCTGTTTACTACAATGCTGTACACTACGGACAGGAAATAAGTCAAGACCAGTACAGGGAGCTCTCGGGGTTTTTTTTGCTTTTTTTATTACATAAGTTTCAGGTGTACAGCATTAAAATTCGACATCTGTATACACTACAAAATGATCACCACCGCCAGTCTAGTTACTATCCATGACCATACAGTTGACCCCCTTCACTCATTTTGACCACCTCCCCTTCACCCTGGTAACCACTAATCTGTTCTCTGCATCTATGAGTTTTTTATTTTGTTTGTTGGTTTATTTTGCTTTGTTTTTTATCTTCCACATACATGTGAAATCATACGGTATTTGTCCTTCTCCATCTGGTTTATTTCACTTAGCATAATACCCTCAAGGTCCATCCACGTTGTCACAAATGGCAAGATTTCATTCTTTTTTATGGCTGAGTAATAGTCCGTTGTACATACATCACATCTTCTTTATCCACTCATCTATCATTGGACACTTAGGCTGTTTCCATATCTTGGCTATTATTGCTAAATAATGCTGCAATGAACATAGGGGTACATGTGTCTTTCTGAATTAATTTATCCACTTTGTAGTTTTATTTATTTATTTATTTTTCCCCCAAAGCCCCAGTAGATAGTTGTATGTCATAGTTGCACATCCTTCTAGTTGCTGCATGTGGGACGCGGCCTCAGCATGGCCAGAGAAGCAGCGCGTCTGTGCGCGCCCGGGATCCGAACCCGGGCCGCCTGCATCGGAGCGCGCGCACTTAACCGCTAAGCCCCGGGGCCGGCCCATCCACTTTGGATAAATATCCAGAAGTGGAATAGCTGGGTTATATGGTAGTTCTATTCTTAATTTTTGAGGAATCTCCATACCGTTTTCCATAGTGGTTGCACCCATCTATATTCCACCAACGATGCACGAAAAGGTTCCCTTTTCTCCACATCCTCTCCAACACAACTTGTCTTTTTTATAACAGCCATTCTATTAGGTGTGAGGTGATAATCTCATTGTGGTTTTGCTTCGCATTTCCCTAATAATCAGTGATACTGAACATCTTTTCATGTGCCTGTTGGCCATCTGTATGTCTTCTTTGGAAAAATGTTTATTCAGATCCTCTGCCCATTTTTCACTCAGGCTGTTTGTCTTTTTGTTGTCCAGTTGTATGGGTTCTTTATATAGTCTGGACATTAACCCTTTACCTCCTGGGGTTATTTTTAATATTCAAGGGGTGACAACAACAAAACAAACAAAACCGCCTGCAGCCAGGCACACCGTGCAGGGAATCCAGGCAAAACGTTGTTTTGTTTTGTTGGGAGAGGCTGAGGCTAAGAGTTCCAAATATAAAGTCCAAATAACACTGTATAATAAAACATTTACCTTTCTTAAAATATATATATACATTCCACATTCCAAGTCCCTCAGCTCAGGAGAGGTGTACAATTATAACGACTGACAAAGCCCATTTGATAAAGACCACCGAAGGCATACCTGCTCACGACAAAGTTGGGTTACTCACCGGCAAACGAGGAACAAGGTAAGACAAGATTTTGGAGAAGGATGGAACTTAGGTGAAGTTTAAAATAAAGCAGTCCTCTGACGGGCTCAAAGAAAAGGAGGGCTGTGTGTCATGGCGTTAACATCACACTGGACTGAGCATCCCCCTGGGAGTGCACAAGCTTAAGACAAATGTGCAATGTTGGGTCCGAAAACCCCTCATCTGTGCACCAAAGCTGGAAATCGACACAGCTCAGCATCTCCAGCCAACATGATTTCAAACAGCAAGGTCTCTCACACTCTCGATGTTGGAGAACAAGGCTTCTCAGCTACGTCCCTGGGTGTGATTAGCAAAAGCAGTCTTTCCAGTTTTCTTCCCACGGGCAAGAGCCAAGCAAGCAGCGAGGCCTCCGAGAGCTGCCTCAGGCTGGCTACCCACGGTCCTCAGCCCCTCGTGGCCGCCCGCATCCCCGGGCACCCCGCTCCCACCGATCTCCCTCGGTCCTCCGGCGCTTCCCCGCCCGCCCGGTTCCCACCACGCTCCAGCCGGGCCAGCAGCCCACAGTCGCGGGCAGCGCAGGCAGCACCGTCCCGCCGCCGGCCCAAGGTCGCCGAGCAACCCGGAAACACTCCGGCCTGTCCCGCGCTCCTCCGGTGGAACAGCTATAGCGACACCCGAGTGACCCCCGTTTGACCCCAGAGCTCTGAGGTGGCCCCCAAAACACCTGCCGCACTCCGCGCTTTGGCGAGCCCAAGTCAGGCCGCCGAGCTAGAGCCACGCGCCCGGGTCCTACCTGAGGCGCCTACATGCGGGGCTGCGCAAGCGCAAGGGTTAGCAGAGCCCCGCCCCTCCCGACATTGGCCCGCCCTCAGACCGTAATTACCGTTTATTGCGCTCTTACTAAGAGTCGATCCTGACTGCGTGGTGCTACATACATTATTTTATTTAATCCTCACGACAACCCTATGTCATAATAGGTGCTATGAGTATCTCATTTTATAGAGAAGGCAAGAGGTTTACCCTGTCCACAATCACACAGCTAATTAGAGACAAAACTTGGATTTGAACCCAGGACACTGACCGGAAGGCCTGTGCTCAATCGTTTTTCTACACCCTGCGACCCGAAATGTGATAGTCTGCTAGAATCAGCAATATCGGCATCAAATGGGAGCTGGTTAGAAATGCAGACCTACCGAATCAGAATCTGCGTTTTAGTCAGATCCCTAGACAATTCTTTTGCAAATTAAAATTTGAGAAGCACTGCATGTACTGCCTTCTAGGTAGGAGAAGGAAGAGGAGGAGAACTGGAAGGGGAAGGGGAGGAAGGGGAATGGGAAAAGAAACGGCTACTAAGGTACCATGTGCAAGACAAAGCCTGAAATACACAAAATAGTTAAGACACAGATCTACCTTCACAGAGGTTATAGTCTAGTGGGGGTAAAATATAACCACAAATAACTAATTAAAAGTACACAATGAATGGGGCCTTGCTTCTGATCTGAGGGATCCATGAAGGTTTTAGAGAAGAGGTGCTAGTCAGCTGTCAGTCAATGTCAGGTAGAGGAAGTGCCTCCGAGGGGGTCTCTGAGACTGCCCCAATTTTCCTATCCGATCCCCACAGTCTGGCCCACATGGTTCATTTGCACAACTAAACTATCATAAATCACAAGAAATGTGGATGTGTAAACTATGTTCATTTAAAACATGTCATTATTAGTCAAGATCACTCAGGTCTACACAGATCCGGAGCTCCAAATGATCTCTTTCACTGCACTACATCAATGTTACTGGTATCCCCAACGTTTGGGCTTTGTACAGTCTCTTGATCTCTTCTACCTGCTCTATAGAAATTGCCTCTGGCTTGAACCTCCTTTCTATTAATATAATGTAACTGATGCTCTCCCAAGCTTTTCTCATAAGATCTCTTTTTGTACTATGTTGTTTTTTATTTTGTCTGTTATTGTCTTTGCTGTCATAACCTATTTTTCTCAAAACTTTTTAGAACTCTAGCCCCAGGCATCACCTACTTTGTCGAGGTTCCCCTTTCCCCTCCACCCAGGACATCCGCAATCTTAAGAGATTCATCCTCATTCAAAGATTCACCCACAATAAATATTTCTCATTTTAAAAGCAACCTCTATGACTTTCAACAAACAATTTGTTTAAAATACATATATATCACTTAAGACACTACTCCATGCCTTGAGCTGCCAGGCCCTACTACATTGGTTTCAAATACCAGAGCATCAGTGTTAAAGGTACCAGGATGACAAAACAAGAGGAAAAGTTAATTGGAATGGTTCAGATTGAAAAAAGAAAAGAAAAGAAACCTTGATAACAAAGACTGAGATAATTGCACGGGAAGAAACTCAATCACTTCCACTGGGGAGTGTATATAAACTAATCGAGGGAGGTTGTTAATTGGGGTGGCAGTTTCCCAGTATCACACAAAACTTAACATCTCATATCCATTTCTTACACATCCTGGACCCACTACAGATTTCACAAACATGCTTTGAGGTAAGGAACACTCGGCCACAAGGTTTAGGGCAGGAAAAGCGCAGACTCTAGTGGAGACTTTTATCAAGCTGATTCGATCAATGGATTGGGGTAGAAGGCAGAGGGTGTTGGGGCAGGTGGAAGAGACTCTGGTGGCAGATTTTCAAATATCACTGATTCTAACAAGTCGCAGGTGTAAGGGCTGTGCCTCGGCGTAATTGGGGCAAGGAGGTAATTAACTTGCCCCAGTCCCAAGCCCAGAATGCAAATGCTCAAGCTCCTCGGTTCAGAGTCCAGTCCATCCTCCTCCAAGTCTCCAGCACTTCCCAAAGGGTCCTTCGGGGGCTGTGTACTCCCAGTGTGATCTTGATTTGCTAACTCTGGCCAAGGGATGCAAGCAGCCAGGGAGAAGTTCTCCTTTTTGCATCATGCCCGAGGCACAGAATCTGGCTCAAGTCCCAATCTTCTGTAGCAGCCACAGTTCAAGGGCAACAGGGATCTCCACATTAACAAGGACCGAGGTGCTTTGCTGTCCATTCTCCCATGGTTGCCTCAGAGTAGGAGCAGCTAGCCAACCTGGCCGAGATTCTCAAGGCAAAGCTCTTTCAATTACCTGACCTGAGCCAGCAGAGATTAGTCTAGATGATCCATTGCTGCTGGGTGCCAAAGGACACCTTACTGGACAAGAGGGGCCCAGGAGCTTGGTGACGGCCCAGCCTTCCCTTCAGATGGCCAGAGGACACAGCGCAGTGCAGAGCTGCAGCCACGGAGGGCACTGTCCCTGAAGCAGGGGCGGTGGGGGTAGGACCCCTGCCCTGCAGGCTGCCAGGGGCTGCAGTGGAGTGGTTCTCCACCACCCTCAGTCCAGGAGGCCAAAGCGTTACCAGAAAAACAGTCCTGGATCCCAAATGCTTCTAGCATCCACCATCTCCTGGACTCCATCGCTGCCTTCCTGGTGTTCAACTTCTGACAAAGGGAGTCAGTTTTTAGTAAATTCCCAAAATACAAAGAGGTTACACCTCTCTCCCTACATGCGAGATTTCACAGTAAATTTCCATCCTGACCTACACTGGGAAGTAGCACTTCTCTTGCTAAAGAAGAGAAAAAAGCACAACTTAATCCTGAAGGGCACCCTCACTATGAAGAGAGGAAGATAGCACAGGAAGACCTATTTACCTGCCCCTAAAAACCAGCCTTGGGCCAGTCGGGACACAGGAGCCATATGCTACTTGGCCCCTGGTTTACTAATCAGACTTGATTTCAATCACTCTTGACATTTTATTTGTCACCTGTTTTCTCTCTCTCTCTTTTTTGGTAGAAAAAAATTAAAAGAAAAAAAGGTAAGAGGGAATGATCTCTTCATCTCAAGGAAAGGAGCTTTAAATACGCCTCCTGTGCTGCTGCCACCAGAAGCATGAGCCAGGCCAGGGCAGTGCCGTCCGAGAGGTCCACCATCATTTATCCTGGGCCTGGGTGGGATGCAAGGAACTGAATGGGAAGCTGCGATTTCACAGAACATGAAGCCCACCTGCCCTCAAAGGCCGGCCAGTGCAAATGCATCACACAATCTTGGTTATTTTGTAACCATTTGTGCTATTGTGTCCCCCCGTCATGCATGCCAATACCGAAGAGCTGAGTATGTAGAATTGTGAGGATGACAGGTTGCCCTCAGCCTAGGAGACTAACAAGAATCAGAGCTCACATTACCAGTTCCAAACAGTCCCCAAATCCTCTTATAATTACAGGCATTAGTGTCAGAACAGGATCCAGCCATATTGTCTTTTTTAACATTTTACTCACTAAGAAGCAAGAAAACGACAACAACAACGTTTGAATTAATGTCTTAAATTTTACTTCCCCAGGAGAACAAAGACTCTTTACAATGTAAGGGACAACCCCACTAAGCAGCTTGGCAGGGAGTCCAATCCTGCCCCTTTTCTTGTTTGGAAGGGAGATTCTGAAATACAGAACCTTCCCACCTCCAGTGAATAGCATCCTATTATTATGTAATGTAATAAGACCTTCAAAGGGGAGTGCTGTATGGAAAGATAAAAATAGTAAGACACTCAAATATTCTAATTTTACCTTTTTACACATTGTTTAAAAAATAAATAATCACAGGGGGCTGGCCCGGTGGCGTAGCGCTTAAGTTCCTGTGTTCTGCTTCCGTGGCCCGGAGTCCGCTGGTTCGGATCCTGGGCGCGGACCTAAGCACCGCTCTTCAAGCCATGCTGAGGCGGTGTCCCACATAGAGCAAGGAGAAGGATGTACAACTGTGACATACAACTATCTACTGGGGATTTGGGGAGAAAAAAGGAAAAAGGAGGAAGATGGGCAACAAATGTCAGCTCAGGGCCAATCTTCCTGAAAAATAAATAAATAAATAAATAAATAATCACAAATGTAAGTAAAACCTAGATACCTCTTCCTAACTAGGAACTCTCTTTGGTCAGTTTTTCCCCTCTGTAAAATGGAGATTAAAAGTTGCTCTCCCACCACCTGCCTCAGTAAGATACTTTATGTTGACATATAAAATTTCCTCAATTCTATGATGCACATGTTTCCATATTTTTACACTTCTGAAATTGGAATGCATCTCACAATTGATGTATACATTCGATATAGTATTTGTCCCAAATGCTGTTATTAAATAAAATGTTCTAAAATCGAGGGAATTTATTTCCTTTGTGGTCATAAAAAATCTTTCTCCTCAGAAGCTAAGATTTCTTTCTTCAGTGAAAAGTCCCATGGCCTTGTGTCTCAAAGCAGATAAAGAAGCACAAGAATGCAGTGGTGCTAACAACCAAACCTGGGACCTCTAAGAGAGATCTTGCTGTGATTGTCTTTTTGCCATGGGACTCGTTTGCTCTGCCTGCATTCCAACCCCAGCTGCTCGAACCACTGACTCTGCTTTGCCCCTGTAAAACTCCAACTAACCTACCTGTAAAATGGTTGCGTAGGGGAGGAAGGCATATTCCTCTACCCTCTAGGTTCTTCTGGCCGGAATTAAATTGACATGAGACAGAAAAACAAGAGAAAATCAACAAAATTTAACAACCCATATCCATGGGAGAGACCCAAAAAAACTGAGTAACTCACCAAAATGGCCAAAGCCACCACCTTAAATACCATCTTCAGCTAAAAACAAAGGAGGATGGTAGGGATAGTGGTTTGGGACTTCAAAGGAAAGGAAGGCAATTCATATGGAGATGGAAAAGCAAATGTTTGGTAAACAAATATTTTCCATACCTTGCAGAGACAATGGGACGTGGAGAGGACTTTGATCAAATGGGCCTTGCTAGGTTCCTCTCCATCTACCACATCTAGTTCGTGTTATACTATAGCTATCTATGGGGATAGCTTCTTCCTGGAACAGGCCTTCTATCTTAAATTCTTTTAGGCAGTTAGGTGGGAGGCCAAAGTTTCTTCTTGAGTCTTTTGTTCTTAAAAATAATTGACCCCAGCCCTGTGGCCGAGTGGTTAAAGTTCCATGTGCTCTGCTTTGGCGGCCCAGGTTCACAGGTTCAGGTCCTGGGTGCGGATCTACTCCATTCACCAGCCATCCTGTGGAGGTGTCTCACATGCAAAAAAATAGAGGAGGATTGGCACAAATGTTAGCTCAGGGCAAATCTTCCTCAGCAAAAATATAATAATAATAATCAAGCCAAAAAGTCACATTTTGGGGTGGCAAATTCTGATCCCCCCAGTAACAACAGTAACACTGATTTCATAGGGCTGTTGTGAAGTTACATTAAATCATCCCAGCTTGGCAGGATGTTTGGTACACACAAGTGATCAATAACATTAGTTATTATTTTAATCGATATATGAATGACTGCAGCAGCTTGGTAACTGTGCATAACTGGGAGTAAACTTCTTAAGTGTTAGCATTAGTTTAGAGAAAGGTAAATACAATTTTAAAAAAACTCTATTCCTAGAATTAGAGGGAAAAAATGGAAGAAGAGGAAGGAGAATGACGTGGAGAAGAGAATGGGAGACAAAGAAGAAAACCTCAGCATAGGTTTATGGAAACTTGACTTAAGAAGAGGCCAAGGAGAGCCAAGTTTGACCCAGAAAGTGTACTATACAGGATATAGGCTTAATTACTGTAACAGACTGCAAAAACCCAGTAGCTCCAACAAGATAAACAACTGTACCCTTTCACATACAGTTCAGAAGGAGGTTTGTTATATGCAGGGTGGGTCATGGGGGGAGGGGAAGAGTCTGTTTCACCAGGTGGTCGAGTAAGCTCGGTTTCCTCTATCTTATTGGTCTACCATTCCTTGGAGTGCTGTTTTTCTCGGAATTAGCCAGTCTGGCTGGCCAGCATCACATCTGTCCTCCAGGTGTGGGAAAGAGGATAGAGAAGAATTAGAGAAGAATCAACTTCCTCTGTGGAGGACATAACCCTGAAGTTGCACACATTACTTCTGCTCACCTCCCACCAGCCTCAGGGCCACGGCGACCTGCAAAGGAGGCAGGAATGTAGCCCAATTCATCCAAAGGAAAAAGAAGAGAGTGGCTGCTGTAGAAACACTGTGCCGCAGAGAGTGAGCATCTGACTCTAGAGACCATGAGCGGCAGGGAATGAATTCAGGACAGGAGACGCCATTGCTTTGTGTGTTCCCCTTGACAAAGCAGCTCCCTTTATGAACCATACAACTCTAATGTTAAATGGGGCAGGAAGAGTAGCTTTCATTATCCCCATTCTACACAGACTTTTGAAGGTGTATCATGAGCTCCGAATCACAGAACTAGTAAGTGGTAGAGCCAAGATTCAAACTCAGGTCTTCAGACTTCTAAGTCTGACCCAGTAAATGACAGATCTGAGCCTGGTGCCTAGGACTGCCTCCAAACCCAGGGCTCTTTTCCATCACACTAAATTACCTTGCAATTCCATTGCATCCTTGTCACACCATGGAGGATGTATGTGCAAAGCTATCAACCAAGGAGAGGTTTCATTCTCTGAATTACTTTTTGCTAATAGGAAAATTGTATGCCTGATTCAATTAAATAACTGTTAGATATTTAATATCTATTTTCATCTATTAAGAGATTCTAGTCTTACTTTCCTTGGGAGGGTTGCCTACAATGGTAACATAATCAACCCTTGGGGTAATATTCTCTGATCCTCAGCCTGTTTTGCACCTGTGGTTTGCCTCTTGTCAGGGCTGGGTATGCGCCAAAAGGCAGGGAGAGCGGGCAGGGGGGATGAGAATTAAATTTCTTTCTCATGCGAATGAGAGGAGGCCTTTATTCTACCTCCTTAAAAACTCCATTAAAAGCTATCGCTGCCCCTGGACAACCACAGAGCAGGTTCATTAGCAGGGAGCCAGCATGGCCAATAAGTCCAAGTTTATTGACTACATTGATGGAGCTCTGGAAAAATCAAAAGAAACTGCACTCTCTCACTTGTTCTTCACCTATCAGGGGATTCCTTACCCGATCACCATGTGCACCTCAGAAACTTTCCAAGCCTTGGACACCTTTGAAGCCAGAAGCGATGACATTGTGCTAGCATCTTATCCAAAGTGTGGTAAATAACAAATCATTTTCTACCAGGGCACTTTTTCATAGTGAGTGGGTGGGGCAGGGTGCAAGGCAAAGGTGGGAGGAGGGCACTTCATCTCTTCATGAAGCTTGCCAGAGATCAGTGGGGAGGGTTGCCAAGATAGTTATGACTACAGCTTGTAAAATCAATAACTAGAACTGCTAGATTTAGAAACCCCAGTGTCTGAGGGAGGAGGTCTGTGTGAAAAGAACATGATGGATGAGGGATGGAGAAGGAGATGCACGGTGGGGCTGGCAAACAGAAACGCGAATGCAGGAAAGTCCAATGGCCATCGAGCACTGAGCACAGCAGAGATTTTCATCTTCGTTTTTGACTGAAGACAAAAGCATGGCCACATCCATAATTTATATGATGGTTTCCATATAGTAGATTATTTTTCAGGATCAAACATCATCCTCCAGTTTCTCAAACCAGTTATACAATGGTTCATTAGTGAAAGATAAGACATAAGAGTCTAAATTCTCCTATTTTACACAATCTACTTTTGATTTTTTTTAACTATTTCAGCTCTAAGTGTTTATTAAAGCCAACACTCCATTTAATATTTTTCTTTCACTTAATTGATGCTGGGTTTTTATAAAATCAAAATTACTCCTGTAAAAAGTATTCATTAATTTAAGGTAAAAAATTAATTTAAAATTAATTAAATAAAATATACAATCATTTCTATAGCATAACATTGTTCTATAAGGAACATATTCTAGATTCAAAAAGAAGCACTGTCTCTTCTTAAAGGAGAAATCTGAGAAATAAGATAACTTGAGTTTTATACTAATGTAAGTAAATGCTGTTTTCCACAAAACTCTGTTTCTTTCCATAGGCCAGGTTATTTTGAATGCAAAAGAACCAATTGTACACATCAGGGAATGGTTTAGATTTTAATTTTTATAATATGTATGCTAAAGTAACATACCTTTGTTATAGCAAGGCTCCTTAATGAGCTTTGAGTCTCTAATTTTTCTTGTAGGTTCCAATTGGATTCTCCACATCATTAGTGAATTAATATTTGCTGATTCTAAAAAAAAGTATGAATATCCAGAATTCCCAGTTCTTGAATGTGGGGACCCAGAAAAATATCAGGTTGGTACAAAACAGCCTTTAAACTTATAGCAAATTATCATAGAAAGATTTCTTTCATTTGGGGGATTTTTTAGTTTTGAGTTCAGAAAGTACACCACTAATAATTATTGCAATTGCAATTTATTGTATGCTTACCATACAATCTCAGTACTTTTCAGAGATTATCTCATTTTATCACAAAACAATTTTAGCACCATTTTACAAAAGATAAAACTGTTAAGAGAACTGCTCAAGGTCAATGGGTAATAAATGGCAGGGCCAAAATTTGAACCCAAGTTTTCTGATTTGAGCTTCTTAACTTCTATACTGTATAGCCAGCCAACTTAAAAAAAAAAAAAAAGAGAGAGAGAGAAAGTAAGCTGAGAAACCTGAGGAAATGAACTAAAACCAAAAAAAAGCTTCACCTGTGAAGACGTAGACACGGGCAGGAATCTTGTAGGAGGGTTCCTCTAAGGCCTAGCTCACTTCGATCTTAGTTTATGTCAGCAGTCCCCGGCTTTTCCTAATAGGACATTACTTTTGATTTCCCTGTCTTAATTATGACTCTGGTGTGTGTGAGGGAAGGGAAAGGATCAAGCAGCAGCTGAGAGAGCAAGTCACTGATGTGTGTGAAGGTTACAACAGGTCACCCTACCTGTTACTACTCACCTTACCAATAAAACTGACCGGGGCTTGGGTGTGAGACAGGATGTTCTGCTCCCTGCCCTGTGAAGGCAAGAAAAGGGTGGGAGGAAGGATCTGCCTCAGGACTTGAGTGCTTGGACAGAACAGATGAGAGGAGCACCATCGCCACTCCATCCCACAAATGCATTTGGGAAGGGAAGACTGTATTCAAGGGGGAACCAGAGCCTCGGTAACACTGTCAGGAGTGTTCACCACCAAGACTCCCACCACGCAGACAGAAGAACTCAGTTACTAAGAATCAAGTCATTGAATTGGGACTCAGGAAACAATTTCTGGAAAGCAAGTAAGACACTTGGCGTGATAACAAATATAAACTTAAAAGTTGGATCCTGGTGGAAGGGAACCCACTTCCATGGATTGAGCCAAAGTAACAGAAAAATACATTGTAAATGAGGTGTTCAGGGACTTGGGGGTGGGGACAGGTCGGTGGGGGGTAAGTGCTGAATCCTGGATCTGGGTGGCTGCAACCTCAGCAGGCACCAGAGGGGCTCGCAGCCACATCAGGGCCCGGGAGGGTCAGAAACACACCAGACAGAGGCTCGGTCAGGACAGGCCTAGGACAAGTGGACAGGAGTTTTAAGAAGCTTTTTCCTAGGTAAGAAATGGGTGGGCCAATGAAAAGCCCCATTGATTTCTGCTATCCAGCCCACTGCGTAACTTTTTCTCTAAAAACAGTGTTTAGCATCACCTTTAAAATTGATGCTAACATTTGTTTCCTTTCCAACTTCTCTTTTAAAAATGTATGACATCATAGGTCACAGGTTATCTTACCTGTTATTTCTCACCCTACCAATGTAACCACTATTATTGTGTTTGCCTGTGTCATTACGTAGCACTGAGATAAACATGTTTCTCTTTTGATTGAAACAGGATTGGTATGCTAGCTTATAAATGTTTACATTATTTGTACAATTGTTTCCCCAGGAAAGCCTATTTTAATTTCCAAACAAATGATCTCAAACAGAACTTTGTAACACAAACCATTTATGAGTAGGGAACTTTCTGTGATACTGCTGACAGTGGGAAGAAGTTTTATTCCTGATCATGATTTTGACATGCCAAGACTTGACTCTGAGCTTAAGCACCCAGTGCTCTTGGAACCTATCTTTTACCTCACAGAAAATCTGGAATTCCTGTTCCTGATCCAGGCTTCTTTCTGTTTCACCAAGTACTTTAGTATGAATGAAAAGCAAAGCATCGCTCTGTCTTCAGGTCTTTGCATTCTAAATCTGAGCTCTAATTACGAAATTGAAAGTTGTACTTCCTGTTAGGGAATTTCCAGCTTTAGTAAAAAGCTCTAGATGATGTTTCTAGTCAAGGAAATCTTCTAGAAGCATCTAAATTAACATTAAAATGTTCTATAAGGTGAGTGACACATATGATTCTACCTCCAGGGTTTCTGGAAAATGTTTTAACTCCGTATAGTTATTTTGGGTTTTAAAGCCTTTTGATATCTATAATTCGTCAGAAATGTTTATGCTGTTTCTTCAGGAATTTTTTAAATCTTTTTTTTTTTTTTTTTTTTTGCTGAGAAAGATTAGCCCTGAGCTAACATCTGTGCCAATCTTCCTCTATTTTGTATGTGAGCCGCTGCCACAGCATGGCTGCCGACGAGTGGTATAAGCCCGTGCCTAAGAACCAAACCCAGGCTACAGAAGTGGAGGGCACCAAACTTAACCCCTAGGCTATGTGGCTGGCCCCCATTTTTTGTATTTTAATTGTAATTTCATCATACCTAGGAAGAAAGATACTGTTTTTTTAAATAATTTTATTTATTTATTTTTTCCCCCAAAGCCCTAGTAGATAGTTGTATGTCATAGCTGCACATCCTTCTAGTTGCTGTATGTGGGACGCGGCCTCAGCATGGCCGGAGAAGCGGTGCGTCGGTGCGCGCCCGGGATCAGAACCCGGGCCGCCAGCAGCGGAGCACACGCACTTAACCACTAAGCCACAGGGCTGGCCCAGAAAGATACTTTTCTATGTAATGTGCCTTTTGTTTTAAAATGGAAATCAGTGAGAAGATGAACTTCCTATAACAGTTATTCACTTTACAGAAAACTTTTCTAAAAGACATATTTTCTTAAGATGTATCTAGTCTTTACATTGCTTACAGTTTGGCTACATCCCACATTTCCATGAACATATTATTATATGTTTATCTAGCTTTGTTACCATTAGCTTCCATTTTCCTCCTGGATGCTTTTCTAATCCTTTTAGGAACTTTACCATTTCTCATGTCTTTGTGTGATTTTTGGCCATGCAGTTTAGTGGAAACAGCACTCTATAACTTAATCTGAAAATTACCATCTGTGCGATTTTGCACAAAGCACTTAAAACCTCAAAACCTGTTATTAAGCTCTAAAATGGGGATTACAATATGCACCTAACAAGATTGCTGTGAACGAATGTAAAAGTACATCCAAAGCTAAAAAGTGCAATTTGATGTAAAGCAAGTATTACGACTACTAATCACCACTTGGACCCATATCAGTGATTTAAATTGTTATTTTTAAAACTTCATTTTTTTGCCCCTTTGCTTGAGTTGGGATCTCCACTAAGTTTTTACAGAACAATTGGCTATAAATGTCTAAGTATCATTTTATCAGTGAGTGACCTCTAAAAGCATAGAAATGAACACTTGAAGCCTTAGCCCCCCCACACAACATATGCTAAAGGTCTGATTTTAACATAAAACCCTTAACCCTGCAGATTAAACAAGTATCTTTATTTTTTAAATTATCAGTAGAAGTAGATTACAAAAAACGAATCAATCACCAAGTCTTTACACTGACAAGAATTTCTCCCATAAAATATTTCTCAGATATTTAAGTGACCCTGTGCACTTTCAGGTTCTGTTGGGATATTTGATTGCACGGAGTTTTGTTAGTAAAAAAAAAAAACATACACACACACACAAAACTTGGATGTTAAAAATGGATTTGGAGGAGATATGGAAAGGGTTAAACACCTTGAATATAGAAGAGATCCAAATTAAGTGAAGGAGTGGATTGCAGATTATGAGTTGTCTCGAACAAAATGAATTTGGTATGATTGTGGGAAAAGGTAAAGTTTTCAAAAAATGACAAGAAAGAAATGGTACGCAGGATCCAACAAGGAAGTTCAAAAGGCAGATTTTAATTACTTATTTATTTATGATTCTCCATTCCTCATCCCCACAAAGTAAGAAAATAGGAATAAATAAAAATTGGAGGAGGAAGAGGAGAAGACACAGCAATAGTAATGCTTGACATTACCATTCAGATACTAAACGTAGGAGTGATTCATGACACACACACGCTTTCACCTTATTGTGTATATTTTTAAGAGGATGAAACAGTTTCCATCGCCAAGGATTTTGGCAACTCATCTCCATTATGACAAATTACCTGGGTCCATCTTCAAGAATAAAGCTAAGGTGAGTGTCCCTTCCTACTGGTATTTCAATGTGAAGTTTTTAACATATAGATAATTGGCTTTCTGAGCTATATATATATATATATGATGAGCTTGCTACTTGTCGTAGAATTTTAATAAATGAAGTGTGAGACTTAGTATTTCTTTCGTTGTTGTTTCTTTCTTCAGATACATTTGCTATAGTTGCATTCAAATCAAATGCATTTTCAGCCAGGATATAAAACATATACATAAAGTAGAAGATATTTTAAAATCTGTTTTATAGTGAATAGATTTCAGAATCCCAGTAGGATATTTAGAGTGTTTGACAAAAAAAATACAAACTAGGAAAAGGAGCAAAAATTGTTCCTTTGGTTCTTTCTAGTGAGCACTATTTACCTGAGGTCTGAAACTATTTTACTTCTGAATTTCACATGTAATAGTAAACTTCATGTCACTCCTACATAACTATAGGTGCTTTGGCTACTCTTACTTGTTTAAAAATTTTGTTTCATTAACCAGAATTGATCTATTCTCATAATTATTAGTTTTTACCCAATCCTTTTTGTTTTCACCTGGTCTCCCCTCCATTCCTTATTTCTTCATGCCTTTTTTCTCTGTCTCAGGAGAAAAAGATCAGAATTAATTAAAATAAAGATTTAAACTCTTGAATGCCACAAATAAGAATAGGAGGATAATACAGTAATAGTAACAAAAGACGAAGGAGGAAAACAGTTAAGATAACTACAGTTACAAGAGGTAGGAGGGCTGGCCCCATGGCTTAGTGGTTAAGTGCATGCGCTCCGCTACTGGAGGCCCAGGTTCGGATCCCGGGCGTGCACCAACGCACTGCTTCTCCGGCCATGCTGAGGCCACGTCCCACGTACAGCAACTAGAAGGATGTGCAACTATAGCATACAACTATCTACTGGGGCTTTGGGGGAAAAAAAGGAGGAAGATTGGCAATAGATGTTGCTCAGAGCCGGTCTTCCTCAGCAAAAAGAGGAGGATGAGCACGAATGTTAGCTCAGGGCTGATCTTCCTCACAAAAAAAAAAAAAAAAGGAAGAAAAAAAGAGGTAGGAGGCAAAATAATGGAGGAGGAAAGGAAGAGATGGAAAGAAATCACTAGCGAAGTGGAGGCTTAGAATTAGTGGCCTTGTGGCCATGGTACAAGAATCGTGGTAGCTTAGAATTGGAAAGTACCTAAAGGTTGTCTACTCTAATCCCAGTAGGTGTTTGAATTCCACTAAGTGGCTCTCTGGACTATGACTGAGCACCTCCAATTACAACGGACTCCTCTGTCCCCTATGCCAGCTTTGACAGCTCTGTTAAACAGTGTTTATATAGAGAATCTCCCGAATCGGAAACACCACTTTAGCATATAATTTCTCCAGTTTAATGCAGTTAAATATAATCAAAAGTCTAGGTGACTCTTTTTTTCCCCCTTAATTATCCCATAAGAAACAGAGCTAAAGTAATGTATAAAGCATTAGGATTTGAAACATTCGGACTTTTGAACAGAGTTTCACCTTCACAAGATTACAAGGGCAAGAGAAGAGTGACAGAACCAAGGTAAGAGGTTGATGCTGGGGATCTGTCTGCACTCCAGCCAGCTGACCCTCACCCTTCAAATTTATGTCTTTGTAAAGTCCTAAATTACCACAAGCCAGGGTGACTAATGAGTGGTAATCAAAGCCCCAAACATAACACCCTCAAGTGACAGGAATCCGCTATATTTGGATTGGGGGCGGAGGTGAGTTTTAGATCTGAACAAAAGACATAGACCAGGCCATTTATCTCTATTCAATTTTATCCTATCAGCGTTAGTTTATTCTTCACACTGACAAGGTGTTTTGAAATCCTGATTCCCTCTCAGTTTCATGTCATCTACAAATTTGATAAATATAGTTTCTATATCTTTACCTAAATCAGTCATTAAAATGCTGATGATGGCCCCGTCAGGACAGTGGAAATGCCATTAACAATCTCCAGGCAGATTTATGTTGATTATTTGGGCTCCTTGGCACATGAGTACTCAGTCAGTTTTATATGCCTAATTGCTCTGCTTCTGGCTTACCTTTTGCAGAAGAAATCCTAAGCAGCAAATCTACTAATATAGAAACCATGTCCAAGAAAAACCTGGGGTGAGTGGGCAGTGACTTGTTCTTAGAGGACTCATGTTGCCCCCTGGTGGCTACTGCTTCCTCTTTTATGTGGCCCCAAATCATCTATTTAGTCATTTCTAGAAACTTCCCCAGATGGAAGTCAAGTTCACAAATCTGTACTCTGCAAATCCACACCTTGCTCCTTACTGAAAGTGAAATGATGGCTGCCTGTTTCTAGTCCTCTGAACCTCTTGTGCGTTATCGCAGGTTCCTCAGAGGTCACTAACAGTGCTCAATTATGTTTTCTCCAATTTCCTTAGTTCTTGAAATGGAAATTGTCAGGCCAGTAGGCCTAAACTCCTCTGGAGCAGCCAGGTGGCCCCCTGCAATCTTTTAGTTCTCTTGGGTCTCAGTTCTCTCTTTTTTTTTTTTTTGCTGGTGAGGATATTTTATTTTATTTTATTTTTTATTTTTTTTATTTTTGCAGTAACATTGGTTTATAACACTGTATAAATTTCAGGTGTACATCATTATACTTCTATTTCTGCATAGATTACATCATGTTCACCACCCAAATACTAATTACAACCCATCACCACACACATGTGCCGAATTATCCCTTTCGCCCTCCTCCCTCCCCCCTTCCCCTCTGGTAACCACCAATCCAATCTCTGTCTCTATGTGTTTGTTTATTGTTGTTATTATCTACTACTTAATGAAGGAAATCATACGGTATTTGACCTTCTCCCTCTGACTTATTTCACTTTGCATAATACCCTCAATGTCCATCCATGTTGTCACAAATGCCTGGATTTCATGGTTTCTTATGGCTGAGTAGTATTCCATTGTGTATATATACCACATCTTCTTTATCCATTCGTCCCTTGATGGGCACTTAGGTTGCTTCCAAGTCTTGGCTATTGTGAATAACGCTGCATTGAACACAGGGGTGCATGTATCTTTACGCATTGGTGTTTTCAAGTTCTTTGGATAAATACCCAGCAGTGGAATAGCTGGATCATATGGTAGTTCTATCCTTGATTTTTTGAGGAATCTCCATACTGTTTTCCATAGTGGCTGCACCAGTTTGCACTCCTACCAGCAGCGTATGAGAGTTCCCTTCTCTCCACATCCTCTCCACAGTTCTCTTTTACAATGTTTATTTCACACTTTTCATTCCGAGATCAGAGACGGCAGACATAACATGGGAATTCAGAGGTTCTGCTTCCTCTACATCACCCATCACACCTCGGCCCAGACAGCCGGCCTGCCACTCTTTGATCTTCTCCTACCAAACTCTAGACATTGTTTTCCTTGTCCTTAACATTTATTTTGCAATTTTATCTTATTTGGTAGTTTAACCTTTCAGATCATGCTCTTGTGACTACTCTAGGAAGCTTGCTCATTTTTCTTTTTTTACATCTTCTACATATGCCTTTTTACTGTCTCAATGCATTAGCAAAAGTTCTCTGCTCCACATCAATCTTCTTTTTCTTCTTTTTTTCTCCCCTCTCTCCAGTCTTTCCCATCTGCCACTTTCTGTTGCTCAATTTCTTACCGTCATTCTTTCTCTATATATTAACAAAATTATGTAGTATACAAGAGGACACAATGCTATTGCTCACTCTTTCACTTTTCCAAAGTTCAAAACATAGACCTAAATAAATTAACTTGATTTTCTCTCCCTAGATATTGGTGATATTTCGAAATCCTAAAGATACGGCAGTACCTTTTTTCCATTTCCACAATGATGTCCCTGATATTCCAAGCTATGGCTCTTGGGATGAATTCTTCAGACACTTCATGAAAGGACAAGGTATGGCTGTTGGTAAAAGAATTCTTCTTACTTCAACAGATGACCACATAAATATGAAATTCAAATGTGTTTTAGGGGAAAGAAAGAAAGAAGATTAAGGCAGATCCAGGAACCACAAAGTGGCTTTTAAATGAAGTCTTATAGCATCACTAGTTCTGTGCATCAAACAATACATTACTGTTTTTAAAAATAACTTGGACAATTCATATGTTGACAATGAATACAGAGTGGCCACAGAACAGACATGGGACCAAGAGGCCTATACAGAGTCATATAGAGAAGCATTTCCAGTTAATTTCCCCTAAGTCTCTGTACATCAGAATGATAAAAACCAAAAAAAGATAAAACCATGACACTGAGAAACCACATTTAAGATACTTGTTTGCCAGAAAGGAAATAAGCTTTGTTAGATCACATTGATGTTTTACCTCTGGTTATTGATAACTACAATTTTATGAGGGCCTACAAATACTCCAGGTACTAAACTAGCTGTTGTATATGCATGATTTCATTTAAGATGATAACAAACTATGAGTAAGGCAGTATCAGCCCCATTGCACAGATGAGGAAACTAATAAAAAAGTTAAATCACTTGGCAATGGTCCCACTGCTTGTAAGGGGCAGTGACTCTACTTCCATGGGTATAGTGGCCACAGACTAATAAATGCCTCCTTTTACTCGTGGTTCTGTTGAGTCTTTACAGTGTAGTAGAAGGAAGAATTAATGCCAGATGACCCTAGAGGAGGAATTGTTGCCAGGTCCCTCTAAGAGGACCACTTTTAAAGGTAATCAGCACAGCAGTGCCATACCATCCCACATGCATGGACACTGGCTACAATACTGGCTCCTTAGCAAAGATTAAATATTGGGGTGTAGAGAGAAAAAAAAGTGCACAGAAGGTGCTTATGAAGTACCATTAAGAAAGCTTTGGTTTATCTAGTAACCACTCAGTAAGACTAAATAGAGGCAGATAAAGCAAGTCTGAAACATCATCCAATTAATAACACAAGAGAACATTCAATGACGAGAAACCTGTTATCATTGGGATCTATTTTAGGGAAACTTTGTTGCCCTATCCATCCTTTTAGCCTAATTATTTGATTGACAATGATAAGATGTGGCCGTGATAACTTAGATGGAGTTTCTGCCTTGCAAACTTGTTAAATTCGACTTATGGAGGCAGCTGAATGTACTGGAAAACACATGGGATTTGGAGTGAGAAGGCCTGGATCGGGTTTCATCACTTCTTCTTATATATTAGTAATTAATATTAGATAGAATAAAATAGCTACCATTCGGGCCGGCCCCATGGCTTAGCGGTTAAGTGCACGCACTCCGCTACTGGCGGCCCAGGTTCGGATCCCGGGGGCGCACCAATGCATTGCTTGTCCGGCCGTGCTGAGGCAGCGTCCCACATACAGCAACTAGAAGCATGTGCAACTATGACATACAACTATCTACTGGGGCTTTGGGGAGAAAAAGGAGAAAAAAGGAGGAGGATTGGCAACAGATGTTAGCTCAGGGCTGGTCGTCCTCAGCAAAAAGAGGAAGATTGGCCTGGATGTTAGCTCAGGGCTGATCTTCCTCACAAAAAAATAAAAAAATAAAATAGCTACCACTCACTGAGCACTTACTACATGCCAGGCGCTACTTGCTATCCCTAGCATACATTATTTCATTTTAATTCTCATAAGAATGCTATGAGGATAATACTATTAGTATCCCAATTTTATGAAGAGGAAATAGAGACATAAAAGTCACACAGCCGGGCCGGCCCCGTGGCTTAGCGATTAAGTGCAGGCGCTCCGCTGCTGGCGGCCCAGGTTTGGATCCCGGGAGCACACCCACGCACCGCTTCTCCAGCCATGCTGAGGCCGCGTCCCACATACATCAACTAGAAGGATGTGCAGCTATGACATACAACTATGTACTGGGGCTTTGGGGGAAAAAATAAAATTATAAAAAAAAAGTCACACAGCCATTAAGTAGCAGAGTTAGAACATGAACCCAGGTTCAAATCACTCACTGCCTGGGCGATTTTGAGAAAGACATTTGATCTCTCTGAACTCTGGTTTCCTTACTTGTAAAGTGAGGATAAGAATACCCACTCTAGAGGAGGTAAGGCAGTACAGTGTTTTGTTTGGCAAAACTGGCTCTGGTATCAGACTGACTTTGAAAGATGGTAATTCCCATAACTTTCCAACTGTGGGGCTTAAAGTGGTTACTGAGCCTTTCTGGGTTTCTATTTCTGCATCAACAAAATGGGTATAAAAATTCTACCTATCACATTGGATTGCTTTAAAGATTGAAGGATAAAATGTTATGTGTCAATTAATAGTACATTTGGAAGAGCAGAAAACCTGACCAGAGCGGCCTAAACAGATCAGGTTTTATTTTTATCACTTAGCAAGAAGTCTGAAGGTAGGCAACTGGTTCAGCAGCCCAGTGATGTCAGGCCAGCACCTCTGACATTCCCGGGGCCTGTCCCTCAGGCTTTTTGCAACATACTCTCAAGTTGGCTACTGTCCTTCCAAGCATCGCCTTCAGATCATGAAGAAGGCTCATTAAAACTGCAACAGTTGTGCTAGAAACCTTCCTGCAGACCCCTGCTTGTGTTTCACTGGCCAGAACCATGTTATGTGACCAATCACAGCTCTAAGGGAGGCAGAAAAGTGGGAAACAGAATTCTCATGATTGTCTTAGACTCAAATAATCGGGGTTTGGTTAGCAACAAAAAAGGAAGTGTATTGGATATTGGGTAGGAAACTTACAGTATTTGCCACAACAAATAAAACATGTAGAAACTGCCTGGCTCAAAGCAAGGGCTTCATGATTATGATGACAATGATAATAAGTATGAGAATATTATTATTATTATTATTAATGATATAATAATAATGGCTAAAATTTATGGAGTGGGTACTACTAATCAGGCACTGTTTTAAGCATTTGACATGTGTCAATTTATTTAAACCTTATAACAACCCCATTTTACAGATGAAGAAACTAAGGCACAAAGAAGTTTAGGGAGTTGCTCAGTCACACAGCTAGTAAGCAGCCCAGCTGCTCAGTGTCTAGATCTGCACGGTCCACCATGGCAGCCACTGGCCACATGTGGCAACTGAGCACTTGAAATGTGACTAGTGCAATTCAGGAGCTTATTTTACTTAATTTTAATTAGTTTAACTTTACGTTTAAAACAGATACTCAATTCACTTACTGGAAACCTTTAAGTAAGTTTGGTACAAGTTGAGTGTGTGAAATCTACTTTTTCAACCATAAGTTTTATGAAGTCTAAATACACATCAAGTATTTCTGATAAAACTTAGCATTCAAATTGAGATTCTCTGTGAGTGTAAAATACCCATTGGCTTTTGAAGACTGAGAATATAAAAATAATATGTAATGTTTCGTTAATAATTTTTTATCTTGATTACATGCTGAAATGATATTTTTGGATATATTAGGTTAAATAAAATATTAAAATTAATTTCACCTGTTTCTTTTTGCTTTTTTTAATATGGCTACTAGAAAATTTAAAATTACAGATGTGGTGTGCATTACTTTTCTATTGGACCATGCTGGTCTAGATCACATCTGTCTCATCATTTCCTTCTTTCTGGCATTATCTCTGTCAGTTTTCACGTAGCACTCACTATTTCTGAATTATTTTATTCACCTAAGTATTCATGAATGTCTGGCCGTTCTTATCAAGCCACTTTTACAACTTGCTTAGTTGTGTTATTATTTATGAAGACAAGAAAATGACTAGAAATCTGATGGTAGGACTGGCTTACTCCAGTTCTTTCGGAGCAGGGATCTGTGATAACTTATACACATCTTGTTGGAGCATATATACATATGTATAGTTTATCTTTTAGAGCATAAATTAACCATCTATCATTTTAACCTCAGCTACTTAAAATTCCTCAAGTTTTTTTTCCCTTGTGTTTTTAGTTTCCTGGGGAAGCTATTTTGATTTTGCAATTAATTGGAACAAACATCTTGATGATGAAAATGTTAAGTTCATATTATATGAAGACCTGAAAGAGGTAAGACTATGATTACTGATATTCTATAGCAAGATTTACTATAAACTACAACATAGAGCACTTACTCATAATGTCTGGTTGCATGAAAAAATATTGTTTTCAGTTACAAAAAAGAATATTCCAGATACGTGGTATAGTGCTGGGAAAAAAAAGACAAACAATGCATAAGTGCTTAGGTTGTTTATTTAACAGAAATAAAATAATGCTTGGCAACTTATTACTAATAGTGGCTGCTTTATTTTCCCTTTATGATGGATAGTCCAAGTTAGGAATGGAGAAAACAATAGGTAGGTCTTAATTGAGATTTAATTGAACATGCATTTGGTTGTGAATTAATTTTTCCATACAATGGTTTTTTAATTGTCGATTCACAAACATTTAGTGAGTGATTGCTCAGCACCGTTCGAGGCCCTTGTGAGACATCAATAGGCAGACCAGACAAAGTTCCCTGCCCTGGAGAAGCTTACATTCTAGCTGGAGAAGGCAGGGAGACAGAATAATAAATAATAAACACAATAAAATATTTATAATATATGTGAAAAAAGAAATGGCATAGCCGATTAAGGAAAACTGGAAATGTCACGGGGTGGGGGTTGGGATGTTGGACAAATCTCTGTAGAAAATAGGATGGTCATGGGAAGCCTCACGGAGAGGATGTGATTTGAGCAAAGACCTGAAGGTGGTGAGGGAGTGAACCAAGTGGTAAGTGGGGTAAGAGCTTTTCAGGCCGAGGGAGCCAACTGGAGCAAAGGTAGGAGTTCCTGGTATGATTAAGGGACAGGAAGGAGGCAGATGTGTCTGGGTCAGGAGGGGTGAAGCAGGGGAGAATAACCAATGAAGACAGAGGTAAAGGAGTGAGCTGGGTGGAGTACAAGGAATGGCATGGCAGGCCATTGAAATTTACTTTGGCTTTCACTCTGAGTGAAATGGGAAGCCACTGTAGGATTCAAGCAGAAGAGTGATAAGAGTTGATGTGTTTTTAACGGGATCATTCTGGCTGGTATGTGAGAACGAACTGGAGAGGAACAAAGATAGTGCAGGGAAACCTGTGAGGAGGGTACTGCAGCCGTCCAGGCAAGGGAAGATGGTGGCTCAGACCAGAGGAAGCAGTGGAGGTGATGAGAAGTGGTTGAATTCTGGATATATGTTGAAGGAAGAGCGAATAGCATTTGCTGCTGGATTGCATACGGGAAAGAGTAGTGAGAGAAAGAGAAGTCAAATAATCCTCCAATATTATTGGCCTGAGCAACTGGGAGGACTGAGTTGTCATCTTTTGATGGATGGCTAGGAGATGGCAGCAGGTGAAGCAAGATTGTGGGGAGATCAAGGGTTTGGTCTTGGACATGCCAAGTTTGAGATGTTTATTAGTCATCCAAATGGAGAGGTCAAGTAGACAGCTGGGTATAAAAGTCTTGAATGCAGAGAGAGTTCTGGTCTATAGATATAAATGTGCCACACAGATGGCATTTAAAGCCAAGAGATTACATACTTTTGTATTTAAGTATATGGATAAAGAAGACAAGAATACCAAGAACTGAGCCCTTGAGCCCTCCAATATAAAGAGCTTGAGAAAAAGAGGAGGAATGGGCAAAGGAGACTAAGGAGTGGCTAATGAGGTAGGAGGGAAACCAGAGTCCTGGAACCCCAGTGAAGAAAGTATGTTAAAGAAAGAGAGTGTGTCAAATGCTCTCTAACTTAATGGAGTTTTTAACATGAGCCTCCTCTTACATTCTTACCAAAGGAAAGTGTAATTAAATCCATCCCTTCTGTTTATAGGATGCATTCATACAACATGAAAGAACAGATTAATTTAGTCTTTTCTCCTTCTAGTCTAGTATAATGTTGCTAAAACTTGTGCCCCATGGAATGCCAGTGTTGCCCCATATGTTAATTCTTTCTTGGGGATTGGAAGGAGGTGGCCTGTTCAAATGGATTTGGGGACTGCTGCTTATATAGCCTGCTCCTTTGGGAGATTCAAATTGTACTTTGACATATTAAAGACTGAGAGATCTATAGGTAAAAAAAAGCTTACCTTTATTTAACACAAAGAATTCCAAACTTATTTGACATCAACCCTTCACCCTCCCTTTTTTCCCCCCATGAAACATCTATAACCACCTTGAAGTATATTCGTGTTTTGTAGAATACAGTTTAAGAAACTGTTCTGGAAGATTTATGAATCTGCATTGGTCAGGGGTACTGATGAGGGGGTTCATGATTTACAAGGGTATTTAGACAAGATAAATTTCAAGATTCCTCCTAGTTTTTATGATTCTAAAGATTAGACTTTCTTGATGGAATTAAACTATTAGCTATAAATAGGATTCAGAAGAAAAGAGAATTCAAATACGCATGTACAAATACATTAATTTCCTCAGGGGTCTAGACTGGTGGGTTTTTTTTTTTTTTTAATGAGGAAGATTGGCCCTGAGCCAACATCTGCCAATCCTCCTCTTTTTTGCTGAGGAAGACTGGCCCTGGGCTAACATCCATGCCCATCTTCCTCCACTTTATATGGGACGCAGCCACAGCATGGCTGGACAAGCAGTGCGTCGGTGGGCGCCCGGGATCAGAACCAGTGAACCCCGGGCTGCGGCAGCAGAGCACGTGCACTTAACCGCTTGTGCCACCAGGCCGGCCCCCCAGACTGGTGCTTTTTAATAAAATGAATATCATCTTAGATAAAATTCCAACCTACTAATTAATGTTTACTGTCATTAATTATAACCTGAATAGCACGGCAAGAGTCATAAATTGAAACTGCAAAGTAAAATCAATACAGAATATCTTATAGGAATATCTCAAATATTTACACAGAAGTATCAAAGTGGGCCCAAAGAGAGGGATAAATAGATGAATTAGAGAGTTAGGCTTAATAAATCCATTCTGTCTAAGCAGCCTGTCTTTGCTTGGGACACAATTCCCATAGAAAGAAGTTTATCCTTTAAAATTTTGTTTTCAGAATCTGGCCGCTGGAATAAAACAAATTACTGAGTTCTTTGGATTCTGTCTAACTGGGGAGCAGATTCAAACTATCTCGGCCCGAAGTACCTTCCAGGCAATGCGAGCAAAGTCCCAGGAAACACACGGTGCCGTCGGCCCGTTCCTGTTCCGCAAAGGTAAGGTTGCATTGGTTCGGGGGACGTCCATCAATTTGCACGTAACAGGCAACCCAAGTAACTATCTTAAATAAGATAGGGTTTTATTTTTCGCTCCCTCAACAAGAAGTCTGGACACAGACAGTTCAGAGCTGGAACCGGAGGCTCCACAGTATCTTTTAGAGCCCTCAGTGCCTTCTACCTTCCTGCTTTCACCTTGTGAGGATAAAAGAGCAGCAAGAGCTCCACCATTGCATTACAATTAAAGGATTATTTTTATTAAAATAAAAAGGGAATGGCAAGAGACAGAAGCCTGTGTATTAGCTGAGCGAGCCCCCTCTAAAGAACTCCGCGGGAAGCCTCACTCCATGACTCCTCCCATCATTGGTCAGCTCGAACTGCACCGTTGGCCGGGAAATGTGATTTTTTTTTTTTAGGTGAGCACATTACTACCCAATTAAAATCAGGGTTTTGTTAATAAGGAAGAAGGAGAAAATGAATATTGGATAGGCAACTAGCTGTCTCTGGCAATGATGATTTTACTAAATTTCATTAAAGCATTGTACTTTCTTATGGAAATTATTATAATATAGCTTAGGGATTGCCAGGTTTATTTTTTCTTACCTATATAATGAAAGTATAACATGATTTAGAGGCAGCACACATAACAGAAACAGCTATCATTCACCAGGCATCTATTATGCATTCGATCCTTTGCTGGTTTAAATTTGATAGCAAAAAGGATATTAAATCCTTAACTTTACAAATGTGGGCACCACAGCTCAGGGATATTAGTTTGTCATTGTCACAAAGTTAATAAACGATGGAGTCAGGATTTGAACGTAGGTCTTCTTGACTCTACTATGCTTTTTCACATGAAGATCCATTTCAAAAATCCACTGGGAATGGAGCATTGAATCACACCAAAGCCCGGCTTTGGTGTGATTTCTGACTTTAACCTTGATTTTTACGCTTTGTTTTATTAGCTTTAAGAAGGAGGAAAATATAACCCATTGTTAATGAAGTACTATTCAGAATAGAAAAATTCTAAAATAAATAAATAAAGTAATAATTTCAAAAATGTTCCTTGTAGAAAATTCAGAAAGCACAGAAAAATGTGAAAATGCATTAAAAATTATCCACATTTCTCCCACCAGAGGTAGGTTTAACATTTTGGCATATTTCTCTCAGTCTTATTCTGTGATGTTTTATAAAGTTGATGACATTTGTAAACAGCTTTGTGTTTTATTTTCTTCCCTTCATATATCTAAGCATTTCCTCATGTAATTAGGCCCTCTTTATAAACATACATTTCAATGGCTATGCAACAAGAAACTGAAAACTTCAACCCAAATCATCAAAAGATTCTAAAGAAAGAAGTAACTTCCTTTTCACAAGCAAGTAAGAAAAACATACCCTAATCTCAGGCAAAATAATAACCTTTTGCAAAATTTTCAGTATCTGAGGTCTTAACCAAAACCTGCTATAAAATGTTAACTTTTTGAGGGGTATTTAAAGTATTTAAAAGACTTTAGAGAGGAAAAAAATGATTTTAGTGGGTAATAATGTGCTCATCTAAAAAAAATGCTTTAAATTCCTAAAGTGGAATTTTAGGTCCCAGGTGTTGGAAGAGGGGTTGAAGATGGGAGATTGTTGAGGCCAAGGGCCCCCTCAGTGATGTAAAGAACGCATATCACCTACCACACCACAGATAAGGAAGCCCCAATGGATATTATTAATATTAAAGAGAAGTTACATTCGTTTTTAAGGCTGTCAATTTTTTTTCATGTGTCTATTTTCACATTTCAAAGTGAAATATTGCACCAAAAAATGGTAAAGTCAAGAAGAAATATTCTAACAGATGTCTGGGTCTACTGTTTTTTTGTGTGTTGTAGGTGAAGTTGGTGATTGGAAAAATTTGTTCAGTGAAACTCAGAACCAGGAAATGGATGAAAAATTCAAAGAGTGTTTAGCAGGCACTTCCCTGGGAGGAAAGCTAAAGTATGAATCATATTGCCAGGCTTGATTCTGGTCAGTTTAGCAGGGCTGCATATTTTATTTTCCTTCATAATAATTGAATTTAAATAATTAAATAATAATTTGATCAAATAATGATAAGTAAATAACATTTAGATATAAATAATACAAATTTAGTAATAATGGTGACATCTGAAGTTTTTGAGCACAAACTTAAGTTTGTTCACTTTTTGAGGAAAGGGCAGTTTACCTGCCCCAAAGGAATACTATTGTTAATGTTGTATCCTGAGGTTTTGACTTCTTTCATGCTCCGGGTTCACACAAGAGTATATGCAGATACTATCAGAGACATATCTAAATCTGTGTTTGATTACAGAAGAGACAGGCCTCCAAATGTTGCACAATTTTTTGTCCTCTCATAATAATTCCTCTCTTTCTCGCTATGGATCAAAGCACTTGTGGTGGCTCTCTCAAACTTGCTGCTGGGGGAAGTTTAATTCCAACTCTGCACTGAAGTAAAATGAATAAATTCTATTCTAATTTGATTCAAAAAGAATATATTGCTCATCAACTCTGTGTATGTCACTGCAGTAGGTCCTATGGAGGCCCACTCTCAAGGGACTTTATATTTCTATCTACACAAGCTGCAATTCAAAGCTAAAGATGAGAGATTGTGTTATTTTGGCATAAAGGCTTTTCTACTACAGAGCCCAAAGTAGTCATGTGGAACTTAGAAGAGAAGGTAGAGAATATTCTGGAAAAAATCTCCTATGGATCTGACAGCTCTCAACCTCTTACTAATTCTTAATATTTGCACTACTGCTAGTTCCACTCTAAAACTAAGTTCTGTACAGTTAAGAACAGAATGATTCATAGAAAAGTTAAATAAAATTGCTTTGAGAAAGATTATAGAACTACTATTTCTGGGAGTAGTATTAGTGGTATCTAATCCACTACGGTAGATGAGATAAACTAAAAACTCTTCCCTCATAACACCAAGAAAGGCTGGCTCCAAATTCTTTTAGTTGCATTGCTTAGCTCCCAATAAACTAAATGGACTCATCAGGGACCAAAACCAAAGAGAGAACAGAGAACTAGACCAAGTAAGAATCAGAGATGGCAATGAACTGCCAGTGAAGGATTTGAGTAACAAAGAGGCTTGGGTTTTAAGGCCAAGCCCATGTTATTGGTGCAAAAGTAGACAAATAGACCAAACCAAATAGAGCTGCCAAACTGACCCATGAATGTAAAGAAAGTTCAAATATGACAGAGGAAGAAATTAAACTCTTCAACATTTGGTGCTAAGACAATTGATTATGATATAGAAGAAGTAATATCAGATCCTTACTTTACATCACTCACAAAAATAAATTCCTTGTAAATTAAAAAACCATATGTCAAAAATGATTTAAAAGCTTTGAATTTTTAGGAGCAAATACAAGATAATGTTTTTATATCACAGAGTAGGATTTATTAAACAAGAAGCAAAAAAGCACAAAAATGAAACAGTTTATATTTTTGCTACATTAAAATTTAAAATCTTTATACAACACTTTCATTAAGAAAGTGAAACCAAAAAAAGTGAAATGGCATGTCAGAGACTTGGAGAAGATACTTAGTAAATAAAAGGCTAATATCTAGAGTATATAAAGAACAATTAAAATCACTAGGTGAAAGAAAATATAACCCAATAGAACAGAAGTGTAAAGGATATAGACAGGCAATTTACAGAAGAGGAAACCCAAATAGCAAATAAATATGTAATGAAGAAAATGTGGTAATTAGGAAAATATAGATTAAAATAAAAGTGAGAGACTTCCACATCTGGCTATGAAGGATTAGCTATTATGGGAATCTTCCTTCCAATGTAACAACTAGAAAACTAGATAAATAAATGAAATAATTGTTTTCTGACATTGGACAACAGGTAAGAGAACACTGGGATTCTTGAGAGGATGTAAACAATTCAGGTGTGCCCTGTAACTGCCCCTTGCTACCTGTAGGCAATTTCCAAGCTGCAGCACAGGGAAAGGGGACCCAAACAGAGTACAAAAGCCTCACTGAGTTGGAGTTTGAGACTGGAGGTCAGCAGGCTGAGGATGGTAGGATTTTCAGAGCAGAGTACTGGAGAAAATGGAGCTTCACAGAGAGAGAAGCTCACAGATATGCAGAGGGAATCCTTTGAATCTTTGAGTGCAGGTAAGTGCACGCATGGAATAAAGCTCCACAGCTTTAACTAGTTTCCAAACAGTTTGGTTTTCCAACCAGAAACCAAGCAGTTTCCCTGAACCTCACTCAGAGACTGGAATAGCTTGTGTTCCCATCAGCCAATGTGGACAGACCTTAATACTTAAGGAACTGGTAGATTCCTCAGAATGGTCATATCTTAGTAGTGATACTACTAACTTATCCCTAGAGTAAATTAGCCCTATACCCACACAACAAAAATTAAAAGCAAGCCTTGAAAGGATTGAAATGAACTCAAGTAACTTAACTGCTTGCCACTTGGGAAAAAACAAAACTGTCAGAAAAAAGCCAACATTTTAAAAAGGAATTTAACAAAATATAGCACTCAACATTATGTTTGTCATGCAACAAAGATTTTTTCAGGCATGCAAAGAATCAGAAAAACATGACCCATAACCAGCAGAAAAAGCAATCAATAGAAACAAACAGATAAATGACCAAGATGATGGTATTAGCAGACAAAGATCTTAAAAGAGCTATTATATAATCTTATAAATATGCTTAAAGATGTAAAGGAAACTAAGCATGATTAGAAGAGAAATGGATGATATAAAAAGGCTCAAGTGGAAGTTTTAGAGATGAAAAACACAATATCTCAAATGAAAACTACACTGGATGAACAATCAGCAGATTAGATGTCAAAGAAGAAAAGACTGAGGAACTTAAAGACACAGCAATAGAAACTATCTTAACAAGAAAAGACTACAAAAAATATGAACAGAGCATCAGTGACTTATGGAACAATATCAAGCAAATACACATGTAATTGATATTTCAGAAGGAGACAAGGAGGTGTACAGAAAAAAATTTGGAGCAACAATGACTGAAATTTTTCAAATTCAGTAACTAAATCCTCTGATGTAAGAAGCTCAACAAACCACAAGCTGAATAAACAAAGAAAATGGCACCAAAGCACATCATGATGCGATGGCTAAAAACAATGACAAATAGACCATCTTAAAGTCAGCTAAAGGAAAAAGTCTGTTATATTTAAAGGAACAAAGACAAGAAATACAACAGACTTTTCATCAGAAACTATGCAAGTTAGAGGCAATGGGGAGACATCTTTAATAGATCAAAAAAAAAAAAACACTGTCAACCTAGAATTCTGTATCAAGCAAAAATATCTATCAAAAGGAAGATAAAATAAAGGATTTTTACAAGAAAAAAAAAACTGGGAAAAATAGTCCATAACATATGTGCACTATAAGAAATATTAGAAGTGCTATAGGCAAAAGGAAAATGACACCAGATGGAAAATTTAATCTACACAAAGGAATAAAGAGGACCAGAAATGGTGAATATCTGGGTATAGATAAGAAATCTTTTCCTTATTTTTTTTTCTGTTGGCCAAGAAAATTTTATTGGATTTTGTTTTCTGTGGTTTGTCTCAAAAACAAGTCTTTTTTAAAATGTAAAATTATTGTATTAAAATAGGCATTTAAAATACCATAGTCATCTATTCCCTTAGAGATTTTGATATTAACTCCCCTCCAGGAACTCCTTAACTCCCCCAGGAATTTAAGTGTTAGAGTAACTGGATGGACTGTACAAACTATCCTGCAGACAGTTCTCCACAAACATTGTTTTATGTGGAGCTTTTGGGCAGCAGTGAATCTGAGATTACATTTCCTGGCAACTATCTGAAATACAGATCCTCTGAGTTATTGATTAAATCGGAACCATTATTCAGTGAAGCTGTGTTAAGGTTCACATTCTTTTGTGAAAATCAGAATGCCTAGCAAGAACAGGGCATTCCTTTAATTTGAGATGAGCCAAGGGAGTACCCACGGGTAAAGCCAAGATTTTCTAGAAAATAATTTTTTTTTTTTTTGTGAGGAAGACCAGCCCTGAGCTAACATCCGATGCCAATCCTCCTCTTTTTTTATTTTTTTTCTGCTGAGGAAGACTGGCCCTGGGCTAACATCTGTGCCCATCTTCCTCTACTTTATATGGGATGCCGCCACAGCAGGGCTTAATAGGCGGTGCGTCGGTGTGCGCCCGGGATCCAAACCGGCGAACCTCGGGCCACCGCAGCTAAGTGCGTGCACTTAACCGTTTGCACCACTGGGCCAGCCCCTCCAGAAAATAATTTTAATTACAGGATTAGTTTTCTATTGCTGCATAACAAATTGCCAGAGTTAGCAGCTCTAAATAGCACAGATTTATGATCTCACAGTTTCCATGGATCAGGAGTCTGGCACAGTTCAAGCTGAGTCCTCTGCTCAGGGTCTCACTAGGCTGCAAATCAAAATGGTGACACCTCACCAGGGCTGAGGTGTCAATGAGCTCATTTTTAAATCTCTTTAAAAGATAATTGTCTATTCAATGCAAAAGTAATAACAATGTATTTTGGGGTTTATAATATATGTAGAAGTCAATGTATGACAACAATGGCACAAAGGATGGGAGAGGAGGACTAGAAATGTACTCTTTTTATTTTGCAAAGAAATTTGGTAAAATTATATGTCTATATACCTTACAATCCAGCAATTACACACCCAGGCATATACTCTGAGAAACTCGCCCTTGTTTGCATAATGATACATGAAGGAAAATCTTTATTTCAGTATTGTTTGTAAATAGTGAGAAATTTACAAACTAAATTGAAAGGACTCAAATAAAATTACAAATGAAAGAAGAGACATTACAACTGATAACATAGAAATACTAAGGATTGTTAGAAACTACTATGAACAATTATATGCCAACAAATTAGATAACCTAGGAGAAATGGATAAATTCCTAGAAACATACCACCTACCAAGACTGAATAATGAAGAAACAGGAAATCTGAACAGACCAATTACTAATAAAGAGATTGAATCAGTAATCAAAAACCTCCCAGCAATGAAAAGTCCATGATCAGGTGGTTTCACTGATGAATTCTACCAAACATGTAAAGAATTAATACCAATCCTTCTCAAAATCTTCCCAAAAATTGAAGAGGAGGAAACACTTCCAACCTCATTTAATGAAGCCAGCATTACCCTGATACCAAAGCCAGACAAGGGTACTACAAGAAAAGAAAATTATAGTCAATATCTCTGTTGAACATACATGCAAAAATCCTTAACAAAATATTAGCAAACCAAATTCAACAATACATTAAAAGGATCATACACCAGGGTCAAGTGGGATTCATTCCAGGGATGCAAGGATGGTAGAACATATGTGAATCAATAAATGTGATACACCACATTAACAAAATGAAGGATAAAAATCATATGATAATCTCAACAGATGCAGAAAAGGCATTTGACAAAATTCAACATCTTTCATGATAAAAACTCTAAACAAAGTACATCATTGTGTTTCTAGCACAGTGCTGCACATAGTAGGCACTCAATAAATATTTATTGAATAAATTAATGAGATTTTTTTTCCAAGAAGGTTTTTTTAGAATATCAGATCAGTTAGGATGCTTTTGATGCAGCAAACAGAAAATCAAACACAAATTGGTTTATAGTAGAAAGGAAAAGAGGTAGAGGGCTCTTATCACTGACCAGTCTAGGATGAGTCTGGCTTCAGGTGAGGCTTGATCCAGAGCTCAAGCAAGGATCTGATTCTTAATCTTCACTTCTCAACTTTATTCCCTCAGCGTAGGCTCCATTTTCAGGGCGGTTTCTCCTTGTTCAGTACTAGAAACAGAAACCACTGTAAGTATGTCAAGCAGAAAGATTTAGTAGGAAATGAACACATAATTGTTAGAAGGGATGGCAGAATGGAAATCAGGAGACTTCCAGTGTAGCTGCCATCCAAAGTTCAAGACCCTGCCACTGCCACTGCTGCCATCACTGCTGCCACCACAGATGCCCCATACCCTTGGAGAACTGAGAAGGGTAGCTGGAGTCCTGCTCCTGCAAACACCCCTGGGCCTGAGAGCTTGCCTGTCAGCCCGTTCTGTCACAGAAAGATGGCCTTCTCTTCCTTTCTGTCTTCCAAATCTTGCACCACTGCTCATCAGTCATTGGCAGAATTCAAATTATATCTCGAATTTTAACTCCCTAGAAATCTGGAAAATGTGGTTTTAACCTTCCACACATTATAACCCAGGAGATGAGGAGACACAGAAGGGAGTGAGAATGGAAACTAAATAAAAATTAACAGTATCTAATATAGTCCACCCCTTTTACCAATAATCTTTCAAGCAAATGACAAAACTATTCTCCCACCTAATGAAGCTGTTCCCTCCTTCAAATGAAAACATGCTTATCCTATCCCCTAAATCTCGATACTCATTTCTACATGATGTCCCTTCCTCTTCTATTTTAGTCACAATCCCACCTTCAAACACTCTTACCTAAAGACTATCTTATAAAATGAACCACCATCAACAAATCTCATGTAAAAGGAAAGGGAAAAACAATCAAAAGAAGTTCATTAATACATATAAAAACAAAGCAGGAAGAAAAAATGTGTAGGTTCTATGGTCCTTTATTCTTCAACTGGTCATGAGACCATAGTCAGTTATAACTTCCTTATTTATTGTTCCCTTTGCCCTCACACACCTGCCCAGCTGGTAGAGTGACACAAACCTTCAATCCTGAAGCATCTGAGCCCTTAACAGTCTGGCCTGTGTTGGACAGCTGTAGATTTCCACTAACATTTATCATTGAACATGGAATTACTAAAAAGAACCTCAGAGAAACCCCTGGTTTGAAGACATACTCGTCCCTGACAGCACTGTGGCTGCATCACTATTTTCTCTTGGTAATTCGTATCAGTCAGCCCAGCCAGTTTGGTAACCCCCTTATTTTCCTTTTTTTTTTTTAATTATTTATTTATTTATTTATTTCCCCCCCCTCAAAGCCCCAGTAGCTAGTTGTATGTCATAGTTGCACATCCTTCTAGTTGCTGCATGTGGGACACGGCCTCAGCATGGCCGGAGAAGCAGTGTGTCGGTGCGCGCCCGGGATCCGAACCTGGGCCGCCAGCAGCGGAGCACGTGCACTTAACCACTAAGCCACAGGGCTGGCCCAACCCCCTTATTTTCTTGATGGCTTGATGGCATGATGAACCTGCAACATCCAGAAGCAGTTTCACCCACATCATTTTCCCCAGACCTCCGTGTCACCAACCCTCTGATCTTGTTCCTTCCAAATCTCTGAATATCCAGCTAAATTGCTAGCCACTGGTTCTGTCCAAGCCACTGGCTTTCTCTCCTTCCAAGTGACAACTAAATGTACTGCTCAAAGTTTTGCCCACTGGGAGGATTGCCTTTCTCCCACTATCTTTTAGGGCCACCTCCCAGAGGGGCTATAGTAATACATCAATCCACTTCTGATTAATGCCAGTGTATTGTGCTTCATTCAGATTTTTCTTTCTCAATCATCTGGCCACAGGCAACTCCACATGAGTTCACAGATGCGGGCTGATAGAGCAGGAGGGAGTGCCATGGGGATCTTAGATATTGCCATAATCACCACTGAAATCAGGGAGCTTTTTTCAATGGCAGCATCTCCCATAGACATTCCCCACCTACAGTGGCTGCCCAAGGACGCTGATGTTCCCCACTCCAATGTATTTCTCAACGAGTGGTGCAGGAGGGTCCTCTGGATCTTCTTGGGGGACATAGATAGGGAGTGAATGAATAGGTTACACACGATTAAAGATGGCTCTGCCTCCTGCCTGCCTTCCAAACCTCCCACCAGTGCTTCACATTTTGGGAGCTTAAATCATGCCCCAGGACCTGAGTGCTTCAAGGGAAATATAGTTTTTAGCCATTGATACTCTGCAATAGCAGAGAATATAGCAGAGAAGTAGGAAAGGATGCCCAGAGCTAGTGCCCAACAGTTAATGTATAGTTGAGGTCCATCCCGGGACCACCTCTCTCCCTCACCTCAGCTAAGATGTTGAGGGTGCTGACTCCTGGTTCTAAATCTAGCTCTGCCGCTTACTAGCTGTGTTAGTTAACTTCTCTGAGCCTCAGGCCTCAATTTTCTCATCTGTTAAATGGGCATAGTAACAGCACCTACCTTGCAGTATTGTTGTGAGCTAAGTCCTCAGACTCCTCAATCGCTGTGTCAGTGAGCCAGTATTACTGTGGGAGTGTGTCATAGTCCATTAGGTGAGTAGGATTTCTTAAAAACCGAGGACTACTGGTAAAGTCTTTGGTCGTAAACTCCATGAGGTGCCGCAGGGAGCAGGTGGCTTGCGTAACTGCTGGCCTGGGCGGTACTTGGTACAGCGGCTGGCAAGTAACTGGATGGATGGGTGGATACAGATTGAAGAAAGATTATGCCCTCTGGCCTCTTCATCCCCAGCCTTGTCAATGTGACGACAGGGAGGGGTGCTTTGATGTGCAGGGCCCTTCAATGGAATCCTGGCTTTGCCACTTTCCAGAGTCAGGACCCTGGGTGAGATAATTGACTCAGTTTCTGCTACTGTAAAATGGAGCCGATCATATCCACATCCCCAATCCCACCTCAAAGGTTTGCGTTGAAGAGGAAAGGGGATCGTTGATCCCAGAGCCCAGTTCAGCGAGCGAGCGCCTGGGGTGTCCTCCTCACCCTTGCCGGCACAGGGGCCAGTTACAACCCCAGACGCCGGGGTGGGGGCCGCCGGGTCCCGGGCACGTGGGCGCCGAGCCCGCCCCGCGGCCCGGGGCCAGTGCGGGCCTGTGCGGGAGGGGCGGGCGGCCGCAGCGGGAGGCGGAGTCCGCCGGGAAAACGAAACCGAGAGCGAGCGGCGCCGCTCCGGCCGGGCTTCCGCGGACAGCAGCGGCGCGGGTGAGCGGGCGGCAGCGGCGCGGGTGAGCGGGCGGCAGCGGCTGAGCGGGCGGCAGCGGCGCGGGTGAGCGGGCAGCGCCGGGGGCCGAGCGCGCGCCGTCCGCATCCCCAGACGCGTCCTGCGCGCCGGTGAGAGGCCCCCGACCCCCACCCGCAGCGCGCTCCGAGGCCCGCAGCCGAGGTGCAGGGCCCGTCCCGGATCTGGGCACCGGATCGTGCGGGGCAGTGGGAACCGAGAGCCGTTATCGTCCCGCGAAGCATTTTTATCCGAGTAAGTGACGAATAGCCCAGGCCCGGGTTGGGGGCGGGGGGGCTGGTGGAAAACAGATACGCCCTCTAACTTGACAGACAGATGGAAAATATGGAGGCCTGAATTACCCCCAAATTGCCTAAATAATCCCTAGCCAAAAATCTCTGGCCTGAACAGTAGCACTTGTCTCGCCATTCCCGGCCTTAGCCCCCGCCCGTTTCTGTAACCCGGCCCCCCAACACCGCAGCGGCCGGAGCGTTCCTGTAAAGCAGAACAGGACACTCCCCGGCTCACACCTCCCCAATAGCTTGCCATCTCGTCAGAATCCTATAAACGGTTATCGGCCCACAGGCAAGGCTCCTTGCTCCCTCCACTCTGACCACACAGGCCTCATTGCTGTTCTTGGGGTACAGCCAAGCACACTCCTGCCGCTGCGCCTTCGCACTGTCTGTTTCTTCTTCCCGGAAAGCTCTTCCCCCGGATGCCTGCAGGAGCCAGTCCCCCGCTCTAACCTGCGCTTCTTCCAGTGTCGCTTTATCAGAGCAGCCTTCCCTGAACCACCTGCATATAAAAGAAACCCCACCCTTCCCTCGCTGTCCCCGTTGCTCTGCTTTGGTTTTCAGCATGGTACTTAGCACCCTGTAGCATTTTTTATAGGCTTGTCCGTGTTCCTCCACTCGTAAATTCACAAGAGCAGGGTTTTGTTCGCTGGTATAATCCCGGCACCTAGTACATCACAGATGCTCATTAAATATTTATTTAATGAATGGCAATTCATAAATTGTCTTTTGAATTCTGGATTAGTGAGACTTCCTATTGCCTGTGATTTCTTTAGTATAAAGATACCTTGCCAGGTGGAAGCTAAAGGTGCACTCCCTGCTGTCACTCAGGAACCTAGAATCTTGGGCAGGTTATACTCTTGTTCTTCAGTTTGCTTATTTGAACCTGAAGATCCATAACACTCGACCTGTAGTTTATTCATCTCACTAATCAGGTACCGGTGGAATGTGTGTTGTATGCCAAGCATTGTGTAGGCCCTGGAGGGGCTGAGCCCCAGGGGGCTGCAGTCTGGCAGAAGGGATCAAGACTCCCAGCCAAAGTGGCTTCTGGGCATGAGTAAGATGGACATATAACACTTGTTTGTGATTATGGTGATTTCTTTTAGGAACATGGTAACACAGAATTAAAACAAGATTTATTTAAAATAGTTGAAAAGAAACCTACTGTTTCTTTTCTTCCAAACTTGTAAGTACTTTTTCAAACATACCAATTCAGCACCTTATTAGTTTACACATATATTTCACTTAGAGTCAGACTGGCTTGTCATTCTGATGATCAGCAGTTACTTAGAGTTAAAAGTGCTGAGGATTTAGAGCATTCGATAGGTCTTCAGGTTAAATAATTGCTAAGGACTCTTCCATAACTGCTGTTCTGAGATCTGTGACCCCCTCCAATTTGGTGTATGGTCTCATTGTTGTGACTAAACTGAATGACACTTTGGTTCCTGAAAATAATGGTGGTCTACGGAGCCTTATCTGAAACTCTTGGGTCAGGTATGTTCCTGTATTGAGAGATTTTTGGATTTTAGAAAGGCAGGGCAGCATAAATCCTATCTATTATATGATATTCTCAGCAGGATTTGGGGGCAACACTCTATAATAAAACACATTTCTGCAGGGAAGTGTATAGATAGACAACAAAGTATCATAAAGACTCTAAATAGCTCCTGTCAGTTCAGGTCTAGACAGGGGACTACAAACCCACTATAAACAAAATAAACCTCAGTTTATAGTGCTTTTTGGATTTCGAAATTATAGACCAGGAGCACCATTTATTGAAGCCAATGGTGTGGGGGACTCTGCTGGATGCTTTTCATCTGATTTACTCCTTGCAACAACCTGTGAATCACGTTTTCAGGTCACTAATCAAAGGTCCAGAGAGGATTTAGCCCAGGTCTGTGTGGCTCTAAAGCCTGACTCAGTCCACCACACTAGGCAGGAATGTGAAGGCGTTGCCTTTGCTCGGACTCCTGGCACTTCCAGACCCTGCTTCCAGCCACCACTGTTGCTCACCCAACCTCTGCAGCAGCCTCTACATGGTCTCCCTCCTTCTACTCATGCTCTGCTCCCCTTTCCACACCCAGCCCCGCATACTCTGTTCTTTACAAACATCAGTCATCGTTTAAAACATAAACCCAGTCACATCAGCCCTCTGTTTAGATCCCTCCAATAGCTTCCTATTGCAATTGGAGTAACATCCACAGTCCTGACCGTGACCTACAAGGTCTCTGTGCCGTGGCACCTGCCTGCCTTTCTGATTCATGTCCTACCCTTTCCTCCTCGTTACCTGTGCAGCACATCCCCTTGGCCTTTTTGTTATCCTTCCAAATGCTATGCCGGTTCCTGCCTCAGTGTTTCCTCTGCCTAAGATACTCTCCCCCAGATCTTGGTATGATGGACTCGCTCATCATTCAGGCTTGATTTCAGTGTTGCCTCCTAAGAAGGGTTTCCCCTGACCACTGTATCTAAAACCACTTCCCTCATATCTCTGCGCCCACCTACCAATGCACCCTCTATCCTGCACCCCTATTTAATTTCATCCTTCTGGTCATCCTCTCATCCTCTCCTTTGTTTGTTACTGGACGTGGTCATTTTCTTTCTTCCCTCGTTGGAATGCAGGTAGGGACTTGTTCACGTCTGTATACTCAATGTCAGAACAGTGCCTGACATTCGATGAGCATTTATTGAATGAGTGATGAAAGGATGCAAAGAAAACAGCAGATGAAGAAAAGGGAGAAGGTGAGGAGGTTTAAAGTGGAATATTTAATTTTAATGAATCATTTTCTCATTAACCTATGCACTATCTAAGTGTTCAGCGTTTACCACTTGCCACAGGGCGTTGGTAATACAAAGATGAGTAAGACATAGAACCTGCTCCCCAAAGAGCTCGCTGACTGGCTTAAAAAGCAGTCACAGCTATGATGGGAGCTGGGCAAGGTGGAGTGGCAGGCCCACAGAGGAGTACTAGCTGGCCCCCATCATCAAAGAAGGCTGTGTTGATCCTCACAGATGAGTGGGAATTGCCTGGTAGATAGAGGATGCAGATACTGCATTCCAAGCAAAGAGAAAAGCACGTGACAAGTCACGGAGGTGGGGGAGGTCTGGAGATATTTTGGTATTCATTCATTCATTATTGAGCCCCTATTATAAGCCTGGTCCTTCCTTCTTGTAGCTCCTGGTCTCTTTTGGAAGACAGTCAGTTAAATAAGCGGTTGCAATAAAGGAGACAAGAGCTGTGATAGAGCACCAAACCAGGACCTCTTCTAGGCTGTCTGGGAAATGACATTTGAGCTGAGATCTATAGGGAAGAGGAGTTGACCCGGCAAAGGCAGCGGAAGGGGTTGAGTCAGGAGCATTTCAGGAGGGAGTGTATTGGACAGAAGCAGTTGGGGGTCAGGAAAGAGTCAGTGGTGGAGGCATGCTTTTGAGAACATCACTGTGTATGTGGAATTTAAAGCCACAAGCCCAGAGGTGATCACCAGTGGAGTCAGTGTAAGTAGACCAGAGAGGAGATTTAAGGACTGGGCCCTGGGACACTGCAATATTTAGAAGAAGGGAAGATGAAGGGGGACCAGGAAAGGAGACAGAGAAGCTTGTGAGAAAGGAGGAGAACCAGGAGAGTGTGGTATCTCAGAGATCCAAGCTAAGAAAGGAAGAGGAGGGGGAAGGGAATGAACAACCATGTCAAACGCTGGTTTAAGGACAAATAGACCAGGACTGAGAACTGACTACTAGTTTTAGAGATGGGTAAGCCATTGGTAACCTTGACAAGTACAGTTTTGATGGCTTGTAGGGGCTGCATGATTCGACTGATGTTTAAAAAAGATCACCATGTGGCTACTATTAAAAAATGGGAAATAACAAGTCTTGGTGAGGATGTGGAGAAATTGGAACCCTCGTGCATGCTGGTGGAAATACAAAATGATGCAGCCACTGTGGCAAACAATTCGATGGTTCCTCAAAATGTTAAACATAGAATTACCATATGAATCAGCAATTCCACTTCTAGGTATATACCCAAAAGATTTGAAAGCAGGGACATGAACAGATGTTTTTACACCAGTGTTTATAGCAGCATTATTCACAATGGCCAAAAAGTTGAAATAATCCAAATGTCCATCATCAGATGAATGGATAAACAAAATGTGATATGTACATTCAGTAGTATATTATTGAGCCTTAAAAAGGAATGAAATTCTGACACGTGCTACAACATGGATGAACCTTGAAGACATTATGCCAAGTGAAATTTCCAGACACAAAAGGACAAATATTGTATTATCGCACTTATATGAAGTACGTGGAAGGCAAATTCATAGAGATGAAGAGGTTGGGGAAATGGAAAGTTATTGTTTAATAGGTACAGACTTTCTGTTTGGGAAGATGAAAAGAGTTCTCGAGGAGGATTGGCAATGATGGCTGCACAACATTGTGAATGTGCTTAATGCTCATGAATTGTACACTTAAAAATGGTTAAAAGGGTAAATTTCATGTTATGCGTATTTTACCACAATAAAAAAAATCATGATGGCTGCAGGGGAGAGAAGGAATTGCAGTGGCTGTGACAAACTGGTTCTGAGGTTCTTGCAGCGGTCCAGGAGTGAGATGGTGATGGCGTGAACCAGGATGGTGGCTATAGACGTCATTGAGAAGTAAAAAGATTTGGGGGACAGGACTTAGTTATGGATTATAAGTTAAGGAGAGGAAATATCAAGGATTCCTCCCAGATTCATGGCTTTCAGACATGGATGGATGGTGAAGTCATTTTCTAAGAAAGGAAACTCCAGTCAGCTTAGGGGACAATCATAAATGCAGTTTTGGATCTTTTCAGTTTGAAATTCTTTCAAGATGTCCAAGTGGGGATGTTGGATAGAGAGATCTGAAACTCAGAGAGAGGTTCATAAGTGATATGTAAATTTTAGAGTTAATGACCAATAGATGATCGTTGAAATTATGAACATGAAAGAAATCACCTTGACGAGAAAGTATAGAGTGAAGAGAATAGGATCTTTGGACCAAGCTTTGAGGAACTCCAGCATTTAGAGCCTATGAAGATTAAGAAATGTTAGGAAGAAAGCTTGGCCATGGAAGAAGGAAAATCAGAAGAGCTTTCCAACAAGAAATGAGAGGTTAACAGGGTCTGCTTTCTGTTTCTGTAGATTTACCTTAACATCTATGGATGTTTCATATAAATGAAATCATACAATATGTGACCTTTTATGTCTGGCTTCTTTCATTTAGCATAATGTTTTTGAAGTTCATCCATGTGGTAGCGTGTTTCAATACTTCATTCCTTTTTGTGGCTGAATAAGATTCCATGTGTGGATATACTACATTTAGTTTACCATTCATCAGTTGATGGACATTTGGTTTGTTTCTACTTTTCGGTTGTTGTGAATAGTGCTGCTGTGAACATTCCTGCATAAGTATTTGTTTAAAAACCTGTTTTTCAATTCTTTGCATATAGACCTAGGAATGGAATTGCTGGGTCATATGGTAATTGTAAGTTTAATTTTTTGAGGAACCACCAAATTCTTTTCCATAGAGGCTGTACCCTTTTATATTCCCATCAACAATGCATGAAGGTTCCAGTTTCTCTACATCCTCACCAACCCTTTACTATTCTTTTTTATTATTGTTATTGCCATCCTAGTGGGTGTGAAGTGGTATCTTGTTGTGGTTTTGAATTGCGTTTCTCTAATGAGTAACGATATTGAGCTTTTCACGTGCTTGTTAGCCATTTTTGTATCTTCTTTGGAGAAATGTCTCTTCAGGTCCTTTGTCTGTTTTTTAATTGGCTGGTCTTTTTATTGTTGAGTTGTAGCATTTCTTCATATACTCTGGATACTAGACTCTTATCAGATATATGATTTATAAATATCCCATTTTATAGATTTTTTTTCATTTTTTTCATATTGTCCTTTGATACACAAATATTTTTAATTTTGGTGAAGCCCAATTTATCTATATTTTCTTTTGTTACTTGTGCTTTTGCTGTCATAGCTAAGATTCCATTGCCAAATCCAAGGTTATGAAGATTTATTTTTAGCTTTTCTTCTAAGAGTTTTATAGTTTGGGCTCTTATATTTAGATTCTATATCCTTTAGCTTTTGTTTATAATTTAAATCATTGCCACTGTCTTGGTCCAGTGAGGCCCATAAACCGGGGTCATAATTTACCCAGGTAAATTGTCCTAAAATTGATCTGCAAATTTCAACGGGAGGATTTTTGGGATTTTGTAGGAAAATCTATTTCTATGTAGCTAAATCCTTCATGATTTCATAAACTTCACTTTATATATATACTTTTAACCTTTTTCTTCTCAACATAAAGAATTCTAATTCTACTGCAGCAGCCTTTTTACCTTCTCAAGCAAGTGGACAGACTTGTACTTGACACTCCGTGGAAGCAGAGAGCAGTTATAGAGAAGGGCCCCTTCCTTTTTTGGCCAGTCGAGTTTTGAAAGTAGAAAATTTTGAAGAAGTTAGCTTGATTGTGCAGTCCGTGAGAGAGAGAAAAAGATTTGTAAAAAAGTTTTCTCTGGTTTTATGTGGGGACAAAATAAGTCATATAGAGGAGATTCTTCTTACTCTATTTTGTCTCTTAAATTGGATTGGGATCAGATTAAATATGTTCCGTGTCACTTCTTTCAAACATCTCTTCTCTTGTAGGTTACTGGAAGAAGAAATGGCCACTAATCTTTCACCAGGTCTCTTCTTAGAAGAACTTAATAGGTACCATCAGAAGAATAATGTAGCAATTCATTATCGTGAACTGTCTAAGACAGGACCTCCACATGACTTAAGGTAAGTTGCTATAAAAAAAACAGCATATCCCTATAAAATATAAACTGAGAGACTGGCAGTCTGGCACAATTCTGAAGTCAATACTTTATCTCCAGAGTAAAGTTGCCACAGAATTCTGTGAGAGTCCTCTTGGCATAAAATAGTAACTTCAGAGGACTCTAGAGAAAAAAGAGGGTATAAGCCTTTGCATGCTTCAAGATGATGTACAATTTTGCTATTTGGGGGTGACTGCATAAATTCTGTATTGAACGTAGGTTAAAACCTTCAAAAGTAGTCGTAGGAGGCAGTGGTGATCGGAACACCTGCCCTTAGATAATGCATGAATTTTATAATATTTTGTGAATTTTTTTTTATAATCAGGTTTACATTTCAAGTTGTAATAGATGGGAGAGAATTTCCAAAAGCTGAAGGTAAATCAAAGAGGGAAGCCAAAAATGCGGCAGCCAAAATAGCTTGTGAAATACTTAAAGAAAACAAGGTGAGTAATTGCCTTTTTTCCCCTAGTGAAAGGAGCTTACAAATATATTTATATTTTTCTCTGTGAGAAAATACCCACATACAGAGTAGAGCCATTTGCAGGTTCCTTTACATTCAGAAGTTTAGTTTCATCTCTTTTCCCATCTCCATTTCTGTAGAACCCTGGATGAGAATGACACCTAGGAAATAGTGGGCAAAGTTGGATAATACCTAGTCAGTGTGTCAACAGCAGTGACACACTCCAAAGTTGAACAAACGTGGGAAGGAAACAGTGAGAAATGAGCCGACAGGTTCTGGCAGGAATACCTCCCCCTAATTGAGGGAGTGCAGTGGAAAAGGACAGAGATGAAAATGATTGTGAGGAGAATGATGTATAAGAAAGGGAGATAATGAAGAACCAACACACATATAATTGTATCCCTGAAGATGAGAAGCGAGTAAATAGTACAGAAAAAGCTATCTGAAGAGATTTCAGTAGAAAATGTTTCTGAAATACAGACAGACCTGGATGCAGATTAAAACAATTCAGCAGATACGGAAAGATACAGAACCACCAAGAGCAACCTCAGAAAGTACTGAGCTCCAGCGATGAAGAACCCATCCAACAAGTGTCTAGGCAGAAGAAGGAAATTATTTAAAATGAAAAAAGTATCCTGCTGTCCACAGCAACATTAAAAATCAGCGGACAGTGGAGCAGCAGCTGTAAAATGAGACAAGAAGTCATTTACGTGTGGGACAAAAGAGGATCGTTCTCAGATATTGAGTGTTTGGAAAAATTTAGCTTTCAAGATGCTATTCTGAAAATTTTTACTTGAAGAGCTTACCCTTCTAGCCAAAATTGAAAAAAATAAATCAGGCAAAATCACAAATTTGTAAATTGGTAATGGGCCAGAAAACCAAGTCAAGAAGTGAGAAAAAGAATAACAGAATACCTTCCCCCAAAAAAGCAGAAGAAAGAAAATAATAACAATAAGGGCTGAAATTAATGTAAAAGAAAATGAAAAAGTAAAGAAAATCAATAAAACCAAAAGTTAATTCTTTGACAAGATTAATAAAGTAGAAAAACTTTGGATAAGATTTTGTCAGATATAGAATAAAAGAGGTGTGGATAACAATGAAAGGAATGATGCTATTATATCTATTATATTCATCTTTCCCGTTAAGTTGTAATCCAGGATATGGCTTTATGTCAATATTTGTTATCTTAGTTTTTGAGATTTACAAAGGGTAAGCAAGCTAGAAAGTGTTATAATATTTTATATGGATAAACGAGAAAACTGACTTTTGTTTTTCCTTATGAAACTAAATAAGTGAGGGATTCCTTTCCTATTGTTAAAATCTATTCTTGTGAATTTTTTCTGGTAGAGGAAAGTACATACTTACACTTTTACCCAAGATAATATAGTAGGAAAATACGTAAAATCTAAGTTGTCTTTGAAATTATTCATTTGGTAATTTTATTAGACAAAATAAAGAGTTAAATCTTTGTTATCATCTATACTAAACAAGATCTTTTTTTCTTTATAGAGGGTTAGTTCTTTACCACTGCTGACAACAGATAATTCAGAAAAACTTCCCATGAATTACATAGGCCTTGTTAATACACATGCCCAGAAGACACAACTGCCTCTAAATTATGAACAATACGAATCACGGGAGTCTGGGCCCAAAAGGTGAGGTGTAGTTTGTCTTTTCCTTCTGTTTCATTGTATCTAAGTAGCAGAGTGTGCTTATTTTTGTGTCTAATTTTCCAGAAATATTTGTCCTTCTTTGTACATTCTGCACCAAAGGTTTTATGTGACTTATAAGCAATTGGACATCTTTATAATTAAAATTTTAAAATGATTAATTGCTGAAGACTTGATATACCATAATTGATCAAATCTGAGTAATCCTTTATTTCTGAGGTATATCTCAATGGTTTAGTCTGCAAGAAACCTAAGAGACTATGGGGTGCCCCTGCTTGTGGGATGTGAACATTTCCCATCCTCGAGGTCACAGTGGCAGTGGCTGTGTGCAAACAGCTCTGTCACACATGCAGAATGACTCTCTTTCCACCGTTGTCAGATTAGAGAGCTGTTTGTTGTTCAAATTTGATTAAATGATGTCACTTTCCACGCAAGTACCGTGTATTAAAAGGAATGAGTTTTCGCCCTAGACTGTGAGGATACCAGAATTTGAGGGATATGATGAGAGGGACAGACTGGAGCTTCAGAGTTACCAGGAACGTCACCAGTGAGCTCAAACTTTGGAAGTGAGGAGAAAGATTGGATTAGAACTGAAAAAAGCAGAAAGCAAATGAGCATGAGGGAGATTGTTTTTCAGCTACAAACAATCAGTTAAATGAGAAAGAAGAAAAAAAAAAATCTAGATGGTAGATAGTCCTAGCAACCACTTGAGGATACTGCCCTCTGAATTCACTCAGCTGTTTATGTTTTACTTTTCACTGGGATGGCTTTTGTTTAGGCCAGAACCAGGAAGAGAAAAATGTGATAGTATTCATTGGAATGAAATACAGATCTTCCTCAATTTCCAATAGGATCATGTCCTGATAAACCCATCGTAAGATGAATATATCATAAGTCAAAAATGCATTTAATACACCTAACCTACCTACAATCATAGCTTAGCCTAGCCTACCTTAAACATGCTCAGAACGCTTACATTAGCCTACAGTTGGGCAAAATCATCTAACACAAAGCCTATTTTATAATGAAGTGTTGAATATCTCATGTAATTTATTGAATACTGTGCTGAAAGTGAAAAACAGAGTGGTTGTCTGGGCACAGAATGGTTGTGTGTTGGTTGCTTACCCTAGTGATCTCATGGCTCACGACATCACAAGAGGGTATCATACTGCATGTGGCTAGCCCTGGGAAAGATCAAAATACAAATTTCGTAGTATGGTTTCTACTGACTATGTTTTGCTTTTGCACCACCGTAAAGTTGAACCGTTGTTAAGTTGGGGACCATCTGTAGTCAAAACTGAATTATGTGGATTAATCTCAATAAATTAAGAGGCTATTTTGTTTTTCTGTAGCGCACCTGTTTGGTTCCTTTGAGTAAACGCTCTAACATTAGATACCTAAAAGACAGAAGTCTATTTATGGGGTGCCTGGTAAAAATAGGAGCTGTAGAATTGATCCAGTCACTCAGCCCAGCTTCCTAATTCTCCCTTTGGGGTGTAGCAGGGAAGATTCACGCTGGTTGGGTGTGTTTCCCTCAATGGCAAATAATACTAGAATAATTTTGTAGTTATATAACTCCATGACATATGTTACCATGTCCATTGCTTTGCCACCTTAAATATAGTTTTTGTATAATTGTCTAAGTATCCTTGCCTAACCACAAATGTCCTTACATCTGATATGAGGAAGGTGTGGACTTCAGCATGGGAGTTTTGCACTTTGGGGATTTTCTTAGGTTTTCATGTACATAAGCAGGGGACAGAAAATGCTGAAAAGTGAGAGCAAAATCCATGCTTTACTCATCTATAAAACTGTACTCTCATTGTTTCTCTTCTAGAAGCCCCACTTTCTCTACTGTCTTTTTCTTTCCCATTTGAGCATCTCTGAAAAATTCACTGGATCTCTCTCTTCCTTCTCTACCTCCATATCTTTTAACCTTTGGGGAATTTTTAAAAATCACCATTTAGTGCCTTTGTGCCAGATCTTTCAATGAAGCAACAAAGATGTAGAAGTTGCCTGGAAGATGCAAGCTGACCCGTCGGCTAATCCTGGTTATTCTGGCAAATTGCTGAGCCATTTTATTGATTAAATTATACACGATATGAAATATAAATCCACCTGTTAAATTTGTGTTATATTAAGGCCTTTTTGTTAATATGTGGTTTTTTTCAAACCATGAGTTAGATTTACTATTTTTTAGTATTTGGGTAAATACTCTCCATCATTTCTCCTAGGTTTCATTGTAAATACAAAATTGGACGGAAAGAATACCCTATTGCTGTAGGGTCTACTAAACAGGAGGCAAAGCACTTAGCTGCTAAACTGGCCTATGAGCAGATACTCTCAGAAGAAACCGCAATGGTATGTACCGCCTTTGGATTTCATTTTTCTGTTTTAAAATTCCCTCGGAAGTTGATTTGAGGTTTGACTCTGTTTACATGATGCCATGACAGCCAATCACGTAGCAGAAGGATTCCTTGATTCTGTGTCCTACCTATAAACTGTCTGTTAATCTCATGATTGTTTATGGCTGTGCATTTGGTGAATGTGGGGAAATAAATGTGGTAGGTAGTTAGCGCACAGAGACTGAGCCGCTGCGGAGGAGTAACTTAGTTGCGCTTAAACCTGCTATGGGGCCCTCTGTCTTTCAGAAAGCTGAGTCAAGGTACTCTGGTTCTTTCTCTGCTGCGTCCGGTGACTTCAGGAGAGGCTCTTCTATGACAAGCACGTCGTAAGTATGGACAAGCGCATCTGACATTGAACAGATTCACATTGCTGCCTGAAAGAGCAAAGTGTTATGAACATGTTTCCTGGTTAAGGAGAACTTAGAGAAAGAAATTACTAATCAATGAAAAATAGACAGAATTCATAAACTAATAGTCATCCCCTTTTCTTCTAGTGCTTCTGAATCACCATCTGAAAGTGACCACTCAGCAAGTGCGTCAGAAGGAAATTGGAACAGTAATGGTTTAAACAATTCCTCTTCGTTTTCTATGGTATGATATTAGTCTCTCAGCTTCCTGGTTTATCTTATTTTTCTTTGTGTTTTTGCATTTAAAAATGACCCCCAGTCCCCAACTTTTATTTTTACCTCAGGCATTCTTACTAAATAATAATATTTGGCAGTCTTTTGACTCTCTCTTTTCTTTATTAACCCCCATTCCTCACATGCAAAATTCTTCCTCTCTTTAATTCCGTCTTTCTCTCCCTACTCACCTTCGTGTTTTCGTATATTCTTAGGCTCTTCTTTCTTATCTTCTACCAACTGTACAGTACTTAAAAGGTTCATTAATACAGTTCTGCTTCTGTTTTAAAAAATCAGAAGTAAACTTAAAATAAAACCTAAACTTAAAAGTCAGATAATTTTTGTGGCTATGATTAGTGTTACAAAAGTATCCTGTTTATGAAGAACTACAAACAAATCAATAAGAAAATGACAAGCAACTCAATAGAAAAATGTACAAAAGATCTGAAGAGACTATTCAGGGAATAGATATCCAAATGGACAACAAATATATGAAAAGATGTTTAACTTCACTAGTAATCAGGAAAATGCAAATCAAAACAACAGATACCATTTCAAACCCATCAGATTGGCACAATTTGAGTCTGAGAGTACTAAGTGTTGGCACAGCTATGTTCCGATTATAGCTCTTGTACACTGCTGGTGGAAGTATAAATCTGTGCAACTGTTTTGGAGAAGAATTTGGCAATATGTAGTAAAGTTGAGGATGTGCATGCTGTACCGCCAATCAATTCCATTTCTAGGGATGTCTACTAGAGAAAGGCTGGATGTGTGCACAGAGAAGCACATATAACCATGTTCTTTGCAACATAGTTTGTAATAGGAAGAGATTAGAAAAAATATAGTCCCATTAACAGAATGGCTAAATTAATCATAGCATACTCATCATGCAATACTGAGGCTGACAGGAGATATGATCTCAAGAAATCTTGATCTGATGCTCTCCACTCTGTGTCAACATATTTTAATTGGTAAAAAAAAACCACACCAAAAAAACCCCTCACAAAGCCTACCAGAATAAAAGTGAATATAAATGAAGAAAAGCTATGTGAAATTAATTTTTGAGAGCAAAGACTCCTCTTTTTTGGTAAATATTAAAATTAAGTTATTAATTTGTGCTAAAAATGAAAAAAATCAGCATGGCAGTTTTTAACTGGTGATCAGATCAGAAACCTTTGGGGAATGATTTTAAACTGGACGCTGGGGCTCTGTCTGTGTCTTTAATCATCTGTGGATGATTGTGATGCACACCTCCTGGTTGAGATCTGCTGGCACAGAGGATTGCCAGGGAGGCCATATTCTATACCCAGAGAATCAGTGCTTCCGCAGAACATACCCTACAAATGCCTTTTTTGTCCTTCCCGCCATATCTGGCTGCTATAACAGATGAGAACATTGATATAGCCAAGTAAACTGGGAAGCAGGGCTTGATGAGAGTACACAGATTGATGAGGCTATTAATCTTACAGAGAAAGAAATGTGGTCACAGAACCATGTAGAAATGCAGCAGGAAGGTAGCAAGAAAAAAGCCAGATAATTGTTTTAATCATCTGAAACGATTTTCCATTTTCTTTTGTTATAGAACGGTCGCAGGAAGCCGAAAAGGTGAGTATCATTATGCATTGAACGTATTTTGAAATGAATTCAAAATCCATTCAAACGTATTTCAAACTTAGTTTGTTAGACTTATTTATTAAATCTACAGTATTTATAGAGTATTGGACACCTTTTTGAGTGGAGTTTCAGAAGTAGAAAGCATGGTTCACATCACAAAAAATTTGAAGTCTACAAACAAATAATTTTAAATATGTAGAGAAATCTTTGAATGTACGCACACACTACAATGTGGACATAAAGGCCTTTGGGGGTGTTGCCCAATTACTATTGGGTAAGGGCATTATTTTGGGCAAGGCTGACAGAGGAAGTAGGCTTGGAGAGGTGTTTTTAAGAGAAGTACATTATTTTGCAGACTAGCAGGTAGGATAGAGATGGTGTAATAACTCAGATAAGAAAAAAAAGATCAAATGTTATGTAAATTGTGGTGAATTGATTTCTTTAACTGAGGAGAAAAGCAAGGATGTAAGTATAGCCAGCAATGAGAGTGAGATGGCAGCAGAAGCCATTATGAGCCACCATTATATTCTGAACTGTAGGTGATGTGTGGAAGAAAGATGATTCTTGATGTGGGTGTTTCGATGGAGAGAAGAGAGGTCTGTGTGTGAGATGATCAGGCCATCAGCCATGGTTATAGTGACAGTGAGGAGGGATGAAGAGAATTTGTGAGACAGACTACAGGAGGAGTAGACATAACTTGAGGGAATAGAGTTACAGTAGCTGGGTGAAGAAGAACAAAGGAGAAAGGATTTAAAGATGGTTCCTTGTGGATGAGACGCAGACAAGAATCACGGCACTCATGGGTTTAAGGAAGTTGAAGAATCGAGGGCTTAGAGGGAAGATTGGGATTTGGGTGTGTTTAGTTTTAGGTAGCATTTGAACTTCCTGTTGCAGGTGGCTTACCGCCAGTAAGGAATTAAGGACAAAGGAAAAATGACCAGAATGAGAGTACAAGGAGATGTATTTCCTGGTGGGAGAAAAGGAGAGGCTAGTGGTACGCCAACCATGAATGTGTTAAGGCAAAAAAAGGAAGCAGGAAAGGAATGAAAAATTGTTAGAGGACAGAGCAGAGCCATAAGTATATTGTTTATAAAGAAAAAGGTTAACAGTTGCTACCCTATTATTCTAATAGTTGACTCAAAATATAAAAAGCCTAGTGCATGGCATAAAATCTATTCTAAACAAGTTATATTCGATTTCAGTTTTTTTTTTTAAGCTTCAGTACATGGTTGTGTATCCAAGCTGTTAATTTTAGTTCTCTATGTGAGCCGCCGCCATGAACCCCGGGCCGTGGTGGTGAGAGCACCAAATCTTAACCACTAGACCAGCAGGGCTGGCTTGATTTCAGTTTTATTTGAGTTTTACATTCTTCTCTTTACTTTTAGAAGTTTGGCACCTACATTTAACTCTCCTGTGAAAGAAGAAAATGAGTATACTGTGAATGACAGGTAAGAGGGAAAACTGTAAAAAAGAATTTGTTTAAAAATATGTTTGCTCATTCAACAAAAGTTTCTTAAGGGACTGTTGTTCATCAGGCAGGTTAAATTCATATTTCTACCTGAATAGTTTAATTGTTTCAGCACAGTCAAGCCCACAAAGGATTATGTCTCTTGGAGAAGTCAAGTTTAGACGAATCTGAATGGAATGTGGTACCATAGATCTTTCTGAGGCTTCTGTGGATTTCTCTGACGTCTTTGGAAATTTTTAATATTGAAAGCAAGTATTTCTATGAACTAGTTATTTTTTTTCGAAAAAAGTACCCCTGCAGGAATCAGAATAGATCCACTTCAATCTGTTTTCCATTTTTCTCCAGCTCCGTACCAGTTTTCACTTTGAAAAAGGGCTCCTCTCTTGGTAGGTCATGTTTAAATAAAATATCTAAAACAAAGGAGGCCTATTTGCAACAGGGGGACATTGAATATAAGTTTAAAAAAACCAATAAAGAATTAACAACTATTTAAGAGGAACCTAATATATTAGGTACCTGGCACTGTGCTGGGCGTTGGATTTTTTTCTAGGAACAAATAGAAACAGCTGCTGCCCTCATAGAGTTTTGTGGGGATTACATGAAAAAATCTTTAATTACAAACTATGGTCAAAGGGCAGAAGGAAAAGCCGTGATGTGGTAAGAAACGAAAACGAGACCCTTGGATTTAGAGTGAGGGTGAGGCAAGGCTTTCTCTGGGGTCACGTTTGTGGGGAGGCCTGAAGGATGAGTTAGCACAGGGAGGTGAAGAGGCTCTGTGGAAAATGCAGAAGAAAAGCATGTGGGAAGGTGAAAGTGGGGAGGGTGATGTGAATGTTCAAGGAGCAGAGAGAAGGCCGTGTGCTTGGAGTGCAGTGAGCAGCAGCACAGTGTGTGGGATAAGCTGGAGAGGGAGGGAGGGGCCGAATCATATGGCCCTGTAGGCCATGTAAGGGCTTTCGGCTTTTTGCTGAATGCAAAGGTAGGCTAGTGGAGGGTTTAGGCAATAGAGAGACATGATCAGACTAAGTTTTTTTCACACTGGTTGCTGTGTGGATCATGGATTGGAGCGGAGGAAGGAGAGGAGGTGGAGTGTCTAGTTAGCAAGGTACTGCAGGCGTCTGATGGAAGCCTGGACTGGTGTGAAGATGGAGATGGGAAAAGAGGGCACGTACCCATGATATGTTTTGGAAGTAGAATTGGCGGGGCTTAATGGTGGCTTGTGGGCCATGAGGGAGAGGGGAAAACCAGGTCGTTCCAACCCGAAGCAGGCTCAGAGCACATGCTCCTTTCTCTTATAACAGCTAGGTGGTATCTATGGAACACAATATGGTGCTTCTTTCTAAAGTCTTATATACTTGTGATAAGATTCTTTATCATGGCTTTTGTACAGACTGGAGTTCACTGTGACTCCCAGGGATGATCTGTTATGTTGGAAGGAAGAGGGGGAGAAACTGTCCTTGGTGATTCGGGAGTTTCTGTGAAGTGAACCTTCTCATTCAGAAGGGGAGAGTTGTGTTTGTTATACAGCACGTTTCACCAGTGACATTAAGGGACAGTGAAAGGGTGGCGGTGGGGGGTGGCGAGCACTGAACCTCAGAATAACAGTGGCCTTTATCTTTTAAGGTTTACCAAGGATTTTACAGATATAGAAGAGATTGGCTCAGGTGGATTTGGCCAGGTTTTCAAAGCAAAACACAAACTTGATGGGAAGACTTATGTTGTTAAACGTGTTAAATATAACAGCAAGTAAGTGGTAAATGTTTTATTTTTTCGAATGAGAAGGTGTGTTGTATCTGCACTGTTCTTTCTTATGTATCTCTTCCTTATTAGTGTATTATTAACTTTTTCTAGTCCTCCTTAAAAATGTCATGCTACCATCAGGAGCTTGGCTTATGCTGAAATGATTTCACTTTACTATGGTTATTTCAATTAAAAAATGGATATACCATTGATCATCCTTTTGAGGCTGTCTTGGTGAAAACTGAAGTTGTAGAATCATTTGGCTTCAGGTGGCCTTTGAGATTTTCTAGTCTCATCTCCTTATTTTACAGATGAGGAGACTGAGATCCAAAGATAGGAACTGATATGTCTAAGGTAAAAAGCTCGTTGGTAATTGTTCTGCTTGTCTATTGTTGCATAAAACACCACTCCAAAATGTAGTGGCTTAAAAACAAGTTATTATTATCTCTCATCGGTCCTGTGAGTTGATTGTGCTCATCTGGGCCATTCTTACTTAGGGTGTCTCATGCATTTGCAGTCAGGAGTCATCTGAAAGCTTGACTAGGCTGAACATCCAAGATGGCTCGCTCACATGGCTAGCAGTTGATGCTGGCCGCGGGCTGGAAGTTCAGCTGCGACTGTTTAACAAAGCGCCTCCACATGGCCTCTCTACGTGGCCTGGGCTTCTAACAACTTAGTGGCTGGATTCCAAGAAAGATTGTCCTCAGAGCAAGTCATTCAAGAGACCAGGAGGGAGCGGCAAAGGCTACTTTTGACTTAGTGTCAGAAGTTCCAGAATGTCACTTTCTCTGCATGATGTTGGTTAAAAAAGTCACTAAGGGGGGCCGGCCCGGGGGCGCAAGCGGTTAAGTGCGCGCGCTCCGCTGCGGCGGCCCGGGGTTCGCTGGTTGGGATCCCGGGCGCGCACCGACGCACTGCTTGGTAAGCCGTGCTGTGGCGGCGTCCCATATAAAGTGGAGGAAGATAGGCACAGATGTTAGCCCAGGGCCGTCTTCCTCAGCAAAAAAAAGAGGAGAATTGGCGGATGTTAGCTCAGGGCTGATCTCCTCACAAAAAAAAAAAAAAAAAAAAGTCACTAAGGCCAGCTCAGATTCAAGGGGAGGGCAAATAAGCTCTACCTCTTAATCTGAGGAATTGCTGTGTGTATTGGGAGGGAAGGAATTAATGATGACCATCTTTGGACACTATCTACTGTGGTAACAAGGTGGAGATTTAGAACTCATCCTCTAGAATGCCAGTCTACTGTGTTCCCGTTGTAACCCATTGCTTTCCATGTTTATTTTATGTATTATCTGCCCACCCCCCACCTTACTGAATAACAGAACTCCTTCAGCAAAGAAAGCACATAGTAAGGAGATCTTAAATCACATGTTCACCAGCTCATCAATCTTGCTTGTTGATTTCTGGCAGTTGTTACTATGTGGAACTTGGCCAGACATACCTCAAGGACTAGAGAAGGAGATGGAAAAGGGATATGGGCTAAGGAAAATGAGCAAGAGCAAAGGAGAGGCAGGCATGGAGTCTTAGGTGCTCTTCATCTCTGTCAAACCAACCCACTTTCTGTCCCATGGACACTACCTTGTAGTTGAAATACACTCATGCCTACTCAGCATCAAAAGAAGGCTTTTTCCTTCTTCGTTGTTTTGCTTAACAGGAATGAAGTACTGTTCCTTCCATTCGATAGCATTCTTTATTTAATGGTAATACTTGACGATGATAAGGGTGCAGTATCTTGGACATTTCTAGTGGTTTCATAAATTGGTACAACACAGTTAAAAATATGCTTGGAAATATTAATCTAGAGCCATAAAAATGTTTATGTACTTTGAGCCATGGGTTTCCTGTCTGGGAACCTATTCTAAAGATATATCCAAATGATGGAAAAAATTATACAAGAAGATATAAATCACAGTGTCATTTATATCAGTGAAAAATTAGAACAAACAAAATGTCCGAGAATAGATTGTCTGTTTTGTTCTGTCTCCTGATCAATGGTTATTTTGCAGTCATTAAGGGTACATACTGAAAATATTTACAAATGAAATGATGTGATGCTGGAATTGCTTCAGAATAATCCAGGGGAAGATAATCCAGGGCAAGATGAGGAAGTGGGTAAAAGAATAGAGGACGCAAGATTGGACAGGAGTTAATGACTGTTTCCTCTGATGAAACAGTGATGACTAGGTAGGGGTTAATTGTACTATATGCTCTTCTTTTTTATACTTTTGAAATCTTACATTAAAAAGTTTATACATGATGGTTATACACATTGTGTAACAGCAAGGAAAATTGTGAAGATAACAAGTTATGTGGAAAAAATAGGATAAAAATTAAATACTATAATTACAAATATATAAAAATACATATGAAGAAAGACTATAAGAAATAATCTAAAATAATAACTGTGTTAGGATTGTCTATGTATGAAAAATTTATTTTCACCAATTTTATGTTATATAGTTATAGAACTTTTCAAATTAAAAAAGGAAGTTGTAAAATGTTTTCTTATTCTTTCTCATCCTTGAAAGCTCCAATTTATTTACTCCATTTAGCATAGAATTGTCTTAGCTCTTGACTACACGTCCCTGTAAAGCTCCCACGTGTGCAGCAAAGTCTGTTTCCCTGCATAGATTATCCCTTATGTGTATTTTTGCCACACATTGAAAATTATGAATTAGGTTATTCATACTACCCGGGTTACCTATCCTTGCTGCCCAAATGGGGTTTGCTTATAAAATCCAAAGTGATTTTAACACAAGTTTAGACAAAACATGTGAATTAGCTACCAAGAATTACATCACTGGCATTTCAAGGACTACTACAAACGACTTTTAAATTGTCTGATGTTTGGGGGCCCGGCCCCGTGGCATAGTGATTAAGTGTGCGCGCTCTGCTGCTGGCGGCCTGGGTTCAGATCCCGGGTGCGCACCAACGCACCGCTTGTCAGGCCATGCTGTGGCGGTGTCCCATATAAAGTGGAGGAAGATGGGCACAGACGTTAGCCCAGGCCGTCTTCCTCAGCGAAAAGGGGAGGATTGGCATGGATGGTAGCTCAGGGCTGATCTTCCTCACAAAAAAAACAAAAACAAATTATCTGATATTTGGAATTAGTTAAGTCACTACTTTTTCTTTTATGTTGAGAGTGAGAACAGCCATGTTTTTTCTGTATGGTCGCTTTTTCCTTATGAGTGCTCCTGGTTTCCATTCTAAAACCCCGGGTGTGGGAACCATAGTGACTGTTTAATAAGGGAGTGCAGATCGTTGTCATCTATTGCTTGAGGTGGTTTGTGTTGTTATCAGGGATGTGTCCTGACACTGTTTATGTTCCCTGTTTCTTTTAACTAGGAAGGCAGAGCGTGAAGTAAAAGCTTTGGCTACGCTGAGACATCCAAATATTGTTCACTACTCTAGCTGTTGGGATGGGACTGATTATGATCCTGAGGAAAGCATAAATCCTTCAAGGTAACTAAAAAGAAATGCTCATAGCCATAATGGGATGGAGGAAACTGTCATTTACTGTGTGGGGGCCGCCAGATAAGCCCATTAATTATTATATTTATTAATCACCACCACAAACACTGAGACACTGTTATATCTCCATTCTGCAGGTAAGGAGACAATGAATAATCTTTTTCTTCTTCCTCTCCTTGCTCCAAACTTGCCTTGAAAAAACTTTTTTATTGTCCTCAGCTGCTTTCCTGACTCCATTGTTTAATGTATGGGCTTGCTCATGTGGCCCGAGTTCAGTCTAGGCTGTAAATGCAGTCATGTGAAGAAACTTTGAACATGTCGTAGGTGCTACAACTGGAGGTTTCCTCCTCAGTTGCCAGCACTTCTCTGTCTCACTCACAGGCCCCTGATTGGTGCGGTGCAGTCAAGGGAGTCTCTTTCCAATGCAACTACACTGCTTATGGTGGGGTGGGGGGCAGTGAAAATAATTTTAAGACCATGAACTGTGATGGGGGTACCCCACTTTACATCACTCAAGTTTTGTCTCTAGCATGCCACTTCCAAAGGACTGGAGGGTGCTAAAGAGCTGGCATCTCCGTTTGAATATCACTCAGCATTTCTTGGGGATGGTCCTCACTGAAATCCAGAGGCCCTTGAGGGCCTGTTCATTCATCATCTCCTGACTCCGGCCCCATCTCCATCCCATGTAATTGAGAACTTGATCATCAGTTGGAAGAGTTATTGACCATTAACATACAGGACTTCTTCAGCTTTCAACAAATTCTTGGCTACCTCTTTCTGTTTTCTAGCCAACATATGTTGAAAGAATATCAACTAATATTGAGGCCAACTTAGTTCAGAAAAAAAAATAAAACATGGTTAGCAAAATCAGTCCTCCCAGTTATATCTCATAGCAGTGTGTTGGCACTTCTCTTAGAGTACCTATTGTACTCTTGTCTTAGGGTTTTGTTTCCTTTACCTCTCTCCTAATAAATTACAATTTCCACGACAGCAAGGAATGTGTAACTCATTTTCTCATCAATAGTTGCCTGTTGTGTGACTTTCACAAAACAGATCCTCAGTAGATCCATGGTGAATTAAAGTATTTGAAAATTATTTGAAAAGTATTTGAAAATGTAAAAATGAAATTTAATTTTCTGCAATTCCATTATATTCTCCTATTCCTGTCTGTTAGCAAAGGTGATCAGGGACCTTCAGCATTAAAGAATGGACAGGCTCATATGCCATAGATTAGCTAGACAAATGAAACTCGGGACATCTGGGAACTTATGATTGAAATTTGTATTTTGTATTCAAATTTATTATATTTATATTTCTGTTTTGAGACATGTTTGGGAATTCTTAAGAGAAGGTATAATTAAAAATAAATGAAATGTATTTTTTAGAAATTTATTTTTATTGCTGCTTCAGCATACTGTGAATTTTATACCCAGATCAAAGACTAGGTGCCTTTTCATCCAAATGGAATTTTGTGATAAAGGGACGTTGGAGCAATGGATTGACGACAGAAGAAACAATAAACCAGATAAATGTTTGTCTTTGAAATTATTTGAACAAATAACAACAGGAGTAGATTATATACATTCACAACAGTTAATCCATAGAGACCTTAAGGTAAGTGAAAAATGTACTTTGTTAGGAATTGATAAATGTGATTTAGTCATTTTAAAATCTATCTTCTCTAGTTTTAGAATTGATTGACAGTTATGAGGAAATAATATCTCTGACCCTCTAAGGTTAGAATGGATCTAGAACTTGCCCCAAATACCAGTCCATAGAACCACTCAGAAGATCTCCAGGGCAAGTGAACTTACCGAGACATGGAGCTCTATAGGAAGGAGCTCATTCACTGCTGGTCCTATTTGGCTGATAGTCACACCCCAGTTGCAAACACTCATAGCTTTAGTATATTGAGCATTTCTGTGCAAATAACTATTGTGGCGGATGTAGCCAACTGGCTGCTCTGACCCTGCCTCTCCTGCTACTCAGGCTTGTCTGAGAGGCAGAAGGGACTCTGGTGACTATGGCTTTGGGAACATGGTTTTCCTAATTGCTCAGTCATCATTCTTACGGACGGTCACAGCTACTGGGTCCAGAGTCTAGAATTTTCTTGGTATTTGGTTAGACATCTCTGTCCCATGATTGTAAATTGCAGTAATCCCAACCTTGGAACATGTAGCATACCTTCATATTTTCATTTTCTTCTGGCTTCCTAGCTTCTTTCATGGTCTAAATGAGCAGTTTTCTCCCTTTTCCTTGTCGTCAAAATGAAAGAAGAGACAGAGCAGCCTTTCACAGTCTCTCCTCCGCACTCGATTACCTGTGATTTGCCTGCTCTCTTCGCAAACTCGCCATGCTGAATCCTCTCCCTGACCCTTTGCTCATGTTCTTGCATGGAACACTCTTCTGCCTGTCCCCTTTGGTCCCAATTCCTTTATGTAGCCTTTCCTGATCACTCTGGATCAGTCAGAAGCACCTTGTCTGGATGGATCTTGGCTATCTGCTTACCCTGCCTGTCTAAAACAGCCAGGAATGAGGAACGAAGCAAAAAGTTTCTTGAGGAAAATAAGCGCCCATGTAAACAGTTGTTTGTTGGGCCTAGATAGGAGTAAGTGGCCCTTAAAATGTATTGTGTCCTTGCCTACCTGGGGGCTGGATGCCTGATGCCTTCATGTTGGAGTCCACCTAGTTCCAATATCTAAGAATATCAGAAGGTATTCTTTGAAGTTGGAACGTTGTAAGGACTATGTTCAAAAGGATACATTTAGAATGGCTATACCTTCACCTTGAAATAAATCATATATAGAGTTAAATAAGAAACTAAACACAATTATCTGTTTATACAGTAATTTGCAAATAAATACAGAAGTTTGGGTCTTAACTCCCAGGCCCTCCTCAGGGTGAATTAGTGCAATTCTGAAAGGTGCTGAATGGATTCCCCTTTCTTCCGCCACATCATCGCCACGTCTCTCCTGTGTCTGCACTGCTTGTACCTCGTGACATGGAGTGATCTTCTCTTGTGTCTGTTGGCAGACAGTGTTCCCTCTATGTCTGCAGTCAGACTTGAATACAGTGGCTTCTTTCACCTTCTGCAACTTCTATGGCCTCACTGCTACAGTTGCTGCTTTCCAACATCTGAGAGGAGATGCAAATGAAAGGATGCACTTTTTTTTTGTGATGCTTCACAAAAGACCAGCTGCAGGTGGCTTTGCCAGAGAATGATCTCTACTCAAGGAAGCCCCTATTGTATAAAGTCTACCAGTGCTTACTGCTTTCTGTCAGAATGTTAAGAGTGAGGCCAAAGACTGGTGAGGGACGTAGAGGCTTCTGGAGTGAGGTCTTCCTGTCTGAGGAGGTTCAGTCTCGAAATAGGCTTAGGCTCCTTGGTCAGCCACTGTCTGAACACCAGCCCTTCTTGCTGTACCTCATATATAAAGTTTGCACTTTTTTTATGCTCCACAACCCAACATTTTGCCTAATTATACCATAACTAATTAGACAAAATGCAGCATTCTTGTTTTTTTTCTTTTTAATGAACTATAAACAAGCAATTTTTATTAGATGGTCTCATCTAGCTTACATATTTAGACAGCATTGTAAATGCAACCTCTTGTTTCTCTGAGTCAGGTTACAGCCTTGTGTGGGACTAGCAGTTGCACTTGCAAACCCATCATATTCCTACATTGTAACTTGAATGTGGCATAGGTGCATCTTTTCTCCACACCCACCCCACACACGTCTACAGCTTTCCATTTGTGTTATCGGCATTAGGTTCCAATCTCAGTAGTAATTGTTCTAACCTAACTGCTAATTTCTGTGTGGGCCTCCTCAGGCTGGTTTCTTGGAAGCTCCTCTTTCAGTTTTCCTGGGCTAATGGTCTCTTCCCTCTCAGTTCCTTTACTAGGCTGTCTCATAAGTATTATCTCATAGAGTCCATGTGTGAATGACTAAGCTCTACATTGTACTGAAAGTCTAGCCTTTTCAAGAATGGCAAAATATTAATTTCCTCATCACCAACCTTCCTGTTTTCACTGTCTTTAGAATATTGGTCAATACCTTCTACAAAGCCATGGAATAGGATGAACACCCCTCATTCTGTTCTATTCTGTTCTTCCTTTTTTTTTTTTTCAATTTGCTTAAAGAATTACATGGGAAAAATACTTTGGTGCTAGTCATCAGCTTCCTGTTAAGTTGGTGTGCCTTCAAGGATAGAGGGGGTATGTTTGTGAAGAAGTTGTCAGAAGCCTAGAGAAATTGACATCAAGTAAGCCCCCAGGAGAAATTCTGCACAGGATGTTCTCCAGCATTATTGGGAGGAGACCCATTCTGAGAATCTCAAAATGGGAAGGGATGTTAAGGGCGTCTACTTCAATCCTCATCAAATCCTGGACTCATATTTGCAACATTTCCACCAAGGGTGTTTCCAACCCTGGGCTACCTGTGTGAGGGTAAATGCCTTATAAGTAAATATCAAAATAGCCATTGCTAAATATGATTTGGATTTGTGATAACAGTCTGTCAAATTGGTACTTATAAATTAAATATTGTTTTGTTTCCCATAGCCAAGTAACATATTTTTAGTAGATAGAGAACACGTAAAGATTGGAGACTTTGGACTTGTAACGTCCCTGGAAAATGATGACAAGCGGACAAGTAATAAGGGAACTAGGCGATACATGAGCCCAGAACAGGTGAGGTCACCTTCCTTTCTGTCTATGTGCTTTTCACTTCATTCATTTTTTTAAACTATAAAAATAATAGACACCTCTTATAAAATTAAAACAGTACAGAAGTATATAGAATAAAAATGGAAAATTCCCCTTAACCTTCCTTACTTCTGCTCTCCTCACTAGAGTTTGTTGTTTATCCTTTTTCAGTCATTTTCTGTGAGTTGTAAAATTTAGTGCAAACACGAATATATATTTACACAGACTTTTTTACATAAAAATGTACATAAATACGTTTTTACAAGGATATTATCATGTTCTTCTGTGATTTGATTTTTTCCACTCAGCAGTGTATCATAATTTTTTCACATCAGCGGGGATAGATTTGACACATTCTTCTTAGCAACTGTATTGTCATGTAGCATAATTTCTTTAGCTGTTTCCTTATTGATGGGTATTTATTTAGGTTGTTTCCAACTTTGTACATTTGCAGACATGTCATATGTCTTCTTCCTTATCTTTGAGTCTAAAAAAAATATTTCAGTGATAATCTATGATAAATTTCTTGAAGTGAAATTATTCAATAAAATGACAAGTGCAATTCAAACTTGATAAATACTGCCAAATTGTCATCCAAAAAAAGTGATTCTTCTATGCTCTCCTACCAAAGTGTAGAAGACTGCTTCCTCCCTCACATCTCAGTTAGACTAGGGTACTGTCAGACTACAGTTTTGGCCAATGTGATGAATGAAGAGTATCTTGCTGTTTTAGCTTGCTTTTTCCATATTTTTAGAAGGTAGGCCATCTTTACATGTATTTACTTACAACTTTTCTGTATATTCTCTATTCATATCCTTTCTTTATTTTTCTTAATTAGATTAGCTTTTTCTAATTTATTTGTAAGGAATCTTTATGTATTTTGGGTATTGACTCTGTGTCTGTTAACAATATTAAAGAAAATTTCTCCTTGATTGTTACTTGTTATTTCTTTGTTTATGATGTGGCATAGAAGCTTTTTTTTTTTTTTTTGAGGAAGATTGGCCCTGAACTAACATCTGTTGCAAGTCTTCCTCCTTTTTTCCTTTTATTTCCCCAAAGCCCCAATAGATAGTTGTATGTCGTAGTTGCTCTGTGTGGGGTGCTGCCTCAGCATGGGTTGATGAGCAGTGTGTAGGGCTGCACCCGGGATCTGAACCAGTGAACCCTGGGCCGCTGAAGCGGAGTGCACGAACCTAATTGCTACGCCACTGGGCCAGCCCCATTGAAGCTTTTAAGTTGTCACATTTATCAATATTTTCTTTATGGCTACTGGGTTTCTCATTTTTATTTTGGAGGCTGTTCCTACCACAAGATTATAAATGTATTTTGTGTTTTTGCTAATACTTTAGTCTAACTTGAATTACTTTTCATATTGGTACGTATTTTTAAATTTTTTTCCTGAATATGTACTATAGTGTTTTGCTATTAAAATGGGACTCCTTGTATCTAATTGGTTATTAGTGAGACTGTTTATTTTTAAAATATATTTACAGTTATGTGCCACATAACAACGTTTTGGTCAACGACAGACCACATATACAACAGTGGTCCCATAAAATTAGTACCATATAGCCTAAGTGTATAGTAGGCTGTACCATCTAGGTTTGTGTAAGTATACTCTGTGATGTTCGCACAAGAATGAAATAGCCTAACGACACATTTCTCAGAATGTATCGCCATCAAGTCACGCATGACTGTATTTATTTATAATTGTAGTAAAATACACATAATATAAAATTTATCATCTTAACCATTTTTAAGTGTACAGTTTAGTGGCATTAAGTACATTCATGTTGTTGTGCTACCATCACCACCACCCATCCACAGAACTCTTTTCATCTTGTAAAACTGAAACTCTGGACCCATTGAACAGCTCCCCATTGCCTTCTCCCTCTGGCTCCTGGCAACCACCATTCCACTTTCTATCTCTATGAATTTGACTGCTCTAAGTACCTCACATAAGTGGAATCATACAGTATTTGTCCTTTTGTGACTGGCTTATTTCACTTAGCATGATGTCCTCAAGGTTCACCCATGTTATAGCATGTGTCAGAATTTCCTTTTTTTTTTTGTAAGGCTGGATAATATTCCATTGTATGGATACACCACACTTTGTTTATCTATTCATCCATTGATGGACACTTGGGTTGCTTCTGCCTTTTGGCTGTTGTGAATAATGCTGCCATGAGCATGGTTGTACAGCTATTGATTTGTCCATGTTTGTCTTATAGATAGACTCATTACTCTAATAGTTTTAATTTTTTTGGTTGATTGCTTATTGTCTACTTTTCATCTTTTGATGGTTTGAGAGTCTAGAATGGAGAGGGACTGACCTCTTCTTCACTTTGGGGACCATTTGGCATAAAAACGTAATTTAAGTTTTTTGTGGAGTGTGAAAGTGGAAGACACTAGGTGGCTAATGGCTCCCTTTAACTCCCACTTTATTAACTACTCCTGCATCCTATATGGTCACTCTAAGAATATTTTTTAAAAAATCGTTCATCTTGTGCTTTTCATTTTTTTAGTGATTTTTTAATTGAAAAACATTTTATTAAGGATTAATTTGTACACCATAAAATGCACAAATCTTAAATGTACATTTTTAGCTTTGACAAAGGTATGTACCTGTGAAACCCACAAGCCTGTGAAAATGTAGAACATTTTCCTCACCCAAGAAAATTCCCTCAGGCCCTTTCCAGTGAGTCCTTGCCCAAAAGCAGCCAGTGCTCTGATTTTCTGAGGAAAATAGTTTAGTTTTCCCTGTTCTTGAGCTTCATATGAATGGAATCATGCAGCATATACTCTTTTGTATTTGATTATTTCACTCAAAGTAATGTCTGTTGGAGAACCTTGAGTTGTTGCTTATGCCAGCAGATTATTCCTTTTTATTGCTGAGTACTCTTCCATTGTATGAATATACCACCCTTTGTTCATCCATTCTCCTGTTGATAGACATTTGGATTGCTTCCAGTTATGGAATACTATGAATAAATCTAATCTTCTATGAACATTTGCATGCAAGTCACTTAATGGGAACTAGTTTAACTGCTTCACCAGCTGCATCTCATTTAACCCCACAACCTCTGAGGTTGAAAGTATTGTTATCCTCATTTTATGATTAAGATTATTCCCACATTGACGGTTAATTTACACAGGTGTTTCAGTTATTTAGTGACAGAGATTTGAACCTGGGCAGTCAGACTCCACAGATCTAGCTAGCAAGTATACATTGTTGTATGATAAGAAAATATTTTGGTCAAATTACCTTCTTTGGCTTCAGAAGGCATGGATGTTTATATTAGGTGAATAACAGATGTAAATATATTTTGATCTCTTTAGATTTCTTTAGAAGAATATGGAAATGAAGTGGACATTTATGCTTTGGGGTTAATTCTTGCAGAGCTTCTTCACATATGTCCTACTACTTCGGAAACATTTAAGGTAAATAATCTCACAGAAAGAGGTAAGCAATAAAAACCATTGGCCGTCATCTTCAGAGTGCTTCTGCAGACGGTTATTCCACTCCTGTGGGCATGGGCTTGAACATAATAGTGTGGAATGCAAATGAAATATGGATCATGTTTGGGCAACCAAAACATTTTGTTAAAGACCAAAAGCGTTGGTCCTCTTTGGAAGGTGTGTACATGTCATAAAAATATAGCTGTTTCTTCCTATTCGAGTCAGTCAGTAAAATTGTAGTGATTGCTTTGCGTAAGACACTGTGCTAAGTGCTACTAGGGTTATAAAAACACATAAGCCTTGTTCTCAAGGAGCTTATATTCTAGAAGGGAAGATAATATAAGAAAATTCTACAAGTGTCTTGTGAGAAAGCCTGAAGTCTTATGGAAGCAGCTAGGAGGGAGATTCTTTCCAGCTGTAGGGATTTAGGTTTCATGGAGGCATTTAAGCTGGATCTGGAGGATGGTTGGCTTCTAATAGTCCAAAATGGAAAGAAGGTAATTCCAGCATAGAGACAGACATGTGCGGAGTGTTTGGAGACAGCAGGCAGTGTCGTTTTTGTTGGAGTATATAAGTTACAGGAAAGTGGTGATTGATGGCACTGGAAAGACATGTTGGCACTCAATTAAGGCAAGAATACGGACTTTCTTGTGGAGGCAATTGGGGGCCAGTAAAGGCATTAGGCGACTAGATATCCTAGTCTGAAGCTCAGTAAAGGGGACTTGCCTGGAGTCAACAGCCTTCTCTTCTGTAAAAAAGGGATAATGAAAATACCTATCACATAGGGTTCCAAAAAGGATGAAGGGAAATAATGCATATGATGCTTTTAAGACTTCAACATGTTGTAATGTTAAAGATGGTTATTAGATGGCATGAGGTGGGCGAGGGGAGTCCTGCTTGCTCCTTGGTAACGAGACTTTCCAAAGATCTGGAAATATCCTAGATTTAGGGTATCTCCAGCTTTTAGTGCTTCCTAAGTTTGTTTGTCTTCCCAAGTGAATAATTGCCTAACGACTATATATATATATATATGTTTTATTTTCAGATTTTGGAAGATGTAAAGGCTGGCAACTTCTCAGATGTATTTGATAAGAGAGAAGTAAGCACTTGAAAATAATCAGAATTTTATTTATTTCAATGTTTTATTTCTTAATGTTGACTCTTATTATCATTACAGAAAATTCTTCTACAGAAGTTAGTCTCAAAAGATCCCAAGAAACGACCTAAGACATCTGAAATATTGAGGACTTTGGAGGAATGGAAGAATGGTCCAGAGACAAGGAAATGGAAATCATGTTAGAACCCTTCTAAGAAAGTATCTTGCTTCTGATCTTCAATTTTCCTGTAACTGTCTGAAATCTGCTAGGGAATATTGATGGTATTTACCTTCTATTTTCATTTTTTCCTTAATTTTTTTTACTACATTTGCAGAGAGGTTTACATTTTTTTTACTTCAAAAACATTCTTACATTTGACTTTTTCTCGGCTCATTTCCTTATTATGAAGATGAGAAAAAAATTCCCTCAAAATTTTTTTTAATATCAATTAGTAAACCAATCAATTAATAACTATTTGTTAAATGTCCATTGTTTCTAGGCCAAAAAATGTAGGATCTTTTCCTGTCTTAGGTAGCTGACAAGCCAGTTGGAGAAATATGGTACCGACAAAAAGATAAGTGTGGGGCCAGCCTGGTGGTGTAGTGGTTAAGTTCGCATGCTCCTCTTCGGCAGCCTGGGGTTCGGGGTTCAGATCCTGGTGCAGACCTACTCACCACTCATCTAAGCTATGCTGTAGCAGCGTCCCATATACAAAATAGAGGAAGATTGGCATGAGTGTTAGCTCAGCAACAATCTTCCTCAAGCAAAAAGAGGAAGATTGGCAACAGATGTTAGCTCAGGGCCAATGTTCCTCACTGAAAAAAAAAGATAAGTGATATACAGTCACTTTGGAAAACAGTTTGGTATTATCAGTAAAGTTGAAGGTGTATATACCCTCAAAGTCATCAGTTTCATTCCTACATACATGCATACAAGAATTTTTATAGAAACCCTGTTTATAACAGCTAAAAGAACAGGAAACAATCCTAATGTCCATCACAAGAAGAATGGGTACATAAATTGTATTATATTCACACATTGGAATACTATATAGCAGTGAAAATGAATGACTTACAGTTAAATGGAATAACATGATACATCTCTCAAGAACATAATGTTAAGCAAACAAAGCAGGTTACAAAAGACATATACAGAATGATTCCATTTACGTAAAGTTCCAGATGTGCTAAATGAAATAATATTTAGGAGTCCAAACAGATGTGGTAAAACAATAAAGTGAAGGAAGGGAATGAGAAATATTAAATTCTGATAGTGGTTCTCTCTGAGGAGGGTTGGGAGTCTATGGTTGGGGAAGTGGACTTTATAGGTAACAGTTAACTTTTTTTTCTTAAACTAGATATAGAGTCTACTAGTGTTTGCTGCATAGCTATTATTTTTATCTTAAATACATTTTGTATCTATTATAACAAACACTTTAAATATGATAATTGTTGGGCCGGCCCCATGGCTTAGTGGTTAAGTGCACGTGCTCTGCTGCTGGCGGCCCGGGTTCGGATACCGGGCGTGCACTGACGCACTGCTTCTCCAGCCATGCTGAGGCCACGTCCCACATACAGCAACTAGAAGGAAGTGCAGCTATGACATACAACTATCTACTGGGGCTTTGGGGGAAAAATAAATAAATAAATAAAGATGATAATTGTGCTGTAAGGCAGTAGTTAAGCACAGAGAGTAGTCAATCAGGAACGGTGAGATCACTTTCCACTGAGATATCATGGCACAGGGCTCCAGTGAGCCTTCCCAGTATGTGAGGGATTTAGGTGAGGAGAGAGGAGACCATATGGGCAGTCTGGGCGAGGGGCATGGCATGAGTTCTGGAAAAGATATATTTGAGGAACATGGGTATACTAGTCTGTTTCCCTGAATTGCTGTAGGGAAGGCCAGAAGATAATGTGGACTGTATCTTAGAAGAACCTGGGGGTTAATTTAAACTTTATAGCAACCAACTACCATTTTAAAATTGAGTAATTTTACAGTTTTTAAAATGAGCAAAATTTAGACTAAGAAAAATCACAGTAAGAGAAAATACTTTTGGCTTATGGCTGTTTCTTAAAGGTGTTACTAAGAGCAGTTAATATGGTTTTCAACTCCCAATGCAGTATTTGATTAAGGCAAGGTTCATCAATGGATGCTAAAACTATTGGTTGACAAGATGTTGGGGAACAGTCTTCACAAGGATTTAAATATAATCCCACAGATGATGTATCGGTTACAAAGGGAAGCAGTACCTTTACAATGGAAAGATCTTGTGGTCACCACGCTAACCACATGATTAAATTTAGCATCACCAAAGGTGGGACAACCTAACATTATGCCCCACCTGATGTGCTGTAAGAGTTATACACTATCACCTATTTAGTTTTCTTGCCCAAAGTTTTTAACTGGAATTTAATCATGATGAAATTGTTAGACAAATCCTGAATGATGTCATTCTATAAGATAATTAACTTTGGCTTCTCAAAAAGTCAAAAAAAGATAAAAACCCAGCAAATAGCTATGAAAGACATTTTTGGGACAATTGAGAACATTTGAATATGGACTGCATATTAGATGACATTATGGAATAGTTGTTAATTTTCCTAGGTGTGATAATGATATTGTGGTCATGCAGGAAAATGTCTTGTTCTTAGGCAATGCATGCAGAAATATTAGGGGTGAAGTGGCATGATATTTGCAACTTTCAAATGTTCAACAAAAATCAATGTGAAAATGAAGAGAGAGAGCAAATATGGCAAAATGTTAACAATTGAATAATTGATAAATCTAGGTGGAGAGAATAGAAGTGTTTCTTGTAATATTCTTTGAACTTTTCTGTAGGTTTGAAATTTTTCTGGGTGGAGAGAAATCATTTTTAAAAAACAATATTATCTGGATTTAATGAATAAGACTGTATTCAAAAGAAAAACTAATGAATGTGGCAAATTAATGAGAATGTAGCCTTGTTTTTACCTTCCCTCATTTTAATATTTTTACTATTATGAAATAAATATAGCATCTCTTAGAAGCTTTTATTTATTTGTGAGTATATATTTTCTCAGCCTCAAAAGGATACTAAATAAAAAGTATCCTCTTAATCAGAGGACCAGAGCGGCAAAGCCCAGGGACCTTATTTGCTAATTAAAACACACAGATTTTGAAAGAGTTATTTTGACCTAGTTTCACTAGAAACAGACCTTCAAGGAAATTTTGATCACTAGTCACACATATCTTATTTACATTAAATATACACATATTTAACATAAATACATATATAGTAACACACATATACACTTAGCACATATATTATTTACATTAGATATATTTAGCGTATATACTTACTCACATATACATAAGTGCACACACACATGTGTGTATGGCCACCTACATAATTTGTGAGACCCCTTGCAAAATGAAAATGTGAAGCTTTTGTCCAAAAATTAAGCATGGGGCACTTTTGAACATGAAGCCTTGTTCAACTGCACAGGATGCGTGTCCATGAAGTCAGACGAGTGTGTGTACATACACACATAAATGTATAAACACACATATACACACACACACTCAGATATGAATGTATCTGAGATGAAATGTTTAAAAGTCTAAATATGATCTTTTCCAAGACTGGATTATCCAGTGCATTCACTAGCAGCATAAACTCACAACATCCATTCTGCACTTGAGCGTTCACCATAATGTGAGTTTCCTGGCATGTTAACTTTTCATTATGGAATATTAAATAATTTTATCGTTATTCATATTTACTTTTAATAAATTTTAATGTTAAAACATACACAAATAAAGAATAGAATAATGAAACTCTATGTACCCATTACCCAACTTCAACAGCTATCAATATTCTGCTTTTCTTGTTATATCTACCCTCTTTGTTTTTTTCAATTTCTTTTGCTGGCGTATTTGAAAGCAAATTTCAGGCATTATATCACTTTACTTGTAAATACTTAAAAATGTATCTCCAACAGATAAGACCTTTTTAGTTTTAACAAAACCATGATATCATTGTCACTCACCAAAATTAATAAGATTTCCTTAATTATCATATAATAATCAGTCTGTATTCAGTTTACCTTTCAAAAGTATCTTTTTGCTTGTTGTTTAAATCAGGATCCAACATTGCATTTAGTTGATGTCTGTTTTACTCTGTAACATTGACCCGTCTTTAATTTCTTTCCTCTTGCCATTCATTTAAGGAAGCTAACTGGATCATACGTCCTATAGAATTTCCTTCATTCAGGATTTGACTGATGGTATCCCCATGGTGTCTAGTTAGAACTAGAAGCTTGATTTGATTCTGGTTCAAAAATTTTTTTCCAAGAATACTGCATAGGTGATGCTGTATACTTTCTTTTGCGTCACATCATGAGGAACATGATGTCTGGTTGTTCCACTTTCGGTGATGTTAAAATTGATCGGTGGTTTCTGGTGGTGTCATCTACTATAAAGCTTCCTATCAATCTTTCACCTAATGGTTTTAGCAACCATTGATGACTGTTGCTTGAATCCATTATTTCATTAGGGGTTGCAAAATAGTGATTTTTGGATTCTATCGAACCTATACAATTTATCATCTGTGATTCTTCTACAAAGAAGAACTTTCTCTAAAGCTGATTGGGAAAGATGGGATAAATATTTAATTTATTAATCTTTAGAATGAGTTGATACCCTTGCAACCTCCAAAGGTGACAAATGAGGTTTTTGTTTTTTAAGCGGGGGTATGACCAAACCGGTACTTTGAAACAGTGTGTTTAGAATGTGTTGGAGCATGAGGAGACTATATTTGAAAGGCCAGAAGGCCAAGAGGCTAAGAGGGCTGAACAATAGGAGGGCACAGAACCAAGAGAACTAACTGAATGTGAAGATTAAGGAAGAGGTAAGCATCAGAGATTACCTCCAGGTTTGTTTGAAGGTGAGTGACAGGAGTAGGATGCCGTTAAAGGAAATAGAAGTCTCTATCAAATTAACCCCTGAAGAGCCACACTTACTTGAGAGAGATTTTTCCTCACACTTCCACCTATTACACAGTTTTTAGTTAGTTAGAATTTAAGCCAATAGTGGGGCCACCATACGTGTGTCAACATGGCGGAGCACATCTGGAAGGTAGCATGTTGGATCTCGTTTGGAGATGCTGAGTTTGAGGTGCTGCCAGAATATTCACATGAAGATGTAGAGCAGACCATAGGAAATGCAGGATGGGAACTTGAGAGAGAGGATGGATTGGAGTCACACACAGAAGTGATGTGTATGTATCTGGAAGTAACCCTGGATGCTTAACTTTGAATCCAGGGATTACCAAGGGGGAGATTATATAGAGGAAAGAGGGCTAAGGAACAAAGCATGGCAGACATCTCCATTTAGATACTTACTCTGTATCCAAACGTCAATTCACTTCTTAATGTCTGTGATTCTGTATCTGTGAGTATGGCCTGTTCCAGTCTTGCATTTCTTCAGAACGGTCTCAGATGAAGGGACTACCATTGATAGATGTATGGTGGCCGCACTATTGGCTTAAACTCTTAACTAACTGAAAACTGTGTCATAAGTGAAACTGTGAGGCAAATAGAATCTCTCTCAAATATGTGTGGCTCTCTAGGAGTTAATTTGATCGAGACTTGTATTCGTTTCCTATGACTGATGGAACAAATTACCACAAACTTGGTGGCTTAAAACACACATTTATTCTCTTAGTTCTGGAGGCCAGAAGTCTGAAATGAGTTTCACTGGGCTAAAGTCAAGGTGTTGCATGGCCGTGCTCCTCTGGAGGCTCAGCCCACATTGGTTGTTGCCCAAATAAGTCCCAGCCACACAGGTCTGCTCAGTGTTACCTGAAGAGGCTTTTGCACTCTATGGCTCTCTACTACGGTTTCTACTTGAAATTCCCTTCAACTTTTTTTTTTAATATCAGCTTTACCAAAATATAATTCACATACCATACAATTCACGCATGTAAAGTATACAGTTCAATGGCATTTAGTATATTCAGAGTTGTGCAACCATCACCACGATCAATTTTAAAACATTTTTGTCACCCCGGAAAGAAACCTTGTGCGCATTAGCGGTGATTCTCATCTTCCCCCAACTCTAGGCAACCACTCATCTACTTTCTGTCTCTACAGATATGCCCATTCGGGACATTTAAATGGAATCACACAACATGTAGTCTTTTTCACTTAGTATGTTTTCAAGGTTCACCCATGTTGTAGCATGGGATCAGTACTTCATTCCTTTTTATTGCCAAATAATATTCAATTATGTGGATAGATCACATTTTATTTATCTTTTCTTCAGTTTATGGACATTTGGGTTGTTTCTGCTTTCCTGCTAATATGAACAATGCTACTCTGAATATTCGTGTACAAGTTTTATGTGGACATATTATTTCCATTTCTCTTGGGTGTACACCTAGGAGTGGAAATGCCGGGTCACATTCTAACTCCTTCCTCATAACTTTGCGTATAAAAGTTTATGTTCAGAACTCCGATTCAGTGCTACTTCCATAGTGTTCCACCATCTCGCACTCAGAATGAAACTTCTCTCTAGTACTCCCAGTGTCGAGTGCCTCAGTATTGTGCTTACCAGTTTGCCTTGGAGCTCAGTTCTTCCTGCGTGGCTGTTTTCCTCTTACTGTGAATTTCTGGAAAGCAGGGACAGGCTCTCATTTTTGTATGAGAATTTTTGTACAGCAAGTGTACTGCGCTGCATAAAGCAGAAACTCTGTAAGTGCTTTCGAATTGGGGGGGAATACAAGTGTTAAGAATTTCATATGCTTGATTCTAAAAATGGTGTCTAATACTAAATAATAATGTTCACTTTCCAATTTCAACAATTAAATGTTTGTCAAATAACAAAGTAAAGATGTGTAAGGTAAACCAATTTGGTACATTAAAGTCTATTGATTTTGAATTTTAGAAGCTCCAGTTTTTTTGGTTTATAATTAGGAAAATGAAACATTTTAGAAATTCTACACAGAACTTTGAAAATAAACATAGCACAATATAAACAAAAGTAAATGACAACATATGTTAAAATTTACTGTAAGTTTCAAATTTCATATAAATGTTCTAAAGCAAATTAAAAAATTCTTTTCAATATTTTGGTTTTCATTAGTCTCTAGTTATGAAATTGTAAAAGGCCTTTATGAAAAAAAATAAGTTTTTACTCATATTGAAAGCCTGTATTTTCAACCGTCGATGGGTAAGAATGGAGGGGTCTCTCTCACTCTCCAAGGCAGGCCCAGTGCTACGGCTTGGCCTGGAAATGGAAACCACAACTCTGGTGGAGTCATGGGTTCTATCAAGATTATTCCTTTATTCTCAGCATAATTGTTCATGAACATATTCAAAATATCCTAGGCCACTGGGCAGGTGGTAGGTTGTCCCGATAGTCAGTAAGAGGAGAAAAGGAAGCCAGTTCCTAACTCTATTCCATCTGAAACAATACACATGGCTTTGGGACTGACTGAATGAATCTCGGTATGTTGGCTGAAATGACAGGAAAGGATTTGACTGTAATTCTAAGGAAAAAATGTACTCCTTTGTTTTAGCTATTTATACAATTTTACTATTTTTAAACAAAAAAGTAAATATTAAACAGTATTATCCAACTATATAAACTCCAATATTTTATATATGTATTTATATTCTTAAAAATAATCATTCATTTTTCTAGATGAAGAACTGAGGCCCAGAAGTTAACTAGGTTAGTGGTTCCAAGCTCTGCTGCATCTTAGAATCAAGGGTAGTGATGCACAGGCCACAGTGACCAATTACATCAGAATCTCTCCGTGTGGGACCTTTATATTATCATTTTTTACAGCTCCCCAAGTTAACTTGAGAACAAGTGAATTAGGTCATATTAGGTCAGAGGCTATACAAATTGTATTACTGATTATCTTAATTTGTGCACATGTAGGTTAGGTTTTGCTGTGTTCTTGTGTATGCTGCTTCTAATAAAAGGGAGAAGTTGATCTCTTGCTCAATGCTTATGAAGGATGAGCTGTAAAATTGTACAGGTGGGGTCACAACTCCATCCAAAGAACAGTAGTGCTCTACATTTAACCTACAGCACTAGTTCTCATCCACAGGTGCTTATCAAAATCACTAGGGAGGCACTTGAGTTTGTGAACTTTAAAAAAAGTTCACGATTGGGGCCGGCCCATGGCATAGTGGTTTAATTCGGCATGCTCCACTTCGACGGCCTGGGTTTGAGGGTTTGGATCCTGGGCACAGACCTACACCACTTGTCAGTCATGCTGTGGCAGCAACCCACATACAAAATAGAGGAAGACTGGCACAGATGTTAGCTCAGGGTGAATCTTCCTCAGCAAAAATAAAAATTAAAAAAAATTAAAAAAATAAAAGTTCATGATTTTGATGCCCAACCTTGAGTGGAGCTCTTTAGAGGTGTGCCATATTATGTCCTTAGCTGTATTTGGTTAAATTACAGGGAAGCAGATTTCAGCTTAAGACAGAAAAATAACTTTAAAAATCACTTAGTGCTACCCATCTTAAGGCAGTGAGCTCTCTGTGGACTACCACCTGCTGGGAATGTTGTCAAGGGGCTCCCAAATTCAGTAACTAGTTGGATCACCCGATATTTAAGGTTGCTCCCAATTCTTAAGTTTATTTAGCCAAAATGTGCAATAGATCACTTAGAATGGATATACACATTGCCATGAAAACTCACTGGTTTACCGGAAGTATAATTGATTTTGATTCTAAAACTGATTAGAATTAAGTAGTGTTAATGGAACATTGCCCCTGACATCAGTCTTACTGAGGGGAATACTTTTCTCATCCTCCTCATGCTTGCATGGAGGGAAGGGGACTTCTTCTTGCTCCTTGGGAGAGAGAAGTGTGGAGAGCAGCTCTGTGAACTCTCATTCATTGCCTCTCAACAGAGAGGTGTCTTATCTCATGAGTGATTTTGAGAGAAGGAACTGAGCATGCGTGGCCCAGTCTCTGGTGGGTTCTCTACCTTGAGAGCTACCTGGTCTCAGAATGCAAAGATGGGCTCTGTCCCTGCAAGGCAAGGGTCTGCAGTTCTCTCCAACCAGGGAGATATATTAGGGAGACTGATTGGAGAACACGTCAACCTTGCTCTCTATTTCAGCTTCATCAATAATAAAGCCGACAGTTTGATCTCTCTGACTCCCATGTCTTATTTCTCACTTTGTTCTGAAGTGAAGAGGGGAATAAGAGAGTGACCTGTTAATGTCCTTAAACCCCATAAGCATCACAATGGAGTCATAAATTGTAATTGCCCATGTATATAATACTTGTGTTCTGAAATAGCCTTCTGTTATTTTTCTGAAGTCAGTGAACAATTATATTCTAAAGTACAAAGTATTTCCAAAGTACAAAAAGAACAAAACATATAAAGGGCCTCTTTCTTTACTGACATCAAAAACTTGAGAATTCCAACTGCTCAATTGTCTATCTTTAGGAAACAATAACATTTTCCAAGTTTCTACTTTATTGAGAATAATCTTAGTCATGATCTGCAGAAGTTGGTCCTGGGCAATTTGAAGACAGGTCTTCTTTATCTGTAATATATGTGAGGAAAATAAAAGATTAATACAACTTGTATAGTAAACTATTCTAGAAAATTATTTCAACCTAACATGTATTTTGTATCTGTGTTTGCTACTTACTCTGCTAAACAAACCAGAAAAAGATAAAAACAATAATAATCAAAAATTCTTCACTCTCAAGTACAAAGTCCTTCAATTCAACTTAGTAAAGCCATCTTGGGCAAATGTGTTAAAAGGGAAAGCCTCTGGTTCTATAAGACATTTGGCAAATTTTAAACCATTTCTTTCCCTATAATAAAAAAAAGGGAGTAGATTTCAACATTCTGATTTTTATGGTTCAGGTTTATGGTTCACTACATAATAATTAGTTCTAAAAATTTAACATATCTTTCAAGTATCTGTAGCTGAGGAAAAAAAATCTAAAAATAAAGCATGAAAAAATTCATTGTTCTCAAGTGATTAAAAAATTCTTTTGAAATAGAAGACTAAAAAATTCCCTTCTATGCATTCAGTTTCTGAAAAGTTAAAAACACCTTTAATAAGGCCTCAATTATTTCTATATCCACTATTTCTTTAAGACATTAATCATGCTTGCCATTTGGATGGAATAAGAAATTTCCATTGTCCTTGGGAAGTGTGACTTTTACAAAAAAATCAAAATTTAAAAATCAAAGAGCGTTTGTATTCAATATTTTTAGAGTATAAAGTATCTTCTTACCTTCATAGGCTGTTCCACACCAAATACAATACAGATGTTCTTCTCTTAAATAATTTGTCAATATCTGTAATTTTTCCAGTACCTAGATATGGGACACAAGCACATTAATAGTTCACATTGAACAGAATCTTGGTTTTCTTGTCTCTTGGATCAGGCTAAATTAGCCCAGGGCTGTAAATCTTTGCTATACTCTCAACCAGTTAGGAGAGATGCCAAGGGCGGAATATATTAGAACATGCCTAGTTTACCAGCCACCCTGATATGTTCACAAGTCTGCCAGAAACAACAGAGACCACTTGTTAACATTTAGAAAACAGATTTTGGTTGGCTCTCTTATAATCAGCATCCTTTAAAGACCCCTTCTACTTTCAAAGAACCTACCTCCCCCAGATGGGATGAGGGTGAACATTGCCTCCCTCTGCCATTAAAGTTCTCATCAATGGTCACCCAGTTCAGTGGAACAGAGGTTTTTCAAATTGTAAATGTTTTCTACAAAATTCTTACATACAAGTAACCATAGAAATGTGTGTTCCTTTCTTGAATAATCTCCACTTCCTTTGAATTATGTTTTTTTGCTTTATTTATGGGTGGAGGAGAGAGGTACGCATTAGAATCATTTCCAGAAGTTTAACAGGAAACAAGGTAGAAATTAAAGTAATTTACATCTGCAGCTAATCCATCATCCAAACTGAAGCTGAGGTGAGAGGGTAAACTGAAGCCACAGGGAAAAATTATATGAAGCTTTGATTTGGGCTTAATAAAATAAACCTATAAGCAGTGGTTCTCAACTAGGGGTGATTTTTCCCTCAGGGGACATTTTCAATGTCTGGAGACATTTTTGGTTGTCACAAGGGGGAAGTGAAACTAGCATCTGGTGGGTGGAGGCCAGAGATGCTGCTAGATATCTCACAACGCACAGAACAGCACCCACAACAAACAGTTACCCAGTTCAAAACATTAATGGTGCCAAGGCTGAGACACCGTGCTCAAGGAACTCGTGCCAAAACATACACTTAAATCTTCACTCGTATATTCATCTTCATCTTGTTCTTTTTCTTCCTCTTCCTCTTCTTCAGTCTCCTCTTCAAGCCTCAACCAGTACCATACCTCCCTGGGAACTTGAATATTCTGAAAATGTAGAATTATTCCCAATTAAACACAGCTAAACATAAGACTATCACAAGTATGTTCACACCAACATGAATTCATTCTTTCAATTATTTACTGAGTGCTCTTTCAAGAGGAAAGCACCGTACTATGATCTATGGGGATGCAAAACCCAATTAGAACATTGTCTCCAAGTTGCTGGCAGTCTGGTAGGGAAAATAAGCCATGGGTATAAATAGCTTAATGGTTATAAAATAATACATATAAGCTAGGAAATCTTGAGAGTCATGACATACATTCAAAATGAAGTGCCATGAAAATAGAGAAAAGTGAAAGATTGCTTCCAGCAATCTATTTACATATGAGGGAGATTTTACAAACATTTTTGGGACTTTAAATGAAGTCATTTTAATTTCATGGTACTTGAACCATCAAAATAAAAAATAAAAGCAATGATGGGGGCCGGCCTGGCACATAGCGGTTAAGTTCGCGCGCTCCGCTTCGGCAGCCCAGGGTTCGCAGGTTCGGATCCCAGGCGCGGACCGACGCACTGCCTGTCAAGCCATGCTGTGGTAGTATCCCATATAAAGTAGAGGAAGATGGGCACGGATGTTAGCCCAGGGTCAGTCTTCCTCAGCAAAAAGAGGAGGATTGGCAACGGATGTTAGCTCAGGGCTACTCTTCCTCACACACACACAAAAAAGCAATAATAGAATTTTAAAAAACATTCAAGTGAAATAGTATTCTACTATGATTTTACTAGTTAGAGACACCTGAAGTACTGAATATGGACTGAAAAGAGGCTACTCTGGTTAATCAAATATTCTGGTGAACAGAATATCCAAATATACTAGCTCTGAGCAATCAACATTCAAATAAGCAGAGAACAATTAAATGTAAAAATGTTATTTAACCCTTACTGGATAATTCAGACTATTCAGGTTCCTGCAGTGAACAAGTCATTGTGAGTATCGATTATCACAGATCAGCAGTGCACGTTAAATGAAAGCTTTAATGAGTAGAAGACTAGACATACTAGTTTTTTTTTTTTTTTTAATCAATGCATGTCAAATCATACTGGGTGCCAAAACACTTTACCAAACTGAAAACAGGTAAGAGGCTTGCCTTCTGAGTATCCAACTGTTGACAGGCTCGCTGGCTTCTTCTAAGATCTCCTTCTAGCTTCACTTCATCTTGCTTATTTTTAAGTCGCATTCTAATTGAAAGAAAAAATCGTACACTAAAGGTCTGTACTCTCTTTATCCCTTTTATACGCCTAACTACCAGAAGACATACCACAATTACGAAGAGATGAAACCAAAAGCAGCTCAAACACAACGTTTTACCTAAACTGTTCTGCAGCTTTTGCTTCAGCTTGGTTTTTCATGTGAATCTTTCTTCTGTAGCTTTCTAATTTCTCCTCTGCTTTCCGTTTTAATAATGCCTCATGCCCGAGGCCACTTTTCCCTGTTCAGACAGACAACTGTGATGAGAAACTCACTTATACCTCAAAACATGACAATTGAGATATTTACAAACTAAATGCAATTCTAATTTGAGTAAAATCCCTCAAAATCATTTGACAAGAATGACAGGAAAAAACACTAGAGATTTTTTTTTTAAACCCAAACACATAATTTGATTTTTACAAAGATCATTTTTCTGAATCTAATAAGATAGTAATACCATACAAGTTTTTTTAAATCAGGAAAACAGTATCAACTCTTATACTTTTATATAAATATGATGAACAAATAAAACATATATATTTTTCTCTTGAATTCATCCAAAGTATTAAGAAAAACATTAATGGATAAAACTGTCTCAGAATACTTTCAGGACATTTCAATGGACAAAATTAGCTTTGTGTTTTTAACAATTACAATAATTTTTCCCCATATTTTATGGTTTAAATTTTATTTTATACTCACTAAAACTCATTTTTATTTTTAGCCTAAAAGGTTCAGAAATTTGACTAACAAACATTTACTCAGGGATTCCCATGATAAGAACTGTAACATTACCACCATAAAAAGGTATTTATTAAGCAAATATATGTGCTAGATTTAAGTGTAAGTTATTATCACTAGTAAATACATTCAAAAATAATTACATACCTGCTTTGACATTGAGAGGAATTGGTTCAACAATACCATCTCCTAAAAAAGAGAACAAAACACAAACTACTTCAGAAATTCTTCCTCAAACTACAGGTGAGCATAGCATGCAACTTTACAATGTTCTATACATACTCTTTCCAGTTTTAATGATATTCAAAACTGAAATTTGAACATCAATACTCTATAAACAACGACCTCCCTTGTCTTCAAATACGTAGTCCTCAATAAGGCTGACCCACAGACTCTTATGCTACCTGAAGGTAGAGTTTTAAACACTGATATTATACGTCCAAGAGGGTGACAGCCTTGCTAAGTGAAGTTCAAAGAAATTACAATAAAGGAGAGAAGAAAAACAGCTTATAGAAACTACTATAAATATACGGCCTTTACATCTTTTTTTTTTTTTTCTTGGTGAGGAAGATCAGCTCTGAGCTAACATCCATGCCAATCCTCCTCTTTTTGCTGAGGAAGACCGGCCCTGGGCTAACATCCGTGTGCATCTTCCTCCACTTTATATGTGACACCGCCACAGCATGGCCTGACAAGCGGTGCATCCGTGCGCACCCGGGATCCGAACCCAGGCCGCCAGCAGCGGAGCATGCGCACTTCACCGCTACGCCACTGGGCCAGCCCCCCTTTACATCTTGATAAACAGTCTCACTTCCTAAAAAGAGAGGTGAGAAGTGAGCTTCTCCAACTAGGTGGTCACTCGGGCAGCTGCCACAGGTCCAGAGCAAGCAGGGCAGAGTGCTGACATCATCTTCAATGTTGCTTCGCTGTCCTTTGACCATTGTACTTCTCAATCCTTCACTTGTCACCATTCTTAGCTGCTGCCTCCATTATAAGCCTCATCCATCCCACTTGTTAGTGCCTTCAAGGCTAAGCTGGGCTGATAAGCAGCTCTTAACAGCACACGGTTGTCTAAAATGGATGTGGGAAGATGAAAGTTCTCTATAAAGCTTGCTAGTACATCAGAGACTAAGAAACTTAAGTTGTTTTAATTTCTGTGCAGATGGATAAAGATTAAAGAGTCATCCCTGGTACTCATCAATACATCACCATTCGGTGGTTAGGAACAGCTGTTTATTTCCAGATGTGACTTACCACTCTTGCCAAGGGCCTGACCACTTTTATATCCCATCTTTTGGAGCAAAGCAAACCCTTTGTTTTCACTGCCTAGTGCATTCTTCAACCCAATATCACGTCTTTCTTGTTCTTCTTCTTTTAAACTCTTCTGCCTATTTTTCAAATTAGCTTCCTGTTGCTTTTCTTCTTTTCGACGGGCTTCTCGGATTTGCCTCAGCATTGGCAATCCTGGTCTGATATCTTCTCTGAAGAGTAAGGGAAAAAGTTATTTTAGACGAGTACCTGAAGTTTTCTCATAACTTTGCTACTCACTTGACACAATATTTCAGCACTTCTTCTATGATCACCTTTGTCATCATGGATAATGGAACATAGTCAGTGACCTCAGAGAATGGCTGTTTTAGGAAAAATGATTAAGGCTGGTGCCAGATTGTAGGAAACTACAGAAAGTATAGAGTAGAAATTAGAAACATTAAGTTCAGACTAATTTTTCTAGGAAGTTGGCAACAATAAACAGCAAAGCTGAATGTTAGCTAGAAGAGACAATAAGATGAAATAAACAAAAAGAGTACAGTTCCTTGGAAGAGGGAATAAAAAGGATGAAGGGCAGAAGTAAAATGCTTAGCATTAAAAGGGAAGAAGAAGCTCCTAGTATCTTTGTATGGACGTGTAGGAGGTGTGTCCGTAAAGCAATAAGACTAACCTTCCAACCTCACATTTAAAATCAATATCATTGCTTAAGAGTCTACATTTATGTCTTATACATATCATTACATGAGGTGTAAACATTTACTTACTGGACATTAATGAAGGAGTCAGACATATAGTCCTCTTCTTCTGCCATGTTCAACTTCATATGGCAATAGTATCTAAAAACCAAATAGGATAAAGTTACAATTCCTATTTTTTTAGCATACTGAAATGGAAACAAACCTTTCTGTATCCCCAGCCATGACCTTTCTCTAGAGCTCTACTACATGTTCCAGTGCCCTCTTGCCATCTGTCTCTGTGGCACTCTCAAACTCAACAATCCAAACAAGTCATTCTCTTCCACTCCAAACCTCCTTCATCTCCTATATTTCCAAATTAATGTCACTACTATCTCCCTATTCCAGACCTCTTATAAACCACATTAATTCTTACTCTATAATATCCCTCACAGGCATTTTTTCCTATTTGACCACTGCTTTAGTTCAGGTATTTCTTTCTCACCTGAACTATTACCATAGCTTCCTAACTGCTCTCGTTGCCTTTGGCCTCTCCTCTTCCAATCTATCCTCTATAGCCTCTCCAGAGGGGTTATTTATTTATTTATTTATTTATTTATTGAGTGAGGAAGATTAGCCCTGAGCTAACACCTGTTGCCAATCCTCCTCTTTTTGCTGAGGAAGATTGGCCCTGGGCTAACATCCGTGCCCATCCTCCTCTTTTTCATACGTGGGACGCCTGCCACAGCATGGCTTGATAAGTGGTGCATAGGTCCGCACCCAGGATCCACACCTGCGAACCCCAGGCCACCGAAGCTGAGTGCACGAACCTAACCACTAAGCCACCGGGGCAGCCCCCCAGAATGGTTTTTTAAAAACTTAAGTCAGGTCATGTTACTTGCCTTTTTCAAATCCTTCATTCAACTTTACCCTGTAGGCAGTGGAGGACCAGTCACTTTAGCACTGTAGCAGGAGAGAGCTTCATAATCTGACCCGACTCTCCTCTAGGATTCATTATTCAAGCCACATGGGCTTCTCATTGCCCTCTGAACATACCACAGACATTTCCTTCCTCCGAGGCCTAGGCTATCCTGCTTCAGCAAAACCTGTCCGGAATGCTCCAGGCCTCTCTCTACAGCACTTTATGTTCAAGCTGCTCATTTGCAACTTGATATAGTTAACATCTCACTTACTTGGAAAGATTTTGAGGAGAGTTTCCATCTAAAATAGTTAAAATTATGTAATCATTGGCCCTTAACAGGATAAAATAATTATCCAGAAAAGTGCATCTCAAACTTTGTGTATATGAAATGTCCCACAGTGAACAGCATTGACCCGTGTAACCAACAGGATGTTGTGGAAATGATGGGGTGTGACTTCTCGGTCATAAAAGACACTACAGCTCTTAGATCATTCTAACTTTGAAGTTAGATTCCTCACTCTGAAGAAAGTCAGCTATCACAGAGTAAGACACTTAAGCAGCTCTATGGAGAGGTCCACATGGGAGGAACTCAGGCCTCCTGTCGAAAACCAGCACAAACTTGGGAGCCACGGGAGGGAGCCACCTTGGAAATGGATCCTCAGCCGCAGTCAAGCCTTCAGACGCCTCAGCCTGGGCTGGCATCTTCACTACATCTTCTTAAGAGAGTTCAAGCTAAGCTAAACCACTAATAAATTCCTGACCCACAGAAACTGTGAGATAATAAATGGTTACAGTTATTTTGAACTTTAAAATTTTGGGATAAGGTGTTATACAGCAAAAGATAATACAAACCATCACCAACATCATCACCCTTGTCAGCTACCCTGGAGCCCTCTTTGACCCCTACCCAATTGCACCTTCCAATTACTTCCTTCCTTTTCTTTACAGTTTCATCATCCTTAAATATTACAGTTTAGTTTTGCCTATTTTTCTTTTTGTTATAATAAGTTTAAAAAGTGTAAGATTATACACAGCATTTGTGGTAATTCACTCACTGTCTCTGAACTTCAGATTCTTCATTTCTAATAACAGTATTGTTAAACACGTAATGGTTTAGCACCGACCCAGTACAGCACACATTTTTATCCCATTTAATCATCATTAACAACTCTATAAGGTAGGAATAATTAGTTCCACTTTTTAGCTGGAGAAATAGGATTGGATTATTATTTGGTGAGGAAGATTGTCCCTGAGCTAACATTTGTGCCAGTCTTCCTCTATTTTTTGTATGTGGGACGTTGCCACAGCATGGCTTGATGAACTGTGTAGGTCTGTGCCTGGGATCGCGGCGGTGAACCCTGGGCCACCAAAGTGGAGCCCAAGAAATTAACCACTACGCTGCCCAGCCGGCCTCAGGATTAGATTATCTTTAAGGGATCCATTTAGTTCTAAAGCGCTAAGCAGATGTGAATGGGGGTTACAGGTCCTTTTTAAAGCTCCCTTTTTATGGGTACCATATACTTTAGCATTATCCATTCTCATCAAGCATAAGGGTAAACTTCACAAGGCGATAATCCAGGCAGAGATGACGGTGGCTCGGACCACAGCGACAGCAGTGGAAGTGGGGAGAAGTGGGGAGATTCTGGGTATGTTTTGAAGGTAGAGCTAACAAGATTTGCTGATGCATTGGAGGTGGTGTGTGAAAGATCGATGTCAAGGATTACTTCAAGGCTTTTGGTCTGAATACCTGGAAGAATAGAGTTACCAGTTTTTGAGAGTAGAGTGCAGCAAGTTTGTTTTGGGTTTTGGTTGGGTTTTTTGGCAGAAAGCGGGCGGGCAGGTGGCAACAGAGTGCTGCTTCAGACATACTGAGAGTCTCATCATACATCCCGGTGGAGAAATGGGCTAAGCAACTGGATGTACAGCAGAAAGGTGACAAGAAACGCCTCAGTCCCAAACACTCCCCTCAGGGACCGTCGATCCCTTCCCTCTCGCGTCTCTCCCGCTGTAAGCGTGCCACAGAAGCGACCACCCACAGGTGGGAACGTGGGTGACGGTGTGATGGGGTAGTTAGAGCCAAGGCACAGTTCACCGCCCTTTATCATTCCATCGGGTGCCTCCAGCCCCTTACCTGGCAGTTCTACTCGCCCCGGGCGAGCTCGCGACAGCGCGCGCTGCGCATGCGCCCACTAACCTGCGCAGAACTTCTGGGCCTCCGCTCGCACCTGAGTTTCCTTGTTGCCGAATCAATTGGAAACCAGCGGCAGGAGGGGCGAGGAGGACGTGGTGAGTGCGCTTGCGCGAGACCAGCCATCCGCGCAAGCGCTCTGCCCTAGTTTCCTGCTGTCAAGAGTGCGGGAGGCGGGGCATCCGGGTCCCTCGGCGGCTGCCTCTGGCCCCGGAACTTAGCTGATCGGCCCCTGCCAGACTAGGAGGTGAGGCCGTCCCCATCCGCCGCCAGAGCGTGGACGTTGACACGCACACACACGCCTCTCCCCCCGTGCATTTTCAGAAGGCTGGGGAGGAAAATCGAGTTCGTAGTGCACATTTTCCCTTTTCAAGCGCGGGCTCGGTTCCGAGCTGCCGCCTCTTGGAGTTGACAGCCCGAGAGACCCCGTCGAGGCCTGCGGCGGCCCGTTGCATTTCCCCCAGGCCCGGTGCCGCGCTGCCGTCCTCGGAGTAGCCGGGTTGACGCAGACCCGCGGCGCGCGGCCTCTGCCGGCTGCATCCCCGGACCGCCCGGGGTTGTCTCTGAAGCCTCGCCCGCGGAGACCTGGCCGCCCCCACCCCATCCCCGTAGGAAGACTCGTGGAGACTTACCGTGTGGGATCTTTATGCCGACGTCCTCCTGGGTCCAGTGCAGCAGGGGAGGGGTAGGGATGCTGTGCACCGAGCAGTGGACGAGAAAAAAAGGTGGATCGGTTGTCAGGCCCGGCCGGTGTTTGACCTCGGTGCTTCAGTTTTCCCATTTATGGAACGGGTTAATGATGTGTTTTGCTAGGCATATTTGTCCTGGAATAATGCCTTTTTTGCAATACTTATTTTAAAATATTTTCTTCTCACCCCATTATTTGTTCTTCCTCACCAAGCATTTGCTTTTGTTTTTGTTTGTACCCTTGTCCTTTAAAATTAAAGTTCTCAGGCTTTGCCTCAAAGAAGTTGGATGTTTCCTTCAAATGAAAAGAGAAGTAAAGCCTTACTTTTCATTTCTTAGTGGTTGCATTCATTACAAGGTTGCATCCTTACAAGTATTTTTTAATTTATTTAAGGTGTGAATTTAAAACCTCAGTAATGGAGTTAGCCCACAGTTTATTGCTAAATGAAGAAGCTTTGGCTCAAATCACTGAAGCAAAGAGACCAGTTTTTATCTTTGAATGGCTGCGATTTCTTGATAAAGTCTTGGTTGCTGCCAACAAGGTATGGTATTGCTTTTTTTCCAGTTGGGTTAACATAATAAAGAGTATTATGTGTTTGTGATTTGTAAGAAAACGCATTATGTTTCAGAAAGGTCGTGGGTCATTTATGGCGCTTGAGAATATTGCACTGTAATAGGAATTTCTTGTCTGTCCTTTTTCTATTCTGTGGCAAAACCCAAACCCCATTTAAATTCAGCTTGTTGCCTGCTTCATGCCTCTACCTGGACAGTTGAATGTGACTGGAGAAAAACATGATTATGTGACTGCTGTCACTTTAAATTTTACTATCCCCAACTTCAGGTGGTCCCTCAGTGCTGTTTAGCAATGCCAGTGTCTTCACTTATCTTTCTCAGGAGTTATTAATAGGTTTTTTTTGCTTTCTGTTTTCTTCTTTCTGCATAGTCTGTTTTATTCAAGTTGCTTTTCATTATCTGTCTGTTTTATTTTCTGTCTTTAAAATTAGGTGCTTTCCTCAAACATCTAATGATCTTGGGCTGTCTGCTCAAATTTAAGAGTGAGTAGTAAATGAGTAGTAAAAAGTTTCCTGGGCAGGGTGAAGTTTGTTAACTGTGCTTCCCCATAGACCAGTCTGGTTCTTTGAGGAACCCCTGGTGTTAGTATCTTAGGTTTCTCTGGGCTAGTCATTCCCCAGAAGAGACTTTTCTACTCTAGTGTCCTAGGGCATATGGGTAGCTGCCTAGGTTCTGGGAATGAGGGGAGAAAGCTGGGGACTTCAACACCCAGTATGTAAGCTTTCACTTAATTGCCTGTTTTCAGTGCAGTTTTCCCAGCCCACAGCTATGCCTGAGCTCCCTTAGTCCAGAATGGAGGAGAGAGAGATGGGAGTCTTACAGCTTCTTAAATAGACTCTCATCCATTTCCTTCATTTCTAGGCACAGCTTCACTCTCTCCAACATACGCACCTAGGACATCAAAAAACAAAAAGCAAATAAGAGCTTTTAGAGGGTTCTGTGTTACAAGTTGGATCTCTTCTTAGTTTTCCATGTTGGGGATCCCTGGCTTCCGTATTTGCATTGATTCTTATTTTCTTTGCCCTTGTGGTTTTGTGCCTTTTTTTTTTTTTTTGGTTGCCCTTTAATATAGTTTTGGTGGGGTTTCTGGGTTAATGCATGGATTCATTTGCAGTCTAATTAGAAGTTTCTGTTTTCTGTTAAACTCCCTCCAACTGGGTATTTGTTGCCTCCACTCTACTGAAACAGATCTTGTCCAGTCATCAGTGATCTCAAATTGCCCAAGCCGGTGGTCATTATTCTGTCTTTAAAAACCTCCGTCAGCAGCTTTTGACATCGTTGCTCCTCTATCTTGTAACACTTAAAATATTTTTTATTTTGTTGTGAAGTTGAAAAATGCAAAAGAGTATATAAAAAGTTATTAAAATTATGAAGCATAATAATATGAACATCTCTACACCCTCCACCCAAATTTAAAAATAGATTGTTATCATTAATGTTGATGCACGCTTTGCGTGAAGTTCTTCCTATTTGTGGTTCCCAAGACGTATTTGCTTTTAGTGCTCTTCCTACTTCACTAGTTACTCCTCATTCTCTTTTGCTGGCTCCTTCCCAGTCCTGGACACTCTTTTTTAGTCTATACTTATTCCTTCCATGATATTACCTAATCTTAAGATTTTTACTACCACCTATGCAATAATGACACCCAGGTATCCAACAGCCTGCTCCACCTCTCTATCTTGGATATCTCAACAGCATCTTAAAGTTAACGTAGTCAACACCAAATTCTTTATTTCTGCCTCCCACACCTGTCCTTTCCCTAGTGCTCTCCATCTCAGGAAATGACCATTTCATCCTTTATGACCCCTCAGGTCATAAAACTTAGAGGCATTCTTGATTTCTCTCTTCTTCTAAAACTTCACATCATATTCATCAGCAAATCCTATTGGTTCTATCCACTAAATATATCCAGAGTTAAATTACTTTTCATTATCTCTATTGTTACCACCCTCATCTCTCATCTGGATTACTGCGACAGCTTCCTAAGTGCTCATCATGCTTCCAGCCATGTACCTTGTAGAGTATTCTCAGCTCAGTAGTCAGAATGAGCCTGTTAAAACTTTTAGATCACGTCCCTCTCTGCTTCAAACTCTCACTCAGAAAAAAATACAAAGTTCTCACAGTGGTGTTTAAGGCACTACACAGTCTGGTTTCTTGTACCCTTCTGACTTCATCTCCTACTCCTTGGTCTCTTTTACTCTGCGCCAGCCAAACTGGCCTTCTTGCTGTCCTCAAGCATGCTAAGCATGCTCCCACCTCCAGGCCTTTGCACTTGTTCCCTCTGCCTGGAAGGTTCTCCTAGATATCTGCGTAGCTCACGCCTTCACTTGTTTCCAGAGAGGCCTTTTCTTACTAATCTGTAGAAAACAGTAAGAACTCACACTATTCATGTGTTTATTTGGTAAATGCTCTCTCTCCCCACTAGAATCTAAACTTCACGAGGACAGATACTTTGTCTGTTGTGTTCTCTGTTGCTCCACAGTGCCTAGAATAGTGCATGGCATATAATAAGTACGCAATAAGTATTTCTTGAATGAATGAATGAATTCTCAGTATTATGGGTAGATCTGAATATTTTTTCTGTTGCCTAGGGCTCTTCAGAGGTCTTCTGGTTTCCTTCACTGACCTGTAACTTTATAAACTACTGACTTTGCTTTTATAGGGGAGCCTGTCTGGGTTCTAAGACGTCGGTTGTCCGTATGCCCAGTATTTTAAATCCTTTGACTATTGGTTTATTTCTTAGTAAGTTGGCATGGAAACTTTTTGGATCTAGAGTAGTCACTTTTATTGGCAGCTAACTTTTTGACACTGGAGGAGAATATTTAATCTAGGAAAGAATGGTTCATTTCTTACTGAGTTTTTCGTTATCTTGAAAATTCTCATGGTTATATGCCTAATGTAATATAGATATTAATTATTAGAGTGCCTTAACCATTACGTATTGTTTATTTTGATTAAAAGGTAACAAAAATACATGTAAGAAAAACTGATGATGTTCTTTATTTTTTATAACAGACAGATGTAAAGGAAAAACAGAAAAAGCTTGTTGAACAATTAACTGGATTAATAAGTAGTTCACCTGGACCGCCTACACGAAAATTGTTAGCTAAAAATCTTGCAGCCCTTTATAGCATTGGGGATACCTATACTGTTTTTCAAACACTTGATAAATGTAACGACATTATCAGAAATAAAGATGACACTGCAGCCTACCTACCAACAAAATTGTGAGTACTTACTTTGACGTTGACCCTTGAAGTCTATTTTTTCAGAGTAACCAATCTGATTAAGGGACTACTGATCGTAAAGTCTCCCAGGTAGATGGAATCTGAGGCATACTGCTGACAATAAAAGCTCTCAGTAGGTCTGGGGAAGGGGTTCTATTTCAGTATGTGCTCCTTCACCATTGGGACTGTGCATACTACAGAGAATTGGTATGATGTCAGCAATTTGTACAGGGATCTTTTGGTAATTTGGTTGGAGACAATATTTTTGGCGGGGATGGAAAGAAAAGTAAAGAATTGCTGAGTGTTGGAATTAAGGCAGGAATGGGCCAACTAGCTCACAGGCCAAATCCAGCTTGCTGCCTGTTTTGTAAATAAAGTTTTATTGGAATACAGACATGCCTGTTCATTTAAGTGGTAGTTGCTGTCGTGCTATAATGGCAGAGTTGAGTAGTTGAGACAGAGACTGTTTTGCTTGCAAGTTTGCTGACACCTAGATTAAGGGCTTACCCGACTACTAGCCCATACTTGTGGTTTAGATCAAGAGCAGACATTTTTGGAGAAAGTGTTGTGGATAATGGCTATAGGGATGCATCCTGTGAAAGAATCAGATAAGAAAATCTGCAGTTCTAGTAAAGTGAGGAGTGCTGTGGGAGGGAAAATAATACCGAAATAAGCTTATCTGTGGTGTGAGCGGAGAGCAGTGTCAAGGAAGGCTTCTCAAAGAAGCGTCAGTCAGAGAAGATCAACCATCAAAGAATGACACATGGAAATTAGTCAAGCAAGGGGTTAAGATAGGAAGAGGGGAAGGTGGATGCGATAGGCCAGGGACTGGCAAACTTTATGAAAAGGGCCAGATAGTAAATATTTTTGGCTCTGTGGACTATACATCTCTGTCGCAACTACTTACCTCTGCCACAGTACGTAAATAAGAGTATGGCTGTGTTCCCGTAAAACTTTATTTACAAACACAGGTGGCAGGCTGGATGATGGGCTAGATTTGGCCTGCAGGTTACAGTTTGCCAAACTATATTCAAGGCAAAGGAAACTTCTAATTGGAAACAGAAGTGGCTTATTTATACCTTATTTACAGTGCTTTTCAGAAAGATACAAAATAGAGGAGGGAACAAATTATGAGGGAAAGATGATGAGTTAACTTCTGGGTGTGCTGATTTAGAGTATAAGTGGGAATAACCAGGTGACAATGTGTAGTAGGCAGTTGGAAATCCTGGTCTGGATTTTAGAGATCTGAGTTGGGAGTGTAGTTTCGGTGAATAGAGAATGGAGTTTTGGGAGTAGGCTGAACCTTTTGTTATGGATAAAGTTACCTAGGAAGAGAATATTGTTGGAGAAGAGACGATGGCCAAGGATACAACTTTAGAACATCAACATTCAAGGGACCACGGGCCAGTATAATAGCTCACAGAGGAAATGGGGAAATTATTTTGAACTGGGGCACTGATTTTTAGGTTTGTTTTCAACTGCATAGATATGTTGTGATTGGATTTTCTGTTTGGAATAGATGTAGATCTCAAAAGTTTTAGAAAAGATTAGAAAGTATTAGTACTTTCTAGTTTATTTTAGATTTTGAAGCTATGTTAATACTTTAGTGATTTGGTTCTCCATCACTTAGTAAATTCATACATAATTTTGTAGTTCTGGTTAAGTAGAATTCATTACGTTATTACGTATTTATTCATATGTATTTCCAGTGGATTTATGGGTCTGTTTGGGAATTCCCTAATATATTCTGGCATGTGACCTCAGTCATCTTTAGCTTTCTTATCAGCCTGTAGAATATTGAAAAAAGCATGGGATTTGGAGTCAAAGGGTAAAAGTCAAGCTGTGATTCTACTATTTATTACGTGTGTGATAGTGAGCTAAATTTGTTTAATCTCTCTCAGCCTTAGAGTAAAACATGCTCATCACACATAGCTATGAGGTGGCAGGTTCTAGGATTTAGACATAAGATCTGCCAGACTCCAAAACATAGCTCTTCCCCTCTATGCCCTACTCCTGCCTCTAAGGTAAACTCGCAGCTGTACACCTATTTACTGTTTTTTGTTTTTGTATTTTTTGTTTTTTTATTTACTGTTTACATGAGTGATAGTGGGGTGGTTTCCTTGCTCCTTAAGAGATGGGATGCTGTTACATTTCTTTTTCTGTGTAGCCAAATGTTCCATGAAAGCCATTTAGATTAAATTTTACAAGTAATTATTTACTACTATTTGTATATTAAGAGACAGGCACTGAGTGATATAAAAATGTGTAAGATATATTTCCTCTTTCTGAAGTTTACATTTCCATTGGCAGGATAAAATATAGATATATAAAATAGTCAAATCAACACAGTAAACAATATAATTTTGTCAAAATGAGTGGTTGACATTGTTACATATAATGAGAGAAAAGAGGGATCATTGTGGATTGACATAATGTGGGAAGTCTTCATAAAGGAAAGCTTGGGTTTTTTCCTAAAAGATTAAGTATGATTTATTATATAAATATAGATTTATTCTATTGCATTCCTAGCAAGAATACAATTTGATTAACCATAGTATTTGTTGCAATTATAAAGAACAAATAGGGGCCGGCCTGGTGGCCTAGTGGTTAAGTTCAGTGCACTCCACTTTGGCGGCCAGGGTTCAGACCTACACCACTCATCGGTGGCCATGCTGTGGCAGCGACCCACATATAAAATAGAGGAAGACTGGCACACTTGTTAGCTCAGGGCGAACCTTCCTCAAGCAAAAAGAGGAAGATTGGCAACAGGTGTTAGCTCAGGGCGACTCTTGCTCAGCAAAAAAAAAAAGAATAAATAAGGTATTTTTGAATGTTGAAAATTAAGAATTTGTAGCCAAAAGTGTCCTGCACAAATATAAATTGATTTCTGAAAATGAGAAAAGTATAATAAAATTGTAATATTGACCTGAACAATGACCAGTGAAAATATTACTTCTTACAGGGCTGCAGTGGCTTGTGTTGGAGCATTTTATGAAAAAATGGGGAGAATGTTAGGCAGTGCTTTTCCAGAAACAGTAAATAATCTTTTGAAATCTTTGAAAAGTGCAGAGGTAAGTTTTACAACAAATATTATTTAAATGTTTTGCTGTGGCAGGAATTAGATGTCAGTTAAAAATGTTTGCTTTTTTTCTGTCACTGTGTACTCGTGTTGCTTAGCAAGAAGGTAATTTAACATTATTACTCGCAAAAAAACACATCACTTGCCCCTTCTTTTAATGTGCATTACCTTTTATTTCAGGGAAAAGGGAAAGAATGCTTTTCCTTGGCAAAGAATAGGTTTACCTATTATTTTTTATTTAGCCCTATGGACTTTTTTGCATTGCGTTTTATGTTTTATGCCATAGCTAATGTGTTAGTTTCCTAGAGCTGTCTAGGGTAATAAATTATCACAGGCTGGATGACTTAAAACAACCAAAATTTATTGTCTCACAATTCTGGAGGCTAGGAGTCCAAAATCAAGGTGTCAACAAGGCCATGCTTCTTCCAAAGGCTCTTGGGAAGAATCCTTCCTTGCCTTTTTAGCTTTTACTGGTTGCTGGCAATCCTTGATGTTCCTTGGTATTCCTTGGTTTGTAGATGCATCTCTTCAGTCTCTACCTCCATTGTCACATGACGTTCTCCCTGTGCATCTGTGTTCTGCATGCATATTCTTCTCTTCTTATAAGGATACCAGTCATTAGACTAGGGCCCACCTTAATCCAATATGATCTCATCTTTACTTAATTTCATCTGCAAAGATGTTATTTCCAAATAAAGTCACATTCACAGGTAGAGGGGCTTAAGACTTGAACAAACCTTTTTTGGGGACACTATTCATTCCACAGCAGCTAATATCAAGTAAAAATAGTTCTGTTTTGTCATGTCAATTTGGTGTTACTTCTGAAAATCCCTTGTCAACTTGGGGTTAACTGAAAATAGTCGAAGCTCTAGACTCTCAGTCTTATTTCTTTGTCTAGAAAAGCTAAAGATACCTCTTCTGGGCATTATATGTCTATTCATTTATTAATCAAGAATTGAGGACGTATTGTCAGGCATTAGGCATTTCAAGATGAACAAGACATAGTCCCTGCCCTCAAAAACCTTACAGTCTAGTGGAAGAGATGTGTGTTTGAATCAGTATACTGTTAGAAAGATGAATCAGGCACTATGAGAGTATGAAAACAAGAGTTTGGGTTAGTTATAAAAAGATGAGGGTTTGGCATATCTCTATGACAAGATTTTTAAATGTGTTGGATATTTATTCTTTTAGATGGTTTATATTGCTTTTTAACTACTTTTTACTTAATCTTTTACATTCTGAAAGTTTGGACCCTTGAGATATAATATTAAAGCTTTTGAATTTGTCTTCATGTTCTCATTACATTGCGCTTCAACATGTCATGGAAACGTTGGAATATTTTTACTTCTTGCAACCTAATTTCCTAGAAAGATATTATTTAATCGAAGTTAATAATTATTCTTACCTTTCAGGTATTTTTTAGTATAGTTAAGTTTGTTTTATTTTTCGTTATTTACTGTTTACAATTTAGAGGTGAGACCATGAGGCCTAGAGAACTTTTTTGTGTTTAGGTATGTTCTTGTTTAAATGTGGAATTTATTTTACAACATAGTTTTTAAGTTTTGGTTTATGTTCGCATCTAGTCTCAAGGGCGAAGTGAAATCTTAATGAGTCTACAGAAAGTTCTAAGTGGACTGGGTGGTGCGGCAGCTTCCTGTCATCGTGATATTTACAAGAATGCTAGGTCCCTCTTGACTGACAGGTCGATGGCTGTTCGATGTGCAGTTGCCAAGGTTAGTACTTGGCCAGTTTATAATGCTGCTCCTTATCCTGCTTGCTCTTAAACAATCAATGATTTTTTTTTTTTTTTAAAGTTTTAAAATATGATGGCATGCTTTTTCTTCCCTTGGATTAGTTTCATTTTGTAGAATTATATATAAATGGAATCATGTGGTATGCGCTCTTGTTTTTTTTTTTGATCTGGCTTCTTTCACTCAGCATGTTTATTTTGAGATTCATCTACATTATTACATGTATCAATAGTTCATTCCTTTTTGTTGCTCAGTAATATTTCATTGTTTGGATGTACCACAATTGTTTTATTCCTTCACCTGTTAAGGACATTTGGGTTGCTTTCAGTTTGGCCATTACAAAACAGCTGCTCTGAACATCTGTGTGCTAGTTTTTGTATGGACCTGTGCTTTCATTTCACTTGGGTAAATACCTGGGAGTAGAATGACTGAATCATATGATAGATTTATGTTTAACCTTTTAAAAAATTGCCAAACTGTTTTCCAAAGTACTGTATCATTTTACATTTCCAACAGCAATGTGTGGGATTTCTACTTCCTCCACATCCTCACCAACATTTGGTATTGCCAGTCTTTTTAGCTTTAGCTATTCTAATAGATACGTACAGGTATCTCATTGCGGCTTTAATTTGCATTTCCCTAATGACTAATGATGAGCATATTTTCAGGTGCTTATTTGCCATTCATATCTTCTTTGATGAAGAGTATATTAAGATCTTTTGCTCATCATCTTATTAAGTTATTTCTTATTGAGTTTTGAGAGTACTTTATAGGTTTTTTGTATATTCCTTTATCAGATACATGATTTGCAAATATTTTCTCCCAGTCTGTGGCCTGTCTTTTCATTCTCTAAATGTGCCTTTCTAAGGAGAGAAGTTTTGAATTTTGTCAAAGTCCAATTTATCAATTTTTCTTATATAGATTGTTCTTTTGGTGTTGAATCTAAGAAAAGTTTTCCTGATGCAAAGTTTCTCTTAAGTTTCCTTCTAGAAGTTTTATAGTTTTACGCTTAGATATAGGATCCATTTTGAGTTAATTTTTTACATGGTGCAAGGTATGAATCAAAGTTTTTTTTGTGTGTGTGTGTGTGTGTGTATGGATATCCACTTGTTCCAGCACCATGTTGAAAACACTATCTTTTTTTCACTAAACTACCTTTGCACCTTTGTTGAAAATTGGTTGTCCATATCTGTATGGGTCTATTTTTGGACTCTATTATGTTTCATTGATCTGTTTGTCTATCTTGATGTCAATAACACTTTCTTGATTACCATACCTTTATAATAAGTCTTGAAACCAGGTAGTGTTAACCCTCCAACTTTGTTCTTTTTCGAAATAGTTTTGACTGTTCTGTGTCCTTTGCACTTCCATATGATTTTTAGTGTTAGCTTATCAATTTCTACAAAAATAGCATGCTGGGATTTTGATTCAGGTTGCAATGAATCTATAGATCAATTTGGGGAAAGTTGACATCTTAAAAATATTAAGTCTTCCAACCCATGAACGTGATATATCTCTTCATTCATTTAGATCTTTTTTGATTTCTCTTAGCTACATTTTGTGGTTTCCAGCGTACAGGTCTTGCACATCTTTTGTCAGATTTATCCCTAAGTATTTCATATTTTTGATGCTGTTTTAAGTGGTATTGATTTTTTAAAAAATTTTAATTTCTAATTATTCATTACTAACATAGAAATACAATTGATTTTTTTTAATTAATTAATTAATTAATTTATTTTTCCCCCAAAGCCCCAGTAGATAGTTGTATGTCATAGCTGCACATCCTTCTAGTTGCTGTATGTGGGACGTGGCCTCAGCATGGCTGGAGAAGCGGTGCGTCGGTGCGCGCTGGGGATCGAACCCCGGGCCGCCAGCATTGGAGCGCGCACACTTAACCGCTAAGCCACGGGGCTGGCCCCAATACAATTGATTTCTGTACATTGATCTGTATCCACCAACCTTGCTGATCTGGCTTACTAGTTCTATCAGCTCTTTTAGTAGAGTCTATCAGATATTCTACGTAGACAATCATGTTGCCTAAGCATAAAGACAGTTTTACTTGTTTTCCAATATGGATGCCTTTTATTTCTTTTCTTTTTTTTTTGCCTTATTGCATTGGCTAGATCCTTCAATACAACGTTGAATAGAAAACGTGAGAGCAGACATCCTTGCCTTATTACAGATCCTTAAGGGGAAAACATTCAGTCCTTCACATTAACTATGATGTTAACTGTTGTTTTATCTTGATGACCTTTATCAGGTTGAGGAAGTGCATTTATTCCTAGCTTGCTAAGAGGTTTCATCAGGAATGGATGTTGGATTTTGTCAAATACCTTTTGTTTTAAATTTCATTTATTTTGTTGTTTTTGTTGTTGATTTTGTTGTTGTTTGCTGATTTCTAATTAAACCTTTTATTTTAAGATAATTGTAGATTTACAGGCAATTGTAAGAAATAATATAGAGAGGTCTTTATGAACTTTTACCCAGTTCCCCCCACTGGTAATATCTTGCAAAAGTATAGTACAATATTGCAACCAGTATAATAATACATTATTAATATTGACACAATCCACTGATCTTTTTCAGTTTCTCCAATTTTGCTTGTATTCTGTTAAATGCTTTTTCAGCATCTATTGAGAGGATTGTATGACTTTTCTTTTTTAGTTTGCTAATGTAATGAATATCATTGATTAGTTTTAGAATTTTAGTCAATTTTTCATTCCCAGGATAAATCCCACTTGGTCATGATATAGTATCCTTTTTATATAGTGTTGGATTAGAGTTGCTAAAAGTTTGTTTAGAATTTTTGCACCTATGTTAACGAGGGATATCTGTATATAGTTTTCTTCTCTTGTAGTATCTTTGTCAGATTTCACTGTCAGGGTAAGACTTGCCTCAGGATGAGCTGGGAAGTATACCCTTCTCTTTGATTTTCTGGAAGCATTTGTATAGAATTGGTATTATTTCTTACTTAAACATTTGGTTAATTCACCAGTATAGCTCTGTGGGCGTGCAGTTTTCTTTGGGGGAAGATTTTAAACTACAAATTCAATTTTTTTTATTGATGTTTTAATAGTTTTTAACATTGTGAAATTTTGGGTTGTACATTTTTGTTTGTCCATCACCATATATATGACTCCCTTCACCCCTTGTGCCCACCCCCCAGCCCCATTGCCCCTAGTAACCACAATACAGTTTTCTCTGTCCATGTGTTGGTTTATATTCCACATATGAGTGAGATCATACAGTGTTTGTCTTTCTCTTTCTGGCTTATTTCACTTAACATAATACGCTCCAGGCCCATCCATGTTGTTGCAAATGGGACGATTTTGTCTTTTTTTATGGCTGAGTAGTATTCCATTGTATATATATACCACATTTTCTTAATCCAGTCGTCAGTCGAGGAACACTTAGGTTGCTTCCACTTCTTGGCTATGGTGAATAATGCTGCAATGAACATAGGGGTGCATAAGCCTCTTTGGATTGTTGATTTCAGGTGCATTGGATAGATTCCCAGTAGTGCGATGGCTGGGTCATAGGGCATCTCTATTTTTAATTCTTTGAAGAATCTCCATACCGTTTACAAATTCAATTTTTAAAAGAGATATGGGCTATTTGGGTTATCTGTTTCTTTTTGAGTGAGTTGTCTATTTCATCTAAGTTGTTGAATTTATCAGCATAAACTTTATAATATTCCCTTTGTCCTTTTAGTGTATATTGAATCTGTAGTGATGTGACCTGTCTCATTCCTAATTTTGGTAATTTGTGACTTCTCTCTCTTTTCCCCATCTGTCTGGTTAGAGATTTATCAGATTTATTGGTTGTCTCAAAGAAGCAGCTTTTGGTTTCATTTTTATTCTTTTTCAATTTTCTAGTTCAGTGATTTCCTCTCTTACCTGTATTATTTCCTTTTCTTCTTGCTTACTTTGTGTTGAATTTGCTGTATGTCATCTAGTTTCTTATGGTGGAAGCTGAGGTTATTGATTTGAGACCTTTCTTCTTTCTAATGTAGGAGTTTAATGTTAAACATTTCCTTGCGAGAAACTCGCAAGGCAGTAAGCTGGGACAGTTGTAGGGTTCACTTTGTTTTCCATCTCTTAAGGATCACTATCCTTCATTGCCTGGTGTCCGGTGTCTTGAAAACTGATGTTTGATGTATTTTGTCCAATATTTTGGTTATTTCAGGAGAGAGAGTAAGTCTGGTTCTTGTTACTCCATCTCTGGAAGTGGAAGTTCCAGGATGTAATTTATTTTGTTGTTGTTGTTAAATTCCAGTGTCTGCTAGAACTTCAGAATGAAGCTGTGTTCATGTGGACTGCTGAACTGGAAAATATAGCCACTCTCTGCTTTAAGGCTTTGGAAAACTCAAATTATGGGGTACGAGTGGCAGTGTCCAAACTCTTAGGAACAGTCATGGCTACAGCATTGATGCCAAAACAAGCAACAGGTATCGTTGTTTGCCAACCCCTGATCTAGACTGTAAAAGATATTTAAGGTATATGGAATGCTTCCTTCTAAATGAGTTATTACTTACAGGCAAGTCACTTGAAAAGATTTAAATTGTTAGGTATCTTTGTCTACTTTTTCATAAGATGTAAGTACTCAAATGGCATTTTCCTTGATATAGTCAAGACGTTTTTTATAATGATAGTGTACAAGATAATATGTAGCAAGTATGTAGGACATATAAGCAAGTAAGATTTATGAAATCGTTTTTTATACTATCCAAGGGACTGAAACCTGGCACTTTATATGCTTCCTTACTTTCAATCTCTGATGAGTAAATCCCCATTTATAGCGTAGTATTATTTTTCACTTTTTCTTGACCATTATTGTAAGCAGAATCAGAGGCAGCATTGATTTTTCATGTGACTTCTGCTTTTCCTCACAGTTCCATAGAGATGCTTCAGGGACGGTCATGAGTACATACTGTGTTGTCCCCACCCCTACTCCATCTCTGTACAGTAGAAAGACAATCAGATGTTGTAGATTCAAGTCCTAGCTCTTATGTTTATTAGCTGTGAAACCCTTTGAGCTTTGATCTCTTCATCTTTAATGATAATTATTTCAATAAGTGAATTAGATGATGATGATGATGATGATAGGGAACATTGATTAAGTGCTGACTGTGCCAGGCACTGAATTAAGCATATAACAGAATTGTTTTATTTAATCCTTACAAAAGCGCTGTGAATTATAAATACTGTTGTTATTCCTATTTTATAAACAAGGAAATTGAGGCTTAGAGAGATTGTGTATTTGTGTTCTATTAAGTGTCAGAACTAAATTAACACTCAGGCAGTCCAGTTCCAAAGCCTACATACTTAATCATGAGCTTCATGCCTCTCCTGCAGAATTTTTGTGAGGATTGTTTGCTACTGTATGTGAAAGGACATTATAAAATATGAAGCTCTGTACCAGGGATGGCAAGCCAGTTGCAGTCCAGTGACATTTTAATCCATTGGTTGGCAACCGTTGCATAGAAAGTGTGGTCTTGACAGATTTCTTTGTGTCCATCTCAGTTGGGAATGAGGGCTGCGGTCAATTAACAGTATCTGCTGTGAGTGTGCTTTGTCCTTGTTGTGTTACACATATCAAGGTTAACATCATTGTTCAACTGTTTTGGCATAGATTTATTGAATTGCTTAATTTCTAGCTCCTTCCATTTTTCTTAGTACTTTTTGCTTCAATGTTGAATTTGTTTTTACAAGTACATTGTAAATTTTAAGATTATAAGAAAACTAAATGACTATCTCCTTTATGTTAGAAGTATTCTTAAAAATAATTACTTGAATTTTAAAGCTAGATTATTAGAAAATATTATTTAACTAATAGCAAAATATATTTGCTTATGAAGTTACTTTTCTTCCTGAAAGTAATGCGTCAGAATGTGAAGCGAGCAACTTTTGAGGAAGTCTTAGAACTCATGGCCACAGGATTTCTACGTGGAGGGTCAGGTTTCTTGAAGAGTGGTGGAGAAATGTTAAAAGTCGGAGGGTCTGTTAATCGTGAAGTGAGAGTTGGAGTTACACAGGTTTGTAATATATATGTATAAAAGAATTTCACTTGTGAAATTTCATGGAAGACTCTTACTAAGTAACAGCACACACAAAGAGATTTTTAATATTGTCTGATTTCTTTCAAAACTTTTTTTACCAAATGAATGAATTACATTCAAATTCTAAATTATGTGCTTATATGGAAAGGTGGATACTTAATGACGTATGAATAAGCCTATGTCTAATGTATATATTATAAATATCTAACAAAATTTTCCCAAATTTCATTTGGCAAAAAATCAGATGTAAAATAATTCAGTTTTAATTGAAATTGTATTCAGGTAGCTTAAGGCATTTAGATCTTAATGTTCTCCAATGACTCTGTAGCTAATAATATTGATTACTACTTTGGATTTATCATCACTGATTAATCACCAATGTAATTATGAAATTAAACCTGACTTGGAATTACAGTTTGAAAATAATAGGTAACACCAAATAAGATGTTATGCTTAATGATCTAATAATAATTAACACCGAATAAGTTGAAATGGTTCTTTGTGATCTTAGTCAAAATCATGCCAACTATATATACCTTGTTCCAGAAACAAGTCTAAAATAGAAGTAAACCATTTTTATCTTACAGTCTTAAGCAAATGTTTTCTAGCTCTAGGTCAGTGTTTATTTAGGATGTTAGAGTTCTGTTATTCCTATAACCTATTACCTTCTGCATCACCAGGGTGATTTCAGCTTTTCTTCCCTCACCACTCTCTCTGTGTCCTTCATGAAGCTATTTTCTTAAGAACTGTTTTTAGTCAAAGATACTTCTGCCAGTAATTCCTATGCTAGAAGTGCTAAAAAGGTCTCAAGCTTTAAATTTTCTCAATTTTACTCTCAAATATTTATTTTGCATGTTGTCATCAGTTATTTCTGTAGTTGCTTTACTGTAATTTCAGTTTATTTATGTAAGTTTATATGAAGTTGTATCTTCATCTGTTTATAGGCATATGTTGTTTTTGTAACAACATTGGGTGGTCAGTGGTTGGAGCGTAGCTTTGCTACCTTCTTGTCTCACGTCCTCGATCTGGTTTCCCATCCTCGAGCAACGCAAACACATGTAGAGGCTGTGTACTCAAGACGATGTGTCTCCTTTATCCTAAGAGCTACTGTGGGCAGTTTGCTAGGTGAAAAGGCCCAGATTGCAGCTGCCAAAGAAATATGCCAAGCTATTGGAAAACAAATGAAAGCAGTAGGTAAGAATTGATACCATAATGTGTGTTGCTGATTCCTTTAGTCTTTCACTTCTTTATTGTTATTCTTAATAAATACTAATAGATCGAATTAGTTCATATCTCTTTCTGGACTGTGTTTTAATAGTCATTTTTATTGAGTACTCTTATTTCATATTAAAACAACATATAATTACAGGGAAATAGAGTTTTTCAAGATTTGGGTAGCGTGTTTGTAAGATTACGTTTTCTGTTTTATTTCTAGTAACTTTATTGATTTTACAGCTCTCCTGGTATGCAGCAGCACGTTGGCTTGCTATCTTTAAGGAATAATTTGTTGTGATTTTTCTTTTATAAACACATATTGTTGTTGTTTTCCCTCCCTTAATAGACTTAATATGAAGATTTAGAGAGGAACAGTTACATGTGGTTATTGCCCATTAAAGCTAAACTGTGAAACCTCAGTAATTCATAGTTAAAAGAAATCCTTTTCTAAGAAATGTCAATTTTATAAATTTTTCAGTTTAACAAATAGTTATTGAGCATTTGAGATTGCGAAGTGGTAATTCAGGGTTTGAATAATGAGCAAGATAAAGTTCTTGCCTTCATGGAGCCTACAGTCCAGTTAGGGAACTAATGCAAATTAAAACATAAATTCTATAAGACAGTTTGGTTTTATCACTGTTTGGAATATACATTAATTTTAATCAAGCAAATTATTTTGCCTAATAGAGATAAGAATTTAATGAATAGATAATATCAATACTTTACATTTAGAGAATACATATTAAATATTTTATAAAATTAATAAAAATAAATTCACAAATAGCTTAGTTATAGTTTTTGTTGTTTGTAATAGCTTACTAGGAACGCATTTTTTTTGCAGGGGAAGATTCACCCTAAGCCAACATGTGTTGCCAATCTTCCTCCTTTTTTCTTCCTCACCTGCCCCCCACCTCCCCGCCCAAAACCGCAGTACATAGTTGTGTATAGTCGTAAATTCTTCCGGTTCTTCTGTGTGAGCCACCACCACAGCATGGCTACTGACAGACAAGTGGTGTGGTTCTGTGCCCGGGAACCAAACCCAGGCCACTGAAGCAGAGCACACAGAACTTTAACCACTAGGCCATCTGGCCTGGCTCAAGGCAAACCATTTTTTAAATGCATAGGGCTAACTGAGAGTTATGAACTGTGAATTAAAGTGTTTAAGTTAATAAGGTATCGTTCTTTAGGTATGTTAAAATAGTAATCTGTCCTAGGTTCACAATTTGAAAAATATTTGTACATTGGTTCATTGGAGAAATGCTTGAGTGCCAAAAACACTGTGCCAAGGGTAGACTAGCTAGTAGAATAGGAGTAGAATAGCTAGCCACACACAGATAGCACCTGTCCAGGAAGCTTATAGTTTGGTAATCAAAAGATAGAGTTCATGCGTTTCCAAGTCCAGAAATACTAAGAAGAAAAGAGGTATTTAATTATAGTCCATAATGTATTAATCTATTATATTCTGTTATTCTGTATTATATATTTTATAGTCAATTCATAGTGAATGCAGAAAAGATAAGAAAGTTTTACTTTCTTTTAAGGGTTATTAATCTTAAGGTCATAGATTAACCATTGGATTTTTAAAATTCTGATAGAATTAAATACAATGCTGTATATTTGGGCCAGAATATATTCTCAATTAGTAATTTGACAAGAAATCTTTAGTTGGCTCATGTTAAATACATTTCACTTCTAGTAGGGGGAGGGCGCAGCAAAGCTAATGGGAACTTTGAGGAACATCCCAGTAAGAAATTCTAAAGCCACTTTCCTTATAGATCTACTTTCTGGTCAGTAATTTGACAATGATGCTACCAATATATTGCAGCACTTGAAACAGCAATGATAATAATAAAGTAATAATAATAGCTGCTGACATTTACTGAATGTGTATTGGGGCAGCGTTGTGCTAATTCTTTACATGAATTGACTTTTTAATCGTCACAGTACCCTTTGAGATAGGCACTTAACCCTTTCAGCAGATGAGGAGCTTGAGACCTAGATAAGTTGAGTATCTTGTCCAGTGTCACATCACTAATGTGACTGGTGGAATTGGGATTTGAACCCAAGTCATCGTTCTCCAGAGACTGTGCTTTTGTTACTATGTAACCAACTATGGTTTGTTACTGCTTACTGAAATTAGGTTGTGTTCCTAGAAGCAGACAGAATAGCTCAATGTATATTTAAGCATTGTCATAAAGTCACTAAACAGTGTTTTTAAGTCACTTTAGTGTTTATTTGTACAAGTTTTCTGCTGAGAAATAACTGCATACAGAGTTCTTAACACTTAGGCATTGACTGGTATGATTTAAAAACATAAATTGTGTAGATTAAAAAAATTATATCACAATTTAATTCACCCACATCAAATACATGATTCTGTGTTTCCAGAAGCAGTAGTGAATGACACTAGTGGTGAAAACAAATCTGGAGCAGCAGACATCGCAGCCAGCCAGCATGTGATGGTCTGTGCCCTACAGGAGCTCGGGAGCCTGGTGCAGAGCCTAAATGCCACGGCATCCCCTCTTATTCAGGAAGCCTCTATAGGTATGATATTCACTTACATGCTGGAATCTTTTTTCACTATTTTTAAAAGTCATACGTGTGACTGATACTTAACTACTGGTTGCCTACCATCAGTTGCTTATCATCATAATTAGCAGTTTAGATGTTAAAAGTTGGATTTTATTTAGGGTTCACTGTGATAGTGAATCTTGAATTAAATATTGAAATAAAGTTTTGGGAGACAAATCAAAAACAGTCATGGTAGTTTTGTTTCTAATAATTGGCTAAAATTTATCAAACACTTCCATTTTACATCAACATTTATATTTTGTTGGATGTAATGATACTATGTTCTTTGTAGAAAATGTTTCTTTAAAGTACTCCACTGTTTATGAGTTAATATGTTTTTTTGACAAAGTTCTGAAAGTATCTGTGTAAAACCATAATGATTATGATTTTGATCATTGTGTTATACATAGTCTTTTAAATTCATCAAATTGTTTGACTTCATTAAAGAGTAATTTTTTGAGTATTTCTTTTAGGACTTTTGGAGACTGTGACGTCAGTGCTTCTTCATCCAAGTATGGCAGCTCGACTAGCTGCTGCGTGGTGTTTGCGCTGTGTGGCTGTGGCATTACCTTTCCAGTTGACACCCTTTCTAGACAGGTGTGCAGAACGGCTCAACAACTTAAAAACTTCACCAGAAGCTGTTAGTGGATACAGTTTTGCAATGGCTGCATTGTTAGGTGGAGTTCATCAGTGTCCTTTGGGCATTCCTCATGCCAAGGGAAAGGTATGACAAAGATCCTAGAATTGGAAGTGCTGTCGTGTGGGCTTTAGTCTTTATTTATTAAACACCTTCTGTGTTTAGTGTTGAACTGGGTGATCAGACGACAACAGTTTTTCTATGATAATATAAAATATAGCATTCTGCTAATATGGAGTTGACAGACACTAATTAAAATTTGGCATTTAATTCTGATATGGGAATAATAGGTTTTGTCTGGGTATAGTATCATTTTATAATTTAGAGAAAAAAAAACCCTTGGAAATCAGAGCTTTTCTTTGACCTTTTAGAAATAAAAATTCACATTGTTGGGGAAATATGCTATTGCCGTATTTAACATTTTGATAATACTTAGTAAAAATTGAATGGTTTTTGTGAATCAGTTACTTTTTTTCCTTTTCTTTCTATGATACCTTATACTACTATCATGGTTTCCCTTTCAGGAATTCTAAGAGTTTGTATAAATATTATTTGCAACCTTACATAGGCAGATTGGGGCTCGATTTTTAAATTCTTATTTTTTCTGGGTTATTAGGCCCATGTCCATTCATTCCTGTGGAATCTCCTTTTGTCATATGATTGCCTCCTCACCGATTATCCCTCTTGAAGTCTTTTTCTCCCGTCTCTCCAACACCACTTTCATATTTCACATTTGCTAGTCCTTAGGGACTACCCAGTACTCAGAATAAACTATAATCACCTCTGTCTGGTAAACTGGTACTTTCATCATTTGCCTTCATTTTACCCGTTCATTCTAATTTCCCACTGCTCTAGTTAGGCTAGTCATCTCGCTTTCTTCCCATGTTTTTTTCAGCCTCATGCCTTTGCTCATGCTAATCTCTTACGTTAGAATTTCGTCTCCCTTCTTGTTCACCTGTACTGAATTTATCTGCTTGTTGAGAGACCCAGTTCAAGTTCCATCTCTTTCATGGAATCTCTTTAAAGCTGCTCAGTCTATGATAACCTTTCCCTTTGCATTTCCCGACTGCATTTGTGTGATTGTTTTGTCATTTAATCATTTGCTGCTTGTTACTTCCCATTGTTCCTGTGTCTTCTCTCTCTAAAACTATAAGCACCCCGAGATTAGCTTAATGGCAGATGCATAATAGGAGTTCAACAAATCTTTGCATATAGGATAATAGTACTAGTAATAATAGCGTTTATTTTTTTATTTCTTGTGAGAAAGATCAGCCCTGAGCTAACATCCATGCCAGTCCTCCTCTTTTTGCTGAAGAAGACTGGCCCTGGGCTAACATCTGTGCCTATCTTCCTCCACTTTATATGGGATGCCACCACAGCATGGCGTGACAAGCGGTACATCGGTGCACACCCGGGATCCAAACCTCGGCCGCCAGCAGCAGAGCGTGTGCACTTAACCACTATGCCACGGGGCCGGTCCCAATAATAGTGTTTATTAAGTGATTGCATGGACCAGTGCTGTTTTGAGTGCTTTGTTGTATTAACTTATTTAATCCTCACGAGAGTGAGGTTGGCACTCCTCTTATTCCTGTTTTAGCAGTGAGGGAACTGAGGCAGGGAGATTAAGTGGTCCCAAGTCAGAAAGCTAGGAAATGACAGTGCTGGGATATGAACCCAGGCATTTTGGCTCCAGAGCTCCCTCTACACCACTGTGCTATTCTGGGTCTCCTCCGAGTCAGCAGTGCAATCGGGATTGAGTAGATCTTGATGTTGCCTCTTTAAAAACATGTTAACAGCAACAAGGACAGCTTCTTTTTTAATAAAGTATACTAGCTATGTATCTTCTTATTTGATTTCTTTCACTTGTTTAAATTAAAATCCAATTCTATACGTCTCTTGCAGATGGTAGTTAGTATTGCTGAAGATCTCTTACGAACCGCTGCCCAGAATAGCAGGCTGTCTTTACAGCGCACCCAAGCTGGATGGCTTTTACTTGGAGCACTTATGACTTTAGGTATAACTATATTTGAGTAGGATTTTGTCTTATTTTATAACTGTCAGTAGACTATAAAGAAAATTTAATTTAAAAGTATTAGACTTCACATTCTAGAAGACTTTCAATGAGGTTATAAAATGGTAAAGATGTTTTTCCCATTATTTGGTAGTAGGTTTCTCTTTTTGGTAATTTCTGCTTAAGTACATTTAATGAGAAAATTGTTAGCAGAGTTTCACCTTTACCATCAGAATAGCCATGGTCTAGCTGATTGGCTTAGTGTTCATCAAAAGAGATGAGAGTATGGGGGGAACATTCCATCTCCAAAGTAAGGACCATTGACATGATTTTAGTAGAGTGATAAAGTCACATTTAAACAGTATTGTCAGTGCTGCTTTCTTGGGATTATCGTTATGTGCTTCACTTTCCTAAGTGCTGTGGCAAACCTGGGATGCACGCAAAGTTGAGCATTGTACATAGAACAGAAATACATGTTATCATTGTGATGAGGTTTGTCCACTTTTTAGTTCACATGTTTAGCTTCTACTATAAAATGTGTGCGTGTGTGTGTGTGTGTATACACTACAGAGTTACTCACCACTTTAAGCATGTTACTCACCACTTTAAGCATCTACCTTTTGGAAATTATACTTTGACCTAGCTTTCTAAAGAAAATAAGAAGAAGTAACTCTTTTCCAGAAATTTATCTTAAGTATGTTCACTGGTATGTTAAGTGAATTCCTTAGCAATGTAAATATAGGTTCCTAGTTCTAAATGTACTGCTCCTCCATAAAACTAAATTAGCTATATAAATTGCCCTCAAATGACAGAATATATATATATGTATGTATGTGAGAGTGGGTATGTATGTTTATGTACATACATATTTATAGAAAAGACATCATAAAATGTGTCCCAGAGGGGCCGGCCCCGTGGCATAGCGGTTTAGTGTGCGCGCTCCGCTGCTGGCGGCCTGGATTCTGATTCCAGGCATGCACCAATGCGCCGCTTGTCAGGCCATGCTGTGGCGGTGTCCCATATAAAGTAGAGGAAGATGGGCACGGATGTTAGCTCAGGGCCAGTCTTCCTCAAAAAAAAAAAAAGTCCCAGATATATTTTATCATTGATAATGTATAACTCATCATTCTGAATATATTTGGATGATTTCTTTTAGATTACTTTTTGTAATCTAAAAGATTTGTTTTATGTTTGCATGCTAAAAATACTGATACTTTTTAGATAAATTTTATTATGCTTGAATATATATTTTACTCACTGAATAAGAAACATTTTGAAAATGTTAATACTAGAGATAAAGATAGAGTGAAATGATAGATGTTGTTAACGCTTGGGTGGGGCTCTTTTCTTTGACTGTTGTTTGTAATGTATGTTTTATATATGTATGGTTTTACTTCTCATTTTCTCTATTAGGGCCGTCTGTAGTTCGTTACCATCTGCCCAAGATGTTGTTATTGTGGCGAAATGTTTTCCCTCGTTCTTTAAAGGAATTGGAGGCTGAGAAGGCCCGAGGTGATTCTTTCACCTGGCAGGTAACATTGGAAGGTCGTGCTGGAGCTTTATGTGGTAAGAACTGAAAGGATTGTGCTTTCAGAATATTATTTTATTACTAGAATATTTGTAAAGTGAAGGAAAATCACTACTTCAAATTTTTATTTTAATATATAATGATGAATTTGTAGATTTTTAAATTTAGAAAGAAACTTTATAAATAATCTACATCAATTAGCTAATTTTGTAATAAAAATGAAGCTGAGACTCTGAAAAGGTTAGAGTTAGTGGTAAAACAGGAGCTGGAACCCAGGCCTCCTAATGCCCAGTTATTGTAGTCTTCCACTGTCAAAGAAGCACTGGGTCACCACGTAAAAAATCGAGTGAGCATTTAAAGGAAAAAGAAACTCAGGATTATCAAGGTTACTGAGTTTACAGTTAAAATCTTTTCATAATGGGCAAACAGCTATTTTCTCCTGTCATTATCAAATCTGCAAATGCTGTTACATTTTTCAGACATCAGCATTACACAAATTATGAATAAAGTTGTTTTTGTTTGGGAGTCAGCAACTTTCACAGGAAAGGCTGAAGTTTTGTTTCATTTGGGAACTAGAATTACACTGGATGATCCTGTTCTTTTTTGGTTTATCTCAGGGTAAAAAGTGCTTCTTTTTCCAAACTGTGGGAGACAGATGTCCTCTTAACCATAAGGGTGGCTGGGCAAGGTGTCGGTTTTGTTCCCACACATCTAAGAGCGTCTCAGTCATAGCTCGATCGCTCAAGAGCCAATGAAGATACTCCTTCTCATGGGGCCATTATGTCCACTCTTGATTCTGTCTTGAAACTGCTTCCTTTGTAGTCATCTGAATTCACATGGGGTTATAGACTTCTGAATTCCCACTCACAGGACTCTCCCTAACAGCTATCTTCCCTCCCTCCATTTCTGCTGTCCGCCCTTCTAGCCTTTTCCAGTGATTTTTCTCTGTAGTTGCAATTGGTTTTTCTTTTGGTTTGACCTGGTTTTATTTGTTTTTAATTTATTTAATTAAGTAATTTATTTTTTGGTGAGGAAGGTTTTCCCTGAGCTAACATCCAATGCCAATCCTCCTCTTTTTCCTGAGGAAGATTGGCCCTGGACTAACATCCACGCCCATCTTCCTCTACTTTATATGGGACGCCACCACAGCGTGGCTTGACAAGCAGTGCGTTGGTCCACGCCCGGGATCCGAACCTGCGAACCCCAGGCCACCAAAGCGGAACGTGCTAACTTAACCGCTAGACTGCCAGGCCAGCCTCCAGGTTTGACCTGGTTTTAGAACCTTATATTTTACAATAATTAAGAATTGTAGGTACCTTTATGTAATTTTATAAATTTATTCATCCTCACAAAAGCTGCTCCAAATCTGTCCTTTTTAAATTTTGTCTAGCAATGAGGAGTTTTGTTGCACATTGTCCTGAACTGCTAACTGAAGATGTGATTAGAAAATTGATGACCCCTATTGAATGTGCCATGACTATGATGTCACAGTAAGTAAGCAATTATAACAACATCCAATTTTATATATTTATAAATAGTCATATTTCCTACTTCCCTGTACTATCATATAGGAAACATATACAACTTTTATTTGAAAGGTGACTTTAAAAATTGCAGTAATGGTGTGGATTGAAATAAAATTGTATTTTATAGTGTTGCTGTTATTAACAGTAAAGGTTGCAAAATAAACTAAAATGGAGGGCCAGCCCCGTGGCTGAGCGGTTAAGTGCGCACGCTCTGTTGCTGGTGGCCCGGGTTCGGATCCCAGGCATGCACTGATGCACCGCTTCTCCAGCCATGCTGAGGCCACGTCCCACATACTACAGCAACTAGAAGGATGTGCAGCTATGACATACAACTATCTACTGGGGCTTTGGGGGAAAAATAAGTAAATAAATAAATAAAATAAAAAAAATGGAAATGGAAATGTAATACACAAAGTATACAATGTGTACAAAAGTACACAATGTACTTTGACACAAAGTACATTGATATTTTGCTGAAAAAAGTGTTTATAAGTAATACTTATTCTAATAAGCTGATGCTAACTACACTTTTGATATTTTAGCATTCCATCTGTAATCAAAGCCCATGGAGCTCATCTGAAAGCTAGTGCTGCAATGGTCCGTTTAAGACTGTATGATATCTTGGCTTTGTTACCTCCAAAAACTTATGAAGGTAAATAAAATTTGCAGTATCTAATAAAAATTTTTCAGTGTCCCTTTCCAGTTCTTCACAGTGTTGCAGAGTTCTGACCATGGCTCTCCCGCTGACTCACCGTGTAAAGGAAGGCAACAGTTTTCCTTTTCTTCATATAGAGGAGCTCGCTCTCAGGGAGCACTTGCTGTGTTCCGGGCCCCATTCTGGGCCCTTTACATGTGTTGACGTCTTTGACTCTAACCACAACCTTACGAGCCTAAAATATAGCTCTCCTTTATAGTGGAAGAATCATGGATATGCAGAGGTAATGTATCTTGCCCAAGTCTGAGAGCTATTAAGTGGCAGAGCTTGGATTCAGACCCAGTTGGTTCATCTTCAAAGTCTACACTTTTAATGACCATCCTAAGCTGCTTCATATATATTATAATATAGCCAATAATTTAGGAATCTGGAGGGAGAATAGTAATATACTTTGCAGAAATTAAATATCGTATAAAATGTTAATATTAAGTCATTGATTTGTTTCCACTTCAACCATGCCCAAGAATTTTGATATGTTCTGGTTTAGTGTTTGCACATCATTGGGTAGTAGTAAATAATAATCGTGTCATATTTAATATATTTAAAATAAAAAATTTTCCTCTATTTGAGTTTTTGGTTACTTTAAATAATTTGGACTAAAAGGCATAATACGATGATAAAAAAGGAAGTACATTTTTCTATATTAAAACCAGCATTAAAATATTTAATATTGATTTTTTTAAAAAGGGAACAAAGGCTTAATTATTTATTCCTGTTGAGCACATTGCTGCTCTTTATAGGCAATGATTGTGATTTTCATAAAAATTATTCTTTTTAATCTGACCTGAAGTTCTGTTTTTTAGGATCTTTCAATGCACTTCTTAGAGAACTGGTAGCAGAATTCACTTTGACTGACAACTCAGCCAACACAACTACTTCCCTCCTCAGATCCCTCTGCCATTATGATGATAGTGTTCTTCTTGGTTCCTGGCTTCAAGAAACTGATCATAAATCAATTGAAGACCAGGTAGTAAACGATACAGGGAAATGAAATCCTAGCTTAATTGCAAACAATGGTACTATTATGCATTGTCATTTAAAAAGAAAATATTGTAGACTAAGGTTTAATTTTCATTTAGCTTTCTTTGACGTTTAAAGATAGCTTTCTGGTGGTGGATAAATAGTGAAAAAAAGGTAAACAGCAATAGTGAGAATTGGGCGAATTGTCTTTATTCAATATCCTTTCTATTTAGATACCCAGTAGTAGCTGTGGCAAAGATCAGTTTTAACTGGCTTTTTGGTTATTGGTGTTTTGGGTTTTTTTAGTTTTGTGACAGGTTAGAGAGGAACAAGAGTTATTAGGTTGAAGATTTAGAACCTTTTGTGCCCCCTTGAATGCATTATTTCTTATGTACTTTTTAAAAGAGTTACTGAAGCCCCCTTTTAAAGACTTTTTTGTGGGTTTAAGTTATTCCTAATATGGTTTTGCTTACACATTTTTAAGGTGGGTACTGTAAAAATGTTTTAAAATGAACAAGACTTTTCTTAAGATCGTATAAAGTGTTACTGGTGACTTATTTAATGGTCAAATTATATTTTTATTTATTTAAAGATTTTCAGATGGAGTCATTCAGTTCTTTTTTGTTACCTTTTCTCCCTCCTCCCCTGTTCTATTCTTCCTGCCCAATACTTAGTAAGTGAATTTCCTAGAATAGATTTTGAATAGTTTTTATGTCATTCTTTTGCAGCTCCAGCCAAACAGTGCATCTGGAAGTGGGGCTCTGGAGCATGATCCGTCCTCCATTTATTTACGAATACCTGCTGGAGAAGCTGTGCCTGGTCCTCTCCCTCTTGGAGTCTCAGTCATTGATGCTTCCGTGGCTCTTTTTGGTGTAGTGTTTCCTCATGTTTCTTATAAACACCGGTTAGTATAAAGTCAGTCAGGTAATTGTAGTTAAATATAAATGGTTTTCAAACAGTAGATTTTCCCATCCCAGTTAACTCTGCAGTAAAGTGAATTACTGTTTAAATAATAGACTCATAAATGTAATGTGACACATTACGTTGTCACTTATAAGTGACACATACATGATTAAAAAATTGCACGCAAATTCCACATAATTTGAAACTATTTTTAAGATTTGGCCCCATGTACTAGCATCTGGTATCCTTTGTATTGTGGACTATGTGTTATACAACAAAATTTTCATTATAGTAGTTTGTTTGCCAGTTTATTAGTAGGTTTTAACTATATCTTGAATCAGGAACTGAGTTTCCTAAGTCTCTTGTTTTTGTTACTGAAGAAGTAAATGAGTGAGAAGTCTACTTCCTAATAACATTTGTCAGATGGGGAAGTCTGGAACTTGGGAAACTAAAGTAACTAGTTCTTTTTCTATTAGGAGCATTTTGGTTTCCTGTATTTTATGTCCACAGATACTATCCCGAACTTTAGTAGGCATTGTATATATTTATGGTAATTTTCCCAAAAGAAAGAATGAAAATGAATTAATGTAAGAGCTTCACAGATAATTCAAGTTTTATAAAATATGCCTTAAAAGCATTGTTGTATTTGTATATAAAAGATAACATATCTTTAAATGTGTAGGTGACTTGATTAATTGCTTTTTAACTTAATGGGAAGAATTTTAAATATGAAATTTTACTTTACCTAGATATCTTTAAGAACATTTGGTTGCCACATAAATATTAAAGAACATTAAAAGTGAAAGAATCTTATAAAGCATCTACTTTAATGTCCTTGTTTTAAATCTAGGGAAATCCAGGTCTATCAGTTTATGGTTTGCCCTAAGCTATACAGCTAATTGTGTGCTGTATCCAGGATCCAGAATTATCTTACCTATATTAAATCACTTTTGTGGAATAAGGTGAAGTATAAATAGATAAATTCTATTAAAAGTATAATATATAACATAAATATCGAATGATGGTGAAATAAATGAATAAATTAAGGGACGTTGATAGGCTGGAATACTTTTTACAGAGATGATGTTTTGATATCAGAAAATGCTTATTATACAATGTTAAATGAAAAAGGTAAAATAAAAGGCAAGAAGTGATCCCATTTTGTATTTTAAAATACATAAAAATGTACAAAGATTATTACTAGGTAGTAACTTTATTAATATTTTTCAAATTAAATGAAATAAATATAATAAGGGAAAAAAATTTTTAAGTTATGTATTTGAGGTTAGTTATAGGCAAATGATGCTAAATGGTAGTGTTGAAGACCGCATGGATCTTCTTATGTGTCTACTTGAAAGCAGTGTGAATAATGCCCTGCTTTCTCACCCATAGAAGATGTGGATCTGTATCGGAGCAAGTGTAGAAATAGTCCACTTTAGCCTCCAGTAACTCTAACTGGAGTTCTTCCTGGAGGCTAGATGATTTCTTCCTATGTGATTTTGAAGAATGCTTTGACCTGAGACTGTGGCCTATTATAAATTGAGCTTAAATCCTTATAAGTAACTGTGGGGAGATTTTGATTTCCTACTTTCAGTTGTAGTTATCTTAGTACTGAATCCAGTGTCCCTGGATTCCTTTGCCCCACCCCATTTCTTTTTAGAAGAATCTGAAATGATCTCATTCTCTTTTATCAGAATAGTCTCAAACGGCTGTAATTTTGTTGTTATTTTTGTTAACTGTCTCATTTTAAAAATTTGAAATAATAAAACAATTCGCCTCTGAGTTTTTACATTTAAAAAAACTGACCAAAGCTAAATCTTTTTGAAAATCTCCCAGTTAGCTTCTTAAGGATAGAACATGGGGTACTATTTTCTTCTATGTGAGAGTATTTTTAAAAAAGAAGAACATTATGCCACACTTTTTTACTTCCAGCTTACAAATCCTCCACACAGGTGGAATGATTGTTACTGTATTCAAGAAACCTGGAGCGCCTACTGTATGCCAGGTACTTTGTTGGACACTGGTGTTACTGTTAAAGACCACTGAAATTATGACCTTATTTTGCTAATTGAAACTTAATATTTTGTCTCTTGTCTTGTTCCAGTTAATAACCACAGGTCCGTATATTAATTCAGGAAGAGGAGATCTGGTTTGGACCAGCTGTGAGAGTGAAATAGAAAAGAGACAGCATGGGGCATTGTTTATTAACCAATTAGCTTATACTCTTCTTATCTCTGTTTTCTGAGCCCTATTGGAGTAAGAAGTGTTGCTAATGTGATATTTCTTCTGTTATTATAGATTACAAATGTTGGATCACTTTGCTGAATGTGTTAAACAAGCCAAAGGTGTCCGCCAGCAGGCTGTGCAACTTAATATTTTTACAGCTGTTCTCAGTGCACTAAAGGTATTTACTTTTAAAACATAATAAATGTTCTGAATTAAAATTTTAATGAATGCCTTTAATAAAGTAGGCAGATCTAGACTATTATGATGTTTATGTGTATATTACTTGATAGCTATTTTTCTATTAGTTTAATTAAATTACTGGGAACTTTATATTAGGCTCATTATAATTAACTATTTCATATTTTAGTAATGTTAAAGTTCATGTTTCGGTTTGACCTCTCATATTTCACAAGTGCCAGTAAGTTCTTGGAGAATTTTCAAAGATGTCTGACTAATGAAACCTGATATTCTGCTGAAGGTTAGCTAGACAAAGCTTAAGTTTGATTTGTGGTTTAGACCATAAGTCAGGAGAGGCCATGTTGTATAGTTGAAAGAATGCTGCGTTTACAGATCGAGGTCTGGTTTAGCTACTCACTAGGTTTATGTCTTGCGTAATTCCTTTAACCTTTTTTGAACTTCAGTTTCTACACGTATAAAGTGAAATAACAGCTATTTTGCCTCTCAGAGTTGGTGCACTGTACTATGCAGCCTGCAGCCTCTCATGATGTATTTGAGAACTTTTTATATTATTCAGCACTGTTTTAAAATGTTATGTAAACATTAGGGAAAAGGGATCAAGGCATTGGTTATACAAATAAAGGTTTGTACCATTTATATAACCATTAGTATCTGCCCTATTTAGAGACCATCAGCTAATACCAACATCTGAGTTTTAAAAAAAGGAATGGGGTGGTCACAGTTTCCTTCCATGGTTGGAAGGCTAGTGAACCAACTGTAATATTGCTGTACAGTATACTTTTCTTCATAGATAGGCTCGCTAAGGCCTCTGCTATAGTTAACATTTTCCCCAGGCACCATGACTTGGATTTTTGGTCTCAAGGAAGTAAATTAAGTTCCAGGACGGTAAGTGTAGCTACAATAGAGATACTAACCTGAAGTGTGATGAACAAACTATATCAAAATTTAGTTACTGATTATTCTTACCTCATTTGTCTTTAGATACATGTTGGATACACCCTTTATGACATAACAGTCATGTGTCGCTTAGTGACAGGGATCTGTTCTGAGAAATGCGTTGTTAGGTGATTTCATCATTGTGCGAACATCATAGAATGCACTTACACAAACCTAGGTGGAATAGCCTACTACACACGTAGGCTATATGGTACTAATCTTATGGGACCACCATAAATGGTCCAAAATGTTGACTGAAATGTTATGTGGTGCGTGACTGTAATTAATTCTCTTATCTGAAATTTTTATATAAATGAATCAAAGTTTCATACTCATCAAGGCCTTTTCCTTCCTTAAAGTTAAAATGATAAATTTCATTCAGTTAAATGACAGTTGATTTAATAATACAGTGTCTTTTATATATAAAAACAACTTTTAAGTATTAGTCTTTGAATAGAGACACTCCCTGGGATTGTTGGTTTTAGGACCAATTGAACTATATCTGTGTTATATATCATGTTCTGAAATCACATTTAGGAAAGTGATTGCTGTCGGTTTAACAGGAATTGATTCTGGGAACAGTATATGTGTGTGAAAGTTGGCTGTAGAAAATAATGTATGAAGATGTATGTATATTTACAAAGATTGTAGCACATTTTTTCTTCTATTTAATGTGAATTATGAATTGCCTTTTCTTTTTTTTTAAATAACTGTAGGGCCTGGCTGAAAATAAAAGTACTTTAGGACCTGAGGAGGTTCGTAAATCTGCTCTGACACTGGTTATGGGCGCGCTTGACAACCCAAACCCCATCTTACGATGCGCAGCAGGGGAAGCTCTTGGAAGAATGGCTCAGGTGGTTGGAGAAGCAACTTTTATTGCTAGAATGGCCCAATATAGCTTTGACAAGTAAGTGGGTCTTTTTACCAACAAGTAAATTTTTCATATAGCCAAAGATATCTTTTAAGTAATGAATAATTATTAACTGGACTATATGTTTTCCACATGGCATAGCATGTGACAGTATTTTGTGTTTTTTCATAGTGATCTTAATTTTTAATTCAATAATTGATTAAACTCTAGAATCTGGGAAAGTTGTAGTAAGAACTGTAATAAGAATAAGAAAGTTAGATATTTTCAGTGTGGTGAGGGTTTCTGTTTTAGCTCTTGAATGTTACATAATGGAATCAAGAGAATTGTTAATAAGGACTTCTCCGTTATGTGTTCTGCTCTGAAGAAGTGCTTCGAAGTCCTTTTCTCTTATCTCTGCCGCCCCCTCCCCCAATTATTCTTTCTGTTAATTATTCACTTTTTGAAATAAGCCATTCTTTTTCTAACTGCTCTCAAGTGTCTCTCTTAAATGGGATAAAGTTAGCATTAGATTTTAAAGATTTCTCTGCATATTAATTAAAAAGAGAAATCTGAGAGATCCAAATAAGTATGATTCAGATGATAACATGCAGTTATTAGTGACTGTTGGTTGTTAAAATTAAGTACTTAAGTAGAAAAGTTAAAAATCAAGAGTGGTAAAGAACTGACACTTAAGTTAGTAAATTGATCATTCTTAACTGTTGTGTATTTTGAGTACTAGTTATACTAAACCACGTCATAATCATTAATGAGAGAGAGAGGGCTGGGGGAAAGCAGTGGTAGTGAAGTAGTAGTTCTGAAGAAAAAGTGTTTTCTGAATTCTTGCATATCTAAGAATGGTTTTTCTTCTCTTCACACATGAATGGCAATTTGGCTTGTCATAGGATAATACCCCAGTGCATTGTTTGAATCACCAAGGATAATATGAGCAGGCAGAAGAGAGTTAAAATATTCACAGATATTTAATGACTTCTACTGTTTTCTAGCAATAGATTAGGTTTGCCTTTTCCAAGTACATGTCATTGGTTCTGAAAACCACTTTTATTAAAAATTTTTTAAAAGATATAACCAATCTTAGCCTGCTTAATGGTTTGTGCTCTGTTAATAGTAGGTACCATAAGAGTGTATTTGTTTGGAAAACTTTTGAATCATAAATTTTTTTTTAGTTACAAAGTGTTTTAATTTATGTATCTTCAATACCTGTAGGAGTGCTTATTTTGTACTTATTCTGGTGAAACACAAAGACATTTCATTAATATTCATGCCTGTTTGGTTAATGGTTTGCAGATATTTTCAGTGCTTAGTTTCGTTAGCTTTTCCAAATAACTGATTATGATCTGAAATTAATTATTACGTAGGTTTTGTTACTCATTTTTTCACATTTTAATTTATTTGAATTTGGGATTTGTCTTAAATTCTCTATGAAATGTCATAATTATTTGGTAGCTTTTTTTCTTTAATACTGCTATATAAAATAATGGCACATTTAAAAATCTCTATGGTATCTTAGATTTGACAGAATCTGGTTGTATTTTGAAAAAGCTTCAATATCCTGCAGCTGCATTATATCAGACTGTTCTCATCTGTATTACCTCTTGTTGGTATAATATCTGTCTATGAAAAGCCAAAATCACTTATACATACAGATCTGTCAGCTATATTTGCACATTAAAATCTTATGCCATCTTAGCATTACCACAGAATCATTTCTATAAACCGTTATTGGTTAATAGGGAGTAGCTTCAGTTGCTTAAGACCCAGTTCAGAAAAAATTAAAAGTCATTACTGGTTAAATTTGTTTCCATTCAAATTGAAATCACTTTGAGACCTCTGGGAAGTATATATTCTTATATCTTACATTATTTACTTTATTGAATAGATGGTAATCACTGAGAAAATTGGTCCAGCTTTTTAGCTTACTGAAATGTTACTTTTTGAAAAGTAACAATATGAAGGCAGCTTTCTGATCTGCATAATGCTTTAGAGTTCACAGATTGCATTCATTCTCAACTTCTTTCATTCCTCAAATTGACTGCTATCTAGGAGTAATGATAATGTCCATTTTATAGATGGAGAAACTGAGGCATAGAGAGATAAAAATCACTTGTCCAAAGATGTAATATGTTAGAAATACTGCTAAAGATAGGCTTAGTTTGCGTCATTCATTACTACATTTCTTAACATCTGTTTTGTGACAGCACTTGGAATTTTTCTTTCTTTGCTGTAGGCAAACAGACCAACCAGAGTCTTGGTGATGATTTTTCATCTCTTGACTTTATTTTACTTTTATGAGTTTGGTCATGGATGGCTTATCAAGAGTTATAATACAGTTTTGAAAGTGCAACCAAAGTTGCTTTCTAGGCTCCTTTGTTATTGTAGGTGCTTTGTTCTTAATGGTATTTTATCCTATTTTCTAGTAGTAACTGACTATGTTGGTGCATGACTATAAGTCATAATATTTTATGGCTTAAAAAATATTGTTACATATGTTCTTTTATTCCTTTCCATTGTCAAAAATGAGGTTTAGAGGTTAGCTCCATTTTAAACTCTCTACATCACTACTTAAATATGACTAAAATAATGAAATCTCTTCTTTCAAATAAACATTAAAAAAACATACAGGACTTTCACTGCCAGTCATGGTGGAGTAACAGGGGCTAGACTTATGCTCCTGTCTTAAACAGATCATGTAAATGAAACAGCGATTTTCAGACATTGGACAACAGCCAGCACAGAGCAGTGATCCCTGAGAAATGGGAAACACACAAGGAGAATACTATAATTGCTCCAGATTTCTGCCTGGAGAGTTTCCAAGCTGAAGTTCAGAGATAGGAAACCCAAACCTAACTGAGTTGAGATAGATTTGGAGTTTGGGAAGGCCAATGTAGCTAGAATGTGTGGGGCAGAATATGAGAGAGGAGAGAGCTGCACAGAGAGAGAGCTATGAGCAGAGGAGTCATCTCAAGTCTTTGGCTGAGTACTGATATGTGCCTGAGGAAACTGGAAAGGAAACTACAAGGAAACTGCCCAAGACCAGGGAACAAACCTCCAGAAAAGAACAGGCAAAACAATCCCCAGAGCTCACACAAGGCTGAGAGTAATTCATGTTCTTATCATCCAGATTGGAAAGACCTCCTAAAGTGGAGTCCTCAGAAGGGTATTGTCTTAGTAGTGGAAGCCATATTGATCCACCCTAAAAAACCTTAAAAGTGAGCCCTGAGGGGGCTGGCCCAGTGGCGCAGGCGGTTAAGTGTGCTGCTCCGCTGCAGTGGCCTGGGGTTTGCCAGTTCGGATCCAGGGCACGCACCTACGCACTGCTTGTCAAGCCATGCTGTGGCGGTGTCCCATATAAAGTAGAGGAAGATGGGCATGGATGTTAGCCAAGGGCCAGTCTTCCTCAGCAAAAAGAGGAGGATTGGCAGATGTTAGCTCGGGGCTGATCTTCCTCACAAAAAAAAAAAAAAAAAAAAAAGTGAGTCCTGAAAGGATCAAACTGATTCCAGGTAACTTAACTGCATCCCAGAACAAAGCCCAACAGTATTTAAAGGAATATTACTAATGTAGCACCTAGTGTCATGAAATTTGTAGTGTCCGGTATCCAATCAAACTTACCTGACATGTAGGGAACAAGAAAATAAGACCTATTACTAGGAGAAAACATCAATAATTGGAAACAAGCCTAGAAATGGAAGAAATGATGGAATTAGCCACCAAGAATATTAAAAGAACTGTTATAAATATGCTTCATATTTTTAAGGAAGTACAAGAAAACCTGAGCACAATGAGAAGAGAAATGAAATTCATAAAACAAACCAAAGGAAACTTCTAGATATGTAAAATATCTCAAATGAAAAATACATTGGATGAGATTAACAGAAGATTAGATACTACAGTAGAAAAATATAGTGATATTGAAGACATAGAAATAGAAACTATCCCACATGAAGTACAGATTGAAAAAAGACTGAGAAAAGAAAATCGCCAGAGTCTTGGTGACTTCTAGGACAAATGTCAAGCTGTTTAAAATATATATAATTGAAAAAAAGACATTATGGAAGAAAGACATTATGTGAAAGAACAAAGATAACAATAACAGCAGGCTTCTAATTATAAACTATGCAAGCAAAAAAACAGTGGAGTGACATCTTTAAAGTACTCGAAGAAAAAAATTGTCAACCTAACATTCTATACCCAATGAAAATGCTTTTCAAAAATGAAAGTTTAATGAAGACTTACTTTCTCAGACTACAAAAAGTTGAGAAATTTCATTGCCTGCAGACTTGTACTATAAGAAATGTTAAAAGTTCTTTGTGCAAAAAAAGTGATACTAGATGGAAATTTGGAAATTTGTATATATAGGAATGAAGAATGCCAAAAATGGTAAGTATCAGGATAAATATAAAGACTTATTCTTAAAAGTCTATTTTAAAATAGATTTATTATTTTTATTCTCATTATATTTATTTTATTCTCATTTTTTAAATTTCTTGAAAAGATAGTCGGCTCTTTAATGCAAAAATAGTAACAATGTATTGTAGGATTTTAATGTATATGGAAGTAAAATACATGCTAACAGAGAATGGGAGATAGGAAATAGTATACTCTGTTTATAATATATATAAAGGGATATAATATCTTTGAAGGTAGATCATAATGAGTTAAAAATGTTTCTCGGGGCCTGGCCCGGTGGCACAAGCAGTTAAGTGTGCGCGCCCCACTGCGGCGGCCCGGGATTCGCTGGTTCAGATCCCGGGCATACACCGATGCACCGCTTGGCAAGCCATGGTGTGGCGGCGTCCCATATAAAGTAGAGGAAGATGGGCAGGGATGTTAGCCCAGGGCCAGTCTTCCTCAGCAAAATCAGAGGAGGATTGGCAGATGTTAGATCAGGGCCGATCTTCCTCCCCCCCCCCCAAAAAAAATGTTTCTTATAAACTCCAGAGAACCAATAAAGAAAACAAAACAAAAAGGTATAACTAATAAGCCAATAGTGGAGATAAAATAGAATCATAAAAAATATTAAATCCAAAAGAAGACAGAAAGAGAGAAAAAGAATTAGGAAGAGATGTAACAAATAGAGCACAAAGCAATATGGTAGACTTAAACCCAACCATGCTAATAATTGCATTAAATGTAAATGGTCTAAATATTGCAAATAAAAGATAGGGTTTGTCAGATTGGATCAAAACCAAGATCTAACTGTATGCTGTCCACAAGAAATTCCTTTAAATATAAAGAAAGAGATAGGTTAAAAGTAAAAGGATGGAAATAATATACCATGGAAACACTATTGCAAAGGAAGCTGGAGAGGCTGTGTTATTATCAGAAAAAATAGATTTTGTAGCAAGGATTGTTACCAGAATAAACAAGTGATTTCATAATGATAAAAGGATCAATTCCTGAAGAATACATAACAATTTTAAATATATATGTATCTAATGATACGGTTTTAAAATACATGGAATAAAACTTAATAGAACTGAAAGTAAAATAGACAAGTCCACATTAAAATTTGAGATTTCAACATTTCTCTCAATAATTAATAGAACAGATAGCTCCCCTCAAATTATTTAAAATATAGAATATTTTAACAACATAATCAGCTAACTTGACCTAATTGACATTTATAAAATACTTCACCCAGCAGCAGAATATACATTCTTTTCAAGTGCACATAGGACGTTTACCAATATAGATAAGTAATTGCGCCAATAAATGAAAATAAAGCTTATCAGAATTTGTGGGATGCAGCTAAAGCATCTTTCAAGGAGAATTTATAGCATTAAAATTATTATATTAGAAAAGAAGAAAAGCTTTAAATCAATTATCTGAACTTATACCTTAAGAACCTAGAAAGAGAAAAGCAAATTAAACTGAAAGTAAGCAGAATGAAGCAAATGATAAAGGTAAAAGCAGAAATCAGTGAAAGAGAAAAAACAAAGGAGAAACTCAATGAAACCAAAAGCTGGTTTTTTGAAAAGAGCCATAAAATCAATAAACCTTTCAGATGACTAAGTAAGAAGAGAGAGAAAGATGGAAAGACAGACAGACACAAATCAATATTACAAATGAAAGAATGTTTATCACGGGAGATTCTGGAGATATTAAAAGGATAATAAGGAAGTATTCTAAAGAACTTTATGCCAATAAATTTGACAACTTAGATGAAATGAACTAGTTCTTTGAAAGACACAAACTAGCAAAACTCATTTAAGAAGAAATAGATAAAATGAATAACTTTGTATCTATGAAAGAAATTAAATTCAGAGTTTAAAACCTTCTCTCAAAGAGAACTCCAGGCCAGAATGCCTTCCTTAGTAAATTCAACCAAACATTTAAGGAATAATAATACCAAGTCTATTCAGACTCTTCCAGAAAAATAGAAGAGGAGGAAATACCATCTAGCTCTTTATGAGGCCAGCTTTACCCTGATACCAAAAGCAGACCAAGACATTACAAGGAAAGGCCAATCTTCCTCATAAGCATGGACATAAAACCTTTAACAAAAATTTAATCAAGCCCAACAACATTTTTAAAGGATAATTCATGACCAAGTGGGGTTTATCCCAGGTATGCATGGTTGATTTAATATCGAAAATCAGTGTAATTCACCATATTAACAGACTAAAAAGGAGATTTCATATGATCATCTTTTAGAACATCTGTTAGATGCAGCAGAAGCATTTGGACAATATTCAATATCCGTTCATCATAAAACTGCCCAGCAAGCTAGGAATTTCAGAAGAGACTGTCTTAAATCTGATAGCCCCTGGACAAAAATCTACAGCAAATATCGTACTTAATGATCAAGATTGAATACTTTCCCCCTAAAGTCAGGAACAAGGCAAGGATGTTTGCTCTCACCACTGTTATTCAGCATTGCACTAGATGTGCAATCAAGAAAGTAAAAGAGGGCCGGCCCCGTGGCTTAGCGGTTAAGTGCACGCGCTCCGCTGCTGGCGGCCTGGGTTCGGATCCCGGGCGCGCACCGATGCACTGCTTCTCCGACCATGCTGAGGCCGCATCCCACATACAGCAACTAGAAGGATGTGCAGCTATGACATACAACTATCTACTGGGGCTTTGGGGGGAAAATAAATAAATAAATAAAATCTTTAAAAAAAAAAAAGTAAAAGAAATGAAAGGGATGCAGATTGCCAAGGAAGAAATGAAGCTGTCTTTTTTTCTGAATGAAATTTGAATGTATGGAGAAAATCCTAAGGAGCCTACAAAAAAGTTATTAGAACTAATAAATTTGTTTAGTATGTTCTTAAGGTATCCAATAATTATATTTCTGTATTCTGTCAATGAAGAACTAGAAATTGAAAATTTTTAAATGCCAGTTATAAAGGATAAAAAATACTAAGGGACAGGCCGGCCCCGTGGCTTGGCGGTTGGGTGTGCGCACTCCGCTGCTGGCGGCCCGGGTTCGGATCCCGGGCGCGCACTGACGCACCGCTTCTCCGGCCATGCTGAGGCCGTGTCCCACATACAGCAACTGGGAGGATGTGCAGCTATGACATACAACTATCTACTGGGGCTTTGGGGGGAAAATAAATAAATAAATAAAATCTTTAAAAAAAAATACTAAGGGAACAATTTTTAAAAATGTGTAGGAGCTGTACACTGAAAACTACAAAACGCTGCTGAGTGCAGTTTGTGAATACATGTATAAATGGAGAAATATACTATGTTCATGGAACAGAAGACTCAATTTTGTTAAAGATATCAGTTCTCTCCAGTTTGATCTATGTATTTAACATAAGTCAAAATTCAAGCAACCACTTTCTATAGAAATCGACAAGCTGATTCCACAGTTTATACAGAGATGCACAAGATCTAGGATAGGCAGAACAACTGAAAAGGAACAGAGTTGGGAAAACTTTCACTACCTGATTTTAGGCTTTTTATAATGCTACTATAACCAAGATAGGTGGCATTGACATAAGAAAAGACATATAGGTCAATGGAACAATAAAAAAAATCCAGAAAGAATCGTATATGTATATTAAATTGATTTTCAACAAAGGTGCCAAGGCTGGCACTTGGGAAACAACAAATTTCCCCATTTGTCTTTTTAACAGATAGAACTGGAAAAATTGGATATGTTCATGGAACAAAAAAAAAATCTCTGTACTTAACTCACACCATATAAAAAAATTAACTTGGTATCGATAATGGATCCAAATGTAAGAGCCAACTATAAAACTTCTGTGGGCCGGCCTGGTGGTATAGTGGTTAAGTTTGCACACTCAGCTTCGGCAGCCTGGGGTTCACAGGTTCGGATCCTGGGTGCAGACCTACACACTGCTCATCAAGCATGCTATGGCAGCGTCCCATATACAGAGTAGAAGAAGGTTGGTACAGATGTTAGCTCAGGGCCAATCTTCCTCACCAAAAAAAAAAAAAAAAAACCTAAAAGAAAACTTTGTAATCTTGGATTACGCAAAGATTTTGTAGGATACGAAAAGCATGAACCATAAAATATTTAAAATTAATAAGTTGGACTTCATCAATATTAAAAAATTTTGCTTTTTACATGATAATGTTAAAATGAAAATTTCAAAGTAGAAGAAATATTTGAAGAAGATATGATAATGGCAAAAGAGCACGTGAGAAGATACTCCCCGTCATTAGTCAGCAGGGAAATGCACATTGAAACCACAATGAGCTACTACGACGTGCCCACTAGAGTAGCTACCGTAAAAAGACTGGAAATACCAAGTGTTGACAAGGATGTGGAGTAACTGGAATTCTCATACATTGCTTGTGAAAATGTAAGATGATACAGCCACTTTGGAAAATAGTTTGGTGATTTTTTTATAAACTTAAACATACTCTTACCTTATGACCTAGCAATTCCACTCCTAAGTATTTACCCAAGAGAAGTGAAAACACATGCACACAAGCACATGTACTCAAACTTTTATAGCAGCTTTATTCATGAGAGCCAAAAAGTGGAAAGAATCCATGTCTGTCAATTGGTAAATGAATAAATAAATTGTGATAAATGAATAAATAAACTGTGTTATGTTCATAAATGAAATACTGCTCAGCTATATAAAAAGAATAAACTACTTATACAATAAATGGGATGACTCTCAAAATCATTATGCTATGTAAAAGAATCCAAACACAAAAGACTATGTACTGTCTGTTTTTATTTGTATGAAACTGTGTAAAAGGTAAAACTATAGAGATAGAAGACAGATCAATGTTTGCCAGGGTGTTAGAAGGAGGTAGAGGACTTCGAAGGGACATGAGGGAACTTACTGTGGTCAAGAAAATGTGTTATATCTGTGCTGTTAATATGGCAGCCACATGTGGCTACTGAGCAGTTGAAATGTGTCCGGCTCAAATCAAGATGCACTGTAAGTGTATAATGCACATAGGGTTTTGAAGACTTTGTGCATAAAAAGAATGTAAAATATGTCAATAATAATTTGTTATATTGATTAGATCTTGATATTTCAATATTTTGGATATGTTGGGTTTAATAAAACTTATTAAAATTAACTTCACCTGTGTCTTTTTTCCCTTGTGTAGTGTGGTGACTAGAATATTTAAAATTACATAATGTGGCTTACATTATATTCCTAGGACATCTCTGTTCTGTATTATGATTATGTGGTGGATACATACTGTATACAATTATCAGAACTCACTAAATTCTACATTTTACTGTACACTTAAAATTGGTGAATTTTATTGTGTATAAATACATTTTAATAAAGATTATTTTAAAAAGTAATATACAATAGCTCCCTTTTATATCTTTTAATTCATTAAAGATATATTTCACAAAGGAAAAACCCTGGCCCATTTTTAAAAGGTTCAGGGCCGGCCCCGTGGCTTAGCGGTTAAGTGCGTGTGCTCCGCTGCTGGCGGCCTGGGTTCGGATCCCAGGCGCGCACCGACGCACCGCTTCTCTGGCCATGCTGAGGCCTCGTCCCACATACAGCAACTAGAAGGATGTGCAACTACGACATAACAACTATCTACTGGGGCTTTGGGGGTAAAATAAATAAAAAAAAAATCTTAAAAGGTTCAAATTGTAATTATAGGGAATTTCTGAAGTGCAAGTTAAAAGCATTTTCTGTAATTCTGTGAATACAAATACTATTTTTTTTGTATTTTCAAAACCAATTACAAAAGCTGCTCTTTTATTTAAAACACCAATAATAAAAATACATTTCAAGTAGCTCTTGGCTTTTCAAGGAATAATTAATATTAAAAGCTGAGAAGCTGTGATTCTTCATTCTGATTTTCTCTGAAGTAGGCTTTATTCATCGAAATGTATGACTTTAACCAACCATTTTAAGTTACATCTCTAACTCTTATTTAAATTAAATCCTAACTCTTATTAGAGAGCGGAGAAAGAAGAAATCATGATTGTAATCTTTTCTAATTTTCAGAATAAATCCCTTATTGTGTGACTCATAAGCTTGCTATTGCTCTAGGGAAATAGAAAAAACAATCCCTGAAGCGTGACTTTTTTCCAGGTTGAAATCGGCCCGAGATGTTGTATCCAGAACTGGGCATTCATTGGCTCTTGGTTGTTTACATCGATATGTTGGTGGTATCGGCTCAGGACAACATCTGAAGACCAGTGTTAGCATTTTATTGGCTCTTGCACAAGATGGAACATCCTCTGAAGTCCAGGTATAATGTTCATTTTTTTTTTATTATGAAAATTTTAAATAATACTTTTGGGAAAACTACTTGCTGTATAAAGTAGTAATGATTCTGTTAAGTTGTTAGGAAAAATGTATTAGGGTCTTTCTCTGTCATTTTGTTTTATGAGTTTTATTTGTAAAAGTGTATAACAGGATTTTGTATTTTAATCTAAATTTAAAGTCTGTCTTATTCTGGGAATTTAAGCCATTCAGATACATTCCATGAAACATAGTTTTTTTTTTACTATTTGTTATCCTTTCTACTTATTTCCCCTTTTTTTGCATTTCCTTGAACTTTTAATAACTGTCATTCTCTCTCTCTTCTCTAATACCCCAACTCAGGTCCAGGATCTTTGGTTGAATCTTTAGGTGTACTCATTGAATTTTTTTGTTTGTTTCTCCTTAAACATTTTATACACAGTTAGATATAACTACAATGAGAGGCAAGAGCTTCACATGTGTGAAATATCCTATACTCTTGATTTGCTACTTCCCACTGATGCACCTAAGAATATTAAGAGTACATGAATCCAACAGCATTCAACTTGCCAGCTTCATATTGGGACTTAGAAGTTGGGAGGAGATAAGTTCAATTGCCGTTACCGCCTGCCATTAGTTTATTAGTAAATGAGTTCCTTCCTTATTAGATAAAAGACACTAAATCCACCAGAGGCTTCTAGTCTACAGTTTGACTTCTTGGTAAAGGTTTCCAGCTGTATAAAGCACAAAATTCTCAAAAGGGGAGAAACAAAAATCAAGTAATCTTATCCCTTAAGAGGTGCTACGCTGCTTTTTTTTTTGTGAGGAAGATCAGCCCTGAGCTAACATCTGCCAATCCTCCTCTTTTTGCTGAGGAAGACTGGCCCTGGACTCACATCCGTGCCCATCTTCCTCTACTTTATATGGGACGCCGCCACAGCATGGCCTGACAAGCGGTGCGTCAGTGCACACCCGGGATCCGAACCCAGGCCGCCAGCAGCAGAGCGCACGCGCTTAACCGCTACGCCACGGGCCGGCCCCAACACTGCTTTTTTTTTAATGTTGTTTTCACACGAGTCTGGAAGAAAAGAACACAGTTACAAAATTATTTTACCCAAGAAGTTGCTGCTTTTTTCTTTTATGTCAAAGAGTAGGTGTTAGTTTTCTTTTTTTTTTTGTGAGGAGGACTAGCCCTGAGCTAACATCCGATGCCAATCCTCCCCTTTTTTCTTGAGGAAGAGTGGCCCTGAGGTAACATCTGTGCGCATCTTCCTCTACTTTATATGGGACGCTGCCACAGCATGGCTTACCAAGCGGTGCATCAGTGTGCGCCAGGGATCCGAACCTGTGAACCCCGGGCTGCCGAAGCGGAGCACGCGCACTTAACAGCTTGTGCCACTAGGCCGGCCCCCCTAGTTTTCTTTCTTTTGTCTTCATCTTTTTCTCAGCCCTTTCTTGCTTTAATTTCTTAAAACCAAACTCCTCTAAGTGACCACTTTACATGATTCTTTTTATATGACAGGACATTTTACTATAATTTGGATCAGTTACATTCCCTCTGCACTACTATTTCAGTTTATATCTCTACAAGAATAGTACAGTAGCTATTCTTAAGTTTTTCCTAATGTCTCTTCTGCTTTAAGAATCCTAACTCAAAAATTATATTTTGCAGTTGCATTATTATCTACATGTATTTAACTATAATTACTAGAGATTTATTGTTCAGTAATGTTTTTTGTTTTGTATCCTCAACTCTTTTCTTGAGATCTATGTTCTTATTTTTATTTGATAGGAAAACTTCCTCTAGCAATAATTAACTTAGGAAGGGTTCTTGAGTGGTATGCTTTTTGAATCCTTGCATCCCTAAAAAAAGGCTTTATTTTGCCTTCACATTTGAATGATATTTTACTTGAGCACACTATTCCTAGCTTACAGTCCTTTTCTTTCATTATTCATAAATGTTTCAGTATTTTCTGTGTTCTGATGTTGCACGTTGGAGGCTAATGGCAGCTCATATTTTTTTAAGTTAAATTTCAGTAAATATTACCATTGCAAATTTTAATCAATTATTTATAAAATCTCTCAAATATGTTCTCTAGGAAATAAAAGATAACATATAAGCCAATTTTCAAAGCAACTGATGTATGAATACTGTGTTTAAAGTTTCTCTGCACTGTGGCTTTGAGTATCCAGAAATAAAACTTCGATGATGCATTTATTTTCTTCTTTTATATATGAATATTTTTCACACTTCCAAAAAACAATGACTTATTTAATAAACTTCTGAATTAATGGATACTTATGGACATCACAGCTATCTTTATTCCCCATCTTTTCATTGCTTTTTCTAAGCAACATCTGAAATATGTATGTGTGTCTGTAACCTTATATTTTGGTTTGGCAGTGTGTAAAAATTTTTCTCTTTATCCTTGAAGCTTAGAAATTTCATCAAGTTTTGGATAAGTTTATCTTTTCTTTTTCTCTTTCTGGAACTCTTATTATTCATATATTAGGTCTCTTGTCTTTTTCCTCATTATTTTTTTATGTTTTCACTCTGTGTTACAGGGATAATCTTCCATTTGATCTTCAAGATAATGATTTTAGTTTTTAGCAATAACTACTTTTTTTCCAGTTTTCTACTGAATATTTAATATAAATCCTGGTGGGTTGTTTTTTTTTTTAAGACACTTCTAGAATCTCCTTTGTGCTTTAATTATATTGCCTTAAAAATCCTTATTATAGTTTTATTAAAGTCTTTTTTGTTTCTTCCCTTACTTTTTTCCTCCAGAATGTATACTGTGGTCTTTCTCCTGCAAGCTGCTGTATCCCTGTTACTTTTTGCTAGCTCTTGTCAGTAGGTGTGGTTTCTGTATGTACCTGTCCAAGTCAGGTTGCTGAGTTCCCTAGGATTGGGGTAGATTGACAGGTAGTAGAAGTTAAGGTATGGATTTTTTTCCCACTATGTTGGCAAGTTGGGAAACCTCTCTATTGAGATCTCTGTCCTCAGCCCAGTGATACAGTTCTCCTTTAGAGCTGCCAACAGCAGAAGTAAAAGTAAGTCTACAGCTGGATGTGGGAATCTTAAATGACTTTTTGTTTTCTTAGGCCTGTGCTGATTATAGTATATTGCTCTGAGGTTAGTTTTACAAATACTGTTAGGTTGCTTTATGCTTAGTAAACATAAATAGGGGCCTGAAATGGTTCGATGCACTTGAAGAGCTGTTGTGTGAATGTCATTGCTCTGGAAATATATGTGAGTACAGAACATTGTCATGATCATTGTTTTATTTCAGGCTAGTTTCTTGGGAAAACTCCAACAATACAGGCAATAAAGTTATATTCGATGTCCACTAAATCAAACACTTAAGTCATTGTCTTTTGGAAGTGGGTAATATATGTCCATTATAATAGAAGAGAATGAGTTCATCATTGAGATTTTTTTCTGACGCTCAAAGCCATGCTGTGGAGAAAATTTAAACATAACATTTGTACATCAGTTGCTTTGGTTATTGGCTCTTGGGTAGCTTACGTGCTACCTGTTATTTCTTAAGGAATATATTTTAATTGATTTCTAGATTAGCGATTAAAAACTAAGATGTTAGTATTTAATAAAATTTAAGTTAAAAAATCAATTTAGTATACTCTAATTATTCCTTAAAACTACAGTAAAATTTTGTTTTGTTCCAGACTTGGTCTCTTCATTCTCTTGCTTTGATAGTGGATTCTAGTGGCCCAATGTATCGTGGATATGTGGAACCAACATTGTCTCTAGTTCTTACCTTGCTGTTGACAGTTCCACCTTCACATACGGAAGTTCATCAGTGTTTGGGTAGATGCTTAGGTGCGATAATAACCACTGTTGGCCCTGAACTACAAGGTAAGTAAATTCATCTTAAAGGAACTAGACAGAAGATTACTATCTTTCAGTTTGCTGAATGTCACCATCATGTTACTTAAAGAAATTTTGTAATAAAGTAATAATTACTATGTATTACTATGTACTATGCTTCTGGAACTCTGCTTTTTACATATGCTATTTTATTTAATCCCTACAACAAACCTATGACTGACATGTTTTTTGAAGTTTTAAGCAGAAAAAACATTTCTAAATGAAATTTTACCTGGAGCCCCATGAAGACAAAAATAAAAATGGAGTTCCTTTGCCTTGGAGTGCCATCCACTTGTGTTCATGGACTTTTGTTTTGCTTCTTTTTCTTTTTTTTTTTTCAATTTTAATTTTGTTTTTTGCTGAGGAAGACTCGCCCTGAGCTAACATCTGTGCCAACCTTCCTCTTTTTGCTTGAGGAAGATTCACCGTGAGCTAACATCTGTGCCAGTCTTCCTCTGTTTTGTACGTGGGTCACCACCACAGCGTGGCTGATGAGTGGTGTAGGTCCCTGCCTGGGAACCGAACCCGGGCTGCTGAAGCAGAGCACACCGAACTTAACCACTAAGCCACCAGGCCTGCCCCTTGCTTCACTTCTTTTTAAACTCTAAGGGTCAGGAACATAGTTTGAAAAACCACTGCCATAAGGTGGATAAGACTATCTAATTTTTCTATGAGGAAGCAAGCTCAGAGAAGATAAGCAACTTGCCTAGAGTTACTCAGCTGATGAATGGCAGATTTATGATCTTAAGGCTCATGTTCTTACCACTGAAATAATTCTACCAATGGATAAATTAAACACTCAAGTCAGAAAATTACTGTGAATTTATCCTGAATATATGTCACTTTCAGAGTTTTCCCTTTCTCCCCCTACCATTTTTTTAAATCTTTCAATGAGTTAAGCTTTTTATATACATTATCTCGTTTAATTCTGACAACAATCCTGAGATAGGTACATCTCTCCATTTTACAGATGAAACGCAGAGGCTGAGAGAAATTAAGAACTTTTCCAGAGTTTTATGTATATATAGCGAGTGAGTGGTTGGAATCAGAAATGAGGCCCAGATCAGTTTCCTTTGCCTGCATTCTTAACCACTATGCCTTGTTGCATCCTTTCAGGCAAATATTTTTTTAAAAAAGAAAAGATCTTAAGGAAGAATGCTAAGAACTCAAAAATATGTGATTTAGACGTATGTCTTTCTTAGACTCACTGTCCTCTTTGAGAAAATTAATGGGTTCTTTCTTCCAGTGAATATCGTAAGGTTATGGAGAGAATAAATATACACCTTTCACTAAGCATAGGTGTTTACCAGATGCTTTCTGATGCAATGTTGATGAGGCAATACTTGTTTTAAACTAGATGTGACTCTTAGTGACTATGATTTCCTTGTTTGGTCTTTATATGTATATAAAATTATTTTATTTTACATTGGTAAAAATATTAAATCACCTATATTTGGCAATTATTTTTTTATATAGATAGTATATTATACTACAATTTATTTTTCCTGTCTCTGTAAAAGTTGCCATTAATCTTATTAGGAAAATAGGATTTGAAGTTATTGTATGGTAAAAGTAATAATATTGGTTAAACAGAGAACCAGAGAGTGAAGAATTTTCTGGCTCTTTCAAATAAAACAATGATGAGTTTAAAAACAGTATAATTAATCAGAGAATAAATATAAATCTGGCTAAATCTAAGAGAGGTGTATTATTTTCATCCCTGTGCAGTCATGTTTTGAAATAATTTCTATGGACCTTGCAGACTTTTGTTTTCAAAACAGTCTGAACAGTAATCAGAAAGAGGGATTATTTAGGGCCGGCCCCGTGGCTTAGCGGTTAAGTGCGCGCGCCCGGCTCCTGGTGGCCTGGGTACGGATCCTGGGTGTGCACCGACGCACCGCTTCTCTGGCCATGCTGAGGCCGCGTCCCGCGTACAGCAACTAGAAGGATGTACAGCTGTGACATACAACTATCTACTGGGGCTTTGGGGGAAATAAATAAATAACTAAAATTATTTTTAAAAAAGGGGGGTTATTTAGAAGATAATTATTTCTAGAGATATTATTGGTGATACTAATGAAATAATTGTATTTTACATTTTCTATTTCGATACTAGGGAATGGAGCAACAATTTCCACAATTCGTTCTTCTTGTTTGGTGGGTTGTGCAATAACCCAGGACCATTCAGATTCTCTTGTGCAGGCAGCTGCCATATCTTGCCTTCAGCAGCTTCACATGTTTGCACCACGACACGTCAATCTATCTAGTCTCGTTCCTAGCCTTTGTGTGAGTATAAAGCTGTTTCATTCATTGGTTTATTTAGGGAGCCCCAAATGTGTTTCCCAAAAGATCAAACTAGACCAAAACAAAAAGTGTAAGTTTCCTGGATTTTGAATTCTCGGGTTTGAGCTTTAGTAGTCATTTCATGACTATTCACTGGTTTTCCTTTTTGACCTTGTAAGAAATATTTTGATGAACTGCTTATTTCTCGGCTAAGAATGCATCATATTTTTAATCTTTTCTGCTCAGAGTTTTATGTCCTAAAGCTTGATTAATAACTTCTGAGGAGCTGTTGCTATCATCACAATCGTTAATGTATTCACTCAACAAATATTTACTGAGAGCCTGCTATCTGTCAGGCACCGTGCAGAGTACTGGATTACATGTGTAATGAGACAAGATGAAGCCTCTGTCATAATGAAGTTTATAGTTTACAGGGGAACGTGGGCAACAATAATTATTTACAAATAAGATAAGTTCTAGAAAAGGCTACAGGAGAGCATGTACACAGCAGAACAGGGGAGCCTATCCTAATCCAGACATTCAGAAAAGATTTCCTTGAAAGAATGATATTTAAAGTGTGATCTGCAGGATAAATGCCAGCCCTTAGGGTCTAGTGGTTAAGATTCGGCACTCTCGCCTCTGGCCTGGGTTCGTTTCTTGGTTAGCGAACCACACCACTCGTCTGTTGGTTGTCATACTGTGGCAGCTGTGTGTTGCTATGATACCGAAAGCTATACCACCCGTATTTCAAATAGCAGCAGGGTCACCCAGGGTGGACAGGTTTCCGTGGAGCTTCCAGACTAAGAGAGACCAGGAAGAAGAACCTGGCCACCCGGGTGGAAATCAACTGGACAGCACTAACAACAACTGCAGGATAAATAAGAGTTAGTTTGGAGAAGAGCATGATATTGGAGTAGACAGCATTCATTTTTGGACAGAGGGAAAAATATGTGAAAGGCGCTGAAATGGGAAGGATGATGAATTTAAGGAACTATTGAGTCAGTGTGGTTAAGGCTGAGAGAGAAGACGGGGAGGTGGGTCACAGGGGCACAAGGTGAGGCTGGACAGTTAGCCAGGGGGCAGATCGCACAGACTTTCTATATTAAAACTTTGGACTTTATTCTACCAGCAATGGGAAACCATTAGGAGGTGTTCCACAGGGGAGTAACCTGATCAGATTTGTGCTTTTTACGTTTCATTTTTGCTGCACAGTGGAGAATGGACTCTGCAGGGTAAGAATTATGATGGTCTAGGAGGGAGATGATAATGGCTTGTTCTAAGTTGGTAGCAATGGGAATAGGGAAAAATTGACGGATTTGAGTGATATTTAGGAGGAAGGATCAATAGAATCTTTTGATTGATTGGCTGTAGGAAAAAGGGAGAAGGATGTGACCCAGGTTTCTGACTTGAGCATAGTAATGTAATTTTCTAAGGTTGGCAACATTGGAGTAGGACAAGGTTGGGAGGAATTCAGTTTTAGACATTTGGACAGTCAGGTGCATGGGTCTGGAACTCAGAAAAGAGAAGTCTGGTTGGAGAGGTAAATTTGGGAGGCATGAGTATTTAGATGGAAAATAGATTCTAGGAGTAGATGAGATCACCAGAGAGAGTGCTGAATGAGGAACCCAGCATATAAAATTTAGGAGAAAAAAAAAAGTCAGCAAAAAAACATGAAGAAGTAGTTAGAGAGATTAAAGGAAAAATAGAGGTTATGGTGTTCACAGAAGCCAAATAGAGTAGAGAAGTGGTCAGCTGTATCAAATATGGTCAAGAGATCAAGTGAGATGAGAGCTATAATGTGTCCTTTGACTTTTGTCACATGGTGTTCTTAGCAAGAGCTCATCTGGTAGAGTGGTACAAATGGAAGCCCAAATACATTGGGTTAGAGATAGAATATGAACAGAAACTTCTGCAGAAGTTTGAATGTAAAGGAGAGGACAGAGGACAATAGGTCAAGGGAGCGATAGGGTCAGCAGACACTCTTTTTCTCCTGCAGTAGTGAGAAGTGAGTGTGTTTAAATGCTGATGAGATTTAGCTGGTAGGATGGAAGAGTTCAAGGTGTAGGGCAGAGAGGGAATAGTTACCATCCAAAGTTTCTAATGGATAGAGTTTTTAGGGCAAATGTAAGGGGATATCTCTTCCAGTGCAACATGAAGAAAGGAGGAGAGGATGAGTGTAGATACAGATGGGTTTATGGATTTGGTGGCTGGAAGTTGAGGGAGTTATTATCTGATGACTTAACTTTCTTAATCAAGTAAAAGGGAAGATCAGGTCCCATGAATGAGGAAGCAAAGAAGAGGGCCAGAAGTTTGAGGAGAATGGGATGTGGGAGATTGAACTAACTGGAGAAATGTAAGAGTTCTGTGGTAGTACTGAGGGTTCTGTAGAGGTCAATGACCCTCTTTGGCTCCATTGTGTGATTTATGATGGTAGCAGTTTACCTAGTTGTGAGATTTTTCTCCAGTACCTGTAAACAACTTGGGTGCAGGTATTGAGCAACGAGATACGTTGATACATTCATAGTTGGACTTTGCCAAGCAGATTTGATTAAATGATGGCAGGATGAGGGAGATAAGGATGTTAACAAGACAGTGCTGAAATGTTGGATTATGAAATCTCATTTGGATAAAGGAGGAAGGTAAAAACGGGAGGACACTGATATCTAGGGAGAAAGAAAGGCACTATAGATGTAACCATGGGAGGATATTGTTGAGGTAAAGGGAGGAGAAGGGTATCCAGGATGAGGAGAAGGAACTGAACGGCCAAGATATTAGATACTAGATCTATGTGGTATATTTACCTTTACTCAGCAAGATTTTCTCCTGTTTTACCATAGACCAGGGGGAACTGAATCAGTCCCAGACCATCAAGGAGTTTGAGTGTGCCACAGGGCAAAAACCAGATGCACATGAAATGTTTGCAAAGAACATCCACAAAGAAAATAACCAACTAATAGCATACACTAGATTGCATTCTGCGAGATATGTAGCATCCTGCCAAAAGTCGTGGTCTGATGCCCCAGTTCTGAGGGCATAGACGGCATCTCTGAACAAGGGGAACTTGTTACATGGTGCAGCTGCAATAGACAACTGACAGATATGATAAGCACGCAGAGACACACTCCTCAGGTTGTCTCTCCATTTTTTGTCTGTTTCCTCTCTCCATTTTTCTCTCCTTTCTATTTTCCTCCTTTCTATGGATGTTGACCTTATGAGATGGAACACATTTAAGAAGATCTGAGAAAATAATACCATGAATTTCTTTATCTCAGTGGAGGTTGTAAATAAGCCACAGAGAATGCAATGAGTTTCCTGTGTTAACACAAGATAATGCTTCCAGACTGACTTCCTTAGCAGAACATCAAGGGTTTTATTACAAGACATGTTGGAACACTTTCCTAAGCCTCTTCCAAAAGACTAAGTAGTGGGATTACAGGCAGCTGGTAAGAAGGAGAGGGCATGGCAGGCTAACAATGAGAAAAAGGGCCATTCAAGTGGTTGTCTTGTTTCCACATTGCCAAAAGCCCCTCATGCTTTCTCCATTACCACATCTTTTGACATTCTCTGAAAAATAGTCTACACATGGATTCATCCAAATTAGTGAAATCAGTATGGATTTTTAAAAATTTCATATTCATTTGTACTCAATCATTGCCATCAGCAATGACCGTATTATGTGATGTCATATGTAATACCTAATACAAATGAAATGTGATTTTTTTCAGCAGATGTAATGAAAGGTGAGTTTCACCATAGTAATCTTTATTAAATGATATAGAAGTATTAAAATGTGTATGATGATAGAACTATTCAAAATGTGTTTTTGAAAGAACAACCACCACTCTGAATTATTATTTCTCTCCTGGCAAACAACTGCTTTTTTTTTTTTTTGTGATGAAGATCAGTCCTGAGTTAACATCCATGCCAATCCTCCTCTTTTTGCTGAGGAACACTGGCCCCGGGCTAACATCTGTGCCCATCTTTCTCCACTTTATATGGGATGCCGCCACAGCATGGCCTGACAAATGGTGCCTCAGTGCATGCCCCGGATCCTAACCTGGGCCGCCAGAAGCGGAGCACGTGGACTTAACTGCTACACCATGGGGCCGGCCCCTAAACAACTGCTTTTTATACCATGTGACCACAGTTATTCATTCTCCTGTCCTGACAGAATTATTCCACATACAGGCATTTATGTCATCTGGGATAATTGGAGGAGATGTCAGTGAGAGAAAGACTTGAGCTGAATGCCCAAGTGACCAGTGACAGAGCAGGGGTGTCCAGTTGTCCAGGATGTAAGTACATGGTCAGCACAAGAAGGGATAGCAAGATGACATAAAGTATAAAATAACGGGTTTTTATAAGAAGACAGAGATCTAATGTAGGAGCAGACAGCACAATGTTCCTGAGGTTTGTGGAATGTAAGAAAAAAAAAGAAGCTTCTCTGGAAAACAAGCAGGCATAATCTACAAAAGTTGAATATATGTGTACACTGTGACTCAGCAGCTCCACCCTTAAGTAAATTAAATACCTGACAGAAATGCATGCACATGTATGCCGAAAGACATGTACAGGAATGTTCGTTGCTGGCTTATTCAAAATAGCCAAAAACAGAAACAACCAAAATGTCCATCAATCAGCAGAGAAGATATATAAAGAGTGATATATGAATAGAATGATATTCTATTCAATAGAATACTGCAGCAATAAAAATGAATGAACTACCATTACATGGAATCACATGGATGAGTCTCACAGACATGTTGCTGAGAAGAAGCCAGACACAGAAGAGAACATGCTACATGGTACCATTCATATAAAGTTCAAGAACAGGCTAAACCAAACTATAGTGATGGATGTCACTATACATTGTGGTTATCTCTAAAAGGGCTAGGAAGGGACGTGAAGAAGCCACATATTTTTATCAAATTTAGTGTGTTTTATTCCTGAACTTTTGTGGATTTTACCAGAAAGTGTCAATGAAAAATTTTAAAACAAATACATCATTACTGTTACCTGGTTTACAGGGATTGTAAGACGGCTCAATTGTAATTTGCATCTTTAATATCAGAGATATTACAATGGGAAAAAAAGCACGCCTCAGAATCATTGAAATGTGGGCCGGCCCCGTGGCTTAGCGGTTAAGTGTGCGCGCTCCACTGCTGGCGGCCCGGGTTCGGATTCCGGGCGCGCACCGACGCACTGCTTCTCTGGCCATGCTGAGGCCGTGTCCCACATACAGCAACTAGAAGGATGTGCAACTATGACATACAACTATCTACTGGGGCTTTGGGGGAAAAGTAAATAAATAAATAAAATTAAAAAAAAAAGAAGAATCATTGAAGTTTTTGAAAACACTTTGAAAGCTGTAAAATGTTTTATTTCTTTCACTTTGGCTCTACCAGTCAACATTTGTTGAGTGTATTTTCTTTCTTTCTTTCTTTTTTGCTGGGAAAGAGTCGCCCTGAGCTAACATCTGTTGCCAATCTTCCTCTCTCTCTTTTTTTTTCCCTCCCCAAAGCCCCAGGACATAGTTGTATATTCTAGTTGTAAGTCCTTCTAGTTCTTCTGTGTGAGCCGCCACCACAGCATGGCTATTCACAGACGAGTGGTGTGGTTCTGCACCTGGGAACTGAACCCAGGCCACCAAAGCAGAGCGCACCAAACTTTAACCATGAGGCCGCCAGGGCTGGCTCAAGTGTATTTTCTTAGCTACAATTCTATTTAATTTTAATTAAATTAAGTTTTTATAGTGTTTTGCTTCGTATCTATTTGATCATTTGATTTTTTCCACAATTGTATAAGATAAGCAGGGTGGACATTGTCTCCATTGTACAGATAAAAAGGCAAAAACTTTGAGAGCCTAAGTGATTTGTCCTTCCTATCTCACATGACCATGTGTAAGCTTTCTAATTATAGGATGTTTGAAAGTTCCAAAAAGTCTTTATTTTCAGGAAGAGAAGTGAATAAAACATTTTGTTGAAAAAAATCTGTCAGATTTTCTCCCCTCAGTTATATTTTGTTTTTTTAATACTTGGTATAAATTTCATGGGCTATGAATTTTATGCAAATATATCTTGAGTTACAAATGCTATATTAATAATATTATATATAGTATAATATATAAAAATACACTAGCATTGTGAAGAGGTAATGTATTTCACATAATCATTCCCCCTTTCATCATTTCTAGATGGGATTCTTTCTAAAGTGTATTACTTCCTTGCTTAAAAAGCAGCATGTGGAACATAATATTTTCTTGATAAATCAGATTTATAGTAATACTGATAATAGCTAATATTTATTAAGCAATTACCATGTGTCAGCCACTGTTCTAAGCAAAATACTTGTATTAACTTGTTTTATTTTCACTATATTCCTGTGAATAATTACTATCCCCATTTTACATATGGGCAGATAAGGCACAGAGAGGTTAAGTAACTTGTCTGACATCACACAGGAGTAAATGACAGAGCCAGGTTTCAAACCCAGTCTGGCAACTGGAGCCAGAGCTCTTAATCGTTATGCTATGCTGCATCTTATACTTTACTTCACATATTAGAATGTACTATATTGATTCTTTTAGGAACTTCTGAGATTAAAAAAAATTCTATATCAAAAGGCTTCATTTTCCAATTCTTTTTAGGTGTTTATGTTTGCTTGATTTTATTTTTTTTATTTTGATAAATATCCTCCTTTGCTTTCAGTTCTTGCTGTGTGCTCTACCCCCTAACTTTTCATTCACTACATTTAATCTCTCTGCACTGAAAATATTCTGCATGGCAAAGTTTAGTAGGACCATGTGTAAAATAAGACGTGCAAAAGATTCTTCTGGATTTTCATCTCGGTATATAGTATGACTTTTAGTGCCCAAGTCTTGGGACAGTTATTTTGGCTACTAAAATATTCTTTATGTATTTTATTGGTATTATTATTTTTCCAAAAGGCCATTATTTGGCTATTTAACCACTGAGGTTATTAAACGAAGAGCCTCTTCACAGTACGGTTTTAATATATATTCATTAGGCCAGTGAGATTACAGCTTTTTTTAAAAAATTATCTAAAATTGTTATGGTTTACAGGTTCACTTATGTAGTTCCCATTTGTTACTTCGACGAGCAGCTGTGGCGTGTCTCCGACAGCTTGCACAAAGAGAAGCAGCTGAAGTATGTGAATATGCCATGAGCCTAGCCAAAAATGCAGGGGACAAAGAGAGCAGTGGTGCCAGTAAGTTACGTTATCTGTCATTATTCTTTTTGTTTAAATTCTCTAACGTTGCAAATGAATATTACTCATTAAATAACATTTTGTATTGAAATATGGTCAATATTCTTATTCTTTTAAATAAAATTTATCACTTTAAAAATTCCAGTATAGTTTTCTTGGTAATTTCACATTTTTACCTTGTTAAAAGTTTTGTAGTGTAAAAAAAAAAAAATAAATAGCATTTAGTATCAGGATACTTCTGCCATCCCTTGAGGATATTTTGGCTATAAAAGGAATGGCTAACTCTAGGGATATTGCCTTATCTCACTAATAGACTTCTGAAAAGAGACATTATCTATTTTGGGGCTACCTGAAAGCTTCCAGTCTTTGACAAGTAGTTAACTTTTTGTGATATAACTTTTCCTCTAGAAAGGGAAGCCCAAAGTAACCAATAAAACTATGAAGTGTCAGTAGATGTTTGGGTGGCTAAAGGTAGATCTCTACTTTCTTCAGTTCTTTTTGCTTTTTTGGGAGGGTTCTAAGTATAGCTTGAATTCGTAGTGGATCTTCTGGTGTTCAGGGATAGGTGCTGTGGAAACTTTTTCAGAGCTTGACAGATATTTCCCCTATTGTGAGAGAGAAGTTTTACTTATAAGAGCTTTCTAATGCATAGAAGTTGCTTGGGTACTAAGAAGCAAGATACCAAAACTTCAATTTTAGCATAGTATAGTAAGAGCTCTATTAACAAACATACTGTATTGTAGAATGTAAAAGAAGTTTATTATCAAAGTCCAACGGTAAGCATTGCTTTTTGGAGAGAAAACATAGCACCTGGAGTAATTACAGAATTCTCCTGAATACATATAAAATTTCAAAACTTCTACATGTCGTCACCATAATCAAAATTGAAAGACAAACTAAGAGAGGGAAGAATATTTGCAAAACACACTTTTTTCATATTATTAATTTATTATATTTATTAAAGTGTGTGTATTTATATTTTAATGTTTTTAAAGCTTTTGCAAATTAGTGTGTCAGTGTCTCAAGTTGGATGATTCACTAGAAGGACTCATCATATAGTCATGCTTATGGCTACGGTTTATTACAGCAAAAGGATACAAAGCAAAATGAGCAAAGGGAAAAGGTGCCTGGGGTGAAGTCCAGAGCAAACCAGGTACAGGCTTCCAAGAGTTCACACCCCAAGAAGCCACACAAGGTGTGCTTGATTCCCCAGCAATGAGTTGTGACAACACGTGAAATGCGGTCTACCAGGGAACCTTGTTGAAGATTCAGTGCCCGCAGTTTTTATGGGGGGCTGGTCAATAGGCACGGTCTGCCTGGCGTGTACCCAAAGTTCAGACGCTCAGAAGAGAAGCCGATGTTCAGCATAAACCAAATTGTTGATACGCTTTAGGCACAGTGAGTCACTTTTATCAGGAAATGGTGGGAACCCTCCTGAAACCCACTTCCCAGAGGCTACACAAGGGCTAACCTTAATATCAGGCCTTCCTAGGGTAGTCTCAGGCTGCTGTGTTGACTCTCTTCTGCATCTGTAAAAATCACCAGCGCATGTGAAACAGGTGTTTTATAAAAGAAATATCAGTGTATGAAATATTTTTAACCTCCAGTGATTAAATAATTGCAGGTTAATACAATCATAAGATAGCGTTTTTCTTCTATAAAACTGAGCAATATTAAAAATAATGATTACAACCAGTGTTGAAACAGGTATGAATAGAAGAGAAATTTCTTATACTGCTGGTAGAAATGTAAAGTCATACCAGTTTTCTGGAGGACTTTTTGTCAGTATATCCCCAAAGTTTTCAAAATGTGCTTACCCTTGGACCTAGTAATTCCCTTTTTAGGAATTTATCCTCAATGGTTTACCAGTTAATGTTCTCTTAATTCAGTGAGTTGCTCTGTAGTCATGAAAATCCATGTTGTAGAAGTATAATTCCTGATATGGGAAAATATTCACTACATACTGCTAAGTGAAAAATAGGCCTCTGTGCCTCATCTCTCCCTAATGTTCTCTTTCCTTGGAACATTTTCTTTTGACTTTTCCTACTGTCTTTGAATTCCCCTCACTGTGGCTATTTTCTGCAAACCGACCCTTATTCTGTCTTTGCAGTGAGTCGGCAAAAAGAGCCACTTTCAGCCTGCGTCTCTCTGTCTCACTCCCTTCAAGGTTCAGAGCGCTTTAGAATTCCGAGAGCCGGACAGTATTCATCCTTCAGGCTGCCTGTTGTACTACTTCTGCTGTTTATGAGAATAAAAAGATTTTTGGATCAAGCAAGAAATTTAACTACTCTTTTTTAACAATTTTTTGATTGTTTTTTTAATTTAAAAAAGTTTTTTATTGACGTATAATTGACATACCATATCATATTAGTTTCAGGTGTACAACATAGTCATTTGATATTTTTATACACTACAAAATGATCATCACACTAAGTCTAGTTACCGTCTGCCACCATACAACCTTATTACAATATTATTGACTGTGTTCCCTATGCTGTCCATTATATCCCCATGACTTATTTATTTTATAACTGGAAGTTTTTACCTCTTGATCCCCTTCACCTGTTTCACCCATTGCCTCACCACCCCCCCAACCCCATGGCAACCCCTAGTTTGTTCTCTGCATGTGAGAATCTGTTTCTGGTTTGTTATGTTTGTTCATTCTGTTTTTCAGATTCCATATGTAAGTGAAATCATATTGTATGTTTCTTGGAAAGGATTTTCCCAATTTTTAAATGAGCTTTTAGGATACAATCTATTTATAATTTATGTTTTGGCTTTATAGATTTTTAAAAATCTGAACTATAAGACTGAATAAATTTCAATTTGTTCTTCCAACAAATATAGCAATAATTTTTTTTCGGTCCACTAAATTAAATCTATTTAGAAATATGTCTTGTTCTCACACTTTTTTTTTGTTAGAATCAGATATATATTTATATTTCCTGGAGATTTGTTTAAAATACCTCAGAATAATCGATCTTAAAGATCAGAGTTTTACCTGTGTCAGGTTAAATTCTAATCCTAAAGATATGTAAACTGGAAACCATAGTTAAATTGTATGTATAGCTAGTCTTGTTTTGTTGCAATTGTGAATTTACATGTAAGCCTTGGTATTTCACATAATTGTTACCTATAGTGTACAACAAAATCTTATACAAGTTCATTTGTAAAAATTGCTTTTCAGATATCAATCCTTTTGCACCTGGAGTTAGTTCTCGAAGTGATATCCATTGCCGACACCGAGGCGTTAATATAACAGAAACTGGTCTTGAGGGACTTCTTTTTGGAATGCTAGACCGGGAGACAGACAGAAAATTATGTTCTGATATTCATGATACTTTGGGACATATGCTTTCATCGCTGGCTGTAGAAAAACTTTCCCATTGGCTTATGCTTTGTAAAGATGTCCTAGCAGCTTCTAGTGGTATGTATTTAATATAAAAAATATGTTCTTAAAATAATGAAAATTATTTTACTTCTGATATATATATGCATATATATGCACATATATGGATATATATATATAGATACATATGTATAAATTTGAGATTATATTTAAGAATACTAATAATTTTTAATCTATAAATTCCTGTAAAAAATGTTGCAGGTTAAATTATATTAGAAACTAGTGATCTTTCTTTAGTTTTTGGAAAATGACTAAGTTCAAACTAAATTTTCATATATACAAGTCCCAGTTTACACTGTAGTTCAATATAGTATGTAAAACTAGTGAAATATGTAAAATACTTTGTTATCTTTTCCTTGGTTTTTGATTATGTTTTTTAAAAAGCTTGCCAATTCTACTGTCAAAGGAGTGAGAATTTAGTCTTTTTCTTTTTTTTATTAGAAATATTCTAACATTAATGCCATTTCTAAAGTATCATTTTGCTATATATGAGGTGGTTATAATATGTTTTTATTTTTATTATAGATATGAGTACTGCAACTCCTTTAAGTAGTGGAAAAGATGAAGAGTCTGAAAAGAAGGATGAGATGGATGATGATACCATGTTTACCACACTAGGCGAAGAAGATAAATCAAAGCCCTTTGTGGCACCTCGCTGGGCCACTCGGGTATTTGCTGCTGATTGCCTGTGTAGAATCATCCATTTGTGTGAGAATTCGGACCAGGCTCACTTTGATCTTGCCATGGCACGTTCTGCTAAACTACGAAACCCTACAAGTAAATTTAAAGTCAATACTTCTTTCCCCAAAGTATTTTTATAGGTTTGATACATTTTACTGCTAAACATGCTTTAAACTGTGCCTTCATTTACTGCAAGTTCCCTTGCCTTTTATCTTTGTTTTCTGTCCCCTATACATACCACCCATCTTCTGATCCGTATTTTGAAGATAAGGTGAAAAAGGTGGTCCAAAGGTGGATGGATGGATGGGTAGATAGATAGATAGATAGATAGATAATATATATTTCTTAATAATTTATCCTAAGGGTAATGATGGCAGTAACTTAGGTTTTCTTAGTACATTGTCCTAGTTTTAGCATTTCAGTGTAAAAGAGATGACAAAACCTTAAGGTGTATAAATAGAGTTTTGCCGTCCCCAGCCATGGAGAATGTCAGAATTCATGAATGCTATGACAGATTTCAAACTCTCAGATTTCAGAAATGCTATTAAGTATTTTTGAAAAGGTAAAACTGTTTATTGCTGAAACCCCTCGCTGTTTTTTATCTTTTGTAAGCTTTTTATACCACATAGCCCCTGGATCAGATAGTACAGGAAATTTACAAAGAGAGCATCAGGTCCAATATCTTCATTTTACAAATGAGGAGATCCAGAGAAGCTGAGAGAGGTGGCAGAGTATCAGACTCTTTGTCTTGTACTTTGTTGTCTCTTCATCACCCTGTCGTTTTTTAAATATCTAAAGACAAGTTGTACATATTAACAATGTTGAAGTCTGTACTTGAAAAATGCCTTTCAGTTTACTTTATTGTGTATAAGAAGCAGCAGAGCTCACAAATGGATTAAAACACAAACAAACAAAAAGTAAAGCAGAACAATGTTACATCATGTATAAAACGTGAATCTGAATATAGGGTTACTAGCAAAGCACGATATGTCCTGAGTACAGTGTCTTTATTCATGCCATTATTCGTCAGATGTTTACCACATCCTGTTCTTTGCTGCACATTGGAGGTACAAAGAAGAAAAAAACATAGCCCATACCCTTGAAGAACTTCTAGTCTAGAAGACAGACAGACAGACTTATCACTCAAATGATTATGATATGTCCCGATGCTGGTATGATAGAATACTTGCGGAACATAAACAAGTAGTATCCATTTCCTGAAGAGCGAAGACTTTACAGAAGAGATGATTTTGAACCTGGGTTTTAAAGGCAGAAAAAGACTTTTTCAGGTGAAAGAAGGTGGTTGTGTTAGTTTCCTATTGCTGCATAACAAATGACCACAACTTGAGTGGCTTAAAAAAACACAAATTTGGGGCCGGCCCGGTGGCGCAAGCGGTTAAGTGCACGCGCTCCGCTGCGGCGGCCCGGGGTTCGCTGGTTCGGATCCCGGGCGCGCACCGACGCACTGCTTGGTAAGCCATGCTGTGGCGGCGTCCCATATAAAGTGGAGGAAGATGGGCACAGATGTTAGCCCAGGGCCGTCTTCCTCCGCAAAAAAAGAGGAGGATTGGCGGATGTTAGCTCAGGGCTGATCTCCTCACAAAAAAACAAAAAACAAAAAAAAAAAAAACCACAAATTTATTACCTTTTAGTTCTATAGGTCAGAAAGTCCAACATGAGTCTCAGTGGGCTAAAATCAAGGTGTTGGCAGGGCAGTGTTCCTTCCTGGAGGCTCTAGGGGGGAATCTATTTTCTTTTCTTTCCCAGCTTCTGTATACCACCTACATTGCTTGGCTCATGACCCCCTCTGTCTATCTTCAAAGCCAGCAGAGTTGAATCTCTCTGTGATCCTTATTCAGTCATCACATCTCTCTCTGACTACAGCCAGGAAAGGTTCTCTGCTTTTAAGAACTCACGTGATTAGATTGGGCCCGCATAGAAAATTTAGGATCATCTCCCCGTTTCAGGGTCCGTCACCTTAATCACTTCTGCAAAGTCCCTCTTGCCATATAAGGTAACGTATTCATGGGTTCTAGGGATGATGTATTTGGGCACCGTTATTCTGCCTATCCCACTGGTTTATTATAAACAGAGACAATAAGAGAATTTGTAAAGGCGTGGAAGTATAAGTGCATATTACATTTAAGGAGTAGTCGAGAGCCTTAGGTTGGCTTTCCTTTCTTTCTATTTCTTAACGTTTTTTCTCTCATTATTTGTGTCCTGTCCTTTTGCCTGCATTCTCAGAGATCCTCACAAGTTTTTCCTTTATATCATTGATAATGTATTCCTGTTTTCTGCTTCCATAGTGGATCTTCAGTCTGTTTTTAGTTTTCCTTTAATTTTTCTGTATTTCTTCCACCTCGATTATATCATATCCTTTTCGCTCTTTATGGTTTTTTGTTCTTATTCAATAGCAGCTGTTTTTAATTTTTTTGCATCCTGTTGAGATGACAAATGATATTCTAAATTTTATTATGGTTTTTATAGAAAATTGTTTTCAGAGGTTAGCTCTTTCTCTGAATCTTCAGAATCTTTCTTTTCCCTGGGTGTATTTTTTTCATACGCTTATTTGTTTTTATATCCTTGAAAGAGGAGTGTGCTCTCCATATTTGGAATTTTCTCCCAGTGTGTATGGGTGGGTTGCCCATGTTCTCTTTGTTTACTGGGTACTTCACACTGGTAGCTGATTGGTAAGCTGATATAACAGTTCCCCAACCTAGATTCCAGTATCTGATGTGCTTTATTCTGCTGGATTGAAACAGGATCCTTTCCAGCACCCACTGCCTGCCATTCTGAACAGTCATGGCAGGGTGTATGAAAAATTATAGACCCAATGAATATGCTATCCAGGCTCTTCCTGTATTGTCCTCATCTCCCTTTCTATCTACTCTGCTTTAGTTGTTGGGAACTGCTCCTCCCAGAATGTATTAAACCTCTAACAGCCCCCTAATTCTCTCCTCATTTTGGAGTTTCTACCCAGTGCCCCTTCCCACTCCAAATTTATCTCCTTGGATTTGGAAAAAAGATAGAGGTGTTGATTTGAGAAAAGTTGGAGGTAGAAACTGTGTAGAAAAGCGACAGCACTTTTATACCAGGAACAATTGCCTAGTTTTGGGTTGGTAGATTGATATAAATTGTAAATGAGGTGACAGAGAATACAGGAAGAATAATGGGTGTTTTTATTTAGTTTTGGGTTGGCATAATATGAATAGGCCCATTTTAATCCACTTGCTCATGCCTTGGAAATTTCCTTCCAAATTCTGGCAATAGTTTATTATACCTAGTTTTTATTGATGATGTGTTTTTGCCTTCTCTTAGGTGAGGGTTGGGGGCTCATAGCCAAAAGTTTTTTCTGTCTCCTTTGCTCCCTTCTCCCAAACCAATAGATGTCCTTTTTTAAACTTAAGATTCTAAAATTGGTATTTTAGGTAAGCACATGAAAAAATTGGAAGACACTTGTCTTGCAACCTTCACAATAGCAATAGTAACAAAAACCTGTTCAAATAGAAGTTGTTTAGGGATCAGGCTGAGCCACAGAATTGCTACTGCTTCAAAAGGACTTTGAGAGACTTGAAGCCTCCTGAAGAACTTCAGAATCCTTGAGCATGATAAATTCTTTAGATAATTTCTGTTGCTATGACTTTAAGTTCACTGGTCTTTTCTTCTTTGGTATCTAATTGCTATTAATCTTATCAAGTGTATTTTTCATTACAGATTATTTTATTTTTTATCTCTAGAAGTCTCATTTGTGGTTTTCTGTCTTTTATTTCTCTCTTCATCATGTTCATGCTTTCCTTTTCCTTCTTGAATATAGGCAACATATTTATAATAGCTATTTTAACGTTCCTGTCTGCTAATTCTATCATCTCTTTCATTTTTGGACCTGTTTTTATTCGCTGATTTTTTTTTTCTTTTCTTGTTATGAGATATGTTTTCCTGCTTCTTTACATCTCTGGTAAATTTTTATTAGATGCTAGGCATTGCAACTTTTTGATATTAGTGCTGGATTTTGTTGTATTCCTTGAAATAGTGTTCAACTTCATTCTGGGATGTAGTTAAATTACTTGGTATCATTTGAATTCTTTCAAGACTTGCTTTTAAGTCTTGATAGGCCAGGTCCAGGGCAGCCTTTACTCTGAGTCTAAAAGGAAAAAGATTTCCCTTTTCTACATATTGTCCTTATAAAAGTTTTTTCCAGAGTAGGGGTTGAAAACTACAGCCTATAGTCCAAATTCAGTCCACAGCCTGTTTTTGTAAATAAAAGTTTTATTGGAGCACAGCATACCCGTTTGTATACACGTGGTCTATGATTACTTTCATTCTACAACAGCAGAGTTGAGTAGTTGTGATAGAAATTATATGGCCAGCAAAGCCAAAAATATTTACTATCTGGTTCTTTACAGAAAAAGCTCACCAATCCCTGTTCTAAAAGAATTACAAACTCCTTTGGGGAAAGTTATGGTAATCAGTTATTTTGCTTAAAATGTCATTTTACATCCTATAATGTCATCTATGTTCGTATTGTGTAAAGGTTTACCAATGTTCTTGAGAGACTATGATATGGAATCTTCCTTTCTTTCTTTCTTTCTTTTTAATAGTTTTGTATTTTATTTTTATATAATTTTTTTATTAAAGTATAGTTGACATACAATATTGTATTAGTTTCAGGTATTGGAAGCTTCATGAAAATATATCTGTGTTGTTTTTAAACATAATGAACTATGTGGATCATAAGTGCTCTTTACAAGCAATTTATTTCATTCCATATTTTCATGTTATTACACTTATTTTTGGAAAAGTTTTCCTTTTTGCCTTCTATTTTTGTTTTTAGATGACCTCTTGGTACTTCATCTCTCTGACCTGATTCGCATGGCTTTCATGGCTGCAACTGATCATAGTAACCAGCTGCGGATGGCTGGGCTTCAAGCGCTTGAAGACATTATCAAGAAGTTTGCGTCTGTGCCTGAGCCAGAATTTCCAGGTCATGTGATTCTGGAGCAGTATCAAGCTAATGTGAGATATTCTGTTTATTTAGAAATTTAAAACTGATCTGAGTGATCATTAAAGGAGTGAAGGCTCTGGAGAAATGTATTTGGAACTGCAGCCTATTTATTCATGTAGATTGCATATCTTTACTCCCATTGTTACATAGCTTCAGTCAACCCACAGTTGGAAAAAATGCAGTCATGCGCTGCATAACGACGTTTCTGTCAACAACAGGTTACGTATACAACAGTGGTCCCATAAGATTAGTACCATGTATCCTAGGTATGTGGTAGGCTATACCATCTAGGTTTGTATGAGTGCACTCTGTGATATTCGCATAACTATGAAATCACCTAACAACACATTTCTCAGAATGTATCCCTGTCATTAAGCGATGCATGACCGTGGTATAAAAAACTTGTCACTATTTTTAAGTTGTGATAGCATATTAGTGATTAAACTAGAATAGAAACTCCAGCCTAGGGTTCCAGTCTTGTGTTTAGATATTTAGCCATGCTATTTAAAAGGTAAAGGAACATTCAAATGTGGACTGGCTACCATTATTTTTATGTGTCAGTACTTGATAAAACATTTTTAAAAATAAAAAGCAATTGCCCCTGTATGCTGAAGGATAAGTGAACTTTTAATAACAGCAGTTAAAAATATCACTGAAAGAATTAGATACTTTCAAAATATTTTTTTATTTCATTCTAAACAGAGATATACTTTTCTCCTGAAATTTATACCTTTATTTATGTTCTTCAAATGAGCCACAGTAGATGTAATCCTGGTAATGGTGGGTTATGTGAAGGCAAAAAAACTTATGTTAAGAAGGAAAGAATAAACATTTTTTTTGTTGTGGTTATGCCAAAATCTTGGCTCCAGACACACCACACCTCATCTAAAAGCTATGCTCAAATATACACAAAATAAAAGTGTGAATAATGTATAATCCATTGTGTGTGTGTGTGTGTGTGTGTGTGTGTGAGGAAGATCAGCCCTGAGCTAACATCTGATGCCATTCCTCTTCATTTTTTTTTGTTGTTGTTGAGGAAGATTGGCCCTAGGCTAACATCGGTGCCCATCTTCCTCTACTTTATATGGGACGCCGCCACAGCATGGCTTGACAAGTGGTGTATCAGTTCGCGCCCAGGATCCGAACCCGCGAACCCCAGGCTGCCAAAGCAGAGCGCACACACTTAACTGCTGCACTGCTGGGCCAGCCCCTATAATCCATTTTTTTACATCATAAGTACAGGTGAAGAAGTTATACTTTCTAGCCCAGCTAGCTATAGAAAACCTGTATACAATTATTTACTCCCAAATACCCAACCTATCAGAATGCAGGTCTATTTTTAACTTTTTATTTAGTAATAATTTCAAACTTACAGAAACGTTGGAGGAATAGTACAAAAGCTGTCTTATGCCCTTTATCCATATTTGCCAATTGTCAATTTTGCCTCATTTGCTTTAATATTGATTTTCTCTTTCTACACACATACACAAATTTTTTCCTAAACCACTTAAAGTAAATTATTTATATCATACACCTTTACCCTTGAACACTTTAGTCTGTATTTCCAAAGGACAAGAACATTGTCTTACGTAAACACAGAAAAGTTATCAACTTCCAGAAATTGATTTACTATTTTCATATAATCTGTCATATTCTACTTTTATCAGTCAACTCAATAATCTTTTTGTAGTAGATTCTCTTTCGTCTTCAGTACAGGATCCAGTACCAGCGATTAGCTGATTATTGCAATACTAGTACTGTAATTAGTTGCCGTGAGTCACAGAGAGGGACTCTTGATCCATTTCCAAATGCTGTTGATGTGTCAGCCTTAGTGACTGAGTCTCCACTGTAAAGGAAGAAGTCTCAAGTTAGGAATTGACTACATAAATAATGCCTTATTTAGCTCGTACATATTAAATCTATCTAAGAATTTATGACTGATGTTGGCTTGTTAAAACTACAGCTCATATGCCTTCACATACTACTTTAACTATTACTGTAACTTATTACTATAACAACAGTACACGAATTAATGTTTCTTGAGCAACGTTCTTTTAAAGCATCTCTTTTTGAGGTGAAATGATCTCTCAGGTCTTTTAGTGACTGTGAGAATTTTTAGTACTACTCAGTTATTTAAAGGAATTGATTGAATTAAATGAGATTTCAACCCATGAAGTAAATACTGTTAGAAATATGTGAATACAGACAGAAAAAAAAAAAAGAATAACAGGGGCCGGCCCGGTGGCGCAAGCGGTTGGGTGCGCGCGCTCCGCTGCGGCGGCCCGGGGTTCGCTGGTTCGGATCCCGGGCGCGCACCGAAGTACTGCTTGGTAAGCCATGCTGTGGCGGCGTCCCATATAAAGTGGAGGAAGATGGGCACTGATGTTAGCCCAGGGCCGTCTTCCTCAGCAAAAAAAAAAAAAAAAGAGGAGGATTGGCGGATGTTAGCTCAGGGCTGATCTCCTCACAAAAAAAAAAAAAAAAAAAAAAAAAAAAAAGAATAACAGTTTTCTGTTATCTCTGGGAACATGTGACTTTTTCAGAAAATCTTGTTTACTATTAAACAAAAACAAAGGAAAAAAGAAGCAAGATGAATTGCCTATTTGGTATAGCATTCATACAGATTTAATAATGATAACCTCCTGGAAAGGGAAAGAAAAATGGTTTGGTTGAGTTCACTGTAACAGAAAAGAGAGCTAAGGGAGATGTGATAAAAAGGAAGGGAACAAATATGTGTTTTGTGTTTTCATCTCCAAAGACACAAGAAGCTTTATGTTCACTACTTATCTTTAAAAATAAAATGCTTGTATTTATTTTTCTAGGTGGGAGCTGCTTTAAGACCCGCGTTTTCACAAGATACCCCATCAGACATAATAGCAAAAGCTTGCCAGGTGAGAAAAATAGGGTTTTATATAGTTATCTTCTATAAATTCATAGATACCTTAGAATTTCACTTCCAAGAAAGAAGAGCGAAAAATCAAATAATACTAATTTTTATCTTGGAAATACAACAGTGAAAGTTTCCTTTTTTATTCTATATCAAATGATGAAGTCGTACCTATTAATCACATCCCTTTTTTGTCATAGCTGAGGAGATGACTGGAGTACATAGTTCTTATATTATCCAGAAGGGAATAGGGATATGAAAGTGATAGAGGGACTACAATAAAAGTAAGGTCACAAAATGTATAATCATTAAAGAATGTATAGTAATGATAACTAGATAATAAAAGATTTTTGACCACAGGTTATGAAAATTCTACGTTTCTGGGTATTAAATTATCGTAAAGAAAATTTTGCAATATGGAAATTTCATTGCAAAATTAATCCCAGGGGATTATTTTCACATTATTATATCTGAAGAGAGTCACAAAAGCACATATGTTCTTACACCTTTAGTAAGTTCCTCTTTTTCATGCCTCGTTCTGAAAAAGGATCCATTCATTAAGGTCTAATCTTTCAGAAAATCAGATTCTTTATCTGCTTTCCTAAGGATAGAAGAGAGGCAACTCTCTCCTTCCCAGTTTCCTGGGTATAGGGCTGTGGTCCATCATTATTGCTTAGAATCCATAATCAAGCTATATGTGGCCTCTATGCAGAGAATGTTCTGCTGTTTGCAATGATAGTCTTGAAATTCTGACTTTGTTCTCTCTGTGGCTGAATGGGCTTACCTCTTCCTCCCATTGTTAAGATTTATTTCTCTGAAGCCTGCTGTCTTAATGGTGACCTTGGGAGAAATGAACTCCTCACACAAACAGAGACCAGCGAGAGACGAGGGAGCCTGGGTTAAGAGAGGGGTCATGGGAGGGCCGGCCCGGTGGTGCAAGCGGTTAAGTGCTCGAGCTCTGCTGCGGGGGCCCGGGGTTCGCCGGTTTGGATCCTGGGTGTGCACTGATGCACCACCTGGCAAGCGATGATGTGGCGGCGTCCCATATAAGGAAGGTGGCACGGATGTTAGCCCAGGGCCCGTCTTCCTCAGCAAAAAAGAGGAGGATTGGCAGATGTTAGCACAGGGCTGATCTCCTCACATACACACAAAAAAATAAATTTAAAAAAAAAATGAGAGGGGTCGTGGATCGTGGTACAAACCTTGGAGTTAGAGTAGGTCATTCGGTTTGGGATACTGACACACAAACATCAGAAATCACAGTCATGTATAAGTAAATGTATTATGATGATGTTTCAAAGCATAGTATTTAAGCAGACAAAACTTCCTTCCAAGCTCCTGATGGTTAGAAAAGTAAAGACTATTAGAATTTCGTCTAGTATGAAAATTTCCTATTACTGAATTTGCCTTAAACTTACTTATTCTGTAGCCCTCGCTGCTGTTCCTGTAAGAAATTTCTTCTTTTCTAGTGGCAGGCTTAAATTTTTGACCCCCTATCCTTCTGTTTCTGGAAGGAAACCTGGTTTTGAAACAAGTGGAGCAGCGGGTTGCAAGTTCCTTTCCTTAAGGGAAAGTAAGGAGTTGGCTTTGGGCAGATCATGAAACATGGCATCCCAGCTTATTTACTAGAATAAATATCATGTTAAATCTGAAAATCAGGGTAAGTCTTAGGTATTATGGGAAGACTCTCAAATGTAACGCAATTGGGGACAGTAATCAGTGAGGTTAATCAAAAATCATTTAAAGCAAGGTTGGAATCATAAAAATAATACATACTCTATAAATATATTATTTCAGCTTAAAATTTATAAATGTATATTTATTCACCACTCTTTTGATGTAAGGTCAAGGTCTTTTCTCTGGATATGATTTTGCTGACTCAGTGCTGCTTCAAACCAAACGTATAAAGCAGTATCTGCAATTTCTAGTTTCATGTTCTTTAAAGTAGAGAAAGTACTTAGGTTTTTGCAAAGCAAACTTAGTGCCAAATCCTCAATCTTTATAATTTTTCCCAGGTTTTAGTTATATTTCTACCAAATTTCACAGAAATATTTATCAAATCTTTTCAATATGTGAAGTTTAGTTTCCTTAGGAATAACAACTCTTTATTTTCACATCCATATTTAATCTCTTTTCACTTTAAATTTCATTATATTTTCAACATTATTTTTACTGGCATTTTATTTTGCTTCGTGTCCATAATTGATAACAATAAAACAAATTTTTATCTTTTTTTTTTTTTGAGGAAGACTGGCCTTGTGCTAACATCATAAGATGTTGCCAATCTTTGTCTTTTTTCTTTTTTCTCCCCGAAGCCCCAGTACATAGTTGTGTATCATAGTTGTAGAGTTGTAGCTCTTCTATATGGGATGCTGCCTCAGCATGGCTTGATGAGCAGTGAGTAGGTCTCCGAACCAGCGAACCCCAGGCCGCCAGAGCGGAACGCACGAACTTAGCCGCTATGCCACTGGACCGGCCCCAATAACAAATCAGTTTTTAAATGTTCTTGTTAATTTTTGTTAATTCAATTTTGAATTCTTCAAGGATAAGGTTATAAGAGAATAAAATAGTTTACGTAAATATTTATTCTCAACTTTTAAAAAGTTTTAGATATAGGAACACAGTGCAGTAATCATGATTCAATATCCAAATGCTCTGAAAACCAAAAGCTTTTTCATAATTTACTTGCCAGTAAAACCTGAGCTGACTATACTCATTTGGCCCTGACGTGAGTGAAGCTGAGTGATACTATAGTGTTGATTAATCTCTCTTAGTGTGATTCATACTACATTTCATTTTAGAAATATCCATGTGTTTGTTGTAGGGCGCTGCCACACTTCTGGCATGGTGTATTCCTTAATGAGGTTCATGTACTTTATTATCTTTCACCAAAAGATTGTGAATTGTGAAACATGCCTTGACCCAAAGATAAGGAAGTGAGGGCTTGTAATTGTGGAGTAACGTTGGCACTGTCAGACCCCCCTTTCCTTCTTGACATTCTTCCCCTGGCTCCGGTGTCACCACACTTGCCTGGTTTTCCTTTTGCTTTTCTGACATTTTATTTTCACTTTCTTTCTTTGTTTATTGTTATTCCATTTGCCCCTTAACTATTTTCCCTGTGTTCTGTCCTTAAGGCTTTTTTTTTTTAATACCTCAGTTCTTGAACAAATTTACCTAGTAACATTGCTTTAGTTATTACCTTTCAGTGGAGGATTCCCAGGTCTACATAGTTACCCTTGACTTTGCTCCTGAAAACCAGACCCAAGTTTCCAACTGCCTGCTGAATATTTTTCCATGAGTCTGTTACTGGTTCTTTGAACTCAGCGTGTTAAAATGTTCATAATCAAAATCATGCTAACTTCTCATCTCCACCAAACTTTTCTATTATGTTATCTCTCTTAAGCAGTGGCATCACCTTCCTTCCGTTCACCCAAGTTAGGAGCTTTAGCAATCAAAATTTGGCAATCTTTGATTCCTCACACTTTTGCATGTCTCTGCCCCCACCCCCTAAAAATATTTAATTGGTTTCCAAATCCTGTGATTTCTACCTCTAAGTCTCTCTCAGATGATACTCCCTTTTCATTCCATTCCCAGTTTCTCTATATCATCTCTTTTCCATAATATTATAATAGTCACTTAAGACGTTGCTTACTGTCTAAACATATTCTTTCCTATATATAAGTACTTGAGCAGTTTTCCTAAAGCACAATTCTAATTCTAATCTCCTTGTTCAGAAGCCTTGGAAACTCGTGATTGACTACCAAATAAAGTCTGAATTTAGTTCGTATGGAATTTATTTTTTTTATTTTTTTATTTTTTTCGTGTGAGGAAGATCAGCCCTGAGCTAACATCCATGCTAATCCTCCTCTTTTTGCTGAGGAAGACTGGCTCTGAGCTAACATCTATTGCCAATCCTCCTCCTTTTTTTCCCCCAAAGCCCCAGTAGGTAGTTGTATGTCATAGTTGCACATCCTTCTAGTTGCTGTATGTGGGACGCAGCCTCAGCATGGCCGGAGAAGTGGTGCGTTGGTGCGCGCTCAGGATCCGAACCCGGGCCGCCAGTGGTGGAGTGCATGCACTTAACCTCTAAGCCACGGGGCCGGCCCCGTATGGAATTTAAATTGTACCATGATCTGATCCCAATTAACTTTCCTAATCCCACCTCTTCTCATGTGTAACTCCCCTATATCTATACACACAAACCTCCCTGATACCTAAACATTCCCATTTCTCCTGCTAGAATTAATCTCTCCTTTCTCTCTTGTTAAGTGTTGTGTTGCAGTCATAAAAGGTTCTCAGGTGTTCGTTCAATCTGTGTTTTCTTGAGGGCAGGAACTAGATTTTTTTTCCCTTTCCCTTTTTTTTTTTTAAATCTGTTCCATAGGACCCACAATAATCTTTTGCCTGTAGTAAGCAGAAATGTTGTTGAATTGAAAAACTATTCATCACTGAACTGATTTGGGTGGAAATTTTTTTCTGTTAAAATTTTTATCAAATTAGACAGTGGAAACATGATTAGTAAACACTGTTTTGTTTTCCACATGGGAGTACAATAAATTCCATACTTGCTATTGATTTGTTAGAAAAAAATAATATTAAAGCATAGCATTGGGGTTTTTTTGGTTCTATTTTGTTCATTGGTTTTGTTTTGTGTTTCTTCCCTCAAGGAAAAAAATCATATTTAGTCCATTCTCATATATGTTAAATGTTAATTTTTTTATACAAAATTTTAAAAAATTTCCTTTGTCTAGGTGTGTAGTACATGGATTGGAAGTGGAGTTGTCAGTGATCTCAGTGATCTCCGTCGAGTACACCATCTGCTTGTTTCCTCTTTGGACAAAGTCCAGGCGGGAAAAGGATCCTCCAGCCAACTGTACCGCGAGAGCGCCACAACCATGGAAAAGCTGGCTGTCCTCAAAGCCTGGGCAGAGGTAACCACAGCCTGTTGTTTTTCAACCATTTCTCCATCCATGAAAAAATGTTCCCTACTCCTGTAGGTTAAAAAAACTTACTTTGATTTTTGTTTTTTTAAAACTGACCTTTGGTACGAAAGGTTTCTGGAAAATCTGTTATTTGCTCTTTCTCACTGAAATACATATACATTTATGTCTCAAAAGAACTCTTATTGAACCTTTGAAAATTATTCTTTTTAATCAGTTTTTTTAAAACTTCTATATTGAGAAAGGGCTCTCTTTACTTATTATGAGGAAATTAGGCAAGGAAAACCTACAAATATAAGTAATAGAAAATATTTTATGCCAAGAATCTTTTATTTAATTAAATTCAGGAGACTTGCCACTGCTCCTTGATACCAAGGCTGCAGGGGTTTGTTTGTTTTGATTTTTTTTATTAATAATTTTATTTATTTATTTATTTTTTCCCCAAAGCCCCAGTGGATAGTTGTATGTCATAGCTGCACATCCTTCTAGTTGCTGTATGTGGGACGTGGCCTCAGCGTGGCTGGAGAAGCGGTGCGTCGGTGCGCGCTGGGGATCGAACCCCGGGCCGCCAGCATTGGAGGGCGCACACTTAACCGCTAAGCCAGGGGGCCGGCCCTGTTTTGATTTTTAATAGCTAGTTTTACCTCTTTCATTCCCGCAGCCACTTTAAATATAGTGATATTGCTTTAAATTCACGTTTCTAGATTCTATCTGCCACTTGCTTTAAATTCTTATTGTCTGACCTCAGGTATTTCAGGTAACTCTTTATTCCTTCCTTTGCCAACCCAGTGTCTCACATCCCTGTTTCCATGGTTAGCAGCAGCCTGTGACCACCCAATAGGCAATTGCTGGCTCAAAGCATGCAGCATCTAGATGATACAGTTGAGATAAAGGACCTCTGGGTTTTTGTTTTTGTTTTTGTTTCCACAGAAAAAAAAATGGAAAAATGTAGAGCTCAATAAGATATTGTGGAAATTAGTTTTTTCTCTGATTTTTAGACTATAGATCAAGCTGTCTTTCAAATAGAGTATCCTGGAGTGTTCCTTCGTTTTACTCTGCTGCCATGTTTACCTTAGACAAGTAAAATAATATTTTTTGTTTACATTGATAAAATATTTGTTCTTATTGATAAAATTTTAGTTTTTTTCAAATTAATGCAAATTTCTAATTTTAGATGGAAAGTAGTATAAGAAAAAGATACTATAATATGATTGTCTCTGTTTTCTCACTTAGAAATTAATAAAAATTCTTTGTTAATTTTCACATATCTAAATTTTTAGCTAAAACTTACTACTACTTTTCTTGTCTATAGAAATTACATTGTAGCTGATTTAGTGATTTTTATTTAAAAAAAAAACAGCCTTCAGAATTGTTCTTAATTCTCCAACCCCCATTCATTAATTTCCCCAAACAAAGAAACCATTATGTAGTTTGATGATCATAAGATCATTTGGCAGTTAGGTAGTTCTCTGCTGACTTACATTAATGTGCTTGATTCACCCACTAGGAAGTCTGGCATAGTTTAGCATAAAAAGCATTAAATGTTGAATCAGAGGCCCTAGAACAAGTTCTGTCTCTATAATTTACCATCTTTGTGACTTTAGTCAAGTGATTTGATCTCTCAGAGCCTCAGTTTTTTTCATTACAGCTTGGAAGTAATATCTCCTAAGACAGTGTATATAAAAGGACTAAGCATATTGTCTGGCTCTGAGTAAAAGATAAATTATTGCTTTTAAAAAATTAGATCAGAACCTCACATAACTAAATTAATAATGCACATTTTTATTTGAAACTCTTTTCTTATTTTGGGGTAACTTTGTAGTATAATTTAATGATTTGCATCTAAAGGCTTGGCCTTGAATATTGTCTACTAATTCTTTTCCCTGCTTAGCTTCCTTTTTTGTCTTTCTCCTCAAATGCCCGCCATATTTTAGGTTTCTCAAGACTTATCTTTGCTACTTCTTTTTCCCTCAGAAAATGAAGGGTGTTAGTTTTCCAGCTCCTCAGGTTCTTACCTTCAGATCTTTAGATTTATGTGAGTTGATAACTACCCTTTTACCCGTGTGACCTAAGGTGAGTCCTTGAACAGCTTGTTTTCCAAGCCTGTTTTCTCAACCTGAAAGTGTGGATCATAATTATACACATTTCACAGGATTATGATGTGAATTAAATGAGGTAATCAGTGACTTATACAATATGTACCACATCGTATGTGCAAAATAATGTTCCTGCTGTTATTAATGTAATAATTATTTCAAAGTTTTCCTCTGACCAAGACTAACTTTTCTCATTCTCTTATCTCTCACTCTCTTATTCATTCAAAAAAAGTGTTATCGAGCATCAGCTCTGTGCCAGGCTAGAAGTTGGGAATACACCCGCTTTACCTCAGATGCTCCCTGAGATTCGTTCATTCATTACACAAACGACTGAGTGTTCGTTAGGTGCCAGGCACCATGCCTAGGCACTGGGCGTAGTGAGGTGGGGAAGATAGATCATTAAAAACAAATTTTAAAAACGTTCCTTCTCTCAGCGATTTTCTCACCCTCTTATCATTATATTAGTCTGAGTTCATGGAAGGTGAAAACCATGTATTATTTGTCTTCATTGCCTCAGGTCCTAACTAGTAAGGATTTGATGACTGAATGGCTGAATATACTTATTGTGCTTATTGAGACGTTTTCTTAAAATGTTGGTATAATAATAAATCTAGAGGAAGAAAGCAAGCTTAAAATCAATAGAAAATATTAATATGATATATTATATAACTTGAGATCCAAAATCCCTACTCTAAAAATTAATTAGTTTCTATTTCTAAATTGTCAGGTGTTAGTATTACTAACTGTAACTAACTGTTACGAATCATCACAGTGTTAAAGAATGCTTTTCCTCAAAAACGAAGATTCATTAAGTTTCCTATAATCATTGTCCAGGCCTTAGTTGATTACTGTGCCATAGCTGTCTGCCCATTGTAGGAACAGAGATAAGACCCTGCCATCAAGAAGCTTACAGTGTACTATACAGATACATAGACTTCCTTATTAGGTACAACAAAGACAACACTGTGTAGGGGGAAAACAGTTCTCTCAAGATTTTTATCTAGTCCTATTTTCTTTCTTGCTTTCTCCCCCTTTTTTTTTTTCATTGATGTATAATTCGGCTTAGTATGCGCCAAAGCCTAAATACATGCACAAAAACAAAAGAAAACAAACTAACAAAAATAACTTCAACAAAGAAGATTCTTTAAAATTATATTTTAGAAAGTTGCTATTATACATCTTTTTGGTTTACAAAGTGGTGAGAATGGATACGGATAACATATGTGACTAGTAAATTATATTCTTGGCTCAGCTATCTGTTGTAAAGGCTAGATTGCTAAATATCACTTAAGGACTATAAAAGAAGGAGTTCAGAAGGATATTTATGGAAATCCTTTTTATGGCCCCTCCTCCCCTCAGCTTTCTGAGTGTGCCTAATAAGTCTGCCTAATAAATCTATGAAAGTGGAGACAGTAAACAGGAAATTATACCCTATGGTAAAAAAAAAAAAAGGAAAAAAATAACACATATAAAAGGGGGCTTTGTAAAGTAGAACAAAAGAAGCCAGAAAAGATTCAAAGAACCCTACTCAAGTAATATGCTGTGAGAGGAATAGAAATCAATTCAATAAAAAAAAAGATTGCCTGCTAAGCAGGTGGAATTATTCTTTTGAGGTTACAGGAAATCGTGAAGTTGTATACTTTCTATTATCTATAGTCAGTTACTTTTGATGATATAATTGTATAATCATAACAACTTAGAATATGTCATTTTTTAATATTATGCCTTGTTATTTTCTCCTCCTGAATATCTTACTAGGTATATGTGGTTGCTATGAATATTAAAAAGGAAGCAGAGTCGAAACCAAAAAGAACAATTAAAAATACTGATGATGATGATGATGATTATGGTACCATAGATGAACTACCACCAGATAGTTTAATAACACTTGTACAACCTGAACTGCCAACGCTCAGCCGCCTGTGGTTGGCAGCATTAAAAGACTATGCGCTTTTGACTTTACCAGCGGAATTTGCTAGTCAGCTCCCCCCAGATGGTAAGTACTGCATTCAGAGTTTTGATATGGAGTTCAAAATAGTAATTAAACAAAATGGAATTGATGGAGGCTAGCAACAACAGTAATAATACCATACTAAATTTCTGTGGACCTCAAGTTGACATTCTCTCTCTCAGAGCATGTTCTCTGTATTGAATTTGTGGATTCAGATATGGCATTAAACTTATTTCTTAGCCCAAGCAAAAATGTTTACAGTTATAGTAATAACTGTATGAGCTGGGGTACTCTAAATACCTATCCATAACAAGTCATCATGCATAACCACAATGAAGTATATTGCTGTGCTGGTCCGTGTACGTATGCAAGGGCAGATGAGGAAGTCCTCAGTTTGGTAGTAAAAACAGGAGGTAGGGAAAAATAGCAGAAGAAGAGTGAAAAAGAAAGAAGAGAGAGAGTTCCTTGGCTATGATAGAAAGAGAAGGTGAGGGCCAGCCCCGGTGGCCTAGTGGTTAAGTTCGGTGTGCTCTGCTTCAGCGGCCCAGGTTTGGTTCCTGGGCATGGACCTACACCACTCGTCTTTCAGTGGCCACATCGTGGCAGCAGCCTACATACAAAATAGAGGAAGATTGGCGGCAGATGTTAGCTCAGGGGGAATCTTCCTCAGAAAGAAAGAAAAAGTGATAAGGGTTTGGAAGTTGCTGGCATCAATGAAGAGGAAGCCTGTTACCACAGCATGGAGAAAGGTAAAGGATACTCAGGGGCATCAGCAGTTGCAGAGGAAAGGCTTGAAACCCTGGCATCGGTGAGGAAGAGACAGGCACTCCAGTTCAGCAGCTGCAGGAAAGACATTTGTTTTGGTAGCTTTGTAATGAGGAGAATCTCTTTGGCCAGATTGCTCTTATACGTGCTATGGTCCGAATGTTTGTATGCCCTCAAAATTCCTAATATTGAAATCCTAATGCCCGATGTGGTGGTAATAGGAGGTGGAGCATTTGGGAGGTGCTTAAGTCATGAGCATGGAGCCCTCATGAGTTGGATTAGTGCCCTTCAGAAAGAGACCCCATAGAGCAACGTAGCCTCTTCACCATGTAAAGACACAGCAAGAAGGCACTGGCTGTGAATCAGCAAGAGGGCCTTTACCTGACCATGCTAGCACCCTGATCTCAGACTTCTAGTCTCCAGAACTATGAGAAATAAATTTCTATTGTTTATAAGCCATCCAGTCTGTGCTATTTTGTTATAGCAGCCTGAATGGACTAAGACAATATGCAATGAGGACTTTTAAGTTAGTTGTTCATAAATGAGTGAACACTTACAATGAAGTAATGTTTTTGATTGATTTGCTTATTTTATAGGTGGAGCATTTTATACTCCTGAGACTATTGATACAGCTAGACTTCACTACCGGAATTCCTGGGCCCCGATTCTCCATGCAGTGGCGCTTTGGTTAAATAGCACAGGATTTACGTGTTCAGAGCCAGCAGAAGCAGCAGCGTTTTCTGGGTTACAAAAACGTTCTACATCTGTCAATTTAAACCAAGCATCAGGAGCAACACCTAGTGCCAAATCTTTGCCAGAAATTAACAAAGACAGAATGCATCTGATTTTAGGTAGGTGTGCCATATTAATGTATTTCAAGATGTATCACTTGTGAAAGTTCATATCTGTAGGGGAAAAAACTTCCTTCTGCCCTTTTAGGTTCTCTTTCTGGCCTAAGAGTTAAACTGTCATAAGACAGATTAACAGGAGAAAAGCATAAAAAATTATCTAATATTTTTACATGCACACAGGAGTCTTTAGAAGGAAAATGAAGACCCAAAGAAGCTCTTAGGCCCAAAAGCTTATATACCATTAAAGAACAATAAATTGTGGGGATGTGACAGGACAAAGGGAGTTGGGCTATGGGCAGTTAATTGTGAGACAGTGACTAGGAAGTATATGGGGGAAACTAACAGGAGATAAGAGTTATTTTAGTAGGTTTGTTTGTACAGGCTATTTCAACATCAACTCCCAGTCGCTGGTGTTAAGAATGTTCTTCTTTTCCTGGTTCAGGGAAGGCACCTTTCCCATGAGAAATTTTCTGACCTGCTTTTAGGTAGAAAAAGGGTCAGAGAGCCCTGCCTGCGTCTGCTATTTCTCAAGTGCCTTCAGCTCACGATAATCAATATGCCAAAGAAGCATATTTTGGTGTGGCATGTTCTGAACTCTTTTATGTCTTTCATTTTAATGCTATGGAAAAGTTTTATATAGCACAATTCAGAGAAGAAATAATAAAAAGAGGATTCTTTTTAGCACATTTTCTAAATTGTTAACTGAATTTTTTATCTAAAAATTTAATTATTAAAAACATTAAAAATTTTAGCTGTCATAGTCACAGAGCAATACTGAATAATTCTCAAGAAAACTAACCTTTTTTTTTCAGTATTAGGTTTTCTTTTAACTTGGCACTAAACGAATTGTCCCATGAGGAAATAATAAAATGCAAAGTTAAAGCAAATTTGAATAAATCTTAGTTTATAATTCCTTTATAGAAGCTCTTTTAACATTTAAGAATTTATATTCTAATGAAGCTCTTAGCAATCTTATGTTTTCTGAGGGGGGAGAGGAACACAATTGGTAAGGTGAAATTTTAGAATTTGTCAGTAGGTCTCATAAATGAAATGTAAAAGACTTGCAAAACAGTGACCTTATTACCCTTATGCAAATTAAGAGCAGTTGTTATCCGTGATATCCATAGTGCCTCCGTAGCTTGCCATTTAAAAAACTTTGTATATATGAAAAATTGTTTGACAACCATTTAATGAGAGGTAATTTTATAACTTTCATAAATTTATTCTTTGTGTGTGTGTGTGTGTGTGTGTGTGTGTGTGTGTGTGAGGAATATCAGCCCTGAGCTAACATCCGTGCTAATCCTCCTCTTTTTGCTTGAGGAAGACCGGCTCTGAGCTAACATCTATTGCCAATCCTCCTCCTTTTTTTTCCCCCAAAGCCCTGGTAGATAGTTGTATGTCATAGTTGCACATCTTTCTAGTTGCTCTATGTGGGACGCGGCCTCAGCGTGGCCAGAGAAGCGGTGCGTTGATGCGCGCTCGGGATCCGAACCCAGGCTGCCAGTAGCGGAGCGCGCGCACTTAACTGCTAAGCCACGGGGCCGGCCCCATAAATTTATTCTTAATATATTATTTTAAAGTGTCCTAGAAATAAAAAATTGAATATCTTCTTAATCAACCTGATGACCTTGGAAATCCCCCACACACACCTCCAATTTGATTATTAACCTAATTGCAAAGCTACAATCTTTGTTAAGTTTGGCTGCTTATTTTGGAAACTGTTTTGAAGTCTACTTGAAGGCATTAGTAAATATATGTTAAAGTAATCTGTAAAAAAAATTTGGTGTCAAAGCAACAAAGTATTTTATATTGACAAACCCATGTTTTTATTTTATGCATTGCAGGTGTGAGTATACAGTTCCTTTGTTCCCCTAGGCCTGAGGAGCCTATAGAACATGTTACAGCATGTCTGCAGGCCTTACATACCTTGCTGGATTCTCCTTATGCCCGAATCCATATTGCAGAAGATCAGGTACAGTGTATTTTTATAATAGGTAATTAATTATATGCTTTTTTCCCATCATATTAAGATAATTTTCTTACAGACGAAATAATATTATATAAGAAGTATTCAGGATTTTGGCATTATCTAAAACCTTATACAGTCATGTATTGCTTAACAATGGGGATATGTGCTGAGAAATGCATCATTAGGCAATTTCGTCATTGTGTGAACATCATCGAGTATACTTACACAAACCTAGATGGTATAGCCTACTAGACATCTACGCTGTATGGTACTTACCTTATGGGACCACCATCATATATGCAATCCGTCATCGACTGTCATTGTGCAGCACATCTACTGTACTGAATGCTGGATGACCAGGTGCAGCTAGACTAGGGATAGTCACTATACTATTTTTGATTTGTTCATCAGCAGTCAAGTAAAATTAAAAATTTAAAGGATGCCTTCAGTCCCAGCTAATGATTCTTCTAATAAGGGGCTAAAGTAATTTATAGGACTATTAAATTATATCACTTCTAAATGTTTGATAAAGTTTTATGTCTCATTTAATGAAATTTTTTTGCAATAAAATGAATTACTTTTTCTAATTTCTGTATGGAATATTTAGAGGACTTTATTCATATTACAGAGCCAAGCTACCACTGGATTTGTTATTCTTCTCTTTAATTAGGTGTTTTATTTTCATAATAAGAACCATCTCTTTGGACACTATCGCTATCACATGCTATCAGTTGGGGTAATTTTCCATAAAAGATAATCAGATAAAAAACAAAGTTGCTATAATTTTATTATATCAAAATTAGTTTTTCACATGATGCTGACCAAACCAAACCAAACCAAGCAAAAGCATATGCTGTGTGATTACGGGATTCACTCACTGATGAACTCTTCTTGTACCCAGGCCTTATAGCCTGAAGCTGTGCCTCAGCTAAATTACAGATCACTGCAAGAAACTTCAGGGTGGTTTTCAAATAATCGAACCTATAAAATTTAATCTGTGAATGAAAAAGGACTACTATATTTACACTTAGTTTTTTTTTGGTTTGAACATTATATCTCACACACCTAACTACCTAGCTATCATTTGGACTCTAATGGTTCATTCAAACATTGGTTTAAATTAGGATGGATTTTTTTTTCTGAGTTGGATCCTATAATTTCAACATTGTCAAGAGTACACCAATTCAAAAATTGTGTTTGTTCACCCAGCACCTTTTACTCTGTGCCTGCCCTGCATCAGACACAATTTGAGGCTATGTATAGATATCAAAAATGGTGTTACTGCACCTGGATTGGGAGATCAGTACAGTATGGTAAGTGCAATGCTAGTGCATGTAAAGGTATAGTGAGAATAGAGAGGAGGAGCACTGACATTATCATAGGAAAATAAGGGATGGCTTCTCAGAGGAGATGATGGTTGAATCAAATCTTGAAAGAAGAATTAGTGAGGCAGCACAGGAGGATGGGTTTTCCTCTTGGGGAGAACAGCAAATGCAAAGACAAGGAGGCGTGAGAGAACATGACAAGTTCGAAGGCACTACTGTCGTTTACCATGGCTGAAGTGAATGGAGCATGTAGGTGTTGTTAGGAGATGAGACTGGATGGCAGGGTAAAGGCCAAATCATGAAGATTTCTTTATGGAATGTTAAAGGGTTTAAAATCTATCTTGAAAGTGATAGGAAATCATTAAAAATGTTTAAATAGAGGAATGACATGATTAAATTTTTATTTCAGAAATACAATGTATGTAGATTGATCACTCTATCAACCCTGTAGAGGTTGGTTAAGAGATGAGAAGGGAGGCCAATTATGAGTCTCCTTTCATAATTCCAGAGAAATAACCAGTACACTAGCCTAGGAAAACTGAATAAAGGAAGAAGGAAAGAGGGCTAAGTCTGGAACCTTAGGGATAAATAGCCAATAATGATTGAGATGAGGGGAAATAAATCAGCAGTGGAGACTACTAGAGAGGTAGGAGAACTAAGGAAGACAGAGTTATCAAAGACAAGAGAGGTGTCTCAAGGATATACAATGGTATCAAAATAAACAGAATCCAGTAAATAAGGACAGAAAAGAGTCCAGAGGAAGTTATTGGTGACCTCAGGCAGAATATTTTCTTTGGTGGATAGAAGCCAGGTTGAGGAGTGAATGAGAGGGTGAAGGAGGTGGAAGCATCTGGGCAGGGAAGGGAAGAAGCAAGATAGAGATAGAGGAGAACATGGGGGCAGATAGAAGGATCTGAGTGGGGTTTTGGGGGAATGGAGTGGGGAGCGGAAATTAGGTAGGAAAAACTTGAGCATTTTCCTTATACTGGGGAGAGGAGCTAACTAGAGAGAGAGGTGAAGATATAAGCTTGAGATCCTTGGAGAGTCATTGGGAAGTCAAATAGGATGGGATAGGAAGCACGTGAGGAAAGGTTAATCAGCCTTGGATAAGAGGCTGGACACTTGATCTTAAGGAGACAGGTAAAGGTGGCTTTGGTTGCAGTTAAGTTTTTTTCTCTCTCTCTGAAATGTGAGGCAGGTTCAATGGATGGGTTTGATGTGGAAGATTGTGAGTAAGAGGCTTAGAGTGAGTGGTGAAAGTTTGTGATAGTTGCTCTCTGAGATGAATCGGAGAAGGATTTACCAGAAGTGCCTAGACTCTCTGGTAGACAATTCTTGGGTACTCAGCTTAGGTTGGAAATCATAAATTTTAGTGGCACTGGACTTGAGCAATACTGTTTACACCAAACAGAGGAAAGAAATAGGAGAATGATAATTTTTGAATGTAAAAGTTATTGAAATATATGAATAATAATTTGTTGACTGAAAATATGTTGGGCTAAAATATGACTATTTCTCAAGATTGTTGCAATGTTCGTTACATAGTCCTATATATTAATTTTAGCTACCAAATTTATTTTTACGTATTTTCTTAGATTTCATAATATAAATGTATCGTTTACAATTACAATTAATTAAATTTCTCTTTATTAATTTATAATAGCTGATTGGTGTTGAGTTGCTGAATGTTTTGCACCGCCTGCTATTGACCTGGAATCCACCATCTGTCCAGCTGCTGGTTACTGGAGTTGTACAACAGATAGTAAGAGCCGCTCAGGATTATTTGCAAGAAAAAAGAAACACTCTAAGTAAGCACTAGAAATTACACTAACTTTGAAGTAGATCTTATTTGTACTCTAATTTTTTAAATATTAATGCCAGGAAGTTGTTTTTTTTTTTGTGAGGAAGACCAGGCCTGACCTAACATCCGATGCCAATCCTCCTCTTTTTTTTTTTTTTTTTTTTTTGCTGAGGAGGACTGGCCCTGGGCTAACATCTGTGCCCACCTTCCTCTACTTTATATGGGACACCGCCACAGCATGGCTTAACAGGCGGTGTGGATCTGAACCGGCGAACCCCGGGCTGCCACAGCAGAGCATGCGCACTTAACCACCTGCACCACCCGGACGGCCCCCTGTCCTTTACTTTTAAGGAGAGGTCAATAAACAGAGTTTTAGTAAGGCAGAGAATTATTCTGAGAAAGACATGTGGCATTAGTTAGACATTTTGTTGTAAATTTTTTTGAGAGAACGTATCAAATATACTTGTCGTGTTGTTTTGTCTACCATTCTTTGTTTTTTTGCTGGAAATTTCACCAAATTTTCTTTTACCCAAGATGAAGATGATATGGAAAAAGAGTCCTGCCCTGTATTAGGAGAAGGAGGTGACAGTGGTGGTCTTATTCCTGGAAAATCTCTTGTGTTTGCTACCATGGAGCTGCTGATGTTCATTTTGGTACGGCATATGCCACATCTCAGTACCAAGATGTCAGACTCTCCAAGTCACGTAGCTACTAAAACCCAGCTGTCGGAAGAAAGTGCTCGTTTGGTGGCAGCCACAGTTACCATACTCTCTGACTTACCGTCGCTTTGTTCACCCGCTGGTACAGTATTGATCACTGTTTGGAAATGCATTATAGTACATTAGACAAAAATGAATTTTCCTTTGATTTTAAGCCCTATTATGACTTATTTTTCCTCTTAAATCTCAAGTGTGAGAGGAGAAGTGGGTCTTTTTTAAGGGTTTATTTACCTTTGGGAGCCTAGAAAGATGAAAGATTTAAAAGACCAAAAACTCAAGATGCTCTTTTCAGCTATATTTCAAACAAACTTCAGCAAGGAGATTGAACCACAGCTTGAGGGAAGACATTGAATGTTAGCAGATATACGTAAGGTGGAATTATTAAACCCTTTCGTTTCTGATCTGGTTGTGACTCTTGAGCAACACTGACAAGCTAAAGAATGTCAGAGGAGAGTGACAACCAACTCTAAGGAGCAACTAAAGAAAATATCGCTGAACAGATACTAGCTGTCTGTAGACACCTGAAGAACTATTCAATGGAAAAGTAGACTTTCCTTCTGTTTTGTCTAGAAGGTAGAAATAGTATCAGGAGACATAAATGAAAATTTTAGCTCAACACAAGCCTACAGATGTGAAAATAATGAATTCTCCATCACTGGAGCTTTGCAGGTAGACTGCAATGGCTGCATGTGAGTGGTGAGGGAGTCTTGCATTAAGTGGGAGATTGAATTCGATGACCTTAAAGTTCTTTCAGCTACAAATTCTAAGATTCCTTTATTTCTTCTTTGCTTACCTGTATAGTCTTTTCATTATTTTCCTGGTTTGGTTAGGCTGACTTTAATAAACTGAAGATTGATTACATGTCTTAGAATTGCTATGTGATTCATGATTCACCAAGTTACTCAGATACCTCTCAAAGTGTATGGCAGTGTTTTCCTATCTTCCTTTCTCATTTTCATTATGAAGGGCATGACATATTAAATAGGTGAAATATTAGAAGTAATAAAAACAAGGCTAGTTGGAAAAAGAAAGAAAATATTAATTCTATCTTCTTTGAAATAACTTGCCACTTTATTTTCTTTTTCAAACATTGAATTATAGTAATAGTTATGCAGTAAATTTTGTATAAAAACAAGGAAAAGAAATAATATTAAACCACAATCAATTATAAAAATATAAACAATTGAAACAACTATAATATGGGACCTGAAGTAGTTATGAGGTAATCTGATTTTGTTTTTATTTCAGGATGTATGACAATCTTGCCCACAATTCTGTTTTTAATTGCAAGAATATTGAAAGACACAGCAATAAAGTCTGCAGATAATCAAGTTCCTCCACCAGTCAGTGCAGCTCTTCAAGGGATTAAAAGTATTGTGACACTTTCAATGGCCAAAACGGAGGATACTCAGAAACAGTGGACAGCTCTAATTCGTAGCACTCTTGCGTGCATCCTGGAGTATTCTCAAGCAGGTAACCCAATCAGAGTTTAAAAATTTTAATCTGTTAGGATATCTGTTTCCCAATAACTAATTAATTGAATGAGCTTGTCAGAAAACTGCTGTATAACAATGAATCCACATAGGGAGGTGTTTTAGTCACATTTTTCAGATACAAACTATAATACCCCTGCCTGGACATTGACTCTAAATGCTCTTGTCTTAGCCCTGAAATATGCATTGGGAGGTCTTTCACCCCAAAAAAGGACAGAAAATTTTAGAAAATAGACCCAGAATTGAATTAACGTGTTAATATATTTGTTTGCTTCAGTTGTTTCTTCAATAAAAATAATAAAATAGGAGAGAAAGTTGAAGAAGTATCTGTTACTACCTCAGCATATCCTCAAATGTAACCACAATCTTGATTCTGATATGTTTCATTCCAGATATATCTGTATATATAAATAAATACACTTTCTATATTAATAAATCTAGGTCAGTTATGATAATAAATACATTATAGATTAGTAAATGTATATATGAATTACATATAAAGTGAGATAAATAACCATAAGCAATATATAGTATTTCTTTTTGTGTTTTTAAATTTACATAAGTAATATCATAATATTTCATTCTACCTTTATTCTCTCACTTAAGAATATGTTTTTTTGGGAGCTATTAATGTGTACATATAAAACTCTCATTCTTTTTAACTCCTATACAGTTCTCCATCACATGTATTTATGAATTATTATTCATTCTCCTGTCAATGGATATTTTTGCTGTTTCAGATTTTTCCCAATTATAAAAATTGCTTCAGTGAACATCTTTATAAATTTCTCATGCACATGTGCTATGAGCTTTTCTAGAGTGTACTTCTGAGAAATGGAATTGTGGCACATTTTAATTTTAATTTTATCAGACGTGGCCAAATTGCTCTCCAAAGTAGCTATATGAATTTACACTCCTACCAGCAGTGTATTATAATCTGTTTCTCCACATCCTCACTAGTACTTGGTATTTCAGACTTAAATTTTGCTATCTGATAGGTATAACATACTATCTTATTGTTTTAATTTGCATTTCTCATTTTCCTAGTGAGTATAAGCATTTTTCATGTTTGTGTTTAATTTTTGGGAAATGCTTATTCACATTTTTGTCCGTTTTTCTTCTGTGTTTGACTTTTTCTTTCATTTTATTTCTGTTGTAAAGAAAATGTCAAAGGACTGAAAACAAAGAATAATAATTAAAGGTTTTCCGTATCACCTATTAAGACATTTCCACACTGAAACTGTGAAACTGTGGAGTGGGCCCAAGAATCAACAGATAGGGCAATGAAACAGAACAGATTGCTTTAAAACAGACATTCATCCACATGAGAATATAATACATGTTAAAGGCGCATTCATTATTCTTCAGATTGTTTATATCAATTAGCTGTTTGAGATATCAGTTCCAGTTAGGCCCTCACCTCATATTGTGACTCAAAGTAAATACCAGATAAATTAAAATGATAATGTAAAATTTTAAAAATAGTTAAACAAAGAAAATATAGGTAAATCTTTTATGTAAGAATAGCAAAAAGTATAAGTCATTGGAAAATATCAATGTATTGGGCTATATAGAAATTAACTTCTACTTGTCAAAACATCTTACATTAAAGGGTAGCTAAAAAAAACGCTGCAAAACTGACAATAATATTTGTCAGTGTAATATCATTTATATACAAAGAAGTCTTATAAGAAAAACACTTAACACCCCAGTAGCAGAAAGAAGAAAGGAAAGAACACACATTAGTTAAAAGGAAGTAGAGATGACCACCAAGCATATAAAAAAATCAGCCACATTGTTATATAAGCAAGGAAACACAAACAAAAAAAAGTAATATAACTTTTTATCTATAAAGCTGATTTTTTAAAAAAATGTGATGATGTACAGCTGGAATTGGTACAAGGAGAACATTTTAATACTTTGCTGAAGGGAGTTTAAAGTGGTTTAAACTTTCAGGGAATCAGTTCTGCAGAATGTACAAAGAGCTTTTAAGAATTTATATGCTTTAACCTTATTGATCAAAAAATTATGTTCAAGGTTTCTATCACAGTCTATTTTACAATAATGAAAATATGTGATAAATATAACTACCTGGCAGTGGGAAAAATTATAAAATATATGATGGTATATTCATTTGGATTATATATCCATTATATCTATTAAAAATCATGTTTATAGGGCCGGCCCGGTGGCGCAAGCGGTTAAGTGCGCGCGCTCCGCTGCGGCGGCCCGGGGTTCGCTGGTTCGGATCCCGGGCGCGCACCGACGCACTGCTTGGCAAGCCATGCTGTGGCGGCGTCCCATATAAAGTGGAGGAAGATGGGCACAGATGTTAGCCCAGGGCCGTCTTCCTCAGCAAAAAAAGAGGAGGATTGGCGGATGTTAGCACAGGGCTGATCTCCTCACAAAAAAAAAAAAAAAATCATGTTTATAAATAACTATATATAAAAAGACTAACCCAAACCAAAAGAAATTAAACCAAAACCTAGAAATTAAATGTAAACTATCACTGGATGGTAGAATTACAAGTTTTATTTTCTTTCCTATACCCTTTTAATAATTTAAACAGTGACCATGTGTTACTTTTATTATCTGAATTTTTTTTTAATGTTAATTATTTGGAAGGGAAAACTTTAAATAGTGTTATTTATGTTACTAAAACTTTTTTCATTAGTTAATATTTTTTTTTATTTATTTATTTTTTGTGAGGAAGATCAGCCCTGTGCTAACATCTGCCAATCCTCCTCTTTTTTGCTGAGGAAGACTGGCCCTGGGCTAACATCCGTGCCCATCCTCCTCCACTTTTTATGGGACGCCACCACAGCATGGTTTGCCAAGTGGTGTGTCGGTGAGCACCCGGGATCCGAACCGGTGAACTCCGGGCCACCGCAGCAGAGCGTGAGCACTTAACCGCTTGCGCCACCAGGCCAGCCCCCAATATTTTGTTTTTTAAGGTAAATTTTTAACAAACTAAAGAAACATTAAATGCCATATACGTATGTAAATACAACATTTACATATGTATATAAATGTATGTGTGTAGATAGATATGAATAACAAGAAAAAGAAATAGTTAATAATTTGTTTAAAAAAATTTTTTATTTTAATTTTCATGTGAGAGAGTCCATAGTCAATAATCATATATTTTTTAAATTGTCAATTATAAGGGAAGGTTTTGATATTTTATCAATATAGTTCATTCATATTAGATGAATTTGAGGTTATGATAAGAGAATTAACTTGCCTAAGATATTCTGTACAGAATTAATTCTCAGGAGACACAGTCAATATGAAGTTGGGATCAAGGCCACAGGTGTATTTGTATAGTATTTGTATGCAAGGCAAGCAGAATCCCTCACCTTACAAGAAAAGTTTTGTAATAGAAAATTTCCATTATGGAAATCATATTTCCTATTACAAAATCTGAGACTTCTGCTTAAAAAAAAAGTGTGTATGTATATACAGGCACACACACACACACACATTAATCTCCTTGGATGTAATGAATCATTCTTTTTTTTTAATTGAGGTCATAATAGTTTATAACATTGTGAAATTGCAGTTGTACGTTATTATTTGTCAGTCACCATATAAATGTGCCCCTTCACCCCTTGTGCCCAGCCCTCAACCCACTTCCCCCTGGTAACCACCAAACTGTTCTCTCTGTCTGTGTGTTAGTTTATTTTCCACATATGAGTGAAATCCTACAGTGTTTGTCTTTCTCTGTCTGGCTTATTTTGCTTAACATAATACCCTCAAGGTCCATCCATGTTGTTGTGAACGGGACGATTTTGTCTTTTTTTATGGCTGAGTAGTATTCCATTGTATATATATACCACATCTTCTTTATCCAATCATCAGTTGATGGACACTTGGGTTGCTTCCACTTCTTGGCTATAGTGAATAATGCTGCAGTGAACAAAGGGGGTGCGTAAGTCTTTTCGGATTGTTGATTTCAAGTTCTTTGGATAAATACTCAGTAGTGGGATAGCTGGGTCATATGGAATTTCTGTTTTTAATTTTTTGAGGAATCTCCGTACTGTTTTCCATAGAATCTGCACCGGTTTGCATTCCCACCAGCAGTGTATGAGAGTTCCCTTTTCTTCACGACCTCTCCAACATTTGTTATTTTTTGTCTTGGTGATTATAGGCATTCTAATGGGTGTAAGGTGATATCTTAGTGTAGTTTTGATTTGCTTTTCCCTGATGATTAGTGATGTTGAACATCTTTTCGTGTGCCTATTGGCCATCTGTATATCTTCTTTGGAAAAATGTCTGTTTGTAACTTCTGCCCATTTTTTTTTTTTAATAATTTTATTAATTTATTTTTTTCCCCCAAAGCCCCGGTAGATAGTTGCACATCCTTCTAGTTGCTGTACATGGGACTCAGCCTCAGCATGGCCGGAGAAGCGGTGCATCAGTGCACGCCCGGGATCCGAACCCAGGCTGCCAGCAGCAGAGCGCGAGCACTTAACCGCTAAGCCGTGGGGCCAGCCCATGCCCATTTTTTGATTGGGTTGTTTGTTTTCTTGTTGTTGAGTTGTGTGAGTTCTTTATATATTATGGAGATTAACCCTTTGTTGGTGAATCACTCTTAAGATTGCTGTAATTTTTTTCCATTTTTAAAACTTTCAATTTTGAAATAGATTTCAAACTTTAAGAAAAATTAGAAGAATAGTATAGTGAACTCCAGTATACTCTTCTCCTAGAATTCACCAATTGTTAATATTTTGCCATGTTTTATTACTCTATAACCCACATATTATTATTGTTATTGTTTCTGTTATTAATTTGGCTGAACCATTTGAGAAAACACTAAAGTCATCATGACTCTTTACTCCTAAATACTTCGTAGATATCCTAAGAACAAGAACATTGTCTTACATAACCACAGAAGAATGATCAAGTTAGGCAATTTAACATTGATACAGTGCTATTATTGTTCATATGCAAATTTCGCCCATTGTCCTAATAATGACTTTCATAGAACTTTTTTCTTTTTATCTAGGATACAGTCCAGAATCATGCATTATGTTTAGTTGTCATAGTGCTTTAGTCTTCTTTAATCTAAGGCCTTTATCTTTCATGACATTAATATTTTTTAAGAGTACAGGCCATCTCTTTTATAGAAGGTTCTTCAATTTAGAATTGTCTGGTCTGTTTTCTCATGATTAGATTCAGGTTATGCATTTTTGACAGGAATACTACCTGAGAATTGTTATGTCTTTCTCAGTGCGTCATATAAGGAGGCATGTAATGTTGCTTTGTCCCATTTTGGGGAATCTTAACTTTAATAACTTGATTTAAAATGGTGTCTGGGGCCAGCCCCGTGGCGCAAGTGGTTAGGTGCGCGCGCTCTGCTACGGCGGCCTGGGGTTCGTCAGTTCGGGTCCCGCGCGAGCACCGACGCACCACTTGGCGGGCCATGCTGTGGTGGCATCCCGTATAAAGTGGAGGAAGATGGGCACGGATGTTAGCCCAGGGCCAGTCTTCCTCATCAAAAAGAGGATTGGCAGATGTTAGCTCAGGGCCGATCTGCCTCACAAAAAAAATAAATAAATAAATAAAATGGTGCCTGCCATGTTTCTCCACTATAAAGTTGACATTTTTCCCTTTTGTAGTTAATAAAGAATTTGTAGGGGGATACTTTGAGACTAGGCCAATTATCTGTTCCCCTTAAAGCTTTCACCCAGTGGATCCGAACCCGGCCACCAGTAGCAGAGCGTGCACACTTAACCTCTAAGCCACGGGCTGGCCCATCTTTGCCCTCCTTTTATTATTTACTTACATGTTTATTAATTGTTACTGTCAGTACAGACTCATGATTATTTTTTTAATTCTGTGGGTCCATTACTGTCATTTTGATGTGTCCTTATTATTTTTTGAGCAGCACTTCCTTTACTTTCTGGCACCAAGATGTAGCAGACTCATCTTGTTTTTTCCCTATTACTGTTCTGGAATCAGTCACTTCTCCAAAAAGCCCTGCTTCCTTTTAGTAGAGAATGATATTTTGATGCCAAATCTTAAAATCACAATTTTAAAATATTATTTTAATTTTCTGACAAAAAATTGCTTGCAATGTCACAAATTCTGAGTTAGAGGTTGTTCTCATTTCACCTAGAATAATATTCCTACTACAGAGGTCTCAGGTTTTTAATATGTATGACTTAAGTTATTGTAGATTGGCTAAATCCTTTGAATTTTACATCTCTTTTTTTTTTCCTTTATGTTAAGGTAATGGACTTATTCTCAGTTATTGTTCTTAGCCCATTCTATTTTACAAAATCGTCCCATTTGCAACAACATGGATGGGCCTGGAGCGTATTATGTTAAGTGAAATAAGCCAGAAAGAGAAAGACAAACACTGTATGATCTCACTCATATGTGGAATATAAACCAACACATGGACAGAGAAAACTGGACTGTGGTTACCAGGGGCAGTGGGGGTCGGGGGTGGGCACAAGGGGTGAAGGGAGACATATACATGGTGATGGACAAACAAAAATGTACAACCCAAAATTTCACAATGTTAGAAACCATCAAAACATCAATTAAAAAAAAAAAAAAAGTTGGTATCCTCATCATGAGATAATGTTAGTATATCAAATATGTATGTTCATAATCCTGATAAAGTACTGATTATCATTGGGTATTTGTATTTGACAAATTAGCCCAAATTCACATAAAGAATATTCAACTGTGGAAGAAATGGTTATCACAACATAGTTTGAGTCTCTTATTTTATGTGTTCAGTAGTATTGTTCTTTAGAATAAAGGTACATATTTGCTGTATTTCTAATTACATACTATATTTCCGTTAGGTTTAAGTTGTATCTATTCCTGAATAAATGATTGCAATAGCAAGAAAGTCTTTAAAATTATGAGAATGCTGTCTTCAGGAAATTGTGCAAGATTTTTTTGTTTATGGTTGTATAGAATTTATAGGTTTCATATTTACTAAATGGAAAGGTGATGTCACTAAGGAAGTCTACTCTGGATTTTTAAATTACCTGGAATATTTTATCATAATCATTTAACGTTGTTGAAAGGAGAGTGTTTGGAAATTTTTGATCAGTCTAAATTCCAAAGAAGTTAAATGACTTTTAATTTTATATTTCCATGTTGTCTTTCATATTTAAATTTGTTTCCCATATTAGAGTTCTTATTAGGATTTATGCTTGAATTTTTTTCAATTAATATTGTACCATCAAGGAGAAAAGACTTAAATACAGAGATTTCTAATCAAGTATCCCTGTTTCCTCAGTAGTAGAGGAGTTCTAATCATAAAGTTGTTTATGGACTGTATTAGAATAAAGTCACGTTGCTATAAATGTTGTTGGGGATGGAGAGGATTATTGTTCAAGATTAAAATTCTAAAACATTTTAGAAAGAGCACGTTGCTTTCCTTTTTCATATAGTTCAGTATTTCATTATTCACATATTTCAGAAGATTCTATGCCAGCGCCTGATGAAGTCAGCATGTTAACAGCAATTGCACTCCTCCTGTGGTCTGCTAGTAGTGAAATAATAGGAGTCCAGTCATTACAGAACGGCTGCATGAACAGATTTAAAAATGCATTGAATTCATCTGACCCGTGGGTAAGTTACACTTAGAACAATTAAACATAGAAGTAAACATTCCACTTTATCAGGAAAATTTCAGATTGATTCATTAAAATGTGTGATACATCAAATGAAAACCTAAGTATTTGCTAGGTGGCTTTTAAATAGAAACACTGGAGAAGATCACTGGTTTAAGCACTAGGAGAGACACATGTGTATGTTTATTTACATATGCAGAAATTCTCCAGTATCTAAAATATTTCATTAACCCTAGTGTATATTGGTAGAGACTATACATGAGTCCGATTATATTTTTCACCATTTACTTAATGACATCAAGGGCATTAAAGAATAAATATATATTATTACATGTTTTAATAAACCTATTGGAAACTCTAGCTTTTCTAGAAAGTAAATTTTATTGTTTTACAATGTCAAAGTCTAGATTGATGATTCTCAAAGCTGCTGCACAGCAGAAAAAGAGCAATTTAGTAACATCTACCTCTCTCTTCCTAAATCAGCATTTCCAGATTTGTGGCCCAGAGATCTGTATTTTAAAAACACTCCCCAGGGGCCAGCCCTGTGTTGTAGTGGTAAAGTTTGGGGTACTCCATCTTGGCTGACCGGGTTCGAGGGTTTGGATCCTGAGTGTGGACCTACACCACTCGTCAGCCACGCTGTGGTGGCGACCCACATATAAAGGAGAAGATTGGCACAGATGTTAGCTCAGGGCTAATCTTCCTCAAGTGAAAAAAAAAACGAGAATGATTGGCAACAGATGTTAGCTCAGGGCTAATCTTCCTCAGCAAAAAAAAAAAAAAAAAACACCACCACTCCCCAGGTATTTCTTATGTCCAGTGATGTTTGGCACCTTTTCTTCTACCAAAGCACTGAAACAGTTTTTTTCTACTATTCGTCCCATATGTTGATGGACCTTCCTTTCTCCTTCCTTTCTTTTTTTTTTTTTTTTTGGTTACTAATGTGAAATCTTTCTAATCTAAGTAGAGTCACTGAGACTACTTTCTAGGCCTAAAACACTTAAGTTGGTGTAAGTAGTCATTTCCAGGGAATCCAAATGGATTTGAGGTGTCTAAAGCAATGTATTTTTATAGCTTTGTTTGACGTGATTCGAATATTAGCCTTCCTTACTAGATGTTGTAAGTTAAAGTGGGAAGGTAATTGTAACTTAAAGAAAGAATTAAAAACAGAAATTAGAATTCTGGTTTTTAGCTTCTTACACACTATGGAAATAAATTATATAAGCATGGTAATTTGGCAGTTAACATAAAGAATATTTGATTAATTTCTTTTCAGTTAGTTTTAGGTAGTTAGCTTATTGGAATTTTCATTACTCCATTTCTATAAATAGAAAAAGGCATTGATTCATCCCACATTTCTGTTTTCATCCTGCAGTATCACTTCTTTTCAGTATATATTAAGATGCAATGTGATTGTAGAGCAAATAACTATTAATTAATAAAATGATTTTCTTATATAGGTTCAAGCCAAATGCTACCAGCTTCTCCTCTCAGTCTTCCAACATTCCAATCGTGCCCTTTCAACTCCCTATATCCATTCATTAGCTCCAATAGTGGTTGAAAAGCTAAAGGCTGTTGAAAGAAACAGACCAGCCAGTAACACAGAGCTTTTAGCTGTTCAAGAAGGAATCAAAGTTCTTGAAACATTGGTTGCTCTTGGGGAAGAACAGAACAGTAAGTATTTTCTTTTAAAAAGCCGCTAGTCTAAAATGAATATCTGGGGCCTGGTGGCGCAAGCGGTTAAGTACGTGCACTCTGCTGTAGCCACCCGGGGTTCGCCGGTTCGGATCCCAGGCACGCACCTACGCACCATTTGGCAAGCCATGCTGTGGCAGCGTCCCATATAAAGTGGAGGAAGATGGGCATGGATGTTAGCCCACAGCCAGTCTTCCTCAGCCAAAAAAAAAAAAAAAAGAGGAGGATTGGCAGATGTTAGCACAGGGCTGATCTCCTCACAAAAAAAAAAAAAAAAAATATCTGTATTATATATAAATCTTATTTGTTATTAGACATAGGCCATTACAACAGTAAGTTTACTAAGGAGTGGGTACTATCTGAAAGATTAATGTTTTTGCTTATGCTACTAACAATGTATTGAGTTGATGTATGTTTATTTTTTATGAGCAAGAGGTTACTATAAATTACCGATGGCATTTCAACAGAGTGATATTTTTATTTTCTAGGAATGTACTCTTTAAGAACTAGGAAAAATATGGATCTTTAATAGAATACATTCTGGGCCAGCCCCGTGGCTTAGTGGTTAAGTGCGCACGCTCCGCTGCTGGCGGCCCGGGTTCAGATCCCGGGCGTGCACCGACGCACCGCTTCTCCAGCCATGCTGAGGCGGCGTCCCACATACAGCAACTAGAAGGATGTGCAACTATGACGTACAACTGTGTACTGGGGCTTTGGGGGGAGAAAACAAATAAATAAAAATCTTTAAAAGTAATACATTCTGGTATTCATAATAGAGGTATAAAAGCTTTATACCAAATAGGACCAGATTAGTATTAATACCAAACATCATTATTAAAATACCTCAAAATTTGAAACTGTAAAATTTTTTTTATTTAATGAAAAACTGCCACATACATCCATTTAATGAGAGACTTATGCACCTTAATACCTGCTCTTCTTTATTCTCTGCTTAAGTCTTGATTTCATCACAGTCTAAAATTTGTCTTTTAAAAAGTGATTTTTTTCTGTGTGTGTGTGAGGAAGATCGGCCCTGACCTAACATCTGCCAATCCTCCTCTTTTTTTGCTGAGGAAGACTGGCCCTGGGCTAACATCCGTGCCCATCTTCCTCCACTTTATATGGGACGCAGGCACAGCATGGCTTGACAAGCAGTGCGTCGGTGCGCGCCCGGGATCCGAACCAGCGAACCCCGGGCTGCTGCAGCGGAGTACACGCACTTAACTGCTTGCGCCACTGGGCCAGCCCCAAAAAAGTGATTTTTAATTGTTGCAGAAAGACTAAACTTTTTAAACTAATACTTTGTGACTGAATGTTAAAGTGTTTCCAATTTTTCAAGATCATAAATAACTGAGATGAGTATCCTTATACAGAAATCTTTGCACACATTTTTTATTATTTCTATCAGATAAATTTCTAAAAGTGAAATTACTGAGTCGAAGGAAATGCACATTTTTAAGGCTTTTACTATATGTTGCCAGGTTACGCTCCAGATACAAATTATATCCATTTTTCTATCATAAATTTTTTCCTCTTCCCTTGAAAAAATTTCACACGAAATTGGTAAGGTAGTAGAGATTTTTAAAAAGCTATTGCAATAGCTTCCTTATAAAATAATAATCCAGAACTATGATAATGGAAGAGAAGAATGCAGAGGTGATTATTAAAAAAAAAATTTGATTTGACTTGCTGAGTAACTGTTTATAGGGAGCAAGAGAAAGAGAAAGCCAGATATTACTGTGTTATTTGGAAGAAGCGTGGAAGCAGTGTCAAAATTAGAAAAGTCAGGAAGAAGGGCTGTTTGGGGGGAGCTGATAAGTTTAGTTGAAATTAGATATTAATAGATTATTTGGGTAGAAATGTTATGACTGACATCATGGCCTATGTTTGGTAACTCAACATAATTTTCTCTTTATTTCTATTTTACTCACTGTAAACTCCATAAAGATGATGACTAATTCTTCCTCATTTTGTAATCCTAGCATTGAGCTTATTGCCTTTTGCAGAGTCAGTATTTTAAATATGTTTGAATTGAGTTGACTCTTGGGATCAATTCCTTTTAACAGCAAGAACATGTTTATATATTATTTGTGAAATTAAATATAGTTTAATAGTTAATTAGACTTCAACAATGTCCATAAAATAAATAACACTTTTATTTTCCAAATGAGTTAATTAATTTAAGGTATGAAATAACCAAAGCACTGTACTTTCCGCTCTTCAGCCAGACCAATTTGTAGTATTAAGTATTAGTGAGTTATATCAGCATTAAGCACCATTCATTTTTTGAAGAACTGCTTTGCTCAGATAACACGTTTTGTACTACAGCAAGACTTTTAAGAGGTAGACTAAGCAATTGGCATTTTTGTAAAACTAAATCTAATAATATTTCAATAATTATTAAAACTAATACTTAATACTATAATATATAGTTATTTACATATATATTATACAATATATAGTAAGTTATACTTAACACTAATATATAGTCATATAAAATATAGTAATATGATTGTAAGAGCGTAAATTTTCAGCTTTTAAATTTATTACTCAACTTTTTTCACATCAGTTACAAATGTTAATTTTTCATTTTAACTTTACAGTATCCATTATAAGAAAAAAATGGTTTTGTACATGCGAAGCTTTCCTTTACAACTTGCCAACACACACATAAAACTATTTGTAGGGAAAAAATTACAGTATCCATTATAGAAACAGACAGTGAATGTTTTCTCATCCAACATGACCAAAGTTAGAAGCTAAAAATGTTGGAATTATATTTGACTCTTTTTTTTTTTTTTTTTTTGGTGAGGAAGATCAGCCCTGAGCTAACATCCATGCTAATCCTCCTCTTTTTGCTGAGGAAGACTGGCTTTGAGCTAACATCTATTGCCAATCCTCCTCCTTTTTTTTCCCCCAAAGCCCCAGTAGATAGTTGTATGTCATAGTTGCACATCCCTCTAGTTGCTGTATGTGGGATGTGGCCTCAGCATGGCCGGAGAAGCGGTGTGCTGATGTGTGCCCGGGATCCGAACCCAGGCCGCCGGTAGCAGAGCGGGAGCACTTAACCACTAAGCCACGGGGCCGGCCCTATATTTGACTCTTAACTCTTGTTCATCGTCTTGATTCAATCTGTTACTCAAAATTTGTCCTATTTCTTTTTGAAACTTCTCTAAGATTCGAGAGAAACTTGCTTCCTATTCTTGTATCTAATCATCTCATAAATACATAACGGTAATAGTTTCCTAGCAGATGTTCCCCATCAAATTTACATAAAACAATTTTCTCTCTCCCTTGTTTAAGAATTTCAAGTAGTCTCCTATTGCATCGTCTGAATATCTTTGCTCAGTTTTCAAAACTTACTCTGCTCCCCAGTGTGTACCTGCTGACCTGACCAGACCAGTTTTCTCATGCTGCCCATTTTAATCTCTGTTCATTGTCCATGCTATTTTCGCTCTCATCAGGTGTTTTCCTCCTCTCCTTTCTTCTTATACTAATCTACTAAACCTACGTCAGCTCTCATTTCTTTAAGAATAATATTGCCCAATTACTCAGCTCACTCTGATCTTTCGATTCACACGGTTTCTGTGGTGGTTATAATCAACCTTATCTTATGGCCTTGCAATTTTAAAATAATCACTAAAACTATAAAATCCCAAAGTATTCCTCAGCTTTGTGAATCTTTTGATGAACTCCATATCTCAAATACTAACTTATAGGTTTTTAGCACTTAGTTCTCTAATTGTTCTAATTTAGCACTTAGTTCTCTGATTGCTGTGTACTCTTTTCAACTAGGTAATAAAAAGCATTAGGTAGAGATGAATTATGTATTTCCTACAATGCTTAGCACATTTCTAAATACTTGATGGGTATTTAAATAATTTATAATATATTTTTCTAATTCATTATATTTTAAAACTTAAAACCAAAACCTTACCTTTAACCTGCTGTTGAAAACCTCTTCTGCTTTAGTAAGCATAATGTACTGAAGACAATTTCATATTTATTTAATAAATCACTATTATATTTTCACTATGAAAGCTCTTATACAGTAATATTGAAAATATTGGAAATTGAGCTAAATCTAGTAGATTGGAGGATTTACTTGGGACTTTTACAATACCAACTTGTTCCCTTCTTTTTTCTGAAATTTTAATATAGAAAAAATCCAATTAATTGAAAACTTCCAAGTGGTTTCCAAGGGAAAGGGAAGGTATGTGTTGGTTCATTCATTCAACAAATAGTTATTGAGTGCCTGCTATGCACCAGGTACTGTTCTAGGCTTTGAGGATTCAGTGTGAAATAAAACACACAAAGGTCCCTGCTCTCATGGAGCTTACGTTCTAGTGGGAAAACAGACAATGAACACCCTCCTCCACAAATATGTCTGTATCTATTTTATATATGGATATAAAATTTGGCTATAGATATATATTTGTAGATGTATTTATATACAATTTTATATAGACATGAAAATGGATATAACTATATTAATTTTAGTTGTAGATATAAGAGTGAGATGCAGAAACTGATAGGTGCTATGGAGAAAAATGCAACCAGGAAAGAGGAAGCTTAGGGCCAGAGTGGGATTGGGGTTCTGCAAAGGCTTCACTGATTGTCATCACTGTCTTTGATGTCATCTCTGAGTGTTATATCCCACGTTCTGTGTCAGATGCTTCCTGCTCCCCTACAGCCTGGGCTTTAATCTTATCTATTGTCATTCTACAAAAATTAACTAATTAAACGCAGAGAAAGTATTCTCAATGTTGATTATAAGATACATATATACACATACACACATATATGTGATTACTTTTTTTTTTTTAGAAAAATATGAGTTTAAATGAAATTTATATTCCAGGATGGAGTAGTTAATATGGGAAGACAAAGAGACTAGTAAAAGGAAATTAAGCCTCCAAATAAAATTTTTTTTAAGGGCTTGGAATTTATGTCAGCCAGACATGGGTTCTAATTTTTTTGTGAGGAAGATTAGCCCTGAGCTAACATCCGATGCCAATCCTCCTCTTTTTGCTGAGCAAGATTGGCCCTGGGCTAACATCTGTGCCTATCTTCCTCTACTTTATATGGGACGCCGCCACAGCATGGCTTGACATGGGGTGCGTTGGTGCGCGCCTGTGATCCGCACCTGCAAACTCCGGGCCGCCGCAGTGGAGCACGCGCACTTAAGCACTGCGCCACTGGGCCAGCCCGGAGTTCTTGTTTTTTAACTCTAAGTTTATTCCCTTATTTATGAGGGATTTTTCTCTCACTTACTGTGGGTTTTGGGGGATGATGAAATGGGAAAGAGTTGTATGTCTATTTTAAAAAGAAAGAAATACCTAGTTTTAGTTAAATAATAGTAAATAGATGCTGTTCAGGTTTCTGTTTCCTACTCCAATCTCTCCATTCTGCAATGCCCTTAAAATTTTCATAATCTTAGGGCCGGCTGGTGGCACAGCGCTTAAGTGTGAGCACTCTGCTGCGGTGGCCCAGGGTTTGCAGGTTCAGATCCCGGGCATGAACCGACACACCACTTGTCAAGCCATGCTGTGGCAGCGTCCCATATAAAGTAGAGGAAGATGGTCACAGATGTTAGCCCAGGGCCAATCTTCCTCAGTGAAAAAAGGAGGATTGGCATTGGATGTTAGCTCAGGGCTAGTCTTCCTCACCAAAAAAAAAAAAAAAAAATTTCATAATCTTACTCGCAAAATACATTCTACCAGATGGCAGTTGTAAAGTGTTTATTCCTTTTTAACTGTTTAGCCAGTATTTTTTTTAATAAATAAAATAAATTAATGTAAATGTAAAATACACAATCTTAATAAACCTGTTTCCAACCCTAACATAGCTTGAGCATTTAGTAAATATTTAATATTGATTATGTGTTATCATTGAGATCTAAAATAGATTGTGCATGTTTACTTATATTTTATTATAATTCAGACTACTGTGGTAATTGCCTAGTTTTTAAACTAAAGTTTATTGTAATTTTCAGATTCGTGATCATCTTCAGACTTTATCTTTGTTGTTTGCAGGAGTCCAGTTACTTGCTCTTTTAGTTCCCACTTTGATCTCTTACCTGCTGGATGAAAATTCTTTTGCCTCGGCAAGCACAGCTTCTAAAGATCTTCATGAGTTTGCACTCCAAAATTTAATGCATATTGGACCTCTGTATCCACATGCTTTCAAGACAGTAATGGGAGCAGCTCCTGAGTTGAAAGTACGTTTGGAAACTGCCGTCCGAGCAAGTCAAGCCAGCAAAGCTAAAGCTGCTGCCAGGCAGCCAACCCCTACTGTACATTCGGCACCAACAATTAAGCTAAAAACAAGTTTTTTTTAATTTACCATTCCATTCATTTTTATTTATATTATCAAGTGGCACCTAATTAGTGATAGCCACTGAATCGTTCCAGCCCATAGGGTCTACTTTATTTGTATATTGGTATTGTATGTTTCCAAGTAGGTTAAGTGAAATAATGTTCACGCTGCCTTCTGACTTTGAAGGAGTGATTTTTTTTTTTAATCATGTGGTGAATGTGCTTTCATTTTTCTCCTACTAATATTTCTCTTTTATTAATTAATTTATTTTTAAATATGAGCCATAGTCTTTTAAATTCAAATGCAAAAAATAAAACAATTGTATCATGTAGTTGGGCAGCCTATTGATATTGTCCTGAAAAAATTTAATTGAAAAACAAGCAGAATTTTAATTTTGAAATAACCAAAATAATGGAAAGTGTCTGTTTCATGGTATATATAATATGAATAAAGTCACATTTTCTTAGCATTTCTCAAAATGTCCTTACCTTTCTGATAGATATTTTTACTTTCATATTAGATTACTAAATTATGCTTGTGTGTATTTTAGTTGTTAACTGAATTAAAGCTCTCATTTAAAGGTCCATTAAAATGTTTCAAATGTGGAATAATGTTCTGGTTTTTTTAATGGCTAAAATTTGGCCTCAGTTATGTTTTGTAATTACAGAGCCTTGAGTTTTGGCTGTGATGGTTAGTTTCATTCATCAAATATTTATTGAGTGCCTACTGTGTATAAGGCATCAAGCTGAGTGCTTCAGGGCATTACAAAAATGAATTAGTCATAATTACCGTTATGCCAGTCTCTCACGCAATGGGAATTTTACCACGTCAAATAGATAATTGGTGAAATGAATGTTTGCCACAGCATGTAGCAAAAATTAAACACCAAGTTTTACCAGACAATGTTACACAGACTGTATTATCAAAAGCAAGTCACCTTTCTGAACATTCCAGTGTATACCTGTTTATCATTTGCTGCCTCCTATTTATTCTCTCTCATACCTTCACCAGTTGGCAGCTCACATATCCTTGCCTTTCTTCTTTATTTAGTCCTTTAGATACCTCAGATAGGTGCTTTCTCTTAACCTATTTTCTTGCTGATTTTTATTTCTAAAAACAAAAGGGTTGTTTTTTCATTTCAGATTTGTTTTTCCTCTGTTTTGTTTTTTTATAACAGTTTAATTGAGATATAATTTACATACCATACACATCACCCTTTTGAAGTGTACAATTCAATGGTTTTTAGTATATTCACAGAGTAGTACAACCATCACCAGAATCAATTTTGAACATTTTCATTACCCCAATAAGAAACCCCCTACCCTTTAGCTATCACCTCCCCAATCTCTGTGTTCCCTGTCCCCCCAGTCTTACACTACCACTAATCTGCTTTCTATCTCTATTGATTCTCCTATTATGAACATTTCATATAAATGAAACCGTATAATGTGTGGTCTTTTACGATTGGCTTCTTGACTTAATGTTTTTAAGGTTCATCCATGTGGTAGCATACATCAGTACTTCATCCCTTTTCATGGCTGAATAATATTCCATTGTGTGTATACCACATTTTTTTATCCATTCATTAGTTGATAGATATTTTGGTTGCTTCCACATTTTGCCTGTTATGAATAATGGTGCTGTAAACAATCGTGTACAGTTTTAGGGTAGACATATGTTTTAATTTCTCTTGCGTATATACCTGGGAGTAGAATTGCTGGCTCAAAGATAACTCCATGTTCAGACTTAAGGAACTGCCAGACTGTTTTCCAGTCTCCCTGTTTCTTGCACACACAACTTCTCTTCACTCGTCTATTTATAAGTATGTTTATTTCTGCTTTGGCTATTTTCTGCTGTTCTTGGTCCCTCCCAGGCTTTTTCCATCATTTCCCACTTCAAGGTAGACGGCATCATGCATTAGCAATGATTCTCTCTTTTTTGTCCTCCTTCTCTCCCTCCATACCTCTCTTCCTCCCTGCCCCGCAACGCCCCCGCCGCCTCCAGTACATCTTGATACTTTCTCTAAACTCTTCTGAGCCACTGACAACTTAACGTCTGATTTTCTCTGATCATATCTGTAACAGGAAGCTCTGTTTGAAGAATTATATTTATTAATTTGGTTTTTTTTAATTTATTTATTTTCCCCCCAAAGCCCCAGTAGATAGTTGTATGTCATAGGTGCACATCCTTCTAGTTGCTGCATGTGGGACGTGGCCTCAGCATGGCCGGAGAAGCGGTGCGTCGGTGCGCGCCCGGGATCCGAACCCGGGGCCACCAGCAGCGGAGCGCGTGCACTTAACCACTAAGCCACGAGGCCGGCCCTATATTTATTAATTTGTCTCACTGCCCAACCCATGAGATTTTTCTCGCCCTGAGTAATCATATTTATTTCATCATGAACGTTCAGTATCAAGAAGCTGAAAGGAGAAGCATCAGGATAGTCAGTGGATTCTTTCTGTAGCTTAATCTGAACAGTTTTAATACAAGAAATAAGGTATCTTTTATTTGTTTTCCAAGTTCTTGTTAATCAATATTATACATTTGAATTCTCAATTTAGTTAGAACTAAGCTCTGAAGTCAGATGTCCCTGTTTTAAGTAGGTTCTGCCATCAACTAGGTATAGAACTTTGGACAACCGGACTGTTTAGGGGTTTCAGTTTCCTCATCCATAAAATGAGAGGGAAAATTACTAGGTATTGCCTCGACGATCTTTTGCACATCTAAAAAGTACATATGTCAATGTATTTTTTATGTATTATCTCATTTTTTCAAGAGAGTGAATCTTTGGCTGATCTTTTAATCTTCACACATAATGTTATTTAGTCTGATAAGTAGTTTTTACATGTGTATAAAATTGCTGTCAAAATGACAGTATAAAATATATTAAATCCAAACAGCAGTTAAAATATCACAGCTTATTGCTATCGAGAAGAGCTCCAGTTCTGTTGTGTGCCAGGCACTGTGCTAGACACTTTATTCATTCTTTTCATTCAAACAACGCCGAATGATGAATATAATTAGCCCAATTTTCAAAGCACATTTAATTATATGAATTACTATGCTTCACATTTTCTTCATTCTTAATTGGAATTTTTAGGTTGATGCCAGAAATGGCTAGAGTACAGCTATAAATAAATTTCTTGCCTTATGCTTTCCATCAGATGAATTGTTTTTAAAACCTGATTTAATCATTACACACCTATTTCTAGTTCTGAAAGCTTATGAAATTATTATTTATGGGCTTCACAAAATTTTACTTAAATAAATAAGAATTTCATGTCTTAATCATAATTTAGAAAAATCATCCTGAGCTAAGTGTTTGGTGCTGTCACTAATGTGAGAACCATGCATGCACAAGTGACCAGTACAACTGTTTCTTTTCCTTCAGGAGAATTTGTTCACAGCCGTGGTCCCCTATCCACAATACTCTGTCTCTTTTTTGCCATTATAACTCAGGGGTTTCCATTTCAGGCATTGTTTTTCTCATACCCGTATACTTCTTTGCCCTTTTTCCCCTTGACTTTCAATGCAAGTCAAAAGAATCTGTGAAAATTTGAGTGAACTTGTTTGGTTTTTACAACTTTTAACTTTGATTATTCATCCTCTCTTTAAATCTCTTCCTTCTTTCCAACTGACTTCCAGTTATATAGGAAAATACCTCTCTTGTTTTATTTGTGAAACAAAAAAGGGCTTTAATCTCGTCTAATGAGCATAAAAGAATCAGGAAAAATGAAAGTCAATTTTATACATTATTATAAATTACATATATCAATTATGTATATCAATTTTAATTATAAAATTTGCAATCATTAAATTTTGGAGAAATTACCACAATTCACCATACACACCAAATTACTGTTGATATTTTAATCTATTATTCTACATTTGTAATCATCCTGCAGATAGCATGTTGTATCCTGCTGTCACCACTTATTTTATAAGCATTTCCCCATGGAATTATTCTAATAATAGTAATGGATGGATTTAATAACCATCATTTTTTTATGGCTACTTAATAGTGGATATACCATTATTGACTTAGCCATTTCCCTATGCTTGGGTACTTGGTTTCTAGTTTTTACATTTTAATAAATAATTCTGCATTTGACTCTTTAAAAATGAAACTTTGGGGCCGGCCCCATGGCCTAGTGGTTAAGTTTGGTGTGCTCCACTTTGTGGCCTGAGTCGGTTCCGGGCACGGACCTACACCACTTGTCAATGGCTATGCTGTAGCAGCAACTCACATACAAAATAGAGGAAGATTGGCACAGATGTTAGCTCAGGGCGAATCTTCCTCAGCAAAAAAAAAAAGGAAACTTTGTAGATTATTTCCTTGGGATAGATTCCTTAAAGAGGTTATAAAAAATATGACGTGTGAATTTTGATACACATTGCTGACTCAGAAAGTGATGCTTTTTGAAATAATAGACATGAAAATGAAACTGGGTCATTGTTTTCCAAATTCCAAAAAAATGCCTGGGAGTGCCATTAAATCTCCTCAAATATTTTTATATACCTAAAAATTTTCTTAAATGGCATTTTAGTTGACTGTAAATCATGAAGCTAGTAGAAAAACTTAATGGAGCTTGGGCTGTTTTTAGTAAAATACACTTGTTAAAACAAGGAAGGTGACAGTCCTACTCTACACACTATGGGACCCTGGTGTGTGGAGGGAGGCTGTGGTGGTGGGAGGATCAGCTTCAGATGCCATATATCAAGAGCAATGACAAACTGGTGTGTGTCCAAGCCAAGTGATAGAGAGCAACTAAGGGTAAAAAAAGGGCAAGATGATCATTTATATTCAGATGGGAGGATCAGATAGCTGACCACACCAAGAGATCAATGTTTCAAATAAGCAGTTTGCAATGGAACATAATAGAATTTTCTAAGAAAGCTGTTAAAAAATGATTGCCTTATGATAGTGCGTTCCTTGACACTGGACATATACCAGGAGAACTTGAATTCCTGTTTGTCAAAGATTTTTGAGGGCCAGCCCGTGGCTTAGCGGTTAAGTGCACGTGCTCCGCTGCTGGAGGCCCAGGTTCGGATCCTGGGCGTGCACCGACCCACCGCCTCTCCGGCCATGCTGAGGCCACGTCCCACATACAGCAACTAGAAGGATGTGCAACTATGACATACAACTATCTACTGGGGCTTTGGGGAAAAAATAAATAAAATAAAATCATTTATACAAAGATTTTTGGTATGATTCTCTAATGCTGTCTCTTATTCATTGATTGGAAAATTATTTGTGGAACACCTACTATATGCCAAGCATTGGGAATACAATAGTGAACAGTCAAGCAAAGAATCTGCCATGATTTGTTTACATTCTGCCTGGGGGGAGAGAGAGAAAACAATCACAGGCTCTGATAAGTAGTTGGAAGGAATGGGATGAAGTATGTTTGATAGAGAACAATAGGCAAGGATTCCTTCAGAGGGTTGTCGGATCCCTAGCCTCTCTTCTGCTCTTCAAACTTGCATAAGTGACTACTTACCCATTGGTTGTCTCAGGGACTCCTCAAACTCAATTAATTTAAAACTGAACTCTTCACCTCCTTATCTAAAACCTGCTTCTCAACTCAAGATCTCCTAAACAACACAACTATTTTATCCTGTTGCATGACCCGTAAATCGTGGTATCATCCCTGACACTTCCCACCTTCTCCCTCACTATGCTTAGTTCATCACCACGTTTCCTAAATATCTTGTCAAACCCTTCATATGTCTTCATTGCCATTATTACCAGCCTCGTCCAAATCACCACATTTGATTGCAGTATAGCACAGAGGTTGGTGTGGAGCATAAGGTCAGTTTGCCTGGGGGAGAATCTGGTTCTGTCACTTACAAGCGGTGTAACCTTGGGCAACTCACTGGTCCTCTTTGTGCCTCAGTTTCTGCATCTGTAAAATGAGAACAATAATCATATCTATTTTATAGGGTAGCTGCAGATTAAATGAGTTAATACTTGCAAGCAACCTTAAAATAGTGCCTGACCTGTAGAAAACAATTTAGAAATGTTGGCTAATATTTTCCACGTGGAACCTAAAATGAGCTCAATAAATTCACATCTGATACCTTGCTGAAAACTCTTCAGTTGGTTACCTTCACATTAAGAACAAGCCCTTAAAATGACCTTCAAGGCCTGCATAATCCGGCCCCAACCTACCTCATCTCCTCGTTTTATTTCATGCTGTTCCTATGGCCATACAGTAGTGTTCCTATCTGTCAAATGAAGATAATGTTAGTACCTGCCTCTTGGGAAGTTGTAAGGATCAAGTTAATGCACATAAAATGCATTACTTTTTTTGACTAAATGCTCAATAAGTACTAGCTATAATAATAACAATTATTATCACTTTCCTCTTGCTCTTTATGTGTCAGCTATATTGGACTTCTTTCAACATATCAAATGCGCTATGTCGTTTTCTTCTCCAGGTGTTTGAATTTGGCTTAAAAAGCTCCATTCCACCTTCTAGTGAATTTATACTCTTCCTTTATGTTTTAATCTGGTTACATTCTCATAAAAATATTGCAGCATTAATTTGGTTATTGCCATATACTCAAAACTGTATTAAATTATCTTTTTCCCCTATAATGAAAATATATGTATTAGCTCTTTCAGCTTGAATACAATCAGCTCATTGGTTGCAACGTTACACGTTATGAGTTCATGTGAAATTGTACATGAGCTGGTTCAAACCACTCCTTCTCTTGTTACTTTATGTCCTGCAGCTGGGGGAAATCTGGGAAAGGAGATAACATAGATAATGGTAGAATTTTCCATTACAGAGAAGAACTGCCAGTGCTAAAATTAACACGTATTGAACAACAGTAGCATGTTGAGGGCCTGCGGAGTAGAGAGAGAGGTAGTACAAGCAAAATAGGTTAAATCTTGTTTGAGAAAAGTTAAGAAAACATAGGTCTTCAAAAATTAAAAGAAAAATGTACTGGACCTCTTTAACCTCATTCATTTTTCTTGTTTTTCTGGCACAATGCCCAGATTTTTTTCCCTCGTCATTTTATTAGAAAAATAATGTATCCCGTTGAATTCTTTTGAGATACTGACTTAATTTATGTTGAAGGACTATCAGATGGGAGTTTGGGGAGGCGATGCTGTTCTGAGCAATTCAAACCTAAATGATGATTGGGTGTCTTCTGCTGAAAAAAGTCTCCACCTGGAAACAAATACGTCTCTGTTGCACTGTTGGCAGGAATAACCAGTTTTCAAAAATGTTCTTCTCGCCCCCCGCCCTCGGTTTTTTTATTTAACAAAGATTATATTAATTGTTTGAAATTCAGTTCCTGCCTTAGAAATGGGGCACCATAGTAATTTTTTAAAAAAGAAGAAGAAAACAATAATCTGTTGAGCAGAGCTTTCATTCACTGGAAATTTTAAAAGACAAAAGGGTATAAAAGCAAGGGATGGAGTTGATGGAGAGAAAGGAAAAGAATATGTTCAAAAACCAGTTTATCTTTGCTTAGAGAAATAGAATCTTAAGTTGATCACCATCAATATTCCAAGAGAAGTCTTGCTACGACTTCAGAGCGATGTTATCATTTGTCTCCCCCTGTATTAGATATTTAGATTTGTTAAAGCAATCTTGATTTCAGATTTTAAGTATTTATTTCTCTAAATATCAGTCACTACAAAATTAAAATTAATTTTAATTTCAAAATTAAATTTTATCTAAATAGTTAAATTTATTCAAATAAATTAAATAAAGTGAAATTTAAATTAAAATTAGGCAACTCTCTAATTTCAACCACACTCTTCCAAAAGAAAATAATAGTAATAATAATAATAAATAATAGAGGCTATTTTCCCATCTTATCACAAGACTGTGATATAGATTTAATTCTTGGACTCCCAGAAAAAATTTAGATATTAGAATTCCTCCACTTCCCAACTTGTGATTGGCTGTTTCCCCAACCCAGTCATTACCAGACTTCAAAACTAGGGAGTAAGTTTGGAGGCTGAGGAAAGGTAGAAGCAGAGTAGGCAGAAGGGACAGGTGACAGAAATTAGGGAGTGGGCACATGGTAGAAGGGGTTGATAAATAGTGGTTTATTGAATATTCCTTTTCCCCAAAGTTCTGTTCACCCTAGCAGAGGCCTCTCTCCAGTCCAGCAGTCCACTCCTTTTCTTCTGGCCAGAATTCTGAAAGAGCCATCAAGTTCAACTTGGAAGCTTTTCTTTGAGCAGTTAAAGAGTCAGAGACCCAAATAACTTGTCATTTAAGGGCCGGCCCTGTGGCTTAGCAGTTAAGTGTGTGCGCTCCACTACTGGCAGCCCAGGTTCGGATCCCAGGCACGCACCAACGCACCGCTTCTCCAGCCATGCTGAGGCCACGTCCCACATACAGCAACTAGAAGGATGTGCAGCTATGACATATAACTATCTACTGGGGCTTTGGGGAAAAAAATAAATAAATAAAATTATCAAATAACTTGTCATTTTGAACAGTTTTTAAAAAATAGCACTCATTTTTTTTTTTTTTTTGTGAGGAGATCAGCCCTGTGCTAACATCTGCCAATCCTCCTCTTTTTTTTTTTTTTGGTTGCTAAGGAAGACTGGCCCTGGGCTAACATCTGTGCCCATCTTCCTCCACTGTATATGGGACGCCGCCACAGCATGGCTTGCCAAGCAGTGCGTCGGTGCGCACCCGGGATCCGAACCGGCAAACCCCCTGCCGCTGCAGTGGAGCACGCGCACTTAACTGCTTGCGCCACCTGGCTGGCCCCAATAGCACTCATTTTTTTTTTTTTTTTTTTGTGAGGAGATCAGCCCTGAGCTAACATCCGCCAATCCTCCTCTTTTTTTGCTGAGGAAGACGGCCCTGGGCTAACATCGGTGCCTATCTTCCTCCACTTTATATGGGACGCCGCCACAGCATGGCTTACCAAGCAGTACTTCGGTGCGCGCCTGGGATCCGAACCAGCGAACCCTGGGCCGCCGCAGCGGAGCGCGCGCACCCAACCGCTTGCGGCACCGGGCCGGCCCCAGCACTCATTTTAATGAGAAAAAAAAAGAGCAGATGAATTGTCACTGTGTAGAACTATAATCCCTACCTCACAAAGCATACACATATAAACCAAAAAATAGCAAACACTTCAATTATCTAAATAACCTTCTAGCATTTCACAATTTTTCACTTTAAACTGGTTATGCTGATATATAAATCAACATTTCGACAGCTGCTTTCTGTGCTTGGAAAAGAAACCCTATTTTTTTGTGTCACAGGCTTTATTAATTATAAAATGAAACAATCAGGAAATCAGCAACACCTTGAGGGCTGAGGCATACGTAATAGGTGTAGGCATTAATTTTTTTTTAAAGATTATTTTAACTCTGCTGGATTAAAGTTCTGAATAGGGGATGAGAAAGGAAAAAGAACAGTTTTTGAGCCCCTAGTATTCATGATTTTTACAAGTGTTATTTCAGTTAGTCTTGTGAACTCTAGCACAATAACAGCTATCATTATTCACTTTATACTATATATCAGGCACTGTGTTAGGGGATTTACATTTCTTCTCTCATTTAATCTTCACAGTAACTTTATAAGGTAAATGTTATTCTCATGTTAAAAATGAGAGAGTTGTGGCTGAAAAAGTTAAACCATTTGTCTAAGATTTCCAGACTTGAAAAATTGTAGTGTGAGGAATAAAATTTAGCTTTCACTAATTGCCATATCCTTTCTAGTTATTGTTTTTTTTTCAAATTCAAAAACATTTTTGCTGTAGTGACTGAGAATGCACATCAAGTGGGGGCTTCTGGGATGCCTGCAATGTTCTGTTTCATGATCTGGCTGGTGGTGATGTGGAAGGGTTCAGTTTGTGAAAGTTCATTGAGTTGTTCATTTACCACTTGTGAGCTTTTCTGTATATATGTTACATGTGATAAAGTGTTTACTTAAAAAAAAGTAATTCATGCTGAATACAGAAAATGAAAAATATAGACAAGCACAAAGGGGAAAAAAAAATCACTGGTAAGCTCACTACTCAAAAACTAACAGTTTCAGAAGCTGATTCAGTATAGGAGGAAATGATGGGATTCATGGTCCTCGTTCTCTTAAAGAAATTTAGGGCAAAAGAACTCCAAGGGAAAGTCTTCTTTCAAAAGTAATGTTTTTTTGTTAAATTACAAAAGAATTAGTACCACATATGGAAATTTTTAGAAAAAGAGAAAAGTAAATTTCTTCAGAATTCCACCTTAATATAATCATTCTTAATATTTTGGTATATTGAGTGACGGTGTCATGACATTATAGATCATAAATAGTTTTGTGTATAAACAAGTCCTTGAAAAGCAAAAAGATATTGAGTAAGAAAGTCGAACTATGCACTAAAGCACAGTTGTATGTGGGATAGTCCAAGTTATCTATAAATTTGTTTTATAGTCTGTTATGAATTGATTTAAAGGCCTTTTCAGACCTGTCTTCTAACTATTAGAGAAAAAAATAGCTCTTAACATTCAACATTGTGAGATTACTTAAATCCCTCAGATGAAAAAACATGCCCTTGTTCATTATTGTCCCCTTGTTACTTGATAGGTCTAAGTAAGAGAGGAGGCAATGTGTTAACGGAAAGATCAATGAACTGGCAGTCAGGAATTCTGGTTTCTAATCTTGGCTGTGCCACTCCTCAAAGCCTCATTGTGGACAAGTTTCAACTTCTTTGGACTTTAGTTTCTTGAGCTGTAGAATGACAGGATTGGGCAGTATCTCAAAGGACAATTACAGCCAAAACAATTTATGACACAGGGAATTTGGCCAGGCCTGGATCAACCTTTTATTATAATAAAGAATGAACTCATAAAGCAGAAACATTCAGTAACTGGGAGAAGAGAGCCTGCCATCTTTATTTGCAACCAGAGCAGGTACAACGTGTTTCCTGTCTTTTCCACATGTAGCCATGGGAAGAGAGGAGGGTAGAGCACAGGGACAGGATGTCCTTCCTTTACATATCACTCACCAGACTGTATCTTTAATTTTTTTCATAACCATCAGGTCTGATACCCCACAAAACAAAAGAATTACAAAAAACTTATTCGGGTGATAAATTAAGTACTTAAAATCATTTTCATTTGTTAAATTTTTTCAGGCACCTTCCTTTCATTATGGTAGTCTGAAGTTATAATGACGTAATTTCAGGGATTTCGGAGACGGATAACATTTACCGAGAAACGCTTGAAAGGACTTTGGTGTGCCTTTGTAGGCTAATATTGTTGCCAGTTTGCAGGTGAACCGTGGAAGAAACTGGGAACGGGACAAGTGAAAATGAGAAGCGCCTGCATACCTAAGACAGTTCTAGGGAGCAGAAAGGGGACTTTGTTCTTTTAGGTAGTGTAGCTTTAAGGCACTGTGAGAATTGATTATATGCTTGCCAATCTCCCTTTGATGACAGGAACTGTGTCCTTTATCTTTATATCCCCAGCGACAGATATAACCGACAATCAAATATTTGTTTAATTGAATTGAGTAAAAACTGCACGGAAAAAGGAGACTGAAATAACAGAGCCTTGGGTATCTGAAAATTTACAGGATTTACTGCAAGATTAACTGCAAAGGGAAAGCGACTTGAGCGGAGCACTGTTTCAGATGAGGTGTGAACAAACCAGAATTTGGAAGAAGCTGAACGCTGCCAGTCTAGGAGAGAGGTCATCAGAGTTCTTTATCAGTGAAAACTGATCAGGCAACAGGTTTGAACCCCCGAGTGAAAAAGAAAGGCAGGAGCGATAGCGATACTCGGGTTGGCAGAACTGGGGAATGTCTTGGATCAGAGAAACACCGAAGTCGGAGCCGAAGAGGGAGGGCTGAGATCGGCTGGAGACCCCAGTGCAGGGGCCGGACCGGAGAAGCTCGCTTTGAGCTTGTTTCTTAACAGAACTACCAGGAAACCCTAAAAGATGTGCAGCTCGGGCCGGTATTTTGGCGTGATAACTTCCGTATGTGAGTGTGCGGCAGGGAGCACCGCCCGATGACTTCCGCGTGCGAGAGAGACTGGAGCACCGCCCCCCCGCGCCTAGCCCGACCGCGAGGAAACCCGCGCTGCCCGCGGGGCCGCCCTCCGCCGTCGCCGGCCGGGGCGGGGCCGCGGCCGCGCCCGAGCCGTACGCATCCCCACAGGCCGCCTCCGCCGCGGACGCCCGCCCCACGCCCCGGGACTACATTTCCCAGCAAGCCCCAGGCCGCTCGCGCGCCGCAGTTGACCCATTTCCCGGCCCGTCCCGGGCTCAGCCGGCCCCCGCGCCCAGGCTGCTCCCTGCTGACTGGGGTGTGGGCGGGGAGCGGCGGAGGGAGGAGGAGGCGCTGCTGGCCGCCGCCGTTGCCTCTGCTGCTGGCTGCCTGGGCAGCTCCCCGGGTCTCTGCGGCCGCCATGGACGAGCAGGCGGGTCCCGGCGTCTTCTTCAGCAACAACCACCCGGGCGCCGGCGGTGCCAAGGGTCTCGGGCCTCTGGCGGAGGCTGCCGCTGCGGGCGACGGGGCGGCTGCGGCGGGGGCGGCCCGAGCCCAGTACAGCCTGCCAGGGATCCTGCACTTCCTGCAGCACGAGTGGGCCCGCTTCGAGGTGGAGAGAGCCCAGTGGGAGGTGGAGCGGGCGGAGCTGCAGGTAAAGACCCTCCCGGCCAGGCCCTCTTCATCCCGCCTCTTCGCTCCCTTCCGCCCCGCCCCGGACCCTTCCCCTCCCCCCTCAGCCCTCGCTGGTTCTCTCCCGGTTTGCTCCCGCCTATCCCACCAGAACCTCGTCCCCTTCCCCCCTTCACCTTTGGCTTTCGCTGACCCCACTTCCTTGACCCGGGTTCCCACTCCCGCCCCTGATGCGTTGTTTATCCTCCCTGCTCCTTTGCGTCTACACCTTCCCACTCTTAACTCAGTCTCATTTCAGCTCTTGCCATCGCACGTTTTAGGTCTTCCCTGTCAGTTTACTAATTGGGCTGACAGTAGTTTTGAGAGATGCCGAGCAGATCATACACTGCCGTAGTGAGGCTCATGCTAGGTCTAGAGACGTTCCCCGCAAAAGGTATTGGCAGTTGTCTCCTCTGTCTGAAAGGAAGGTGATCAAAGAAGACAACAGAAGTTGTGTTCGTGAGGCCTTGACTTTAGGCAAGAAGCTGATGTTGGGTGAAAGTGTTACTAGGACTATCAGCTCCCCTTTTACATATGCAAATATTTCTTCTCTTCCCTCTCCCTCACCCCCTCCGCGTTTCTTTTAGGTATTTCAGATTCGTGGATTTTGAATGAAGAGCTTAGATGATCACAGTCAGGTGATGGTTTCCTGTTCTCAGAATCTAAAACTTCTCAAGTGTTAATTCTACGTTGTGTTTTGTGAGATTGACTTGTACTTTAAAAGGCACTAAACAGGGCTTTAAAGTTGGTTACATTTCCTTGCATAATCTGCAAGATAAAGTATATCCAGGGAGGAGCTATTGTGGGCTCTTAGAAGAATGAAAGTGAGGCTGACACTTTACAGGCCGTTCTGAATTGGTAAGTAGGTTTCAGTGGCTGTTCTTAAAACTTCCAAGGCAGACGCCAATTTCACAGGGAACTTAAAGGACTATGAGTGGCTGTGCTTTTCTGTTTTACTGGCTAATCCTGTATGCTTATGAAATCTGAGTAAAGTTTTGGTTGGTGAAACACTTGAAGTTAAAATGCTAGCCAATGTATCCCTTTTTTTGGTAACATGTATTTTCTTGGGCACTTTAAAAAAAAAAAGGAAAGGAGAAATCTGTTAAATAGAATCATGTGCTGGAACAGGCTGCTTTGGTGTAGTGGAAGGGGCTGTGGAAAGAGCAAGCAGGCAGGGTGCTGGCTGTGCTTGCTGCTAGCTCTGTGACCTTGAGGAAGTCCTTTAACCTCTCTTAACTTCAGTTTCATCATTTATTTATTCAGCACATTTATTGAGTGCTAGCTGTGTGCTTCTAGGCACTGGGATTAACAAAGCCGACAAAGCCTCTGCCCTCATGGAGTTTATGTTTTAGTCAGCGAATGCACCTATGTAATATACTGACCCATAGTGGCAACTGCTATGAGAAAAATAAATCAGGGTACAGAAATAGAGGGTGATAGGGGCAGATATTTTAGATGAGGTGGTTAGGGAAGACCTCTGGGAGGGGTTGAATGAAGCCCGGTGAGTGACCCATTGTTTCTAAGATTCCTTCTGGTTCTTTATTCTACAGTTAGTTGTATGTTTATATTTTTTGGCAGCTTTTTCATCCCTACTATTATGTTCCTTTAGTATTTAGTCTATTGATCTTTGTAATTTTTCTCGTAATGAATCTGACCATGTCTGTATAGTAACCAGCAGACTTAAATGCTTCATTTAAATTTATTGGTAATTCACCTTTTTAGCAATGCATTCCATAAAAGAGCTTGTGGATTTCCAGATTTCAAGGAAGCCTTAAAGGCAGGCTTTAACTTGAACGTTGTACAGTTGCAGAGAATGATTTTTGTATGTAGCTGCTTAAGTTTTAATTTCTTTTCCAGTTTAGGGGATGTAAGCTGTCACACTAATTTGGTCAAAAACAAACAAGAAAACAGTTCTTACCTTCCTACTTGTGGAAGTTTGGGAATTTCCAGCCCGTCTCACCCCTCCCCACCCCACCATGTTTAAACTTTTCAATTTACCTGTAACTAATCACTCTTCAGTTTTTTATTCAGTTTGTTAAGCAACACAGTCACGTGTTGCTTAACGATAGGGACACGTGCTGAGAAATGCACCATTAGGTGATTCAGTCTTTGTGTGAACGTCATAGTCTGCACTTACACAAACCTAGGTGGTATAGCCTACTACACATCTAGGCTGTATGGTACTAATCTTATGGGACCTCCATCGTATATGTGGTTCATTGTTGACAGAAATGTTATGGGGCGTTTGTGTGCATATATGTGCGCACACGCCCGCGCGCACACACACACACTACTTTTTCGGTTACTTATGGCAAATGTTAAACTTCAGGTAGGTTTCCAATTGGTGCTCATCATATTAAGGGCACTACATTTTTACAGTCTTTTGGTTTGTGCTCAAATTAAATTGTCGCAGAGAAACTTAAAAAATGTGTCATATTTTCCAAACAGAACAAGTATTATATTATGTATTATTGGGGGAGAGAGTTTCCACGAAATCTGTAGTCTTTGATTCCCTTAGTAGCATAATTGAAAATATATTTTTTAAATCATTTCTTTATAGCAACATCCTTAAATTTTAACATCCCTTCATTTTTCTTTTGCCGTTGGGATTTTTCTTGAAAACGATAAGAAGTAAGAGTTGAATGGATGATGATGAAATTTGGATTAGTTGGTGTCTTCCTTTTAATTTTTAAATCTCTTCTCAAGTCATTAACACCAAAGTCAACAAAAATATTTTTGAGATTAACTCTAATTTGTCTCTTCAGGAACCTGTCAGTCCTGCTCTTTCAAGTTGCCAGGGCAGAGTTGTGAAAGGAAATCCAAGCTCTCATCTACCTGGCCTGCCTTCACCACTTCATCCCTCCTTCAGATCTTGGGAATAAGGACCTGGCCACATTGTGCCGAAAACTTATTTGTCATTTTTTCCTTCTTGCCCATCTTAGTTAATATAAGACTCTCTTTTTACTTTTGGTAATCTCTCTCCCCCCTCACCACCACCATTCAGATGAGAATACGTAGTTCATGGGAGAAGAATGGTCAAGATTATTACTGAGCTTTATATTTGTGAAAGGAATTGGAAACGGATTACTAATCATAACATTTGAGAGAATTTTGTGTATGTGAAACGTTGGGTTAGATGACCTCAAGGAAACGTCCAATCAAGTTGTAGTGATAGAACAAGCAGAATGTGGAAGTCAGAGTGTTTATCATTGAGGGGTTTAAATTTTCTTAGAACAGCATACTATAAAAGAGCTAGCAGTGAATGAGGAGAATAGCAGGAAGAAAGAACTTTATGAGGTAGTAAGAACCTAGGGCTTAGTAGTTGAAAATTACTGACTTATGGGAAAGGAAGCATGTAAATAAAAAATAAAAATTATTGTCCCTAGATTTTGATATGTGTGTGTGTCTGTGGGTGTGTGTGTGTAGTAGAGGAGGCTCCACTATTTACCTGAAAATGCCAGAATTGTGTGAAAAAGGTGATATGATTGAGTAGCTCAGGGCATATGGTGTGGAGGCTGTACACTAGAGTGTTTATGAATCTATATTTTGGTATTATTGATTCATATTTTCATTCAACAATGTTTTTCAAACAGCTACGTCATGCTAGGTCCTGTTCTAGGTACGGGAGAAACAACAATGATTAAAGCAAATCCTACCTTCGTGAAGGTTAAATTGTGGAGGAAGATAGACAGTAATAAATAAATACATACATAAAATGTGAGAGGGTAATAAGTGCTGTGATAAAGTGGGGTAGGTGAGATTTGGAGTGCTTGAGAGAGTGGAGTGGGAAAGAAAGGTTTAACCGATAAGGTGCCATTTGAGCAGACCTGAAAAGGTGAAATCTGAGGAAAAAGTGTTCTAGGCGGAGGTAACAGTAGGGGGAATGGAGCGTGCTTGGGAATGTTTGAGAAATAATGAGGCTTGTGTTGTTGGGGTAGAGGAGAATGGAAGAAATGTCAGAGGTACTGGGTCTTGCACTTTGTAAGGACTTTAGATTTTACCTCAGCAAGATGGGCAACTGTTGAAATGTTTTGAGCAAAGGAGTGATCCCATCTGTCAAAGGAATCCTTTGTAAGGACTCAGAATAGACCTGGAGGGAAGATGAGGGTAGAAGAATGAGGGGGTCTAGTTGGGATGCTGTCTTAATAATCCAGGCTGGAGATGAACTAGGTGGTAGTGACAAGATAAGTGAATGTGTCTTTTGATACACCTTCAAAGTATAATGGATTCTGAACACATTTTTGAAGGTAGAACCAGCAAAATGTGCTGATAGGATGTGAGGTTTGAGAAAAAGGGGGAGCAAGTGTAACAAAATTATTTTGACTGAGCAGCTTCATATGATTGTTGAGCAGATTAACTGAGCTTTTATGTTTTTTTTTTTTAATTTTATTTATTTATTTTTCCACCAAAGCCCCAGTATATAGTTGTATGTCATAGCTGCACATCCTTCTAGTTGCTGTATGTGGGACGCGGCCTCAGCATGGCCAGAGAAGCGGTGCGTCGGTGCGCGCCCGGGATCTGAACCCGGGCCGCCAGCAGCGGAGTGCGCGCACTTAACCGCTAAGCCACGGGGCCGGCCCCCTAAGCTTTTATGTTTTTTGAATCCTTTTTTTTTTTTTTTTTTTTTTTGAGGAAGACTGGCCTTGCGCTAACATCTGTTGCCAATCTTCCTCTTTTTTCTTCTCAAAGCCCCGGTACATAGTTGTGTATCACGGTTGTAGAGTTGTAGCTCTTCTGTGTGGGGTGCCGCCACAGCATGGCTTCATGAGCCGTGAGTAGGTCCACCTCCAGGATCTGAACCAGCGAGCCCTGGACTGCCGTAGTGAAACGCATGAACTTAACCGCTGCGCCACCAGGCCGGCCCCTAACTGAGCTTTTAATGGACACAGTAAGCACTTAAATGTTGGTGTATTTTTTGTTGTTGTTATAACTATTATTTACAATTACAGTGAAAGGCAACATGGCATAGACCTGGATTTAAATCTTTGCTCTAAGACTTACTAGTATTTTATTTTATGCCAAAAATACATGTTTGCCGTAATTCTGACCTCTCAGAACCTGGATTTCCTCATGTGTAAGGTGAGGGTATTAAACTACTTTGTGAGAAATGAGGCATTTTCAAGTACCTAGCAGAGGCCTGGTACGTAACACAAAGTAAGTGCTAAATAAATAAACGGTAGCAAGTGAATGATGTTAAATTTGTACTCTTCGTTTATCTCCTTGTCCCCAGAGAAAAGCATAATCTTCAGTCATGAACCCTTCTAAGGCTAGAGCATGTAAGTGCCATTCTGTGACCATGCAGTCTCTAATATTCTGGGTCTTATGGTGGCACTAAGGGACGTTTAATAGGAGTGAATTATTGCCTTCAGTGTCAGCCTCAAAACATTGGTTATATACTTCAAAGGTACTTGCTTTCCTTAATAACCCATTATGTGTCTGTTATTTTGGAATTTGTATCTCAGAAAAGTATAAACATTTCTGAATGTGTTTATCTTAACCTTGCGTGACTTTTTGGGTAACAAATTATATACATGTTCTAACCACTGTATAAAACTAATCTTTGGTTTTATTTGGCTCTTTAAACCATTTGCTTTAAACTTGGTGCAGGTGAACCCCATCGTGGTATGATATGTTTTTGTGAACAGGTTCATTTTTCATTCTATTCATATCCTTGATAATTTTATAATCTTTAATTATATTTGGTAAGATTATGGAAGTTTTACTCTTTTAAAGCCTATCCTACTATTTGTTACTTTAGTTCAGTGTTTCTCAACTTTAGCTGCAATCTTAGGATATCTGGGGGAACTTTTAAAAATATTCATTCCCTGGGCTCTACCTCAGACCAGCTAAATCAGAATCTTAGGAAATAGGGCCCTTAGCGTTAGTATTTTTTTTGAGCTCTCTAGTAGTCCTAATATGCAGCAGGGATTGAGAACCACTGCTTTAGTTGTTCTTTTCTGTTTTTACATGTATAGTTTAGTGACGCATGTGTTAGTATTCCATGTATGGATGGCTTTTTGTAGCATTTGGGATATAATTTTTGTTCTGTTTCTATTATTATTTCTGATGATAGCTAACATTTTATTTTTAGCCAGTAGAATATTATAATTTGAATCACCTCCCACTGACTAAGAGATATAATGATGAATAATCTTTGAGCTGGAATGAACTTTGGAAATAATCAGCTACAACCTTCTTTTGCAGGTAAAGTGAGGCCCAGAGAGAGGTTAAATGACCAAGAATGAAATAGGTTTTGTATAAGCTCTGTCACTTAAGTCTCCAGATACCTTTACAGTTTTTTTTAAAGCCCTTTCAAGTACATTATCTTGCTTGATCCTTACAACCTTCTTCTTTTTTTCTTTTTTTTGAGGAAGATTAGCCCTGAGCTAACATCTGTTGCCAGTCCTCTTCTCTTTTGCTGAGGAAGATTGGCCCTGAGCTAACATCTGTGCCCATCTTCCTCTATTTTATATGTAGGACGCCTGCCAGAGCATGGCTTGATAAAGGGTGCATAGGTCTGCACCATGGATCTGAACCTGTGAACTTAACCACTATGCCACTGGGCAGGCCCCACAACCTGAGATAATCAGAGTCACACTAATCCTTGCTTATCATTATTTTTTTAAATTTAAAACAACAGATAGGGAGATTTTACTGTGTTCTTCTGGTTTTCTTAGCTTATTGTATTGACGACGTTTAAGATTTTCTCTTGACTTTGGTGTTCTGAAGTTTCATTATGATATGTCAGGATATAGATTTTTTTAAATTTTATTTGTGACTTTGTTAGGCTCCTTGAATCTGTAGATTGACATCTCATTAGTTCTGTAAAATTCTCAGTCATTATCTCTTTAGATTTCTCCTCTATCTTATTCTCTTTTCTTTTCCTTTTGGGTCTCTGATTACATGTATCTTAGGCCTTCTTTATCTGCTCTGTATTTTCCGTCGTTTTATCTCTACCTGCTTTATTTTGGATAATTTATTCTGGATGATTCTGATTTATCTTCCAGTCCATTAATTTTCTCTTCACTTGAAGCTATCTTTTAAAGCCATCCAGTGAGTTTTTAATTTTGATTATTGTTGAAGTTCAGTTTGGTTCCTTTTAAAATCTGCTGGATCTTTTCTTAATAGTTTCCTGAAACCTGCAGATATTTTCAGGGATTCTTTTATTCTTTAAACTTTGTAAGTGTACAGGTTTCCCCCGCTATCTGAAAGCAGGGCGTTCCTATGAAACCTTTTGTAAGGTGAAATGGTGTAAAATAAAGAAGCAAGACCATTAATTTATATAGGAAAGATTTTTGAGCATTCCTAGACCCAAAAAATAACCTACCAAAATAAATCAAGGTAAAGCACAGATGTTCACAGACACAGTTCAAAGCTATGGCGGCTTCATGTTGAGATGCTGAGTGTAGTTCCTGGGGAAGGAACTTGGCGGTGCCACTCTCGCTGCTTGGAGTGCACACTGCCTCCATAAGCCTTCGCTGCAAAACAAATGCTGAATGCTGTTTTCACCTTTCATCTAAGCAAAAATCCTCTTCGGATTTGTTTCGGTTAGTGAAAACAGGTGCTTAAGTACATCTTGTGTAAAAGTGAAGTGGTGTAAATCGAACTTTCCGCTAGCGGGGAAAACCTGTAGTTATTTTATAGTTGGTGTCTCTGTTCCTCCTATATGTGAGATGTTGGAGGTCCCTTTTTGTGGGCTCTCGTTTTCGCTCGTCCTTGCTCATGATGACTTGTTTATTTGTATGCATAATTATCTTTGTGTGCTGCTTACTGTCCTTGAAAAAGTGTTAAGACTACTCTGAGGACTCAAATAAAAGTATCTTCTTAGGTTCTTAGTTAACTTCTTAGATCAGAAAGTTTTTCATTTGCTTCTGGTAGGTTTTTGGAGGCATTACCAGTCCAGAACCACTTTAAAACAAATTCATTGCTTGAGGTTTTGGACCACTCAGCTGATGCAAATTTTGGTTGTGAATGCACATCGCTTCACCTTTGCCTTGAAGGTATAAACCTTTTAGGGTTTTGGCTAAATGGGGGCGTATCACCTATTAGACTTTTGTTCCCTTACCTCACTGAGTTCCCATTTTCCCTTCAATTTTGTTGTTTTGTTTTTTTTATAATTTTATTTATTTATTTTTTCCCCCAAAGCCCCAGTAGATAGCTTTATGTCATAGCTGCACATCCTTCTAGTTGCTGCATGTGGGACGCAGCCTCAGCATGGCTGGAGAAGTGGTGCGTTAGTGTGTGCCCGGGATCCGAACCTGGGCTGCCAGCAGTGGAGCGCGCGCACCTAACCGCTAAGCCACGGGACCGACCCATTCCCTTCAATTTTGGACAAATAATTCCTTACTTCTTATCAACTTTGCTTTTTAAGATGAGTGTAAAAATATTTTATCCAGAATTTTTAGCTGTTTCAGTAGGTGAGTTATTTCAGGGCACTATTACTAGAAACTGAATTCTCTTATCTTACTTTCAAAAACTGACAAATAGGAATGGCCCTAGTAATTATCTGGGGAGAAATATCACTCATAACACTACTTTATCAAGAGATGTACTTATTTAGCCCTAAACTTTATTTACTATCTAAATCTACTTTTGTTTGAATTCCAATGGTCGGGGGAGACTACAACTTTTCTCCAAAATCTTGCTAATTTAAGCAGAGTTTAAAACAAACAAACTCCTTTACTAATCAGTCTTTGAAAGATGTTTAGAAAGTCCAGATAATCTGGACTGATTTCCCTTTGTCAGCCTACTATATGCTTGATGTCAGTTATACTGTTTTACTTATGAATGTTATTAGTGGCATCCAGGTTTCAGTTCTGGGCCATTAGAAATAAACTTGCCCTTGGGACTTGGGAGTTTCTTGCTTTGGTGGTCAATTTGACAAAAGAGTCTATTGCTCGTAATAATTTGGCAGTGGAAAGTGTGGGCCTTAGTTACATCACTTGCAATTTATAATTTTCTGGGCCTCATTTTTATTTGTAAATTGTGGATGATAATATGCTTGCCAAGCTGAGTAGTTGTAAGATTTTAAAAAGATAAAGTATGTGACCCATAATAGGTGTCAAATAAGTGATTTGCTCTTGTTGGTTGAGATTTCTATGGACAGAATGCATTTGACTGTATTATTTATTTAAATCAAATTTTAGAAGCCAAGAATTAGCTTAAGTGATCCATTTGCCATAGTAGCTACTTACATTCTCTTTGCCCCGTTAGTGTTGGTTTAAGGACAATAAACTGATAGTATTGGAAGTAGAGGGCAGGCCAGAGATGGCAGGAGTGGGTGGTAATAGCTTGTAAGCATTGAGGACTGGAGATAGTAATAGAGGAAAACTTGGAGATTGGGAGAAAAACCTGAGGCAAGAGAGAGAAGTTGAGGAAGTGGGCAGAAGACAAGAAGAGACAGAGAGGGGAACAGAGGAGTAGGGAAGCAGAGGCCAACAGGAGGGAGAAACTGCACACATTAACCTGTTCTTAATTCCTAAAGGATGTATTATCTATAGTCTTCATTTTAGCACCTGTGATTGTAGAATTCTAGGATTGACAGGGATAGACACACACACACACCCCGCCCCCCCTTCCTCCAATATCCCTACTCTCTATTTTCTATCCCTTTCATTAGACTAAGAATGTTTTACCTCCTGAGGGACCTTAGAACTTAAGTAGCCTCAACTTGTATTTTATCGCTTAGGGCTGGAGAGATGAAGTGATTTGTCTTAGATCACTCTGTGAGTTGGGGTAGATTTAGTTTAGAACCCAGGAGTCCTGGTACCCAGGCCAGAGCATTGTTCTCCATACCACATCATCTCCTTTTATTGGTCCCTCACCCTGTGTAGCTGCTTCTGATCTTAAGTAGCCAATTGAATTATAATATTTAGATGATTATGCTTTGAATGGCTGTCATAATTTAAATTCTTACCACTTTTTTCAAATTTTTCTTCAAGTAGAATAACTTAGTGAAACAATTACGTTGTAAGGCGCTAAGGAAAGTCTTTAATAATTTGTCTTCCTTAAAAGTGTTTAACAATGTATCACTGTAGTTTCTTTTAATAATTTTATTTATTTTTGTGTGGGGAATACTGAAGTAAATGTTTATTTCTTTTTAAAAAAAATCTACAAATTCGAATCTTTTTCAACTTGCTCTGAGGGTAGCCTAATTAAGTTCTGTATATATTTTTTAATATAGTTTGTGTTTATTGATCATATATCAAATTTTCTATAGTGCTTTGGTTATTAGGTCATTCTTAGGCTGTTTTACATATGCTGTATTTGAACAGAATAATACGTCAGTGATGTATTTGTTCTCATGCAGTAAGGTATTTGTAAAAGTAAAATCACTTTCTTTGGCAGACTTAATGCTGTTTAACCTTTATTATAAAAGTACCTTATCCGAACAAGATGGTGGAGTATTAGAGGATACTGATATATAAGAAGGAAAATTTATTGTAGAGTTGGCTAGAAGCAGTATGGCACAAGGAAAAATGAGTAGGTATTTTTTTGGGGGGAGATAAGATGAGAAAAATAAGGGAGTAGAAGCTCTGAAATTAGGGTGAGCTTTGGGAAATATTGAATAAGGTTGGGTGGAATAGGTATTTTGGGTGTGGCGAATAGGTTCTTGGCATAACTGAGCTACAGAGATCCAAGGAAAGGGCCAGGGGGAGTGTTTCATTACTGTACACACAGGTTCCATTAGCGCTCATTTACATGTGACAGAAATTGGATCCAATACCAGCATATCTAGTTAGGAGAAATAAATACGATGTCAAATTCCACACCGGTGATACCAATTTCACCTGATGGAAAATTACAGCCCAGCCTGTGACTTGCTCTTAATTTTTTTGTTTATACTTCCTAAATGAAAAGGTTAAGCAGTGAGCAAAGGAGCCTAAATAATAGGCACAACCAAAACCTGCTCTGAGGAATGTGGATTCACGTTACAAGGGAGCAAGGAGGAGCCTGGGGATGTGGGTCAGCACACTTACTGAACTTGAAAGAGTAGAGTTAGTTGGGGAAGATGGTACGGTGGTCCCAGTACTTGAACCCAGACTATATCTGTTATTTTCTTTCTTTTTTTCCTTCTTTACCCTCCACAAATAATCATAGTTTCATTTGTTGAGCACTTACCATGTGCCAGATACAGTGAAGAGCACTTTACATATATAGTCTGTTTTAATCTTTGCAAAACTATATGTAGTAGGTATTAATAATTATTCCCTAATTCATAGATGAGGAGGGAGATTAAATAATTTGCCATAAGAAGAGTTTGAGTGCTGGGCCTTGAGGCGGTAAATAGAAGGAAATATTTTGATATTTTTCCTGTTCTCTCATGCTCCTGGGGCAGTATACAGGGCTGGGATGTTTTCGTCTCCTTGTCTGTCTGGTAAATTTCTAATCGTCTTCCAAGATTCAGTTTACTTTCTTTGAGGAGCCTCTCTGACCTCCAGACACAGTGAAGCTTCATGTACCCCTAACAGCTTGTATGTATAAGACAGAAGCATTGTTATCCAACACCATCCATTCTGGTGGTTGGGCACTTATTCTGCAAAGATGGTTAAAATGATACTTAAATAATTTAAGTTAAAAATATGTAAATGCATAGTCATTTGCCAGTGTGAAGACCAAGCCTACCCAACCTTCACTTTTTTTTTTTTAGAATGCTGATTGGAGTTCTCTGTTGTCTTTCTTGAATAAGGTACAATTATAATGCATTGTTTATGATTTCTGGTTTTGGTTTTCTTTGAGTAAAGCACACTGAGTGCAAAATTCTAGATTTTTATGACTTTTTCCCCTGTCTTTTACAGTTGTTTCACCGACATCTAATTTGACAGCAGTATTTTTAGTATGTCTCTTTTATTATATTGTCTTTCCAAAGCATTCAACTTAGTCTTTCTTTTCAGACCCATATTTTATTTTTTATTATTTTTATTTATTTTTTTATAACAAAGGTTTATTTATTTATTTATTTTTCCCCAAAGCCCCCAGTAGATAGCTGTATGTCATAGTTGCACATCCTTCTAGTGGCTGTATGTGGGACTTGGACTCAGCATGGCCGGAGAAGTGGTGCGACAGTGCGCGCCCAGGATCCGAACCCTGGGCTGCCAGTAGTGGAGCACGTGCCCTCAACTGCCAAGCCACGGGGCCAGCCCCGCAGACCCATATTTTATTGGTTTATGTAATATTTAATTGAGTTATCTAATCAAAGTAACATGCAGAAATGATGGACATAAATAGGTTTGGGAGGAAACCCAGCTGCCTCTTGGTGAGCTTATACAACTCTGCTGTGGCAACCGAAGTGTATGGGTGAACTATAAAGAAGAGCATACTCTAGCTGTGAATATACACTATGCCCTGGGCTTGGGCACTGTTTTACGAAGGGACTAGAGAATACTGGTTAATCCATAGGATCGAATAAGAGAAGATTAGTGATGAGAAATTCTGTATTCTCCATTATATCACCTATATCTCATACTTTGTATGTGTGTTTTCTCACTAGATTCTGAGTCACTTAAAGGTGTTTTTATTTCCCTAAGGTCCAGCGATGAGTGGCACATAGTAGCTGCTTAATAGATGGTTCTGAAATGAATGAATCATATATTAGGCTACATTTTTACTGAATATGTACTAGATATACTGTCTGTCTGTGTGTATCCTGTCTCCCAGCTAAACTGTGTCCATAAGGGCAGGTCCTGTGTCACAACATCTTTCATATTTACAGTGTGAACGTCATCATATATTTAGTGAGTGTGCAATATACGTTGGTATATAGAGGAGCCGTGTATCTGTCCCACTTGCTGCTAGCTGGTTCTGCCTTATGACTTGCACTGGAGAGAGCCTTTTAGAGCAAGTAGTGTCTGCGTTCTGTTGTGTAGAGCATTGCCTGGGCCCTGCCAGGTCATTCTGACAGAGCTCATTTTAGGGATGCCACTGGCTTCATGATTGCAGCTTGATGTTAGCTGCAGCAAATGGTGCTTGGGTTTGGGAAGTTGTGAGTGTAGGTTTGTTTTCTTTTCCCTTTGTGTGTTAAACACTGACTGCCAGGAAATGTCTTTGGCATCATGTCCTGAAGTCTTTACAATCAGCAGGGTCATGTAACATTTTTTTTTCTAAAGCCCACACCTTCAAATTTTATACACAGTTCTTATTCCTTCTAAATAGATAACAAAATGAATATTTTTTCTTTGAAGATAAATCTTATTTTAAATAAAATATCTAGTTATTATTACTTTGCATTCTACTTTTCTGATTTTGTTTATACTTGCATTACCAATATATTATTTTAAACTTTTCTGAACTCTACTTCTTTAAATAATAAAATAGAAATGCCTCAGTTATCCAGAATTTAGAATGGAGAATTCTAATTATTTCTAATCACTAAGCCTGCTTCTTTGCATCAGAAGTTAAAGTTTAGTTTTCAAGATCATTATAGCTAGCCAGGTAAATGAGAATAAGCACAGAAAGGCTAAAATATAGAAATACCAGAATTACTAAAGCCTCAGAAAATATGTCATGGCTTGAAAAAAAATTCTATGCTTTTGCTTGCAGGGCTTTTGTTTGGGATGTTAGGCACTTAGAATACCTGGTATTCTCCTAGGCACTGGAGATACAGTGGAGAACAGGCAGATATGGTTCCAGTTCAATCAAGCAGTGATTCTTAATTTTACAGAGACCGAAGTCCATTATGCCAATGGTATCCACTTTGGCAGCACCATTTTAGTTTTTCCCGTTTAAAAACCAACCAAACCAATAGTAACAACAAAAGAAACTCCTTTCTCAGCTCTCTTATCCATTAGAACTGTCATCCTATCCCTTGTTCTCTTTTATTTCACTGTTAATTTCTCTGTGAGGACCATGTTTAGTATCTTCAGGTTTTTACCAGTCTCCTCTTTTTTTCTCAGTTTCTTTGTCCTCTTTCTCAGGTTACTCATTTCTCATCTCTTATGATCTTGCTTCTAATCCTCCATTCAGATACTTGTTTACCAGTATTTTTTTTTCCAGTAGCCACTCTTTGATTTAAATCCTCCCACTCCAGTTGGCTCCTTTTGTTTAGATGCCTTATAAAATTACATCTCTATCTAGTCCTGATACTTTTCCACTGTTACAATTCCACATATCTATTTTCTTGCTAATGTCTTCACCTGGATGATGTACTGTCACCTGAAATTTAGCCTTTCTAAAATTTTTCTCTCAAACCAAGTTGCCCTTCTCCCCATGCCCAGCCCTTAGTTTATCCTTTCTAGAAACCTAGATTCAGCTTTCATTCAGTATTTCACTCTCTTGTCCTCACTTGCCCAGCCATGAATCTAGTTTTATAAACTCTGTGTAATATTTTAAATCCATTTTTAATCATTTAATTCCTAATACTATTGTTACCCTGATTCAAACCCTTGTCACCTCATATCTGGGTGAATGGTAGGGGTCTTGCTAATTTTTACCTCTGGTCTCTCTCTTGACCACAGTGTTCTACAGAATACTGCCTCACAAGCTTCTAAAAATACTGATTTGTTCCAGACATTCTTTTTTTTTATTTTTGCCTATAGTAGGTTTCAAATCTCTCCATGATTAGAGTGTTAACTACCTATTAGGGTATTCTTTCTAAACCAAAATAGTGTAATCTTGCTTTGCACATAAGCCATGTCTACTTTTTTTTTTTTATCGTTGCTCAAAAAGGTTTGTCATTCTGGAATATCCTTACACCACCTTGTAGTTTGTTTTACTCCTTCAGATTTATATATTCTTTATTCAGATTTAGCTTAAGTCCCATTTCCAACATGAGGTTTTTTTTTGTGAGGAAGATCAGCCCTGTGCTAACATCTGCCAGTCCTCCTTTTTTGCTGAGGAAGACTGGCCCTGGGCTAACATCCGTGCCCATCTTCCTCCACTTTATATGGGACGCCGCCACAGCTTGGCTTGCCAAGAGGTGCGTCGGTGCGAGCCCGAGATCCGAACCGGCAAACCCCGGGCTGCTGCGGTGGAGCGCGCACACTTAACCGCTTGCGCCACCAGGCCGTCCCCCAACATGAAGAGTTTTTGGATATCCTTAGTTTTTAGTGATTGTTCCTTCTTTAGTACTTGCTTTGTCATTCGGCACTTAGGCACTGTTTACTTGCCTTTATAAATCTTTTCAATTAATTTAACAAATATTTATTGGGCATCTGCTACAAGTAAGTGACTTTTCCTGGTATTGGGGATATAGTAGTCAATAGCATAGACAGTCCTGTCCTCTTGGAGCTTTAGCAACTTCCTCTGTACCTTATTTTAAAAAAAAATGATTTCTAGCACCTATCACAGTAGGTGTTAATAATGATGATGTTAAAATTGAGTTTAAATTTGCAAGAAGGAGTCCCTGACTGATAATGCAGGAAAAAACCCCCACCTTGCTGCTGACCAAAATACACTGGTAACTATAGAGAAAAGGATAATTATTCTGGAGGAAGAGTATATGTTTTGGAAGGTGGCTGTTGTCTTGGATTCAGTAATTTTTAAAAAATTTGTCAAAGTAATACTGCCTTATTAATTCAACTATATACCGTTAGTGTCCCATGAAAAAGATGCAAATAAGCAGAATGCGAACAAGTAGAAACCTTAAAAAACAAAACAAAACAAAACTCATTGTCTTGGGATCACTACTCATTCAGTTCTATTTTCCACATGTCATCTTTAGTTCTATATAATCACAGAATGTTAAACTCTTTCATTGCGTAGTTGAGGGAACTTAGGCTCAGAAAAGTTAATTAACTTCAATAAGATCACACAGATTAGTGAGAGAACCAAGAGTAGGAATCTCCCAGCTTCCACATCAAAAAACATATCAAGAAAGGTTATGTTCACTGACTTTTTTTTTTCAAAATGAAAGCAGGAATTTGTTGATCTTTAAGATTCAATATACTTCAAAGCATAATGACTTAATTTATCTCGGATATTTTTTGTATGTGTCTAATAAGTCTTTCCTAGTTTCCCTACTTTGTGTTCTCTTTTGTTTTCTTTTCAGACTGTTTGAATAAAAATGGTTACTTTGACACTCTGACCTAGTTTTTTATGTTAGTTTTTTTTTAATCAGGAAATGAGTGTGTTATGATAGTTGAAAATCAGATAGTTAAAACTTGACTTCCCTAGTTAAGGAAGCTAGTTATATTGATTTTTTTTTTTTGCTCAGGAAGATTCACCCTGAGCTAACATCTGTTGCCAGTCTTCCTCTTTTTTTGCTTAAGGAAGATTAGCCCTGAGCTAACATCTGTGCCCGTCTGCCTCTATTTTGTATGTGGGTTGCTGCCACAGCATGGCTGATGAGTGGTGGAGGTCCAAGCCTGGGATCCGAACCTATGCACCTGGGCCACGAAGTGGAGCGCACCAAACTTAACCACTACACCACAGGCCAGCCCTTGTATTGATTTTTTTTTTTTTTTTTTGTGAGGATCAGCCCTGTGCTAACATCTACCAATCCTCCTCTTTTTTTGCTGAGGAAGATTGGCCCTGGGCTAACATCCGTGCCCATCTTCCTCCACTTTACATGGGACGCTGCCACAACATGGCTTGCCAAGCAGTGCGTCTGTGCAAGCCTGGGATCTGAACCGGCGAACCCTGGGCCGCTGCAGTGGAGCGCGGGCACTTAACCGCTTGCGCCACCGGGCTGGCCCCTGATTTTTTAAAAAATGTTTTTGTAAGTTTGCTATTACGTGAATTAGAGAAGAGATTTAGAGCATGAATCACTGACTAGAAACCACCAATTTTTCTATAAAAAAGAAACAGTTTTCTTAATTCAGAGTTAAATTTAGATTTTATTTTTAGAAACTGTCTAAATTTTACATTTAGCAAGCAGTGTTAGAGAAAACCAGAGCTGGACCGTGGTTAAAGTGGTAAAAGCAGATTTTAATCAGTAACTATTGCAATAGGGGGAAAGAGACCTCAATAGAGAACTGGGCTTAATACAAATACAGCAAGGAAAAGTGCAAATTTATAGCCTAGGAGGAGAGTAGGGGGCCAATGGATGGAGATTACTAAGAGGAAACATCAGGGGTAAGGAAGGATTCTGGCTGAACCAACTTGATAGGATTCTTGCTGATGGCAGGTCGGGTTGATCATATATTCCCTGTGGGATGGTGAGAGATGAGGAATTTCATCAGATGTTGAGGTTGATCAGGTATTGAAGGCTGAGGATTCTTGCTAAAATTGGGCCATGTACCAGTAGGCACATGAAAAGATGTTCAGCATCACTAATCATCAGGAAAATGCAAATCAAAACTACACCAAGATATCACCTGTTAGAGTGGCTATAATCACTAAGACAAAAAGTAACAAATGTTGGAGAAGTTGTGGAGAAAAGAAAACCCTCCTTCACTGCTGGTGGGAATGCAAACTGGTGCAGCCTTTATGGAAAACAGTATGGAGATTCCTCAGAAAATTAAAAATAGAAATACCTTATGATCCCGCTATCCCACTACTGGGTATTTATCCAAAGAACCTGAAATCAGCAATCCAAAGAGGCTTATGTACCGCTATGTTCATTGCAGCATTATTCACTATAGCTAAGACCTGGAAGTAACCCATGTCCCTCAACTGATGATTGGATAAAGAAGATGTGGTGTATATATATACAATGGAATACTACTCAGCCATAAAAAAAGACAAAATCATCCCGTTTGCAACAACGTGGGTGGACCTTGAGGGTATTATGTTAAGCGAAATAAGCCAGACAGAGAAAGACAAACACTGTATGATTTCACTCACATGTGGAAGATAAAGTAACACACAAACAGAACAGTTTGCTGTTTACCAGGAGGAAGGGGGTTGGGGGCTGGGCGCAAGGGGTGAAGGGGTGCATGTATATGGTGACTGACAAAGAATAATGTACAACTAAAATTTCATGGTGTTATAAACTATTATGACATCAATAAAAAATAAAACAAAAAAAAACAAGCCCAACAACCACAACAACAAACATGACATAAAATTGGGTCGAGTAAAGATGGACATGAAAGTTCAAGGATCCAGCCTAATCAAGGAGAGGGCTTAGAGGAGTCTGACTAAAGTTTGGTCAAGGAGAGAATCTTTGTCAGAAGAAATGATTTATTTAAAATAAGAATAGGTGTATATATAAAACACAAGATGTACAGAAAGGTGCAAAGTAGAAAGTACCCCTTCCTCTCTCTAGTCCTTCTCACAAACCTACTGTTTAGAGATAAGTTCTACCAGAAGTTTAGTGTGTATCCTTTCAGAATTTTATGTATATACACATGAACACAGTTGGGTTTTTTATTGAACTTGCATTTACCTTGGCAATAATTGCATCTTTACGTTTAAAGTTTTTCCAACTAAGATTTCTCTCTCCTTAATTGGAGACATCCTTTACCTAAAATACCTAGGAATAAGCTTAAGAATTAATAGGTTTTATTACTAGTGTGAGTAGGATTTTTTTCCGTTACATTTCTAACTGGTTATTTCCAATATGTGGGAAAGCTGTGCTTTAGTGTGCAAAGTCGTCTGGTTATCTTGCAGAAATACTTTATTCTTTCTAATGTTTGAATGTTTTAGGTAGAAAAACCAAGTGTAAATATTTCCAGTATTGATACCTTTTTTTTTTTTTTGCTAGTATTGGCAGTCATCCTCAGAACTGTATATTATGATGGTGGTGCTAGAGGGTGTCTTTTGTTCCTTTAAAAAAACTTTTTAAAAAATGTAAATGGCAATTGTGTAACTGTTAAGTGTGGTATTTGTTGGTTTCTAAAAATTATTATTTAACATGTTAAGGAAATTTCTTTCTTCCTAGTTTTCTAAGCGTTGTTAGTAATAGATACTGAATTTTGTTAATTAATTTTTGTGCCTACCAAGATGTGTTGTTTTTTCTTGTTTAATTTACTAATGGAATAAATCTGGTTGTGGAATATTTTTCTTTTTCTTTTTTTTTTTTTGTGAGGAAGATCAGCCCTGAGCTAACATCCATGCTAATCGTCCTGTTTTTTTTTGCTGAGGAAGACTGGCTCTGAGCTAACATCTATTGCCAATCCTCCTCCTTTTTCTCTCCAAAGCCCCAGTAGATAGTTGTATGTCATAGTAGCACATCCTACTAGTTGCTATATGTGGGACGTGACCTCAGCATGGCCAGAGAAGCGGTGCGTCGTTGCGCGCCCGGGATCTGAACCCGGGCCGCCAGTAGTGGAGCGTGTGCACTTAACCGCTAAGCCATAGGGCCGGCCCTGTTTCTTTTGATATACTATTGTATTTGATTTGTTAGTATTTTATTTAGGATTTTTGCTTCTGCATTCTTTTTTTCAGCTAATGGCACATTATCGTCATTGGTCTACGCGTAGTCCCTCTTTTGTTTAATTCACATCCATTTTTATCTCCATTCCTCTCATATTCTCCTTCCATTTTTCTTTATGTATCTTTGTAAAATATTCTTGTTTTTCCTGTACATATATTTTTTTTATAAAAATCAAATTGTCATTTTTCTCTCTTTTGTAAAGATTCATCTGTGATATTTTGTGTACGTTAAGTCCATTACTTGTAACTGTTTTAGAATTTCTTTGACATAGTAATGGATAGTGGAATTGCTGGTTCGTTCGGTATATGTAAACTTAAGTTGCTGATTGCTTTCCAGAATGCTTTCCCTCGTCTGCATTTCCACTAGCAGTGCATGATCACGTATTGCTGTTAACACTTGGTGTTATCTAGAATTCTACTTCTTGCTAGTCTAAGTGTAAAGTTATATCTCCTATTTATATTAATTTGCCTTTTTCTGATTATCACTGAAATTAAGCATCTCTTTCTGTTTGTTAGCCTTTTGAGTTTCCTCTTCTCTAAATTGCCTGTTCATATCCTTTGTAAGAGCATGAAATGTCTGTCTCTTCATTTATTAAGATCATTTTCTATCTATATTCACAAATAGGATTAGTTTTCTTTTTTTTTGTTCTATAATTTATTTTTGGTAATTTTTCAGATTAGTGTTACTGTTTTAACAGGAAACAGAATGATAGTTTTACTTATTAAAGCTAAATAAATCTGGGCTGGCCCCGTGGCTTAGCGGTTAAGTGCGTGCCCTCCGCTACTGGCGGCCCAGGTTCGGATCCCGGGCGCGCACTGACGCACCGCTTCTCCGGCCATGCTGAGGCCGCGTCCCACATACAGCAACTAGAAGGATGTGCAACTATGACATACAACTATCTCCTGGGGCTTTGGGGGAAAAAAAATAAATAAATAAAAATTATTAAAAAAAAAGTCTTTTGAAGCTAAATAAATCTAATACTTGTAAAGTAGGTTAAGGTGAAGTCATTGCGGTTTGTATTTATATTAGGAACATTACTTAAAATAACAGACATTGTTTTATGTAATGGATTTAACTTTAAAAAGGCATATTTTGGGGGGCCGGCCCAGTGGCGCAGCAGTTAAGTGTGCGCGCTCCGCTGCCGCGGCCCGGACTTTGCGGATTTGGATCCTGGGTGCGCAGCGACGCACCGCTTGTTAGGCCATGCTGTGGCGGTGTCCCATATAAAGTGGAGGAAGATGGGCACGGATGTTAGCCCAGGGCCAATCTTCCTCAGAAAAAAGAGGAAGGTTGGCATTGGATGTTAGCTCAGGGCTGGTCTTCCTCACCAAAACTCAAAAAAGGCATGTTTTCTGGATCTTATTCTCTTACACATTAATAAAAGGAATACACACACACCGTAGCTACTTTCATTGTTCTGGGAAATGTTATAGTTGTGTGTGTGTATGAAAACTAAGATTGCCAAAAATATTTCTAGTCTAGGACTCCAGCCTTGTGTTTCCTACTACCTACAGGGGGTGCCTACCTTAATAAGAATGTCAACTTATATTTCAGTCTTCCCCACCTTCCTTACAAGCTCTTTTCATTATATGCTTTTTGCTTTGGTTATTGTTTACATATAAGACAAACTATCTTCATAAAAATTTAGCTCTAGCATCTATATATATATTTTTTAAGATTTTATATTTATTTATTTATTCCCCTCCCAAAGCCCCAGTAGATAGTTGTATGTCATAGCTGCACATCCTTCTAGTTGCTGTATGTGGGACGCGGCCTCAGCACGGCTGGAGAAGCGGTGCGTCGGTGCGCGCCCGGGATCTGAACCTAGGCCGCCAGCAGCAGAGCGCGCGCACTTAACCGCTAAGCCACGGGGCCAGCCCTATATTTTCTTCAAATCTCTGTTAGTGTACACATTTATGTTTTAAATATGATGGGTTTGTACATAATTATTTTCACTATTTTGTGTCTTTGTGTGACAGTGAAATGAGTTAATAAAACACTTATCCAGAATAATATAACATAAGAAGAGCTCAGCAAAAGTTAGCTTTTGTTAATTTTATATGTTTTCGTGTATGTATAATTGTCGTCTCTCTACTTACTTTTAGTAATTATGTAACCAAAACAGATGCTATTTTTGCTTATCTTTCTGTCTATCTCTGTAGGAGATAGACAGAACTACAGGAAAGTTCCGAAGGGACTTCAGCAAACTGTTCACATTGGTTATCTCTATGTAGTGGGATGGGGGTAAAGAAGTGGATCTGTTTGTTTTTTATTTATATAAAGTCGGGATTTTTAAAAATTTTGTGGTATTTTGAATGAGGAAGAAGAACTTTTTAAAAAGCAGTCAAAATATAGCTTATTGAACTGCCCTCTTTATGAGCATTTGGATGATTTTGTTATAGGACAATAGTCAACATGGCAAAATAGTCAATAATTATCCTAAAAGAAATATACATTAATGCAATGAAGTACCCTTTTGTATCTATGAATTTTTAAAAAATCAATGATAACACACAATGCTAGAGGAAGTGCTTTACTCTCATAGATTGTTGTTGGTATTGTCAGTTGGTCAGTATCAGGAAACAGTTATACTTTGACCTAATAATTCTACTTGTCCCAGTCTATCCCAGAGAAATAAACAAAAAATTGCCTTAAAAATCTATATGCATGAGGATCATCATTGGCAATTTATTTTGTAATAGTGAAAAATTAAAATCTAAATGTCAAACTATAGTGAAATGAGTATCAGGAATGCTTTTGGCTGCAAGTAAACTCTGTTAACAGTGACATAACAAATAAAGATTGTATTTTTCTCACAAGTCTGGTGGTGGGTAGTCTTTTTCTCTGGCATAAGCTGGTTCAGTTGCTCAGTGATAAAGAAACTAGGCTTTTTCTGTTCTTCTCTTCTGCCATCTTTCACTCCCAGTGTGCTGGCTTATTGTCTCCCTTCTTGTTAACTTATGATTATAAGATTGTTATAGTTATAGACATCAAGACCACAGTGAAAAGCAGCAAAAAGGTTTATTTGAGGGTTTTTTTGAAGTGAGTCGCCTTTATCACTGAATGATAAACTTTCTCAGAATTACCTTGTCCCGATCCCCAGCATGCATCCATATCTATCTCATTGGTTACATAGCCATGTCTGGCCACAACAGAATCTAAGAAAGCAAGCGTTTGGCTTTCCAGATCCGATAGTGTGAAGTTAAAAGGTAGAAGGGGATTGGAAATGTGTATTTTGAGTAGCCAGTCCACAAGACCTGATACAATGATTAAGTAAGTTATGGGAAATTTACTTGAAGATCTATAATAAACCCTATGAAAATGATGGTATAAAAATAGTAATAACAGACAATATTGGCATGACAAAAGTAACTATAACAATTTGCACCGTAGTATGTAGAGAAATGGATTCAAAGGGAAATTAGAAGGAAATAATTCAAATGATGAAAGTAGAAGCAAAAATAGAGTATATCTGAACAGCTTTACACATTACTTTTTTTCGCATGTTGTGGAGGAAGGGGCTGGCGTTCTCTTGGATTGTATTTCCAAAAGCAGAATTACCAGATCATAGGATGTGGGTGTAGCTTTGTCAGCCCCCTTCTGCAAAAAAAAAAAATTCAACTAATTTGCATTACCCCCAGCCATATAAAGATATATCGGTAATTGATCTGCTTGTGAACATTAGGTTTTCATTTTTTAATTTAATTTTTAATTTAACGTGATGCATCAGAGCTGCCTTTTTTAAAACTTAAAAAAAAACTCAAACTTACAGGAAAGTTCCACGAAGAGTAAAAAAAATCTTCACCCAACTTCACCAGTGGTTAATATTTCAAACTGTGATAATTTGTATTTTTTATTCCTAATTAGGCTCTGTAGTTTTCCATGTAATGATTTATCATCTATGTAGTCTCATGGCTCTTCATCAGTCTCTCATTTGTTTTTGAGCATAATCTGGTTATTGTCTTGGTTAACATTGACGTTTTTTTTTTTAATACTGACCTCTTTTTAAAGGTAAGCTTTTATTAGTTATTTCTCCCATTTATATTTTCTATTCTATTATTTTTCCTTTGGAGCATATCTTACGATAGTTCTGTATGTAAAATGTCTTGCATTTGAATATGTTTACTACATGTATTTAACTTTGATTATAATCATTTCTTTAGAAGTTGAAAAGGCTTATGCTATTTCTATAAGATGTAAAAAAAAATACTCTTTTAAAAAAATAACAATATTTTATGTAGATTATAAACTCTTATGAAAAAATGGACTGTGTCTGTGGTGGGGCTATCCCCCCAGTGCTTAGCACAGTTTTGTTAAATAGTAAGTACTCAGTAAATGAATGGATGGATTTTATTGCAGTATGTTGGTTAGAATATGAATGACTTCAAGTTATTTCTTTTCAAAATGATTCCTTTTTTATCCTAAGAAATATTAAATCATGATCTTTCCCTAGTATTGTATTACTTCTGGTTTAGCATGTTTTTATTTGTTAGAATACTAGTTTGAATCACTTTTTGAAATCTCTGTTCTGTTTGCTTTTATTCTGTTAATCAAATGCTTACTGATTTGCCAGAAACTTTGCTAGACACTAGAGATCCAAAGGTAAATAAGACTTATTTTATATTTTAAAGAAGTTTGTAGTCTACTCATCACTTCAAATGGAATCCCTTAGTACCAAGCTGTGTTGATAGTTGATACATTGTCAAATGTATCTTTTTTTTTCCCTTCACAAAGCCCCAGTGCCTAGTTCTATATTCTAGATGTAAGTCCTTCTAGTTCTTGTTTGTGAGCTGCTGCCGCAGCATGGCAACTGACAGACAAGTGGTGTGGTTCCACGACCGGGAACAGAACGTGGGTCACTGAAGTGGTGAGAGCACTGAACTTTAACCACTAGGCCCTCAGGGCTGGCTCCAAATGTATCTTTTAATTTTTATTTTTTGTCAAAGTAATACATGCACACAGTTAAGGGCAAATAGTACTTAAGGGCTTATGATGAAAAACAGTTGTTTCCTGATGTGCCATTCCCTGCCTCCAAGTATAACTCCTCAGAATCAATCATTTTTTAAAACTCTTAACTGCCTTTTCTGTTATTTATTCATATTTCAAAACAGTATTGTTCTACTACTCCCTCTTTGTTTATCAATTTTAAATAATATCTGCTAACTTCATGTATGATAGATGAGGATTTCGCTATATCACCCTTTTCACTTCTCTACTTCCTATCCCCCAGTTATATTACAATATTTAAAATCAATGTTTATATTATTATGTAAATGTACATAAATAACATCCACTTCTTAGCCAGCCAAATAGTATACTAAGGTTGTTTCTTTTCCTGTGCAACTTTTTGGTTTTCCTGGAGTTATTGATTACCTTATTTTTCTTTTCATGGCTTAATTTTCTTTGAACATTGCTGTAGTTTTTTTTACATACTTCAGTAGCTTTTAAATACAAATTTATATGTGGTCAAACTTATCAAATAATTTCTCAGACCCCCTCTTCCACCTTTTAAACTATTGGTCTTATTCCTAGAGTTTCCTGTCTTGCTCTAAGGTGGGCTACTTGTTATTTAGGCCTGTGAGCCAGCTCTTGTTTTAGAACTTTCTTTTGCTTCTCTCCATTGTTAGAACTCCCATTTCCTGAATCCTATGTCTTCTTTTTAGTTTGTCCTTTTATTTTAATGTTATCATTACTCTCTCGAGAAAGGATGTATGGGAAGAAACTGTTTTGGAAATTTGTATGTCTGAAAGTGATTGATTGATAGAATTCCAGGTGGAATATAACCTGAATACATTGTTTCATGTTATTGTAGCTTCAATATTATTCTGATTCTTGACTGTCTATATTTGTCCTATTTTTGCTCCCTTGAAAGCTTTTTATCCCTGGTGGTCTAAAGTTTCATGATGATATGTGTTAGTGTAAGTGGTGGTGGTGTTTTGTAATTCCTGTTAGTGGTGGACTTATTTCTGACCTTCAGTTCTGGAAAAAATTTTTGAATAATTTCTTTGATATCCTCTTCTTAATTTTTCCTGGTCTCTCTTTCAAGAACTCTTATTTATTGGATTTTGGGCCTTTTGATTAATTCTATTGCTTTCTTATCTTTGGCTGCCTATTTTGTATTTGTTTGTCTTTGGCTCTAATTTGTGAGAGAATCCTTCACTTTATCTCTTGATATTTCATTTTTCTATTTTGACTTTCATATTTCAGTTTCAAAGAGTTTTGTTTTCTAAACATTTTTATAGCATCCTGTTGTTTTCTGGATGTGGTATCATCTTTTATTTCAGCAAGACATTGTATAATGGTTAAGAACTCAGGCTCTTGAACCAGGTTTGATTCCTGTTTCTCCTTACTAGCTCTGTGGCCTTGGACAAATTCTTTAACCTATATGTGCCACAGTTCTTTATCTGTAAAACAGGAATAATAACACCTTCTTTGTAGGGTTGTATGAAAATTAAGTGCAGTAATACCTGTAAACCAGCTGCTCAGAAAGATGCCTGGCACATAGGAAGCACTCAGTAAATGTTAGCTGTTATTTCTCTGAGACTGTCAGAGATCTTTTGAAGTTTTGTTCTGCGTCTGTATTGTCTGTTTTGTGTTCGTTTTAATCCTTATGTTTTTGTCTCTATCTTATTGGATGGAGCCTTTTTTCAAGTGTCTAGATGGACCGTTATTAAGAGTGTGGCACTAAGAAACTAGTGGGAAGCTTTCTATTTCTGCACTAGGTGTGTAACATGGAGGCTTTACCACAGGATGATCAGGCTTTCACTGAAGGATAATCTGATTTAGGTGAATTGGCTTTTTTGTTGAAAGACCCCCAAATGTCATATTTAAATGTTTTTTTTCTCTGAGTTTATTTAGTTTTTCAGAAAATGATTTTCTGATCACTTGCCTTGGGAGAAAGAGCTTGGCTGCAGAGATTGTTGAAACCTGGCTAGGGAAGTAGATTATAGGTCTGCCCTTTTAAAGCTTTCACTTGTCCATTCTGTTTTTTTGTTCACTGCCTCATTCTTGCCCTCAACTGTACCTGACATCCTGAGTCAGGACGTCTCTGTTTAAATTTCTTCAGAGACTAAACGTCCGGTATCTTGTGGAGGTGAGATAGAAGTAGTCATTTTATTGCAAGGAGTAGAGGTCAGTTCCTGGAGTTCTGACTGCATTTTATATAATTTTAACCATCCCCCGTATTTTAAGCCCTGTGGCACACCTGCCCCATCTGCGTATCTCATACCTCTAACTTTTGAGCTTTTCAAGGTACTTTGGGGGAAGTGTACTAGCTTTGCCTCTTTTTGTGTTCACTTTCATCTTGTGAGTTTATATCTTTTAAAAATGCATGTAATGCTCCTTGGGAAAGGGCTGTTCTGTCATATGTTTTAAAATTTAGTGTGTATTTGCCATGATCTCTACACTGAAATACCTGGAGTTTTTTCCTTTTATTTTTTATTTCCTTTATATTGTTTTCATATTCTCCCAAGAATTTTGCCATACATCTATCAAGTTCTATAAATTATCCCAAAGGGCTTTTTAGTACTTTACTGTGTCTTTAAATCTATACATTAACTTAGATATTAGTGCTATGTTTTTAAATAAATTCTCCAATCCAGAACATTAGTAGTGCCTTCCTTTATTAATCTCTCTGGAGCCACATTGTATTGAACAGCACAGGTACAGAAATTTCCATCATTGCAGAAAGTTCGGTTGGGCAGCACTGTTCTAGTTTTATAATTTTCTCTAAGTACATTTTCTTCTGTCCTTGTTTAAATGAATATTACATTACATTAGTATTCATTTATTATTGTTTGTCACTTATGAATAAAATCTTTAAGTGTCTACTGTTAATAAATAGTATTATGAGAAAGAGAGATATTATAGAGGAATGTGGACAAGCCACACATGGGAGGAAGGGTTGTTACCATTATCTTATGTTTGGTCTTCTGCTTTATAAGGTTTGAAAACTTCCAAAAATATCGTCTTAAGTGCTTCAGGTTCTGGGGAAATTGAGCCTTATTAACCAAGCATACAACGGATTAAATGCTAGTTTAAAATTTAGGGACTGTTGCCCTTATCAGTGACCAGGATATTTATAACCTCCATCCAGGCACTGCTTTAGAGAACCTGGGAAATCAAATTAATAATAAAAGTTGGTTTTGGTGAGCTTGGGTTGGAGCAAAGGAAGGAAAGGCTTGAGTCCATCTGGAAAACTTCATATGGAAAAGCCTGGTGAACCATCTTTTGATATTGTTGTTGTTATTCTTGAAGGGTAACTATTGGCCCTATATTTGTAGAAAAAATAAAGGAGTGCTGCTGACTTTATGGATATATTTTGTATCTTGCTACTTTGCTAAATTCATATATGATCTTTTAATTTTTCTAATTTCCTTGGGTATTCTAGGTGCACAATCATTTCATTTGCAAAAATCAATACTTTCTTCTTTTCCTTTAATTATTCTTTTTTTCCTCTTGAATAGTTCAAATACACATTTGTACAAGCATTTTTTTATTACTGTATTAATGGAATTGGTAATGGGGCCATCTTGGATCATCTTTTGCCTCTCCTGTAAGTGTAGTTCTGACTTGGTTTTAGGTAGGAAAGAAACAGGCACTTTGAAAGATACCAAAATGTATTAGACCCTTTTCTAAACGTTTTGTAGTTTAATCTTTACAGTAGCATTGTGAGTTTGGGGATATTATCCCACTATTAAGTGGCAAATGAGCTTTAAAAACACTAGATGTTGAATTTTGTTGGATGCCTTTTTGGAAATCTTTGATTCCTATGTCATATCAGAGCCTTGAAGAGCTAATAATATACATAATACTAAAAAGATAGGCATATGAAGGTGCTTTGTAAACCACAGTGGAAAAGCTATGTATTATCATTGCCTCTAATTAGCTTATCTGGGATAAGGGATAGGGTATGATGGTATTTGGTCTGCAAAAGCAACAGGAGGTTCCTGAATGGCTACAGAAAAAGAATGACAGTACAATGTACTCCTGTGGGCTATTTGTATTATTAAAAAAATAAACAAACTCTGACACACTGAGAAAGGAAAGATTTGTGCTGTTGGTTTTATTTTATTTTAGAAAAATAAAGCATTGTTTTAGTTCAAATGTTTCTTGCAAGAACAAAAATGGTTTAATAGATGTTCAGAGATATCCTCTGGAATTAAATTTGAGTCAGCAGACGTCTGCTGAATCTAATGATAAGCAAGAGACAAAGGATGATTATATGAAAAATAGTAAAATTGGCAATAGAGTCCATAAAAACCTGTAACAGAGGACAGTAGTTAAAAGATAGCAAATAGGGGCTGGCCCTGTGGCGTAGCAGTTAAGTGTGTGCGCTCCGCTGCTGGTGGCCTGGGTTCAGATCCCAGGCACGCACCAATACATCGCTTGTCTGGCCGTCTTGTGGCGGCGTCCCATATAAAGTGGAGGAAGATGGGCACAGATGTTAGCCCAGGGCCAGTCTTCCTCAGTTAAAAAAAAAAAAAGGTGGGTTGGCATGGACGTTAGCTCAGGGCTGCTCTTCCTCACGCACACACAAAAAAAGATAGAAAATAATAATATACTCCAAAACATTTAAACAGAATGTTAATAGTTTTAGAAACTTTAAAATTTGACATCACTAGAAAAAGATTATAGACCAGTTTTATTGAAAATAAATGCAAATAACGAACACTAGCTGGCCTCAAGGCCAATTATCCAGTAAGTGGAAAAGCTGGGATTCAAAACAGGTCTGTCTAGCTGTATCTGTAGTGCCTTTGAAAAGGTTTCTTACAGTCTGCTTTCCTTAATTTTTAAAATGTTTGTACAAAATATGTTCCTTTGGGTGATAGCATTTTTTTTCCCTATCTTCTAGAAAATTAATCTTAAAATTCAAAGTATACTTTCTAGGATTGTTCAAATACTCATTACCATGCTCATGGCCTTCAGGTGTGTGATCACAGCCTGTTTTATTTTCATTAACTTAGTTCCACATATTTCTTTCTTTTTTTTTTTTTTTTTTCTAGTTTTCCTTGTAGAATCATTTACTGGTAATAAATTCTTATAAAGAATATGCTTTTTGGGCCCAGCTCCGGTGGCCTGGTGGTTAAGTTCAGCATGCTCCACTTCTGCAGCCTGGGTTCTGTTCCCGGGAGTAGACCTACACCATTCATGGCTGTGCTGGGGCGGCGACCCACATACAAAATAGAGGAAGATTGGCACAGATGTTAGCTCAGGGTGAATCTTCTTCAGCAAAAAAAAAAAAAAAAAAAAAAAACAAAACCAAAAACAACATATGCTTTTTTTTCTCTTGTTAAGTCAAGAATGAATGTTTTGTAACCACTCTGGTCACAGTCTGTAAGTTTCTGTTCTGAACTATCTTTTCAGGATATTTATTTACTTACTAACTTACTTTCAAATGACTACAGTCACTTCTGTGCAACAAGTTTGCTTTTCTTTTTGGCTGAAATTATTTTTCTTTTCTCCAACTTGGTTCTGGGTCGTGCTGTCTTGATCAAAGTGTGTTAGTACATTGACATGAAAAATCTGCCATCATAAACTGTATTCTAAACCTAAATATGTAAGAACATAGATTATTTCAGAAGGAGAATTGTAAAGCACTCTTTTTATTTGCCTGAAAATTTGGTTAATAAAATGAAAGGTAGGTTGTGATAGCTGATAACAAAAAGAAAGAAGAAAGAGCCCATAATCTGAATTGGAAAGGCATTTCTGGGTCTGGTACAATAATATCAAAAAAAAGCAATCAAATGTTAGATAACTTGCTGACTGATCAAGTTTTCCCTGAAATTTAGAACTTGGAAAACATATGACCATCTCTCTCACCACCTTCCATCTTTCTCAAATATATTTTTCATGGTTTTCTATTTTCTTCTGGCTTCATTATCATATTGAAAGATTACTTATAATCACTCACATATGCATAGTTTTCTGTTAAGTCCTATTCAATATATTGTAAAAGTTTTATCTATATATGTAATATCAGTTAATTTATAGGATGATCTTAGTTAAGCCGAATTCTTAGTTCAATCAGTCATTGTTAATATTTCACTGAGTTTGTGTTTCATGATCACAAATTTCTCCCTTAAACCCACGTAATTTTCTTAAAATTATGCGCCATTTGTCATTATTGTAAAAGATTATATGTTGCCGTGGTGGCGAAAAAACCCAAAATAGAACCCAATCCAAAAGCTTAGGTTCTATTGTTACTAGAATAATGATATCTTTATATACCAAGGACAGCATTTAAATTTTTTTTTTTAATTTATTTTTTGAGGAAGATTAGTCCTGAGCTAACATCTGTTGCCAATCTTCCTCTTTTTTTTTCTTTTATTCTCCCCAAAGCCTCCAGTACATAGTCGTATATCCTAGTTGTAGGTCCTTCTAGTTCCTCTGTGTGGGACACCATCTCAGCATGGTGTGATGAGCAGTGAGTAGGTCCACACCCACGATCCAAACTAGTAGACCCCGGGCCACCAAAGCAGAATGCATGAACTTAACCACTGCGCCACCGGGCCAGCCCCAAGGACAGCATATTTTTACTGTCAAAAGACAGTATTTTGGACAACTGGTTGCTTATATTCTTTTCAGAGACAAAATAGGAACATAAGCAAACAGGAAGATTTTGTCTATGAAACGAAGAGAAAAGCTTAAATGTCTTCACTCAAGGGATTAGGCATCATCAATTTTTTTTTTAAGAAATTATTTCTTGTATATTTTCTGTCTGCCTTTATCTGTCACTTTTCTTTCATCTGAATATTTAATATTTATAATTTTCATATGTAGTACCAAAACTTTTTACTTATTTTGTTTTAGTAGTAGGAGCTGTAATTCAAATTTCATAGCGACTGATGTGGTAGATGAAAGAACTGAAAATTTAAAATTTTTTCGAACCTCTATGGAAAAACAATTTCTAGCTTATTACTAGTTTGTGCATTATTGTCTTTTCTCCATTTTCTGTGATTGAAATATCTTTTTTTTTTATAATTTTATTTATTTATTTATTTTTTTCCCCCAAAGCCCCAGTAGATAGTTGTATGTCATAGCTGCACATCCTTCTAGTTGCTGTATGTGGGACGTGGCTTCAGCATGGCCGGAGAAGCAGTGCGTTGGTGCACGCCCGGGATCCGAACCCGGGCCGCCAGCAGCGGAGTGCATGCACTTAACCGCTAAACCACGGGGCCGGCCCTGAAATATCTTTTTAATCAAATAACATTGAATAACTACAATATTGTAAGGAACTTTGGGACAGAAGAGCTTTGTCTATTTGTTTATATAGCTATTGTCCTCAATAGATTTATATTGTTCTTATATCCTAGTACAAGTCAAGGGGGAGGCACTTAATGAATAATTGTTGAATGCATGAATGAAATCTGCCCTTAAGGGGCTTAAAATCTGGTTGGAAATGAGATAAACCATAAACAGTTGGAGAATTTAATGAGACAGGAAAATAATCATGTAATAGTACCAATTAAATGAGGTTCATTACATACGTATTTAGCAGAATGCCTGGTATATATTAAGTACTCCAAAGTGCTAATTTTCTTGCCTTCTGACTGAACATTAATATAAGTGCCATAAAGTGGTAAGACGATATTAAGTGTAGAGGTTTTTTTCTTTAATAGAAAAGTAAAAAGTGCTTTTGGGCTTCAGAGAAGGGAGGGATTACTGTGAGCTGAGTAGGCTAAAATTAGACATTGGTAGAATTTGAAAATGACGGGCATTTTAGGGGAGGTAGTAAGGAGAAGAGAAGAGCATAAGCCATGGCATGGACCTGGGAGAGTTCAGGCCACGGGAGAAGACTAACCGATTGTCCGCTTCGGTTGGAGCATAGGATGTACGAGAAGGGATTGTAGAAGACAAAACTAGGAAGGTGAGTTGGGAACAGATTGTGGATAGCCTTAAAATCGATTGGGAAAAGTTTGGGCTTTATCTACATAGCACCTTAGATTTATAGGTTCATAATTTATACATATAAAATGAATGCTTTAAGTATGAGAAGTGTTGCCTCTTGAAGACTGCTTCTTTAGAGATTATATACCTATCAAAAGATAATTTGGTTGGTTTAAAATATGTTTAGAACTCCTTTGCAATTTTCTAACCATAAAGAAAATCATACATTGTAGAAGACTTGTCATTTCTAAGGGATACTTTCTGAGACCTTTGCAAATCCTCAAATTTTTAAATTCGGAGATCTTTTTGTGGGATCCTTGCTTCCTCTGAATTGTATTTCCTTTGAGAGTTCATATGTTTCTTATATATACTCCTATTTTACAAGTTAATATTCTTTCCAACATTAATGGAAGTTTTATTTCATTTGATGAATAGGTGCTGAGGTTGAGCACTTACTGAGTCAGTTTAATGATTTTTTTTTTGTTTTTTTGGTATAGAACATTTGGTAGATTGTTCACATTTGTAAGTTATAAGCTATTACTAAATTTGCCATTCTCTTCTTTTTCTGGTTAAGAGCTGTCACTTTCTTAGTCGTTATATTTTTCTTCCCTTCCAACACCACTACTAGCAGTTCGACTTTCTTTGGGTTTGGGGAGACATTTTTCATAGAGAAACTCAGTTTTTTAAAAATAATCTTTTTTAGAGTTACTACTTTTGAACTTTGAAATGCAAATGCTTGGTTAGGCTAGGCTCATGCATTTATTCTGGATCTGGCCTCTAGCCTTGCCATTGTCTTAACAAAATGTCTTCTGGGTGACTCTCAAACACAGTGGTAACAATGAATATTAAATCTATGAATGTCAAGTCTGTTATGCTGCATATCCACAGGAATTCCTTTCTTGATTGATATCTTATTCTCTCACCCCTCTCTATATATGTATATAAATATGTACATATATTTTTTCTTTTTCTCAAGAAACCTGCTGATGTACGGTTGTTTATATGCTGCCATGAGCTGATAACGTAGGAATAATCAATTGAGTGCTTTAAATGCAAATATGGACAGTGGAGGGTTTCTTGTGTAGGACAGTCTGTACTTGTGATCATACATTTAGGGATGGATGGATTGCTTTGTGAAAGAATACACCACTATCTCCTAAAGCATTTCAGACATAATGTGTTATCTAAAAAAAATTCCTCATCTCTTTTTGAAAGGTATGTTAGATAAATAAGTAAAATAATGGCACAGAAACTTTATTTATGAGGAAAATTGGAGGAAACTCATTAGTTTGTTAAAAGATAAAGCTATCTATAGAATATGTATAAAATACAGTTTTTGAGTTGAGCATCAGTTCTGTACTTGACTCCAGAGTTAACTAGGCATCCCACTGTATTTTGTGTTTATTTTTATATTCAGTGCTTTTGCCTGTAATTGTGTTTCTGGTTCTAGTTGCGTATAACATATGCTGCTGGTCCACGTATGTTTTATTCAGCATGCGTGTTTCATCCACTGGACTCTGAGTTCTGCTTTATTTGTTTTGTCACTACTTTAGCCCTATGGTCAATAACTGCACCTGGCACAAAGCAGGTGCTCAGTTAATATTGTTAAGTGAATAAATGTGAATATCTGACATTTACAACTCGAATCCTCATAAGGAGGACTCACTGTCTCGTCTTAGCTTTTTTGTATACGTATGTGTTCTAGCCTTGTACCCTAACTAGACTGGAAGTGCATTGTGAGAAGGAAATTGGTTTTATTTGTCTTTCCTATATTCTCCTTTACAGCACTTTGGGCTGGGCAGGGTTAGGGGGTAGTGGATATTCCCCAAAGACGTGATTCAACTGAATGAAAAACGGTCAATTTTATTTTCTTATCAGGAGATTGCTAAAAATACAGTCAGAAATAAGGAATTTGGAAGAAATTCAGAAAAGCTAGTGTGTACTCGTCTGTCAGCTTGAGGGCCTGTATAAGCCTTCATACTTCTGTGGAGTAAAGAGCTGGGCTTTTGAGACAGCTCTGTTCCTTGCTCTTTAGTGGCATATTTGCTTTATTTTTGGCCTTCTAACTGTGTCACGGATAGTGTAGGTCAGGGGTTCTCCAAGTGTTGTCGCAGAATAGTAGTGTTAGCATCACCTGGGTACTTACTAGAAATGCAAATTCTCAGGCCCCTGCCAGACCTGTTGAATCAGAAACCAAGGATGGGGCTGGCCAAAGCAATCTGTGTTTCAACAAGTCCTCTGGGTGATTCTGATGCTCACGTTTGATGTCAGCAAGTGATGATGCTGTCTCTAGGAGAGAGGGCTAGCTAGAGGCAATGATTATGTGCCAGAGAAAACCAACTAGTAGCCTAGATTTAAGAGAATAATGTAATCTAAAGCTTTTCAGAGGGAAAAGGAGTAGTTTATAAAAGAAGGCGTTAAGTATAAAGCAGATTATTGAAACTTCATTGTATGATATGATATTACTTAGCTTAGGTAAACCATATTATTTTTTATTTTTATTTTTTGGTGAGGAAGATTGGCGCTAAGCTAACATCTCTCGCCAATCTTCTTCTTTTTGCTTGAGGAAGATTGGCTCTGAGCTCACATCTGTGCCAGTCTTTTTATTTTTTGGTGAGAAAGATTGGCCCTAAGCTAACATCTCTCGCCAATCTTCTTCTTTTTGCTTGAGGAAGATTGGCTCTGAGCTCACATCTGTGCCAGTCTTCCTCTATTTTGTATGTGGGTTGCCACCACAGCATGGCTTGAGTGGTGTAGGTCTGCACCTGAATCTTGACCTGTGAACCCTGGCCGCTGAAGTGGAGCACACCAAACTTAACCACTACACCACTGGGCCGGCCCCAGTAAACCATATTACTAACTTTTACTTTTCAAGTATTTCTTTTATTTGTGAGTTTGTTTGAAATTAAAATTGAAAGTGAGAACCTTATATTAGTCAAGTTTTCTTGTACTTGATTTAGTTAGATTTTTGTAAAAGTGAGTACTCTTTTCCTCCCAAACAGATGAGCAAGATACAACTGAAAAGTATCCAACCCAAACTAGTATTTTGTGTATTTTTGTTTTTGAATATAGTTTTCAGTGATTTCAGTTTTGAATTTTAACCCTTTTTAATTTTAGAGTACAACATAGTTTAAATGGTTTCAATAAATTAAATGGTACACTTATAATAATTTGTTTATTAGATATTCCTGTGTGTGCAGATAAACTTGCTTAGATATAGCAGATTTATATTCTTTATGTATATCCTTTTGACAAATTGGAATTGAAAATAACACAAAAATAAATTTCCCATTTACCGTGTAGACTTAAATGATAAAATATCCAGTTACTGTTGTTTTTGTCTTTTTTATTTCTATTGGTTAGGAAATGGGAGGGCCTAATTATATTTCTTTTTTTTGAACTTTTTTTTTTTAACTGGGAAGGATTCGCCCTGAGCTAACATCTGTTACCAGTCTTCCTCTCTCTTTTTTTTACCGCTCCCCAAAGTTCCAGTACGTAGTTGTAAGTCCTTGTAGTTCTTCTGCATGAGCCGCCACCACAGCATGGCTACTGACAGATGAGTGGTGTGGTACCGAACCCAGGCCGGGAAAGCAGAGCGTGCCAAACTTTAACCCCCAGGCCATCGGGGCTGTCTCTGGAAGGCCTAATTTTAGATATGTAATGTAAAAATCTTATAAAGCATCATGGAAATCTTAACATTCATTTTCCTTGAAGATAATTCCAAAGTTTGCTTTTCAAAAATATGTGCCATTACCATTAGATTTACTTGTACAGATAAATGAAAGTATGATGACTTATAATTTTTAAAAATATTTTATTTGTAACACTTGAAAGCTATTTTCATACTTCATCTGCTTGATCAGATTGAATTTCTTTAGTTTTTCGTTTTTTCTTAAGATTTCAATTGCATATCTTAATCTCACTTTTGTTCCTATATCTCTGGGAAGTTTAGGAGAGTTCACTCAGAATTTTGAGGTGACATTAGCACAGGCAGAGTCAATATTTCTAAAAAAGTAGTCAAATAGTAGCTTAATGGTACATGGAAAAGTATACCTATAAAGTAAAAAAGTAAAAAGCTGAATTCATCACTATTCCATAATCCTGGACAATGTTGGAGGCTAGGAATATGTTTGCTCTCTAATTAGAGATCTGTCTCCCTTATTTCAGAAGGAATTCTGTTGTAGTGATGTGCATGGAGAACTTTTAAGCGGCCTTTTGGGCCATGCATTTTCTGTCACATCCTTGTTGTTAGTACTCCCACTACTTTGGGTGTGTGCCTTGAGTTTTCCAAGTAGTGATTCATTCAGGGTCTTGGATATTACCTTGGTTCATTTGTGAGAGTGCTATCCGCTTTAGGGATACAAACCACTTAGTCTCTTGGTGCTTCTTTTTTTCTCCTTTGTAAAAATAATGAGTTTGGATTGAAATATCCAAGACAGAGTCTACACACCGGTGGCTTGTGGAGCCAGATCTGGTGAACGAGTTTTGTTTGGCTATAAAAGTCTTTAATTTTTTCGATTAAGAGACTTATGCATAGTAACATGGCCATGATACAGCATTCAAAAGGTAAGAGGGGGAACCTGTACGTTTAAAGGAAGGTTTAACTCCCGTTTCTCTCCCTCCCAGCCACCCAGTTACTTTCTTTGGAGACATTCACACTTACTACATACTTGTGAATCATTCCAGAGACATTACCTACATATACCAGCATAATGATATATTTACCTTTTTTTTTTTTTTTTAAGAAAACCAAATGGTTGCAAACTACGTGTATTATTCTATGTCTTGCTTTTTTTCGTTTAATCTATCTTGGATATCATTCAATATCAATATATTTAGAACTGGCTTCCTTTTACAGCTGCATAGTATTCCTTCATATAGATGTATCCCACTTTCCTTCTCTTTTCCTTCTTTCTTTCTTGTCTCCTTTCTTCCTTCCCTTCTTCCTTTCAGTCTTTTCTTTCCTTCTGTCTCCCCTCTTCCCCCTGCCTTTTCAGTTAACCTAATTCAGACAACAATATCCTGCCATATTAGGAGAATCTTTACCTGGGGTTTAATCTTTATTTTGAAAGGGTAAAGATTTATATACCAGTTATTACGTTTTAGACTCAGGTTATTTTTACAGAAGGAATTTAATTCCTTATCATATTAAGGAAGTTGGTATAGTGTTTGTTTCATTTAAAAAAATTTTTTTAAATCATATATTGACAGAAAAGTTGCAAGGGCAGTACAAAGAATTTATTTTTCCTGAACCGTTTGAGGGCAAGTTGCCGGCCAACCTGATGGCCCATTGCCTCCTACCAAATACTTTTGTGTTTATTTCCTATAAATAAGTACTATCCTATATAACCACATATAGCTATCAAAATCAACAAATTAACAGATATGTTATTACTATCTAATCCCCATTCATGTTTCACCAGTTGTCCCAATAACATCCTTTTATAGCCAAATCCAGTCCAGAATCATGCATTACGTTTGGTTTTAATGTCTTTTGAGTCTTCTTCAAGAGACTAAAGGCTGAAACAGTCTTTCCTTGGAAGTTTCAGAATCATTCAGGGTCAGTGATAGTGGCAGAAATAAAAAATTAGCCAAAAGATATAGAGAGGAAGAAATTGATAATTGATTTTATTATTACTTTGATTTATATGATTATACAGATTAGATTATTATTTTTAGTAAAGCCATTTTGAAGAGTGTATAGAATTCTATGCCAAAGCATTGTTTGGCCAAACAAGTTGGGCTGTCATATCCTTTGCACAAGAATTTCATTTTTGTCCTCTTTAAATGCATGTATTATTATTCTGCGTTTTGATGCCTTTTCCTTATATTGGATTGTTTTTAGGTTGTTTTTAATTATTTCACTAAGGTAAAAAGAATCTTTCTTGTAATTGCAATGTAAGTCTTGAGAGGTCATTGAAATGAAAACAAAAACATAACAGTACCAACATCTTGAAAGTTTTAAGAAACTTGGTGAGTTGGATTTGATGTTCATTGTGGTAATGAAAAAATAAGAAATGAGTGTCATTCAAACTAAGTAGAAATAAGTTTAATGGCTCACTCACTAAACCTTAGTTGGACAATCCACAATTTCTTAGGGATGTGGTAAGGTCATCATTAAATGTAAATTCTTGCTTACTTAAATGTCAAGCACTGTGGAAATATAAATAACGTTGTTATCTGGGTTAATATAATAGAAATGAGAGGGGAAAGCATCTGAGAAATAGTGAAAATTGAAATCCTTGAGGGCCCTTAAATAGACCTTCTGCCCTATTAGTGGCGTTATGAGTTACTTTAACAAGTTAGTGTTTACAACATAGCTTCAATTCATGAAAGATATTATGTCAGCTCTAAATGTCTTTTTAATTATTCTGGAAAGCAGCTTTTTCCTAGCCCCTCTGTTTACTGAAGACAAGAATTTTACTGTTTGTTTCATTAAAATGTAGGGGTTTTTTTCCTTTAGTAGTTCTTTGGAGAGGCCAGGAACCTAAGAAGGGCCCCCCCATTGTCTCTGATTTTCCTTTTTCCAACTTTCACTTTCTTTTTTCCTGCATATGAAATCTTCTAAAAGGAGATGGAGTGAAAGATGGGGATTCTAAAAAGGCAGCTGTTTATTGTTTGTAGGGGAGGTCCAGGATAAGGTCTTTCAAGACAAGGAATCCATCATAAAAGTTAAATATATAGTGAAGCTCTGAGAACTCTTACTTTGCAAGCATGTTATAAGAACTCATGATTTCACTTTTCGCCCCTTTCCCTATCTTCACTCTTTATAAAAGAGAAACCCTCTCAATACCTTCAAAGGCAAACCCCTGAGCAAACTATACTGTGCACTTTGCTATGTCTGCATTTATATTGGTTGTTTTAGATTATAGACTCTTAAGAGGACATGGCCTACACATTGTAACGTCCCTAGTCTAAAGTAAAATACATGTAGATGTACTTTTAAAAAAAATTGTTAAGCCTTCTATTTCCCCTTGTACTCAATGCCTTTCTATATACTTGTATACTTTGTGATGGATATGTGAAGGAAATGTTTTTGCATCTAATTGTCTTATCTTCCAGAGGTTCTTTCTTCAACTAAGTTTAAAAAAAGTTTAGTTGGGCTAAACTGAGTTTCATCTTTCTTTTCCCTACTCAGGCCCAGATTGCCTTCCTTCAGGGGGAAAGGAAAGGTCAAGAAAATCTGAAGAAGGATCTTGTGAGGAGGATCAAAATGCTGGAGTATGCTCTTAAACAGGAAAGGTAATTCAGTAAAATGGAAGATAGCCTTCTCTTAAATATTGGAATAATTTTTCTGTCATCCCTAAAACAAATCCAAATGTTAATACCTTATACTTTTGAATTCAGGAAATAGTATCTATAATAAACATTTACAAATGGTTGTCATATGTTAATTTTATTATGAATGTTTAATAATAATGACCAATAAACTGATTTATAAATGATTTTTAAAAGTTTAGCAACATTTATTTCCCCTACCCTGTCCTTTCTTAAGAAACTTATGTACTCCCTGAACTATCAATATCCGTTTCTTTATGGAATTGAAATAGTTTTTGAGTTGTAAAAGAAATTTCTCTAATGCTTACTCCCTTTTCTGTCATCTAATATTATCAATTTGATGTATTTTCTTTGGGGAAAAAACTGCCCTGGCAGACTCGGTTGAGAATCTTTTTATAGACCTGTTTCGTATTTTGTTATTTTGCTATCAGCTCTTCATCTTTCTCTAGACGTGAATCTCACGGTTTTTTTTGCTAGTGTCTAAGATACTCAAGTAACTAAACTTGAGTCACAAGTAAAGAACAATGGTTCAGAGATGAGAGTTTTGGAAGTTTCATATGAATTAAGTTTATTTGCTTTAACAGATGGTCTTCAGATGTTTTTTGTCAGCACTGTGAGGCAGTTCTTTGTTTTAGATAATTGAGTACTTGATAGATGATACTGAAATTTTTTATTTTGCTTCGTTTTTGATCACATGCTTTTCTTGTTTTTTTGAAGTTGATGAATGGACTGTTTGCAAAACTACCATAAATAACATTTAGTAGATGATATTTATAAATATCAAGAAATAGATAAAACTTTATTAGAACTTGTGTTCACCTTCATGTGGGTTCTTTAAATGGCACAAGAGATTGAAAACATGTTGACCTTTTAGTGAAAAATAGGTGGTTCTTTTCATTCCTTGAGAGGTTGATTGAAAGCTGTATGGGGAGATGGGGAAAAATCACTTTTAAAAGTATGTAATTTGGGACTATATAAGACTTTAAGCATTCTATGTCATAGGCATAATCAGAGAGAGAGAGTAATAACGTTAATAATGGCAACCCTATATTAACTACTGTGTACCAGGCCCTGAGGCTTAAAAACTAAGTAACTTGGGTAGAGTTGCAGAGTTATAATAGAGGTATGATTGAGATCCCTCAAGTCTGTTTGATTCTGAAGCCTGTACTCTTTACCAGTACATTATACTATCTTGTAAGACAGAAGAATTAAAATATACAAATACTAAAGTAACCAAGGATGTTGTGTACGTGTGTGTGTATGTGTACGTATGTGTATATCTCTTCTCATTAAACATATTTATTCTATCCATCCAGTGTAAGCACCCTGCTGGAGCTAAGTATAAACGTAGGTCACAATCCTTGTCCTTGAGGGCTTAGAGTAGCAGGAAACAGACTTGTAAACCACAGACGTGCAGTGCAGTATGACAGGTGCTGTGGAAGAAGTCTTGACAGGGAACAGTGGGATCACAAAGAAGGGAGTGATTATTTGGATCTGGAATATGGAAGTAGAAAGGAAGTGTAATTAGAGGAGAGGAGACTTGAACAGCATCATAAAAACTAAGATGTTTTCCAGATAGACAGGGTTCAGGAAGTAGAGAGGATATGTTTGACATGAAACAAAGCAGTTTGGTGTGTTCAGAAATTTGTAATCACTGTGTATGGAGGGTAGGATGTTATTTGTGATTTGATAAGTGATAATGGTAGAGGTGGGCAAGAGCTAGATCATGGAGAGCCTAGCTAAGGAGTTCAAACTTGTCTTAGATATAATAGAGAACATTGAAAGTTTTTTAAAACTTTTTATTCTAAAATAATTTCAAACTAATCAAAGTTGCAAGATCTATATACCCTTAACCTAGGTTCACCAGTTGACATTTTGCTTTATTTAGTTTTATCATGCTTGCTTTCTATAGCATATTGTTTTTTTCCTGAATCATTTGCTGCTTAGTTGCAGACATTATACCCCTTCACCCCTAAGTACCTCAGTGTTGATCTTCTAAGAGCAAGGACACTCCCTTATATAATTACAGCTCATTATCAAACTAAAGAAATTTAATGTTGATAGAGTGTTATCTAATATAGCCCGTATTCATGTTCCAGTGATGATCTTTATAGCATTTTTTTCCCCACCAAATGTCCCAATAATGATCTTTATAGTATTTTTTTTTCCTGGTCCAGGATCTAGTCTGGGAATACGTATTGCATTTAGTTGTCACACAATTGAAAGGTTTTAAGCATGGAATAGTGTGAAATAGATTTTAGAAAGATCACCCTGACTTCAATATGGGGGATGGACTGGAAAGTTAATAAAGGCAGGAAGATTGTAGTAGTCTAGGCTGAGAAATGATAACATAGTAGTTGCTGGAACAGAGAAGACATCAGCTATGAAACATTTAAAATAGAAAGAATTTATAAAATTTGGAAATGATTGGGTATAGGGGATGAAGAAGAAAGATAACTCAAGAATGATTCTTGGGTTTCTGGCTTGAGTGCGAGTTTTGGAAGTTATCAATGAATTAAAGATAAAGAAGTGTTGAAAAGCAGATATATATGGGAGGGGACTCGTGACTAGAGATGTCTCTGGGAATTATCAATATTGTGTGTCAAGTTATAGGAGTAATTGAAACAAGCAGAGCAAGTATTATGGGAAGAGGAGAGAGAACTAGCAGGACCCATAGGAATGGCAATGTTTGAAGAAAAGGCAGAGGAAGAAGAGCCGACAAAGGAATGGTTGGAGAAGGAAGGAGGGAGCAGTATATTGGAAACAAGCTAAAGAAGGTGGGAGTTTGACAATTGCAGATGCCAAACAGACTCCAAGTAAGTTGTATACTGAAAATAGTCCCTTGGATTTGCCAGTTAGGAGCTTGTTGGTATTCTTGCCAGAACAGCTTCAGTGAGGTAGCAGGAACATAACCCAGATCATGGGGGATTGAGGGGTGAGAAAGATAGATAAAGTGGAGACAGATATAGTTGCTTATTTTTTCAAGTAGTTTGGAGAACAGAAGAGATAAAGAACTGGCTGGGTCTAGGAAAGATTTTTTTTCTTTACTGATGGGAATCTCCTGGAAAAGAGTCCCTGATTTTATATCTTTTGAAGTTCATGAAATGGTTTAAGATTATTCCTGATGTAATGGCACTATTGAAGTGTAATAAATTAAGGAATAAAAAAGCATTTCTTTATGGATTAGAGCTCTTAAACATATCACTCAGAAATTATTTTTCTAATGCCTTAATGCCAGGAATTTTAAAAAATTTTAAAGCTCTGGAACATTTCAATTCTTTCGATCCTGAAATTATTTTTCTAATGCCTTAAGCCACTTTAAAAAAGTATTTTTATTGAGGAAAGTTTGAAACATAAACGTAGAGACTAATATTTTTTATATATACCTCCAAGCCTCAGCAGTTAACGTCTTCGTCAGTCTTGCTTCATCTTGATCTATTTTAGAGCAGATTCCAGACATCTTGTCATTTAACCTGTAAACACCTACGTAACGATCATCGTTTTGAATTGCTGTTATAGATTTTCTAAGTAGTCCCACGTAAGAAGATCCAAAATGAAGTAAAACTGAATCTTGAACATTACAGAAGGATTAATCACCTAGCAATGGATTTATCAAAGCATTCCTTAAAGTGTGATAAAATTTACAAAATGAGCAAATTTACATGTATTTTTTCAAGAATACACACTGTATAATCTAAGGTTTATCCAGGAACTTCTATATTCAAGAACCCAAAATACTATATAAGATAGAATTCTAAAACATGTATTTTTCCCCATTTCTCTTTTATCTGTACTACTGTAAAGATCCAGCTGTCCTCCTTGCCGCTAGCATTTCTGTATTCTAATTTGTCTTCCACGTCCATAGCATTCATTGTCTAAAACACAGGTGTTATGTCCCTGCTTGAAAACATCTAGCTAATTTCAAAGTTCTTCTTAGTAAAACCTTTTACATCCAAGCCCCTTTCTAGTCTACACACACACACACGCTTAGCTGTTTTTTGACCCACTGTGTATTTTTTTTTTCCTCTTTTAAGATATTCCTTTTAAGAGAAATACCCTCGTCATCTTCCATTTGTGTGATTGGAAAACTACTGGTTTTTTGAGGTTAAGCTAAAATCTCATGTGTTACCTTCTTTTAGCTCTCTGACACCACACGTGACGGAATTAGATAATTCCTTATCTGAATTCCTATAACATTTGATATAACTCACAGCTCTTTTCACAGTATGCTAGTTATTTATTTACATTTCTATCTCTCAGGCATCTCCTTGCCTCCACCCTTAACTTAGTACAAGCTGCAGGTTATTCCCAGCAGCCGGTGAAGTGTTTGGCACGTCATAAGAATTCAATAACAGTTCATTGGATTTAATCATATTATTTTTAGCATCACCATTTAAAATGATTGGGATGCTGTGTTATATTCCTAGCACATTATATATAAGAATAGACTTTGAAACAAAGCTATAATGGGACTTCTTTAATATATTATAATTATATCATTTTTGTGCTGTTTTATCCAGTAAAGGCCAATTGGGAGGCCTAGCTGTGTATCAAACATAGAGTTCTTAGACATGAGATTCTTTATTTAACTTGCAGTCAGATTTAGACAGAAAAAGATTAGAGAACAAGAAAATTGGTAACACAGTGAGATGAAGTATTAAAACAGTGGGAAACAATATGAGTGAGAAGGTATTTTAGCATATTGTCTTCAAAAGAAATGTTACTAAGTTGAGAAGGTTCTGTGAGTAAATGATTTTTCAGTGAATTTAACAATTAATTGGGGAGACTCTGGTTTAAAGGGACCCAGCTTGTGGTAAACACAGTTCTTTACTTATTTTGTCTTTGTCTAATTTTTAATGAAACGTTAGTTTGTAGTATGTTTTTCTTGTTGTTACATATATTGTATAGCGTATTTTACCTTTTTTGTAAGCTCTGTTGCAGTTTTTCCTAAGACCACTAGAATGCACTGTAGTGCAGTATTCTGTGTTAGAAAAAGTTTTTCTTTATATGTGTATATATAACAAAAATATGTAAATTAACTTCATAAAATTTTATTGCTACTTTTATTCTGTCCTCAGGCCAGTTACTTTGAATTGCTGTTTTGACTTCTAGGAGGTATTGTTACTTTGTCTTATGGTAGATGAAGTATGTTTCTGAAAAATCTGAAGATTGACAATTACATTAAGAACCTTATTTGCTTTCTGGTAACTGTAAGTCAAATTAATGGCTATAAATCTTACCCTCTAATAATCGACATTATTACAAATACATTGAAATAGACGAGGAAACTTTTAGTCTGGTGATGAAATCTTTGTGATTAAGAGAAGCATTGGGAATAGGGAAAAAGATGTTCTAGATAATTTGGAACAAAAATATGTACTAAAAATTTTTTTTAAGAAAATAGAAATATATGCATATGATTAATTAACCAAATAGCACAAAATTGTCTCCCTTCTGAATCAGTTCACTGATATCCCTTCCCAAAGGAAATCTTATTTACTGATGTCTTATGTATCATGTATCCTTCCAAAAATATTCTGTGCATATGAAATATGTATACAAAACACACGTATATATATGTATTAAAAAACACATGTACATTGTATTTTGTACCTTGTTTTTTTTACTTAAGCTTAGATTTCAATCCATATTAGCACATAAATATTATTTTTTCTTTTTAGTCGGTATATTATTCCAAAACGTTTCATATAGATGCCAAACATATAAAGACTAATTTAAAGAATACTCGTGTACCACCACCTGCCTTAAGAAATAGAACATCAGCTACCTAGAATTTTCATAGATTTTCTTTCTTTTTTTTTTTTTAAATTTTATTTATTTATTTCGGCCCCCCCCCCCCCAGAGCCCCAGTAGAGAGTTGTATGTCATAACTGCATTTCCTTCTAGTTGCTGTATGTGGGACACGGTCTCAGCATGGCCAGAGAAGCAGTGCGTCGGTGCGCACCCGGGATCCGAACCCGGGCCGCTAGCAGCGGAGCACACGCACTTAACCGCTAAGCCACGGGGCCGGCCCATCATAGGTTTTCTTAATATTCCTATAAAACATTAATTTTTCTGTTGTAACTGCAAAATAATTACTGCCAGATAATATGAAGAATTCCAGTACTTTACACATTTGAGCAAATAATTTTCATTTGCTTTATGCTTTTCTTGAAATATAAAAACTTTATGGTAAGTGCTCAGTTAGTCTTTTATAAAGAAAAAATAACTTTCAGATTTGCCTATGTTACTGTTTCATTCTTTGTTTATTACTTTATTACTTTGGTTTTTCAAATTATTGTTATTGCAGTCTTATTACATCGAATATTTATTATAAATGGCCTGAGTATTTTGAGGAAGCAAACAAGTCAAAATATACAAATACATTAAGTAAGTATGGCCTTTTTTTTTTTTTTTTTTGTGAGGAATATCAGCCCTGAGCTAACATCCATGCCAATTCTCTTTTTGCTGAGGAAGACTGGCCCTGAGCTAACATCTATTGCCAATCCTCCTCCTTTTTTTTTCCCCTTTTCTCCCCAAAGCCCCAGTAGATAGTTGCACATCCTTCTAGTTGCTGTATGTGGGACACCGCCTCAGCATGGCCTGACGAGTGGTGCGTTGGTGCGCGCGCAGGATCTGAACCTGGGCCGCCAGCAGCGGAGCGTGCACACTCAACCACCAAGCCACGGGGCCGGCCCCCAGTATGGCCATTTTTAGATAACCTTTAAAATTTTCACCTTATCTGAATTATTTTTCTGGTGTCAGGTGGTTAAATCTGAGATGGTTAAGTCAGGTTAACCAGAAATAATAACATTCCGTTAGCTTTTAAAAGAAGATAGACAGGAATTTCTGTTCACAGTTCTTCCTGAAAAGGCAAAGGATACCTTGACTGTTAAAAAAAAATGATTCATTCCTTCTGGAATATCTTTGGATGATTTGGGCTGGTTCCCCCTTCCTCCTTTGGATTGTTCACTGTAATGTGTACTTGGCAAATTATAATTGCCTGGCAAGGCAGGGAGTATTATAGATGACTTTTCTTTTTAAAAACTCAATTTTGAGAAAGGTTAATCTTTTACAAGTTTATTTCACAATTCGAACTTATCTATTGCTTTTCATAGTAGAATTGTACTCTGGCAATCGTCAAGAAAATTTGAATACTTCATAAACTAGAATGTTTTATGGTTCATTTGTAATTACAGAAAGAAGATTTATGGTTCCCAGTTTTATTCCTTTACTTGTTACAATGGCACTCAGTGGTATAACAACAACAAAATGATAATGGCAAGCACTTTTGTATTACACCAGGGAAGGCTATGAACTTTTTAAAGTTAGCCAGGACTACTGCATACTGATGACTACTCCTATTACATATCATAAAGTTTATTTAAATACGTATTAAGATGGTTTGTATTTTCTCATTTCTTTGTTAGAGCCAAATACCACAAGTTGAAATATGGGACAGAATTGAATCAGGGAGATATGAAGCCTCCAAGCTATGATTCTGGTAAGCTGATTTTAAAAGGAAGTTTAAGTGATCAAAAAGAAGTTAATATCTAGTATGTTGTAGCAACAATATTTATAACTGTAAGTTAATGTCTAATTATTTGCATATTAGTTATTTTTTCTGACCTACTTATCTTTTGGCACTAATCATTTAGTGGCATTTAGATCATATTCCACCACCTTCCTTCCTTTTCCCTCTTACCCTTTCTTTTAGTTCCCCATTTTCTGCTTATGTTCTACACTTACTGGAAGGATCAGAATTCATGGGGTGACATGCACCAACATAGCCGTGTCTTGCTGGGTCTCCCCAGTATTAATGGGAACTTTTGAGATGTGCAGTACAAAGTACATCATGCTCTTGAAATCCTGAAAGAGAGAGAGTAGGAACTTGGAGGTAAGAGATTTCTTCTTCAAATACAGGGGACTTCCTAATCCCTTAAACCAAATCCCTCAGCTGCAGGTATAAAAGTGTTTTGGACTTTCTTACTCAGAGGAGGTTCTGTAAACCAGAATATGTTTTAACAGCTGAAACATTTGTTATTTTTTTGTGTTATTTCTCCTTTTTCCTTCTCCTACCTTCCTCTTCACCCCACCAAACAATACAAAAATAGTACTTGTAAAGATATTAAGGAATACAGATATAACTGACGTATTAGGAGGTGTAGGGAAGAGTGAGAAAAGTTGTTCAAAAGTTATCACCATGTTTCAGATGACTGTGTTTTTGACATAATTTCAGATTAAATTCCTGGATCAAATATCTGAAGATATCAACTATCATTTATGTCATTTACTGAAATACCTGTCTGTACTGGGGCTTTATGTATATTAACTTTAATTTTTAAAATAGTTATTCCATAAAGATAATATTATTCTCATTTTACCTATATGAAATTTAAACTCAAAGTGAAGAAACTTGCCCAAGGTCATACCAGTATTAACTAAAGGGCATATGAATCTGAACTCAGGTCTGACTCCAAAACTCATATTTTTCCCATTTTACCACACTGCTTCTATATTTGACAATTTATGAAAGAACTTTACAAAATAACTTCTGAATGTGCTACCAATTTTATAGTTCAATTCAGTGTAATAATGTTATGAACACGTTTTCACAGCTGAATATTGAATCCTAGAGATTTAGAGCAATAACAATTGATCGCTGGGACATGTTTTTTCTTTGTGTTTTATTTTTTACTTTGGTGTCTCTTCTTTCACCTGGAGATGCACTTAAATTAAAAAAAAAATTTTTTTTTTATCTAGGCTATTTGTTAACGACTGTCCTAAAAGTATATTGTCTGATTCAAATGAGTGATTTTAATCAGTACTTTTATGTAAAAAAGTTTGTTTCCTAATTTTTAGATATCAATTTAGGAGTTTAAAGGCGTAGTTGCAATATATACAAAATGTGTATAAGTAACCAGTGTGGCTCAGTAGAAAAAGTTTGGGCTTTGAAATCAGATACATATAAGTTTGACTCTGCCCTGATGTTTTAGATGCCTGTGATAATACTTAATCTCTCTGAGGTCGCTCCATTCCTTATCTGTAAACTGGGAAAAATTCTGGAAATAATTCCTAACTCCCAGGTTTGTTTTCTTAGTATACAATACCTAGTTAGTACCTAATATCATTCTATTGATCATTCAAACTACCTGTTCATCTTATAAATATTAAATATGTAATGCTTACTAGACCCAGCACCAAATTCTGTGAATAAGATAACAACGCCCTGTTGGACTTTTACAGGGAAGGTAAGAAAAAAGTGATCACAGTAAAATGACATGTATAATGAGGAAGTGTAATAGGTGTTATGGAGCACAATAGCAGGGGAACCAAATCTAATCTTAAGTGGTCAAGGAAGGCTTCTTACTGGAAGTGATATTTAAAGTTGACATCTAAAGGACAAGTAAAAATTAGCCAGGGCAAGTAGACTGACTAAATATTTGTTGAATGAGAGGTGGCAGAGGCAGAGTGCTAGCAGTAAAGTTTCTGAGGTGAGAACATGGCACATTTGAGAAACAACATAACTGGATAGCAGTGGGAGGGAGGGAAGGAGTGTTTCTGTATGTAGCTAGAGAGTTAGCCAGGGGGGCAAATGGTAAAATATGTTATAAAGATCTTGTAAAATATGTTAAGGAGTTCACACATTATCCTAATAGTTATGAGAAGGCATTTGAAGGATCTTAGTTAGGACTCTTGTGATCGGATGTGCTCTTAGATCACACTGACAGCAGTGTGGAAGATGGGTTAGAGAGGAGCAAAATTGGAGATGGGGAGACTGGTTAGAGGACTGTTACAGCCACCTAGGTAAATGAGGAAGGTTACCTTGACAAGTTTACTAACAATGGAGTTGAAGAGAAGTGAATGTGTTCAGGAAATATTTAGGAAGTAGAATCTGCAGGAATTATTTCTCATTTGGATGTGTAAAATCTGCAGGAATTAGTTCTTGTTTGGTTGGATGTAGGGGATGAAAAAAAAAGGGAGAATCAAAGATGACTCGCATACTTTTAGTAAAAAACTAAACCAGAAGTAGGTTTGGGAAATGGTGGGTTCATTTTTGGATTTATTTGTTAGACAATCAAGTGAAGATGGCTGTTAGACAGTTGGACGTGTGGGTCTGGAACTCACTCAAGTGGTATGGGTTTGATATGTCTATTTGAGGGGCACTGGCATATAGTACTGCTGATGCTCAAAGCCACTGGAGTGGAAGAACTCATGCAGGGACCTTATGCAGAATGGAAGAGGACCTAAAATGGAACCCTGAGGAATGACAACATTTAAAAAACTGATAGAAGAATAGAAAATTAAAAGGAAACTAATAAGGATTATCTTAATGGTAGGAGGAAACCAAGAGAAGAGAGCGTTTCCAGAAGGAAGGACCCTTCAGCCCTATTGATTGATGCCCAGAGGGCTCAAGAGTATCTCCAGGATTTAGTGACACACAGAGAACTTTATTGTGAGCAGTTTTAGGAGAGAGGTGAGGGCAGAAACAAAGACATGAGTGGAAAATGAAGACTAAGTGTAGTCAACTTGCAGGAAGCTTAGGTTGTAAAGGTGAGGGAGAAGGATTTAGAGAGTGATAGCTGAAGGAACGCATGGTGTCAAGGAAATCTGCCTGTGTGTGTGTGTGAGGTGTGTGTGTGATGTGTTTCTTAGAGGAGGAACAAATACAAGGAAGAGAGTAGAGATACTCAAAATAGGAAGGTATCTGAAGAAGTGATAGAGATTGGATTCTGAACATAGCTGGAGAATGGCAGGGGGAGCATGTCTTTTATTGTTACCAAGAGAGAATTTAGGAAGTTAGATAATGGGTCTGTAGGTTTGGACTTCAGTTTGGTGGTGGGTATTTAATAATGATAGCTTTATGTATGAGACAGGTTTATCTGCTAAGAGTGTGTCAGAGGTTTAAGAAAGTAGAGAAGGTTTAAAATAATAATGAACAGGAGGACAAACTGACTAAGAAATAGTAGGATTGATAAAAGTTAAGGGTCCGGTTGAAGTGCGTGATCATGAGTTTACATAGAAGGCAAGAAAATTGAGGACACTGGCAAAAGAATGGTTGAAGTGATACACCATGAACTAAAACTAGAGAGAAGGAAGTGAAGACAAAAGGAGGCTAATGGCTAAAAGTAAGGGGATAGGCTGTGGACTAGAGCAGGTCAGCAAACTTTTCCTGTAATGGGCGGGATAGTAATATTTGGGCTTTGTAGGCCACATGTTCTCTGTTGCAGCTATTCAACTCTGCCATCATAACATAAAAGCAGCCACAATACATTAATGAATGAGTGTGACAGGCTGGATTTGACCTGCAGGCTGTAATTTGCTGGCCCCTGGTCTAAGGTCCCAGCTAAATCAGAGAACTAGGGAATTGAGAATATTGAGCCGGAAGGATGTGCTTAGAGAGTGAGTTTGCTTCTGTGACAGTTCCTCATAATGACAAGATCTAAGTATGACGGCTACAGAGGGTGGTGGTTCTGGAGAGGCTGAAGTGGGTCACCCACATGAATATTAACTTCACTCAAGATGGTGTGAAAGTTTGGTTGCTGAGGAAGCCTGTGAGCCTGATTATCAAGGGATTTGTAGATGACAGGATAAGGACAGTAGCTAGGAGAGGGTAGAAGGTGGTATATCCAAATAGGTAAACCTTAAAGAAGCAGGGATTTTTCCATTCTTTGTTCTTTTATCCATTTACTGTATTTTTCCTAACTGATAATCCAGACATTTTCTGAAACTTTTTTCACAAAAAATTCATTACCCCTCTGACTTTTCTTTGTTTCACTTCCAAACTTTCACATTTCTACTTTAGGAGGATATTAATCTGAGTTATGTTAAAATCTGTTTATCGTCCATATTTGAGTTTGTCCTATTTAATATTAGAAGCCAGATATTTATTAAAAATAGAATATTTTTATTCAAAGTGACAAATTCTGCCTTTTAATTGAGATATTTAGACCATTTACTTTTAATGTGATTATTGATATGGTTAAGTTTAAAGCTACTTAACTACCTTTACTGTTTGTTTTCTATTTGTTCAATCTGTTCTTTTCCTTTTTTCAGATTTCTTTTGGATTAATCTAGTATTTTTTTATGATTCTATTTTATCTCTTTTGCTGACTTATTAGCTATAACTGTTATTTTAGTGGTTTGGTTTTGTAGTATACATTTTTAACTTATCACAGTCTGTCTTGAAGCGACAGTATACCACTTCGTGTGTAGTATGAGAACCTTAACATCCATCTCTTCTCTCTGTGTAATAGTTTTCATATATTTTACTTCTATGTATGTTATAAACCACACACAACATTATTTTTATTTCAGCAGTTCTCTTTTAAAGAGATTTAAATAATATAAAAAGTATATATTTCCAGTGCTCAATTCCTTTCTGTGGATTCATATTTTCTGGTATCATTTTCCTTCTGCCTTAAGGACTTTCTTTAACATATCTTGTAATATGGGCTGCTGATAATGAATTCTTTCAGCTTTTGTGCATCTGAAAAATTCTCTGTTTTGCTGCTTGCATTGTTTGTGATGAGGTATCTTCTGTCACGCTTATCTTTGTTCCTCTGTGTATAATATGATCTTTTTTTCTTTGGCTACTTTTTAAGATTTATCTCTTTATCATTGGATTTAAGCTATTTATTTATTCATTTATTTTTGAGGAAGATTGGCCCTGAGCTAATATCTGTTGCCAGTCTTCCTCCTTTTTTCCTTTTTTCTTCTCTCCCCAAAGCCCCAGTGGATAGTTGTACACCCTTCTAGTTGCTCTGTGTGGGATGCCGCCTCAGCATGGCTTGACATGTGGTACGTCAGTCCGTGCCTAGGATCCAAACTGGCAAACCCGGGCCACTGAAGTGGAGCACAACAGCTTAACCGCTATGCCACCGTGCCCGCCCCTTAAGCAATTTTATTATGATGTGCTTTGGTGTAGTTCCTCCATCCCCAACCCCACCCCCACCCAATGTTTTTTGTGCTTGGGATTTGTTTTCTTGGATCTGTGGGTTTATAGTTTTCATGAAATTTGGATCTTTTCTGCCATTATTTCTTCAGATGCTGTTTTTGTTTCCCCTTTCTTTGCTATAATCTGGAAGATCTGTCAAGGCAGTAAGCTGGAACAATCATAGGACTCTCCTGTTTGCTTCCCTTCTCTCAAGGATCACAGTCCTCTGTTGCCTAATGCCCAGTGTCTTAACCATTGTATCATCTATTTTGTTTTATAGTTGTTTCAAGCAGGATAAATTGGGTCCCTGTTATTTCAACTTGACTGGAAGTGCCAGTTAAATACTTTTAATATTACCAAGAAATTCAACTCTTATCCACTTTAAAATTCTCACTTTTGTCTGATGTCAGTTTTTGAACTTGATAAGTTAAGAATGAATCTGATAGTTGATGACTGCGTACTGTGCTTTTAGCCTGGATAAGGAAGTGTGGGGAAAATCAAGTTCACATGTGCAAGAGCTTTTTTCTTTTTTAACCTCAGACTTTTTTTTCTTTTTTTTAAGTCAGGTGTTACCCAGGGAGTCAGGTTTTAGCTCTGTATAAGAATAAACTTTTTTTAAGAGGGTGAGGATGCATTCTTATTTGATTTGGCTAACATTTTTTATTAAGGTATAATTTACATAAAGTAAAATTCAGCTTTTTAGTGTTTTCACAGACACATACAGTCCTGTTACTACTACCCTTTGTAGTCAATCCTTCCCTCCCCACTCTAATCCCCTGGCAATCACTAATCTCTTTTCTGTTCTTATAGTTTTGCCTTTTCCAGAAAGTCATATGAATTCCAGAGTCATACAGAATGTAGCCTTTTGATTCTAACTTCTCACATTTAGCCTAATGCATTTGAGATTTACATGTGTTGGTGTGTATCAGTAGTTTATTCCTTGTTCTTGTTGAGAAGTATTCCATTGAATGGGTGTACCCTATGTTGGTAACATCACTACCTGCCAAAGTAGGCAAAGGCGGTTGAGTATATCTGAGGATGGTATAGAAAGGATTTAGGCATATTTTGATGGGAAATTAGATGGCCTCAAAAGTTCTTCCACATCTAAAATTTATAGTCTTTTGAAATTTAAGTGTAAATGTTCTTACTTGGCAAGTACAGGTTACTTGCTTGACTTAAGAAGGGAATATATTGGAACATACTATGTTATATATACAACTCCTGAATTTGTGGGACAGCGGAAACAAGATATATTGTTTTTCCTTAGTAGTAGGATGTTGTTTTTGTGTGTGTGTGTTTTTTTTTTTTTTTTAAGTATATCCTCTTTGAAGTTCTCTCAAGGTAATCTTCCTTTTTGAGTTAACTTAACCCCCCCCCCCCCCCGCATCTACTCTACTGCTATTTTTTTGGTATATCACAGAGCTTGGCCTAGTTATTTTAGGAGAAAAATGAAAATGCAGAATCTAATTTTTATTTACATATTTCTCTAATTTCTCTTCATTGTAGTGATAGCATGTGGAGGAAAATACATGAGCTCTGGAATCAGGCAGACATGATTTCAACACAACCGTATTTCTACCTTAGAAACCTTAAATTACCCTATAAAACTTATCTTTCTCATCTTTAAAAGGGGGGTGGTAATAACACCTATCTTTTTTTTTTTTTTGGTGAGGAAGATTAACCCTGAGCTAACATCTGTTGCCAATCCTCTTCTCTTTTGCTGAGGAAGATTGGCCCAGGGCTAACATCCATGCTCATCTTCCTCTACTTGATATGTGGGACGCCTGCCACAGCATGGCTTGATAAGCAGTGCGTAGGTCCATGCCTGGGATCTGAACCTGCGAACCCTGGGCTGCTGAAGTGGAGCGCACAAACTTAACCACTATGCTACTGGGCCAGCCCCATAACACCTATCTTTTGAGGTTGTAAAGATTAAGAGAGATAATGTCTATGTTTTTAACGCAGCATCTAGAACACAGTACATGCTTAAATATCATAAAACAGGTTTTCCCAATCTCTCTTATATCTCCACTTGAATAAAACCCTATAAAGATCACAGTTTCTTACAGTTTGATCAAGGGCTGATGGAAAGTGTGAACTTCTTTGTATTTTTGAAGTTGAGCCGTAGTGTAGTTTGGAAATTCTTTAGTCCAGACTGATCATGGAGAAGCCTCTTTTTATTTTACCACCTTCTTGAAAGGAGTCAGCTTCTACCAAATGATGAATTTAAGCTTTACAAGGCTTAGGAAGTTTTCATTCAAAGAATGTCTTAAAAAGAATACTTGAGATTTTCATTTAGTAACTAATAAAAGAAATAGATTTGGGTCGAGATTATTTATCTATCTACTCTTTCCCCAACTGGCTTCCCCCCCCCCAAAGATTTTATTTACTTACTTATTTTCCCCCCAAAGCCCCAGTAGATACTTGTATGTCATAGCTGCACATCCTGCTAGTTGCTGTATGTGGGACACGGCCTCAGCATGGCTGGAGAAGCGGTGCATCGGTGCGCGCCCAGGATCCGAACCCAGGCCGCCAGCAGTGGAGCGTGCGCACTTAACTGCTAAGCCACGGGGCTGGCCCCTAGCTTTTTTATTTTTTAACCATTATTCTTGGATTTTTTGTTCTAATTCTAATGTGGTGCTTCATAGTACTTTTATTTGACTCTTCGTGTGTGCCTTGAGTTGGATAGGTCTTTGTCCTGGAGGAAAATTCTCAGGCTACCTAAACATCAGGAAAATGTCATTATTTTAGTTCTGCTACTCTCAGGGGGGTCCAGTAGCAAAAATGAATTTATATTAGTTCTGTTATGGAAATGAGACTTAAAAACAGAATTTACGTTGCTCTAAAACATACGTGACAGTGCAGTTTTACATATTCTTCATCTTTTAAATTTTTATTGGACTTTTTTTATGAATCGAGATGCCCTCTAATGTATATAACAAGTCAATTTTATGACAATGTTTTCCAGATGAAGGCAATGAAACAGACATGCAGCCACAACAGAACAGCCACTTAATGTGGAAACAAGGTCGACAACTACTCAGACAGTGAGTATGCCATCGTCAAACTAAAGAGAAGATATTTTAATGAGATTATTTTTATTTTGTATTTTAAATTCAGTAGAATAATTTTATCTCTTATATTATTCTGCTGCTGCTGTGAAAAAGCTTAATTGAATTATTGTTCCTTTTTCATATTAAACACTGTTTCCCCTGTGGTGGAATTATTTTTCATTAAATATTAATAAGAATTATCAAGAATAAATTCTCTTTCTATAATTTTAGCTTCATCAAAAAGTACAATTTTAAGCTTCTAAATTTTATTATACACTTAAATTTAAAGTTTAAAGAGTTTTATACCCTTAAAGTTACTCTTTTCTTTGCATCTTTTATACATGAATACACATAATGTTTTATTATAAGTCTAATCAATATTTACATGTAATTTTGTGTTATGTTTTTAAGCTTTCTATTTTAAATAGATTGAAGAACTTCTTGAATTTCCCAAATTTGCAAATATTGCACTGACATATACTTTCTCCTATAAAATGTGTATTTGAGACTATAAAGAGAGAACTAAGCTGGGTTGAGGTTCAGATGTTGGGTGGTGGGCTAGACCCACACACCAGCTCAGTGCCTGGTCCTTGCATATCACATTTGAAACTTGTGTTCAGATTTGTGCCTCAGTAAAATGAAATGTGCTACCTGTTTTGGACTTTTGAGCTTGCTTATGAATTGTGTAAACCTGTGGTTTACAGCGTGGATGCATGCCTGCCATTCCTTTTGACGATAGGAAGAGGATATTAAAACATCTCCTCATATCTATTTTTTATCTACTCACAGTTAGAAGAAAATGAGACTTCACTAATATTTAATAAGTGGGTTTTCACTAGTGTCCTCTCTTTGGTCTTAAGTATGATTTATGCATTTTTCTTTTATAAATAAAAAAGTGTTCTTAAAGTGCTGATTTCTTTTTTATGAGAAGTGGTTATCATAGTGAGCAATCCAAGAGATACTTTCAAAAACTTTAAAAGACACATAATTTGCCCCTCAAAGTAAAGGTGACATTTTATCAATCAATGAGGAAGTAACTATTTAGTGAAGCTAACTTATCTATGAGAAGAGCAGTTTTTGAAACAGTTATTTGTAAAGTGATTTTTGTGCCAAAGTGAGGTATATATCAAATATTATTTGTTAAAAATAGAAAAACATAACACCTTTGTTTTAGTTTGCAAGAACTGATTAAATTCAGGAAAGTTAGAAATTTATTATCCAAATTTTAATCAAAACCTTTCTATAAATATTGGATAGGACTGCAAATGAGTATCTTGATTTGATACGACGCAGTTATTCCATTTTGGTCTCATATCTTTGTGAGATATTGCTGAGCTATAACAGCTATTAATACAAGATCTTGAAATAAACTGACCTTAGATGAGTTATCTTGTCTACCTTTGTTTTCTCTTTCATCTAATAGGCTTGATGCTTACTTTTAAGTTAATGCCTAACATTTGTCTGTCATGTTTATTAATGACATTATTAATGACGTTTGCCCTTTTTCATGTTTCTGCCACTACCAATTTTGATCTTTCTTGATCACCTTTGTTGAGATTGAGTGCCTTCCGTATGCCAAGCACTGTACTAGGTGTGTCTGTTTTAGGGGGAAGAAAACAGGTTCAGGAGAATTAAAGTTACACAGGAAGAGAATGGCAGAAATGGGCTTTAGAACCAGGTCTAACTTGCAATACAAAGCCCATCCTGTTTTCTGTGCTGCTGCCTCTCTGCAACACACACCCTCCTGTGCACCCACGTACCCCACATCCCACAATTGAATTGTGGCCTATTTCTGGAGTTGTCTCAATATAGAAGCTTTTCTTCTGTAGAAGTGACTCTTTGGAATACACTATGTTCTTGTATGTGATGGAGGAAACTATATAAGTGCTGGAACCATTCTGGGTCTCAAACAGTTGATCCAGTGACACTTTACATCAGAAATGTAGAAGACGACTGGTTATAATAATTACTATTGTAAAATAGTAGTTCAGTAGAATCGAAGAATGAGTTTACTCCAACCCTGCCTAGGAGAAAGAATGTGATATTAGGTATATTACGGAACAACTTCGTCTTATGATAAATGTAATGAATGGTGTATTGTATGGTTCTTTGATTTTTCTCAGTGACCATAGAGGCTGGTACTGCAAGCGACAGCTCCATCTGCAGCTGGAAGAGTATTTATTAGCAAGCCTTATTAGCATAGTGCTGTACTGTTAAGTCTTATGCAGGCAATGAATTTAAAGAAATACTTTTATTTACATATTAAGTTATAAAATACTGATTTTAATATGACTAAATTGTAAAGATCCTCTTCACACACAGGTATCTACAGGAGGTGGGTTACACAGATACTATTCTAGATGTGAAATCTAAACGAGTGCGAGCTTTGTTGGGCTTTTCAAGTGATGTCACTGACAGGGAAGATGACAAAAATCAGGACTCAGTTATAAATGGCACAGAGGCTGAAGTTAAAGAGACAGCGATGATTGGGTAAGTATTTGGAAGGTGCTTTAGCTATAAATTTAGTTCTTATTAAATATTTTTGGTTTGTAGGTGATACTTGCACTTTTAGATACTGCTACAGAAATAATTTAATGATAATAAAGTTTAATAAAATTTAAAATTTCATTTGGTAGACAATAACACAGAAATTAGAATTATCATTTATGATTATTTTAAGAATATTTTTATTTAAGATATTTTTATTTGCTTGGAATTTATGGATTTAATATAGATTTTAATATGTTGAAGCTCAGTCACCATTAGAACTTCACAAAAGATCGTATTTGGAAATCCAGCTCAAATCTATAAGAATGAAATTTCATTCCTGGTGACCCAGAAATCGTATAAATACCGTCTTTCCTTTGAAAAATATCTATTTTAAGCATATATTTTTAATTGATAGAATAAGTTTGAAAATTCAATAGCTGAAATATTTTGTTTTGCTTTTGGGTGATGTATCATACAATTATATGTAATTCTACTTAAAATGAACATGAACAGTTTAATAAGGAGATTCTTTATTGAAAAAAACTTGGCATGATTCTTAATAAAAAGCCAAAGATTCTGTGAAAGTCTAAATATTAAATATGATGGTACTTTATTTTAATGCATATTCAGGCTGGAAGAATGGTTTTAATTGAACTCTCCATGTTTGCTAGTGAGAACATAGTTTCTCTTATTTGGAACATCAACTCAAATTATGGGATTTAGGTAAAGGTTCAAAAATACGACTTTATAAACAAATATCATTGGAGCCTTCTTAATTGTATTCATTAATAATTAAGACTACATTAACTTGTTTTTATAAATGTAAGATGTAGATTGTTTCTGTGTGTAGACATAGATAATATAGGCATTAGTCGTGGTTATATTTTCACCTAAAGAGTTAACTCAAGTCATTATAAAGACCTTCAGAAAAGACCACTCTAGTTGTCATGTGTTTTGACCTTGACCTGTCTTTTGAAACTGACAAGGGTATTATTGTGAATCTGTCTGATCTATGTAGAGATGGAGAATAGGGTGGAAAAAACCAAAAACATAGCTCATGGCAGATTTGAAATTTAAGATTTATCTGTTTTGGAAATTTTGTCCATAGTTGTGGCGAAATTTTTTCAGGAAAATTCTTTCTTATCTAAAACATTTTCTGATGAACTGGAGAGAAATCATCCTATTGTGGCCATTAGGAAATTGTTTACTAAATTTATTTTGAGGGAACTAAATTCAAATCTTATATATTTGCAAAGTCAGTCATTTCCAAAAGGTTAATGGTGGGCCGGCCCCGTGGCTTAGCGGTGGAGTGCGCGCGCTCTGCTGCTGGCGGCCTGGGTTCGGAACCCCGGGCGCGCACCGACGCACCGCTTCTCCGGCCTTGCTGAGGCCGCGTCCCACATACAGCAACTAGAAGGATGTGCAACTATCACGTACAACTGTCTACTGGGGCTTTGGGGAAAAAAAGGAGTAGGATTGGCAATAGATGTTAGCTCAGAGCTGATCTTCCTCAGAAAAAAGAGGAGGATTAGCATGGATGTTAGCTCAGGGCTGATCTTGCTCACAAAAAAGAAAAATTAAAAATTAAAAACTAAAATAAAAAATAAATAAAAGCTATTTTTTTAAAAAAAAAGGTTAATGGTTTACACACCAACAGGATCAAGTTTTGTGGTAATATTAATTTGACTAATATATTGTTTTTAGTAACTTCATTTGCTTTTTCAACTCTTTAGCTGTTCAGAAATACAAGATTGCATCTGAGAAAAATGAAGATTTGCTAGTTATTTTCTTAGTTATGGAAACTTATATGTCAGAGGAAGAGTGGCAGAGAGGAAAAGAATAGAGAAAAATAGAGGCACAGATAATAAGAAAAATATTTTAAAAAAGAAATGCATTAAAGTTGTCTTAAGGATCAAGATAATACTGAATCAGGAGGAGCAGTTATTTACATTAGATTTTCATTAGTCTAAATAGATATGATTGCAGAGTACTTTTCAAAGAGTAACCACTTCCTGTATTGCTTTTCCATCTAAAATCCATGGACATGTAATGAATAAGAACCAATGTAGATCATAATATGATTTGGGAGATCATAGTTACAATATAAACAGAAGTTTAGTGCAATATGTCATGGTTTAATTCTTATGTTGAGTTTAAAAAATTAACTGAGAAAGATATATATGTTTTTAACCAGAAAATCAGAGTTAACAGATTCTGCCTCCGTGCTGGATAATTTCAAATTTCTTGAAAGTGCAGCTGCGGATTTCAGTGATGAAGATGAAGACGATGACATTGATGGAAGAGAGAAAAGCGTCATTGATACTTCAACGGTGAGTTGGATAACTCAGATATAAATATTTTTAGGGACCATTATTCATACTTTAAAAATAATCCATGTCCTTCAACCTAAACCTTTAACTTTTTTTTCATTAATTTTGAGAAATTTAATCTAAAAGAGTTTTTAGTATTGATTTCAAATTCAAGAATATTTTTAGTATAGCAGCTTTCAAGTCAAGGTCCTCACTCTTGACTTTTTGTTAATTCATTAAACATTTCAGCGTTTCTATAGGGTTGGTGAATGTGGTAAATGTTGTGGGTTATAACAATGTGGTGTAATTGGTTGCTTATAAGACAGTAGAACTGACAGACCCATTATGGTGCCTGATGGCCACTGGCATCAACTCTTCTCGATGTAGTTTTTGTTTCTTTTGTCAGATTGCTTTGGTAGACAAGTTCTACAACCTTTCAGAACTCTTCCATTAGATTTCTTCAAACTTGTTGAGGGTTCTTCTGTAGTTTTGTGTGGATCTTTATAAGTTTATTGACTTTCCCATGGTAGTTTCCTGGAATAAGAGATGTCTCTAAATCACTTCTTCTCCCTTCTTTTTGCTTATACCCTCTCTCTCTTTTCCTTCTCTTCTCTTTTCTTTTTCCTACTTTTTCCCTCTTCTCCTCCTTCTCTCTCTCTTTTTCCTTCTTCCTCCTCTATTTCCTCTTTTTTCCTTCCCCAAAGCCCCCCAGTATGTGGTTGTATATGCTAGTTGTAAGTTCTAGTTCTGTATGCCACCGCCGCAGCATGGCAACTGACAGACAGGTGGTGTAGTTCCACGACCGGGAAGTGAACCCGCGCCACTTAAGTGGTGAGTGCTGAACTTTTACCACTACACCATCAGGGCTGGCTCCCTTCTCGTGTGTGTGTGTGTGTGTGTGTGTGTCCTGTGTGTGTGTGTGTGTCTCCTGTGTGTGTGTGTGTGTGTGTAAGATTAGCCCTGAGCTAACATCTGTTGCCAATCCTCCTCTTATTGCTGAGGAAGATTGGCCCTGGGCTAACACATCTGCCCATCTTCCTCTACTTTATATGTGAGATGCCTGCCACAGCATGGCTTGATAAGTGGAGCGTAGGTCCACGCCCGGGATCCGAACCCGTGAACCCCGGCTGCTGAAGCAGAGCTTGCGACCTTAACCAGTACACCACTGGGCCGGCCCCCCTTCTCCTTTTTTTAATTAAGAGGTGAGGGCATACTTTGCTTTGTCTAGGAAAATGTTCACATTTCTTCTTTCACGTTTATTTAAGAAGAGGAAAGAGGGAAGTAGGTAATATAAAGCAGATTGGAGCTACAGTCAAGAGCCTTGGGTTTCAGTCCCAATTCTGTCACTAATTATCTGTGCTTTTTAATCCTTCAGGCTTAGTTTTTTAGTTTGTACTCTAGGGATTAAAATAAATACCCATCTTATCCCCAGAGGATTTTGTGAGCAATAAATGAGACATTATATATGAAAATGATGTTTAACTGTAAAGTGCTTTCTAAGTGTAACTTCTCTGTTCTTTATGACTTCTGCTTCCGTCAGAGACTCAAATTATTATTTCAAATTATTTTTTCTCTGGGCCTCTATTCAGTAGTATTCTGCTGATACAACCCTGCTATGGATATTATTTGAACTTCAAGTAGTTACCCCCACTTTTTATTATCCAAACAAATAGTAATAGCATGTGTTTTGATTTATTGTAGTAAAAGAAAATGCCTAAACTTATATGATACCTTTTCTCTGTCCTAGTCATTTGGGAATTTTGTGCTGCCCTGTGATTTCTATGGAATCATTGCATTGAAATACTATTTTCCCATCAAAATACTTTATTCATAGCTCAGTGGTGAATAATAATTATGATGCTTTAAGTTTCTTTGTTAGTCATTATATCAATTTAAATATTAAAAAATCTGTAAGCTGATTATTATAACTATTAAGTATGGTTTTACTAGAAATTCCTAACCATAAATGAATTTCTTTTTAGGTAATCAAATTCAGAAATATTTTGTCTTCCGATTAGTGTAGATCATAGCAATTCTGTGAGCAAGCAATGAAGGCACAGCTGATGTAAACATACTTAACCCTACTCAAACATTGGACTCAAAAATTTTTAGTTTATGAGGAGAAAAGATTTCTAAACAAATAGTTGGTTTCTTTGTAACAGTTTTGCTAATTTGTATGATATATTACATTAATTTTCACAGCTGCAGTCTAATAGCTACATGCCGAAATGACTTTAAAAATCTAACTCTATGTAGCAATGAATAATCATGACTTAAGAGATTTATTGCAATGCTACGTATAGAAAGAGAATGGCCAAAAATTATCCTATTACAATGTTTAGTTGAACAAACAGGTTTTTTTAAATGTTATTTTATTTGTTTAATCAAAACAGTTTAATAGATTCAACTAAGAAAATACAGAAACATAAGGCTCTTAGTAGCTATTGGTTGTGTTTACGCTATTATATAGTGCAGTGTCTTCAAAAAGCCACATATGTTCCTTCTCCTTTCTTGCTCTTTGCCTTTTGTTGGAGTGTGATTGTTCTTTGGATTACATTCTGGGTCATTTTCCTCCTTTCCATCTCCTTCTCTTTCCTCATGATCAACCTATTCACCTTATTTTTATTTACCATCATTATCAGTATTATCATCATTGTATCATTAAAGTGTGATAATGATCTTGAAATTATAATGCATATAAAAAGTGATCATTTTCAAACTGTATAAAGAATAACTTCAGCAGCAAAATTTACTCTCCACATTCAGACACTTAAGGAGGAAAAAGTAATGGGATTAAGAATCATTAACTATTGTTTTAGTCACAGTATGGAGAATCCCATCCCTGTTTGTTTTGCTTCTTCTAATGGTTTTTCAAGTGACATTTTATCATTTTTTCTAATCCTCTTGTCACCCTATGCAAGCCATAACTCTTTTGTGTTTGAATCAACCTTAATTTCTTAAGTTGATTCATAAGCTCATTGAAGGTAGGAGTGGAGTGGAACCTTAGTTGTGAGGAAGAAAAGTAACATGTGATTATTACAACAAACTCCACCTCTTCCCATTTACTAATCCTGCTGTCAGTTGGTAACCACAGTTTACTTTTCTTCTATGCCTAACCATTAAAAATACAGGAGTTTTTGTTTATTTACTTATATGGGATATTTGATAGACAGTGATCTGCAACTTGCCATTTGTCTTCATTCTTTGTAAGGTTATACAGAGGAGATGGGACCTAGAAACAGATTTTTTCCCATGGAGTTAGTTATGTAACTTAATATCATATTCAGTAATAACTAATGTTAAAAATACATTCAGGCCTTCAATTTAAGATTCCAGATACTTCTTTGGTATTTTCCCTGCCCTTTTTGTCAGGCATTGGTAACAAGGATTCTCTGTCTACAAGATGTTGGTGATGGCCCATTTGAATTAGATCTGGTTGTCCCATGAGGGCCAGGGAGGGATTAAGCCTCTAGGGTAAAAGAAGGTGGATTAGGCAATGCATTTGTATGTGAAACTATGAAGATCAGCGTCTTCTGTTGGTACAACTCCTCAGAGACACTTTCCTACCTTAGTCTGGCTGCCCACGGAAAATTAGAATAGGTTATTAGTATATGGTTTGTGAGTACTTACAAAAGAATATACCATTGGCATGGATTTTCTGTTTGCAGTCTGTCAAACCGACCTTGCTGCTTTTGTTTGTTTAATAGATTTGCTAGATGATAGATTGGGAAATGCTGTAAACATAAAAGTGTTCCTTGACTTTAGGGAAATATTCTAAGTAGTTAAACCAATTATTCCAGCATCATTAAAGAATTCTTGATTTCTCCTATTCAGTTTTTATATATACCAGAACAGTTAAGGCAGATTAGGTTTCATCTACTGTGCTAGCTTTCTTCTGTTGATAGTGGCTTCCTGGAGTGCTGCATTAAGAAGGATTTCTGAGCCTGTATCTGGCCATAGATGAAATGTGCTGTGATTGATAAGTGATATCAGTCATGACCATGAGAACAAGCTTACACAAGTCAGGTATTTGTTATCTCTTAGAGTCTATTTCTAGACTCTAGTCTGTCCCATTGATCTGTCTGTTGAACTTTTATAATTTTAAACCACTCACAATAGTCCAATAGTTTTATAGTTTTATCAGATCATGCTTTTTCCATTTTGCATGAAGTGAAGAAGCTAAGGTCTCAAGAAGTTGAGAGATTGAGTCCATTTTATCAAAAGAAGCTGCAAACCAATCATCCTAATTTCTTTGGGCTCCTGGTAGTGGAAGTGACCAAAAAGGAGATAATTCATAAAGAGTATTGGCATATAGACCTCAAAAATCATCTCTGCATGCATTAAGCCTAAGTTTTAATCCTCCACTGGATTTGTGATTCCAGAGATATTCTAAGAATATAAAAATGAGACATAATAGCCCTCATCAAATTTGCTATTAAATCTGTCTCACTCTGAAAGTGAATATTGAATAAAAAATTGAAAAAAATCAATGTTTTAGGAAAAATTTGGATATATAGTTATTAGAGAAAATTGATGCAAGGTTGGGACAGTAGAAATAATATTGGGAACCTTTTTTTCTTCCCCTAACAGAATACCTTCTAAGTCTTGAGGCATGCATTTCTGAGTTTGTAGTTTTGTGATTTTAGGTTTTGTAAGGGAGTGATGTAATAGAGTTAAAATTTATTATCGTTATATTTTGAAAAACTCTTGCAATGTTTTATGAAGTGTTTCTTTCTTTGGTTAGATTAGAATGTCTGCACACTGCATAGACTGCATCCAAGAAACGTATGATTTGGTTGGTTGTGGTTCTCATAATATAGTATATCAGGGACTTCTTTCATCTATCTGTAATTTAAATACATGTCTTATGTATCAGTGTTTTCAATATATGATTCTATTAGTGTATTTAAAACAAATAAGCCATCATTGAACAAAAATTAAATTACTACTTTATTTATTTGGTGAGGAAGATTAGCCCTGAGCCAATCCTCCCTTTTTTGCTGAGAAAGATTGGCCCTGAGCTAACATCTGTGCCCATCTTCCTCTACTTTATGTGTGGGATGCCTGCCACAGCATAGCTTGATAAGCAATGCGTAGGTCCATGCCCGGGATCCGAACCGGTGAACCCTGGGCCACCGAAGCAGAGTGTGCAAAATTAACCAGTACGCCACTGGGCCGGCCCCTAAATTACTACTTTAAAATGTGTAATGTGTATCTTTTAAAAATGATGTCTGTTATTTTCCAGTGAATTGGTTGGGTATTACAGTTATTTAAAACAACAAAGATACACTTTCTAAAGAAAACAATAATTGGGTTTTCTCATTCAATGGTAAAGGGATACCATCTCCTTTATTTAAATTAATTTCATAATATATCCTAATATTTTAACTTAGCATGTTTTTTCATTAGATTGTTAGGAAAAAAGCATTGCCTGATAGCAGTGAAGATCGAGATACAAAAGAAGCTCTAAAGGAGTTTGACTTCTTGGTTACATCAGAAGAAGGAGAAAATGAATCTAGAAGTGCAGGCGATGGAACAGACTGGGGTAAGAAAGCATGTTGGATCCAACCAAAGATGTTATGTTAATGAAAGAAACTAGTATTTTACCAGGCGCAACATCTTGAAAAACACTTTAAATCTCTTATAATGTTGAAATATTGAACATCTTATGATGAACTTTTTACTACTGTCACCTTCTATCCACGGTGTGTATGTGTGTGTTTAAAGAAAGTTGTACAACTAGTTCCTCATCTTTTTTTTAATATAAGCAATTCAGTATGAAAAAATTTTGAGTTCATATACAGAATTTTCTCTGTTTTCTGCCTAGACAGTGAAACTTGTGAATCTAGATTTTGTGGAAATTGAGTATGAGAATGTAATAGAGGATTTTAGAGATCTCATCTCTGGCATCTTCTGTGCAAAAAGAAGTATAAGTTAAAAAATTGTATTTATTCATTCTAGTCATGTTTCATCAGTTTGTACAAAAGCATAGAATTTTTTGGCACAAATTGTTCTAAACGAATTTAATTCTTTAAGCATCTAACAGGAGTTAAAACAAGTATTTTGGGGAAAACTTCTACAGCATAGATCATTCTAGGAGTTTGGAAATGAATTGTCACTGTCAGTAAGGTAGGATTGTGATAAATTCTTCAAAAGTGATCAGTTCTGTTAGGTGTGTGTATATGTTTGTGAGTAAGAGAGAAAGAGGGACAGGTACTGAGAATGAGAGAATATTTTCTCTTGAGGTTGAAGAGTTCTAGGACCCCCTTAGCTTACAGTCTGTGTACTTTAAAGACAGATAAGGGGGCCAGCCTGGTGGTGTAGCAGTTAAGTTTCCGCACTCTGCTTTGGTGGCCCAGGGTTCGCGAGTTTGGATCCCGGGCAGAGACCTACACACTGCTCATCAAGCCATGCTGAGGCGGTGTCCCATATAGAAGAGCTACAACTCTACAACTATGTACTGGGGCTTTGGGGAGGAAAAAAGAAAAAGAAGAAGATTAAAAAGAAGAAGATTGGCAACAGATGTTAGTGCAGGGCCAATCTTCCTTAAAAAAAAAAAAAGGAATCTCATTAGTTTCTGGCAAGTAAATAGATTTTGCTACACATCTTCCATAATCTTCATTACTATTGTTATTACGAGTCTAGTTAAGATTATGATAAGGCTAAATTTTTACTTTACAAAGACTGAAGACATTCAAGGATCCAAAAGCCACTCACTTTAATTTATTATGAAGACCTGATTGGTGAAAATTAACATTTTTGATTATTTCTACTATTGATAGATTATAGTTAGGTCGATAAAAATGTTGAGGTTTTTTTTTTTAAATTTGTAGTATATTCAGAGGCCGCAGTAAGTAGTTTTTTTTAATTGTAGATTGAAACTTGTTAAAAGTAGATTCTTGTTTATTCTAGTTCATCTCAGTTTATTCCATTCAACAAATACTGATCAAGTGACTTTTATGTGCCAAGTCTTCTAAGTGAAGATTCCTACCTCTATGGTCCCTATATCCTACGTCCTATAAGAGGATATAGGCAATAAGCAATAAACATGATAAATGATATAATATGTCAGAAGGTGATAAATGCTATGGAAAATAGAAAAAGTAGAACAGAATAAGGCAAATAGAGAGTGCTCAGGTTGGAGTGGGGTGGAGGGGACAGGTTACAATTTAAAATAGGTTGGTCATGGTGAGCCCCATTGAGAGGGTAACATTTGAGCAAAAGACTTGGAGTCGATGAGGGAGTTAGCCATATGGTATCTGAGGAAGGAGCGTTCAGGAAGAACGCCAAAGCAAATGCCGGGTAGCAGCAGCCCTGGTATGCTTGAGGAGTTCAGGGAAGCTAGAGTGGCTGGAGCAGAGTGATTGTAAGAGGAATGTAGTTAAGAAATGACCAAATCATTTAGGGCTATTTAGACACTGGGGAGATGGGGAATGATGGGAGGGATTTGAGCAGAAGGGTGACATGATCTAACTTTTATTTTAAAGCATCACTCTGGCTGCTATGTTGAGAATAGACTACCCAGGGCAACCAGTATTGGTAATTGACTTGGAGGGGAGAAGGGACAACTATTGCAGTAATTCTATTAAAAGACAGTGGTTAGAGAAGTAGTGGATGTGCTGAGAAGTAGTCAGATTCTGGATGTGCTTTGAAGGTGGAGAAAACAGTATTTCCTGAAATATTCGATGTGGGGTGTGAAAGAAAGGGAGGTTTTTGTTCTGAGAAAATGGAAGTATGGAATTGCCATCAAATAAGATGGGGAACTCTGTGGATGGGATTGGCTCGGGGAGATTGGGAGTTTGGTTTTGTATGTTTGGTTTGAGATATCTATTAGACTTCCTAATGGAAATGTAGAGTGAGCAGTTGGATATATGAGTCTTGAGTTCAAGCAAGAGTTCTGAGCTAACATGTAACATTATATAGTATATAAATTATTTTATAGTGAGTATAAAATATATAATATATTTGCGTTTTAAATTTTCCTCTCCTGAAATAGTGGAAATTAATGATTGAATTTCTTTTCTACTAGAGGCACAGTTTCCTGTTTTAAGAATTTATAAACTAACATCACTTAAATTGTTTTAAATTTTGAATGCAGGTTGATTGATAAGTTTACAAGTGCTATTTATAAGGCCTATAAAATAAAAATGGTCATCTGTTGATGAACACATGTCAAAATATACAATTTTTGGAAAGAAAAGGTCATTGAAGACTATTTTGTACTATTTCTTAATAATAATCTTCTCTCACAGAGATTGGATTGGTGGTTACCGGAGGGGAAGGCGGTGGGGAGGAGGGCAAAAGGGATGATTAGGCATGTGTGTGTGTGGTGATGGATTGTAATTAGTCTTTGGGTGGTGAACATGATGTAAGCTATGCAGAAATAGAACTATAATGATGTATACCTGAAATTTATACAATGATATAAACCAATGTTACCACAAAAAAGAAAACTTCTCTCATTACGTAGATTAATAAGAAATGTCTTTTTGTGAGTGAATCCTAATCGAATTCAGAAAATAGGATGAAAATGAGGGGTTCTTGATTATAGAGTTTTGAGGCTTTCATTTGCTAAAAGTCACTCAAATCTTCCAGGTTTTTCTTTTTCCTATGTCTGTTTCAAGAGAAATTTAATATTATTGCCTAGGAAATTGAATTGATCAGTGTTTCTTAGGTATTATATTTTATGTGATGTATATCTAATGAATAAGCAAAAACTTTTTTAAATTAGTGATACTATGAAGAAAATGGTTGTTATGTCATTCGTTGACATAGCAGTGAATTGACTTGAGTGTTCAATATTTTATTGAAAAAGGATGTTTCATTTGTTTCACTCTGTTTAGAAAAGGAAGACCAGTGTCTCATGCCTGAAGCTTGGAATGTGGACCAGGGAGTAATTACCAAACTCAAGGAACAATACAAAAAGGAGAGAAAGGGGAAAAAGGGGGTGAAGAGTAAGTGGAAAACATTGTATCTGTAAATCATAAATCTTGCCTCTTTCATATCCACCCAATTTTTTTTTTCAATGTTTTCCTAAAACTACTTACTCTTTTTCTTTTCTGCTCCTGACCTCTTTCCTTTTCACCTGCTCTCAGGGGTTGAAATTAAATGGTTAGCTATTTGATTATGAACTTAAAAAAAATTTAAAAACGGCACATATGATTATGGAATCATAATATATCCCAGTAATAAATCCAGAGCCTCATGAGAGTGTGGGACTATGTATTGGAGCATAGTGATAATTTGATTTTTTAAAGTATATGTGCTTAATTACAACAATGATTTTTCACTGCTGACAGTTTTAAATCTCCTCTAGTGTGACCCTCTGGCAATCCACCAAAATTATTGCTTGTAATTTTAGTTCTCGGAGACAGAAAGAAAGTTAATTTCTACCCCTGAATATTCTATGTGTTCACAACACACAGTTCATTTGCTCTCACCACTGTATGCTGTACAGGGCACAGAGTCAAATACACAACTTTTAAAAGTATTTATTTTCTATTTTAAAATTTTTTGCCAATTTAATTTATAATAATATTGCCAATTAACTTGTGTCTTTTCAGTAAAATGTGTGCCACATCAAAAACGGAAGCTAAAATGAAATTTCTAGCCCTGTGAATCATATATATGACTTATTGTGCAAATTATTAATAAAGTTTAGCAATAAATCTAGTTAAGTATATAAAATGGAAATACAAAAGCTTTTAAACATCCCTGAAAACTGTCTTAAACACCTTTTTAGGAGAGCAAGGCTAAACTGTCTCCTTGTGCTTCCCCTCTCATTGACAGTGTGAACATGGGTCTCCCTTTTATGGCAATAGGAATTTCATCCTTTGGGATATTAAAGTTGTGTGAAGTGAGATTAAAATCCAACTTAGTGAAACATGTATTTAAAAGTTGCAAAAGACTGGAAGGTTATGCTTTTTCTTTTTTTTTATATTGATGCTAAGGCGAATCAAAGACCAGTCATTCCTGTTAGGACATTTCTTTTACCACCTGGTAGTTACTGATAAACACTTAAATCTTTATTTAAAATATCTTAGAATTTATCTTATCAAGTATTTAACTTGAATGGGTAAAAAGTCAGTGGCCATTGTTGTTATCACAGTACCCCCATTACATAACTGAGGTGATGTCATTTAGTGCTTTCTCAATATAAATTAAATCACACTGAGAAAGATTAATATTAAAAAATAAGAACATTTTGTACCTTTTATCCAAATATACTGATAAAAAAATTTAATCATAAACGATAATGAGATGTGATTTGTTACAGCTTTTCAGAGCCATGACAAAACCAGTTAACCTGAAATTTTGAGGAAAATTTGTATATAATACATGAGAAACAAGGACAATATTTTAATTTTCAGATTGAATTAAAGTCAATATATTACTTTAACTCATTATGCTATAATAAGGGAAGATCTTTCCATTGGTAAGGTATCCAGGACTCATGTAGAAGCCATCTACTTACTGTATTGATTATTCGGTTCTTGTCAAATATCAAGGCATCACTGTAGTTGGAATTGGGCACTTAAGGTCTAAAACTACCGTTTGATTGGAACATTATTCCTACTAATAGAAGCTATTGGATTTCCTGAATCTAGGAATTTTATGATCAGTATTCAGACATATAGCACATAGTTTTTTAGTATGGTGAAGAAAAATGACAGCAGAAGTTTCAGTGTCTTTCACTGAAGACAGAGGGATTGTAGACTGAGGTTCAGCACATTTTCTTTATCATCATCAGTTCATGTTATCTTGATAAAATGGTAGTCTGGGAAGAAGGGAAGACATGATAAAACAGAACTGAAAGACTTATGATAAAAACAAAACTGAAGTAAAGCTTTGAATTGATATATGAAGCATTAATTTATAAACCACCATGAATATTTTTTATATTTTTAAATTTTTAATTAAATATTTAATTTAAATATTTTAATTTTTAAATTTTTAAAATATTTTTAAAATTTAACCACCATAAGTTATTTTTTAATAATTTAATTAATTTTAAATTAATTTTTAAATGTTACTCATTGGAAAAGTTTGAGTCCTTTTTATATGATCTAGTGGAAATATTTCCAGTCAAATTGTGTACTCCAGTCATACTGTCTTGAAATATATTTCTAGGTATTAGTTAAAATTGCTTAAAAATAGTTGTTTTCTTTGCTAGTATAGGAAAAAACCTCATAACGGACTATGGGTAAGATTTTCCCATTCTTAATTAAACTTATAACAGGAAAAACTACTGAAGATCTGTTTCAGTCTCTATCCTATATAAAACAGTCAAAACAGGGATGTGAGAGAATGAAGAATCAAAGTTCAGGTAAGTAATCAGCACGGCATGAGACTTCACCTCCTGTACCCTAGCTTCATGATGTAAGGCAATGAATGCAACTTGATTTAAACAAACAAAAAGGAATGTTATTGTTTAATTCAGTACGCAATAGCTTCACTCTCTGCATTTAGAGAAATATACAAGGATTATAGAATAATATTATTTTTAATGGTCCAAATTGCACATGAGTGTTCTTTTTCATGCAAATAGTGGTGTTATTCCATTAGCTTAATTTAGAAAATATGTGTAAAACATAATTCTTTTCAAGAAATAATAAACTTTTAAAATAATTAGAAAACTTGGAAAATAATTAACGTAATTTTATATATAATTAAAAACTTTTTAATATAGTAGGGCAGTTTTAAAGGTGAATGTTGGCAGATATGAATAAGGTTAATGGCACCATTTTGATGCAGTTGGATAATTCTATTTCCTCTTTTTTGTTCTCTCCCTCCCTTTTTTGACTAGGGCCCAATAGGTCAAAACTACAAGATATGCTTGCTAATTTGAGAGATGTTGATGAACTTCCCTCATTGCAGCCATCTGTGGGTTCACCTTCCAGACCCAGCAGCTCCAGGCTTCCTGAACACGAAATAAATAGGGCAGATGAAGGCAAGTATTTAAGACACTTTGGAGCACAAAAACACTTGGATATACATATCTAAATTCAGTTATTTGAAAGAGAAGAATTTTATTCTACAAAAGTTCGATCTACATAGTATTCCTCAAATGTAGGCTTTCTTACATTCCAGGGGGTTTGATTCCAACTTCAATCTTTAAGACTTGAAAAAGAGTGCATAAACTTAAAAACCAACTCTAAATTCTAGTTTAGAACATCCCCTAGTTCCGCAGAAGCCATGTATTTGGTGTATATAGGTGGTCCTATATATACCATTCCAACAGTGAGAAAATTAAGTTTATAAATAGGTAGTAAATGTTTACTTTGAGACTCACATAAATATTTTCAAATATTTTATTTAAGCAATTTGTCATTGATAAATGAAAAAGGGAAAAAAGAACCTGAAAGTCCAGTCACATTTTCTACTTTCTGTTTTTCCTTGTTCCCTTTTAGTCCTTGTCTATATGCTTATGCTTTTTACAGTTATGGTCACCATGTAGAATAATTCTATTTTGTTTTATTTACTTAACATAAAATCATAATTATAATTTTAAAATTACATGTTGTATTTTAGACTGGATACTTAACCATCCCCCTTATGTTTAATAATTGATAGAAATAATTTGGGTAATTAGCATGACATATCAAATGAGGAAAACCTGCTTTCCTTTAGTCACATTATTTTTCTGTATAGTGAAAAAGAAAGCACAGTGGACTATGGGATTTGTTTCACATTTTACTTTTCTAATTAGATGATACCTTTAGCTATGGTTAAGATACAGAAGAAGCAACTAGTTTTTTAGGATTTTCTGCTCACTAAATTTTATTGTGTTTAAAGCATTTAAAAATAATCGAATGTAGGGGCCAGTCTGGTGTCATAGTGGTTAAGTTCGCATACTCTGCCTCAGCGGCCCGGGATTTGCAGATTCCGATCCCTGTCGTGGACCTAGAGCCGTTTGTCAAGTCATGTTGTGGTAGGCATCCCATATACAAAGTAAGGGAAGATGGGCAAGGATGTTAGCTCAGGGCCAATCTTCCTCAGCAAAAAGAGGAGGATTGGCAACAGATGTTAGCTCAGGGCTAATCTTCCTCACCAAAAAAAAGTAATAATAATTAAATGTAGACATGCCGTTATGAGACTAATTGTTAACTCTTTAGAGGATTTTATGTTTCTTTTGTCTTCCTCCTTCAGTGGAAGCATTGACATTTCCTCCTTCTTCTGGGAAGTCATTCATCATGGGAGCAGATGAAGCCCTCGAAAGTGAACTGGGACTTGGAGAATTGGCAGGCCTTACAGTGGCCAATGAAGCAGATTCACTAACTTATGATGTGAGTAGTTTTATTTTTGTTTTTACTCGTTTTTTGAAAATAAAAGGTTAATTTTATAGAAAAAGATGGCAGCGGTAAAACTTCTTCACAAGTATAGAATTTGGTTAATTTTAATTGCAAACTTTGAAAATATGAACATATTACATATGAACATATAAACAATATTTTTCACATCACGTAGAGATTAAAATTATGGGCTTCACCTAAATCCTTAAGTGAGTATAGCTTGTTCATTGGTTTGAGATAAGGGAAAAATTCCCTTTTCCATTACCAAGTTTGAGTTTTGTTTTATGTTTTGGGGTGCCAGTGATAAGTTGAAATTCATGCCTGCCTAAGGGCAACATTTGTTTTGCTTCATTAGTACATTATCAATATCCTAGCGAGAAATGATTTTAGCTATTGTTAGGCAGGGATTTGTACAGAGTGCTTTCCAGATATTAAGGCTGACCCATCAGTAATTTGGACCAAAATTGAAATCTTTATACCTTTATGCATGAATACATTTACTTAATCCCAAACACAGTTGTTTTATAAATGCATTTATAATTGTTCATCATCATAAATTGTCAGAAGAACAGTTGCTTATTTCATGAAGTATTTACAACCTGTCTTATCTCTTCATTAAAATCCTCTGACTTTGATACTTCATTATCTTTGTTGGAGAATACAGTGTAGCTCCTGCCACGTGGGGGATGTAGGATGAATGCCTAAGCAAACCATGGATATGATAAGGAAGTACTCCAAAGAGGAACCCTCACCACTCACTCCTCTTCCTGCAAATCAAAAACTCGCACTCTCTGTGCTAAGGCCCTTAGTAAGTCTTTTGGGTTCTACTTCCAAAAACAGCCGAAATCCTTATACTTCTTTTTTACGTCCCGTCCTAGTCCATTTTTTCTTCACCGGCAACTAGTAGAATAACCTAATCTAAATGAACTCCTTGCACTCCATTTTCACATATGTGATACAGATTTTTTAAAAAATCATTTGTATTTTTAATTGTTTTGTATCCTTATATTTTACATCTGTCTTTTTAAAACACCATTTAGTTGACTTTTGTTTTTTTCATCTAACCTTTGGCAACCTTTTTAATTGGAGTATTTAATCCATTTCTTTTTAAAGTAGTTACTGATATATTTGGATTTAAATCTGCCATCTATTTATGCCTACTGTTCTGTGTTCCTTTTTTCTCCTATTTTTGCCTATGTTAGGATTGACTTTTTTATTCACGCCTCCCCCCCACTCCATTATTTGGAGTGTATACACTTTTTCGTTACTCTCTTAATTGTTACCCTAGAGATTACTACATACATCTTTATCAAAATTTTACATGCAAAGACCTTAAGAACACTTTTAACACTGTATTTAAAAAACTCCCACCCTACATGTATGTCATTCTTGTTATATATTTTATTTCTTTGTACATGTATCTCCTATAAGATACTGTTTTGTACACTCAATGTTCCGTTAGGATTATCCGTTTTGCTTTTTTCCATTCTCCCCTGCATGTCTGACTGTCCATCTGGGATCACTTCCCTTTACTCTAAGAACACTTAATATTTCTCTTAAGGGAAGATCTACTGGTGCCCACTTCTCTTAGTTTCTGGTTTTCTTAAATTGTCTTTATTTCACCTGAGTGTGTTAACTATTGTCTCTGATATTGAAGTCTAGTTGGCAGGGTTCTTCTTCTTCTTCTTTTTTTTTTTTTTGTGAGGAAGATCGGCCCTGAGCTAATATCTGCCAATCCTCTTCTTTTTGCTGAGGAAGACTGGACCTGGGCTAACATCCATGCCCGTCTTCCTCCACTTTATATGGGACGCCGCCATAGCATGGCTTGACAAGCATTGCATCAGTGCGCGCCCAGGATCCAAACCAGCGAACCCCAGATGCACACTTAACCGCTTGCGCCACCGGGCCAGCCCCAGGGTTCTTTTTTGTTTTTTAAAGTACTCTAAATATATTATTTCGTTGTCCTTTGTTGTTGTTTTTTGCTTAAGTCAACTGTCATTTCTATTGTTGGTCATTCAGTGGTAGTCTGATTTTTTTCTCTGACTGATATTTCCCTTTGTCTTGATTGTCAGCCAACGTTTAGGTTTCTTTTTATTTAACCTTCTAAAAATTCTTAGACCTCCTTGGTTTAATATGTTTTCATCAGTTTTGTAAAGTTCTCAGCCGTTTCTCTTCAAATACTGCTTTTGCACTTCTCTCTCTCTGTCTCTCTCTCTTCTCCTTCTGGAACTCTAGTTATATTGTCAGATCTTCTTTCTTTCTTTTTTTTTTTTTTTTTTTGAGGAAGATCAGCCCTGAGCTAACATCCATGCTAATCCTCCTCTTTTTGCTGAGGAAGACCAGCTCTGAGCTAACATCTATTGCCAATCCTCCTCCTTTTTTTTTTTCCCCCCAAAGCCCCAGAAGATAGTTGTATGTCGCAGTTGCACATTTTTCTAGTTGCTGTATGTGGGACTCGGCCTCAGCATGGCCAGAGAAGCGGTGCGTCGGTGTGCGCCCAGGATCTGAACCCGGGCCACCAGTAGTGGAGCGCGCGCACTTAACCGCTAAGCCACGGGGCCGGCCCCAGATCTTCTTTCTATATTCAGTCTCCTGTACCCTTTCTTCTGTATCTTCCATCTTTTGCTTTTCCATACTTAAGTCTAGATTTTTTTTATGACCCATCTTCCAGTTTGCTAATTCCCTCTTTAGTTATGTGTAGTCTGTAATTAAACCCATCTGTTATGGGGTAAAAAATATAAGGTAAGGCCTTATATTTTTTGCTTCTAGAATTTTTTTTTGTTTTGTTTACGGATTTCTTCCAAAATTTTCAATCTTTTATCTTCTTAAACATAGTAAGCATGATTATTTAAAAATTTGAATCAGAGACTCTGTAATTCTGTTACTATTATGTGTTGTTTCTACTTGTTTTCATGTTGTGTTATCTCGTATGGGCATGGTTATTTTTTATTATGTCCAAATGACTATATCTGAAAAATTGTCTATAGAAATAACTGCAGGCCTGGGATGATATCTTCCCCCAGAGAGCATATTTTAATTTACTCTCTCAGTGTCTGTAGCCACTAGAAATCTAGACCACCTCACTCCATTTTCAGATTTTGAGATGATCTAAAGCTGATCTCTGCAAGGGCTTGTGTTCTTCTAATTGACTCTTTTTAAAAAAAATTTTTTTTATTGAAATGTAGTTGACATATTAGTTTCAGGTGTACAACAGAGTGATTCAATATTTATATAAATTATGAAATCCAGTTCACTCTTCTGTCTAGGACGCAGCCCTTTGAAATGAAAACCCAAAGCAGGGTGGTTCACCAAGCCCAGTTTCTTGCCAAGTTTGGACACCAATTTGTATCCCGTTGCACTGCAAAGCTGTCAGAAACACAGCTCGACCTCTCAGTCGTTCCCTCTGGAATCAGTAAACACCCTCTGGGGAAAAACAGCTCCAAATATGGGGCTCAGCTCCTTAGGCCTCTGTCTTCCTCTGGATGCTGGCCCGGTGTTTCTTCACTATTTTGTTGGTTCTCCATTTTTTACTTTTAGCTCTGCTTTTCTACTTGTCCTCAGTACAGAGTTGGTCCTAATAATCTAGTCCATCGTGGCTAGAAGCAGAAGTCCCCATTAGATACTTTTGTTGTTCCCTTTATACTAACCCCACAAAGAATTTGTCCAATATGTAATGGAACTCAGTCTTCTTTATAGAGAAAGCTCATTCTATTTTCATAGCTCTGAATTGTGTTATATCTATCTCTCTGTTTCTAAAAGTAGTTCCTAGTTTTATTAAGTGTATTAGTAATCTATTGCTGTGTAACAGATTGCACCAAATTTAACAGCTTAAAACAACAAACATTATCTAATAGTTTCTGTGAGTTAGCAGTCTGGGGGCAGCTTAACTGTGTGGTTCTGCTCTTTCATGTAGCTGTACTCAAGACGTTGGCAAGGGCTAGAGTCTTACATGAATACTTGACTCGGGGAAGATCTGCTTCCAAGCTCACTCATGTGGTTTTTGGAAGGCCTTGGTTGCTTGCTGGCTATTGGCTGGAGACTAGCTCCTCACCACATCGGCCTCTCTGTGGCCTCAGCAGAGCAGATGGCTTCCGCCAGTGTGAGTGCACTTGAAAAGAGAGAGAGCAAGAACACCAAAGATGGAAGGTTTTATAATCTATAGTTTTGGAAATAATTTGTTACCACTTCTGCTGTATGCCATTGGTCACACAAAGCAACCCCATAATGTGGAAGGGGACTACACAAGGTGTAAATATGAGGAGGTGGGGCTGATTGGGAACATCTTAGTGGCTGCCTACCACATTAAGACGTTCAGAAGGAATCTAATTGCTCTTATATATGAAAACCTTTCAGCTCTTTTTTTTTTGCCGAGGAATATTCACCCTGAGCTAACAGCCACTGCCAATCCTCCTCTTTTTTTCGCTTGAGGAAGATTAGCCCTGAGCTAACATCTGTGCCAGTCTTCCTCTATTTTGTCTGTGGGTTCTCACCACAGCATGGCCGATGAGTGATGTAGGTCCTCGCCCGGGATCCAAACCTGCGAACCCGGGCCACCAAAGCAGAGTGCACCAAACTTAACCACTAGGCCCTGGGACTGGCCCCAACCTTTCAGCTCTTTAACTGAAGTCAGCTCACTTGTTCCCCCTCCTCCCCCAAGGATAACCAGCCCCAATTCTTACAGTAGTTTCTTGCATAGTGTGTTTTGTCTTCTCTTATTGCCCTAATTGTGACATGTCCTCTCCAAATTTTTCTGCAGTTTTAAACTGCTGGGTTCTAAATTACAGTTTATATTAAGAATGTAGCCTCTGTGAAGACAGACTGCTTGGATTTGAATCCTGACTTCTGCACTTACTAGAGGATAAGTCACTTCTCTTTTTTTTATATGTCTAGTCTGTAAAGTGGGGGTAACATTAACTCCTACTTCATAGAGTTGTTGTGAGGATAAGTGAGTTAATGCATGTTAAGTCTTTTTGAATAATGTTCAAAATAATGAATAATGCTCAAAATAGCAGCCATTCTTAGTAGTATTGTTGGTTTTTGTCATTATTAGTATGGTAATATTTCTCCAGTATGTTACCAATACTTGCCCCACTCTTGCTTAAACCTAGCATGATTGTTAGTTAGCCTTGGAGTGTGGAGAGTTCATACATGGTGCTAGTGTAAAGTCAAACACCCACCTCTTTAGCTTTCCTATTAGTTGGAATGAAAAATTAGTGCATTTTTTCAGTTGTTCAGATGGAGTTTCTTTGGAGAAAAGCAACATAATGATGTGTGTGTTTTCCCAGTGGAATCTGTTTTTTTGTTAACATGTGATTGTCTCTTCCAGTTTTAACATTTTATGTTTCTAGTTTATAAGCTTTGTTACCAATTTGATGAAGAAAATTATCTTTTTTTAGCATGTACGAAAATCTCGGAAGTGTGATCGTATTCTATAATGTTAACAGACTTAAAAATAACTTAGTTTTTCAACTCTTACCCAAAATTAGTTTCTATACTGTAATTTAGGTTGAAATTACTTGTCTCTTTTAATCATTCGAGTGAAGATCTGTTTTGTTATTAAATTATTTGATCCTCTTTCTATATTGAATTGTTACCTGTTTTCTTATTATAGCATTCATATTTCTTAAAAAAAAACCGCTATTGACATGTTGCTAGTTTTGCCTATTGATTTGGTTATTTACACTTAAAAATTATACTGTTTTGAAAGTTGCAAAATGTGATGGTTTAATGGCAAATCAGCAAGAATTTATGTTGAATTATAGTTTTTATTCCTATCCTGAACTAAATTTGTAAGTATCTTTTTTCTTGTTTCTTTAATAGATAGCAAACAATAAAGATGCATTGAGGAAGACATGGAACCCTAAGTTTACATTAAGAAGTCACTTTGATGGCATTCGAGCCCTTGCTTTCCACCCCACTGAGCCTGTTTTGATAACAGCATCGGAAGATCACACATTAAAAATGTGGAATTTGCAGAAAACAGCTCCAGCCAAAAAGTGAGAATATTCTACTTTAATTTTATTTGAATATTTTAACAGTTTTTCAGCAGAAAACTAATTTCTTATTTGCTATTAAGTTCCCCAAATATCTCTTCTAGTTCTTTCTTCTTCACCATGTCACATAATTTAGAGTGTTTTTTCCTTCATACTCGCAATTTCTAATATTAGGTTGGAAAATTGACACTTAGGAAGAAGCGGTATTATCTGATGGTTTCCCAGGGCTTGTGAATGCTGATTACAGTCTTTATACAATGTTTTAAATGGCTGTCATATTTGAGGAGCCTTTTACCTTTACTGAAGGAGTAATTGTACTGTTAGTTGCAAACTAAAGTTACCTGTACTGTTGTTGTAAACAGGTGTAGGCATGTTTAAAATCATCGAACTCCCACCCCAGCCTGCCCCATTGTTTACTAGGTTTAGACTTACAGAGTGGAAGGGAGGGAAGGCTGATTAGGAGGGGTAAGGGACCTCTCTTGGGTCTTGTCATCTGGCCTTGACCCTTTAGGTACTTTCCATACCAACAAAATGTCAAGACTGAAAGGCACTGTTGTTGCCGTCACTAAACTGCTAGTGCTTGCCTTGGCCGCTTGGTTCCTCTCCAAGCATGGACAGGCATGCATTGGTATAAACCCTTTTATCAGTCACCAAGCTAGTCCTGACCCCACTTGGTGGGGTCCTTATTGGAGCTCTATCCCTTCTTCCTTGGGTCACATGGTCCAGAACCCACCATCTGCCAGCAAGGGCCCTTCTACAGTGTCAGGCACTTCTGTTATTAGAACAGCAGAAAGGAACATCAGATAGAGGAGATTACAGAAGTTTTGCTACTAGTAAAGGATATCTGTTGCCCACTTTAAGAGATCAGTGACATTCCTGCTGTGAGTCATACATAGACCAGATAAAATTCTTGATTTATCATTCGTCATCAGATAGCTCAAGCAGATCTTGCTAGAACCAAGTGAATCCTCATATAGATCAGGTATCTTCAGCAGAGAAAAATTATTTCCTGGTTATAAATTGTGCCTTTTGTCTTTCTAGTTCTTTGGTCGCTATGGGCATCACATTAGACTAGAGAATGTGCATATCATCATATATTCTTGACTAAAATTTAGAAAAATATTGAAACAAATTTCTTGCTGGTGATAGCTTAGTAATAATACCTTCACATGTAAATAACACTACCCTGTTTACTTTTGAACGTAAACTTTGGAAATGACTTGAGGAGAGATATCATATGCTTATAAAAAACTGCAATACCGTGTAGAAAATGGTGAGTACTTGACTTTAAATCCAGTTTCCATTAACAATCATGGCCAGTATTGGGCTCTGTAGAGTACTCGTGTACTCAGTGTTCTCAGTAATAAGTAAACTGATGACTTGGACAGTTTCTACAAGTATCAAGAACAGACATATTAACCTTCATTGAAATGCAGGGAGATTACAGTACCATTTATTGAAATCCAACTAAGTGCATGGTCCTATCCTAGGCTGTTATACTTGTAGAATCTCATTCAATCCTGTGAGTATTTGGTATTATCTGTATTTTTGTGTGTTGTTTTAAACATAGAGGAATCCAAAATTCTGAAAGATTAAATAATTTGCCTAAAGTTAGCTAGTTAATGATAGAACTGGAAATTGAATCCAGAAGTTTATCTGTTCAGAGCCCAGGATGTTGTTTCCCCTAAGTGAGGCTATCTCTCCCTTTAGTCAAATAGATTATGATAATGCTAAATGCACTGTAGTAAGGTATTATTACTGAACAAGGATTTTGTTTCTTGAAGCCACAAAAATATGTGATTGGTGTTAGGTAAACTTTTTTATGTGTCTTGGGGTTGAAGATGGTATATTACCATAGCATTGGTATTTCTAAAGGCAATTTTATGACATGTTCAGTCCTACTGTTTACTGAAATTTAGAGTGGTAAAAGTCCTCCTCTCTCTGATTTAGGAGTACTTCTCTTGACGTGGAGCCTATCTATACATTCAGGGCTCATAAGTAAGTATGTGTTTTTTCTTTGTTTTAAATCAACATCACTGTAAATCAGCCTGATTAGAATATTTTATTTTTTTTCACTTATGTATTTGTGTTATGTGTTATTTGTATTTAGTAGTGTTTTTTGTAAATGTAAAAGAAGCTGGCAGGTAATATAACGTTGAAAACAAGTTTACCACTACCCAACAAAGATCCTTGCTGAAATTAAGATTTTATTTGCATGATGTTTAAATGATGTATATATCTCTCTTAAAATAATGTTGTGGCAATTAGGTTCAAATATTATAAATCATGACCTTTTTTTTTACCTAAAGAGAACCTAGATAAAAATATCTGAGGACTCAGCCCGGCAGGGTAGTGGCTAAGTTTGCATGCTCCACTTTGGTGGCCCGGGGTTCGCAGGTTTGGATCCCAGGCACAGACCTATGCACCGCTCATCAAGCCCTGCTATGACGGCATCTCATATATAAAATAGAGGAAGATGGGCACAGATGTTAGCTCATGGCCAATCTCCCTCACCAAAAAAAAAATTTGAGAATTTTTTTATTGTGATCACATAGTGAATGCTTTTTTTGTTTCCATGTAAGCTTAAGGACTATACCTATTTACCTGATTTAACATAGAGATTGGCAAACTTTTTATATAAAGGGTCAGATAGGAAATATTTTTTAGGTTTTACAGGCCACATATTTTCACGTATGCATTCTTGGTTTTAGTTTAGTTTTTGTTTTACAACTCTTTAAAAAATGTAAAACCCATTCTTAGCTTGAAGACTGTACAAAAACAGACCACTGGCTGGATTTGGCCTACAGGCCATAGTTTGCCAACCTCTGGTTTAGCACCAGAAGAAAAATGAACAATGCTTTGATATATTTTTATTCGTTGTATAAAGCAGAAAAATAGAAAGCCATTTGAATAATTCAGCTTTCTTATTTTTAACAAGTCCTATTATCAGATTGATTTTAGAGAATAGAAATTGATTTTTATTTCCCAGAGGTCCAGTGCTTTGTGTGGTAATGAGCAGCAATGGTGAGCAGTGTTATAGTGGTGGCACTGATGGACTGATCCAGGGCTGGAACACTACCAACCCCAACATCGATCCCTATGATTCTTATGGTATGTGATTCCCCAAAATATGAAAGAATAAAATGTTTTCTTTTTACACATTTTACATAGTGTGTATAAGGATAAAATGAGATATTTTTTGAAAATAAATTGGTAAAAGAGAACCATGTCTTTATTTTGTTAAAAAAGACTCTTGTATTTAGGAATCAATTTGATATATAATGCTAAAAGAAAAAAGAAAAAAATGTATTCTTCCTGAGAAAACAGTTCCCACCCCCCCAAAGTCTTATTGATTGGAAATGCTGACTTGATTACAGTTGTTTTTGTCATATTAGGCATCTGTACAGTACTTGATACATTATTACTTATCTGTAATCATATTTTATCACTATTCTTGGCAAACAACTTGAAAGGAAAATGAATATTGACATCATCTTTTTGATCAATTATTGGAGGATGTAGAGGCTAACGATTTTTAAACTCCATGGCACCAAAATATTTAGAAGGCCTTAAAAATTAAGAAGTGGCGTTTAGTCTTGAGAACAGTACCATGAAACATAAATTCATATTATAATCTATCATTAGATATTACCATAAAATCCCTTACAAAAGCTGTTTAGGAATTGACTATTTTGGTTTCCTCTTAAATTCTAGAATTGTATGAAGTGTCATATTTATCATAAAACCATAGTTTATTATCATTCTCACTTCAGATTAATTTTCCACCAAACCTAAGAAATTCAATAAGCAAAAATTTCTCCTAACATTTATTTAATAAGCGTTTAACATATATTTTGTGAAAGGTAAACCTCTTTTCCCTCCTCAATTCGTTTACAGATTTATCTGTTCCATTCTTTTCCTTAACTCCTTTATCTTTCTGTCATAGATCAGTTGTCCTCATTCTGTTCCAAGCCAACTCTTCTCCTTTTGCTCTTGACCTCATTCACTCGTTTCCTTTGAGACTGTGCTCTAATAGCTCTCTCTCCCTTCCTTCCTCTCTCTCTCTCCCCACCCCCTCTCTCTCTTCCCCCCTCCCTCTCCCCCCCCCACCTTTTTCCCTCCCGCGCTCCGCCCCCTCAACTCTGCCGCTCTCATCTTAAGCCTTATCCTTTTTGCTGTCTTTCCATCCCCTCAGCGTATAAATAAACTCAGGTATCTCTCATCCTGGACAAGGGGAAGCCTTTTCTTGACTCCGTTTGCCTCTCTGGCTTATGTTTAGTCTCTCTTTCCTTCATCATCAATGTCTCTTTGGTGGTATTATCTAGAAAACACAGTTGCTAGTTACTAATTCCATGTCCTTTCCCTGTGCATCATCCCTCTGCATTCTGTCGTCTATCTATACCACTGAAATATAACAAGATTATCAGTGGCTACCTAATTGGCAGAACCAACGGGTATTTTACAGTCCTTATTTTACTAGATGTATTGGTTCTCTGAAACTGTGGACCACTGTATCCTTTTTGAAATGTGTCTGCTGTTGCCTTTTTGATACTTAACTCTGTGACAATTTCTGTTCCCTATCCTTCATCCTTCCTGGCATTTATCCAGGCCCAGACCCTAACTCGTTCTTTGCATTGTGTACATATTCCTTGGTAGATCTAATACGCTTTATGGTTTTATATGCTGTTGACTCATGAAGCTCTTCTTTAAGTCTCAGACTGCCTATAGAACATTTCAAAGTGTTTGTCTCATTGTCCATAAATCCACGCATGTCCTTTGTTTATTCTCCCATATGTTCTTCATTAGTTGGTGGTACTACCAGAATTACTCTAACTAGAAACCTAAGAGTTATTCTTGATTCTTTGTTCTGTTTTACTATCCACACCTTATTAATTACTAGTCTTTTTGATATCACCCCCTAAATATTTCTTGAATTTATTCCTCAGCTCTGCCCCTTTTATCACTGCCCTCACTTGGGTCTTCATCATCCCTCTCCCTGTCTACCGAAACAGTCCTTTTGCCCTCAATTGGATTCTGTCCGATCTGTCTTTTACACTACAGTCGAAGTTACCTTATTAAATACTTACTTCACCCTGCTGCTCCTGGGAAACCCTTCAGTGGTTCCCTATTGCTTTCAGGTTAATTTCCAAGTACCGTAATATGCTGTAGAAATGCCACCATAAACTAGCCACTCTTATCTCATCCACTTCCTGTCTCAAACTTCACACTCCAGTAATACTGAATTGCTTATAAATTTCCTCACATATTCTGCTATTTTTCCTTCTGTGGTTTTTGTGGGTGCTGCCTCCTTTGCTAGGAATGCCTTTCCTCTCCTCTTTGCCTAGCCAACATCTGTACATATTAGGTGTCCTTCTCTTCAAGAAGCTTCCATTCATTCCAGTTATTCTTCATGGTAACTGGTGTCTGTCACTGTTATTGTACTTACTTCATTGTCGTTTGAGGACAAGGATAGTATTGTGCCTTAATCATCTATGTGGCCCCAGCATCTGGCATAGTGCCTAAAGCACACTGTATCTTTAATAAATGTTTTATGGTATGACCAAGAGAGGATATAGGACAGATAACACCATTGACGTTTTAAACTTAACATCTGTGGGCCATCTTCAAAGTACCACTTTGTAGAGTCATTATGAGGATTAATAAAGTTTCCAGTTTGACTTTTATCATGAAACAGTGTTAAGTAATCTTCCCTCTGCTCTCTTCCTCCCTCCCCCACATGCACATCATTCACATGTCAGTTTTTGCTGTTTGAGAATTTGGGGATTCCTGTAGGTCTCAATTCATGTCCATCATGAATGTCAGAGGCCTGTTGTTCCCAGGAATAACTGCCATTCATAGTACAGTAGGATAAGTGGCCTAAAGAAGTATTATATCCAAAGTGCTGAAGGAAGTCAGAGGAGGAAAGGCTCTCTGTTCACGTCCTCAGGGACTATGAGTTGTGGTTTCTCTGAAGGGAGATTAAATTCAAATGATTTGTGTTAATGTGCTTTTTTAAAAATCTAGACAAATGGAAGGAGAGAAGGGAGGGAGAAGGAAACACCTAATTTTTTTAAGGAGAAAAATATGTACTTTTCAATTTTAATTTATAAATTTTAAACTCTACATTTGCAAATTTCCAAGTCTGTTTTTAATTATTGCAGCATTTCAGAATAATAGAAACTAGGAAGCATATTTTATACTGTTATTAGGTGCTTTTGTTTTTATATTTTATTTTTTATGGAATCTAAGAACCTTTATGATTTGGTTTTTTCCTCCTAATTTTGCATTCTTGCTGTTTTGTATAGATCCTTCTGTATTAAGAGGCCCTCTGCTAGGCCACACCGATGCAGTCTGGGGTTTGGCTTATAGTGCGGCACATCAGCGTTTGTTGTCCTGTTCAGCAGATGGCACTCTCCGTTTATGGAATACAACTGAGATTGCTCCAGCCCTAACTGTATTTAATGATAATCAAGGTACATACTTTTTAAAAATTATTTTACTGAATCTTTTATGAAACATATTATTCTAAAAGCAAACAAGCAAGCAAAGAAATAAGTGATTCTACAAACTGTTTAAATTTAATTGAAGAGTATTTTAAGCAATGAAAGTATATTTGTTTGAGTTTCCAACTTATTATGTATAATTTTTAAAAACAGTATTTGGTGAAAGAGTACACATTAAAAAACTTTTTTTGAGATATAATTTATATACAGTAAAAAACAGATTTTGAGGATACATTTTAATGAGTTTGAAATGCATAACTCAGGGGCCGGCCCCGTGGCTTAGCGGTTAAGTGCACGCGCTCCGCTACTGGCGGCCTGGGTTCGGAACCCCGGGCGCGCACCGACACACTGCTTCTCCAGCCATGCTGAGGCCGGGTCCCACATACAGCAACTAGAAGGATGTGCAGCTATGACATACAACTATCTACTGGGGCTTTGGGGGGAAAATAAATAAAATCTTGGAATGCATAACTCTTGCACCTATCAAGATATAGAACATTTCCTTCACTTCCGCAACGTTTCTTTGTGTCCTTTGCGGTCAATCCCCTTTCCCCATTCCCAGCCAGAGGTACCCACTGTTGAGATTTCTTTCATCATAGATTAGTTTTGTCTGTTCTAAAACTTCATATAAATGAAATCATACAAGGTACACTCTTTTTGTATCTGGCTTTTTCCTCTCACTGTAATGTTTTTGTGATTCATCTATGTTGTAAGTATCAATAATTTATTTTTATTGTTTACTAGTATTTCGTTAAACTACAATGTGTTTATTCATTTACCTCTTTTTTTTGACTGTTACGAGCAAAGCTGCTATGAACATGCATATGTTTTTTTATTATAGGCGGGTAAAGACCTAGAAGTAAAATTGCTGGGCTTTGCAAGTAGAATTGTGTGTTTAACTTGATGTGAAGTTGCCAAACTTTTTCTGAAGCGATTGTGCCGTGTTACACCACTGACAGCAATATATGAGAATTCCAGTTGCTCTACATCCTTAATTACTAATCCTTAATGACCATTTGCTGTAGGCAGTCTATTTAATTTTAGCCATTCTGGTGGGTGTGTTTGTGGTTTTAATTTTATTTTTTTGGTGGCTAATTATTTTGAGTACTTTTTTATGTGCTTATTGGTCATTAATATATCTTTGATGAGTTGCCTGTATTTGATATTTATATGACCTACCAATAAATAACAATTTGAAATTTTATTTTTTAAATTCCATATTTTTGATGAGTTAGAATTCTTAATAAGAGATGGGCTTTTAAAATGAAGAATTCTCCTGATGCCACTCTAAGTTCCAGGTTGAGGTAGAAGCAGCAAAACTTATAGTCCATACATGTTTTCTATTCATTTTCTGAATAAAGGCTTGTGTTCCGTGAATATATTAGCTGAGTAACAGGTAGAAGATGTGCTGAACAGGTAAGGAAGATAAAATAGGCTAGGACTAAAAGTAACAAAAGAAATAATCTCCACTGAATGGCTGTGAGCTAATTCTTATTCTAATGTCGAGCCTTATTTACTTCTTAAAGAAATCATGCCACTATTTGTTTTGCTATATTTTAAGCACATTGTCAAGTAAACGCTCTGATTGCCGTTCTCTTTAAATATGTTCTGACTCTTTTAGAATTGGGAATCCCTGCCTCTGTGGATCTAGTGAGCAGTGACCCGAGCCATATGGTAGCATCATTCAGCAAAGGATATACAAGCATCTTTAACATGGAAACACAACAACGAATTCTTACTTTGGAATCGAATCTAGATCCGAGTATGTATACCACTTTAAATAGTCTGTTTGGATCAATTTTTAAACTTTATCAAAATTATAACCACTGGAGTCAGCTATAAAAAATGCTTGTCATTATGAAGTGTTCTGCCTCCTAAATCACAGAACATGGTTACTTAGAAGGATATAATAATTTACCGTTGATTTTAAGACTTTGGGTTAAGTTTATGCACATTTATAAACTATACTGTTTGAAATACCATTTGAGCTATTACAAAGAGGAGTCAAGTTTAATTTTATACAAAACAATTAGTTTTCAATTCTGTTTGAAGAAAATAATATTTATTCTGAATATAAAGTAAATCTATTTTTCATAATTTCATTTTTAATTAATTTTATGTTAATAATATAATTTGACACAGCTCGGTGCCGATTAGAATATAGATTAAGTTCTGCCTCTCAGAATCCCAAATCTGAAGCTACTTATTGGATACGGAAAGTCAGGAAATAAATAATTTCTCAGCTTGTAAAGAAGATACTACAGAATCTTTTTGGTTTTTGGCTTTTTTTAACCATTGCTTTTTGTCTTAAGGCTTAATCCAGACAATCAGAGTTTAGGTTACAGTTGGTAAAGAAAACTGTATAGATATATACTGTTTTTTTTTTTTGTGAGGAGATCAGCCCTGAGCTAACATCCGCCAATCCTCCTCTTTTTTTGCTGAGGAAGACGGCCCTGGGCTAACATCGGTGCCTATCTTCCTCCACTTTATATGGGACGCCGCCACAGCATGGCTTACCAAGCAGTGCGTCGGTGCGCGCCAGGGATCCGAACCAGCGAACCCCGGGCCGCCGCAGCGGAGCGCGCGCACTTAACCGCTTGCGCCACCGGGCCGGCCCCTATACTGTTGTTTTAATCTGAGAACTAGCTTTAAAAATAATTACCATGGTGTGTGTGCACACGAGCATTTGCATGAATGTGTGTGTCTTTCTCCCTTCTCTCTTTTTCTCTCAAAAATTTCCTTCATTCCGGGGCCGGCCCGGTGGCGCAAGCGGTTGGGTGCGCGCGCTCCGCTGCGGCGGCCCGGGGTTCGCTGGTTCGGATCCCGGGCGCGCACCGACGCACTGCTTGGCAAGCCATGCTGTGGCGGCGTCCCATATAAAGTGGAGGAAGATGGGCACAGATGTTAGCCCAGGGCCGTCTTCCTCAGCAAAAAAAAAAAAAAGAGGAGGATTGGCGGATGTTAGCACAGGGCTGATCTCACCAAAAAAAAAAAAAAAAAAAATTTCCTTCATTCCATTTTGGCTTTCTTTATTTTCTCTTCCCAGTCAGTTGTCTTTTGTTTTCTTCTGGTGTCCTGTGATGAATGTTTCGGAAAGTAGATATGAATAGAGCTTTGAACGATTTGGATGTAAAAGGGAGAGACAAAAATTCAAAATTGAGATAATGGAATAGGAAAAGAGAATTTTTTTCTGCAAGAAATATAGGTTTTAGACTCTCAGTAAATTTAAAAATTATGTTCAAATACGTGACTTAAAGCTAAGTAGTAAAATTAAAAAGCCAATATGAAATTTTTTTAAGATGTCATATTTCTAGGAACTGCATGAAAATTCAATAGACTATTGTTTTTAGCTATATTTAGCTGTATTTTCTATTATGTGATTCACCAGTTTTTAACATTTTGCCACATTTGTCACGTTTGCTTTATCACTCTGTATGTGTGTATAATTTTAAATTCTGAACGACTTACGAGATGTCGTACCTCTATATCCCTAGATCCTTTAACATGTAATTAATTCCTAAGAACAAGAACATTCTCTGACATAGCACATTACGTTATCAAAATCAGGAAATTTAACATGGGCACAATGCTGTTGTCTGAGTTACTGTTTACATTCAAATTTGCCAGTTGTCCCAATAATGTACTATATTTTTTTGCTGAAGAAGATTCATCCTGAGCTAACATCTGCTGCTGCCAATCTTCCACTTTTTGTAGGAAGATTGCCCTGAGCTAACATCCACTGCAAATCTTCCTCTTTTTGTATGTGACCCGCCACCATAGCATGGCCACTGGCAGACGAGTGGTGTAGGTCTGTGCCTGGGAACTGAGCCCAGGTTGCTGAAGTGTAGCATGCCACACTTAACCACTAGGCCACTGGGGCTGGCCCTCATGATTTTTTTTTTAACTTTGATATATCTTAAATTAGTGTTATCTTTATGTAGATTTTTCCTTGCAAAAATTACCTTAACAAAAATCACTAATTAAACCTAAGTTCTTCTTAATGATTGATTTCCTTTTGATAAAAGGCTTTCAGGAGGAACTTGTGATAGTTTAGTACCAGTTTTGGCAATTGTCTGATTTGCATGAACTATCTGATTGGGTTAGAGGTAGAAGTTAGAACAGGTACTGGCTTTGTCACATGATTTTTGGGGAGTCACAACTTCTTCTGGACCTTGGTTCATTCACTGTGACTTGGGCCTAATGACGTGGCTTGCCTGTCTCATTGTGCATATAATTGAAATCTCTTTGAAAACTATTAAATAGTGCACAAAAAAATACTATTAGGATGCTGTTTTAATATTTCAAACATGATAGACTGTCAATGATTACCGTTTCTGTTATGATGAGAAAGAGAAGATTAAAGAGTTAAGAAGCTCTCTTTGTCATTTTTTTTTTTTCCAACAAGAAACTTTTTTTCAAGAAGAAGATTGGCCCTGAGCTAACATCTGTTGCCAATCTTCCTGTTTCTTCTTTTTTTCTCCCCAAAGCCCCAGTACATAGTTGTGTATCCTAGTTGTAGGTCCTTCTAGTTCTGCTGTATGGGACGCCGCCTCAGCATGGCTTGATGAGTGGTGAGTAGGTCCGTGCCCAGGATCCAAACCAATGAACGCTGGGCTGCCGAAGCAGAACGTGCGAACTTAACTGCTATGCCACCAGGCCGGCCCCAAGTCATGTTTATCTTTAGGTGATAACCATGTGATAAAGAGCTCTGTATCTAGAAAGAACTGAGATTTAAATTTAGGAATTATCTACGTGTAAGCAATGATGGAACTTTATTGAAGTAGCAGAAATATCACAGAATATTGTGGAATGAAAAATGTCATTGTTTCTAGGCTAAGCCCTAGGTGGCACCATAGATAGCCGGTGGTAGAAAAGGAAATTCTAGTGCTTAGGTACCTCTAGATTTGTTAGCATAGTATTGCTCAGGTGATTCTCATTTCCTAACATTGAAATTCTTAACACAATCGCAGAATAAATGAACTAAAGACAAATTAAAATTACATCATTTACTTAAGTAAGTATTCAGTTCTCTTTTGTTTGAAGAAATAGTAGCTTTAACTAATTTGTGTTGCTCTTTAATTTTTTTCTTTTTAGCAGCCAACTCCTCTTGCCAAATAAATAGAGTCATCAGTCATCCCACTCTTCCCATCAGCATCACTGCACATGAAGACAGGCATATCAAATTCTATGATAATAATACAGGTAAGAATTTATTAAAAATTGATTATCGTTAAAGCAAAATCCCCACTATAAGTTGGCTAATTTTGCTGTCTGTCAGTGGCTTTATAGTCAGGCAATAGGTAGTGAAACACAAGTACTCTCCTAGTTCAGTTTCTGTTCATTGCATCCAAATCTGCTAAGACTAGTCTTCATGATAGCATATAGAATCATCTTGGTTTATTTAATAGTAAGTAGATGCTATATTTTGGCCCTAGAGCCAAGTTTATCACTAGGAACACAATGAAAAGTTCATTCAAATACCAATGAAAACGATCTTTTGCTGTGACTATATTGGGGAAAAGTGGAAACATGTTGGAAGTAGAGGCATATGATCATTATATTTTGTTTAAAATTGTTCAGTTTTTGAATGGCCTTAGTGTTACAGTCATTTGTTTTATTTGTTTTTCCATGGACTAATCTTTTCTGTATTATAATACTGACTGACTGATCCTGATGAATTTGAATTGGGGCATGGGGGCTTTCCCTGTTTTTATTGGATTGCATTTCACTAAAGAAAATTCCTGAGGAGCTGTAGTGGGAGAAAACCGCTCTGTATTGGCAGCCATATTTACCTGAGTATCTGCTAGTGACTTTGTAAATAAGTTGGCTTTTGCTGACTTTGCTTAGCTGCGAGTAATGAGTAATTTAATATTTTTAATTCCTTTCTTTATATTGTTTCCACCAAAATTGTGGCCAGGTTTTCTCTCTGTTCCTTTGTCTTTGTCTCAGTCTCTTCTGCTCTTCCCACAACCCATTTAATTTGCCTATAGCTAATGGATACAAAGTAAATGGTTAATTATGTCTGAGTTCAAGTTAATGAACATGGCTTAAAGGAATATTTGTGTACAAATTACTGACTTCCATATTGTGATGTGAAAGACAAAAATATAATATGAAATTTGAGCTTTTGTTTCTCATCGTTACCATGGCTAGAGCGGGGAGGGAGACGCGTGTTGATTCAGCTGATGGAAAAAGCTATTGATGCAGTAAGTACACAGAGAGGGATGACTGGAGAAACCAGTGTAATGTGGCAGCTGGCGTATACTCAGGATGAGGGAAGCTATTAATAAAGAGTAACAATCTCTTTTTCCAAAGGCAAACTGATCCACTCGATGGTAGCCCACCTAGAAGCTGTTACAAGTTTAGCAGTTGACCCTAATGGCCTGTACTTGATGTCTGGCAGTAAGTACCTCAACTATGGATTATTTAGTTATCCTTATTATTTTCATAGTAATGTAATTTTTCCTTTCAATTTCTTTTTTTTTGATATAGGTCATGACTGTTCAATACGTTTATGGAACCTAGAAAGTAAGACCTGTATCCAGGAGTTCACAGCTCATCGGAAAAAATTTGAAGAATCAATTCATGATGTAGCTTTCCACCCATCCAAATGCTATATAGCCAGTGCTGGGGCTGATGCACTGGCTAAAGTCTTTGTATGACACATTGCATCATCTTCACCTTCTAGCTCTTTATAAATAATCAACTGCACAAAAGAGAGACAGAAGACCCGGGCAAGAATCATCCTGTCCTGCCCTTTGTTCTGCTGAAGGAGCACAGAGAACATTTGTTAAAGTATAGTTTTGCAATTCGTATACTGTTTTCTAAAACTAAGGTTTGTTCAGGTTGCTGCAAGCTCAGCTGAATCTGTGAACCTGAAAACTGTTTCAAATTTTCCCCAAAATAGGAGCGTTTATTTCTGAGGTGGTTCTAATTCGCTAGGCAGGCCTAAGCGAACATAGGTTTAGCTTGTCCCTATTGAGTAAATAGGGCACACTATAAGGGATCATTAAAAAACTTGATGGCTGGGAATGAGTAGAGGAAGAACAGAAATTTAGACCTAGTTCTCCCCTGAGAAATCTTGTTGAGCACATTAGGTAGTCAAAACAGTAATCTTCACCATATCTGTTGTACTAACCCCTATGTGCATAATGAGCAGGCAGTGTTCAAGTGAGTTTTTAATTTAGCTCTCCTTTTAACTGTTCACATAAAGCGCCTGGCAAAGCATTTTACCTGTTAGGGGAAAAAAGAGAAATGCAATAATATGTTAAATATATTATTCAGAAATACTAAACAAATATTTAGTTTCTAAGCAGATTTCTATATTGTATTACATTTTTGAAATAGATTTGGTACCGTTCTCAAGTTTAGCTGTCGAAAACACTCACCATTATGAAGAATAGTTGATAGAGTCTGCTTTTACTAAAGGATTTAACTTATTCAGGTTTAAGATTATGTTTATTTTTAAGGGCAAGGAGGGCATATCTTTATAATAATTTCTATTAATTTTAAAATTCACTTTATTCATGTGATATTTATAGTACCAGAGTGATTATTTCATATCAATGAAATCTTACCTTTCAGTGATTGAAAAGATGGAAGTTATTTGCAAGTACTCATTTATCAAAACCTACGTAACCATGCTTCAGATGATCTCTGCTCTTTCTTCTTTGTCTCTCATATTCAAATTATCTGATACCTGCCAAAAATAGTTCATAATTATTATGTTTTAACAGTCCAAAGGGTATGGTTAACCTCAGGCAGCTGCTTTTGCAGAAGTACTAAATAAAGCAAACGTTTCGTACCCCAGAAGTCCTTCATTAATATCTCCAACAAGAAGAAACTCTGGAAATTTGGATGGAAAAGTTCAGTGCGTAATATTGGCTAAAGAGTTCTTTCTCTCTTTCCCTCTCCCCACCCCTCTTCCATTGTTTAATTGGAATATACAGCATGTTTTAATGGGCAGTGAATCAACATTGTGTCTGGGGAAAACCGTGTCTTAAAGGACCAGGGTTCCCGGAGCTCACCTTGCCTGTGACCTACATATGGCCAGCTCTTGGGATTCCCATGACCTCACTCTCTGGACCTGGTGTATAGACCTCACGCCTACAACTGTCTCACCTCTCCTCACACTCTCTTCCTTGTTTGCCCAAAACGTCAGAGACCAATCTAGAAATTAGAAATAAATTAGTAATGCCCAACTTTTCAGCGAAATGTATATGTAATAGGCTCTCAGACTTAAAAAAATTCATATCCATAAGTATTTTAACCTTTTAATATAATTCCTACGTTTCTATCTCCGCACATATTCCATCATCATAACAGTGGCACTCTGATGATGTGTACATCTACTCATTGAAGAAGTATTCTGGTGGTGATATGGATAATTGACAATTTTTTTTTAAATTTCTGCTTGTCTCTGGAATTCTGCAATATATAGGCAAGTTTTCTTTAAAGACCTGTCCTAAATTTACCTAATTGATAAACAGATATACTTTAATATTTTGACACAGCTGTCTTGTCATTTCATCTGTGCTTTGGTTAACCGTGGACTCAAGGGATTCCTTTGTATAATCAAATGGATTGACCTGGACATGAGCTACCAGGTGAATGTTTATATTCCCATACAGATATAGAATTCCACAGTGTGTTTGATGAATTCCTCTTTTGGTTCTTCACAGAGGAAAGAAATGGTGTTGCTAGCCTAACATATAGAACGATACTGGAATATTCCAGTCAGGTGCCCCTACTTGGCGTATTTATAATGAATGACTACAAAGTTGTTGTTCTACCAGTTATTGTTTTAATTACCTTCCAAGGTCTTCAGTGCCTGCTTTACTTACGTCACTGAAATTCTCAAAACTAAGATTCCCTTCATCTGCATTTTATGCCTCATGGTTAAAATTTTTCTCTTGGTGAATAGAAAAGACCAATGAGATGTGTAGAGTGTAGTGCAAATGATGGAGCTGTTGAAAGTTTCTAAAAGTCAGTGCTGTGCTGTTAGAGACTGTACACAGAAGTTCTTCACTAGCACTGTATGATATCAGCCTAGAAATGAGCCAAAGCTGTCTTCCAACCAGATAGAAGCATATACGTGTCTGATTTTTCCCTCAGCCTGTTGAAAATTCTGTGAAAACTCACAAAATGAACAAAATCAAGATTCAAACAGTCATTGAAATGCTTTCATAGTGCTTGACTTGTAAATATTTTGGATGAAATGTATTCGAATAGTGTGAAAATCAGCAGATGTGGGCCCCTGCCTTATTTTCATATGCTATGGATACATCTCTGGGAGCTTGCAGCACCCTTCTCAGAACTCAGCTGTCATATGGAGCTCATTTGCTACTTGAACCATAGATATTTAAAATAAATGATATAATGACCTTCAGTATTTTTCTATTGAACAAGTTTAGCAATTTTTGCCATAAACAATTAGTTATGCAAAGTATTTAGCTTTTATAATCATTTTAGTTATGACTAAAAGGGGGGAAATTGAGTGCATCACTGATAATGACCTTTGTGAGAAATTTTTTGTTTATCTGACTTTCATTCCTTCAGTATTCTTGCTATAAATTTCTTTTGGAGATAATGATGAAGATTTATTTGAAAATGTCTAAAATGTATGTATATTTTATAAATATATATTATATATATTGAGGGAATATATATAATATATATAGACTATATATATATATATAAATGGTAGGTGCATTTTACTGTTTTGTATTTTCATTTTTGGAAGTGGTGTACACAGCAGGTAATGATGAGTATGATGAGTGTTGTGCTGTTTGCTTTTGCAGTATAATATACAGTTCTAAATGTTTAAATTACTGTATATACTATATTCATTATAGGCTAGCATGCTTGTTTTAAAAACTGTCATTCTAGTTTATTAAAATCTGAATGTAAGAAAACCTGGCTATTCAAATGTGAATTGAAAAATATTCCATTCTCAGAACTGAACTATTTCCATTGAACATTCAAGAAGGCAATAGCTAGAGAATGAGAGGTGCCTTTAAAAAAAAAAATACAAATGCAGCCTTACAGAGAGGATGGGGATTGGATTTGGGGTGGGGGGTGTGAGAGAGAGAGAGTGTGTGTGTTTGCCTGTCTGTGAAGGTCCTAATTTGTGACCATCAGTGTCTTTTTAATGTATCTGCTCAACTTCTAGGACTTCAGGGGACATTTCATGCGCTGTCTTTGTGCTCTTCTGAGCACCATATATACTTTCCAAGAATTTTGAATGTGAATTTCTAGAAATTTCAGTAGAGAAGAAAAAAATAATCTTTCATTATAGTCAGGTTCGGATAAAAGGAAAAATTACTGGTTCACCAAAATTATGGGATCTCATTAATAGTGGCTAAGTAAATGTAATTTTTAAAGGCTTACTTTTTTAGTACTTCATATGTTTCCTGCTTACACAAGAGCATGTCATGAAATTCTTAAGTCATGATGATTCAACTAGTATAAATTATTTTTAGATTAAACACTTGAACTAAAATTCCACCTAAGAATAGTATTTAAATGGCATCTTTCATATCTACCTCTTTGTCATTGCTGGCACTTTCACTCAAGCAGATCTCTATGACATCTGAAATAATGGTTGGATGCAATTCAAAAATCTATGTTGGTGCTTTTCTCAGGCTTTGTCATTTAAGTTATATTGAACTAAGATGTCGTAAGTCAGATTGAAAGACTTAGAATTAATTTTGGTTTTCTTTTGAAAGAACTGCTTAAAATTTATCATCGATGTTGATAGTGAGTGGAAGTAATTAATCTCTGGTTAGTAGTATGTCTGTGTGATGTTTTCAACCAAGAGCCAAACTATTATTGAATTTACGTGGAAAGAGAGTTCTGAGTATAATTTTCTTCAGCTTACTTTGAAAGCTATTCTTTGAAAGCTATTTCAAGGCTGTTAAGTACATAATCATTAATTTTATTTACTCAGAAATTGCCTCTGTTACTTGTTTAGTTGTTTATATCATCGCAATACTTTTAAGTGTTGGACACTGGGATTCAGGTTGTGCAAAAGTAGTAGTTGACAGAAATTATATGTATTTTTTTGTGAAATGTATCAATTCCTAAAGTTCCTTTTAGGGGAAGGTCCAGAAAACTAACCATATCTGTGTTTGAAAACAAAGTACAGGTCATTGGTAAATGATTTGAATCATTTTTACTTTTGCCACTGAAAGCTTTTTAAATTGGCCATATCCATCATCCAGCTGGATCTCCACATCCTTGTAAGGGACACCAGATTGACAGAGTATTTAACAGATTGCATCAGTTTTTGTTTTTGTTTTAATCTAAAAAAAGTGAATGTTAGGCCAAACAGAGATCCCTAGATCCCACTTATTTATTCTAGCAGTATTCCTAAAGTGGTGCTTAGGGGTCAGAATTTTCTGGATCTTTGCTAGTCAAACTTCAGATTTAATTTAACTGGGACCACTTGCTTGTCATCCCTCTGCAAATTAGAAAGTTATTTTAATTTAGATTAACTCTAATGTCTGCCTGGGTTTTTAACAGGCTGTGAACCTTTGAGTGCCTTGTTAATGTAGGATGATTTTTCCCTGGTTGTGTGTTACCTCCTTTGTGAAAATGTCTCAGAGAATGATATTTTAGTTGACTTGTAGAGAGCTACTAAATTTGGTATTGTCAGCAATCAGAAAGTCTTCAGTCTACCACATACCTCTCTCTCTATTTTCTTCTCATTGTTTGGCTGAAGTTTGCCTCTTGTGAGAAACAAATACAATGCCCCCTCTCCACACGTTTTTTTCCGATCCAGATTGAGGTATCCCCTACACCCATCCCAACTATGTGATCTAATACCTGTTTTTAGGAGGAACCACTTCTTTGTAATCCTGAAATCTACTGGTTGTTTTATGTCTTCTCAACTTCAGTTTACTAGAGCTGACCTCAGGGCATCATCAGTTCAGATTCCTAAAGAACTCCTTTTCTCTACTCCCACCCCCCCAGCTGGTGAGCTCTGGGCCAGATTGTTTGATCTTCAGGTCTTTTAAAATTCAGTTATAAAATCAATTAATGTAAATTAATCCAAATGCTAATTTTTGTGGTGCAAGAAGTTTCTTTTGTAAAATCAGGATATGGATAAGCTAATTAAGATACCCTTTTTTGGTGGCTCTAAGTGTATTATTTGTTTTTAAATAAAATGTACAAATATAGATAATGTGCTATAGGTGTCTCATGAATTGAAATATTTGTCAGATTTGGAATCTAGTGGATTTGCAGTTAAAATACTTTAATACAGCCTGATTGTGTTTTTTAGGGGGGAGGTAGTAGAGGGATTCAGAGAAATAAAAGGGTATTAGACAAAGTAGATGTGACTCCAAAGTAATGAACCAATTTTAGTTATTGATTGTGCGGAAGGTGGAGATGTTTATCATAGAGAGTGTGGACCTTTGGAAAGCCAGTAATATTAAAATACATAAGATTGGATCAATGATACTTTCAGGGACACACGTATATTTTTTCAAGTGTTCAATTACATATTTTTAAAAAATTGTACACAGACACATACATATATAAATTTAATGTTTTTATTTTTTCTTGGTTTGGCTACTTAACAGACAAGCATAAGCCTTCCCCTTCCCCTTGTTCCTTCAAATCAACGTTAGTTTTCAAGGGTTTCCCCTGCCCAGAACTCACAATCTCTCTGTTCCAATCTGGAGCCACCATACTTATGGAATCTAAAAGGTTCCTTTTTCTGGTGGCCTCAAAGCTATCCCCGGTTCTTTGATGCTTTGTATGCTGCTGTTGAGAGTGTTATGTCCTTTGGGATGTACACATTTTTCAGTAGTGTCAGAAATGTCCCTTTTAATGAGAACCGAGACATGATTTGCTGGAGTTATTTTAGAGTAATCTAGTTCAGAAGGTCAAGAGCACTCCAATAGTTCTTCATGGATTGATGGACCCTCTGGGATCATCCCAGGTTCAGACTGGTAATCTGACCTGCATTGAGTTTCCCAAGACCCCCACTGAGGTGTTGTGGGGTCCCAGAGTTGTCTGGGCACTTAGGGTATTCCTCAGCAATGCCTGGGAGTCTGGCGCAGACCCTTTAACCCAAACAGTATAACCTTGAAGCGTCTCTCCACTTGTTACTTTTCAGTTACACCTGTCACTTCCAGTGATCAGGACACTCCAATTCTATGGAGAAGCTGACATGCAGCTTGAAAGATTGGAATTCATATTTTGTGGAACACAAATTTTTTTTTTTTTAAATGAGAAAGATTAGCCCTGAGCTAATATCCGATGCCAATCCTCCTCTTTTTGCTAAGAAAGATTGGCCCTGGGCTAACATCTGTCCCCATCTTCCTCTACTTTATATGGAATACCACCACAGCATGGCTTGGCAAGTGGTGCGTAGGTCCGCACCCGGGATCTGAACGTGCAAACCCCAGGTTGCCGAAGTGGAACGCGTGAACTTAACCGCTACACCACCGGGCCGGCCCCAACACAAATTTTAATTTAGTATATTTTGTGTACTTTCAAAACCAAACAATCCAAAATTTGCCAAATACAAAATGACTCATTTTGTTTCGCTTGGATCCAACAGAACCCTATGCCTTTCTTATTCCTGGTTGTTTTTAGGCTAATGGTAATGGTTTCGGTCAGACTTGAAGAAGGATCTGACTATTTGGGTGAGCAAAATCTACAGTATCCTGCTAATAGGGAGGGACTATTTCATAGAAAGTTTTCTTGTCCTTGGTGATTTAGCCATTCACCTTACATGAAGACTGGTCCAGATGCTAACCCCACATTGACTTTTCCTGTGTGCCTCTTTAAAGAGATAATTAATCCAGTGATGTAAAGGAGAACCCACAGTAAAACATCTGTTAAACAGCACTTGGAATACTAGAGTTAGTATTGTTAATTCACGTGCCAGAGTTTTTTGTGCCCTCATAAGATCCAGTGTACATACCCGGTTCTCAATCTATAACCTCAAACCAAAGATTTTTGAATTACCTCATATAATAGCATCATCAAATTAAAAGTAATGGTAGGAAAACCCATCTTCTACAAATGAGAATTCCCAAACTGAAAAACTTTCTTTAATTAACAAAAAAAACTGCCTGGAAAGCAAATTTTATGCGAAGCATGAGTTGTAGAAATAAGCAGCTTGTGATTTATATGAAATGAGCTGAAATGTTAAAGTGTACTGACATCCAATACTCTCTTCTTATGGAAGTGGGATGAAGGCAGTAATTTTTCATAAACGAGATTAACTTAAAGCAAAAGAAATTTCATCAGAAACAGTTTACTTTGGGTGCTGGTTTACTTGGGAGAGGGTGTGGGGAAAGAAGCCCCACACTGAGGAGGAAAAGCAGCTAGCCTTGTGACCTGAGCCGACCCCCCATTGTCTGCTGTTCTCTAAAAGGTCTGGCAAGATGACCTCTGAGATCCTTTGACCTCTAAAAATGAATGTTCCAATTCTGGCTTATTTGTCATTGGTCTCTGTTATCTAAATTAAAGATTTTTAGGAACTACATCAAAAGTGTCCTAGAGCCTGTGGTAAATTGTCAGACAGCATAGCTTTTATTACATTTTTGGAAGCTATATTAACATAGGCCCAGGTATCTTGTGTCATGTGCGTATGTCAGAATGAAGACGAGGCGTGTAAGAAATGTCCTAATGTGGCCAAGTGATAAGCTCATGAAAAGATAGAATCATTTTTATAAGATGAGTTCTGTTTTGAATCATTTTTATAAGGTGAGTTCTGTTTTGAATGATCTTGACTGTGCTTTTAAAAGCATTAAATATATATATATATTTACATCTTTTTCGACCAACTTTTGAGCCCACTTAGTTTAGAATGTCCTATTCATGGAATAATTTCACTCAGTGTGTATTTTAGAGAAGAGCTCAACAGTCTCACATATCTTTTGACAGTCATTTATGGGTAACACTCCTGGCCTCCCCACCCCCAAATACTCCACTGCTGTCATGTAGGAATGCTTTCATATGTGGTAAATGTCTCAGTATTTTGCTGACTGGAAAAGCAGTATTTTTATACATAGCTTGCAGGTAAACATGGAGCCTTGTGCATTTGATACGTGTTAAAATGAATGGAACATTAAGATACAGCATGTAGACCACATAAATAATGTTAATAGCAGTATCCCCTCAGAGCTAACAACATGTTTGAAAGTGTGCAGGTTCAGCTAAAATACCATTTAACAACTAATTCATTTAAGAGGAAACTTTGTTTTTCCATGAAATAGTACCTCGTCAGTTTCCTTGTCTATCTCAGGGTCAGAAAAAATCAGGCTTTCTCCTAACTCGAAAACATTCAGACTTTTTTATTCCTTTTGGTCAGCCTTTTAAACAAGCAAGACAATAAGCTCCTTAGTTCTTATTGCTGTAGGATACTTAGGAATACACATCTAATGATTCCAATTAAAAAAGATAGAGCTTGCGAGCAGACTATTTGCTCTTTAGAAACATCATTGCTTTCTGGAGGCAGCAAGGACTTTACTTCTGAACTTGAAGATTCTAGATCCAAGCAGTTTTGTGCCCTCGATGTATCTATATAACTTTATATACAACTTGCCACTGCAGATAAACACAAAAGTTTTATTCTGTGTGACTTTTAGAAATTTTGGGAGTACAAAGATTGGCAAGGAAGATACAAGTTTATTTTATCGATTATCTTTGAAAATCTTGTGGAGTTTTTTGAGGCATGGGGAGCAGGTAGTGGTGAGTTTTATTCTGAATGCCTTGATTCTACCCCATCTTCAACTCATATTTTACATATTAAGTACTGCTCACTTGTCACCTAACAAAACCGTTAATGGTTATTTGTTTGCTTCTGTCTCTATAAGCTCCTTGAGGCAGGGACCATCTTTGTTTTCCTTATATTCCCCTTAGCACCTCTCTTGGTGCCTCACATGATAGAAAGTACTCGATAAATATTTATTGGTGGAGTAATCAGAGAGCACATTTTCAAAACTCTAAATCTACCCAGATCATCAAAGACAGAAAAAAAAAATCACCCCTACCAGTCCCTAGGCGATCTCAAATGTATTGAGATCTGTGGAGCCGGGATCTTAAGATTGTCTGCACCCTAATTGGGGAGTAATTTGGACCTGACCTGGAAGGTGGTAACAGAATGCCCACGGCAGCACCCTCTCTGCTGTGCACTTCCAGTCTTGACTGCATTGGAGCTGAGCAAAGCATGTGGGGGACAAGGAGGTGTCTCTAAGCCCTGTTAATGGTGTCCTGTCTTTCCCTACTTCCCTAACACCACCGTGCTGGCCTCTGATCCCTTGACGGGGAGCTCCTCTAGCCTGGAACCTAAACCTACCCTTGACTGTCCTGGGCCCAGATGGGGCCCACCACTCTTTCCTTGTGACCCTCAGATGGTCCTGCTGTTCCTGACTGGCTGTTTTTCTCCAAAGGTAGGAAGCTCCTCCCAGTAGAAGCTTGTCAAGAAAGGCATTCTGCTGGGGAGCTAGCTTTGGAGTTGAAGAATCTGGGACAAAATCCCTCAGGATGTTCTCAGGGCTGCTTTTTGTGTTGAGGATTTGGTGGTAATTATCTAAATGTTTATTAACTCTCCCAGGAAGAGTTCTATGTTCTCTGGGTTGCTGCTACCCCTCCAGCAGGGCCCAGGTGGTGTGGGCCTTGAGCTGAACAGCTTAATTGCTTAAGGAGTAAAACAGTCAACAAGTTAGAGACAAAGTATTTACATTTAACAAATGACTTTTAAATCATTAATAGAATCATCAACAGAGTAGTGAATTATGTGAGTATGAAATAGTCAACTAAATAAATCTCAAAATAATATTAAACCTATATATTACATAAGGACTATTATCTCTCTCTTTTTTAAATGTCAAAATATGATTCCTTTAAGATCAAGACAGCACAGAGGGAAGAATAGGATTTTGGCCCAGACACAGGACATTATTATCTGTGAGACATTAGACAAGCTAACTCTTCTAACTTGATTTCTTATCAATGAAATGGGGATTATAGATCTGCCTAATTAGATTGATTTGAGATAATAGGTAAAAAACACCTGATAACATGTTGGGCAGTAATAAGCATTCAACAAATAACTGATATTCACTCCCTGAATTCAGACTTCTTGTCCTGTAATTCTGCCACATTCCTGATAGTTTCCAGAATGTCAGATTTTTAGGGGAAATAAGGTTAAAATGAACATCAAGAGGAGCCCTAAAGAAGTTATACATAAAATATTACTTTCCTCAGTATTTGAATGCCTCCTCTGTGCCAGACAGTTCCAGATGCTGGAGTTCCTCAGGGAACAGACAAAATCTTTTAACTGATGCAGCTTGCATTTCAGTTGGGGGAAACAAACAATAAATAGAATATTAGTGATAAGTGCTGAGGAAAAACAAAGCAGGGAAGGGAGATAATTTGATGTTTCTTAGATTAAGAGTGATACAAGTAAAAAAAAGTACTATAATACAATTAAAAACACAAAAGAGCAATAACTGAAATAATAAAGATGCATAATGGCAAAACGAATCATATCCCACCATACCATTCACTCCCACCTCCCTTGTAACAGCCTGATATATGTATCTTGATTCTTGTTCATACAAATATGTATACACAAATATTATGTGTGGGGTTTTGTCTTATTCTAACACATTACTCTGCTTGCTTTTAAAATGTGATGGTATTGTGAGCACCTTACAAGTCTATACATATGTAGATCTCAAATTTCTTAATATATACACACAATCTTATATAAATAAAATGAGAAGATTTTTTTGGTGGGTCAGTTTGCTTTAAATAAATGAGATCATATATACACCCCCTGCGTCTTTTTTCATCTAACGATATATGATGAAAATCCCTCCAAGTCTGTCTTTAGCTCTTATTTCATTCTTTTTAATGCTGTGTAATACTCTATGATGATGACTTATTAAATGTCTTCCATATTGATGGGCGTGTTCCTTTGCTACCAGATTTTTACTATTGTGGTAATCGTGCCTGTGCACATATTCATGACCATGATGGTTTCACTTCCATGGAATAGAGTCCCTGGAGTAGGATTGCTGGGTTGAGGGATATGTAGATTTAAAACTTTTTAATAAATGTTGACAGATTGTTTCCTAAAAAGGCTGGAACAATTTATATTTCCATCAGTAAATGTATAAAAATACTGTTACCCTTTATACCCACTAGGAATACATTAACAATGAAAAAAAAAAGAAAGCCTGGTGGTGGGTATAGTGATTTCTCAGAGTTATTTTATTTGAGTTTTCCTAACTACACTAAATCTGGATAACTTTTTGTGTGTTCTTTGGTCATTTGGATTTCACTCGTAATTACATTACATATTCATTTTCTATTGCTGCATAACAAATCACCATAAATTTAGCAGCTTAAAACAACACCCATTATAGTTCTGGGGGTCAGGGCTTCAAGCAGACTTGATTGGGCTCTCTGTTTAGTGTCCAATAAGGTGGAAACGAAGGTGTGTGCTAGGCTGGGCTCTTAACTGAAGGCTCTGGGGAAGAATTCACTTCCAAGCTCATTCGTGGTGTTGGCAGAATTCAGTTCCTTAGAATTGTAGGATGGTTGTGGCACAGAGGTCTCTGTTTCCTTGCTGGCTGTCAGCCAGGTTTTGTTTTCAGCTCCTAGATGATCTCTCCAGTCCTTGGACGTGGTCTCTTCCGTCTTCAAAGCTAGCAAGGGTGCATTAGATTCTTCTCATGCTACCACTCTCTCTGTTTTCTCTTCTGCTGCTAGCCAGAGAAAACTCTTTGCCTTTACAGGGCTGCTGTGACTAGGTTAGGCTCACCCAGATAATTTCTGTATGTTAAGGTCAATTGGCTAGAAACCTTAATTACGTTTGCAAATCCATTTGCCCTGTAAATGTAGCATTATCGCGGGAGTAACACCAGGGGCAAAGATCATGGGGGCCATCTTAGAATTCTGCCTAACACAAACATATTTTTATTTATACCTTCACATTCATTTTTTATTTTTATTCATATATTTTATTCATATATTTATTTTTTTCTGTTTCTATTGTGTTTGTCTTTTTATTTAACTAGTTTGTAGGAGCTTTTAGTGTATTATATAATTAAGCCTTTCTACTCTTGGTTGCAAACATTTTTTCCAACTCTTATAAGTTGTTGACCACATTGGTAGGTACTTTTTCCATAGAAAACTTAGCCATTTGGATATCACTCTTAAGGTGAATTGCATATTTGTATGTTTTATTCACATTTTAAATTTTTATTCCTTTTTTATCTTTTCATTCATTTCATTTTTATTAACATTTTGCCCATATTTGCACTCTTTTTGAAAAAACTTGTAAAAGCTTTGTATAATATATACAAACTCTCTTATTATTTGCAAATTTTCTCCAAATCTATAATTTATCTGTTGATCATATTTCTAATACCTTTTCCCATTCGAAACTTCATTTTAGTATATATTGAAGTATATTATATTATTTTACAAAATACAGACATTTGTGAATATATAAAAATTTTGAAATATTCTGTATGATTAAAGTCTTCCCCCCCTTGGGTGGCATGTATGGTCTCCTCTGCATTTTTTTTTTGTTTTTTGGCTTTTGTTGTTAGTGTTTTTTTACATTTGTCTGTACTCCATTTGGAATTTGTTTCTGTATGGAATGCAAGCTATGAATCCAACTTTACTCTCTTGCAAATGGGTTGCCAATTGTTCCAGCACCCTATATTAAATAAACTATCTTTTCCTGATGAATTGAAATACCATCTTTGTCATGTATTAAATTTTCATATATAATGAGATTTATTCCTCAATATCCTATTCTGTTTAACTTATAGTTCTCTTTACCTATGACATAATCATATGGATTCAATTATAGTGGCTTTATGTTTGTTTACAGTAGCTTTATAAAATGGTCAGGCAGAGATTTTTCCCACCCCACACTCCTGCCTGCTCTTTTTTTTACTACCTTTCTTGGCTATTCTCAGGCATTTGAAGTTTGTGATCATTTTATCCAATTAGCGGTTAAAATTGCATTAAATTTATATATTTTGGGGAACTTGACATATGTTATTGTTTTCTAAGAACTAGGAAAATCATATCATTTTCTGTTTGTTCATCTAGTCTATTACTTCAGTAAGATTTGAAAGTTTTCTTCATTGAAGTCCTGTTTCATTTTTATTAAATGTATTCTTGTTTCTTAGCATTTTGGGCATTATTGATAATGGATTTCTTTTTCCATTTCATTTCTAAAGGCTTGTTATAAATAAAGAGCCTATTTTTTCTGTGTGCTTATCTTGTATACAACAAATTTATTATATATACTAAGTTTTCTGATTGATTCCAGCAGTTTTCATTCCAGTCTCTTGGGATTTTTAGAAATACAATGACAACACTCACAAAACAATTTAACTTGTTTTTTCCAATGCTTGACGGATTCTTTTCTAGAATCTTTATTGTCTAGAAACTCCATTATAGTGTTGAGGGATAATGGTAATAGCAGGCATTTCTGTTATTGATTTTTGTTGAAATAGTTTGAGTAGTTAGTGATTTAGAAAATTTGTGTTGTTATTTGGTAAATAATCTTATTTAAGTAAATTCTTCCCTGTTTTACCAAGAGATTTTATTAGGAATAGCTGCTGAATTTTATCAAATGCCTTTTGAGCATCTTTTGATGATGTTGTGTGTTACTCTCCTTTAATCTGTTGACTACTTGGATTATGTGTGGAGTTGCTGAAATTAAACCACTCTTCTCTCCTTGGAATAAAGTCTACTTGGTCATAGATGTGTTATTCTTTTCTTATAAATCAGTATTTCAGTTGCTTATCTTTATTTAGAACTTTAGCATGCATATTCATAAGTGAGATTAGTCCATAGATTTCTTTAGTGGACTGTTTGATTAGGAGCAAAAATTTATGCAGGTTGGTAAAATGTGGGGGTAATCATAAGGCTCATCCACTGCTGGTGAGAATGTAAATTTATGCAAACACATGAAAAACTATTTGGCAGAATCTACTAAAGTGAAAATATTCATACCATGGAATCTAGTAATTCTGCTTCTAGCCATATACCCAATAAAATGCATACATATGTTCACCAAAAGATATGTGTTTTGTAAAGATATATGTTTTATCTAGAATGTTTATAGCAACACTTAGTAACGGCCTCAAACCAGAAACGACCTAAAGTCCATCAGCTGTAGAATGGATAAATACATTTTTGTATATTCATACAATGGAATATTATAGAGCAATGAGAAGGAACAGTTTATAACTACATGCAACATATGGGTGAATCTCAGAAACATTCTGTTGAGCCTAAAAAGCCAGATATAAAAGAATACTGTATGTTTTCCTTTATATAAGGTACAAAACCAGGCAAAACTAATCTATGCTGTTAGAAGTCAAGAAAGTGATTATCCTTAGTGGGAGGTAGGTCAGGGAGGAGATAGTGTCTGAAAGGGAGTCTTAGGGGGTCTTTTGGAGTGCTGGTAACATTTTGTTTTTTTTATCTGGGTGTCTGTTTATGTTGGATTGTTTAGTTCGTGAAAATTCATCTAATTTACACTTATATGTACACTTCTGTATGTGTATTATACTTCAATAAAAAGTTTTTAGAAAGTAATACTTGTTTCATAAAATGAGTTGGGGAGCTTTTCATCTTTTTTCTACAGTTTAGAATTTTTTGAATAAGAGATAATTGGAATTATCTGTTAAAGATTAGGTGGCACTTGGCTGAATATTCTTTTGATTCTGAGGCCTTCTTTGTTAAAGGTAGAATTTTTAATTGCTTTTCGAATTTCTTTGGTTCAATATATTCACTTCTTGGATTAATTTTGATAATTTATATTTTGTAGGAAATATTTCATTTCTCTAGGTTTTCATATTTTTTTCTATAGAACTGTGTCGTTTATGCTTCCTGTAATTTCTTCTGTGCATGGTATTATGATTTTTATTTTTTTTATCCAAAGATTTCCTACATGTATTTCTTAACTTTCAGGCAGTTAAGGACTTAAAAAAACTTTTATTACTTATTTCTAATTTTATTTTTTCTTGATCAGAGAGTGTGTCCTATAAAATCTTTTTACTTTTAAAAATTTGAGTTTTTATTTGAGACTGAGTATATTATTGATTTTTGTAAATATTTCATGGAGCTACAGTGCATGTGTTTTCTATTCAAAGGATTTAAGTTTCTGTAAATATCAATTAAATAGTTATTTTTGTTTTTCACTTCTTCTCTATCCTTACTCTTTTTTTCTGAGAGCTGTCCAAGTATTAAAGAAGTCTATTGAAATATTCCACAATTTTTTTTTGTCAAGCTTTCCTTATATTGCTAATAGTTCTGGCTTTATGTATTTAGTTACTATGTTGTTGGGCACATACAGATTTATGACTCTTGTTCATTAATTGTGCCTTTTATCTTTATCCTAGTTTATGCTTTTAAATTTATATTCCTCCTTGACTAATATATGAATCTGTCAGTCCACTCTATTTTCAACCATTCTTTATCTCTGTTTTAAATGTGTTTGCTATAAGCTGCCTATTTCTAGGTGTCACTTTTTTTTTTTAACTTTTTCTTTTTAAAGAAAGTTTCTTTCTTTCAGTGGGCATATTCAGTGTGTTCACTGATTTTATGTTTTCTACCTTATTTATGCTCATTTTTTTACTTCATTGTTTCTTCTTTTTCTTTTACTTTATTTTTGCTGGTTTGATCAAGTCATTATGTACTCCTTTTCTTTTCCGTGTTAACATGGTATTTCTGCTGTACCTTTCTCTTCAAATAAAGATCATCTTCCTTTTCCTAGTGTTTGTAATCAAATAGATGTTTTTCTGCTATTTTATGAAAAAACTTGAATCACTCTAATCCTTCACTAACCCCCTACCTACCTGACAAAATGAGATTTTTAGAATACTTCCTCCCTCTCCTAAAATAAGTACTTAAAAATGCTTTTACTTTCCCTTTCCCCATCCTCTGTCCACTTCTGAGGCTGATATAATTTAATGCCTATAGTTCTAGACTATTAATAAAATTTCCATTTTAGTAAGTGTTTTCTATATCAATAATCCTTACCTAGCATTTACCTTGCATATTTTCAGATAGGTCATTATTATCTATTTTCATAGAGAACCATTCAGATCAGTGTTTCTTAAGGGAGCATTTTAGATGGGTAATTCTTTATTGTGTAGGACTGTCTCATGCATTTTGGTTTGCCTCCCTGGCTTTTGGGAATATATCTCTCTCTCTCTCTCTCAAGGTTTATTGCTCACCCCTATTTCCTTCTGCTTTCTTTATCTTCTCTAGCTTGAAGTCTCTGTTCTAATTAATATCTTGTTTGGTTCTTAGTATTTTCCTCAGGTGGGGTAATGTATTCTCTGAATACTTGGTAAACCACAGCTCTTTTTTCATCCTAATAGGTAAGTGATATCTCAGTTGGGTATAGTATTTTGGGATTATAGCTCTGTTTATCCAGTGGCCTAAAAAATATCATATTCTACCTTCTTACTCTTGCAGATGACATGTTTGATGGTAGCCAGAATCTTTTTTCTTTGTATATCACTTGTCCTTTTTGTCTGGAAGTAATTTTTTTTTTAATTCTTCTGGTTAGGAATTAATTTTGATCCATGGTTTGAGATGTTTTTCCACTTTCAGGCCACTAATTCACATCTCACACATGACCTTCCTCCTTTCCTTTTGTTTTTTATGTTTCAGGAAATCTTTTGTGTGTGTATGTGCTATAATTGAATCTACTTCCATGGTCCTAATTATTTTTTCAAGTTGTTTATCATGTTCATAACCCTATTTCATTGAAAATCTTTTCTGATTATTCTGTTAGTTTTCCCCCTACTCTCTGATAATCCCACCCCCCATATATGTTATTGTCTTTGCTCATTAGAGCTCAGCTGCTAGGAACTATGTGTGGTGGCAGTTTGACAGATATCAGTCTCTGCTCTGAGGACTGGTTGTATGAAGCAGATGGGTTGTCAGTGTACGATGAAAGCAGTAGAAAGAAGCCTCTTTTGTCCAATAACTCTTTCTGCCTCAGAGACATAGAGGACTCAGTTCATCTCTTAGGTTCTTCTCAGCTCCTTGGAGGTTAGGATGATTAATTATGCTCAAGTTGGCCACTGTTGCTTTTCATGTGAATTATAAGTTGTGAAGATGCCCTGCATGTATGTGAAAGGTTCAGTGTTGAATCAAGCAAAAGTTACTACAAAGATGGTAGCCTGCTCACTGTTGGGCTCTACGATCATGAATGGTAAACAGTTCAAGCAAAAGAAGAACTTGTTTTTCACACTCAAGTCCCCATGGCAAGTTGAAGGATGAAGAGGAGAAAATTAAAGTGGATCAAGAATTTTCTCAGGATCCCTTCTGAAGATTCCCGAATCAGTAACTGAGAAGGTACATTATTCAGCTTCTAGGTTTCTCTTACCTTTGGAAAGTAAGGATACCAATTCTTTTTTCCTTTCTTCTCAGATCTCATTGCTTTACCCAAACTTCTCTTTTCTTCATGTCATTTGGAAGAATTTGCAAAGTAGTCTGATATTATAGTCAGTGAACAGTTTCCCACCATTTTAAAGACTCTTCCTAGGTACAAATATGTAAAACAAATGGTGAATAATAATCTGGAATGGGTCATGAATATTAGCCACCTTGCTTATCTTATTCCTAGTGTGTTTGGTCATTATTACTGGACGAATTTGTCTTCAATGCTCAGATGAACTAAGTAAAGCCCTGTCAATTTGCTTTCTGCTTCTGTATCAGCAAAGAATGGAATTAGCCTTCAAATTAAAAAAAAAAAAAACTAACAAATAATGGCCTACACAATAGGGGTTATTCCTCTCCTATAATAGGAAGTCCAGAGTAAGGCAGTTGTTGGCATTGGTTCCACCTGTTCAAAACATCAAGAAGGATCCAGGGTCTTTTTATTTCTTTTCTGTTTTCTTTATTTCTTTTTATTTATTTTCCATCCTTAGAGCACTGGATTTTCATCTAGTGTTTGGCTTCAAGATGGCTCCCACAATACCAATCATGTTATCCAAGTTTAAGGCAAGAAGGTAAAAATGAGAAAGGCAGTACTAATTAGGACTTTTCTCCTTTTGACAGCAAAGGAAATCTTCCCAGAGGCCCTCCGCAGACTTCCCCATGCATCTTGTTGACCAGAACATCGCCTCCCTACATTTAATGCATGTTGAGGAGGCAAGTATCTCACTTTTCAGCTTCTGTAGTAGGAGATAGCAAGTGAGAAGTCAGTTTCAAATGGATATTGGGTTAGACAACAGTCTCCACCACAGCTGCCCCATTGGGAGGGAATCTCTTTAGTCACTCACTTCTATTTTGCATTTTCCCTTATCTCTCCTTTCTCACTCTTAAAGGGTAATATATGTAATTGGTAGACACTGCGTTCTAAAATCCTGACTCTTGAAAATGGTGCTTAAAATCACCTCCCAAATGAGACATTTGCTTCCTCCATAGGACATCACAATCATTCTAATCTTGTCCATTCCCTGCTTTGAATTCACTTACTGTGAAGAATGATCACACATCAAACCCTGGTAAGTAGCTTCCTTTCACACAAATCCTGAAGAAATTTATTGTCTTAGATATAGCCTTGAGTTTGTCCCTAAGGTTGTTAAGTTTTATAGCAGTTGATGAATGACTCTTCTTGGATTCTTTCTACCCCAAGAATATTATCTTTTACACCTTAGGAGAGGTTGGTTTGTTTTCCTGAAGATGCCAAAAAACCTTAAGGAATGTCAAAAAATAAACATCTTTAGTCATAAGTTATTTGGGCCAACCAATACAAAAAGACCCCCAAAACTTCATAACCTTTTGATATAAAAAGTGGACTTCCTGGACCAGCCTGGTGGCATGGTGGTTAAGTATCCGTGCTCCACTTTGGCGGCCCGGGGTTCGCAGGTTCGAATTCCAGGCATGGACTGACACACTGCTCATCAAGCCATGCTGTGGTGGCATCCCACATACAAAATAGAGGAAGATGGGCGCAGACGTTATCTCGGAGCCAACCTTCCTCAGCAAAAAGAGGAATATTGGCAACAGATGTTAGCTAAGGGCCAATTTTCCTCACCAGAAAAAAAAAAGAGAAAAAGTGGACTTTCTTTGCTCTTTAAAATTAAAGACCAAATTATGCTTCTGGCCAAGATGAAGTAACAGAGACCAGATTTACTCTCCCCCTTTAAACAACTTATAAAAATAGAGGAAAAACAACAGTTTTTCAGACATTGAACTACAGCCAGCACAATCCCTGAGAGAAAGGAAAACAAATTGTTGCCCTAGCTTACTGTCTAGAGAGAGTGTCCATAACTCAGTGCGAGGAGGGGCAACGCAGGCAGAGCCTAGAGTCTCAGTGAGTTGACGAGACAGAGTTGGGAGTTTGATGAGTCCAAGGTAGCTATAGTTTGCAGGGAAGAATACTACAGGAGAGTTCTGGAGATGTAAACTGGGCCCTCCCCAAGTTTTCAGCTGAGTATTGATGTGTGTAAGCACGTGATAAACCTATCAGAGGCTGAGAAAAGAGTCATCCAAAAGATACAGGCTGAACAATCCTCTGATATTACACAGGGTTGAGGATAGTCCATGTTCCACCAGGTATAGTGGAAATATATCATAAAATTTGAGGCAGTAGGTAAGGATCTCAGGTATTTTTGCCTCATTACTGTGGAAAAACTCAGCCCTAGACCAAAGTTTGCTTTGGTTCTGCCTTAAAGCTTAAAAGTAAGACCTGAAAGGATCAAATTATTTTCAAGTAACTTAACTGTTACCCAGAATAAAGCTCATATATATATATAAAAGAATATCTAGCACCCAAGAAGGTAAAATTCATAATCTGTGGGATCCAATTATCAGGTATGCAAAGAAGCAGGAAAACAAAACCCAAAATGAGAAGAAAACTTAGTAAATTGAAAATGACCCAGAACTAACACATATGATAGAATTAGTAAACAATGATATTTAAATATTATAACTATATTGATATCCCAGAAGAGAGTGGAATAACATCTTTAAAGTATTGAAAAGAAAAAAATCCTGTCAACTTGCAATTCTATACCCAGTAAAAATGTATTTTAAAAACAAAGGTAGGCCGGCCCTACCTTTGGGCTTAGCAGTTAAGTGCTCACGCTCTGCTACTGGCCGCCTGGGTTTGGATCCTGGGCGTGCACTGATGCACCGCTTCTCCGGCCATGCTGAGGCCACATCCCACATACAGCAACTAGAAGGATGTGCAACTATGACATACAACTATCTACTGGGTCTTTGGGGGGAAAAAAAATGAGGAGGATTGGCAATAGATGTTAGCTCAGAGCCGGTCTCCCTCAGCAAAAAGAGGAGGCTTAACATGGATGTTAGCTCAGGGCTGATCTTCCTCACACACACACAAAAAAAGGCCCAACAAACAAAAACAAAGGCAAAGACATACAAGAGCCAAAAGTATTCATGACTAACAGATATATTAAAGTAAGTCCTTTAGGCAGAAAGAAATTGATACCAGATGGAACTGATACCAGATGGTAACAGAAAAAATTACTTCTTCTTACTTTTTTAATCACTTTAAAGCAAAAAATAATATACAGAGGGTTATAAAACAAGTGTAGAAGTAAAATAGATGAGAACAAGAATACAAAGACTGGAAAAGGGTATATAGAAGTACACTGTTGTAAGGTTCTTATATTATGTGTGAAGTAATGTAATATTACTCGAAGATAGACTGTGATAAGTTATAGATGTATACTATTGAACCTAAAGTAATCACTTAAAAAAAAAGTATAGCTAATAAGACAACAAAGGAGACAGAATAATAATGAAATATCCAATCAATCCAAAAGAAGATAGAAAAAGGAAGAGAGGAACAAAGAATAGATATAACAAATAGAAAATAAATACCAAGATGGTAGATTTAAACCCAACCATATAAGTAATCACATTAAATGTAAATGGTCTAAACACCATAATTACAAGGCAAGATTGACAGATTAGGTACAAATAATGAGATCTTGCCTACATGAAATGCTGCATACAAGAAACACACTTTAAATATAAAGACTCAAATAGGTTAAAAGTAAAAAGGAAAAGATATGCCATACCAAAAAAAACCTTCAGTGACTATATTAATATCAGAAGAAATAGATTTCAGAGAAAAGAATATTACCAGGGATAAAGAGGTTCATTTCAGAATGATTAAGAGATCAATTCATCAGGAAAACATAACAATTCCAAAAGTTTATATACCTAATTACAGACCTTAAAACTAAATGGAGCAAAAACTGATAGAGTGAAGGGAAAAATAGACAAATCTACAATTATAGCTGGAGATTTCAACACTCTTCTCTCAATAATTGATAGAACAAGTAAACAGAAAATCAGTCAGGGTACAGAGGACTTAGTTTTAACACTACCAACCAAATTGACCTAATTGACATTTATAGAACATTCCACCTAACGACAGCAGAATACATCTTTTTCTTCATGTGCCAAGAACTTTTACCAAGATAGACCATATTCTGGGCCATAAAACAAGTCTCAATAAATTTAAAAGGATTCAAATAGTACGAACTATGTTAACTGACCAAAGTGAAATTAAATTAGAAGCCAATAAAAGAAAGATGTTTGGAAAATCCCCAAATATTCGAAAACTACTTCACTTCTAGAACATACTTCTAAATAACCAAAGGGCCAAAGGAAAATTAAAAAGCATTTTGAGGGGCTGGCCTAGTGGCGTAGCAGTTAAATTCACACACTCCACTTGGGTGGCCTGGAGTTCACAGGTTCAATCCTGGGCACGGACTGATGCACCGCTTGTCAAGCCATGCTGTGGCGGCGTCTCATATAAAGTAGACAAAGATGGGCATGGATGTTAGCCCAGAGCCAATCTTCCTCAGCAAAAAAGAGGAGGATTGGCATCGGATAATAGCTCAGGGCTAATTTTCCTCACCAAAAAAAAAAAAAATATTTTGACTGGTGACGACGTGGAGAAACAGGAACATTTATTCGTTGCCAGTGGAAATGCAAATGGTACAGCCACTTTAGAAAACAGTTTGGCAGTTCTTACAAAACTAAACATACTTGTAGCATATGATCCAGCATTCATGCTCCTTGGTGTTTACCCAACTGAGTTGAAAGCTAGTAATCACGGAAAAACCTGCACAAGGATGTTTATAGAAGCTTTATTCATAATTGCCAAAATTTGGAAGCAACCAAGATGTCCTTCAGTAGGTGAATGGATAAATAAACTGTGGTACATCCAGACAATGGGATATTACTCAGCACTAAAAAGAAATGTGCTATCAAGCCATGAAAAGACATGATGGAAACCTAAATGCATGTTACTAGGTGAAAGAAGCCAATCTGAAAATCATACATACTGTATGATTCCAACTATGGAGATAGTAAAAGGATCTGTGGTTTCCAGGGACTAGGAGGGGGGGAAGGATGAGTAGGCAGAGCACAGAGCATTTTTAGGGCAAACTATTTATTTTAGGGGAAACTATTTATGTGATACTATAATGGTGGAGACATGTCATTACACACTTGTCAAAACCCAAAGAATGTACAACACTAAGGGGGAACCCTAATGTAAACTAGGAGGTTTGGGCAATAATCATATGTCAGTGTAGGCTCATCTATTGTAATAAATGTACCACTATGGTGCAGGATGTTGATAGTGGGAGAGGCAGTGCGTGTGTGGGGTCAGGGGGTATATAGTAAATCTCTGTATTTTCTGCTTAATTTTGCTGTGAACCTAAAACTACTCTAAAAAATAAAGTCTATTTAAAAGTATTGGGGAAAAAAGTATTTTGAAGTGAATGAAAATGAAAACACAGCCTACCAAAATATGGTAGTGCAACTAAAGAATGCTTAGAGGGAAATTCATAGCACTAAACTTCTGTATGAGAAAAGAAGTAAGCTCTCAATTCAGTTACCTCAGCTTTCACATTAAGAAACTAGACAAAGAAGGGTGAAGTAAACCCAAAGTAAGCAGAATGAAGGGAATGATAAAGATAAGAGCAGATATCAGTAAAATGTAAAACAGAAAAACAAAAATCAATGAAAACATAAGCTGTTTTTTGTTGTGTGTATGTGAGGAAGATCAGCCCTGAGCTAACATCTGCCAATTCTCCTCTTTTTTTGCTGAGGAAGACTGGCCCTGGGCTAACATCCATGCCCATCTTCCTCTACTTTATATGGGACGCCGCCACAGCATGGCTTGCCAAGCGGTGTGTCGGTGTGTGCCTGGGATCCGAACTGGCAAACCTCGGGCCACCACAGCGGAGCGCGTGCACTTAACTGCTTGCGCCATTGGGCCAGCCCCTAAGCTGTTTTTTTGAGAAGATAAAGTGAAGGCTATTCTGGCAGGTTCTCCAGACAAACTCCTGCCTGAATAGGTTGGGGAGGGGACTTAAAATGCCTCATCACACGCAGGAAAAATGACAAAAGAGGTCTCTGATTAACGAGAAATACCTACTATATCCCTACATGCTGGTGGCTGATCTGTTTCCAAAATCAAATAAGACCTAATGTGCTCTTCAGGGAGGAAGAAGCCCGGGATTTCTTTGTTCCTCCAGGAAAGTTGTTCTTACCTAGTCATTGAGAAGTTTCTGTATATACTTGCAAGTTCTGGAAAAGTATTTCTTGAAATAATTCTACATTTCTGACTTCACATTTTCCACATCCTTCTTTCGTCTTCACCCCCTGTTATTCAGAAGTTATGTATTTGAACCTTCTTCATAGCTTCACTTTATTTTGTTCCATGGCTTTTTAGCTTATTGGCTTTCTGTGTTCTTCCTTGAGGAGCAAACCTTAAATAATTGTTGTTTTTCCCAAAATACTGGTGCATAACTTTATTGCCTTTACTTAAGTTATGTTGGATTTACTTAATTTTTTTCTGAGACAGAATTGGGTTTAAACCTGCCATTTATCAGATGTGTGATCTGGGGACAATTTACTTAACCTCTCTGAGTCTCTATTTTCCCCTCTAAAAAATGGGGCCTTCACATCTTTCATCCAATTAAGTCCCTCAGACAGTGCCAAGCACATGAAAGCCACTCAGGAAGCCATTTTCTCAACTCTCTTTCTCCTCCTCATTCGCCCCTGCTTTCCCCCGCTCCCCCCCCAACTCCCCCCCAGCTCACGGTGGGAAACTTCACTGTGGAGAATTCTGAACCTAGTAACCAAAAGCAACACATTACGAAGACCTCTTGGTTTAGAAACATTAATAACTGGAACGTTTTCAGGTGATTTATTTAGAAACCTCCTTAGAAAAGGAGTCAAACTAAAGCAAAACTAATTTTCTCCATTCCTAATTTTTTCCAGAAAATAAAGAGATTTATTTAAGAGAACTTATAGGCAATGCCATATTCAGGAGGAAAAGCTAAGAAAGCTCCCTTTTCATTCCCCAAATGTGCTTTTCGAGAGGCAGACTTGTTCCTTAAACCATAGAGGTGGATAAATACCAACTGTGAGAACTGACACTGCCCCATCCTTCTGCCGTGACACACATCACTAATCGATTTTAGCATCTCTTTCTTTAAGGGCCTCGGCCTCAAATCTTTCTTCATATGGTTCCTCAGGCAGTCACTGCCACCTGATCTGCCCAGGCAAAACCTGTGCACCATCCCTGCCCAAAGGCTTTCAGGGCACCACCGCCAATGTGGGGAAGGCAGTGTAATTGCAAACGTTCATGGATCTGAGGAGAGAATTCTTCATTCTGCACTTCGCTCCTTAGTAAGAAAAAGTTCCCCAATCACTGGCAGATCGTTTGCAACTAGCGCAGGTGACTGGGGTAGGACTCAGCATTGCTGTGGATGTGCAGGATCAGGGGCATCCAGAAAACTCTTGGGGGACAATGTTGTGGTAGGGAGGGCTTCCTAGGGCATCTGGGAAAAACAGCTGCTGCCACGTGGCCGGGCAGTTCCTAGGCAATAGGACTTAGTGCCACGGCTAGTGGGCTTGCCACTTGGCAATAGATTTGGCGGATAAGGACACCACAGACCCAAGTGGATTAAGACAGCTGACTACACAGTCAGCTCCCTCGTCCCATGGGACAACACCAAAACAAAGGGACCAGGTGACAGGAAGCATGCGAGGCAGGGCCCCAATTCTAGAGGGCAGTAAATTCATTCTTTTATGGACTGCAGCTGAAACCTGAGGAGGGGCCGGGTGGAAAGTCCTAGGTGTCACTGAAACCAAGGAGGCTGATAAGAATGTTTTGTGGACACCTCCTCCGAGATGCAGAGGTAGACGAAAGTGGCCTTGTGACAACTCCTTGCAAACTGCCTACCTTGCCATGTTCCTGGGATGATCTAAGGCCCGTCCAGCAAGACTCGGGTCAGGCTGCAGCTGAGCCTTGCCCATGTGGCCTATGTGGAGGTGTGCAAGGTTGCCAGGGTGCTGGCAGAGCCATTTCCCCACAGTGGCCACCCCGTTATGCTATGTGGAAGGAAGTGGATACGGGAGAGGTTGTTATGGAGTCTGGAGCTGGAGGGTGCACCTGACAGTCCTGAACTGGCTTGCACTCAAGGAAATTATCCTGAGATACAAGTAGAGTTTGGTCAAAGAAAATTTCTCGGAGCAACTTGTTTCTAAAATGCTTAGTTTTTGTAAGTGTTCAGAGTCCTTTGAAAGTCAAAACAATTCATTAACCAAATACCTTGTCTTTAAAATAGAAAGGTTGAGGGGGTTCCACATTGGGACTCCTTCCTTTTTACCCCTCAACTGCCCAGAGAGGTGCAATGGGCAGCTGAGAACTTCCAAGTAACTCGCCAGCCTTCCAAGATCTTGGATTCCATGCTGCAGGGTAGAAAATAGAGCAAAAATACAGGCACAAAATATGCAGAGCCAAAAAGACGAGAGCTGGAGGAAGAGGGAAACAGGGCCGAGGGTAAAGTAGCTGGTGACTCACAGGTGAAAAGAGGGAGGAAAAAGCAGAGTAGGCAAGGTGGCTGTTCGGTAATGAAGAAGGCACCAAAAGCCATCTCTCCTTCCCGTCTGCTGTGTGACCTTGGCCAACTCCTTAATCTCTCTGAGTCTCACTGTCCTCTCTTGGAAAATGGAATACTAACTGAGGATGTAATGAATTATGAAAATAAGTTCAGCACATAGCCAACTCCCAATTATGGTTGATTGTCATTCAAGACCAATCCCTCCCAAAAGAAGTATGGAAGAAGAATGGTTTTGAAACACACGTTTATTCAACACCATAAATTTTGTGTGTATTCAGTGACATGTGAATGTAAAGCTGCAGCACACTTCATGGCACACTGGGACTTCATAACTCATGTCTATGATTGGTTTTACTATTGTCACTAGAATTTCCCTCAGCCTCCCCAGCCTGTGGGTGCAAACAAAGTTATACGAACAGTAACAACTCAATGGTGTGGGCTTGTTCTCACTGGCATAATGCAGGACCAAGTATTTTCAGGGATCTCAGAGGGATGCCCCAGATCTGCTCATGAACAAGCCTGTGGTCCTGCCAGGACAGTCTTGGCTTCTGTCCATGTGGGCAACTCCCGTCTGAGGCTGCCATGGCTCCACCGGTATTTTGTTTCCAGAGATCTTTGCTAATTGTCCAGGATTAGAACGACTCCAGGATGAAAGGGTTGATTTTCCACTTCAGGAGAATGTCCCCTCTCTTTAGGTAGAAACAGGCATGTGGATGTTCCAGGCCTTGCATTTAGGTCATAGGAGATGGAAAGATCTCCTAGAGCCTCCACACTGCGTTGTTCCCCAGTTCAATGACGGTATTCTCTTAGGAGAAAACCAAATTACACTGCCGCTTTGCCCTCTAGAAAACTCTGTCTGCTCGTTTATTTTGCTTGGTGCGTATCTTAGACAGCCATTACCACAATAGTTTGTAACCTTCGACTTGTCCCTGTTCCCTCTTACTTTAAAATGCCACACAACCCCCCCTATTGAGGTTGGAAAGAGTCTGCCTTTCACTACAATTTCAAGGAGAACTGTAGAGTATTATGATAATTAAAAAAAATCAATATCATAATATCAGGATATTTACAGATGCCTTGGGGATGTCAGGCCAACAACAATTAAATTGATTTTAGGTCTTGTTTTGGTGTTTGCACAGTTTCCATAGCTTCCAGACCCTCCTGGTTTGTGTGCCCTGGGCAGTCATGTAAAGGCTCTTTGTTGAGAACCCGGATTCCAATTTGTCATTAACCTGAATACACTCTGCTCACCTCAACCAAGTGTGAAAAGAGAGGAGTTGCAGAAAGGAGCTATTCAGCTGGAAAGGTATTTTTTATAACAAAGTTTCAGCTGCCAAGCCGAGTATAGTGTTTGCTTTCTTGGGCACTTAGCGCCCACAGGCCCGGTTTGTGTACAAGAGATGGCAGGGATGAAGTGAAGCTCAGTGGTTTTCAATCACAGGACATTCAAAAAAGTTAAAAAAGAAAGAAAGAAAAGAAAAAAGCAAAGCCTGCGTTGGAATTGTGGTCTTTCAACCTTATTTGTTTTCCATGTGGATGGTTATTTCAATAGTACATTTCTCCTCAGTCAGGCCTTCATCCTAAAAATAGAAGTGGATCTCAGAAGCAGCACTTCTGCCTCCCTGACATCTGAACAGTTTTCAACAGCTGGTGGCCTATAAACAAGTAATACAGTGTAGCCATTGAGGCCAAGAGAAGTGAAAGGAGTCTTAAAGAGACAGTCATTGGTTTTCTTGGGTAAAGCCTCTAAGCAAAACAGAGGGAGACTGCGGAGCTGGAAGACTACTATTCAGTCTGCATTTGGGTTTCCTAACTCAGGAACTTGTGGACCTGCATTCACTGGCATTCAAGACAACTCGATGCTTCAAAGAACTTCAAAAGGTTATTAATTGCAAGGTGATCAGACAGAACGACGTGAGTGCTCACCCCCAGCTGGCCACATCAGCTTGGTTTGCTGAGTGACCCTGCAGAAGGAGGCCGCATCGTGAGCTCAAGCCCTAATGGGTGGGGAGTTTCACTCAGTTGCCTCTCTGCAGGGTTGTTCAACAGTTTCCAGGTGAAGCTCATTCTGGAGGAGAGTAAAGTGAGGGGGCTGCCTGATTCTCCCGTCCTGCTCCTGTCCGTCCTTCCCTTTCTGAGGCTCTGCTGTCTCCCTGACCTTGGAGTTCATGAGTTCCTTCCAAAAATTCCCCCTTTGTTTGAGCTACTGTGAATTGAGTTTGTGTTACTTGCAACCAAGAGAACTTGAACTAACACAGCCTTACATGGCCGGGTCCCTGCCTGCCTCTCCAGCTTCATTTCCTCACACCCTGCCTCAGGTTTCACTCTGTCATTCTCTCTGTGAATCACACTGTTTCATGGCTCCTTGCCTTTGCTCCCGTCATTCCCTCTGCTGGGATGCCTTTTCCTTCTGGCTAAAATGGACTCTCCCCAGAAAGCCCAGCCCAGGAAGCCTTCCCAAGCTTGCCTGTCACCTATTGAATCAGTCAGATGTTATCTGTTTCTTCGTGACTCTCCCACACTAGCCCTAAGCTCCTTGGGCAGGGACCAGGTCTTCTTCATCTTTGGACTCCACTGCCTATCACAATGCCTGGCGTAGCATAGGTTCTTAAAACATTTGTTGAATGAAACTCAAGAAGGCAAATAGAAAATGAGATTTTCATTTCTGCAGGAATAATGAGAGCAGAAGATGAGGAACAGAGTTACCCAGTGGATAGATACCTGAAGAAGATTCTGGTCCTAGAAAAACAGTGATTGTAACGTACAGTAATGAACCACAGAGGGGCATTTGAAAGAGTGGTCCGGTCTGGATGGAATTAGATCTTCTCGTTCTCTTGCCATTGTATCCTATTTCTCTCTTCCTGAGATGTCTCTGCCTCCCATTCTACCAGTGCCATTGTATTAGAGGTTGGCACTGTCAGGTGACTTAGATTCAAAGTTCTCATTCCCTGTATTTCATGTCCTTGATGACAGATGTGGATTGTGTCCCCTAATGAGAAGGGACTAAGGAGGTCACTGGAAAATAGATAGGTCAGGATTCTGTATCCAGAGAGCCTGAGTCTATTTGAGCAAGTCCAAAAAGGAGGTGGCATTTGGACTGAGACTTGAAGGATGATTAGGAGTTTAACAAGAGGATGGGGAGTCCAATGTGTTCCTGGAGCTACAGGGCCTGTGGACTATAAAATCACCCATCTGAAGTGAGGGCAGGATGGCTATCCAGAGAATCAGGAGGAGGATGGCGGAAAGTGCAGTTTGCATTGGGCATTTAACAGCCTCTTCACTTTATACATTTAATAGACCCTGAGAGTTCATTTTGCAGAATTATACATATATTTTAAATTGTCAAGCTTACTAGAGAACCCCACAGGCAGCCACTTTGGTTATTTTGTGTGTCACCATTATAAGAAGCGAAGTGGGTAAGAATACAGACCCTGGAGTCAGATTGTCTGGGTGTAATTCCGGGATCTGCCTCTACCAGCTCTATGACCTTGGGAAAGTTAGTTGACATCTCCATGCCTCAGTTGCATGATCTTTAAAATGAGAATAATAATAGTACCTCTCTCAGCAAATCATAGGGATGTGATAAGTGAGGTGATAAATGTGAAGCCCTTAGAATGATGCCCAGCGTGCAGCAAACATTCACTAACTGTTAGGCACTATTACGATTTTATTTCTCATGAGGTTGTTTGCAATCGTCAGTCATGCACTTTGTGCATAATCCTATGATATTAATTATTTGATTTTAATTATTCATTTGTGTGTGGTTTCCCACTGGACCTTGAATTCCTCAAAAAGGCACTAGTTGAATAAATGTCTCTTTCCAAAGTAATTGAATTCATGCTTTCAAGCATATTTCCTACTTATTACATTCATGTATTGGTAATCTAAGGGGAGAATTTAGGATTGTTGCTGGAAAATAACATTAGTATTTGGAAACTCCTCTTTGAGGCTGGAAAATCTTTGGACACAGAAGCATTGTCTTCTTTATAAACCCATGCTGCACCCTCCCACCCACCCCCAGAGACTGCTGCTGCTGGAAACCTTGCTTCCCGGAGGTTTCATCCTGTTCTAAAGGGTTTAAGGAGCCCAGAGAAACAAGAAATATCTGAACCCTGTCAGTTTGGCTGAAAATTTTTAGCAGAGCCTTGTTGCAGAACTTTTAGCACAGAAACCTCTTTCAAAGGGCCCTAACTCCTGAGAGGTGGGAAAATTAAGCTGAGTGGAGTTTAGACATCATATGTCGCCAGAGAAGCTGGCCCGATGCTCCTTATCTGCTTGTTTTTGTTGACCTGGAGGAGAAAGGGCACGAAGGATCTTTTCTGCTGAGACCATGGAATGAAAGATAAAGTCATCTTAGGAGATTGGCTCCGAGTCTGCAGGACCCAGAGAGCTCTGCAGAGGCTGGTCTGGAGCCCACAAGTGTGCAGAACCAGGTGGGTGTGTGTAGGATAGGGATGGGGGTGGGCGTGGGTGTTCTGACTCCCCAAGAAGGCAGTCAAATGAATCAGTAGATTGGAAGACAGGAGATCTGAATTCTAGTTCTGTCCCTACATATCTGCACAAGCTTCTTCTGGCCTGGGTTTCCTTTATTGCCTTTGGAGGGTTTGACATGGATCGTCCCTAAAGTTTTGTTTCTAGTGTTAAGATTTTAGCCCTATTCCAGCAGTGTTGGGTACAGTTTAGGTTGAGCAAGGTGGCATTTATATACAAGCCCCCCACTTCACCCATCACCACCAGGACCCTTATCTCCAAACTGCTCTGTGCAAACCCTGATCTGACCCAGCCCTTCTCCCACCCCAGCCTTCCCACTGCATCATGGGGAGTGCCTGTCTGTTGTCAGCAAGCTCCCGGAAGCCTCATCCCCTTCTTGCTCCCACTTACCTGAAACCTGGTTGTCTTCTGCAACCTCCCAAGTGGAGGCTGTTCATGCTCTCTCATACCGTGTATTTCAGGAATGGGGATAGGTCTGCTCTTCTCCCCCATTGCCCTTCCAATATCCCTTCTTTCCTCCCTCAAAGCCCCCGGCTCCCTTGAAGATCTAGCCTCAGGCCTCCATCCCTGTCTTCTCCCAACCTCCCAGTCGGCTTCTCTCATTCACTGAAGATACCAAAGCTTGGCTCACTATTTCTCTCGCCATCCTGACTTCTGTCATCAGCTTTGGTGATCTGAACATCCACACAGACAATTCTGACAACACCATAGCCTCTGAGTGCCTCAACTACCTCACTTCTGATGATCCTTTCCTCCACCCAGCATATACTCAAATATTTGTTGACAACGTGTAGACAATGGGCATGTTTGAAGAGGCTTCATTTACCTTCAAAATTATAATACCTATAACTAGGGTGACCATATAACTTATTTCCCAAACTGGGACAATTTTGTGAATGAAAGAAGATAGCAAAATAATTAAAATTATATTATTTTTGGAAATATTTACTTATTGATGACAAATTGGTTTTTATATTGACTCCTATAAAATAAAACTTTTTTATAAAATTGTTTTCCAAAATTAAATTTTTCTTCAAAAAATTAAAATAATTTATGTGTGTACATTGAAGCAACACTGAAAAAACTCCTTTGTGTCGATTATCTGCACATTTAAAAATATAGGTAGAATAATTCTTCCTTGTACTTATTTATTCTTTCTCGTTCTTTAATTAGTTTCTTAGTTGAATCTTTCACTAATAGTGTGTCACTGGTATCTTTAAGAAGAATTTCCTTTTTTAAAATAGTTTTTGTATTTTGAACAAATCTATTTGCAATTGCTTTCAAAGTAAAATTTATGGTTAATAAATTTGAAGTTGCTGACAACTGTAATTGATTCTTCTCCATAGACCTCAATATTTTAGATTGCTGATATACTCTCTCTCCAGGTAGTGAGAAATTTGGTAAGCTCAATGCAAATTCTGCTAAATAGATGATATCTTCAATTTTTTAATGTAAATGTTTTGTCCCAAGTATTGACACAGATACTATCTCTTTGCCTCCATTCAGAGTAGCATTCTTCAACACATATTTTTACAACACATAGCTGTCGACATGTAAGTCATCTTTATTTATGACCCCCTTGAACATTCTCCCATTGCACATGTATTTCACCTCTTAATAGATGAGTCCTTGGTAGAAGCTGGAAGTAAAAAGCTGGGTTCAACCATACTCCATCCCAACTTGTCTTAATGCAACTATTAATAATATCTAATTAAATAAAAAATCCAGAACAAATGCTAAACTTGATGGGACCCAGGACAACAGGTATAAACAGGACTCTCCCAGGAAACGGCTATGACACTGACCCCTCAGAGGTAGCTCAGTGGTTGTCAATCCTGGCAGCATAGCAATAATGCCAGAGAGCTCTTCAAACATGCCAACGTTCAGGCTCCATTCCCAGAGACTCAGATTTGATTGGTATTGGGACGGGGCCTGAGAACCAGCATTTTAGCCTCCCAAGAGATTCTAATGTGCAGCTCGGGCTAAAAGCATCTACACGAGCGTAATGCACTGATTTTAAGCCAAATCAACTTGATTCTCCAGGACCATTCCCCAACTGCTCCTAAAGCTGTAGGCGGCAGGTACTCGGTGATGCAGATAATAGAGAAGAGGAGGTAAACTAGGAGCCACATTTTCTCTGCATCTCTGTGGGTGTGTTGTCACCTTGGGGCAGGAGTGAGTGCACAGCAGGTGCTCTGGGGAACAAGAAGAGCGGAGGGTGGTCCTGTCACAAACCCTGTGAACAGTACCCACGACACAGTCAGAATGATGGCATGTAATCCTTTCAAACATTTAATTAAGCAACTCCTATGTTGTCACAACAAAAATGAAGCTTGTTGAGAGTCACAGAATTCTAATGAGAAATCAAGTTAAAAAAACCTCACAGAAGCTCTAGTTAAGCCTGTCTTAAGAGCTGCACTCTATTCTGAGCATTTATTTTGAAAACAATTGTCAAAATGTAAAATCATCAGCACCCTCAAAACGACGTATCATTTTGCCTCAGTCTATGAATTTGTGATCCTCTTTCTAACTCCAAGTTTTGAAGTACGAAAAACCATGCTGGCAAAGAATGACAACCACGCATCTGTTGTCCAAGCCCTCTGTGCCTTGCTGCCCCGCATGCCCCATAAAGCGTTGGGGGTTGTCCCAGAGCCAGTCAGAAAGTAGCACGTGCTGGTGCCTTGCCTGCTCTGAATTCAGTTCCGAGGCTGTGAGTTGAACTCTGTACAAATGTTCTGGATGACCTTGGGGACAGATTTGTAGAGGTTCTCAAACTCGTCCACAAAGAAGGAGTGGTCCTTGGCGGGGTGAGTGGCGATGACTTCCAGCTCGTCCTGTGCAGCCCATGCTACGCCGATTGCATAGGTGATCACTCCTGTGGGGACAAAGTTTAGATGAAGCAGATGTGCCCGAGAGAAGATACTGCTAATGAATCCTTGCCTTCCTCTTGCTCTGTTGGCTATTGTGTTTGAACGCAATCGAATCCAACGTCAGAAATGTGCCCAAAAGCATGAACATCTGCTATATGCCAACAGTAGCAAAACTGATATAGTTGCTATCTCATAGAAGTTTATAATCTTTGAGGGAAAAAAACAGACAAAATGAGGTAAATACACAATAATAATTTCATGTCCAGGAGCAGCAGAGGGGATGATATTTTGGGACAAGTGAAACTTTGGTGACATGCAGATCACACCACATGACCCATGCCTGCTCTACCTGTGTGTAGAGCCAAACAAAATCTCAGAGAGCCTTAAATGCATCACAAGTCAGTTCAAGATCTTTAACTAAAACAGTAGAATTGAATCACTTTAGACTTGAGGGTGACTTTACAAGCCATAGAATCCAACCTCATTCCTGGTGCAGGAACCCTTGCACAACGACCGGGAGAGATGGTCACCCAGCATTTGCTCCATCACCACCATGAAGAAAGGGTTTCAAGACAAGAGAGTGGCCAACAGCGTTGAATGCTGCAGGGAGGTCACGTAAGAGGAGAAGGAAAAAGTGCTCATTGGATTTAGAAAAAACAAGACGTTGGTAGCTTGGTGAGAGCGGTTTCAGGGAAGTAGATGCCAAAGAAACAAAATGAATTGCTGTGTGTTGAGAGTGAAGAAGAAATGAAGATGTGGGGACGGCACATATAATCCTTTCCAGAAGTTGGGCTGTAAAGAGGAGGGGGCAGCTGGTAAGTGGAGCAGAACATGGGGTCAAAGAGATTTTTTTGTTTGTGTTTTAGGAAGGGAGGGACTAGAGTATGTCTGGATGCAAATGGGAAAGAGTATAGTGGGATTAAAGGAGGTGGACCACAACTGGAGGCAAGATGCCCTGGGGAGGAGAGGACAGATTCAGAGACTAGGCATCTGTTCTCAGTGGGAAAACTGGGAGACTGCCTGGTATATGGTACTTGATTTGGGTTGGGGGCAGCTGGACAGCAGGTGCTTGACCTTATTCTACAAAAGCCTATTCCCACACCACCTTCAGGCTGGCTGGAGTAGGGTGAGTGAGCCAGGTGGGCACAAAACAGAGGGCAGAGCCTGGGTGTGGCCTTCCTGCCCAGCACCTCTCCCCCAGCCACCCACCGTGGCTGATGTGGCGATCTCCAGCATCTTCTGGGTGCCCTGTCCTGCTGATTGGAGAGCCATCCACACCTCACACGGTTCTAGTCTAAGCTGCTTTTCAACTGTGGCTCATTAAGCCGCATTTAAGCTACCAGTCCCTTCTCTTACCTCTCCAGTATCTTTTCTCTGAATATTGTCTACATTGAGAAAAGCCATCTTTGGGCTTTAAAGTGCTGCCAAGTGGCAGTGAGAACAACTTTGCTGAAGAATGAGGTTTAGACTGACTAAGCCCTCGTTTCTGCTCAAAGATGGAAAGGCTGACCCCCAATAAAGACAACACAAATAGTATTAGGAATTTAGATTTTCAGGGCCGGCCCGGTGGCATAGTGGTTAGTTCGTGCTCTCTGCTTCAGCGGCCCAGGGTTTGCAGGTTCAGATCTTGGGCGTACACAGATGCACCGCTTGTTGAGCTATGCTGTGGCAGGCGTCCCACATATAAGGTAGAGGAAGATGGGCACGGATGTTAGCGCAGGGCCAATCTTCCTCAGGAAAAAGAGGAGGATTGGCAATGGATATTAGCTCAGGGCTAATCTTCCTCACAAAAAGAAGAAGAAGAAGAAGAAATTTAGCTTTTCAGATTCCTGAGGTCATCTTTATAGAAAACCTTCTAGTGGCGATCCTGACAGATGGTCACCCAGCCTTGGCATGGACATTCTCAGGGACACAATGCTCATTGCTCCGTGTAATTTGCATCTATTGGTCCTAGTTCTTTAAAGCTGCCCAGAACATGCCAGATGCTCTGATAGCTCCCAGGATGTCTCCCTCAGTCTTCACTTCTGACGAGGAGGCCAAGGATAGCCTCTGGGTGAGGCCCAAAGGAGGCACATCTAGAAAAATAAGTGCGAGTGGAGCTGCACATGAGCTGGAGACAGATGTCTGGAGAAAGCAGGAGAGCCCCGGGCTTATAGTCAAGGGCTGGCCCACCTGGCTCTGCCTGCTCACTTTGGAACTTTGGGTAGCTTGTTTCTGAGCCTGAAACCATCTTCACTCTGCTGACGTGAGCCCAAGAGACATTGTAACTGCAGGCACACAGGCCGTCTACCATCCTGCCACTAGGAGTACGCCCCACAGGCCCCACAGGGGTAAATCCCCACTGGGAAGACTCTGCCTGAACCTGCTGTCTGGTTACTTTGATTTCCGGAAGCCAGAACTGCTGGTTCCTAAAGGCGTATTTGTTTATTTTTACCCCTTCTTGTTTGGGGAAGGATTAAAAGCAGCTTTAAAGAATACTGAAAATCCTGCAAACTAACGCAGAAGAAGAAAACAACCACAGACCTGAGTGAGTCTTGTTCACTAGTGCTCATCTGCAGGTCTTTGGTGTTCACTGACCACTCGGCTTACTTTTTTTTTTGCTGAGGAAGATTAGCCCTGAGCTAACATCTGTGCCAAACTTCCTCTATTTTGTATGTGGGTCCGTGCACGGGATCTGAACCCGCAAACCCGGGCAGCCAGAGCAGAACGCGCCGAGCTTAACCACTGTACCACAGTGCCTGCCCCTCAGGTTACTTTTATTGTCATACTGTTATCACTTGCGGTTTCCTCCAGGTTGTAGTTTCATGTTATTTTATGGCACTTTTCAAAACAGTGATTATACATAGATCCCGTGAAAAACGCATTCAATGTGACTGATTTTCTAAACATTTACGAAACTATTTTGCTCATTTTTCATAGTTTTAAACTTTTTGTTGCCCTCTTACAAATTTTTATATGGAAATCGCTCTTTAAATATTTTGAATGAGAATATCTTCAAGGTCTCCCCAAAACCCCCAACATCTGGATAGCAGTTGATTATAAAAATAGTACTTTTCTTTTAAAACATTACTTTTTTCGGGCCGGGCCCGTGGCTTAGCGGTTAAGTGCGTGCACTCGGCTACTGACGGCCTGGGTTCGGATCCTGGGCGCACACCGATGCACCGCTTCTCCGGCCATGCTGAGGCCGCGTCCCACATACAGCAACTAGAAGGATGTGCAACTATGACCTACAACTATCTACTGGGGCTTTGGGGAAAAAAAAAGGAGGAGGATTGGCAATAGATGTTAGCTCAGGGCCGGTATTCCTCAGCAAAGAGGAGGATTAGCACGGATGTTAGCTCAGGGCTGATCTTCCTCACACACACAAAAAATAAAAATAAAAAAATAAAGCATTAGTTTTCTTCAAATTTCTAACACAATTTGTTGGTCTTCAATAGAGATCAGAGTAATGGGTCAAATTCCTTTTCAGCTTGGTGTGCGGTACCTCAGAGTGTGGGACACAAAGGAGAAGGTTAATATTCCCAGTCATCCAAAGGCCTTGGGTTTGCCACAACACTTTGGAAACTGCCTTGATATTCCCTGCTCATTCCTTCATTGCTGCTCAGAGGGGCCTATTTAACTACACCCCTAATACGCTCTCTACAGTTTTGAACATTTTATTAACTTGTAGACAAAACCAATGCATAAAATGACAGTCGCTTGCCTGCCCCACCGGCCCGCTAAGCCCCAGAGAGATGCTCAGCACAGCCTGGTCGGCAAGAGCAGCTTACCCTGGTGATGGGCAACCATGGCCGGTATTCGGACGTCATCGTAAGACCTCCCATCAGTGATGAGGATCATTAACTTCCTCTTGTTGGGCTTGGACTTCTTGAAGAGCTGTTCCAGGGCGTAGCTGATGGCAGCCCCCGTGCTGGTCCCACCGCTCCAGTACCCCACCCTCTTGATGGCGTTGAGAATGTCTGGCTTGGTGCTGTAGTCGTCAAACCCGAACTCCAGCCGCTGCTCGTAGGTGTACTGCACGGCCCCGATTCGAGTGTCCGTTTCCGAAATCTCAAACTCTTTGCTGAGGTTGGCCACAAACTGGAGAACCGTGCGGAAGTTGCCCGTCCCCACGCTGCTGGAGCCGTCGATGACAAAGCCGATGTCGGCCGAGTTGAAGCAGGTCTTGCTGCAGGCCAGTCGCTCGGTGTCACAGACCCGCTTCACCAGGGGCTGCACGGTCTTGTGGAGGCTGAACCAGCTCTGCACGTTGAGCGAGTAGAAGCCGTTTGTTCTGCACACCGCCTGGAAGACAGAGGGGAGGGACACCTGCCAGGTCAGGGGTCAAATCCTCCCATCTATCACCATTCCCCTTGACCACCAGTCCGCACTAGTCTGCCTAAAGCTCTTTCTCCATCTCAGTTCACCTAGCCAAGCACTCACGGGGGCAAAGACCCCTCAAGCTATCTCTGGACTCACTCCCACTCCCTCAGCTGGGTCTCTGCTTTAGTGCAGAGCCAGCAGTTAAGCAAATCCTCAGAGAGAGATGAATCTTTGGTTTCAGCTTCATACTTAGGCTGCTCCAGGCCCCTCAGTTCATTTGTACTGGCAGCGAGCCAGAAGATTGGCGCTGGAGGGCACCAATGCATGAGAGGATTAAAGGCAGCTTTTGTTCTGATTGGGAAACAAGACACACATGAGAAACAGCTAAAGAATGTTTCCAGAGCAGCCCTTTACCCAGAGAGAAGGGGTCCCATGCAGGTGTCAGCTGTTGTTCTAGATGTTCTTGGAGAGATTTGTTCATTAACCCCCCATCCTAATCCTACAAAGTGGAATTATAACCCCTCTGTCATAAAGGAACAAACTGAAGGTCAGCTGTGAAGGGACGTCTCTGAGTCCTTGAGACTGGAACACAAATCTCTGCTTTTAAAACTCAAGCACTGTCCTCCAGACAACCCTGCCTTCGGGCAAATGAATATTTATTTACTTGTGCCCAAGCTTGTTCCAGAAAAAATTTAAGGCAGCTGCAAATAAACATTGAGCAACACGATTGGTGTGCTCCTGGAAGTGACCTGGCTGCTGTTCCCAAAGGGAAGCCTTTCCTCCTTGCTGCTGCCTCTCCTGGGGTCACAGAGAGAATCACAGACCTGACGACTACAGATGAACTTGTATAATTAAAAAATTATTTTTGAACAAGAAATGACTTTAAAATGTCCTAGGAAATATTTTTAATTGGTTTCTAAAAACCTAAAAGGGTTTCACAAAACTTCCCATGGACTAGGTGACATTTGAGATGAGCGTTGAGGCGGAGCTGAATCCTAGCGAATAGATGGAGAGGAGGGATTCCCACCCTGCAGCCTGAGTCAAGTCATGGCAGGAGAGAGTGGTGGTGCTGGTGTGGACAGGAGCCCAGGTGCCTGGAGCATAGGGCCTGTGTGGGGGTCACAGTAGATGACCAGGAGCAGCAGTTGACAACCTGATCTCCTTGACTTGGAGCAATATCACCTTTTTCTTGTTTATCAGAGTGGTTAATTTGCAGTGTGCGTGTGCACATGTGTGTGAGAGTGTATGCGTGCCCATGTGTGTGCTCCTGTGAAGGCTCGCTGGGCTGCCTGCTTGAGGTCCCTTGGGCTGTGGGAGGAGCCCAGGAGAGGCTTCATGTGACATCTTGGGGACAGTGCTCCTCCCAAGTTGCCGATGCTGGCCTCAGTTCACCAGGTGTGATTGGGGTTTTGCTTTGAGAAGGTAATTCCAGGTTCCAGGCTTACTAGTCCCTCACTGGAGGCCCTCCTGCCTAGAAGTGAGCTTAACACTCATTTGAAGGAACGAGAAACACGGCCTTGCTGGCTGTTACATCTTTGCATAGTGCAGGGAATCCTTACGTTGGGTGGCTCTCCAGGCAGTTACATACCTTGTTTGCAAAGTTGGGCTCCACCACGTACTGCTTCTCATTTTCGACGGCACCTTCAATGGTGATGAAGAAAATGTTGATTCCTGACTCTCTCGCAAGCCTTGAAGCCTCCTCCACCTTGTCCGTGGGCCAGCCGTCCACTATTACCACGGCCACGTTGGGAGCGCCGCCTCTGTTTCCATTGACTTTGGAAAAGAAATTCTTCGTCACAAAGGAGATGGCCCGGCCTGGAAGAAAAAGGAAACTCATGCCTGGAGTGATCGTGGTCATGCCGATTATAAACGCAGGAACAGATCTCAGCAGCATAAGGAGGTCCAGAAAAACACATTCCCTCCCTCCCTTGTTTCTTTCTTTCCTTTTCTTTCTTTTTACCGCATTAACTATTTTTAGGTGTACAGTTCAGTGGTATTAAGTACATTCACAATGTCATGCAACCATCACCACCATCAATTTCCCTGCCCAGTTTCATTTTAAGCCTGTAACTTCTCTCCTGCTTTAAAAAGAAGTTGTAGGGACCAGCAAGCAGGTGAAGAAGACATTCTTGAGAACAAAAGGGTCCCTTCTCTGCCTGGGTGCTGGAAGCCCGCTAAGCCCCTAAGTGGGCCCAACACTGTTTCTGAGAGCGTGGGTGGGAGGATTTGAGCTGGAGTGATGGGAGCCCCTTCTTGGCCTCCTGCTGCCTGCGGGGAGCCCAGTGCTCCAGGAGCTGCTGGGTGTGGAGGGCTGTATTCCAGGCTCAGTGGTATATTTTGTCCAGTTCCATGCCAGGGGCACAGGTCTGGCTGGTCAGGAAAACGCTGTAGCCTCTAAGAACTGAGAGACTGTGTTCTAGTCCTGGCTGTGCCTATGAATAGGGTGACCAACTGTCCCAGTTTGCTGGGACTCTCCAAGTTTTAGCACTGAAAGCCCCATATGCTCCTGGGCAAACAGATAACTGGTCACCCTAGTGTCAACATAGCTGCATATGTTAGGGCAGGGCTCTCAACCTGGGCTCTGTGGACCCCTGGGGCACTGGGGGTGTAAATCCACAAATCCCCTGAAATTATACACAATATTTTGTCTATAGAAGTATTTGTTTGGGTAGAAAGACCATAACTTTCAAGGGGTTCTCAAAGGGGTCCTCAATCTAAACAAAAGTTAAGAACTACCTTCTTAAGACTTTAGGATTAAGAGTCATTACCCTCAATGTTTTGGTTTTGGCCAGCATATACTGGCTCCACTGGCTAGTATAATCTTACCTGTGAAATGAAAGGATCATATGGTTACATACGCAGTTGCTGGAGAAATGTCTTGGAGTGCCCATGTGAACTGGCTGCACAGAACACAAGTGCTAAGGGAAAACCTGGGCTGTTGAGAACTGCTTTCATAGCCAAGGGCTAATTTTCCTCAAGGCCCAAGGCACCCAGCAGTCCCCTCTGGCTTAATGTTAGATGCCTGAAGACAGAGCACCTTGACTTCACCCAATCTTAAATTTGAAGCCTATGGTCAATTAGTGCTCAACATACATTCCATCCACCTTCCGGCATATCTTGAAAGCAGAGGCTGGAAATCTGAAAACTACATTGTTGAGACTCCCTTGCAACTGCAGTTCTGGGTTTGTTTTAGTTTCATGAATTGATGCACATATGAGATTTAGAAGATGAAAGTGAGGCAGAGACTGTACTTTTGATTCTGCTATTTCTGCTGACAAGTATCTGTAGAGTATGTGACTTCTCTGGAGCAGCCTTAGCAGAGGTGCCTGTGTTGGGTAACTAGCTTTGTTGGTGTTGAGGTGGTGGGGTGCAGAACATTTGTCTTGTGGGTGTGAATGGAGCAGGCAAGGCATAGTTTTAGAGCCAGCAGCTGTAGCAGAAGCTTCCTGATCATGGTGGCTTCCTGGCCGAAGCAGATTCCTGAAGAGGCTGTGGTGGCAGAATTGAGAAAGCCATTTCCTGATCTTGGAAGAGGCAGCAGCTTCTTGGAGGTCCTGGTTCTGCAGGAAGTCTTTAGAAGCCACACTTGAAAGCTCGGCCTAGAGTTCATTTCTTCAGCCCTTTCAATAATTTTGAAGACAGTTCAATACCCTGTAATAAATCCCCTTCTGCTTAAACAAGCTGAAATGGATTCTGTTCTCTGAAGCCAAACCCTGATCAATACAGGGCAGAGATAGAGCATGTTATCCACTGAAAAAGGCATGATTATGGGATTAAGACACCTCTCTAACCCCTCAAGGAAATAGCGTGTCCTCTGAAGTTTTTAAGTTTTACTCCATGATACATTATTGGAATTTCACTGATCTAGCTATTAAATTGAAAATAAATCAGAAATCAACTCTATCATGTTTGTGATGAGGTAATACTGATTTGGGGTCCCAGATAGCAGTGACTTGGCCAGTGTTTATTTAGCATTGTTCAAAGACCAAAGGCTCTTCGTTTGCCAGATACTAATATACTGATCTACAGAGAGGTACACTGAGGTGGGAAGGGAAATAATTAAATCAGATTTACTGTAACTTTGAAGATCCTCCTTCAAAGGTAATTCTATTCCTTTTGTGCGATCATGCCAAGCAACTGTGGCTCACTTCTCCATTTCCTTGGATTTTAATGGTACAAACAAGTTCCCTAAGAAGTGGACACCCCTCCCAGTGCCCTCAAAGCCAGACTACCGTTTATAAATTAATAATGGCATGGGCTCATTGGGAGCCTTTGAGCTTGGTTAGTGTGAAACTGTTTCCTAATGCCGAATCACCTCTGGGTGAACTGATAAAGTGGAATTTCTGGACCTGCCCCACTGAGGACAGACCTTGGACTTCCAGTAACACATCCCCACACCCCCAGCCACCACCAAGGCTCAGACATCACAGGAAACTCAGCTTGAAACAAAGAACATGCCTTTCTTTGCACAGTCATCACTGTAACAGAAACAGATTGGAAGGAGCGCTGCGGGTCTTCCTGAGTGGAACTGGTTAAAAAATTTAACGTTAAATAGTTGACGACTCGTAGACTAATCAGGAAACAGTCATAATGGCAGTCCTGCTTGTCCTGAGGAAAGCTGCCATCCCAAGGAAGCAGGCATGCTGGAACTCTCCATATGTGTGATAACATACGTGTGATAACAATTCTTGCCCCCTGAAAACATGATAATACTTCAGAAAAGATACAGATAGTATGTGAGTCATTTCTTGACGGATGATTATTATTTTTTCTTCCTCCTACATAGAAGACAACCATATAGAAAGAGAACCATGGTAGTAAGATGGGATGATCTGACTCCAGATCACATACCTGCATTAGAAAGCCCTCCTCTCTGGGTAATTTTCTCTATGGCAGCCTTCAGATCCCGGGAATTCATGTGCGTCTTGAGATTAAAGTGGGTAGCAGGGTTGTCTCTGAAGAGTTAGAACAAGAAATAAAAATTAGCTGGAACATTGTTACCTTTGGAGGAAAGCAGAAATCAGAGTTGCTTCTTTTATACAGTAGCCCCCCTTATCCGTGGGGGATACATTCCAAGACCCCTAGTGGGTGCCTGAAACCGTGGATAGTACCAAACCCTATATATACTGTGTTTTTTCCTGTATATACATACCTATGATAAAGTTTAATTTATAAAGTAGGCACAGTAAGAGATTAACAACAATAGCTAATAATAAAATTGAACAATTATAACGATACACTGTAATAAAAGTTACGTGAATGTGGCCTCTCTCTCTCTCTCAAAATATTTTATTGTACCCTTCTTCTTGTGACGATGAGACGATACAACGCCTACGTGATGAGACGAAGTGAGGTGAATGACGTAGGCATTGTGACGCTTTAGGCTACTACAGACCTTCTGACCATACGCCAGAAGGAGGATCATCTGCTTCCGGGCCACAGCTGACCTCGGGGAACTGAAACCGTGGAAAGCAAAACTGAGAATAAGGGGGACTATCGTGTACAAATAGAATGGAAGCTGCTTCAAAGCTGTAAGCTGTGGTTTATAAAATGCCCCAGTGTGGACAGAAGGGATGGAGAGATGGAAGGACTGGGGTCCTCTTCAGTGTATGTAGAGAAAAGTGGGCCTTTTCAGGAATCAGAAGGTGCGGGTTCTAGTTTTGACTGCGCTATTTCCTAGCTGTGTGACCTTGAGAAGTCATTTAACTTCTCTGGGCTTCATCTGGATAAAAACAAAGATCATAACATTCAGATTGCTAAAGAGCAGGACTGTTGTCAAGTGGGATTTTGCAAATGTAAGGATGTCCCAGGCTGCCCAGACCCCCCTCTCCAGGAAGAAAATCTCAGCGGTTGGCCACTCCCAAGGTTACCCCAGCACTGGGATAGCATTTTAACAGCGGAGTCCAGGAGAACACATCCCTTCATCTTTTCATTTTGTGACTCCTGTGACTGGGTGAGAATATTCAAATTTCACCCAGAAGGTCAACATGTATTTTATTGAAGCCTGAAAAAGATTGGCTGGAGAGGAGTTGGAGTGAATTAAGTGGAGAAACAGAACGAGAATCCTTCTCTAGGGCTGCGTCTCCATGGGTGAGCCATGTGAACAGGCTTGGGAGCAGCTGAACAGAGGGTGTGGAGTACCTTTCATGAGCAGGTGGAAAGCATGTTGGGAAGGACAAATGCTCTACGGGGTGGATGTGGGTGCCCATACCCAGGATGAAGTGGGGATGCACAGTAAATCACATCTCCTGAAGCACTGACACTCAGCCACTGCAGGGCTCCATAAGAGTGTCACCTTTAAGGTCACACAGGGCCCCACACTCCAGAAGAGCCTGCAGTTGATTCAATGCTCTGATGTTGCTGTCTTGAAATTCTTCATCATTTTTGAACACAGGACAACTTATGTAGCTGGTCCTGGCTGCAGATTACTAAGTCCTCAAGGAGAGGGAGAAGGAGACCTTTAAAACCAGCCTTTCCACAGACACCAGGCGGAGAGCCAAGGAGCAGCAGCTTTAGGCAGTTTCAGGTGGGAATTCCAAGCGGACCTACAGTGGGTTCTTAGTGAGCCCTTTGGGGGATCTGGCAGTGTGCTCACCAGGGAGCCAATGTCCCCTTTCAGGACCTGAAAGGAGACATTCTCTGCCCCCTCCTCTCCTTCCCTCCCTTGCTCCATCCCTATTCTCTGACCTTCCTAGCTGTCTCAAGGTCATCTCTGTCAGAGGAGAACTCGTGAACAGGCCGGAAGGATGCCCCTCTGTCCTCCATTTTATTAGCGAATATGAGGGGCACAGCCTGGTTCTTGGACAAAACCAAAGCAAGATGCCCGGAGGCATGCTGATCTAAATGAGAAGGGATGTGAAACTGGGAGGGCCGGCTACCTTCAGGGAAGACGAAGCACAGTTTAAAACAAGCTCAACCACGGTGGGCATTGGGGCAAAACCCAACCAGATAGACGCCACTAGGAAAAAACCAAGTTCTAGTTTAGGACTAAATAAAAGCCAACCAACCAACAACAACAAAGCAAACTGCAGAACGGAGACATGTGGGCGTTTTAGCTGAGCCTGACCTTACTATCAACCAACAGTGCGAAGCCTCCGTCTCTGAGGCTGCAGTAACACGACCCACGTGCAGGTCACAGGGAGGAGGACGCACAGCGAAGTGGCGCTGTCGTTTTCAGGGTTATGTTCTTCTTTCCCTCTGGGCTCGCCGGCTTGTGGGTTTGTATTCTTACAGATCAATTTCAGTAAATGCTGTACTTGCCTCCCAGCCATTGAGGCTCAAAACCTGGACTCCGTCTTTACTTGCTCAGTCATAGAACCTGTCAGTCTGGTCCACCAAATCCCGTAAATTCCTCTTGATACAATCACTCGCTTTCATTCCCTCTTCTGTATTTCTGTGGCAACCCCCTGAGTTCAGGCTCCCTTACCTCTTGCTGGTTCTACTGCAAGAGTCTCTGTGTTGGCTTCTACAACGCCAGTTGTACGCATACCTGCTAGAGAACTCTTCCTCACGTACAGCTCTGACTGTAAAATTCCTCCGCTCAAAAATCATCAGAGGCTCCCGTTGTGAAACTTCATATTTTGGCGTTTAAAGCCTATCCATAATTTAATTCTAACCTGTCATCTTCTTATAGTTCTCTGTCTTTCTCTCTCTTGATTCTGGTCAGAATGAGCTGCTCACTATTTCCTGTTTTTCTAACTTTGTGCCTTTGCTCATCAATTCTCTCACCTGGAAAACCAAAATTGTGCCCACACTCCAAGCTCCAGCTACTGGGAGCTACCTGTCTCCCTGATTCCTGGCCCCAGCTGACCGTCTCTGCGCCTGACTTAGCTTTCTCTAACCCACAACACCTTGCATACTATGTGGCACCTGCAGGTATTCAATTAACAGCATTGAAGCAACAAATATTTCTTCATTCTTCTTCTGTGCCTCTCTCCCTCTAAACCCTGGTGTCCCCCAGGACATGGTGCTATCTCCATCATGCATCCTCCTTAATTATGTACTTCCCTGGGAGATCTCGTCAACTTCAGTGACCATTCACATGCCAACAGCTGTCCCGCACACACTGGTCGGCCCTCTCTCTTGAACCCCAGATACACACACGATGACTTCCACACATCTCCATCTGGAATGTACTCTGTAGTACCTGGGGGTGGTCCGCTGGCCCCACAGGTTTGATATTTCCCAAACTTAAGTCATTTGTCTTCCAAACCTGCTCCACCCAACCACCCGTATCCCTTCTGTATTCCCTCTTCTGACTCATTAAGTCATCCCAGCAGTATGCATTCTTGATACTCTCTGACACCTTCTTCATCAAATGCCATGTGCTGTCAGACCAGCCTCTTAAGTAGCTCTTGTATCTCTCCCATCCTTTCCATCGTCAAATTTAGACTTTCATCTTCTGTTTCCTGAACTATTGCTAGAGCTTCCTACCTGGTCTTCCTGTACCCAGAGTGGCCTCTGCAGAAGGAGTTTTATCCAATAGGCTCTAATGGAGGCAGATTATTTGGGAAGATAATGATGCCTCTTCCAAGGGGCCTAATTTTGTATTTGTAATTTTGTGTTCTTTTTCTTAAAAGGGCCCCCAAACTGCATAAGCTTCTGAGTCCCCAAAGTCTGGGTCTATTCTTTGGTGACCAAGGAATATAAACTTTTTCAATTCCTGAAAAAAAATGACTTGAAACAAACAAACAAAAATTATTGGCTACAAAATAAAAAATTGCAAAATTGATATTGACAATAATAAACGTGTAATTGTCTACCAAGTATAACCCTATATGAACTTCATTAATTGTAGAATTTTTAACTCGCCCAAAACTTTAATTACATTTGAAAATGATTTGCGGGCTAGATTTTCTCACTTTACAAGAATTCTTGAGTGTGTCTGACACTTGTGAAGAAATCATAGCTAATCAGAAATTAAGTGTTGCTCTAGACAAATAACATAAAAAGCGAAAATATAAAATTTTCCTTCAAAAGTTTTTACAGAAAAATATATTTAAATGTGGAACCTAGTCACCTGATCACATCCATGTGTTCCCCCAAGAACCCTGTGCAGGGGGCTGTCTTAATGTTGATCACCTGTCTCTTTCCCATACTATATACAGAGTCGAGTCTTATTTGTGATAGTCATGTTCTGTGAGGTCACCGTGAACATCAAATTAGCAAATACTGAGCCACACAGGGTTAGGTTTCTATGGGCCTCAGTCACAACATTTTTCATCAATAGATCAATACATAAACTTGTCTTATATATGTTTCTGTTTGAAGACACCTAATTTAATGTATGTTTCTTACATATAATCAATTATATACACTATTTCCATATAATAAAACACTAGCTGAGAAGGATTTAACGTTATCCTGACCCTGGGTAATGTAATCATAAATTTCTTTGGCTTTCCGCCTCACAATGCTATCCACTATGCTTCCTTATTTTTTTTAAATCAGTCGTCATTTCATGAATTCATTAGTTCAGCCACTTTCCCACCTTTTCCACCGCTTCATCACACACTATAGATGTTACTTTAGCACTTTCCAGAGCAGACTCAAGTGCAGAACAGCAAATTTCCTTTTTTCTGAATGTACCCAATCGCTGATTCATTAACACTGAACTCATGACCAACAGCACCGTAACTCATGCCTAAAGGAAACTTACCTAACACTTGTATTTTCTCCATAAACACACCACAGCCTTCTTGCACTTAGAACACTAGACTGCATTTCAGCACTACTCTTGGGATCCACTTTATTTATTTATTTATTTGAGATATAACTGACATATAACATTGTATTAGTTTTAGGTGTACAACATAATGATTTGATAAATGTATACATTGTGAAATGATCACCAGAATAAGGTTAGTTAACATCCATTTCCACACATAGTTACCATTTTTTTTCTTGTGATGAGAACTTTTCAAATCTCTTAGCAACTTGCAACTTATACAATACCTATTGTTAACTGGCCATCATGTTGTACATTACATCCCCAGGACTTATTTATCTTACAACTGGAAGTTTGTGCCTTTTGACCACCCTCACCCATTTCATTGGGACCATTTTAAATAGCGAAATCGCCAATGAAAAGCACAAAAATGCAAAAAATGTGCACTAACTACACTGCAAAAAGGATACTTATTTACAGCATGGGAGCTGAAACAAGAAGGCAGAGCATTGCCGTGTTTGACCTCAGCTGGGAATATGCGTGCCAAGTGACTACTCAAATGTATCACTCTTCTGTGCATGTCTGCAAATGACTGTGAAAGTGCTGCGAGTATTGGTTTTGGAGTTACAAATAAGTTTTAGCGAGTAGATGGATTCGCAGACATGGAATCAGCAAATCATGAAGATCGACTGTAAGAACAGGCAGTATGTCCTAGTATTTTCTATCCCTAGTGTTTAGCATACAGCGGGTAATAGGTAATTGTGAAATAAATAATGAAAGAAACAAAAAAATGTCCTCTCCTCTCTTGGATCATCGCAGGCACAGCTGAACACTCCGCCTCTGAGCTCCACACTGCTCACTCTCTCCCTCTATTACATCACAGAGGTGGATGAATCCATCTCCAGAGGCAGACAGATGAGCTATTCATATAGCCAATGAATAGATGCTTTTAATTTTATTTGTTATTTCTTTTAAAAATATTGCCTCCCTTACTAGATGGTGAAGTCCTGAAGAACAGAATCTCTATTACATTTACTTATTTATTTTTAATAGATTGAAAGGTTGGATCAGAGAACCTCTGCAACTCTTTCCAATTGCTAAAATTATGATTAGAGGCAAAGCCACAGAGCTCATCTACCCAGGGACTTACAGGAAAATGTAATCAAACTACTTGGATGAATTTCACATCAGTGTTCCCTGCCAATGGCATGGTGCTTAGTACGTGGTACACACTCAATAAATCTTTGTTTTAAATTGCAATGTAATTAAATCAGAGGACTGCATGATAAGTCTACCCTGCAGACTGTGGCAGCTCTTGGTAGTGTACGCGTCCTTTTTCAGCATACATGGGCTGGTGGCCTGACACCCTAGTCTGATTACTTTCCAGAGATGGAGACTGTTTAACAAGTTCAAAAAGGTACACCACTATATTTTTAAGTAAGTAACTTTTAATTTGTAATTTTATTACAAGATCTCATTAAAGGAAAACACTTTTTTCTCAGCAATATCAAAGATTTCCTTTGAAAATAAGAGAAGAAGAAAAACAAGGAGGTTTATAGCTCAAGGAAAAAATATAAAATTGTTCTATGTTTGGAAGAAGAACTATACTAATGAAGAGAAATTATAGGGAGCCAGAGTTTGGCTGTGCATAGAAAGGAATAATTTATGCAATAGGAAACGACTGCCCTCTAGGTGATTAAGAAGAAGACCTGTCAGAAATGGGCATGGGTGATTCCTAGGCAGGCTTGGGGCCTGGGGGCAGGGAGCTGGGAAGGATCTTCAGTGTTGCCAGACCTCCCCATGATAAGACTCACCCGAGGCACTCGGTATACCACGAGGTTACCAGGTCTCCTCCCGGCAGAAACTCGGTTCAGCAGGTCTGGGCTGGAGCGGGGAAATGTTTTTTTAAACAAGGGGTCCAGGTGAATCTTATCCTGAGAAAAGTTTGGGAAGCCCTGGATTCTGAAGGACTCCTGAGGCCTGGTCAGGCCTAAGGCTCCCATTGGGTCAAAGTCCCAGAGGCCACTGGTTGACCCCGTACCACTTCCAGTCACATGGAGTGAGCCTCTGAACGGAATCTGTATGCCAGCAGAGACATGTGAACTAATCACATTCCCTAGAGTGAGAACCTCCCACAAGGCATCACCTTCAGGTTACAGTAAAATACCCTGACTATATTTAGCCTTTCAGTTTTCATAATACTAAAACGTGATGATCTATGGACTTAGTCACTGAGATGAACCGTGCCTGTGAAATCAGGAGGAGGTTCTAGGGTGCCCCTGGTTGCCCAAGGACATGCTGGCGGCTGCAGGTTCGGTGGCAGACTTGTCCCTTGAGGACATTACCTGGCTCAGAATGAGAATGACTCTGTCCCCATCCCCTCAAAGGACTGAGCAGCCTGGGCCAACCTGCGGAGGGGCTTTGCATGACTAGCCCCTTTTGGAAGGACAGTGGCCTTTCTTGCATTTCCTAGGATCGGAGACCGGAGCAAGGTCTTATAATCAAATTTTGTTTTCAGATGAGTGTTTTTTTTGTAATTAGTAACAATAATTCCACCCATCTACCAAAAAGTAGAAAATTACCCTGCACACCTCTTCCTGCTGGAGGAATGTGCACATGCGTCCTGCTGATCTGAGAGTTACTCTGGACCCAGCGGGCTCACAGGCTCGCTAGTTTGTAACTATGTCACACTGGTAAGTGCTGGGACATGGAATGTCGTGGTGACAGACACAGTGTTTGGCACTTCCCAAACTCAGACATGCATCTGATCACTTAGGGAGCTTGTTAAAATGTAGATTCTGATTCTGCAGGTCCAGAGTGAGGGCTGAGGTTCTGCCTTTCTAACGACCTCCCAGATGATGCTGTGGATGGCACTTTGAGGAGCAATGTCTTAGGGGATGCTGTAAGAATCAAGAAAGTCAGCAGCAGGGCTGCCAGTGATGAGAGGAAGCAAGAAGAATAAATAAGAAGTCTAGAGAAGGGAAGAGAAGGGAAGAGAAAGGCTGAGAAAGGGGAGGGGATAGAGCTCCCGCAGCCCTCTAGGCTGGTAACCTGGGGGAGACGGGAGGGACCAGGGGCACGGGTTTCACCACAGGCCCGTGAGAATATTTGTGCCTTCACTCTCTGCTTGCACAAGAGAATCAACCTGGGGAGCTCTAAAAATTAATGATGCCTGGGTCCCAAACTCAGAAATTCTGATGTAATCGATCTGAGGTTTGGTCTGGGCATTGGGGGCGGGGGTGGTGGTTTCAAAATCTCCCCAGGTGGTTCTAATGTGCATCCGGGTAGCCATCTGCTTCTCCAGCAGAACCATCCAGGAATCAAGGGGGAATGATCTCAGGGGGGCCCTGGGATAAGCCCAGTCAACGCGCGATGGGAGTTCAAGGGGGACCGTTGAGTAGAAGTGGTGGAAGTCAAGTGCAGTCCTTGTATTTGTGCCTCCAGGAGAATTGCATGGTGGGGAATAGGAAAAGCATAAGATTCTTGTGAAAATTGTATTCACAGCTCACTCAGCCTTGAGACTGTGTCCCTGAGGAGTGCGGCTCAAGGACTCACCTGCCTGTCTCCCAGAGAGGAGAGAAGTGGCACAGTGGGGTCTTTGCAAGTGTCATTAGGCCCTGGAGAGCCCTCCCGGGCAGAAGACAGGCAGCTGTTATGGGATCCTGTTAGTTCCTGTAGAGGCGGTATAGACTGAGGTGGTGAAAAGAGGACTGGGCGAGAGACAGAGAGACCTGAATTCTGAATGGGAGCTGCCACTCCGTACCTGGGAAGCTGAGCTGTCCCTTCCCCTCTCAGGCAGTTGGTGATTCTCAACCTTGGCAACAGATTGGAATTACAGATTAACACACCAACTTCGGGGGTATTGCCAGATTCTAGTTTATTAGGTCTGGGATGTGGCCCAGGCATCAGCATTTTTAAAAGCTCTCCAGGTAATACCAACGTGAAGTCAGGGCCCAGGCCTGCCTTCCTGCCCTGAAGTCCTAGGTGCTGAGACGCACATCTCCTGGCCCCACCCTGCCCCCTCCTGCCTTTGCTGTAGACACAAGAGGATGTGACGGATGGTCCTCCTCGCAGCTGTATCAGTTTCCTATTTCTGCTGTAACAAATGACCATAAATTTACTGGCTTAAACAACACATCTTTATTAGCTTACAATTCTGGAGATCAGAAGTCTGATATGGGTCTCCCTGGCAGGGCTGTGTTCCTTTCTGAAGGCCCAGGGGAGAGTCCGTTTCCTTGTCTTTTCCAGCTTCTAGAGGCCACCCGCATTTCTTGCTCATGGCCCCTTCCTCCATCTTCAACACTAGCAGTCGTATCTCTCCGACTGTTCTTCCATAGTCTCATCTCCCTCTGACTGACAACAGCTGGGAAAGGTTCTCTGCTTTTAAGGCACCATGTGATTAAATTGGGACACCAGATAACCCAGAATAATCTCCCCATCTCAGGGTCCTTAACTTCAATCACATCTACAAAGTCCCTTTTGCCATGTGAGGGAGCATCTTCACAGGTGCCAGGGTTCGGACATGGACAGCCGTGGGGGCCATGATTCTGCCCACCACACCAGACCTGACACCTTGCTTCCTCCCTCCTCTCTGGTTGTCCCACACTCGGTGGCTCAGCTGATCCACGGGAGCCTCTGGGCATCCTTCCTGCTTTTTTGGGCAGAAAGGGAGGCTCAGCTGAGCGTCTGATTGAGGGTCTTCAGTCTGGGGCTGAGGTTGGGTGGGCTGAGAAGTAAGAAGAGAAAGGAGACGCGGCCCAACGCAGAGCCACTGCCTAACACACGGGGCAACGGTCACAGAGCTGTGAGCAAAGAAAATCTATTTCATTCTGAAATGAAGAAAAACCAACATTTTGCTTTAGTCTATGTTTTCCAATGTTGATATCCTAGGGTTGATGACAAAGTTCAAAAGAACATGTGCAATTCTGTTCCATTTATACTGGAATTGGGGACTAAAATGAAATCCTATTGAAGATGTAGGGGGCACTCAGCACCTGCGGATCTGGGCTGCAGCTAAAATGCAAGCTTCTTGGCTAGTTCATCCTGTTTGCCAGAGTTCACTTAATAAGCTGCTTGCTCTGGCTGTTCTTTCATTTAGCCCTTTAGTGTTCCTGTTGGTATTAAGTGCAGTCATGAGCCTTCCAGCTGTATAATTCTGAATTAGAATGCACGTGCGAGACAAGGGCTTGATCCTGGGGCTTTGTTCAAGCACAGGATCCCAGTCTTCTGTTTGGTGGAAAGCTTCAATTATGATGATGAGCGAAATCTTTGCTTTGAAGTCAATTTTGTTTGACATTTTAGGGATTAACCCAGGATTTAATATCTGCCCTCTCCCCAGTGGTCATGCATTTAGCTGTGTGATTTTGAACAAGTCACTGAACCTCTCTGAGTCTGTATCAAACCCCACCTCTCTTACTAGAGGCGCGAGATGATTGTGGAAGGAACAATCAACTGTGGTTGCTGAAAGGTGAACGCAATTGTGGGTTCCAAGCCTCTGCATGTGCAGAGCAGGGGGAGGTGGGAGAGGGAGCATGCCAGTACCGCAGTGGTTGAGGCTGGCCCCCTGGCGTGGACCAGAAGTAGGAACTCAGCCAGTGCGAAGAGCAGAAAGCAAGAGGCTGGCAGAGGATAATGCTGCTCTGCTGAGAGGAGAATAGAGTGGATAAGAGAGATGTGTGAAGATGCAAGGAAAGAAGGAGGGAGGGAATGACCAATGACTTGTCAGTCTTGTGACATAAATCTCCCCTCATTTGGGCTACCTGGACTCGTTTCCTGTTTCTGGCACCCGAAAGATCTTTGTAGGATACTGAGGAATCAGGATGTGGAATGAGCATTGCATTTTGCAAATCAGACCATTTTTATACTTCTTGTATTTTTACTTCTTATGTGCCTTTTGTTTCCTGTTAATAGTTGGTACGAGTCTTTTAAATTCCAAATTTAAAAGTCTAAATTTAGACTTAAAAGTGTATATTCAGACTTAGCTCTCCTAAGGAAAGCCAAGGGAAGGAGTCTTCTAGGAGAGCTGTGTGGACCAGTGGCAGCAGAAGTGGAGGTGAGAAGCCGAGAGGAGAGAGTCTGAGTTACATAGTCTTTCCTCCTTGGCCAGCTCCTTCCCAGACTCAGCCTCACCTTCGAGCGCTCATTCTTGACGGAGCCACTTCTCTGAGAGCCTCCTTTCCTCACTAGGACACAGGGAGGTGGAACCAGGAGCTCTCTGAGGTCCCAGCGCTCTGTGATTCCAAGAGAGCAGGGCCAATTCCCAGTGGTTGTAACGTAGGCGTCAGAATCGAGTGAGAACCCCAAACACCACAAGAGGAATCAGATTCCCAGCTGGCCCAGCGCCAGCCCCTCCCGCTTTGCTTTTCCAGAAACACAGGCCTCACATCTGCATCTACCTCTGCCTCCTCACCCTTCCCTGCCCCACTCCCTCCCTCTCTCTATGCACTAAGAGCCTTTGGTAAAGATGGGTTGAAGGGACCAGCCCCGTGGCTTAGCGGTTAAGTGCGCGCGCTCCGCTACTGGCGGCTTGGGTTCGGATCCCAGGTGCGCACCGCAGCACCGCTTCTCCGGCCATGCTGAGGCCGTGTGCCACATACAGCAACTAGAAGGATGTGCAACTATGACATACAACAGTCTACTGGGGCTTTGGGGGAAAAAAAAGGAAGAGGACTGGCAATAGATGTTAGCTCAGAGCTGGTGTTCCTCAGCAAAAAGAGGAGGATTAGCACGGATGTTAGCTCAGGGCTGATCTTCCTCACAAAAAAAAAAAAAAAAAAAAGATGGGTTGAAGGGACCTACCCAGGCGAGGAAGCCAGGCAGCTGAACTCAAAGCTATTTCAGCTGGGTACGTGGATTTCCCCTTCAGCTTCATCATAGCCACTCTCCAATTCATTTGTTCCCCACATTCCACTGATGGAATTCCTCAGCACAACCTATCATTTCATTATTGATCATTTCACCTAATTGGAACCCGAGGCTGGAAGGGAGAGGCAGCTTATTCAGTCTGTTAGCCCAACATTCATTTATTGGATGTCTTCTGAGTACAGAGCCAGTCACTGAATTACAGAACGTCAGGGCTGGCAGAGCCCTAATAAATCGTCTGGTCCGTCCTCTGTACTTACAGATGGCGGCACTTACATGGAGAGGTTAAGTGACTTGTTTAAGGTCACACAGCAGAACTAAGGCCAGAATTCGAGATGCTGTCACCAGTTCATTCTGCTTTCCACCCCACCCTGTGCCCACAGGAGGGTGGAGATGGCTGATTAGTCTGCATGTGCATAAAGTGAAGGAAAACAGATGCACATTTCTCTTAAGTGTTCCAAATGAATAAGGACCCCGGACAGAAAAAAAGATGAATAGCAAAGACATTTTTAGAAAGTGAAATTGGAAAGCATGGAGGTAAACTCTTTCCTGCAAATGGTGATCACATTAGGAAAACGTGAGGGAAAATGTTTTTCGAGGAAAAGGAGTCTTTATTGAATTGTTTTTCTTTCCTTGCTACATTTGTTCTTATTTGTTCTTCAATCCATGTTCTCCTCAGCACACACTATTCTCCTGCCATTTTTCTTTTCCTTGACGTATTTATCACCTTATTTTCCTATTATACTATAAACCTTGGTATACACAGCTTTTAAAGCAGCTATTTTTAATGCAAGATGACACACCAAGCTTTGAACCCCCAAGTAAAATTGAACGGGGACATCTGGCACTAAAATGCTTACATTTCCTCCCTAGAGAAGCCTGCTATCCACTCGCTATCTTCGAAAGGTAACACAGGAATGAAAATAGGTTGACATTTTGAAAACAAGAAAATAATGACCGAAAAAACGTATTTTCCTATTTCAAGTTAAAGTCCTCAAGATAGATCATTTGACATTGAGGGTTGGCATTTGCAGTAATTGGTTATTTTCATATATTTGACTTTGACTGTAAACAAGTACCAGTTAATTCATCTACTAATTTTTCTTCACAGGAATAGAAGACAGTACTAAATATGTTACTGGAATTTAATTCTAAAAATATAAATGTTATAGGTTCTTACGAAAATAAGGCATTTTTGTTTATTTCTTTTGACAACTCAAAAATAAATATTCTAGTGTCTTCGACATAACAACCTCAGTTAAAATGCTGCTCTGGGTGGTCCTCGGGAAATGTTTGAAGGGTTGGGAGACCCCTGGCATGTTGTCAGGTATGAACGTTTTTACCTTTCAGGAAGGGTAAATAAGCTGTGACTGCAGCTTCTGAGCAAGAGGCACCAAGGTCTACATGAGTTTCCACTTTCAGGGCCAAGCTGCAGATCTGCGGGGCAGGAGGGGTCATGGTATGTCTGTGGGTCCTTTGTAGTAAGTGAGATAATTATCCTGCCCTTAATGGTTCTTGGTCAAAAGTCCACCTATTATTTGAGATTTGTGCTGGCTTGCTCTTTTGATTGTTTATGTATGTTCTGTCGATATCTATATATACTGTTTCAGAGAGAAATCTACTTACCTCCAAGTGTTTATGAACCTGGCCTTTCCTTCTGGAAGTCTCACATTTCTTAAGTGACATCTGCATTGCTTCCATTTCTTTCATTTACCCTTGCATCAGGAAAGAGAATGAATTTGTGCCCTAGGAGGTGCTGGTGTTACTTGCGGTACAAAATTAAGAGTGCGACATCACTTGGTTTCTGGGTTCAGAACAGCACTCACCCATACTGAACGACACCCATCAGCGGACCGGCGGGGCCGATGTGAAGCGCTTGGGTGACGTCAGCCAGGAACTGCTTCTGGATACGGAATCGACGTTTGCCAATGCTCGCGCTCCCATCGATCAAAAACGACAGGTCAATTTTGCAGTCTGGGGAATGGAAAAGGACTCTGTTATTCTGATTCTCTCTCACTGCATCACCTGTACATTCTCTCACTTCCCTTTCTCCACCAGAGCCCCCTGAGATTCTAATGAAAGCAAGTAAAAAGAAGTAACAAGAAGCAGGGGATATTCATTTATTTATATCCATAACAGATTTTCACTGGGCACCAAGGTCCTGGACAGTTGGGCTAGTACTTTATTTCCACAACTGTTCTAGAATTCTCTGTATCAGCCTTCAGATGCAGTCACCTCCCAGTCAAGTTTGGGAAGGCCCAGAATGGTTTCCTAGGCTCAGACCACGTAAAGTGCAGACCCCCAGACATGGGAATTCCCAAGACTGAGTCTCAGGAGCTGGTGGTCTTTTACTCTCATCCTAACTTTTTAGAATTATGTGTTGTATCTTTAAAAAGTGTGAAAGAATCTGCAAGGCCAGGGCTGAGGGAAGGGTAGGGATTGTAGAATGAGAAATTGATACCAATCTTCTCCTTCACTTCCCCATGTGAGGCAACCATAGAAATTATCCACATATATCTACAGATATCAGTACTTGCTTGTAGCTATCTTAGATCTCCCCCTTTTCTTTTAGTTGTGATAAAGACTAGGATAGTTGTTCTGGTTAAGATCTCTGGACTTCTGTGAATATATATGTAGGTTATAATGGAGTTGGGGATGGTGGGGCTGCAAGCTATTTTCAGTCTTTCAAATGCTAATAGGAATTTCAAAAGCTAATAGAAGTTAGTGTCTTCTTTGCTCTCAACTGAAATTTTATCGTCTCAGTATGATAAAACTGATTATTCAGTGCTGATCAGAAGTTCTTATTGGGAGGTATATATCCCTTTGATTAATAAAAAATGAGAATGAATTATTTAACAAGTGCAATTTGGGAGACAAAAATATTTCAAAACAGTTCCATGGGGGGAAGGAGAGAGAGAGAGAGTAAAGTTAGGAATTTCGGGACTAGGGTATCTTGGAGGACCCGTGGGCCAGCGCTGCCCTTTGAGGGCAGGGGTGTAGCCGCCCGGACAAGCCCGATCTCTCTGAGCTGCACATGACCGCCCATGAGGCCACTCTCGGCTTCTGTTCTGTACATTGCATTTGCATTGCTCCCATGTGACTGGAGTCTCCCCATTCCCCAGAAGGAGAAGCTCCATAGGCTCCGTATGTGCTGAATGATCTTGCAGAGGTGCCTGGCAATCCAAACCAGAGAAGTAGGCGATGACAGGGTCCTCTCTGGACCTGACTGACTTGGCTCCACCTGGAATTAGTGCCTCAGCTCATTAGCAGATCTTGCAAGCTTTTACCTCCTGTCTGCCTGGACATTCAGTGCCTGCCAACTCCTCCTGTTCAGCTGGCTTTCCCTGCCCCAAAACTGCCTATGCCCAAGCATGATCCTAAGATGAAGATTGGAAGAAGCAAATAAAATCAAGAAGTGAAGTTTAAACATGCCACTAAAGCCTAGGATCAAGCAAAAGAGAAGCAGAACTGCTCTATGGCTTGTCATGTTGGACCCCAAACAGGGCCAACTCATTCTCTCTCAGGTCTGGGCTTGCAATGTGAATTGTTGCCAGCAGGTGGCAGTGGTGTTCTTCAGGGCTTGTCCCGCACGGGCACCTAGGGTTTGATAGAAATTCGGACCCCTAGGCTCCACCCAGATCTACAGAATCAGATCTGCATTTTAACACGATCTCCAGGTGACCCGTGTGCACATTAACGTTTGAGAAGCACTCCTGAAGAGGGGTTTTCCTTCCAGATGTCAGCAGATTAGTTCAATATGCCTTTTAAAATGAAAACTTTTTTTAAAAAAAATAACTATTAATTAGTGTAAGGACCAAAGGGGATTTTCTTTTTAAATGAAGAGTTAATGGATTTTGTAGCCTCTATTTTGGTTTTCATAACCAATTTTTTTTCTCCTTCTTAAATCTTGAACTGTGTTCAGGATTGATGTGTTCATTTCATAGCTAGGTTTTAAGAAGGTGAGATGTTTCTCTATTTGCTTAGTTCTCTTCACTCACTAGCCTGATGGCTGACATCGGGGTCACCTTTGCTCTGCTTTTCCCAGAATGTTTTAATGACAGTGATTCTGGCTCAGGGTATGTGCGCACTGAGACCTAGTGGCTTTCTCATATTGAGAAGAAAACATGCTGATCTGAAGATGACAACATCAATACTAGAGGATGGAATTGGATTATGAAATGTTCAGCATGAGCGATTTATTATGGTCACAGAGGATAGAGGTTGGAGGACGAGGAAGAAAAGGTAAGATACAGTGACTACAGAAATCAATCTACCAATTTTCTTTTTTTGTGTGTGTGAGAGGAAGATTAGCCTTGAGCTAACATCTGGTGCCAACCCTCCTCTTTTTTGCTGGGGAAGATTGGCCCTGGGCTGACATCCGTGCCCATCTTCCTCTACTTTATATGGGACGCTGCCACAGCATGGCTTGACAAGTTGTGCGTCAGTGCATGCCCAGGATCTGAACCTGTGAACCCCAGGCAGCTGCAGTGGAGTGGGCGCACTTAACTGCTACGCCACTGGGCTGGCACCCCCAATTTTCTTAATTGCTTTGGTTTTCTTCAACATAGTACAATTTTAAGATTAATGCTTTGTGTTGTCCAACACATTAGGACAGTGTTTCTTAACCCTGGATCAGAGTTGCTTATGCAGCTTCAACAAATAAAGATGCCTGGAAATCACTCTGGGCTATGCTTCTCAAGGGTTAATGTGTGCAGTCCCTTGATTCAGTAGGTCTGGGTGGAGCCAGAGATTCTGCAGTTCTAACAAGCTCCCAGGTGATGCCAATGCTGCTGGTCCTCAGACCACAATTTGAGCAGCAAGATCTAGGGAGAGTCTGATTCAGTAAGTGTGAGGAAGGAATTGGGCGTCTTTAATTTTTAAAAGCGTCTTCAGATGATTCTCATACACAGCTGGGTTGAGACTCACAGCCCATTGGTGGCTGACTTGTAGTGACTATATGGGAGCAGAATTTGCTACCCCAAAATGTGTCTCTTTGGTTTGATTATTGTTACTTTTTTAAAATATTTTTTTCTTGTGATGAGAACTTTTTTTTTTTTTTGGAGGAAGATCAGCCCTAAGCTAACATCTATGCCGAAAATCCTCGTCTTTTTGCTGAGGAAGATCGGCCCTGAGATAACATCTATTGCCAACCCTCCCCCTTTTTTTTCCCTTTTTCTCTCCAAAGCCCCAGTAGATAGTTGTATGTCATAGTTGCACATCCTTCTAGTTGCTGTATGTGGGATGCCACCTCAGCATGACAAGCAGTGTGTTGGTGCGCGCTCGGATCCGAACCCAGGCCGCCAGTAGCAGAGCATGCACACTTAACCGCTAAGCCAGGGGGCCGGCCCCTGGCTTGATTATTTTTAAGAACAAAAGACTCAAAGAAACTTTGACCTTCCCCTTAACTGCCTAAAAGAATTTAAGATAGAAGGCCTGTTCCAGGAAGGAGTTAATACCATAGATAACTACAGTATAATATAACTAGGTGTGGTAGACAGGGAGGAACTTAGCAAGACTCATTTGATCAAAGTCCTCTCCACTCTCATTGTTTCTGCAAGGCATAGCAAACATTTGCTTTTCCATCTCCATGTGCATTGCCTTCCTTCTTCTTGAAGTCCCAAACCACTACCCCCAACATCCTCTGTCTTTAGCTGAGGATGGTATTTAAGGTGGTGGCTTCAGCCATTTTGGCAAGTTACTCAGTTTTCCTGGGTTTCTCCCATGTATACATGTTATTAAATTTGTTTGATTTTCTCCTGTTATTCTGTCTCATGTCAATTTAATTCTCAGACCAGCCAGAAGAACCTAGAAGGGCAGAGGAATATTTCTTCCTTCCCTACATGACTTTCTGGGGGAATTTGCAGGTGCTTTCCTTGGCTTGCAATACACAACTTTCCTCTTTTTCTCTAGTCCCTCCTTTCTGGTATCCTCAGGTATCTATTTAGGGTTGAAGTTCTTTAGGTTTAAGTCCTCTCTTTCTTCTTACTCTATCCTGTCTCCCTAGGTCACATTTTCTGTCCTCACAGCCTTGGTTTTGAATCATAGCTCATCATCTTCCAACTCTAAATGTCAGGCTGGGCTGTTCCTTCTGAATGTCAGATCTGAGTAGTCAACTCTGTACTAGACCGAGTGTCTTAAGGAGGATGATAGACATAAATGATCTCCCGGCCCCCAACCTCCTCCATCCTAGTGGTCCTTATGGCAGCACCATTTATCCCAGTTGCTCAAATCATCTTTATTTCTCTTTCTTGCACCTCCACCTCTAACTTTCTAGATCATTTCTTCCAGATTCTTCCTTCTCTATATCTCTTGAATTTGCCTATTTCTGTCCATTTCTACTTCCAACTTTGAGCTCTGTCTACCATCATCTCCACTGGACCACTGTCCCTACTGGCCAGCCAGTCTCCTTTCATCTGCCCTTGTCTCCCATTCTATCCCATCCCATTCTTCACCCTGTTGCCATAGTGATGTCTTAAAAATCTAATCCTCTCCCCCTCATGCACACAGAAAGTTTAAATCCTTCAAAAGCTTCCCTTTCCCCTGAGAACAAAGTGACAGAAGAGAGGAGATAAATAGATCTAGGATAGGAGAGAGGCGGGTTTGGGTGGGAGTGAGGGGGTAGAAAGGAAAGACAGCAGTCAGGTGTCAAAGCCACTATGGGTTTCTAGTTGTCAATTAACTTACTTGGATCTCCCTCGGATACTGGCTCTGAAGACTGTGTGCTTAATTCTTCTTTTGGAACAAATCCTGGAAAGAGCAGTAAAACTTTTGTTGACATAAAAGAACAGGAAGCATCTGGCCTTACCCCAGGGATGGGGACAGTGGATCTTCACACCCAGCTCAGGGGGCTTGGCTTACTGCTAAATGTGATCTTCTCCACACCACCCCCATCGTAAGAGATAAGAATAAATTAATATTTACTGACAGCCTACTAAAGACACAGCACTCCACCGGATGCTCAGGGGATCTGAAGTCAGAAGACTTGAGTTCTGTCTCCTATGCCTGTTAACTTAGTCTACCTGAGCCTTACTTTCCTCATCTGAAAGCATTAAGCACTTTGCCAGTGTAAATGATCCCTCTGTAAACTCTGAAAATCTCAAGATCAGGGCATGAGTCTCGCTCATCATATAAACCTTTACTGTGCCCACCACATGTAGGTCCCCAGTCAACATTTGGCGATTGAGTCAATGAACAAAGATGAGCGAGACACAGGGAGGACAACCTAACGGGGCTGGACGTAGACTGGAGGGGAGGAGATAAGATACAAGTGACTCAAGCAAGTAAGAGGATCTAAAACGCAGCCCTCCCCTCCAGCAGTCTGAGATGAGAGGTGAAGATGCAAAAGAGTTTCATGGTTCAACAGGCTGTGAGTTGAATTTCAGTCTCAGAGATTTTCTTCAGAGCCATTTACATGGAAGCCAAATTCACAGATATATCATTTAAAGAAATAAAGACAATAAATAGGAATCCTTTTAAGCTCCGGCGAAGGGAAACTTGCCGAGAGCTCCCGTTTTCAGGACGCCCGCAGCGCCCTGGAGAGCCTCAGAGTGGCGGTGGGTGCTGGGGGCTCTGCTTGTTCTTGGCTGCTGTGAGCTTTCTCCTGGCTTGTTAGTTATTCCAGTTTGCAAAACACATGATTTCATCTTCCTATTAAAGGTCAGCTGGCTCATCCCACTTCCTCACATCGTTTAAAAAATCCCCTTTGAGTGTCTAACGGCATTTCTCAGCCAGGAGCCTTGGGAGGGGAAGAAATGCGAGTCTGGGGGCCTCTCTCACCTACAGTAAAACCTGCCCGAGGACTACCGAGAGCGAAGGCCGTGTTTGCTGCTGGAAACAGGGAACAACACTCATTCATGTGAGGGGAAAACTTGAATACCATTTTGCAAAGAAGGAAGGGGAAATAGAAGGCAGTGAGGGTCTAAACCCATTTTCAGGTGGCGAGGAGCTCACTCCCTTCTGGCCTTTTGTCTTCACGGTTCCCTTTTGTTATCCAATGTTGTCATTTAACCCAGGCCTAACATGCCCTTTGCAGCATCACTGGACCCTAATGTGGGAGGTGACAATTCAGAAAGGCTGCTCTAGCCGAGCTCTCCCTCTGCGTCCCCGGCTGGCTGACTAGACCCTCCTAGTTCTGTATCCTGTGCATCTTGATCTAGTCATGGCGGGAAGTTGGGCTGTATAATTACCTGCATTTAAAAGGACCGATCCAGGTTTCCACAAGTCCATTTCCTCTGATTTTCAAAATTAAAAAGAAACAAACTTGTTACTTAGAGGAAACCAGCAGAAGCTCTCCAGTGAACTGCCAGGATGATACCGTTTCCCAAGTGTGGCAGCAAGTTCAGTAAAGGAGCATGGGACCTGACTGTGCGATGAAGCAACCTGAACGCAGTAGGATTTTCTCATTTAAAGCTCTTAAAGCCAAAGGCAAAAACATCTTTGTCCTTTTCTCTCCTTCACTGTGGACCAAGTAATGGAATAATAGGAATCTTGTGATTCAAAGGGCCCTAAAAGCTCATCCAATCCAATCCAACCTCGCAACCTGCTTCTACAGCATCCCTACTAGTGAGTGGCTGGCTGGTGCTTGAACACCTCCAGAGACAGGGAACTCATTCCATACTCAACCAAAGTAGTGCATTCCTTCTCGGACTATTGAGACTGGGAGAAAAATTTTTATTGCATCGATCTGAAATCTTTATCCATCCCTCCATCCACTCATCCCTCCACCCACAGTTACTAAGCACTCGATATGTGCCCAATATCATTCTAGGTACATATGTCTCACCCATCGTCCTTGGAACTACACAGAGCAAATCTGGCCCCTCCAGAGAGCAGGCAGTCCACTCGTTTCCTGAGGATCTGCTTCACTCTGGGCCTCAAGCAGAATAAGGCAAAGCGGCACCTGGCATTCCGTCTGCAGTAAGATGCTTAACGCTCTCCACCACGAACTGGTGCTGATGAACTGGAGGAGTGGTCGGGAAATGGGGATTCTTAGGCAATAGTCCCTGATCTCTTTGGGGGAATCATGGCCGGGAGGGGCTCAGAAGCAGCACAAATGTGTTGGGAAGCCTCATTGGGACACCAAAATGGCGGGTTTTCTCCCTCCCTCCTCCCCCTAGAGCAGAAAACTAGGGGCATAATCAACAGTTTCATTTCTTAAAGGCCATCGGCTTTGCTGCATGCTGGAATTATTAATACACTCAAAAGAAGTAATATTTTTCTTCGCATGATTAAGATGCCAGGCTATTTTGAAAGGTGGTCTGTGCTCTTGCACATTCTGATTTAATGGCCAGAACTGAGTCTAATCTGGCTCAGCCATTAAGCACATGCATGACCTTGAACAAGTAAGCAACCCTCCGTGAACCTTCATTTCTTTGTGAATAATATTAGCAGATTGGGTGAGATGATCTCCAAGTTTAAAATATTCTTAACCACATTTATGAGGTTAAACTTGCTGCGTCTTTAGCCTTATTACTCTATCGCCACCTACTGGTAAAAATATGCACTTAGCCTTTTTCCTAAAAAACGTGCTGGTGACATCCCAGGTTCTGCCCAAGGCTTTCAGCACCCTTGAATGTCATGAAGAATTAGAATGCTGGGTGCTCTGTCACCTCAGCAGAGATAAACAGTTCCTGACATCAGGGATTTCGAAGCCTCTTACTCCCCTCCTGAAGCCTGTCCTTCTATTAGTGCCACTTTCCTTTGTTGGCGACAAATTTGTACCAAATCACCTTTATCCAAAAGCCAAGGGTTGAAAAATATTTGGACAGCTGAGACTTGGTGTTTTTGGACTTGGTAGTAGTGAGAAGTAAATTTGTGAGAACATTTGTATTCTGGTGTCAAGGAGTAACAGGGTGGTGTGGGGAAAAAGAAGTTATAAGACCCATCCTGAGTCCTCCAGACACTAGCTGGGGGCCCCGGGGGGCTCGCCTACCTTCTCTGATCTTCACTTTCCTCCTGTGTAGAGCTGAGGTCATAAAGACTTGCCCTGCCTCACTTGGAGGTAAATGTGTCAAAATGACTCTGAAAAGTATAAGGCACTCTTAAAAGACAGGGGATTATTTTTACGACAGCCCTTGCTTGGTCATCTCATAGACACAGTCAGTGTCTAACAGACGTATTCATTTGGAACAATTTCCATGGTAGAAACCACTACCATTTACTGAGAGACTGCTTAGTGTAAGGCACTCACCAAACACTTTATAAGGTTAAGTCACAATAACCCTGTGAGTTAGGTACACCTCTGACCCCATTTTACAGGTGAGGACACTGATGCACAGGGAGTGGCAGAGCTGAACTTTAAGCCCGGGCAGGCAGGCAGGCTCCAAAGGCTGCGCTTAACCACCATCTGTTTATCACACATGAGGAGTCCTTGTCACTTCAGCATCTCAGGGCGCTCATTTAGGGCACTGAAGAGCACACTCCCTGGCACACCACTTGTAACTCACATTAAATGTGAGGGGCCGACACCATCCCTGCTCTAAGACTCCGGCGATGATCTCTGCACTGGTTACAGCTCCTTCTGTTCCCTGCACCTCTGGAAGTCACCGGCATAGGACCCAAGCGGGAGCTGTGACACATGGCCCTTAGGGCTCTAAAGTTTTATGGGTGGAAGCACAGGTGGCCCTTCCGCTCCCAGGTTTCTCCCCAGTGACTCTCCTGGGGTGCAGTATTCAGGAGGAGGCGGCAGTCTGAGAGGAGCAGGCTTCTGGAGCTAGGGGAGTCTCCACACCTCCCTTCCCCTCATCGGGCTTCATGCTCCAAAGGCTGCAAAATTCCCTTGAACTTCCTCTTGCTCTAGTGAAACCGGAAGCACTCAGAGAGCAGATGTGCTGAAGGGCATGAGAGCAGCCCATCGCACAAGGGCTGTCAGAGAAGGCTGAGGACAGTCTGAGGTCCTGGGCCCAAGCCATCACACTAGCGAAGCATCGACAGTCCCAGGTTTACAAATGAGTTATCCTCCCAAGCTAGATGTGAGATATTTGTTTGGGACCTGGCAGCCTTTTCTCATGGAAACAACATTTACTCCATGGTCAGGTTTCCAGGCCAGTGAAGCTTATTTGATGGTACCATGAAGTCAGACAGCATAAGGATGATTCTGAGAAAAAGTCTCGGAGTTCTAACTTAAATCATCAGGAGCACACCACCCTTCCCTCCCACTGGGGATACAGCAGGAGCCACCATGCTAGCACCGGTGGCTCCCATCCCAGCGCAGAGATCCCTGGTTGCTGCCAACCACCCCCTGAGCCATGTCTGATTTGTGTGGCATGTCTGGGTATTTGTGCCTTGTCCCAGAGGCGGGTCCCAGGATGGGCAAGGTGGGGGCACAGGCTCCCCAGGTGGGGGGCCTCTTAAGCAGACCCAGACTCATGAGCGCCCTTGGGCGCCTGGGCTGGCAGAGATTTTCTCTTTGACACACTGAGAGTTGACAAAGCAAAGAGACATTTTTTAGAGATTAAAACAACTTGGCATGCCCCAAACTCTGGTGGCCTGGAGTTGAGCTGCAGATGCCAGCAGTGTGTGGGGAGGAAGGAGTTTGCAAGAACAGCAGAGCAGGGATGGTTGGCAGCGGGCAGCCTACCCAGGCTGACATAGGCTCCAGCAGGTTTCTGGAAAGCAGCTCCCGAGAGTCCTGCCTTTGGATACCTGAGGGGGTTACACAGGGTCAGCTGAGTTATGCAAACAGCAATCTGTTTTCTTCCCCTATTTTGCTGCCTGGTGAAAGTGCCCCTAGTTCAGATTTTCCTTGGAAGTCAGCCGAGATCTCTGCGGTTGGCTCTACTTTTGGGGTTTGCAGAGGAGGCAAAGATCTTGGCCAAGTGGGCAAGAGGAAGGAGCACCCCATGCTTGGCGGCAGGAACAGTCCCACGAGCCTGTTAAGGCCTAGAATGGCATTGGAGTCCTTGCCCTGCCCAGCGATCTGATTCTTAAGCCCTTTGTCCAGGACAACAGCATGTACCTTGGCAAAGGCACAATTGTGAAGCTCATAGAAGCTGCTAGCCCTGTCCGGGGGACTGCACGGAGCCCCTGCTCCCATCTGGCTTCAAAGCGGAACAGAACCTACCGTCTCTAGGAATCTTTTAACATGAGAAGGACAGACAGGTATCCCCCAGCAAGAGAAAGACCTGAACTCTTCTCTTTTGGGGCTCCAGGCCCCCCATCCTCATGCTCCATGGCTGCAAATGGAAATGTGTCCTTCCAGCAAAGTCTATCAGCTCATGGTCCAGGCCCTGAGCAGAGTTTGTGGAAGCATCTCACCCTGTTCCATTTTCCTTTCTAATCTCTGCAGGCCTCAACCGTGTCTCAGAGAAGAGAACTTGCTTCATCCCTCTGCATTCCCAGTTCTTGGGCCTAACCTTTAAGGGACACACACAGAAGTGAAGAAAGGGGGCCAGGGAGTGTCATAATTCATGGGAGAACTCCAGGGAGGAGAGAGAATCTGTGCTATCCCCCACGTCACAGAAGTACCAGAGCAAAAGCGGCTCTGCCCTTTTCTGGGAAATGATAAAAATGTCTGTCTATCCTTTACCCAAGTTCCTCCAGCACAAACCCCAGAGAGCATCCCTGTGCAGGTTTATAAGAGCCTAGTTGGGCCGGCCCCGTGGCTTAGTGGTTAAGTGCGTGCGCTCCGCTACTGGCAGCCCGGGTTCGGATCCCGGGTAGCACGGACGCACTGCTTCTCTGGCCATGCTGAGGCCGTGTCCCACATACAGCAACTAGAAGGATGTGCAGCTATGACATACAACTATCTACTGGGGCTTTGGGGAAAAAAAGGAGGAGGATTGGCAATAGATGTTAGCTCAGCGCCAGTCTATCTCAGCAAAAAAAAGAGGAGGATTAGCATGGATGTTAGCTCAGGGCTGATCTTCCTCACAAAAAAAAAGAGCCTAGTTACTGAATCCTTAGGAATTTCTATCACAACCTCTACAAAACTGCCTTGAGGGAATGGCGATGGGTGACAGCTTTGTTTATTAAATGGCTTCCTCACAAGCTGGGCCCTTGAGCAGTACCTTTTGTTGGCATAACTGGTTTAAAGCTCTCTGTCCAAATCGAAATCACATGGCAAGGATTTGGAAAGACACACCCCATGTAAACAAGCTTACCTTTCATCAGTAGCTGGAAAGCTGAGTTCCGGTTCTTACCTGGATTGGCGCCGGGGCTGTTTTGGCTGCTTGCGTAGATGGTGGTGGACCAGAGATCTGCAATAACATTTGACTGGTCATAACATGACATGAATTTTAATCGAACTGTTCTCATTCTTTCCATGATCCAACCTAGCAAGACATTGCCAAGGTCAGAACCAAGGTAAAGCTTGTCTTTGGGCGATCTGAAGTTGCCCCAGAGAGGGAGGCATTGAAAAGGAAAAAAACTGCATTTAACTCCAAACACTGACTGAAAATTCCAGGTAATAATAACCCTTGTATTTCACAATTGTCAAATAAGTATCTTTTTACTAAAGGACCATATGTCTTTATACTTCATTATTCTTCCAGTAATTCTCCTCAACTGTGCCACTCCTGAGGAGGCTAAAGTAAGCCTTCAATAGAAATGTCACTTAATGTTTAGCAATTTGCTTAAACTGCGTTAACATGGTATTGATGCAAATCGCATTAGCTTTCAGTCGTTTTTAAAGGTACACAATGGGTTATCCTTAACTACTCTGTGAGGGAATCAAATACACTACAGCATTCATTATTCATTGGGCAAGTTCTCTGAAGCAAGGCTTTAAAAGGGAGGAGGGAGATGGGAGATTCTGTGAAGAGAGAAGCAAAGTCGGTTTTGGCCATGTAAAACCAGCTGAGGGAAAGAAGCAAGACTCATGGAGGGGAAGAGATAAGAGGTCATGGAAAAATATCAGTTTTTCTTAGAACTAAATCTATCTGCCATCAACTTTTCACTCCCTTTGTCTTTGTTCCAATTATTTGGACACAAACTCAAAATAGTTTTATTTTCCCTCTAATTATAAAGATAACACATGCTCACTGTCAAAATATATACTATGGATAGCAAGAAATCACCTGCAATCCCCCTGTCCAGTGGTTACTGTTTACAATTTTGGTATATAGCGTTGTATTCCTTTTTCTATGCACATGTTCCCACATATAATACACGATTACAAAAATGAGATTGGTTTAGCTGTTTAGCAGGCTGTTTCTTTGACTTAACAATGTGTCACAGGCCAATCTTCTCCTGTCAGTAAGTGCACATATTCATCAAAATTTTAATAGCCATATAGTAACTTTTTTAACTGTTCTGATGATGGACAATTAAATCATCTCCATTTATTTTTCTATTATGAACAACATCTGTGTCTAGGCTTCTTCTTTTCAGTTGGCTGATAATTACCTTAGGATATACTCCTGTAAGTGCAAATTCTGGGTCATTTCTCCACACTCTTGCCAAAACTGTGTCTTATCAGTTTCCAATGTGAATTGGTGAGAAATGACATCTTATTGTTTAATTTGCATTAATTTGATTCCTGGAGAAGTTCAACTCCTTTTGTTATATTTATTGGCCATTTATAGTTCTTTCCCCATGGCTTGTCTGGTCATGACCTTCACCCAGTTTTCTTTTGGAACGTTTGTCTTACTATTTGTGAGACTGGATTTTAAGAATAACCTTCTCTAGACTCCTTAAGGAGGCTAAACTTTCAGAGATGAGGGACATTGCATGTGAAAGGGATGGGCAGTTACAGATGCCTGTCTGCTTCCAGTCGCAGATTTCACCACTTCCTCCTCCTCAGCTGCCCTTGGTGGAGGGTGGCGTGGAGTAGAAAGGTGAACGATCACGGCCATCACCATGCCTTGCCACTAGGCAGAGCTCTGCTCCCCCTCCCTTTACTCTTCCTTGTGGACACGTTTAATATGTTAGATCAGCTGAGGCAACCATGACACTTCCTGGAATGAATCTCACTGGGCAAAGCCACTCTACCATCTAAGCTGTGGTAGCTTGAGCTGGCCCTGCAGCTGGGCCTGGAGGGATTTTCCATCTTTTCTAGAACTCTTTCCTCAGCATATCTATGCATCTATTTCTCCAGGCTGCCCCCTCTGGCCCTGGGATGAAGCTCTGCGGCCACCTGGCTCCTGTGGGTGCCATTGAAGTCCTTGGCCTCTCCTGTGAAGCACAGCCTCACTCCCACCCCTGGGAAACGTCTCTATCGCTCTGGCTCTTGGCTCCCTTACCCCCATCCCTTGACCTGTTCCTCCCTGTCTTGTTAGGTTTGCACACGCATGGGTCAGTTAAGGGGCCATGATGTGGCCTTGGGGTCCAGCCCCATCTTCCTTGGAGTCCTTCCACTGACGTCAGCTCCTCTTCATGGGCTGGGAGTGCCCCTGCTGCAAAGTTTCTACTCTGTCCTGCACTCCCTCTAAGTTCCTATGTCCTGTCTGAGAGGCAGCTCTTCACCTCATTGTAGAGCAAAGCTGACCCAGAGACCCCAAATAGAGATCGCTCCTGTTCCGGCCACATGCTTATCACATGTCCTAAGCTGGAGTGACCTACTGCAGGGATCTTGGTGGGATGCGTTCACCGATGCAGCCCAAAATCCTAGAACGGTGCCTGACACATAGTAGGCACTCAATAATATTTGTTGAATGAATAAGTGAACTAAGTTTTGCTTGAACACCCCATCCACAACCACTTCTAGAATCTTTTGGCTATGGTCACATATATAAGAGAAAAAGGAAACCCTTAATAAATGCAGTAACAGTAACTTACTCGTCCATCAGCAGTAGGAGAGTTGCTCTCTTAGAACTGGCAGAATATTTTCAGCTCATTTGAAGAAATAAAGGAGTTATCCATATACTAGATATTATTTAATATAGTTGGGCTAAAATATCACAGCAAATGTCTATAGCCATACATTAAGATAGGCATTCATGAAAGTAGATTGGTGGTTATCTAGGGCTGGGGGAGGGAGGGATTAGGGAGACATGCTGAGTGACTGTTAATGGGTATAGGGTTTCTTTTTGGGGTGATGAAAATGTTCCAGAATTGATTGTGGCAAGGGTTGCACAACCCTGTGAATATACTAAAAACCATTGAACTGTACACTTTAACTGGGTGAATTGTATGGTATGCAAAAAATATCTCAATAAAGCTGTTATGAAAAGAAGACATAGGCATTCACACATCAATTTGCACTTCTCTTCATTCCTATGGAAAATCCTTTGAATAGGCAATACAAGTCTTAAAAAGGCCTCTCTCCCTTCCTCCTTCCCCAATTTGGCTCCTTTCTTAGCAATTATGGGGCATGCTGCCTGGAGTGCTTGCTGTGAATATTTGTCTAGTGGTCTGTGGGGCAGGGTGGACGCGGGTGCTGGGCAAGGATGAACAAGGAACACTGATGGCTGGGAGGCTGTTGTCCAAAGCTCCTGTCCCCAAGCCAGGAATAATGAAGCTTTGCTAGGTTGGGAGCCACTGTTTCAAGTTGCTTGAGGTTTTCCATAAGCTCAGGGCCAACTTGTAACAGGATTTCCAAGCTCCCAGGGTAGCCAAATAAATACGCCACATGTTTAATTATATGTGTTAGGTCAAAATCGACGTCCTCCAAAGAGACACCAGGAGCAAACAACTTAGCTACTCAAAAACGTTTGAAAGAATCAAGGGCTCTAAAAGTCAAGAGCCTGAAATTAAGAAAAAGGAAAACTTTGGGCTATGGGACCCCTGCCACCAGCATCCTTCCTAATTATTTCTCTTTTGCTGTTGGGCACTGAGTGCCTCTGTTCATATTAGCTTGAATTCAACAAGAATAGGATGGTGGGGAGGGTCTAATGTATTTCAGAAATTATTTTTATGGTATTCTTATTTTGGGGATTTTATATCCTAGCTTTTTCCATGAGTCGTTCATCAAATGGAATAATAATCATCCCTATTTCATAGAGTTGTTAGGAAGATTAAATAAAATAATGCATGCAGGGTGCGTAGCACAGGGAAAGTATGAACTATGTGTGTTCCATTGTTATTTATTATTAATCACAGCAAGAGTTGGCTGTGTCTGAGACCCTCTAATCTTGCCACTCCATCCACGTCAAGAAGGGTCAGGCGCTCATGCAGGGTTTGTGATGCTTCATTAGTGCCTGGGGGGTTCCTTTATGGCAGGGATGTCTCCTGCAAGCGGAGTCACAGGAGATCCAGGCTGCTGGGGTTCGAATCCCAGCTCTGCTACTTCCCAGCCATGTGACCTGGGGTCAGTTTCCTCCCTGCCCTAGGTTTCCTCATCAATACGCAGATTAGTCAATTTAGAAATAATATATCTACTTCAGAGAGTTGTTATGAGGATTTAATAGGCTAATATTTATAAGGTGCTTAGAAGAGTGTCTAGCACATTGTAAGTGCTTATTTGTATTTGTTAAATAACAAGATGGATAGATAGACATCTGGGCTCTGATATGGAAGCAGGGAAGGGCCACGCTACGTGGCAGTAATGTTTGGAAGGTGGAGGTGAGGCTGAAAAGAACATGTCCTAGGCACTTTTTCCTTAAAAGTGGCACAAAGTGGGAAATAATTTTTAAAAATTGTGGAGATGGGGCCGGCCCCGTGGCCTAGCGGTTAAGTATGGCATGCTCCACTTTGGTGGCTGGGGTTCAGTTCCTGGGTGTGGACCTACATCACTCCTCAGTGGCCATGCTGTGATGGTGGCCCACATACAAAATAGAGGAAGACTGGCACAGATGTTAGTTCAGGGCGAATCTTCCTCACCGAAAAAAAAAAAAAATGCAGAGAAAATAGTGGCATTTCAGCTGTGGAATTTTCCACCCCCTTGCCAGAAGATCTTTAGAAATGAGATAGGTCCTTATTAGCCGAGGATGGCTTACATATAAGCCTGTGTAGAAACTGGAGATTGGATTATCAAATGAGGTTTTAAGGTCATGTTTGACATAATACTGAGATTAATTCCATAAACTGGGCTTTGCAAAACCTAAAACATGATTTAAGAAATGGATACAAGTGATGAGACAAAAAGCAATCAGAAAAGGAATAAAACTTTTAGCTATCTGGCTTTTCCTAAAGGAATTCTTTGGGTTTTGTTTGTTTCTAATATTTGAAGACTTCCAGGAGTGTATAATTTGTCACTTAAAACAAAACCAAACCCAACAGTGTTTACATAGAAACCTACTATCCATTCAACTGAGCTTTTGGAGAAATGGCATTTTGCAATGGGAAAGTTTCACATAATATCCTACCTTCCAAAATATAACAGCAGTCCTATTTTTGAATCTATATTAAGCCCCTTCTACACTGTTTGTTTAGCTCTTAGCTCAGTCTTGAATTATTATTGGGTTCAAGTTTATCACCTGAATCTGAGACACAACCACAGACCCCAGGTCTCAGGATGCTCCCCCCTCACCCAGCTCAAAAGGTGGAAGATGGGCACTACACGCAGGCGTTCAGACAGAGCTGTTACTCTAAAAACCCAGTCTCCCACTTTTCTAGCACATGGCAACACACAGTCTACCTACTGACCCAGCTCCCGGCTCCTGTGGCCCACGGGCTGCGGTCTGGGGCTGCTGGCAGGAGAGCCTGTAGATGGGGATGGCTTTGACAAGGCGGTGTAGGTGGCTTCGGCTGTGCTGGTCCCCAGTACCTGAATCAGGGGGACTGGCTGTGCGGTTGTCCCTGGAACTGATGGCATCTCATAGGCTTTTGTGGCCTCACCTGTAAGAAAAGTGAATTAACCAGGGCCTACAAAATAGCCGGTAGACTCTTCGGGACAGAAATAAAATACATGTTTATTGAACACTAACTATGAGCAAAGACCTGTGCTAGCCACTGTGGAGGGTGGAATCCACCTGCTCTAAAGGGATGTACGATCTGGATGGAACAATAAGCCGACAAGCAAACCAAAGCTTAAATAATAAAATACTTAAGTGACAGTTCAAAACTACAGCAACATAGACAAGGCAGAACATGGTGAATTGCCAAATTACTTTTCCAGACACCAGAAGAAATGGTTCATTGAACACATTTTGTTGCTGTTTCAATTAGCATTGGCCTAGGGATGGAAGTTACTCCCAGGGCTTTCACTATGACTTACTCTTAGAGAATGTGTTCTAGATGTTGTCCTTTAAGCTGGTTCATGACTAGTCGACTAACTCCTTTGGGCCCCCGTTTCCTCATCTGTGAAACGGGGTAACGGAACTAATCAGACGGTAAGGATCATCTAGACTCCTCTTCCACATTGTGCTCTTCATCCGTCTGTGATGATTTAGATTGCTTCTACAATTTCAAATGGGTCCCAGTTTGTTAGTACTCTGGGTGCCCTGAGAATATCTCTGAAGGTTTAGGGGACAAGTGGTTTCCCACTGAGCATTGGGGATTGTGTTGAGAACCATAGGTCTGTGCCAGAAGGAGACACAAAATGGCCCCAGAAGTGAGCAGCGCTCCAGTCCTGGGAGAAAACAACAGCTGCTGGTTGCGTGTGCCTGCCAGGCCCCACAAGGGGAAGGGGTATGCCGGCTTCTATATCCGTGCATCTGTATTAGTTTCCTGTGGCTGCTGTAACAAATTACCACAAACCTGGTGGCTTAAAACAACAGAAATTTATTCTCTCACAGTTCTGAAGGCCAAAAGTTGGAAATCAGTATCACTGGGCTGAACTCCGTGTGTTGGCCGGGGTGAGCTCCCTTGGGAGGCTCTAAAGTAGAATCTGGCTCCTGCCTCTTCCATTTTTTTTTGGTGGCTGCTGGCCTTCCTTGGCTTGTGGCTGCTCCTCTCCACTCTTCAAGGCCAGCATCTTCAATTCTCTCTCTGCTCCATCGTCACAACACCTTCTCTGTGTGTGTCAAATCTCCCTCTGCTCCTTCTTGTAAGGATACATGTGTTGCGTTTAGGGCCCACCCAGATAATCCACAGGATAATCTCCCCATCTAAAGACTCTTAATCAGATCAGAAAAGCCTCCCCACCCCCCTTGCCATATAAGGAAACATTCACAGGTTCCAAGGACTAGGACATGGATATCTTTGGGGAGGGGGTGCATTTTGAGCCTATCACAGCTTCCCAGCTCTGGCCTTAACTCTGCTTAGGGATGATGCATCTTGGGTACGCAGAACAGCAGGCCAAGGGGACAGCATGTGAGATAAGAAGGTGCTGCACTCTTCATGGGAACCATCCAACTTCCTCTCTGACATTGTACAGCAGGCTGGGAAAACTGTGTCAGACCATAATCCCAAACCAGCCATGCAGACAGACACGTGGTGGGGTGTTCAGACCCACTGCCCAGCACTGGCACCTGCTTGCTTCCCCACCACGACACTGTCACCTTCTACGGGAATCACAGCATTGACTTGGGAGAGCAGGTCAGGAAACAGCACCCTGGAATTGGGTTGCAGTTCGGCCATCTGGTCTACTCTTGAAGGCTTTAGCTGGTCAAAGCAGGAAGCAGATCCCTCATTTACCCTGTTTCTTGCTAACAGTTGGTCACCTTTAAATCTGCCTGTAGACTGTGCCAGACAAACTGCTAAAGAGCTGGTAGCGGCCTTGGGGGTTCAGCCAGTTTTCACGCCATCCTTGGGCAAAACTGAACCTGCGTGATTTATGACATTTCCAGTGCTTTAAAGGAATTGAGCTTCCATTACAAGTCCTAGGGAAGTTTCTAATTTCTCTAAAGTGCTCTTCTGTTTTACCCTCTGGTAAATACTACCAGGCATTAATGCCTCTTTAGGGAGATGCAGGCCTAGGTTTGACCTACTTCATAGAGGGAAAACCCACTTAATAGAATCGTTTGTATATTTTATGAAATAGGATATAACTATTAATTTGGAGAGAAATATATAAATAAACTGACAGTACATTTTACTTGCAAATTATTAATTAAACCACAATTAATTAAATTAAAAATAAAACCTCTACTTGTAGAAGTATAGATGTACTATTTTCTACAAAAATAGTGAATATGTCTTGCCACTTTAAACTTATTAGATATTGAAAATCTGAATTATCTTTTTCTCACACCATTGGCTAATTCCAAGGTTTCTGAACACCCCCGTCTGCCTTTGCTAGTATTGATTACTAGAGAGCAGATTAAATATCCTGAGGGCAGTCGTGAGTGTTACTTACTTAGAACAGAAATGCTTTCAAGCATGTCATAAATTCAACCAACAGAGCCCTCTCTGGTCTTCCATGGTCTTCCATGGGCTGTTGTTTTTGCCTGCTCTCCTTCATGGGAATAGAACTGTCTTTAAGAGGGAGATAGAGAAAACATTCTACCCTAATTGCTCCCAATTCCTTACTGAACATAATGCCTGATGTGATGCAAAGTGATTTCATGAGACCAGGTTCCTTTTGAGCAATTTGAAATAAAACCAGTAACATAGTTTCTTCATACAACCTCAGGTACAAGGAAGTTTGGTCTCTTTTCAAAGATTTTCGTGGGAAAACATTTCAAAACTTCCCTTAAGCTCTTAACATATTCCTCTTTGGACAAGGTCAAGAACAGCTCCAGACAACCACCTTCTCAAGAGCAGCAGGAGGTCCTCAGAGCTTCCGACACCTGGTCCATCACTAGGACCACAGTGGAGGTATTAAAATGCAAATTCCAGGGCCCTATGCACAGAGACTCTGATTCGCTGGGTCTGGGGTGGGCCTTGGAAATCTGATTTGAGAACCACAGCCAGCACCAGGCTGGACTCCTGGCTCCAGCCCTCACCAGCCTGGCCACTTAAAGCTTTCTGAGCGTGGCTCCTTTTGCTGTAAAATGGAGGTGGTCAGACCTACGTGGCAGGGCTGTTTTCGTAATCAGAGATCATGCCTGTAAGGGGCCCGCACAGTGCTTGGCACACAGTAGGGATTCCATAAATGACAGTAGCTGACATTTCTCATCATGATATGCCTCCTCCTCCCCCAGTGGAAAAAACTGCTCAGTTGGTGTCACATATGAGGTGACTAAAGGAAATTGAAGCCAATTCAGCAGCAATCCTAGAGGTCAGCGTGGTGGGGGAGGATTTGGCTCTTCCCATGCTGACTCGTTACATGCCTCAGGGGTACACATGAGGGCAGGACATCTAACATTCACTGGGCATCTGCTATGCGTCTCTTTTACATAAGCATTCACGTCTGATATTAATCACAGTCCTGGAAACCCATCCAAGTATACCCATTTTCAAGATAAGCAACAGATTTTTCAAGATGTCAAGAAACGTATCTAAGGTCACACAGACAATCGATAGCAGAGCCAGGATTTGGACCCACATTTGTTTGTTTCCGAATTCCATTATTTTTTCCACAAGAGAGGCCCAAAGTGGAAGGTAAGTCATGAGTAGCTTTAAGATTCCTGAATGTGGTTCCCGTCATAGGGTGGCCCGAGGTCTGTCCAGGGTTCTGGCGGAAGCAGTCTATTCTCCAAAGATGGGGAAGAGTGGCTTGGTGGGTGTAGGCAGTGAGGGCAGGAGGTTCCTGGGAAATCAAACTCATTACAATAAACTTGGGCTTGATTTTCTTCTGGGGGCGAGGTACTATGCAGACGGTCAAGGGCAGCCAGGAGGGGGTGTCCTGAGACCCTTGCTCAGCAGCCTCGAATACAGATTTACTGTCCCTTCTCTTGCTGCCGGGCCAGGGATGTGCCAACCCAGCTTTTGGTGAACTTCTACAAACCAACATTGACTGGTTTTCAGTTAGTTCAGAGTAGCTTGGGGCTCTAGCCAAATAGCAGCTGCCCACCTCTGGTTGCTAACTGCCTGGGGGGCCGGGGGGGTGGGGTCATCCTAACCTGATTTACCTGTTAACTCACATTCCTGGAGAGAAGAAGAGGCATTTTGTAGGGGCGTGCTGAGACCTGAACAACTGCTGGCCCTGTGTCTCCATCTCTTCTGCTTCCTCTAATTTCTAAAGGAATTTTATCATTTAAGGAAGAGGAGCAACAAAGGGGGCCATCCTTTTACGGTTCTCACTGGAGTTTTTTATTTGAATTGGTAAAACGTACTCTAGGGTGGGACTATAACTTTAAAGAAAGATTCCTCTGCCGTGAAGCTGGGCGAGGCCCCAAGTATCTCTTTTATGTTGGAATCCTTATGGTTTAGCTCAGAGTCTGGTACATAGAAGATGCTCACTACATGGTTCTTGAATGAATGAATGAGCTTGATTTTTCAGACTCTGACAACTGTGGATGATCTTGTTACAGGACAGTAATACCTGATGATAGTGTCATCGAAGGTTGAGATGGTTTGGTAGAGGGGACAAGTGACATCACTATGTTTTAGCTATGACCTTTGCTAATTTTAAATTTACGAGGCAGCAAAGCACGAGAAAGCTTTCCTGGCTCTCCCGCCCTCCTCCTGGATGTCAATGAGTCAGGCCTATGGAGCACGTGCTTGCTGGGGGTGGACAGTGGTCAGCTCGGCTGTGGTGCTTGGGGTAGAGAGAGAAGTTTTGGAAACGATCTCTGCTGTTGAGGACGTAGAAACCAAAAGGATTTTATAATCTAAGTCATCCATCATTTGGCTGTAGTTTCTCTCCCCTCCACCTCTCTCCGCCCAACTTTACCTGCCTTGAGTGGATACAATCCGAGTTTGGGTGCTGTATGGGCCAGTTAGAACGGTGCCCTTGGGCAAGGTATTAAACCTCTCTAAGGGTCAGCTTCGTTGCCTGAAAATAGGAAGGACACCAGTCCTCTGCCTCAGGGTCACTGTAGTACAGGCGTCTTGTCTGGCACAGAGAAACACTCGATAATTGACGGCTGCAGTCACAGCAGGCTGTCGGGACCCTTCCTGTTGTCTGCATTCTGGCTAAGGCCCAAAGCTGAAGCCAGCAGGCCTCAAGTACCCCGTTCTGATTGAGGAGAGGTGCCTCTGGACTGCCCATGGGTAGGCCCATTCCAGTAGAACCCGTACCATCACCCAGGCCAGTCAGCAGAAGGAAAGGCCCGGAAGAAGGGGAGGGTCAGTAGCCACCTTTTGGGGAGAGCAGTGTTCAGGGTGAGAGGATGTTCCCTCCCTTCCTTGCTGCTTTGTCCTCCCCAAGCCAAATGGAGGGGCTTCAAGAGAATCACTCACCAAGACCGCTGGCCTGCAAGGAGAGGAGACGGGCCTTTCCTTCCCCACCCGCCTTTCTGAGCCACGGCACCCGTGGCCCACCTGGGGCACTGCAGGAGCGGAGCTTGCACAGGAAGTGTTGAGGAATATTCTTGGAGTTTAGAAGTACTCTCTCTCTCAGGGTAAAAATAAGGGATGCTTGACATGTGGTCCCTTCATGTGCTTGACATGAAGTTGGGGGCCTTACTTGAACAGAGGGATGGTTTCTGAAGGGGGAAGGGGTGCTGCTGGAGGGGCTCAGGCCAGCAGGGCTCAAGAGGCCAAAGGAGAGGTGAGATAGGAAGAGAAAGGCGACCTCAGCCCATCCTAGTTCTCCTCAGATCCCAGAGGGGAAGATGAGAACTCCAGCCCTTCCCATCACTCTATGGGAAGGGGCTGCCCAGAGGCTGCTTGACCAAGGGAGGGGACACCGAACTCGGAGAAAGGGATGGGGCATAGATCTTTGGCCAGGCAAGAGGGGGCCAGGATAAAGCTGAACACTGCCCCCTGGGCGCAGATATCCACACATATCACCTACTCGGAAATCACTGAGAACTGCTGCCCTAGATGAGACAACAGAGAGGCCAAGGGCACCCACCCTCCCTCCATCGACTGGCCAGTCACTTAAGGACACCTCGGTCACCTATTCCTCTTCTGTGTGCACACACCAAATGACGACGGGTGATATCTCAGAAATGGGCCCTGAGCCACTACCATCCGCCGCCAGCTTGGGGGTAGGGGGTGGGGAAAAGCTGTATCCTTGCAATTAAAACAAAAACAAGTCTGGATTATTGGAATAACTAAGAAGTCATTAAAGATATAGTTGGAGCAGTAACTGGGGGAGAAAACAAAAACCATTTCCTGTTTTTATGCCAGAGCTTCTCAAATCAGGACTCTTTATATACACCGTTATTAGCATAAGAAAACATAGGATAATGGTATAGTAAGGGGTTTCTGGAGCCAGACTGGGTTTGATTCTCAGCTCTGCTACTTACTAGCTATGTGGCAAAGGACAAGTTACTAAACTTCTCTGTGCTGCATTCTCCTCAAACTGTAAATTAGGGCTAAGAATAGTACATACCCATGGTGGTGTTGGGGTGATTAATCGCAATAATGAGATGAAGCTCTTGGAACAGTACCTGGCACACGGCAAATACTCAAGAAATGCTAGCTTCTGTTGCTGTTCTTAAACCCTGTTCACCTTAAGTACATGAACAAAATCTGCTAGCTCATGGAGTTTCTGGAAGCAATGCAAAATCCCATTATAAAGTAACTCACAGTTTCTCTTTGTGTGGGATATCAAAGTACCCCCAAAGACACAATAATGCACAGCATAGTTCTCGCTTTAACACAGAAACCAAGAAAAAGGTATTTTCTTGGCCTGAGGTCTACCTGTACCCTCTTTGTGGTTCACATGATACTGGGTAGGCACAACTTCATAGACTGTGTATCTCTGGCCTGAGTTGTTCAGATTAGCTGCTGGCTGTTATCACATAAGCTGCATCATCCTCTTGCTTCACTTCATACCTAAGTAGAGACAGCCTTTTCCCTTTCAGCTGCCAGGGAAGATTTCCAGACAGAATGTCATGTCATCTTCCAAAGTAACAATACAATAAAATTCAAGGCAACAGTCATTCTGAATGAAAATGACACATAGAGATAACCTCCGAATTGTGAAAAAGAAAACCAGAAAATAAGGCCTCGCTCTTTGGCCCCAGCCGTCTGATCCCATTGATTTCTGTGCCCACGTTCCTGGCATCTGTTAAAATATTACTGGAGTCAGTGGAGCTTGACTGGTTAAGATGTTAATTTCTACACTATCTCCTAAAACACAATATTCCATGTTTACGAACTCAGAAGATTTAGATGAAGTCACACATGAACACTTGCCTGCTTTGGCAGCTGCGATTTTAGATGATGAATATGTAAGAGCCGATGGGTAGGTTACACCCTTTTGGGGTTTACCTTCTGTAAAAGAGAAAAAAAAAATTATTTCTAGAGCTAGAGGTTTTAGATGGTTCTGTTCTGATAGGTTGATTCCCTCCTTCCAATTTATCTCCCTTGAGTACAATAAAATCAGTCAGTCTCCTCTGTGCTGAATTGTTGATTACAATAAGGAAGTCAAGTGGAATTTTGTTTTTCTGTATAGCCTGTGTTTTATTATTATTAGAAAGGAAGCAATAAAATGGAGTCATGGAGCACGACTCAGAGTTAACATCAGCAACTCTTATTTTGCCCGAGAAGATGTGACACGTAAGCTAAAGTTTTCATACACGTGGCTTTGAATGTTTAATTAGGTCAGGGGATGAATGTAAAAACACTCCCCATGCTCTCATTTTGGACACTGGAGAGCTCTGGTCACAGGCTGGCTATGCATGAATGGCCGCCTCTCACTTTCATGGACCCTGTGGGATCCATTTGAATTCCATGGCACTAGAGAAACCTGAAAGTAGGTAAATATGGATCAGTCTTGAAAATAAGCACTAGTTGCCCACCTAAGGAGGGAAAGTTTAGATGCCAGGCGAAGAGGAGGAATGCTAATGTGTATCAGAGAAACAGTGGAGGCATAAAAAAGAAAAACGATCAGGGGATGGGGCTGGGTAAGCGAGTACCAAGCCTGGTATGACTGAAAGTTGCCTGAGAAGGCTGCCGTCTTCAAAGCTTCCCTCCACCATGAAGTGATGCCTGAAATTCCCCCTTAGGAGTTTTGTTCCGCAGTGAATCGGAAAGTCAAAGCGTCACTGGAAAGTAGAAGCCCCCTGAAGGCAGGTAATTTGTCTCTCTTGGTAACTTGAATTCCCAGTGCCTAGACCAGTGTCTGGCCATAGTAGATGCTCAATAAATATTCAGTGAAGGAACATCTTAATGCTTAGATCTCTGTTAAAATTCAGATACCCTTGGGAGGGGTCTCACTTGTTATACAATATGTACATCCGATAATGAAACATTTTAACTCTCAATCTGAGGGAATATTTTTATAGGATGGGGCTTGGGGAGGAGGTGGTGAGGAGAGCCTAGTAGGGTAGAACAGAATTTAATGTGTGATTTTGGCAAAGGTCCAACTGGCACAAAGGACTGTAGAGTCACGAAGCAGACAGAATAACAGGGTCTTAGGAAAGTCCTCGGATGGGGAATAAGAAAATCTAGGTTTCTGCTTCTATTTTACCATTAATTAGCTGCCTTAATCTCTGAGACTCTCATTTTTTTAATTCAGAAAATATGGATAATGATATGGACCAACTTACTACACAAAGTTGTAGGGATCTAATGGGAAAAAAAGTTAAAATGTTTTGGAACTATATATCACTATAGAGATGCAAAAAGGTTATTCTGGTATTGCCTATAAATGTCATTCAAAGTGAGGATGAGGCAAAGTGTTTGAGCTTACTTGAGTTACTTCAGCTCATTAAAGTCACCTGGGAGCAGAGCCTGGCATTTCAGGTCCCCCGCCCTTGCCTGGGCTTACTCTAAATAGACAATGATTGAGGTTCTATCCGACCCAAGGAGGGCCCCTTGGCTGTGGGCCTCACTTTATCAACAGAGCACTGCAGAGACATTGTCTCTATTTCCCATTCTTCTCACATCTAAAATCCTATGCTTCTTTCTGTTTCCATTCAGAAGGAAAAGGCGCACGAGCTCAGTTTTCTGAAATGGGGATCAAAGAACAAATGGGCAGTATTAGGAGGTCTATCTCTGACCTTTCCATCCCTGGACCGTCAAAAGATCATGCTGACCACAAATGCACATCCCTTCTCCTGCCCCCTACCAGCCTGCCAAAACAAATTAATTAAAGGAGCACGGCAATGTGTGAAAATTGGAAATAAAAATCTAGAGAAAGGTCACAGAGGCATGAGCCTTCAGAGGAAGATTCTGACATGATCTGGCTAAACTTGTTGGCCGTGAACCTCTGAAGAATGGGGAGCACACCTCGGCACCAGTTAGTTGCTGCTCTTATGCTGCAGTGCACTCTCCTAATTCATCCATTCGAAAGAGACTCCCAGCCGTTGCAGAAGCACAAATGTTTATTATCATTGGCAGAAAGTGTTTTGCTTAAATGTCACTAGGTGGAATGAGAGGACACGGAAGTTGAAATTTATAGAGAATAATTTCAGCACATTGATTTTAATTTAAAAAATGCAAAACATCTCTACTCTCATGGAATTAATTTTTCTTTTAAACCTCTGTTGGGATTCTTGGATTGCAGGCTAAGCACTTCAGACAGAAACACTCTTATTTAGCCAGGAGCTACTTGGTAAACACCTACGTGGAGGTTATATTTCTCTCTAGGCTCAACAAACTTGTATTCTAGACCTTAGCATTTTCATATGGCCCCTATCCTGAATTTTTGTTTCAAGGCAAACCTCCTGGTACTGTGGTTGATGACCTCCCACTATCTGACATAGAAATCAGTCTAATTTGAACCCTCGGTGTGCAGAATTCCATAGATAAGAGGAAACAGGGGTTGTTCAAGTTGAGAAGAATCCTAAAAGGTCTGTTTGTGGCCCTATTAAAACTCTGATCAACGGAGGGTAGTAGGGGTTGGGGCATGGGGCACCTAAAGATGCCAAAAAACCCCCAGATTGGAAGATCTGCTCTGAGACATTTTTCTCTTCCTTGCTTCAGTTGGTTTTCCATAGGTGGCTCCTTCTCAGGAGAGTCACATGGCTCCTAATATTGTTGGGATGCCAGGAAAGTTTTCTAGAATGTAGTTTAAAATCCTGTGGAGCCTCTTTGGAGAAAATGGGAGATTCAAAGTCCAGGTTAGGGTAAGTGCAAGGTGAAGATAGAACATCGTGTAGTGCTCAAATGCTAATGGGGGCAAGTCAACAGCTTGAAGGGATCCTACTGGCCAAACTTGGAAAATTTGAGCACCAAAAGGAATAATGATGACAATAGATTATAACATATTGTATTTTTAAAAACAATCCATAAGTCCATTGTGGTACTTGAAAAAATAGGTGTGGAGTGGGGGGGGATCCCTCTTCTTTATATAAGAATACTAATAAATGTGGAGGGAACGACAGAATTAGAACAACTATAATTTACTACCAATGTAATTCTTGCTACAGCAAGGATCATCAACGGATGTTAAAACCATTGGTTAAAACTTATTGGGGGACAAGCTATTCATGCTGTTTCAAAGTATCACCCCACAGATTACTTATTAATTACACAGTGTCTTTACCATGGAGAGATACTGTAAAGTATCCAAGTAATCAGATTTAGCATCACTAACAATTGGACAAACTGACATTATGTGCCTCCTGACATGGTCATTGTGAGATGACACAATGGATGTGCTATGATCCTACCTAGGCAATATTCTTGCAAAATATTTAACTTGAATCCAATCATGAGGAAAGAGTTGGATGTGTTTGTGGTCCAGATTGTGGGATATTGTACTAGACAACTGGCTAGGACTTCAAAAATGTCACTGCCATTTATGGCCAAAAAAGGTAGTGTGGTGGTAGAAAGTTCTAGATTAAAGAAGACTAAATAGACATGACAACAAAATGCAATGGATGGTCTTTGATTGGATTGTGGATCTCCACCCACCTCCAAAAAATAAGAAATTACTATGAAGACTATTTTAGGATAATTGGATACAATTGACTAAGAACTATTTATTAGATAATATTATTGTATCAATGTTAATTTTTTCAATGTGGTATTGGTATTGTGGTTATTTAGGGAAATATTCTTGTTTTTACAAGATGTGTGCTGAAGTATTGAGGGGTAAAGTGTCATGACACCTGCAGCTTATTTTCACATGGCTCAGAACAAAACATAGACAAAAGATAGTAGATAGATAGGTAAAGCAAGTGTACAAAATGTTAACAATTGGTGAATGTAGGTGAAGGGAATATGGGTATTCATTGTACTTATTCTTTTAATTTTTCTGTAAATTTAAAAGTTTTCAAAACGAGAGGTTAAGTTAGAGAAATTCACAAAAATAGACAAAAGGGAGAGGGCAGGTCACATAGCCCAAAGATACTTGGTTACCTCTTCACGGTGAAATCACCATAGTCATTAGCTCACTGACTAATGACCTCTTTGGAAGAGGGGGAAAAAGATTGAAAATGATTATCTACAAAATCCCATGGAGCTAGATAATGAGAACTGACTAGTGAAAATTAATTAAATAAAAAGAAATCTCAGATAAAATTATAGCTCAGTTCTCTAAGAGCCTATGTCCCTATTTACTCATTTACCAGAAATCTCAAGGAATAAGTTTCCAGATACGAGGCACATTTGGCTTAACTAAAGATGTAGTTCAAAAACCCAAGTTATTAAATGTAATTCACTTAATTAAAAGTTTGATTGGACTTACGGACAGCTGCAGTGTGTTTAAAATGAGCAATTGCAGCTTTTTAATATTCCCAGACTTTGTAGTGATTTATCACTGTAATTATAATTCATTGTTTCATGATGCTAATTATCAGAAGAATTAATACTTCAGATTTTCGTGAAATGAGGTGGGCCATAAACTCAAACTCACAGCACATTGAAAAGAGCACATTTCATCCCATGAGGTCACTTAACCCAAGCGCCCTTGTAGAGCAGCAGCATTTCTCCAGTGTGCGGGCCTACCTGTAACAATGAAGGACTCTCTCCATCGCGGTAGGGATAACGATTGGACACCATTGGAATAACTCCCTTTATAGCCAGACTGTCCAGCAAGTTTCCGAACAAGTATTTTCCCTCCTGAGTTATCGAGCACGCCACTAGGAAGAGAGAAAAAATAATTTTTGAAGAAAGAACAAAAAATATTGTTTGGCATGATCAACAGGCTGTCAAACCAGCCAGCATCTTTATTTAGAGATACGAAAGCAGCGAGATAAAGAAAAGGTTTATCTTGACCTGTAGCCCAACCACCAAGAATGGCACCTCCATGGCACAGCCCGGCATCTGACCTCCCAGGTGGAATGTCCATCTCTTTCTTGTTACAGGGCCTGATTGTTCCATCCATCAGGAATTTCTCTTTGCCACCATGCCTCAAATTTCTTTTCTTTGCTTCCCTCATTCCCACTAGTTCTTTTAAGTAAAACCTCTTTCCTGACAATTTCCAATTTGGTTTTGTGACATCACAGAATGATTCCAGTTATTTCAAAGGATGGTAAGACATTTTTAAAAGCAAATTGTTCCTTTTATTTGGAGGTTTTAGATACTGTTGTGACAGCAACTGACATATCTACCTCTTTCCTTCCACGTGAGACAGGGGTTCCCTTCTGGTTCCTAAATATCACTTTCACATTGTCATTTCCTTGCCCCAGAGCCTAAAATGGCTCCTTTGGGTATCTGTGATTTATGGCATGGGGGAGCTAAACAAAATACTTATATTTGTTCCCATCAACACCCTTCCTTTCCTCCAGGAATGAGAGTTGCTGTTTCCTGCTCTTTCACCTTCACGGTGAGTCAACAATTTTCAACATTCAACTTCCCAATGACCCAGAAGGAAAGAAAATGATAATAATACTTGACATGTAAAGCACTTAATTGCTTTAAAATCATTCCTACATACAGTATCTCACTGGGTCATCCCAGCAAACCTATGAGTTGGAGTGGAGGGAATGCTGTTATTCCCGCTTCATAGAAACAGGCTTAGACAGGCTGAGTGACTCACTCCAGATCTTGTCACTAGTAAATTGCAAGGCAGGGATTTGAACCCAGGTCTAAATGACCTGGAATCCTGGGTTTGTCCCGCTTGGTCACAGTTGCCTCTCAGGACTCAACAGCACAGGCGTCCTGGATGCCAAGTCTTCATCTTCCTTCACTTCTTTGCGACCCAGCCCTCTCTTCCCCTGGGACCTCTCAGAATCCGGTTACCTCACTTCTCCCAGCTGCAGCCAGGCTGGTCCCAGCTCGCCTGCCGGACCACACGATTCCCACTCATGTGTCTGTTCACGCTGCTTTTTCGTTCTGGAAAACCTGGTTCCCCCTCCTGCCTGACCAGGCCTGTGCAGCCTCTAGGCGCAGCTCAGTTCCCAACACCTCCTTCTCCACAGAGATTCTGACATGACTTAGCTACGCCCCTTCCTAACAATGCCTTAGAATATTTTCTCACATCTGAGACTGATTTTATTTGGTCCTGTGCTGTTTCCTCAAAATTTCTTGAGTTAATTTTGTCTGCCATTTAGACTGGAAATTTTCTTATGGGAAGAACAATGTTTTAAGCTTCTGCATTGGAAGGCCTGTCAGTGGTGCGCGGTAGCTGCTCATGCTGGCTGGTGAAAACCAGCTGTTAAGCTTTCAGGATTGTACGAGCTGGTTCATTTCACATTGGTAGCTCAAAATCAGCCATGGTGGGGGAATTTATACCACCGAAATTGGTAAATCAGCACCCACCACCCGCTTTGGGAGAGCTGGTTGTTAAACATTCATTATCACACCACTGGCATAAGCTGAAATTCCTAATTATTAAAAAAAAAAAATTTATCCCATGGTCCCTTTGCTTATAATTAATGGGGAAATAGCAATAACTCTTACCTTTTTATTTTCCCCTAGAGAAATTATTCTGCCCTTGGATTTATATTCCATTGTATGGAGAAAATGTGTGTGTGTACAGGTACCGGCTCTTGTTTAAGAGTCAGAAGCACTGCAGCTGCCATTCAGAGTAAGGAAAGGGTTGGGGCCTGTGCTGAGCTTCGTTCGGGCTGTTTGAAGGGAATGAGGAGGGCCCAGGGGGTTCTCAAGCTGGCCTAGGCTGCGGACATCCTTGTGAGGGTTATGTAAGACCGAAAGCCCAGACTTTGGGAAAGGTGCAAATGCAGAACTATTGTGTTCTCGTGAGATTTTCCCGTTGCAGGTGAGAGTGAAGCCTCATCTTGTGGGTGGACTGAACTGGAGGATGTGGATCTTCATAGAAACATCAGTGGTCTGTACACTACAGGAGGCGATAGCAGTCCGTGGAGGCGGGATGCGCAGGAGACTGGACCACTGTGGGATGTGTGAGAGGAGGGAGAGACCCTGAAAGAGGCTGTGGTTCTACTTATACGGCAGATGGAGGCTCAGAGCCATGGTGATTTGGAGAATTTATGTAAATGTGACCGTATTTGTATCCTCACTCAGATGTAGGTACTTCATATACATTCTTTGAAGGAGCAAAACCAGGTCCACTTCTTTGCATTCCTCGGACGCCCTGCATGATGCTGAACATGGCCTCGAGGTTTGCCTCCTCCCTGACCCGGAGAGTCAGCTTCTTGGCTCGGAGAAAAGGGACTGCCCACTTCTAGGCCAGGTTTTGAATGGCTGCCATTCTCATGGTGGGCATCTGGTCAGAAATCAGCGTGAAGAGTGCTCTGCATGGAGATGCCCTCTTCATCGCCCATCTCAGAGAAATCTCCTCTCTCCCCAGCTCTTGGGCCCACTTTAAATACAGAAATTAGTTCAGGGCAAGACTGAGCCAAAAAATGATGTCTCAGATATGTTCATTATGCCTTTGGTTTGAAAGAATCAAGGAAATCACTCATAATAAGACATCTGATTATGATATATTGTATCAATATTAAATCCTTTAAGCTAAATCTGAATTTCTAAACCAAAGTACGCTCTCTCCAGGTTCCCCGTTCTGACTGTGGGGGACTCTGGCAGAACAATGACAAGAAGTCCCTCAAGCACTTTCTACTCATGTTCTCTGTCTTAAATCTTGCCTTCTGAAAACAGACTCGTTCTGTTTGTGAAAAGCGGAACTGATAGTATCCAAAATTCATAACTGTTTTCCCTTAAGACATCTATTCATCCTCCCCACGGACAGTGATATTTCTTTCCAAATAGTTTCCCACTATATCGGTCACTGGTCCAGGAAGCTACAATGGCACTCAGTTGCTCAAGTAGCAAATCTTGTTTTTTGAAACATTCAAGCTCTCCTCTGCCCCTCTGCCCTCATCTATATTCTTCCCAGCAAGTTCCCACACTCCAACCCAAACACTAGCATTGCTGAGTCCTACTCCTTGTCAATGCCCTTATTTTCTCCCCAAAGGTGTGTCTGTCCATCATAAAGCCTTTCCCAACTCTGACTGCTCCAAAGTCTACATCCCCCGATGTCCTCTCTTGGTACACTACACAGTGCTGGGACCCCCTAGTTCTCGTGTAAATGTATCATCTGGGTGCTGGGCTGGAACTCAGGGAACACGAGTTCTAATCCTGAATGTGCAGCTAGCTAGCAATTTAATTAACTTCCTTATGCCTCAGTTCCTCTTCTAAATATGGAGATGCTAACAGCAGCCTCATAGAATTGAGACAACGCTAGAACAAGAGAATCACAGTGTCAGGGATTGCTGTCATTATGATGACATCTTTGGTGAGGTTGAATTGACTTGTGTGGCTCTGTACTGCATAGGAACATGGAAAGGCAAGAGAAAGGCAGCAAATGCCAGAGGAGGCAAGTGCCGACCATATCAAATCACAGTTGGAAAAATACAGGCAACCTTAAGACAGCCTCAGCCTCTGCAGCAGGTGTCAGTGTTTACACAGACACAGACTGGAGGGTGCTGATGGTTGTGGAGCTGTTTGGGCATGCACATGTGTGTGTAAATCTGTGTGAGAGCATGCACACGTGTGCAAGTATGTGTGGGAGGCATGCATGTGTGTACAAGCACATGTGTAGGGGCATGCACGTGTGTATGCAAACAGTTGTGTGTGGGCATGCAAACGTGTATTCTTGCATATGCACGTGTGTGGAGATTTGTATACATCTTTCCTTTTTGCATGAAATTGATTTCAGGGTAAAAGCAAAATATTTTTATTCCATAGTCTGTTTAAGAAACAACATTTGGTGGTGTTTTTCTTTTTTTTCTTTTTGTTTTTTTTTGTGAGGAAGATCAGCCCTGAGCTAACATCCGTGCCAATCCTCCTGTTTTTGCTGAGGAAGACTGGCCCTGAGCTAACATCTATTGCCAATCTTCCTCTTTTTTTTCCCCTTTTTCTCCCCAAAGCCCCAGTAGATAGTTGTATGTCACAGTTGCACATCCTTCTAGTTGCTGTAGGTGGGATGCCGCCTTAGCATGGCCAGACAAGCGGTGCGTTGGTGAGCGCCCGGGATCCGAACCCGGGCCGCCAGTAGCAGAGCGCGCGCACTTAACCGCTAAGCCACCGGGCCGGCCCTGATGGTGTTTTTCTTTAATGTTCCACTACTTATCCTTAAAGGAGACTTCATAGTCCCACTCCCATTAAAAAACCAGTTAGCTCATCATCTCTCTGTGATGATGGGGAAAAGAGGAGTTTGCCAATAAAATCTACTACTAATCCTTAAATCCTATTTTATGCATAGATTTTTTTCTTACTGCTTCCCCAAATTTCAGAGAGTCTACTGACTAGACACCTTGAAAGGGAATGAATTTCACATCTTCTCCTCTCTCTGGCAGAGATACAACTGAACAATCAACTGACTGATGTGCAAGTAAAGAAAGGGAAAGAGACACCAGAAGCCTGAATAATTCAGAAACTTCATCCAGGATCCAGTAGCCAAGCATTGACTCAGAAGCCAGGTCTCAAAGCAGCGCTGGGTGGTGATTAGGAGTGTGGGTGCTGGACTTGGGTTCGAGTCCTCACTCTGATACTTTTTAAAAGTGTGGCTTAGAAAAGCTATTCAACCTTTCTTCATCATTAAGACGTGGATAATAGCAATGGATACCACATATGAGACTTGTGAGGATTAAATTAGATAACATAGTTGAAATGCTTGACACCTACACAGTAGCCCTACTCTCAAAGATATTAAGTAAACATACATTTCCCTGTGTTTTGACTCCAAGCTTAAGCAAAAGAGGTTGAGGATTCTGTGAAGGTCACTTTGCCTCTCCCCATTTAGGCAATGACTTAGTCCAAAGCATGTCATACCTCCTGTCCTCCTTCCTGGATCCCAAACCAACAGCTGACCAAGCAGTGCCACCTGTCACCCTCCTTCTCACTTTTCCTGTTCCCATTTGTCTGCAGGCCATCACCATAGCTGTGACATTTCTTCTCCAAGCTCCTGGACCTTCCTCAGTCACATTTCTATTATTTCCTCGCTCAGCACATACAGGTAGAAAAAAATGCTTTACGTCATCAAGAGCTTTGGCTTCCTTGTCATGAACATGAAAGAGGAGGATTCTTCTCCCCTCCCCATTAAGCTATAAAGAGAAGTCAGTCCTCCTTTCTGCAGAGCGCTGTGAAAGAAGATCCCGGACCACGCACGGCTTCCGGCTCATCCCACGGCACAGGGTTGCCAGAAGAAATACAGGATGCTCAGTTAGATTTGTACATTGTTGCTTGCTAAATCAGGCAACCCTGCACAGGGGGCTCCCTGCCCACACCCTGATTGCTAGTTATTAAGTAGCTCAGAGCCACCCACCTGTGAATCGCAGCGCCACACACGCTGGAGTAGGATGCATAGACGTCCGTGCCATAGACGTGGTATCTGGGGTCTTGGCATCCTGCTGGACATTTCACAACGAACTCAGGATTGATTATCTTCCCAGCTTTGACATCACAGTTGATCTGAGGCACAGCTGGGAATGCAAGATGAGGTCAAAATTACACCTCACGGTATCAGCTTATACATGGGGTGCCTCCGTTAGGTCCTAACTGTTCATTTACTTAATCTCTAAAAGCCAAAGCCTGCACTGACCCTGGATCCCTTCCATATAATGAAGGCAAAGATGTAATTAGGACATTCCTCAGACAAAAGGAACAACAATGACCATCCATTGCATTTAACCAGCTGAGAGCAAAAACAAAAGGCTCATTCCCATGCTTATTTGGGCAATCAGTTTATCGAAGAAGAGAACTCGGGGAAAAGACCCACCTCCTGTGGACAGAAATGTCATCCTGCATCCATGGCCAGAGAGCACTGGTTTCTCAGGCGCTCTGGAACTGGCTCAGGGAAAAAGACAACTCTCAGACACCTGACAGGAGGAAGGAAAGGTATTCCAGGAAGGAAAATGAGGGAGCCTGGGCCTTGGTGTCAGGAAGGGCCTGGACAAGTTTGGCCTGCTGCAGCAGAGGCCCCGTGCTGGTAAAGGAGGCTTGAGCGCTTGTGTTCTGTGTGGGATGAGGGACTCGATGGAAGGTTTTTGGACATGGGAGATAGATAAGGAGAATGATCTTTCGTCTTCGTCCTAGGGAATGGGTCCTAGATCCAGGGTCAAGATGGAAATGATCTTTTCTCATCTGCCTCAATGCTTGGTGGAAAGCTGGGCACTCCCCTGCTGAGCATCCAGGGGAAGCTCGTTCATACTTTCCTCCCTCCTTTTCGGCTTGTGACTGCCACTGCTGGGCTAGCACTATCCAGCAGGCAAGTCTTCTGGAGCTGAAAGCTTGCCTGAGGATGAGGTGGAGCAGGTGCTCTAGTGGCAGTACCTAAACCGGGGTGCAGCTGTATCTTCCTTGAAGAAAATTTCCCTCAAAAACTCCTGAAGGAAAAGATCTCCGTGATGATACTATGATGGTGCCCTTGGAGCTGGGAATGTATTCCATTCTGGGCCCCATACTTGAGAAGGGACTCTAAAACATGAGCACAGTTCAAAGAGTAAGCAGGCTCAGGAGGCATCTGGAAACCACCAGATGTGAAGGCTGGCTGGCAGAAATGGGTTGTTTGGCCATAAGAAGGCAAGAATTTGGAGCCAAGCTGTCTTTACAAGTAGGGCTCTTGTGTGCTAGGACACCAGATGGCCGAGCTAGAACTAAAGGGTAGACTTTCTATAGAGACAAATTTTGCCAAGAACTTTCTAGTAATTGAAGTTGCCCTTGAAGGAATGGGCTGCCTCATGAGCAGTGACTAGGCTGGAAGTATGCAAGTAGGGATTGAACCATTGAAGAGGAGATTGCTACATTGGGTGGGAGGTAGAAATAAAGCCCCACCCAGTACTAGGAGTCTGTGATTACATATGTGGATTCGGGATCTCTGCCAGGCCACCCACCCTGTCACTGGGTTACTGAAATGGTCTCAGAGTTGTTAATGGCTTCCAGCTGTATCCAAAATGCACACTTTTTTTTTTTTTTTTTTTAACTCTTATGTACCCGAATGGAGCAGAGTTGCGGCTCACTCAGATTGGACAGAGAACTGAAGTTAGAGCTCTTGCTCTTTTCTTATCTACCCCTCCCAGACAGCCAGGGCGGGGCCAGCCTGGGAAGTCCTTCTGCTGGGAGCCCAGGGGCTGAGTTTGGTCACAGGCTAAAACAATTTGTGGTCTACATTAAGAAGTGGAGCACTATGCTTAAGACAGTTTTGCGGTTTCGTTCTCCCCGCCACAGGTTGCCTCCTCTCCACAGTTATTTTCTTTTTGTCTTTCAGTCTTTTAAACTCTGATACTCAAGGCTGCACTTACTATTTTGAGACTTAGAGTATTTTTTTAAAAAGGCAGTTTTGGGGCTGAGGATGCCAGTGTAGTCTCTCCTTAAATTAGTTAATTGTCTGATTCCTGGGTGTAACTGAATGCGTTCAGCTCTCCTCCCTTCCGCAGATCACTCCCCCACTCCCAAATGCATCTCCTCCCTTAGATGCAAAGAAAATGAAAACATTCCTTCTTGGTTCTTAGTTATTCGAAATAGGAGGTGACAGGCTCTGTGAACTGGGATTCAACTTGGATGTGACACTGGCTCCCTAAGATTTTGGATCTCCTGGCAGGCCCACCCAAATCTTCTGGAGTTGAGTAAACAGGGTCTATCTAGAAGCTTAATGCGTGAGTGTCATACGATGATCAAATCTGTTGAAGGACTTCAGGGTGCACACAGCACGTACAGTAGGATTTTCCATGAAATAGTTGGTTTAAAAAGACCAGGGGAAAAAATGTCACATGGGAATATTTTGCTTCCTGCTAGTCAAATTTTCCCCCTTCCTTTATGGGACATTTGTTTTTGTTTCTTTGTTTGTTTTGTCTTGTTTTTACAAAGCCCTGGGAAGTACCTTAAATAGGATCTGCTTTATCTGCATCCAACTGGATTAGCAAAATTGGTGAATTAACTTGTCCCACAGGGGGGCAAATGAAATCCAGCACATACGCTCATGCACTTGGGAAAAACAGGGTGCAGGGGCAAAGTGGGGCTAAAGGTCAAATATTTGTGAAATTTATGCAGAACATTAAGCTGGAGAGAGGGAACTAATTAGAATTTTCAGAGTAATTGCCAAAACACTGGAAAGTGTAATGTCTGAATCTAGCCGGGGAGAAGCAGCCATTTGCATCTTTTGGGCAGCTCTTCTTTGAGCATATGGAAACTGTGGTTTATTTTTTACAGTATTCTCCTAGTTATTTGTGGAGTAGTCTGTAGCCTTCCAAGAATCTTCCATCCATCCACGTAAGGCCCCAATGAAATGGTTTATCTTTGCATTGCCTCTGAAGACTTGAACTCTTCAATGCTGACAGCTTAGGTTTTCCTTTTCTCTCTTTCTCTTTTGTTGCTTAGGTTCATTTTATTTCCCTTCCCCCTTCTCTGAGTTTTATCAAAAGTGCAGAAATAAGGCTTCCTTAAGAGAACAAGTCAAAATTACGGCAGCTTAAGAAGCATCTTTCTCAGGTCTGAAGGGAGCAGGAAGACCTTTGGCAAATGCCGAAACAGAGTCGGGTGGGCAAGGATGCTAGGTCCCCACTATTAACCTCAGAGGAGAACTTATTTAGATGTCATAAAAAGGTTTACTCCCAGGAACATTTGGAGAAAGCAAGAAGAGAAACTTCCATTTCTTCTCAAGTGGACAGTTGCTGGTGCAGAGGGAAGCCCTGATCTAGCGTCACTGAGATCCTGGGGGAGCCCAGAATTGCTTCAATGGAAGCTTTGCACAGAAACCTGTTCCTTGCCCATCTGCTCTGCTTCTCCCTCATGTGATTCCTTAAGGTTACCTGTAATGCCTTCTCATGGTCACTATCACTTTCATAACAGAGCTCACATTAGAGCATCTCAGAATCTGCCACGGATTCCTTCCCAGAGGCCCTCAGCACCAGCCATAGGGCGAAGAGAAGAACCATTTGCAACCCAGACAGTTAGAACTAGAGGATGCTTTAGGTGCTGCTCGCTGAGGTAATGTGTCTGCTGTATTGATCTCAGAGGGGTCCTGGGCCAAACTGGTACTGTTTGAGCCACTATTTTCATGCAAAATTGGAATCTTAGAGTCAGAACTGCAAATGTTTCTGCTCTGTGTTGGGTCTCCTGCCTGGTCTAATAACAGAGTGGTTATCGGGTGATAGCACATACAATGAGCTAATGATGTAGCAAGCCAAATTGAAGTGTATACTCTGCTTCTTATTTTGCCATTCATCTTTTCAATGATCCCGGGCAGGCCACATTTTTTCCTGAAAACAAATTTCCTAATCAATTAGAGAAGCCATTGTAAGCTTGCCTCCTGGCTGTTAATGAGGAAGAATTATGATAACATAAAAGCACTTATGCATAAATAGTTTTCATATTAACCTTGATTTTGTTCGACTATGATATTCAACTACAGTACAGTTCTACTTTTAAGAGATTTATGCAAAAAAAGTTAGTTTAATGAAATTAAAATGACCATTGACACCCAGTGACCAGGTCATGTTAATTCTTCCTTTGTAGCGACTTCTTTTGCAAAGCACTCTTCTCCATTTTTCTTAAACAATCTTTGATCACATTGAATCTTGGCTCAAACACCATCAATAGCTTTATGTTGCCTTGAGGAAAAATTCCTAAATCCTTAAATCCCTTCCACAGTCCCCTCCATGGAGCTTCTGGGTTTGCCAATACTGTCCCTGGTACATTTCAAACGCATGTTATTTGCAAACTTGGCCTGTATCATTTTTCACACTTGGAACCCTTTTTCTTTTCATCTGTTTAAATGCTACTACTTTTTCAAGGTCCCAGTTCCAGTTGTATCTTCATTCATCTGCTGGAATATACACATCACGAGGGCAGGGATTATTGTCTGTTTTGTTCACTGCTGCTCAACAGAATGTCTGCCGAATAACTGAATGAATGAACGAAACCAATCCATTAGCAAGTCCTGCTGGTCTTATTTCCAAATCTGCTATCTCTCTCCACCTCCACCTTGAGCCACGTTACTGACATTTCCTGTCTGGACTATTAACACAATAGCCTCCAATCTTGTCTTCCTTCCATGGTGTGTAACCTTTGCCCCAGTCCTTTCTCCACTGAGCGGTCAGTGTGATACTTTTAAAAATGTAATCAGATCTTATCATTCTCCTGTTGAAAATCCCTCATTGGCTTCCTATTGCCCTTAGGATAATGTCCAAACTCCTTAAAATGGTCTATTAGGCTCTAACGGACTTGGTCCCTGTACTCTTCTCTACTTATTCTCGTACCACTGTTACTTGGATGATGAAAGGTGCCAGCCAGCAAAGGCCTGGGAGAAGGACCTTCCAGGCAGCAGGAAGAGCCAGGGCAAAAACTCTGATGTGGGAATGGGCCTGGCGGTTTGAAGAACATCAAAGAGGCCAGTGTGCCTGGAGCAGAGTGAGTGAGACAGAAAGAGGTCCGTGACGGGGTCTGGGAGGTCAGCGGGGTCAGATCACATGGGGACCAGATGAAGTAACAGTTCTACTGTGACCAAGAGTCAACAATTGCTCTTGGTAGAACTCTTTTCAGGACTGCGCAATATTCTTTTCAGAAGAAATTTCTTGACAAGCCTACTTGGGATAGAGACTGGGCTCCCAAGAGCCTGCATGAGGCCTGAACTGTTCAGACAGGCGAAGAGAAGAGCCTACCTGTAAAATGGGCTTGTATATGGGAGAGGGAGGGTGGAGTATGAGACAGTAAGGGAGAGAGGGTGAGGGTTGGAATGAGGTGCTGGTGGAAGAAGATCGTGCACTCCACAAGCTGACTCCTTCTGCAGATCCTTGAAAGTCTGTAGTAAAGGCTCCAAAATATGACAAAATGTCAGATGCAGGGAAGTTTCTGGTAGGAGCTAGTAAAGTAGCTGAGTTACAGGGCAGAGCAGAACAGGAAGGCCACGGGAACACAGGAGGGGCTTCATAGAGAAAATCATGAGGAAGTACATTGCAGATCCTCCAGAAATCATGGGAATGGCTCCAGACTTTTAAAAAGGTTGTCGAATTGGTATTTACACAGGTTTAATCTGACTTCTGAGGATCCACGGTGGCCCAGCTAACATTGGGATGGCAGCACTCTAGATGATGAAACTACAGCTTTGGTCAATGGTGGGGCTGGATTTGAACCCAGATATGTCTGATTCCGACACTATACTACACTCTTGCCTGAGCCAAGCTTTTGCCAAGAAGGTGTGCAGCATTAAAGGTTAAAGAAATATTTTCCCTGGAAATAAAAGATTTCTCAAGAAGAATATATCCAGCAACAGTTGAAGGAAACATCAAACATGGAATAGAAAAAGTTGATAAAGACAAACCCAGTAAAGGACACTGGCTGCAGCAGACAACTCTGAGCTCAAGCTTTCAGCAATTCAAACTCTATAAAGGTTGGTCCTTCTACCCAGTGTTCTTGCGAGGCTTGAGAAAATAACTCCATCCATACTCCATGGAAGGATGTGACCAAGCAATGATTGGATAACAGAGATTAATTTACCTGTGGCAACACAGTTTTTGGGCAGCCACAGAAGTTTGTGACTCTAAAACTAACCTATTTTTAGTTTATAAAGGACTCTAAAACACATTCTTTCACTTGATCCTTACAAAACCCGGAAAGTCATATTGTCCTCTCATTTTCCAGACAGGTAAGTTGACTTGCTCAAGCTCACGTACCAATTAAGTGGTGGACCCAGGACCAGAATTCAGGCCCTCTGGCTCTAAACCCAAAGCTTTACGAGCTCCGCCTGGTTGCCTCTTCCATAACTGAAGAGGAGTCAAATTGTTGCTTCCCTACTCTAACCCTACAGGGCTTTTCTGAACTTGAAGATCGCTGACAACCACCAGCGGGTGAATGCAGGATATATCTTGCAAATAGTTTGTGGGTATGAGTGTGTTTGTGTTTGTGTGTGTGTACACATCTGTGCATTTTTCCCAAATACCTGCAAGGCAATTCTTCTAGTGTAATTTTCCCTGCATTGTTTTCCTGTTTTTTCTGAGGATTGCCATGGTATAGTTTACTCAACTAAAAATCTGCAGCACAGAGAGAGTCTGTCTCCCTTCTCACCCACACCTCAGAAGGAGGGCCAGAAAGTTAATCTTCTTCTGTTTTCATGGGCTGAGAGAGGGCACACACACCAATCTGTGTGGAGAACACACTGGTATTGGCACCAGGTGTCTAAGAAGGAAGCAAACACTGGGGATTACTCACAAGTTGCTATAGCTAACAACGTGTGACTCTCCTCAAGAAGCCGTGTGCATGTTATACAAAATCCGACAACCACAGAGTTGTATATCTCTTCATCAGTGTCCAACACACAAATAACCAAGTCCCAGCACAGTGACCTCCTCATTCCTGAGGCAGTATCTCTGGGAATCATCCACCCTTTCAAGGTCTATTGCAAAAATCTTTCCATGCCTTACAAGGTATTAAGGTTAACTTATTGGAGAGAACTGTGAATTAAAGGTTGTACATTTCACCCCAAGTTAAGACTATTTCAACAGACTCCAATGGAATGGAAATATTTCAGAATGTAGCTTCACTGCCAGTGTGGAACATCTTGCTGTAGGTTACCTTGCTGATTGTTGTCTTCATCATGTAGATTTCCTGCTCAGAAAACTCTCAGGGGTCCCCACCCTCTAAAGAATGGTGAAGAACAAAGCTTCTCAGACCGTCGTTGCCTGGTCCTCACCCACCTTCCAGCTGCATCTCCCATGACTTCCCCATGACTTAAACCCAACCACACCACTCACTGTTTCCTGACCTCATTTTCCACTTGCTCCCCAGGATATCTGGGCTTAGTCCACCTAGAAAGCCTCTGCCTGTAAAATTCTACTTATTTTTCATGTCCTACCTCAAATGCTCTTCATGAAACCAGTATGAATCCTACTGCAGACTCCTTGTTATTCTTATGTAGCATTTACCCCAATTTGCTTTATTTCATGGTGTTTTTTGTTGTTGTTAATTTGTCTGTCCATTCATCCACCAAATACCTGATAAGCACTAATTATATCTTCATGGTGCTTTTGGTCTAGTTGGGAAGAAAGACTGTGTAAAAAAGCTCTTATAATAATGCATGATAAACATATACTAGAGGTATATGTTTATATATACAGGTAGCAATCTAAACTAGTTTTAGATAGCAATCTAAACTAGTTTTATGTGTGTATTGGCAATGGGAGTTGGGTCCAGGAAGGCTTTCCTTTGCATGCATTTATTTTATCTTACACAAATTGGATGCTCACTGAAATCAGAGACTTTGAGAGATGAATAGCCAGTAACGTGTTGCATGGAGTTCATCGTCATGGCTCTCACCTATGTAATGCCAGCTCATCTGAACCCACCTTGGACTAAGGCCATTGCTTCTGGGCCTCTTCTGAGGCTTCCTTATATGCAGAAAAGCTATTGAGGAGAATTTACAACTTCAGAGCTTTTCTCTCTCTAGCACAGACACTCTGCCAGGCAAGGACTGTTCTAGAGTCGTTGGTGGACATAGTTTATGTGGAAACGTATGATGGGTTTATTACAGTGTGAGCTGAAAAGCTCCTGAGTTGAAGAATAGGCCTTTTTTTGAATGTGTAATCGACACATAAATGAAGTCAATCCTTAAAATTCATAAAGTATCATGACTGCCTCAGGATCAGAGTGATCCTGAGCTATGAACACAGCTAAACCCTTCAATTGTTGTTTGGAGTTAGATTTGATTTGATTTAGAAAATAAGGTGATGTGATAAGCCAAGTGTGATGGAGTAAAGTTGTACCCAATACCACCTTGTATGCGGAAGCACAATATTAGCGTGGGATGAATGGTCGTGTATAGGTAGGGGGAGTAGAGCTGGAAGAACTTGTCCCATTTCTTTTCTTCATCTTTGCTTTCCCTTTTGTAAAACCTCCATGCCAGGTTATTTTCAACATGTACTACCTTCTTGGTCCAAAGGGCCCCAGTGGAGCTAAGCAATGTCCATGAGGGCCACTGGGGGCCATTGGCAGACCAAAGAAATGGAAAGAAGGAAAAGGAGATGAGAAGAAAAGGAAATGAAAAAGAAGAGAAAGTAGGCAGGAGAGAGAGCGACAATTACCTAAAGCAACAGTAACCATGTGTGTAGACAGAATAGATGCACTGGAATGGCGTATGGTCTCAGCCCAGGCCGAAGGATGATACAAGTGCTGTTTTCTCCTTTTCCTATCTTCCCCATATCTCTTCTCCCTGATTTCCTATTTGGTAAACCTTCATCATCCAACACCCTTATCCGCCTCCAGGCAATAGATACTTCATTCCTTAGTCTTGGCTAGCTTGGGAAGAGGCATTGGAAAAGCATTTGGGGCTCAACCTCACATAGACCTGAGTTTTAAATCTGGCTCTGCCAACTCGTGGCACCGTGTCTTGGGCACTAGATCCTCAAGAATCGAGAGGAGTGCCACATGTGCAGTAGGGGTCAGAAAATTGTCCACCAACTAAAATTCTCAAATTACCTCCTCCTTGTTACTTTACCTTCAGTCCTCGGGGTGGTGAAGACTTTTAGTCTTGAATAAACACTGGTGAAAATTGAGGGCTGGTTAGAAGAGAGGTCAGAGGGCACTGAAGAGAATCTGTGAGTTCACATTCATATCTGTAAGCAGCCCCGATCTTGGTTATCTCTCTAGGCCGCCAGTTCTCAAATTTACCTGGCATCAGAATCACCTGGAAGGCTTGTTAAAACCCAGACAGCTGGGCCCCACTCTAGAGTTTCTGATTGGGTGGTCGGTGGGGGAGGGACGGAGGTAGCGGGGGGGCAGAGGTCCCAGGCGATGCTGATGGTGTTGGTCCAGGAAGGTGCTTTGAGAACCACTGACCTGGTCTGTTCTCACACTGCAGCCGAAGGGATTTGTACAAAGCTCTGCTTTTATGATTTCACTTTTCTGCTTAAAACCCTTCAGTAGCTCTCTGTAAGATATATTTTGAGGTGTCAACTGTAAGAGTAAAATGATAAGCTTTCTTTGTTTGGCAAAGGGGAGGGAGGCCAGTGTCTCCCCTCTTTCTCCTCTTGGAGTGTCTCCTTGACCTCAGCATAATAGGCCCATCATAGGCTGACCTTTTGACTTTACAATGCAAGGTTTCTGGCCTTCTGACCCTTGGATCCGTAAATACTTCCCTCCAGAAGGAGCTCGGGGTCTCCAGCTATACAAGAGACAATCACCAGATGGGCGCATTTATCTCCCAAGGAGATAAGGAAAGTTGTAATTGTTTTACTGTATAAATTTGTGTGAAATTCTTTCCAGACTTGGTAGACGCTTTCCTCTGGCCTGTGCACGCATGGAAATCTGTGACGCTTACTCACTAATAAATTGTGTTCACTTTCTTCTCTCTTCATATGTTGGTACAAGGGGGTTTCTATGGCAGAATTGTTCTATTTCCTTAACACAACCCTAACCACTTTACTCTTCTCTGAAGACCACCTGCCAGGCCAGGCTGATGGAATTAGATTCTGTCTCCCAGGAACTTGGGACCAGGACTGAAAGAGATGCTCTGCACAGAGGGAGAGAGGGAGACAGCGAGGAAGGCACACTGAGGGACACAGAGGCACGGATTCTTGAAGCCTTTCCCTCTGGGGCACAGCCCAGCGAGTTCCATCTGCCCTCTCTGCCTTGTATTCTGCAAGCTACTCCGTGCCCTGCCCAAATCCCCTTTTGGCCTTGGATTTCTGCTAATTGCAACCAAAATAACCTGCGCTGAGATACTCCCCATTGCCCTCATGATGAAGTCCAGATTGCTGGACACGGTAACAGAGGTCTTCACAATCTGGTGCCTGCTTAGTCCTCCGCATTCACCTCCTACTCCATATTTCAGTCATTTTGAACTACTTTTTAGTTCTTTCTACTCTTCATGCCTTGGGCATGCTGTAACTCTCTTTTCTCTTCATCTTTACCTGGCCAATCCCTATTTCGCCTTCAGATATCATTGTAGGTATGTCACTTCCTCAAGGAAGCCCTCCCAGATACACAGCTTCTACTGCATATTTTTGGAGTACTTTTAGCTCCTGAGTCCTAGCACTGACATAAGACATCATAATTGCCTGGTGACTTGTCTTTCTTCCTCCCTAGATTTTGAGCTCTGTGAGGGCCAAGACTGAGTGTTGATTGCTGTTCTATCTGGGTGTCTAAAACAGTACCTGGTACTTGGCTGGCCCCCAATAAATACTTGTCAAATGAATGAAAGATGTGCTGCCCTTGCCATCAGTCACCTACTCCAGTGGCAGCTTGACAACGTTAAATAGAAAAAGTGAAAATGACTTGGGCCTCAAGTTATAGACCATAATTTGGAAATACTTATGAGGTAAAGAATCAGATATGGCCCTGGTTTGAGAATATCCTATTATTACCTCCATTGTATCTTTTTCCCTTCTTATTTAATGATTGTGCCAGAGTCTCTAATTAGAGAAAAGGCCTCATGCATTTATCCATTCAAACGTGCTGCTTCGCTAGGGAGATTTTGAGAATAAGGTTAGAATTTAGCACATCAGAAATTCAATCCATTTGAGATCTCTCAAAGAGGTTTGCCCTTGGGTCATTTAGCACAGACATTCATAGTCACTGAAAGCTGTTGTCATGGTAATCATGGAACCTTTCATGATTTTTGTGTATCAGTTAATGAAGACACTGGAAACAGCCCAAAGGAATTCATACTTGGGTGTGCATTTGTCTCCATATTAACCGAATCACTGTTTTGAACACACATCTGCCCCTGAGCCGACTCTCTTGGCTCTTGGTCCTGACAGGAATAAATAAACAACTGATTCCTTTTTAGTATTGCAGCCTAGGAGGCTGTGGATGGCTGCCCTTTTGGTCTCATTTCAACAGGAAACCCCACATGGACGATTTAAAGAAGCAGAAGAAATAAAAATGGTGTGTGAAGCAAATTCTTTCTTTTATTTCAAACTATTAATGTTGCTGATTTTAAGGCGCCTAAATTTAATGCCTTAAAGAAGTTTCAGTTGTGGAGAGCACAGAACATTGACTATATCTCAAGTCTTTATTTTATGGTCTTTTATAAATACACCTTAACTCAAGCCTCCATCCAGTGTGCAAATTTAGATGCAGATATCTCAGTGTGCTCACAACATCTGAAGATTGCGAAGCTTCCACAAAAGCCCGGACTGACTACATTTACAGGAGAGGGAAAGAAACTTCAGTCTTATTTCATTAAGCAACTTGTTTTTGGATTTTTTGTCATCTAATCTTAACCGATATACCACCCAAAAATGAAATCTATTTTTCCTCTTTCCATTGATTGGGTGTGAAACATCATGGGCTTTTCTGTGAGATTTGCCTTCTGATTCCAGGGCATGCTGGAAGGTGGGCAGGTTTGCTGGACCTTTGCATTAGCCCAACTGAATTTCCTGGTATGGGGAATCAAGACAGCATTTCAATGGCAGGAAATTACCTACCCCAGCTTAGCCATAGAGACATAGTTTTGCCTGATATTTGTATGTGCATTTTGAATTATTCTAGTGTAGTGGAACTACATATCTTTCACCCTAAAATCAGGACTCCCATCTCAAATGCTTTTTGGAATGGGGTAGGTGAAAAATAAGAACCATTACTAATTAGTCTGAGTGCAAAGTAATTGAGATAAGTCCAAAAAAAATAAAAACAAAAAAATTACCCAAATTATCTACGACAAGTGTAGCAACCTTCCACACAGGAGATTCAGTCTTATATCAGTGAGGAATTGTAATTTTACTTACTGAACTTAGGCCTTTTAATCTTCTTTGTCATTTCTTTATTTGAATGTATTCCAGTCACCAGCAAAACTACATGAAGAAAATACAAAAAAAATCTAATCAATCTTATTTCACCTAAATACTTTCTCTCTTTTGACCCTTATATTTGCTTTAATCACACATTCAAGGTGAAACTAATTTTCCCTTAAATTAAGGTTGGGGAAATAAGATGTATGGTTTGTGTACTTTTCTTAGCATCTGCTGAAAGGGCCTTTCAAAAATACTTTTTGGATACCTGTCCTCTGTGTTGTCATCTTTAAATTTCACCACACCAACCCTACCATCTCCATTTTCACGAGGAGGTCATGTGGGCCTGGAGAAGTCCACTGATTTGCTTGGTCCCAAGTATAAATGATACAGGTAGGATGAGCACCCAGCCCCTTCTTGTGCTCTTTCCTCTGTTCCACACTGAGTTTCCAGATGGCCAATTTCCAAATGGCCAGAGAACTGCGTGCGCATGTGTGTGCATGCGTGTGTGCCAGAGGGGGGTGCTGAATGGAGGGGATATGTAAAAAGCCTCAGAGGAGGGCTGTCTGGGAAAGGAAGACAGGGAGAAAGGGGACTGTGGAGAAGAGAGAGACTCGTCACAAGGTGTGTGGTGTGACCTGAGGGTGCCCTGACGTCCCTTCCAGTAGCGCCTGGTCTGTGACCCACAGAGGCCAACAGCAGGTAGCATTTTTTTTTTCTTTTTGGTGAGGGAGATTGGCCCCGAGCTAACATCTGTGCCCATCTTCCTCTATTTTGTATGTGGGATTCCACCACAGTATGGCTTGATGAGGGGTGCATCAGTCCGTGCCCGGGACTTGAACCTGTGAACGCCAGGCCGCTGAAGCAGAGCATATGAACTTAACTACTATGCCACTGGGCCGGCCCCCTCAAACAGCATTTGGATACCACTCTCCTTCAGGAAGTATAACAATAAGGGAAAAAGGGGGAACTCTTCATCCTTTATAATTTAAAGTCACACTACAAATTTGAGCCTTGTGTTTTAAAAAATAACATTGACCAATTTTTTCTTATTACCAAAATAATACATTTTCCTTGTAGAAAAATGTAAAAAACACACAAAAAATGCACAAAATATGAATGAACGTTAAAATATAATATTTTCAGTCTTTTTCTAAATGTATATATGCATTCATACAGGTACTTTTAAACAAACATTTGATCATGCTCATACTGTTTACAATGTTTTATAACTTATTTCTACTTGAGGATATATACAAACATTTTTTCTCGTCATTAAATGTTCCTCTCACAATAATTTTAACTGCCTGCAAAGTATTGCAAGGTATGGATGTATCATAATTTAGCCTTTCCCAATTTAATATAAAAAGCTTCATTTTTGCACCGACCCATTATTTCCTTACAATAAATTTCTAAATAGGATTTCTTGTCTGAAAGATGTCCACTTAAAATTTTGATCTATATTGTGAAAATTTCTCATAGTAATTTTTTTATTGTCAGTGTCTGAAAATGTTCACTTCTCTGTTCCTACAGTAATTCTACCCATAGACAGAAAAGCAGTGTTTTTCTTTCAAAGAGCTAGTCCATTCTCTATTCTTCCTTCCTTTCCAGGCATTTTTCTTCCTTACTCACTCAAAGATGTACTGCTTTAACTTACCTGTATTTTAACTATTTTTTTGAGAAACCCACTTTCTGGATGGGGTTGGGACACTGGAGGTGAACTTGAGGCAATACAGTAATCAGAATAGGCATTTTATTTCCTAGTTTATGCATTTGTTTTTTTAACAGAACAAAGATGCTTGGTTTAGGCATAAATGTTCTTAGGAATTCTTGAATTGGAAACTATCTTTGAAGGAAAAAGTGGCGATGTCACCAAGTGTCTTGTTAAGAAAATTTTTTTTTATCTTATGATTATCTAGCTAATCTTTGCCAGTGATGCAGATCCCGAATTATCCTGTTTTGACCGTTAGTGTTAGTTGAGGCCTGGACAGTTGACATAGCATGTCTTGCAAGAATAGGAACATGAAAGAGAACTGAGTGAGAACCGAAAGTCTAGCCAAGTAGAATGAAGGCTGACATTTTTAGATGTTATTTACTTCTGGGGTTTGGGTGGGTGTGAGTGTCCCGGAGGTCTGGTTTTTATAGTCGACTCTGTGTCATTTGGCTCTGCAAAGACCACATCTTCATTTTGTACAGAAAAATAAATAACTAGAACCCTAGAATATTTTTTAAAACAGGTACTAAATGAATATATGCAAAAAATTAAGCAAGTTAAGTAGAGAGAGTAAGTGAAATAGTAATAAATTTGGGTATCAATTCTTGTAGAACACCAAACACTGTCCTTCTGGGTCTCTGCGCCTGTGGCAAGTGGTTTATAAGTCTTAGTATCATTAGGACTATAAATATTTCAGTAGGACCACCCCATCACCGCATTTGCTCGCCCAAGACCCTCCAGCTGAAAACATGCATAGCTGGGTTCAGTTGTACAGTAGTAGTTAATAGAGTCATTATTTTCAATGGTACACAGAGGCCCTCCCCTAGCTTAGATGCTTGTAATTAAAGCTCCCCAGAAACCACTCCTCAAGGGAGGGCTTGTCAATAAGGCCTGCAAATTTGCTCGTGCCCTGGAGCAAGTCTTCATTCCTCATCAGCAAGACCTCTCTTGCTATGCTGGAAACGGTGAATTGCTGTTAACTGGGTGAGAGAAAAATCAGTCTCATGTTCCTTTTCTTAGGAAGCTGGGCAGAGCACCGAGATGGCTGGCTGGTGCTCACTTCAAAGCACAAAGTGGAACACAGGTCTGAAACCCAGTCCCTTCTGTGGAAGTAGTGAGTTATCTGGCTACTGACACCATTAGTGTCTAGAAGGCTTGAAGAAATTAAGTCTAGAATCCAAAGTTCTGAGGCCATCATGATTTACCAACTCTGCAGCAATGCTTCTCAATTTTTAAAAATTCAACGTTCCAGTTTTGAATAACATGAAAAGTTCTCATTTTTCGAAACTAGTGCTTGAAATTTCAAAACAAATTAAGTATTAAAATTACTTTTTCAAATAAAAAATTTTCCCCCCACTTCTCTCTCTCTTCCTCTCTAGTATGGTGATCGGTACAGCTAAGATAGCTGAAGTGTAATTGTTTTAAAATTCAATTTAAATAAATTATCATCCAGATATATAGATGGAGAAAATACAAATAAATTGGCTTGAAACAATGTAAATCTCATTAATGATAAAAAATGCTAGCTAAAGCAAAATTATGGGATATTTTCCCATATCATGTTAATAAATATTGAACACAAAATTATACTTAATCCTGGCCTGGATTTGGGATTAGGGCATTCCGGACACTGTTGGTAAAGTCTAAGCAGGTGGAGTCATTCTGGAAAGCCATTTGGTAATATATTTTAATAGCAGTAAAAACATTTACATTCTTTATCCTAGAAAATATAACCCCAGGAATATACCCCAAGTTATAATCAGAGAGATAGACAAAGATTTATGTAAATAGTGTTCATTACAGCAGTATTTCTAATGACAATTTGGAATAACGAAATTTTGGAAATGTCCCAACAACAGGGGAATCCTAAGCATTTATTACAAATGATGTGTAGAAGAATATTAGATGACCTGAGAAGTGCTCGGCTCTAACCTTAAGAGTGATTCTGAAAAAATTTGAACATATGCTGAAAGAAATAACTGGAACAAATATACCAAAATGTTAATAATGATGGAATTATAAATCCTAGTTTATATTTTCTGTATTTTTCCCATTTCATAGTGTGTTCCTTATATATATTCTATATTTTATATAGAGTATGTTTCTTTTCTAATTAGAAAAAGACAACATAGCTGTTTTTTAATTTGGTCACATTGAAATCATATAGACTATAATAACAAAAAGTGCTTTCTAAAATGATTGGCTTGTGTTCCATTGTACTTGTGCTCCAGTTTTCCTGTCAGTAATGAATCATCATCAAAATCCATCTACTTTCAAGAAAAGACATTAAGTGCCAGAACATCTAATCAAAGATCAAATCAGTAAGTACTTACTGAATAAGCATGAAGTGTCTAGAACTTTTATAGGAATGCCTAATTCTAGCCCACGAACTTCTTGTTAGATCCTTTTAGAGCCTCTCGATACTAACTCAGGCGGTGTTGACAAGGACTCTCTTCTTGACCGAACTGTAGTCAGGCTCGTCTAAGCCCTCTTCTCAACTAGGCTTCGAGTTTGGGCTTCAGTGTTCGTCTTTGTTGGGCCTGCGTTGCCCAGTTTTAGCAAGTCCTGTTTAGAGAGAATCCCCCACCCTTGGCATCTGATCACCCTGGTCTACCTTTAGCAAGAATCCTGTCAGTTTGATTTAGCAAGTACCCCCCTACCCTTGATGTCTCGTCTTAGTAATTTCCATCCACTGACCCCTGAAACCGGCTCTTTGGATACAAATCCCCGCTTTCCTTGCTGTATTTGGAATCGAGCCCAGTTTTATGCTGAGGTCTCCTTTCCCCTATTGTACTAGTTCCTGATTAAAATCTGTTTTTAAAGCTTTAAATACTGTCCACCTCTGGTTCTTTTTAACATATCCACGATGCCTTCCTGAAAACCGATTTATAAACAGATCATTTTAAAGCAGTTCAAATTTCCCACATGCTTTAATTTGGGATTACGTACTCAACGAAACATTTAGCATCAAGTAAATCAGAGCTTCATAGCGAAGACAGGACAACTTATTTTGTACAATCACATAAATCGTAAAATTATGCTTCAAATCATACAATATTAAAGCTGGGAAGAGCTTTGGAGGCCATCACTTTATTTTATGGAAAAGAAACCAATGTCAAGGTTAACACCTTGGCTAAAGCCGTGGTTCTTTGTGGGCAGAAGTTGGGACCAGAATGCAAGTTTGCTGGCTGCAGCCTTCGTCTCCTTATTCCGCTTGCTCCCCATGAGTGCAGTCATGGTGCTCCAATGACAATGGGCGGCATAAAACTCTGCCATTTCATAATTTAAACATCTCTAAAACAAACACGCTGGCTCTGAGATATATTAATTAAACATTTAATTGACATTAATTTAGAAGGCTTTTGAGGCATCATTGGATGGCTCTGTGTGATATTGTGATTTATAATAAATATATATTTTGGTCCTCTGGCTACAATTCCCGGCTCACAGCTACCAAATCCTTTGGAATTTCCTGAGCTATAAGAACAATGGGAGCATCTTTTGTTATAATACCTGGTTTCTAGTCCTCAGTTCCTGAAATTGCTAAAGAGCCATAAAGGTGAATGGGTGTCTCGTTATTCGTTATGCATAACAAGCCCTCTCAGTCACAACTGAGTTTATGTTAATGAGGTGATTTTGGGGAATCCTTTAAAGATGAGGGGGCTGGTTGCCAGGGGAACCAACCATGAACAGAGGGTTGGAACTTTCAGTCCCATGCCCTGATTTCCTGGGAGGGGAGAGGGGCTGGAGGTTGAATCAATCACCAATGGCCAATGATTTAATCAGTCATTTCTATGTAATGAAGCCTCCACAAAAACCCAAAAGGATGAGGTTCGGAGAGCTTCCATGTTGGTGAACCAGAAGTCTTCCACGTGCCACCACGCTGGGCACCAAACTCCATGGGGACAGAAGCTCCTTTGTTTGGGACCTCACCCTATGTATCTGTTCATCTGGCTGTTGATTCATATCCTTTAATACTCTTTGTAATACACTGGTAATTTAGTGAGTAAACTGGTTTCCTGAGTTTCTGTGAGTGACTCTAGCAAATTAATCAAACCCAAAGAGGGGGTCACTGGAACCTCTGATTTATAGCCGGTAGCTCAGAAGCACAGGTGAATTTTTGGTTGGCATCCGAAGTGTGGGAGGGCAGTCTTGTGGGACTGGGCCCTTAACCTGTGGAATCTGATGCTATCTCCAGGTAGATGGTGTCAGAATTGAGTTGAATTGTAGGATACCCAGCTGATGTCGGGGAATGGCTTGGGGTGGAGGAAAAACCCACACATCAGAAGTGGGCACAGAATTGGACTCTGATAACTTAAAAATCCAGCATCCCTAAGGAGAATAACTTACTTAGCCATATGTCTTGAGTGCCTATGAGATGTGCTGAGCACTGGAAATGCAACAGTGAGCAAGACACAGCTCTTGCCCTCATGAGTTCACAATTTTGGGGGAGCCAGATTAATGACAGGTGAATGCCATGCAGCTATGATGCGAATCAACACAGGACACAAGGAAGCACATAGGAAGATGGCCCGATCAAACGGAGGGCGAAGGGAAGCTTCCTGAGGACCAATAGGGTTTGTGGGCGCGTGGGGGTGAGGAAGAGCATTCCAGGAAAGGGAATAGAATGGTCAAAGACCTGGAGGTGAGAAATGACTCCACCCTCAGTGGAATGAGGTCCCAGGTCCCCGGAAGCCAGGGTGGGAGCTGAGGTAGAGAGGAGAGCAGGAGAGGACAGCAAGAGCCACATCAGGAAGGCCTCACCAGCAAGTATGGCTCTTTAAGAGAGGTGGGCTCCGTCATGAAGACTAAGGGAAAACACTGAGGAGTTTAAATCAAGAGTGCTGATCCGATGTGGGCTTTGGGGAGATTAATCAGGGTGTGGTGGAGATGAATTAGAGGGGTAAGGATTTAGGTCAGAGAGGCTGTCACAGGACTGAGGAGGGTGACAGGGACCTACAGGAACTGCCCTGCGACAGAGACAAGACAAGCGGACGAATGAGAGAGATGCTGGGGGCGGGGAGGTTTGGGGGGTGGGCAGGGAGGGCGGGAGGGTGGATGTGTGAGGACGTAGAGAGGGGAATTTGTGATAGCAGTTTTCTTTCTCTACTATGATTTCTTGCTTTCTGAATGAGCCACTCTTATGGGAAGAGTTGCAGAAAGGCAGGCTGAGAGGGTGGTCAAGTCTCCCTTCCTGGTTCTGTGATGCCGGGGACATGGCAGAGTGGGAAATGGCCTCAGGGTTTGTTGGTTTGGTTGTGTTTGTTTTACAGTAGCTAAATTCTTCCTATTCCTAACCCCCTGTGCCCCCCCCCCCCATGTAGGAAACCTATTAACTTGTAGGTTAGTATGGGAGGGGAGACAGCCTCTCAAAAGAGCAAGGTGGAAATGAAGGACCCTGTGCTTCCGAGGTGAAAATTCTTTAGCAACTCAGTGGTGGAGTCAGGACCAGGACCCATATCCTCCCTGCAACTCCCAGTTCAGTGTGGCTTCGACCACACTGAGAGCCCCCTCGCCTTCCCAGCTGTGTCACCTCTTTCTCTTCCAGTCCCCAATTTTGCTGTGTAGACTCCCTCTGCATAGACTTTGGACATTCTGACCATATTATTGGTTGAATTGTGTCCTCCCTGAAATTCATATGTTGACGTCCTAGTCCCCAATACCACAGAGGGTGACCTTATTTGGAAACAGGGTGTTTGCAGATGTAATTAGTTAAGGTAGGATGAAGTCACATTGGAGTAGGTTGGGCCCCTATCCAATATGGCTGGTGTTATCAAAAGGGGAAATTTGGACACAGACACACATACAGGAAGAACACCATGTGAAGACAGAGGCAGAGATTAGGGTGATGCCAAAGATTGCCAGCAAACCAGCAGAAGCTAGGAGAAAGGCATGGAAGAGATTTTACCCTCACAGCCCTCTGAAGGAGCCAACCCTGCCGACACCTTGATTTTGGATTTCTCATCTCCAGAACTGTGAGAGAATAAAATTCTGTTGTTCTAAGCCACCCAGTTTATGGTACAGTCATGCGTCACTAAACGTCGGGGATACATTCTGAGAAATGTGTTGTTAGGTGATTCCGTCATTGTTCGAACATCACAGTGTACTTACACAAACCTAGATGGTATAGCCTACTACACAGCTCGGCTATATGGTACTAATCTTATGGGACCACCATTGTACATGCAGTCTGTTGTTGTCTGAAGTGTCGTTGTACAGCATGTGACCGCATTCTGTTGTGGCAGCCCTATAAACTAATACAGGCTGAAAGGCCTTTGCATCTTTCCCTGGCAACAGTTTCGCAGTGACCCACAGGGTCACTCTACCTGACAACGCCACTATACAATGGGGTTAAGATTAACAGAAGATTACCCTCGTTCTTAGTGCTAAACTCATCAATACTTTTCTCTGGGTCTACCCAAAACTGTGTTCCCTGGTGATAATGGATAAGTTTAAAAGGTTTCATCTCTAAAAAGTACAAGTTGCCAATGGTACAAGTAAGGCCATGTCAGTGATAAGAATTGTTTTTGAGAATTAAGAAACAAGGAGATCCGTAAATTCAGAATTTGAAATATGCTCTATATGAAATATTTGCTAGTTGTTGAAGAATACACACACTATGTGTATATTATGTGTGTATAATATGTAATATATAGACACATACATAATATATATATTTGCTTTATATAAAAACATATATACACATACATCTTGAATTTGATCTATACAACATTCTCGCTTAAATTTCTCTCCAAAATGTTTATCATAAAAAGATACACTGAACTGTTTATATGCTCTGTCTTGGTTTAAACCTTCTCTTGGCAAGATTCTTTAGACCTCGGGAGAATGTTAAAAGTATATCCAGATACACATAGAAAAGTACTTACCAAGGAACATTTCAATAACAGATGCCTTCATAGTGAGGACAACAATCCCCATAAATATGGAAACGGCACCCTGGAGAGGAAGAAACAAGAACATCATCATATTTCAGCCAAGAGTTCTGAATTGGACGCAAGGAGTGTGGGGAGGGGCTGCTTCATTTTGCATTGCCCTCTCTGAGTCTTAGGATTCCAAGCTGTGGCTTTCTAAAATCAGCTCACGGAGATGGCAGTGGCCCCCGCGATGATACCTGGAGATCTAGTCTTAGTCAGAAAACCCATTCTAGCCACTATTCTTCAGAGATTCGGTCTTTACTTAGAACTGAAGAGGAATTAACTCCACAATTTCAAGAATATGGTCAACTAGTCTTCAAATTAGGACAAAAGCCACAGTTATAGTATTTAGAGAGCATTTTTAGATTACAAATAAACAATTCATTCATTCATCATTCAATAAATATCTATCAAACTCCTATTATATGAGTACAGATGGTTAGGCAAGAGGTGATAAAAATTGAAGGAAAAAACAGTTCTTGCTCTTCAAAGATTTATAGTTTAATAGAAGTGAGAAAACATACATGGACACAAATAGCCATAACGTTAGAGAGTGTGCAGGCCCCATAGGGCGTATAAGGGGAGTTTATAGAGCAGTGGTTCTCAAACTTTGTTGCATATTAGTATCATCTGGGAGTTTTAAAAGACCCTGATGCCCAGGCTACACCTCAGACTAATTGAATCAGAATCTCTTGGGATGGGGTCTAGGTATTGTTTTTTCAACACTCCCCAGGTAATTCCAATGGGTGGCCAAAATTTGAGAACCAGTGGTTTAGAGCAAGGCTTCCTGAATCTTAATGTGCATGCAAATCACCTGGGAATCATGTTGAAATGCAGATTCTAATCCAGTAGGTCTAGGGTAGTACCAGAGATTCCCCAAGAGGCCAGGGAATTTTAGAAGAAGGAGAGATTATGTCAGCTGTAGGAAAGCCTCATAGAGGTGGTAGCAATTGGGTCAACTTTGAAATATGAATATTGAACATGTGGAAATAGGGTTTCAAGTGGGGGGAACAGCATCAACAGAGCCTCAGAGGTTGGAAAGCATAATGGATATGAAGATGTTCTTGATCTATAAGGAGTTTTCCCCCTTCCCTTAAGGCTGTGAGGAAACTCTCAAAGGTTTATTCACACTACGATTAATTGAGCATACATTGTCTCAAATCCTCACAATAAGTCAATGTGTTAGATTTTAGGATCCCCATTGAACAGATAAGGAAACTAAGGCTTAAAAAGGTTAAATGTCATATGGTGATCAGGTAGTGGGTAAGATTAGAATGGAGGTGAGAGTAGGTAGGAAGGATCTGCCCTGCGCACAGGCAATAATGAAGAACATTGTAGAGAATTTAGACTTAAAATACATCTGCTTTTCATTATCCTTATAAGCCAGCAATTCTAAACGGTGTCAATGATACAGTACTCCTCTCTTCTGGGTAGGAGGCTCCCACTACATCCCCTCCTCCCAGCGCCACTGCCATGTGGCCTAAAGCTGACATTCATAACCTGACACTCTGCTATGCCCAGTGGTGTGCTGGTAAACCTGCTCTCTGAAAAAAAAAAAGCCCTGATTTGTAGCATTTGTCAATTTCTGTGATGTAAATGGCTGATTTTGAAGCCACCAAGGTGATGTCACTGAAGGGAGATTTGGAAAGAGATCAACACAATCTGGTACTAGTTAGGTCCAGTGCAAGTGTACATCCAATCTTTAGATACAGTGCTATGCAGAGTTCATTAACAAAAAGGAATTATTAGGTGGTAATTCAAGTACCTGATGCAATTAACTTAAATAAAACTGTCTAGTATATGAAAGATTTTACTACAAACAATTAAATTAGGCAGCAAGAGTAACCCCAAACAGAACTGATCACTTGGCTAATTTCCAGAAACAATTGCAATGTGTTCAATTTTCCAATTAAGAGAGTTGACCACTGGTTAAGTAATAGGCAAATAATTGTTTTTAGCCTCAAAATAGAAGTAAATCATATATACAATCTATTAGGCAATTTGATGCTTAAATAACATTAAATAGCAAAAATTTACATATTTTGTAAATAGCGTGATAATAAGAAAATTTTCTTGTCTTTTACTAATTTGAGAAGCTCCAGAACAATTTACATGTTTCAGGTCTAAAAACTTAACTTTCCTGTGGGATAAATACAATATGTCAAGCTGCCCTACTGGAACCACCTAACCAGCTCTACCATTGGCTGCTGCTGTTCAGCACTGCGGATTTTGTCTCTGGGTCATCAACTTCTCTTTCTCTCACACCCACACCTTTTCCATCAGCCATGCCTGTTGGCTCTACATTCACAATATACCCACAATCTGGCCATTTCTCATCATCTTTACCATTGCCACCTGGTCCAGGCCATGCCTACTCTCACCTGGATTATTGCAATTAGCCTCGTAACTAGGCTGTCTCCTTCTTCCTCTGCACTCTACAGTCCACAAAGCAGCCAGCATGATCCTGTTCAAAGTAAGTCAGTTCACGGTATTCCTCAGATCAAAACTCTACAGTGGCTCCCCACCTTACTCAGAATAAAAGCCAACGTCTTGACAAGCGGCTCAGGACCCTACGTGATTTGGCAATCATTGGCCCCTCTGACCTTATTTCCCACTATTTGCCGGCTCACTTAGTAAGCTCTAGGCACACCAGCCTCCTGGCTGTTTCTAGAACACACCTCTCACCTCAGGGTCTGTGCACCTGTTGTTTCCTCTACCTGGATGCCCTACCTCCAGACATGCACGTGATTTGCTTCCTCCTTTCCTTCAGTATTTGCTTAAATGTTACCTCTAGGCAAATGTTACCTTTGCTTAGACTGTTACCACCCAATTTAAAATTGTAATCCCTCTCCCACCCACCACCAACTGGTACACCCTATCCTTTTCCTACTATCTTTTTTTCCATGTCACTTCTCACCTCTGACATACTTTATAGTTTGCTTATTTTATTCGTTTATTGATTGTGTTCTCCACTACAGTACAAGCCTTACGAGGGCAGGGATTTTTATTTGATGTTTTTGTGTGCTCAATAAATATATGTCGAATCAATGAGTGAGTAATTAGGGCTCTCTCCTTTCTCTAAGAAATAAAAAAAGGAAACAAAACAAAGGGAAGATATCTTGTGAATACACTAAAAACTCCTGAATTGTACATTTTAAAAGGTGTATTTTATGGTACGTGAATTATATCTCAATAAGCATTTTTGACAGTTAACAAATAAATCAAAACGGAAGATGGAAAGCCAAGAGAAGTGCTCTCAGATCTCTCCTACAACTTTAGAAGACAGGAGGGACCCAACTTTTACACACTGGGATGGATGGATAAAAAACAACAGGATTCCAGGAAATACGCTAACTCCCGAGGGGTATCACCCAAGGGCTGACTCATCGGTAATGGAACCTGACCAGAATCACTGTGGTCTCTTGGAATGAGAATGTTTTGAGGCTACTTTCTTACCACTTCAATTTCTCTCCTTGCTTGGTCCATTTACTCATATACTTAAAATGCAAATACGCCTTTTGAAATGTGAAAAATTTCCAACCCTCTCTCAGCCATTGCGGAGCCTGGGGATGAGGACGGCCACCAGCACTGTTAGCAGTTGCTACAGGCGGTCCGGTGTCATGGAGCTGTGGGGTGCACAGTAATGTTGGAGCCTTAATTCCTCATGTGCTCACCAGGGTTCTAACAAAAATGGAACAAGGGTTTCCAAAAGCATGTGTTACTGATTCATAAATGTATGGATTCTGCTGCGAAATGTAATATAAAGAATCCTGAATATAAAGTTCTGGGGAAACAAATGAAGCCTGATTGTGAAATAAAAATATACATCAATATAAGTAGAGTATCCAGCCAATTTAATTAGATCTCTCGCTGCCCAGAGTTAGAAAAGAGCAAGTTGGTAATAAATAACAATATCACCTTATATTTATATAGTTCTTCAGTTTTTTTCTCTAATTTTTTTTATTGTGGTAAAATACACAAACATAAAATTTACTATCTTAACCATTTTTAAGTGTATATAGTTCAGTGGTATTAAATACATTCATAATGTGCTGTCATCACCACCATCCACCTCCAGAACTCTTTTTGTCTTGTAAAACTAAAATTCTGTGCTCATTAAACAATAACTCTCCATTTTCCCATCGCCCCAGCCCCTGGTAACCACCATTCTGCTTTCTGTCTGTTATTTTGACTACTCTAAGTACCTCATATAAGTAGAATCATACAGTATTTGTGACTGGCTTATTTCAAATAGCGTAATGTTCTCAAGGTTCATCCATGTCGTAGCGTCTGTCAGAATTTCTTTCCTTTTCAAGGCTGAATAATACTCGATTGTATAATATACCACATTTTGCTTATCCATTCCTTTGTTGATGGACGCTGGGTTGCTTCCACATTTTAGTTATTGTGAATAATGCTGTTATGACATGGATGTATAAATATCTCTTTGAGACTCTCAATTCTTTTGTGTATATACCCGGAAGTGAAATTGCTGGATCATATGGTAGTTATATTTTTAATTTTTTGAGGAATCTCCATACTGTTTTCCAGAATAGCTGTACCATTTTACATTCCCACTAACAGTGTACAAGGGTTCCAATGTTGCTATATCCACACCAACACTTGTATTTTCTGTTTCTTTTGATAGTAGTCATCCTAATGGGTGTGAGGTGACATCCCATTGTAGTTTTGATTTGCATTTTCCTAATGATTAATGATGTCGAGCATCTTTTCATGTGCTTTTTGGCCATTTGTATATCTTTTTTGGAGAAATGTCTATTCAAGTCCTTTGCCCAGTTTTTTTTTTTTTTTTTTGCATTTCTTTTTCTTTTTTTTTTTTTTATTTATTTTTCCCCCAAAGCCCTGGTAGATAGTTGTATGTCATACTTACACATCCTTCTAGTTGCTGTATGTGGGACGTGGCCTCAGCATGGCCGGAGAAGCGGTGCATCTGTGCACGCCTGGGATCCGAACCCGGGCCGCCAGCAGCGGAGCGCGCGCACTTAACCGCTAAGCCACGGGGCCGACCCCTTTGCCCAGTTTTAAATCAGGTTGTTTTGTTGTTGTTGAATTTTAGGAGTTATCTATACATTCTGGATATTATCAGATATATGATTTGCAAATATTTTCTCCTATTCTATGAGTTGCCTTTTCCTCTGCTGATAGTGTCTTTTGATGCACAGCATTTTTAAATTTTCATGAAATCCAATTTGTGTATTTTTTCTTTTGTTGTCTATGCTTTTGGGTGTCATATCCAAGAAATCATTGCCAAATACAATGTCGTGAAGCTTTTGTCCTATGTTTTCTTCTAAGGGTTTTATCTTTTTTCATCTTAGATTTAGGTCTTTGATCCATTTGAGTTAATTTTTGTATATGGTGTTAGGTACGGGTTCAACTTCATTTTTTTTTTGCGTGTGGATATCCATTTTTCCCAGTATCATTTGTTGAAGAGACTACTCTTTTCCTATTGAATGGTTTTGGCATCCTTGTCAAAAATCATTTGACTATATATGTGAGGGTTTATTTCTGGGCTTTCTATTCTATTCCACTGGTTTATATGTCTATCTCTATTCTGGTACCACACTGTTTTGATTGCTGTAGCTTTGTAGTAAGTTTTGAGATGAGGAACTGTGAGTCCTCCAGCTCTGTTCTTTTTCAAGATTGTTGGCTATTTGGGGTCCCTTGAGACTCCATAAGAAATTTTGAATGGGTTTTTCTATTTCTGAAAAAAAAGTCATTGGGATTTTGATAGGTGTTGCATTGAATCTATAGATTGCTTTGGGTAGTATAGATATCTTATCACTATTGAGTCTTCCAATCCATGAACATGGATTGGAAGTTTCTATTTATTTATGCCTTCTTTAGTTTCTTAGCAGTGTTTTGTAGTTTTCATTGTAGAAGACTTTCATCTCTTTGGTTAAGTTAATTTCAAAGTATTTTATTCTTTTTGATACTATTGTAAATGGAATTGTTTTCTTAATTTCATTTTTGGGTTACTCATTGTTAGTGTATAAAAATGCAACTGATTTTGCGTGTTGACTTTGTATCCTACTACTTTGCTGAATTCATTTATTAGTTCTAACAGGTTTTTTTGTGGAATCTTTAGGATTTTCTACATATAAGATAATATCATCTGCAAATAGAGATAATTTTACTTCTTCCTTTCCAGTTTGGATGCCTTTTATTTCTTTTTCTTGTCTAATTCCTCTGGCTAGAACTTCCAGTACTATGCTGAATAGAAATGGTGAAAGCAGGTGGACATCCTTGCCTTGTTCCTGATCTTGGAGGAAAAGCTTTCAGTCTTTCTCCATTGAATATGATGTTTTCTGTGTGTTTTTAATATATGGCTTTTATTATATAGAGGTGATTTCCTTCTTTTTCTAGTTTGTTGAGTGTTTTTATCATGAAAGCTTGTTGAATTTTGTCAAGTGCTTTCTCTGCATCGAGATGATCATGTGTTTTTCCCCCCTTTATTCTATTAAAATGGTGTATTACAGTAATTGATTTTCATATGTTCAACCATCCTGGCATTCCAGGAATAAATCCCATTTGGTCATGGTGTATAATTATTATAATATGCTGATGAATTCAGTTTGCTAATATTTTGTTGAGAATTTTTGCATTACTGTTCATAAGGGATATTGTGTGGATAAGAGAAACTGTAGTTTTCTTTTCTTGTAGTGTCTTTGTCTGGTTTGGTATCTGGGTAATGCCGGACTCATAGAATGAATTAAGAAGTATTCCCTACTCTTCAATTTTCTTGGAAAAGTTTGACAAGAATTGGTGTTAGTTCTTCTTCAAATGTTTGGTAACTTCACCAGTAAAGTTATTGGGTCTAGGGCTTTTCTTTGTTAGGAGATTTTTTGTAACTGATTCAATCTCCTTACTAGTTATAGGTCTATTTAGATTTTCTATTTCTTCATGATATAGTCTTGGAGGTTTTGTGTTTCTAAGAATTTGTCTATTTCATCTAGATCTTCCAATTTGTTGGCGTACAATTGTGCATAGTACTCTCATATAATCCTTTTTATTTCAATAACAGTGGTTGCTTCAGAGAAATAGAACTGGGTAAGTGGTGGTCAGAGATGGGAGCAAGTCTTACAGCTTTGTTCTATTTAAATCTTTACCCCATGCACGTATGTTAATAAACCAGAAATTAATAGTCTTTTGGGAAGAGTTCACATAGACAGATGATGCTGATGTCAAATGAGAAACTACAGTAATCTCCTAACTCCCTCCTTGCTCCTTGCTCTCCTTGCCCCAGGTCCCCCTTCCCTCCAGTTGGAAAGCACCAGCTCCCTAGAGCACAGGTCTGATTGTGCATTCCTTCTCTGAGAATTCTTCTTCACAGTCCACTCGTTCTCTACAAAATAAAGCCCAAACTCCTTAATGAGGCATTAAAAACTCTTCATGAAACGGTCCGATTTACCTTTCAAACCATCTCACTGCAATTCTCTTCTGTAATCCTCTCCTCTGAGCCCAGCACACCCTAGGCTTTTGGTCTTTTCTCTACCCCCTGCACATCAGTGTCTTGGCTCATGCTTTTATTATCATTCTATCTGGAGTACCTTGCCACCCCTCCTCTGTCTCTTACGAGCCTATCTATCTTTCAAGGTTCAGCTCATGGGCCAACTCTTTTATGTAAATCTCCCTGATCTCCTAAAGTCAAAATTCATCTTCAGCATCCACTTAATCACTTAAAAAAATTTGTAGACTCTATGCTAGGCAGAGGGGAACAAGATGCACGTCCTATTATCAAGTTGCTTTGAGTCTTCTAGAGGGAGACCCACGTGTGCTCATCATAACTAACATTAATTGAGCACGTACTGTTAGTTTTACATCAACTCATTTAATCTTCACAACAACCTGATGAAGTAGGGGCTATTTCTTGCCTTAATTTTAGAGGTAAGGAATTGGAAGCATGCAGAGGGTAAGTACAAGGCTAGCCTTAGGACACAAGCCTGGCAAGAAAAGGGGCTGGAATTCAAACCAAGCATTCTGAGTCCAGATCCCGTGTGTGCATTTCACCACTTGCCATAACTGGCTTATAATAAGCAAACACACTTCCCTCATCTACATTCTGATTTAATTGATCCGAGTTGGTGTCAATATTGCTTTAAAGCCCTCAGGTGACTCCACGGTGCAGCCAGGATTGAGAACCTGTCCTGTGGAGGGTACAGCGATGGCAAAAAGGATGGATGGTTAAATAGACCTGGCATGGGGATTGGAAGAGGCTTGAATTAGTTTAACTGGCAGGTTGGAAAACAGTGAGTGGAGAGAGAAGGACTGAACACGCGGGACAGGGGAGCTTCAGGAACTGAGAGCTACTCAGCCAGGCTGGGAGAGGAAGCAGACTGTCAGAGAGGAAAGAAGGGGCTGGTCCACCCTTGAATGTCATGCCTAAAGAATGTGGAATTGATCCTTTAGGCAATAGGGAGACATGGAAGGCTTAAAAATTATTTTCGCATTCATCATTTTTAATAAGCCCCTTAGAGGCTTGCTTGCACCCCTCCCTTGTAGAAGATCTGCCCTAGTGGAAGTCTAGGATTTATGTAATGCTGGTGTTCGTCTGATGTATGATGCTACATGGGGCAGCACCTAACAATACTCTTTGTCCACGAGGCAGAAAGAGCCAGTGTCCATCTGGAAACATTTAATAGCTAGGAGAGGCTTGCGTTGTATTTCCAAAATGCCAAAAATCCCTTGAGGACAGATGTCTGTGAACGGGGAGAGGCCACATCTGCAGCCTTGTTTTCTCCATCTCTGCCTGATGTAAGGCCTCAGCTGCTTGTCAGTGGATGTGGGTTGATCCAGTGAGGATGGAAAAGGAAGGCTGGCCCTGGGAGGGGCCTTTACAAGGTGGAGGTGGCCTCCATCTGCATATAGACCTTTAAATAGATCATATTCCCCTGGTCTGGGCCTGAAACACTGCATTTCCTGTTGCCATGACAGCAGTGGTCACTATTATAATCCCCTAGGATTTTGTGAAGGAGAGAGAGAGTGAGCCAGAGAGGCCAGTAGGTTTTTCTTTCCTTATTTTCCCTCTCTTTCCAATTCCTTCTATTATCTTAAAGAAGATAGTGGAAAAGTGTAAGCCAAGAAGGCTGGGGAGATTTTGTCTTTTCTCAAAATGTTGGCCCCTAAGGAGGCACCAGCCTACTTGAAGATGTGCTTTGAGTCAGGCTACATGCGCTGAACACTGTTCGTTGCCTAAGCAGAGAACTGGCTTCCCCCCTTCCTCCTTCCTAACACAACTTTAATTTGGTAAAGGGAATAAACGCAGCCAGGGGACTCAGAGGACGCTGGTCCATCCCCAGCTCCTAGGGTGTATGCTGATTCCAAGTCTAAGCCAAGGATGGTTATATATACATTCCCCCTTGCTGGTAGTTGCTTCAGGACCTCAGGCTTGAGCCCATCAGCATAGGGCCTTCTCCAGGTGATTGTGACTAGTTCAAGGGTGGGCCGTGTCCTGAGTTGTATCAGACAGACAGAATGGAAAGACTCTAATCTTATGTTTTTGAGGGAGAGGTTGCTTTTCTTGTTGGAAATGAACAAGGGAGCAGGTTGTTCCAGGTGTGCTGGCAGCCATCTTGTGACGATGCGACGAGTCAGTCTGAGGAAAAAGCCAATACAAAACGAAGGAGGACAGCCAAGTGAATTATGGAGAAATGAAGCTGGAGCTCTGATTGTCTTGTGTCTGGAGGCTGGGCCCACCTCAGGACCACTTGTCACGAGAGATAATAAATTTCCCTGTCAGTGCTGCTTGCTGCTGAGAGATTATTCCTGACTGCTTCCTAAATCACAGTGCCTATCCCTACAGTGGTTTCTACTAGAGAAGACTGTAACAATATAGGTTTACACCAGAGTCTGCAGAGTGTTTTCTCAACAATTGTCTTATCTGAACCACCTAAGAATCTCTTGAGGAGGTAGAATGGACATTATTATTCTTATAATTCAGAGCAGTGAAGTGCCTTGCCTAAGGTCACATAGCCTAGATCTTCCCTATTTTAATCTTGTGCTCTTTTTACTGTATCAAACTCCTCATGTGATTGTTATGGTAAATTCCAAACAACTCCGTGATTTACTATATGATATTATAAAATAAAAATTCCACTTCTCATTTGTACAGTAATTATCACTTTTTTTAAATCCCAGTTACGTCAATAACTTTAATTTCACAAAAACTCTGAAGCGTGTGGTCCTGGGAGAAGCAGGGAGAGCAGATGCCTTAGTTTCTGGCCACTTTCCTGATCCTATTTCCAGTCTGAAGGAGGTCCAGCTGGACTCAGTCTCCTGTGCATGACATAGATGTTTCTGGGCCCTTCTACTTGAGCCAGTTTGAGTTGATTTCTGTTTTTTGAAGCTTTGATTAAAATGCTTTTCATGTTTGTTGTTTTCGTTATGTCCTGTTTCCCTGAAATGATTAGTAGTAAGATGGAATCACTTAAAATGAAAAGGACACATGTACGTGTCTTTTGATAGCATCCAATCAGGGGGCAGAGAGGCTGTATCCAACTCTGGAGCCAGGCTCTGGGAAGAAGTGTGACAAAGAATCCCATGAGCTGTGGCAGCCACTGAGGAGGAGGAACACAGCCTGCACAGCTGGGATGCTCTGGGAGGAAAAAATGGGAGTGGGAGACCTTGACATTATGCTGTCAAGATGTCACTGTGCAGTTCTGATATATTTATGACCGTGGTTCACAACCAGCAGTGATTTTGCCCCCTAGGAAAGATTTGGCACTGTTTCAAGACATTTTTGGTCGTCACAACTTAGAGTGGGGTATGCTGTTGGCATCTAGTGGGTAGAGGCCAGGGATGCTGCTAAACATCCTACAACACACAGGACAGTCCCACAGCAAAGAATTATCCAGCCCCAAATGCCAATAGTGTCAGGGTTGAAAAACTCTTATTTATGAGAATGTTTATTTCCTGATCTATTTATAAGAATCTTATGCTTCCTGATGTTCCAATCTAGGAATTTTCCATAAATATGATAGGTAATTTTTTTGATGACTAAGCTGTGAACTGCTCAGAATCCCTTTCTCCGGGGTCACTTTTGATCCCCATGTATGGTCAGCACAAATCCTAAAGCAAAGATATTCACTCCCGGGCAGTTGGGTGGATTAAAGAGCTCATCCGTGTGTTCAATGACTGATATATGCCTATGCCATCAGGTGCATTGATCCATGGGGCATGTTCCCTATATGTCAGAAAACCAAGAAGGGAAAGCCTTTTTGGTGCGTGTGTCTCAGGCCATCATTTTGTACCTTGTTAAGAACCTGACATATGGTAATGCTTATCACATCCACAAAGCCTTCGACCAATAGTGATTTCTAGTGACGCTGCAAACAGTAATTACGTTTCTGAAGTGGTAGTTTTAGATCTTATATTGCCAGTGGGAAAAAATACTAGTTTGCAGGCATGCCCCCAAATGAGCTCTAAAGAACTCCTTCCAAGAGTTATTTATCCTCTGTACCGGAAGGCAGCGTGAAGAGCAGTAAATCTGGTGGGGGAGGGGCCAGGATCTCAGGAAAAGACAAGGTGGACCATGACCACTGCTCTTGGTTACTCTGGAAACCGTGCGCGGTTTAAAAGATTCTCGTGGAGCTTTGGAAGACGAGTTTCTCTCATTAGAAGCTTCTTTACCTAATGTGTTTGACACTGGACTAGCCCGGCCTCCTCCCAGTGGGTTTTCTCCCTTGGGCTTTGAGGTTTGTGGCTGCCAAGGGGCCAGCCGCTGTGAATTTGGAGCTGGGTGTTTGATTCAGCCCAGCTGTGATCCCCAGAGCCTCCACTGGCCCGAACACTGTGCGTTTTGGCCTGCCTTCGATTCTGAGGCACAGAAAAACACTTTTGGGTCTGACATAGCCTTCGAGCTGAGGTAGGAAGGAAGATGAGGGCGTGTCTGCAAGATCCATAGTATCTTCCAGTCTGCCTCTTGGTAAAGAGTGGGTTCGTCTCAAATGACAGGGTTCCAGCTCTCCCCAAGCTGCCGAGAGGCAGGCGCGGGGCTTGGGTCAAAGCTCATGCTTGAATCCCAGCAACCAGAGGCTTGGGGACAACGGAGCGTATGGAGGAGGGCAGTGACTGTGGCTGAGAATTGAGGGCTGTGGATGATTAAGTCCTGGAAATTGGAGGGGACCAGCAGAAAGAGAGTCATTTCGAAGCAGGAGACCCAGCTCTCCAAACGGAGTCATGCATCCTCACGCCCCAGAGCCCCCCCGCCACTGTTCCCAGCTGACAATTGTGGCCCAACTGTCTAGTGGCCCGTTACACGAGAGGGAATTTGTCCCTTTGCCCTCCCTCATGGAAAGCATTAGAAACTTACAGTCCACTCCAATAATAGTAACTATCATTTATTGAGTGCTTACCGTATGCTACACACTGCACATGTGTGGTTTTATTTCATTATCTTGGTGATCCTATCAGGTAAGTACTATTGTGCCCATTTTTCAGAGTAGTAAATTGAGGTTCAGAGAACTTTAGTAAGCTGTCCAACATTATAGAATGACTATAAAGCAGAACCAAAATTCCATCCTAGGCCTCAAACATTTAACCCCACTCACTACCCCTCTCTACCACTCTACACATTGGTTCACCTTCCTTTTGGCCTTGGCACATCTATCCTAGGGTTTTTGAAATAGTCTGTTGACAATGGTGGAGATGCACATTGTAAAATGTATACACTGTGTAATAAAGTTGTCTTAGTTATAAGGTCAAGAGATTTTTTTTTAGAGTCATATTTGGGCCTGAATTCACTCACAGCTTTCTCTCTCTCACAAATGTTATTTAGGGTCAAGTGATGCACCAGGCATATTTTTAAGTTTAACCAGGCATAACACACCCATCTAAATAAACATTTGAGTGTATTGTAATTGACTGTGTAATGGGATGTTAAAATGGGATAAGCCTTTGTCTTGGTTTCAGCTGAGACTAAATGCCAACTACTTCCATGTTTCGGAGTGCTCTCCTTGAGGCTCCTCTTATTAGCGCCCGAAGTGGGTGGGAGGAGGGGGACCACCTGCTCCACTTCCACATTTCTATATCTGGCGGGGAGGAGGAGGAGGGGAAATGCTGACAACTTTTCTTAAAGTGATTCCTGTTCTCCAATCTCTAACTACCCTCTCAGCTTCCACAGCTTCTTGTGTAGTCTGGAGGGAGGCATCAGCCGGGGATCTCATTTCTTGGTGACCTTCTTTGGAAGTCCAGCTTGGACATCCAGTAACTGCATTTGAAATGACTGAGTGGTTGTGTCCCTTGGGTTGGGGGAGCAGTGGACTGGTGTCTGACTTGTGATAAAGACATTTACAAGACAGGGACTAGCTTGTGGCAAATGAGGCCACCTGTGTGTGAGTCAGCTTGGGGTCGCTTTAGGTCCTGCCCAAGCTGGGTGCATGGAGGGCTGAGGAGACAGCAGCAGAAAGTGGCCAGAGACAGATCACCAGTTGCTCAGGGGCTAAGGGAGGAACTGTAAACCCCCAGCCAGAGCAGATTCATATGTAATGGCATCCAGCAAACTGCAGGTGAAGGGTCCCCAACAAAGGGGGGGCATCTCCGAAGAACCCATGGATGTGCCCCATGGGAACAAGAAACAGCTGTACATGCCTGCCAAGCTCAGAGAACTCGATGCCAGCTCACAACAGTGCCACGTAGTAGGGCCCTCTGTCCCCTTTACCTTTCCTCTCTGCACCCACTTCAACTCTGGACATGAAGAAATGACCATTAGCAGCCAAGGGGAAGGGGGGAAAGGCGCCAGGCAGAGCAGGGGGGCCAATCGTGCCCCCTTCCCATTCCCCATCCCCCAAGCCTGCAGGTAGGGATGAAACTTTTAATTGTGAATGCCATTTTTAAGTATTACCTAAGTATTACATCCATATTAATGACTGAACTTGTTTGGGGGTGTAATGTAAGCAAGATCTTTTTAAAAACTGAATGTGGCCTGAAATATTAAGAGACCTACTCAGATTTCATCCAGGGCAGAGGTAGGAACTGCCCCCAGAGAGTATGTGAGTGGGCATTGGGGTGGGGGGCCCGGGGAAAGGGAGGAGCGTTAGGATGGCGCCCTCTGTGTCTCTTTGTCAAAGTACACCCTGAATCTCTCCTCCTTTCCTCCTGGCTCAGCCTGCTCCAGACACACTGGCCTTCCAGGCATGGTCCTGCCTCAGGACCTTTGCACTTGCTCTTCTCTCTACCCAGAATGTTCTTCCCTTGAGCATCCACATAGGTTGCTCCCTGGCTTCCTTCACCTTGCTCTCTGTTTAAATGTCCCTTTATCAGACATTATCTAACCATGCAATGCAAATCATCAGCCACATCTCACTGCTCTGTCCAGCCCCCTTGTCCTACTTTCCTGTTTTTTGCAGCCCATATCACCACCAGACCTTTATGTGTATTTGTTTATTGTGTGCCAGATGGGCAGCTCTGGGAGAATGGAGACTATTTTGTTTACTCTTCTTCCCAAGCATGTAAAATTGTGAATGACACGTGCCGGTGGCCCAATAAATATTTGTTGTTGCTGTCGTTGAAACTTATCTCTGCTTCCTCAATTCCTTTCACCTTTCAGAGTACAGATTTACTCACTGTATTATAAAAGCAAAGCCAGTCTGGGCAAGTGGACTTGCACCTGTACGTCCAAAGCACGTTTTCTCTGTTTGGGACACAAAGGAATCCAGAGGAAGGAGTTTACCTAGCACCGAGATGCCAGTGACTGCATCCCGTGGAAACTATACTTTGGGTTTCCCTGAAGGAATAGGTACTTTTTTTTTTTCTTTTTGAATCTGAGAAGAAAGAATGCAGAAACAGAGTTTTTTCTCACTATAGCCTGAAGGGTGATTTTTATGAATTTTTACCACATGTCCACACAACACATTAGCCTTTCTTTCAGGGGAAGGGTTTGAGTCACTTTTATTAGAGTCTTGTCAATGTAGAGACCCTGATCAGGGAAGTAGTCGAAGTCAAAAGGAAGTAAGATTCTTTCTGTGACTCGCTGCTAACTTAGCCCTAGAGTGAAAATGAGGGACACCTTCTGGAAACTGGCTACTCAAAGGGCTTGATAATGAGCTCTGCTCTTTGGCCTCCTCCTGAGAGTCAGGTCTTCCCAACACACCTGAAAATTGATTCTTAAATCCAGAGATTATCCAAGAATGACAGAAATAAAACCACCCTTCCCAACAGCCTTCTCTTGTAAGTTCCTTGCCTCTCCCCTCCATCACTATTACAGTGATGTCTATACTTGCAAGGAGGAATAACTTTCTTAGAAATTTGACTTCACTTGAAAATGATGTGTGGGGGATCAGAATTTACTACTCTCAAATATGTCTCTTTGGTTTGATTTTTTTTTTTTTTTTTTTTTTTTTGCTGAGGAAGATTGTCCTTGAGCTAACATCTGAGCCCATCTTCCTCTATTTTGTATATGGGACACCACCACAGCATGGCTTGATGAGTGATGCGTAGGTCCGTGCCTGAGATTCGAACCTGTGAACCCCAGGCCGCTGAAGCAGAGTGCAGGAACTTAACCACTATGCCACTGGGCCAGCCCCTGGTTTGATTATTTTTAAGAACAAAAGACTAAAAAGAAACTTTGACTTTCCCTCCCAACAACTGCCTAAAAAAATTTAAGATAGAGGCCTGTTCCAGGAAGGAGCTATCCCCATAGATAACTATAGTATAATATGAACTAGGTGTGGTAGACAGGGAGGAACCTAGCAAGGCCCGTTTGATCAAAGTCCTCCTCATGTCCCATTGTCTCTGCAAGGCACGACAAATATTTGTTTACCAAACGTTTGCTTTTCCATCTCCATGTGAATTGCCCGCTACCCTTTTGAAGTCCCAAACCACTATTCCCAACATCCTCCTTTGTTTTTAGCTGAAGATGGTAGTTAAGGTGGTAGCTCTGGCCATTTTGGTGAGTTATGCAGTTTTCCTGGGTTTCTCCCATGTATACATGTTATTAAACCTTGTTGGATTTTCTCCTGTTGTTCTATCTCATGTCGATTTAATTCTTAGACCAGCCAGAAGAACTTAGACAGTAGAGGATTATTTCTTCCTTCCCTACAGATGTTTTCAAAGATAGTAAATATTAATTTGGTGCAGTGACAGGAAAACCAAGACTCTCTATAATTGCTGCCTGGTAGGTTAAGAGTGTGACTTCTGGAACTAGAATGCTTGGGTTGAAGCTGAGCTCCACCACTTACTAGTTCTGTGACCTCAGACAACTTACTTAACTTCTCAGTGCCTCCATTTTCTCATCTGTATAATGGGGATAGTAACAACCCACCTCATATGGCTGCTGTTAGGATTAAATGAGTTAATATATGAAAAGGGCTTAGAACAGTGCCTGGCACATAAGAATAGCTCTGTAGGTGTTAGCAATTATTATTATTGTTGCAGTTGGTGTGGTGGTTAATCATGATTACCATCATCATCCTAACCATTCTCATCACCATCCTCTTGCAAAATGTGGCCCATTTAGCCTCTAATTTAGGACTTAACAGAGGTAAAGCAACTAATTGAATCTCTCTCAACAAGATGTTGCCCAGGGTTAGCCACAGCTTGATCTTTGGACTTCTTGGTGAAGGAATCACATAGGTTTGTGACTGCCATTGAGCTCAATTCTTCTAGGGCCCCAGAGGCAGCAATTCTGTAGTTTTGTTCCTTCCTTCTCCGCTCAGAGATTTGTAAGCATCTTCAGCCCATTCTCATGAAAATCTTCTACATGGTTGTAGGGCAATTGGACCAATCAAATGGCTGAGGAATGACATCTAGCATTCTTAAAAAGAATTGAAAAAAGTATCTAGTAAAGTAATACGAAGCAGAAATGGGCCTACACATTTTTTTTTTTAAATGATAAGTCCAGAATAAAATACAAACATCAGAATATTCTCTACACTGAATCTAAACCAAACCAACATCTCTTTTGTTCCAAGACCCTGGCTTGTCGATTTGATTCAGGAAAGGATTTTGGCATCCATTATCTCAGTTCACCTTTCCCCCAGGACATGAGCGCTGGAAGGTGGCAGCAGGTTTCAGCCGAGTCATCTGCCATGTGGGGGACTGGCCTGTCGCAGGTTGCCGCAAGATGTGCAGTTTTGAAAGGTCTCAGCTCAGAGCCTCGCCTGCTGCCTGCTTTGTGCACTTCCCAGGCAGCCCCGAGCATCTCTGATAGGCGGTCCCTAAGGATTTCTTTAAGGTTTGCAGTCTGTTGAAGGGGAAAAGTCTTCTAGCTGATTGAAAACAAATTCTAAATCCGGTACCCACAACTGTTTGTTTTACAGATGAGGTAACCATAGAAAAATGCAATAAACAAAACTGAAATAGCCTTTGCTCCGCTGTGAACGTGGGGCTCCGGGAATCTCGTTGGATTTTGGCCCTTCACCTCCTGGTCTGTAAACAGGATTTCACCTAGATGATCTCAGACTGACTTAAACTTGCTTGTGTGTGTGTATTTTTTTTTTTAATTAAAATTTTATTCTTCATCCCCCAAATTTCCATTTGGTTCTTTTTTATGTTTTCTATCTCTTTGTTGAACTTCTCATTTTGGTTTCCTGATTCAGTTAAATTATTTATCTGTGTTCTCTTGTAGCTCTCTGAGCATCCTTAGAACAATTATTTTGAATTCTTTGTCAGGCGATCCACATGTCTCCATTTCTTTGGGGTCGGTTACTGGGGGTTTCTGGTGTTCCTTTGGTGGTGTCACATTTCCCTGATTCTTCATGACCCTGTGGCCTTGTGTAGGCGTCTGTGCATTTGAATAAGCAGTCACCTCTTTCAGACTTCTGTAAGGAAACACCTTCACCTGTGGGTGGGACACACTGGAGCCTGCTGTGACCACAGGTCTAGTGGTACAGGGCGCCAAGTACGGGGGCTTGTAGTGGCTCCAGATCTAGGGAGGCGTGATACCTTGACAGCTGTGGGCTACTGGGGTCCACAACATTAACAACTGTGTGGTCTTTGGTGAGCACTGTGGGGGATCCACAGGGGCTGTTAAGGGTTGTTGGTTCCTCATTGGCGCCTCCAGGCCCAGTGGCTAGGGACCAGGGCAGGCAGGGGTGATGACCGGAGCCAGTGGTGTGCACACACTCAGCTGTGGGGCCAGCTGCAGGTGCCTGCGTTGTGGCAGGGGCCAGATGCAGACACACATGTAATGGCATGGACCAGGGCCAGCAGCAAGGGTGGGGGCCAACTGCGGGTGCACTAGCAGCTGCGGGGCCCCTGGGTGTCAGCGTGTACTCCTGTGGCTGCAGGGTCTCGTCACAGGCTGCGTATAGCAGTGGAGGCTGGTGACAGGAGTTGGGCCAGTGGGGTGCAGGTGCACAGCTGGAGGGGCTAGTTGCAGGTGAGCCCAGTGGTGCATGCCAATGATAGAAGTCAGGGCCAGATCCGGGCCCCCAAGTGACTGGCTTAATTAAAATTTAACAAGCAGCAGTGTTAAAAAGCCATTTCTGATGCCTAGCCTAAATTTGCCCTGGTCTATCGCTCCTTTCTAGCCCCATTCTCTACACTAACAGAAACTGCTCATTGCCACTTGCCCAAGGACCTTTCATGCCTGTAAAAACTAGCAGGTTCCCATTGCACTTTCTCACTCTCTCTCACTCTGTATGTGTTCAGGGAGCCAGGAATTTCACCACCTTCTGCAAACCACAGGGAGACACATTTTTAGGCAGCGCGAGGGGGACCTTTGGGGTTTCCCAAATTACAGACATCACAGAAGTTGCCTCTCTTGCTTATCACTTGCTGATAAATTGATTAGCTCAGATCCTCTGGATGAAGAGACGGCAACAAGTTTCTAATAATTCAATTAATATCACATTGTTCCACAAATCTATTTGCTTTCCACGTCCGAAGAGCTCATGTTTAAAAGTTTTGAGAGGGTTGCAAATGATGTTTCACTGCTGATCTGATTTCTTCTTTCCAGTCACATATCATAAAGGACATATTTGCTAACATTTGGGTGCTGATGGTGTGCCAGGCACTGACAAACTTTTTGCCACAACCCTCTGAGGTAGGCACTAATGATAGACTCCTTTAACAGATGAGAAACTGAGGCCCAGAGAGCTTAAGTAACTTGCCAAAGTTAACACATGTAACAAGTGGCAGAGCTTCTTGCCTGACAAACTCCCACAGGACCCACAGCACAGGAGGGCCACTTGGCCCTGGCTTTGTGTGGAAGGCTTTAAATTTAGATATTTGACATTATCTCCACATTAAGTTATACAGACAGTCACAGAAAGACACCAGAGAACTGAAAGAGGTCTGTCATACAACTTGAACCACACTGTCCTCAGATCACTGTGGATTTGTATATGTATACTGTACTCACACACAATTATGTTACATTTATGTAACATAAAATTACGTTATATTTCATTTTTGTATATGTTAAAGCCTTTGGTTAGGTAAATATAAACATTTTAAATATACCTTAGGTTCAGTTACCCCATTTTATACTTCTTCATTTCGTAACATACAGAGAGTCTCAACAATGAAATCAGCTTGGCCACGTTTTGACATTTGGAGATGTCCCAGTGTGTAGAACCATAGAACTAGGAGGGAAACTTAGAGACTTATCTTGTTCAACTTCTTCATTTCATACGTGAGAAAATGAAGACACAGAGATGTTGAGTAATCTCCCCAAGGTCACACAGCTAGAATGCCCTTCCACTGGCAGACGGACCTGTGTGCTCTGTCCTGCACCCACTGCTGTTGATACCTGCCTCCTGCCTCCAAAGAAGCAAGGAGAGAAGTTGCACACATGGGCACATGTTGACGGGAACATCCTGGAGCCCATAAAACATTTATTTTAAGATGAGGGGGTTCAGAACAGGCCTCCCCCGGACATGCCAGTTTGGAATGTGGAATATTTTGAGCTAAAGGCAATCATGACCCTGTGGGGTCGAGAAACTTTTACCTCTCCTTTAAAGAATTTAAATTGGGGGCCTTGCCCATAATAAGAGTTATTACCAGAAATAAGTTTTTATGACCTATCTGTATGGCAGGGCAAACCTCTAATTACTGAACATCTGCCCTTCTTACTGTCCTGTGAGTTACCTTCCTCTCCTCTGAAGCCTCAGGCCCCTATCCCATTCCTCAGCTCAAGGTGGCATACACACCTCACTTTACCTTTTTGTCTCCGAACTTCTCACGTATGTGGGGTTCCTGTACATACAAAATTAACTAAATCTGATTTTCTCTTATTAATTTGTCTCATGTCAATTTAATTCTTAGACCAGCCAGAAGAACCTAGAAGGGTAGAGGAAAATTTCTTCCTCCTCCACAAAGGCCAATGACTCCTTCCTGTGTAATCTTTTTTTGTGGGCAAAAAGATTACATTTCTATAGAACTTCTCACATTTCAAAGCCCTTTTGGAACTGAGAATCAATATTGAACCTCATGACCACCCTGGGAGGGGGTGTGCATAGGCATTGCTATTTCTGTTTTTCAGATGGGGAAACAAAAGTAAGAAATGTCACACACCTTTCCCAAGGTAACACAGCTAGGTAGTGGCAGAGCTGTTACTGTAATTTAGGACTCCAGGTCTGGCACATTGCACTGAACCACACTGCTTTCCTGTGTACAATGTGTCTTGTAAGAATTACAATTACAGAATTACAGACGAGAACAGCACAAGCATTTTTGTTCTTCTGAGGCTTCATAAACCATTATCTAACCCAGTGTATTTTCTCTGAAAGAAACCATTCTTTATGTGATCAGTAACTTGGCAAAAAAGATAATTAGATCATCTAAACAATATTCATAAAATGAACACTATTTCTGGATAGATGTGAAGCATTTCCAATGTTCCTAACGTATTTCCTTTCAGTGGTGAGGTGTAAGATCCATTTTAATGAAGCTTAGTCTGGGAAACCAGCATATTGCAATTAAAAATGCAGCCCTTGTAGTCTTAGAATTCTTTGTCTAAAGCCCTTTTACAGGAGAGGGTATTTTAATTCAATAAATAAAAGACAGGCACTTCCAGCTTTCCTACAGGCGGTGTAGCTACCGCTTGCCGCTGACACAGACAACAGAGGAAATACACAAATAGCATCTGATCTCGCCTTGCTGCAGGGGTGTTTTCATCTTTCAGCAGACGGAGGGAAAAACAACCTCAGAACTTTACCAACCAAACTTTCCAAATTTATTACAACACAACGTAATGGCAATATGCTATTTTCTTAGTGCTCACATTTTTGAATAACCACCATGGCCAAGAATGCCTGGTTTTATTTTTACAATAAATCCAAAGAAAATCTTGAATTCCACTCTCGATTTCGGGATGGCAAAGATGCCGTGGGTTGTTCGGAGCAAACCATCAAGTCTAATCATTCAGTCTCATCCTCTCCGTTTAACCTGTGCCTGCGGCGTTTATTTCATGTTCACACTGGTTTGACACAAATCATGCTTAAAAGAGATTTCGTATCCTGCTTCTCTGTGCAAAGTTGAGCTACAATAGTAGACTTAACAATGCCAGCCCTTTCTTGGGTTTATCAGTAAGAGAAGCAATCAGCTTAAGAAAACATTTCCAATGTAAACAAGATACAGAATTGCACATGTAGCCACATTCCACTGAGATCTGTCTGAATAGAGAGAAGTATAGATCCATGCTAAATAATTTCTCTTTTAATTTAGCATCAATGTGCCCATTTCTCATATTGTTTTTCATACATTGTTATAAGCAATTTGTTATTTGCTACTGTATTCCATGTAAGAAGCAAGGTATAAAAAAGGGCAAGATAATATAGAGAGAGTTAAATGTACTTTAAAGTTCTACACAAATGTCATACTTTTCAACTTATTTTAACCATAATTAAGTTAGTTTAAAGATACAGTGAAAATCTTGTTCTAATCTTATTATCTTAGCACAATTTATTTATAGTTGATATATTACATAACATTAGTTGTTTACAAGAATGTCAACTACTACCCACTGCCATCTCAGTTCTCTTGAGACTGAAATTTCTACAGACTGATTACTTGGTCAAGGTATGTACTGTAGTTTCTTAGTGATAAATATGTATTTATAATAAGGAACGGAAAGCAAACTATCTATATAGCTTAGTAATTCATTGGACATACCTTGTTTGAAGAAAGCAATTTTTTTCAAAAATTTCCCACCACACAGAATGGATATCCTTTTTTCCTTAAGCTTTTCCGCATCACAAATCCCATCCAAATTATTCTAGAGAGGAAACAAGAGGTCCAAGCACCTTTTCTCTTCTTCTCAGAGCAGCTAATCAAACATTCCCATCAACCTCTCAGCACTTTGAAAAGCAGATTTTACACCACACACACGTGCACACACACACACGCACACACACACACACACACTGCTTCTCACACTGGTTTGAGTGCTGAATTAGGCGGTCCTCTTTCAAATTTCCACTCCCACTTGCTTTTTTTTTTTTTTTTTTGGTAAGGATTTCTAAATATTCTTTTCTAGCCCAAAGCACACATTTTCAGTAAGCAAATTCTACAATTAGAAATTCTAAAAGGTAGAAGAGAAGCACCTAGATAAAACGGAAAATAAAATATATACTTTAAAAATGACTTAAACAGGGCAATTAAATTTTTCCTTTCTTTCTTTTTCAAATGCCAGTGAACAGCTAGATTAAACTGTGTAAAGAAAGAAAACTGCAAGCCCCACCAAGCTGCTTCTACTGGACTCTCACTTTTGGAGTGAAAATACTTACTTTTCCTACATGTCAATAATATTTCTTTGTTCAGTTTGCTTCGGTCTTTTCTGTATTTTGGCAAGCTCAATGAAATGACTGTAGTCTACGCTGCTAGTAACAGGACATGAGATAATAATAGTGAGAAGCAAAACCTGACTCATATTTCAAAAAACTAATGATGGACAGCTCACATCATAAGTGAAATCTGCATAAGTTATTTACATACTAATGTCATCAATTAAATTGAAGGGATTCAGACGTAATACATGCACTAGCACATCACAGCATTTTAAAAACAGACCATACAAAAGTCCATCTGGCACTCCTTGAGATTCAAATGTCTGTCAGTCTGACAGAGCATCTTCTCTCCAGCAGGGCGGGAGGTAGCACAGAGCCATTCCTCCTCCTGCTGGGGAATGTGTACTCTCGCAGCCAGGAGGAGAATCTTCCCACCAGCAGCCCTCCCTCCCGCCCTCATCTGTTGGTCCTGGGATTGCTTCTTATTTAAGATTATGGTTTGAATATTATTTAACCTTTTTTTCTCCATTTGGTTCTGCATTTAAATTATTTCTCAATCCTGTTTCTTCTTCACAACCTCCTGAGCCTAGGTCCATTGTTGGTAAGGATGGTGCTGCCACATGGAGGATGGCCTGTCCCATCATTTGAGTCAGGGAAGGTTCAGATGAAATGGCAGCCCAAGCATGATTAATAATAATAATCATAATAATTGCCATTTACCAAATACTTTCTTTTGCTAGGAATGGTGATAAGCCCTCTACATATATCATCTCATTTAATACTTAGAAGAATCTAGAGGGGTCAGTACTATTACTTCCATTTTACAGATAAGAGAACTGAGGCTTAAAGAGATTAAGTAACTTTCCTAGGCTCACCAGCCAGAAAGGCAAGAACTGGGATTCAAATTCAAGGCTATCTGACTCCCAAGCGATGATGCTACGTTAAGACTTAGAGCTTCTTTTCTTTTACTAGTTTAATGTGTTTTCTTATCATGAATAAGGCAGAATCAAATGTAAGTGTCTTGCAAATCATATGCAGCCGTGCTCAAAGAGCAATGCAAATTAAAAGGCAATAATCTTTGCGGTGATGAAAAATTTTCAAAATTGATAGTGACGGTTGTACAACATTATGATTGTAATTAATGCTAATGAATGAATTACCTTAAAATGGTTAAAATGGCAAATTTTTTGTTATATTTGTTTACCACAGTAAAAAAATAGTAAAAAAAAGAGAGAGAAATTCTCTTTTAAAAAAACCAGTGCAATACCACTTTATTTTATCAGATTGGCAAAAATTAGAAGGCTGGAAAATGTCCATGGCACATATCCAGTGGCCCTGATGGGCTGCTGGTGGTGTGGACAAATGTGGCTATTCTAGAGAGCCATCCAGAAGCAGTCAAATTACTTATGTACGCTAGAGCCCGTCAAACTCTTTGTGGGGTATATTCTCGGTGAGCTTCTCACACAGGGCCATGAGAAGTCCATCCTTGGAGAATTAATGAGTTAAATGTGGGAGATGCACACTGTGAAATACTATGCAGTAGCTACAAGCGAAGGACAAGATGTGGGATTTGAACATTGATCTCCAGGCCAGAGCACCGAAGTTTCACTGTTGGTTTTAGCATCTGACATATGGCAAGTAACCTAACCTCTCTGTTTCTTAGTTTCTTCATCTGTAAAATGGGAAAAATAATAAAACCTGTATTACAGAGTTATGGTAATTAAAGAAGTTAATATTTGTAAAGTTCTTAGAGCCTTGCCTCATATGAAGCAAGTACTAAGTGTTTGCTAAATAAATAAAATGTACTTATAAGACTACTGTATTCATTTTCTGTTGCTATGTAACAAATTACTACAAATTTAGTGTCTTAAAACAACACCCATTTATTATCTCCTAGTTCCCAGGTCAGAAGTCCAAGCATGGCTGGGTTCTCTTCTCAGGGTCTCACAAGGCTGAAATCAAAGTGTTGGCTGGACTGGGTTCTTATGTGGAAGCTCTTGGAAAAAATTCACCTTAAACTCAGTCAGGTTGTTGGCAGAATTCAGTTCCTTGCAGTTGTAGGACTGAGGTTCCCATTTTCTTACTGTCTATCAGCCCGGGGCTGCTCTTAACTCTTAGTGGTCACCTGTACCACTCACCACATGGCTCCCTCCATCTTTAAACCAGTCAGGGCATGTTGAATCCTTCTCATGCTTGGCTTCTCTCTGACTTCCTCTTCTGCAACAAGCCAGAGAAAACTGCTTTTAAAGGGCTTGTGTGATTGGGGTATGCCCACTGGGATAATCTTCTTATCTTAATGTCAACTGATTAGTAACTATAATTACGTCTGCAATATTTCTCTGCCATGAAACATAACATCGTTATGCCCCAGGGGCAAAGATCGTGGGGGCCATCTTAGAATTCTGCCTACCACTACTATTGATCTTAAAAAACGTTATTCTGAGGGAAAGTAAGAAACAGAATGAGAAACATAACACAATACTGGGATGGTTAATTTTACGTGTCAACTTGACTGGCCACCGAGGGCCCAAATATTAGGTTAAACATTATTTCTGAGTGTGTCTGTGAGAATGCTTCTGGATGAGATTAGCATTTGAATCAGTAGACTGAGCAAAGCAGATTGCCCTCTCTAATGTGGGTGGGCCTCATCCAAACTGTTGAAGGCCTGAATAGAATAAAAGGCCGAGTAAGAAAGAATTCTTTCTCTCTGCCTGACTGTCTTCTAGTTGGGACATTGGTCTTCTCCTGCCTTTGGACTTGGGCTTGGACTGGAACTACACCTTCAGCTCACCTGGGTATATATCTATATATCTATATAGCTATATCTCCAGTTGGTTCTGCTTCTCTGGAGAACCAGACCATTACAAATACGATCATGAAAAATATGCTATACGCACAGATAACAACAATATACCTTTTGCAAGAACACTTATAAAGAATGTCTCCTCACCAGACCCATGGTGTTTCAGAGCCTTGTACTTGCTTTTCCGGAGGGCTTTTCCTGGCTATGTGCAGTGCATGGCTCACATGCTCACCTTCTTCATGTCTTTGCGTCAACGTCATCTCCCGAGTAAGGCTTTTCTTGGCTACCCTCTTCAAAATGCCACCCCCCCTACTCCGCATTTCCTCTCCCTCTTCTCTGTTTTGTTTTTCCCTATAACACTTATTACCCTTTAGTAATATTTACTATTTAATTTTCATTGTCATCCCCTACTGGAATGTAAGCTCCTGGAAGGTGGGGGCTTTCATCTGTTTTGGTCACTGATGTATTCCCAGCCCTTCGAACTGACACATAATAGGAGTACACTAAGTATTAACTAAATGAATGAGTACAAATACATTACAACACTTGCCTATAGGGAGAGGGAATGGGAGTGGAGAGTTGGGATAAAATGGAATAAAAAACATTAAAGCGAAAGTCCTGGGGTCTTGTGTGGACCAGTGATGACGGTGCTGAGAATGGACTCAAAGGCTGACGGCAACAATACCTACACAACAGTCAAGTTGGTAGCCTCAGGGAAATCTTTTAACTTCTTTAACTAAAACAAGATCACAGCTTCCAGGTAAGCGGCCTTGAGCTTGCTATTTGGCATAAACTGAACTTCTAGATTATTTCTAGTTGAGAACAGAAGTTATGATGTTCAGGTTTTCCTGCATTCCTGCTTGAGATTCTGTTTTGCTTATAAATCACCTATAGTGGCTTGAAAGCATCAGTTCTTTCCTAAGTAACTAACTGTCACTATATAAACTTAGTGTCCCAGTCTTGTACTGTATTCAATACAAAAACTCAAATTTCTTTTAGAACATTCTCTATTAAAAGTTTTTATTATTGTCATAAACATTGAACTTGATGGCTCTTTAAAATACTGCCTCATTTTTTTTCACTCCAGAGATAGAACTCAGGGAAATCAATACACTCTTCATATCACAAATTCATTCTTTTATGTGACTTTTTAAAATGCAGGATGACAATTTAAGAGTCTAAGTAATGAGGTAGCCTTTTCAGACACTCCTGATACTTTTATTGTGTGTAGGTATAAAACACAAGAGTTACACCTTTCATAACACCAGCTCACTGAAATGTCTAAGGCTACATTGTGTTTGATGCCACATCAATTTTTCAGAAAAATATGATTTACCTTGAATTCCTCTGCAACAGTTTTGAGACTTTTTCTTCCTGCACTTTGGTAGAAGCTTACTGCACTGATCAGGAGTTATATCAGTTTCCTGGACACTGTTGAATATTACTGCTAAGGACACTTCTTCTTTGTAGTGTCAATGTGAATGGAAAATTGGCTAACATAATTAACTTTTGTTAAATTTATGTTATCCCTATCTGTCATAAGCAAAGTAGTTATTACAAGAAAAACCTATCTTTCAAAAAATTGAAGGAGCCAAATTGGGAGCATGGATAACTTACAAACAGGTAGATTATAGGTAGCCCAAAGAGATTTTGCCAAGGCATGTAAAAGAGCCTCCAAAACTAGAAGGAAGAGTTCTTAAGAATATATCAGAGGGAAAAACTGATTAGAGATTAGATTAGAGTTATTCATTATGAGGCAAAAGGTAAACTTAATGGTGCAAAGGAGATAGCGAAGCAATAGAATTTATCTTCTCCCTCAGGCTCTTAAAAAACCAATGTTGGGAAGATTGCTACTCCCAAATGCTTCCCTGGAAGAAATGAGCTGGAACCACTGTATCTAATATTGGACAACATCCACAAAATTCTAGGCCAAACTGACAAAAAATAAATGCAGATAAATCACTGTGATTCCAATAGCGTAAAAGAGATTTGAAATCCTAAATGATGATATTGGAAACCAGAGACTATAATGTAGATCCTAGCATTAAAAAAGGCTGCTGGTCTGGCAGATTAGCAAAATACAAAATACTTTGTTCAAATCAAGGGCTCAAAATGGTTGGCAAGAGATTATAGGCCTTATATCTCCCTTTTATGCCAAGTAAGCAAATGGAGTCTCAAATAAAGGATTGGTTCACTGAACACTGGTCAGCTGGGGCTCTGCTGATCTAAGCTCTGTTGTGCTGTGCTGTGCAGCTCTGCTTCTCACTATAGGTCTGCGTGTTGGCTGGGGAACATTTGTCCTACATGCGTTTCTTTTGATGCCCATCTACAGGACAACAGCTGTACAGGGCAAGAGCTTCTCATGGCAATGGCAAAGTCATAAGAGGGCAATAGGAAAGATGTGAAGCCTCTTAAGGCCTAGTCATTTCTGGCCCATTCCACTGGCCAAAACAAGTTTCATGACCAAGTCCAAAGTCCAGGGGCAGGGAATGAGACTCTACCCATAAAGAAGCTATGGCAAGAGTGTGGTGAAGAGAGGAGTGAAGATTTTTATAGTTAATACACTGGCATATTTTATCAGTGCCCTTGTTTGCCATTGTGTCTTTCTTCCCACTTCTTCTGTCTGGATTCACGTTTCTTCCTGCTGATAAAAATATTCAAGAAAATAAGAATTGAGGATACTATAAAATAATAAAATACATTTTCCTTAGTCCTAAAATCCATCATCTTACTTAATGGGGAAACTCTAGAGGCATTTCCACTATGATCAGAAACTCAGCAAGATATCTACTGTTTCTACTACTATTCAACACTGTACTAGAGATGTTAGCCAATGCAATTCAACAAGAGAAATCTATTAAAGGAAAAAGAATTAGTAAAGAATGAGTAACACTATCTTTATTTACCAATATAGAAATTGATACAGTTGTGTGTGTGCCTGTGTGTGTGTGTGTGTACATATATATATATCTCTTAGTTCTGCTTGCTGAGAATGCCTAGAGACAATGAAACCCCACTACCGAGGAACATATGTAGAACAAAAGCTTGGTTTCTAAATATCATTATTCAATAAACAGAATCAGATATCCTTAGAAAATACCTGATTCTGGAGCTGGGGATGGGAATGTGTAAGACGTACCTGGAACATTTTGAAACCAGTAAATGAGAAAAATGATGGTAACATGTCAAAAGGATGCAGGAACCAATTTGAAGGACCTCTCAATAGCCAAATCTGGGACAATTTGAACAACAAACCAAATAATGATATTAATGAATTAAAACACATACAATAAAATAATAATTTGGGAGTGGTTTTACTGGTATAAATAAATAATAGAACAAATAAATAAATGGGGGAAAGGAATAGCTTTTCTTTACAAAAGAATTCCAACTAATAAATGAAGAAAGAATGATGGAAATACTACCATTCAGCAAATAACACAATAGTGGGTGAAAAGATGGCTAGAAACAGGATATTTAGGTGGTCTCAAAGTATCTCCCCAGAAGATATTTATTAACTAAATAGGAGAAAACAACATCTTTACAGTGGAAAAAACCTGGAAGACACCACTTAACCTAGTGATCACAGTTTACATCATCAGTAATTAGACAAATTGACACCATGTGCCTCCTAATATGATGTACTGAGAAGAACACAACATCACTTCTGTGGTATTCTTGCCAAAAATGTATAACTGACCTTAATTATGAGGCTACATTAGACAAACCCAAAGAGAGGAACAGTCTACAAATGAACCTGCTAGCACTTTTCAAAAGTGTCAAGGTCATGAAAGACGAAGACTGAGGAACTGTTATGGATTAAAGGAGACTAAGGAGATATGACAATGATGCAATATATGATCTTAGATTTGATCTTGGACCACAAAAAGGATGTTAATGAGAAAATTGGTAAAATTTAAGTGAAGTCTAAAGATTAGATAATGATGTTGTATCAATGTTAATTTTCTGATTTTGACAATTATATTGTGGTTATGTGAAACGTCAGTATTGGAGAAGCTGGATGAAGAATATACGGAAATTCTTTGTACTATTTTTGTAATATTTTTGCAAATCTGAAATTATTTCTATATAAAAACATAAATTTTAAAAAAAAGAAAAAATATGTTGCCATAAATGGAAAATTGGATCAGACATAGGAAACAAGTTTTAGCAGAAATAACTTCAGATTTGTGTCAGGAGATCTCTAGTCACGTCTTTTGGCTCTTCAGCCTTGAACAAGTCACTTGAGCACTCAGATTCTTCATTTGTAAAAGGAGGAAAATAATTTGCCTGACCATTCTGAGTATCAAATGAGGAAAAGTTGATTAAAAAAAACCTTGTAATCTGTAAATTGCTACACAAATTGTTATTATTAATGATAATTATTATATGGCCTTGTTCTGGATAAGATCAGAGTATTCAGGAATCAGATCCTTTTCTTAATAGTTATAGCTGCTGTCGAGGAGAAGTATATAGCAAATTTTGAAGTTTTCCTGTGGCACCCGACTATGTTGGCTTGTAAATCTATGTGAATGAGAAGCAAATGGAAGCCGGGCCTTGATGGGGAGCAATGAAAGGAGATGCATTTGGAAAGAACCAAATTCTTGCTACATGCGTAAAGAAAGGGCTCTGAGTGCCTCTTAATGACACAGAGAAAGGGCTGGGTCTTTTACAGAGGGGACCCCGAGAATGACTGCACAAAGCCAGGGTCACACAGATCAACGTTTGTCATAATGTTTTAGTCTTAATGTAGAAAATGACGGCAGATTGCCATTTGGAAAAGTATTTGGAAAAATATAGGTGATCCGCATCTGGACGGAGGTGGCCAGAGTGGTGGTAGTTACGCTGTGGGAAGGTGGCCCTGAGAGTTCCCATCAGTAGTGCAATGAATAGAACTTCTGTTTGGAAGGGCAAAGTCTGAGACAGGATGAGAGTGAACTGCATAAAAGCCATGGAAGAAATGACCAAAGGGACGATCAATAGATTTAACAGCATTACCATTAAAACTATAACATGGTTTTAAAAAAATCCACACATACAGTATGAAGGAATTAAAAAGACAAGTGACCAAATGAAAGATCATATTTGCAATAAATATGAGAAAAAGTTAATATCTGTAAGATATGTAAATACTTAAAATCAATAAGAAAAGCTCAAGAGAACCACCAAATGGAAAAAACAGGCCAATGACATAAAGAAATAATGCACACACATACACGCACACACTATAAATGGGCAATACACACGTGGGGAAAAAACCATTTAATCTGGATGTTCAAGTAATACAAATTAAAATGACACTGAAACACCATTTTAAGCTTGTTGATATGACACAGATTTGTGAAAGAAAATATTCAACATTAGTAAGCATGAAGACCAGCATTCTTGCGTACGACTCATAGCAAGCAGTAGAAATTGGTACAACAAAATTTGTACAGTCGTCCTCCCTTATCTGCAGTTTAGGTTTCCACAGTTTCAATTACCTGTGGTCAACTGTGGTCTGAAAATATTAAATGGAAAATTCCAGAAATAAACAATTCATAAGTTTTAAACTACATGTCGTTCTGAGTAGCATGATGAAGTCTCCCACTACTGTCCCGTTCTGTCCCACCTGGGACATGAATCATCTCTTTGTCCAGTGGATCCACATTGTATATGCTACCTTCCCACACATACAGTATGAAGGAATTAAATTTTGTCACTTAGTAGCCAACTTTATTATCAGAGCAACTGCCGCGATGCTGGCAATTCAGATAGCCCGAGAGAAGTTATTGTTGTTAATCTCTTACTGTGCCTAATTTATAAACTAAACTTTATCATAGATATGTATGTATAGGAAAAAACATACTATGTATAAGGTTGGGTCCTATCCATGGTTTCAGGCATCCATTGGGGTTCTTGAAATGCATCCTCCTGCAGATAAGTGGGGACTACTGTACCAATTTCAGAAAGCAGTTTGCCATGCTGTACCATGAGAGGAAAAAAACATAATCTTTGACCCAATAGTTGTCCTTCTGGGAATCTATCCTATAGAGAAAACCAGAGATGCATTGGGTTGTATCTAAGCACAAGACAAATAAACAGCGTAGTTTAAGCTGCATCCCTGAGCTGGAGGTCACTCAGCCAAGAGCTTGGCTTTCACCCCGGTAGGCGCATGGGCAGGGCCTTTCTGGCGCTCTGATCCTGGAGCACCTCTTTGGTTCAGCACCACCCAGCGTTCTGCTGGGCTGTTCACTAAGGTGCTGGGTGTGCCCCAAGGCCCAGGTTGTTATTGGCACAGTGGCCAAGTGGAAAGCTTCTAGAACACCTAATAGACGGGGACAGGAGTCCAAGTTCTGCTGTGTTACTTGAGTGGTTTTTTTCCCTTCTATGCCTCTGGTATCAAGAAACAATGATAATAATAGTAACTACAATATTAATAATATTTATTGAGCATTTACGCTAAGCATTTTGCATATATGAATTCATTGAATCATCAAGCATCCACAATGACTAGCAATCATTTTAGAAATGAGATAACATAGGCAAAGAGATAGGGTGACATGCCCGGGGCCATACAGCTGGGACAATGGAGTCCTGACCCTGGTCTCCACCCCAGGTTGCTGTGAGGATTAGAACAAAAAAAAATATGTGAAAGAGATTGTTTAAAATCATACAGCAGGACTTACGCATATTTATTGCTTAAAAGGTAATAATACAGGACATAATCTGGGCACCTGCCTTGGCAGCATTTGCTGATGCTCCATAATTCCACATTTAAAATTCGAATAAAGAAATCCTGACTGGTATAAAAATCAGTATTGAAAAATCTTTCTTTCTTCTTTTTTTTTTTTTTAAACCATAAGCTGGTTGAGAAGGGATGACTTGCTACTTGAGAAAAATGGGAAAAGGTGTGGTTTGGGTGAGCTTATTTTTCCAATTTTCTGAATGCAAAATTTAATGCAGACCGAGAGTCAGTTTTTCAGCAAAGGGAGGTTTTCTCTGGCCCGATTTGTCTAGCGATATTTCCTTCCACCCTGCTTTCAGGTTGAAGAAGTTTAATTTAATTTGCTGGGAAGAAAAATGTTTTGCTTTCACCTGTTTTGTGATGTATTAACGTATAAAAAGATTAATTAGCATAAAAGATTAATTACAAAGCACTTGAACTAAATGAACGCTAATTATGATGAAAGCTGAACATAACCACTTCATTAGCAGAACAGGAAAATTGAAAACAGCCCGCTTAAGAGGGTAGGAAGTTCCCAAGCACGCGACGGGTGAGCAAAGGCAGGTGGGCAACTCTCACGAAACCGCTGACGCCTGGTAGTGGGTGTCCAGCTAGTGGGCGGGGTCTCGGGGCAACGACAGTCTTACAGAGTTTAAGATTCCCTGATTTAGCAAAGTCATGTTTGGAGATGCTTCCACGTATTTCAAAACACTGAGTTAGAGACACGACTGGACCCAGCGGGTGTTAGGGTATTTTTTTACCTCTTTGCTTTCTGACAGCTTCTTCCTACCCTCCTTTCAAGGCAGCTCTTTTTCATCTGTTCCTTAAATATGACTTTCCTAAATGGTCTAGCTACATGTGCCCTCCTTAGTTTGTTGTATTCACTTCCATCGTTTTAAGGACAAAGTGTATGCTGAATTCTTTCACATCCTTATCTCTGGACTCTCTCTCATCAGTTCTCCTAGCTATCGTTCATCACCATCTTCATACTTCACAAGCAACTCAAACCAAAATGTCCAGAAAGGAGCTTGTCATCCTTCTAAATTCCTTGTCCTGATTTATGGTGGCCCAAGCACCCAGCTCTGTAGGTCAGAACCAGAGAACTGTCACTGCTCTCGTTCGGCCTCACTGTTTCTTTTCCTCAAAAAAATATTTTTTATTGAGTTATAATTTCATATCATAAAATTCACCCTTGTAAAGAGTACAATTCCATGGCTTTTTTTATTTTTATTTTTTTTTGCTGAGCTGGCATCTGTGCCAATCTTCCTCTGCTTTGTATGTGAGTTGCCGTCACAGCATGGCTGACAAGTGGTCCATGCCTGGAATCCAAATCCGGAAACCCAGGCCGCCAAAGAGGAGCACACCAAACTTAACCACCAGGCCATGGGGCCGTCCCCCTCATGGCTTTTAATATTTTCACGGAATTGTGTATCTATCACCACAATCAATTCTAGAACATTTTCATTAGCCCACAAAGAAGCACCCCTTAGTCATTCTCCCAAGCCTTCCTCCTCCAGCCCCTGGCAACCACTAATCTACTTTCTATCTCTATACATTTGCCAATTCTGGACATTTCATACAAATGGAATCATACAATATATGTAAGGTGTTTGTGATTGGCTCCTGTCACTTAGCATAATGTATTTGAGGTTCATCCATGTTGTAGCATATACCAGTACTTTCTTTCTTCTTATGGATAAGTAATCCATTTTCTCATTGTTTCTTGTCGGGACAAGTGTATAAATTCCTAACTTGTTCCTTTGCTTCCAGTCTTATCCCCTCCAGTCCATTCTCTGCACTATTTCCAGGGGAATCTGTAAGCATAAATCTGATTACGTCCTGCTTAAAACCCTTTGGTGGCTCCCCACTCCTTGCAGGAGGAGGTCTAAACTCCTAGGAGTGGCATACCACTTCTAGGGTGCTTCCACTGACCTACCCAGCCTCTGTCCCACCCCTCTCCTCCTGAAACCTGGGCACAGCCAGAGGGGACCTCTTACTCTGTTTGTTCTGTGTGGGGTGACTCCTTCCTGTCTTTGCACATGCAGCTCCTCTGCCAGGAATGTCCTTCCTCCCAGACTTTGCCTAGCACACTGCTGCTCATGCTTCTCTTCTTATATGTCATCTCCTCTTTGAGTCTCCATAGGTCATTGAAGGCAGTTCTATTGGGGTATGTGTCATTTGCTATAATTATTTGTGAATATCTGTGAACTTGAATCCAAGAGCTAAGTTTTGCTCCTCTCTCTATCCTCAAGGTCTGGTACAGAGTCTGGAATTCAGGCAGAAATTGATAAATATTTGCTTGGAAATAAATAAATGCTTGGAGATAGAAAAAAATATAATATTTTTAATATTGCTGTTAGTAGCTTACAAAATCATAATGTGAATATTTTTGTCTGAGCACATGTGTAATAACTAGGGTTACTAAATATCAGACTGTTCTGGGAAGAAAAGAAACAAAGATACAATCAAAAAGAATAGAGGGGGTTGGCTCTGTGGTGTAGTGTTTAAGTTCACGCACTCTGCACTCTGCTTTGGTGGCCCAGCGTTTGTAGGTTTGGATCCCAGGCGTGGACCTATGCATCACTTATCCAGCCATGCTGTGTCGGGCATCCCACATATAAAGTAGAGGAAGATGGGCACGGATGTTAGCCCAGGGCCAATCTTCGTCAGCAAAAAGAGGAGGATTGGCAATGGATGTTAGCTCAGGACTAATCTTCCTCACCAAAAAAAAAAAAAAAAGAATGGAGATTTTAGTGCCTGTAAATGGCTTAATTTATTTATCAAAAATTCACTAGACACTTGCTGTCCACTCTATTTCACTCTGAAACCAATAGCTCAAGGATCTCGGTAAATAACTGGTTCATAGAAAGAATCTGCTTTCGGAAAGAGAAATCAAAAATACAGTCCATTTACAGTTGCAACAAAAAGAATGAAATACCTAGGAATAAACTTAACCAAGGAGGTGAAAGACCTGTACACTGAAAACTATAAGACATTGTTGAAAGAAATAAAGAAGGCACAAAGAAATGGACAGATATTCCATGCTCATGGATTGGAAGAATTAACATAGTTTAAATGTTCAAATGTTCATGACCTAAAGCAATCTACAGATTCAATGCAATCTCTATCAAAATCCCAATGACATTTTTCATGGAAACAGCACACAGAAATCTTAAAATTTATACGGAACAACAAAAGACCTCGAATAGCCAAAGCAATCCTGAGAAAAAAAGAACCAAGCTGGAGGTATCACACTCCCTAATTTCAAAATATACTACAAAGCTATAGTAATCAAAACAGCATGGTACTGGCACCAAAACAGACACATGGCTCCATGGGGCAGAATTGAGAGCCCAGAAATAAACCCATATATTTACGGACAGCTAATTTTTGACAAAAGAGCTAAGAACATATAATGGAGAAAGGAAAGTCGCTTCAATAAATGGTGCTGGGAAAACTGGTCAGCAATATGCAAAAGAATGAAAGTAGACCATTATCTTACACCATACACAAAAATTAACTCAAAATGGATTAAAGATTTGAATGCAAGGCCTAAAACCATAAAACTCCTAAAAGAAAACATAGGCAGTATGCTCTTTGACATTGGTCTTATCTTTTGGAATAAGTCTCTTCAGGTAAGGGAAATGAAAGAAAAAATAAACAAATGGGACTAAGTCAAACTAAAAAGCTTCTGCAGTGTGGTATATGTACACACACATACACCCACCCACACTGGAATGTTATTCAGCCATAAAAAAGATGAAATCTTGCCATTTGCAATGACATGGATGGACCTTGAGGGTATTATGCTAAGCGAAATAAGTCAGATGGAGAAAGACAATTACTCTATGATTTCACTCATATGTGGAAGATAAACAAACAGACACATATATATACGTGGAGAACATATTTGTGGTTACCAGAGGGGAAGGGAATGGGGGGAGGGTGAAGGGGGTAAAGGGGCACATGTGTACAGTGACAGATGGAAACTAGGCTTTTGGTGGTGAACACAATGTAGTCTATACAGAAGTTGAAAAGTAATGAGGTACACCTGAAATGTATATAATGTTATAAACCAATGTTACCTCAACGACAAAAAAATTGTTTTAAAAGAAAGAATCTGCTTTTGAATTTCAATGTGCAAAGTTCCTTTCACCTATACGCCATGAATTTTGATCACATAATTCTTGTAGTAACTGAAGGCGTGATCAATACACATAGGTATCAAAGGGATCTGTTGCCACACGCTAAATCTAAGAAGCCAAAATAGAATTCCTTCTTTTTAGGAGGTGAGTGATTGACTCTCACTGAATTGATCAGCAATCTATACATAATTCTGATATTGAAGTTAATTCCATGGTTTGTGTTTGATATTTTTGAGGAATTAAAAAAGATTTCAGTTTTGTAGAGTTCTTGCTATCTTTATTTCGTAGCAACAGTATGAGAATATCCTTTTGGAATTCTCAGTTGACGATGGAATGGTAAAAGTTAACTGGTTTGGCAAACAGGTTCACAAGGGTCACAGTATTCAAAGGCAGATCATAGCTTTATGTGCTGAAGCATGTAAGTCCAAGCGAAGCAATGTTCTCAAACATTAAGAGTTAATGAAAATGGAGATGGGTAAGCTACCCAAATATTATTTTTGTCCTTTCCTCTGTACCTTTCTCCTTCTCTTGTTGGAAAATTACTTGAATTAGCTAGCTGGATTCTTAGAATTCAAATTCTGATTAGTAAAGCGCTACAAATGTCTCTCAGCCCCACTCCCCAGGGCAATCCTCAATTCTCCCAAATGTTTTCCTGGGTGAATCTGTGAGAATTAAAGGCTCATAAGCAGCAAGAAAGATAATGAATTTCTCTAAAGAAGTTTTTTTCCTAGCCAAGGGCAAACCTTCACGTACATTATCGAGATGAAGATTGCCTGACAATGGACCATTAGACCATCTCAAAATCCTAGTCTTCTGGCAGCTGAGAAATAGCAATGACACTCAACTTCTGAAAAACCTGGCCTTGCACATACTCTATGCCAAACAGAATTTTCAAGGAAAGAGTTTGGATGATCGCACAGAACCTTGCTGTTCATGTGTAGGGATATATTTGATTAAATCCTTTTCTTCTCTGAATTCTAAAAGCATTGGTTGGTTTCATTACGTAGGAAATATTAAGTCATACATTGCCTTTTCGTTCTCTAGTTGTTTCATGTGTTAATCTTTTCTTTCCAACTGGATTTTAAGAACACTAAGAGCAGGTTCTGGGATTTAGACTTTTCATTTTCCAGTAGTCTGGCAAATACAGTCAATGCTGGGAAAGACTTTGATACAGTTTTAGACTAACATTCTTACTGATTAAAATTATAAACTCTCAAAAAATGTCAAAAACTACTCTTTGTCCCAAACAAAATCCTATCAAGTTATTTTGTGGATATCAACAAACTGATTCTAAAGTTTATATTGGGAGACAAAGATCCAGAATAGCCAACATAATATTGAAGGAGAAGAACAAAGTCAGAGGACAGAGGACAAAGGATAGACAGCTGGAAAGAGACCCACACAAAGATAGTCAATTGATCTTTGATAAAGGAGCAAAAGCAACACAATGGAGAAAGGATAGTCTTTTCAACACACGGTGCTGCAACAATTGGACACCTACATGCAAAAAAAATGAATCAAGACGTGGACTTTATACCCTTAGTAAAAATTAACTCAAAGGAAATCATAGATCTAAATGTAAAATGTGAAACAATAAAACTCCTAGAAGATAACATAGGAGACATTCCATATGACCTTGCCATGGGTATGGCAATGACTTTTTAAATACAACATCAAGGCTCCTGACTCATGAAAGAAAGAATTCATAAGCCGGACTTCATTATTAAAAATTTCTGCTCTTGAAAGACAATGTCAGGAGAAGGAGACGACAAGCCACAGACTGAGAGAAGATATTTGCAAAAGACATATCTGATAAAGAATTGTTACCCAAATTTACAAAGAATACTTAAAACTTAACAATAAGAAAATGAACAACCTGGGGCCGGCCCGGTGGCTTAGCGGCTAAGTGCACGCGCTCCGCTGCTGGTGGTCTGGGTTCGGATCCCGGGCCCGCGCCGACGCACCGCTTCTCCGGCCATGCTGAGGCTGCGTCCCACATACAGCAACTAGAAGGATGTACAACTATGACATACGACTATCTACTGGGGCTTTGGGGGGGGGGGAAGGAGGAAGAAAATGAACAACCTGATCTAAAAACGGGCAAAAGACCTGAACAGACACTTCACCACATAAGATATACAGATGGCAAATTAGCACGTGAAAAGATGTTCCACATCACATGCCATAAGGGAATTGCATATTAAAGCAACAATGAGATACTACCACACATCTGTTAGAAGAGCTAAAACTCAAAACACTGACAAGAACAAATTCTGGTGAGGATGGGGCAACAAGAATTTCCATTCACTGCTGGTGGGAATGGAAAATAGTACGTCCACTTTAGAAGACAGTTTGGCAGTTTCTTACAAAATTGAACATACTCTTATCATACAATCCAGCAATCACACACTTTGGTATTTACCTAACTGAGCTGAAAATTTATATGCACACAAAAACCTACACAAGGATGTTTATAGCAGCTTTATTCATAATTGCCAAAACTTGAAAGCAACCACTATGTCTTACAGTAAGTAAATGGATAAATAAACTGTGGTACATCCAGACAATGGAATCTTATTCAGTGTTAAAAAGAAATGAACTATCCAGCCATGAAAAGACATAGAGGAAACTTAAATGCATATTACTAACTGAAAGAAGCCAATCTGAAAAGGTTAAATACTGTAGGATTCCAACTATGTGACATTCTGGAAAAGGAAAAACTATGGACAGAGTAAAAAAATCAGTGGCTGCCAGGAGTTAGAGGGGAAAGGTGATGAATAGGCAGAGCACAGAGGAATTTTAGGGCAGTGAAACTATTTGCATGATACTATAATGGTGGATACATGTCATTATACGTTTGTCAAAGCCCATAGAACATACAACACCAAGAGTGAACCCTAATGTAAACTATGGACTGTGGGTGATAATGATGTGTCAACGTAGATTCATCAATTGAAATAAATGTATCACTCTGGTGCTAGATGTTGATAGTGAAGGAGGCTGTATTTATGTGGGGAGAGGGGGGATATGGGAACTTTCTGTACTTTCTGCTCAATTTTTTGTGAACCTAAAACTGCTCTAAATATTAAAGTCTATTTTTTAAAAAATCTACTCTTGGAGACACTGGGGAGTGACCCAAAGATGGAAGAAGGGGGAGGTATGTGTCCCTTAAAAGAAAACCACAGTGCACAGGAGCCACATTTACCTGGTTTTTGTCCTAAAAGCACTCTCCAGTCTGTGCAACCCTTGGAGGACAGAATTCAGGCTAGAAGTGCCTGTCTTATGGAGCTGAGAAGTCAAAGGTTGGAGTCTGGGGAGTCCAGAGCAGCTGGATATTGAGGAGAGAAATGCTATAAAAGAGAGCCCCAGAGTAGGGAACCCAAACCGACATGTAAAACTCCCTCAAAATCTTGGCAGATGTTGAATTGTGCATGTATGGAATGAGACTTCAAGAAACTCCAGGGAAAAACATCATCTAAAAGGCTGAAAAAGTTGATCAGAGACTTCTGCAGCTGCCCACTGCTGAGGAGACAGAATTTGGAGTTCATGTCCTGCTAAGTTAGTTGGGCTTGGTACATACCTCAGGCTGTCCATTGAATTCATAGAAGGGCCACGCCTTAGGAAGAAAGACCACATCCTAGGATTAAGAAACCCACCATAAGATTAATGTCAAACCTACATAGATGACCTGAATAAAGCCTAAACCAGGCCTTCAAGAGATAGGTGATCCATCAGTAATTTAACTACTAGAACAAAAAGTAATGTTTTTCAGAGGAAGATAATGAATCCAGAGTTTCTAAAATATATCATCTGCAGTATTCAGACTATGAAAAAAAATGCTATATACTGAATGATATTAGAAAATGTGATCCATAGACAAAAGAAAAAAAAGTCAACAGCAACAGACAGAGAGACTACACAGATCTTGGAATTAGTAGACAAGGACTATAAAATAACTATGATAAATATGTTTTAAAAATCTACAGAAGTATATGGATATGATGGTAGACTAGATGAAAACTGTAAAAGTGAATGAAAAGATCCAAATGGGAAGTCTAGACTGGAAAGTATGATATTTGAAATGACAAATTCATTGGATGGGATTAACACAGATTGGACACAACAGGTGAGCAAATTTTAATACATGTCGATTGCAATTCTTGAAACTGAAGCACAGAAAGAACAGATTGGGAAAAAAATGAACAGAATTTCGATGACCTGTGGGATGGCATCAAGTGATACAGCATACATATAAGTGAAGTCCCAGAAAGAGAGGAGAGAAAATGAAGCAGAAAAAACATCTGAAGAAACATTAGCCAAAATACTCCAATTTTTATTTAAAAAACAGAATAGATACAAAGAAAAACACATTTAGGCACATAATGTCAAACTGCTAAAAATCCATCCAGAGAAAAAAAGATATATTGTGTACAGGAAAACAATGATAAAATTATCATTGACCTTTCATCAGAAACAATAGAAGCAAGAAAACAATGGCATGATATTATTAAAGTGCCGGGAAAAAAAAGTCAACCTAGAATTTAAATCAAATGATAATATCACTCAAAAACTAGAATGAAATGAACACATTTTCAGATACATAAAAACTGAGAAAATTTGTCACCAGCAGACAAGAAATGCTAAAAGGTGTTCTTCAAACTTAGGGGAAATGACACGTAATGGAAATTTGAATCTTCAGGAAGAGAGGAGAAACAGAAGAAATAGCAAATATGTGATTAAATGTAAAATATGACTTTTTCTCAAGTTATTTAATAGTTAATTGCTTAAGTAAAAATAATAACAAAGTATTAAGAAGTTTAACATATACATAGAAGTAAAATATATTAATAAGATAGGTGGGTTGTATCAATGTCCTTATCCTGTAATACAGTTTTACACAGTGATACCCCTGGAGGAAACCGGACAAAGGGTACACAGGATCACCCCTGGATTACAACTCCATGTGAATCTGCAATTATCTCACTTAAAAAGTCAATTTAAAAAATCAACAAATTTACTAAAACAAACAAAAAACCTTTCCATAAAGTAAATTTCAGGCATAGATGTTTTCACTGGTGAATTCTATAAAACCTTTGAGGTGGAAATAATGCCAATATTATGCAAACTTTTACAAATAGAGAAAGAGAAATCATTTCCCAACATCTTTGAGATTCATCTGTGTGGTGATGTGTATCTGTACTTCATTCCTATCATTCTGTTATATGAATATACAGCAATTTAAAACTGCTATGAGCGTTCTTACACAAGTGTTTTGTGCACATAGGTTTTAAATTAACTTTAGTAAATATACAAGAGAGGAATTCTAGATCATAGGGTAGATGTGTGTCTAACTTTACAAACTGAATTGAGCTCTAGTCTGGTTCTATTCCTGTTGGTTCTCCAGCCTTAGTTTTCTTGTCTGTAAAAGGAGAGATTCAGATTATTTGATCTCTAAAGACTCTTCAGTTCTCAAATACTGTAATTGTGTAGTTAAGCCATTCCCAGAAGTTTTAATTTTTAATTAACTTTTTATGTGAAGATAATATCAAACTTACAAAAAGTTGCAAAAATAAAAATAGTACAACACCCATATACCCTCCTTTTGTCTAAACGTACCTATTGTTAACATTTATCCCATTTGTTTTGTCATTTGTGCTATCTGTATCTATATATCTATAACTATAACGTTATCTATCTATTTACACAGAATTTTTTCTGAACTCTTTGAAGGTAAGTTATATACATCATGGTCCTTTATCCCTAAATACTTCAGTGTGTATTTCCTAAGAATAGGGATATTTTCTTACATAACCACATTATGGTTATCAACTTCATAAATTTACGTTAATACACTATTTTATTCTAATCTACTATCCATATATGATGTGCTTTAGAGCATCGTACTCCCCTTCAATGCAGGATCCAGCCCAGGGTCAGGTACTGCATTTAGTTGTCATGTCTCTTTAGCCTTCTTTAATCTAGAACATTGCCACGGCCTTGCTTTGTCTTTTGTGACATGAACATTTTTGAAGAATACAGTTCGTCCTCCTTTTTATTTTAATAGAAAATTCCTCATTTTCTGTCTGCCTATTTTTTTCTCACGATTAGATTCAGGTTATCCATTCTGATCTGGAATACTGCACAGGTAGGTGATGTTGTGTCCATTTTGGGGTATCACAAGGAAGTTGCATTTTAACAGAAATGGAAGCTCTAATCTGAAGGGATGACATTTTAAGCATGATTTTCAGGATTTAGTGTTGGAGATATGGCACATTTTCTGCTGAAATCTCACTTGATCCTTTTATTCATTCACAAAACAAATATTTATTGAACATCTATTATGTACCAGACACTGTTCTAGTTGCTGAGAATACTGGCAAACTAGAAGGCATGATTTCTCTCCTCATTGAGTTTACATTTTAGTCAGAGGTATAGACAAGAAACAAATAAACAAACAGTATAATGTGGATCTTGAGAAGAGGAATGAGAAAGCAATTTTTAAAGATGCTGTAGTGGACCTTGGCAGGGGTAATGGGGTTTCGGGGGGCTAATTTAGTCATTTGAGCTGAGACCTGAATGATCAGAAGGAACCAAGTACAATGACCCTAAGGCAAGACAGGGAAAAGAGAAGTTTGGGGTTAGAAATCAAGGAAACTTCAGAGATCCATTCCCAAGGTCATTCTCGAACTTAATCTCACCATTATTTGCACAACTCCCAATTCCAGTCTCTGATTACTTTTCCTATCCTTCCACCTTACCTGCTCTAATACCTCTGCTCCAACAATTTTTGAAGACTCATTGAGGCTTCAATCTCAATGACCCTGGCTTTGTTTTCACTTTCCACCACCCTCATGTCTGGATTTCCGTCCTTAGCCAGAATGGGTTCTATGGTCATGCATTCTAAACTCCTTGACTCTTCCTCCATCACAGTCATCTGGCTGAATTCCGACCATGGCTAAACCTAACCACCCACCCAGTCCTCACCTGCACATGAGCTGCTGAAGGCTGCCTGAGAAAAACACACAATATTCTGAGTTGTCTCCCATTAAATTCGTGGCCATACCACGGGCAGTCAACACTGCCTGCTGCTTCCTTCTGCCCTCTTGTGTTTGCTCTCCCACTCTTCAAAAACACTATCTCCCACCTGCCCCTCTGTCCTCAAACCATCAGTATCAACCCCTCCCCCACAACGTCCACTCTCACCTGTTGATTTTGTCTCCAACTTTCCTTAGGAAGAAAGAAGCAATACAACAGGAATACTCTCATCTTTCCACAACCAAATCTACAAAATATCTGTATTTATAGCCTCACCCTTCCTTTCTGTTTCAGAAAGTATATCTGCCCCTCTCCCATCCCCTGCTGACTGTCTCAGATACACCAGCCTTGGAATTACACCCTCTTTGTCTTGCCATATCAATTTCTCCTTCTCTTCTGGAGCATTCTCATCAGCATACTGAGATGCTATAAAATCTCCCATCTTGAACAACAGACAGACAAGAAAGACTTTGTCCCATGACTCGACATTCCCTTCCAGCTACTGCCTCAAATTTTGCTCCCTTCACACACAAGCTCCTCTCTCATTCTCTCCCCCACCTTTGCTAACGGGGCTTTGGTCCTCACCACTTCTCTGAAACTGCTCCTGCTAAGGTCACCCAGTACCTCCACAAGGCCGGTGAAATGGCCGCTTTTCTGATCTCCTCTTACTTGACGTTTCAGTGCATTTGACATGTCCTCCTCCTTGAAATGCTTGCTTCTTGCAGCTAGCCTGATTTTGTCCCACCTCACTGACTACTGCTTTTCCCTCTCCTTCACTGGCACTTCCTCCTTCGCTTTGCCTCTGTTGTTGGTGTCCCCAGGGCTCAGCCCTGGACCCTTTTTTCTATTGTACTCTACTCCTAGGTCATCCAATTATTTCTGCAGTTTCCTCTTCACCTATATGCCAATAAACTCTCTTCAGTGGGATAAACTGGTATTTGCTGTTTGAAGTGTTTAAACATAATTGGCACATTACAGTCTGTGACGTTGGCCTTTGGATTCTAATTTAAAATGCCTGACAGGTTTTTAGACTTGTGAATTTTAGTGGAAAGGTATTTTGAAATGTTACTAAGCCTGCAAAAATATTGAAATGTTTCAGAGAACTTAGAAAGTCACTGTACATTTAATTTATTATATTTATCAGAGTTAAGTACCTGGGAAGGTTTTTCTTGTTGGGTCAAGCATTTGAAGTGCTATTTACAAGAAAATCAGATATATTAAATGTATAAATGCTGTTAAGTTGTTTAAAGAAATTTGGATTGTAAACGGGATGTTTAAAGAAATTCAGTCTGTTCAACTTAAATCAACTCTATGAAATATTAATTAAAGACCCCCTTAAAAGGGATTATATTTAAAAAAGAAAAAAAAAAAGAGACCCTGCATGTGAGGGTCTCTACTAACCCCAAGCACTAGACCTGTGATGTCAGTGGCAGGGGAGGGGGTAGACTTGGAGAGTGGTCTCTTCCCTTTTACTGCAACAATGGATATCCTACCTGGTTAGCAAATTAAGATCTGTCTTGAGACAAGAAATAAATAAATAAAATTTATTATTTAAAAAGACTATTACTTATCATTAAAGGAGTTCTCTTATGGTAAGTTATTTTATGATTTTAGCACAGGAAAGTTCATTTCCTACCACACATAGTCAAATGTATTGCAGTTTGTTTTAGTTTCAAGCTTCCTGGCTCTAAATTTATAAGTGAACTCCAGTCAACCAGACTGCAAATTCTCCGTGTGTGGCCTGCCCTCCCTCTTCCCCTAATTTTGTAGTTGGAAACACCTTAAAAGGAAAAATAACTCCCCTTTGGGTAGAGTGAAGCAAAAATGTAAACCACTTCTTATGCTATCTCGAACAAATGTGTGTTTCCCATTATTACATTTCATGGTTAAGAGTAGGCTCTTGAGAGAAAATGGGGAAAAGAAATAGAAAAATATCAAAGCAGATGCATAAAATTGTAAAAATAGAAGAGAGGGCTGTGTGAGAGTTTACTGAAAAAAAAAAAAAGAGTAAACCTATCTATTTACTTTTCCTGCCAGCTGAATTTTTATCATCTCTAAGAAAAGGTTGGTGAGAATGAAAAATGGACTGTCTCCATCAAGCATCCCAGTCTCCACAGAACTCAGGTTGCTGTCTACCCTCCATCTCTTTGGACAATTGGTTCAACCCCTGATGCAGTCTTCCTGTCTAGAGGACTTCTTTCTTTAGCAAAATTTCCTTTCACTCACCACAGTACAATTGTCACTCTGCCTTCCCAAGACAAAGGACATATCTCCCCCCACCCCATCTGCCCAAATGCCTAGTGAATAGTCTGGAAACTCCTGCAGAAGTGCCCATACATAGAAGTGACAAACTCGAGAACAGCTATAATTATGAATCATCATGGGGTTACTAGAAGGTTCAGGAAGGAGAAGGAGGGAAGGATCGTACTATGGGAGTTAATATTGGGGAGGAGGTGCTGGATGTACTTTTTAAAACTGGTTTTTATGCTAGTTTCTGGAAAATGTCTCCATTATGCCTTTTTCCAAATTGTAGAGGTAGGTTTGAGGGTGAATAAGTGAAGGAGAGGCTGTTTTTTAAGTAAGATTGTACAATATATATTTCATTGTCTCTGAAACAACTGGTCACATCAGTCTATCATTCAATTTCTCATTCAAGTTTTGTATTTTACAGCCATAATCTGTGAGCTTATAACCTTTGAACTATATGCAAAGGCACATGAATACAATATATGAGCATAAAAACCTCCCTCTCTCTGCTCTCAAAGACTTTTGCAAAGAGACAGATGGCATAAAGAAAGAGGTTCTTAAACGATGGAACTCTAAGGAGCATGTGTAGTCAGTTTCTCTGCAGAGCCAATAGTGCATGATCGGAAAACAGCGTAATGAATAAGATTGAGAATGTGTAAATCAATGTTGATGTCAACAGCAGTGAAAAAAAAGAAGAGATGGGAGACAAAGTTAGGGCACACTGAACTCTTTATAAGCTCTGGGCATTTGGGGGACAGTATCAAACTATTACGGAGCCAATGAGAGGAATTTGGCAATGCCTAAGAGAACTAATTAATGAAGTCTTACAAGAAGATGAGGCAAGTAAATTGGAGTTCAGCTCTCTTTTCCTTTCTCTCTTCTTTTTTTAAAACAGCTTTATTGAGATAAAATTTACATACCTAAAATTCACTCATGTAAAACGTACAATTCAATGGTTTTTACAGAGTTGTGCAGCCATCACCATAATCTAATTTTAGAACATTTTTATCATCCCCCAAAGAAACCCCAGTAACAATTAGCAGTCACTCCCATTCTCTCCCCTTTCAGCCCCTTGCAACCACTAATCTATTTTCTGTCTCCATGTGTTTGCCTATTTTGGGCATTTCATATAAATAGAATCATACAATATATGCTCTTTTGTTACTGGCTTCTTTAATTACGTTATGCAAACCTTCATTTGCATAACGTTTGCAAAGTTCATGTTGTAGCATGTATCAGTATTTATTCCTTTTATGGTCAAATAATATTCCATTCAATGAATATACCACATCTTGTTTATCTTGTCATTAGTTGATGGACATTTAGGCTGTTTCCACTTTTTTGCTTTTATGAATAATGCTGCTATGAACATTCATGTACAAGTTTTTGTGTGGACATATGTTTTCATTTCTCCTGGGTAGATACCCAGAAATGGAATAGCTGGGTCATATGGTAACTCTATGTTTAACATTTTGAGGAAGTGCCAAATTATTTTCCTAAGTGACTGCACTATTTTACATTTCTACCAGCAATGCATGAGAGTTCCAATTTCTCCACCTCCTCGTCAACACTTGTTATAGTCTGTCTTTTGATTTTAGCTATCCTACTGTGTATGAAGTGGTGTCTTATTATGGTTTTGATTGGTATTTCTACAATGACTAGTGATATTGAGCATCTTTTTGTATAATTATTAGCCATGTTTTCTGTGTCTCTTGACACCACACGTTCATTCATTATTCCCCAATCTTCTGTTCTCTCCTCTCTTTGGAGAAGGAGCACAAAACCTGGATAGGCAGGACCAGGATAGGATAGAGGCCATTTTCTGCGCTGAAGCTATCTCCCAAGGAAGCTCAAGGACAAATTCATCACTATTGATTCTAAATCATTAAAATTACTAATTTTGGTTTAATTCAAGCCAATAGACTTTTATTAAGTGCTTTTATTATGTTCAAACTAGTGGAATATTACATACTTACTGACCATCAGGCTTGAAATCTAGTAGAGAATGCAAGTTAAGCCCACAATAAGTATAAAATAAGGAAGAATTAAGTAAATATCATAAGAAAAGTACTAAAGAGTGCTATCCACGGGTGAAGTAAAAACCTTCAAAACATGCTTACTCTTTGACTCAGCAATCCATTGCTACAAATTTATCCCAAGGAAGTAATTACATATTTCCACAAAAGTTTAGGTACAGGGATGTTTATTCAAGTATTATTCCTAATTGTGAAAAATCAAACAGTTCGATAGGTAGGTAAGTAAATTACAATACATTCATAAAATAATTATGCATTTATTTAAAATGATTTACAAATATCTTTATTATATAATATGTGGACAGTGTGGGAAATCTCCAGGAGCCAGGAAAAAAGAGAAAAATGAAAAGCAGAGTGGTAAACAGGTGAGCTGGTGCTGCAGCGGGCCTGGGGGGAAGGGGTTAGTTTCAGTTACCTAGGTGTCAGCCTGCAGAAACAGAAACCAGTTTAAGAGGCAAAGCGTTCATTGGGCCAGCCCCAGTGGTCTAGTAGTTCAAGTTTGGCACTTTCCGCTTCAGTGGCCCAGGTTCGGTTCCCAGGCTTGGAACCATGGCACTCGTCTGTTAGCGGCCATGCTGTGGTGACAGCTCACATTAAAAAAAAAAGAAAGAGGAAGATTGGCAATGGATGTTAGCTCGGGACGAATCTTCCTCAGCAAAAAAACAAAACAAAACAAAACACCACAAAGCGTTCATTTGGGATCAAAGAATTGCAATTTGGAGAGCACAGATTCAGGTATAAACCCAAATAATGTTCCTATTACAGGACAGGGGCTTAGGGTTTTTGTGGGAAAAGGAAGGATGACATGAGTTGTATTAAAGGAGTTCCTTGGTGGTAGATGAGGTAAGGCTAGGTTTGTACTCATGGATTGGCTTGAGATTCGGTCATCAGGCAAAAGGCTAGACTTGTACTGCATTGATTGGTTGAGATTCCATCATCAGCAAAGTCCAGTTCCATCAGTTTTTATGGTCAGGATAATTTTGTCCTTACTGACTTCTTGGAATGTTGGTGATTCTGTCCAGTTTGGAAGATAAAGAAAACAAGCCATGCAAGCCAATTCCTCTGAAATGGCTGCTCTGGCTCTATTTTAATATGGCTCCACTCCTGTCATCTTTCACATAGGGATTTAGGTTTCAACATTCACATGAAGACAGGAGACAAGAGCTGGGATCTATTAAAGGTCCCTGACTGCCCAGTGCACAGCCAGATTCCTTGAAGGACTACAACCTCGGGGCCGGGGGGGGGGGGGGGGCGTCGATTAGGGAAAATCTCACTCAGCAGCAGAAGTGACATGGAACTCCATCTGTCTTGGTTAGTCTCTGGGTAGAAAATGTAAATTTACTTCGAGAATTTGTAATCATGGACCCATAACCTGTGTAGGTGTGGGGCCCAAATTATGCTACCTCAATTTAAGAGGAGTCCAAGGTAGGAAATTTTAAAAAATTTTCTCCTAGTCAGAGGCCCCAGGGCATCTGTCAGAAGAAAAGAGAAGCCTGCCTTGGGGACACAATCCTGCAGTGCGGATCACACAGGTCACCAACAGATCAAGTTCAAGGAAGATAAGCACATAATCTACAATTCAAGGTCAGTTTCTTGTACTTCAGAGATTTTTTTCTATAAGAGTCTTCATTTTTCAAAAGTTTAAAAAGAAGATCCAAATTCATTCTTACCACTTTCATCTTTAAATGTTCCTTCTCGTTTCTTTCTGGCAGCCTGGAAATCCTGCCTTGGTTAAAGTGTAAAACCGTGCGTGACAAGTCCATGTCAGTGAGGATGATTTCTGGGTGGAAATGGATGAGCTCTTTTTTTTTTTTCCTGAGGAAGATTGTCGCTGAGCTAACATCTGTGCCACTCTTCCTCCATTTTCTACGTGGGTCACTGTTACAGCATGGCTGACAAGTGGTGTAGGTCCGCACCTGGGATCTGAACCCAGGCACCTGGGCTACTGAAGCAGAGCGTGCCAAACTTAACCACTACACCACAGGGCTGGTCCCTGAATGAGCTCTTTTAATTTGCCAATAATAACATGCTGAAACTATCCTTCAGATCAGAAAACAGGTTTTTGTTTTGTTTTTAAAATTTCCCCACTTACGTTTTTTCATTGCTGGCATTTTGTGATTACCCCATCATTTTTAGTTGTAGGTACTCCTGTTTTTTATCAGCTTCTCTGAACTATTGTCACCTATTTGATTAATTGCACGGCGGTGTGGTTTTGTAAATGCCCACCGGTATATCTGTAATTCTGTGCTTTGCAGCATCCACTCAACTTTTTACTGGCCCCGTCTACGCTTTCAGTTTCTCCTTGGTGTTTACAAATGGTGCACACTCTTCAGGTATCACAGCACACCCTGCTTTAAGCATCATTATTTATTCTTTTAAAGGAACTAGTGCTATTTAATTTATAACTTGTAAAGAAAGTACTGTTACTATTATTGCTGTGAGAGGACTACCACTGCTTTTGGAATTTGCTGCTCTAGGTTTCTGTGGACTTGTACTTCCTCAATGACGGTGTAAGATATTTTAACGGAAATTCAATTTTTTTGAAGACTTGTTCATCGCTTTAGAAATTCGTCTGGCTGGATATTCTTGTTTTTGTTCTTTCAGATGATTCTACTTTTAAGTTTTAGTTTAAGCTTGGAGGTGGTGTCCTCCACAACAGAAGTCCTTTAGATTACAACGAGGAGAGTGAGAAGCAGGGAAGCTATGCCTTCTGAGAGTGTTTAAGGTCCTGGAGATAATCCACCTGAAAAACGGGACACCCAGGAAAGTCATAAGGGCTGTCCCCAAATATTGTGATAATGGAGGAGAGGGGGAATAATCAAGGAAGAGGTTCTAGCTTTAATATGCAGAAGAGAATGTTCATTAGAACCGTGCAACGACCAGACAGAAAACACTGCAGCTGAGGCGCTTGGTGCTAGTGGGGTTTGAAGGATCAGGCACAGTCTTCAAGTCCAGACCCAAGGCTTAGCTCCCTTTTAGACCTGCCCAATACGCATTCCATAGGAGGAAGAAAAAGTAATTGTGTGAATTATATACACAGTTCTCTTAAAATTTAATAGATTTAATTATGAGATGAAGCTTGGAAGCAGGGTGTCATTATATTTTATGCCCGTTTTCATCTCTGACCTTTAGGGGAAGAGAATTTTCTGTGATCTTGCCAATGTTCTTGTTATGATTTAAATGTTCTTACCTTTGGGACTTCGAGTGTGGAAGAATAACACAGCACTTTGGACAAATAGTTTTTATTTTGTCTCTACTCTTTGGAAGACTCATTAAAGTACACAAGTTAGAAAATATGAAGGGTATTTTGTTTCTAAGAAATATAAATTCATCTATAATACATATATTAATGCACTCATGGATACGATCTGTTCTTTGCATTTGTCAATTCCTAAATAAATTTAGTTGTAGCTTCTAAACTAGAGAAAGTTTCTCTTATAAAAAGAAAATCTTATAAGAAAACAAAACAAAGCAGAAAGAAAAATAGCAAAATCCTGATTAGATGTTAATTGTCCCATAGTTCCACAATGGGGCACTATTGAGTTGTGTAAATTGCCCTTTCCATGGGCAGAAAGGGAACCTTGATACAAATGATCACCTAAAAGGCAATGCTTTGGTTTCTCATCAATGAATTTTGTAATACGTATTTTTCTTTTTTCTTTTTTAATTTTTTATTTATTTATTTGTTCCCCCAAGGCCCCAGCAGATAGTTGTATGTCACAGTTGCACATCCTTCTAGTTGCTGTATGTGGGACGCAGCCTCAGCATGGCCGGAGAAGTGGTGTATCAGTGCACGCCCGGGATCCAAACCCGGGCCGCCAGCAGCGGAGCATGCGCACTCAACCGCTAAGCCACGGGGCTGGCCCAGTAATATGTATTTTTCTTAAGTAAAGATAACAAATCCTCACCAGAGCTGAATATCTATTTTGTATAAGCTCACTTCAAAAGTGCCACAATCTCCTGTTGAATGGTATCAATTGGACCTGAATTCTTTGGCGACATGAACAAGCATAACATTTTAAATTAATTTTAGAAATTTTAAAATGTGCAAATGATGTGCTAGATTAAAAATTGTCTTCTAGGGCCGGCCCCGTGGCTTAGCGGTTAAGCACGCGCACTCCACTACTGGTGGCCCGGGGTTCGGATCCCAGGCGCGCACCAACGCACCGCTTCTCCGGCCATGCTGAGGCCGCGTCCCACATACAGCAACTAGAAGGATGTGCAGCTATGACATACAACTATCTACTGGGGCTTTGGGGGCAAAAAAAAAAGGAGGAGGATTGGCAATAGATGTTAGCTCAAAGCCGGTCTTCCTCAACAAAAAGAGGAGGATTAGCACGGATGTTAGCTCAGGGCTGATCTTCCTCACACACATACACACACACACAAAAAAATTGTCTTCTAGACATCGCATTTGTGAATACAGAAAGAATTATTTCAGTCATTAGATTATTTTTAAGTATTCCCAAGGCCCTAAAGTCCCATCAGCTTTGAGTCTTCTCCAATGTCATGCTGTGTACCAATCATAGGTTGAGATGGTGTGATATATAAATGACCCGTGATTTCAGGTAATTGGGTGGAGATAGCAAACTGGTTGTTCAGCATTGTGTGTGCAGATTGAATGGTTAATTTATTGGTTCTGTTTTCTTTTAAAATTGTTCTTTTGTCGTCATTAATGAATGTATTCAGGTATGTATTTTTCTTACTAATGTTTTTGTTTCCTTTTGGATGAAATAGCTCTTGCATGACAGGCAATTTTGAAAAGAAAGGAGAAAAATGAATGTGTTTTCATTTCTGTGTATTACTTCATAGAGGGGAGATGTGCTCTGGTGGCATCTTACTCTATCCACCTTAGCCTTTTGGTAAAATCCCTTACTCCAATGATGAACACATTGGAGAGATACATATACATTCAGATAGGAGGGGAGAACAAACGAAAATCTACTCTACTGAAAGAAAGCGGAAACATTTCATAAGTCTCACTTCCTCCCATAAGCCTTTTCTAACTCTGCCAGTCCTTACTGATCTTACGGAAGTATAGTATTTATAGACACTAGAATTTCAGAGGACACTCAATCCAAACTTGCATCCAGTGGGATCTAAAGTATCCCAGAAAGAAAGCCACTTGGCTTCTGCTCACCTACACCCAGGGAAAGAGGATGCTCTGCCTGCCAGGTAGCATCTTCAAATTGCAAATTATTAAAGGTCTCGTTGCTAAAGCCTTGAAAGGTTATATGCCATTTTTATGTTGTTTCAGATATGCTGGTCTCTGAGTGACATCATAGCTGCAGTAGCACTTACCATCTATCTCCCCTCTGGAATGTGACTTCCTGGAAAACAGGAGGTACCTTAGTCATTATTATATCCCCAGCACAATGCCTGGAAAATAATAGCCATTGAAGAAGTGTTGGTTGTTGCATTATAATTTCTGGGAAATGGAATGGCTTATGATTTCAGCCTCTCCATCATTGTTATACTGCTAGTCTCACCTGAGCACAATGGAACGGTTCCTTAAAGAATATCACATGCACATAACAACTAGAGCTAATTTAATGGGTAGAAAGAGAGCCAGAGTTCTTTCTTTCTGGAATTTAAAAGCTGAAATGCTAGCACTTTTAAAAGATTAAGGCCAATTTATAATAATTCAAATGAGATTTTTTTTCTGGAATTAATATCAAGCTCATCTGTCTGTGACTTCTGTACAATGTTGTTCTCCTCTCTGAAGTTCAGGCTGCCTTGTCTCTCTGTGGCCTGAGACATTCTTCCCATTGTCTGATCTTGTCACACTGAAGTGGCTTTGCTGTGACACTGATGGGTTTCTCGGGCACTCCAGTCATTTGAGCCTGAGATTAACTCATGTGGAGCATTACCTCCTGCTTGCCTGTTGAGGGCATGTTTTCCATTTTGTAGAAGATTCCACAAGAAGGGCAAGGTAGCTTGAAGGGCCTGGCTTCTCCCAGTCCTCAAGGAGTTCCCGGTGGAGTCACACTGAGTTCCTTAAGTTGTTCTGTGTCTCCTCTCTCATCCGCTCCTCTTTCTTTCCCTCACTTCTGTCCTTCATTGCTTTTGGGATTACAGAGGATCTTGTCATCAGATTTCAGTTTTGAGATGCATGTATTACTTTGAAGCCACATACTCTTTGAGAACATCTAAGCATAGAAATTTCTCTCTCTTTTTTCTGATTTATTTGAAATTCTCTCAGGTTGCAGACAATTTTTTTTCCTGATCATAAAAGTAAAATTGGTTCATTGACAAATATTTGGAAAATATAGAAGAGTACTGAGAATAAAAGAAAAAAAACTTGTATTCCTATCCCTCATAAGATTCCATTTTGCATTTTAGGCTCTGTGTGTGTGTGTGTGTGTGTGTGTGTGTGTGTGTGTGTGTGTTTAAGTCCTGAGAACAGGGCTTGAGTGCGTGGACCTTTGTCTTTGGGGGTAGCAGAAAATGAGGCAACATAACAAGTCCCATTTAGCATTCTGTTTTCATATAAATCTGTATAATCTATATATAATATAATAGGATGATATTTTAAAGTATTAATTGATTTATTTTTTCTCTCCACACTTCATTTTACTTCTGTAACCTTTCGCCAGATGAGTCAGGAGGCAGGAGGCTTCCTTTGCTTCCGGGAAACCAGATAACAAAGGCTGTAAGTTCTTGATTTTTAATTTCAAATACTATAATCCAGGTGTGAGGCTGAGGGATCGGGGAAAAAATGTGTGTTCACCTCAACTCTCCCCAATATCTTTTTCCCTTTCCACTACAAATATGAGGACATATAATAAAAGTTATATCAGGAAATATAACAAAAGAAAGATTCCAATGACAACAGCAACAATAACAAAAATTATCAAGAAATTAACTTCAAAAGAAATGTACAGGACTAACACACAGAGCATTATTATAAAATAACTAGGGAGGGTCAGACAAGAAGATAGGAATAAATATAGAGACATGCCTTGTTATTGGATGATAGAAAGACTTAATATTACAAAGATGTTAATTTTCCCTAAATTCATTTGTAAAGTTCATGCAATCCCAATCAAGGATTACTTGTGAAATTTGACAATAAGATCTCAAAGATCAAATGGAAGAATAATCATGCTGGAATATTTAGGAAATGCTGAGTTAGGGAGAGGATGAGAAAACTTGCTCTCCCACAAATTAAAATGTGTTATGAAGCTATAGAAATGTTTTCAATGTACTGTCCGTGCAGGAATAAAAAGCCAGTGGGACAGAAGAGAGATGTGAAATAGACTCCGAGGTATATGGAAGTTTTGTTTCCCCAAATTTACTGCAATAATTTCCCAATCTCCTTTATTGTAGTCCTCTTCCTTATTTTATTAGCCTCCTTCCAGTTTTTCTCCTTAGAACTTTCAGAGTCATAGCCTAAAAACATAATAGAGTTGTATAAACCTTTGGCTTAAAAGCTTTCAATGCTTTTCCATGCAATTGGAATTAAATCCATATTCTTACCCTGGATATCCGTATCCACTAGTCCTGCTAATCTCATCTCACAGCACCTGTCTCCATGCTCAGCACGTCTCAGTCACAGTGGCTGATTTTCCTTCCTCCAAAGAGCCAAGTTCTTTTTCTCTTGGAGTCCTTGCGTGCGCTGTTCCTTCCACATGGCGTGCTTGCCCCCAGCTCAATCTCATCTTTGAGCTCCAGCTTAACTTCAGTGGGATTTCCTTCAAGCAGCTATAAGAGGAAGCTGCCCTGCATCTCCACCTCATCATTCTCTCTCAGGACTGCATTTGTTTCCTTCGTAGCACTTTGCAAGTTGTAACTACTTGTTTGCCTGCTTATCACTGTCTCTTCCACCATACTGTATGCTCTACTGTATGGCAGAGACTGCTCTGCTCATCATCGTCTGTCCAGCATCTAGCACAGTGCCTGGCACAGTAGGCATTCAATCAATATTTGTTGGGTGAAAGAAGGAATGCATAACACAAAAGAATAATAAAGGTAGATTTTCAAATCAGTGGCTTATTGAAAAAATGATGTTTGGGCAACAGGATAGCTCTTTGGAAACAAAAAAAAAGAGCACTAACATAATATCTTCTAACACAAAAATAAATTTAAGATTGATCAAAGTTTTAAATTTAAATTGTAAAAGCATAACATTTGGTGAAACAATCCTAAGTGAAATTTTTTATACATCTTGCAAGCTAATACATGAGTATAATTCTATAAGATCTGAGTGACATCTAAGAAATTGCTTTTTTCTTATGTTAAAATTTTGAAATCATCTATCTTAAGCTAAAATATATATTTTGCATTGATGTGTATAAACCTAATGCCATTAGCAACATCATTGTCCCTCATCTTTCAATGTAAGTTGCTGTAACAGAGACCATCCCAAAGGCAATGGCTTAAACAAGATACTTGCTTATTTTGCTCTCACAAAAATTGCCGAGCTAAGCAGTTCAAGGCTGGTAGGGTGACTGCAACCTCAACCTGCTGAGGAAGAAGGAAGGATAAAAGGAAACACAGGTTATTTCATTGTATGGTCAACCCAGAAGTGGACACGGCATGCATCTGTTTTGTTCATATCCCCCTTACGGGAACACGGCCATGCCTAGCAGCAAGGGAGGCTGGGAAATGTAGTCTTTAGTTGCACAGCTTTCTTCAGAGCTTAAATTCGCAAGTTCCATTACTTTTTTGGTGAGGAAGAGTGGCCATGCGCTAACATCGGTTGCCAATCTTCTTCTTTTTGCCTGAGGGAGAGTGGCCCTGAGCTGACATCTGTGCCCATCTTCCTCCATTTTGTACGTGGGACGCTGCCACGGTATGGCTTGATGAGCGGTGCCTCGATCCACGCCCGGGATGCGAAACTACGAACCCCGGAGCCACCGAAGCAAAGCGTGCGAACTTAATGACTATGCCACTGGGCTGGCCCCATGGAAGTTCCATTATTAAATGACTGGGAGATGATTATTGATGGATATCTTGGAGTCCTTGCCGCCAACAGTCACTTGGCCCCAGTGCCACTGAGCTTATTCCTTTCTCCTCACATATGTTTTGCCTTGTATTAGTTTTTAAAATTAGTTTTGTCTGGATTTTCCCCCTTCTGAAGCTCTTGAGTTTCAAAGTTCACAGGACGGTTTATGCATTTCTTGCTGGTATCATTTCCCTCAGTCTTGGCAAAAGTTTATTCATTCCGTCGTGTGTTAGGAAACCCATTGCCCCCGTAATATGGACTGATTCAGAAAGCCAGACCAGATGTTCCAGAACCCTTTATGTTCCAGCTATTTGTTTTTAAGACCCTTTTTCCCTCTCCCAAAATCATGTCCATCAACCTGATTTTGTAGACCAGGGGTCAGTAAACTTTTCCTGAAAACGGCCAGATAGTAAATATTTTAGGCTTTGTGGGCTACGTATGGCGTCTGTTGCATAATTTTCTGTTTGTTTTGCAACTTTTTAAAATATGAAAGTATTGTTAGCGTTTAGACTACAGAAAAACAGGCTGTTGGGCTGCATTTGGTGCAAAGGCCATAGTTTGCTGAGCCCTGTTGTGGAGCAATCAATGGTAATACATGTCCGTATATTTCTCTTGAGCAGTGAGGGAGTGGAAGTTACAATGTCCCCGCACCAGACGGTATATATCAAGGAACACACAAGGAACATCTTGCTACATCTGAGCAATGACTATAGCTCTGTAACTCCAATATAGATATATTGGCTGCTAGGCACTGAGTCTGATTGCCAAAAATTATGATATAGTCAGTATCTTAAGGCTTTATGCTGTTTTTACATCACGTTACCAGGATGAAAGTTACAGTTTGTCACATAGATCTCAGTGCCTTTTTAAATGTTATATACATCGGCCCATCCACACATACCTTTGTTAGAAGAATGCTGATGATAACCTAAAAGTTTGGACAATATTTATTTTAGAAATGCTTTTATGATTTATGATTCCTGACTTACAAGAACCTACCGATTGCATTCTCTCTGAATACACATTAAATCATTCATTAGTTTAAGCAGCAAGTATTTTTGAACACCTGTCATATACCAGGCACTGTACTAGACTCTGGGACCGCAGCAGTGAACAAACAAAGTCTGTACTCTCCAGTAGGGGGAGCTCACGTTCTAGAGGAGACAGTTTACTGTTTACACGCAGTAAACAAATAAGCGCATTCATTTAAAACATGTAGGGTGCTAACAGGTGCTATGAAGAAAAATAAAGCAAGGAGGAAGGGAAAATAGATATTATTTGAAGGGGCTATCTTAGAGTGGTCAGGAATCTCTAAAATGAAGTGAGAGTTGAACTAAGTCAATGCAATCTGGGAGCAAGCTATGCAGGTATCTCGGGGACAAGTTCAAAGGCTTTCAGTCAGGAGTGTTCAAGATCAGGAAAGGCCAGCTGTCTGGAGTGGAGAGTGAAAGGGGAGGGTGTTGTAAAGAAGGTCAGAGGGCTAATGAAGCCAGATAGCATAGGACCTTGTAATTCACTGTTAAGGACTTTTGAGTGGGATGAGAAGCCTTTGGAGGGTTTTGAGCAAAGAAGGGTTTTGATCTGACTTGGGTTTTAAAAGGACCACTCCGGTCGCTGTGTAGAGAATAGACGAAGGGAAGGGTAGAAGCAGGGACGCTGGGTGGGATGCCATTATAATTGTGCAGGTGAGAGATGACAGTGGTTGGACTGGGTGGTGGTAGGAAATGTAACTGTTTTCATGTGGCTCAGCACACAAGAAGTAATTTTGTCTTGAACTGTATATGTTTCTAACCCTGGAGGGATCCGGTACCACCTAATTGTCTATCCCAGAATGGGTGTTACTAGCCAAGGCCTCTTTCTATGGAAAACACAGGCTAATTAAAGTAGGATTTATTCTGTGGTTTACTTTTATATCTCAAAATCTAGACATGGTGATGTTATTATTACTAATAAAGAGTCCTGGCTATAAATTAGGATGACTTCATGAGGCAGTGCTTCCTTTAATATTGAAGAGTTGATGGAACTCTATTTACGGCTGAGTTATGTAGAACGCTAATCTTTCAGCAATGGCTTGATTTTCAACCCTCTGTTTACATCATTGGATTGCTTTGTTGCAATAAGGAATGAGCAGAAACAAACGTAACTCTATGCCTAACAATGCAAGGCAGCAACTGGCTGTAAACAAAGCTAAGCTCACAGCAGATTCTCAATTAATTGTCGTGAATGACAACTGCCTGATGAATGTCAGCATATAAAAATTAACACATTCAAGTGCTGAGGACACCATAGTAAATGACAGGGACGATAAATACCCTCCAAGTGAATATATTTTTCTTATTTACTGCCAGGGAGTGGCTTAGGTACAGAGTGAATGAAGCTCATTATTTTGTCTCTGCCTTCCGTCTGTCTGCCAATTTTTGAAGTTCACTTCAATGCCTAATTTTGGAAATTTATTTTTTCCTTTCCAACATTCCCCAAACTCACTTACTAGTTGATTTTTGGGTGGTAGCTTCTCAAAAAAATCACAGGGGGGGTGTCTTATCAATGCAAATGGGTCCTTTTGCTAAGATTAATCTTTCTTCTTTTACTTTTTTTGTTAGTGATAGCTGATATAAAGGAAAATATACAGATTTAAATATACTATACAGCTTAGTGAATTTTTGTATATGTATACACTCATGTAACTACTACCCAGGTCAAGACATAACATATTTACAGCATCCCAAATAAGCCTTGTGTGCCCCTGTGTACTCTACCAGTCAATACTCCACCAATGGAAATCATATCCTGACCTCTAGCTCGGTAGTTTTGCCTTTTTTAAAACTTCATACAAATGACATCATATAGTAGGTATTCTTTTTTTTTTGTGAGGAAGATCAGCCCTGAGCTAAAATCCATGCCAATCCTCCTCTTTTTGCTGAGGAAGACCGGCCCTGAGCTAACATCTATTGCCAATCCTCCTCCTTTTTTTTTTTCCCTTTTTTCTCCCCAAAACCCCAGTAGATAGTTGTATGTCGTAGTTGCACATCCTTCTAGTTGCTGTATGTGGGACGCGGCCTCAGCATGGCTGGACAAGCGGTGCGTCAGTGTGCGCCTGGGATCCAAACCCGGGCTGCCAGTAGCAGAGCGCGCGCACTTAACTGCTAAGCCACAGGGCCGGCCCCAGCAGATATTCTTTTTAATCTGGTTTCTTTGACTCAATACTATGTATGGTGAAATTCGTCCAAGTTGTCACATTCAGAAGTTCATCTTTTTTCACTGCTGTTGAGTGTTCCATTACGTACATACCACAATTTATTTATCCACTGTTCTGTTGATGGACTTCGGTAGTCTCCAGCTTTGGGCTATTATGAAGAAAGTTGCTATGAACATTCTCATACATGTCTGTTAGTGGACATATGTACTTGTTCAAGCTGACTCTATACTTAGCAGTCAGAGGGTCTGTGTATGCTGACTACTTTTTGCATCAAGTACTGCTTTATATTCTTGGACAAAAACCAAATTATTGCCAGAGAGACAATAGTGTTTGATGATTGTATGTGAAGAATTTGACAGAATATTTAATTAAATTACTTGGAATTGTTTTCCTGGTTACTGTTTATCTTTTTATAGAAGACAGTGAGGAACCACAATGAGATATCACTCCACACCCATTAGGATGGTCACTCCCAAAAAAATAGTAAATACTGCTGCAAGCAACTTCTCATTCAACCTCCTCTGCATAGAGGACAGAAGTTGGATGTCTGATTAAACTGATAATAAAGTTTCTTTCTTTTTTTTTTTTAATTTTTTGTTTATTGCAGTAACATTGGTTTATAACATTGTATAAATTTCAGGTGTACATCATTGTACTTCTATTTCTGCCTAGATTACATCATGTTCACCACCCAAATACTAATTACAACCCATCACCACACACATGTGCCGAATTATCCCTTTCGCCCTCCTCCCTCCCCCCTTCCCCTCTGGTAACCACCAATCCAATCTCTGTCCCTATGTGTTTGTTTATTGTTGTTATTATCTACTACTTAATGAGGGAAATCATATGGTATTTGACCTTCTCCCTCTGACTTATTTCACTTTGCATAATACCCTGAACATCCATCCATGTTGTCACAAATGCCTGGATTTCATCGTTTCTTATGGCTGAGTAGTATTCCATTGTGTATGTATACCACAGCTTCTTTATCCATTCGTCCCTTGATGGGCACTTAGGTTGCTTCCAAGTCTTGGCTATTGTGAATAACACTGCAATGAACACAGGGGTGCATGTACCTTTACACATTGGTGTTTTCAAGTTCTTTGGATGAATACCCAGCAGTGGAATAGCTGGATCATATGGTAGTTCTATCCTTGATTTTTTGAGGAATCTCCATACTGTTTTCCATAGTGGCTGCACCAGTTTGCACTCCCACCAGCAGTGTATGAGTGTTCCCTTCTCTCCACAGCCTCTCCAACATATGTTGTTTCCTGTCTTGTTAATTATAGCCATTCTGACGGGCGTGAGGTGATATCTCATTGTAGTTTTGATTTGCATTTCCCTGATAGTTAATGATTTTGAACATCTTTTCATGTGTCTGTTGGCCATCTGTATATCTTCTTTGGAGAAATGTCTGTTCAGGTCTTTTGCCCATTTTTTAATTGGGTTGGTAGTTTTTTTGTTGTTGAGATGCATGAGTTCTTTATATATTTTGGAGATTAAGCCCTTATCAGATGTATGGTTTGCAAATATCTTCTCCCAATTGTTAGGTTGTCTTTTCGTTTTGTTGATGGTTTCCTTTGCTGTGCAGAAGCTTTTTAGTTTGATGTAGTCCCATTTGTTTATTTTTTCTATTGTTTCTCTTGCCCGGTCAGACATGGTGCTTGAAAATATCTTGCTAAGACCGATGTCGAAGAGCGTACTGCCTATATTTTCTTCTAGAAGTTTCATAGTTTCACGTCTTACATTCAAGTCTGTAATCCATTTGGAGTTAATTTTTGTGGATGGTGTAAGGTAAGGGTCTACTTTCATTTTTTTGCATGTGGCTATCCAGTTTTCCCAACACCATTTGTTGAAGAGACTTTCTTTTCCCCATTGTATGTTCTTGGCTCCTTTGTCAAAGATTAGCTGTCCATAGATGTGTGGGTTTATTTCTGGGCTTTCGATTCTATTCCATTGATCTGTGTGTCTGTTTTTGTGCCAGTACCATGCTGTTTTGGTTACTATAGCTTTGTAGTATATTTTGAAATCAGGGAGTGTGATACCTCCAGCTTTGTTCTTTTTTCTCAGGATTCCTTTAGCTATTCGGGGTCTTTTGTTGTTCCATATAAATTTTAGGATTCTTTGTTCTATTTCTGTGAAAAATGTTGTTGGAACTTTGATAGGGATTGCATTGAATCTATAGATGGCTTTAGGAAGTATGGACATCTTACCTATGTTAATTCTTCCAATCCAAGAGCATGGAATATCTTTCCATTTCTTTGTGTCTTCTTCAATTTCTTTCAGCAATGTTTTACAGTTTTCGGTGTACAGCTCTTTCACCTCTTTGGTTAAGTTTATTCCTAGGTATTTTATTCTTTTTGTTGCAATTGTAAATGATGGTATTCTTAATTTCTCTTTCTGCTACTTCGTTGTTAGTGTATAGAAATGCAACTGATTTTTGTATGTTGATTTTGTATCCTGCAACTTTACCATATTCGTTTATTACTTCTAAAAGTTTGCTGGTGGATTCTTTAGGGTTTTCTATATATAAAATCATGTCATCTGCAAATGGTGACACTTTCACTTCTTCCTTTCCAACTTGGATCCCTTTTATTTCTTTCTCTTGCCTGATTGCTCTGGCTAGGACTTCCAGTACTATGTTAAATAGGAGTGGTGAGAGTGGGCATCCTTGTCTGGTTCCTGTTCTTAGAGGGATAGGTTTCAGTTTTTCACCATTGAGGATGATATTAGCTGTGGGTTTCTCATATGTGGCCTTTATTATGTTGAGGTACTTTCCTTCTATACCCATTTTATTCAGAGTTTTTATCATAAGTGGATGCTGTATCTTGTCAAATGCTGTCTCTGCATCTATTGAGATGATCATGTGATTTTATTCTTCATTTTATTAATGTGGTGTATTATGTTGATTGATTTGTGAATGTTGAACCATCCCTGCATACCTGGAATAAATCCCACTTGATCATGGTGTATAATCTTTTTAATGTATTGTTGTATGCAATTTGCTAGTATTTTGTTGAGGATTTTTGCATCAATGTTCATCAGTGATATTGGCCTGTAATTTTCTTTTTTTGTGTTGTCCTTGTCTGGTTTTGGTATCACGGTAATGTCAGCTTCGTAGAATGAGTTAGGGAGCTTCCCCCCTCCTCAACATTTTGGAAGAGTTTGAGAAGGATAGGTATTAAGTCTTCTTTGAATGTTCGGTAGAATTCACCAGGGAAGCCGTCTGGTCCTGGACTTTTATTTTTGGGGAGGTTTTTGATTACTGTTTTGATCTCCTTACTGGTGATTGGTCTATTCAAATTCTCTACTTCTTCTTGATCCAGTTTTGGAAGGTTGTGTGATTCTAAGAATTTATCTATTTATTCCAGATTGTTGAATTGGTTGGCATATAGCTTTTCATAGTATTCTCTTATAATCTTTTGTATTTCTGAGGTGTCTGTTGTAATTTCTCCTCTTTCATTTCTGATTTTACTTATATGTGCCTTCTCTCTTTTTTTCTTGGTGACTCTAGCTAAAGGTTTGTCAATTTTGTTTATCTTTTCAAAGAACCAGCTCTTGGTTTTTTCTCTTTAATTTTTTCTATTGTTTTTTTGGTTTCTATTTCATTTATTTCTGCTCTGATTTTTATTATTTCCCTTCTTCTACTGCTTTTGGGCTTTGTTTGTTCTTCTTTTTCCAGTTCCTTTAGGTGCATTGTTAGATTGTTTATTTGAGATTTTTCTTGTTTGTTGAGATAGGCCTGTATTGCTATAAACTTCCCTCTTAGAACCGCTTTTGCTGTATCCCATTAATTCTGGCATGTCATATTTTCATTTTCATTTGTCTCCAGGTATTTTTGGATTTCTTCTTTGATTTCTTCATTGACCCAGTCGTTGTTCAGTAGCATTTTGTTTAATCTCCAGGTATTTGTCGCTTTTCTGATTTTCTTCCCATAGTTGATTTCTAGTTTCATACCGTTGTGGTCAGAAAAGATGCTTGGTATTATTTTAATATTCTTAAATTTATGGAGACTTGTTTTGTGGCCTAATATGTGATCAATCCTGGAGAATGTTCCATGTGCATTTGAAAAGAACGTGTATTCTTCGGTTTTTGGATGGAATGCTCTGTATATATCTACTAGGTCCATCTGTTCTAGTGTGTCATTTAAGGCCAATGTTTCCTTATTGATCTTCTGTTTGGATGATCTAGCCTTTGGTGTAAATGGAGTATTAAAGTCCCCTACTATTATTGTGTTACTGTCTACTTCTCTTTTTATGTCTGTTAATAATTGCTTTATATATTTAGGTGCACCTACATTGGGTGCATAGATATTTACAAGTGTTATATCCTCTTGTTGGATTGTTCCCTTGATCATTATGTAATGCCCTTCTTTGTCTCTTTTTACAGTTTTTGTTTTAAAGTCTATTTTGTCTGATATGAGTACTGCTACCCAAGCTTTCTTTTCATTGCCATTTGCGTGGAGTATCTTTTTCCATCCCTTCACTTTCAGTTTGTGAGTGTCTTTAGGTCTGAAGTGTGTCTCCTGTATGCAGCATATATATGGGTCTTGTTTTTTAATCCAATCAGCCACCCTATGCCTTTTAATTGGAGCGTTTAGTCCATTGACATTTAAAGTAGCTATTGATAAGTATGTACTTACTGCCATTTTTTAACTTTGTTTTTCCTCAGTGTTTTAGTAGTCCTTCTCTGTTCCTTTCTTCTTCTATACAGAATTGATGGTCTCTTTAGTTTGACCTCTGTCTTAAAGCTCTACTCTTTAACTCCCCTCCTCCCTTCTTTTATGTTTTTGATATCATATCTAACCCCTTTTTTGTGCATTTGTATCCATTACCCTCTTATCATGGAAATAGATAATTTTTCCTATTTGGGTCTCCTCTTTTCTCCTTATATCAGTCCCTTTAACATTTCTTGTAGCACTGGTTTCTTGTTGACAAACTCCTTTAATTTTTTCTTGTCTGGGAAATTTTTGATCTCTCCTTCCATTTTTAATGATAACCTTGCTGGGTAGAGTATTCTTGGCTGTAAGTTTTTTCCTTTTAGCACTTTAAATATATCGTGCCACTCTCTTCTAGCCTGTAAGGTTTCTGCTGAGAAGTCAGCTGATAGCCTTATGGGGTTTCCTTTGTATGTAACTTGACATTCTCTTGTGGCTTGTAGGATTCTCTCTTTATCTTTAATTCTGGACATTTTGATTATGATGTGTCTTGGTGTGGGCCTCTTTGGGTTTATCTTGTTTGGGGCTCTCTGTGCTTCCTGTACCTGAATGTGTTTCCTTCCTTAGGTTAGGGAAGTTTTCATCTATTATTTCTTGAAATAGGTTCTCTGCCCCTTTGTCTTGCTCTTCTCCTTCCGGGACACCTATAACACAGATGTTAGTGTGCTTGATGGTGTCCCAGAGGTCCCTTAGACTGTCCTCACTCTTTTTAATTCTTTTCTCTTTTAGCTGTTCAGCTTGGGTAATTTCCTCTGGTCTTTTGTCCAGCTCACAGATCCGTTCTTCTGTATCCTCTACTCTGCTTTTGAGTCCCTCTAGTGAATTTTTCATTTCCAGTATTGTATTCTTCATTTCTGATTGGTTCTTTTTTATATCTTCCATTTCTTTGTTGACATTCTCACTGAGTTCATCTATTCTTCTCCCCAGATCAGTGAGCATCCTTAACACTCTTTGTTTGAACTCTCTGTCGGGTAGGTTGCTCATTTCTGTTTCACTTAGTTCCTTTTCTGGGGTTTTGTCCTGTTTCCTTACTTGGAATGTATTCCTTTGCCTCCTCATTTTGCCTCTTTCCCTGTGCTTGTGTCTATGTATTAGGTAGGTCAGCTACGTCTCCTGCTCTTGGATAGGTGACCTTATGTAAGTGATGCCTCAGGGGGCCTGCAGTGTGCTTCCCTCAGTTCTCAATGTTCCAGGGGTGACCCCTATGTGGGCTATGTGTGTCCTTCTGTTGTGGCCTGTTTGCTCTCCCTGTAGGCGCCCAGGGAGGCCGAGTTATGCTCCTGGCCAGCTGTTGTAATGCTCAGCTGCTTGTAGTTGTTGTGGGCCCTTCGGTCTCTTTATCAGGTGTGGGGAGCCCCAGCACAGTTGGCTGCAAGTTCTAATACCACATTTGTGTTGCAGTATTTCTTTTACGTGAGTAGGCCCCCAGCGTGGCAGGTTGTTAGGCTCAGGGCCTTACAATTGCTACAAGCCTCCAGTCTTTAGGTCTCTTATCAGCTCTCTGAGGATTGCAGCTGTGTGGGGCTGGCCTCAGGCACGGGAGCACCCAATTGTTTCAGGCTTTGGAAGGTGGGGCAAACCTCCTAAGTGGGTCTTTGAGAAGCACAGGTCTTCTGCAGCTGACAAGCCCTGCTGCTCACAGGTCCACACACACAGTCAACACAGTCCTGCCCCGTGTGCACGCCCTGACTCCCCACAGCAGACCCAGTCTCTCCATGGCGGGAGCCCCACACACTCCACCACTGCCCCACACTCTCCACCCGCTCCTTGTGCATGCCCCGCCCCACCGATGTGAGCTCAGTTGCCAGGCTGCAGAGAATCCAGTCACCAATCTATGTAGGCCCACAAGTTGCCCGAGGGCCCGCTGTTGGGTGGGGCCAGTCTCCAGGGTAGGCTGCCTGCCCTGGCTGAGCTGGAACAAATTGGTGCTCTAGTGGGTGGGGCAGACCCCGGGCCAGCAGGCCCCAGGGAGAACTCCAAGGGCGTCTGTGTCAGCACGCCCACACCAGGCCACAACAATAGCCGCGCCAATGTCCTAGTCCCTGGAGAGTTCTCACCTCTCACCGAGATGCACTCAGGGCCTATCAAGTGAGTCTCTTTTCAGCAAAGCACTGTGCACCTTTCTTTCTGGTGATTTTAGGTTGCTTTCTGAAACGGATGAGTTTGCGTGTGGGCCCTTTAAGAGCCGGTTTTAATTTCTTTGTGAACCGTCTTTTCTGGGGGTGCTTCCCAATGTTCTAGCAGCAGGCAAAGTCAGATATTATGCCACTCGTCTGGATTGTGCTGGGTCCACAAAATGCCTACAGCGGGGGCGCTCCCTGGCTCAGGGCCCCCCTCCTCCAGGGAGGGCTGCGTACCTGTGGGCTGCTCCCAGGCGGCCACGAAGCGCTGTGGCTCATGAAGGTGGCGTTTTTTTCTCTCCAGAAGTGAGTTTCTGCCTCTTCCACCTCAATTAGGATTGTGCTTTGTTGGAGGAGTTCCTCTTATCCAGTTTTCAGTTCTGTCTCAGGGGTAATTTTTCCACGAGTAGTTGTAAATTGGCTGTGTCCGTGGGAGGAGGTGAGTTCAGAGTCTGCCTACGCCACCATCTTGACTTCGTCTCCATAAAGTTTATTTCTAATCATTAAAAAACAAACAAACAAAAAACAGTAAAGGGCCGGCCCCGTGGCTTAGCAGTTAAGTGCGCACGCTCCATTGCTGGTGGCCCGGGTTCGGATCTTGGGCGTGCACCGACACACCGCTTCTCCGGCCATGCTGAGTCCGCGTCCCATGTATAGCAACTAGAAGGATGTGCAGCAACTAGAAGGATGTGCAGCTATGACATACAACTATCTACTGGGCCTTTGGGGGAAAAAAATAAATAAATAAAATTATTAAAAAAAAACAGTAAATACCTGTTGGCAAGGACGTGGAGAAATTGGACCCCTTGTGCACTGTTGACGGGAATGTAAAATGGTGCAGCTGCTATGGAAAACAATATGCAGGTTCCTCAAAAAATTAAAAATAGAATTACCATATGATCCAGCAATCCTCCTTCTGGGTATACACCCCAAAGAATTGAAAACAGGATTTCAAAGAGATATTTACACATCTATGTTCATTGCAGCATTATTCACAATAGCCAAGAGGTGGAGGCAACCATAATGTCCATCGACAAATGGATAAAGAAAATGTGGTGTATTTATACAACGGAATATTATTCAGCCTTAAAAAGGAAGGAAATCTTGTCAAATGCTCCAATATGGATGACCCTTGAGGACATTATGCTAAGTGAAACAAGCCAGTCACAAAAAGACAAATAAAGGGGCTGGCCCCCTAGCGTAGTGGTTAAGTTCAAAGTGCTCCACTTTGGCGGCCTGGATTCACAGGTTCGGGTCCCAGGTGCAGAGATACACCACTTGTCAGCCATGCTGTGGCAGCAACCCACATACAAAATAGAGGAATATTGGCACAGATGTTAGCTCAGAGCAAATCTTCCGCAGCAAAAAAAAAAGACAAATAAAGCATGATTTCACTTATGTGAGGTACTTAGAATAGCCAAAATCACAGAGACAGAAAGTAGAATGGTGGTTGCCAGGAGCTGGGGAGAGAGGGAAAAGGCAAATTGTTTTTCAATGGATATAGCGTTCAGTTTTGCAATATGAAAAAGTCCTAGAGATCTGTTATACAATGATGTGCATATAGTTAACACTACTGCCCTGTACACTTAAAAGTGGTTAAGATGGTACACACAAAAAAGATAGATGTTATTGAAAAAAAACAACCTTATAGCTTTTATTGAAAAATATTCCTCTCTGCTTTCAGGCAAACATGTTTTAAAGAAATGAGATACAGTCTGGTGTCTACTAGATTTACACGTTTCATGAGCTTTTGTAGAACATGAATGTGTTTGCTCACACAGGTTTCTCTGCTCCCTTGCTATCACATGAGTGGTTTGGGGGAAAATCAGATCCTTGAAATTGAATAAAATTACATAAATAATTATTTAAAAGGCAGTGAGGAGTGCTTGCTGACCTACAGAGATTCAGAATTTACAAGAGCAAGACAGGTATTCTCTAGCTCTTTCTGATTAAATGAATCTATTTTTGTACTTCTGATGTTTGCACGAAATAAAAAACCCTGAAGTTACAGTGACTCATAAATAACCTTAGTGAAGCATTCAGTCCATGACCTAGCAGGTTGCAGGTTGTCAATAGACGTGATGGAGTGTAAAGACCTCTTGACAACAGCTGTGCTGGTGCTAAAGGCCCGCCCCTATGGAACAGACGCTACCTCTGCAGGGAAACCACTGCCTGCAACTCCATTGTGGGTGCCAGAACTTTATGAGCAACGCTGAGGCTCTAGTGAGACATCATACCTTTCCCAAAATGGTCATAAATTTAGGTAAGCCAGAGTGCATTGGAGGCACACAATTGTTCATGAAGGGCAGGCTTTCCAGCCAAGAACATTCTTGGCCCTTAGCTGTCCTAAACTCAGCTTCCTGACCTGACCTTACTTGAAAATAGAAGGTGTTATTCAGATGCCCAGAAAGAGCATCACCATTTACTGTGATGGCATTTGTGAATTAGTTTTTAGCTCTGTGGGGCATGAGCCTTTGGGTTAGTCTTGAGCAGTCTTTGACTTTGGGCCCACATGCTGCCTGCCCTACACTTGCCGTAGGGCCCAGGATCTGATTTCAGAGTAAGAGATTGGAATGCTGCTTCTCTTTTGCAACTTCCTAACTAGACCCAGATAACAACATTGTAATGGCTAAAATAAGAAGTATGATTTTTCTCACTGCTACTCTAGTTTTCAATAAAGCAGATAATTTAAATTGTAATACTATACATTTTTCATGAGAGTAAATACAATTTTTTTAGAATGAAAAAAATAGTGTAAGCATTTTTAATTTTTTCCCCTGAATTTAAAATTTTTCCTTTGCTTTCCCTTTCCCTTTCCTTCTTTCTGTCTTTTCTTCCCCTTTCCTCTCTCTCTCTCTCTCTGTCTCTTTCTTTCTGCCCCCCTCTCTTTAGATAACAATTGAGTCAGTTTGCAGTAGTGGTCAGAAGTTTGAACTCTAGAATCAGACAGTCCCAACTGGAATCTCATTAGCAGTGTAACTCTGGAAAACCTCTTATGCTCTCATTCATCTGTTTCTCCTCTTATAAGATAAAGATGATAATTGTATATCCCTTAGAGTCACATGAGATGTTTTGTGCCTGACCTATTGAGTAAGCACTCAATAAATGTTAGCTACTGTATATTACTAATATGCTGGGGCCATATAGCATAAGCAACATCAAGAACATTGATTTGGAGTAAGAAAAAAAAGGAAAAAGCTCCTAAGAGCAACCAAAAAGCTAAAGATGATAGCAAAACTGTTGAGAGAGATCTTGAAACTTTGCAAATTAGAAAAACAGGAAAAAAAGTGAGAAGTAGAAGTAGGAAAATATATATAATTTTAGTTAATGAAACAATGAGGAAAATGTTGTTGCATTAAATGAACAAAAATTAGTTTGGGCCATAAGTCATCACAAGAGAATTTTCCCAATCATGAGCGGCATTTACATTGGTAAGACTGGTTTAGGAGATGACACTTCTTTGAAGTATATCAGAGATCAGAAGACTTTTGAGCTTACAGATCACCTGGTGCAACACAATCACTTCACAGGTGAAGAGACTGGGGTTCCAAGAGATGAAGCACCTTGCCTATGGTTGCACATCTGATGGCAGAGGTGGGCAAGAGCATGGGTGCCCTGATTGGCACCCAGGGGCCTTCCTACCAGAGCACACAGCTTTCGAAATGTGACAAGATCAAAAAGCCCCAAGAACTTTCACGCTGGAGGGAGAGTAACTTTGCATTCACATCGGGGATCATTTTTCACACCTGGAATTCAAAGCATCTGGAAACAGATATCATTATCCCAGTTGTACAAATGGAGAAATAGGACCAAAGTCTCTAGGTTGACTGGCTTTGTTGCCCAGCTTCAGGCTCCATAAATATACCCATCATGCCCAAGCGAGCTGGTATGTTAACCTGGTGCAGGTACCTGCCCCTCATTCTGGGACACCTTCCAGCTTGCTTTCCATTCCCCACTTCCATATTCCTTCGTCATTATCTCCTCCCTACCAAATGTAAGACTGCCAAAGGACGAGTATGTTTTGTTGTTGTTTGTAGACAAATCCATAGTTTCTTGAACAGTGCCTGGCATGTATTTGGCTATCAGTAAATATTTCTTAAATGAATGAAAAAAAAAATTGATTCTCTGGGTTTCTCCATCTAGCCACTTGGATTGGCGGATGAATTTTGGGCCATGTGCTAGGCTCTGATTTTGATACGTCTGCTATATGTTGGCCAGTTCTATGCTCTGCAACCTTGGGTAAAAGTCACCTGCCTTTGGACCACACTCTGAGTTCCAGGACACAGCCGGCTAAGCACATTCCTTGCTCCACCCAAGACTGACAGGAAAGGGTAAGCCAGAGTCCACTCTAGAAGATTGGACTTCTATATTTCACAAATGTAAAAGGGAATCCTCCAAACTTTGCACATTGTGAAAACTCTGTTGATGCCTCACTGGTGAAGTCAGTGAAGTAGCCCCTCTAGCAGAAGGAATGGAACCAAATGCCCATATATATAAATACAGTCAGTCCAAACAGGACCTCTCTCCAGTGGGTTCATCCAACCACGATTATCAAGGCTAACTCACCCTTCAGACTTGGTGTATGAGGTTTCCTTTAGGCTGAAGTTGCCCGTGGTGTTCATTTGAAGCATACGTCACCAGCATAAACAGACCACTTAATCACTGCTGTCACAAAGAATTGGACCGCAGGGGCCGGCCCAGTGGCACAAACGGTTAAGTGCGCACGCTCTGCTGCAGCGGCCCAGGGATCGCCGGTTCGGATCCCAGGCGTGCACTGACACACCGCTCGTGGAGCCATTCTGTGGCGGCATCCCATATAAAGTAGAGGAAGATGGGCATGGATGTTAGCCCAGGGCCAGTCTTCCTCAGCAAAAAAAAAAAAAAAAAGAGAGAAGGATTGGCAGATGTTAGCTCAGGGCCGATCTTCCTCACAAAAATAAAAAAAAGAATTGGACCGCAAAACAGCTTTTCGCTTTCGCTTTGTTTCTTTTAGCAAAACAGCTTCAGTCTCCCTGGTGAAGTGGCTTTCCAGTCAATAATCCATGTATGTGAACAGAAAACCCTCCACAAAGGCTGCCCTATGCAGAACTACTACAACTCCTGACTGCTAGATATTGTCTATAAGATTTTATAGAATTCCCCAGTGGGTCCTGAGGGTTCATATTGACTTAACTGATGTGGTCACTTTCTGAGATGGCATATTTGCCCTCCCAGGCTCCCAGCACCCACTGCTTCTAATATTTCACACCACTTGAGGAGTTGTGCCGAAGATAGGCTGAGTGTGACCTTCTCTCATATATGCCACAGGAATATGATCAAGTTATAGGGTTCCCTGGGTATTGGCAAATACACTGCTCATGATGAAAGCACCTCAGAGTGGATATTGCATTTTCATTTCTCATCCAGCAAAAGCAACCTTATCATCATCAACTGCAGCTGAAGTCAGCTGATCAAGATCTGGAAATTGACCACCTGCAGGCTGAGACAATCTACGTTGGTCACACACAACTAACTAATGGCAACATGCTGTTTCTGGAGAAAAGGATGGACAAGCCATCCAGTGGGTCTTCGAGATGGGCAAGCACTTCTTTGCCATGGGGACTTTTTCAATGTCCTCTGCTTCAGCCCTAGTTGTTCCTATATTTAAGCTGTCATGTGATCAACAATAAGATATGGAGGTTAGAAGGAAAGATTATGATAAGTAAGCTGAAATGAGAAACAAACAGCATCTGCAACGCAAGCTATTCCATGCACGTACCTGACCAGGTCTTATGATGGCCAGACTCTATTTTTTGCTACACAGGTAACCTGTGACACCTAATTGGCAGACCCAAAAATCCCCTTCTTGTCAAACCCTTAAAAATAAAGATCTTAATTTATGACTCCTAAGAAAGATAATTATAAGCATGAGAGAAGCCTTCTCTTAGAAGTAATCCCGAGACCCTATGCAGCCCTAAAGACAGTTGGAATAAGTGTGGACAGTACTGTGTCACTATAATACTTATCGATTGAAGAAAACTGTTTTGTGGCCTTAGGGTGTTGGGACAGCATTTGCGAGGGACATGGTCATTATCAGAGAAGGAAGTAGAGGTGGCTTTTGTGGCTTTGGTGAGGTTTCATCTAGTACAATACCTGTTTCCCTGGTGAATCATTTTGCCCTATACTTGGTGGGAAGCCGAAGTGGGTGGGCCATTGATGGGTCTTTAAAGAGAAGACCAATATGACTCTCCTTCTTCTACCTGGCCCCCACTAAAGTGCCAAAAGTTTAGATTATTCTTCAGGTCATCAGGCTGTAGGCTTAAGACAGGAAGTCTCAAGAAATGTTTTGCAAATAGCTTATTATCAGAGGAAATGTCAGCTGAGTCAGGAGCATTGTTCCTCGAGTGGACCCGGGTGTTGAAGGATTTAATTAGGGTGAATAGTTGAAGCAGGACAAAGATGGTTTTTCCTTGGGGACCCATGTACTTTGTTAAAAGGCCAAAACAGAAATGCTTACGCAATGACTTTCTTCCTAAAAATTCAGAACACTTCAAAAATTCCCATTAATTGTATTCTCACCACAACTCTGAAGGTTAGTAAATTTATGATGCAAATATGTTTTTAGGGCTGTGACATGTATGCCTGTAACTCCTTTTATAGCAATGCGTATTTATTAGAAAAACTGAAAATGCATGAGTACCATCACCAAATATTTTCAAGGGCTGAAATGCAAACCTTGAGCTGAGAGGGGAGAGTATTTAGAGATATTTTGAGGACTTAAAGGATGATCAACCTGCTAAATCTTCCTATAACGTATTTTTCAATTTCAATATTTAAGCACTGGATACTTCTACTTGTTTTGTCTTGTATGGAGAAATTTTATTTTAAAGTCTTTTATTATACTAGGTTTGCATCTTCCCATAATTTCTGCTTCATGAAAGTGGATGCTATGTTATTTGGTACATCGATATTTATAACTATCACATCTTCATTGTGATTTGGAGTCTTCAACGTTCTAAAGCAGCACTATCCAACAGAACTTTCTGTGATGATGGAAACGATTTCTGCACTATTTAAATTATTTAACTAAATAAAATAAAAAATCCAGTTCCTCAGTTACATTATCCCCATTTCAAATGCTTGATACCTCTGTGTTGCTAGTGGCTACTGAATTGGACAGCACGGTTAGATAGTATCTTCTTTGTCTTGCTTAATGCTTTTTGGCTTGGATTCTTGCCTTGCCTGATACCAAAGCCTTGACCCCTGCTGTCTTTTTGTTTGTTTTTGACTGGCACAACTTTGTCTAATCTTTTATTTTTAACCTTTCTGAATCACTTTGTTTTAGGTGAGTCTCTTGTATAGAGCATAGAGTTGAACTCTGCTTTTATCTTAGTTTAGTTACACCCAGTTACATTTATTGATATAACCTCTCTGTTTGATCTCATTTCTTTCATTTTTTAATACATAGTATAAATACTAGTAATCCCCTCTCTCCTTAGTTAATTTATGCTGGTTTCATGCTCTAAACAAACTAAAATTAGCTTGCATCCTCTTTCAACTCTCATCCACTTTCCAATTTTAGTCAATAATATTATCTTTCTTAGTGTTTATCTTTGTACTCAGGCTTCTACAATTCAGTTTGTCAGCATTAAATGATATCCTATGACTTCTTCCACGTGCTCTTGATGCAATTAATATTCTTCTACCCATACTCTCCTCCCTTTTTCCTCCAACATTTTTTTTATGAAAATTTCCAAACGTACAGCGAAGTTGAAAGAATTTTATAGTGAACGCTCATATACCCACCACCCAGATGCTCTTATTAACATGTTACTATATTTGCTTTATCAATATGAGTCATCTACCCATCCTTCTATACATCTGTCAATCCATCTCATTTTTCAATGCAGTTCAAAGTAAATTGCAGACATTACTATGTTTATCCTCAAATACCTCAGCATACATATCACTAACTAGAGTTTAATGTTTATTTAAAGTATTTTTCTTTTGGTGTAAAATTTACATGCTGTAAAATACCCAAATCTTATGTATACCTTTGCTAGTTTTGAAAACTGCATACACTTGTGTAACCCAACCTCCTACCAAGATATAGAGCATTACTATTACCCCCAGTCTCATTTTTTTCCACCATAAAATAGTTTGTTTAGAACTTCACAGAAATAGAATCATACAGCATGTGCTCTTTTGGGTAAGGCTTCTTTCACTCAACATAACATCTTCGAGATTCGCCCATGCAGCTTCTTGTATCAGCAGTCTAGTTCTATTCATTGCACAGGAGTGTTTCATTGTAAGAACATATGGCAGTTTGTTGTATACTCTCTTATTAATGCACACTTTGTTTCCAATTTGGGGCTGTTATGAGTAAAGCTTCTACGAACATTTTTGTGCAAGTGTTTTTGTCAGCTTTTTAAATCTCTCTTTGGTCAATACCTAGGAGTAGAATTACTGGGTCATATGGTATGACACGGGTGTATGTTTACACATAGGTGTGTGTTCAGTTTATAAGAAACTTTGAGACCATTTCCCAACTGGTTGTACCATTTTATATCCACACCAAGAACGTATACAGGTGCTGGTTTCTCCACATCCTTGCCAACATTTGGTGTTGTCAATCTTTTTCAATTTTAGCCATTCTGGTGGATGTGGAGTGGTATCTTATTATGGTTTTAATTTTCATTTCCCTGATGACTAATGATGTTGAGCACTCTTCATTTGCTTATTGGCCATTTGTATATTTTATTTTATGAAATGTGTATTAAAATTTTTTGCCTCTTTTTTTATTATGGTTAAAATTATGTTGTCTGTCTTTTTATTATGGAGTTGTAGGTTTGTTTATTTGTTCTAATATGCTGGATACCAGTTATTTGCCAGGATATTTTGTGAATATTTTCTTCTACTCTGCGGCTTGCTTGTTTATTTTCATAACAGTATCTTTTGATAAGCAGAGATTTTTAGTTTGATGACATTTTTTTTTTTATAATTTTATTTATTTATTTTTGCCCCCCAAAGCCCCAGTAGATAGTTCTACGTCATAGCTGCACATCCTTCTAGTTGCTGTATGTGGGACGCCGCCCCAGCATGGCCGGAGAAGCGGCGTCGGTGTGCGCCCCGGATCCGAACCCAGGCTGCCAGCAGCAGAGCGCGTGCACTCAACCGCTAAGCCACGGGGCCGGCCCTGATGACATTTATTATTTTAAAAGTTTTATAGTTACTGTGACGATGGAAGATTTTGCCTACCCTCAAGTCACTAAGACATTTTCTTATGCTGTGTTCTAAATGCTTTATTGTTTTAGCTTTTACATTTGGTCTTTGATCCATTTTCTCTCCCTTTTCCTCCCATATTTTGTTAGAGGTGTTAGTTCTACAATATCAGAGCATATAACATTTGCATATTATTTTCCACCCTTATTTATATTAGTCCTGTTTCTAACTATGTTTGTGCTCAACACCAGTTCCTTTGCCAGTATTTCCACAGTCATCTTGTGGTTGGGCGAAGCTTGTCCTCTAGCAAGTTCCTAAAGAAGGGGGCATGGGTACAATGTTCTCTGGTTCTTAGCCTCAATACTTGAGGGACAGTTGAGAATGATAAAACATCTTTGGTTCATACTTTCTTGCTTTGGTTAATATTTTAAATATTAGTTATGTTCCACTGTTTATTATTTTTCGAAAGGTATTTCAATTATATAGGCACTGGAAGAGAAGTCTATTTATTTTAGACTATTTTCTGAATTTATATATATATACACATATATATAAACATTTCACCTTAACATTGTCTTCAGGTTCATGCAAAGGGCTGCCTTGTGAATTTCTTTGGTACGAGGGTCAGTATGGACTTTTCTTCTGTAAAATTGGGTTTCTGTGAGTTTTGAATTTGTGTGTACCTGTGAAAGCACATGATAAATATAAGGTACTAAGCAAATATATACAGTAATAATAATACGCCTATTCACTATTTTTATAGTGAGAGGTTTATATCTAAGAAGGCAGAGGGGATTTCCCTAAAACAAGACTAGAATTCTAAGGCTAGAAATACTAGGAATGATTTATTAAGTTGATAACCGAAAGTTTAGATAATTTAGTTTCTTACATAAACTTGGGACCCAGACGTCAATTAAATCCCAATTACTGACACTTGGGAAACCTTTGAGTCATTACAAGTTGGGTAACAAAGCTGAATTCACAAGGTATGCATTTTTTCCCCAATTAAATCTTTCTACGTTTGATTCTTGCTTACTTAGCAAGTCCATATAGGAGTATATGAGGAATGAGGAATCCATTATCTCAAAATACATTAAAGATTTAAAAAAATCTCTCAGGAACAGGCAAGCACAGACTCTACCATCTGATCTAACTGGGTTAATGTGAGATAATCCATGGAATCCCATATGCTTCTCTATTTATGTAATATGAATATCACAATATGGTTTCCAAACACACATCACCCTGGTATAAAAATAAAATTACGTAATAAAACAGAAGGAAGTAAAAAATAAATATGTACCTACAATATGCTGGATTATATATTTACTTGTGTAAAAAAGATTGAATTCATATAGCCGAACATTGGCAACTGTTGAGCAAAGAATAAAAATAGGGATTTTTGCACTTTTCACAGGAGGACAAGGCCTAAGGCTTTCATGAAGATAGTCAATCTCTGTTCACTGATGTAAAAAGTAACTAAATGGAATCTTTGCCTTCCGTGGAAATTTTAATTTCAAAGTAGAAATGTTTCTTCTTATAAAAGTCATACATGGTTCTAAAATATGAAAAATACAATTGTAAATAAAGTAGAAAATTAAAGCATTCTACTATTCCCACTGCAACCCCCTTACTGATCTCATGCCACAGAGCAATCACTAATATTAATAACTTAGTGTTTCAGACATGATATAAATTTAATATGTTACATGTAATAAATTTATAAATTGCGTAATTTATACATATACTCTTTTGCCTGAATGGAATCTATAATCTTATCTTTTTTCATTCAACACCATTTCTTGGGCTTGTTTCACGTTAGTTTACAAAGATCTATCTTCTCCTTTTAATTGGATTTATAGTATATAGCATGCCATTGTCTGAATGTGCCTTAATTGAGTTAATCAATCTCCTGCTATGGATAGATAGTCATGTTGTCCCCAGTTTTTTGATACTGTAAACTGCACTGTGATAAACATTCTTATACACATATTTATCTACTAGGAGAATTTATTATATTTTATAGAAGTAAAACATTGTGATGAAAAGGCATGGCCATTTTCAATTTTGATACATAATGCTAAATTGTACTGTTGACTTGTTATAGCCCTCAGGACTTTGCTTGGCTTGGAAGATGACCAATAATAGAACAATAAAAATTTAAGATATTGAGGCCACATTAAAATTAATATCTATTAATTAAGTCGTTATTTTTGTTATGAAAGAGAGAATAGGATTGATGAGAGAATTCAAGATACTGATCGATGATTGTACAACATGCAGAGGTAACAAAATGGAAGGGATACTCCTCACCTTTTTATAAAATGAGGCTAAGAGTACTTACCTCACAGGGTTGTGTGATGATTTAACGAGCTAATAGTTGTAAAACTCCTAGACTGAGCACAAAGTCAGTGCTGAGTAAAATATTACTGATATTTCTGCAAAGAGAATTTGTTCTCATGAAAGAACCCTCTTTTTGCTTTCGTGATCACATTTTAAATAACTTCTTTTGGCTTCTGCTTTCATCAAGTATGAGAACATTGGTAAGTACGTAGTACTATTTAGTGTGAACAAGAGAAGGTTGTGGAGTCTTTCAAAATGAGTGATCAAATTTTATGCTACAGGATGGGGGGGCTAGCATTTACTAGTTCACTAGTCAAGGCAAAAAGTTGGGGCCAGCAGCATCTGCCATATGCCAAGGGGCAGCGCCTGAAGGGTGAGAAGTACCAGCATAAGCTCCAATGTCAGGAAATGAATGCACGCCAAGAGCCAACCAGCAAGATGACTCACAGGTAATGGGACACCTAAATGTCGGGAGTCATAAGGAGCCAGGAGCCTGGCTCCATATCCACAGAAAGACTCAAGCCCAGGGCAGGCTCAGGCCAAGGCACGATCTGAAGTTCTGAAGTTCAAGGTAGCCAGCCAGGGGCCCAGGGGACCGAAGCACACCTCCATGCCAAGGAGACTTGGCTGATAGCTGTTTCTGAGCTCTTACAGGCTTGTGTGGGTCAGAAGCCAATCACAGAAGAGCTTGTCTAGGTCATCCAGGTACAAGTAGGTGAATGGGGCAGCAGAAAAGTGGGTCAGATATAGGAAGAAGGAAGAAATAAACCTTCTGTGATAGTTGTAGCACACTGTGAGAGAACTCTCCTATAGCAAAGCATTCTAAAAGCTGTATAAGCTTGTATTAACAAGCTTGCATCCACCATCATCTCTTGGGAAACAAAATGTTGCTGTATTCTTCCCTTTGCGTTTCTAAAATAATTAAATATCTAAAATTCTTACAGCTTTGCTCAGATTTAAGCAATTACGGCACTCCTTCATTGTATGTTCTATCTGTGTCTTATCCCCACCTCTGTTTCTTCCTGGAAGAGATGGGGTGGGGGTGATGGTGGGGGAAGACATTGCAGTGTGCTGCTAAGAGGTAGATGAGGACAGGAACATGTGAACTATTTTAGAAGCATCGCTCTTATTGTTGGAACCATAAGATAAATAACTGTCTTAGGCCTGTTGCCTAGAAAACCACGCCTGAGGCTAAATCTTAAAAGGCTTTATTGGGGAATGCAATCCCAAGAAGCAGGAGGAGGCAAAGGAGGAGGAAGAGCGGATTACGAAACTGGCCACAGCTTGCTTACAAGTGCTGTTGACTGCTCATTCTTGCAGGATGTCTTCAGGGAGATGGTAGGAAGCTATTACAGCTCCTTTCCGGAGGTGTAAGGGAGAAGCGTTATCCTCCGGCTTCCGTTTCCAATTGATCCAAGTCTACTCCGCAGGGCGTTACTCCCCCACACTTCCAGGTTGCACCACCTGGTCCTTCCGTCAGCTGTTGAGGAGGCTAGAGCCAAGACAGCAACTGTGGCATCTGCAGCATAAGCCACAGTCCTCGGGGCAAGCCAGAGTGTAGGCGTGAGGCAGCTGCACAGCCCGCAGCCCTGTCTGCAACGTGCAAGCTCATAGGTCCTGCTGGGTGCGTGCCCAATGGGTTCCACAGCATCATTTAGCTCACAACTTGCAACATTTCATGCCCCAGCAGCAAGAGGGAAGTTGAGGTAAGACCAGCTCGCTGGTTATACTCACAAATGTCGTGAGGGACTGCAGCATTACCTGACACCACGACCGCAGGAACAACACAAGCCTGCCTAGGGCCCCCTCAGCCAGAATGTAGAGCACGTGTCCGGATTTGGGGTGGCTCATCAACTAAGCCCAGTACTAAGACATTTACGTGTTTCTGATTACACAACAATAACTAACACTATTGAGCACTTACTGCACAAAGCACTTTATATATAATCTCATGTATGAATATCATTTAATATATATTCTTTTATATTCTATTTTTTCCATTTAATTTTCTATGGTGAAGATTTCCCCATCTTATTCAATATTCTTCAAAAGCACTTTTCACTGGCAACAATATATTCCATGATATGAATGCATAGTAATTTATTTCACTTTCCCGTCATTGAACACATTGGTTGTAATTCTCTGCTCTCGTAAGTCATTCAGTGAGTGCAAGTCAGATTTGTCTAGTCTGTGTTGTTATAACCCTCAAATCTCAGTGGCTTAAAATAACGTAGATTTATTTTTCACTCACACAGAGGATTAGCAAGGGACATCTGCACATCATAGTCACATAAGGACCTAGTCTAACAGAGCAGCGCCCTCTCGAATGTCGTTGGTCACCATGACAGAGGGAAAAGATAACTGGAGACAGTCACATTGGCAATTGAATGCATCCTAGAAGTGACACATGCCGCTTCTGAACTCATTGATCAAATCTAGTTGCAAGGACCCACCCAACCACAAAGGGACCAGGAAGGCAAAGAACCAGACACGGCAAATATTACTGAGTATGACGCCATTACAGACATCCTTGTAAATAAATCTTTTTATGTTTTGCTACTTATTTCCTTAAAGACTTTTATAGGAAAAATGTTGTAATGGACAGTATAAACATTTTTACATTATTGATGAATGCACTGGTGTTTTGTATTTTGGCTCTCAGACCCACACTTGCCCTTTTATACTCTCCTCTGTACAGGGGGCTAGGGGCCTGCCAACTACATTTCCCAAACTCCTTTGCCTTCTGGGTAGAAGCCATTTTTTTCCCCTGCTTCTGGCTCCATCAGCAGCCATGGGAGCCAACTGCTGGTGATTACAGGCTCCAGCAGCAGCCAGCCCAGAAACATCAATGAGATGTGGTCTCCTGGCTTTCTGCTCAGGGTGTGTGCTGGTGCTTGTGGACTCCGGGTAACACGACCTTCTACTTTTTGCTTCTCCAATCCAAGGGGTAGAGTTAGCCTCCTGTAATTAATGACCTCCAGGTAGCATCATCTTCCCTCTTTGGTTCTTCCAGCCCTTCTAACAATTTTCTAATCAACCCCTGTATTAAATTTGCTTTGTCTAAAATGTCTGACTGGACATCGACTGATATAGTATACATGCCAAATTGCCCTCTAGAAAGTTTGCGCCAATTTACACTGAGTCCCAAAGTATTTGAAAGTACCTCTTCCCGGGGTGGCATCTGGCTGGCCACAGACAACCAGGCGCAGGTGTCCCGCTGATGCTGAACACAAACCCCCACGGCCTTCTTGACCCCATCAGGCCCAAGCCAAGCCTAAGTATATCGGCTAACAAAACACTGAACACTTTCTGCCAGATTATCCTCAAATACAGTCACTGGAATGTCGACTTAAATCTCTGCAGTCAGGGCCGGCCCCGTGGCTTAGCGGTTAAGTGTGAGCGCTCTGCTACTGGCGGCCCAGGTTCGGATCCCAGGCGCACACTGACGCACTGCTTCTCCGGCCATGCTGAGGCTGCGTCCCACATACAGCAACTAGAAGGATGTGCAGCTATGACATACAACTATCTACTGGGGCTTTGGAGGAAAAATAAATAAATAAATAAATAATTTAAAAAAAGAAAAAAAAGAAAGTACCTCTTCCCTTTAACTTTCACCATAAAGAATATGTTTAATATTATCATTTAAAAATTACCTTCCAATTTTATAGGCACCGATATCTTGTTGCTGTAGTAGTACATTCTAGTACTAAGACCTAATTAAGGTTTCAAAATTTCCTTCATAAAATATAGTTTTAACCTATTATTTGTTAGGGGCTAACAGATAATAAAATTAGAGATTCATGGCTTCCTAAAATGGTTTTACTATTTCTCCTTTTTCATATCTCTTATCTGGATAACAAAGGGCCAAGAGGATGGTACAGAGCCCTGTTCACAATCCAATGGAAATCGGTCCATGAAGCTGCTGTCCACTAGGTATAGTTGTGATGTGAGAAGTGATGTCCAGAAGCTCAGACCTCCAGTCCTAGGTGTCTCATCTTCTCTATATTCTGGCCCCCCTGTTTTGAAAAGTGGTTTTTAGTTAGTATACAGAGACTTCTCTCCGGGCACTACCTCATACCCCAAATTATGCTCAACATTTTTAGCTAATGCCCTTCTCTGCTGTTCTATCAGGTGGTTTAAGGAGATGAAATTATATGTTGGAGGGATACATATCTACAATTTATAAAATTTTATACATAACTAATTTCCACTCAACATTTCACTGGAGGATAAGTCATTTCTTCTTCTCTACTGGTTTCTTTCTTTGCTTTTGTGCTCAGAAATTACTTTTCCATCCCAAGATCAGAAAACCATTAATCTATCTTTCCTATTAGTTTGGAGACAGCAGCTTTTACTTTGAGCAGCGAACAGTGATTGAGCCATAGAAAATTCTTGTAGCAAACAGCAATAGCTGGTATGCAAAAAATAACATATTTGCTTCTTATTCCTTTCCGGGAGACTTTTTTTTTTTTTCATTATGAAAAGCATAACTTTTCAATAGTCTGCTCCACTTCACTTCTCTCCTGGAGACTGTTCTATGCCCTCAGCAAGAAAAGGGGATGCCAGACAGGGCGCCCCTGATTTTACACTTCCCAGTAGCAATCACTGCCACTTTCTCAGTATAGTAATAGCCTCACAGCTCCATTCCTCGTGTCCAGGGGTTGGCAAACTTTTTCTGTAAAAGGCCAGACGGTAAATCTTTTAGGCTTTGTGGGCTTTACGATCTCTGTAGAAACTACTCAATTCTGCTGTTGTAGTGTGAAGCAGTCATAGGCAATGTGTAAACTAATGAGTGGGTTCCAATAAAACTTTATTTACAAAAATCATAAAAGCTGTAGACTCCTGCTCTAGTCTCAGTGCTACAGAATGGGGGTAATCTGGTAAGTGTGACTAATGAACTCTTCAATTTTTGTTACTTACTTTTGTGTAAATTAGGAATGCCAACCAATTTGAATCTCACAGTTTGTTTAATTTGGATGTTAGCCATTGCTGTACTGTGAGGTATTGTGACTGGTGTCCTCTATGCCTCCTTCCTCTTCCTCATAGAGAGTCAAGTAACCTGTCTTTCAGGTCTGCAGGTGGTTTCTTGTGGCTGCCTGTTCCCTGCGGTACCATTTATCTTAGAGGTGAAGTGGAAAGCCATCATGAGGTGGGTCAAAGGCCTTGCCTGAGAAGTCGCTGATTGCTTCCGCCCACAACGGTCTGTTCATTATCGCAGGTGGAAACTGTCAGACTTCGACTACTCGTATATGTCTCTGTTCTCCCCGATATCCTTATTATTTGGGAAGGGACCAGCTATTTCCTGCCATGCTACAGTAGCCAACTCCTTGCTCCTCTTTTGAGTACTGTACACTAACCTTTTCATTTTTCACCAAAAAAATAAACTGCTTAATTTCACCTTTTATTTCCATTGCTCAAAGCAAATTATAGGAGTCTGTATTCTTTTATACTTCAGATTATCTTCACTGTTAACATTTTTAATACACATATATTTGGGAAAAGAAATACTTATAAGAATTCCAAATTAAAAAAAAATCATTTTAGGGCCAGCCCTGTGGCTTAGCGGTTAAGTGCGTGCGCTCCGCTGCTGGCGGCCTGGGTTCAGATCCCGGGCGCGCACCGACGCACCGCTTCTCCGGCCATGCTGAGGCCGTGTCCCACATACAGCAACTAGAAGGATGTGCAGCTATGACATACAACTATCTACTGGGGCTTTGGGGGAAAAAAATAAATAAATAAAATTATAGAAAAAAGATCATTTTAAAGCATCAGAATTGAACTCAGAATTAATGTCCAATGAATTAAGCTTAAATCTCCTTATCTTATATTATAATAACTGCTCGATAATTTTTGAGAGTGGGCAGTGGGTCAAATAAGTGTGAAAAATGCTAGAAAAATCAAAGATTAGGAAAATCAATCCCTTTTTCTTTAAATATCCTATCCCCGATCTCCATAATCCTAAGGATCTTGCTCCCCTTAAGTGGTTCAGAGAGTGAATCAGTGAATAGACTATACACATCTTCTATCCACACTTTCTCCCTTCCTTCTTTCCTTTTTTCTTTCCAAAAACCCAATTTTAAAAAATGGCCCATAGTAGTAATAGAGTAAAATAAATGTTATATTCTCATTTCAGAGACTATTTCACGCTTGAAATCTTTCTTAGGTCTGCTATGTCAGGGTCTTTCATTTGCCCAGACTTGTCACCAGGGAAGTTCAGAGAGAACCATAAGAAATAACAAGGGGTCTATTTTCTTGGAGAATTTTATCAATTGGACACCTGGTTCAAGCTCACCACGCCTGAGCCTAAGCTGGGATTCCAGCGTGTCTGGCCAACTGGGCTCACCAGGACGTCTTCCGAATGATGTTCTGAGGTGTCCCCTTGAAGAGAATCCATCCTAAGGGCACAGCGAGCCAGGAAAAACTTGCTAAAGTAAATCTTAGAGTGATTGGAAAGGCATGTTTCTGGGGACCATGAAATATCTATAATTCAAAAGTATTCCTGCCCCAGCTCCATAGACTCACGGCTATGAATCCCTATGTCTAAGGATTAGAAAAACCAAAAGTATAAAAACCAAAGACTTGTTTATTAGCAATTTTCTAAGACACTAGAGTACAATAGACTATAGAACAAAAGACTGAAAGGCGAGTATCCCCACCTCTCCACAGACCACTTTGTCCTTTTAGGAGCTGGTGGACTGCCGTGCATCGGTGGCTGTGCTGAGCAAGAGGTCCTGGTTCTGCATGGAAGAGGTAGGGGCTTGGCAGAGACGCTGCTGCTCATGGGAATGGACAACAGTTCAGAGCTGCCACAGTGGCACACACTAGGCATGATGGCGCCCTGGGGGAAGCACCCATGGGACTCAGAAGCCTGTGCAATGTTTAGCCCCTTCATGTGTCCTGCCGCTGTGGGACTGGTGTCCAGCAGAAGCTGAAGTCCTCTGAAGGAACCTTGGTAGCCAGAAGCAGCAGAAACTGAAAGAACTTGATTCTAAGCATATGTAAGGCATCCCCCTGGCTGAAGGTGAGGACAGACATGGTGTGGGCTTAAGACCTACATAAGCCAGTAAGGGCAAGTGTGATAAAACATGGGTTATAATCATTAACATAATTTGACCCAGGGGGTCCTGTGGAACTTTGCTTTATACTTAGAATGTGGGACCTAGAGAGAATCAGAGTTGACAAAGAACATAGATGTCCTCAGGTCCAACCTCCATCCCAATGTAGTCCCTTTCTCTAGCATCTTTGGAAGATCCTTTCAGCTTAAATACACTAACAAACGGGAATTCACAATCCTTAAAGGTCTGTTACACTGATGGATAGGTCTATGTCTTTAGAAATTATAATTTAGAAATGTTAATTTTAACATTTTAATTTTAGAAAATATCCAAATCTCAGAATACTAAGCATATACTGTAGCCTATTATTAATTAGTAATGTAAAATGGGACTCACAAGACAGAAAAATGTGACTGTCGACATATTTATATACACAAGTTTATATTCATAAAAACATATATATATAAATACACATATTTTTATACACAAACAAGTAGGGTCTTATTAAACTTATGTATAGCATAATTTTAAAAGAGTGCTATTCTTCCACTAAAAGAACAGTACTATTAAGATATTACTAGTTGTTGTAACAGCCTCACCTCAGAATCCCAGTGGCTACACAATAAAAAGTTTATTTTAGGGCTGGCCTGGTGGTGTAGTGGTTAAGTTTGCACGCTCCACTTAGGTGGCCCGGAGTTTGCAGGTTCGAATCCCAGGTGTGGACTGACACACCGCTCATCAAGCCATGCTGTGGCAGCATCCCACATACAAAATGGAGGAAGATGGGCATGGATGTTAGCTCAGAGCCAAACTTCCTCAGCGAAAAGAGGAGATTGGCAATGGATGTTAGCTCAGGGCCAATCTTCCTCACCAAAAAAAAAAAAAAAAGTTTATTTCTCACTAACTTGAAGACCAAAATGTTCAATTTGTTTTTTGTCCAACCAGTGAATCAGAGACCCAGCTTCCTTACATTTTGTGATTCTGTCATCTTCAACAGTGGTTTTCAAGGTCACTGTCCTGTGTACATTAAGCCAGCAGAAGGGGAAGAAATGGAGGCTCATGTGTGAGAGGTTTTCATGGGCTAAGTCTGGAAGGTGTGTACATCTCTTCTGTGGACATTCCATTGGCTATAACTCATCCACATGACCACACAGAACTGCAAGGGAGCCTGGGAAATGTGGTCCGTATGTATGCCCAGGAAGACGAGGAATCCAGTGTGGATATAGGCTAGCAGTATCTGCCACAGATATTTCCCTGTTTGGCATTAATAAAATCTCCCCACAAGACACATGTTGTACATACTGAAGTAAAGTCTAGTTTTTTGCAGTTTTAACTAACGCGTTAAAAATTGTGTATTCATGTGTATTTAACTACTTGCAAATAATGGTAGGTGTCAGGCCACATCTGGCTGACTCCACCCACGTCCTTAGTAGAGGCTGCTTGATTAGGGGCAGATACAGATTTTGTCGATCCTGAAGCTTGTATAATTTGGTGGGATCTGCTTAAGAAAAAAAATACAAAATTAGCTATCAAAGTAAATATTTATTTAGAATGAGAAAAAATTTATAACAAACAATATGTCTTCCAAAAAGGTGACAGATATCACAAACCCTATAAAATTCAGGAAAACAACGTAATATTTAAAAATGATTAACTAACATATCTCTATAATACTTTCCCCTTACCTTTTGGCTGTTACTCTTGAATTGTCTCTTCATTTGACCGCAATTTTGTAACATCATTTTCCATGGACAATAGAAAGAAAATTCAGTCTTTCCTCTAACATAGTTTATCAAAATATTTTTCTTTATTATTGATAGTTTAGAAAAGTTTCAGGTTCATAACTTTAAGTAACACTGTCAGGTAAATGTGTTAGATTATTATCAAATTTGAAAAACTTTTCTCAAGTTTCTTATACGAGCTGTAAGATTTCACGGCAAGGCAAACATTTTGTGCAGTGACTGCTGTTTAATATTCTATGAACTGACAGCAATCTTTGATTGCATTGCCAGGGCCTCTCCCAGGGTCTTATAAGGGCCTGGTGCAAGTGAGGGTCCCTGAAGCTTAAACTGCCTCAGCTTCATGGTAAATCCACCTCTGCACCAGATCCTACAGGCAGGTTCAATTGTTCCGCATTTTCTAAGACCAGTCGTGACCTGGAGAGGCCTGGCTATTTGCCAGAAGACTACTCTAAACTTAACCCTTTTCCTGCCTGGCTGAGTCTCTAGATGTTGCCTGACCCTGGATCCCTCATCGCTGTGCTTTGCTCAATTGTGAAGACAGAGACCCCCGCGATCCTGATACAGATTGCTATAGAGTCCATCGCTGCTTTGTGAATACTTTATTCTGCTAATAACTTGGATGTAGGGCATGCCCCCAGGCTGATCCAATTCCAGTGGCAGGTATGGTTTATGGCAACCCCCCATCCCGCCCCGATCTCGCAGTGTGCCCATCCTCTAACAGGATGGTTGGCCAGGACCTGTCCTGCCTGATCACTGGCTATGACTGTAAGACGAAGGTTGCTTGGGCTAGCCAAAAAAGACTACCCAGATAGGAGAGTTCCAAATGTCCTTCTGAATGACAATGAAAATATTGGAGTAACTGGAAAAAGGCTGTTCTAAACACATGCATGATTTGAGTCCATGTCTCATAAAAAAATTTGTAGGGTAGAGAAAGTCATTGGGAGCAAAAGAGGAGAACGAAAGAATGAAGAAATACATGAGAAAGTGGAAAATAGTTAAAATTGTAGTTAGGGAAGGAGATAAATGGAATAGAAAAATTTGAAGGAAACGGAATAGAGCTGGCCCCGTGGCTTAGCGGTTAAGTGCGCGCTCCACTGCTGGCGGCCTGGGTTCGGATCCTGGGCGCGCACCCACGCACCGCTTCTCCGGCCATGCTTAGGCTGTATCCCACATACAGCAACTAGAAGGATGTGCAGCTATGACATACAACTATCTACTGGGGCTTTGGGGGAAAAAATTAAATAAATAAAAATTATTTTAAAAAAGGGAATAAAATAAGATATGTATGTAGGAGGTTTGGGTAAGGAATAATATTTGAAGGCTATAGTTGAGCTGAATGAGTGAATGCATAGATTTAAAAATCATACAACAGCGTGCAGGAGTGTGTCTTACCCACCATTTATTTTTAAAACCAGATATTTTCAATTTGTCAAAACAAGCAATATGATAATACTATTACCATCCATGAGAAAGAACTTCCTATGATTCAAAGAAGTTCAAAGCCTAATTAAAAGTTGCAAGGGTATAAATGAAAATATCATTATTCTATGAAACCAATTACTAGTAAGTTTTATTTTTCAAAAATAATTTGATGCCTGTATAACCACTATTATTTGCAGATAAAATATGAAGAAGAAGTTAGTAATTTGGTAATCCTTCTTTACTCTTCTGACATTTTTGAAAGATGTAAACGCCACATTTCCTTACAGCAGATCTTTGAGTAAAGAATTTAATTTCAAAGAACTATTGTTTATTTCATTAGACACTAGAAATGAGTCTTTGCTTCCTGGGTCATTTAACATTTATTATTAAACACATATAAAATCAATGCCCACTTTAGGGAGTATTAAAAGCAAAGTCTTTAGCTTGCGTCACCCTTTGCTTATGGCAGACTATTTTAATATCACTTTTATATATAGAACAAACTTAGAAACAAATCGATCTTCAAAACAATTCAAGAAACAAATTCCCCTTTATAAATCATTCATGGGTAGGACACTGCCCATAAAAATAGAGACTTATCATAGTCCCTCCTTTGTCCGAATATAAGAATCTATCCATATGCTATTGTTTCATTATGCATTTTACTGGGAGAATTGGAGAGATATTTTCAGTTCTCTGTAACCTAAAACATTTTTTGGTGTTGATGACAGAGAAAATGGTCTCTGCTGCTTTTAAATTTTGGCTCTTTTTATCCCATTATTGAAAGATTATCAAATGCAGGTGTGAAATCTTATCAGGAATGAGAGAGGCTTTAGAATCTTCTGAACTATTATTTTTTCCTTCCTAGCAACATTTTCTGTGAATGTGTACACAGGCATCCCTGTTTTGGGGGCTGGGAAGTTTAGGCTTGTGACAAAGCAAACTCGAATAACAAAGGAGAGGAAATACATAATTAAAAAAATTTTTTGGCAAATAAAAATGATGACATGTATTAGCCTTAAACCAGGTATTCAGCAAAGGAGAAAGGGTCTTTATTTGTCAAACACCAAAACCTAAACTTTCAGGTAGGGATGATGGACGCAAGTGCTGGCCCAAATTAAAGCATCTCACAGCAAAAGGTAACCTTGTCACCTTCACCCAAACTGCACTTTCTCTCAAACTTCCCTTATTCAGCAGAATTGGTATCTTCGGTCCCCTGTGATTTCCAGTAGTTAATACCTTCCATCCATCAATCTTTTATGATGGGACCAGATATTTGGTGGATTTTCCCCTTGATCTATGATCTATTTAAGCAACTGCATTGTATCCTGATTGCAGCCCGGACTTTTGGAAGACTTTTCATTTAGATGGTCCTCATCTGTACTTCCATCCTCTAGTACCTATTTCTACTTAGTATTGTCTTTATTTAATGGTTTAATGTAGATTAATTACTGCTATATTGGTGCCGGGTGATCTCAGTCGAGGTTGAGTTTGATTGTATTGGGAAAGCAAACTCCTTAAGCATTTGTTTTTGCATGAGCTGATATTTATTGGGACATTGTTGTTGTCGAAAGAAAATGAGAGGGCTTTGTGCCTGCCAGGGGCACGGAGTGGGAGTCAGCTAGGAGAGATGAGAATAGACGGGCTGGTACAGTATCTGTCTAAGGTGGTTAGAGTATCATGGAGCTGATATATTGAATGGGTTGAATTTGGTAGCGTACAACAAGGAAAAGATTCCCTTTTCCCTCTCAACTCAGCCTTTTTTTTTTTTTAAAGATTTTATTTATTTATTTATTTTCCCCCCAAAGCCCCAGTAGACAGTTGTATGTCATAGCTGCACATCCTTCTAGTTGCTGGATGTGGGACGCGGCCTCAGCATGGCCGGAGAAGCGGTGCGTCGGTGCGCGCCCGGGATCCGAACCCGGGCCGCCAGCAGCGGAGCGCACGCACTTAACCGCTAAGCCACGGGGCCGGCCCTCAACTCAGTCTTTAAACATCTCTGTCCAAATTTCCCTTCCATACTTCTGGTTGGCATCTTGGCCAGATTCTATGGCTTTTCAGTCACTTTCATAGATAAAAACAGTCTCATTTTCAGGTATAAAGAAGTGTGACTCAACGTAAATAACAACTTCCATCTTATACTCATGCCACACTTCTCCCCGGTACTGTTCAGGGCTGACCTGGGGACCAGCATACGGAAGGGGTTTGGTTCATTCTTCACTCTGTCTCCATCACATCCCCTCTCACTCTGCATCCTCTCCTCCTCCTAGGTTGATGTAGTCTTCTGCTGGGATCTGCTCAACCCGGCTAACATTTTTTGGTGGGACCCTTTCAAGATGACTTGAGTCTAGCTAACTTCTGGAGTTTCCACTCGACCCCCAGGGTAAAATCATAACCCTTGCCCAACAAACAGTGTAAGTTTGGGCTGCTCCCTCAGCAGCCCTCTCTCTTGGCCCTGTCATCATGGGCAGCTCCTCCAGTCTCCTGCCTTCAGAAGTCTCTAGGCAAGAGGAAGCTCAGTTTGTAAGTTCACATATGCCCCCAAACTCCAGGGGACATACACCAGGCTCTCCCAAGAACTCGCCCCTCATGGTTGTCCCACACTGGAGTCCAGGTCCTTCATCTCAGTAACTGTCCTGCTGGAGAGAAAGACACTGTTCAGCCTTCATGCAAGATCTCCCCATTCTCTGGTTCTTGGGAAGCCTTCTCACTTGGCTTGAGCAGGGAATATCTGACCCCTCTCAATCTAGCTGGCCACTCTGCATCTCAATGGCTCTAATCCTTTATAAGTTCTAGTCTTTTCTCCTATGGATGAGTAATGAGGTATGAGGAAAGGTCTGGTTCTGCTCTTTATTAGTAGGTCACCATGTAACACCCTCTTACTGTTATTTCTAGGAGAGACCAATACTTAGGGCTGACCAGGAAGCCAGAAGAAGGAACAGGATCATATCTGTCCTGAGCTCAAGTGGGGTACCCCATGAGGACTCCCAGAAACCACTGGGATGACTTTGGGAGGTGTATTAGTTTGCTAGGGCTGCCATAACAAAATACCATAGACTGGGTGGCTTAAACAACAGAAATTCATTTCCACACAGTTCTGGAGGCTGGAAGTCAAAGCTCAAGGTGTCAGCAGAGTTGGTTTCTTCTGAGGCCTCTTTCATTGGTTTGCAGATGGCTGCCATTTTGCTGTGTCCTCACGTGGTCTTTTTGCTGGGCGTATGCGCCCCTGCAGTCTCTTCCTCTTCTTATAATGACACCAATCAGATTGGATTAGTGCCCTACCCCAACCACCTTGTTTTAACTTAGTCATCCCTTTAAAGATCTTATCTCCAAATACAGTCACATTCTGAGGTAATGAGGGGTTAGGACTTCAACATATGAATTTTGGGGGAACACAATTCAATTCATAACAGGAGGAGAAGGCTGAGGCTGGAGTTACTTGGCGGCTGTGGGGAGTCGCAGCCCTGAGGGTGCCTGCCCTCTCCAGTGCCCACTCACGAACTGAGCTGAGGCAGCAGCGTTGCCCAGAGTCCTGCAGTCACACGCGAGGGCTGATCAAGCTACTGAAATCAGGCACTAATGCTAATTCAGTCCACTGGGACTCCCAGTCTGGTGAGTCTCAGGGACATTCAGGGTAGACACTAATCCAGTCTTCCAAAGGACAGATCAGTCCCTCAGAGTCACAAGGTTACTCTTTCTCTACAACATGGAATAAAAATAACATTTCTTTCTATAAAAAACAACAGCAAGGAACTCCCAAGACATTAGTCTTCACCCTCTAATATCAGATTAGAAACAATTAGCTTGCGTCTCTGACTACCCTTATCAAATTAAGCGGAAAATTGAGCCATTGGGCATGTGTTTGCTTAAATTATGTAAACAATCGTCTGAATAGGCTGCACTATTTTGCTTTTGTAGATGCAACCCTTATCTGACTTAAGTGGTTTGTTTATTTAGGTCTATAACTATTTGATGAGGCTATTTTGATGCAGCAAAATTGATGCAGTCCTTTTGATGTCAAGACATTTTGACTACTCAAAAAAAAAAAGAAGAAAAGTCCTGTTAAACCCACAGCTTTTTAAGATTTAAGATTTTATGTGTAGAACAGACATCCCCACCCTTAATCTCACCCAAACCCAACCCCACTAGCAACAAAATTTTCCTTCTCTAAAGGTAGTACAAGAAACTTTAATGTCTCTGGAAACAAAACTTTGGAGGGAGAAAATAAATGAGAAACAAAGGCCTGAGAAAATAAAATTCCACAGGAGCAGGACACTGCAGTTTTAATATTATTCTTGCAGCTCCCTCATCAGTGCAAATTTTGGGGAACTCCTCAGTTTCACGGAATATTGCTGGATGCTATGGTCCCTTTGTCCTAACAGTCTTGAGAGTGGAAAATTTGGGACAAATACCCTTATAAGAAATTTACATTAGTAGGTATACCAGAAAATAGAACATAATGCATATGACAAACATTAAATGTGTAACCTGGATCAGACAGAAAGTATAATCATTTACAGAATCCATTTATCGCATCCAAATGTGATCCAAGCCTCCTGGTTTCTCTTCGATTGCAAACTCCTCTGAATTGTCCACATCTAGTCTTTCTATCTCCCTGGTGGAGCCTCTGTTGAAGCCACCTGGTCTTCTGAATGTGCCCTGTCAGTCTTCCACAATGTCACCTTCCAACAGTCTGTCATTGTGCTCGATAGAGCTTTCGCTCTCTCTCTCTTTTTTTTTTTTTTTACTTATTTTCCTGTCCAATTCAATGGAAAGTGAACTTATTTTGTTTTCTGGAAGGTTGGCACCTTTTTCTCTTTTCTTCATCTTTTTTCCTGTGTAGGCCGGAGAGATTTCCCATCTCCACTGAATTTCTGCTCCTCAGAATTAGTTCCTCAAATGCCTCTCTGAAAACTCAAGTCTTCAAATGACTTTATTAATCTTGTATTACTTTCTCATGAAATTAATTTATATACTTAGAGTATAAAATACAGATTCAATCGAAAGGTAAAATAGGAGAGATAAACAACAAATTAATTCATCAACAATTACCACTTTTTTTTTTTTTTTGCTGAGGAAAATTAGCCCTGAGCTAACATCTGTGCCAATCTTCCTCTACTTCGTATGTGGGTCACCACTGCAGCATGGCTGATGAGTGGTGTAAGTCTGCATCTGAGATCTGAACCCATGAACCTGGGCTGTTGGAGTAGAATGCCCTGAACTTAACCACTATGCCATGGGGCCGGCCCGTAGATCCACTTTTAAGGAGAACAGATGTTAAATAAGTAGGGCACATCTGTACAGGGCAAGTCTAACAAGTGGTTCAATAAAGCTACACCTTTTTAGAAAAAATTATGGTTAAATATATGTAGCATACAAATTACCATTTTAATCATTTTAAAGAATACTTTGGCATTAAGTACATTCACATTATGTGCAACCATCACCACCATCCATCTCAGAATTTGTTTATTATCCCTTATTCTGTACCCATGAAACACTAACTCCTCATTTCCCCCTCCCCCCAGCTCCTGGCAACCACCATTCTAGTTTCTGTCTCTATGAATTTGACTGGGTACCTCATGTTGACTCTAGGTACCTCATGTAAGTGGAATTATAGAGTATTTGTCCTTTTGTGTCTGGCTTCACTTGGCATAATGTCTGCAAGGTTCATCCACATTGTAGCATGTATCAGAATTTTATTCCTTTTTAAGGCTGAATAATATTTCATTGTATGTATATACCATGTTTTGCTTATCCATTCATCTATTGATGGACTTTTGGGTTGTTTCTACCTTTTGGCTACAAAGCCACACCTTTTTGAAAAATAGTTTTGTTGAGTTATAATTTACATGCAATAAAATGCATTTGTTTTAAGGTTACTGTTTGATAAATGTATACAGTTACATAGCCACCATAATAATCAAGTTATAGAGTATTTTCATTACTCTAGAAATTCTCCTCGTGTCCTTTTGCTGTTAATTCTTTTACCCCAAACCATCCCATGCCCCGGGCACCACTGATCTGCTTTCTGTCACTATGGATTAGTTTTAACCTGAAGGATCTTGGTTAGTAATGAGACAAAGAATTCAGAATAAAGAGTTTATTAAATACAGGTGATTGACAGGCACTGCGAGACAAAGATGTTGGAATATGTATAAGGACCCCAGTGCCAGAGGTACCAAACTCATTGCTGCTTGTGCACAAAAATGTCAGCTTGATCAATCAAGGGTAGAACTCTTCTCTATGGGAAAGTTAGAGATGACTATTGATGTGGAAAAGCCAAGGTCACAATCTTCTGAAGAGAAGAAATAATAGAAAATATATTACTTTCTCCTTGTGATAGTTCTATTGCTCATATTTTTTCTAACTTATAGTCCTCAAGGAGGCAGGAAAATTCTTCTACAATTTTTAAGACCCACACGCAGTCTCTTCCGTTCATTTGTTGAGGGAAGAGTTTCCACTCCTCATTCTTTGTTCCATCGTAATATGAATAGTAAGGACACAGAGTACTGACAATTGTAGAAAAAATAGAGCATAGAGGCCTTCGCCATCCCAAGATGCCTCGGCACATAGAATACCATAAGTCCTCAGAATTTAAAAAAAAAATTATTGTTTGATAAAATTTGGCGTATTCAATTCCGCACAATCTTAATTTTAGATGAGAAAATTAAGAATATTCCAAAGCAGAGAATTTAAGCTGTTTAGAATGTATACTTGGTACTTTCCATAATAGAATCCTTGAAGGTTAAATTGTTAGAACTATCATAATGTTAGATAAATAACCACTGCCAATAGTTGTTTCCATTAATTTTTCTGAGACTAGCATTCGATTACCCAGAACACAACCAGGCATATACTGGGCAGTGTCTTCCCTACCTAGTTCTTTTGGTACCTTGTAAGGGTGTGTCTATGGCCTGTACCCTTGGCTCCTTCTCTTGGTGGCCTAACACTGCTTCTGCTCAGGGTGGTTCTGCCTGATCAAGACCCCGATCTGATCATTGAAACTGAGGATTCATCCCTATAAAACTTGAATAATTAAAATAGAATATTTTTTACTAATAAAGGCTAGATTGTGATCTTTGATTACTCAAAAGTTTCTTGATTTTTTTTTAATAGAGGCAAAATGGAAGAAGCTACCCTTTCCTTTTTTGGCAAGCAAGCAACTTTTCCTTAAATTCTTGGGTCAACATATAGATTTCTAAATTCTTTTTACTTTCTTTTCATCAGCTTCTTCTTTTTTTCCTAGTTACTGAATAAACTTAACCATTAGCTTGGCTTTTCCCAAGAAATTTTCGTTTATGTACCTTCTCATTGTCTTACTGTAGTTTTAGTGCCTGCAGCATTTACTATATGTAATACTTTGACAACAGATTATTTTCTGGTCCTGTATTCAGTAGTTTCTTTCTTTCTTTTGCTGTTCTTATATTTTCTGATTAATTATACCTTTAGGTAGTGTATATATTGAATAATCTACTTTTCCATTTTTTGTTACTTAAATTTCCACCACGATATAGTATATATGTGTAAAATTTAGATACTTTGTCAAACAAGAGAAGTAACTTTTTCCATCTTGAATGCTTAATCTGAACAAAATACTCAAATGCTCTGAAGCTGTCTTTAAAAGTTACTCTATAGCCTCTTTCTCATTTTGAATCTAGTGCTGAAAATTAATTCTATAGGCTAACTTTTCTTAATATACGAAGCGAGCAAACATGTTTACACATGTTCATTTTCATCTCTCCCCTACGACCTGGCAGGAAATAAAAGTCCAAAATAAATAGATTTGGGTGGACAAACTAGAAGCAGGCTATGTGAGATATAATGAAATGAGGGAGCCTCTTCTTAATCAGAAGGCTTTGGGTGTCGATGGACTGATGGAACCGGTGAGACTGGCAAGGAGCCTATGGTTTTGCCAGATCTGTGGCAATATCAGGAAGCTAGAATTTGGCTGGTGGGAAGAAGAGTTGCTGGAAAGTGGGCTAAGCTTGCTGTCAGGAAATGTTAAGCGAAGGGGTTTAGGGAATAGAAACTGGGAGCTGGATTCTCTAAAAAAGCAGTCTGAGTCAAATACCAAAGGAGCTAAAGAAAGGGCGGGCATAAGGAAATGGGCCACAACCTGGGTGGACCATGGTCTCCTGTTGGATGTTCTGGAAGTTGTGGAGCATCTTGCAGTTCCCAGGCACCACGTGGGAAGAGAGGTGTGGATGGCATTGAAGAGAAATACTGCTACTTTGTAATTTTACCTGGTTACAAACATTCCACCATTTAAACTGTTTTCTGCTGTTACTCTTTCATGTTTACAGTAAGTATTTAAAATCTACAAAAGCACCAATTAACGTTTTATTCCATGCTATGTTTCTTTCTAATCTCATTGCTCTGTGCCCATAAAGTAGCATAGGCAGTTTTCTCACAGACACATCCCTTTGAAACATTTTTATAGATGGTGTTGCGTGCCAAGGTTACTATGGGTGTGCAAATATAAATTGCTTAAGAAAAGTGATTCAAGTATCCGGCCCAGTGGCATAGCGACTAAGTTCACACGCTCTGCTTCGGCAGCCCAGGGTTCGTGGGTTTGGATCCTGCGTGCGGACCTGCACACCGCTCATCAAGCCATGCTGTGGTGACATCCCACATACAAAGTAGAGGAGATGGGCACAGATGTTAGCTCAGGGACAATCTTCCTCAAGCAAAAAGAGGAAGATTGGTGACAGATGTTAGCTCAGGGCCAATCTTCCTCACCACACGCACACAAAAAGTGACTCAAATCTTGTTTTTGCAAGGGACTATTCAAAGTGTCTGGGGTGATAGGTAATTTGCATTTAGCTAAAAGTAAAAAGCATCTTATGTAGAAAATTAGACTAAAATAAAATTCTGAGACCACTAGAGCTAAACCAGTTGCAATTTATTTGCAAGCATATGAAAAATTAAGACAGTGTTACATTTGGGTCCTAAAGGTAAGTAATTTTCATTTCCACTAACACACATACACACACCACATAGATAAATGGAGATACAAGTCAAGAAAAAAACCCCACAATTTTGCCTTAGCTATGTACATTATTAGGAGAGTCTGGGTCAGCTCGATAAGAATTACCATAAGAATGGTTAAGAATTACCATTTTAACCATTTTTAAGTGTACTGCTCAGTAGTATTAAGTACATTCATTTTGTTCTGCAACCATCACCACCATCCATCTCCAGAACTCTTTTCATCTTACAAAACTGAAATTCTTTACCCATTAAATACTAACTCTCGGCCGGCCCCGTGGCTTAGCGGTTAAGTGCATGCGCTCCGCTGCTGGCGGCCCGGTTTTGGATCCTGGGCGTGCACCAACACACCGCTTCTCAGACCATGCTGAGGCCGTGTCCCACATACAGCAACTAGAGGGATGTGCAGCTATGACATATAGCTATCTACTGGGGCTTTGGGGGAAAAATAAATAAATAAAATTATAAAAAAAAAAATACTAACGCTCTATTCTCCAATCATGCTTACTTTTCATATGGTATAAACGACTTCCTGTGAGTCATCACTTCAACTACATTGTAAGCCTTTGTAGGGAGCAGCCATGTATTAATTATATAACATACACATAAGGTACTTACTGTCAGGCACATATTCTAAGTGCCTTGCAAATATTAACTCACATAATTATTCATCTTTGCATGTTCCACAGGGTCTAGTAGCTGCTTTGAAAGTAGGAGACAAAATATTTGTGGAATGAATTTTGGTACCACGTAAGCATTTCCAAGCGACTCTGGTTGCTATTCTGGTTGGAAAGTTACAAAAGGAGCAGTTTACCTTGGGGAAATCACTTCCGGGCATAATCTGACACCAGGTCGCAAGTTTAAAGAAGCCCTTTATTTTAGCCACATTTAGGCCAGGTTCCCAGCAAGGGAAGCTAAGGGAAGCTATTCCCGAACGACAGAGAATACAGAAAGTGACTCAATGCAGTTAAGGTTTTGCTTTCTACGGAGACCCGCGGTCAACTCCAAGAAGACTCGGGAACAGGGAAGACCCCCAGGCTGGGCGCCCCAGGACAGGTCCGCGCTGGGGCCAGAGGGAGAGGGCGGGGCCTCCGGAGGGGCGGGGCCCGGAGGCGGGGCGGAGCCGGCCTGGGCGGGGCCCAGAGGGCGGGGCGGCCCTGCCTGGGCGGGGCGCGCGACAGCTCCGGGCGGCGATGGCGGCGGACGGGGACTGGCAGGATTTCTATGAGTTCCAGGAGCCGGCCCGGAGCCTCCAGGACCAGGAGAACTGTAACGCGAACCCCGAGGCCGGGGCAGGGCCGGGCGGAGGAGGCGACGACTTCCCGGCGCTGGCCTGCAGCTTGGAGGAGAAGCTGAGCCTGTGTTTCCGCCCCTCGGGGTCGGGCGCCGAGCCCCCGAGGGCGGCCGTGCGGCCCATCACCGAGTGCAGCCTCCTGCAGGGGGACGAGTGAGTGCGGGCGCGGCCGCGAGCGGGCGGGAGCCTCCCCTGCCCTCTCCTGCCCTCGCCGCGCCGGCCGGCCCTCGGTCCGCAGTCTCGGCGGAACTCCGGCCGCAGGCTCCTCCCCGCGCCCTCCTTCCGCCTCCATCGACTCGGGAGCCCCGCCCCTCCCCGCTCCCCGGGCCGCCACCTCCCTCCCCGGGGCTTTCGGCCTCCGCGCGCCGGGCGATTTAAATCCCTGCTCCCCCGCCCCCCACACTCCCTTAAACCTCCGCCGCTGCCCTCCTCTTCCTCCTCCTCCCTGGAAACCAACCCATGTTTGGTGTAGAGGGGAATCTCCTTGTACAAAGCCGGTAGAGACGGTACCTCTTCGGGCACGTGTGTAGCCATTCATTCATTCAACTAGCATTTATTAAGCGCCCGCTAAGTGCCAGAGGCTACTTCGCACCGGGAATACCAAGATGACTGGACATTGCCCCTCTCAAGTAGGGCACAACCTAGGATGGGAGCTAGATTTGGAAACAGATTTGTATGGGTGTGACACGTGCTCTAATGGATACATGTGCAAAATATAGGAGATTTAAAAGAGATGTAGGAGAGTCAGGAAAGACTTCATAGAGAAAGAAATGTGGTAACTGGATGCTGATGGATGAGTGGGAGGTGAAGCAAGTTCTAGCATTATAGCTCGAGGATATAGCACGTGCAAAGGTACCAACGTTGAAGCAGCATTTATGCCACAGGGATTTGTTAGGTCCATCTGAGAGCCCAGGTAGAGCGCAGGCCCCCACAGAGGCAAAAAGGAAAGGCTCTGGTTATGCATTAACACGTCATTACAGTTGGCCTTCGATATCTGAGGGTTCCTCGTCCAGGATTCAACCAACGGAAGGCCTAAGATGGTGGCGCCTGTGTTGAACATGTACAGACTTTTTTTTCTTGTCGTTAGTCCCTAAACAATACAGTCTAACAACTATTTACATAGCATTTGCATTGCATTAGGTATTTTAAGTAATCTAGAGATGATTTAAAGTATATGGGAGGATGTGCTAGGTTATATGCAAATATTATTTCATTTCATGTAAGAGGCTTGAGCATGCTCGGATTTGGGTATCTGCAGGGGAGTCCTGAAACCAATGCCCCACAGATAGGGAGGGGCGACTGTATTAGTACAGCATCATCTAAGTACGATAATAGGAAATTCAAAGGAATCTATAAGAGCTGGGGGGAGAAAGGGGCAGAGTTCCTTGAGGCACTTTATTTAACCACCCTGAACCCCAATTGTAACTTGATTAAATAAGGGTTGTAATTATGTGCCACATTTTACCTCAAAAGATGGTAAAAAGAATGGTGAGAGTGAGGGAACTTGAGCGTATTGTGTAGTAGCAGGAGAGGAGCCCCTGGAGAGGCTGAGGGTGAAATTAATGGAGTAAACACTGAGGATATGGGTAGGGGTGAGAGAGATCAGAGGTTGGGGAAGAATTCTTGAGAGAGAGAGAAGGATCCATGGGCATTGTAAGGGGCTTGCAGCCTGATGGTCTCCTTTCCTTTGTGAATCAGGAGATTTATCAGAATAAGGTAGGAAGCTTGAGAAGGGGGGTTGAGAATGGGGGCTTGTCAACATGGTTGAGCAGTGGTTAGGGCCCAGGTAGCTTGGAGACCATATCTTTTCATTGGTACCTCTGTATGGTGTTCTGCTCAGGTGTAGAGGGAAGAGTTTGTGACTGGATTTTACACACACAGATATGCATGCAGTCAGTGGCAAAATATGGCCTTCTTGAAAGACTGTTCCCAAAGAGAAGATAGTTTTATGTGTATGTAGATTTATATACTCTGAATCACTAGGACTCAGGACATATTCTGGATTTTAAAACTACGTATTTGGGTTTATCAAGAGTAACTTATAATAAATTAGTGGTTTGTACACAGATAATTAAGATTCCCTGTTTTTGCTGTCTGGGAAGTAGTTTGTTTTAGCCTCTGCTTAAATCTTACATTGATGTAAAACTTAAAAAAAATATTTTACTACTCTTGATAACAGTTTTTAGTAGATTCTTTATTGGTGGTAATACCTGTTGCTTGATATGGGAATGCATTACAAATCTCTTTCTCTCTTTTTAGGGCCTGGGGCTGGTGACCACTCTCGTTGTCCCCTTTCTATTGTATAAATCTGCTCTCCATTGCTTGAGTCCATCCCTGCTCTTTTCACTAGAGAGAGTTGAGAATTCTTTTACTCAGATAGTGCCTTGCCTTAGGGCACTTTATTTAACTTCTCTGAGCCCCAGTTTTAGTTTTGGTTAAATATGGATTGTATTTTTCTGCTAAGGTTTTACTTTAGAGGAGTCTGGTGCAGGATCCAATGTCAGCGGGACTTTGACCTCCTTGGGAAAGAGCTGTCTTGCCGTTTTTTTATGACTGGTTGTAATACTTTAAGATAAGAATGAAGGGAATTCTTGTCTTGACTGGAAAATTCTAGAAATCTTTCACTTAAGTCGGCCCCATATCCTTCCAACTACAGTTGTTCTGACCTTGCTGGAGATAGAGGACTGTTAATTGTCCTTCGCTTTCTTGGAAGATCATATTCACCCACAGTTACTTCTTGTAGGTGAAGTATTCCTAGAAGAATTCCACTTGTCCTTTTATTACAGCCTCATTTAAGAAGGAGCAGACAAGCAGATAAACCCAAAAACTCTGGACTGTCTTCACGTACTAGAATATCCTGTTCGAGTTCCTGACCAGGATTAGGTATATAGTCAGTTATTCACTATTGGAAAGTCTTTCACCCCGGAGGGTGTGGGCCAGAAACCTAGCGCGTTTAGCAATCCAGAGGTGTTGCCTCCACTCCGAGCACATTGGCATTAGAGGAGATTGTGATTCCAGCAGAGAGGAGAAGAGGAATGAACCATGCATATGGGAGATGTGCTGGGTAAACGAGCCAGTTGTCTAGAGCTTTTTGGGTTCACATTTTCATTGAGGCTGATGTGCGTTCCAAGGCCAAGCATCATTTTGGGATTTTATGTTTTTGGCAGTTGTGGTCACATTGCTTCTCTTTAGCACCAAATCCCTAGTCATTAAATCTAGTATGTTGCTTCTCTATTCTTAAGCTTGCTTTCTTAGTTTTATGCCCCTAGCAGTCTTGTTTTTGTATCCTATGGCTTACACTCTTGGAAAAAAATTCACCCAGTTATTTAATGGCTTATTCACACTTAGATACCTGTTATAAACTTTAGAGTTTTTTCCCTTATGACATCTGTGTGTGTATCTCTGACCATTAAGTAGCTTATATGTGCAGTGTCCAATTAAATTTCCTCTCATTTATATTTCTGAACTCATTTTTTTCCCATAATGTCATGTTTTTTTTTTAATGCTGATTATAACTTGGTACTGAAACCTGAATTTTGGCCATGGGATTGGAGTTTGCTGTCCTTATGTGGTGTGGTTTAGGACTTTCCTCAATACAACTCATTTGAATTAATGCTTAGAGTAATAGAGCTGGAAGGAATGTCTGTTATTCTCATCTAAGCCTCTCATTTTATAGAAGGGCAGCTAATACCTAGAGGGGTTAAAGGACATGGCCAGAGACTCATTGTTTGAGGAAGAATGGAGACAAGAATCTATTTCCTGAATTTTAGGTGTCCTGTTGCCTCCCCGAAATGCTGTTTTATACTAAGGTGGGGTAACTGCGTTGGATATAACCTGTGTGCATTTTATTGTGAACTCTCTTTCTTTCCCTTTTCATTTTATCTTAGTCCTTAGTCTGTTATATTACAAATTAGATATTAAACCCTAGTCTCACATTGAGACAATCCTTTCTCCAGAAAGAGTAACAAACTTTTGGTTAGAGAGAGATCATTTACTCCATGAAATGGGCTGTATGTTTCGAAGTTATAGAAGAAAAATACATGTAAAGCATAGGGCATTTACTACCTGTGTGGCTCTGGAAACATTACTTAAGCTTGGGGATAATAATGGTTCTTCATAATGTTGTTTTTGAGGATTAAATGAGTTAATATATGCAAATTGCTGAGAACAGTGCCTGGCACCTAGTACAGTGGAGGTGTTAGCTGTTGACTTTGGGAGAGTTTTCTATTCCACTTCATCCTCCCTCAGGTTGTCTTGTCAGCCCAATGGTATGGTTTTCATGTAGTCTTATTTAGGAGGTTCTACTTTGTTGATGTTTTTCTGAGAAACAATAGGCCTTTTATTTTTTTGCTTTGATATTTTTTGTTCTTTCTTTTTTCACTGTAGTACTGGATATTTGTTTAATAAAAGACATATAGAGTGTTCACTTTCATTGATTGTAGTTTTTTTCTTTTTAAGGATTTGGAATGCCCTGACAGATAATTATGGAAATGTAATGCCTGTAGACTGGAAGTCTTCCCATACTAGGACCCTGCATTTGCTTACTCTGAACCTCTCAGAAAAAGGGGTAAGTTAGGAATTGAACCAGTAGTTTCTGAGTAACTGATTCTGATAATAGAATTAACAAGTAACATTTCTATTTAACACAAATTCATTGAATTGCCTCCTATTTCCAAGCTTATAGCAATTGGAATGGCCCTCTATTGCCATCTTGGTTCCGCGACTATCAATTTACTAGCACATTCCTCCAATTCTTCCCCAGTACACAGTCACTTTTGTATGTTTAGCTGAATTTCCATCACCTGTATATGAACACCAATGATCAGCAATTTTTTCCAGCTTAAATAACACAATTTTGCTGTGCTGAGAGTGCTCAGTGAGAATTCTAGCCCTCGGTTTAATTTATTGAGGGTACTGGAATATCAACATAGAGTTAACTTGCTGATGAGTTTAATGACTTGCTGGCCAGGATATGTTTTCCGAAGACTATGCATTCTTGTGAATATTGGGGAACCTTTAAAAGACATTTCAGTTCTTGACTTTTTAATGTGTTCTTGGCTAACTGTAGGAGGCTGCTTTGTCTGCCTTGTTATTGTAAAGTGAAGATTCCTTGAGTAAGAAGTGTGAGGATAGGTGATAGGACAGCAAGGGGCACAGAAAAGGGAAGAGAATTGCTTTAAGTAGAAAATCATAGTGTCACGTTTATTTAAAGCTGATGAGAAATGTTGCCAAATTATGTAAGTTTCAGGCCTTGACTGTTTAAGTTCCTTATCAGATAACAATGTAAACTGATGCCAGATCTTTTGGCATTAAGTGTATTTGTGTAATTACTGAGAGTATAATGCAGTAGGGCTCTCAGTATTTTAAATAATATTGTTAACATTTTGTGAAAATGATTTTCTTAAATACGTGATTCAGAAAAGCCTGCTGCCTATTATCTTTTAGTAAAATAGAATTCTGACTATATTTCCCAGTGTTCTAGTAGAGATAGAATTCTTACTGTTTGTTCCAGTTAACCCTGTCAAGCGTTTTGCAGACTGACTTGGCATATATTTAGTGAAAAGGAATAAAACAAAATATCTTGCGCCCTGTCTTCTGTTTATTTAGGTCCTCGCTATCATTTTGGGCTTAGTTCAAGTTTCCCTTCCTCTCTGAAGCTTCCTATTACCGTTTTAGCCTTTGCTGATCTCATGGAATTATACAATTTTAGAGTTGGAAAAGACTTTAAAGGACACTTAATCCGACCTCTCACTTGGGGGAATCCCCATCTACAGCATCTCTGACAGATGGTCCTTTAGCCATGGCCTCAATCCCTGCACGGAAGGAAAATGCACTCCTCTCTGTGGGAATCGATTACACTCGTGGGGGTGTGAACATCTTAAAGGACTTATCTGTCCCACAGAATGTAGCCCCGTTGTGCTAGTCCCCACGGCACTTTGTCCACATCTCAGATCACTACTGTGTTCTCTTATTAATCATGTATTTCTGAGTCTGTCAGTAGATTGTGACTTCCTGGTAGGTATCTTTATATTTGTCATTTTAGTAACTACCACTGTGTCTGGCTACTAAGACAAGTGTTTGTTGAGTGAATGAATGAATAATCTCCTCAGTGAGACTATAAGGTCAGAGACCATGATGAAAAGTTCTTTTTTTAAAAAAGTGTTTTCTATATTATTTAACATAGTGCTGAATCTACAATAGCTGGTCAATGAGTACTTTTTTGTTTGCCATATTAAAAAATAGCACAGAAGCAGGGCGGGGCCGGCCTGGTGGCATAGTGGTTAAGTTCACATGCTCCGCTTCAGCAGCCCAGGGATGGTGGGTTCGGATCCCAGGCACGGACCTCCACACCCCTCATCATCAAGCCACGCTGTGGTGGCATCCCACATACAACATAGAAGAAGATTGGCACAGGTGTTAGCTCAGGGACAATCTTCCTTAAGCAAAAAGAGGAAGATTGGCAACAGATGTTAGTTCAGGGCCAATCTGCCGTACCAAAAAAAAAAAAAAAGCACAGAAGAGATCCTTTCATAGTTTCAAAGGGAAGTACATTAGCAGCATGACTGGGACATTCTAACCTAGTTTCATTGAGGAAACTGTATACTACCTTGTTTTCTTAGATTGCATCTTGGGAAGTAACTCCCCTTTTCTGCCTTTGACTGTTGTTTCCAATTCCAGAGTAATGGTATAGGCAAGGGCAGTGATTAGTAATGACTGGGAGTTTAGTCCTACTACTCATTATAAAAGCCCAACCTGGAAAACTCAGCAGATTAAAGTGGACAAGTGATCATCCATCATCTGTCATCTCTCTCTCTTGACATGACGACACAGGTGATGGATACAGCCGAAATTAGAACTCCGTTCCTCAGGCAGGAGTAGCACCCATTAAGTTCCTGCAGAACGAATGGGCAGCAAGGAAGTATGTAAGAAGCAGCCATGTTACTCTATTAGATAGCATATAGTTACATTTTTTTTAACTGGGAAAATTATTTTATCTGCCATTGCCAACTGTGTGTTCTATTCTACCCAGAACTGAACTATGCAAAACTTACCTTTTGGAAGCATTCTTTCGATTATCCCAATTGTAAAACAAAGTCTGTAGGAAATTTTTCCTTGACAAAAGGAGAAGAAATTTCTTTTGCTCAACATTCAGGAAAACTACAGTTTGCCAGATTTCAGTTTTTAGTTTTTCTTTCATTGGTGTTTAAGATAGCACACTTCTAAATTTGATGAGTCTTTTCTACTAGAGTGAGGCAACTAGTACATTCCAAATTCTTACATGGGCACATTTTTTCCATTTGAGGCAGCTTCAGTTTCATACAGGGCAACAGCACCACCGGCTCTGTATCTCGCCCTGGCACAGGAAGGAGTGATGGGAATGCTTGGCAAAGAGAAGGCACGTTGATGCCGAGTGGGAGAATGAATAATGATACCCATGACAGCCAAGGTTAGTTTTCAAAGGCTGAAAGAGATTCCAGCCCTTAGCATATGCCATCTCTGTGGGGAATGGGCTTGGCTCCCTCCCTGGAAAGATGATCTGGGATCATTATTTCTGTTGTTATGGAAATTTATTCTAATGGCTTAGTGGTATCACTCATGTGTTTGGCAATAGCTGTAAACCTGTTCTAAATCCAGTGCCATTCTTGATCATGCTTATGTGGTAGAATGCTTCTAAATCATTTTGCCTTAGGAACATCTCGGGTGCCATCTTCATCTGCCTACCATGAGCGTTTGTTCCTCCGGCTACCATGAGCATTTCTTCAAGGACAGGGCCTTAGTTAATGCATCTTCATATCTTCAAGTATAGAGACAGGAGGAAGATAACATCTTCCTTAGGAGTAATTTTAAAATTGAAACTTTTGCTTGTTTATAAGGGGAAAAATAAAACAAAACTATGGTCCTCAAGTTACAACATAGAGGAGTGTTTTTGGGGGGTGTTGAAATTTAAGGATCAGTGAAGGTAATTGTTTGGTTTCTCCACATCGTCCATACACCCGTAGGATCATATTGTGGCATTCATCTCCACTTCTACAATCTTGAAATCAAACATCCTCTCTTATCAACAACCTAATCTATTGACCTTTCTCCTTTCTTATTAAAAGGATAACTGTCGTAATTTAAGAAGTAGTCTAGAACTATAGGACTTAACATGAAAAAAGCAGCCTCTGCCCTACTTACCCCATCCTTGATTTCCACTTACCAGAGGTGGCCACTTGCAGCTGCTTCAACTGTTTCTTCTAACAAATAACATGCTCATATCATTTTACTTGATTTATTTTTCAATTTTAGACTTTATCCATTCATCTTCTACCCAGAGGATGAGGGTTTAGCTCTCTCATAGCCCTCCCTCCAACTCCCAACACCATAACCCTCAAGAAACTTTCCTTTCCCCCATCTTCTCAATATAATTATATCAAAATATTTGATTAGGTTAACCTTCATCATTTATATTGACTATTTAAATGTTTACGGTTGCCCCATTTTAGTACTTTATGAGTACTTCCTCTTGTACTGTTTTTTTTTTTTTTTGGCAGTAATAATTATTTTTTTATGGTTTATTTAGGTTATCATTAACTAAGTAATTCAGCCTTAATAGAGCCATAAAACTCGTTTTAGTAAATGAAATACACTAGATAATCTGTCAGTCTCTCTCCTCTCTCCCTCATGCTTTTCTTGATTTCCTCTGCGGTAAGTAATGATTCTAGCCTGAACTGGTTACTCTCTAGTTTAGCTTCACAGCCATCATTCTGGGATCTTCACTTTACTATCATTACAAGAATTCTCTTCACCTTTTTCTTGTATTAGATCCCATGTCTGCTTTCTTTTTGGTTTTCCTCCTAGTTTTAATGGAGCATATTCTACAGTAGCTTTCTGATAAAGGGTGCATGAGAGGTAAATACTTAGAGAACTTGAATGTCTGAAAATGTCTTTATGCTAAGTTCCCACCTAATTGTGAGTTTAGCTGGATATAGGATTCTAGGGTGGAATTTATCGAAATACGAAAATTACAATGATTTTTTTTCTGGCTTCTGTTATTGCTGTTGAGAGAATTCAAATGACATTTTGATTCTTGATCCTTTTAATGTGATTTTTTTTTTTCTCTTTGGAAGCTTTTATGTTCTTTTTTCCTCACGGTGTTCTGAAATGTCATGATGACGTACTGAAGGCCATGGCCAGGCCTTTCCTAGGCTGATGGTGCGTGAGAAATAGAATGAGGAGGTGTGTCATCACTGTGGCACAGCATGGAGTTGCATTTTGTGGTAGCAGGTAGACGCTGGAGTGCTGATGAGGCTCCTCTCCCAGCGTAACGTTAGGAAAGGGAGCACACCAGTGGTTCCTCTGTACTTGTCCCCTGCAGGTTTCTTACTCTGTGGGCTGTGTTCACCATTAATCTTCGGATGCTCCTGCATGAGGAACTAGGGAGGCAGTAGGGACCTACAATTCTCAATTGTATCCTCCATTTTGTATATATCCTCTGCATTTGTAAATAAAATAATTTTCCCAGGTGAAATATTATTTTTAAATGATCTTCTAATAGAAATACATGATTGCTTCTTACATGGTTCCTGGTTGCCCATTTGTTCTTTGGGAACTCTCTGTGTGCTCCTCCTTCCTGAGGAATAGTGTTCTAATTTCAGTTCTGTTCATCATCTGAATAGTCATGTCACGTTAGATAGATGACATATAGATGATCATCTGTCCATTTTAATCTGCTGAGTTTTCCACCTAAGGCTTTTACAGTTAGTACTAGTACCAAACTCTAAGTCATTATTAAAGGGGCTGTTTATATGGATGTGGGCAGGGTTAAGGGACACCAGCTAGGCATGGTTTGATACCCCGGGGCTGGCAACAGCAAGCAGTACTAGCACCCCGGGGCATGAAGAGGTAAGGAGGGGAAGAAGTTACCAGAACCAGGAGAGAGTATCTGTGGGGGAGAGGTCTGCTTGGCAGGAGCTGTGGCCTTTGGCAGTCTGGCAGGGAGAGAGACAGCAGAATAAATGCCCAGTCCTCATCCTCCCACCTTCCACTCTCCTGCTAGTGTCTACCAGTGGTATTTACCCCAACTGGAAGCCAAAAGTCAAGGGCATCCTTTGATGTAGTCCACAGAGGTCAGCCTCCTGGGTCACAGAGCAGGTGGAAAATGGAGGTGAGGCAAATGGAAAATCTCCAGCACAGTTAGGTTTAAAGATATTTTTGGAACCCAGAGGTATTCTTTCTTCGGAAGAAGAAATATTCAACTGGAAGGGCTAAGTGTGACCGTTGTGGATAGTTCCTGTCTGCCAGGGAGTTCATTACTTATCTTTTACTCTGAATATTAGAAGTTAGTTTGCAAGTAACTAACTTTGTGTTTTCTCTGGAATTTTAACATATACCAATCTTACTGTTAGACTGTTAACTAAATAACGTTTGCGGCCAACTCTGCCCATTTCCTCTCCCCCATTTGCTATAATTCCCTACGACTTCCTAACAAATGCCATATACGTTTATGCTTAGTGGTCAACTTTTTTTAGCACTCTTTCCCCATCGGAAAAACAGCTAAGTGTGTATCTGTATCAGGCAATAGGGGATGCATGCAGCACCTTAGCAATTTAATATTTACTCTATATTCCTCTCATTTTTGTTTGAAATGAATATGTCAAGCACCTCACACACTGCCTAGTACAGAACAATTGTAATAATTTCTCCCTTTGGAGGGAAAGTTCTCAGCAGATGACTTCTTTACATCTGCAGTCTTCTTTACCTGGATACTTCAACTTTATTTTGATTAGAATGTCCTGCTTTTAACAGAGAGTATTTTTGTTTTTAGATAAGTGATAGTTTGTTCTTTGATTCGTCGGACGATGAGGAGCTGAGAGAACAGCTGGATATGCATTCCATCATCGTCTCCTGCGTGGATGACGAGCCCCTCTTCACTGCAGATCAGGTATTGAAACAGAAATTCATCAACGGGAGGCAAAGGGAACCTCACGCTGAAAAACGATTTCTTATTGTGGCAATAAGGGATGGGTTGTTGGAATTTACTTATTTTTTCTATATTTTCTGGTTATATAGGCTTAATAGTTAGCTCCTCCACAGAGAAAAGAAGAAGGTGTTTGTGATCTGAAGCAGATGGGATTATGTTAGTTGGGAATATTTTCGAATATAGGTAATTTTCCAAGATAAGCGTTGTTAAAATAGTACAGCGAGTTACTAGGGGAGGGTTATTGCTTACACAGAAATCCGAAAAAAATACTGTGAGTTTTCTTCTTTCTTTAGGAATAGCCAGACATGGGCAAACTATACCATATCTGTGCAGAAATTATCTAGTTTCTCTGAAGGCTATGTAAAAATCATTAGCACTTATTAGAAGTATATATTGTATGCCCCAGAAAGAAGTGAGCATTATTCCTGTGGAATGCTCTTATAATGCCAATCCTGTATTCACTTAAAACCAGTTGAATCAGCTTTCTCATTTTTTGAATACTCTTCCCACTTCTGTTGTATTATCAAAATGCGATGCGAGAACTTCTCCTTGAAATAAAATGTTCCATGGCTACTCGGACTGTGAATTCTATCACCCTGTATTTTTAGGCTGGTAAGACGAGGTCAGTAAAGAGATATATTATGGCAGGGTTGGGAGGAGTACACTAGAAATGTGTCATTTTGATGCTCCTTAGTCATATTTGTGGTTGAATTCTTATAGACCTGGAAAGAGTGGTGCTTAAGAAGCAAGATAGTAGGTTCTAGAGGGCTGTGGGAGGTAGAAAGACATGACCCCAAGAATTCATTGTCTCCTCAGCAATCTGCCTGAAAGCCATAAGCTATCCCTGTTTTTAAGACTTAGAGAAACAGATTCTGTAGCCTCCTTCAGTGTCTCATTTTACAAAGCCTATTTTGGAAAACTGTACTAATTAACATAATCCCCATCTCCTTCCGGTTTATTTTTATTTTTCCTCCATACAAGTGTTACATGTTAAGCTTGCTGATTTTTATTATTGTATTTTTTCTAATAGTTTTTTTTTTTTAAGTCTTAGGTCTGTTTTTTCTAACTGTTAAGTAATTTTTCTGGCTTTCCTTAAAATTTTCACTGAGTTCTATGTACTTCTCAACTTTTGGACTCTGGAACAGGACAAGATACTGTTGTAAGATTTGAGCAACATTGCATATGACAGTAGATCATTGTTTAAAAGGCAGATATGTTTCTGAAACTTTCCTGCTTTTGTGTAGCTTTTTTTTCTCTTTTAAGCTTCTACACTTTAAGTAATTTTTAAATATCTTTTTATCTTTTGTTGAATTAATATATGAAATTCTTTTTCTGCTGTTAAAGGAAAATATTGCTGCCATAGAGGTAATTTCTTGCTTTATATATAAGTTTTTTTATGCTGTTGTATTTTCTAAATTTTATGTCGTTTTGATTAAATGGCTTTAGATTGAGCGCTTGCATGTGGTATATGGTCAGTTTTCTGTCATTTGCTTTCTTTTAACTATAACTATGATCTGGTTCTTGCATGTCTTAAGTAAATTATACATGTGTTTGTAGCACCATTTCTCAGACATTGCAAGATCTGATAGGGCCTCCTGAATCATGAAGAACATATTAAATCATATTCTTTTTAGTTTTGTGTTTAGTATATTGTAAATTTTTTTTGACAAACCATGTTCACTCTCACAATCAAAATTTTGATTATTCAAAACACCCGCTCCTGCACACTGTTGGTTAATGGAGAGTTCAGTGTACTTCCACTCTTGCTGCCTCAGGTGTGCGCCGTGTTTCAGTGGGATTGTTTTTCTTGCGTATATTTGATTAACAGTGGTGTATGTATTTTGGAAGGTTATTGAAGAAATCGAAGAAATGATGCAGGAATCACCAGACCCAGAAGATGATGAAACGCCTACACAATCAGATCGGCTCTCAATGCTTTCCCAGGAAATTCAAACTCTTAAGAGGTCTAGTACAAGCAGTTATGAAGAGAGTAAGATACCCTCCTTAAATCAATGCTCTTTGTGCTTTTTGTATATCTCAAACATAAGGTGACCATCCCCAGAAATCTTTGATTCTCAGGGACTGTGTTACGGACCCTTCCCTGGCCCTCCAGTAATATGCAAGGCATATTATTGTTGCTCAGGGGCGGTGTCATATTCACCTTTGAATCCTGTATTAGTCAGCTCGGGCTGCTGTAACAAAGTACCATACACTGTGTGGCTTAAACAACCGAAAATTGTTTCCTCACAGTTCTGGAGGCTGGAAGTCCAAGATCAAGGTGTCAGCAGATTTGGTTTCTTCTGGGGCCTTTCTCCTTGGCTCGCAGATGGCCGTCTTCTCTCTGTCTTTACAGGGACTTTCCTCTGTGTGTATCTGTGTCCTCATCTTCCATAAGGGCATCAGTCACACTGGATTAGGGCCCACTTTAATGACCTCATTTTAACTTAGTTATCTTTTTAAAGACCCTGTCTCCAAATACAGTCACATTCTGAGGTACTGGGGGTTAGGACTTCAATGATATCCTGTTTCTCACATGAGGGGAAGTGCTGAGGAAAAACTGAGATGGGTTTCAGGGAATATTCTTCCCTTTCATCTTCTCAATCTTCAGTAAAATTCACACATTGGGGCATATATGATTAAATATGCGTTTAGTTTAATTTTTTCAAATTGCCTTCTTCTCTCTTCAGAAATGTGCCAGAACTCTGCTAAATTGCTTACGATTTCTGGTCAGTAGATAGTTTCTGTACTCTCCCTATGCTTTTGTGTTTGTTCTTTTCCTTGTACAAGCTTTTTCAGTCTTGACTGAAATACTGTTCTTGGGATGATTGATTTAGACAAGTAAACAATTTTGTTATACTTCTCAGCCATTTGAGAAGTACTTTTGCCCACCTACCTCTACTCAGACCTGCCCACCAGAAGTTTTAGGATTCTGAGAAGATGACGAACAATTTAATTGCTTAGAATGTGATTTTTGCTCTTTGGCATAAAACACCCTGTTGTGCTCTCTTGGAACATTTTTGTCTTACTATCTGCTGTGCTTTGCTTTTCGTCATAGGAGTAAAAAGGCTCTCAGTGTCTGAATTAAATGAACTACTGGAAGAAATTGAGACTGCCATTAAGGAATACTCTGAGGAGCTGGTGCAGCAGTTGGCCCTGCGAGATGAACTGGAGTTTGAAAAGGAAGTGAAAAACAGCTTTATTTCTGTTCTCATTGAAGTGCAAAACAAACAGAAAGAGCACAGAGAAACAGCCAAAAAGAAAAAGAAACTCAAGAATGGCAGCTCTCAGAACGGGAAGAACGAGAGAGGTCACATGCCCGGCACAGTAAGTGGTGTTTTGCAGGAGGCGTCACACACTGGAAACAGCTTCCATGCTAATCCCAGCGCTGTGGGCCGGCTGCAGGCGGGCAGGGCCTGCACGGGCGGGCGGCGTGTGCTTCTCACCGGAGCGCTAAAGGGACTCGGTCCAAGAATGCCACTGCACTCAGCTCCTTGAGAGAGGTGTTTTCTTGGTGAGGGTATAATGGTTATTCAGATAATGCAGTATTGAAATGTTTAGGAGGGAAGTAAATGGAGGGAAGACGGGGAATGAAGAAGGCGGTTGTCTTAAAGAAAAGAAGCTTTAGCAGGCGACCATTTTAATACATCAAAATGTTAATAGTGCTTATTTATGTTTGGCTGGTGGGCTTATGAATGGTATTATTTTCTTATTTTTGCTTATCTTCTATGACTTTACAATAAAAGGTTAAAAGGGGGTGCAATTAGAGGTAGTCAAACTGTGCTGAGCCTAAAAGCACAGATTGATTTGTAAACCAGTTCTTCCTGATTTATCAGTGAAGTTGTTAGAGGCAGTTACATGACATCAGCCATCTGGCCTCCTGTTCGGCACACTGGAATATTACTGACTGGTGAAAACAAGTTTAGAATTTTTGAATCTTTGGTTCTTTGTATAAAGTTTTTTGTTTTCAGCTTTTTCATTTTTCTTAAATGATTCTGTTGATTTCACTTGATGAAACTTGATCATAAACGTTAAGTTATATGAGATGCATTTCCTTATTGATTTTATGGCCATGTCATTTTTCTTTGATCAGTTGCGGACTTGTCTATTCCCGCCTTCATTTTGTTTGTATGTGAAGAAATGTTGGTTTTATTGTTAGAGTATAATGGTTGGGCAAAGGGAGCCATTTTTCTAAAGGGAACATACCTTTTTAATTTGTGATATCCATAACATGTTAATACAAATCACCACAAACTGCTATTATGGTTTGCAATAATATAAATTCTGTGTTTGATTGTCTTATTTTTTTCTAAAGAATACTCGTCAAAGAAATAGATCTCATTAACCAGACTGTGATGGAATCTGGAAGGAGAATGCAGTTCTGGGTTGCTCGGCCACCAGGGAGCAGTTAATACAAACAAAAAGGATCTTACCATTTAGCTGATTCATTCTACTGTTTTTGGCCAGCAGCAGATGGACGTTTTCTAGTGTAATGTCTATTTGTACATAGAAAGGACATAGCTTATAAACTGACTTTGAAAAAGTTCTCAGATATATGGTATAAAATATTTTTGAGAAATGGCAGTATTGATTAAATAGGTGTTTATTTAGTCACTTCTAGTGACTACTCTGAAAACAAGCAAACAAAAAACCAAAACATTTATTTGACTATGCAATCCTAGAAAGTTTGCTTTAAAATATCAGGGAAGATATTTTGCATCCTGTATTTTAAAAAACTGTACCTTTTAAATTGCCCTGTTAGGGGCCGGCCCGGTGGCACAAGCAGTTAAGTGCTCGTGCTCCGCTGCAGCGGCCCGGGGTTCACCGGTTCGGATCCCGGGCGCGCACTGACGCACCAGTTGTCAAACCATGCTGTGGCGGCGTCCCGTGGAGAGTGGAGGAAGATGGGCATGGATGTTAGCCCAGGGCCAGTCTTCCTCAGCAAAAAGAGGAGGATTGGCAGGTGTTAGCTCAGGGCCGATCTTCCTCACAAAAAAATAAAAATAAATTGCCCTCTTATACAAATGTGATGAAATAAAATGCTTAGTTAAAAAGTCATAGCATGGTTGGTAATTTCTGCCTATCTGCTTTTAAGGATTACATGTAAATCCTCTATTTATTGGTGTTAACACTTGGCTGAGGAAAGTAAATATATCCCCAGCGGGGTTTAAAGGCTTCTTTTTGTAACTGCCATATAAAAAGGCTTCGAGTGGGTTCATTGTGTGATTATACGTGGCATTTATATTGAGAAATGTATTTGACAAGACAACATTTAGGTCTTACTTGAACGTTTTTTAGTCTTGACATAGATTCATAGTAACAGTAAATTTTTTTACAATATTTGGACTTGTGAAGCTGCTTCTTGAGTTCTGATCTACTGTTTGTGTCAAAACCTTTAATCAGGCTAATAATGGCATTGCTAAACTTGTGGTACCAGTTCCTCTATCTTTCGTAAGGCTAAAATGTTGGAGAAAGACCATCCCATCTGTGATACAAGAAGCTTGAAACCTTGTGATTCGGAAAATAGTGGTAGGTGGCTCAAAAGAACCCTAAAGTGAGGTGGCCACTTGGATAAACAGATTCCAAAAGATACTACCTTCCCAGACCTCTTATATAACATGCGGTTTTGGCAGGGCCTGATCTCTATGCCTTAGCTATCATCAGTGATACTAATTTCTAAAAATTGGTGACCTTTTTCCAGATATGTGTTACCTGTTTTCTAATAACATTAGACACTTATTTCTTCTTTCTTTCTGTTTTTTTGTGAGGAAGATCAGCCGTGAGCTAACACCTGTGCTAATCCTCCTCTTTTTGCGAGGAAGACTGGCTCTATGCTAACATCTATTGCCAATATTCCCCTTTTTTTTCCCCCAAAGCCCCAGTAGATAGTTGTATGTCATAGTTGCACATCCTTCTAGTTGCTGTATGTAGGACACGGCCTCAGCATGGCCGGAGAAGCGGTATGTCGGTGCGCACCCAGGATCCGAACCTGGGCCGCCAGTAGCGGAGCACATGCACTTAACCGCTAAGCCACGGGGCCGGCCCTCTTTCTTCTTACTTTAGATATTTTTGTTTTATTGGCAGGACTTGGACTTCTTCCTTAAGCATGGAATAGCTCCCTTCCATTTTTCCTTAAGCGTGTTTCATTGGAACAAAACATCAATTTGTAGTTGGTATAACATTTTATCCATAATTGCTAGCTTGTTCTCTTTGGTCCAAAGATACTGTAATGAAATATCTGGATGGGAACAGAGCAGTTAAACTCTTTAGGTGTTAATTTTGAAGACATGCTTCGATTCAGACATTTGCTGCAGTGAAAAAAAAGAGAGTGCTTAGGGATGCTATTTAGAGCATTAGAAAATCTTTTTAGGGGCTTGAAAATACTATTAAATATTAAAGAAAATATTAAATATCTTGTAAAAGTGAAATGTTATCTTGATTTGTTTTAATTTTTAAAATAATATGCTACATGTTGGATAAGATAACAATATTCATTCATTCAGCAGATATTTGCAGTGTCTTCCTTGTCCAGGCACTGTTGAAGGTACAATGGTGAATGAAACAGACAAGGCCCATGGCCGCTTGGAGCTTATATCCTAATGAGGGAGACAGGCAATAAACAAAGGAAAGAATGAGTAGACAATGCAATTTCAGGTAGTAATAAATACTACCAAGAAAACAAAAGGCTGGGTAAGGTGGTTGATAGTGATGCTGTTGGGGTGGTGATAGGGTGGTCACTGTGTCACTGCTCCTCCTGATTGGCAGGCAGCCTGTCCTGTCCCTTCCCAATTCTCTTTTGGGAGGAGAGTTTGGAAGAGTAGGTCTTCTCTTTCAGAAATGAGACTCAAGAGAATGGTAAACTTTGTATCTCCTTTGTCCTGTTTAGCATCTGGAGAAACAGAGGGGTGGGATGTAGAGACTGGAATGGGTGAAGGGCATGGTCTGTCATCAGTATAGTGGCCTACAAGCGTTTCTTTGAACTGACTGTGCTGTTTTGGGCTTTGGTGCTTCTATATATGCCACTCTCTTGTTCTGGAGTGGCTCTCCTTTCCTGCTTCCCCTATCCACTTCGGAGGTTGTTTTTTTTTTTAACTCATCCTTCAAAATCATGGTCAAGCATTGTCTTCCTTTCTTAGAACCTTCCTCGATGACTCTTCCTCCAGTGCAGAACTGACTACTCTCTCCTTCTTTTGGGGTTAGTATTATTCCTCTTAACTATTTCTATTAGCACTGTCATACCATATTGCAATTTTTTGTCTTCATGTCTGTCTCTGTTATGGTTCCCTAAGGATAGGAAATGTAACTTTATTGTTCTGGTATTCTTAGGTTCACATTAGGTACTCAATAAATTTCTGCTGAATAAATGCATGAAAGAAAGATAAACTTGCAAATCTTTATTTTTACCTTGAATCTTTCAGTCAGGTGCCAAGACCCATGGAGGCTGAATAACATATCGATTAAGACCTTTGGGTTATGAGCTGTGTGTGAATCCTCCTCCTGCCACTGGGTACTTAGTCCTTGGAGTTTGGAGGGATTAAATGAAATAATGTATAAGACTAGCATATATCCTGGGTACATGCTAGTTATTATATGTCCAAATGCCTACTAGACAATTCTCCCTGAATATCTTGTATTAATTGGAAATCTACCCTATCAAACCAAAGTTACCATTTTCCTAAAGTTGAATTTCTTTCTTATATTTTTTCTTTTGGTTAGTGAAACTACAGTCTACTCATTTCCAACTATTCCAAAACCAGTGGAATTTCTAGGTCAAAGAATATGAAGGTTTAAAGGGTTTTAAACAATTGTCTTTTCAAATTGTTCTACAGAAATGTAACCCGGTAAGAGCATGAGTGAGTGGCCATTTCCCTATACCTCCAACCAATAGTGGATATTATTAACCTTTATATGCTGATCTGATAGGCAAACAATGGTTAGATCTGTTGATCCTTTGTATTCTTTTGTGAGTTGCCTGTTATGTCACATTTGAGATGTTTTTCGTATTTATCTATGAGGGTGCACATACTTCTGATATCATAGTACCATACTCTGCTGTAATCATTGGCTTGTGTTTCCTCAGAAAGAGTGCAGCCTTCCCAAAGGCTCGTTCACATTGTTTCCCCAGCACCTCACCTAATTTTGAGTTCTTTGCACATCACTTAATGCATATTTGTTGAATTGAAACTTCACTATAAAGGAGATGGAATTCCAGAGGATTTAGATGTGGTATTTGAATTATTGTTATTTAATCAGGGATTTTTTTTTTTTTTTTTTGCCAGTCTTTTGTTGATATCAAGTAGATTCACAGGTCACTGAACTTCAGTGGCAGTTCACATGAGTACAGGAACAAACTGAAGCACCTCAGTCATGTTTTAATTTAGTAGTGGTTGTTATCCAGAGTTGTCTGAAGTTGTAAAGACATTAATGTTTAACTGCTTAGCATAATACCTTAGAAATCTTATAAGGATGAAAATGGACAGTTTCCTCCTTTAGAATCAAAGTCATGTATAAGGTTGCTTATTCTAAGTCTCGGGTTGAGAAGACAGAATCTATAGTATCTTTTCTGTTTGCCATAATCACATTGAACTTTCAAGCAAGGTCTAGTGTGTTGCCCTCACCACCAGCAAAAATGTATAATTGCTTCAGTCTAACCCAAAGAAGTTTATTCTGAAAAGTTTTGGGATATTAGCAGTCAGTGACTCTGTTGTAAAAAGAATCATATTACTCTAATTGATTGCTTTTGGGGGTTGGGGAGATAATTGCTTAAAGATAGGGGAGAGCTAGGGCTCTTTCTTGTATGTATTTTTCTTTCACAGATGCATTGCTCCGTCTGTCTTGATGACTCACTTTGCTGGTATTATGACTAATAGTCAATTTATTTTGTTTCTTTTTTACATGTAAAAATGCCCCAGTAATAGTTTTTCACTTAATCTTGACCAAAGCTGACTTTAAGGTAAGAGAAATTTATATTTATTTAGACAGCTACTATTAGATCATTCTGAAGTTATTCTAATTTATGGTAGCTCTAAGCCTAGAAGGAACTGTTCTGACACAGCTATTTGAATTTGGTGCTTTTGGACTTGCCTTTTTTTTTTTTTCTTTCTTTTTAGTTTGGAATTTTTAAATTGCACATTTGCTGAGATATTTTAGACCAGGGATTGGCAAGGCAAACTGCTGCCCCAAGGTGCAAAGTGACCCTCTACCTGTTTTATGAATAAAGTTTGATTGGAATGCAGCCACGTCCATTCATTTACATGTGGTCTGTGGCTGCCTTGGTGTTACAAGGACAGAGTTGGAAAGTTGCAACAGAGACTGTGTGGCCCCCAAACCTAAAATATTTACTATCTGGCCCTTTATGGAAGTTTGCCAACTCCTGATTTAGACTAAATTTTAATAAAGTTGAAAATTAGAAGGAAAAAAGATGTAAACTCCACTTAAATGAATTTGTATAGATGAAAACATCGCTATATTGTGACTAAAATTTATTATAAAATGTAGCCTTTTTTATCCTAAGAGTGTGTTGAGTTCTTTCCCTCAGGGCCCCATCGAGCAGCCTGAGTTGTACCTGCAGGTGGTAAGGCCTTGGCCAGTCCGTCTCCTAGCCATTTGCCGCAGGCACCCCGCCTAACAACAGTCCTTTGTGCTGTGTGTGACAGATTCCCAGTAGCCAAGTGAAGAGAACCAGCAGGTAGACCAGTTGTCTTGAGATTTGGGAACAAATGAAAAAAATAAAAATGTTGGCAGTCCTCTGGGCAGACTGTATTTATACATAGTGATGAAAGGTAGTTTAAGGAAGGTAGAGGAGAAGTGGAAAAAGGGCTCATTTCCCCCCCTTTTCTGAGTAGTGGTGTTTGAGAGGATAAGGTCTGTCCTAAAAATTAGTGTTAGGGCCATAAAATGGAAGGTCATCAGGGTGGAGAGAAACTTGGATGTGTAATGTTTATTGTTTTAGTAATTCACACTTATGAGTTATGAATTATCTTAGAAGTGGAGAAATTTATTTTATGAAAGATAGTATTGCCTAGAGAAATATATGTCACCACCAGTTTTTGATATTTTACCATTATCTACTGTTTATTTTCTGCAGTGGTTTTTGGTGTTAGGCTGGTAATAGTGAGCTTTCATGACCCAGCAATTAATGTGGTAAAAATTGGAAGTCTATTCTTGACTCTTTATGTCTTGGAGAGGTTTGTTAATTGTTTGTTAGTATAACACAAATTCACATAAAAGCCATAATACGCCAGGAAACTGTATTCTTAGTTTAGAGTATCTGTAAGTATCAGGAAGGAATTCATAAAATTGCCGGGGTTAATTATTTTACTCTAGTTTTAATAGCTTTGAAAATGTTTGTCAACACTTAATTTAATTACCACATTAATATTAAATTACATAAAATTTTAAAAAGATCTTCCCATACAAAATATTAAATTGATACTATTCCATTTAACTCCTAACTTTGAAAATCTTCATATCACACACATCTCTGTGCTCTGAGAGTGAGCTTATAAAGTAGTACTTTAATATTCAAGACATTTTCAAATATTTATCTGCTTTGGTATAATTCATATTTTCTAATTTACTTGGATCTGTTTTTTTGAAAAAATTATTTTTTGATAGAATTTGCATTTATAATTGTTTTATAATTCGCAGTAAAATTATTTGATTTGAAGAAGTGTCAAAACAAGCAAAATCAATTTTTGTATCTTAATATCTTAATAATTATTTGAATATTTCTACTTTGTAATTTTTTTATACTTAACTATTGCTTTCAGTTTTGTTTTTATCATGTTTTGTATTTTGATTATTTTAAGAATTTTAATTTAAAAGTTAAGACTACTGTTTTATAGTATTTGAAAATCATGTCATTCAAACTATTGAAAAAGATGTGATTTATAAAGAACAATAATTATGTTTGAATTTCACTTTCTTTTGAACCTTGTAAGTGTAAAGAATATTAATGGAGTAGAGCATAGATTAGAGTAAGAGTCAGAAATAGATGAAAGTATTTCTTAATTGCTTTTCCTAACCTTTTTTTCTGACGCTGAGCTTTGATAGTGAGATTTTTAAACCATTTCCTGGCTAGTTAGAGATATGTGCCAGAGGGTGTCAGATGAGGCTAAGAGAAAAGTATGGTAGCAGGAAAAGTCTGAATTTCCTGGCCTCTTGGGTAATTTTGCTTTTCCCTGTCTTGGATCCTGCTTCCTGTGAAATTAGTTGAACTGGAGATACCCTGTGCACAGGCTGAGTTGATATATTTAGGACTCTAGAAAGGAATTAACAAACCACAACGCTTGATCTGATTCTTGTTGCTTTTCAGTTTAGGTAGTTTTTTTCCTGGCTCTTTTCTTTTTATTGTTCAGAAAGACCTTGAATTACCTAGAAGTGTTACTTGTTTTCTTTTTAAGGTTTTTGCTTGATTTCTATATTCAGTCATAGACAGTAGTGTCTTTTCTTGACGTTGTCTTCAGTCCTTTAAGCTAGAGACTAATCAGGAGTTTTTTATTTCTCAGTTGCCCTTTTGTTTATATGAGGAGGACTTGAAATACTGTTGTTACTGTTCTGGAGAAAAGTAGAAAGGTATGGTTACTTCTCTTTGGGAGCTAAGTCCCACATGTTATTCTAGCCTTTTTAAAGGAATACAGCCCAGACATTTTTTGAATATTTGTATTTGCTGAACACTTTTGTTAAGCACTTCCCATGGATTATTTTATTTAATGCTCACAACAACCCTGTAAAGCAGGCATTATTATTATGGCTGCTGTTTCATAAATGGGTAAAAGAAAGCTTGACAGAGGCCTTAGCTCGCAGAACCATTGTGCATTGGAGCGAGGATGTGCAGAGTTGTACAGAGAGGAGTGCAAGGAACCCTCGGCTCTGCATTTTCCTCTTCTGAGCTGTGCAGGATGTTGTCTATGGGCAGGGAGATCTTGGCTCACTTCTTTGTCTTTTTTCAGATTTTTATAAATATCTTTTTAATCTTCTATATCTTGTTTACACTTTGTTGCTTCTGGTTTTGTCTGAGAAAAGTTTCCAGAGAATGACTGAATTTGAGACTTTCAATACCTACTCACGCCAGGGAAGGAAATGGTCATGAGGCTGTTGTGAGAATTCTCAGTATAAATTATGAGATTGAAGCCCTGTACTGAGTAAACCCTTTCCCCCGTCTTTGCCACATTACCTTGGCACTTTGTCAGCGGTGAGGGGAACAATAAAGTGAATACTGTAGTGCTTAATCATTTTCCTGCTCATAAATGGGCCCATATCAAAAATTCCATTCTGAGAAGGGCATTTTACAGAGATGTTAACTCCTTCATAAAGATGTGATAGGAAAAGGATGGATAGATAGATTACAGAATAATTTTCAACTCACAGAACCTTCACCAGCTCTTCATTTTGAATTTGAACATTTGAATCCTTTGCTTCAAATTTGGAAATGGTAGATTAAATGGAGGCAGATTTCTGACATACCTAATATTGCACTGTTTACTTTAATTAAACTGTAACAGATCTTCATTTAATGTCCTTCATTTCTCTGAGCATTCCTAACCTTGAGACCTGCTTCTGTCAGTGCGTTGACATGTCTGTGGTACCTCTTCCTTGAGAAATGTTCAACAGAGAAACGCTTCCCTTCTTCCTCCTTCCCTCCTTCCATTTCTTTTTCTCCGTTTCTCTCTCCCTCCCCCCAACCCCTGCTTATAAAATTTAAGCATAGAGAAAATCTTCCCTCTGGCCCAGTTAAGTACCATAAGCACCTAATAACACTGCATCTGTTCTCAAGGTTGTAAATGTAGTGTTTCTAAATGAGGTGACGTTTACTAAAAAGTAAATTTAATCTATCTCTGAGGTTTTATCTTTTTAAAATTCATTTTGCCTTCCAAAAGGGTGCATTGTTTTTTGGAATTTGTAGGGCAATTGTAAAACAAAATCTGTGTGTGTTCTCCAGAGAGCTCTTTTCCTATTTCTTCCTCCTCTTGCTACCATAGTCTTTCTGTTCCTTCCTTAATCCTTCTAGTTCATTGATCTTCTACTTGCTACTTTTTTATTATACTAGGGGTTTTATATTTCTTGGTCATTCCATTGTTTTACAAGCCATGTCAACAAGATTATTTTATTTTACTTTATTAATCTCCTGTTGACTTCCTAGGCTGGGTTCTTCAGTGGACTTTTTCAGAATTTTGTGTGCACTCCTTTAAGTAACTTTTGTATCTTGTCATGTCATCTTTCTTTTGTTCACCCTCAGATTATTTTTGCCTTTTATCTCCTTTAAAAAATTTCTCTCCTGCAAGAAGTCAAGAGGCCTCATGATATGGTTATCATAGGCTCTAAGACTCTTGGGCTTTGGTCTTAGGAGTGTTACAACTTTGGCTCAGCAGACATTTACAGATGCCTGCTGTGACCAAGACACCATGCAAGTCACCGGGATGGTGCGAGTAAGAGCTAGTCTTTGTCCTCGCTCAAAATGTGCTCATTTCCTCATAAGAAGATGAAGCCGTTGTTGTAGATAACTCTGAATGTATCATCTGGCTGTGCACTTCTGTCATCCTAGAGCGCTTATCTTATAGCCTCATGTGACCTTTCAGTCCACACTGATGTGTGTGCGTGTGCATGTGCGTTTCGATTTGTCTTAAAAAAAAATAGTGTGTCTTTTTGGTTGAGTTAATCCATAGATTCATGGAATTTACAAATAAGAAGACCTTTAAAAATGATGTCATTTCATCATCTCTTTCACAGGCGAGGAAACAGGCTTTGGCAGGTTTAGTGACTGCTGCCACGTCAACCGGTCAGTGGCAAACCTGGGAGAGACCCAGATCTCTAATTTCTAGTTTGACATTTTTCTATCCAAGTTGACTGTTGAAAAACTTTCTGATTCCAAGGACATTTGACTACAGTCTGATGCCTAGTTTCTTACTAAAATCTGGAAGTATTTCATTGTTATGGGTAGCAATTGCTGAAGAATGTATCGGTTGAGGCCAGTGGCTATCGATCAGATGCCTCCTACGTGCCGAGCACGGGCTTGTGCTTTGTGGACATACAAAAGAGGCGCCTGACGCTATTTCTGTCCTTAAAGATTTTGAGAACTGAGTTGAATTTATTAAAAAGTAACCTAACCAAAACTTTTTTCTTTCTCTGCTGTTTTTCTTTTGATCTTGTGCCTCGCCCCCACTCTAAAAAATATCTTGATTTTCTTTTCTTTTATGACTATTAGAGAAACATATATTGATCTCAATTATGTGCCAGGTGTGGGTGTTAAGGATGCAGAGGAAATGCCAGCCTTCAGGGGCATGCTGCCTGTGGGCTGGGGATCCAGATGACAAACTGTTCAGTGCACCTCATGCAGTGATTCTCAACCAGGCTGATTTTGCCTTTCATGAGACAATAGGCAATGTCTGGAAACATTTGTCATTGTCACAACTTGGAGGAGTTGGGGGTCGTGCTATGGTGTCCTGCTGAGTAGAGGCCAGAAATGCTGTTCAACATCCTACAATGCACAAGACTGCCCCCATGATAAAGAATTTTCTGACCCCAAATGTCAGTAGTGTCAAGGTTGAGAAACCTAGGGATAGGGTGATAATTGATTGCTAAATTCAAAATGGCTCCCATGTTTTTAGTGTTCTCCGCCTGGCATTGTCTTGTGGTAGAGATGTACACATATCACTCTTGCCTCTGGTTTGGTTTAGGGGTCTGGGAAGGCTCAATTGAATCCTGGGGACAGGAAGGAGGGGACAGGCATACCAAGGCAGCAGTATGGGCAGCCCCCTGGAGGTGACGGACAGCTGGGGAACTGCAGGTTGCTCATTATGACTAGAGGTTGAATGAGAAAGCTAGAAGGTGAGGGAGGGAGTAACTCAAGAAGAGAGTGTGGAAACAGCAAAGTGGAAGCCAGAAAGTGGATGGCTTTGTATGCCCTGCTGAGGCATTTGCTCTTTATTTAAAGGCTGTAGGAAATCAGGGTTGTTACATGTTCAGATTTGTCTTTTGGATGGTCACTTCAGTGTTTCAAGGAGAACTAATTAGAAGGAGACAGCTAGAGATAAGGAGTAGATTAGGAGGCTGTTGCTGTCACCAGGTAAGAAATGAGTCAAGGGAGTGACAGTAGTGATGGGAAAAAAATTGAATTTCAGGGATATTAGGAGGTTGAATCTATTGGTTGGGGCATGAGGGAAGGGAGGAGCTAGGGTTGGGTCATTGATTTCTGACTTGGGTAAGCACAGATAGAACACAGGTACCCCTTCCCCATGGGGAGATAGGAAAGTCTCGTCAATAACAACTGCATCTAGCCTCAAGCCCAGCATCTTGGGGGATGTTGGCCCTTTCCATCAGCTCTGGATGTAGCCACTTATGGTGCAAAGGCTAAGCCAGCCATTCTAACACATCCAGGGCGCAAAGATGGAGAGAGAACAGGGCCACTACAGTAAAAACTTCTTACGGGAAGGAGAGGAGAATGGAAATACTCAGTAGCTACTGTTTCACATCCTGCTGGAGAAGAATGACAGGACCCCTGCGCACTGGCCACACAGTGAACTCCTTGGTCGGCCAGTTTGGCTGCTTTTGGTTTTGTTCTCTGAGAGGATCTCTTTTGTTCATTGTCCTTTGTAGCTCATCTGGGAGGGTGTATAATTCATGTTTCAGCTCAGATGTCACCTCCTCAGAGAACTTTTCTCTGACCTCCTGATATAAAGTAGGCGTCCAGTTTTTAATTGCCCTGTTGTAGCTATCGGCTGAGCGTGCATTATCTGCAATTATCTAGTTCATTTGCTTGTTTTATTGTTTCTGCCCCTGTTATACTGGAATATCGGGTCCTGAGGGTAGGAGGGGTCTTGGCTGATGTGTTCACTTTGAATCATTAATAACCTGCAATAATATCTGGCTCAATATATTTTTTGAAAGAATGAGTAAATGAATGAGGGAGGTATGGAATGTTGAAGGAGGAACAGATTTTTTATTTTTTCGTTTGATTTTTGGTAGGAGAGAGTAGAATGAATTCGATTTTGGGTATGATGAGTTTTAGGAATATTTAGATCCAGATGTCCAATAGGCAATTAAACATACACGTCCGGAGTTCAGGAGGGAAGTTACAGTCAAGATAGCTAACGTTTTCTGAGCCCTTCCTATGGGCCAGGCTCTGTTCTAAGCACTTTACTGATCTTAGTGAAGTGGAGCTGTAGATTTGTGGAGGCAGACGTTGAAACTATTGAGTGGGAGGTTCAGAGAGTGTGCACGAGAAAAAAAATAGGGACAAAATCCTGGGGAACACCGCGATGTAAGAGATGAGCAAAGAAAGAGGCACTTTTCAGAAGAAGCACCAGAGAGGCAGCAAGAACTCTGGGAGAGTGGTGTCTAGGAATCCAGGGAGCGGTTGCGAGGAGGACAGCTTACTGATGTTTCCAAGAGAGCTAAGAAGTGTCTGTGGACCTCAGCATCAAAGAAATGATGCTGGGAAGAGCTGTTTCAGGAAACCCTTGGGAAAGGGGCTAGGTTGAGGTTTGAGAATTTGAAGTTGCCTGTGGGAAAGAGCTAGAAGAGAGGGAGAGTTTAGAAATGCGGTAAAGGGAGAAAATTGTTTCTGTGTGGTTCCTGGGGAGGTGGGAGTTGATGGCAACCAGAGCATTGGTGGAGGAACGTCCTCAGCTGTATCTTGTAGTTGATTTCTTTGTATTTCCTGTGAACCTTCTGATTTTCTTGTTCTGTCATTTTCCCAGTGGAACAGGAGGCAGTAGAACCTCGCCAGCTGCCACGTTGCTTGCCTGGTCAGCGTGCAGTGGGGTCTGGTTGGCCACAGCTGCTGACTCAGCTATCATCAGCTGCAGGGCAGAAGTTCTACGGAGAGTTCCTTTACTTAACTTCTTTTGCTGGGATCAGCTGTTAGTTTTGCATTTTTCCAAGTTACCGTGTCTTCACATCATTGCATTTTTATTTATTTTCACTGAGCCTGGATTGCATGAAAGCCATCTTTCACAAGTAGTCAAGCTACCAGTAGTTGAAATGGCTCAGCAGTGTCCACAACTGCACATTGAATAAGGAAACCTAAATTACATATATAGCTTAGGAATTTAATAAATTGTATCAACCTTTTTTTTTTCAGTGACAGGAATTAAGTTTTCAATTGGGAAAGTAAAGATAGTGTTTTTAGAACGTGTTGCTCAAATGTAAAGTGTACCTTAGTTTCCTGATACATTGAATCTAAAACTTTTCACCTTGCTTGAGATTTTCTGAGTTTATATCTAGATTTAACATGCCCATAGATAATGGAGCAACTTAATATAGAAAATAAAGTATTTTTCTTTTTGTTGCTTTTGCTTTTTTTTTAATGAGGAAGATTAGCCCTGAACTAACATCCGCTGCCAATCCATCTCTTTTTGCTGAGGAAGATTGGCCCTGAGCTAACATCCATGCCCATCTTCTTCTAGTTTATATGGGACGCCACCACAGCATGGCTTGACAAGCGGTGCGTCAGTGCGCGCCCGGGATCCGAACCTGCGAATCTCAGGCCACCGAAGTGACGCACACGCACTTAACCACTGTGCGACCGGGCCGGCCCCTTTCTTTGTTGCTTTCGAAAGGAAATTCATTTGATAGAAACAGTTTTTAAAAGAGGATCTGACTTGTTTATTTGAAAAGAGTTTCCCATAATTTTTATTGCAGAGTCTGGAACCTAAGAAGTCATGTCTTTTGATAATCTGTTTAAAAAATGTGAACAAATTATGTGATGGCATATGAAAAATTGATAAAAATAGTTAAAACTAGCCTACTTCATCAAAAGTAATAGTTATGCTGTCAGTAAAGTGGAGTGTGTTCAGTTGAGGTGTCTTGACCAGACATTTGATTCTTGCTAAAACAAAATGGAATGCAGATCTGGGAAGGACTGGGTGGGGAGGAAGGATGGTTCAGGGGGAGAGGTGTAGTTGTACAAGCTCCCACAAGATGGTCAAGTTTGGTACGGTACTCAGATTTTCAGTAATACTACTGAGTATGTGACTGATGCAGAGGCACATAGCTCCTTCAAAGATTAAACCTTTTGGTGTTTCTCAGCTTTTTGTTGCGAAGACTTCTTTACACTCTTAAAATTTATTGAAGACCCCAGAGAGCTTTTGTTTATATAGATTGATATTTACTATATTAGAAGTTAAAACTGATAAAATTTTAAAATATTTATTAATTCATTTAAAAGTATCAATAAGAATTCATTAATGCTTATATAAACAGCATATGTTTATGAAAAATAACTATAAAAAAATTAGTGAGAAAAATGACATTGCTATGGATTTTTGTTGATTTTGTTAATATCTAGCTTAATCAAAGACAGCTAGATTCTCAAATCTCCCATGTCTGAATTCAATCTGTTATTTGGAATATTTCACTATAAGTCATGAGGGTGAAAAAGGCAAAGTATGTCTTTGTATTTCTAAGAAAATAATTTTCAGCTCGTGGGCCCCTGGAAGAGTTTCAGGGACCCCCTGGGGGGGTTCTTGGACCACACTTTGAGAACCACTCGGCTCAATTATACATTTCTTGAGGGCAGAGACCATTGCTTTGGTTTCCTTTCTTCTATTCTTTGGAGCCCTGTAAAATACTCTTTATGTTGACTCCTCAAATGTATTTACTGATTCAACTTTCCCTTATAAAATTCCAGGGAAAGGAATTATCGGTGAATCAGGATTGACTTCCTTTTCGGGATGCCTTTCCCCTTAATTAGTCATGCTGTAAGAATCCATCTAAGTCCTTTGACTCGGCAGCCATAGAGGTGCCACTGGACTCTTTTGACTTTGTCTGATGACATTGTAGACTGGTTACAAATCAAGATGAGTAGTTTAGGAAAAAATACTCTCTTTTCAGTACACTGAGTTCTAGGAAGTCTTGGCGGTTGCTGGGAGAAGGAAGCTAGAATTGTTTCCTAGAAACAGAGTGGAAAAGTCTTTGCAGAAGTTTTAGGGGGCCTAGCTGGCACATGGGGCCCACTCTGCTCTCCAGGAAGCATATGTACTCTTCCAGTTTGCATTTTCTGCACCAAGGCACTGGCAGGTGGCCTGAAGAGTGAGTGGGAAGCAATAATCAGCTCTCCAAGTAACAGCATTTTCATTTGCCAAATGTTATGTTAATGTTCTCCAAATTTACAGTAGAAATATGCAAACTTAGGCTGAAAATATGCATACTGTTAGTTTTAAGTTTTCAGACTTTTGATAAAATGTAGGTAAACAATATCAAAAGGTATCTTAAAAATTATGTGCTAAATTTTGCATAAAACAAATGTGTACAACTTACAATTGTTTACATTGGAGCAAATTTGTTTATCAGCTACGTCAGGAAAAATCTTTATGAATATAGTAGCATAAAAGCAGTTGATTTTGCATTTGACTTGCAAAGAAGTGGAAGCAAAGACATTTTAAAAACAGCATGATTTTGTCTGCTTTATCTGAATGAGTAGTGGCATTTTCTAACTGCTTGCCTGTTTGGCACATAAGTCATAGTGGTACTCTTACTAATAGTCTTTGAACTTCTTTCTCTGTCCTTTTCTTCCGGGCCGTATATTGCTGCCTTTAGCGCTTCAGCATGGAAGGGATCTCAAATGTCATTCAGAATGGCCTCCGCCACACCTTTGGAAATTCAGGTGGAGAGAAACAGGTGCTCGGTTATCCTTATTTTCCTCATTATCTGCTTTTTCATTCTCTGTGTAAGTGAAGGTCCTGAAAGCTGGCAGTTATACTAATTTACTAAGGCTGTTGCTTAAAAGAGAGAAATGAAAGTTCATTATATTTATAGTTTTGATAATGCATAGAATTTCCCTTTAGGAAAAAGCATTTTTCAAATTGGACAGTAGACTAAATGCATTCTTAATATGTGTTTTAAAGCTCCATTTTTCACTTTAAACAAATAGATATTAATGCATTGACACAATGAATTGCATGCGTAGAATATCTAGTTATGAAAATAACTAAGCTAGGAGATGCTACTCTAATTCTAAAAGTGTAGGAAACTACATCGCATTTTTGGGGGAAGAAAGCCAGACGTTAGTATCTTTTAGACTAGAGTTCTAGGTCAAAATGTCTACAGAGTATATCTTACTTACTTTTAAATGAAATTCATGTGTTTTTAAGGTGTATCATGTAGTCAGCCAACTCACTTGTCTGCCCAAATGGGACATGAGACATTATTTATACAAAATCATATATGGCTTTAATATACAGTCAAATGTGTAGCAATTTGCCTTTTAGTAACATTTTCGTGTAACTTAAGGAATATCATGAACATGGGAGACATATCTGCATTGAATGTGCTTAAAATTACCTTTCACAATTTGAAATTTTCATTCAAAAAGAAAGCTCTTCAATTTAGCTCTTAAGTGAAGACTGAGAAAGTGCAGAATGTAGTTTGCAGGCAGTTTATCAGAGGAAGGCATTTGAGCTGAGGGTTTTTACTGGAGATAGTTCTGTATTACTCCAGAAGGGAACTAATCGACATAAAATAATCCTTCACGCTGAAGTTTGCAGCTCATAAAGGGGCTCCACGAAGGGATGGTTGAATTTTTGTTTTATTCTGGTGCCTCTCACCTCTCTCAAATCCACAAGATGGCAAAATAACCTCCAAACTGACCCTGGACACGGGAGTGGGGCGGGAAGGCCCGAAAGTGTAGCCGGAAAGCCTGCATGCCGAGGCGCGGCTTCCTGATGCTTCTCCAGGTTGCCTGACACACGTGCTATTGCTGAAGCCCCAGGAGGGCGTGTTCCCGGCTTTTTGTGTGTGCTTTCCACAAAGAGTTATTCTGTTATACCATTGGGCATCACCTTGGAGAAGTCTACACCAGAAAGATGGTAGCAATTAAGTTTCTTAAAGATTGAACAATACACTTTTCCTACTTTTCTGGACCTAGAGAACCAGTTATTGTTAAGTAGTTTTATCTTGTTTTTTTATTATGAACAGGATAAAAATCACTCAGAGGATTAGGAATAGAGCTGAGATTTAGGACAGGGGCTAAATAATGGGTGGGTCTGAGGAGATTCCAAGTGAAAACCAGTGATCTCTAGATGAGCACACGCAAGCTGCACTGAACTATGTCGCTTTGTTGGAGTGGTCAGAATAGGGGAATCTGGACAATAATTTTAGATTATGCCTTCATGGGACATAGTTTTAGGACATAACTCTGAGACTTTATGAGACTTTACAGTGGTGAACTAGGCAGTTGGTCTCCATTTCAGACAAGAATCTTCATTATTCAACAGAGCATTCTCTCCTTTCATTTTTCTCTTTTTCTTTAATACCTTTAAACATTTATAACTACTTATATAATAATTTAAAGTAATAATAAGAATAATAATACACTTCTAAAATTATTTGGGTAATTTGTCTATGTTGGCTTCTGGAAGAAGCTGGTGTGTGTTTTTAGAGTTGTTTTCCATGTGACCATTTTGTTCAACCAGAAAAAAATGGTCTGCAACAGAATGATTTGGCTGTTGGGAATTATTTTGTTATGCAGAACTGTTACAGCTACGTTTTTAGTTTAAAATACTGTTTTAAAAATGTGTTGAAAAATACGCAAGGAGATTGTTAGATAAGACTTCACTTTAAAAATGAACAAATTAAACAAATCACCCTCAGGCCTACTCGTAAAATTTTCGATTTTAGGCAAAAAAGTGGATATTTATGTTGACACTGGGCTTGTATGAAGCAGATAGAGGGGGGCAAAACATGAGCTCCAGCTGAGATAGCAAGATACCTGTTCATTACTAAAGTAGCTCATGTTTCATGTTATAAAATAGACTTTCTAGGAACTGTATCAATTTTTTGCAGATAAGCTAATTCAGATTTAAGTGACACATACTTTTTTTTAACTTGGCAGTACTTGACAACAGTCATTCCCTATGAGAAAAAACATGGACCACCATCTGTTGAAGATCTTCAAATATTAACAAAAAGTGAGCAAAGACAAAATTAAACTGTTGCCTTATTTACTTTTGCTGATTCTAGATACTGATTTTAGTTAGTGATTTTGTTGTTGTTTATTTTTTTGTCAATTTAGGATAGTAAGTGATGGGTGTCATTGTTTATTCTTTTGAAAATGAAACCGTAAATGGCTATGACATTAAACACAACACTAAATCTAGAGTTGATTTGTATTTTTCCTGCTTTTCTTTACCTTTTGAAATATTTACAAGTTAAACTTTTGGGGGAAAAAAGGTAACTTGATTTTCTATTACCTCTTGTATGTTTAAGAACATATCTACTTATCAATAAACAAGGTGCTTCATGGATCTTATATAAATATGGCTGTCAATAACTCAGTAGGAAAGATTTAGAACTGTGGCCTAAAACCCTCTCCTTTCTTAGGAATGTAGAACCCAAGGTAGTAGTTATAGGTAAAACATAAATTGATAGTAATATTTTAAGAACATTCATTCAGCAAATATTTAATGAAGGCTTACTCTGTGCCAGGCCATGTTCTGGGCACTTGGGATGCTTTAGTGAACAAGCAGGCAAAAATACTCCACCTTCAAGGGGCTTGCATTTTAAAATAATTTGTTAGACTTGAATATACATTATATTTGAGTATCTCATATGATAGGCATAAATGAGCCCTGAATTCTGGTTCTGTCCCTGTTATTTACAGGGATATGCTTGGAAGTCACTTACTCTCTCTTAGCCACAGTGAAAAATGAGGATAAGAATATTTGCTCTATTTACCTCATAGTAAATAAATTAATGTAGGTGGGATTTGGGGTGAGTCAGTTACTCAGCTTTGTTTTTCTTGAAGGGATTGAATTTGCTGATCTGTTAGGTTCTTTCTAAGTTAAATGTTTGTGATAACCATTAATTAAAGAGGGAGCCAAATGAGAAAGCGTCACATGAGTGGATATTGATGATGATACCTATTTTGGAAATTAAGGGCACAGAGGCATGGGTTATGGGGAGCAGAAGGAAATAAGTGTCTTATTTACAAGCTGCCTGCCTGCTAGCCTAAAGCTTTTATTCTTTTCTTTGGTGAACGACACTTTTCAAAACATTTCATACTTAAATGTGGATCAATCCAGTGATGCCAGCCAGTCTAAAATAAAGAGTTAAGAGATTAACTGGGTGGCCAGCCCTCTGATTTCCAGGAGAACCCCTGAAGTTATGAGTGTCCAGGATCACACAGCAGAATGGTTAATTAGAGGGCTGGGTCTCCTGATTCCCAGGCCACTGTACTTTTTAATAATGCTAGCTTTTGGTATGTGATTTTATGTAGAACTGAAAACAAAACTAAAACATGATTGGAAGCAGAAATACCGAACATAGTAGCCTTTAAGAAGGGAACATAAATATTGCCGAGAAGCCAGGAATTACTGAGAGACCTCGGCTTCTCAGATCAAGGACAAACACATACTTGGCCAAACCAAAGTCATAATTCCCACATCAAAATGTCCTTAGGCCGATTCTTAGATGATGTCTTCGTAGACTGACACAATTTGGAATCTTTGGGTGATTGAAGGCATGTATGTAGGGTGTGTGAATCAGTGTCCAAGTTAATATAGTTATGAGGACAGGATTGTTTTGAAGACAGTAGATGGAAAGATGACCTTCACTTTGAAAGTAAAAAAAGTGGTTATCTTCTGAAAACTTTGGGGAGACCCTGAGCCTCAGCTGCCACCACCTGTAGATGTTAGCCATGGGGAAGCCCAGTGGAGACAATCCCAGTGTTTATGGATGCATAGCCTTCCTTGTAAAAGCTATTAGAGGTGCAATAATAATAGTAATAAGAATTAGAATAATATTAGTTGTGTTAATAATTATAGCTAATGCTTACATATCATATATTATGTGCCAGGCACTATTCTAAGTCCTTTACCTCTGAATTAGTAACTTCATACTCACAATCAGCCTTTGAGACAGGTCTAATTATTGTTCTCATTTTCAAATGAGGAAATTGGTGCACTGAGCGATTAAGTAACTTGCTCAAAGTCCCACAGCTAGGAAATGACAGAGCCAAGGTTTAACTCCAGGAAGGCTGACTTGACAGTTACACTATGTTGTCTTGTTATACGTCTGGGGAAAAATAGTGCGACTTTTTCCCCAGGATGCTCTGCAGAAAGCTTGAGTTGGCAATCACCGTGAAAGTGCGATATTCATTTGCGGTTATCGGTACCTGGGTGGTCTAGATTTTTTAACCACTATACTACTAGCTGTTTAATCTGTTTTTTCTATTTTAACTTTGCTTGGAGATAAAATTGTCAAAGATTCCCTTTAGGATGAGGCTAATTCATCCAGCTTCCTCTGTAGGATGATAGAGGGGCAGGCAGCCTGGCAGGGTGCTGCTTCATCGAAGTCTTTTCTTCACTTTAGTCTTTTCTGTAAAAGTTTCCAAGAAGACTGAGAGAGATGCTGCTTGGAGAGTAAAGCTAACTATTCATGTATCTAAGAGCTTCTCCAGCTTGTGAGATCTGCAGCACTGAAGTGTTCCTGTTCCCCAGAGCTCATAGAAGTGCACAGTATGGTCACTCGCCTTCCAGTATTTATTATGACAAAACTGAGGCTCTGTGTAAATAACCCAATTTCTCTTTCCTGCCTCCACTGTTTAGAGATTTTAAATCAGAGAAATAACTCTCAGATAACTAAATGTTCTTACCTGAATAAGGACTTATTCAAGTAAAATAAATTCTTAAGCATTTGCAGTTGTATTCCCTCATCCAGAAAATAACCAGTAATTTGCATGAATTGGTCATACCATATAATTAATTAAGATCAAGGCTACAATGATTGAAATTAAATATTTTTGATCTGAATTTGAAATTGTTGCCTTTTCTTTCTCTCCTTTATTTTGCAGTTCTTCGTGCCATGAAAGAGGACAGTGAGAAAGTTCCAAGCTTGTTAACTGATTATATACTGAAAGGTGAGTTTTATAATTGTATATGTGCAATGGTTGGGAAGTTTTGATTAGTCAATAAATGCATCATCTTGCTAATAGATTAAAAAGTGACTTCTAAAGGCATTAATCTCCTTTTGTTATTAATCTCATTTGTGCAGGGTGTAGATAGATAGAAGGCTTGCTTATGCTCCCAACATTATAAATTATGGTTATATACGATTTAACTTTTATTTGAGGTCCTGGGCTGGAAATAATTTCCACAGCTAAATTATAAACATTGAGGAAGGCAGTAGGGGAAATATTATGGAGATACTGCCATAATTATGTGAATCACAGGTGTCGACACTGGGAGGGTTTGAGAAGGGTTGTGCCATCTTGGGGACAATAGAAAGAGAACGACAGATCAGTGAGGACGGATGAAGGAGGGAACAGTCAAATCAGTTGACAGTCCCTAAGGGAATAAGAAAGGAATTGGGGTAAGGGACAGGGAGGGGAGGGAGAAAAAGAAAGAGAATGGACTTTCATAAAACCAGGACAGTGAAAAACGAGCCATAAATCTTAGGAGCAAAATCAAGACCACAGAGGATGGAATAGTGACGAGGCAAAGAGATCATTTGAGAAGTTAGTGAGATCACTTACTTTGCTGAGGAAAGAGCAAAATTTAGCTGATAGGGCACTGAAGCACTTATTTATAGGCAGAACTAATACTTTTCAATGAAATTTTTAAAAAAGTAGCAGTTATTCAAGTGACAGATTTTCAAAGCATCCAAAATGTGTCCTGTAGTGTTTGATCCAGTTTTAAGAACAATCCTCCTCTGCTAACATTCTTCTTCTTTGGATTCTCTCTCTTCTCCATCAGAGTTGTTAGCTCAGCATAAGGCAGGTTGGGATTTCTGAGATGCTGGATAACTGAGATGGGACTTTTCTTCAACCACAGCTTCATAAAGAGGGAACCTCCGTAGTGTATACTGGAAGCTCAGAGTGAATACAGTCATGCATTGCTTAACGATGGGGACACATCCTGAGAAATGCGTCGCTAGGCGATTTTGTCATTGTGCGAATATCATAGAGTGTAGTTACACAAACCTAGATGGGGTAGCCTACTACACCTACGCTCCATGGTGCTAATCTTATGAGACCACCACTGTACATGCAGTCCATTGTTGACAGAAACGTTGTGATGCGGCGCATGACTGTAGTACATAAGTATTACCTGTAAGAGACGTGACGTGGAGCCAGCCATTAGTAGGTTAACAGGGAAGTAGAAAAGACTAAATTGACATTATTGTTTTTAATAAGCTGTGTTTTTCTGATGGATGGCTTTTTCTTCCTGTTACATTCTGAATTTTTTTTTTGATACTTGACATCTTTGTTTGCTTGTGTGTTGTGCTAGCATTTATATGAAAACTGGATTGTTCTAAGGTTTGTTCTTATAGATGTGAAACAGGAATGAGATGAACATAAAGAACATGTCTTAATTTTTAATTATAGTGGGTCCCTAGGGCACTGCCTTGAGGGCCAGAGATAGAATGAGCTTCTGAAGCATTCTCTAGCTATTTATCACTTGACTGCATGGAAGAATTTTATGACCAGAGAACAGAGTGCTCTGGGGGAAAATGATTTTTAATTTTTTCCTCTGAAAACCCAGGACTGTAACTGTGACCCTATCCCGCATGCCTTAGGGAAGCATCTAGTTCTGCTCCTCACGCGCAGGCCACTGGCTCCAGTGTGTGAGCCCAGGTCTGTCTATCCTGTGCCTGCTTCTGATGAGCTGCTTGTGTGCATGTGTTGTTGTTTTGTCTCAGCTTTGGATCGTGAGGACTGGGTGGAAAAGAAGCTAGGGTTCAGACTAAAGCGGTGGCCCTACAGTCCTGGAAAATGAAGAGGGGAGTGTGATGCTCAGAAGTGTTCAGATGTGTGGGAAGGTGCGGATGTGGGGTGATTTAAAATGCTCTTTTCCACCCATCCTGGAAATCCACAGTCGGTTAATGATTCCTCTTCCTCAGGGATCAAGAGTAGAAGCTTTGCCTGGGAGGGGCTATTCCTCAAGGGAGACCTCTCCTTCCCCTTTCTTGGTGGGACTTTCTCATTGTTGTTTTCACACCAGTGACCATGGCTTGGCTGCCTAAATATACCACCTTAATTTTAATGGAAAGGTGAGAAGTGAAAGAAGCTAGAAAAGTGGCCTCATTTGGCCTGAGAAAAATGGGATAGCTGCCTTATGAGCTACTTAAGCTTCTCTTTCTCACACCTGCTTAATTACCCCACTGCAGCCTGCAGCCAGCCCTGCCTTCAACAGTTGTACCAGAGGCTAGTCGTGTAGATATTGGTTCCCACTGCGCTGATCCTAGATGGGTATAATGTGTGCAGACTGGCACCCTTTGACTTCACCAGGGAGCCCGTTGGCTGTTACAAGCCTCATGGTATTGGGCTAACGCTATGGGCGTCTGTCTCTAAGCGTACCTTAAAAGACATGGCCTTTTGGTATCTCATTTCTGGGAAATTCTAATAAATGTGTCTTGAGAACTTTTCATTGTTGGGTGCAGCCTTTTAAAACCTTTTTTAAAAGAATTGCTACTAAAGATCGTTGCAGTTAGTTCTCATTACTTAATGGTGTTTTCTTATATACATATAAAATGTATATAAAGTGTTTATATGTTTTATGTAAATGTATACAAAATATACATTTCTGTTTAAAAGTTTTCTTTTTCTTTCTCTAGTTCTGTGTCCTACTTAGGGCAGCATCACTCCAGGAGCAGCTTTATCTGTGGACTACAAGCTAGATTTCCTATAGCATTATTCTGAAAGCTGGCTACCATTACCTTCCTGCTATTGGAAACTCAGCACACTTGAACTTGTGTTTGTGATTCAGTGTTAAAAGATCATGCCTTCACTAATTCCTTATATTATGAGCCAAGAGAAATATGGCACTATTTTGAATTTTAGAGATTTCTTTTGTTAAACACTAACAATTATGGACTCTTCTCCAACTTTGTAGAGTAAGGGGGAGTAATATTAATTGTGCATGTGCAGTTATATTTTTCATTAACTGTCAGTATGCCCATTTGAGTTTTTATGGCTTTCTAGATCTAAACTGCACTGATGAACTAGTTTAAAGAATTGAGAGATTTATACTATAGCTATTCTTCAGTGATGGGAAGTCCCAACACTGATTTTTTATAAGAGAATTGTCAGTATAAATATTACCTACCAGTATTGTCCAGAGAGACTGAAACTTAACAAACTTGGGCTGTTCTTGGAAGAAGGGACACCAGAATATGCATTATCTTGGCTTAATACTTAGCAAACATCGAATCTGTTGGAGATGACTGATTTTAGAGGTTGCTGTGTGTTTCACCATTGTTCACACTGTAAACATTTCAGTTACCATTCCCTTTCAGAATCTTGTATTGTTTAACTTTAGATGTTTAAATGTTTTGTTTCACGTGTCTGTGAAGAAGTGGCCTTTAAGAGGAGTTTGTATCCTTTAAGGTGCTTAAGAAACTGTATGCTGCAGCATCCATGCCCATTCTCATTACTGTGTTACATTTTCACCCCCGTGTGTTTTCCTAAAGTACTAATTCTAGAAACAGCTACTCATGGATACATCACTAGTCATGAAACACTTTTGCCAGTTCCAATCAAGTCAATGCCATTTAATAAAAGTTGAAAAAAAAGGTAGTATATGCTTGAGCGCTTTATTTTTGAGAGTTTTGGTTGTATTTTTTATTTTTCTTCCCCTGCAGTGCTCGATTCTTCTCTTTACTGTTCCACATATTCCATACGGTGTGTGAGCTGGTGAAACCCTGATTAGCCTCATGATGCTGAGGAGGGGAGAGAGGGACTTTTCCGGATTGTGCTGAGCTGCTGTGCAATGACAGAAGAAGTCCTGCTCTTCTTGGGGGTCTGGGAGACATTCCCAACAGCTGTGGCGGCTTCCTCTTTTAGATAATAGGAGTGTAGCAAGAGTCTGTATAGGACCTGCTATCAGGGATCTTTTAAAAATCCCACTGAAACATCTGTGAGCCTACAGGCCTGTCCACAGTCCTCACTCCCCTCAATACGAGGACACCAGGACTGCAAAGGCAGTGGCTCAGTTTGGAGTTTGCTGCCAGCCTCACATTTCAGCTGTTATCTAGGGACATGCGGAACTTGAGACGGTTCCTTGTTTCAGTAATGTCTTATTTGATTGATAGTGAATATCTGGAACTTACTTATTTGCCCGTTGCCCTCGAACTGATGAAGATGCATACTTATACAATATTAATAATTTGATCTGAATTTGTAAAAAGTATGCCTTATACTAAAGAAATATTGCTTTAGAGGGCATACTATAGAGTCAAAAGCCCTGAGGATGTTTTTTGAAGAGACCATTCAACAGTGATCTATTTATAGTTCATTCTTAAGCTGATGCTGCTGAAATGTATTAAAAAATATATATTTTTCCTGTCAACTCACAGTCCCCTTGTAAACTCTTCTCCAACAGTAAACTACCAGGGTTTCCCATCACAAACCTTCTCCTACACGTGATGAGTCTGACACTAATCATGAGATGACATGCCTGTTTCTGATTTGTGACTGATGACGGGTGTTTGAAGTCACCCTAAGAGCAGCAGCCCTATGCCGTACACCCTGGGTGGCACCTTTTTTACGAGGATTCCTTGGGGAAGGCCTGCCTTCTGAGCAAAGCACTGGGGCTGCTTGTGACGCTGGAGGGTCATCAGACTGACAACCTTAAAAGAAAAGGACGATTCGTCTTTCTAACCCCAGATACGGAATCTGTTTGAAAGTTGCACTGTGTGATTTAGATTCAAAGTGTTTATTTGCTGCCAGGAACCAAGTTGCAAATGATCCCCTTACAGCTTTGGTTTTTGAAGAAAACAAAACAAACCGTAGAACTACAGTGCACTCCAAGTGCCATATATCTATTTTATTCTTCAGGAAATTATATTTGTTTTTCTTTTACAAGAGCACAACAGGAACCAAAGTAAAAGAGTAACAGATACAGCACTCAGGATAAATCATATCTTTAAAATAATAATAAAAAAATTTACACCTTGTCCTATATCCTGTTAGTATTTTCATAATATGGCCATGATTGAAAAAACAAAAAGCAAGCATTTACAATTTTTTTGATAAAGACTTTTTATGCCAGGAATGGATTAATTGTCAACAAAATTTTATACTAATCAGGCTGATGTAAATCTATTTTGGTAACATCATATCATTAACAAATTTATTTTGGAAATAGATAAAAATATTGCCCCTTGATAATAAATCTTTTTTTTCTTTGATGCAAACAGCTAGAACACCTTTTTCTTTTCCTTTGTTTTTGATATTCTAAGACAAAAAAAATGGTTAATCTTCAGATTAATAAATTAGGTCATTATAATAATAAATTAATTTTTTTTAAAGTTCAGCAACCTCTGTCCAAGTATTTACAACAATACTTGAAAGTTCCTTTACAAAACAGAACACATTTTCTTTCACATTAAGCATACTGGGTATCTGTGTCTTTCACAACAAGCATTTTTAAAAGAAAAATCAATGCACAAATGGGTAATTAGTATAAAAGTGCTAAGAGCTGTTTGAAAAGTTAACACTATAGTATACAGTCAGTTATATTTGAGGCAAACTACAACAAACTTCCAGCTTATTATGGACAATATTCCAGTAGTTGTTTCAAACAGTTGTTTGAAAAAAAAGAAAAAATATCCAGGAGCTGATTAATGACGCAGATAAACTGCCATCAGTGTCTCTGGCCAGTGAGCGAATTGAAAACCAACTGAAAGCAAATCCAAATGAGGAAGAAGACTGTAATAAAGAAATACCTTCTCCATAGCAGGTGTGATGCTGATTGCTCAAGGCGTGTGCGTACACACACACACACACACACACACACTCACACACACATCTTTCTTCCCAATTAAACTGCAGGTAGAATGAGATTTTATGTTATTCAAAAATTTGTAAGTGATCGAAAGCATTGATATGGAATGCCTGTTTGTCTTTGTTCTGGTTAAAATCTCATAAAAATACATTCAACAGGAAAACATAAATTGTATGTGTATAAATATATATGTATATATATATTATATACACACGCACACAAATACTTTTGTTTTTTTTTGAAGCATAAGATAGTTACATAAATATTCCTATAATTGCTAAAGTTTAAAGAGGCATTTTTTTTTGAGCTTCAACAAAGGTGCTTGAATAATATACAATTAAAATGAAGTAGTTTCTATTTTGTAGAATCAGTATATAATAAGGAAAAAAAATCCCCAAACAGTCTTTTTTAAAAAAAGTCTCTTCTTAAGCTAGAGCTTCAACAAAAACTATGAACAACCAACAATATAACAGAACAAAGCAACAACACACAATGAAGTATAGCCCCTGGAAATGCCTGGTGTCCTTCACCCTCTCCCTCCTTCCTGCCACGTTGTCGTAAGAAAAGCTCCAGTGCTCACGTCACGACACCACTTAGGTCTTGTTCATTTGCTGACTCTGCTAGGAACTAGCTGATTGGCTTGGAAGAAAACAAAAGCAGCAAAAAGTATAACTGTATATATCCTTACGAACCCGCTTTAGAGAAACGTGGCTATCACATTTCTCTTGCTTCCTCACCGCCTACCGCAGTTGTGACTGTATAGAAAAGAAAATTGTGGCTTTAGACCTGGGATGGCTATCAAAAGGTTCTGATGCACTCGTCTGGTAGTTCTAAGGTGGTTATGGCAGCTGGATCGCAAGGCCTTTTTTGTTTCTTGCTCATTCAGGCCTGGGCTTTGCAGCAACCAGTGCAGTCTTCAGAGCAACAGGAAAAAATATCCTCTGGGCCACTGAACTGCTTTAATTGACTGGATTTCTCCCCGAGCCAAGCTGACCAATTTGTCTTCCCAACACCACCCTCCCACCCATTTCCCCAACCAAACTCACTGTCCCCACCCCCAAATATCTCTACAGCTATATTACAAGCAAATATATCTTAGCAACTTTAAAAACTTTGGTTCTAAGAAAACACTTGGTCAGTTATCTTGAGGAAAGGTGGGAATGCTTGTTCTGCACACTGCTGTAGACAGACCCCATCCCAGTGAGTTCTTAGCGCGGTACATCAAGTCACAATCCAATACAATCCACTAAGCAAGTGCACAAATTCTAGTTTACTTTTAAGAGCAGATTTAGTCGTTTTCTGTCTTTTAAAACCTCATCCAAGTTGCCTTTCTTCACACTGTTTGGTAGAAATTGTCTGCCTGTAGATGGTTCTGTTTTTGCATGCTGTAGAAGCCACTGAATCTTGCATCTGGTTCAGCAATTCTTAGCATTCTCTGGGAACTGTCTGCCTGGACTCTGGTTCCTTTCTTGCAGTCCACAGATACCAGCTGATTATTTAAGGAAGAAGGCTATTTAATGAGAGAAGGAAAAACCACAAAGAATTAGGTGCTTTACAGATCCCAAATTAAGAGAAATTTAGTACCTGATTCAAGGGAGATAACACAGTGATGGGCTGTACGTAGAGTTGACATCCTGTTCTAGTACCAACGATAGTTTTATGACGGATACTGACAAACTGCGTTTCAAGGTGAAATGTCATCAAACAGAGTGGATAAAGGAACTAAGAAAAAAAAAAAGATGGGTGAAGTGACAACTATTTTCAAATCGTTGACGTGCTGACTAGTGCTTAAGAGGGTGAAGAATGAGTGGAAGTTACCAGACAGACAGATTTTAAGATAAACAGACAATTTTGAATCATTCAGGCTGTAAAACAGCATCCCAGGTTGGGGCAGCTCCTGTCTGTATCCAGTCACTCCACGCACTTTACGAGCAGGTCCTTTTCCCAGTTTTGCACAGTGGGGACTTGTCTTGATCAGCCCTGGGTCCCGACCAGAACATGTCCAGCACATAGGCTGTGCCCAATGCATATTTGTTGAGGGAAAATCAGAGGCAGGATAACCATCTGACAGTAATTTTATATGGTAGGGTTATCTAGATGGTAAATTGAATTAAAATAATTATTCAGGCTTTATTCAATTCTTAAGGTTGTATGATTTTTTAAGGAAAAAACTAAATGCAAAAGGTAGAATTAGGGGGGCCGGCCCGGTGGCGTAGTGGTTAAGCGTGTGCGCTCCACTGCGGCAGCCTGGGGTTTGTGGGTTCGGATCCCGGGCATGCACCGACGCACCGCTTGTCAAGCCATGCTGTGGCGGCGTCCCATATAAAGCAGAGGAAGATGGGCACCAATGTTAGCCCAGGGCCAGTCTCCCTCACCCACACACACAAAAAAGGCAGAATTAGGGTTGGAAAGAATCATGATTTATTTCCCTTAATGAAAATTAATTCTTTCTCGCTTTTTAAAATAGGCAGATTTGACAACAAATACATATTCTTTCTCTCTCAATGGGAAACCTGCCTCTCTCTACCTTGTCTGGTATTATTTTACACAATCTCTTTCGTCTTTTGCTTCTTTTCCCCTTTCTGCTTGCCTTTGGCACGTCTCTCTGTCCTCTGGACTTCTGTGCATCCTCATCATCTTCTAGCTCTCTTCTTGCCCTTCTTGAGTATTAACACCTTCCCTTTATGATTTCTTTTCTCTCCCAATTCTAAGTTGATAGATCATTGAGAAATACCAGGTGATCAAGTTTTAATTTCTAATATAAATAGCAATGACTTAGGAATCAATCCAGAGGTATTTGTTCATTTGAAAACTTTAAAGTAAATCCAGGAAATTGGATCTGTGAAAGGTCAGGATTCATTAACCAATGGATGATGGATAATTCATCTAGTGATTGATCCAGCCCTGGGCAAGAACTACATATCTGATTGCTACAGCCTGAGGTGCACTTGAGGCTAGGAAGAGCAGAGTAAAAATTTCACTGGCTAATGTAGAAGACATCAAGCAATTTTAAGGAAACAGAAGCACGCAAGCTTTCCTAGTTGATCATTCAAGAGAGACTGAAACATTTTCAGGACAATACCTTAGTTGGTGTTCGATACCAGCAAAGCAGTGGGATCCACTGTTTCTTCTGATTGATGAATAGGAATGCTATTATAATAGACAGGCCTATTATTATGGGAACCACAACTGATGCAATGGAATCCAGCGAAGAATCTTCGCCTGGGTGCAGCCTGTTATTATCTCTGTAATCTACCTGGAGGTGACCCATGTCTACGAGAAAAAAAATTACAAGCATTTATTACCTAAACCAGAATTTTTAAGGATTATTTTAATTACACTGCAACTAGAGATGAGCAACTTGGTTTTATTGCTTCCTAGTACTCTAAGGCTAAAACATGATTAAAGTCTAACATTGATCCAAAGAGCCCTTATGAGAGGGCAGAGTTCTTGGAGATGGATGTAGAAAAGGAAATATTAGGGTGAGACAGTTAATAATTGGGCAGGATAATGCTGGTTCTACCTGGTCAAGAAAATAAGAAAATTCTTTTGTAGACTTTAACAAGTGACTAAAATTGGACTACTAAAAATATTTTGATTAATATTAACTACATGGTCTTCTAAGATTCTGAAGCAGAAACCTTAGCTTAGCTCCTTGCTTACTAGCAAATAGCAGACTAGGACAAAGTATTCTTCTACTTACTAGTGTCATAGCTGAGACTCATTACTAGTGTAACAGCAAAAACTAAGCCAGAATCAAGAGCTTGGTCTCTTGGTTGATAGTCTGGTTCACTGAGCTCTAAGCAAAAACTCCTAGGCCTGGCCCCGTGGCTTAGCGGTTAAGTGCACGCGCTCCGCTGCTGGCAGCCCGGGTTCGGATCCCGGGCGTGCATCGCTTCTCCCGCCATGCTGGGGCTGCGTCCCACATACAGCAACTGGAAGGATGTGCAGCTATGACATACAACTATCTACTGGGGCTTTGGGGGGAAAAAAATAAATAAAATCTTAAAAAAAAAAAAAATCTCCTTACTTTTCATAAACTTGTTGAAAACTCACTAGGCCTATTAGATAATTTTCCTAACTAATAGGCCTATTAGTTAACATACTGCACAGGGGACATTTAATTTTGCTCTTCTGAATGAAGGTCTTTCTGTTCCTTTAAGTCATCATTCTTGCAATGAATATTGCAAGCAGAGATGACAAAATTAAATATATACCAATCAGGGGCACTCGGGAAGTTTCCTTATTTTTCTTTTGTTTCAAATAAACCACTGTAGTCAGGTTGTCTAAATGCATCAAAGATCAGGTTAGTGAAAGGTGCAGGACTCATACAATCAAAAGGAGTTGCTCTTAAATTGTTCTGGAAACTTGAAGTAGCACAGCTTTGTCATATTAAGACTGTCTACAGTTTAAAAATCAGATTTTTATTAATATGCTTCTTTGTGTATGTGGGGGATGGGAAGAAGAGAACCTTTCTAGTCATTTTAGCCAGTGTAGATGGTGATACTTCATAGGCAGGGGAAAAAAAGGAACATATTTATCAGCATCAAGAAAAATGCCAAAGGTAAAAATAACATTTTATTGATAAATTCAGGTTTTAAATACACAATGAATAAAGGAATGAATTTTTGCCTTACCATATTCCAAATGATATTGGAAATGGTTTTAGAAATATGTCATACAAGAAGATTAAGAAGTAAATTAAGGAAAATCTTGGTGAAAGGAAAATGAAGCTTCAACTGAGGTCTGTTTACAAAATTCAGTCCTTAAGTTGTGTTCTGATGCTAAAAGCAGGCCATCAAATTTAGCTTTGAGCTTTCTAGCATCCAAAGCAAAAATGGCAACAAGTGTCATCAGTAAGCTTCACAATGTCTTGAAGATTAAAACGTATCTGTTGCTTACAAGAAGCATAAAACTTCTCCTCAGGGTCGTTCTAACAGAGATACTATGTAATGCACAGGTCCTCAACATGTTACAATAAATAAGGCTGTTCCTATGACCAAAGCCCAGCATCTAGAAGAGTGTGTGGCACAGAGTAGGCACTAATATTTATTGACTGAATGAATGTAAACATAATGCTAAGGCACCATTCAGTCAGAGCAATTATACAAGGAGCCAAAACACTGCACCCAGAATTGGCTCTCTGGTCATCCAGCTTGATCTAAGCACAACACTCAGAATATCTAGAGTAACAGACATTAATCTCTCAAGCAATTAATATTCCTTCTTCCAAAAGAAATATTCCAACAACGGTATAGCAATGATTTTGAAAATGTCCTTGGAGTAGCCAGGAGGCAGTACTGAGTCATGGCTAAGAGCAAGTTTGTACTATTTTGATCAGGAGGTCTACTTTTATAAAGGCAATATTGACAGGAATTCAGCTTTGCTTTGCCACAACTATTGAGAGACAGAATAACATTTCTATTATACACAACTGAAAGGACAGAGCAAGAAAACAAAAGCATGGAATAAACCTGGTGAGTGGAAAAATCAACACTCATAATAAATTGAACCCTCGTGGGGTGAAAACTACCTACAAGTAGAGGATAACCTAATGCATAAATGCTTAGAATAGAATCCACAGGGACAGTGAATAATTTATTACTCTGCTTACAAAGTTTATGCACATGTATAAATATGAGAGATGGCTCAGAAATTCCAGATACCAAGCTTTAGGACAAGGACATATTTCTTTCCATCATCACTAGGTATCTGAACATGTGGGGTCAGAAGGAAGCATATGACCCAGTTACCTGAAGATTTATTTTATCATCCGGGTTGTTAAATATGTTACAGCCAAGCAAGTCCTCCCTGGAGTAGCTATCTCAACTCACTTGGTCAAGCCATTTAAAAAGTTAAGAAGTTAAAAATTAGGGGAAAAAAAAAAAGTAGACTATATATAAGACCAGACAGATCTCAGGTGACGTGGGCACTCACCTCTGGGGAGATGGATAATGTCATTTTCACTGGGTGTGGGCCACACAGGAACCTCCAGGTCAATCTCTCCACGACGATTTGTCTTCTCTATGGGAATATTGGTTGGTTCTGGGACATACATTTCTAAAAGAAGGGGACATTTTTCGTAAGAGATGGTGGAGGGACTGCTTATTGCTGACTTTTGTTTCCTCAACCCAAATGGATGGTACATTCAATTCAATACAGGATGTCCTGGGACAGGAAAGATCCAGTTTCTGCATTTCCATCATTAACGCTAGAGAGTCACTAGCTTTGCAGGGGTGGGAAGCGTGTCTTAAAACCATTTGAAAGGGGGAAAATTTTTTTCTCCTCCACCAGGGTTAGAAGCTTTGCTTTTTCATGTCAAGTGGTGTTGGCTCTATAGTTTTGTGCAAGCTGACAGGGACTGGCTGAAATGGAAGGATTTCTTTTACTTTCTATCAGCTAAATATTATACTTTAAGAACTGCTGCTCTTTAATCCATGAGTGTTGAATCACTTATATAAAATACGTCACAGAAGTGAAAAAGTTAAAGCATCTTCCACTCTTTATGCATTTCTTAGCCAATTCCCCTCCACTCTCCTCCTCTAAATGGGAATGAACTGTAGCAGGCCTCACGAGGTGCTGCCCGATTTAAGTCTTCAACGTCTGCTATGTTACCACTGGAACCACGTAGATTAGAAGACGATCTTCAGTAAATATATTTACATTATCTAACTTGATCATATAGGTACGGTACTTCAATCAACAAGATACTACAACATGAAACAAAATTGAGAATAATAATATTCTTTATCACAAATGTCAGGACTTTTTTTTTTTTTTTTGTGAGGAAGATCAGCCCTGAGCTAACATCCATGCCAATCCTCCTCTTTTTGCTGAGGAAGACCGGCCCTGGGCTAACATCTGTGCCTGTCTTCCTGTACTTTATAGGGGACGCCGCCACAGCATGGCCTGACAAGTGGTGTCGGCATCCCCAGGATCTGAACCCGGGCCGCCAGCAGCAGAGCGTGCACACTTAACCGCTAGGCCACGGGGCTGGCCCCAGGACTTTTTTTTTTTTTAAAGCCAAGTTCTAAAAAGGACCAGTGAAAAAAATTCAGAGCTTTCCTTGGCTCCTGCAAATACATTTGTATATCCTTATTTCATCTATCTAACAGTAAGTAGCCCAACATTTTAAAGAAATAATTCTTAAGAACCTCTGTCTTTAAAATGTGACAATAAAAGTCTGCATTAATCACGTACCTCCTCTTGGCCAGATCCTGCCATATTAGCAACTGATTTTTATAACGTTACTCAACATTGGTAATATTGCATACTCACTAATAAAGAGCCTAATTTAGTCCAAAATAAAATACATAAAATATAAGTTATATAACTTAAAATAGAATTAATTAATAATCCTCTCTGCTTTGAGTGATCGTCATCTATCCCGAAGTTACCAGCCTCTCAAGAAGTAAACCTTAAGAGGAATTTGAGAGAAGGGAAAAGTGATAGAGAAGAGTATCTGCTCAGCTTCTACTGTGAATTCACTGAGTACCCGCCAGGGAAATAAATTCAGAGAGGTTAAGTAAACTGCCCAAGATTATGCAGCCAGGAACTGGCAGAGCTGGGTACAAATCCAGGTCTGTGACTTTAGAGCCCAGGTCTTCCTGTTGCCCCAAGAATCAAGTCAACTTGGCCTTACTTCTCAGTCTCCTGCTTTCTTATTTAAATTATAAGGCCTCAGACATGGCAAGAACTAGACACTGTTACTGTTTTGAAAAGTTCAATGAGTCCCTGAAAACTCTAGAATTAAAAAGAGAATTTACTGGAAATATTATCATTTACAGAAGCAGGGGCCTGAGTACAAACCAGTGATTCTCAAACTTTTCTATCACATCTGAATCACCCAAAGAGCTTAGAAAATGTGCTAATTCTCATAGGTCCTGATTCGGTAGGTCAAGGCTGGGTGATTCTGGGCTGATCCTGTGTGTCGGTGTGTTGGGGGATGGTGTTTAGCTGGCTCAGTGAGAAACCCTGATATATGTGGTATGAATTTCCCGGAGGAACCTGGGAAGAAAACTACCTTGACATTTATGTGACACGTTTCCATGCCAGAGCACCCCTGAGCCCTCCCCTGCCTGGTCCAGTGCGCACAGCATTGAACCTTCTCATCACAACAGGAGCCGACCTGCCGCTGGTTTCTGAGACCTCAATAGAAAAGGCTAATGTGAGATCTAGTTCACCAAACCCACAAATGCCAACAGCTAAGCAGCCAAAACCTCTGCAGAGGCCCCAGAGCTGGGATCAATTGTTTCACCTCAGGTTTTATCCTAGGTGAGAGCAGCAGAGAAGCAGCTTTGAAATTCTTGTGCCTCTGTACCTGCACACGGGTACATTTCAGGTGAAACCCTGCAAAGAACAGAGACTCGACAGTGTGAGTTCTCTTCCCACAGAAGCTTACCAAGGCTCTACTTGGCAACAGCAGGGAAAGTTAGAAGGATCTGCCCAGGATGGAGGAGGATGTCTTACTGGGTGATTAATTATATCACCATTGTTCAGTGAATATTTCCTGAGCACTTCACTGGTCTAAGTTTTGGGGATTCAGCTGCGATCAAGGACAATCCTGCCCCCACAGGCCTCTCAGGATGACAGTTACTTCTCAGGGGCTCTCAGCCTGTCCTTTGTATCATTTCGCTCCACTAAACTCAGTGCAGCTCTGACTACGATCCACCCACACTTCCTTCTTTATCACAAAATACTCAAAGCTCTAGTTCAGAGCCCTCAAGTCTAAGGGGAGAGAGTCATTTTCTTTAATGTGAACCTAAGAGAGAAGCCGCTTCTGAGCAGTTCTGCCAATAAGAATAAATCTTTCAGCAAAAAACTACTTGGAGAAAAAGAAGTGTGGGTGCTCCTGTGTTTCCATGCCTAGATCTAGGCCTCTATGGCTAAACACTCCATTCAACCCCAACTCTAACAAACAACTCTTCTGGCACTTACTACATGAGCCCTGGAGAGCTGCTGGCATTGTAGGTGATAGGGACAGGAGAGTGACACAAAACTACACCTGGCCAGGCCACACAGATCACAGGCACATGGTCACAATTAAGAATTACTCCTGTGGTCATATTTGATCTGAACTTCCCAGGAACCCAGGACAACTTACTGGGGATATATTTTACTTTCAGAGGCACCTGGCCAGTTGTAAGAGCCACCTTCCTTAAAATGTCCTTTTCTGGAATATGGGGCAGGATGCTCGGGGCTCACAAGCTCATGGCACCATTTTTTTAGAGATCAAACCTGAAGTCAACTTAGGACCAGGACTCCCAGGTCTTCTGCTAACGAGCTGCATGATTTGGGATAATTCACTTAACTTTTCTGAGCCTCAGTTTCTTCTGTAAAATGGGACAAGTACTAACCAGCTAACTAGCTCACAGGTTTTGAACTCACATCCAAAGATGGCAGAGGGGGAAAGTGCTTTGTAAAGGGTGAGGCTATTCAGAGTGTTAGTATGTATAGAGGACGAAGTGAGAGGTAGCATGGGCTATCCAGATGAGACATGGAAGCCTGCAACTTCAGCGAAGAGAGAGAACAGGCCAAGATCCAGCCGTCCTGGCAGGCCACACTTAATCAGAGTAAAGTGGCAAAGCTTGACTGATTGCAAAATTTGCTTAGAGATAAGATGGAGGAACAATTTATCAATAATACATCAGATGCAGAAAAGAGTTACAGACATTAAATTTCAATCCAACAGTAAATCTGAGAAGTCACTAGAGAAATCTCTAGTAACGAACACGGATGTTGGCAATATCTGCACTCTCTCCTTCATTAAACTCACAAAGCAAGGATAGTGAATCTTTGCCCCTATTCCTACCGCCATCACCTGGCTTTGGGTGCTTACTGTCACACATCTGGGATGTCTGCAATGTGAGTGACAGCTGTCCTGGCCTCAGGTCTCTCCCTGCTGTAGTCCCTCCTGATACCACCCCGTTATGCTTCCCAAAGCACCTGTGTCATCATGTCATTCATCTGCTCAAAAACGAGCCTCCTCACTCCCTATAAAGGACGAAGTCTACACTCTTCATTTGGCAATTAAGGCCCTAAAAATCTTGGCCAAAGCTATCTTTTTTTTGTCCTTACATCCTGCTACTAGAACTCTCTGTTCCAGGGGGATTTGACCTTGACCTTTCCATCTTAGGGTCTTTGTCAGATTACCCTCTTCACTCCAATGGAGAGAGCCCACCTGTCCTTCAAGGTCTAGCTCAAATCCCTCTTCTGTGAAAGCCTCCAAGGCTGTTCTACTTCACAGTAAAATCCGATTTGTGAACCAGCACTCAGGGTCTGCAGCAGGGTTGTATAACCACTGCCCCCAGTTCACCCCTTTCTCTCTTGAAACCACTCTAATGAGACTTTGCCTCCACCACTCTACTGAAATGGCTCTTGTCAAGACGATGAGGATGATGCTAAACGCACAACAGTTAGTTCCCGCTTCTTGTCTGACCTGACCCACCGGCACTCCTCCCACCCTTTCTCCACTTGGCTTCCAGGTCACGGCTCTCTCGGTTTCCTTCTGTTTTGCCAGGGCTCCTTCTCCATTTCCTTTGCTAGTCGTTCCTCACCTGCCCAGTCTCCCAAAGTTGGAGGGTCTCTGGGCTCAGTCCTGGGGTCTCTCTTCTCTATCTACACTCACTCTGATGTCATCTAGTCTTAAGGCTTAAAAACCACCTACGGCTGACAACTTGCAAATTACAGATCGATTCCCAATCTCTCTCCTGAACTCCAGATTAGCTATTCACTGTCTATTCATTATCTCCACTTAGGTCTAATGGGGATTCCAAACTAAAAATGCCCCAGACCAAACTGATTTTACCCCAGAGCTGCAACTCCATGATTTAGCCCAAAAACATTATAGTCATCCTTGCTTCTCTCTTCCTCTCACTCCTCACATCTAATTCGAATCCTAATGATTCTACCCTTACCATATAACCAGAGTCTGACCACTTCTCCCCACCTCCACGCAACTATCGTGGTCCAAGCCGCCACTATCTCTCACCTGGATTACTGGAAAAGCCTCCCAATTGGTCTCTCTGCTTCCACTCCTGCCCTTCACACCCCACACTCTACGCTCAACCTAGCACCAGAGAAATCCCTTTAAAGATAAGACAGATCACGGCGCCCCTTTGCTTAAAACCCTCCAAAGTTTCCATCTCAATGAAGTCCTACAATCAGCCATGGGACTGCATGTCCTGGCCCACCGTGACCTCTCTGCTCCCCTCCTCTCCCCTTCCTGCTCCCTGGGTCCCACCCACACGGGCCTCCCCACTTCTCCCTGAACACGCACAGCACGCTCCCACCCCAGGGCTCTTGCTCTGCCTGTACTGAGGGTTCTGCCTCTTCCCCAGGAGTCCTGCAGTTCTTCTGGGTCTCTTTATAAATGTCACCTGATCAGTGAGGCGTTCCCTGATCATTCCATAGAAAACAAAACAACCTGTCCCCAATCTTCTCCACTCCGCCCCGTCCCGCTATGCTTTTCTCCCCACCCTTATCCCCACCTTGTGTGCTCTCTATTCACTGTTTTGTTGTTTGCTGCCTGTCTCTCCCTAGGAAAATGTAAGCTCCAAGGGGATGGGGACTTTGATTCACTGCTGTCTCCCCAGTGCCTAGAACAGTGCTTGCGCATAGTAGGCACTTTGAATGAATCTTTGTTGAATAAATAAGGTCAAGTTTCAACATTTATATCATTAAAAGTATATTACTAGGAAAACTGGTATGAAACTTGTGAAACATAGTTGATACATACAAGATAAAACAGCTCCAATACATATTTCTCCTTTTTCTTCTTCTGCAAAACACTTAAGGATTTTGTTTTTCTCCATGTGCCACCACGTGATAAAACGTCACAGAGGTGAACCTCTGACTCTCAGTCTAGACCTTAAACGAGGCCAGGGAGACCCACCTATGAAGAGTACCCTACAGAAGGCTCTGTCAAGGGTTCAACCCCTCACCTGGTGAATATCCCATCCTCTCAGGGGACAGACGGACATTTTTAGAAGCGCCAATTAGGGCCAGTCTATACAACACCTAAACAAAAGGCAAATGTGTGCAGAGATCAACGGAACTCTGGGTTTAAGTGACTGTCCATTTTACACCCGCACACTATAAATGCACTGTTAAGCTGGCGTGATGCCCAGCTCACCGTACTGCACGGAGCAAGATTCTCTAATACAATGCTGCAAGAGAACACAAGACTCGAGGTGAAAATGGAGAGGCTCCCAACTCGCTCAGGCCCTCAGTGAGCTCCTAGAGTGAGCCCTCTTTTCGGCCTGTGTGGTATAAATGCCTGTGAAGTCTGTGTGTTTAGGGCTTTAGATCTGGAACACTGCCTGGAGGCTACCCTGCCGAGGGCTAAGGTCCTGCATTTCTGGGAAGAGGGGCAGAGGATAAAGGAGCTGTTTTGGCAGGAGACACAGATGTGGAAACTAGGAGAAGGCCTGGGGGAGGAGCTGGGCAGTTGCGAGGGACTTAGGTTTGAAATGAGGATGTGAGATACTGAGCTGACATGAAGGGTGGGATGCTGGGAAAGACACAGGCACAGGGTTCAGCAACAGCCAGCTGGGGGCGCTCAGTGGTCACGGTCTATGTGGGCAGAGATGGAAAGTTCAGCGGAGCGCCTGGGAGAAGGCTGCAGGGGACTGTATGGCTACTCCTGGAACTGAGGAACTGAAGAAAGACTTAGCCAGAACTGTATTCTTTAGGTATAGGTCTTCCATTTTGGTTCTGATATATATCCATCTGCTGAGCACATTCCCTACTATGTCCAATCTTGGACCTTTTTCACCAGGCTAGTCCAACACTGCACTGAAACCGTGCTACTTGGATAGGGCGGGTGTCATCAACAGGTCTGTTATACCGTCACTAAAGTTTAGAGAATGCAAATCAGAAGAACCAGAGCAACTCTGGCATGGAACCAAAATTTGGCATTTACCTTGATGGTCACATTCTCCCAAGTTACCCCCATGTCTCTGTCCAGGAAGACTTTAGCTGGGCCCAACACACTGCCTGGGCCACATGAACTAATGGACGGGGTGGAGCAGGTTCTGGGTCTGCTCTAGTTTCATCTTAAATCAAATCACATCCTGAAAATAGCAGGACGAGAGCTTAGATACCTGGACACATTGGGCAGCAACTTCCTTCCACATTGATGGGCTCAACGCAGGGCAGAGGGGGGCAGCTGACGGTCGAGCAGAGGGTCTGGCCCTGCAGGCAGTAGCAGTGTGTGCAGCTGTCAATGTCCCACCGCTCCTCGTCAGCGTAGGCCTTCCCACTGAAGTGGCACACCACCTTCTTTGGAATCGTGTCTTCTAGTGGAAAAAACAGCACATGGTGGAGTTGCTTGATGCGACAAAACATAACATCTTTTTAAACTTAAGACATAAAGGGAACAGCTTTGTACAATCACGATATGCTTTAGGATTTCCATTTCCAGAATTTGGTGAAACTTTTGCTTTTCCGGTCTCCTACTACCATTTTCCTCTGCTCAGGAGAAGCTTTAGAACTCTCACCAAGGGCCACTGAGGCTACCACAGGGCGGTGACTGTTACAACCAGCTGGGAATGATAGCACTGGGTAAGTGTCATTAGACTGTCATTGCAAAATACACAAATTTAATCATTATACAGTTGTTGAACACGCTACATGAAAAAACCAAAACTGAAATACAAATAGGCAGAGACATGTTCAGAGATTTTGTTCTATGTGGAAAGAGATAAAAAGTCCAGCTGAGTATATTTACACAGATGATTCAAGAAATTCCTACTTCTGGTTAATCTCTTGGTAAATGATTCAGGGGAAGAGTAAGGAATGATAATGGCATGTCACAGGGAGCTAGCAGGCCTCCTGTGCTATCCTGGAGGGGAATTAGCAAAGAGATAACCATTTCCTTCATTTTTCAGTGATGCTGTATGCATTTCCATCTAATCAACAAGGAAATTGCTACTTTAAAAACAACCTCATTTCAACCCGTTTTTTTCAGCAAACTATGGCTTTTGAGAACAATATATATATATATATTTTTTTTTTTTATAATTTTATTTATTTATTTCCCCAAAGCCCCAGTAGATAGTTGCACGTCACAGCTGCACATCCCTCCAGCTGCTGTATGTGGGACGCGGCCTCAGCATGGCCAGAGAAGCGGTGCGTTGGTGCGCGCCCGGGATCCGAACCCGGGCCGCCAGTAGCAGAGCACGCACACTCAACCGCCAAGCCACGGGGCCGGCCCGAGAACAATATATTTTTAAAAGCTATTTTTATGTACTATCACAGCTTAAAACCTTCTGTTCCTCTTTTCTCTCCATTTTCCCTTGCCATCCTCATTCCCCCCACCCCCAACCTTTTCTTTGAAAGTTCCTTTCTCTTTGACTCAACGCCTTCCCCTGGTTTACCTGAACTCATTGACTGACTAGTGGTCACATTTCCTCTAGAGTTCAAGGACAGTGGCTCAGAGCGAGGCCCAAGTGACCAGCAAAGCAGAGATGGGGCAACCAATGGAAAATGTGGAGGGTGCAGCACTTCCTGTCCCCAGATGGGCCAATAACCGGACACTCCTACTCATCCGGGAATTTTATGCTCAGGTTCTAAAGGCAGCTCCAGTCACCAGTGGTCACTAGTAAAGGTAAAACTATAACGGAACCTGGAAGGCATCTGGGAAGCTCTGAAAGGGGCAACAGTCACTGTCCGGACACAGAGGAGAGAACCCAGAGGCCTGAGGGGGCAAGAAGACATGTGCAAGCGTATGGCATTGGGAGCCATTTTCTCCGATCAGCCCCCCAGCTCTGCAGCCAAGTCCTCCCAGGGGGCTGGAAGCTGCTCTCTGTGAAGACCTGGCACAAAGCTTCCCGCTGAGCTTCTCCAGAGGAGGCTCACAGATGGAAATGCTCCCACGTGTCTTAGGTGCCCACAGTCTCTTCTTACCAATTACTCGAGTACATGCACCTTTTTAAACAGCACTAATAATGTCCTATTACTAGAGTATTTTGTATTTCCATAGATATAAGTTGCAGTCCCTGTGGAGTGTTATAAGCAAGCACAGGAAGGAATCTATGTCAAGTGTTAAAATGCATGATCTCTCTGTTTCTCAACATTTTTCCATCATTTCTCTCATTATTGCTGCCTAAGGTTCAACAAAGGATATTGAGCAATCACGGAAACTTCTAGTTGTAAACAGAAGTCCTTTTTCAGTCTCTGCTAAAAAAACATACTTCACTGTATTTGTGAATGTTCCACAGAAAGTCTTCTGGTGCACTGATTGTCAAGCTTAAAAACTCATTTGGAGGCTTTCAAACCAAACCCATAATAGAAGTTTTTGCTAATAGGGAATCCTTAGAGGACGTGACTTCATTAAGATATCCAAAATGTACATGTTGAATGGTTGAACAGAATCATTTAATGAACCTAATTCAAGTAATATTCTGACCTCCAGCCAACATTTCACTAAGGACATTAGATTTGCTATCAAATCTAGAGCCTATTATGCAGAGAATTCTTTATGAAAGGAAGCATTTCTTCATAAAGCAATATTACTGATTATATTTTACATAAACCTTGTAACAGCTCATATGATGGACCAGTATAACTGCATAAATTTGAGTAATGTTTTACTGTGCAAGGACCTTAGAAAAGAGAAGGTTAAACTCCTCACCCACCTAGTCCACCACTTTCTACTGTGCTTTTCCTCCTAGACACATCTTTGCCCATCCTCTTCTTAGAGAAAAGGAGGAAGGGAAGAATGAGATATAGGCACAGAAAGGATGAGGACTTTGTAAAAAGGAGTTCAAGTCAAGGCCAAGCGCTGGTCTGTATTTTCTTGAGATCTAGACGAAGACACTCATTACATCTTAAGATATTTAATTAATTAATGCTACTAATATTCACGAGGTTAAAATTATCTATTAAAATTAAGATATTAAAAATAGTAATTATACGTTACACATTATAAAGACATTCCTTCATTCATTGCACAAACTTTTATCATCAATGAAAAAGAAGGCACAACCCTGACCGTGACCCAGAGGACTGAACAGAAGTGGTGGAGACAGGCCTGGTGACTGGAACTCCTCACCACAGCACAATGCAGCAACTCTTGCTACCGTAAATTAAACAAGGCGCTGGACAACACGGAGGGCAAAGCAACCAACTCTGCTGGGGCCTGGGGAAGGCTTCACCCAGGATGTGATGCTGGAGTTCTACTTTGAGGGATGAGGAGGAGAAGATGAAGAAGCTAGAGGAAGAGCATTCCAAGCAGAAGGTGATGTGTCCAACAGCTTGTCACCGTGGCAGGACAATGAGAAGGGTCAGCCTATACAGAGTGTGCGAGTGTGTGTGCGTGCGTGCGCGTGCCTGAAGGCTGGAGATGAAGTAGGGATCGGATCGTAAAGGGCCTTGAATAACAGCTGACAGATTTAGATTCCTCCTGTGGTGGAGGGAGGGGCCTTATCAGCTTTGTTTTCAACAAGAGAACTCTGGAATATGATAATATGGAGGACTAAATGGGGTAAGGAAGATGGGGATACTGTTCAAGGGGATGTGTGTGGGCCTAGATTAATGCAGTGGTGATGGGGATGGAAAGGCAAGGCTAGATTTGAGAGATATTTCCGAAAAACAGCTGTCAGGATGTGGCTGGTGAGGGAGAAGGAGGCATGAAGGACGATCTGTGTCTTGCAATGATAGGCTAGGCAGAGGTAATGCCAATATATGAGTAATTTTCCTGCTTTAAGAAATAAAGCTGGTGACCTTGTCGGGGACCTGGTCAGGCCTTATCAAACTCCTCCAGATATCCCAGTGGATCAGTCCGAGCTGCAGTGGCTGACCCTCAAATCTCTTAGCTCCTCTGTGTGAACATGACCATGAAGCTGCCGCTGGGACAGAATGGATCTGGGGCTCAACACGGTAAAAGAGGCCAAACTTCAGTCAGTCACTGGAAGCTACAGGCAGGAAAACACCAGTGCTGAGGGTGTGGGGTAATGGGCAAAACTGGCTGTGCCCTTCATGTATCTTTAAGAAGTCTCTATGCCTTTGATCCAGTAATTCTGCTTCTGGTAAGCTATCCCAAGGAAATAATCAGAAAAGGCCTAAAATAAGTTGTTTATGTAGATGTTCATCACAATATTTATAATAGCAAGAAATCTGTGTCCAACAATATGGGAATGTTTAAATAGCTCACGATACGATCATATGAGAGAATATAGGTAGTTACTAATATGTGTCATGTGTAGTATAAATTCAACCATGTAAAGAAGAAAATTAAAACCATCTACAAAGAAATGAAAACGTGAACAGTAATTGGTAGAATCAAGGCTGAATACTTTTCTTTAACATTTTTTTTGTAATGAACGAGCTACTCTTGATAATGAGGCAAACGTATTAAAATGGATGTCTCAAACAAAAACACAGGCGCATGCGTTACCCACCTTCCCCCCCAGCCCCCCCAACAAACACACACACACACACACTCGAAAATACTGAAGGGTAAGAGCTTAGTCTGAGCTGGTTCTAAAGAACCTGGCCACGTGGTTTGGTGCTTTCTGAAGCTACTGACCCACTTCGAGGAATTTCAACAAACTGCAAGAAAACTAAACCATGGAAGAAATGCCAAAGATCAAATGCTGAGCTACAGCATAACATAGTGTTTATGTAACTACTCATTCAGCAATTGGATGAGATCATTGTCTAAAAGAATATTTATAAAATGATATAAGAGAGATCCATTACTCTGAATGCCTTGGAGCAGATGGGTTGAACCAAGAACTCTGACTACATATTAGGTGAAACTAAAGTTTCTCATTTGATTTTATTACAAAAATAAATCTTTTTCTAAACTCAATGAACATTAAGAATTTGAAGTAGCAATATGATGACAAGGAACACGTGAAACCCATTACACTGGAAGCCCCACAGACACTGCAGCAGGTTCTGTGCACAGGCGCTCAGGGGAGGAGTCAGGCTTGTTGAGCGTCTGGGGCTTCAGTGGCTGTAACGAAGCTATTCCTCTTCAGGGAGTGGGCTAACTACCACGGACCGAATTCCCAGGTGGGTCTACCAATTCATCTCTACCCCATTCAAGCTCTACTCATCACAGATTACCTCAGCAGCATCTTGCCTTCAAGTTCATTTTCAACTGAGTTAATTCTGACTTGAGATCAGGAAGCTGTTTTACTAGGTTTAAAAAACTGGGGGTGGGTAGAGCATAGAGATAGATGCCAACCAACTGCTGGTTGACAACATTGGTTTAAAGAATGAGTCTCTCCTTACAGGTGGCAGAGAGTGAAAAAAGGAATGAGTGGCCCCAAACAGACCTTGTAAAGGGACCTGAGGGTAGGAGTGAGGGACCTCAAAGGACCTGCACAGAAGTCTAAATCAGTGTTTAGGCTTGTTGTGCAGGACTCAGCGAGGCCACAACAAGATATAATATCTGCATGACCAGCGTTCTCACAGCTGATCTCCTTAAAGAATGGAGGTCAGATGAGGTAAATGGTAGAGACAAGAGAGACAGCAGATGGTTCTGAAAGAAGAATCTGGGTGCCAAGTACTGAAGAGAACTAGCATCTGTTGAGCACCCAGGGTGCCCATGTGCTGTGCTCAAGAGCTCCACCCAGTTCAGCCTCACAGCAAGTCTATGAGGTAGGGTTGTCTATTCCACCTTTGGGAAAACTCAGGTTCAGAAGAGAAGCGACTTGATGTAACCAAGCCAGAAAGCGGCAGAGCCTGCATGGACTCCTGGCTCCACCTGACTTCAAGGCTCACATTCTCTGCCCTGACCTCTACCTACTGGCTCCCTTTCTTAGCCTCCTAGGAACACATGGAACTCTCTTCATGTGGTTTCAACTGTGCCTGGGCCTCTCTGGAAAAGTGGACAACTTTTTGGCTATCTACCATTTTCAGGTGAAGGCCAAGCTGGTTCCAATCTGCTGCCTCGGGGTGAGCCACAGTCAGCAGTGGATGCATGTATTACATCAGGGCCAGCAGGCTTGAGGATGGGGACTCCAAATGCACCAGTCACAATCCATGATGAGACCCATTTCAGGATGGCAACAGAGGACGCTTCCCCCTGCTGCTTGCAGGAGGTGGTTTTCCATGATATCTCCACATCTGATAGTTTGAATCACAATCACTGTATCAATACATTTCAGAACCGCCAAGTTTGCTTCTTCAAACATGCTTTGAAACAAAGCTACATTTAAGCCATGGGTTGGTCACCACTCTATGAATTTTCATGCGAAATAAATGGAGGAGTCTTGCTTCTGGAAAAGCCCTGGCTAATATTTTTCTAGGTAGCTGCTATGCGGCCCCGATTAGATTAGATTGTAGTTAATTGGATTTTAGTTAAAGAAGCTTTATAGAAATTTTTCTGCTTTTGACTAAACTTCACCTGAAATGCCAAAGATCTAAACCGAGGCCTAAAAAATACGGAGCGAATTTCAGTTGACGGATGGATCTTGGTGCCCCCTATTTCTTACACACTCATTTCTTTTTCTAGATACACGGTCTCCTTCAATGGCACATCTGGGTTAATCTGAGAAAGTTCTGTCAGAAAGTTTTACAAACTACTTGGTTTATAGGGAGTCATGGTGGCTATTCTATTCAATTTGAGGTTCTAAATAATAAAGTCTTTTGGGGGACATAGCATAGTCTAATTGAAAGTACATATAAAAGCACTTTAAACACGCAAGCTGAGGTCCGGCCCCGTGGCTTAGCGGTTAAGTGCGCGCGCTCCGCTGCTGGTGGCCTGGGTTCGGATTCCGGGCGCGCACTGACACACCGCTTCTCCGGCCATGCTGAGGCTGTGTCCCACATACAGCAACTACAAGGATGTGCAGCTATGACATACAACTATCTACTGGGGCTTTGGAGGGAAAAAAAATAAATAAAATTAAAAAAAAAACACTCAAGCTGAAAAGGGATGTAAAAATAGAGACATGGGAATATCCAACTATAAGTAATATATATGGTTTATATTTGGCTATCGAGTGGGTTGTGCCACTTAAGTTTGACTGTTATATTTATCAATCCAACTGGTTTGTTTACGCTGACAATGACATTAGTTTTATCCTTCAATACCTAATAATAATCATAACTTCCACTTACTGAATGCCTACTGTGTACTGGGCACTGTGCTACACATTTCACTTGAGTCAACTCCACTTGATCTCCATGGCCCAATGGGACAGGATGTTATTTCAATTCCACAGAAAACCGAGGCACAGGGAGATTAAGTCACTTGCCCAAGATGCATGGCTAGGAAGTGGCAGGGCCAGGACAGGAACCAAAGTGGGTGTGGTTCTCCAATCCCCACACACCTGCCTGCCACGTACCCAGTGGGATAACCTCAGGGAGGGTCACATTCCTTAGTAGGGATCTGTGCCACACAAACAAAAGTGGTCAGTGCTCACTGACCCTGGAAAACGGGCACTTAGATTTCCTACCCCTTACGTTTGTTGGGGCTTAAGGTCTTTGTCTTCAAAGGTAAATTACCCCGCAACTGACCGCATCCCACATCTGGCACAGTCCTATCAAGGAATGGAGATAACAAAGTGGTTATTGAGGACTCAGGGTCCTTCTTTGGCAAATCTCTATTTAACACTCCTCTCTCTCTCTCTCTCTCTGAATAGGATTAGAGGAGAATGTTCCAAGGAAAACATGAGGTATGACACTAATATAATAAGGTTTATTTTTAAAACAAACACATCAGGAGTTATATATCCAAACAAATGTGATCCCCTTCTAAGTAGTCACTGTAGAAGGCTATAAATGTATTCCAACGATACTGCCCTTGCTTCAGACAGCTCTGGAATTTTCCTTTTGCAATGGCTTCCAGAGCCAAGTTTTGAAACATAGAAGGAAGACGGTTACTATTTTATGGCCACTCCTTGGTTTAGATCAGCTTTGGTATTTGGTTTGCTCGGCTCTGGCTTCTATCTTATCCATCAGATTCGGATTGAAATGACTTTTGGCCTCGTTCGGAAACCAAGTTCCTTCTAAAGGATGGAGATGTGCTGCTGCAATCATCATCAACAGGGCGTGTCAGGAGCCTGGCGCACTTGTGCCTCGATGGCTCCTTCAGCGGGGCCGTTTAACTCACGGAGCTCAGACATACATCTTATCTTTTTTTGGATTCAAATATAAGCAACATTATCTTGCATCACATATGACTACAATAAAAATATGCAATGTCTTTCAGTGGTGAAGTTTGGAGAATTCAGCAGGGGTATTTTTTTTTTTCCTTTTTCCTTGATTCTGATTGACACAAAAGTGGGGGAAGAAGTGGTGAGACCTTGAAATGTTACCTCCTTTCGAGCTGACTTCCCTAACTGTTTAAAACTTCGCATCCTACTTCTTTCCAAGATCAGAAAAGAAGCCTTAACAGGCTGTTCAAGTTGGACTTCGCTTTTATTCTTGAGCTATTTTACTAATTATACGATAAAGCTAATTAACAGCTGGGGAAAACCTAGACTCTAGAATTGTGTTGTTTTCTTACTCTCCAGAGATCCAATTCAGTATTTCAGGAGTCACTGATGTGGTAGCTCAGGCATTGCTCTGATCTGACCATGATGGGGGATATACATTAGCCCCTGACAAGAAAGCATCTCCAGACTCCCGCCACCCATTCCTCTGTGGAAGGATATAAAAACTAAAATCCACGTGAACCTAGGTTATAGCTGGACTTTTTAATTTCTCCAGGAGATGACCTTCTTGTATGGATACATCAGGTTCTAAATCTGGTTGTGGTGGTCATGAAGTCAGAGTCTTGGTGTGGGAGTAACTTCCCGGGAGGAAGTGAGGCAGCTTTAGAAATTGCCTCAGTTCTTTCAAATCTTCAGTGTACTATTTAGAGTCCCGAAAAGTAATTTACTCTGGGATCCTAGAGGCCAGAATCTAAATGCAGCTCTTTCTCTCAGAATAAGTCCCACCGCAAAATAATCCTACGCAGTAGTGGAGTGGGATGCTTGTTCCTTCTATACATCGCTATGGACAGCACCCATCTAAGCAGTGGGGATGCAGCGGTGCACAAGGCGGATGAGGTCCCTGCCCTTGGAGAGATGCTCCCGGATCTAGAGGGTCTCATTAGCTTTGTGTGATTCCAGGTCCAAAAAGATGTGCCAAATATTTTGAAAAGATGTGAAACAGCAGACCTTGCTAATAATATTGTACTTCACTTTGGTTTCTTAAGTTTGAGGTCCAAGAGATTTAAAGAAAACTTGAGTGAAATTATTTAGGCAGGTGTAAAAAGGCCCTGGGTACACTATGGGTAACATGAGACTTGGGAGGAAGTGGAAAGGGCAGCCAAGTATCGCCAAGGACACGGCAGACTTGGGGGAAAGCACAGGGGAAGTACTTTCAAAATTTTAGCTTATAAATGTAACACTGCATTACACTCCTCTTTCTCTAGCTCCCACAAAGTAATGCAATGCTACTATTATCTTATATTTTACTTTCTCTTAACTGACCAGACCCTGATATCCCTGGCCTGTGTCATCTTCATTTCTGCATCCCACACTGGGGCGCTGGGCACAAACTCCAGGTTTGGAGAATAAATGGAATGTGTGTGCCTCGTGTTTGAGAAAACCAGTTTTATTTTTTTTCACATAAAGAGGAGACAAACAGAAATTGCAATGAAGAAGGAATCTGAGCAAATAACGCACAGGTCACTAAGAGGTGCATACAGACTCGTAGGTATAGAAGATGATAACTGATTTAGAATTTGCTGGCTCGCTGGAGCTTCAACCTAAACTAACGTAAAAGTGGAACTCAATTGAAGTCTTGCTAAAAATGGATGCAGGTGGTCTAGACAACTTCAGTGAGGCAGAGATCTAATATATAGTAATTCTATCAGCAGATGATTAAAGGTTTTTGGCTAAAAATGCAAAAAATATTCATGGATTTAACTCAAAATTGAGTACTTTATTTTATAACTTTTAGCTTCTAATAAACATCTGCTCTTAATTCATTTTTATAAAAAGAAAAAACGAAGACAAACGTTGCCACGTAGGCTGACTCCTATATAAGGTCTTAACTGCTGTGAGAGCAGATCTGACCACAGTTTTAAGACCTTTCTTGGAAGCCCATTTTTCCTTTACTTTATTCCATTTCTTGGGATGGGAGTCTAGGTCTATTTATAAAGGCCAAAAGAGCCTTTCAGTTTTCTTCAACCTACTGGAAAGAACAGGTGATGGCACAGGGTTCCCAGTTAACAGAAAAATTACAAACTTTCCTGGGTTCCACAAACAGAAATCTCACCAAACTGGTCAACATGATGACTTCTGGCTGATTCCTACTGCATGCAAAGAGAACAGAATTTCTCAGTAAGAGAACTTCACCCTTGTATTAAGCATCTGTTAGGGGCTGATTAAGCACTTCATGGATAGAAGTCCAGGGGAACATTCCATTTTAAACTTTAAATGGGGTTTCATTTCTTACAAGGCCTACAATCCAAGATGCGCCTATAGGTACATGGAGATATACACAGAAGTCATTTAGAAAATATACAATTTAGTCTACAAGGCAGATGGGAACAATGAAAGATGAGGCAGCCCAAATAAGAAGGAAAACATAAAATTTCCTTTAGCAGTGAAACAAAGCTACCTATGGAAGAGTCAGAATATAGAATCTTGTTAAGAAAACCTTGAGGTGGAAGCCACAGACTTCCCAGAGCGGCCAGTTTCTGCACCTCCAGGAGACGTTCCATCCTGTCACAGCCCACATGCTGCCAGGAATGCTCCGCCAGCAGCCTCCAGAGGGTCTGCAGCCTGACTTCAGGTTTGATTACATTTCCTCATCAGAATGCAATCCTCCAACAGGGGGTCCTTCCCCCAAACATTAAAGGGTGCAAAATCAAGCGTGGCCTCCTGGACAGAAATAAGAGGTGAAAGCCACATGCTAGTGGATCTCTCCGGAAACACCAGTGCCAGCCTCCCTTTTGTGCAACAGACCTCTTTAAAACAAGATGGTGGGGCTGGAGTCCAGATGAAAACGATGCCACTAGAGGTGTCTCCCAGTATCAGAACAACTTAAATTTCTGTTTACACAGGTGGGGGCCTGAAAAGGATACTGAAGTGACAAGAGAAAGCTGCTTATGGGAGAAGCAAGAGGAGATGCTTCCTAGCGTGTAGGGTAAGACCTAAACAAAGTGAAATCAAGCACTGTCTATTTTTATTGTGACAACTTTAGACCATTTCAAAGTTAGTACAGTGCATGACAACCAGAATGTTTTCAGTCTTACACTCTCTAAACAATACACAGAAAAGCATTCTGCTTCCCTTCCCCTTTGTCTAAATCACTTCAGCACTAACTGTGACCACCTGGTCCACGGTGTAGGGGCCTCAGAAACCGAGAGCTCTGAAGAATGTGCAGGAAGCAGACCAGGTCTCTTCCCTATGAGAGTAGGTCCTGATTATAAATGCCACATACTCTGTATCCAGGAATCATAGTGGATTATGCACAGTAAGTTCACGGACTCATCAAACGGGACTAGCCTCTCAAAGCCAATAAAAAATAAAAGAGCTCCATTCTCTCTCCCATGGCGATGTCCAGTAGCATGAAAGGACAGTGAGGCTCTGAGGTGTGTGGGCAAGGCACTGCCAAAACAGGGCTGCACTATAAACCTTAGAATGCATGCTGTCTCCACCTGGATCTCAATACGGTGACTGAAGTAGTCATGGCCATTTAAGCTAAGAGTGTGCAGGATGAGGTACACCACTGAAGTATTGTCTGAAATACTCTCGTTCTTCAAAAGCTCATCATTGAGATGCTATATCCAGGCCTTTCTCTTACAGAAAGGCAGATGCTACATTTAAAAGTGAGATACCAGAATGTATTTGAAGTATGTTACTCAGACCAGCTGCCCTCCACGTTAGAAGAGCTGTAACCGTACTGAACCAATATACATCCCCATCGTCTTTACTGTTTATCAAGTACTTTCACATATGTATATTATGTCGCTTAATTTTCACAGCACTTTAGTGAAGCACAGGACAGTATTATCTGATCTTATAGATGAGGAAACTGAGGTAGGGTCATGTCATATCACCAAGACATATGGCTAGAATGTGCCAGAGGCGGGATCATAACCCTTTGGCTCCAAAATAAGTTTTCTTTCCAATATACAGAAGTTTTTAATTTTAAGACAACCCATTGGAGAAACAGCTGTGAAAAATGTTCCAGTGAAGATGCCAGTAAAATAACATTATGGCTTAAAAATGCATAACATTTAATTCCACGGGTTGTATATCTTAGAGATGCTGATATTTCATTTACTATGTTTGATTCCTGGGCTGAGTTAAATACACAATGATCAACAGATGTTGCAAAGAGATACTCTAAGAAAAGATACCTAAACAAATCAATAGAAATTTAAGCAAAAATGAATGCTGTATAATAGAATGACTTGATATAAAGTACAGACATCGCCCCTATAAGGAGAAATATTATTAATCATTTGCTAGTTGAAGATCAGGAAATGGAGAGGAAATGTAATTACACTATCACAACAACTGTGTGCCGACCCAGCCTGACTCTGTGAGAAAGCTCCACCTCAAATATTAATATAAGATATTTACAATAAATATAATAGCTAACCTCTATGCAGACAGATATACAACCTGCAAGAAATTCATTTTTTCATGTACCATCTATAATAGAACTCATTTTCACAGATCCTTAAAGATATGAGATACTTAAAGACACTTAAAAGATACTAAATGACTTGAAAACATGCAGAGTATCTTAACTTTGTTCATGTCAAGTTATGAAATATATATGTATATATGTGTATATAAGTAAATATTTATATATATAAAACAAAAACAACTGACTATCATCGAAAAATAATTTTGACAAAAACGTCTTCATCGGGAAAGATGCACTGACTCAGGGATTTCCAGCCAACAAATATGACTCTAAATATCTGACCTCAAATATTTTCTAAAACAATACACGGTCACAAATAAATACTCGTCAAATCATTTGCTTCAAAACAATATACCACGTACTGAGTAATACAACTTGGCCAATGCAAGAGTTGCCTCCTCAACAACAGTCCTGGTTCAATTAGATTGGCTGGATCAGGGGGCACACCTGAGTATCTTGATTTCCAACGTCAACAGACATGAGCAGCAGCAATAGGGGCTTGAAGACCCGATAAATTAAAATAAGAAAGAGGTTTGTGATCAAAGTAGTGCTCTTTCTTTAAAATATTTGACCACTAACGACTGAACCCCTGGACATGGTGAGGTTCTGCTGGAATGCTGACGGTCCTCCTTATAGAAGCTGCTAGTCTGGCCCTCAACGCCGCTGGCAGAAGCATCACCAACACAAACTTTGGAGCAACGGTGATGTGGTCCCCACAGACTGAGTAGAAGTGCCTGTGGTGTAAGGGTTGCTGGCTTAACTGCTGTCCTTTAGGAGTGATGGAACAAAGATCTCATTGCAGCACTGAAATAATTTTTGCTCTAGAAAAGTTCTAGAAAGGCCTGTATATAGTCAGTGGTAAAGCCATGGATGCTATCGTGCATAGCAAAGTGTGTCACAGTGAAGAAATCTGCTGTATATAAGGAACCACATACCAAATCTGCCATTGCACATTCAAACTCCCACCAGACTTTCTATCTCCACCTAATTTATACTCAATTCATCTTCTGATTCTTGTTCCCCATTCTTTAAGCCATCATTACAGTCAAAAAGCCTATGAAAATAACACCTAAGTTCGTGTGTATTTGTGTAGGAAGCTGGAATATAAAAAATTAGGGAATCAGAAGATGTTCCATTAAAATGATTGGGTAATTACCACTTAGTTTCTTTCTAGTACAAGGATGAATTCCCTAATGATGGGTATTATAAGTAATTAGACAAAGCTGTTCACTTTTCAAAATTAATCATCAATCCTATTAATTATGTATTACACATTCTATTAAATTAGCATGCATAATATGAGGCCTTCACACATCAAAAGAGAAGCATTATCATTGCACATTAGTGACTTGATAATTTAGCAGAAAGGAACACAAATATTCATAATTATACTACTTTTAGTAGGATCACCACTTTTCAATTCTCTTATGATAAGCAAAAAGGATACCTTACAAGGTGAAAGCAAGCACACTTTTGTTTAGGGGTTTATCACTAAAAGAAGTCAGATTTGAGGTTTTCAGAGATCTACATTTGACTAATTAGGAAGAATATTCAGCAAGGGAGGAGACTTGCAGCCACAGCGAGGTCAGCACTGTAGGCTGGGGTGAGGCACACGTGATCCTGGGAACAGATCCCTTGGGTTAAGAAGGAGCTGGGTTCAAACTGAGAAAACTAAACAGGAGAAATGCAAGCACTGGTCCTCAGTGCCCACTGAGAAAGAAATGGGTGCTTTAAGACGTGCAAAATGATGGCCTTTCTTTGTCCCTTGCTAGATCATCTTTGGAACGGCAGTGCAGGCTTTGCCACTGAGGCAGAGCCAGTTAACTAGCTGCCGGTATGCCAGGGCTGCCCAGGCTTGGAGCCCTTACAGAGGGACCAGGATCCGGGAAGTTGGTAAGAAAACAAGCCTGAAGAGGCCAAGGGAGCTAACTGGAGACTCAGATAGAAAATCCCCATTTCACAGTCATGAACTGAACTTGACTTCATATGCTTGGACATAGGGGGAAGAAAGGATAAAGACCCACCTAACAAGGCTACTTGCAAAATAAGTATGATGCATATAGAAGGGGCTTAGTGACTATTTCAATAATAAAACATGTATGAAGCATTTAGACAAGTGAGTGAAGAGGAGCACACAGTACTGCTCATCAAGTGTTAAGTCTCCTCAATATGTTCCCCTAAGGATAAGTCCTAGGTATATACGATACAATTATATCTGCAGCAATGAGGGGGGAGGTAGTTGTGAAGGGAGCTGTAACAGAAACAAAATTTCCACTATACCATTATGAGCTTATATGAACCACAATTTACTGAAAGTGCATGCAATCTAACTTAAAATCAAAATCACAGATTTGGACCAAATTGGTAATCCCCCCCACCCAATAAAGAAGAATGTACAGCCTAAATGATCTAAGGATTGGAATAGGAAATACGAAGGCAAAAAAAAAAAGGAAAGACACAATACTATGATTTGCAGGTTTCTTTCCTTAAGTTTGAATTTGTTAAACTGGTTTTGTGAGAAAGAGAAGTGATTTACTATTATCAAATGAAAACAAATTTACTAGTTGAGTAATTTACTAATGACAAACTTACCAATTAAGTAGCAAAACATAGGAATTTTTTTATCTAAACAAAATAATCTGAGAATTTTCAACACACGAGAGAGGCACTGCCAGGTTTTCCTCTGAACGTTAACACCGAATTCTCAGGCCTCCAGGGCTCTGGTTCCCAAGTGTGGTCCAAGCGCCTCGGGTTGATTCATGAACTGTTCCCTTGAGTACTGAAGTTCTGATATTTAAATATGGCGATACTGGCTGTACATCCCCCCCCACACCCCACGCCCACTCCCCAGGCTGAAATAGTGGCCTCATTATACCTTTCATGTAGATCTCACCCAAGGCAGTGCCATTTTGCCTGTAAATTTTGGTCAGCTCTTTGAAAAGATAAGTAGCACTAAACTGGATCTAAGCCTTGATACTTTTTTGGCTCCACTTAGGAGCTACAAAACTTATGGGTATTACAGCAGAACTCAACGTCCTGGTCACTAAAAGGTAGGGCAACCACATGTCCTGATTTGCTTGGGACACTCTTGCTATCCCAATAGAAATATTATAGCCCCCATTTCACTTGCAAAAGCATCCTGAGTTGAAAAATAAATTACATTGATGGTCACCCTATTACAAGAAGAGAATCCAGCTTTCAAACATAAATTTTAACATTCCCTGGCTATTACACTGAGAAAATCTAGCTCTGTAAAATTCTTGAGAGCATAAACTGTGTTATAAAAATACCTTTCCATCTCCTGTATACCAACATGCAGAAAAAGAGAGGGAGTGGCCCCGTGTCCTGGCCAGAGGTCACAGTCAAGGAGAGGGAGCTGTCCTGATAAGCTTGAGTTACAGCCCATACGCACCTGAGCGCCATTCATCGGCTCAGCTATGGGAGCTGCTACAAAGCTCTGTGGCTAGAAGATCTTTCCTTTTCCTCAGGTACCACCCCAAATATATGCAATGACTTCTATCTAGAAAGCATGCAAAATTTTCCAACAATAAATGCACAATACCTGCAATTAATACGGCTTGCCAAATTTTTTACCTGCTACTCTGATGATAGGTTCACACTAGATTGAGATGTGTCCTTGTGTTTCACTTGACTTTATGAGCTTTACTTGATACAAAAGCAATCAAAGACGGCAAGAGCCTTGGGAGCAGGGACTGTGCCTTTATTAGAGCTGCCAGCTTTGTGAGCCTCGCCTTCTGGACTCCAGAACAGCATCTGGCTTACGTCCATAGGACTAGTTTTGGTACAGACATCGGAGGCTAATATACATATGTCCTCTGCTCACAAGATGTGTCCCCATGGGTGACAAGGAGAGGGCTCTGTCAGTTACTCAGGCCTCACTTGGCATCCTTAGGTCCTTAACATGGACGACCAAGTGGTTTAAATGGAATCAACTAAGCGTCAGCAGATAGAGGAATACCTGGGAGACTAAGTTAGCATTTCGTGTTTAGCTGCTCTCAAGGCAGCGGCAAACTGTGCACTAAAGTGTGCTCTAATATGGAACACGGTGTTTCTACGTGGGGGAAAAAAGACCACTGTAAATAAGACGGTGGAGAAAGAGAGTTCTAATACCGAAAACCCTGAAATGGCAAAGGAGCCTGATAGAACACGACCGTGCTATACCATCACGACATTCTGAGAGAGCACTTCTTTATTCTTAATATGTTTTATCTTGGGAACACATCTCGCACATCTTTCCCCTGGCCTGATACTACGACTTTGGGTCTGTGTGCCACGTCAACCAGAAAAATGGATTTAAAAAATATTAACTGATCTAAGCAAATGACTGTTCATGTAGATTTAGTGGCCACTGGTAGAGATGAAGGATTTTTTTTCTTGGTCTTACCTATGCAGTAGGGACAACACTGGCCTTTTCTCAAAACAGGTCTTTCACAGGATACTGAAGGGCAAGACTCAGAGTAACAGCTAATTACGCTATCCATGCACACACAGCTGGTACAAACGTCAGGCTTCCAGGACTCAGCTGCCAGGAATATATCCCCTTCGTCATTTTTGCAGTAACTAGGCACGCTCTCATTACGGGATGAGGAAGGCTGGAGAGGTTCATCTGGAAAAATGAACATAAGGTCAGCAGGGAAAAGAAGATGCCATAGGCCACCAACCGTGCAACATAGTGAGTTTCCCTCGGTCTCGTTAACAAGCACTCAGTCACTGCGGTTTTGTGTGCCTCCTGTAAAAATGACTCAGTACATAAACAGCAAGTCTGATTTGGGCAGGGTCGTGAATTTTAAAGCAAAACAGCAAAGACCACAAAAGATCTGTTGCAGAGATTCTGTTAGTTGCTTGCACAACATCCACTCTACCCTTCTACTTAGCTTAACAAAACCTTGATGTTTTTTGAGGGGTGGTGGTGGTTGAGGACTTGGATCACAAGGGGTATAAGTCAAACAAGACAATCCTGCTCCCTGCTTTTTCAGTCTCCCTTGCAGTTACAGGTGGCCATGTCACTCAGTTGTAGCGAATGGGACTGAATGGCTGATGAGGGGATTTCTGGGAAAGCTTTCACTGGCTTAAAAGAAAGGCAGATGGAATGCTGCCCACCACCCTTCCACATTCTTCCTGCCTTGAATATGAGTCTGTTGCCTATACCTGAAATATCCTTCTCACACCTGCAAGAGAAAGGCCTCGACATCACTAAGACACTGAATCAATGCTGATAAACATCTGTGTCCAAATGTCTTCTAACGTATATAAAAGAAACCTCTATTTGTTTAAAAACTGTAACTGGGTTTTCTCTCACTTGCAGCCACATGCAGTCCTAACCAATCAATACCTAAATGGATTTTCACTGCACCTACCAAAACACACCGACACGTAATGTTCCAATGTGCAGGCATTCACATTAATGCTGAAACATGATGGGAAACCTAAATCACTCAGGATGCACCACAGAGAAATCCTCTGCCATCACCTGTGTCTTCGCTATGTAAAGACAGACCTGAGGATCCCCAGATCTAGTTACAACTTGCAACAGAAAAGAATGTCACCAGAAAACCCCAATATCTCTTTGGGTCTCAGCATTAACTGAAATTACATGAGAACTACAGCCTCAAGCAGAAACCTGACTGGGATATAACAAAGGAAAACATAAGTTAGTGAGGTTCCTACTTTACAAATGTCACAATTCCGCTGATAAGAGAGACTACCTTCAACCACCGTCACCACTCAAAAGTCTAGAAATAGCCAGAATGGTCCTGCCTAGCAAACCTCTAAGAGAACCACATTTTCTCAATGGATACATGGTCGAAAGAATTATCATCTGTTCCTCTCAGAATCAACCTCATGAACTTGGCTATTTTCATCCATGAAACAGAAATTAACTGAGATAAACATGTAGTTATCACAGTGATGCAGAAGCTCTAAATTTCACATTCTCTGTCCATCCACCTCATGAATACACCCTACAGCCAACAAGTCTGATTTGACAAGAACCTCTTTGAGGAGCAAGGCAATTGCTTTATTTGGGGCTCTCTCTGAGGGACAGAGGGAAGGCAGCATAATGAATGGGTCCATGACCTCGCCTTTAAATCGTGTAATCTTATCTCCTATTACCAGTCCCAAAGGCAGCCACAAATGAAAGAACAGCCACTGGTTCCACTTCTCCAAACGTGCTCTAGGTCCGAATTTTAGGTATGGCTCCATGGATCACATGCATATGGTTTGAAGATGGTAAGATGGGATTACTTTCTAGTGACCTCTCTGGGGTCATCCATGTCTAGGGAAAATTTCTTTTAAAGAGATTGACCAATGCTAACTGGAAAGCAGGACAACTCACTCCAGTCTACACTAGGCACTGCAAATTGCCACGAGGTTTCTGTGGGTTATGATGGCTTAGCTCTTGCGAGCAACGCCCAACCTAGCATCTAAAACTTTAGAAGAGGAAGCAGGGATAGCAGCAATGAAGCTATGAAATAACAGCTGAAATGAATATCCTGGAGTCTGGAGGCCTCTTATTGAGGCCTGGGGAAGACCCCAGAGAACATGGGAATGTGCTGGCAGTGCTGGATCGAGCATTCAAGCTGACATGCAGAGCCTGAAGGTCGTCTTTCCCCAGGCAGGGGACTCCTGATTGAATCGGACTGAAAATGCCAGCTGGGAATCTTGCTCACGGTATCTTTCTTCTTTGGGCCTCTCTTCCCATTTTATCGGCCCTAGAGACCCCTTCTTTATTACTTCTGATTCCCAATATTAACTCTTTTATTTTGTTTTTACCAGTTCTTTCACTGGTGTTCATTCATTCTTTTTATGTCTATGCTACCTCCCTCTCTCTTCTATGTGATAAAGAATGAAAGAGAATTTAAAAAGTTTTAAAAAAGAAAGAAGTGCTACTCTTTTCTCTCCCTTTTGTACTTTGGTGAAATATCTTCACCTGGAGGGAGGCTCGATCTTTCTTCATGAACCCATCTCCATTTCCAGACCTTTCTCTAAGCCAGGCCAGAGGAGAGAGACAGCCAAAAGAGAGAGGGACTGAGAAAGCATCCTAGGACACACAATCACCATGAGGGAAGCAGCTCTTCTACTCATATACATCATTTTTGGACTACTTTAGGATGCAAGTATCCTAAGATTACAGATGGTATTTTTCTAGACGTGAAATACACCATTTGTCAATGCTACTCTTGAAATTTACTGTTACATGAGAACATTGCTGTTTTGAATTTTAAGACTTTTTATCTAAACTATGGATGGAAAGTTCAGAAAGAGCAATTACGGGGTAGGGTGACTGATTTTATTTATTTATTTATTATTTTTTTGTGAGGAAGACCAGCCCTGAGCTAACATCCGATGCCAATCCTCCTCCTTGCTGAGGAAGATTGGCCCTGGGCTAACATCGGTGCCCATCTTCCTCTACTTCATATGGGACACCACTCCAGCATGGCCTGACAAACGGTGCGTCGGTTCCGAACCTACGAACCCAGGCTGCCCAAGCAGAGCGAGCGCTTAACCTCTGTGACACCAGGTGGACCCTAGGGTGACTGATTTTAAAATAAAATCTTTCCAGATACACTCTTATTCACAGATGTAAGAGTAATCTTTGGAATACGGATATATAAAACAAAGTCCTAACGTTTAAGATGGAGGCTATCATTGAAGTATCTCTCAAGTTACATGTAAAGAAAGGAAGAGTCACCCAGGCATAAGTTTATAACTGAGAAATCAAAGCCAGGCACACAGGAGCTGCTGCGTGTCGTTAGGAAGCACGGGCGAGCGAAGACAGGAACGCCTCCCCCCTGGCTAGAATCTGCAGCGCCTCTGCACGTGCGCACTGGCCTTGAGACCCCGGCTCTAAGAAACCACGCCCTCTCGTGCTCAGCAGTCCCATTTCTAGGTAGCTCTTGTTCTCTGTCTGGGCTGAACCTCTAAGTCTAGTTAGGTGTCCTGCCAATGAATTGGGGCCAGTGGTTGTGGAGAAGTCCCATTCCCTGTCCCCCTCCCCTAACCAACCCCTGTATTTGTCCTCAGATCCTAGTACAAGTGGCAGCAGAGGTACTTCCCACTTTAGCTGAAGCTTCCTGGGTTATATGTGCTCTTATTCTTTCCTTTCCAGGCACTCCTCTCACTCTGTCATTATTTACTTAAATGTGGAATAGTGGATTGTTTGCCTCTTCTTTTGGACTATTATTCCATAGGGCAAGAGTTGTGTCTGTTTTCATTAACCCCGGGATCCTATGGCTAAACACAGGCATTCCCTAAGTATCTGTAAAATGAATATCTAAAATGGACATAAATTCATGATTACCAATGAAGAGACTACTCAAACTGGTTTCTACCAGGAGGATGGAAATAGTCATGGTTATATATCAACAGAGAAACATCAGCAGGGTTTGCATCTGAGTAAAAGAGTGATAATGATAAAAATCTAGTGGGGACTAGGTTATGTATATCCTAACAACATAATACCAAGGAACTATTTCTTATACTAGGAAAGATGGTATACTAATTAAACTTTTCAGATTAACATGGCTGCTAATTACCCCAAAGATTTTGTACTAAGATGATAATACCTTGGCAGCAGCACATGACGACAATAGCAAATAATGTGGATACCCCTGTAAGTTTATCAGATGTAATTAAAAATGTATTATCAGTGTGAACCCCTGAAGAATTTGGACATTGGCTATGCTGGATATAGTGACAGAACAGTAGATTCTGGGCAGTCAACTAGACAATCCAATGTAAAAAAAAAAAAAGTAATAAAACACAAGGCTTTATGTTTTACTGAGCAGAAATGCTCTAAGAATATACATTTAGAAGGTAAATGGTTATTGATTTAAGTTGAAAAGATAAAAGATTAAGCAACGACAAAATAAAACTAGTTGTGCTGTCAGCTTGGTAATTTTTTATATATACATATTAAATATCTTTTGAAAAAAAGTCATAGATTCTAGTGTTAATTGAAAGTGCTACTTTAGTTATAAAACCAGTAACTTATGTTTAAAGTCTTGACAAAATTTAATTATATTTGTTTCATGACCATATATTTACCTGTGAAGGCCAGATTACCTGCAAACTAAAAAGAAGAAAACAATAATATACTTTGTATATGTGTTAGTCACTTAATACTTTTGGATCTTAACTTATGAATCATCACAGGTTTGAGGGGGTGAACTTTATGCATATTTTATTGATTCCCCTGGTTTAACATTCTCAAAGTATCTTCACCACCTTTACAAATTTCAAAGAATTTTATTTACATTATTTATCAATAACTGCTCTTCACATTTTTTAAAGACAAAAATGACTTTTCACATTAGCAAAATCATTTGGAATAATTTGGTGTAGCAGGACTATTTTTTGAGTCTCAGACGTAGGGTTAAGAAAAAAAGTGGCAGAAAGAAACAATCTCTTTTTTTTCAAAGTCATCTCAGGTGCAAGGATTATTGATTGCATAAATACGTGATCGATAGAAGGGAATGAATTTAGGAAGCGGGCTGCCAGATGTTCCTGCCTGGATTACTGACTACTGGGTTTGGCATGCTCCCACGTGGGGCTCAATCTGGCTTGCTGGTCCTGCAGAATGACAACGCCTGAGCTGTAGCCTTCCCTGCCAAGCGCATCCTGAGGCACGGCGCTGGTTACCTGTACACTGCGGGCAGCAGGAGTCCTGCGTGCGTGAGGGATTCTGGCAGAGCAGCGGCGGGCACACCTCTGTCTCACACAGCACCCGCCCGCTGTGGCAGGTGCACTGAGTACAGGAGTCGATGTTCCACGTTTCTCCTTCCACAAAGTACTCTCCTCCAGGCGCGTGGCAAATGGAGGGAGTGCTCAGCTCTGGCTTCTGCACTACAAAGTCATCTGGGGAATGACACAAAATCAAAACACAAGGAATTATTCATCTGCAGACTCACCAATTCTTAAAGAACCTGGTGCTGTGTGCTTTAAGGGACAAAGAAGAACTGGCTATAGAGCATCTCACTCTATTCTTTTTTTTTATTATTTATTTTTTCCCCCAAAGCCACAGTAGATAGTTGTATGTCACAGTTGCACATCCTTCTAGTTGCTGTATGTGGGACGCGGTCTCAGCATGGCCGGAGAAGCGGTGCATCGGTGCGAGCCCGGGATCCGAACCGCGGGCCGCCAGCAGCGGAGCGCGCGCACTTAACCGCTAAGCCACGGGGCCGGCCCTCTCACTCTATTCTTATCAAGAGAATAGTGAAGAGAATAATCCATGCACAGAAATATAAGGCACTAGCAGAAGAGCTAGTTTCATGAAGTGAGCTTCAAGTGGTTTGAGTCTGTCAATAGTAACGAGAGAATTCAATAAGAGAACTAAATTACGGGGAAAGGACTCTTACTGCCGAGAACAGGGGCCTCCAGGGGGATCTCTGAGAACGTGTAGGAATTGTCTAGAACAACAATCTCTCATTTCCTGAATGCTTGCTATGGTTCAATTTCCATGGTAAGTGCTTTACGTGTGTTATTTCATTTATTTGTTACACCAACCTTGGGCAGTAGGTACTATTATCTTATTTTACATATGAGGAAACTGAGGGCTCAGAGTATTAAGGGCAGAGAGGGATTTGAACCCAAGTCTATGTCTGTGTGGATCATGGAAATGCCTCCAGATTGAACACAACTTCCAAATGATCTGTATCCCATCCACTTCATTATCTCTGGGATCCCGAGGACTTTTATGCTTGGAAACATGTCCTGCTGTTGAGGACGCCACACCCCAATCTAGACCAGCTGCCAGCAAACTGAGCCAGAATGCTCTTTCGGAATCAACAGTCTGAAAACCCTCACCTGAGACTAAACATTTGTTGGGTGATGTCACCATTAAGAGAGGTAAACGCTCAGAGGCTGATGATAACTATGCTTTCTCTCCCCAGAGGAGAGGCGATTTTGGTCTCGTGGTGAGATGATAATGATAGAAAGGGAATTTAATGCTGAAAATGTCTGGAGAGGTACTGGGAGTTGCCCTGAAGTTGTGTTGGGGAAATGAGAAGTATGAGGACATTAACCATATTCACGTAATCCAAATACAACAAGCATTTCATGAAGGTGTTGACAGCGCTGAACCCTGCCGAGGAGCAGTCTGGAGACATCATGGCTAGCTCATGCTTGGAGCTCAGTGGAAATCGGGCCCCAGGAGAACTACCCTGTTTGTGCAGAGATGCTCAGAGCTGAAATCTCCTAAGAGTTCTACTTTCAAAGTAGTGGTCAGCAGTGAGAGTCAATAACACCGATGAGATACAGTGGTGTGGGCCAATTTCCAGCTAAGAAGGTAACTTTTAATACAGCTTTATCTCAAGGGAACTAGTAAAGCCTGGAACTTTGCCCAAGTGGACATATCACAGAAAACTGACACTAGCCAATGCCTATATTCATAAGCAACTGGACCGAACTTTCCAGTATATGAGCAAAGTAGAGAGGAAGAGAATTAGAATGAAAATTGAGCTGGGACGAGATGATAGAAGTGCATTTCTCGTGGTTTACAGAAAGGAAAAAATTGTTCCAAAGAGCATCAATAAGCTAATGTTGGAAAAGGCTCCCATACTGCTTTCAAAAAGGGCTTAGAGAAGATCGACAATGACTGCCCTTTTAAATGCTGACGTGTAGGGAAGTGGTCAGAAGAAAAACAACGTGTGTTTACAGGTGTCTTATCTTGTTAATCCCTTTGCTCTATATACTATGTGTCTCAAGGCAAAACATGAGACTGGCTGGAGACATGGAGATGAAAAAAAACCTGAAAGGTAGAGGGTGAGAAAGAGAGAAAAAATATGAGAAATAATATCATTTGGTGAATCTTCTAACAGAAGAGTTCAGGAGCTGCTCACGTATCCCAGAGAGAAAAACAGCTGATCCTTGAATGGACGAGGGGAGAAAATATTCTTTAAAGTAGGAGTCCACGAATGCAACAGTTCTGGGTTCTCTAGTCAGAAGAATCCATATATGGGAATCCATTAAAGATTTTTGGATATATCCATATATATCAAAATATATGTGTTTTTATACATGTATATGTAGATATTCACACACCCATGATATGTCAATAATTCTGTCTGTGTTTACATAAGAACTTTCCATATCTCTGTAATAGAGAAAACTAGTTTTGGTTTCCCCGTCTTGCAGTTCTCAGGTTAATCATCCATTCTTAGTCGTGTCCTGCATTTCCACCAGTCGGGCTCAGACTTCTTCCCCGAGTCCACGTTTAGCAAAGACTCAGGTGCAGGCCACACTTGACACACTCACACCTATAATTAAAGCATGGAGTCTTCACCGGAACAAATGACTTTTCCTTCCCCAAAGTGTCAACACAGAGTTCTGTCTCATTAAACTGATCATTTACCTTCTGTTTCGTAGGCACTAGTGGTTTTTCATATTTAACTACCAAACATGAAAAAGGAAATAGTTTCAATACAGAGTATATCTGACTGAACTATGGGGGAAAAACAAAACAACATAAACACTGTAATCTGGTCCTCTTCAGGGGGATGGGGGCTGCCTGTCACTCTCATACCTTAGTGATTGAGGTGTGTACAATCTCCAAGTTGAAAGGATCTTCAAGTGTCCCTCTCCTCACCCGCACCGTGGCAGCCAAGGCAGGTGCAGCCTGGTCAGCATGAGCCACCTTCTCTCCCAGGCTGGGCCTGCCTTCCTGACTGTACCCACTGCATTAGGTGGACTCATCCACAGGGAGATACAAGACCAGGACTGACCAGAGGAAAAATAATCATGACTCCAAAATCTGACAGTACATTTCAATTTCAAAAGAAATTTGATGCAAGAATCAGGAGACTTCACCTCTCCCTGGCTTTCCAGCTGACATTATTTTACTTTGGGTAAGAGAGTTAATCTTTCTGTGTCTGTTTTCCAAATGAAAAACTGCCTAGGTATATTTTTCCCTAACTCAAAGTTGCCTGCACAGAGGAAGAAATGATAAATATAAACTGTGTTGAGCTCTTTGATGAAAGGCACTACATGAGGTATTACGGTAATAATTACTATTACAACCATCATTCAGACCCCTAAGAATTATAAATCTGTTTTCTGTTCTAGTAACTTATCTCGATTACCGTTATTATGATTTTAAATGTTTTGGATATGTGGTCACTCTAAATTTCTCCATTTGGCAGGAGTGCCACATATCCACTAATTTAAAAGAGAGCAATAGCCACAGAATTCAATAACTCTCTCCCTCTCAAATATTATTTTAAAAATAATAAGCTTTTGGGCCAGCTCCGGTGGCCTAATGGTTAAGTTTGGCAGCTCCACTTTGGCAGCCCAGGTTCAGTTCCCTACAGTTGGACCTACACCACCTGTCAGTGGCCATGCTGTGGTGGTGGCTCACACACAAAATAGAGGAAGACTGGCCACAGATATTAGCTCAGGGCGAATCTTAGGGGGAAAAAAAAAAAAAGCTTTTATGGAATAAAATTAGCACCAATCTCCTCCAATTAACTAAGATAATCAGTCTTAACATATTATCCATAAAATGGAGAGCTGGAGTTTAAGCCCACATACCTTTACAAAAATCTGGTTCAAAGACCAATATATTGAGTAAACCATTCAAAAATAATGAGAGTAGTTTTAGAGCTTTAAAATTTTCTCTGGTCTTTGACTAATCATTTATAGCACCTGGTTGATTGTGTGGCTGTTGTTGACAAAACCCAGAGACCTGAAATGGGTTCTGGGGATTGTTCCTTGCATTTCCCCAGAGTTACAGATGGGATGAGGCACTGCGAGGCAGAAACCATTTGCTTAGGGAGCGCACAAGATGGCAGCCAGCTTTTACCTGAACATGACGGGCAGCACTGTCCTGGATGAATGGTGGGGTTGCCACAGGCAGGCACTGGGCAGGTGATCAGAGCACACATTTCCCGTCCATTGTGACAGTAGCATTCCCGGCACCCATCATGCCAGCTTTCCTCATTTTTATGATGATGGCCATCCATGGACAGACATGTGCCTGATAGGACAGGTGGCCCGGCTGAAGCAGGGACCTCTGGACAGACAGAAGGCAGCCTGGTAAAGCAGCAGCTACTGTACAGGAGAAACAGCCTGTAGTGTCCTTACAGGTCATGCTACCCAGCCACCAAAAATCACGCCTACAAAGGACAGTTCATGACACGGGAAAGCCTCGTGAAAAGAATTTACATCAATATGCTCTCAATTTTGAAAAAAGAAAAATGAATAACCTTCAAATGTTTCTCGCCTATTGGTGGGATTATAGTTGATTTTTACTCCTTTCACTCGACTTTCTCATATTTTATACAATAAACAAGCATTGATTTCATAACAAATGTTACACATGTTTAATAAACGCAGAATAATCACTCTAGAAGTCATCCAGTGGGGATATCCTGGGCCCCTCGCAACTAATAGATTTTTGTTCAGCAGAACAATTGAAGCAGTGACTAGATTTTTGTTTACTCTGATGCCTTAAAAACAGCAATAACGTGATAACCATCTAACTTTGAAAAACACAAAACAAACTTTACAGATCTTTTATTGCTTAATCTGTGGACCATGCTGACAACTAAAACATACTGGGGTGAGCGGTTGGGCTGGAGGTGGGGTAAGGGCAGAAATGGCGGTCAGGGCACATGCTCAGAGGGCTTCAGGAACATCCCTGGAGCGAGACATCTCAGGCAAAAGGTATGCCCAGGATTCCTGCCTTTACACTGCTATAGGCTGGCACGTGCTTATTCAGCTAAAGTCTAAATTCTCATGGAAAACTGTGTTACCAGAAAATACATGAGCAGACTATTTCCCCACACCCACCCTCAAGGGCTTTGGAAAGGGAACTTGACTGTATCAATCTACTGCTGGACAGAGGGAGGTCAAGATATACGTGCTATAGGCTTAAGTTCCTGTGACAAATAAAACTAAGAGCTAAGACGTGATTAATCTGGTCAACGTGCTCGTCCATTATACGCTTACTTCAAATTCTATTCTGAGCTTTTATTCCTTTGAGGTGAAAGGAAAAGGGATGGTCCCACAGAGAGTGACACTGGTGTCAGAGTAGAAAGCAACCACTGAAATTGTTTCATTTACATCATGTCCTCTGTTCTTTGTTTCTGTGCCTCTAGTCGCTCTGAGGGGAAGGGTCATGCATCTGCACTTACCTCTGCACTTGCAGATAAGACAGCCATGACTGTCCTGCTGGAAACCCAAGGGGCAGATTTTACTGCATGGGAGCTCTGGGCATTTCTTACAGCGACAGATGTCACAGCCGTGCTTATTCTTCCTGGGTAATTAAAATTTTGTCAGAGGTCAGAACATCCAAAAGTCTCAAATGATGCCCAAGCGCTCAGACCAAGGGTCACTGAAGTGATATTGCTGTTAAGCAGAATGACTTACTTTTGCTCTCCCAAACTCCTGGAGTGATGTGTAATTAGCTCCCGGTGGCCGTGACCGCCACCTACCCACAGCCAAGGTTTAGAACTGCCTGAGCACTTACGTGCTTCTGGGATGTTACTGTCAGGATCCCAAGAACAAAACTGTTGATTTAATTAGGAAAAGTGGTACCACAATATAAAAGATGAATGTGCAACTCCACGAATAGGACGGTGAGGATATACTATTGGTCAATGTTGGAGGCCAGCATGAGGGGAAAGTCCTTCCGTCAGGGCTACAGGCTTCTCCACATGACCACATTCTCTGAGAAATTTCAGACACCAGTAAAAGTCTTAATGAGATATCTACTGAAACTTATAGCAGACAAAAGGAGAACTTAAGGATCCATAGACCTGGGAACACTACCCAAATGCTGATAAAGAATAAAAGCCTTGAGAGGTCCTACAGTCAATGTTCAGCAATTACCCCATTAGTTAGAAAAGAATACCAGTTGAAAAATGCTCCATCCACGGGGTAGGACTGAAGCATATGGGGTAAACGAAAAAGGCTGGATGAACTTTTTTTTCCTTTAATAAGCTAGAGTGCCTAAATTTTGTGCTGATAAGACAGATGACATTAAATAAATATATGTTTATAAAAATATCACAGGAGTTTAAGTGGAGATTTTCTGGACAAGAAACTTCTTACCAACAATTCCTTCTTTTTTTTAAAAGGGACATGACACTGCCTGTTACAAAAGGAGCTCGCCCACCCTTCTCTGCTTTCTGTCCACCAGCCGCAGGACTGAGTCCTTCCTCAGGCTAACACTCCTCCACAGGCTCTGCCCTCATTGGCTTCCTGGGCCTCAGAGAAGGAGAATTTACTCTGTTTACCCTCAGGTTTCATCTCAAGTGGCCCTAAGTGGCAAGAGTGGTGTTCAACTGAAAAAAAACCAACCCTATTCTCTCTCACGTTGGACAAATTAAGGGGCTCTAAAAGAAGACAGCCCTCTGGGAAGCCCTTAATATACCCCTGCCCAAGTGACAATTAAACCACAATCTGCCAAGTCAAATGAGAACTGAACACGAAGGTGTACTTATTTAGGTCAACATAATGAGAACAGTGAATTAAATGAATGATTCATACTCATGTCATATATTGTGTCAATTTGAAGATCTACCAAGGCTGTAACTGATTTGTTTGTTCATTCATTTATTCACCTACAGACCCACCCATCCATCCATCTCTCCCTCCCTCCCTTCTGTCAGCATCTGCTGCACACATACAGTAACAATCCACTCAGCAGGTGTACATAAGAGGCGACAATGGCTGCCTTCATCCTAACCCTCCCATGTGGTGTCCAGCCAAGATCTCTCCTTCAGAAGCTATCCCTGAAACGTGTTCCAGCCGAGGCAGTACTCATTTCCCTACGGTGGTCAACTTGGTCCTTCCTGAAGGTGCTTACCGACAGGAATACAAAGAGAAATCCACAATCCTCTGAGGGATTTCTTTCCAAGATGAAGGTTGGCCTGGAATGCAGCCTTGATTCTAAACTGTCATAATACTGCAGCAAGTACTTGTAGCTATTATTTTGATAATAACACTTCATTCTACATTAGCAGTTAAGAAGTAACTATACTTTCATTGGTATCATATAAATATTTTAGAACTAGGAACAATGATGATTTATTAGTTTGCTTGGGGAATTCTTAAGAATAATGTTCCCAACTTAATTATCGAATTAAAATTAGAATTAAGATTCCCCCCTCCCTGCTAAACTAGAATTTCTAAGAAGAGGAAGAATAAAAACAACGACTTTAAGAAGATGGGAAGAGATAATGGATCTAAGTCCCTTAAAATTATTAGCACTACATAAATACATCAAATTGGAAAGGCAAAAAGACTAAAATGGAAGGCAGCCAGAGAAGGGATGGTAAAGCAAGATTCTGAAAGGTCATTTTTTAAGTGACCAACTTGATATAAAGACAGAAATAAATGTTAATACAGACACTAAAGAAACAAATGAGAAGTGTCTATTTTTCCCCCAGAATAATCTAGATGACCATGGGGTTTGACTCAATAAAGAATATTTGAAAATATAAGTTGTGGTTCTTACCTCCAAGGAACTTCATAAAATCTACTGCTACATAAAGAAAAAAATATTATAAACCGTAGACCAGCACGAAGGTAAAATATCAAGTCATATATGCTCCATATAGCAAATGAGTCGCTGTCCACTGATCTTAAAGTATAGGTCAAACGAGTTATCACAAAACAGTCGCTGGGATAGTTGTGAAAAGTTGCAGCACTTACAACACTGGGACCTCATGACAATGCCATTGCCCCTGGCTGTGTCCAAAGGCCCTTGCTATGAGGAAGTCTCACATAACAGACCCAGAGGGCAGTGTCATAACAAGGTGCTGGCCCGTCTTCAAAGATGACTAAGAGTAAAACTCAATGCCTATCTTTGGACACACCCGCCTTTCCCTGCTTTCTGATTCATCTAACAAAACAAGCAAAGATATTCTGGACTCGATACATTGATTCACTCACAAACACACACAAAACAGCTAACAAAAGTAGGTACAGATGTTTCATCAAGTTATAGATAATGAAGAATAGATCTGAATTAAGAAATACGTACAGGTATCCAAATGGACAATACTTGTCACAGATTATGGGTCTGCACTTCTTGGGCCGTGGGCGGCACTGACAGATCTCACAGTTGTGGGCATCGGTGAGGAAACCGAAGGGGCAGTCCAGGGTGCAGCCTCGTTTGAGGCCCGTGCACAGCTCCTCCCCTGTGAAGACACACGGACAGCACGTTTCTCCCAAAGACGAACAGACAGAACACATCGACGCTTCAATACCTTCACCTAATCTTCCAATCTCTCAGGGATGGAAATTTCTCAGCTCTACCATTGCATTAGCTATGTTTAAAAATCATAGATTGTGCTATTCCACGATTATCACAACATAACTCCAAGTTTTGGTCCTAACATACAAAATAAAGTCCAATGTTGAAAAACAGATTTCTGAACTCCGATCTGGCACTGAAGAGCAGGTGTGGATGAAACTGAGTGCACTTTTTCAAGAAAGTTGTTCTTATTAGTCATCTCAAACTACTGATTACCATTATTGTTAAATGTGAGAATTAGAAAGGCACACACCAAATTTCATTATATATTTTGTTCCTACTGTACCTCCCCGAAAACCCACGTTCTCAAATGTTCATGCAATGTTTACTCTTACGAGTTTTAGACGTTATCCTATAATACTGCATATTACATGCAGCCTAAGGGATTTCTGACACTTTCTTTAAAAAGTACATCTCTTGTAACATGACAGAAAGTGAAATATTCAGTGTTTCATTTAGATATTTTTTCTCTGTTGCTGACAAATATTCACGTATTTGGATATACTTAGTTAATTGACTGGAAAATGTATGTGCCACAGAAATATCTAGATTAATGTTTAACTGTCCACAATTTGAAATTTTCAAACTCTCCCCTGTTAGCAGACTCTGGAGTGATGTTTAACTGTCCTCTGTTAGTCAGTTATAACATTATTTTAGAAGGAAAAAGAAAAGGAAAGAAGGCAATGGTAGCTGACAAAAAAAAACTAGAGGAGATATTAGCTTAACAGAAATCTTTAAAAAATATTTTAAAAGGTATGATATAAGGCTTAACAGAGTGATATAGGGAACAAAAATGTTAAGGTGAGAAAAGCATGCTTAGTGACATAACTAAAGCAAATTGAGACTTGTCTGAATTAAATGCAGAATTTGAAAGATAATCAAATTTAAAGAAGTTGATATGGTGATGGCAAAAGTACAGCAATGTTTGATTATTGTTCTGCACGGATTAGTAACATGGGAAGCAGAGACTATTTTTGTTGCAATAATAAATGAATCTTTATTTTATTTGAACATCCTTTAAGCATAAGTACTGTAAATAATGCATAAATTACTAGGAAAAACAGAACACATCTGTCCCCTCCACATGGTATAAATCTCATAATCTAAAATTAAACCTTAACTACAATTAATAGGTGAAATGGGTTCAAGTTTTACGTAAATATTTTAAGATAGCATCTTTCATGAATCTTAGCTGGCAATACTCGAATACTCAATTTGCTATCTTTTAAAAAGGAAAATGTGATTTATGTTATTTTCTACTTTGTCATTATCATAAACCTTTCATTACACATATTTAATATAACCTCGTGGGTCTGTATCACACTGTAAAGTAAGTGACTACTAATCTGCATCCTTAAAAGCAAAATTCTAAATGGCTCATTTAAAAATTTGTAATTATATGACTTGAAAGGTCATCATTTTTCACCTCTTTCCCATTATTAAGAGAATGATGAAGGAGGGAGAAAACTTTCAGAGCCACATTTCTTTCTCTGACACAGAGATCTAAGTTCTATTTTTCTATTACAAGAATTTTTAAGTTATGACACCAAGTAGATTACCGTTGAGAAACAGATGAATTAAGAATACTCTAAGAACTTCTCAGAGTCAGCATGCATGAGGATTAAATTCCTTGAAAATTTGGAGTGTGAGCCCATTTGTGACTTTATTTTTCTGGTCCTGTAAAAAAAGGAGCTTTTCCATTGACTTTAATCTAGACTGGTCTTCACCCTTAAAGAAAGCTGTTGCATTATCAAGTTTAAAATATGTGATATAAACTAAATTTGCCTTTACATCTGCTTTGCAATGGAAGGGAATTTCAAGCAAAGACTGCTATGTTTAAACAAAAATAAAAGGCATTCATCAACAGCAGATTGGCCATGCCACCTATGGTAAGATGCTCCAACGCTGCCCTGACTTGGGACTGCTCGCTGGCATGCTATGGTCCGAGCCTATCTCAACTCTGCTCCCCAACAGAAGGGAGCTCTAGGGCAGAGATCTATTTTCTTTATTTATACAGTCCAGGTGCTATCACCGTGTTTAGCATGGAGTGAGTGTTCAATAAATATTTGCTGAATGAATGGATCAATGTTCTTGCTATTTGTTCCTCCACTCTCATCAAGACTGCCATATTCATAGAAAAATACTAGGATGAAAAAACTTATTCTGCTAGTATTGAAAATTTTCCAAAATACTGCCACTTGCTAAACATCTCAAAACACCATCTTCTAGTGCAGAAATAAAGAACATTGAAGACTATAAGGTAGTCCTAGATACAAGTATCAATTATGGACTTTTCTTCAGAGAGCTATATCATCAAGGCAAACATTTACATAAAGAGCAGAATAGACAGATTACAAACATCTAATTCATAGGTGAGTGGGGGCTTTATAAGTTTGCTTGAAAAGCTTTAGTACATCACTTGAGGCAACCACAGAAAGAACAGTGGCTTTATGTTCATAATTTTTCAGCATTATGACTTTACTTGATCTAAAAATGCTTTGTAATCCATAGGGGAAAATTACCATTGAAGAGAAAGTAAAAAATAATGGCAAAGTACAAGGTCTGTGCATTATGGCTGGTTGACAGCAGCTGTGTAGTAAACTCTCTGTCTACTCTAGAGAAAAAGTGATGGTTGTTCCCAGGGCCAAAATGTAGCACAAGGGCGGGGAGCCCCATAAGTACTTTAGTATAAGTGGATACCACGGTAACTTGCATATAGAACACATTGTGATGGTGCCCCTAGAGTCCTGCTGCACTTCTCTGCCGCAATACTTCACACTCTTGGGTACTGGCAATTTGCACCATCCTGCTATCAGTTAAGAAGGCCATGAAGTTCCTGAGACTATTTAATAAGGACATGCAACACTGCAAATGGTGGTCCCAATCTTGACCTGGATGAGTGTTAGTTCACAGTTACAAAGAAATGAAAACAAGGAGCCTGCCTCCATATAGATATATATATATATATATATTTTTTTTTTTTTGCTGAGGAAGGTTTGCCCTGAGCTAACATCTGTTGCCAATCTTCCTCTATTTTGTATGTAAGCCTCTGCCACAGCACGGCCACCGACAGACCAGTGGTGTAGGTCCATGCCCGGGAACTGAACCCAGGCCGCTAAAGCAGAGTGCACCGAACTTAACCACTAGGCAACCTCAGGCCAGCCCTTGCGGCCTCCCTACATTTGACGCTGCAACCTTCTTTAGATGCTTGATTCAGATATATATTTCACAAAAAACATGAAGGCTTTTTCTCCCTGCTACCATTAATTTTCTATATCTGCATCAGTTTCCAGATAAAAGCATTACCAATTCCTAGAATTACAGAATCTTAAAACTGGAAGAGAAGTTACAAATAATCCAGTCAAATCTACTATTTTTAAAGATGTAGAAAATAAGATGCCAAAAGATTGATGGCATTTAATTCATACAGATGTCATTTACTACACATAGTTCATATAGTAAACTCAAGTGTATTATGTCTATTTGACAGCAACAAGCATTCTTGTTTAAAAAGTAATGTTATGAATAGCTTGTGCCAAAAAAGCGTTAGGTTACAGTAGCTTATCTAAATGATTTTAGTTTTAAGACATCATTTTGTTTTGTTGCTATCATACTTTCTGAAACATTTTCCATCATATCTCTTTTCTTGATTCTAAATATGTCTTTGAGAAAATGAATCAGGGATAATTTAAATTCTCTGTACGCCCTTGATGCATTACTTTGCTTAGCAGTGTTATAAGAATGTTATTTGTTGCAGGTTAAAATAGCAAAGCAACGATATGTTCAAACACAAGAATCCTTTGTCATGTACCTTCCATGTACTTTTGAAGGACGTGTTTCTACTGGGTTTTGACTTCAATCTTAGAATGGCTGTCTATAACATGCTTGATTATGTTACAATATCATTACAACATGTTAGCATATTACCAGCATTACCAACACATTACCAATATCAGTCAAGGATGAGGTCCATTTTTACCTTTTTCATATCCCTAGTGCTAGGTATATAGTAGGCACTCAATAAATGCTAGATGAACAGAAGAAAGGACAAACGAGCAAACAACAAACCAATGAATAGGGGAGATATATTTATTTGGCGATGGTCTTATTTTAAGAAATCTTAATGCCAGTGGTCTATATAAACCAGGTCTAATCCCTAACAGAAAACTTAGGTATAAATGGTTAGGACCACTGCATGTAAAAAGGCTTTGGTGGGATGCAGAAAAATAATGTAAGGGAGAAACTGAGACAAAATCAATACTTATCAAGTAGCTGCAATGGGAAAAAGAACATACTGATGCTGTCCTTCACTACAAGGAACTTTCTTTTTTCTAAACCAGGAGAAAGGGAACGAGAATACTGGAGGGTTAAAATTAAAAGGTAAAAGGAAAGTTGTGTGAGTGTCCTCAGAGGACAGGAAGAACTGGAGGCAGGTTGGTGTTGGAACAAAAGGAGGGGAAGCTGGGGGCTTTCCACGTCAGCTAGCTTTAGGCTGACTCAGAAATGGATTTGTTCTAAAACAGCTATCGTGTAGAGTAAACAATTCCCATATGTTGGGTAGTACAGCTAGCTTTGCATTCATTAATTTATCTAGTCCTCAAAATAACACACAAGTTAGGTACCATTATTGCCCTTTACAGAGGAGGTCCAGAGAAGGCAGGCAACCTGCCCTGCACACCCAGATGCAGGTCAGTCTGATGCCAGAGCCTGGGAGGAAAGCTGGGTGCGCACAAGAACCTGACAACCAAGGATCTGGCAGTTTGGTTTAATCTGACTCATCTCCCAAAGGTGTGGCTTCCAAAGGTGTCAAGTAATCAGGATTGCTAATGGGAGGGGGCGAGAGTGGAATGCTCTATGACTAGCCTTCTGTATGACAGAGACAAATCCCTGACAAATTCCACTATGTTTTCAGGTACACAGTGGCAGTGAGAGAGATGGCAAAAGAGTCACCTAGGTCAACCACCTCAGTGTGATAAAATGGATACATGGTCAGAACGGTGAGACCACAGAGGGGGACCTCAGGCAAGAAAGATGCCCAATGGCATCCCCGATCCCGATGGCTCCCTGCTCATTCACCCAACCAACATCTGCTGAGCATGGCCCTGGGAGACAGGTCAGTTACTCCCCTACTTTGGTGTGAACATGTGCCTGGGTTCTCCTACAGGACCAAAGCTTCCTCTTAATAGGATTTACTTTTCTAAGTTATAGAATTCTAAATTACAGAAATGATGGTATTCCATTAGTGTGTCAGATACAGATTTTTTCACAGGGAAGGTCCTGCATTGTATTCATCTTTGTGGCATTAACACCTAGTACAGTACCTAGAACTCAGTAGGTGCTCTATCTATCCTAGGCGAAGAAAGAAAGGAGGGAGGAGGGAAGGAAGAAAGACTTGATATCCCCATAAATAGGTAAATTTGCAAATAATGAATGGCTAATAAAGATTTATATGTAAAAAAAAATTGTTGACACAAAATGCAAGAGTCTCCTGTATATATTTCCCCCTACATGTTAATGAAATGGAGGAGCAAAGCAGGTAATATGCATGGATATTCCTTTTACAAAGCCAGAATGCAGTACAAACACAAACACAGGCAGAGCACAATTTTCCTAATAGTCTCAATTTGCAAAAAGCCAGTGATATGTTTGTGATTTGCTTCAATAACAACTGAGGGAAACTGCTTCTTTGGACTTAACTACAAAGGACTCATTGTGAAGTGGCCGGGGTCTTATACAGGCATGACCACGCGGCCAAAATGTTCATAACAGCAAAGCCCAGGTAAAGGTGGTAGTGAGATGATTAGGCACAATGAAATCTATATTTTTAGGCTTTGAAAATTTCAGAAAAAAAGTTTTGGTACGCTCCCACGATCAGAAAGGATGTGTAGCTCAAGAGAGATGAGAAAGATTAAAATATAAACTCTTCATGATACAATCACCAATTATCTTGGTGTCAGAAAAAAAGTTGGCTATTTAAGAAACAAATGTGGTTGCCAAGCAGCTCCCTAACAATTCAGCTCTCCAAAGGGAGGTATAAAAGGCAGATAAGATAGGTGCATGACAGGGACTAGCCCTCCTCTGAACAGAAACAAGAGTAGGAAGGCAGGACAGCCCCCCAAGGGGTAGAGGCTCATGGAAACTTTAAAGATGGTAACAACCACAGTCACAAGTTTTATAAACTCCATTTTAGCACTAACTCCATCAGGCAGACAGTGTAATGATAACATGTAACTGAGAAAACCGAATGGCTTAACTCCTTTGTATCTACCTTCTTTATCAAAAATATCCTTACAAAAGGAAGTGTTGAACAATTAAGGTTAAGAGGAATATAAAGCCCAAGACAACTGATAAATCAGAAAGTGAGCCTCTGTCACCACTAAGTAATTCCAAGTCTCTGAGCCCAGGATAATTATACCCAGAGGCTCACAGAGAATCTGCTTATTATAGAAGCATTGTCTATATTTGGGAGAGATCAGAGAGATCGGAAAGAGATTTCAGAAAACTAAAGGAGGCCAGATGTCAATTCAAAAGGGACAAAGGATTCTAAAACTACAGAAACTAAGCTTGACAGTCACAACTGAAAATTTTGCAGAAGGAACTGTTAAACATGTGATTTGTGACATTTAGAAAAGAAAGCAATGACCAGCAGGAGCCAGCGTGGGTTCATGAGGGACAAGCCATGCCCCACTAACTTCATTTTATGTTTAAAATATGGTTTCCAGCAAAGGAATGCTGCAAATACAACGTATTTCGATTTCAGATAAGCTACAGGCCTAGTGTTTGAAGACTTCCTTGTGGAGATGGCGCTGACGTTGTTAGCTGAATAACTCCACCAACAGAGTGAGGATTATGGTTCAATGTCATCTTGTAGGAAGGTCTTTAGTGCTACAGGGCTCTGTCCTTGGTTCTGTACAATTTAATTTATTTTAGTTTAGTGATTTAGATAGATGAGGACATTTAAGTTAGACTTATTTAATATAAGCTGGGGGGCATAAAGTATGACATCAGCTTATCAAGACTCAAAAGTATCCTAACTAGCTGGAAAATGGTTTAAAAGTCTCAGGGTAGGGGGCTGGCCTGGTGGTATAGTGGTTAAGATTATGCGCTCTGCTTCGGCAGCCCGGCGTTTGCAGGTTCGGATCCCGGGCGTGGAGCAATGCACTGCTTATCAAGCCATGCTGTGGCAGGTGTCCCACATATAAAGTAGAGGAAGATGGGCACGGATGTTAGCCCAGGGCCAATCTTCCTCAGCAAAAGGAGGAGGATTGGCAAGAGATGTTAGCTCAGGGCTAATCTTCCTCACCAAAAACAAAACAAAACAAAAAAAACTTAGGATAATTTCTTGTTAAATTTGGCCCTACATTTATATCATTAAAAAAAATCAAATGTTCAAATATAGAATGGACAAGAACCACCTAACAGCTGATATAAAAGCACCTCCTGGTTCTAGCTGCTCATAAACTCAGTATTAGCCAACAGTGTGTAATTCAAAGAGCTAATGCAAACCTAGGCCACATAGTAGCACTGCACTAATCAGACCAAATTCTGGAGTATTTTGCTTGTTTCTAGGCCACATATTTACATAAGGACAATGACATATTGTAAGTGTGTCAGAAGATGGAAAGGAGCAAGAAAGTTCTAAAAAATACATCGCCTGGGGTATGGCCAAGGGGAGTGAGGATGTTTACTCTGAAGAACTAGGGGAATTCAAAATTGTTTTAAACATGAAGGGCATTTTTTTCCCCCGGAAGAAATGTAATATACTCTGTCTAGTTTCAGAGGTCATGGCCTGGAGACATGATTGGAATCTACATGGAGGCAGAGCTGGGATCAACAAAGTGAAGCACATTATAAGGATTATGGCTGTCACATGTGGGATGTGACATCTTCTGTGTGGGTGACCTCTGTGTCATTGGATGATTCCAGCAAGGCTTCTATAGAGAGAGCAGACTGGGTGGCTCTGATGTTCTTCAGAGCCCCTAGGGCTGCACCTACGGTGCAGCTGGACATCACGGAGTATCTGAATACAATGAAATGAAGAGGAAAACCAGAATAAAGGAGCAGCTCTCTCTCCCCAAATGACTGCGGATTTGTTTGTGTTAAGTATAAATTCTTTTTCTTCTTTCAGGTTGCTAAGGGAATGTCACAAACAGGAATGAAAAGGGTCTTCAATCACATAAGATGCTTTGACAATATCATACTCAGCTCAGAAAAAAATACAGTCATCTGTATACTCACTGTTCTCGCAGTGACAAGTTCGACAACCATTGTGATCGAGTTTGAAACCATAAATGCAGTCCTTCTCTGTCAGGGTGCAGTTTGATAACTCCCCACATGCGGGTGGATCAATTGTGATGTAGGTTGGTTCTAATAATAAAAAGGGGGAAAAAAAATCAATGAAACATATGATTACCTCATAGACGCTATTCAATCTTTGAAATCCCATACTAAAGTTATAAAAAAACTAATCAATAATTTTCATCGAACCTAAACTTTTATACTTTCATGTCTTTAACCCCTGAAAAAGAAATATTTTTATTTAGATTTTTGAAAATCTGAAAGCTCTATTTCTTTACGTACGAGCAATTTATCATTTTTTGGTACTCTCACACCATACTTCACTGATGGTCACCACTACAGAAAGCAGACAAGAGAGGTTAAAATGAACCTATTTAAACTGTTAACTGTTCTTCTATTTCTTCCTGATGTTTTCTGACTTTATTTTTCATAATAATCAGGTCATAGCTTCCAGCTGCCAATTATCTCACTCTATTTTGCAACACATCTGAAATCTGTTAGCATTTTTTTTAAAGTTAATAAATCAGACGTTTATGAGACTAGTTTAAAACATTTGAGTTTCTTTTATCTTTTATGTGACACTCCTTCGATTATTAAAGATGATATGATGGGTAACAGTGACTAAGAGCTTATCCTTAGGGTCCAGGGGTTTATGGGAGTGGCAGAACAAGACACAAGTGCTCAGGAGGAAGAGGGAGCAGGCATTCTGGGAAAAGATGCATAAAAGAAACCAAGGCCAGAGGCAATGCTTTACCTTCGCTGCCACGTTAACAATGAAGAATCGTTCTGGCTAATAACAGTAATTACACACTTACATAAAGTGTATTATGTGTCTATAGAATGTTTGCAGTGCTCTTCATAAATGCCTTCAAGCTTTACCACACTCCAGTGAGATGGGGAGATGGGTGCTAACATTATCCCCGTTCTACAGATGAGGAAATCTAGTATACCAACTTGCCCAAGGTCACAGAGTTAGTAAGTGGTGGATCCAAGATTCAAACCCAGGAATTCTGGCTCCAGAGACATACTCTTAGCTTCTGTGCAATACAAAGCCCATTGTAATGGTACCTGTTTTGAGTGCATTGATAAGGGACAGTTTATATAATGTTGGATTATGGGAAGAGTGTTGTCAAAGGGGACAGGGACACTGACATATTTATATAGCCTCTTTTCAACCACCAGATACTATGAATTTCTTCAGAGTAAGCTGGTTCTCACATCTTTGTAAAGAGCTAAGTACAGAATGTCTCTACCTATGTTTTCACAAATGGAAAATATGAGGTGCAGAAAGGGTAACTGGCTTATCTAAGTTTACACAGCAACCCAGTAGCAGGCTGGGAATAGAACAGAAGAGAGGCTCCTGACCCCCATCCAACACCCTATCCATTAGTCCACACTGTCTTCTCAAGTTTCATCTCCTGTTACCATGGAAGAGAGACCAAAATAAGTGTTTTAGTTACCACTGCTAAGATAAAAGGTCCTAAGTTTTTATCCATCTGCTAAAAGGGACCAGTGATCCAACTCTTCACAGGTAGTAGGCAACTATGACTTGTTAAAGAGATGCTTTGCTCAGCATTCTCCCAGTAAAAGTAAGTATGAAGATGGCATACATAGCACATTCTCTATTTTTATGACAACACAGTCTGAAGAACATTTCCCTGCAATTTTTATATTAACTGTCCACTACTGTAAAATTTCTAATTTCCTTCAATCACTAAAGTATCCTTTCTGACAGATAACCGTAAACATCAAGAAGTAGTTTAAGTTTAGGCAAGTTTTAAGACATAGCAAACTAAATACAGTAGTGCTGCTCTCCTACATTTTCTTAAAAAATTTATCATAAACATCTTCAGTTTTCAAATCTATATAGTTTTTCTTTTATCATTACTCTTATTAGCCCCCAAAATAATGAGTCTATTTCAGCCTTCAACCACAAGACTTTGAACGTTTCGTCGAAATTATTCTAACCACAAATATGAGAGAGAGTAGAGAACGTGTATCAGGTGTAAGTAAACCACACTATAGACTACCCACCAAGGAAGGAGTTAGGTCTATGTTCTACAGAGTTATTAGAGCAAGGAGCAGCGATGGATTCTGAATGTTCAGTGCTTTACTGAATGGCTTACAGGTAAAGAAATGTCTCAAGCATATCTACAAAGACCAAATGCTTGTACTCTTTACTGACATTTAAGTTTATGAGAAACTTTTGCCTTCAGAAAATATGTTATGGAAAAATATGTATTTGGGAAGAATACATTGACACTGAAACTGCATAATAATCATAGGGTAGTATGGCATCTTACTTTCAGCGAATTTTAGGAATTTGTTAAGAGAATCAATACTAATATATATGCTATTTTTGGTACATACTATGATTCATGGATGGGATTAGGATTGTGATCCGTGGCTAGAATGTAGAAGAAAAAAATAATTGGGTTGTTGGAGGATCAGAACCACAACACTGACCTGAACAGTCCCACACTTTATCCAAACGGCTTCATCAGCTAGGTATACAGTCAGACGTACGTCAAGCACACATTCTCCGGGAGAGGAAATATGTTCAGTGTTTCCCTACAACATTCAGGACAAGGGCTTTTGCTCAGTTCAACAAATGAAAAAAACCGCATAGAAGGGCTGTTTGGTAGGTACTGGTCCTGCTATGCTGCACTGTAAATATTTTAGGTAAAACAAGTCCTACTGGATGTGTTCTAGGCCTCAGACGATGTGGTCGAGTGCAAGAAGCAAAAAATTTTGTGCCTCTAAAATTAATATTTCTCCATTCACTTATGAGGTACATTAGATGGAAGAAATTGGGAAATACATACATTTCAAATTCTGACTCCCTCAATATTTAATATTAAAACACAGACAAGCTCAACAAAACCATTTATTCATGAACATTGTCAGTTTACTCTGGAACAATTTAATTTCCCCTCAAAAGATTAGGCTGAACACAACAAAACTCATTGTGATATACAGACAGAAGTCTAAATTTTTTTAAAAAGGCATTTTAACACTAGTCATGTCATTTTACTACATTTAACAAATAAGTATTGTTTTCCTTTTCAAATACAAAGTGGAACAAATTTTAAAAGCCTTTTGAGGGTGGTGACGCATGTTTTTGGGGTGCCGTTGTCCTATGTCACTGGACTAACTGTTGATTTGTAATAGACACATACGAAGGCAACTAGTTGTCTTCTAAAACTTCATCTGAAGTCACACATTACATTCTATTCCCTTTCATCATTTTCTCAACATTTTAGTGCCTGGTTTCCTACCACATGAGGCCATCCCTATATTAGCTAGATTTCTGTAAGAACAATATTACAACAGAAAAATGCAACTATAAATTATTTAGCAAAAAATCTGACATCATCATAAAGAGATCTGAGAGTTTGCTCTCAGTCCAATATATTAATACGTAATCTCAGAACTGGTCCTATTACTGACCTCAGGGCAATTTTTGGAGACAGAAGTGCTGTGAGACTACTGAAATTCAATCTTCTCTTCCAAATAATGAACTCCAAAGTGAGACACATTTGATACCATCCTTAATGAGAATATTTAAAATCAACATTACATTTACAGTCCTTAAAGAATAACAACCAAGAGCTGGTTAGATTTTTTTGCATAGTTTCTATCCAAGGAAGTTCTTGGTGAGGGAAGAGATTTTAAAGAATCTAGACTCATGGTATCACAGTATGATTGTTTCTAATCCAAATAAATAAAGAAGTTTGGGGAAGTGTTAGTGAAATACATGAAATGTGCATTCTGTTTGTTAGAGCATCCTGAAATTTGTGTGTTGGGAATTGTTATTATCTCACACTTTTTCTAGTCTATTTAACAGTGCTCTGAATATGGAAAATATCCTGATGGGTCTTGGCCTGAAGACCCAGAAGATTCTCTTTTAAATCCTACACTTCTGTGCTCTTACATTACAGGGGATATGGTATTGAATTGATATGCCAGAGAGTGCACACCTTTCTAGAAGGATGGTGGCGATGCTGTGTCCTTGGCAAGTTTGGTGATTATCAGTTGAACAGAGATCCTACTAAGACTTTTGGAGACACTGATGCATCAATATACATGATACCTGTTGCTTGGAGTAAAGAAAACTGTCCTCCTTTAAATTGGATGGGCAGAGATGTGCTAGTGGGCCTCTTTTAAAGGAGAGAAATGGTCTTAGAGCTCCTCATTTAGGAGAATGAGAAAATGCTTACACAAAGGTGGGGATTTGGCAAGGGGAAATTCAATAAAGTACTGCTTACAGGATCACTCTGAAATTCCATCTCATCTTGTATTGAATCAGCTGAGGAATTAAAGAAATACCTTAATGTCCTCCAAAGGAAGAAGGCTTGAAACAGCAGGAATTCATTGTCTTTGGCTACAACTATTTCTAAAGGGAACCCTGGAACAGCTTCTTTGTGGAGAAGAATTCTAGAAATATTTTCTGAGCCTAGAAGCAATAAAGAACAAAAATGGGTGTTTGTTATGTCTACATCCAGTTTGCTGTTTCCTATCCTGCATCTGAGTGGGAATCACTACTCTCCTCAACCTGTCACTTTCCTGAATGATTTTTAAAGACTTTCTGAGTACCTTATACCGTCCAGAAGAGCTATTTTTAAAAGAACCCTTGGGATTGTGTCAGGAGTGCAGATGTTCAGCCACCAATTCTTATCCCAAGTCTTAGAGAACAAAATTCTGGAAGGAAACCTATTATCACATGCAATAACATAAACAAACACATATTGGTTCTTTATTTTACATTTATTTAACATTTAGGAATGGACATTTCTTTCATATCCTAGAAGTCCAACAAACCCTTCATCAGCAAAAACATTTCAGGAAAACATTCATGTTTTTCGAGATTTAGAGAGCTTCAGACACTAAGTTTCTGGAGAAGACCACCAATATGTCACATTGATGTTCAAGTATTGCCTGGGAGCAATTTTATCTATTCAATAGGGATATTAAGGTACTATGATCACAATTTGGTCAAGAGTATAAAGTTAGAATAAAAATCCTTATTCCCACTCCAAGGTCACAGCACTAGACCATAAAACAACACATATCTGATTATTCAGGAGGTATAAATGTGTTAAGAAAATCTAAGTTCTTTACTTTCTTGCTTTTTGGTATTTTATTTTGTGGAAAATTCTCCAAAAAGAAGGGAAGTAAGAAGTTGAAACTCAAATTCAACCTTTTAGAGGTGCTGATTTAAAGTTTTAATATCAGTCCTATCATCATATTGGATAGTTTAACACGCTTGGGACAACAACAGATCAAGAAGGAATGTATTTTGATCCTGTTATTTTAAAATGTGTAACAATTACGTTAATTTGCTTCTGAAACAATTCATATTATTACTGGTTTTTATATTTCAGGTAGATGGTAGCTTAAATGAAAATGTTAATAGATGCTTTTAACTTGGTGTTTAACCTGTATTACTCCATCGAACTTCTGGTTTTGAATTAATGCATACAAGGTTCTTCTCATTACCTTGATTACTATGAGCTGTTTATCTCTTGTGAATAATACTAATTATCTCCATTGAGAAATGTGTGAAGCACTCTTTCTGATTAGCAACTCTGGGAAGGCTGACAGCCAATTAGTAGATCTCGAGTATGGATGGGTGGCTCTCCTGAAGCACACTTGTGGAAGGCATACAGAGCCATCCTTTTTGGGTCTGTGTGCAGCACTGCCTTTGTCAGGAGGGTAATAATTAGCTCTGGTTCCAGATTTCAATGGTCTCTAGGAGTGCTGCCTCACTGTGCTGCGCTCCGTGAGCCACAGGTCTGGAGGGCCTGGCTATGAGTAGCAGCCGTCTACCAGCACCCCTGATTCCTACGAATCCATACAAATGCATGCAGGCATGCAGACACAGACAGAGACAGACACACACACACACACACACACACACACTAAGAAAAGTCTTTCTGGAAAAACCTCACTACAGGCAAATTTCTAGAAAAAGTAGTTTTTTAAGGCAGATACATTTTTTTTACAAGTTGAAAAAATTTAAGTAGAAGTAATAAAATAAATGAAGCTTATTCCTTTCTGTATCTTATTTTTCTTACTACCTTTCCTTTTGGATTTTAATAATGGTTTGCATATCTTATGCAGCCCTTCTCTGTAAATTGACAAGCCTGCTTATTCAACTGTGAGAGACAAAGATGAACAATTATGTTCTCTTTTCAGACCTAATTCAGGCACTCTCTTCCTTAAGATTTTGGGTTTTTTTTTTTTTGTGGCTGAACTTGGTTAAGCCATGTGGATATCAAATGAGTGGGAAAATTCCAAAGCTTTACTCACTTTATATGGCTAAATATATCAGGCCCCCTCCAGCCCGCCAGTCACTGGTAGCCTGTCCAGGGCCATAAAACTGGAGATAAAGTTGGCCAAGACAGAACCAAAGGAGATAGCTTATCTATTTTACTGTATCTTCATATGTCATTCTGTTACCACAGCTGCTTTTCAAATGTGACCATAACTAGTAGAAAACCATTCAAATAAATCATCAAATTGTCAACATAATTGCAGCCTGGGAAGAGAAGTATTGTAAAGATAAAACTTTCCCAAATGAAGCTAGAGGGAAAACTCTATTAATGTAGACAATAAGAAAAAAAAAAAAAAACAAAAAACCGAGGGTACAAAAATTCCCTAATCTGGAAGTGGGAATTTCCAAGGGGTATGAATGTGTATTTAAGAAAGTCTCATTAAGTCATGGAAAAAAATCTCTTACAGTTGGAGTTTTCAAATTCTTTCAGCCACTACACATTTAGTTATCCTTTTTTCCTTTGTATATATTTCTCATAACAACACCTACATCCTTGTAATTTCTAAAGTACTTATCTCAGAGCAGTTTCTTTATTTTAAAATGAATGGTGTGAAAATGTTCCCAAGATTTGTATTATTTTATGATCAGACAGAGAAGCAACCATATATTTACTTTAGACCTATTTATTAACTTTGCATGCTTTTTCCAAGGAATCTTGGCTGATGGACATATTCTTCTTCCTTTACCAATCTCATACTTAATAGGAAAAGACAGTAGCATGATTATGAGATCATTATTAAGAGACTACAAAAGAAAAATTTAAAAATTTTTTTTATATTGAGTGCGATATCTTTTTCCAGGAATTCAGCTTGAGACAGCTCACAAAATGATTGGATTCCAAGAATAATCTGGGACCTTTTATACTTGTCTTATATTTTTTTCTTATTTTATTGTTCATTTTCATAGAGAACATATCTTGATAACCTTTAAATGGAAATAATGTGTCATATTTATAAGTACATGTGTATATGTGTGTGTGTATGCACATTTTAATAGCCACATTCAACTAGGGGGTATGAGATGGTCAGAATTCTGATATCTCAACCCAACTAGCTAGGAAATGGCTGAGGACCAGGGTGAAAGGGTGCTTGCATTAGGGGCAATGGTTTATTCATTGTTGACGACCTCAGCACCTAGCACAGTACTTGGCCCATAGTAGTGCCTAATGAATGAATAAAAAGGAAAAAAGACACCTAAGCACTGAAAGTCATGGCACATTTTATGATGAAGAAGGGTCCCCCAACTCAATATTGTCCCTAACAGGCTGAATCTCTAATTTCCTAACTTTTGGAGCATTGGACAGAAAGTTCCTTAGGATCCTCGCCACTGTAGCAGGCCCTTGCACATAGTAGGTACTCAATAAATGAGCCCTGCTGAAGCAGCAAGCTAGATCAGAAGGCTGTGGTGAACCTGACACACTAATAATAGTGAAAATCCCCAAACCCAAGCAGTCCAAAATGAGATACTCAGTGATGATACTTAGTGGCCTAAAATGTGTTAAATTATGATCTGTATCTTTGGCTTAAGAGAGCACGGAAGTACACAAAGCACTGTAGGCCTCCCTTCAAAATTTGCAACATAAAATCTAACACCCCAAATTTCAATAACCTGGAGAATTCACTTCTGTGACTACCTCATTCCTTGATGGTGCCAAATGAGTAAGGTATTGTTAAAACAGCCCTGAAAATAGCTAGGCACTCACTCAGTTCAGCAACTCATCTTGTACTGGATGAAGGATGGACACTTCTGCTGAACGCTCAGCAAATTTACCTCATAATGAAGCAAAGACTGGCAGGAATCAGAGAGAGAAAAGGGAAGAGTCCAGACGAGAGTGCACAAGTGTTGGTGATGCTATCTTATTGCCTGGCACACTGAGGGGGGCTGAGTAGCCCATTTATCTTACTCAGCAGAGCCTTGAGTACACTAGTCAGGGCCCAGGGCCCGGAGTCTGGCTGGACGTGAATGAGGCTGGGCAGAAGGCAAGCGTGGGGACAGAGACAGCTGGGGAGAACGGCTGGGTTCTCTCGGGTAGAAGTATATCCCCAGGTGAGGGAAGCAGTAACGGACAAGAGGACGCAGGAATGGACAGGGGGAAGCAGGCTTTCCTGGAGGTCAAACAGCAAGGTCAAAATTCCAGGCAGAGGCTCAGGAAAAGAACCTGGATCAAAGGCTAGGCTCCAAAAACGGCAGAATAACAGTAACTGGGTCTCAACAAGAATGGAGCCAGGAGCAAGAACGGCTTTTGAATCTGAGCCACGAGGATCAAGTACTTTCATACTCCTATCTTCTTTTCCTCACCCTCTCCCTTCTCACGACGGGGAGTCTAAAGAGAAGCAACGCCAAAGGACATGGACTCGGGGGCAGGAGACTCAGCTGGAGTCCTTGCTCCCTCATTATCTTACGCATGAACCTGAACCTCTCTGGGCTTCTATAAAATGGGAACACCCATTATTGCTACCTCACAATATCACTGTAAGGCTCAATATCATAAAGAGGGGACTATTCTATAAACTCTAGCAGCTACATGACTATTACAGGTTGCTATAATTATTGTTGCAATGACTATCCTGCCCGCTCAGAGCTGGAACTTGTCTCAGACGATAGCTAAGTAAATGAATTATGAGCTCTTCTGCAGGTCTTAAATGTTCAGCTGATAAATGGTGTGACAACTGGCTTGGAATTCTGAACCCTGTCCATTGTAACTTAAGTATCATTTTCTATCTCCACTGATAACACGAAAAGCATCTGAGACATGGGTGGGTCCATGATGTCCTTTCACATGGTCTGGTAAGCTTTGGAGCGTGTTAGTGACCAGCCACTGGCGCCTTTCACATTTGCTGAGTAGTAGTCTGATATCATTGTTTTGCATTTTGACTGTGCCCATGGTGTCTCGAAGAGAACAGAAATCTCTTCATAACCAGCTTATCTAATGTGAGTTGAAACAATGATTCTGTGCGCCTGGCTGACCCCGTTCTTCCTCCCTCATGATGGAGGCCTTGCTGGATCTTTGGGGATGAGGGCAAACTCATCACAGTATAATTTATACTGTTTTGATCTCTTTGCCAGTAGTTCTGTCATTCTCAAGTTGAAAGAGGATACAGAAGACCCATCTCTAAAAGCTGTCTTTGATTAGCAAATCTTAGTTTCAGTACGTCAGTGATCTGAAACTTATGTCAACAATAAGAGCTAGTTCAACCAGTACTTTCTTAACAATAATATTGGGGGTGTTTCACTCAAATAATAATGTTCTCAGTGTCTCTGTCACAGGACTGCGGAGCATTCCTATCGAATTCATCTGGCCTAAAATCTCCATGTAATCTTTTTAAAACTTGGTTCCCAGAAAGCATGAGAGATTCATAGTCTTGAAAAGACATAAGCTTGCTGATTCCTCTCAATATGCAAGGCCTGAGGCCATCCCAAACTGACAGTTTATTATCTCTGAACATTTTTTTAGCTTCACTAATAGAATAGAGACTCCCTGAACTGTTTTAAAAAGTGAGCTGATATGCAGGGCAATAGCTTTCCAATTAAGGTGAAAAAAGAACATCATCCCCTGTCTTCCTACTAATGCCCAAACTAAGGGTGGTAGGACCATAGTGCAAGGCACAGGCATAGGAAGATGGCAGGTCCCAAACACATAAACAAGCATTAAATATACCTTGCTTGATTTCAAAGCAGATCCAAGGCAGCCTCACTTTATATCACGTACGTATATTTTTTTAAAGTGAGGACAAAAGGACCAATGTAAATTTTAGGTAGAAAAGATATGCTGTAGCCACAGATGAGTTCAGCACCCACAGTGCATGCTGTGAGGTCCTGCCTGGTCGGGGACATGGCTTCCAGACTCAACTCTGTGTGCTCCAGCAGCCAAGGCGAAAAATCAAACCCAAAGCGCTATGTGACTGGCAGGGTCCCCAAGGACCAAGTACTTGTCGGCCTTAGAATTTTCTTGGGGATTCTTAGTTCTGTTTCATGATGCTGCTGCAAAATAAGAGCTGGAGCTTTGAACTGAATCTTATTTTTGATTGGTGGCTAGCATTAAATTCTGTGGTCTCCAATGGTCTGGATGCCTGAATTGGGCTCTGTTTCAAACAAATGTGATAAATCCAGCTAATTTCTCAGAGATGAAAGTAATTCACTTGATGTGTAAATAGGTATCCTATAGACATAAATGGTTAAGTAAAAATGTGGTCAAATTGCTGATAGTATAACCTAAACTCAAAAACGTGTAAGATGGAATACATCACCAACCCCTCGTGTTTCTGACAAATTTCAAAAAGTGCTAAATGTTCATTACGGCTCATCTCATATCAAATTTAGACGAAAGTGATGATACGACCCCTGGACCAAGATCTGGCACTGCTGATTCCCCCGGCAACAGATTTCCCAATCTGCATGCTGATGGATACAGTAAGCATCTGGGAGTCTCAAACTGAGAGGCTGACATGTGGGTATGATCCAACTCCCTACCACTTGGGCAGCCACCTGTGATAGGAGATTCATAAATGGGCAAGCGATCATCTTTACTAGACATTTTCATTTCTTCAGTCTGTCTTATTTCACAGTAATATTGCAGCAGACATTTTATATGCTTGTGTGACATATTTTTTCTTTAACCATCAGATAGACACAGCACGGAAAATACTTGTAATAGGGCCCTTAAAAACAATTCACTGGGTTACTCACTATCTCTAAAGCTAACCCGCATGTATTAAACAATGTGAAATCATTTTGTTCTTACAAGATCAATTTAAGACTATACAACGAAACAGTTTAAAATGGTACAATCAGAAGTGGAGTTAGAGAACTAAAATATTAAAAATAAATTATATTGGAATCACCACCTCTTTTAAAGAGTTATTTCCATAGAAAAATTGTTTTAGTCTAATTTATTTGAAAATATTTTTAAATGGAGCACCTGCCACTTCACAAAAATGTTGTAATATAATAGATGACTATTCAAATATATGCCTCTAGCCCCTAGAAGTCATAAAAACACTATGTAGTAAGTAAATTGATTTTTTTAAATAAACACACCAGGAATTATACTTACAAATAAGTGTTATTACTAAAAGCACTCACTTTTGGATGCTACAATGCTTGTGCTAAAATGCTGTTCATGTTAAAATTCTATTTGAAACTTCTCTTCAGAGTTGCTTTCCGAGCAAATTACAATGTCATGGAAGACAAAGTGTTTTTATTTTATTGTCATTTTTTGCTTTCTATGAAAGTTTTACCCAGCTAGATCATCCACCTTGTTTCTTGGTAAGGAAGATTAGCCCTGAGCTAACATCTGTTGCCAATCCTCCTCTTTTTGCTGAGGAAGATTGGCCCTGGGCTAACATCTGTGCCCATCTTCCTCTACTTTATATGGGATGTCTGCCATGGCATGGCTTGATAAGCAGTGTGTAGGTCCATGCCTGGGATCCGAACCGGGGAACCCCAGGCCGCCAAGGCAGAGAGCACGAACTCAACTGCTATACCACCAGGCCAGCCCCTAGGATCATCCTCCTTTTTTCACCAGACTTAGACGTGAATGACTGTGACTATTTCCTAGAGTCTGATAAACCTTTAAAGTCAGGGTTTACAAAGCTAAGATATTCAAAAGGATGTGCTGCAAGCTCTAACGTCAGTCAACAGAGAAGTACCAAAAATATTCTGAATGACTGTATTTCTGCGATACCTGTACAGTTTTCCCATACAACTATTTTGAAAGGCAAAACACTTCACTTGAATATGTAAATCTCGGTATGTTTAAAAATAATTTCATTATGTTTAAAAATAATTTCATTCCTGGGCTGGCCCCGTGGCTTAGCGGTTAAGTGCTTGCGCTCCGCTACTGACAGCCTGGGTTTGGATGCCGGGCGTGTACTGACGCACCGCTTCTCAGGCCATGCTGAGGTCGCGTCCCACATACAGCAACTAGAAGGCTGTGCAACTATGACATACAACTATCTACTGGGGCTTTGGGGAAAAAAAAAAAAAGGAGGAGGATTGGCAATAGATGTTAGCTCATAGCCAGTCTTCCTCAGCAAAAAGAGGAGGATTAGCATGGATGTTAGCTCAGGGTTGATCTTCCTCACAAATAAATAAATAAAAATAATTTCATTCCTTTAGAGTTAGATCTTGTATTGGTGGGAATAAACGAATAAGCTCCACATGAAAAGTGCTGTCAAGTGCTTTAAATGCAGGTGTGTTGAGACCAATCCACTCCTTAGAACTGAGGCAAATGGTGGAAGGAGATGAAGATGAAGATTTTAAAATAAGATGGTCTAATATAGCATGGTTACGTAAAGCAGAACATCTCTTGAAAGCTAGACAATGTGATTAATAGTTAAAATGTTAAATTCTATAAGGTTGACAAAAGCTAAAAGGAAACCAATTCTGCTACTTCTGGTCCATGGCCGTCCTATAAAGAAGATGGAATCTTTCTGTTTCAAAGTCCGCAAGCCTTTTCTGAAGGGCATGTCTCTTAATAACCTTCATTAACTTCTGTTTGGTTGCCTAAGAGTTGTCTCTTATCCAAAAAAAGTTTAACACGGTCTCAGTAGAGATTGTGTTTATTTAAGCTTGTTGGAAAAACATTCCTATCATTTCAAGAATGACTAAATATTTTTCATTCACATAGTTAGCATTCCAGACTATGTTTTCCTGCCTCTGTTGATTAGATGAAAGTAAGCAGGCCCAAGTCTGAACTATTAGATTCAATTATTATCTGAGGAGGAAAATTATGAGACTCCCAGCAATAATGCCCTTTTAGGTAGGGAAAGTGGACACCAGGGAAAATAAAGAGGAACCTGCCCCCTTGCAGGCCACTTCAACAGGGAAACATTTAACAGCACGGGCTGCTGAATGCTGTAAAATCAGAGGCTTGAGGTTTTTCTAATCATGTGTTTCAGAATCAGGTCTGAACGATAACATTCTAATGTTATTTGAAATATCTCAAGATATTTTAAATGACCAGAGAAAATGAAAATACTACGAAATTCATTTATGACATACTTTTGAGGCTTCGGTTAAAGACCTAGGTTAACACACGGTCATCTGCTATACATTTGTTACCCAACATATGACCTTATTTGGACAAGCAAAAAACCAGACTGCTATATTTTAATTTCCATTTATGGAACTAGTTTCCAGGACACTTAGAGTTAAAGGATGAAACAACATGCCTAACAGTCTTTGAGATATTACGAATATTTTATTATTCTTGGCCTACTAATAATAGCACAGTACATGGCACTGAAGCAATACCACCCATAAACTGAGTTTTGATCCCTGTTATGTACCAGAATGTTAATATCACGTGACCCTGTGGCATCTTTGACTTCGCTGCCTCTCAGGTCAGCCAAACTATGTTTGACTCCTTGCCACAGAAGCAGTAGTTTAATCATTTGAGATACTGTTTGGTGAGGAAGTATTATGGGCAGGGCTGGAAATATTTTTTCTTGTTTCAAGGAATTCCCACCCAGATATGTGCCTGGTACAGACTTTTCTGGCAGCCCAGGAGAAATCTCATTTGAAGGGCAGCTTGATTCAAACTATATCATTGGCATTGATGGGAAAGAATATAGTGCTCCTATAAAATTAGGATTGATGAGGAGGAGGACAGCTTGACAGCTCTTTAGAGGAACAGACCTCCAGCTCTTTAGAGGAACACAGCATGCAATCTACTGGGCAAGCTGATGTTGAAGTGGCTTACTAACTAAATCCACACAGGTCAAGAAATAATGCCCTCTCTTCAACACTGTCCCAAGTCAGACCAGGATTCCCCAAGTAAGGAATCCAAGAAAGCCAGGTGATGGGAAGAAAGATAGTTGATTGTCTGGTTTAGCTGCATTCCATCCTAAATCCAGAGAATTAGAAAGAATTCATGCACAGGGCATCTCTTATGCTTCTACTTCAAGAGTTGGTTAAGTCCAGGTTAGCAGAACTATTAGGCCTACATGAAACTCAGGTCAGTTTCAGATAACAACTCTGCAAAAAGCACTCATTTTAAGTTTTTATTATGAAAAAAATTTTAATAATACTGAAGCACAGAGAATAATATGACGGATCCTCATATACCCATTACCCAGCTTGGACAATCTACAAATAACTTTTGATTTCCTGACTGAGATGGGAAATGGGTTTGGCCTTTGTTTCAGAGAAACAGAAATAGTGGAAAGGAAACTAGTTATTTACCCAACCACAAGCATGGAATTTATTTACTGGCAACTCAAATCATAATATTGAAGGTTACCTTGTAAAATATTACCTATGTTGTTTCTAGTTCTTGAAAAGTGATACGTTTGGTGTTGGCTCCGAAATCCCCATGGTCATCAAAACTGTCAACTCCTCCCCGTAGGAGACTCTGCACACACTGGGCCTGAAGAACACTCAGATCACGCTGGCCACCTGGGCAGGCTCCAGACACAGCCCACGATGGGACAGCGGATCAGGCCTGACATCAAGACTTCTAAATGATGATGAAATTCTTATCTCTTGCATCAGGTGTTGCACCCACGCTGGCCTCACACCTGTCCTCATGTCTTATATTTTCTTACTGAGTCATCATGGGCATGTCATATACATCTTGCAGCCAAAATTTCCCTCATCAATACCTTATCTTACTTTAAACTATAAAACAAACAGATTTTTTTTAATGGAAAATGGCACTCTGTCCTTAAGGTCCCTCTGACATTAAGAATCAGCTTAGGTAGCATTTATACCTGATGTTATTAGGAAAAAAATTAGGAAATTATTCTCAATACCTAATTGTGATGTTAAAAAAAAATTCTAGCTGAAATAACAATGCAGTGGCACCTATACGGTTGCAAGGTATGTCTTAAAAGTAGTACATTAAATGTGACTGTGAGCGTCAGCCTTGGTGGGTCTGGGGAAGCCCCACTTAAACTCGGTGATTCTGAACTTCAGGGGCTGAACTGAGAGAGAATAGACCACAGTTTACAAACCAGTCTTGGAAGGACCCCACAGCTGCCCCTGGGAGGGAGTGAGGGCTACATGCTCATCAAGAGGGCAAGCAGTCAACCTGAAGCTAACCGGTCCAACTCGCCTGTAGACATCTGGGCCTACTGTGTGCCAAACACATTTCATGTAACTCTCTGCTTTCTGTTCTCAAAGTGTAGTCTCAAATAGAAGCATTCTAACATTATTCTTTCTTCAGCTGATCAGGCGTTAGCATTTGAGGCTGTGGTTAAGGAAATCCTACATCAGGGTCTGCTGTCTCACTCAGCTAAAGAGGAGGTCTGTAAGAGGAGTCTGGTTGTAACTTCCCACTCCAGTCTTTCTCTCCCTCCCTAACTCGCTCACTCATCATTTATTCATTCATAAGTTTTGAGCACCTACTTACATGTCAGGTGCTGTTTTAGGGATTCAGAAGAAGATGGTAAATTCCTAGCTCACGGGGGATGGAGCCTCTTTCAGCTTACTGGCCAAGAGGTAGTGCAGTGCACTGTTCATCTCAGAGGCAGTACTCCTGCGGGGTCCAGAGCCCGGGCTCTGGGGACACATTGATCTGCCACTTTCGAGCTGTATGACCTTGGGCAAGTTACATGACCTCTCAACTTTGACTTGTGTGATGGTAAATTGGGATGCCAGTACCTGCACAAGAGGGAACTTGTGAGGATCAAATGGGCTGATGCTTTTAAAGCACTTAGGCCTTGCTCATAGTAAATGTGCAAGAAATGTTAGCTACCGTCATTAAGGGCTATAAATAAGATAATACAAATGGCGACAGATGCTGAGGAAGCCCTAATTCTGCTGTCCCCCACCCCTCCCACGTTTTTTTTAGTTTTTAAGGAGATAAGGACATATCTTCCATACGTACCCTTAAATTGCATACTTTATATGCTATTTCATGTATTTTCATCCTAGCTCCTTACAAGGGCCAGAAAATAAAAATAATGCGATTGATAAACAGGAGGAGATACAGAAAAAAGCCAGTAGAACAAAACATAAGAATACAATCAGTTACAGACTTACAGAGTAGGATGGCTTATCTGTATACCTGAATTGGGTGTTGACAATAACTTGGTAAGACTTAATCATGAGAGTACTTAAGTGCCAATTTAAAAAGCACTTAGGTACTTGTGAATCGAGTTAGCTGTCAAAGTAACAGCCTAGTCTTTAAGGGCCCCCAGGTTCACGTCCCCAGTCTTCCAGCAGTAACCAAGCACATTACGCTGTCACTTGGAAGGTATGTATCTTTAATAACAATAACAGTCACAGCAAGGTTCTTCCTCCCTGCAGGTCCTAACACACCATATTTGGTGATGCAGTAATTTATTTAGAAAGAATTTAAAACCACAATGCTTGTGTGGGGTCCTTTCACCTAATTTCAGGCTCTGACTATGTACCTTGGGACTGTCGCTAATAGGGTGAGCGCCAACATTTGTTATGCAATTGTGTGCAGAGGAATTTACTGTGTGTATAAACTGCATAAGTACCAGTGTTTCTGTTTTTCTCTAAATAACTCTGGCTGATTGTTTATTTATTACACATTAACACCTTCCTTTTTTCTTATTTCATCTAATCCTGTTGCTATTCTGAAATCACTTGAAATTCTATTTAAAGGCTATTGAATAACTGCTGAAAAAACATTTTCAAATAGTTCCATAGACTTTCTTGGATCCTACGAACTAAGCAATAAGATTCATTAGCCTTGTATTATTTTGTAAGTTTATTATTATTACTACTAAATAACCTTTTAGTATCATCTTAAGCTGTGCACTGCTTTTTGATCCCATACCAAAAGAATCTGTCTTCCTATTACATCTTAAAATGAAAGAGTTACTGGAGAGCAAACATAATCTTATATGAAACTCACTACTTTAAGGTAAAAACAAAAACAAGAAACACAAGATAAATTAGTTCTCTGAGAACTGGACAACGGAATCTTTTGAAAGGCTTGATGAAGAGAGATAAATGCCAGAGCCTGAAGGAGACAGCAGGGAACTGATACTAGCAGAACCTCACAGCTTGAAATAAAGATGCCGGGTGCAGGCGAGATGGAGGAGACTGCCAGGACTGGGACCTGAGGCTTGAGAAGTTAGCCAGGACGTGTGTCAAAGGCATCCTTCCCCTGAGGTCCTCAAATTAGGGGGAGACGGCAGGTGGGAGATGACATCAAAGCCACCTGGAGTAGTTGTCATACTGGAAATGATTTCCTCCCGTCATTCCATGCCTGTCTCTCCCCAACACAGGACCAAAAGCCAGAGATGAAGAGAGACTAACGAGGGAACTAGCAATAGGGGCACATGTAAACTGAGGCAACATGAGGGAGAGGGGAAGCAGACAAAAATATAGCTGAATCTGATGGACTTCAGTTTATCTCAGCTCAGCCACATAATAGCAACCGACCTTAGAGGAATATTATCTAAATCTTAAATCTTAATTTCTTTATCTCTAAAATGGGATAATAAGGCCTTCAGCACAGTGTTGTGAGGACTAAATGAAATAGGTAGGAATATAAAGCACTTAGCCCACAGTATCTGTATACGAACACTCCTTTTCTCCTGGTTTAATTTAAAACAGCCTGAATATTTTCTTTGATGTTAACTAGGAGTTGTCCTTTATTTATCTTTGTGTCCAATGCTGTATTTGGATTACGGGAGGTTCTTAACAAATTTTTTTGGAATTAATGGCTGACCAAAACTGTTACTCTTTTCTCAAACAGTGGACGGTTAGATTACAACTCCAGGCAGATGTTACAGAGACCAAACTCTAAGAGATCAAACTAACATTCACTTCCTATCCAAACATCTATATGACATAAGAATAAATCAGTCAGTATATATACATATACACACACATTTCTATTCACCAACTGCTTCCGTTCTCGACTCGCCATGATGGATATGCCAATGAACGCAAAAGATAAGTGCCAAAGGACTTGCCTTCCCTTCATTTACTTTCAGAGGAAAGGCCCTATTTTTTTCATCTATTTTTTAGCTTTACTTTAAATTTCTGATTCAAGACTCATGAAGTTAAAGGGTCAGTGTTTATTGGATTACATATTTTTATGCTTTTTATTTTTCTTACGTTATCATGCACAGATATGTACTTAAATATTTCCAGTTGACAACAGATTGTCCCTAATTCTTAGAGATATATATCCCCACCTCTATCTGCTTCAGCAAGGCACCCTCTCTCATAAAACCAACTGTACACCATCATACATATTTCCGTACACTCCTTTCTTAAGGGCTGAAACACCGCCTTTAGGGGATGGGAGGAGTATAGTTTGTGTGAGGGGGTGGGTGATTCCCATCAAATTGGTCATCTGGAAGCTATAAAGTTTTGGAGTGTGGCAGCTGCACTCTGAGTAGAGTAATGGTGAGGGAATTGGTGATGTCAATAGAACTTGAGTCCTCCAGCTTAAACTTTTATATGATTCTTAAGGTCTTTAATAATTCTAACCCCTCAGAGGTCAATGAAGCTGGTCAGGCAAACTCCAAAGTCAGAGTTTATTAAAATTTAGGTAGAAGTAAAAGACTTCTTGATATATGACTTAGTCAACTTAACTGAATTTCTGAAAAGACCTGTCAGTTCCTTAACAGCTGTTTTAAAAAATGCTAGAAGGATCCATCTTCAACATGGATTAATTATTGACCCACTTTAGTTCATTTTACTACGCAAATATGCTTCTTAATGACAGATACTCTCTATTGGATCTGTCAGCATAAATATTCAGTCTCTTATCTGTACTAACAGACATGGACAGAGGATTAAGACTGACTTGGGTAAGTGTGCAAAGAATCTTCCCAGGATGAGGGAGATGGACTGCAGTAGGGATTGGGACAGAAAGACTAGTCTGGGATGCCTCAGGTTCCTCTCTATTAAATAGAAAGAGAAGTAGGGAATGTAGGTAAGCAAGACATAAGTAAAAGCCTAAGAGGAATTGCAAAGCCATAGCCATGGTGTATTAGAAGTAGAATGGACACTCAGAATGAGGACACAAGGCAGTGCAAACTGCCTTTGATGGTTCCAGGCTTTTCTTCTAGCTGCCAGGACTCTTGGGCTTATGGAAGCATTACAAGTCGAACATACTATGCTTGAGTCATGGGTCTTACTTCCAATTTTTTTCATTGTGTTGACCTTTGGATGTTAATTAGGCTTGAAGTGAACTGAATTAAAACATAAGTATTCCTATACTGTAAAGTATTCCGATAAGCATATTTGCAGTGGTAAAATAAAGACCACACTATTCTCATTGTAAATTTGCAACGTTACCCCCAAATGAATAGTTTAGGCTGTATAATAAATTCATCTGCAACGGGTAACAGCACGAAGCAGACACTATGCCTGAGGAAATAAAAAACAAACAAGAACATACTGGTGGGAGTTTATCCAATATGAGACATTCGCCAGGGACCCATCAGCATCTGTAAGGTTTACCTTCGCACACGGGGCAACACTCCCCCGGCACTTTCACAGGATTCATGCAGCTCTGTCCACAGGCTGTGGCAACACAGTGGGGCTCTCCGTTGATGCACTGGCAGAAGGTGCAGTCATCTTCCCGCCACCGGTCCCCGTGGGCACGGATCTGACCGTTGGCGTAGCAGCCAGCAGGATTATTAAAAGGATACACTGGATCTAAATGAAAACGTTGAGTTCAGGGTAAGATTGAGGGCATTCTAAATCTTCTCTCTGCCTACACCTACAGACATTTTTTCCCCGATTCTAGTCATCAGCAGTTCTCTTCCAGCTGTGATCAGCAGCAGCTCAGGGTTGCATGAAGTGTCTCTAGGGAGACATGCAAAAGCAGCTGTCATACTGAATTTATGTCTACCCATTCTGACACTCCAGACAGGGCAGGGGGTCTGTGGCATAAAAACCAATGTGCAGGTGTTACCCCGTCAAAAAGTAGCAAAACTTTGGGGATGGAGCTATGGGTTGGTAATCAGAAAATGCAGATCCATTTTAGGCTCTGACCATGTCTTCTGAGTTGTTGATTTAAATGTTTATCACATCTCAATTTCACCACCTGAATAGTGGAAAGAATAATGCCCCCATCTAACGTAGGGTAATATTGTAACTTCTAGGGCTAAATGAAGCCTCTCTCACTGTGCCTGGAGGTCCTTGGGGATAACAGTGAGGACGACAGCAGGCTCTTATCGTGGCCTTATTCACGACAAGGCTGACACACCTTGTCTAAACCATACACGGCATGGTTCAGACATACCATGGGTCACTCCTTGTGCCCTGAAGGGAAGGCTGTGAACCTATGCCCTTTTTTTCTCCATGAGCTGGGCAGCCAAGCAGTAGCTGAGGTTGGGGAACATAAGTAGCTAAGGCTACTGTGAAAAAAAAGTTTTCTGAGGTTACTGACAAGAACATAAATACTGCATACAAAATTCCCAAATATCCTTATAATGACAGCAATTAGATACATCACTCAATTTTCTTTTTCAAAAACACATAAAATCTGGCCTCAAGAAGCAACTGCTGCTGCGCTGGGAGCAAAATCCAAGCAGTTTTGAGTTTGGTCCTCTTTATTCTGAAGAGGTAATAGGTGTTATAGAAAGTTAGAAGGCCAAAATTTAAAATCATGCAGTCACAGCTTTAGAAAGGCAGTCTGCCAGAGATGGAAGCGTCCAAGAGACCTGAGTTAGATAAGACTTTATAAATTTCTTTATAAAAAATATTACACTGCATACTTCATTTCTACTTCGAGCCTGGATCTGAATTCCAGGAAGTGAGACACAACCGGATCTATGCCCTTGTAGACAACTCATTATGATTATTACACAGAGGTTCATATCTATGTTTTTGCAGCACCAACTGCTACATAGTTTCAGAGATTATTACAAACTGGGGGTAGCTAGGGAACAAATCAATTGGGAAGGTTAAAAGTGTGATGTGATTTTTTTTTTTTAAATCCCTAATGACACCTAAAAAGTGAACCACCTTTCTCCCATGCTGGCTAAAATAATTTCTAACAAGGGAAAGGACTTCACTGTTATGAACGATTGTTCAATGTTAGGAATGTAGTTTGTATACTTGAAGCATTTTCAGACCTTCAATACTATGAGGTAAATATAGCTCAAACATTGAAAAGAAAAGGATTTTAGGAAAACAGAAAGAGGTATGGAACACGGCCTACATTTTGTCCTCCCATTTCACGTGTTGAGATGAGGGCAGGGTGAACTTTAGGCACAAGACTGACATGTCTGACTCCAGACTGAAGGTCTGTGGCCCAGCCAGGACAAGAAGGCTCTCATGGCCTTCCTTTCTGGGTTAATACTGTAGTGTGGTCGGACCAGAGACAGACTCAGGCGTGGGGGTATTGCTCGTAGCTTCATTGGAAACTCAGACAAGTGACTCCACTTTTCTTTTTTTTTTTTTTCCCCAGGGTTGATCCTTTTTTTTTTTTTTTTTTGAGGAAGATCAGCCCTGAGCTAACATCCAATGATAATCCCCCTCTTTTTGCCGAGGAAGATTGGCCCTGGGCCAACATCTGTGCCCATCTTCCTCTACTTTATATGGGACGCCGCCACAGCATGGCTTGACAAGCAATGCGTTGGTGCGTGCCCGGGATCTGAACCTGTGAACCCTCGGGCCGCTGAGGCAGAGCGCGGGCACTTAGACACTACGCCACTGGGCGGGCCATGAGCCTTTTTTTTTTTTTTTTGAGGAAGACTGACCCTGCACTAACATCTGTTGCCAATCTTCCTCTTTTTCCTTTTGTCTCCCCAAAGCCCCAGTACATAGCTGTGTATCACAGTTGTAGAGTTGTAGCTCTTCTATACAGGACACCGCCTCAGCATGGCTTGATGAGCAGTGAGTAGGTCCTCGCCCAGGATCCAAACCTGCGAACCTGGGGCCGGTGAAGCAGAACATGCGAACTTAACCACTATGCCACAGGGCTAGCCCCAACTCTCCTTATCTGAACTTCAGTTTCCTAATCCTTAAAATATGTAGGTTGTAGTGAATGATATTCAGAGTTATCATTCTGAAATATTTAGTATTCACGAATATCAGAGATGGGACGGGAGAGCCTGTTGGAGGAACACGGAAGTATTGCGTCTTCAAGGAAGAGGGGGATATAGAGGAAGCAGGGCCCTGAGACCCTTCCATCCAGAGCCACAGCTGACACTTGCCTGGCCCATGGTGGGTGTCACCACCATGCCACACCATGACCCCACTCTCACCATCACATATTTTCAAAGGAGGGGGAGCCGCAGGGTCCTGATCCCACCTGGAGGGGCAAGGGTATCAGAAAGGAGGCAGGGTTAGTTCCTCTCTGAGCTAACTGAGGGGGATTGTCAGGGACTAGGGCTGTCCTGTCCTAGCTGAGCAATCTGAGGAGAGCAGAGGGTGAATTCTAATGTCAGAGTGATGAGAACGTTCCCAGGACTTGCTGAGGAATTGCTAAAATCACAGAGGAGGAACAGAAAGCACTTCCGGTAAATCTCACATTGGCTCATGGAAACAGGTGACTTATTGTCTACACCCAGGGTTTAACTTCCCTCAGAAAAGTATTTTCACACAGTCTACCTGGCATTATCAAAGTCCTAAAAGATAGACCACGATGTCATAAAAAGGGAACATCTTAAATATTCCTCTATTTATGGATGAAACCAAATTAGGTCAATTTTGACCTTAAAACTCTGAACCATTTATACTCTTATTAATCCTTAACTAGCAACTTCCTTACCTTCACACACTGGGCAGCACTCCCCTTCCGGTACATAGTACCTCTCACAGTTCAGCTCACCACACTGGGCAGTGAAGCAGATGGAAACACCCCCTTGGCACCGACAGAATCGACAGTTGTCCATTCGAAACATATCTCCATCATTATACTCCACATTGTTGAATACACAGGCTGGCTTTGTTTCTGAAAGGAGTTCAAACAAACAAGGTGTATTCAAAGTCATTTTTGAGTGATGTCCTTTTATCTTTTTCAAACAGTCTCTAGAAAATTCTATCTGATAGCATGAGGTTATAAATTGATGGAAATTTACTAAACTCAATATAATTTTTTATAACCGAAGCAATAAAGCAATGTAAAGTAAAGTAAAATAAACAAAATACATCGTTATCCTCTTTACTCCAAAGAACTGAAATTTCCCTTGGCAAAATCTACACTGACTTCCCCTATTCCAAATAAAGGTAACCACTGACCATGAAACTCACATATCTGACACGCGCTCTAAAGAGATTTACATTTGTTTTGTTAAATCATTCTCTACCTCAAATAAATGATCCTGTCTCCACATTAGGTTTTGTTCTGCCTCAAAAAATGTATTTAGGCTTTTTTGGAGGTGATGTTCTTTTGTTCCTCCAGTGTTCTCTCCTAAATTCTTTTTTCTACTTGGTTTAATAATCTCTGATTTTAATAGTGCTTGGCCTTTAACAAAACACTTCCTACATGCATTATTTCACATTAATCCTAATAACAGAGGTCTGATGTAGATATTATCCTGACTTTAGAAGTGAGGAGATCCTAGGTAATTTGCTCAAAGTCAAACATTTAGCAAATGACAGAAGCAAAAACAGTAGCTCTTCAACTAAAACCTTGTGATCTTTCCATCGTGTTTTAAGTTATGTTCTGCTAAGGACTCAAAGTCCTGCATTTCAAATTCACGTCATGATACCAATGATTTAAAATTTTTTCTCTGCCCTGAAACACTCTCCTTAAATTCATTCCTTATCTTTAATTTTGGTTGACTTAAAAGAACTCCCATTGACAAAGATACTATAAGAAAAAGAGGGGCCAGCCCCATGGCCAAGTGGTTCAAGTTCCGTGTGCTCTGCTTCGGTGACCCAGGTATGCGGGTTTGGGTCCTGGGCGCAGACCTACTCCACTCATCAGCCATGCTGTGGAGGCGTCCCACATACAAAAAATAGAGGAAGAATGGCACAGGTGTTAGCTTAGGGCTAAGCTTCCTCAAGTAAAAAAAGAGGAAGACTGCCAACAGATACAACGGATATTAGCTCAGGGTGAATCTTCCTCACCAAAAAAAAAAAAAAAAAAAAAAATCTGTTAAAAAAAGAAAAAGAAAACTACAGATCAATATTGCTTATGAATACAGAAATAAAAATCCTGAGGAAAAAAATACTAGCAGACTGAATCTAGCAACATATAAAAAAAATTATATACCATGACCAAGTGGGATTTATTCTAAGAATGCAAGTTGGTTTAACATCCAAAAATCAATTATTGTGATATGACATGTCAACAGAAAAAAGGACAAAAACCTCATATGTCAAGAGACACAGAAAAAGCATTTGACAGAATCCAATACCCTTTTCACGACAAAAAAGTTCAATTAACCAGGAATAGAGGGGAACATCCTCAACTTGATGAACAGCATCTTTGAAAAACCCACACCTGATATCATACTTAATAGTGAAAGACTGAATGCTTTCCCTAAGATCAGAAAAGAGACAATGATGTCCACTCTCCCCACTTCAATTCAACATTGTACTAGAGGTCATAGCCAAGGCAATTAGGCAAGAAAAAAAAAAGTATCCAGATTGGAAAAGAAGAAGTAAAACTATCTCCAGATGCAGATGACATGATCTTGTACATAAAAAAACTCTAAAGAATCTGCTAAAAAACTATCAGAACTAATAAACAAGTTCAAAAAAATTTCAGGGTACAATTACAAGTCAAATAAACTATATAACTATACACTAGCAATGAACAATCTGAAAATGAAGAAAATAATCCAATTCACAACAGCATCAAAAAGAGTAAAATATTTAGCAATAAATTTAATAAACGAAGCACAAAACTTATACTCTGAAAACTACAAAATATTGTCCAAAGAAATTAAAGGAGGCCTAAATAAACGGAAAGACATTCCATGTTCATGGATTGAAAGATAATATCATTAAGATGAAAATATTCCCCAAACTGATCTACATATTCAATGTAATCCCTATGAAAATCCTAGCTGGTTCTTTAGAAATTGACAAGCCAATTCTAAAACTCATATGGAAATGCAAGGGACCTAGAATTGCCAAAACAATCTTGAAAAGAATAACAAAGTTGGAGGACTCGTACTTTCTGATTTCAAGACATACTACAATGCTACAAGTAATCAAGACAGTGTGGTACTGGCATTATGATAGAGAGAGAGTTCAATGGAATTGATTGAGAGTTCAGAAATAAACTCTCACGTTTACTGATTTTTGACAAGGGTGTCAAGACAATTCATTGAACAGAAAAATAGTTATTTTAACAAATGGTGCTGGGGCAACGAATATCCACATGCAAAAGAATGAGAGTGGACCACTATGTATCACACCATATGCAAAAATTAACTCAAAATGAATCACAGACCTATGATCCAAATGTAATAGCTACAACTATAGAGATCTTAGAAGAAAACAGGAGTAAATCTTTGTGACTTTGGATTAGGCAATAATTTCTTAGATATGACACAAAAAGCACAAGCAACAAAAGAAAACTAGTTAAACTGGATTTCCTTTACTTTTGTGCTTCAAAGAACACCACCAAGAAAGTAAAAAGATAACTCACAGAATGGGAGAAAATACTTGCAAATCACATATATGATACATTTTATGTATATCTACATAAAAACTTGTACACAAATGTTCATAGCAGCATTATTCACAAGAGCCAAAAAATGGTAACAACCTAAATGTCCATCAACTCATGTATGGATAAACAAAATGTGGTATATCCATACAATGAAATACTTCTTGGCCATAAAAAGGAATGGAGTTCTGGTATATGCTACAACATGAATGAACCTTGAAAACATTATGCTAAGTCAAAGAAGTCAGCCAAAAAAGAAGATATATTGTATGAATCTATTTATATGAAATGCCCATCACAGGCACATCTATAGAGACAGAAAACAGATTAGTGGTTGCCTAGGATTGGGGGTTTTGGGGGGAAATGGGGAGTGACTGTTAATGAGTTCGGAAGTTTGGGGGAGATTGATGAAAGTGTTATAAAATTGATTGTGATGATTACACAACTCTGTGAATACACTAAAAACCACTGAATTGTGCAACTTAACTTGGTGAATTGCATGGTATATGTCTCAAGAAAGCTGGTAAAATAAAAATACTCTCAAACTGAAGAAAGTTCTCCTGAGGTAATGTACCCTGTTTAACAAGGTAGAGAAAACTGGATTATGATAAACATATCTCTCATGGTCTCCTCTGTCCCACCATAATTTCTTATTATGTCATCTTGCACATTTGAGATCTTAAAGGCTTACAGTGCATTTTAATTTGAATATATTTACGTTTGTATTGTAGTTATGGACAATGACTTCCTCATTTGATTTTTAACAGTTTGATCGAGAAGACAGAACACGTATTACTATCCATTTCTCTGATCAGGAAAATGAAACTTAAGAGATTAGGTGACCTGTCTAAAGTCATATAACTAGTGTTAGACGAGCTGTGTGTACATACATGTCTACACAGGTAGTAATCTGCATATCTGAACCTCTTCCCTAGGGCTGGTTGAACACACTATATCTTTTTTTCAGAAAATTAATGTTATGTTAAAAAGAATCCTCTTATTACAGTTCAGAATTCTTCTACATACTTTTAGCCAACATACTAATCGGAGCTGGAATTGGAAGGAACTGGGCAGTTAGATTACAAGTTCCATAATGTAGAAAAGGTAGCACTTTTACAAATCAAACTCGCATCCTGTGGGGCAAGGTAAAATACTGTACTCTAACAAAATGCTGCGCCTCCACTCAAACAAGAAAAAAATTTTTATAAACCATCAATATTAATTAGTCGCATTAATCAACAACATCTAGCAGCTGGGTGAAGCCACAAATCTTGGTGTAAGACGTGAAGAAGTGAGGAGGGAAGATTCTGGTTATGAGTAACGCTGCTCCAGACGAACTTGTGTTTATGATGGGGCGTGCAGAAGCTTAAGTGGGAGGGGACGGGACTGACAAGACAGCTGGGCAGTTAGGTTTCACTAGCTAAGGTACAAAGAGCAAGGGAATGGAATCTAGAGAGATGGAAAGTCCCAAGAAACACAGCCTAGAAAACAATCATCTCTTTGGGGTAAAAAACCACACAACATAATGAAATTCCTGTTTGATGTTGAGAGAAATTTATAAAAGCTCTTCAGAAAAGTGTGTGATAAAAAGGCCGGCAGTGGTCTCTGAGAAGCAATGACCAATTACTTCTTCACCTTTCGGGGATAGATGTGAATCTCAGAACAGTGTGGAGATGACCACTTACCTCTATCAAAGGACAATTTAAGTAGATGTGGAAAAGAAACTATTATGAAGAAATAATTTACTAATTTGTACTTCTCATTGTAGAGATACATAAAAGTCTCTTTTTAGTGATTTTTGTATGTGTTTTGTGTCTGCCCAATTAAATTTTATGTTTCTAAGTTCTGGAATCTTCTCTTCCCTCTTTAATATATTCCAGAACTCCTGAAAAAGAGCCTTCTAGACTAGACTGTTAATAACCTCTATTGCCTGCCAAATTACACTGATTGGCAGATGGTGATACGTATATAATTTTAGTGAAGGAAAAGACTAAAATGTAGAACTTCATATCAAATGTGAAAGTGGAGAAAAATCCAAATAGATCCAGTTCTGTGGCTTTTTCTCTTCAATCTCTCAGTAGAAAATGGCTAATATCTTGGCCCTGGTCTCATTTCACTGGGGGTGAGCAAGTGGGTAGACATCATAAGCCAAGAGAGACAACCGTATGACAGATGGGAAATGTCTGAAAATTTCTCCATAAGGCAAGAGCAAACCAATGTAATCCCAAAGACAGGGTACATGGCTTCCAAATACCTGAAGGGAAAAAAAAGCTTTTCTTGGGGGGAAGGAGGAGTGTGAGTGCTGGAGTACACCAAACAGATACTGCTTCAGGACAAGGGGAAGAGAACAATACTCACAAAGGATTGCAAAAGGTTGTATCGCTCTTAAGCAAAATTAGCATGATAAGGTCCTAGGAACATGATGGGTGCTCAATAAACACACATTGAGTGGAACATTTCTTTCAAAGCACCATATTCTCTCCACTACTGTAGAAACAGACATTATGTCCCTAGAAGCATTACTGCTATACAGACAACGGGTTCTCAATAGACGTTTTTGCGCTAATTTTCTTATTAACAGACTGCAGGTCTGAGTTTTCTAGGCCAAAATTTTACACGAGAAACCAGTTGACTTCGGGTATGGCTCTCCTGTGATTGATCATCATGTTAGTGTCTGATGTGGGAAGAGTCAGTTATTGGCTATGACAATTAAACCAAGGTGTTCTATTTTATTTAGGTTTTTATGCATACACATTGGACAGCTGATCATATCTAAACAACCAAATTATCATTTCCATGTTCTATAGCAGAGATTTTAAACCCAAATGCCTCCAGGATTGAGAAAGGTGGGTCAGACAAGGGAGTATATTGCGACGAAATGGGGAAGACATGCCAATCTGAAACAGAGGCCATTACTCAGCTTCAGCTGTTGATGACAAAACTTTTGTTTGTGGGCTGGGGCAGACACAGAACTATTCTTGAAGGAGATCTGGGATTGTTTCACCACTCCTGGGAGGTCATAATTCTAGGTGATGATTTTGGCGACTTTTAAGTTTACATAAAAGGAGCTCAATCATACTAACTGTTCCTTTGGTTTCTATCAACCAACACTTCACAAGCCCTAGTTTTAGCCCTCATCAGACAATGTAGTCACAAACTGTCACCATCTGGTTTGCAACTCTCCCATCTCCTCCCCCCGTAAACCAAACCAAACTGAAAACAGAATTTATGGAGAATGTGCTCTCCATCTATTCATCCAGGCTAAGGTTTTCAAAACTCAGGATTGCTCGAATTCTTTGTGAACATTTTTTAACCTTGCGTTTTCACTTTAATGCTTATCTTAAAAAAAAAAATAACGCAAGCATTAGATCATCTGGATGGCAGTTTAGGAACCGAGTGCTGCCATGGAATCTCCGTTTCTGCGTGTGGGGTTAGTTATGTTAACATTCAACCCACTGCCTCCTGAACTGGGTTTCTAGATCTATTCCTACATGTTGGGGAGTTCTCAAAATCAAAAGACAATGCTCCAGGCATCTAGATTCCAGTTGTGTGGCACACTGATCTCTGAGAATTGCTTTCACTGAGTTGCATTTTAATATTTTGCTTTTGCTTTTTATTGAGAAGAGCAGCCGCAGGAAACTGATTTCTGCATTGGTGGTATCAAAGCAACTGAGGACATGACCGACCGCATCACCCAGCGCTCTCTTTTTAAGTGTCCATCTGAGAAGAGTGTCACTCTGTCCGGTAGGCTTCTTCTCTCTAAAAGTAAGAACTGTGGGTCTGACTATCTCCCTTTTCACTTTGATGGCCAGGAACCTGGCAGCCTAACTTGACGTTTAACTCCAGCAACCACCTGGATAGACACTTACGGCCTGCATATCTATGTGCTCTTTCTTGTTGCTTCTCAACTTTTACATATAACTACGGTTCTGATTCTCTTTTCTAATTAATATTTTACCACTATGTTGTTATATTTGTTCTCACTGTAAAGTTGCCTCAAATCCTTTGTGGATAAGCAAGGCTTTATATAACAGATCTCTGCTTTTCTAGGCAATGATAATGCATCTTTGATATGTAATATTCTCTAATGGTGGCCTTATGACAACAGTAACATTTTCCCAGGGCACTGGATGGCAAATAAATAAATACACACACACACACACTCACGTATGAATGTGTGTGTGTGTGTGTGTGTATGTTTATGTCAAAAGAAGCAAAATACAGACTTTGAGACAAAATGTCCTTAAACATTATTCTGTAGGATTATGAATCTTCATAGTATTATAGTTTCTTATATACAATTGAACGACTAATAGAGTACTAGAGACACTACAGCAGGACAAGAAATAAAGCCAAGATCACCCAATGAATTTATGGTGGTAAGAAAGGCAACCACCAGAAACATGTGACTGTGCTTTGTCATCTGAACATTTCTCATGACAGATGGCAAGTCCTGTTCCTGAAGTCAGAGCTTTGTAAAAAGTGAGGCTATAAGCAGGGGCAGGCCTTGAAGACTAACCCAAGAACACTAAGGTGGGGGTGCAGTTACTAGCTGTCCCAGTTACAACACATTGGGGCGAAAGGTAGAGTTAACAACCTGACAAGAAAGATACGACACTTGGGTTTCTATAACCAAGAAGCAAGGTAATTGTATTATGAGAGGTGGTATTTCCAGAGGACAAATGACTTAAGACTAAAGTGTAGGGCAGTAAAAGATGGAGGATTCCCACCAAGTAACCCTCCTATGGGCTGGTATTTAGCAGCCACCTTTAGAGGCAACTAAGGTGGTATGAATCAGATCACTCACTCGCTTAATCACTCAATTGCCCACTCAACAAAACCTGGGCGCCCTCTAGGAGGCAGACAATATGCTAATATCCACAGACACAAAGACAGACTCCCTGCTCTCTGGCAGTTCAGACTTTAGAATGAGAGGAGGACACGAGATCGGTGTCCTCATCACACTCAGGGTGATGAGTACCGAAAGGAAGCACATCTGAGATGCTGGGACCTCAGGATAGGAGCGACTATTTCTGTCTCAAACAGTATGAGTTAACTATTCACACACTATCACCTACAATAAATTAACTGCAGCGGTACCAGAGAAAAAAGATCCGCTAGGCCATTTGCTGGTGTTTAACAGACATTACTACTGGCTGGAGGATCATATGGCTGCAAAGAAGTTTTGAGAAGAGACTTATGCACATGGAACTTTTTCTGCACCTTTCTCTTTGTGCTTGTATTTATAAGTTCTCTAAGTCAGGAAGCCCACTTCACCTTCTCCATTCCCCTGGAATGTCCAGATAGTGTCTTTGGATGTGAACAGGAGGTGGGCGCACAAAATAATAAATACTATTTGTTCTTGAGGCACAATTCCAAGTGATTCACATATAAAACCTCATCTAATTTACTGTTTTCACTCCATTTTACAGATATGGATACTGGGGCCCAGGGAGACCAAAAGACACTCAAAGTTACACAGTTGGTAAGTGGAGGCGCCAGCTTTCAAACTGAGGTCATCTGGTTCCAGTCTATGTTCTCTCTTAATCACAAAGGCATATGGCAAATGTTTCTTCAAAGCAAAACAAAACAAAACAACACAACATGCAACCACTGGACTAAAAACTACAGTACGCAATGAAACAGGACTCAACTTTAATATAACCTTTTCTTGCGGGGGAGGGGAGGCTTGGGAGAGGCAGAAAATCTTCTGAACTCTGATTTCTTATAGGCAGTAGTTACTATGGAGGTTTCTGTATGTGTGATTTTGTTGTATTTGTCCAAATCCATCTTCATTTTCCTTGTTTGTCTAGGCATTGACTAAATAATGCTCTCTAAAATTACTGACATTTCACTTGCTTGAATTTTATTCTTTGTTTTTCTTCTGAAAATTCTGATGGACGGGCATGTTTTAGGTTCTCCTTCCTTCTAGTATCTAAATTCAATAAACACCATGTCACCAAACACCAAACCCTCTCACGAAAGGTGAAAAGGAGAGGTGGATTCTACTTGCAGGAGTCTTGTGACTCAAGAATCTTTTTTCTGGGCCACAAGGCTTGAGCCAAAAGCAGGCTAATACTAATGACCAAGCACCAGTCAAAGATGTCCTCTCTAAGTAGGAAAATGCTAAACTAGAGCAACAATGTCTTTCCTGTTTCAGACTGTGGTAGCTCCAGTGTGGCATTAGTTAGATAGACTATCTCCTGACAGCAATGGGGCAAGGAGTGAATGACAGGAGCGCTACAATGGATTACAGGTTCCACGACCCTTTTCTTGAAATACTAAAATTTCTGTACTACTGAAACACAGCAGAATATGACAGCTACATGCAGTCTGCTATTTCATTTCCAAAATTCTCTTTCTGATGGATGGGATGATGATTCCCTTCCTAACTTCCTTCCCCGGTCGGTGACATCTTCAGGAAACCTTCTTTCTGAGTGAGTTTCATCAAGTCTCTGAGTATATTCCCTGCCTGGTAAAAGGCGGAAGCGGCTAGATTGAACCCTCCCTCCTCCTCCTCCTGCACGAATGTACACTCTCTGAGAACAAGAGAAACCCCACGTACCATTAACACATTCAAAGACATCACAGCACTTTCCAGGTGTCCCATCTCCACGAGAGACTATGCGGGGAGTGGATCCCACCTCACACACGGGGAAACCACATAAGCCAGAGAGACACTCGCATCTGAAACCAAAGAAAAGGGAAGGAAAACCCCATGAATAAACACAACATAGAAGTTGGGAGACCACAAACAACGTGGCTGTGGCTTTGGCAAACTAACTTGTCTCTACGACACTGTCCTGTCTGTCTAGGTCACTGGGGAATGGGGAGGTGGGGTTCTAACATAATTTGCATTCCAAATAACTAAGGCTCATCTCCTTAATATACACCCAGATTTTTAACTTTAACCATTTTGACAGAGACATTCCTAAAATGCATTACTTCATTTCTTACTTAACCAGATCAGTATTGAGCACAATAAACATTTCCGTGATGACTCAGGGCCATCTTTATCCGCATACATTATGTTATTCCATAAATCAGTGACGTTCGCACAGGCTCACACAGAACGCGCGCTCCTGCGTTAAACGGCCCCGTGTTGCTGCTTTGTTGCTGGTGACCTTTAGGTGTTTTTCACAGATTTTTCTGACACTTCTTTCAGCTATTAAGTTAATAGCTTTTCAGTCTTTTTTTTGGTCAGTGATTGTGTCTAGCAGCACCCTCATCTTGAGCCACATTCATTTATAATTGTGTATAACAGAGGAAAGAGACTGAGTGAAGACTGAGGAGCTCTTTATAAATCAAGGGCATAAGCTTCAGTAAGTGGACTTGGTGATAGCTATTTGAAAGCTGAAAGTCTTATTTTGGGTCTTCTAAACTGCACATGTGCATCTATCTCTACATGCATGAATGCAAGCTAGCTGTGTTGGCTCTCACCCTTAACTTCCACTCAGCTGCGAAACTGCCTGAACACAGGAAAATAAGAGTCAGGTAAAAATAAGACGAGGAAAAAATGGCAATTGCCTGATGCCGATCTTTTAAAATGAAATAGGAGGCAGGAAATGAGAAGCTCAGGGCAGCAGGGGGTCAGGATGTAACTGTAAGACAAGCAAGGAGCAGCTAGACTCCTGCCCTGGGACTCCCCTGGGGATGGAAGTGTGGGTCAGAGGGTGGAAAGGATGAGTGAGGGACTTCCCAGGTTGACAGGAGGGAAAGGAAGGCAACCTAAAAAGAGAGATTCTTGCAGGAAGTATGTGAGTATTTACACACCGTAGGGGTCGAGATCAGGGGAGGGTGACATTCCCAGCAAGGAAGAACTATTAACACATTCATTAATTCTGGGTGCCCTCCCCCTTACTTCAGTGATTGCTTTGTTCTCCTATTGTTCTTGGAATCTTTCATAAATTAAAATATGCTTGTAGTCCACAAGTATTTCAATAATCAGGCCCAGGGGTTTAATTACATTTATAGTTAACTGTAGAACTAAAAAGGAAACAAATTTAAATTAAAATTTGCACCAAAGATCATTACAGCCACTGGAAAGGTGTGAATGATCTCCCTTTCAGGCTTCTTCCATGTGGGGTGATGGTAATATTGGATTTCTGGGAGAAGAAGGTGTTAGATAATTAAGGTTTTGCTGCAATGGTATTTCTGCCAATGGTTTAAAATAAACGTTTGCCTGTTTTGTGAGCAGAGCTGGGAGCCCTCGATTCATAATCTGCATTCCTACAGGACAATCACCTTCTAGGGCTGAGTGAATATGAACTGGGCTTTTAGTCTCTGGTAAGGTTATCCCATAGCCTTTCCTTTTTACGTGACTAGCCACTGCAGTTTTAAGCATATAATCATAATACATCACCATATATTGGAGTAACAATATATTGTTTACATTTATTGCAACTGACACACTGTACAACTTAAACTCTTCAGAGTTTACAGATTAATGGGGCTAACTATTGAGAGGCCACACCCTGATCCCAATGTCTGGATATAATTACAATGAAAGCATCCTACAAGAATAGCCAGCCTTTTCTTCCACTTCTTCTGGGATTCACATTCTTGCCTACTGATACTTTCCAGGGAATCATTCTAATTTAAATACCAGAGAGCATACAATCAACCAAAAAATACCTCTTCGGATGTCCTTCAATGCCAGGTTCTCTGTGAGCTGGTCAGAAATCACACCAACCTGAAAACCCTAACCAAGTCCACCCGGTCTTCTTTTTCCCCTTTTACATTTGACCTATTTCCCAACATTTAAAAATCGCTCTTGTTTTCCTAGAGACCCATTCTAGGCTGTCTCCAGCATGCAGCAGAAGATCTAAAACTGCACACAACTGCCTAGTAACTCACTCAGGAAAGGAAAACCCTTTATGCTGAATTTTTACTTCTAAACCCAGAATGACTTCATATGAAAGATCCAAGGATTCAGATGCCCCAGTTTTTGCTGGCTGGCCTGCTCCCAGCTCATTTCCCCTTCTCTACTAGCCCCTTAGCAAGCCCTCCCTACCTGTTGCCATCTTTTGATGGCAGCTTCCCCGGTACCTGAGATTAGCAGATGTTAAAGATCATTAGCACCTTAATAAAGAAGGAACTCATGAAGGAACTGGAAAAGGTGAAAATCTGGGCTCACATTACCTCTTTCTATTAAGTTGAAACTTTATGGAACTGCTATTATTTTGCAGGTCGAAAATAGTCAAATAGCAATTACATATAGTTTAACATAATATAACTCACATGAATTATCTTTTGACAGATATGTCTATACTCACTCAGGTACCAAATGGGGGACCTCATCAGGACCTCTATTTGCCAAAGAAATTTATTATGTTGACAAATTATGTGAGTCCAAGGTAGTTTAAAAAAAAATCTTTAATAAGATTATTCTAGATTCTCTGTTTTACCTATACTGGAGGTAGGTACTCTTCCCTTTCACAGATGGGAATAGTGAGGCACACAGCCTAATCACCTGACCTGGAATTCAATAAGGTTTCCTGTCCTTTATTTTCCACTAGGGGAGACCAGTCTTTCTTCTTTTGATTCATGAAGAAGAAATGCTGAATTACAGAACAACTGAAGCATGCAAACTGTATCTTGTCCTGACCAACATTTCTCTTCATTTTTATTCTTTTTTATGTCCCCCCTAATTTTCCTCCTACCCTTTACCACAACGCCTGGATAAAGAGCAAGCAAGGGAATGGAGAAAACATATGGATTAGTGGCAGAGGAAACAGACAACAGATGAGAAAGAGATGCTTATTAAATCCATGTCACCACTTACCCCTCACTTCTGAAACCCTGCCGTCTCCAATTTCCAGGTTCTAACCTGGTCCCCCCTCACCTAAATCTCTCCTTGTCCCAACCCACGCCAAACCCATCCGACGGGTGGGTTCCTGTACTTCTGTAGTCAGAAATCTTCAGTTACTCCTCATTTAACTGATCAACTCCTCAGCCTAGCATTCAACACTTTCAAGTCCACATACCTTTTTCCCAATTCGATCTCACAGTATTTCTCTTCACATCCCTTATGCTTCAGTCACCTTCTGTTCTCCAAACAAGCCCTGGCTTTGCTGTCTTTGCACTGTTCACCCTACCTGCTCCAGAACATTCCTCATCCAGCCCTCATCTCCAGCTGTCTGTCTACATACCATCGGTCTTTCTAGGCCAACCTCACATAATAGGTCCTCCTCTAAACCCCCAAATACCATACTTCTCTTAAGGCCCTTCTCTCTCTGTTTTCTGGTCACTTGACTACTAATCTTACCACAAGCTCTCTTTGTATCTATCATGTATAGTCATTAAATAAATACTTCCTAAATGGAACAGAACTGGAGATGAATAAAAGAGAGATAAGATTAATTAAACAAAACAAAAGAAAAATACAAAAGGAAGTGAGAAGCAAGCACTGAGATATTTGTACCATGAACTCAAAAAGGCTACTTCAGGCAGAGCTATTTGCAGGACACCTAGTGCAGAAGTGCTAACGGCTTTTAAAAATAAATAAAATAACAACAGCTTTATTGAGATATAATTCACATAACATAAAATTCACCCTCTTAAAGCACACTATTCAGTGATTTTATATTCACAGGGTTGTGCAACCATCACAACTTACGTAATTTTAAAACATTTTCATCACCTCAAAAAGAAACCCTGTACTCCCCATTTTCCCTCCCCCAATCCCTGGCAACCATTAATTTATGTTCTGTCTCTATGGATTTGCCTATTCTGGATAGTTCGTATAAACAGCATCATACAATACATGGGTTAAGGGCTTTTTAACTGCAAACAAGAAGCAACCTGTATTTGCAACTTGCCAGAAAAAATCAAGCCTCTAATGTTATCCTCAGTATTAAGATAATGATCAATCAAGGTACCACATTAATAAATTTTTGCATAATGTAATCACAGCTGCAGCCAGGTGGGACTTAGTTAAGCTGTCTTTTTTCTCTCGAGTAGGTAATGGATTCAGCTTAGTGGGCATCTGAGCACCGGAGTACAATGATGAACAGCACTCAGAAATCATCTAAGCCCCTAGAGGGCACTCCCCGCCTTAGGAGGCCCATGCTGGCTGGAAGGCAGTGCATACATATGCTTTCCCTTCGTGTGTTTGCTTTCTGGACTACACAGAGTTCCAGGCAGACCAGAGGCCAGAGTGCTGGCACACCTTACAAGGTGCTCACAAGTCTAGTCTCTTCTTATCTTTTAGCTTTCCTAGCCTACTGTTCCTCCACATGCCCGCATTCGAGCAACAATGGCAATCTGCCATTCTGTGAACCCACCCACCCCCATCCTTATCACTCAGTGCTGCAGCTCAGATGTCCACTCCACCTCAAACCCCTGTCTTTCTTTTGCCCCTGGTGAATTCCACACAGCCTTAAGACCACCTACCCCTACAAGGCCTTTTCTGATCAAAAAGCAACCAAGATTAATTTTCTCTCCTCCGACCTTCAACAGTACCCAGGGTTCCAAACTCCTGGAGTGGACCTGCTCATCTTACCAATCAGAATCCTACTGTCTCTCCTGTGAATTCAGCTGGTGCAGGGGGTGTGTCTTATTTGTCTTGTAAATCAAAAAATGAATGATAAAGGCAACCAAACAATAATCTGGAATAAACATTTTTTTACATGGCTAGTAAGTCAGGTTAGACCATGCACTGTTTTTATAGTTTTTATTTTTATAAATTTTAGACTGAGAGCTAATAGGTGCAGTGCTTTTCACAATTAGTGTGTGGAGGGAAAGACTGTGGAATTTGTCTAGAATGCAGATTGCAGGGTGCCACACTCATGGATTGGTTTTCTGCAAGTCTGGGGCAGGACTCTAGAACTGCCTGTATAACAAGCTTTTTAGGAGATTCCACTGAAGGGAATCTGGGACCTACTTGCTGAGGAACTCGCTCCTAGAGGTGCAGGGTCTCAGTCGCCATAGCTTAATTTGCGCTTTCCATTGGAAAAAGCCAAGTACAACTACTTTTATCATTTTAAGGAGATGATTAGTAGCACTGGTTCTCCATCACTTACAAAGACTCCTTTCTGCCTGAATACAGTTGCTTAGGCGTCAGAGACATGTGGAGTGAGAGAAGAACAACTTTATTTACTATCCAATACCATCAGCCACCAGCAAACGTGTGACCACTAGCAAGCCACTTAAGCTCTGGGACGCTCAGTTTTCTCATCCATAAAATGAGATGGTTGGATCGTAATGGGCTTTCTTCAAACTATAAAATCCCATGATTCTATGATTGCCATTCCCATTCCCATTCCCATCACCGCGACGTCTGATCCCGGCTCATCTCTTTCTATTGCTTCTCCTCGCCTGCACCCTTTCCTTGGAGCACATCGCAATCTCGCCCTCCCACACTTGCTGCCTCCTCCTCCTCCTCCTCCTCACCAAGCACCTCAACCTTCAGGCCCAGCTCAAGATGGGCCTTCTCTCTGAAGCTTTCTCATTGGGGTTTTTTTTTTTTTGTAAGGGGAGTATGCTTACACATCTACAACTGTTTTTTTTTTCTCCTACTCCTTCTCCTTCTCCTTCTCCTTCTCCTAAAGAAGACTAAGCAATGCAGATACGCCCAATGCTGTTGTCTTCATATCACTAGGCATGTCTTCATAACTAAGTTAAGGCTTTATAACTAAATTGAAGAATCAATAGTTTGTTTCAACAGAATGACTAGAGAAACTGTAAAGGACACTAAATTATAGGGAGATAGAAGAGGCCAGTGGGGAGAAGAGTTCTCTTTGCCATTCAGGAAAGCACAGGAGTGCCCCTGGAATGTGCCCCTGTGGTGGGCGCCACATAGAGCCAAGGGCAAATGTTATCCTAACATTTCCTTACAATAACTCCTTCCGCAAAGCAGGCAATCTGGAAGCAGCAAACCATCAGACTCCTTGTCTTCCCTAAACAGACTCCTATCCCTGCCCATGTCCTGGAGGGAAAACAACTCAGTGAGGCTCTCTGCAAACGATGTCTCCCTACACTGGATTTATTCCACACTTGAACTGAGGGCTTGAGCCCTTCGAAAGGGGAGAATCACTGTCATAAATCAAAAACTACTATTTATAGGTGGGAGGGAGGTCTCCCTTGAGTCAGGAAACAAGGATAAATGTGGAATTAAAAGGGAAAAGCACTTATACTACCAGGATTCCACACACAGTGTATTAATAACTGTCAAGAATGGAAATTATAATGACACATAGAACATAATCCTATTCTATAAAAAGTAGCTTCCACTTTAATTAAATTTGATGCACTATGCTTCTACTGATTAAATTTTTTACCTCTTTCCAGGAATGCATAAGTTAAAAAAAAAAAAGAGAGAGACCACAAGTAAAACATCCGAAAAGAAATGGGTTTCCCACCTCAGGGTCCAACTATCCTTACAGAAAACTGCACTCCTCCCTATGGAAGTTTCTTAGGATCACAATTTTTCTTGTGTCTCACCATAAGAGATTTTCTACTCTCTAAGTAACAAGCCCCCCTTCACCCTTTCTCAAGCTAATTCCTGCATGAGCTCCTCGCAATCCCACCCCCCAGGCAGGTACACATGTGTCTTAGCTGCAGCAAGCACGCGGCCCAGCTCTGAAGGTCACACACTTCCTTCTGGCAGCTGTCCCTCCCCTCTTCAGTGAGCCGCTACCTGGACAACTTCACAGTCCTCACCACCTTCCCTTCAGAGACAACAGTAAAATCACTCCGCATTTTTGTTGTTGCTGTTTTGTTTTTTTTTCCGCAAGGAGCAATCGAAGGATATGCTCCAGTATAAACTGAAGGCAATTTGGTAAAATATTCCTTTGCATTTCCTAATATTAGTAATAATAATAAAGCCCATTGTAAGCCCTTAATAAAGCAGTTTTTACAGCTCTCTTCTTCCTAGCATTCTCAAGCTGCAGATGATTACAGCTCCCTCCTCAAGGCTCGCAAGTGGCTCAGGAAACTTATCCTAAGGTGCTAAGTTGAAAGTAAAGTGATATAAATTGTAGGAAAATAAAAGCTGTAAGCCCACATGGTTCCTATAAGATTTATACAGGCATCTTCTAGAACCATGCCCCACAGTAAGTAGGTGTGGTGAGGAGAGAGCAATGGCACTTTACACACACATCACCACCTCGATGTGACTGGCTAGAGAAGAGAGTTGAGAAAGTTCCAAACGGACTCACTCCTGGCAGCAGGGGAACCAGAGGCACAGAAACAGCTGGAAAGAATCCCCAGAGCCCGTGCCCCTGTTGAAACGTGAGAGCTGAGATCTGGCAGGTATCCTGAACTGCACTCAGTTTAGCCCAACAAGCTGATAACAACCCAGGAATGGAAGGCTCTCTGCCTTCGCTTCCTTAGGTCCAGCAGAAAGACACGCATTTGCTTTCATGATGGGCAGGATGGCCTCAGTAAAGAGGGAACAGGCATGAGAAACACATGGAGAACCAGTCAGGAAAAGTAAGAAAGAGGGGAAACCAGCCTGTTGTACTCTGGAAAGCAGGTGGAGTGGGTTTGGATATGGAGAGTAAGTTTTGATACAACAACATAAGGTATTTTCATTTCACAGTAGGAAATGCCAACTGCATTAGAAATGCAGTTTCTAGAACTGCATAGAACCAGCTTGTTTAGGAATACGCAATTATTGTATAACTATTTGCTGGGTGTGTAAGTGCAATAGGCATTCAGCTGGGTTGGGCTGGGGACACACACGTTCCTGGCCCTCCATTTAGGGAGCTTAGGGAGGTGTTGGATATATAATCAAAAATGAGAACACAATGGGATGTGGACTATTCCATCTCCTCCCTGGGGCACGTGAAGAACAAACACCAGTGACCTCAGGACTAACCTTCTGTTTGAACATTTGAGCAAAGCTTCCGCTGCCTGGGCTGCTGACGCTCCTTCAGGCCTCCAGAGCCACCTGGGACCTGAGCTGGTGCTGAGACAGCTGACTTTAAGCACGCATCCACTTGGATCCATGTGGCCTGTCAATTCCCAGACCTCTCATCCTTGTCATCAGTGCAAAGTGCAAGATCCTCTGGTCTCCCATCCTCAAGGGAACGTGTATCCCCAGAGAATACTGCTCTGCTTCCCAGGGACTCATCCTTTCATGCCAATCTCTCTGCCTTCCCCAACCTTTCCTTTGCAGACAAACTCTCCCAGCATCTGAACATCATCACTCAAACCTGTTCTAATACTTACCTGGCTCACCTGAAAACGCAATTGCCTTACAGCCGTCTTCAGGGAGACCGTGAATTCCCTCACACTCACTTATTCACCTGGGCTGGAAGTGAGGTCGACATTCTCCAAGCTGATTACTGGCTAGCCCCACATCGTTGCTTTCCTCTCACATGCAAGCCCTCCATCTCTGTAGCTTTGCCTTCTACCCATTTCCTAAGGAGGTAGGAGGTTCAGAGAATGCACTTTGACGTTAGGCAGTCTCTTAGGTTTGAGTTCCAGCCACTGAGGATGTGATCTTGGGTAAGTTACATCATCTCTCTAGGCCTCAACTGTACCATATGTAAGATGAGGACGATTAAAGCACCCGTATCTCACAGGACTGCTCTGTGGATTAAATAAGCTGATATATGAAAAGCACCTAGGAGAGTGCCTGGAACACAGAAGCACTCAACATCTGTTGGCTATTTTATGAAATTATAATTTGGAAGGCTTCAGTGTCTATGTGGACAAAGCATTTTCAACAGCCTGACCTCACTTGATCTTTTGGAATCCAGTGACCCTTGCTGCCCCCTCCACTTCAGCCGCTCACTCCTACAGCCACAGCTCTCTAAAATCTCTCAAGGCAAACACCCTACTCGCTGATCGCAATGGTTCATCCTCCAGTCCTCTCATGCCCATGCTCCTGCCGCACCAGCTCTTCAACCTCCCGTTGACATCTACTCCCCAGATCCTCCCCTTTTCTCCTCAGCCTGGGCCTTGTCCTGATTGTACCCCCTTAACAATACAGCCCCTTAACAATACAGCCTCAAACGCATGGTGTTCCACCTGAGCCGCCACCTTCATGATGCCTTTAAATTTCCTGCCCCTTTAACCCCCATCCATACCTGGTCTCGCGACAGCAGCCCCAACTTAGTTAAACCCAGGGCTGGCAAATCTGAATGTCTTCAGGAGCCATGCAGAAATTCTAAAAGAGTAGAGGAGTATTATAGACAACTCAGGAGGGTCTGTGCCCTCAGAGGGGGCTTCACTAATCATCCCCTGCAGAAACACACAGTCCGTGTTGCTCTACCTTCTAAGTGCTCAAGAGAAGCTAGATTTTTACACGAAGCATCCCAGATTTTAAATGCTGATGACTAATTTAAAGATGGCAAATTAAAAAAAGACAAATAAAAGAAAACATGTCTTGGGATCAAATTCAGCCCCAAGGCTGCCAATTGCAAATTGTGATTCGAACCAATTACCTCCTCTGTGCTGATACCCCAGCTCTCGAGGGATGCTGGGGAAAAGCACACTCCTGGCAGTAGCTGTTCTACGTCTTCAACACTGACATCCCTCACATTCCTAACAGACTTCCATTCAATCCTAAGGATCACTTCTTCCATGAGGCTTTCTCTGACTAGAGGCACAAAGATAAATAGCTGTTGCTATGTGTGTGTGTGTGTGTGTGTGTGTGTGTAGAAGGGGTGTGTGATTGGGCACAGATTGTGAAATGTCTATCAAGTGTGGGAGAGTGGGGGCAGAGGAAGGACATTCCAGGAAGAGGGAAGAACCTAATCAAATTTACAGAGGAAAGAAAGAGTACAGTAGTGTTTAGGCTGGAGCAAATGGTCCAGCCCACCAGGAACATATGTGTTGGGATGGTGACCGTGGATACTGTGTGGAGACCTGCAGGAGACACGGCTAACGAGGTAGGCCAGGGCTGGGTAATAAGGGGCATCATATACCATATTAAGAAGTATCTTTAATTATAAGCAATAGGAAAATAATAAAACATCTTAAACAAGTGATATAGTCTTCCAGTGGGGTGGTTATCTAAGGCGAAAACTAACACTGTCACGAATTCCATTTTTCTTGAATCATAAAGATAGGTGGGATTAGTGCCAATGTTTTAAGCTGCAAGATGCATTAAAAGTTTAAATACCAATGACCACAATAGCCTAGAACGCCCTTTCCTCTTTCTCCATCTGGTGAACTCTGACTCACTCATAAAGACTCAGCTCAAAAGTCAAATTCAACAGTTTTCCAAACTGGAATTAGTATCTCTTTGCTCTGTGAGCTTACTGTTTTTGCACACTTGTACTTCTAAGGCATGTAGCATTTTGAACAGCAATGATTTATACCTGTTGGCCTTCCCTTTAGACTAGAAGCTCCTTGACATCGGTGTCTTTGTCTTATTCCCACCAGGTAGCACGATGCCTAGCACATGATAAACACTCAAATACTGTTCCCTGAACAGACCAAAAACACTATGGGGTTTTATGCCAGGAGCTGCCCCAGATTAACTATCCATAAATTTAATTAAAAGCATTTATCGAACATTTACCTGTGCTAGGCACTGATGAGAGAGAAATATATAAGGTGCATCCGTGTCCTCGAAAAGTACACAATCTAATGTCTTAGGAAGTGGCCTAAGAGTCTTCAAGAACCCATGATCTCGCTGTGGAAACCAAAGTGTTTGATCCTACTATCACAAGAGCCGTGACATACAACTTCTTTCCTTTTCAAACAAAAGCAAAGTCAGGAAAGGATAATTTAAAATGCACTTGTCTGTGCGACACACTCACAACAGACTAACTGACCATCAAGTCCAAGAGAAACCAGCTGTCTCCACCTCCAGGGCTGCAGTTCAGCAGTTCAATGTCTACAGGCAAATACAACCCAAGCCATGAACTGCGTCTATGCAACAATGAGGAGTCCTATCTCTTACAACCAATGAAAAGATGCAGATAAAGAGTAAAATATATTCCATGAAATTTGGGGTTGCTTTTGGTATTTCCAGAAGAGGCAGGATTTTAATATTTTCGATTTGCTTACCAGCTATGTAAATAACTTTACAAAACACTTTTGCAGAACTGTCTGGAGCTGTTCTTCTGTTTGCCTATGCCATGATGATGATACAATCAAATGAGGGTGGGTGGGGAAAGCCCCCTAAGATTCAATATTGTCCATGCTGTGGATTCTGCTTTCCAACTTTATTGAAAGTCTTATGGAATTCCGTTGAGTTGCTTTCTTTCAGTGTGAGTCAGAAGGCCATGTATTTAGTGTCTGGTGATGGCCAGGCCCACTCAGACCAAACTGTAAGCCCCTGAAAACCACTTGAGTGAGAGCCTTGAGCTTTGTTTCAGGACTGAAACAAATATAAAATAAGACTAGAAACTGGTCAAATTCATGGTGAAACACAAAAGGCATAAGGCAGTGGTATAGGAAGTGCAGGGCTTACACATCTGAAGTGAATTATTGACAAATTAAACTCTACTAGGGAGATAGTTCATCTCCAATGGGCAAGGGCTTTACTTCTAGGAAAGCATATTTTCTTCAATCTGGGGACAAGTCCAATAAAAACATGAAATTCCTACAATTATTTTGTTTTAAAAACATCAGAGTTTAATATAGACTCTGGCTTTTTTAGTTATGAGTTGACTTGCTCTTTGGGCCAAAAATTACTGTGACAGAGGGCAACAGAATAGATGTTCTTTTCTTAGTTGAGAAAGAAGGGCTTCAAATATATTTCCAAATTTATTCTGCATGTGTTTAAAAACAGAGAGAATGCTACCAGGAGAGCATGTCAAGAGTCAGGAATGTTTTAAATCTGTGCTATGTTAATGCATATTTTACATATTGTATAATTTAATTTTATTTATCCCCAAAAAGCAGCTGGATAAATTATCCAAATTAAAGGGAACAACTCAAAATGAACTGAATTAGAGAAATTTGTCTACTAACAGACTAATCTTAAAAAAACCCCAAACTGTTATTAAGTGCCATCTTTGAGAAATCTTGGTAACAGATGGACATGATAATTAATTGCAAGGCTCTTAATTTGATAAAGTCCTTTTGAAAATGCATATTCAGGGACAATTTCCACTGGTTAGCTTGAGTAAGCATGATACAAACAACTTAATTATCTAACACAATGTTAGAAGCATATGGGTCTACAATAAATACTATTTGATGATCTATAGAACATTGTCTCAAAGAAGAACTAAGGAGTGCTCCCTGAGCTCTGAGAAGGAACCTGTCAATTCCAAGCCATCCTCAGGAAGTTTCTGGCTTGGACATGTGTCTTGGGCTGATGTGCCTCGTATTGACAGTCTGCCCTCTGTGTTCCTGACTCTCGTGTAATCCTCTCACCCACCACCCCCACTGCCAACATCCTCCTAAAGGGTTCAACCCACAGAAAGCTAGGCTGCGGCTCTGGAGATAAGAGTTGACTGAGGAGCTCTGGAATGCTCAATCACCCCAGCGTAAGTACGTTAGCAAACAAAAAGTTAAAGGACTCTTGACACTGTCACTCCAAAGCTATTACTCAGACGTGGACAGATGTTAACAGAACAGAGGACTAAGAAAATCCATTGGGTTCTCAGTAAGATGGGCATGGTATCATTCCAGATTTGAAACTATAGGCAAATTGGGAGGGATACGAAAAACTGTCATCAGTTTTTCTGTATGTATGTGTGCCTTTTGAGGTCCTTGATTTCTTAGTTTGAATTTCAACCTGGCATATTACTTTACAGCTTTTTCTTAAATTCAGTTTTCATTACTTGGTGGAAAGCCAGTTTATTAATTGATTCTTCTCTTGAAGGCAGATTACTCTATGTTCCCTTCTTATCTCCTTCCAAAGGTCTGAAACATTTTTGAAACTGACAGAGGTGATATTTGTAAGGTGTTGAGTTCCTTCAAGCCTGGGCCATATCTTATTCATCACCACACCCCACCCTAGCCCAGTGCTGTCTGTCTTCCATGAGGTCCTCAATGAGTCTTTGCCATTTAACTGAGCATTTTCAAATCTGCACCTTGTTTTCACTCACTGTAGCTTTGTGGTTAGATTAATTTTGATCTAACTCAAGTGCTTCTGAAGGGAAGGGACAACCTGCCAAAGATTCCATTCTGCTGGCCTCATCCAGTATGAGTCAATTTCAGGCTGTGAATTCTGGAACCCCAGAAAGCTCTTTTTCTAAGTATCTACATCTATTCACAGGAAACAGTGTGCTAGCAATCTGCTAAGATTCTATTATCATAACACAAGATAGCACCAACAAGACGAATTTTCTTGAGAGCACAAAGAAACCAGGATGAGGAACGGGAACTAAGCATCCTAGATTTTCAACTTGAAGCAGCAGAGCACGAATATCTAGAGGTTATAGTGAAAGTAAAGGAAACTCATGACCTTTGTTCTGGTCATGGGCTGTAAATCTGACATGTCTTTCAGATACAATGGGGTTGGCATCTTCCTTTTATCTTATTTCCCTTCCTGGAATTACAGCGTTTGGAGCTGTTATGATATGACAGGGTATGAGTGGGAAACTGTCTTCTAAGGTCAATATCTTATAAGAGAGGAATAAAATTCAGGCTCAAACAAGGAAAAAGGAACTTAATTCAGTAGATTCTGTTTTACTTTATGAGGCATAGAAAGAAATGGTCCAATCATAAAGTTAGGAACAGAGTATCTAAAACTGTGTGTGTGTGTGTATACAAGTTAGTGTGAAATACAGAAAAATGTAATAAGAATATGGAGGAGCTGGATAAAGAGGAGTGACAGGGAAGACAGACAAAGACAGAACCTCAGGGAAAGGGAGGTAGTGACAGGTGGGGAGAAACAGGGTCCGGGGGCCAGCGGGTAGCCACGCACAGGTTGATGTAGTTCATGCTGGTGAGGGCGCAGCAGTACGAGGATGCTACACACATCAGCCTCCCCCCAAGGCAGGCTGACAGGCAGAACTATCCACATTCTGTTAGAAAGCAGTTCAATAGGGTAAACCCTTATCTTACGGATTCGGCCTTTGGCCAGATATTCTCCGCTCCTGCTATATAAGGGACTATCTATTTACAGATGTAAAAAATATATATATAACTAGCCAATTTCAACTAGCCATTGACCAACAGGCAATCTATTTTATTGGATTATCACTCAGCTTTCACAATTCAACCAGTTCTGATTACCCAGGTTTAAATCATTAGTCTAATAGTCTGTTTATTTCATTTTGCCTTTCCTAAGTTTTTTTTGTTTGTTTTTTTTAAAGAAAATGGGAAAAAAAAGGTAACCATATTTCTTTTACGACTTCCTTTGGACTTTCTTCCCTTCCTATCACTATGCAAACTATATATTTTTCCCATTATCTTTTGAGTCCCGGAATTTTCTAAAATTTTCCTTCTCCTCTCTTTCCCAGGAGTCTCCTATCACCAGCAGCTTGGGTTCCTTCCCCTCTAAAGGGTTTGGGGAAGTCAGAGTTTAAAGGTAGAAGTTGCTTTTGAGATCATCAAATCCCTCCTTCTCTCTCAGATAAGAAAACAAACCCAGATGACATGAGAGGCTTGTCCTAATTCATGCAGAAGTGGACCTGGACTCTAGCACTCAACGTCCAGGGGTGTGCTCTCTCTGCCCGGCATCAGGTGATGTGTGGAGGAGTATTCTTTAGCTGCTGTTTGCTCACAGGTAGACATTTGCTCACAGACTACAATAACAAAGAAAAGTTTAGGACATGGCATATTAGGTCTCTTGAGTGGTGGTGCCAGGGAGGGGCTGGTGGGGAGTGAGCCTAGGGTCACAGGGGGACAATGCTTCCCAGCAGTTTATGTTCACACAGCCTGGCTCTGCCACTCACCAGGCAGGACCTCCCGCCTCATGATGCTCCATCTCTGAAACGGGAGAGCCATGCAACCTGCCTCCTGGGAGGGAGCACTAGGATTCAGGCTCGTCTACATTTCCAGTGGAACTGTACTTTAAAACCTAATGTGCTCAACATATCCTATTAAACTTTTTGGTGAAAACCGAAGTCACATATTAAGTCAACATTTTAGTTAACAGATAATCTAAAATTTTTAATTACTTTGGACTATGGAAAAAAGAGTTAAAAATGCTTCTAAATCTTGATTTAAAAATAAAATAGAATTTTCAGTACAGTGTCTCAGAAAGCAAGAGATACAAATGTTCCGGATATAGGTTCTGGAAAAGAATCAGACCCTTAGTCAGCGAGAGGCTAGAGCCAGGAGGGAGCTTGGGAATCTGGCTTGCTGTGCTGTACACAACCCAGGAGAAACCCTATTTTAAGTTTTTGAACATTATAAACAATGACAATTTATTTCCACCTCAAAATAACCGATTGGATTTTTCTCAATAACTTTTAAGGAATGCATATTTATAGACAGAAATTGATAACAGAATGTTTCAGAACAAAAAGTTTGGGACAAATCTCATGAAAATAAATTTAGAATGGGTGACTGTCAATAACATATTACATTCATTCATCTTAATAAAAAACAGTTATATAACAAATCAAAAGGCATAAGGGTATTGAAAAACTAATTTGGCTTACAGTGAAAGTGAATAAGCTAGAGGTATTACTGTCTAGATTTTTAACTAGTTAATGTCTACCCTGTAAGCCTGTACCTAAAAAGACTGGAGAAAAATTACAGAGGCAAAGGGAAAACTGTAAAATTAGGCACATACATTGGAGATAGCAAAGAGTGAGGAGTATAGAGAAAACAATTGTGATCTAGGAGCTCTCTTCTTGAGAAATAGTCCAACGGGGCTGAGGTCTGGGCTGGCTGACACAGGAGAACAGGGGAGGCACAGATGTACAGCCCAGGCTGATCTACCCTCCAACCACATCTGGTGGGTCCATTTCTTTCAGACAACCATTATATAATCAACCATTATAGAGGAGGAGAAGGTCGATGCAACGCCTCTGAAAGTTTTTTTGTGTCTTTGTTTCTAAAACTGACCTGGTTTCATCAGGCAGATCTTGTGGCATCCAAAAATGGCATTTTCTGTTATGTGATGAGAGAAAACCAAGTTTAACTAGGTAGTCACAACACTCCTTAAGGAGAGGAGATAAAAATGATGGCTGGCTAAAGGACGCTGAAAGCTGGTGGTGCTGAGGCTCATCAATCATGCATCTACTCCCGGGTGAACTGCTGACTGGCACGTGCGGAGAGCAGCAGAAAGCCGGCTGCCAAAGGGAACGGAGCTTAACTACAGGTGGCCTGAAGTACACCTGAGGACCCAGAGCCCCAGGCCAGAAGGACATCAGTCTTTGGAAAAGGGTCACATAGCTGCAGCACTCCACCAACTTTCTACAATCAGAAAATGAAATTTAAAGGGCACCTATTTTGGTTAAATGTATGTTATGGTGGATTAAAAACGGCCACAAATTCTTCAATCAAGAGATGGAGTCGACCCCCCCACTCTTCCAATCAGGGCTTTGACCAATAGAATGTGCGAAAGTGATGTTGTGTGACTTCTAACTCTTGGTCTTCTAAGGCTTTGCTACTTCCCCTCTTGCTTCTGCCATCATGTGAATAAGTCCAGGATGAAAGACCATACAGGAGGTGATAGGGGAATGGCCCTTCCAGCCATCCCAGCTCAGTTTCCAGACACGTGAATGACACCACCTTACGTCATCCAGCCCCAGACAACCTGCCAGCTGACTACAGAAGAATGACTGTGTGTGTTAAAACAACAAATCTTTGTTGTTTTAAGCTACTACTTTTGGGGGTAGCTTGTTACACAGCAAAGACTAACTGAAACATAGGTGTATTGTGTTACTATGTGCTATGCTGACACAAATAAATATGTTGGTGAGATATATTCATTGATATATTTCTCAGACTTAAAAACAACAATGAAACATTCTTACCAAAAACACTGCAGTGGAAAAGCACAGGGCTTTGAATCAAAGAACCTGGGTTGAAAACTTGGACCTGCTCCATCCCTTGTACCAGAGAACATCTGTGATTTTGCACAAGTCACTTATTCTCTCAATCTCTGTTTTCACACCTATAAAGTCCTCATGGAGTCAGAATGATGATAAAATGAGAACAACAAAAGTGAAAATGCTTTGTAAATAGCAAGGTGCATTACACTGAGCTATCATTGTTACTGTAACCTACATGGCACTTAAAGACTTTCTTGTTTTTCCTTCCCTGCAAAGACATCATTTGGATCAATGTATCTGACGTAACTTTCTCTGTTCTAAGTTTCCTTTTACATAGAGGCATTTGTACATACACATGCATACACGGCCTTCCAAAGACCATAAGGTGTCATGAGCATGGACATGTCCCTTTTTTCCTTTGTCACTGTGTAGTGTTTTGACCCAGTGTAAGGCCCAGAGCCACTCTCATTCCTTTTCACTATCTCCTGAAAGGTATGATGAGCTGCCATATAGCTCACATCCTTGTCCAGTGCTAAGAGAAGAAAAGAGGATGAAAAGAATTGGCAAGCCAAGCTGAAGGAAGAATTAAAAATGGTTAAAAGTTAATTATATCACACATAAGAATGATGTCTAAACAGCATGAAGTTCGGAAGAAAAGACAGCAAAAAAGAGGAAAATGAAGGATGGGCTATTAAGAAAAGGCAGGGATGCAGCAAGGAAAGAAGAAATAACTTAGAGAGGACAGAGGTAGGTGGGAAAACCAGTACTTGTCAGGGATAGAAGTGGAAAGAGACACATCCATGCATGATACGGACACCTAGAGGGTAGTGTCTATCACTTGTAAGAGATCAACTCATGTTTGACGAATGAATAAATAACTGAATGAATGAATGAACTGAAAACACACAACTCAAAAGAAAATTCATAAATTGAGCCATGATGATTCACACAGAGATAGGGCAGTTATGGGGCCTGAATGGGTGAAAGTCTCACTGGGAATAGAATTCCATTTGGATGGGAATGAAGGAGTGAGGAATTTATTTTTTAAGATGGGGAGGGGGAAAAGTCCAGAAACTCCTTTTCTAGTCTATGGAAGTATAATAAATCCTTATGAAAAACGGGGTGCTCTTTTCACCTACGGTAAATCTCTACTGCTAAAGTGTCAGATATTTTACCTTATTTTGTCCCAATTGTAAAGGTCTTTTTTCCCTGAATTCTCCACATAATCAGTTTTGATCTCAAACGGTTCTAAGTTCTTAACAACGCTCTTTATAAATATGCTGGTAAAGGTCAAATAATCCTAACAGAATTTACACATTCTAAAATGCTCTTCTTTATACCTAAACATCACGCTCTTAAAGAGAGAACCTTTGACATGGATCACACACAAGAATAAAGTTCTGTAGTTTTTTTCTCTTAAAATATTACTATTACTACATAGTAGGCTCTCCTCTTTTTATTTCCATTTTCACATGATTGTTTGGGTTTTCATTCTCTTGTCCAAGTGTGACCTGCCTATCATCCTCCTTAATAAGTGGGAACCCGCTTAATATGCTAAACTAGGTTAAGCTATAGTCTGAGCATATTCTACCTTTACCAATTCATTCAGTATTAATGCATACACAGAAAAGAAAGAAGACACAATCCTTCTACAAACGTCCTTTAGTTGGTCAGACAAGATTTTATGTGTGTAACTGTTAAATAACAATGCAAGGAAGTATATAATTAATTGGCAACATGGAAAAGGACATGTTGGGAATTTCTAGGGAGTGGGATGGGTTTTGGTTGAAGCATGAAGACCTTGGGGATAAAGCAGAATTTAATTGGAGTCCTGCAGGATAAACAATATTAGAAAAGATGGAAGGGAGAGATAAAGGCATCTCATGCTTTGAAAAGTGAGCAGTGCTTGGAATGGAGGGTTTCTGCAGTACTGAGAACTGGGCCATAAAGAAGGGGGCTGGGGAAAAACTGCAAGGGTTTTAAAGTGAGACAAGGAGCAATATTACCACCCAATAGCAGGGAGACAACAAGAAACTAAAAATATTCATTCTTTTTCTTTTCTTCAACATGTAAGTCATCATGGCTAAGAGTGGGCCTGTTCACTCATTCACTCATTCATAAATGGTTGACATATTACATTAAGTCCTATTCTAGGTAGTACAGGCTACAAAATACTCCCCTCTCTTGAGAATCACAGTTGAGTAGGAGAGACTGACCAAAAAAAAAAAAAAAAAAATCAATGATTTCAATGTATTATGAAAAGTGCTATTATAAAGAGAGATATGGGGAATTAAAACACAAGGGAGCAGAGGAGCAACACCTAAGTCATCCTCACGGGCCGAAGACTGAAAACACTACAAAGAGAAGGAAATGCAGTCCTGAACGAGGGGCAGAAGTTGTAGAAGGGAAAGGCAATCCGGGAAGAGTCAAGTTCAAATGCAAAGGCACAGAGCATGGAGAGCATGGGGATGGGCTTTTTAGGTGGGAACACAGGATGCACATGGAGAAGGGGCAGGGCGTGAGTACGGGTCACTGACTGTCTGAACTACAGGAAGCTAAAGAGCTGTGAGAACTTATCCCTTCCCTGCAAATAATTTACAGTGGGATTCTGAATGACTTCCTTCTCCATGATTTCAATGTCTTCATTAGAGGCACATTTAACTGACCACTTGGTTTTGAATGCCAAGGTCAAAATTATGTCAACACAATAACAACCACCCTAAGGTTTACGTTTACAAGACACATGGAAGCTTGGAGATACAATGGAAGGCATCTAGTTGCACCTCCCTTCCAATGTAACACTGTTTCTAAGCATTACTGGCAGGTGGCCATCCAGACAGGGAGGAATCTATCCAGCTCTAGGGAGCTCAGTCTATCTCAGGAAGCAGCCCGATGCATTACTGTACATCATTAGTCGTGAGAAATTTTTTTCCTGAAACTGAGATTAAATATGTCCTCCTGTAGCTTCTACCCATTTTGACCCCCTAGAGTGACTGAAAATAACAGCCTCCCATGCCTCCTACATGCAGATGGTGCCACACTATGTTTACAATAGTGAATTAAGAATTGTCCCTTTTCCTCACTGAAGGACTTGTTAATTAACAACTGGCTGAGTTCTGATTAATTAGGTTCTCTAATATAATGTGCCACCTTCCTTTTCATGAAGACCTTGAAGGGACATCTGTTACTGTTAGTAACTCTCCATTTTCCTCCTCTACTGCTTAGTAATACCAGATGTTTGCACAATACTTCACCCCTTTGCGAGCACCTTCACATAAAGTATCACATCGTAACATCATAAGAGGGTGCTGCACCACTGTTAGTATGGTATCTTCACAAAAATCTTAGTATCTATTTTACAATACAGTATAAAGGCTAGGGCAAGCATGTGAAATATGTCTAAGAGAATCCTAAGGTTTCTGACAGAATAAAGGTTACGAGATGACAAAGAACTCATGTATTTTAAGAGAAGAAAGAAGAAAAAGTAATCCTCAGAACAAACTCTGGCTGTCTACTCCACTTATGGCCAAATAACTGGTACTTACCTTAATATGGGCCATATATATTCCTGTTTTACCAAGGCATTCATATAATCACAAACACTCATGCAACAAACCTAGATGCTAAGTGCCCGGCACTGGGGCTGGGACCTCTCTCACTGGAGAGAGAGGTTAGGAATGGAGTTAAATGAGGCACTCTTTTAACTCTGGATATTAAACGTAGAGCAAAAGTTGAAAGAAATGAGATGACTTAGTCACAACGATGGTTTAGTGGCCTGGGTAAGGTGGAGGAGAGGTCAAGGCAGGGAAGAGGGGAGGGCATCTCAGTGGGGGAAACAGAATGTAAACCCCACATTCCCAAGCAAAGCCCTCAGGGCCATCTCTATGGTGATGCTCTAAGGACTGTCAAGGACAGGACCCAGAGACCCTCACCTTCTGGAGGAAGCCTGGTCCTGTAGGGCTAGTGGACACCCTGCTACTATGGCTAAAATGACAGCAGCTTTCTTCCCCATCAAGACAAATACAGATGTGTTTGTTACTCCAGAAAGCATTATAAGAATTTAGATGCCTCCTCTTTGCCTCAGCAAGTAATAGGTCTGGGTAGATGTGTGACTGCCATGTCAAGGATCCCTGGGGAGCAATTCTATGACATATGCAGTGTTTCACCCCACTGGACACAATGGTTAAGCACCCATGAGATTCACTGCAGAGGATCCGATGAACATGCCTACTATGGATCGATTCCTTGCTGCCTCCCTGGCTACATACTGAGGGGCATATTTGCCAGTACAGTTCCCCGACTACAAAAGTGCATAGGCACCCCGATGTGAAAAATCAGTAAGGATTAGTGACTTAACCTGGTGACACCTGGCTCTGATCTGAGGAATGATACATAGTTACAGGTCATAGTAACAGTTCAGTGATTTCTCCACAGAAACAGGAGAATACTAGCTTTCCCTAATACCTGGGGGAAATGAACTGCATGCTTAAAACTGTGCCTTCAATGATGCTAACACACAAGACAGAGGAAAAAACTTGATAAACTGATGACAAACCGACCTTGTTGGCAGGGTACAGCAACCATCCGCTGTGAGTCTGACTTGAGTTTCGTAGCTATCCAGGGGGCAGACGGCCTGCTGAATGGAGGGGCACTCCACAGTGCTGCAGTCCACGCTGAAGACTGAAAGGGGCAAAGAGAGGCACCATTTACTGTGACATCTACTGGCATTTTGAGCCCCAAAATGAAACACTGGCTCTTGACAAATTTCTGTAGTTTCCTTGCTTCCCAGAAACCCTGTCCTCGCACTGGCATTTTTATTTCAATCAACGTTAGAGAACCGCAATCTGTCCCAAATCTTCTGTGCAAGGAAAGCGGGAACAAGACATTTAAGAGTTAAGATGAAGGTGCGGAGAAAGACAGAGAGTTAAACCAACAGTGATTACGTGGATGGTGACAGTCAGCCAGAGGCACTTCTGATAGAACAGTTCAAGAGGTGGACAAGGGATGTGTTTTGCTTGAAGCATTTATCTAGCAGTTAAAAAAAAAAAATCTGACCAATGGTTAGAAACTTGCAAAGAGGAAATCACTATAGTCCAGATCTGTTCACAGACCATACTAGAACTGCTGCCACAAGAGCGAGGATGTTAGAAATTACGTAAAGCAAGAAACAGCCGGGACGTGACAACTAATCAAATGTGGCAAAGAAGGTGAGTCAACAGTCAAGGATGACTTAGCACGTGCTATAAAGTCAATGGACGGATGATGGGGAACCGGCAAGGAGAAAGATTGGGGCTGAGTATTTCATTATAAAATGTCTGGCATTTTGATGCATATATTTATCTAAAAATAACGTTCTGTTTTATGTATGATGAGTTTTTAAAATCTAATCCTTTAAAGTGACAGATATATCTGCAAATGAGAGCTATGACCTTCTCTGGGGAACAAAGCAGGTAGTCACAGTGCCATCAATTTTAACCCCACCTCCCACATCAAGCATAGTCTGAAGGAAAAAAAAAGAAAAAAGAAAAAGACACGGTCCCTCCCTGAAGGCGTGTATGTACCAGGGGACTGTCACTCTGGTTCTCTGACTAGAAGGCCAGAAGTCAGGCTGCCATTTGCCCAAAGTGGCAGGCTCGCGTTGTACTGATGAGGATACCCATCTTCACGTGGAGGGAGAGGCTCGGGTGGCTGCGGAGGCCCTGTTCCCCTCGGATGCAAAGAAGTGAGGCTGCTGAGACAACACTTGTGCATACCTGGTTTGCACTCATAGAGGTCACAGCACTCTCCCGGCTTCCCTGAGGCTTTTGACACTAGTATGTTCAGGTATCCCGGCTGGCAGACTTTGCGCAGACAGCCCGCAGGGTCGCACACGCAGCGGCTGGGTAAGGGGCAGCACTCCCCGGGAGGAGCATAGCCCTCGATCAGAACGGAATCTTCAGGACAACGTGGAGAGAACTGGACTTCACAGCGGGCCTTGGAGCAATCTGGCTTCTCTTCTAAATGGGAGAGAAAGAATTTAGCTCATGCCCGGGGGCAGTGTGGGGCGCTTTCATGGGAAGCACAGACAGTCCTGATGATCTATTTACTAACCAAAGAGGACGGGACAGAAAGAAATCCGGTGAAAACCCTCAAACTAAGCTTAGCCAACCATGAAAACCTCTCCCAAGATCCGCTCATGACACCAAAATGTGAGCCTGGAGTTGCCTTCTTCTCCACCTTCCCACTCACTCGTTCCGAACAATCAATTCCAGTGCGTTGACCAAACTCAAGAAAGGTGAAGGGAAGATGCCCACATGACGTGGAGAATCTGAAAACTGGACTTCATCACTAACTAACTGAAAGACCTTTGAATTTAAAAAGAATTTTAAGGGCTGTTCTTTGAAAACAGTATAAGTTTAAACACCAAAATGGACTCACAAACAAATCTTGGCTAGGTCAGGGACTAGAAACAGGTGTATGATAATCAACATGGAAGAACTCGACCTCCACGCCTGAATTTTGAGATGAACTTATTAAGATTATCTATGATGTGGCAGCTTAGCCAGATGCATAATGAGCCGAATTCCTATGTAATTTCCCTAAATGACATCTGGTATGTTTCTATCCCTAGCAGAGATCCATCAAATGCACCCGATTCCCCTTTCTCCAGTATTATGTGCTGACCTATTGCTGCCCCTCAATTATAGAGGCAGGAAAAATAAATCAAGATGGGTAACACTCGAAGACTTGAGGACTGGGTAGCAAAACCCCAGCTCTTGGAGCCCCAGTCCATAGCTCAGTTTCTTGGTTTAAACTTTTAAGAAACCTACAGCAACATAAGGTCCTTGAGGAAAAGCCAGAAATAAACCAAAAGTACACCATCGCAGCCCTATGACCTTTGAGGGGGAGTTCAGAAAACGCTGGGTGAAAATGACGTCTTGTAGTATTGGGGTAAATTTCCATAAGCTCTGTCTTTCCTGACGTAAAATCCAAATACAGAATCACAAAGCAGAGTTAGACCCAGAGGTCACCTGGTTTAGTCTTCGCATTTTGTAGATCAAGAACCTGAGGCCCAAGAGTTCAAGTAATCTGCCTAAGGTCCGCGGTAAAATTAAGGAAGAATCCAGGCCTCCTCACTTCCAGTTCACTTAGCTCTTGATACTATAAAAGTAGATCTATTTCCAAAACCAAGCCTGTTCCTCAGGTCATTTTCTACCTTGATCGCTGTACCTTTCATTTCACTGTCCATCTTCCATGTCTAACTACTTCTTGTCTAATCCACACACAGTAGAGGAGAGCCTTCATATTCATAGCACTAGCAAACACACTCAAAAATACTTATTGAGCATCTGCTGTTGCAGCAGCTTGGCTTACACCATAAAGAGAACCAACAGATCCCTGCCCTCACATAGTTTACAATGCAGCGGAGCGTGACATAAACAGTAAACATTATTAATAAGCAAACTACATAGTAGCAGAAGGTGGCAAGGGTTATGGGGAAAAACAGAGCAGAGCAAGGGGGAACTGGAGTGCATGAAAGAATAGGGGGAAGGGTGGGGGCTGTTACATTTTGGTCAGAATAGGCATCATTGAGAAGCTGAGGTTTGAACAAAGTCTTCAAGGAGTAAGGGGGTGGGCCATGGAGATATCTGAGAGAACTTCCCAGCAGAGGGAACGGCGAATGCACTCCTGGCGCCCCAGCAGGGAGGCCAGTGTGGCTGCAGCGGAAGAGGGAAAGGACCCACATATCCTATTTTCATATTACAATTTCAAGGAACTGCCCTGAGAAGATAACATGATTACGTAATGAGGAATTCCCCACTCGCAGATCCCCACTAACGTGGGCAGAACAAATCAAACAGCCGAGAAGGAGAAAGCGCATCTTGACTGTACGGGGACTGATGGCGATGGAGTTTGTAAAGTACATTCAGCAGACAGCTTATCTGGCAAACACAAGCACATTGTCTCATAATTAATAAAATCTCTGTTACTTTAATTGCAAATAGCATTTAATTCCTACTCTTGTGAATGTGCTGTAATTAACTTATTCTGTTTCACATTCCAACACATTCTTATTCTATAAAATATTTGGTATGTATAATCAGACTTTTCAAATATACGCTTCAACAAAACATGTTTCCATTAAAATCCAACATATTAGATCTCCTTAGTTATTCTGCTCTTTATGTTTCTTTTAACAGTTGCAACATTGTCACCTGTGGATGTGTGTTTGGCAGTCCAAGCCTTGAGAGATTTCTTTACTTAAGAACTGCCTTAGTAACACAAGTGGGATGAGGTAGGCTGCCACAGACACCGTCTGACCCATACGTGAATCAGAGCAAGAAGGGATTTAAGAAGGTTAAAAATGAGGGTTAAATTTTATTAAATGCTTTTCCAACTTTTCTCAAGATGATCACATCGGCTTTTCCTTTAATTCATTAATATAACCAATTAGATTTTAAATCATCCTTGTTTTCTCAGAAAAATTACTGTTTTTAAAGATCCTATTGGATTTTAAGATTTTTAAATTTATAAGCTTGAGTACTGTACCTCTCTTTTGTGTGTGCGCTAGCCTCATCAGTCTTAGGTTCAGTTACAGTAACTTTTTCAATGAGCTGTTTAGCATTCTCCCTTTTTCTCGGCTGTAAAATTGTTTAAATAACACAGGAATTATTTATTCTTTGATGTTTTCATACAACCCACCTGCGAAACTATCTGAACACAGTATATTTTTTTAAAGGGGAAAAGGCCCGATTTCTTCTTCAGTTATTATCCAGGGGTCCTACTTCTTTTAGAATCATATTAACATATTTTTAGTAAAAAGCATCTAATTCACTAGATTTTCAAAGTCATGTCAGGCTTTCTTGACCAAGCTTTCTTTTTTGTAGTTTACGTGTTCATCGGTTCTTTTAAGTTTTTGAATTTCTTCCTTGTTTGTCTTGCAGGTTATTTCATTGGTTTTTCTCTGGAGTTTTAAGATTAATGCGTAGTTCACTTCTACTTCTCTTTTATTTTCTTAGAAATAAAAAAAATTAACTATGATTTTGATACTTTAGCCAAATATATTGCTTTGGTTATATTTTAATTTTTGATATGTATTGCTCTCAATGTAACTCATTTCTAAATAATCTATAATTCAACTTTGATTTCCTCTTGAAAGACTTTTAAGAAGAATGCTACTGAATTTCTGCACAGGTAGATTTTTTTGGCTTTCCTTTTTAGTTTAACTTATAGTTTTATTACCTTGTTGCCCAGAGAATGTAGGCTATACAATTTTCTACTGTTAATTTCTTGAGTTTTTTGTTTCTGTTTTTTTGGTATACATGTGTGTATGTGGCCTCTGGCCAACTTTAAAATACATGGGTATCTGAAAAGAACCTGTATTCTCTGTTTATTGGATACAAACTTGAAAATCTACTAAATCAAGCTTTTTAATTATGACATTCAGATCACCTATATCTTACATTTTTCATCTGATTTCAAAAAAGGATCTATAAAAATCTCCCACTATGAACCAGTAACTTCTCATATTTCTAACAGCTTTTACTTCAATTTTCAAGGCTATGTTGTTACTTTATGACTAGTAGGCATAAGATTCAAGTCTGTTATACTGACTTTGCAAATTGTAAAATGATGCTTTCAAAGAATTTTGATTTCTAAGGTCTAAATCTTTCTTATTTTTTTTTCGCAGTTGTTAAATTTCTTGGCTTTATTCTTCTCTTCTTTCAACCCTCTACTCACCTTTCAATAGATTATCTAGAACTCTTATTCACCCAGCATCCTTCCCTTCCCCCAACGAGTCATCAGCCTGTCACCTAAACCCAACTACAGTTACCATAGCATCAGGAATTGTTTTTCTGATACCTTCTTTCTCAGCCTGTTTCTAGATCATTCTTCCATTAGATTTCATTTATTCATCTATGTCTCTAATCCATCTCTCTTCCATGGAGAAAATAAGGAGAAAACTACAGCCACATCATGTATTTTCCATCATTTAGAAGGCTTTTCTAACATTGCCTCTGAATGTTTAATTTTATCCATTTGAAAAGAAGCCTCTCTCAACTCTTTCCCTATGGTGTCTAACAAATCTATATATAATACTTAAGTTAATTAACAAGCTTTTCAGTCTGGTTGCCCTGGCAACACTTTGCAATTGGCATCTTAAAAAAAACAACAACAACAACAACAACAAAAACTGCACCAGATATAGAAAGACTAAAGTGACAGTATCACTTTCAACAGAGGTAATTAAGGGAAAAGAAGCTGGTTTCATCATATTAATAATCTTCCTTTGAGAGTTTAGCTCCTAAAATATTGACAGGGTCACCCATTATTAAGGTGATCTTATAACAATAATAGAAAGTTTTTATCAATCCTAGCCACTTGAACCTCTGTGACTTATCTTGGCCAGTTGTAGACCTTTTTTCCACGTCCGTATGTCAACAGGGAAAGTACAATCACGATCTACAAGTACCAAATGCATTTAAGAGTTTTCTGCTTAAAGATAGATTTAAATAAAACCAAAGGCAAATGAAAAACTACTAGATGGAAGAGAAAAAAAGAGAAGAGAAAAATTACATAGTCAGATTCTCAATACTTCTATTTACTTTTTGTAGAGGCCCATGCATCTGGCACTGAAGCCCTCCTCCTCTTTCACAATCTCTTAAAATGGTTACCTAAAAATAACAACAGATACGCTGCACATTTGTTAATGGAAAACAGGCCGCATAAAATGGACTAGTAAAATTTAGATAGTCAACTACAAAGTCGATGCCGCTGGGTACTCTGTCCTTTCCTGAAATCGATCCCTATTCTCTCTCACATGTGCATGATTTTAAATGATCATCCTTGTGCACATGATCATTCTGAGACAATCCTTGGGAGTTCTAACTACAGAGATAATTCACGGAATCCCAAATTTGGATCAGATTTGATATCACAGAGTTGAGTAGGTGGAGCCCAGAGTAAAAAGGGAAAGAGTCTGGGATATTTCTCTTGCCCCACAGCTCACTCTGGTGTCCCTTATAATCTGAAGACCCAGAGTAGCTATGGCATCAGCCTAGGGTATCACACGGGCCCGTGGCACTTGGTGGTCCTGGGAGACAAATCTCCTCATGGGACCCACTGAGGTGCAATCTATGAACTCCTTTCCAATCCCCCTTTCACTCTTCATTCAACAAGTATTTACTGAAGGACTTCCATGTGCCAGGTGTGCTAGGCACAAGGCTTAGAGCAGGGAATAAAACAAAGTCCTTGCCTTCTTGGATTTACAATTCCAGAAGAGACAGACAAGAAACAAAGAGCTACCCAGCCTGAAGCCAGGTGGTGATAAATGCTTTGAAGCAGAATCGGTGATGCAGGTGCACTGCATTCGTCAGGTGGGTGAGGGCAGGTCTCTCTGAAAACATGGCACCTGCACAGAGACCTGCATGAAAGAAAGGAGAAGGCATGCAAACAGCAGGGCAAGAGTGTCCCAAATGCACAGAACAGCAAGAATAAAGACACTAAGGCAAGAGCGAGCCTACTCTCTAAGTAGAAAAATATACCTCACGGTGTTAAGAAACCTAAACTAGTATTAATTCACAGGTAGAAAATACCAATAAAGACTTACAAGAAAAATATTTTGACGGCTAATGTTTCTTATTAAGGATCCAATTCTCATGATCATGCTCGAGAAATGAAAGCCATCTCCACTAATTGGGCACCTTCTATGTGTGAGGCACCATGCCTCTCCTCCTTCTCATACACCTTCCCACTCCCATGTGAAAGAGAGATGACATCTTCCTCTCAACTTGACAGATGAGGAGACAGGTACAGGGAGACTAAGACACGGGCCAAGGTCACACACAAGGTGGCAAAGCCTCCAAAGCCCATAATCTTCCCACTAGTTCATAATGCTGAAAGCAAAAGGAACTTCTCAGCTCTCCTGGTATTTTTATGTTCAGTCAATGGCTACATTTAAGCTCAAACGTAGAATGCAAGATTAATTTGCAAAGATAAAGAGGCTCGGGGTCTTGGGTGTGTGCTCATCACTTTCTGCTTGGCCAGCTCCCATATCTCATTTGCTCTGCGGCCTTACAGACATCACGCGATAAAAGGAGGGGCTTCCTGGTATCCAGCATTATTTTGTTCTGAAAACTTCTATTACAAATGCAAGACAGATGTCATCCCTACATTTTTAAATTTAGAGACTGACTCCTTTAAAGTTGCACTGTGAATTCTTTTCATTCACATTCCATGATTTTATCATAACCTTTTTTGGCAAGCTTCGCGGTGAAGACTTGTTCCGCACCATCATAAGCCTGAGGGGAAAAAATCAGGCTTGTTGATACAGTCCCAGAAATATTTCATATTTCAGCTTGTTCACAAACACCAGCTGTACTTTCCCAGCACTTTCTTTTAGTTTGGATTTTAGGACTTCGTAGTGATAGAGTCTACATAGAGCCTTTTCTTGGTGGTTTGTTAAAGATGCCATATTAAATTGTTTCCAAATACCTAATGAACTTAGTTTGCATCACAGTGACATACAAATTAGCCAAATATAAAGAAAAGTAATTAAACAATCTGTAAGACTGCAACACGTGATTCTCGAACTCAGTGGTTCGCAACACTGGCTACACATTAGAATCACTTACAAAGCTTTTAAGAAAACCACTGTCTGGATCTCACCTCAAATCAATTAAATCAGAATTTCTGGGGGAGAAGCCTGGGAATTAATATTTGTTTCAATAGCTCTCTGGGTGATTCTATTGAGTGATTAGGGCTGAGAACTACTGCATTACTCCTCCAAGCAAACTGGGAACCTTTACAATGAAGCTCCCTACTGACAACAGAGCTTCGCCAAGGGCATGTTCAAACATCCTGGCAAACGGCAGCTGGCCAAATGCCAAAGAAGCACTGAGCCCTCCAGATCTCTGCCTGCCACCAAGTGGTCCAGGCTGTATGCTGAGCCCCACCGTACCTCTAGGAATTTCCCAGACCACACATCTTTCCTATGCAGGATGTTACTGAATCAGGTTGAAAATGATGCTTCAGATTAGAGCTTTGCTACTCAAAGTCTGGCCCCTGAACCAGCAGCAGCAGCATCACCTGGGATTTTGTTAGAGCTGCAGAGACTTAGAGCCCCCTGCCAGGCATACTGAAACAGAATCTGCATTTTAGCAAGATTCCCAGGTGATTCAGATATACCATAGAGTTTGAGACAAACTGCTCCAGAGCAGTGGTTCTCAAACAGTGGTCCATGGACCAGTGCATCAGCCATTTCCTGGGAACTTGCTAGAAATGCAAATTCTAAGGCCCCATCAGACCTACAGAGTCAGAAATTCTGGGGTGGGGCCCAGTAATCTGTGTTTGAACAAGCCCTCCTGGTGATTCTCATGTACGCTATTTGAGAACCACAGTGCTAGAATAATAATTCTCAATCCTGGCAGCACATTAGAATCCCCTGGGGTACTTTAAAAATCCAGAAGCTGAGAGTACACTCCAGACCTATTAAATTGGAATTACTGGAAATGGGACCCCACTATCAGTGGTTTTTCAAGTCCCCCAAGGTGACTCCAATGTGCAGTCAAGGTTGACCCACTGTTCTAGGCACCCCTTTCCTGTCAATCCTCCACACTCCCACGAGATTCAAAGCTCCTTTAATTCTTAGAAAATCTCAATCAATGAATTCTCTGGAATCTTCTTGGAAGAGGTCAGAGCTTCCTGGGAGGAGTGAACAGACCTGAGAGGAGTTTACAGGATCTGCCTCTGGTGGTAGGTGGTAGGTGGTAGGGTAGAGGGAGTAGTAAGTGGGAGAGCCAGATCCCAAACGTGGCCTTGAACACATCCTATTGAATTTTAAATCACAATTTATGAAAGTTTATTAGAATTTTGAGTCCAGAGACATTTTATTTCATTGTCTGTTAATTCACACGAGGAACATGTATTCAATTTACTCCCAGAGGGATTTGCCATTCAAATAATTACATTTATATATTCATACACAGTAACAAAATTTCAAAATGTAACAATGAATTTATTTTTTAAAATCTGGCAATAAAATAAGGCCTATGGATAGCTCAGATAAATGTACAAAGAACCAAAGACTAGTTTCAAAAAGATTAATTTTACCTAAGAAACTATACCCTTCTTGTCCCGTTTTGCCATAAACACAAGCCCACAGAAAAGGGATGAAAATTATTAGAGAATGGGGCAAATGACTAATGAGGAAAACTTAAATGAACTAAATGTGTATAGTCAGTTCAGCAACATCTTAAGAGGAATCTTCATAACACCTTGAAAATGTCATAGAGGCATAAACATTAGAAATGAAGAACTCCCCAGGGTGGTGTTTCAGCGGAAGGCAGCATCCATTATAGAACACAAACAAAGCCTCTATTTTACCGAGCGATTCTGTGACTCCGGGCGGGTCGCTTTCCACACTTCAAGTTTTCCTCCACTGAGGAAGGGATGCTGCAACTTGGCTCTTCCTTTGTGTAACCACGATATGGATTTGAAAAAGTATGATAAAACATCAGATTTTACAGAGGTGAGAACGAAGGTCCAGTGGCCCTCATCTGTAAAACGAGGGGCTGGCACTTGTTGATGTTTTAAGGAAGAGCAGCCAATGATTACTAAATTAAAGGAGAGCCAGTCCTCTTCTTTTAGAACTGCAGTAGTTGTTAACCCTGTAGAGTTTTAGTAGCAGAGTAGAAAGCGTGACCTTATGTGATTTTAAAAAGCAAGGAACAGTAAACCAACGATATTGTCAGTAACACTGTCAATAAATTCCTGAGTCCCAGAGGTGTTATATGGATTTCAAAAGTCTTCAGAAGGACTCCAAAGAACATTATGTGCTGATCTGAGATCTTCAGAGGAAGTTCCTGAAAGTGACTATACTTATGCAACTAAAATGACAAGCAAGAATAAAGAGAGGGAACTGAACAGCATGAAGAAAGGACAGGTAGAGAGTGTTACAGAACTCGGCTGCTGTTCTGTCTTTGCTGAGGACAGTGGCTGCGAATAAAGAGCAGCAGGCTACGTAACTGTTCAACTGAGAGTTCTCAGGAGGGTTTGCACAATCTGAAAAAAACAAACAAGTGACCAAAAATACAGAAGTAGATTTTTGAAAAAATATTTTGGCCATTAATTTTTTCTTTCTCTTCCTCTCTTCTTTTTTATTTCTATTTTACTGAATATAAACTACTTGTTTGTACCTCTTACTTGTCATTTAACAGAGGTGACTTTTTAGCTTTCTTCTATGGGAGTCAGTATAGCTACTGGTTTACTACAAAGGTTTGAGAGCCAGAAAGAACTATGTTCAAATCTCGGCTCTTTTACAACTAGCTGTGTGATTTCAGGCAAAGTTTCTTGACCTCTGTGGGTCACAGTTTCCTCAGGGTTGTTATAATTTTTAAGAGACGAATATATATTGTACAAGTAGCCCTACACCTGACACATCTCCGTGCCCACAGATAGTAGCTCTTATCATCATCATCATTAATCACTAGAAAGAGTCTAGGCTTTGAGTCTGACAGAACTCAGTATACTCATGTATTAAAACAGGGCATACAAATACTTATTCTATAAGATTGTGTTGGAGATTAAAAGAATATACACACTCTTTTATGCTACATCAATATGTAACATTTATATAATATATAAATATAAAAGAATATTGCATATATTTTATATATATATGTATGCATATATACATACACACACACATACGCACATACAGGGCACTCTTAGGACCTCATGTGGCTCACTTCTCCCTCTCTGTTTTAAACCTAATGCCCAACATGACGCCTGGAACACAGAGGTGACCATTAAATGTTTGCTGCAGTTGATAACGGTGAGGCTGATTATGAAACACACCCACATATATGATACATATCCTCACACATAGACGTACCTTAGCATGCTCCACACACACAGTCATCTAGTATGCCAAAAGTTATACCCAAGTGCTATTTCTCCGCTAGCTTCCATTACTTTCTTTATTAATTCCTCTAAAAAAAGGCTACTTTTTGAGAGAACAGTCTTGGCTCTGTCTGGAGAGAAGGAAGGAAAGCTGCCTTCTACAGGTAGTTTTCCCTGGATATCTTCCCCAGCTATGTCTGCATTCAAGATGTGTTGATGGGCCCTGCTTACACAGTTATCAAACTGACGAGATGGCATATAATGGTAATGACTGCCTCCCCAAACAAACAAAGGCCTCCCAACATCTATGACCTCTATACCTATACGAGGAAGGCCCTCCCAGGTGAGCAAGTGCTTCGTCCTTGCAGACCACCTCTGGTGGTCAGCACCTCCCAGAAGAGCCTCATTCCCTTCCCATGACTCCTTCTCTGAAGGCCTCTCCACCCCTCTGACCACTCCTTCGGCTCCAGCACCAACTTCCTAATCAGCCTTGCCCTGGGCCGAGCCCCTGAGAGGGCCCCGGTTTCTATGCTGTCTTTGTCTTCTTTATGTACCCACGGCGTAAACCCTCGTCCACCGCGACCGCCGAGAGGGCACGCGGAGACTACAAATATGTGAGCCGCAGCTGAGCAAAGGGACGTGTTTACTTTCCATCCTGAACTGCAACTTGACCTGCAGCAAAAACAAAAATACTGCAGTGTGTATTTTTTCCCAGAAATGATAATTATAGTACTCCAAACATTTTTCAAACTTCAACTACCAAAATGGAAAAGGCATTTCAAAAAATAATTTATTAAATAGGCACTTATATTCTTGGTAGCCCTTACATGGAAATTCTACTTTTTTTTTTCTTCATAGCCATTCAAGGGCTTGGCTCCTGGCTCAAAACGCTCTTCCAAAGCGACGTGGGGTTCAGCCTGCTGAGCTGAGAGGTAGACGGCTCAAGAGCTCTCCCTATTCATCACAGTCAGCATGGGTTTATAGCACCTTTTTCCTCTTCAAAAATACCAGTGATTTAAGAGTCACAGTTTGTACAGGTGATACAAAGGCACTTCTGCACAGCTGGCCGATGATATGCCTGAACCACAAGCAGGAGGCCAGGTCGGCTCCTGGTACCAAATACAGGAGGACAGTTATTTAGACCCTTCTCAGGAGCATCACACGAATCCCAGCTTATTTTAATTCCTCTCTCTGAAGAGAATGCTTCCTCATCTCATTCCCCACCTGGTCCTTTTCCTACAGCCAAAGCTTTTCTGGACCCAGGACTCCCACCAGAATATGGCCATTGTAACTCCATGCCACTTGCAGGCTTTCCAAACTCTGGAGACCAGCGGTTCTCACGTGAGCGTGCTGGAGGGCTTTTTAAAGCACAGACTGTGAACCTCGCCTCCAGAGGTGCTGATTTAGTTGAGTTGGGTTGGGGCCTGAGAATGTGCATTTCCAACAAATTCACAGGTTACTGATGCTGCTGTCCTGGTACCATGCTTTGAGAACCGCTGCTCTAGACCACAGCTGTTTGAAAATTTTAGTCTCTTGTAAGCTCTACCACCCTCTCTCTTCCCTCTAGGCAAAGCTGCTTCTCTCTATCTTTGTCTCTCTCTCTCTCTCTAGATATGTAGTAGAGCTGGCTCTAGGTATAAAAGGATAATGACATGCTTGATGAACCTGATGGACCTGAACAACAGAGGTACCAGTGAATCTCATCCTCTTCTATGTTAAATAGCAAACCTGCATGGAGTTAACACCTCAGGTATGAGATAAAATCCAGAGAGGAGCACGTGGTGAGAGCATGCAAACTGTTAAGGCCTATATGTTAGAAAGCAAGGAGAGGTTAGGGCCACTGCCAGAGTGGACATGGTGCTCAATGTCAGGGCTTCTCCCACATTTCAGGGATACAGCATATTTCCAAATATCTTCCAATACCTCAGAGGACATAATGATTCCATAAATAAGTCTAATCAGAATGAATTAAATGGGACAAAGCAGTTTATGATAAACCAAATGTCACTGGGAATTTGTGGTAATTTGGAATAAGAGTGTCTTGAAATTTAACTTTACATGTAGTATGGGGACTGGGCTCGACAAAGTTGCTAGGGACTTAAGTTCCTTTTATTTTTTTGCTCCTCAATACCTATTGTGTAGCCCTTGTCCATATAGTCTTCCAACCAGTGGGAAGGGAGAAAAGGGGAAGGGGAGGGCACAACTCTAAATGGCATAATGTGAAAAGTAACACTATCGCTTCTGCAACCTTCATAGGCTGGGACTTAGTCACACGGCCACAGCTACCTGCAGGGGAGTCTGGGAAATGCAGTCTTTACTGCAGGAGGCCATACCTCTAGTTAAAATTTTTTTATCTAAGGAGGAAGAGGGGAATGGACACATGGACACGGGGACAACGAGAAACCTCTACAATAAGTTTCCTAAGAAAATAAATTGTATAAACAAGAGAAGTATACTGCCCTTTGAAGAATGAAAGTAAAAAAAGCATTCTGAAGAATCACTTGAGAAACACTTGAATAAGCAATACATGTGCTTCTCAACAAAGATCTACATCTATGTGTTAAAAGCACCAGGAAGATCCTTATTCGTTCAGCAACTCCACAAATATTTAATAACCAACTACCATGTAAGAGACACTAATAAGTTGTATATTTTAACAAAAGCAAGACGATATAGACACAGAAAACCCTTAGTCATCAATGAGCCTCAATTTCCCATACTTATGAACTTTAAGCAGAAAGCCTAGGCTTCTTTTGGAATGTTTTATAACTTAGAATTTTCAACAAATCAGTCTAATCTTTCCTACAATTAAGGTATGAAAAAAGATGACTTGGAGATTTGAAGATTTAATTACAAGCGAGTAGAGGAACTAACCTGCTTGTTCTTGCATAAAAATGTGGGAATGGAAAAAAAAAAAAAAAAGGTGGGAATGGTTCTATCTACAGGACTTATTTGTCAAAGGAGAAGAAAAGTTTTCTTAGCCAGAAATTCTTAGATGTAAGTGGAGAAAACGGTGGCCTGGAGAAGCCAAATGACTTGCCTTTGAGGGTCACTCGCCTAATGAGTGTCAAGGCAGGGCCAGGAGCCAGGTCTTCCGGGGAATCTTACACCGGTTCTCCCAAGACACACAGTCAGCATCCTACCCTTCTTGTCCTTCGGTCTGCAGTCTGCATCTTTCCCTGATTGTTATTTGTCTCTTCCAGAATATGTAAAATTGCTTAGAATCTAGCTTAAAAATTTGATCACGAAGCTCTTTTATCATGAAATCAAGTAAATATACAAACCAAACCAAACCAAAAATAACCTTTTATAAGTGGAGTGGCTAAGAAAGCTAAGAGCAACCTCTGGTCATAGGACGGCTATGGTGCTGTCCATCACCCAGGTGCTGACAGGCTTCGCACCCACACAGGGAGAGCCTTGCCCTCTGAGATGCGGAGGACAAACATGCTGGGAATGGGAGGAGGGCAGGCCTGCCAAGACGGACTACAAGGGTAATCTGTGTGCACACCAAGGGCCTTGGGACTGGGCCCCAGAAGGAGAAAGTTCCCATGACGAACACCCTGGGGCCTCATACCTTAGGGACTTCTCTGTAACAACCTAATCCCCAGGAAATTTAGACCTCTGGCAATTCCCCCAGCCCATTCAGAAGATGAAGCCCACACAGAAAAAAGCGGAAACTCTAAGACCAGAGGAGCTGGTAATACCAGACAGGGTCTCTCAGCATTAAAGATGGTAGAAAGCCTCACAGGGAAGATGCTTCCAGGGCCTTGTCCTGGTGCAGCCTCCACCTCTTTCAGAGGTGTGTTTCTCCTTGGTTTCGTGGTGGACCTGATTTATCTGAACATCTGCACCTGGTGATGGCTGAAATCCTACTTATGTGCATAACCTCCAATATTCAGACTCTGTCCTGATACTGAGTGTATGCTTCTGCCTCCCCTGTCTTGTCAGGGCACTGTGGATCCCTTGTCTAGCAAATGAGGAGAGAGCCAGCCTTCTTTATTCCTTACCCATTTTCTTCTCTTCCTTTTGTTACTATTTTCCTTTTTTGACGTCACAGCTATTCTCATCCTCAGGAAAGCTACTTTTAAAATTCAGGGTGTATGTCAATGCTATCCTTTGTCTGTGTTATAAATGAGAGTATAAAAACTTGCCTTGGGGGCCAGCCCCGTGGTACAAGCGGTTAAGTGTGCGCGCTCCGCTGCGGCGGCCCGGGGTCCGCCGGTTTGGATCCCAGGCGTGCACCGACACACTGCTTGGCAAGCCATACTGTGGCGGCGTCCCGTATAAAGTGGAAGAAGATGGGAACGGATGTTAGCCCAGGGCCAGTCTTCCTCAGCAAAAAAAGAGGAGGATTGCCAGATGTTAGCACAGGGCTGATCTCCTCACAAGGAAAAAAAAAAAAAAAACTTGCCTTGGAAGGAAGCAAGGGAGCCTCATAGGAGGTTGGATATGACCAAGGGAGAGAAGTAATGCCACAGGTTTTCTTTAGTGATACTGGGAGCTACGGGCTCACTGTATGTGAATTTCTATTCTAAGTATTTTTTAACAAAAGATTAAGAAGCCACTCTTCCTCCCTGACATATTGCCCAGTCTCAGAACTCCAGGATCTGGGGTGACTACTGCCCCAATTTCTAGTTCTACTTGGCGATAACACTGTTTGGTTGCCTTCCCTATTCAAGACGATTTCCTCCTAGGAGGCTAACAGAATCTGATCAGCCAGATATTCTTTTAAAAACAGAGACAGTGTTTGATACAAGTGGCTACTGATATATGCTAGGAATTTTACCTGACCTTAAAGCCTTAAACAACGAGAGACTTGAGACATCTCAACTGACATGGACGATTAATGGTGTAATTTAAAAAGGCTATTCAGTCACTGCATCGATACTAGGCCTCCCACAAAAAAGAGATGGAAATAAAGTAGAATCAGGATTTCCACAAGAGAATTCCCGAGGTCTTTGCAAACACTCTAGTTGGTGTACCATGCCATAGATTACAGCTGCCCTAGAAAGTGCAATCTTACACACCGGCCAGTACACTCGCTGAGGTATTTCTAGGAATTGCTCTTTCTTGTTTTTGTACCACACATTTCAGAGATTCAATCTACTGCCAAATACAGCATACCAGATTTATAATTTGTCCCGGATTTCTGTTTCCAGGTAAAGAACCATTACTTTCTGGGATCTCTTTACTCCTCTTCACTCTTATCACCAGCCCTAGCAGCTGGCTTTCCTTTATAAAGAACAAAGTTTTGACCAGTTCATGGCTTCCTACATATGTGATAATGAGCTAAAAACAACTGGGCAGTTGGCTTGTCACCAGCTAAACGATTTGCTCCTGCATAGCTATTTCACAGCACATCTGATTCAAATTACAAATTACTACATGTCACGGACCTTCTCAGTCATTGTTTCATGAATAATTAAATTTGTGAATGTTAAATCAACGAATCACAAGGGTCTACCATGTTGGTTTCTGTGTAATGAATCTTGCATAAGTCATGGTTGTTCATATTTAGCAATAACCTTGTACCTAACTCTTCTCCCCTCTGCCCACTTAAGAATGCATCCAGAAAGCTCCACCTCATCTGAGCCTCTGATGAGAATGTAGGGGAAATACAGTTTGTCACCAGTAAGCTTCCTTTTGAGTCCGAGAAGGATTTCTCACTTAGCGACTCCAAGGGCACTGCGGGATCTAATTTCCATCCTTAATTATGCCACTATGAAGCAAAAATTATTAGATTAAGAAAATGATTTTTTTTATATTGGAAAATAACTTAGACTAACTTCTAATCACAACTTAAAAATAAGTAACCTAAGTGTAAACTGCCAGAAATATATAAAGTGAGTTTTAAGTAAAGTAATGAATCAAACAGCCACCTTTAACAGTATTCCTGGTGAAGTAGTTTTAATGGGAAAATTTTGCCCAACAGTTCCTCTTCTGATACTATTTCTGAATGAATGCATCTAATGGTGGGGGTCTTACTCTCTGTCTGTTTAATCCCCTAGATGCCATTTTTAAAGTCAAGAACCATATCACCTTTATGTTAGTAAGAGAGCCACAGCAGTATTCATTCTTTTATTTACAAATGTTTCTGGACAACTACATGGCCCACAGTAAGTGTGATCCATGGTTCCTCACCTCCACAAACTCACTACTCAGTTTGGAGAAAGAGCAGAGCACCAGCTAGCATGGCTGAGGCTCTGGCCATGGACGCGGTCCTGGGCCTGTGACTAGCTGCTTACGTGATCTTGTACAATTCTTTTCATCTCTTTGGGCTTCCATTTCCTTCTCTATCAATGGGAAGGTTAGCAGATGATTCCTAAGGTTCTTTCCACTCCAGGAAGCAGAGAATACAGGAAAAGTTAAATAACAACACAAAACAGTAATTAAAGAGGTGACCCAAGGCAATATGTGAGTGAGACAAATGAGTGGTAGAGACAAAAGGACCATGACTTTAGAGAAAGGAGAGAGTACTGTGCATGGCAGTTGTCAAGAAAGCTTCATGGAGGAAGTGTAATTTTTACCGAGGCCGTGAAATACGGATAGGATTTAAGGAAAGTGTAGTGAGGAAGTTGGGAGTGGGGACTACTCCAAGCAAGGGATGTGGTCTAGGTAAAAGGAGAGCGGTGTGTGATGTTGCTCAGTCACACTCCATACACTCCACTTCCCAATGACACATCCACAGTCCTACTGCTGAAGAGCACACGGCACCCTTCCCCATCTCTGTGCTTTCAACCAGGGGCAGCCATCTCTTTCAAGGCTCTTTCCTCACATTCACCCAGCTATCCAGACTACCACCTCAACCCATCAACATTTATTGAGCACTCATTACATCCTGTGTACTTTGCTAGGGATTCAGAGACACAAAGCTGAAAATACATGGTCCTCAAAGAGCATTCTGGTCATTTTCAAGGAAAAGTGATCTCCTCTGTGAAATATCCCTTCACCTCTGTCTCCTCTACAAGTCTGATTCCTTTCTCTAGTCTATTTTTAAAGACTTTGTACTTATACCAATTTTATAAAATGTTCACACTGCATCATTAGTTACTTATATCTCAGCATCCCATGACCAAAAGTATTTTCTGTGAGGGCTGGACTTGAATCTCCTATTTCTGTTTCCCTACTGCCCAACATGACGCCTAGGGCACAGCAGGCAGCTAATTAACTACTATATCTCTCAGGCACATCCCCTGCTACTCTTAGTGTCTCTACTTCTTCCTGTCCATCTATCTACTTACCTACCTACCTATCAAGATCTACCACTTACCACTAGTATATGACCCTGGGTAACCTCTCCTAGCCTCAGTTTCCTTATCTGTAAAATGAGGATAATAAAAGCCTCTACCTCACTGGCTTGTTGAGAGGTTTAAGTAACACATGTCAAGAGCTTGTACTAATACCTGGCACATAAGTAAGCACCTCTTGTTAGCTCTGATTATCATTAGCTGCTGACCTTAAAATAGTTACAAAAGGTTCTGGGATCTTTTTATAAGTCATGGAACCAAATCAACAACGTAAAGGCAAAGTATCAAATGATACAAGGGCAAAGGACTCAAATAATTTAGCACAATTGTCAGGTAGCACCAACTCAAAGAATGCAAAAAGGTACCGAGTTCACAAAGCCGCCCTATCTTAGCCATATGACAATAGCAAAAGGCTGGGACTCTTGAATAACTGTGTAATTATTACTATTATTTTACTTTAGAAATGTCTGCACACAATGAACTCTGTATTACAAAAATACTGTATTTCAACCACATTGATATTGTTAACAAAGGAACACTGTAAAATTGATACAGTGCTTAAGCAGCTGAGCAGAGGCTGTGTCTCAAGGTGTAATTAACTTTATGGACTTTTCAAAGGTCTCCAGATCCAGCACGGTAATTATTTCAAAGAGTTAAAAACATGCTGTATCAAAACCTTAAGTGGGCATGTGGCTCAGCGAGTCCTGGCTGACTCCGGCTTAGGGTCCCCAGTATGACACTAGCTACCTTAAGAAGTATAATGAAATTCTCTAAATCAGTTCTGAAAACAAACCACCTAAATTTACTTGTAATTTTTAAAAGGCTATAGTGCATTGAAATGAATTCTAAAGTACTCAAGAATCTCTGATTCAGAGAACTAAGAGACCCCACAGTCAAAGTTGTGAAATACTCTAGCCTGGAATTAATTCCTCTCTTACCCAAGCACTATAAATATTGTTTCCATTATATATACTATTTATATGCTTAAAAGCTCATTTGAAACAAAGTAAAAAAAAGCTTAGATTGGATAATGCATTGTGCAGTTTTTCTGTAACCAGTCCTTCGGTCTGATATATTTAAGGCGGCTGAGAAAATATGACAAGGAAAGACAATGAACAAGAATCAAGAGAAGAAATTTTAGCCCCAGACCTCTCACTGACTCAGCAGTAACAGGACAGATCCTGGCGAGAACAACCCTTTCCGAAGTATTAAATAGATCATTTAAGGAGCCGCAGTGAGAACATCACAGGATTAAAACTGGCATCATTAAATTTGGGGGGAGGAAGTTGAGGAGGTGCAGAAGATAATTTAACTCAAGAAGCTGACTTATACCACGTTATCGAAAACTTTTTACCATAAGTATCACATCATAACCGCTGATAAAACAAACCCTTAGTATCATCATAGCCTCAAGGGCAGAGCTCATCTCTCTCCACAGGGGTAAATTACTACTTAAATTAAGGGTAATTGAAGTAGGAGGAGGGAAATAGTAGGAGTAGGGAAATAACTTGTATAGAATCAACCCCAGCAGTTACTGAGAGCAAAGCTTCTCAGACTCTACGGTTATCAGAAATCCAACCATCTTTTAGATATGCAGAATTTCAAAGGGCACTTACAACCATTCAATTACACACGGAAAAAAAGGTTTGCCCTGCCACCCTCTAGTTACCAGAACCTCTATTAACTGCTAGACGTACATCCCCACACATAGAGTTATATACCATCCAATGTTCAAATCAAAAACGAGAGCTATTAAAGTATCCTGAAGTTCTTTTTGAATTAAAAAATATTAACTACATTAAACGTATAAGATATGACAGCAAAGTAAAAGGAAAAAGTCCCCAAGAAACAAAATAGGGCTTATACATTCAAATCATGTTGTTCTTCAAAGTCACCTTAGGAAGTGATACGGTTATTCCCTTTCTGCCATTTCTCAACACTTTTCTGTAATGTTCCTTTTGACATTTTCTTTAAAGGCAACTTTCATGAGATATACAATAAAATCAGCCTCAGTGCCTAATAGTTCTAGCTAATATTTTAGCAAAAATAGAATTCCCCAAAGTGCTCACCTACTTTCTTAATCAGACATGACTCCATATGCCTTTTGGCTATTTCCCCCAAATGAAATCCAACTTCAAAGAATGAAAGTTTTACCAAAGGCGTTCATCAAAAGAAAAGTGCTACAAACACTGAAGGCAACTAAAATCAAAAAAGGAAGAAAGATGGGAGGGAGGGAGGGAGGGAGGAAGCAGAGCATCAAAAACATTCATCCTTCACACAAGGGCAGCCTCACTAGGACATGGGCTTCCAAGTTAGGACTGTGCAAGGAGAACATGGTCTAGATTTTAAAAACCTGTTTGGAATTTGTTTCAAATAGTCCCCACCTAAGAATCTCAGTGTGAGGTATACTTTACTACATTGATTTCTACTTTTTTTGCTAATTGGTAATTCCCTTTCCCTGAGTAACCTAGGGCAATATATCTACAATCTGATTGAAATGTTAATACCTTCTGATGATTCTGCTAACTGAAAGTAGGAAAGAAAGAATGGGTTTAAAATGAAAAAAATAACAACTGGATCCATATCTAGTCATCTTGTTAAGACCAGAAAAATGACTAATAAAAATGTTTTCTGAAAAAAAAAATAGCCATCAAGAAAGATGTTGTTTGCTTCATAAAAGTTAATTTTAAACAGTAATTAACAGAAGTAAATAAGCATTTCAAACAGCATTGATTACAGCTCTTCAACAATGTCCAAACGCTTCTTCACAGCATCACTTAAATGTGCAATTTCTCAAAAAAAGGGGGGGAAATTTAATTAGGAAAAACAAACCATAATTGCATAAAAGCCACACATTTAAGCTTACATAAAAACTTCTTTGGAAAATATCTCTGTATTATAATCTTACAAGTTAAGAATATAAGCACTGAAATTAAGTTTCTGTTTATAGCTTTGGATTTAATTTAACAGTAGTTGCAAAGCACCAAGGATCAAAAGATCGTATGAAAATACTAGTTTTTACAATGTTATGGTAATAAAATTTCCTCTAACCTCATCACTCAGCACTCTTAGCTACTGATGTTCAATACCATGGAGGTCCTAGGGTCTCCAGTGGCTTCCATGAAGTAAGGCAACATGGGCAGGAGGGATTCAAGAAGGAACATGGTATGGTCACACCAGTTTCCTAATGACTGAAGAACAAACTACAAACTCCATACCATGGTACTCGAAGCCCTTGGCATCCGAGCCTGACCAATCCCATGACTCATTGCCACCACCTGTCCCCCTTTCTCCACTATTGTAGGACCCATGCATGTTCCAGTTACAATGAGAGTTACCGCTTCCTCAACTGCCCCATATTCTCTCAAATCCTATGTCTTTATGCCTTCTCTTCCTTCTTGGCAAACTCTTGATTATCTTTCAAGCCTCAGCTCCACAGAGGCGAAGACTTCCCCAGCTTTTGAAAAGAGTCAGGCACGGGCATGTACAAGTATAATGGAAGAACCCTACATGCCTCTCAAATGACACTTAAGATCCAGGACTGCAAGAGGAAGGGGTCTTTGCTACAGTTCTAATGTCTAGGTGTTTAGCATGGTGCTATGACACCACTGGTTAACATTAAATCTTGATGGCCTGAATAGCTGAGATAATAAAGTAACAGAATTAAGAACATGGGATCCAGAATGAGACCATGTGGGTGCCAATCTTGGCTCTACCTCTACCTGGCTTTGTGATCTTGGGCAAGTTATCTCACCCCTTTAACTTACTTCATGGGGTTCTTGTGATTTTTTTGTGAGATCAGCCCTGTGCTAACATCTGCCAATCCTCCTCTTTTTTTTTTTTTTTTTGCTGAGGAAGACTGGCCCTGGGCTAACATCCGTGCCCATCTTCCTCCACTTTATATGGGACGCCGCCACAGCATGGCTTGCCGAGCGGTGCGGTGGTGCGCGCCCAGGATCCGAACTGGCGAACCCCAGGCCACAGCAGCGGAGCACGCGCACTTAACCGCTTGCGCCACTGGGCCAGCCCCATTCTTGTGATTTTCAAATAACATAATCCATGAAAAGTGCCTGGTGACATCCAGTACACGGTAAGCATGCTAGAAATGTTAGTTATTATTACATCACAGTCCCATTCACAGAAATAAGAGACTTGTTTTTAAACAAATGAATCAAACTAATATAGTTGGCTGGTGGGCAAGAGAACATTTTAACCATGGAAGATCTGAGAGACAAGATATGGAAAGAAGAAAGAGGGCAGGGAAGTTAGAGAATAAAGATGTGTGAGTTAAGGACTGAACAAATACAAAGACGGGAAACAATAAGACAAAGAGGAAATAAGAGTCAGAAGAGATGAATGTTTAAAGCGAGCAGAGAACTGAATGGGATTGTAAAGTTGCAGGGTCAGCAGAACAAAGAAATCAATCACCTCATTGGGGTTTAATGCCATCAATTTGGTATAAATTAAAATTATTTATGAGCTGCCATCATTCTTTAATCTTGCCACTGAATATGACCACTGTATATGACTACAGCCCAGGTATTTTAGATGTGCTGCACAGAGCACCCCGTCAGAAGATTTCCAACAGTCCTTCTTTGATTTATTTACTCATGCGTTTCTCATCTTTAAATAATTGGCTCCAGAGAAAATAAAATGAAGCTTTATGCTCAGATTCTAACATAAGCTTCAGGAATAAGAAAAGTAATATTAAAGGGGCTAGCTCCCCCGGCAGAGACCTCCTTCTTAAAATCAGTGCATTCAGTCTCTTCAACATGATAAATAAGGTATGTGTACCAAGAACTTGGCACATTACAAAGAACACGGAATGTGAATGGCCTGGGTGCAGCCTTAACAAGTTGCCAATATCAAAACTATCTATTCTGGGATGCCAGCGAATCTACTTCAAGTGGCAATAAAATGTACTCGTTAATAATGCAAATAGGAAGCTATAATATTAACATAAGCACTTCAAGGAGCTGCCGTTTTTACTGAACCATGTGCTCATCCTGACACTAATTTCCATTTTCCAAAGAGGTACTAGAAGTAAATCAAAAGGACAAAGCTATTAATGAAACTGACCAGAGTATACGTACGTTTTAATGTTGCAGACAGTCAATAAGTCCTCTCCCAACAAAATTACCACATGGTCCTAACAGTAAAGAGCTGTGTGTACGACCAGAGCTTTAGTTTTAAACTTTAGGATGCCTTCCCCTTGGACATGAAGCCCATCAACCACTCGGCTTCTTCACTGAATCGTTAGAAAATTTCTTTAAACATGTTAGTGTTGAATTAGCAACAACCACTTATATTTATCGCAGGGACAGAGTGAGGATAAATCAGGTTAATAATTACAGCAGGAGAGAGGAAGAAGGGAGGAGGGGAGTGGGGGGAGGGGAGGAGAGGAGATGAGATACAAGGGACAGAGCCTGGGTTTGAATCCAATTTTAAACAGTGGGGACACAGGGACCTATGACACAGGTCCAGGATCACCATCTTGTTTTAACAGATAAGGCAAGGAAGGCTCTGAGAGGTTGAACGTCTTACCCAAGGTCACGAATCCAAGAAGACCTCAGGACCGAGACCCAAAAGAAACAAACCTTTGAATCAAGACAATCATACTTCAGTTCTCTGAATGCTGCCAACACAGTTGTAGAGCTGTAGACGTGATTTCCTATTGAGTGAAGGCAACTCTACCTGATTTCTGGGGCTGATTCTTTGGTTTAGGGGCTTTACTACCTTTCCTATGCATAGTAAAGGGAGCCTGGACGTGGAAAAACAAGAGCTGACGCATGAAGAGTCCGGAAATCAGGACTCAAAAGAAAGTCTGTTGTGCCATCTGAGGCCTTTCCCTCTTACTTTGTGCCTTGATTGTCTCCCTCTCTGCTGGCTCTTTCCCTGCTGTTTATAAACACGCTCAAGTTCCTAAAATTTAGAAAGTAAAAAACTCTCTTCTTTTAGATCTTACGTCACCTTCAGGCTACAATTCTAACCTGCTCCTGTTCCTTTCGTCACCGTCTTTTAGAAAGTGGAGTCAGCACTCACTTCCGTGCACTGTGCCCGCCCCTCTGAGCTGCCTGGGAAGGCCTGCACTCCCCCTGGGCACGTGGGGTGCTTCTCCATCCCCACCCCGGCCTCCTCAGGCTGGAGGGCCCTTTGCCCCTCTTCTCCATCTACTGAAATCATGTCCATCCTTTAGGGTTCAAATAAAATGCCACCTTCTCTGGGAAGGAGAATTATCCCTAATTTTCCCAGTCAGAATACCATTCCCTTCTCAGCACTCTTGCTGATTTTTTTTCTACCTCTAAATTATGAAAGTACCTATTTTCATTCTACTTTCTATTCTAGTGAATTGTTTTCATGCCTGTATCCCCAAGAAAACTGGAAGCATCTTGAGCTAGGGCTATACATTATTTATTATTGTATACGTGAATGTTTACTGCATTCAAATCTTCTTTTGTAAGAGTTTAACTGTCACGAATTTATTCTGGATCTTCGTATTACTGTTCTTGATATCACAGATGCACTGGAGATAGTTCTTCACCTTTGAAGACCCTACAAGGATCCCAAACTCCAACCACCCAGATAACAGGTCCCTGAAATAAAATAAATGGAGTCTAGAATAAGGAAAACAAGATAAGAGAGAAAGGTAAATTAAATATATGATCTGCTACAACAGTATTTTATTATTTCAGGTTACCAATGCTGCCATAAACTGCATTAACTCTGTTAAATTGGTAAATATTGTAGGTTGGTAAAAAAAAAAAAAAATGAGGTGCATTAATATTGCTGGAAATAGGCCAACATACAAAGCTATTTCAGTGTAAAGGGAGAAAACGCAATGGTAGAGGTGGATGAAAGGCAAACAGAAATCAGAAGAGGTCTGGAGGAAGAGATGATAAGGGAAGAGAGAAAAGGGGTGAAGAAAAGGCTGTCAGGAAAAGTTCCAAAGCAAGTTAATCATGATAGACATAGGAGCTAAGTGGCCTGGATAGAAGTCAAGAACAAAAATAAAGGAAGAACTGCAACATCTACATGGAGGGGAACGACATACTTTTGAAGGGGACACGGTGACCAACGTTGAGTGAAGGGATTCTGATTAGAGGGTGTTGTGTCTTTGTCATCAGCTGAAATGTCTAAATTGATCTGGAGGTGCTCCCCACCCCTTCGCTCCCCGTCCACCACGTCTGACACGCTGAGGGTGGAATCAGAAACAGAGCCCTGGCAATGGCTTTAGCTGTGCAGCTGGCCATGCTCTGAAGCCAGGACAGACTGGGCTCAGAAGAGAGGCTTTTCAACTACAGAACAGATTCTCCCATTAATCAGGAATGGTCATGGGAGGAAGAATCCGAGCCAGTCAGCTACTGATCTGGATATTGCTAATAATTTCTCTCTTTGGTTTCTGGAGGATCTGTGCCAGAGTTTCTTCCAACTGCATACAGCAAGGATGATTTTGCCTTTGTATTTGAAAAACTAGCAGCAATAATACTGAAAAAAAATACGACCAGGGCCAAAAGGGTAAACTTAAACGAAATTAGGCATAAGCAAAAATCAAATGACAGGTCAAAAAATACTAAACCTATTATGTCTCTTCTTTCAGAGGACAAACAGACTATTACAGTTTGAGTCAGTGTGCTATTTTCTATCACCTGGAAATCTCCAATAATTACGTACTTCTCTCCTTATCAGGTCAAAGATAATTAACATTCATGATCATGACCCTGAAGCATTTCCAAATTCTGAATGTGTTTTATACTTAAGAATACTTTCTGACAACCAATCTGTTTATAATATCTCTTTATTAACATTCTATTCTTAACCTCTCTCCTTACAAGCCTGTAACGGATCCACAATAGCTACAAGAAAAAGTCCAATTTTTTTAGTATATCATGAGTGATCTTTAATAATTTAGTTTTAATCCATCATTTTTTCGATCATCAGACATTTATTAATTACCCTCTAGATGCCAAGCATTGTCTCTGCCTTCAGAGGATACAGGCAGGTGTACAGGAGAGTAAAATATGGTGTTAAGTTCACAGCCAGAGAAAGTATAAGAAGGTCCTACAACACTCAAGCACAGGTCCTCAGTTAGGGGATGGGGAGAATGATTTACACAGTATGAGGAGTCCTTGTAAGTTCAGGAGTGTGCGTGATAAATGACACACACGCACTGGCCTTTCCCTCAGATGGCCTTGGTTCCCCTGGGATTCTAGTGTGAGAATAATCATGCCTGAGACCAAAGATGCATGTTGTCAAAAACTTACAGGAAGAATCTGTGAACAATTTTAAAATGAAGCTAAGCAACCTGGGGTATGCGTTTTATTGACATCCTGGGGGAAGAAACAAAAGCATTCACCAACGGTGAGAGAGAGAAACACTGCCTATGGAAGAGACAGAAGTTTAGATAAAGGAGTCAGCGGAAGACCAAGCTGAGGAACTGCAACCAAGAGCCACCAACTTGGAATCTTCAGAATCTTGCTCATGTGTTCCAAACAGTGAAATACTTTAATGACTTAATTTCCAAATATCATCACTATATGAAGAGAAGGCCTCAAAATCACATCTCCCTCGGTACACTTTGATGCATTTCAAAGGGTAATTTTGACTCTACCCAGTTTCTGCCCAGTCTCCCCCATCTCAGGAAATGGTACCAACTGTTCTAGCCAGAGGCCCGGGGTCAGTCTGGAGTCCACCTCCTAACCTGACCCCCAAATCCAATCAATTTGACACTTCTGAACTGTACCTCCAAATGACACACATTATCCACTCCCTTTTCTCCACCTCCTTTGCCAACACTCTCGTCAGGCCACATGTCACTCTCCCGCCTCCTTCAGTGCCCTAACCAACCCACTCGGTTAGGTCAACCAATTCTAATGGTTCCACTCCAGTCTCCTGCTACAAGACATTTTCCCTTTTAGTTCCCCAGCACACAAAGCTCTTTCCCACACTGGGGTTGCTGAATATGTGGTTCACTGTGCCTACAATTTCTTCCCCAGGCTCCTTCTTTGCAGAGCTAGCTCCTTCTTAACTTTCAGTACAACTTCAACATCATCTCTTTAGAGAGAGACATTCTCAAGCCACGCTATCTTGGTATCAGCATTCTGTTATCCAACTGTACTTATATACTTTTACTTATGGCTTTTATTTATTTTCCCCATAAGACTGGAGGCTCGGCGGGACTGGGATCCTGTCTTGTTCACTCTGTATCTAGCATATTGTCTGTCACAGAGCAGGTGCACAGTAGATATGTGTTAAATGAATGAAACGAATGAATAAATAAGGGGAAACTACAAGGGCATTTGCTAAGGGCAGATGATTGATCATCCCCTTCAACATGAGTTTATAGAATAAATATATTGAAAATATAAACTTCAGACAAAACAAGCTTCTGTGAGTCAGATGGCTTTTGAAAACTACTTTAAGGCGACTTTTAATAAGTCTGTTAACATCGGTGCATAATAGTACTGCTTTCTAACTTTTTCATGTCAGAACAACACATATGGCCCACAAGCACTGATGATGCCAAAGCCTGAGGGTCTCCAGCAGTGAGTGGTTAAGGTGACCCCTGTAAAGAGAGACATATGCCACCAAACAACTGCTATGTAAAAAAGAGTATCTAGAGGATGCTGTTTCATATTATTCAAAATCTCAAGAAAAGCCCACACACACAGAAACTTATTGGAGGTAAAGCTGAGAAAACATGAAAATATGAAGATGTCCCCAGCTTACTGTTTTGATATGGGTGTTTATCTTAATGGGAAATCAGATGCCACTGCTTCATTCTCTAAAGTTTTAAGCGATCTTTCACTAGCAATAAATGGCAAATATGGCTGAAACACTAACACAACTGAAATAAAGCGCCCATGTCAAAATACATGCAATCTCTTGAGTACTTTAAGTAAACTAGGTTCTCTTCTCAACTCCAGAAGAAACTCTTGAAGAAACATCTTCAAGCAGGTGAAAATCCAGATGAGGACCCCAAAATTATATACAGATGAAATAACTTGAACACAGTAACAAAGACTCCAGAAATTCAAAATAATAGGGCATTGACTGCATTAAGCTTTGAGTATATATAAATGTATTTATATGCACATGTGTAGGTACCTAATTTTATACAAAATTTGTATTTGTGTGGGATTTTGTTTGTTTGCTTTTTGGTTCTAGGCTTCCTCTGAAACAACAAGCCATTCAACTAGGCCCCGTCATGGAGCACAGAGCAGAAACATATTGCTTTTGGCCTCACAACTGTCCTCTCCCACTTGTGTGAAAAGCCTGTGTTGACTGTACTGTGAAAAAAATTAAAGGAAAGAAAAGCCCTACTGTTGTAACTGTGCCAAAAAAGTATAAAGAAACAAACCCAGATGCTAGAATTTGAGGCATTTCCTCTGCTATGTGACTATGTCCTTTAACTGAAGGTCAAAAGAACATTAAAGGGCTTAAATATTTTAAAGCTCAAAGTGGATATTTTTGTGACCTTCTCAGTTTATGTGACACACAATTAACTGACATTTAACAAGCAGAATTCATTCATCAGCATTCAAGGAAAATCCTGGTATCGCTTTCAAACACGATTTATTTAAATTTCTAGTGCTTTATATTAATACAGATTGGTTCATTTTCCTGACAGCTTGAGTCTTTCCAAAATGCCAGTCAGTGAGTCAAGTCATTTTTAAGCCCATTTCACATTTACCACCTCCTAATCCCTCAATATGTCCATGTGTTGTAATTTTATAACCTTTTTTTCTGAGGACATTCATTTATTTTTGATGCTACAGATAACAGCAAATAATGTGACAGATAATCATTTTATTTCTCCTCTTAGGAAGTACTTGACATAAGATTTATAAAGACCTCAAATGTGTTTTCTGGTAATAGAAAACAGTACCTCAGCCCATGGGAAATATAACAAAGTCAATCATCTTATACTACGTTAAGAAAACGTACATTAAATGGGCCACCCCATTTGGTGATATGACTCATATCAGTCAAAGTCTTCAAAACATATTTGAAACAAAAGAATTCTTTTAAGAGATGGCAAAAATCTTGATGGAAAGGTTAATAAGACTGAGGAATAGATAACACAAAACCATGAAGCATCAAATTAGTGCACGATTTAATTAAAAATCCCTCTGAACTGAACAGTGATACAACTGTAAGATGTGGCAAAGATGTTATAAAGATCTCACACTAATCAAGAGAGCTGTACAACACAGCAAAGAATTCCCACTGCAGAGCTCTGAATGGCCAAATATGGAGGCTCCTGAAAAACACTACTCCCACTTAGGCTAGTCCAGAATTTCAGAAATTTGGAGACTTTCACCCTGTGTTGATCCTTTCCTTCTTCCCTAGTATTCTCCTTCCCGTACATAGAAAATTCAAACAGTCTGTAAGTTAACCACCACTTTGTTTACCAGAATTCTGGGTTATTTACTGGAATGTTTTAAATAATTCTGTTGGGAGTCATCATGGTTACTAATGGACATAACATCTAATCATGACCCGTAGCAGCTCCTGTGTGCCCAGAGGGAGACAAGCTTTCTGACTTGTTGCTCTAGAAATGTCAACAAAGGGAAGACAGTTTTCCACTTTATCTCTCATATTTCCTTCGCTACTCAGTAGGGTCAGCTTCACTAGCGTGTGGGAAGCAGATAGACAACACAGTTTAATAGCAAAGTTGGGTGTGGTTGTTATAGTGGTAAGGGAAATGAAAGTGGAAGAAGTTTCAGTAATATTTATTTGAAGAGTCTTGCCTTGTCCTCCATAAACTATTCACAAAGTGCCTAATATTACACCAATTCTTAAAAACAACTGTTGGAGCGTATAGCTGGGGGATACATTCTATGACTAATTTCTACCATCAAAGAAGAGCAAAATTTTCAGGAATCTCTCAATCAGAGACTATAACACCAATATCAGCATTGCCATATTTAATAACACATAGGTAAACGTAGACATATATATCAGGTAAGATAAAAATAATCATATGGTTGAATTTATTTCCATGTATTAACTGTTACATCACCATGTATGTACGTGCACTTACATACATCCAGCTATATAGATTCATACATGCACATGGGACATGTGTGTGTATAATGGACCTTTCGGCACAGAAAATACACAAATGCACACGTGACATATGATTTTTTTAACAGAAAAAAACACGTTTCCTATGCACATAACACACACTATTATATATTATAGATCCATATGGGATATACTCTCCAAATTAAAGATGTTTGCTTAGCTATTGATATATCCAAAGGACCCCTGAGGAAAATATCATAATAAGGTTTGAATTCAGGCAGACATGATGCCAGGAGAGGAGGCATGAAAGAACACATAGATAACATTTTTGGGAGTTCCCTGTCGCAATGAGGTGTGACAACACAGCCTGATTTTGTTTGAAAAATTCCTAACGGAATAGAAACAAGTTGGCTCTCAATCAGAAAGCATTCAGAAGGTTCCACTCTGATTAGCAATAAGAATGCCAAAGGGCACCAAGAACATATAAATGGAATATTGTTATATTTTCTTTTTACTACCACAGAGATAAAATCACTTTAAATGTTATAGGCAGGGTGTTCAGGAAGTTTAAAAACCTCACTAACTGTCCAGATACAACTGAGACTATTAGATTTTGTTTCATGCCTTAGAAAGTAAGCAAGCAAGGTCCTCTGAGGCGACAGCAGGACCACCGTGGGACAGGTCACTAGTGCCCTTGCTCAATGTGGTTTGAAGGATACTTGTAGAAGCCACTTCAAATGCTAGGGACAGGTCACTAGTGCCCTTGCTCAATGTGGTTTGAAGGATACTTGTAGAAGCCACTTCAAATGCACCTCTGCCATAAACTCGAACTGCATCAAAACACTGAAACAAGCGTCCTTTCACGCCCACTGTTGCAAAAACACAACCCTGATATTTATAAAAGCTCTGTACTTTTTTTTTTTGCTAAAGCAGCAGGGACAGTAAATAATCTTTTATGTAATATAAATACGTAAACAAGATCAGAATGCACTCTAGACACGTTTAAAATGTCCTTTTGTTAAGGGGACAACCAGTGGTCTTGCCTATCTTTCTAATTTTCAGGACATTTACTCTTAACAGAACATAGGGAGAGATTTTGAAGAGAAAAAAAAATTCTTTATTTCATTTTCCTAACCGGTAAAAGGAAAAAAAAAAAAAACCTAACAAGTACATGATAAAATATGAGCTCATTTTACTGACACACAGCTTTTCTCTACATCTATAACACTTGGATTTTATCTATAGACAAATGTATGGATATATTAAGAAAAACAAGCATCAATTTTTTAATATTATTAAATTCTTGTATTGTTCTCTTGTTATTGGAACAGGAAAAGAAAGGCTCCTGATAAGGCGAAAGCACTTTACTTGCTTTTCGGGAAATTAGAAAAAAAAATCCCAATGACAGAGACAAGAATAATGAAGTGTAGGAAACCTAGGAAGTTGTCAGCCAGAAACAAAAAACACATCTACAATTCAAAGAAACATTCCAGTCTCTTAAAAACTGACACAAATATTAACTCATCACATGTTAATTCCTTCCCTCTTCCAACTTTACAGGCACCACTTATAGCTGTTACTTCCTCTTGACGCAAAAAAACACTCAGCAACAGTGACTGCAAATCAAAAGCAGGAAGACACCCTATAACTGCGTATATGCCCAGCTTTAGATGCATCAACAACCGAGTGAATCCCTTATTCTTAGAGAGTACACACCATTAAAAGAATGGTCATAAGTTTTGAAATAAATTATTCAAATGCTCAGAAGAGCATGCTTAGTGAAGGTGAATATGAACTAGGGAATGAGTCAAATTTTATTTTTATTAGAACATTTCTAAAAAAAGAATCCCAAACATTGAATTGAAGTGCTCTTAAGGACCTTTCTAGAGAAAGTTATACATTTCACAAAGAACATATAGGCACCGGTTCTAGAAGTAAACAGAATAATATGTTTATGAATCATAAAAGACCTTTTAGATTGATTGAAATGAGCTTTGATTTATTTATCAGTATCTTCTAGAATGTCTACCACACACAACACTATTCAGACCTCAAACGGCTGCTCTGCCCTTACTACAATTGCCCGTGTACCTGTTTTGTTTCTCCCTCTAGGCTTCTTAGGCCAAGGTCCTTTCCATATCATCTCGAATGCCCCTATGCAGCGGGGCCAGCCCCAGCTCCATCCTCCCCAAGTGTACAGGACACAGTCAGGAAGGAGCAGGACTGACTTTAGTGATCCTTGCTCCATCCTAAAGAGCTTTCCCACTCTGGGCTGAATTCCTTTAGTAGCAATTTCACAATTAGAAAGGACTAAAATGCTAATGCTGGCTGCAGTAATATTCTAGAGTACAATCAATCAATAAGAGTAAACAATTTAAAATTCTTCCTAGATAACAGGTGCTGAGGGTAAAGAGAGAAAGATGATGCTGGACTTTTCAAGTGGGGAAAAACCCGAGAGAACAGAATGGAGTGGCCACAGAGACAAAAAGACATATTTGGCAATCTTCACCATTTTCACCTAAGGTTAGCTCTATTAACCTTGAACAAGAAGTGGAAGAAATTGTAGCTTTGCCTAGAGGTATATTTTTATGTGTGATTGTATGCATTCAGCCCTGTCTCCCTCTACTAATAAAGATTTTTGCTCTTTTTCTTGCTTTTTTTAAACATTAAAACCCTTTTTATTCAAGAATTGTTTTTCTTAAGGGCTCTCTTAATCAACATACTAGTAAACATGAATACTGGCGAAGCTGGGAAATGGAAAAAATGTAGTATCTGCCAGAGAATCATTATCTATATCGATAAAATCAGAACATTTGAAATGATCACTTTTTGAATGAACGAAAATTTCTGCTAAAGTGATTACATGGTCAAACTATTTCTTGAACTTCTCTTTGAATAGACTTTTTTCCCCCCCATAACAGGAACAAATATAAACCCAAGCTTGCCCAAGTTGTCCAAAATCCCAGATTATGGTTTTGGAATATTAACTACACTAATTAATGAGGTTTTAATGGACTGAGCTCGGGAATGCAACTCCCCATGGTCCACACCCTCTGGATGGTTGATGGAGACAGCTGGCCTGGGGCAGAACACAGAAGGGTCAGCTCCAACTCCTCTCAGAGGAAGGGAGCCTCGCCACGGGGAGTGGTCTCTACTCGGCTCTCTTTGCTACAGCTCAGAAGGCCTCTGGGCCGGGATTCCAGATCCTTTGCTCATGTCAGGAAAAATCCTCGTGGGGGCCAGGATGTAGCCGGACACAGCTGGGCAAAGCAGCATCAGCAGCTCTGTATGACAGAGCACACGCCAAGCCCTGGGAATAACCAAGAATCACCTACAGCCAAGTCAGAAACCACAAACATGCAAGGGAGACTCCTCAGGGCTACCCAGAAGCTGCAAGTTAAGCAGTCCAACATTTCTTAAGTGGCCCTGCTAAGTGGAAATAGAAAGTTGCAAGCATGGCCCCCAAAGAACACCATTTCTCTGGCTGAAGGTGTCAGGCTGTTTTTTGTCCTTTTAACAATAAATGTTTTTTTAAAAATATGTACTAAGTACATAGTTGTTATGTACTATGTACTACTGCTCACCTACAACTTGTGGTTCTCCTGTACTAGCCTGGGGGTAGGTATAGGGAGAGGCAGACGTTTGGGCCAGGCACACCTTGGGACAGAAGAGATGGCTTGAAAGCACAGTTAAGAGTTAAAGCTGGGCCAGCCCCGTGGCTTAGCAGTTAAGTGTGCGCGCTCCGCTATTGGCGGTCTGGGTTCGGATCCCGGGTGACATGCAACTATCTACTGGGGCTTTGGGGAAAAAAAAGGAGGAGGATTGGCAATAGATGTTAGCTCAGAGCCGGTCTTCCTCAGCAAAAAGAGGAGGATTAGCATGGATGTTAGCTCAGGACTGATCTTCCTCACAAAGGAGAAAAAAAAAAAGAGTTAAAGCAAACAAAGGGGGGAAATCAGTAAATGGTACAGAACATTATTAGCTATTACATATAACTGTATAAAAAGCATCACTCTAAGGGTCAGATTGAAAATTTGTTTTTTACACTAATCATTTTTTGTAACCCTAATGTGGCTGAATAAAATGCTCCTCTACACACACAGACACTGCTCTTAGCACTGGGATATAAAATATATAATCCTGGCTTTATTTTTTGCTGGCACAAGAAATCCCAACAACCGAAGGTCACTGTATGACTTCCAACAGTTAAAACGCAGGTATAATTATTCAAGCAACTGCTCCTCTCCAACTGGGCTTCTGCCAAGTTCCCTGAGTTTCCTGTTTTGATTTCCCAGATATTTGAAACTGGTATCCGCCTTTTGGGAGCTCTTTTTTTTTTTTTTTTTCTGTATCAGCTATCAAGACATCAAAACAATTTGTACCTGTAACAAACAATTCTAAAATACCGATTTCGTTGTCAACCTAAATAAAAAGTCTACTACTTATGAAAATAAATAACTTTGTCTACACTTTCTTTCCCTGTGACGTTGCTAGAAATTTTTTAAAAACATGTATATTTAGATTTGAAAGTCAGTTTATATATATCTCTCTAAAAAAGGAAAGATATATCCTCGTATCGATTTGAGACTGTTTTTACAAAGAGAGGGGACAGCAATACAGGTTTAAAGTTGCACAAAAGCCTTACTGGTTTCAACAAGTCTCTCTCTTTTTTTTTTTTTTTGTGAGGAAGATCAGCCCTGAGCTAACACCCATGCCAATCCTCCTCTTTTTGCTGAGGAAGACCGGCTCTGAGCTAACATCTATTGCCAATCCTCCTCCTTTTTTTTTTTTTCCCCAAAGCCCCAGTAGATAGTTGTATGTCATAGCTGCACATCCTTCTAGTTGCTGTGTGTGGGACGTGGCCTCAGCATGGCTGGAGAGGCAGTGCGTCGGTGCGCGCCCGGGATCCGAACCCAGGCCGCCAGCAGCAGAGCGCGTGCACCCAACCGCCAAGCCATGGGGCCGGCCCTCAACAAGTCTCTTTAATGGCACTTGGACAACTAAAGGAAAAATCAAAATCAGCTGAGACTTCGATGGTAACGAGGTTCCTTATCCACCTGAAAGGGAAAGTTAAACGTGGTTTTTATTTGGTCAAGGGAAGGGTTCGTGTTCTCAAACTTGATAAGCAAGGTTAACTGAATTCCTCTAAAATAAATTTTTTTTTAACAATTTCTATGAGCTAAAACAATACATTCACAAGCATAATACTGATTTCAGATGCGACTAGCCTAAAAAAAAAAAATGGAATCTATGATGAGTAATTTTAATGAAGCCCATGACTCACCTAAAAATCATGAATCGGGGCACAGGGACGTCTTGAAGCAGAGAAGGCACAGTCCCTGCAGCACAGACTGCTTGGCTCAGAATAAATAAGAATCAGAGTTCGAGAGGTTATCTTTGTTTTTTTGGTAGTTAAACATATATATTTTATTATCAAGGATTATATAATGGCAGTTTGGAAAGGCCAAGAGCTTCTCAAGATATTTTTTCCCTAAACTTCATAAATCTCATAGAGTGTACAATACCCATCCCATTTCTATCCGCCCTTCAACAGAATAATTACAGTACTGATAAGTTGCAAAGACAGTCTTATACATTTAACTCTGCTCTATCATAATCCTATAGTATACAGCAGTTATATTTTGGAAGAATATATAATTTGACTCCTAGTATATCCGACCCTATGAATTAATGATTATACTGGATCATTTTTACTACAATCAATACGATATTAGGAAAGAGTTTGGGATAATGACATGTAATACCATGCAGATCAATATAAATGTAAAAAAAATCCATAGACATAAGGTCTTAGACATATTTCTAAAGTTTGGCAAAGATCAAACAGGTAAACTTAGATAAATGATCAACTCTAGTAAAAACAATTTTGCCCAGCATCTAAGTCTCAGGATGCGTTTTGTTCCTTACCACGTGATCCTATCCATGCCCTATGAAATGCCTCAATTGGTTTTTAATTCTTTTTAATATTTACTTGGAAAAAAAGTTGGAAAAACTGCATAATGAAACCATTACTACGTATTAATATTTGAAGTAAAGCAATTTATAACAAATGCTCTGTTTTTAAAAACAAGGAAAGTAGTAGAAATCAAAAGGAAGTCCAGTGATTATTTAAAGACAAGCTGTTCTCTCACACCAGCACAACTCCATCTCTGCGCAGGGAAGCAGATTCACAGAACCCTCATGGCTTAGCTACTCAGAGTCCGGTGAAAAACCAGCAGCAGTAGCTTCTCCTGGGGACTCGTTGGAAATGCAGATTCTCCAGCCCTAGTCCAGTCCTGGTCAATCAAAATCTCTGTATGTCTGTTAAACCCTCTCAAGTTTAAGAGACCTAGGAGATTCCCTCTCTGCATGACACCCAGGCCTCACCACGGACCTCGAGCCCCAAGCGGGCACATGGGTTGGGGCGGAGCTGGGTGCATCCGTTGTCCCTGTACTTCTATCATGCGATGAGCAAATTCTTGCTACAGCTCAAGGTGTCTCCACCCAGCACGGCTCCAGTGGCAAGAGGGTCAAGAGAAAACTCTGCTGCACAATCTCAAAGACAGAACGAACGTTCAACAATGTGTCTAGCTCCATCTGACCACATTTTCTTGTGACCACCCCTCCCCTGCCCCACATACACACACAAAAAAATCAAAAACCGTTTGAGGAAAAAAGTTCTATGAATAAAAGCAAACAGTATCACATTTCTTTCTAAATACTAATTTTTTGTCCACTGACAAACATTACAGATAGCATCAAGAGTTAGAATATCTGATTAGGCCACACACAGTACAGGTTGTACTGGAGGCTACAGACCAAGAAAAAGATAACAAACCAAAAATAAAATGTAGCACTTACACTTTTCCTGTAGGGGGAAAAAAAGAGGTGAAATGTAAAAAACTAAAAATGGAATAAGAAGCTCACATAATATTACCATTTCCTTAGGTAGGGTTGAAATAGTAAATTTAGAGCACAGAATAATTAATAAAATTAAGGCTCTGAAGCCATTGTTACTTAGGTTTTTAAAAACTGAAAGAAAAATTTGATAAAACAGTAGCTATTTGTCTCTGTGTCCAAATGAGTTTAGCTTCAGAGGATACAGCCATAAAATGTAAAATCAAACTTCCCTGTTTTAAGCAGAAGAAAAAACACAGATATGAAACTCCAAATATATAGATTCTTTCTCATCTTCTTTCTAACATTTAATTTCAGCCCAAGTGCACGTATTTCATGCAACGTAAGTTTCCAGAATAGACAAATGCTTAAAAATATCATTTAAGACATTTATAAAATATCTTTTAAAAAAAGTCAAAACCCACAAGTGCATCTAAAATATGATTCAATTTATGCACCTGCACCTTGAAGGCTATTTAGAAAATGGTCCCTCAGTTAAAGGCAAAACAAAGTCAAACTGGTAAAATCTGAGGTGTAGTGACACACAGCATGTGTTCTATACATACTTTTTGAATGAATAAATGGGTGAGTGAATAAAGAGTTAATACAGCAGCTCTAAAATGGAAGGAGCAACCTCAAGGTACTTGTATAGAACGCTGAGGAGAGGATTCTTCTAGACTGAGTCTATAACTATAATGCTATTTCTTTACCTTCCTATCCAATTATTTAATCTTAGTGCTCCTACACTGAATGGCTCTAATCTCAGGTCTGGGTCTGATCAGCTTTCGTACACTCAAACACTTTTAAAGGCCTTTTTGAACAAGGGAGTACAAATTAGTCAATCAGTCAACCCATCAATTAATAATTAATTAAAACGATATATTCTGTTTTAGACATCCCAGGATCATGGGTGCCAACAACTGTGTTTCAGGCTAACTTGCAGTTCGCTAACGGCAACGGTCCTTAGGCATTCTTGCACTATGCTCCCAGAGCCCTCAGCGCTTCCTGCACCAAGGACACTGCACAGGGCATTCCTTCTCAGTTTTGGTGGGTTACCACTGCCAGTCAGTTTTTTCCTCCATTATGCACGTTTCCTAAAAATGCTCGTACTCTCACATCACTTATGTACTCAAAAGTCATTAACAGCACCACACGCTCGCTGGGAGGGTGACTCACAAATCCTTATCTCCAGCCCAGCTCGCTCTCTTTCAGAACCGTAACTCTCATCTTCCCCTTGATTCTCCACAGATACCCCAAACATAACAAAACAAACTCAATATACACCTCATCCAACCTCTTATAAAGCTGTTCTCCTTGTAGTCCACATTCTAGTCAACCACATCACTATACAGCCTGACCATCGTGCCTCCTAAGCATCTACCCTGGCCATCATACCCCCAAGCATCTATCTTGACAGTCACCCCCTCCCCCGCAAATCTGGGAATCTTCCTCTTCCTCATCCTCCAAAGTCAATCAGCCACTAAAGCCCACTGAACTGACCACCTCAATTCCCTCCTGCCCGCACCCTTCTGTTCATCCTCTCTTTTCTATCTCCAACGCTGTTCTTAAGCTCTCCTTTCCCTTCTGTTGAGCCAGTCAACATACTTCTCAGAGTTGGAGTCAATTCCCCATTCGTCCACAAAGCCTTCCTTGATTCATCCATCTTATGGATCAGAGCAGTTCTTATTTGGCCACTCAATCAACATAAGACAATGATATAAAGTATCACAAGCCAATTTTTGATTATCTATCTTTTCCCTAAAATACCTTGCAGAGAAAAAACAAAAAATAAATACAGCCCCAAATTATAAATCATTTAACATTACCTCTAAGTGCTTTTAGCAAAAGCAAAGCAGGAAATTCTTTTTTCTTTTTTTTGTGAGGAAGATCAGCCCTGAGCTAACATCCATGCCAATCCTCCTCTTTTTGCTGAGGAAGACCGGCTCTGAGCTAACATCTATTGCCAATCCTCCTCCTTTTTTTCCCTTTTTCTCCCCAAAGCCCCAGCAGATAGTTGTATGTCATAGATGCACATCCTTCTAGTTGCTGTATGTGGGATGCCACCTCAGCATGGCTGGACAAGCGGTGTGTCGGTGCGCGCCCGGGATCTGAACCTGGGCCGCCAGCAGTAGAGCCCACGCACTTAACCGCTAAGCCACGGGGCCAGCCTCCAGGAGGAATTTCTTAAGTACCAAGTATCTTCCTCCTTTTGCAAAATGTTCATTGTGCAGCTTCAAACAGGAATAAGTTGCACATACTCTATACTGTTCCAGTAATCCACATGATGTGTGATGCAGCAATGCCCAAAAAGTATATTTAAGAACACGTTTTATGGATCCCACAGAGATATCCCTTTCGCTAGTCTCTTCCTGGTGATAAATCGGTGTCAACTGGGTTGATTTTATTTTTCTCTAGAATCTCCCAACAAGGTTATACCTCCTTGTAGAATGGGCAGACTTTTCCTCAGGGATATAAATATCTTTGTAGTCCTCAGTATACTTATCACGGAGCTATGCACATATGAATGCTACTTAATGAGTTAATTACATCAAAAATTACTTAAGTGACAAACAGCTCTACTAGGGTGTCAAATTTTATTTGTCCAAAACAAAACTCTTGAGTCTTCCTTAAATCTGCTCCTGCTCCTAATAAAGGGAACTACAATTTGCTTAACCTCAAAATCTAAGAGTACTCCTTGATTCTTCTTTCCCTCACCACCCTCTAGTAAGCCATCAACAAGTCTAGGCCCAAATCATATCTCAATTCCACCCATCTCTCCATCTCCAGCTCTCAGGTCCGAGTCACCATTATCTCTTACCTGAACTACTAAAAGAATCCCTAAGGCCGGCCCCGTGGCTTAGTGGTTAAGTGTGCGCGCTCTGCTGCTGGGCGGCCCGGTTCCGGATCCCGGGCGCGCACCGACGCACTGCTTCTCCGGCCATGCTGAGGCCGCGTCCCACATACAGCAACTAGAAGGATGTGCAACTATGACATACAACTATCTACTGGGGCTTTGGGGGAAAAATAAATAAATAAATAAAATTAACAACAAAAAAAAAGAATCCCTAGCTGTAGACTGTTCCCATTCTTGCATCTTCCCAGGCTCCCCACAAGTCTCTTCTCCTCTGTATTCATTTTTTAAAACACACAAATCAAATTACGTTACACCCTCGTCACAATCCTTCAACAGCTTTCCTATGTACTCATCACAAAAGCGACACACCTCTACGATAATCTATAAGGCCTCACACACTCTGACCCTTCCCCTTCCTTTCCTCTCTCACTACATTACAGTCACACCAACCTTCTCACTTCTTCCTGCTGTTCCTTCAACGCACCAAGTTTGTTCTCACCTTAAAACTTCCACACTTGCGGATCCCCCTGTGTGGAACTCTCTCCTCTCGGATCATCGTAAGGTTGACTCTTTCCTACACTGAGATTTGAATGCAAACACCCTCCCTTCATGGAAAACTTCCCTGACACCCGTATCTAAAGGAATTTCCCCACTAATCCCAGTAATTCTCTATCATATCCTGATTATGGTTTTTCATATCTCACACCATGCCATATACTGTCTTGTTCACTTATGTGTTTGCATGTCATCCCTCCCTTTTTGAATATAAGCTCCATGAGAGCTGTAACCTCAGCCACTAGTACTGTGCCTAGTACAGATTCAGCGCTCAATAAATATCTGCTGGATGAATGAAGAGAGGAATGTTTTCTGGGGTGTTTTACATCCTTCCCCAAACCTGGCATGGTTTCATATATCTGATTACTTCTCGAATTTATTACAACCACTCTGAATTGTAATAATTTTTTAGAAAATAACAGCTGCTTACTCCAACTTGGAGTCATATGTAAACTTAAAGGTCCAACTTACTGACTGTATCACAGAAGTCCTTGGTGTCAACTCTGACTACTAGTTACTGAGGCCAGAGTGGCCCAGAAAACCCTTGTGACAGTTGCAGAGGCTGGTCTTGTTTTTGCTGGTTTGGTCCCCTCCTCTGATGGTACATCAGTTTAATTTTTGTGGAGCTCAGTACAGCATATGCCAAATCAATGAATAGGTAGTGTGGCATAAAATGATAAGCTTTGTTAAGCTCAAGGTGAGATGACTTGCAGCTCATTCCCTGTATCAGATTTCCTCTTCTTCCTTGGAGAAACGCAGACAATTCTGACAAACCATTCTGTACAAAGCCATGGTGGGCTGTTATCCAGTATCCTATTTCCTCTAAATTTGTGAAAAACTGATTTTATGGTGATGTGTTCATGTATTTCAGGAAATAAAACATTAGGTAAAATCTAGGACCAACTTCTCCCCTTTTAACAAATGTAAGTAATACATAAGAACTTTTTTAATACCCAGAAATTGCCAGTATTCTTCATAAATCTATAAATATGAAATTGAAATGCCCTGCAATGGTTTCCACACATTTTTTAAATGTTGTTGTAGTTAGGTTTAGAACTCATGTTCAAAATTTACTCCCAAAATTTATTCCCCCAGCATGGAAATGGGGACCCATGTTTTCTCATTAAGCTCTGGCAAGAATACTATTTCTTCTGCCCCATCCCCAACACTGCACACCTTAACACTATCAACTGCCCAAAAGAAGGGTCTTCAAAAGAAGGCTTTAACTAGAAGTAACTATTCACCTTCCTGTAAAAGACCACCAGAACCAAGTCTAAATTTACCAGGTCATCCATCGTCACTGGACTCTTATCCTCACTTGGCTCTGCAAAATCACCCATGTCCTGTAGAACCCTCCCTCCCAATCTCCCAATCCTTCTACTGTGCCTTCTAGAACTCATAGTCTGTCATCACCAAATCCCCCCAGATGTAACCTTCACTTGCGTGCTCTAATTGAAACCCGGGTACTCCCTGGCTCCTCTTTGTCCCTTGAAGTCCTCTCAAGTGGGGATGGCTTCATTTGCCACACTCCCTAAAGCCTGGGGGTGGGGTAAGTGTCCTCTTTGTTCTCACTGCCACTTTCAGATCATTATTCCTTTTCCTCTTTAAAACATAAAACCTTGTTCACATGAAGCACATGCAATCAGATTATGTACCAGCTACACGTAGTTGTTGCATTTACCTACAGAACTTCTGGCTCAGTGTCTCTTCTCTCTTCACTGCTTTTGTCTCCTTCCCAGCACAGACTGCATGGGCAATCACCATAAATACTCTCTTGCATAACCCTCAATCTCTGTGCCCTTCTATTTCTATCAGACTTATCAGGAAAAATCTTAACCCCGGTTAAATCCACTCCTCCACCTACATTGCATCTGCACCAGAGCTGGAGAAAAGCACACAACTGTGCTGGCGGGTCTCCCTTCAAATTTATAACCACTAACTTCAAGTAAGCTGTCAGCACCAGCAGGCAACCCTAATACATTTCCCCAGTTAATTCACTCGTCCTCTCTCTGAGATGTCTACTTTACATTTTCCTCTCCCTCCTCAATTTTTCACAGCCCTTCTTCCACCTCAATGTCAGTTGACGATCTTGTTTTGCACATCTGAGAAACAGAAACAATTTTGCTTCTCTCCCTCCTCAAAGAATTTGCTCCTGCAATCATCACCTTTCTTACATTATTGGTTTCTCTCTTTTTACTAGATCATTCTTGTCATCATCCAAACATGCTATAATATCTCCCATATTTTTTTAAAGCCCCTCTTGACCCTATATCCCCCTAAAACAACCACCCCATTTTTCAGTTCCACTTTATCACAAACATTCCAAAAGAGTTTTGCCATTTCTGTTACCTGCATTATCATTCTTCTACTATTTAAGGTTAGCAACCCTAGAATCATCTCTGTGTGTTTTCATCCCTCCCTTATCTGTGAGCAGAAACTGCAGGTTTTTCCATCAAAATGGTGTGTATCCATCTCTTCCTTGCTGTCTCCTTGCTACCCGCTAGTCCAGTCTCTTGTGGCACCACATTTAAGTAACTGAAACAGCTCTCCAACAAGCCTCCTGACTACAGTATCTTCCTTTGCTAATTCTGCAGCCCCCTATGATTTCGCCATATCTGCCTAACATTGATTTTGCCATGCTCTGTTTCTCTCTGCTCATAAACCGACAACGATTTCTGATAGCTCATATTACCAAGCTTAAGCTCCCTGCATGATGCTGAAGACACTTCATAATCTGATCCCATCCTGCCTCCCCATCTTTATTTCCTATTACCTACCAACATAAAACCTTGCTCTTTCAGACTAGTTTCCCAAGTGTCTTACATATAAGTCATGCAAATCTCATTTCTACACTTTATTCTTTTGTCCACATCATTCTCCTTCCAGGAACCCATCACCATCCAAATTCTGAACTGTTCAGACTCTACCTCCTCCACAACACCTTCTCATACAATTCCAGGTCACACTCTTTGGCCCTAAATTCCTAGAGCATTCCAAGTCTTCACTGTCACTAATGATTTAACTATATACAGTACTATATCATCGCTAATTCTTTCAAATGCAATACATACTGGAATATAAGTAGAGCTTTTTCCTTCAAAATTGTTTCTCAGCAAAGGAAAATACCCGAATTCTGACTTCTTATAAGATTTCAAATATTGCAGGGTATGGTATTTTTAAAAACAAAGTACTACTTGCAGAAGATACATTAATTTTAAATGACCTCAAACAATCCTACTTTTGGATTATATAGAGGCCATCTGACATAATCAGCCAAAAAAAAAAAGGTAAAGAAATTTAATCAGCTACAATAATTATTCCTGAGGGAATGATCTCAAAATTGGAAGTGCTGGATCTCATAAACAGCCTGTTTAGAATCACTTTAAAAATCAATGCAGTTAATCTCCACATTGTAAAGACCATAAATATCCACCTAACTAATTAAAACGCAACTGTCCTAGTTTAATGTGAAAAGATACCATGTTTTGGAACAAAACTTCTTGCGATAAAACTTAGATTCAAAATCTGCTGCATCTCAAACAATTTAGATGGTAGAGGGTGTGCTGAGGAACGGGTGTTAAATGACCTGGAAGGTAGTCTGAGCAAAGACAACAACAGCGACAGGGGTGCACTGCAAACATCTGAATAAAACGGTTTTGTGAAATGTAAGAACGGCAAAAAGTAATCATCTAAACTGCCGTATTATTTCATATAATGTGATTTTAAATATGTATGAGTAACTAAATTAAGTATTTAAATAGACATTTGACCACTTCATCTAAATCCCTGAAAGACTATATACTGAAATTGGCACAATCCTCTTTTTTGGTGGGCAGATGGGTAGGGACAGGGTAAGCAAAGAGCCACAAGACAATAAAAACGAGTGAGGCCCCTGACTGCGTTGTCTAATGCCACGACGTAGAACACTCTACTAGAGGTCAGTCCGAGGCTTGTTACTGATGAAGTGTGTGGAGCTCAGTTTTCCAATTTTCAAATTCAAGGACTAGACTAAATGTTATCTAAGACCCTTTGCAGTTCTAAAATTTTATTTCTATTGTTTTCTACTATATTCTCTTCTAATGATTCAGCAGCATTGGTAAATACAAACAAAAATGGGATTTTAGAGGCTACCATGAATTTCTTATTCCTTATTACCATTTAATATGACTTGGAAACTTAATACAATTCAAAAACTTCAGTCCTGAGCTAATGCCCTTATAAGCTTGATTTGGGAACTCCTTGGTATGCCAAACTATATTACCAACCTCTCCATCTGAGAATAGCATAATTTCAGAGATAAAGTATATTTAATGTCTTGTCCAGTCCTCTTTTTTTCCCAAGAGGAACCTGGAGTTAAGAGAGAGTTCAATGCTGGTCAGGGGCAGGGCTGAGACACACGCCCAGGCCTTATCCTTTGTTAACTCTGGTTGCGAGCCACGGCACCAAGCTTTGGGTATGCCACTTGTGATTACTATAGTTATGAATCATATTTTCAAGTCCTCAATCTTTTGTCTAGGTTTTATGCATGAAGGTACAAAAATTATGGGGCATATTAGTATAATTTTCTTATTTTAATGTAATTTCCAATGATCCATCCACACCTACGCGATTTTGCCCCCAAACCAACCTAAGCCTTCAACAGTAACTGCACAATTCTCCCATCTCTTCTAAAGAGATGCACTTGCTTGCCAGAGGAGTTGCATTTCTAATTAGCACTCTCCTCATGGAGCACCATCCTATGGCAAATCAAGCGGAATGGACCTGGTGACAACAGATGCTGATCTCAAGCACACCACTTGTGAAATCATCCATTATGCAGAGGTGACCTAGGCAAGCTGGCACAAACCACCACAGCAGGACCACGTCACGGCTTCCAGGAAACACACATGTGCACATGCACACACACCATCACATCAGCACCTGGTCAACTTTATGCATCTTGTTTGGGATCATAAAAGCTACCCATCTCTGTAAGCTTGTCTTTGCCCTTTCAAGCTCAAATACGATGACTGCTCAGAGTTACACAATGCTAAAGCTTACAATCGTGAAAATTAGTACTTACCTTCAATCCTCTTCAAAGCTGAAAGGCACATATCCTTCCTTGGAAACTCAAAGGGGTTGTTGCAGTTTCGAATGGTGTCACATTCACATTTCCCATTGATTATATTGCAGCCAGAGACAAGGTTTTCATTGCATGGTTCAAAACCAAGCAGCTGGTCATCATCCCAGTTCTCATCTGTAAAACAATTAACAACCACATCATGTTTGCTTGTTAGCTTCATTCAAAGGCCTGTCTGAAAGCAAAAATATGCAAGGATGTCAAGATTAACATCCGATTTTGACACCTCAAGTTACAAAAGGCAGTTTGGCTGCCACTTTACAAATGAATGAAACCCAACCTCCTAATAAGTGAGAAGACTGGAATATAGCCAGACATGTAGACATTAAATAGTATATATACAAATGTTGGTGATCAAAAAGCCCTACTTCTCTTATGTGTTATTACATTAACAAGTGAGATTCCTTTAAAATCTTTAATTTTAAACAAAGATTCCTGGATTTTCCCACATTCAATAAAATTACAGGAGTCACATTTGTCAATCTAAAATTCTTCCAAAAAAAAAAACCCCACAATTTTTTACTCCATCTGGTAGAGACCAGCTTCAGGTTTAAAACAGCTCTGCAACTTCCTACATCAAGGCAGCTAATAAACATAAAAATTCAGACACCACCAAGAGAGTCAAGAATGGAACACAATGGTGGAGATCCCCTCCAGTGCATTTCAGTACAGATGCTAATATCCATCACTGCTCACAACCCAAGCCAGAGACGAAGGGCTACAGCCTAGCGAGAGGCTGAGGTAGTCAAATTCTGAAGCTGAGATCAGATCAGTGTTCTGGACATGAAATGGAATAGACTATAAGAAATAAAGTAGATTTTAAAACGAGCTTTCATGGGACTCAGCTTAGACAAATGAAACAAACGTGACAGAACTGCAGGCAGGCTCAATTCTTAATAATATTCCCCATAGCTGATACACCTCTTATAGGAAACCTGACTATTTCTCTACAAATCCCTGAGATAGTATATGGGTTTTTTCTCCCTCTTAACATTATCTTTAATAAATACTTTATCGCATCTTAACTGGGTACTGACTGTTAAATAGTAAACATGTTTCTGATAACCATATCTGAAGAGAATTTTTAAAAGTACTTGAATTTAAGATACCTCAAACCTGGTGCTCAAACTAAGGCAGGTATAAAGCCATCTTAAGAATGTGTTTTCATAGAAGACAGTGTAAAGAAACGGCTACGGTTTTTATAGGGCTAACTTTTACATCTTGTGACATCACTGGCTTACTGCATAAGTTAGGCAAAAGACTGTTCATCACTGGAATAAATAATTTTCTTATCGAGGGATTTTTAGAAGGACATCATTTACAATATAAAGAGCTTCAGGGCAATTCTATGAAAAAGCAGAACAGAAAACCCCTGTGTTTTCATTTCAGGAGATCAGGCTCACTTGTCTGATCAAAGCCTCAGCTCTTAGTAAAACTATTTTAGAAGTTTAAACAAAAACACAATTTATCTATTTTAAAATATGTTTTCCTATTTAGCCTGTATTTGTTCCTTAGAAATAACATGTATATAACATGTACACACACAAAGGTACATTCCTAGCTTCAAGACAACAGCGAAAGCACTAAATTACTCTGACAGCAAAATCAGAAAAGAATAGATTGAAACTATTCAATACAGAAAAGTGGGTGATAATTTAGCCTTCAGTTGTTATATATAACAAAATGGTGCATCTAAATGATTTCTTATCTCTATATTTAATTGTTGACATGCTGACAGTACCACCCGCCTAATCTAATACAGTGAAATTTGCCATGAAGGAATTTTTGTAACTGTATACTTAAATTTGTAATTCAAACACAGTTCAACCCTAGAAACTTAAAAACATGTAAGAAATTCCAGCAACATTTGAACCAGAGAAGAAAAATATTTCTCTTCTTCCCCATATTCTGAGAAGAAATCTTTATTACTATTTTTGTAAATATGTGCAGTTACTGTATCACCAAATTGAGTGGATTCTATTGCAGAATTTTTTCCACAATAAACAACCCTTCCCTCCATTATACCTGGAACTCCCTGAAAACATCCCTCTCCCAAACTTCGGCAACATCCTCTAACCTATCTCCCTGCCACTACGTCTTGTCCCTCCACTACCCCATTCCCCACATTGTCACCAGAACTGTCTTCCTCAAAAAACAAACCTGGTCAGTGGTTCTCTCTTGACAACAAGAAAAAGCCCAAACTTCTTATTGTAGAATATAAGGTTCCCCATGATATGGTTTATACCTATTTCTACAGACGCATCTTTCACCAATCCCTGAGACATCCTAATGCTCTAAGCACACTGAGACACTCACTACAAACCATTAAGCAGTGCTTCCATGCCTTTGCTCACGGAGTGTCATCCGCCTAGAACACCTCCTTCTCTTCTTCCCCTGATAGCTCCTATTCATCCTTCAAGACCCAGTTCAAATGTTACCTCTTTTGAGAAGTTTTCTCCAGCTATGAGCTGTTCCATCCTCCATACTCCCATAAACACCTATACAGACCTCTTGTCCCCTATGGTAATAGTTTTATACAAGTCAAACTTCCCCACTAGGCAAAGAGTCCTCACGGGCAGGAGCCAGGTCTTATCCAACTCTGAACCCCCTTAATCCCAGGACTTAGTATAGCGTTCAATAACTCGATAGATTGATTTTCATGTCGCTGGTATGGTCAATGCTGTTGTTTAGCTTCTTTTTTTCCCCTAGAAAATGTCATTTAAAAAAATTACGTGTATATATATGTATATGTGTATATATATATAAAATCACAAGGAAAACTTTCAATATAAAGAACATGTTTACACAATAAAAATCTTATTTAAGAAGCTCATTAGTAAAGCATTAATGAGGCACACATTTTAAAGAAATGCTTGGACATGGTTTGGCACTCTTCTCACTGGAAATCATCTATCATTAGTCTCTTTTCCAGCTCAGCTCTAAGACTTCAAGTTCTTATCACCTGGCTGGCATCAACAGTCCTTCCAAGGAGTCTGTCTCAGAGCCAATCTGTTTTCACTGCCAGATGCTTTTCTTTGCCTCCCCACAGGAAGACCATTTTCCCCGAGTGTGGAATCAGAATTAAAAGGCAACCTGCTCTCCCTGGCTCCTTACTCTTTTCTGCTTCATTCTCAGCAGAAGCCTCTTGGCGGCGGCAGCAGCACACTGTACCTAAAGACGCAGAGGGACGCCTGACCACCCCCTCAGGAAGGATCACGGCCGCCATGTCCAGTCAGGAAGCATCTGACACTGAAGCCAAAAATGTCTTATATGCTTTTATTTTCTTTTCTGATAGGAAACCTTTTCAATTCTATGTCCCCATCTTAATCAATACTTTGTTTCTCTAGTTCCCTTAGCAACCACTGTTTTATAGGATCGAGTACAACATGCTTCTGTGACAAATGCTTTTATGTTTTTCTATTACAGAACATTATACTTTAAAATAATTTAACAGCCAACCAACAGAGACTGAAAGCAAAAATTTAGTGAGCTTTGATTACAGAAATCAAATCTGAGCCCAACAGTGCCGCTGACAGCACTCGGCAAATTCAATGTTTTTAAATCTCTCTTTTCCTAAGTAAGTTCATATATACAGCAAAAGGATCAAGGTTCTGATTCTCTGACATAGTTCCTAGTTTCTCCATGGACTGGTCGGGAGAGGAGGAAGGCGTTAAAAACAAGAGTACTGAGCCAGCCCTGATGGTCTACTGGTTCAAGTTCAGTGCTCTCACTGCTTCAGCGGCCCGGGTTCGGTTCCCAGTCGTGGAACCACACCATCCGTCTACCAGCTGCCACGCTGCGGCGGTAGCTCACACAGAAGAACTACAAGGACTTACAACTAGGATATACAAACATGCACTGGGGATTTGGGAAGGAAAAAAAAACAAGAAGAAGATTGGCAACAGATGGTAACTCAGGGCAAATCCTTCCCTGCAAAAAAACAGGAGTACTGCCTTTTAACTATTTACATCAAGTAGTTTTGTCCCAGGACTCTCCATATGACAAGATGTAGCCTCCCAGCTTGAAAGGTCAAGACAATCGAGATACCTCTGCAAATGCATTTTTAAGCTGGTAACTTCTGCAAGGTACCAAATCAGGATGTAATTTTCTCCAAATATAAAATGAGAGAAATCTAATAATTTCACGTATGAATTCAAATTCACGCATGTTCACATATGTCCAAATATGGGAGTACTAGAGTGAAGAGTCAGTCACATCATCTACCTGCTAACCCGACATCTCCACCTGGACATTTAGAAGACATTTCGAAATACAATGCTTCTCCTCAAGACAACCACTGTACTTCAGGACGCAGCAGAATTACTTCACGTGTACTTCCCATTTCATCCCACAGAACACTAATAAGACGTGTAATCAAGGGTTGAAATTTAATAAAATTAATAACTTATACTGTTTCAATCAAGGGCATTCTTAAGAGAAAATGATTTGTTATTTTGTTATTAGTATTTCCTTTCCCGCAAGTGCATGGCAGTGACAAACGCAATGACTAACAGGCGGTTTGCTGCCACAGCCTCTATTCATACTAAGATGCCAGCAGTTTTACCATCATTGCTTTTGTACCACCAGTACAAATAATGACACAGAATGAAAGCAAATAACACGTTAACATTACTATGAAAATAGTTTGGACCTCATGTACCACCTGAAAAGGTCTTGGGGTTCTCCAGGGGCCTGTGGCCCACACTTCTGAGAACTGGTGTTCTAAAGAGCATGCCTTGCTAATACACCTGGGCCAAGGCAGCACAGGATCTGGGTTTGAGAAATAGCAAAGGACACTGGGTACCTCTTCTCCTAACGATTACTGCTCAACTATAAAAACACATGTTTCTTGAATATAATTTAGCTAATACTTAACTGGTAAATAGGAAAATGAAGTCAGTATACTACAGAAGTTGTGTTGGTTCATACATGATTTTTCCCAGCACATTAATGTTACGAAAAGATCAGGAGCAAGTTTTCTCACAATGAAAGGAAAAGTCTCAATAAATGAACACCTTACGAAAAGGCTGATAATCTTGTTTAAATTCTTTCCTCTAGAGCAAGAAATGGCTGCTCTAGTGGCTCAACTTTCCACTACATTAAACTCTCTGGGAAGGTTGCGAGTACAAACGAAAAAACTAGAGACGTTTTCCCCATGTTTAAAAATCATGATGAAGGCGGCAAGCCCCATGGCCTAGTGGTTGAGTTCGGCATGCTTCAGCGGCCTGGCTTCAGTTCCTGGGTGCAGACCTACACTACTCATCAGTGGCCATGCTGTAGTGGTGACCCACATACAAAATAGAGGAAGACTGGCACAGATGTTAGCTCAGGACGGATCTTCCTCAGCCAAAAAAAAAATCATGATGAAGAAAATACTCCCGGATTTTATGTTTAATTTTGATATAACTGGTTTCCATTAAAGGTGAATGTCTTCAAAGCCCCATGACCTGAAGAAAGCAGCATGAGCTCCGCAGTGTGCAAGGCTGTAAAGCATGGGCTGCCCGGGCCCCAGGGGCAAATACCCCGGGCAGCCTACCTGTGTCAGTATTTTTATTTGGATTCTTATCGTTTACATTTATCCTCTGTGTACACAGTTCCATAGGTTTTGAGTGACCTGCCCCTAGCCCCAAAAGCGCTCTTATTTTTAGTATAGTGAATGATTTTGCGAGTGTGTGTTTTGTTTTAAAAGTGCACATGTGGTGCCAAAGCACAAACACCTGTACTTCCAATAGCGACAACAAGTCTTATCCTGGACTTGGTCTTCCCGCTCCACAAAGTATCTTCCAATATTCTTGATGATGTCTGAAACTTCTTCCTTCCACATTTGCTATAAAAGATTTTAAATGCAAAGTCTAGTTAGAAAGGAGTTTTGATCCCGCAAGTAGGAAAGGGGGCACTGAGGAAAAGGAAATGAAGGAAGAGGTGTCTTAGAAGATGCATGGCGACACACCCAACTCCAGATCTGGGAAGCAGCAGCTCCAAGGGATATACTCCCCGGTGCCCCGGAGCTCTAGCAACAGGCCATGGCAACCCTGGCCTGACTGGTCCTAGATTCCGCCTTTCTGCCCTTCACAATATCCTTCCATCGGCTTGCCAGTGTCTGAAATTCCACTAACATGGAACAAAACGTTTCGGGTATGACTACACTTACTGGACAAAGTACTGTGTGTTCATCTGAAATCTGACTTCCTAAAGGCCAAAGGCAATTGTAAAGTCAAAGCCTCCCCTTTTCTACCTTGTACCAGCTTTGGTTAATGGAGTTTACTCTGAACCAAGATATAGCTGCACCCTGTTATGTGGCAATCCACTTACCAGAAATATGCTATAGCAGATATTAAAAAGCAAGAAACAAATTCACAGTACACACTCAGAAGCTCACAGTAATGGAATTCTATTGGCAGAAGAGAGGCTTCTGGGAATATATATCAAATTAATTCTCCAGCTGTTCACATACCCCTGCGGCTACAGTAAGATACAAATAGCTAATACTGGCATCTCTTTCCATGCCAGCCTAGAAACTCTAGTGTAATGTAAAATTGCTGCTCTTAACTTCCCCAGCTCCTGGCTGCCTGTTATCAGGCATTCAGTTTTGCTCAAGGAGGAATCTAATGCAATGAGCTTTCATTCTCTCTGCTTCGAGCTTAAGGTATATGGTCCAAAAGCTGGTGCTTCCCTCTCCCTCTCTTCCTTGTGTTGTAATCAGTGCAAAGCAGGAAGGACAAAATTATGGTTATCAGTAGAAATGATTCATGTTACAAAAATTTGTTTTACAGGCATTTCCATAAAGTGAAGCTATGATAGGCAAATGTAACTATACACCAGAGTGGACAAAGCCTGAATCTAAAACAATGGAAATACTAAAATATGCATATAAATAATTTTTTGAAGACTAACTCTTAAACTGATGCACACCTCTAAATATATAACAAACAAACATGGCCACTGATTCATATTATGTCCAAGTGGGGAATTCTTTGAAAAACAAACAACAGTGATCCAATTTACCAAATCAACTTACAGAAAACATTTATTAATGATAAACAAATGTTCCAATGCTGTAATTTGTCAGACACTTTAGCAATACAACTAACAGAGGATCAGAGATGAACTATAGAATGTAAATTCATTCATTCCTTCATTTATCCTTTCTTTTAATCATTCATTCCTCAAACAGATGTTGCTATCTATTATACATCAAAACCTGAGTAAGGTGCTAAGGATTCAAGATACTAGGAAAGAGGAGATTACAGTACAATTTCCCACTATTCTAACCAAAATAGTACTAAGTATGTGAATAAAATGTTTCTAGGAATCCTGAAACAGAGGAAAAGGTTAAGTAAGGGAAGGATAATTTCCGTTCTGATAGTAGGAAGCTAGTGGGGAACAGAGAGGAGCATAAGAAAAGACAAGCAGTGTATCTAAAAGCAAGGAATTCATGAAACAAGAAAAGACGAGGAGAGACTGGGATTATAGAACCCAATTCTCCTACTTTACAATTCTGCCTAAATTAGGATCTATCATAAATTGCATATAGAAAAACAGCCCAGAAGAGGGGCAGTGTCACGAGAGGGCCTGGGCCCAGGAGACTACAACCTTAGCTCTGTCATTAGTTCACAGAGCGACTCTGAACAAGGCATTTGGCCCTCTAGGCTCCAATATTTTCATTACTAAAATGGAGGTGGAACGGATAATTTGTGAGGTCCCTTTAGACTTTATCCTCATGTTTCCTTGATTCCGGCATCTTTGTCGAAATTGTACAATGCTAACAATTTACTGAGAACTATGCAAGAGAATCACATGCTTATTGTGGTCATAATTTAAATTTAAAATAGTGTCCCATTAGACCTGTTTGAGGTTTGGAAAACAGTCACTATGCATTGTAAGGCAAGCCAACGGTACTTGTAACATAACAAATATCACTTTGCAGAACATTTCTAGCACCTCCCATCCTAGAGGATTTACTAGCTGAGATCTCAATAGATGAAAACAGGATTGGCCATGAATTGATAACAGTTGAAGCACTGTGTCATTTTATAATTGTCTCTACTTCTGTATACATTTGGAAGTTTCTATAATAAAAGGTTTTATTTTAAATGGGAGAGGATTATAGAAAATCAACCAACTACTTAAAAATGAAGAACACTAAGTTCTTCAACATGGATGGAGAAATAAACGTAATGGAGAGAAAAGCAACAGAGATGGCTAACAAAACTGGTTCTTCAAAAAGATTATTAGGACATCACACAAATGGCTTATGATTAACAGTCCCATTCAGCATGTTAACTCATCCAGGTAATTTGACGGAGAAATATTTTTTTTAATCAGTTTCTCTTTAACGGTTTTACCAGGAAGTTACTCAAAGTCAGATATTAAATGGTTACATTTCTGAATTTTTAAAAAATAACCAAGACAGGTATTTGATTGCTTATGTAAATTGTTCCCTAGCTACAATCAGTGTGACTGTACCCTGTGGCACAGAACTCAACTCCCTTACATTTCCTCTGCTTTGAGACTGGATCCCAATATTTTTTAAGAAACATCTCAGGCCTTCTCCCCTGGCCCATGTTTGTGCAGTGTTTGACTGGCTTTCTATTCAGGCACATGTCATACTAAGCAGCACAGTGTTCTCTGAGCTTGAATGTCCATTAAAACATGTACTCCATGTTTAGCCAGCCTCAAAGAATATCGGTTTTCAGACACCAAATGTATCGCTGCTTAAAAATTAATACGTCTTAGTCGAATGAAAAATTACCTTGGAGAAGTGCCTAACTGTTTCACATTTCCTCTCTTCATCTGGATACTCTAAAGGCCATCCATGAATTAAGCCAGGGGATTAGCCATCCCTTATGTACCTGGTTCCCAATGTTCTATTCTCCCACAGAGGTGCTTTAGTCTAAGTAGCATCCACTGAGGGGTGTTATAAGAACAGCCCTATCTCACTTCTTAAGGATATGGAGTTGGGAAGCAATGGTCTACAAAATAAAGTCTGACATCTGGCCATTGAAGTCTTTGACATGGAACACAAAGCCTATTTAGATTTGATTCCAACCCACTTCTTCAATCTCATCTCTTCCACTTGTCCCCCTTACTCCAGCAATACTTAATGACTATGTGCTCCCTAAATGACCCAGGTTGTTTTATGATGCCATGGCTTTGCATGAGAAGCTGTTCTCTCTGCCTAGAAAGCTTCTTTTCTGTATCTGCTTTGAAAACTCCTCTTCAGTCTCTAATACTTTCTCCAGGTTTCACCCACTCTAGAGCGACTGAATTAAGTATTATCTCCTCTGTAGGACTTCTACTGTATATCTATTAAAATTATTTCACATATGGCAGTACAATGAAATTGCTCCTCTAATCTCCTCCACCAGAAAGGGGGGTTTTTAAAGCTAGTGATCTAGTTTCACTCTTCTTTTTATCATTGAGCTAGCATAGGGCTTAGCAAAATAAGCATCTACAGAAGGAATGAACAGGAACAGGAGGTTAGAGGACAAGAGGACTTGAATGTAAACAAAACAATCTGAATCAAGTGCCAAACTTTTTCTGGAAAGTGAGTTTGGTGGCAGGAGAAGAAAGTCAATTATTCAGAAATAACTGAGAAACATCTTTGGATCTCAGTCTTCCTACTTTTAAAATATTAATATTAACTCAAGCTTTCTCTTAACCTCAACATTGTATTAACCAACACTTCCACATATCAATAAATATTTATGACGTGTCGAATGACTGAATGAATATAATATTCCTCAACGACGTTAGATAAATAAACAATAACAAATAATAAACTCTATTATCTCCCTTTCTACCACTTTCATCTATCATGACCATAATCAGATAATGACACAACTTAACGCTTCTTGCCAGAAAGGTACTTGTGGATAGGAATACTGTACAGCACCATTTTATAAATATTAATGTATGCTCTAACCTAAAATCTGTTAGTCAAATGACCAAGAGCAAAACAGAAGATATGGGGATGCCTTTTTTCTTGATTGCATTCATCCAACAGCGTGAACCACTACAGTGAAAAAGAAGAAATGGGACCAGAATTTCAAACAAGAGCAACAAAATGAACAATGGTGTTCTGAAAATAAGTACTTTGAAGGATATAAATTTTTCATTATACTAGCTGAACAGTTAGCATAGATAACGAAGCACATTTCACCCCCAGAGACGAATCTCCTGGGAACAGCTAACATTTACTGAGCCACATTTTTAGGTACAGAGACTATTCTAGGCACTTTCCATAGATGAACACATTTAGCTGAGGAGAGAAGTTAAGCAATCTAGGTCTGAATTCCACACTGCCTATCATCAAGCAGGCGACAAGAGGAACTGAAGAAACAGGGAAGCAAGGTGCTCAAAGGGTTGGGCAGTAGCTCCAGTTCAAGTGAGTCCAGAGAACCTGAGCATCAGGTAAAAGGGAAGCAACACTGCTATTCTTCCCATCTCTGGTGAAGCCCATCCCGATGAATGTGGCCTAGAGACCCACTGCTGATGGTCATCACCACAGGAGCAGGCACAGGCCTCTCCATGACACCGTCTGAGTCAGGACAAATGGGAGTTGCAAGAGCACCTTTGGAAACATCAGAAGAGCAGAAAACCCAACAATATAAACATGATCCCAACCATTCTATCATCCAGGAAACAAGGGCTTCTTTGTTAAGGCAGCAATGCCTTCATATATAGCCACTCCTGAGGTGCAAATAATGACTTTTAAAAGATGTAATGATCTGTAAGTAGCATTAAGGAATCTTTTCAGGATAGTAACTTTGTGAAATCAGTTAGCAATCGTTTTCTAAGGAATGTTTTTACAAATCAACTTGAGCACTGCTGGGAACTTTACCTTAATAATTTATCTGAATTCTTCAAAGTAAACCAAGTGGAAGATGATAAGAACCGAAAGAATGATCAAGTTTAATTCCAATGAATATATTTCTAACTGATCCTTACCACTAACTCCAGTACTGTTCTACAAAGAAATATCATCCCTAAATACCATGCCTAAAAACCCAAACTTTTAAATTCTTCTGTGAAGCAAGTTTATCCCTGTTTGATCTTACTTACTTCTACACACACCATGAATCTCCTGCTCTCTGATCCCAGCAACAAAGCACCATTTGCCAACAATAGTCAATGAACACTTTTCTGTATGCATGGCTTACAACTTCCTACTGTTACTTCATCATAAGCGAAGGTCTGATGTATATGTCCAGATCTTTTTTCCTTAAAACATCATTAAAATCCACATTGCTACTATATGTTTATGTGGGAAGTAGTGCTGTAAACTAGAAATGAGAATTTGAGAGACAACTGTGGCCTATTAAGAAACCTCACGTAACACATAAGGTCTGAAACTGATTTTTAAAGGCATCAAGTCCTTGAAATTCATTCTAGAACTCTCCACCTAGAAGCAAATGTAGATTAGGGGACAACGAAAAGCAGGACTCTTGTCTTAGGGTACGTCAAGAAATGAATATTAATATCTTGGGAGGACTATGGTTTCCACAGCAATAAATTAATCCCTAAGATTCGTGTGAAACAAACCATACAAGTAAATATAACAAGACCATAGAAAGATTAAGAAATCTTAAAAACATGTTTGAAAAATATATTTGCATATTTCTCACAAAATTGGAGTTTCCTTTGTGTAGTAAGCAAACCTCTACACCTAACAGACACCAAGCTCCAAGACACGGGGTACTCAGTTTGTGGGTTACAGTCATGACAAAGCTAATGATTAACACTATCCAAAAATCTTTAATGGTGCTCGCCTGCCTACAGGGTCAAGTCCGACGACTCACACTGATAAATGAGGCCTGTGTCTGGCCCCAGCTAACCGTCTGGTTACTTCTCACTGCGCAGCCAGCACCTCTTCCCTTCCCAGCCCACTGAAGCCTCCAGGCCTTGGCACTCGTGTCCCCTCCACCTGGAACGCCCTCCCCCAGGCATGGGCCTGTTCACACTCTCCGCTCCTTCAGGTCTCGGATCACACTCAACTTCCTGGCAAGTCTTTCCACGACCACTCTATTTAAAACTACAAACCAAATACCGCCGCATAGCCCTGTTCCCTTTCTCTGCTTTATTTTTCTGCACCGCACTTACCTCCTGGCGTGGTACATGTTTTACTTACTAATTTTGTTCATTTTGTCTCTCTCTACCAGAAGGCCCCAGGTTGGCAGGGATTTTTGTCTGTCTTGTTCACAGCTATATCTTCTACCTTTGAAACAGAGCTTAGCACACATTAGGTCCTCCATAAATATGTACTCAGTCAGTCAATTCTGAGTACACAGTGCATTTTCACTTTGACTGGCCTTTGCTGATTCCACTTCCTCTCCAGAGGCACCATCTTTCTTTCCCTGTTCCCCTGGCAATCTGCTACTATCTCACTGTGCCCAACTGAAATGTCTCCTCCTCAGACAAGCTTACTTGATTTTCTCCTACCCACGACACTTCACTTATCCCAGGGCACTGCAACTGCTTGTTTTCATTGGATTCTGAGCTTCTTGGGGGCAGAAATGGTGCCTCCCTCATTTCTACAGCCACGCCATCCTGAGATGGCACACAGTGGGACCTCATCCCTTGAATGGAGAAAACGAATGGTAAACTGGAGTAGGTGACCGCTCTGTGAGTTAACACTCAGGAAAAAAAAAAAATGTGTAGCTTTCAAGATATTCTGTCGATATCCAAGATCCAGGTTTGCTTAAGTTCTTCAATACACATGCATTTATATTTAATATCTTTCTGGAATGTTTGAGATGCAAAAAAATAAACTTTATAGTAATTCATGCCTCCCAGGGACTTAGGAAGCAGGTACCTTTCAGGTATTTTAAAATATAGTGTTAAAGAAAAAAGTTTAGACATTTCTTCATTTCAAATTAGAACACAAGCAGGCAGAAACATACACATATAGAGAATAACTAATTTGCTTCCAAAAGGAAACATAAATAAAACTCATGTGAATCACTCAGTCCTTTTTCCACATGCTACAGCAAGATGTAGTCCCATATGGGGTTAGGTAGGTGGATTTTTCAAGATCATGCTTCTGTAATGTTATTCTATTTAAAGTTAGTCTTTTAGAGTGTAAAAGAAGTCTTCAGAAAATTGTTCAAATAATGAAACTCACAATTTGCAGAAATACATCTACCTTAACTCCCACCTGAAAGGTTAAAAATTAGTGTCTATTAGGTTCAATATACATTTCAAGAGCTCAAAATTTTTAGGATATAAAAGGAAATACCAAATACAGACAATCCCCAAAAGAGGCTCTGATCAAATCCATTTCCTATTTAGCTAACAATAAAAATCACCAATTTTCAAAGGATTAGAATACACAGAAACATGTAGCTTTAAAGTCACATATAAGCACTTAATGTGTTCATTAATAATTTAGCTACTTTAAACATCCAAATTTACAGAAGATCAGGAGGTTCTCAGGGCATAAGATGCACACCTTGAGTAGCAGGACCCTGGCCTGCTTACCTGCAGCACTGCCTGCAGCATCCCACTGGGCCTCACCTGGTGGCTTTTGGTGTCAGGTGGCGGAAGGGGTGCCACACACCCTGGTGTGCAGGCCCAACGAATGAGTCTAATGACCAAGACATTTCTACTCAGCACCAGGGCCACTATTCCTAGGGCCTTGTACAATGTCGTGTGAGAAAGGAGGAAAGGAGATTAGCACCTTCACTTCAGACAGGATGTGGATGACCATGGGACACTATTTATGGTTCAAGACACCCTGGACACAGGAAGAGGCAACTAACTCAGCATGGAGAGATTCCAGCAGCAAAGGAAACCCCATCCCTTCAGGTATGGCGGCCGTTAGGAGTTCTCTCCTCTTTAACAGGTGTTTCAGAAACACTTATGCCGCCTACAGTTTCTATTCCTTTCCCACGAGCGTGGAATTTAATTTTCAACATCCCCACGATAAGCTGGCTTGCCATTCTGGCAAACCTCACATGCAGTTTGGCAACAGCATCATCTGCTCACGGTTTCACAAGGGTTTGCAGGAGGTGGTTCCAAGCCCTTGCTCTGCACCCCAGCTCTGCAACAGGCTTTAACTGGGAGGAAGTCGAGGAAGCAAGGTTCCCTTATCCTGGAGAGGGGCAAGGAGCTGGTGGGGACATCATCACCCTGACGCTTGGCCTCACAGTTTTTGAAAATGTCTTCGAGGGAGGTAACTGATCCGAGCGTGGTAGAGGTGGGTCCACCACTGACAGAAAACAGAAAGGGACAGGGTCAATTGGCCTCACACATGAATGTGCAGCCACCCCCTTCACTAGCCCTGTGTTGCTACGACTCTGTCTTGCCAAGGGTGAGCATGTTAGAAAGCACTGAGGTCTCAGGATGGGGTGGAATTTTCTTTAGGAGGGTCTTTCCCACCTTCACACATATTTGGTTTCTCAAGTATGAAATGTGTCCAGTGGCTGGACATGCCTTTTTTCCATCCACCCCCTTTACCTTCATCATGTCCTATAAGTTTCTTCTGCACTCTGGTCTGCTCCTCCCTTCTTCCTCTCAAATCCTTTCCTCCTCATCCCAATTGCTCTGGCAGCTCACCCCCTGGGGCCCAGCACTGCCAGAGGCCCCCACCCACAGGCCTGGCCAGAGGAAACCTGCCTGTTCAGTTTGCCAGCCCAGCGCCCCTGCCTGCCTGGTCTCCTGTGCTGCAGGACGCGGCTGGGCCTACTTGGGAAGGTCACACTGCCCAGCACTTCCTTTCCCTCTGTCCCACCCCAAGGCCACGGGGCACTCCTCCCCCCTCCCGAGTCCTTCCTGTTTCCCAGGCCAGGTCCATCCAGGACACTCAACTGCCAGGGGTCAGAGTGCCACATTCCAGTGGCTTCACACCCCCTTGGGGAGGGCTCCAGATTCCTGCATAGGGGGTGGGGCAAAGAGGCGGGCACAGAGGGAAAAGTTCAGCAGAGGCCAATTCACCTACTGTGCCCACTACTCTGGGACCAAAGTCATGGGGTGAGGAGGGCAAGAGAGGCCCCCAAGAGCTCCCTCCAGAGTGGGCAAGAGGAAGTCCCTCAACCTCTTTGGGTTCGACAGGAAGAAGATGTCATCACTGCAGGCATGGTAGAGATTATAAAAATCATACAACTATATGACAAACTTTTATTGGCCTCAGTTCCTTAACTTGTACAATGAGGGGGCCTGCCTAGAGATCCTTTTCTGAGGACCCTTCCAACTCCATAATTCTCTGATTTCTAGCATAGCAATAGTTCTCTACCCTCAAGTCATTTTCAAGATCTGATGCATTTTTGGCTAACAAATAGAATGCCACTGTCACGCAGAAGGCAGCCAAACTTCTTAAGCCTCCCAAGCAAATTCTCCTCTTGCAATACTGGATTCCCTGCCTCTGACTCAGTGTCTCCAGACTCTCTTGGTGTCTTTCTTGTGATCTCTGTGTCCTTTGGGTTTTAACTCTGTAGGGTCTGGGCTCAAACCGTCAGGCTCTGAACTCTCAAGGGCCACCCAACTCCTCCTGCTTGCAGGGCCCCAGGGCTCATGACATCAGGCTCCAGGATGTACGTCCCATCAAGGTCACCCTCTGGAGCTCAGGGCCTCAGCACAATGGGCCTTGACACCTCTCGGCCCACCTGGACCCAAGGAAGGCGCTGGGAACCTCATGACACAGTGCCGAGTGCTGAATCCCTCTAACACAGAAGCTCTACTCCACTGGAAACGGGAGCTGGGGAGGAATGAGGAGCTGGAGCCCAAACTGGTCACTGTGTGAACGAGTGAATAAGCTGATTTCAGTCTGGGCTCTGGACCCTACTCCCTCCCAAGATAGTCAAGGTGACTGCCCTCTCCTGGGGGAGAGAGGAGCAGAAGAACGTGGCTAGACTGGCATTCCCCCATACTCGGGACAGGACTCAGCCTGCTCTTCAGAACCTGACTGATGGGAACAGAATTCGGGAGGGAAATTAAAGAGATACAGTGCTGGGGAGACTGGGCAGATGGAATCAATGAAGAGGAACCCATGTAGGGCTGCCATTCCTATACTAGACAAAGTCATAAAAAGCATTTGTTAGCCTCTATACGATACTCCATAGAGAAAACACCCCTGAATGGTCAAAATCTACCAACTGTACTTCAACTAAATGTCTACCTTTTCCCTTTTTTTAAAACCAACCGTTGCTTTTAATAAATCCCTATGAGTAAAGTCTGACAGCAAAGACTAAGTCTGTAGGTAAGACACTAAAAATGATCCCACGGAAAAGGTATCCTGATGCACAGCCATCTCATTCTAAGCAACTGCTTTCATTGAGAAAAAAACAGAATTCCTGATCAATTACCACCTCCTTCTTGTCAAGCCAGGATTCAACACAGAACACTTCCTCTATTTACTAAGACCCAAACGCTAGTGAGAAAATATACTTTCTGTGTGGTGAATCATCTGGAACTAACTAGAATTTGGACTTTCCCCCCCACCCCCAGGTACATACTACCCTTCATAAGAAAATCGTTCAGCATTCTGTTCAGTAAAATCTGCACATTACCGCCACGTGCCGTTCTCCCTGTGCCGTCAGCAGACTGCTCCGTTGTCGACTGATTCCTGCACACAAGCACGGTGCGGAACTACAGCAAAAGCAGTCAGATGGCCCATAAAGCGTGCTCTGCAACAGCTCTTCCTTTTATGAAGATCAGGTTTTAAATGGGCCGCTTCAATTTGGGTGAGAGAGACGTGAGCAAGATGGAAGAAGGCAATCGTATACTCCTCTATTCTTTTTATGAAACGATGAATCCTTCAAACCACCTATGAAATAATCTTGCCACACAAGAACCATACTGCACTTGTTTGATTGAAATAGATTTATTTTTTTAAAGTTGGGTACCAGGGGAGGATTTAATTGTCAAAAAAAATATTCTGGAATACACTGAGACCTAAAAAAAAAGAAAAAAAAGAAAGAAACATTATTAAAATGACAACAGACAACATAAACAGCATTTAAAAAGGTAAGGCAAGCTATTTCGTTTGAATGAGTATGTGTGTGTGTTTGTTCAAAGCTCTTCCAATTTCTCCATAAAGAAAAAGGATTCTGAACTATTGTTGCAACTCCGTTACATAAATTGCTTTTAGAATCAATAAATATTTTTAGAATGAAAAGAAGCACTTACACACTGACAAAGGACTTCAGGTTCATGTTCTTGTCACCTTTGCGGACATGATCACTTTTTAAAAACCAACTTTTCCAAACTGTAATCTCCAGGTCCTGGGTGAAAAACTCGAGTCCTTAGGATCACAGTCCCTACCAAGAGAACACAAAGATACATATTCTTCAGTCCTTGCCATATGAAATATTATCAGCATAACCTTTTAAACTAACTTTCTTAACATAAAAAACAATGACTTACCTCCCTTCTGTCAGAGCTGTGATCTTCATCCTCAGTACGGACGGCCCAGACACCTCATCAAAGACGAGCGGCGGCGCCCCTTCTCCCACCATCTCATCTGGACCATTTGGGGACCATTTGTTCCTCTTATAGTAGATGAGCAGTTACTCTGAGAGCAGCCCTCAAATTCAATACCCCAACAGCAAGAGAAAACAATCATTCTTAGCATATTCACCTGCCTGGGGGAAAATCAGAAACAAAACCTCCTCACAAGTACCTTTCAGCCACTCGTGTGACGTAATATGAAGAAAAATGTCCTACTGATTTAGTCATTAACTTAAAACATTATTTATTGAGCAACTACTACTTGCACGGCCCCATGCTAGGCACTGAGTGGGCTACAAAGAAGCAAGAACCTAGTCAATTTAAGAGCACTTTTCTACCTATCTCCCACCTTAAAAGCAAACAGAGGTTAGAACGCAGAGTGACCCATAAAGAAAGGGCAGAGCCTCGTTAACATAGCCATCAAATAAGTTAGAGTTTGAAATGTTCCAATAACAATGCTTACTGGAAATAAATCACCTGATTAAGCTGTTTTTCCCTTTCAAAATCACCTGGGGAGCCAGTAAACATTAAACTTCTGACTGGCTGGGTATGTTACGTCTAATTAATAAATCATAGGCACATGATTATTGATACTGAATTTGGAATATCCTACTACCCAGCCCCCAACCAAAGAGTAAATGTCTTCATGCCTTACAACGCTTTACTGCAAACAAATATTATTTTCATTTTATGGTAAGAGATGAAGAAATCATTTTTCCACCTCTGAACATGACACTTACTCAACAAAACATTTAATGAGCACCTATTATGTATAAACCATAGTGTTCAACGCTGAGACACAAGGACACAGTGACAGCCGACACTTACTACATGCTTTCTATGTATAAGCCATTGATCAAGTGATTTACATGCATCAGTCAGCTCAGTTATTCCTCACAATAACCCTAACGAGGTAGATACTATTATTATTCCCATTTTTCAGATGGAAACTGTGCACAGAGGTCAAGTAGCTTGGCCAGGGTAACACACCAGGCAAGTCACTTGGCTAGATTATGAACTGACTTCAGAACCCAGAAGTCCCACTAGTACACAGCATTGTACTCAGTAATAAAACGTGGTTCCTCCTTAAGGAACTTATCGTCTAAACTTCTCCTGAAGAAGTCACCTCCTCTGGGCAGTTTTTCTTGAGACTGTATCTCTAATGCTCCCTGGCAAATGGAAGCAACACGTGCTAGCCATACAGGTGGGTAAAATGCTCCAAGACCAGGATGATTCACAGTCTGGGGAGCAAGCAACAGGGCCAAGGAGGCAGGGCCAGAGCTGGGCGCGAGGCCAGTGCCACTGGTGAAGGCAGGCAAGTGCCCCGGGGTGAGGAGAGCCGTGGTGAGGCTGGCTGGGCAGTGTCCCCAAGTTGCTAACAGCAGAGAGCACCTGTGTGCAGGGCTGGAGGTTGACCCAGGGCAGTGGCTGGATGTGAGACTTCCTGAACATGGGTGGATGCAAGGGAAAGGGATTCAGAACCTGCACAGGGGAAATCTGTGACCAACCATAAAGAAGCAAGACTCAGAGGGCTCCGCAGCTGCTGCCTTTGCTCTCTCTCGATGCACTGGAGATGGTGATGCACAGACAGAGCCACAAACCCCACATCCCGCAACTCCAGTCCCAAACGCTGTATGCTTCTAGTATTTACATAATTATCTTTTCTCAAGACACTTGGTGTTCATTATATCTTTTCATTTTTTGGTGAGCAAGGTTAGCCCTGAGGTAACATCTCTTGCCAGTCCTCCTCTTTTAGCTGAGGAAGATTGGCCCTGAGCTAACACCTGTGCCCCATCTGCCTCTATTTTATATGTGGGACACCTGCCACAGCACAGCTTGATAAGCGGCGCATACGTCCGGGCCCGGGATCCGAACCTGCAAACCTGGGGCCGCCAAAGCGGAGCGCCAGAACTTAACCACTACACCACCAGGCCAGCCCCATTGGTGAACATTATTTTTTAAAAAAATCAGCTCTCACAGCAGGTCAGGAATTCAGAAAGAAAAGGAACAGAACTCCCGTGGTTGGTGCACTGGGGGATACTTCTGAGATACCCACTAAACGAGATTCAGACACTGAGTGTTGCCCCTTGGAAGCACCAACTTGGAGAGGTAAGAGCGTGAAGCAGCTATAAACAAATCCACTCAGAAACAAATTCATCCAGCGCTGACCCCTGGCGAGAAGCTCCGAGTCTGCAACCTCCCTCACGCTACATTTATGCCTTCTCCCACAGTCTCACATCTCAACAGCCAGAAATAAACCCGGGGGTTTCAAAACCGAACCTTTCCTCCTCCCCCATCATCCGAGTTGGCCAAGCTCCGGGACTTGGTAAGCAAGGAAACACAGCCCATCGACACTGTACCAGCACTCACCCACTGCTGAAACATTCACCCCAACACAGGCTTTACTGTCTACCATGTGACAAGGAACACACAAATCGATTTCATTATCCATTGACACAAACATTTATAATCACACTGTTAAGAAGCTTCTGAAAAGAAAACACAAGCAGTTTTGGTTGATAATAAAGATCATCTGATTAATGATTAACTGTTTTTAGTACTGGAGACAATCTATTGATTCCCACCTTTAAATAAAGTTGTACAAACTGGTTACAACAGCAGATACAGGCTGTATGTTGGGCCAAAGCTGAGGACATTCCAGACCCGCCCCCCTTTACATACCTTTTCCATAAGAGTGGTCAACTTTCCCATACTTTTTTATTCATTCTAGAGACACAATTTCAGCCTACATATTTTGGTGGTGGTGGTGGGTGTCAAATATTTGCTTATTGTTGTTGAATATAAATACCCATTAAGCTTTGTGTTTTAATTACCTTTTAAAAAAACTTTCCACACTTGTTGACTTTAATTAATGTTATTGTCCTATGATAGAACTAAAATTCCACAAAGATCCATGGTTAAACTATTAAATTTCATGTGAGCTCACCTTCAAATTACATTTTCAGTATAAAGTGTGCTCCTTTACGTCAATATGTTGACTCAAAAGGTATTTGTTAAATTCCAGTTGTGTGCATGCATCACTTTGCTCTATGTTGTGGCTTAAAGAAGTCTAAACGGTTATTCTCTCCATGTCACAAGAAGCCAGGTAAACGTCTAGGGTTGTCTGGATTGCATATGTTGACCGGTATATATCATGCATGAATTATAAATTTTCAAAGATTTATAACTCAGAAACAGTCATTTAACTTTAGAGGTAATCAAAATTTTTATCTTCCTTTTGATAACTCAAAAAAGCACTTAAAATTTACATAAAATATATCTGAAGCCCAGCCATTTGATTTTGCATACTATTTGTGCAATTGGTTTTGAGTGAGAATTTGTATTTTTAAATAAAGATTAGAAGTGAATATAAAATATTACAACAAATGCTATCTATACCTTTTGAATATGAAACCAGTATCTGAGTTATAAAAACTATCAACCAATAATAACACATGGAAAAAAAAGTCTGTTTTCCTGATGGAATTTCAACAAACTTAATCCTGACAGTGATCCAGGTTTTTCCAAATTTTATATATGCGCCCTGCTGGATAACTTCTAGGCCTCTGGTTTTCATCTGTAAAATGGTGCAAGTGGAAAACTTTTAAATCCTCAGATAAAATCCTTGGTAACAAGAGCATATGTCATATGTATGCAAAGCACAAAGGTTGCAAATTCATCTTGAAGTTAATATCTAGTCTCTATTTAGGACTTAGTTAATTATATCCATTTTTCATACTAAACAAACATTTGCAACCCAATAATACACCCCAAAAAAAGCAACAGAATTAAAATGTCCCTCCTACCCAGGGGGCTGGCTATTTGCACAAAGCTTACAAATCGTTAAGTAACCTTACAGATCTTCATTGTCCTTAGAGTCAACACAGTCCCGGTGGTAACAAGGATAGAAGACAAAACAATTAAGGGCCACAGTCCTCACATCACAAGCCCTAGAAACAAAGGACCAGATGTACAGACAGCCAGTGGTCAGACCCTTAGTGAGGAGAGAGGAGTTAGCTGCCGTCATCTGCTTGGAGAGCCTCGGCACTCATAAAAATAAATTCCCTTAAGACTACAAAGAATTTTCTCTTAAGTTCACCTGGAATGACTTTTTTTTTTTCCCTCCTTGCCTTTTATATAGTCCTGAAAGGAAAGGGGAAAGGAAATGAAGTAGAAAGTCGGAGGCAGCACATCTCAATCAGCGTAAATTGTAATGAGGGAGACTATGTAGTAACATGGGAAAATACATTTGATGTAATTTGAAGTGGAAAGAAGCAAGATATAGGATGTAGGATAAAAATATATGTCTATAGAGGAAGACTAGACAGGGTATATACATATTTATATAGACGAACGCAAACACAAAATTGGTTCTTGTGTTTGGAACAAGAGCGTTTTGGACCCTTGTTTTTCTTCTCTGATTTCCAAACTGTCTAGTAAAGTTATGATGCCTTTATAATAGTTTTCCTAAAAAGAAGGCAGTGGACCTAATATCTTGCCTCAGTACACTGAGCTAGCTATGGGAAATAAGATGTTCAAGAAATAAACTACAGAGAGGGAACTTGGGTAACACCTTTCTGAGTGATCATTAAAGGGACTTGGGTCTCTTTTTATAAGCCAAGGCCCTTTCTCACATGCAACTAAGCTCCAAGAATCTTTGAGTATGAAAAGTTCTAGGGAATTTCCGTATCAGTCCTTTCTGATGGACTCCTTTCTCAACACATGGCTTGGGCAGGACATCAGAACTATAAACCTGATGAGTACTTTATGAACTGCAGAAGAGCAGACACAGGAGTGAGATGCCCACAGCTTTATGTAAGCCACTTAGAAGACAAGCTACATGTATTTATTTATATAAATTAATGATGGCTAGAGATAGACAAAATCTTTTTTTCTGTTGGAATTAACAGAACCTAACAGCTCCGATTAGAAGAAAATGCTATCACAGAAGAATGGACATAATGAGACTATCAGGACAAGAACGTGACCCTGTGAAGAATTCTCTTTACATGTGTGCATGTTGCATATATGGATGTGTGCATAAGTACATACACACATCACATAATGTGCAACGTGTGTACAGCTGTCCACTGTAATGACACAGTTTTCCACTGTAACAAAAGACAGAAAAGAAAATGTCTATGTTTCCATTAATTCTAAATTGCACACAGACACGGGGGCGCCTTCCCACCATATTCTGCCAGTCCACTGGCTCCCCTGCAAGGATTCCCCTAGGTCACTGATGACTTCATGTCTACCCCTCAGAGAGCCCCATCTGTTTGCTTTCTCTAGCACAAAATGGACCTTTTCTCTCCAAGCACTGTCTCTGGGTCCAGCAGTAGGCACAACAGGCCAGTCAAAGGCCAATTCAAGAGACTAATTTTCCCCAAATAACTCTCGCAGGTTCCTTTTAGGACTCAGAGTAACTCAGCTGTCTCTATAGCCAAAAATGGTACTTGCTGGCGGCACTTCACATCCACTTCTCCGGGTCTCACCTTCCAGGAAGTCTACTTTTCAGTTACAAGAACTGTGTACCTTGGCTTACAACCTGAGGGGCACTCCCTCCTTCAAGTGTGTTTCCCAGTCCTCTGCCTCCATTCATTTATTTTATTAAAGACTGAGGGTAAACATGCTATTCCAGCAGCAAGAACAGCTCTGGGTCCTTCACCTACCACCTCAAAGTAACTGAGGAATCACAGGTTCTGAGATATACACATCTCTGACTTTGGCAGTATCCACCATCAAGTTAAATAATCCTTCTGCTGATAAAGTCTTAGAGAAGGCAACACTCCAAGGAGCACACACTCGCTCCCAAGGGCTGGGAGCTGACTTTTAGACTTTCAACTGTAATGAAGCCACATAAAAGTTAAAAAAAATATTTTGTAAGAGAAAGGAAAATCAACAGTGGACCCTCAAAAAATTAACTTGCTTAGACTCTTTACTTTTCACTGCCAACTAAGCATTACAGAGAACTTGAGCTCTACAGCTATAACATTATTTAGCCATCAGTTCCAGCTTGCCTTCTTCTCTCTTCCCAAAACTTTTATAATAACCAGTGGTGATTAATAAAAGGTTCTAAAGTGGGTTACTGGAAAGCCACCAACCATGACACTAACATTATGAACAATCACCAACAGGGATGAGATGAGCATCTTAAACGTGGGAAAGTTGAAGGGACATACTGCAGCAGAGACATCAAAAGTAAACCCATCCTAAGAAAATGGGGCTCTCTGGTGACTGGTCAAGTGATAAAAGAGTATAGGTGCCCAAGCTTACACCCAGGATAATTCTATATATGTGTCTATGACCCTGTATACTTTATCGTGGCCAAACCTCTCTTTTTTTGTGTGCTGAGTAAGAGTCACCCTGAGCTAACATCTGTTGCCAATCTTCCTCTTTTTGCTTGAGGAAGATTTGCCCTGAGCTCACATCCATGGCCAATCTTCCTCTATTTTGTAGGTGGGTCGCCGCCACAGCACGGCTAATGAGTGGTGTAGGTCCGCGCCAGGGATCCGAACCCATGAACAGGGGCCACTGAAGCAGAGTGCGTCCAACTCAACTGCTACGCCACCAGGCCAGCCCCCAAATCTCTCTTCTTTAGCAGTTGAAAAAGCTTAGTACCAAATGTGTCACCCAAAGGTTGTGATTTGCTGTTGTATCCTTAAATGTCTAATGTCTTACTCTCTTAATTTGTAACCACTTGAAGACTTTAGAAAAGAGAACAAACAAAGAGTTCATGACTAGGGCTGTAAGAAAAACAACTCCACAGTGCTCAATAACAAGTTGGGACACCAGCCACCAGTCATCAAGAATTCCTCAGTCCCTGAAGTCATAGGGTTTGGAGTACATCCAAATGGGATTTTGCTTTTTTAAATTCCTTATATTGCATTCCTATGGACTTCCTGTTCAGACCATTGTCAGGCATTTTTATTATTCATGGTCACACACTTCCACCCTCAGGTTGTCGCTCAGGACTTCCTTCCCCAAAGAAGCTGTACAGTTAAATTCCTGAAGACATCTGAGATCACCTGGAGCAGGAAATGGGTTGTGTCATTCATGGCATCACACACAGAGACTGAACACTCAATACATTGATTTAAATTCTCTCTTGATTAGTCAACATACATGTTTAAGACACAATCCTGGATTTGCTGAGAATACAGATGTCTGTTTTATAATCATCAATTATTCATATGATAATCTGAAGTGTGTCTACAAAGTAACTCATAATTGTTTATCAGTTGTTTACAGGCAACTGATCACCACAGAATCTCAACTGCTCAGTGCACCAGAGCCCTGTGGTAAGGAAAAGGCTACAAGCAGCCGCCCGCGAGGAAAATTCTTACAAGCTGATGAAGGGTTGGTGAATGAAAGATGACACCTTTATTACAAACTGGCAAGAAGAAAAGTCTTCACAAATAAAAACGGCCTTTAAATATTTGCCAAAATAAATACAGCTGAAACTAACCCATCATAGGAAAATTAAAAAAATAAATTCTAAGAATGATTTGGGGTAGGGCGAGAGGGAAAGGACACAGGACACGGTTAACCAGTTTTGAGCTTCCTTCTGCAATAATGTGACTGGGATTCTCTCGAAAGGTAGTGTCATTTGTTTCAGTTTCCACAACGCAAACCAAACAGTTCAGATGGAAAAGTTTTTGTATAATATCTTGGATGACCTTGAGTCTAGATTTAGTCAACAAATGCTCATTGAGTTCTTCCTGTGTGCCAAGCACTAGAATAACACACAATCCTGGCACTCGAGTGGATCACAATGAGGCTGGGAGACAGAAATGTGAACTCTAACACAGTGTGAAAAGTGCTACAACAAGGGAAGGAGAAAGTGCTATTTACGGGCACTGGGGGGTGAGGGGATGGCATTATTTTTTCCTGGGCAGGGCAGGAAGGCTTCCCAAGGGAAGCTGCATAAAATGGTAGGGTCTGAAGGATATGAAGATAACTTCGGGGAATCTGAAAGCCAACACCACATCCCTTTTCCAGTTGCTGGCTTTCACCCCGACTTTTGGTTGCAATAGATATTAGGAAGTATGTGTTGAACATACCTCCTAATTTTCTGAGTTTTCAAAGGAGCTTGTTCAAGATAAACCTGAAATAAAGTGGGAAAACCTAAACCTTGAGGAGCAGAATAGTCAGGTACTGAATTTAGGAGTCTAATTTTCCCTTACCTGTGGGCTTTTAGTAATAACATGCAAATTACTAAGGCTCTACGGGAAGTTAAATGCTTATTATACTGAGATTATCCAAAAAAAAGTAAAGTTGGAATCATTATGCATATGAAATATATCCCTTCTAAAGAGAAAAAAAAGTTCACTGTTCCTTCTTTAGTAGCAGTCATCCTTTATGTTTTTTCTCCCTGTGTAGCTCCTAATACCTTCTACTTTTCCATTCTCTCAAGAAACAGTTATCACCCAAGCATTTCCGACTCAAGGGCATATGCTTACATATTCACACACAGTTTAAAAAATATAATACATGGGCTATTTTCAGTGCCAAATGTAGCTGTAATTATATATTTCTTTTGGACATGTTTTATGTTATTAAAGCATGTAAATACTTTATCTCCCTCAAGTTTTCCAGAACTCTATTGGCAGAGAGTATTTTGCCTTTCTCTTTCCAAAGCATCAAATACAATTTCCGGAATAGATAGTTGATAAACTCGGTTGCTGAGGACTCACCTTTTCCCAACATAGTCTTTGAAAATAATTTAATCTCCTTCCAACAAAAAACACCTCTGGCTTCTTTATTTTGCTTATTTCCCTACAGTGGTGTTCTATTTCTCACCTTCAATTTCCGCTTTTCTTCTCTGCCATCACATCCAAAATTCCCCTGTAAGGCCAAAAACTACGCTGAGTGATAACCTACCATAAATCATCCCACATAGCCTGAGGGATAATAAAACTTTTGTCCCAATCACCAAGAAATGACATAAGTCAGGCAGTTTTCCTGAGCTCCACTCGCCCAAGTATAGATATCCCAATTAACTAGGCAGTTTAAAAGCCAAAGCACTTTAATTACAATTGTTTTTTTTCAAATGTAATAAAACAATGCACAATCTTTATTTATTAAGGTCATTCTCAGTTTGCTGATTTACAGAGTAGATAGTACACTTAATTTGTTTCAAGCATGCAAACTGTTTTCAGTACATCTGTAATACAATGCAATGTATTCTTTGTCTGTACTGTGCCCTCAGCAACTGAACACACATGCGCGGGCACACACGCACGCCCATACTCACTCTACATCCAAAGGCACAAAGTTAACTACATCTTGAAAGAAGGAATTATCACAGCTTCTGTCTCTCAAAGTCACATCTGTAACTGTACAGGGGCCCAGCTGCTGATGCTACAGTTAAAGTTTACCATCCTGGGCACATCTTTTTAGGCCAGCAAGTCTACCACAACCTTGTAAAGAGCCTTGTTTTATGAAGCTTTATCACTTTCTGATCCATATTATCATATTTCACGGTGTCAAATAGATTTTATGTACTGGCAAATGCTCCCCTTCCAAATATTTCTACAGAACTCCTCTTCTGCCAGCCTGTTAGTGTAGATACCTTTATTGGAAGGGATCCCCACAGAGGATTTGGTGCTTGGCACCAACTTCTCTGAATAGTTGGGTTACCAGTAGCTAGAGAGCTGCATGCCACCACGCTGGGAAGAATGAGTAGTCAAATGGAAAGACTGCTGGAAAGCTTGCCTTTCCGATGGCTTTCAGGGTACTTGAGATCCAGCCCACACTGGGTCACGGCAGGGACTTACCAGGGAAGGAGACCAAATCACAGCACAAAGTCGTGGGCATGAGAAGTACCAAATGGACCTTCTAGCACAGACTCTGACAGCAGCAAATGCACACTGAACCCCTGGCTGCTTCCAAGAGAGAATTGTTCAGCCTCAGGTATTCAGATTCTCATTACTGCCCCCATAGTTTAAAAGTGCTTAAGCTAATGTGCACCAACCAAGCAGGAAGAAAACCAAATAAAGGCCTATTGCTACACCAAAGAAGAGTAAAGCAGAAGCTACTTAGGCAAAGACTCCAGTTAGTAAATGAACACCATCCACCCCTCAATGGCTATTTCAGACGCCACCACTGTTAGCTATCCAGAAATCTACCCTGGAAGAGAGAGGGTGAGATCCGGAGCAGGATTTAACTTTTGATATTATCTTTAAAAAAGAAAAGAAGAAGGAAAGACAGAGCAAGCCATAGTACTCCACTAGAAGTGTTTTCTGTTAAATAATATATAATGTCTACCCACTTATTAGTAAACTTACAGAAGTTTTACAGATTGGAACAAAAAAAAATCTTTGGCAACAAAAAGCAAAATATTGCAGAAAACTAAAAAATTAAATAAATTCATATTGCTAGGGATTGGTGGCTTAGGTAACTGAATTGAAACTGAGAATCATGGAAGAGATCTACACAATAATTAGCTGCTGAGTTTTCTCATGTTGCATACTCCCAAATGGGAGTATTTAGCATTCAGCAGACTTATTAACAAATAAATGTCCGACTGGAATTAACTAGCACTTCATTCTGGAAGGCTGCTCTTGGCAAAAATGTAATATCCACAAGGCAAAGCAAGGTGATTGCTGGTGTACTCTGTGGGCTGTGTTGAGTGTCACATTCTTTTGAATAATACGGATTACATCAAGTTTCTGAGCCACAGGTCCACACCACCTAACTTTGCTCAGTGTCCTGCCGCTAGACAGCATGCAAAGGGAAGGTGAAGTTTCTAGACCCCCAAGAGACAATTTTCCAAACTGCACAGCTAGCCTGTACTTGAAACATATGTAGTGAAGATTTGCTGTCTCACATAGACACAAAGAGCCTCCTGGTCCCGTGGCTCAGCGACATACAGAGGTAAGAGAGCTAGCAGAGCGCAGTATGTCCCACTGCAGAGACTAATCGTTTCATCCTCTCAATATGGGGCGCCCAAGTGCCACATTGGGCCACTGCCCCTCCTTCAATGCACTATGACTGTTATGTTTCTTTAAATTCAGTCTGCTCCTTAAGGAAACTCCCTGGCAAGTGAAAACAGCAGCAAAGGTAAAAGAATGCTGAGAATTTGGCTGCTGCCTGCAGTATTAGGAAGAACAGCAATTACTCAACTCTCTCCTAGTGTCACAGGCAGAAATGAGCATGTGAATTTGGGCAAGTTTTGGCCTGTCTTTGCTCAAGCTTCTCCCTTTGCAGTATCTGTCACCTACCTACCTCACAGTCGTAATAACTAATGAAGTAAATGAGAAAATGGAGAAAGAGCGAAGGCAGCAGGCCAGCACAGACATAAAATTCTACCTTGAATCCAGACTAGGCCACAGTTAACACGGCTTACAGATTGCTGGCATTTAAAAGATGTCACTAACTTCCCGATAACTATGTTTTGCTGTCTCCACCACCTCTCAATAAACATAACTATGGGCGAACTCTTGATCTTTTCCTCCAAGCTCTTCCGTCTACAGCACTTGGCAGAGAGTCATGTAGACAATAACACTTTTTCCTTCCCTGGCTCTGCAAACACAAGGTAATATTTGACTCCTGCCCAGTACTTCTAGATCATAAAAACATAGATCTTATGACCAGAAAGGCCTTAAGATATCATCTGATTCAGTTCCCCTACTTTCAGGTAGGTAACTATTTAATGCCCCTTCGACAAAGTCAAGGGAAGTTGAGGGGTTTTATTTAACTCACTGAGCAATTATTAAGGGATGAAGGGCGATCGGGAAGCCATGTCTGTTTTTTTCTCCTTTATCATGCTATTCTCATGCACAAGAATTTTGTGATATTTACCTTTTTGAGCAGCCTTAAATCCTTCCTGCAACAAGTAACATATACACAGGTCCATCTATTCCTTTGATTAAAATATGGAAATTGATTTGGCCCTTCATTTTTATGTCACAGACAGTGGTAATAAATTTCCTAAAATTTGTCTAAAATATAAGAACTCAGTGGTTCTGAAAAACACACAGCATACCCAGTCTTTCTCAAACCATTTAAAAATCCTTCTACTTTGGCTCTCAGAGAGAAAACTGTCTATAATCTATCCCTTTTTCCTCGCTCAGAATGTAAATGCCCAGACCTCAAAAACAGCAAAGCTCCCAGGGATGGAAAGGGAGGAAAGGGGCAACAATGTGCAGGTTTTCAAGATGTGCATTTGACCAGATGATGGAATGCTCTGCTTCTGCAGCATCATACACACACACTCTGAGGGGATGGAGCCCACACATCCCGTGGGTGTGCTTCCTCACATGTTATAGATCTGAAGGGGTCCAACTAACTCTTCATATTAAAAATCCAGCTCAGGTCACGCTTCCTCAAGGTAGAGTTGCCTTATTTTGTCAGGTCTTTTGCAGTCTTCAAAAAGAGGTATCACAATTCTCCAATATTGAGATGCCTTTTGTTTTATCACAGCTGTGAACTGTTTTGCTTGTGGCCTTCGGATAAGAAGCTAAATAAGTTACCTCTTGTAGACAGGACTTCACAGGCTCAGGTTTCATTCTGCCCTGCCAGAAATTCCTTTCTGTTTTGAATCTGAGATGTTTGTTTATGGTTTTTGTTTTGAAATGCTAAATAAGACAGGCACAGTCTCTAGTTACAGCCTATATCTTTCTTTCTCTTTTTTTTTTTTTAACCTGGCTATAGCCAGAGTGGCTGGTTGTTCAGGACTTAGCTAAAATTTCCAAAGGCTGGACTCTTCAAATTATCTTCTCAGGAATTTGAAATGTAAAATAACAACACCTTAAAGTACAATTAACACAATTTTCTTTCTTAACTGTTTGTAAGACAAATGTTCCCAGGATACTCTGAATTAGGGTGTTATTTTTGGATTTGACAAACATATACTTAAACGAAACCCCAAAATTTGGAAGTGTATCTCATCTTGCTTGTAGGTTACATGTTTGAATACTAGCACTTTTGATGAAAGATAGAGGCACTACAATGATAGGTATTAAACGAGTTTCTGGAAAAAAAAATTCAATTTCTACTATGTGATGATAACGTTTGGCTGTCAAGAAGGAAATAAAAAAAGAGTTGTAAACTATCGATTCCAAGGATTGTATCTTCATCAAGTTCTTTTTCCTTGTTCCATAACAGCCAACATAAAGCATTTGCCTGTGAGTTCTCAGTCCATATTTACTGGATAAAAATGATACTTACTTCCAGGCATAAAGGAAGAGTTACAGTCCTGCCTTCCTAAAGCAGGACCACACCTACACTAGGAACCAAAGAGACAAGAACGTCGGATATTATAACTCTAGGCGCTCTTTTCCAGCCTTCCACTGCAGCGCAGAGACTCGCCAGAGAAACCGCAATGCAAATCCAAGGTAAAGCTGCAGTATTAGTCCACATGAAAGATGGCTGGAACGCCTGAGATCAAGAAAAGCAACGCAATGTACTCCAGGTAGTACACCATCTCCTGCTCACTCCCAAGCCCACTCTGTCTTTGAGCCCTGGGCCTGCTGCTTCCTTCTGCAACCGTAGTGATCCCTACCCTGCCTTGGGATGTCTCCAACGATGTCTCGAAACCCACAGAAAACCTAGCACTAAAAGGAAATTTAATTCACTTTCATGAAACCATATGCCATCAATATTAAGATATGTCATCTTTTAAAAAATATTAATTTGAAAGAGCTCTCTGGAAGTAAGGATTCAAAGCAAATCAAATATCAAGCCAATGTCCACATTCTGCTCAAACACCAAAGGGGCTGGGAATTACAGTCCTACTGGATCAAACCAATGAATGTTTTCTTGGTCCAGAGACCCTGGCCTCATGGCTCTTTGTTCTCAGTACTTTACGGACCGTTTCTCTCTGACAAACATCTGAGACCAGAATTCCTCCTCTGAGACCCCTGTCCGAGAGACTTAGTTAAGTGTGGAGGAGGTGTGAGACTGTCCACAAAGCAGACATTTTTAAAACTTATACATAGAGAAAGCTAACAAAGAAGAAAATGAGAAAGGACAGAAAATAAGAATGGAAGTTAGAATATTAATTATCTTCCAAAAATCTATTTCATACCAGGAACTATACTAGCCATTATATATACACACACACCTATGTAATCATATATATATTATATATGTATTAATTCTCTCCAATCTTCAGTATAGTATTTACTTGATAGAGAGCTATCACTATTCCATTTTCACAGATGAGGAAACTGGGGGCCAAAACAACTAAGCAAGTTGGTTGTTCAGTTAAAAAGTAACAGAGCTGAGATTTGAACATAGGTTTTTCTAGCCCCAAAGTCTATTTTCTTTTTCCTAAAACATCCTGCACAGAGGAGCGGGAGCAGGAGGGAGGAGACAAGACCCTCAGGCCTCGCTTGGTGCCACACTCTCCACTGAATCCCTCCTGGTGGTCAGAGGCGAAGTTAGGGCCCCTCTTACTTGCTCCTGAGACACTCAGCATTTCCTTATCTCAGGGCTCAAGAGCTGTAACTGTCTTAGACAATAATTAATTGTCTCAGCTACCTACCATTAGACCATGACCTCTGTGAAATCAAGGCCCCTATCTTATTTATTTTGGCTGAAAAATAATTATTATAATGACAGGTAACATTATCAGGTCTTAGATGCCACACTGTGCCAGACGCTTTACGTGGACTAGCGTTTTGCTATTCAAAGTGTGGTCTCGGGATCAGCAGCATTGGCATCACCTGGGAGTTTATTAGAAATGCAGAATCTCAGGCCCCACCCAGACCTGCTGAATCAGAACCTACAAGTTTAATAAGATCCCCACGTGATTCGTGTGCACATCAAAATCCCAGAAGCACAGTTTTATCTCATTTAAGCCTCGCAGCTAACATAGGTGGTACCTATTACTATTAACAGACGGGGAAACTGAGGCTTAGAGAAGTATCACTACTGTGCAGCACAAAGACCAGACCCATAGCAGCTGCTCAGTAAACACTTGTGAGCGGAGGGATGGCAGGGACCCAGGTTGGGCTAGAAAGAGAACGGAGGAATGGACGGGTTAAACGTCCGACCTCTGGCTTTGCCTGCTGGTACCAACTGCGGCGGCAGGTGGACTGAGGCCCCGATGCGGGCGTGCTGCAGCAATACAAGCTGTTTCCTTGGCTCAAGCCAGGCCAAATCCCAAGTTGATCTCCAGTGTGAACACTCTGGGAGCCGGAGCCAAATCTTCTTCCAGAATACAACGTGAAGGAAAATGTACAATATTGATTATAGTGAGTTTAGGTGCCCCCTTAATCCCCAAAGGAAATATTAGCCCACAGATAAATGGTTAAATTTACAATTCCTATGACAATGCAAAAAATTTCCGATTCCTCCCTCTTTACTTTTATTCAAAATACACCAATTTTGTAGAAATTTTTTAAACAAAGTATAACAAATGGGCATCAGGAGGAAAGGCAGCAAACACCTTCAGAGGCCTTTAAATAAGTTTTTTCAACTCAACGCATTTATGGTGTTGGGGTAGGAGGGGAGGGGACGAACTCAATAATAATTCACTCCCTTTCTAAGAGCCCAAACTCCTTGACTACTGATGCTCAATCACTCAGGTAGATGAGGATTAAGCAGAACAAGAGAATGAGTCCATATCAGGTTGTGTTACTTTCACTGGTTGGTAGCTTTGTTAAGTGTTTCCGTCATGTCAGTAACTCTTCTGAGTGCTTCACAGAATTCATTCATTGAGTCCTTAGAGCAACCCTATTATTGACCCCACTACACAGATGAGAAAACTGAGAGGCTCAGAAGCAGACTGCAGACCTGACCCCAGAAACCAGGTTTCTAACCATTACACTCTTTTGTAAGCATTTTGCATGGAGAATTAATTGGGGTTGGGGGAGGGAGGTAAGGAATTGAAATCTGTTCATTTTGTAACTAACAGGAAAAAAAAGGGATCTTTTTTGATTTTTTTTTGTGAGGGCATTCTTAACCTTAAGTGTAGTCAACCACCCCTCTGCTCCTAAGACCGAGCAGGTCGTATCTAAGCAAGGAGCGTTTCCATGATTGACCAGGCTGACTGGCCAGGACAAGCAGCCGGAAGTGGGTGAGGTTGGAAGATGCTGATAAAGGGACACCTTTCAGTTCACTGCCCACACTCATTTGCCTAGTGGAACAAGCTAGAACAAAGAGAAAATCACTCTCAAAAGGAAACTTGCCATTTTGAACCATAGCTACTAAAGTGTTAAGAATACAGCCTCATTCTTAGATGTTGGGAAACTGATATGTATTGCACAGGCTCTGAGAAGAATGGGTAGGATCCCCCCCCCCCCCAAAAAAGAGCTACTCAGACCTTAAACCTGGTTCGAATTCTCCTTTTCAAGACCTTTGCCACCAGAGCCCAAAAAGATCATCTCAGATCCTGTGATTCCTAGAACAAATTTTAACCACACTTCACGCACCAACTAATCCCATGCAGACTCACAAAATCACCTCTCCTTTGCTTGAACTTACTTGAACTTATATCATTATGCGGACTTTTTAAGGTCTTGTTGCCTTACTCTTTATCTTGATCTAGAGAGTGTAAAGAGTAGGGAACCCGTTTGCGAGGCCCAGCAGAAGGCCTTGCACAGAGGAGAAGATCCGTGAACGAGTGACTGATTTCTATGCATATAAGTCAGATCTTGGAGAATTCAGCTTTGGAAAATTCGATCTCTGAGAAGGAAGGCTTTAGGTTTGTTATTCATGCACGCTTGGCTAGTCCACTGTTTCTTCATCAAATAATCATTGAGCTGTTACTGGGGTGTCTCCAAGTCCTGATACGGCATGTGCCATATGGAAAACAGTGTTACAGGAACCTGCTTCAGCAAACCTGCCACTCATTTTACCGTCTCCTCTCCGATAGTATCTACGTGCTAAAGCAGCACTGCCATCTCTCATGTTAGTGCCACAGCCTGAAAGATGTTACACACGCACATTTTTCAGGAATTTCACAATTAATGTCTGGAATGTGTTTTGGATTATTCTTCAAAGGATGACATAGTTGCCCGAAGATGAATTCAATATTTTTCCCTTCTCCCATTTCTCATTCTTTAGTCCTCCCACTCCATTATCTTTTTAGGGTCATCTGTTTTATCTATTTCCCCCAACTTCATAATGCCTGTCCCCTGCATCCCCCCAAGCTATTCCCTCATTCACCTAGATCATCACATCTTAATCAAGCTGCACAAAACACAGAAACCTGCACCAAATCACTAAATACCTCCTAGAATGGGACGTAATGCCCATAGTTTAAGGATTGTTCAGACAGTTTTCTTCATAAACTAACCCGCCTGTTCACAACTGCTCTGCCAATATATTGCTTGTAGATTCTTCTGGTCTCTGTTAATAGGTGTTAATGGCAGCGACTATCTCCAGACTTGCTATTTTTGCCTTTCTAATACTATGCGATGCATTTGCCCTTGGCCAAGAGGTTTATGTGACGAGACTCCTCAATGACAGCGAGGATTCTGTAAGCTGGATAGTCAAAGTGAAGGTCACGAAGTCCTGTCATTTGTATATGTGCAGTGAATAGTCTCTCCATGTCTTGTCAATATTTACTTTTGGGAGGAACTAATTATTTCCTTGTTTACTAACCTCGGTTCCTCTTCCCATACCCTATTAAAGTAATGATATAGGCCCTCTGCTTGCTTCTCTCTGTGACGTCTAAGAGCTCACTCTACCTAAAGACTTTTGAGATGGAAAATGAAATTACTTAAAATTAAGGTTTAGAGCTCTGGGTTTTTTCATTTTTTCTAACACCAACAGAGAAAGATTAACTTTGCCCCTCTCCTCTTGTATTTAATTAGTAAAATTTAAATTCCACGGACTCTTAACTCCAAGTCCTACGTTAGTGAGGAGGGGAGATCCGTGGCTTGTGCACAACCAAACGTTTTGGTATATTATCTGGCCTCCTATCGCCTGTTATCTGGGGCCTCACCTCAGATCCTCCACACGTTGTCTTCCAAGGAGCCATCCTCTCCACTGACTGTCTTCCAGTGATTAGAGAAGAAACTATAACCTTCTAACGGCAACAGTTTCAGAAAACAACATTCTGTTCTTTGCTGTGAGTCCCCACCACATATCCTGGGTTCTCCTACTCACTGTCCCATGAAAAGTGGGCGGAAGGAAAAGTTAAAATACCTGGAGAAATAAAAGGAGGATTGTGTTTTGCAAGAGAGAGTTTTTAGATGGCCACGGTGAAAACACGGAAAGTTAAGTTCCACAAAGATGAAGCCACCAAGTAAATATTCACTGGGAAAAAAGTTGGTGCTTATCTTTGACAGCAACCACCTGGACCTAATACAACAAAGTTCTCAGAGCAAAGCCACTCCACGGTGTCCACTAGGTTCCAAGTCACTCTGTCCTCACAAACTGTCCAACTCAAGCCATCATTTGCCCTTTTATTACTTAGAGAGAGAAGGCTGCTCATGTTCTCCCACCTTGCCCCACCCCTTATAGAAGCACAATGTACTATTCCACACAGGAGGAAAAATGGTCCTCACCCCCTATCTCAAAATATAATCCTCACTGTCCAATCAAAACATTCTTCCTAGAAAAATCTCACTTCGGTAGTTGTTCAAAACTCTGTCTTTGATCTCCCAAAGAGTCTCTCATCCAGTCTTTTTCCTCGGAAGTTCAGAATCCAAACTTGTTTCTCCGGCTTCTGGGCAATTTACCTGGAGCAGGCAGCCTAGGATGTTGCAAAGGGCCACATGAAGAGTCACCAAGTGAACGGAAATGAGACAGGGTCTTGTGCCCTCCCAGGGACCAGAAAGCACTTTTCAGACTAAGAGAGAGCAAAGAAAACTTCAGGTTTCTGGCTCTATGCTCAATTTCAAAAATCACTTAGCCAAAAATTGTTTTAAAGGAATAATTAAATCAGGATTTACTTAATAAAAATCTAAACGATGCCGGAAAAATGTCCAAGTATATGTGTCACATGATTCACAGGACCCAACTCTTCATATTATTTTTTCTTCAATGTTCTTTCTATGGAGAGGATTGTTCATGCATTCAATGCACACTTACTGAGAGCCTACTACGGGCCAGCATGCTTTAAAAACCTAAGGCAGTGAGCCACAAGTTAGAAGGGGTCCATTTCTGCCCCTGATTTATCTAAATCACTTTGTGAACCGCAGTTAAAACATGATCCACCCCCCACCCCCCAACAAAGCCAGTCTGGGAAGTTACACAAATAAAAATTACTGCAAGTTGGCAAATACGGCAATGTAATTTGTATTTAAATTATAGCATCGAAAGCAGGTAGATTAAGTCATGATAATATTTCTATACCATGCAATATGTTTTCCCAGCGTAGCCAATTAAATAAGTTTTCAAAAGAGTTTTCATTAACAGATACAACCAGTAGGGGTCATTTCAGTGCAAAAATTGCAGCAAAAGAGACTTCAACAGGCATAAAATACACCAATTCCTCTTCCTGTTAGTTACAATAATCACGCTTCAGTGTGTGAATTTCTGAATAAAAATAGAAACTGAGGGAAACACTGGCCACTGAGAAATTTCTTGCTAAGTAACAGAAAAACAAGTGAAAGTCAGCACCTTCTAGATAATTACTGACATGTAAAGACTCCTCTAATTCTTAAAAAGAAGGAAGAAAAATGGTTACTCACTTATCCTATGTTTTCCATAAATCTTGTAGTAAAGTGCAAATACTTGACATTTTAGACACACAGTTGAATATATCTGTCTAAATCCAACCATCATATCATGCCAGGTAACAGTGTCCTTCTTACTTAGGTTTCATGGATTTAGAATGCAACTTGACTGCTTTTAGAATTCTAAAAAATAAAATGAAAAATACCCTGAGCACACAATTTTGGTAGCTGAAAACAGGCCTGCTCAACGGAAAGTGCTGCTACAGAACGCTAATTGAGATATAATCATAGCAACAAACAGTTCCAAGCATTTTCAAGGCTAACACCAAGTGCATGGGGTGTTACCAGAAGAAAGGAAGCTATGAGGGATCGCATCATTTCAGAGGAATGAAAGGCTCACCAACCAACTGCCAAAATAACTCTATACTGTGACACCAGGATATTGCTGCCAAAACACTTGATTACTGTGAATTTCCCCTGAACGCCACATTTCCTTCACCAGAAATATATCACAAAGAAAACAAAACAAGGGTTAGAATCTTTAGAACCTCCAAAAGTCCTTCTCAGGCAGAGCAGTTTCCACTGCACTTAACCTCGTTTTGTATTGCTTGTTCTTTTTAGATTTACGGGAGGCTGGCTTAAGTAAATTATACACTCCAAGTGGCAGGGTTCAAAGATGCATCTTTTAGTCCAAGTCATTCAGAATTCCCAAAGTCAAGCACATAAAATTATATCAGAAGTTAATCTCATGGCCATTTGTCCTGATGTGAGAAATAAAAACATGTTATAAAATGGGACTTAACACCAGATGAGAGGCTTTTGTGTTTCAGGCAAAGGAACTCTTCTAACCCAGTGTCCTAACTAAGGGTGCGGCAGTGCACGTTCCTCCCCTCTGAGAAGAGTGCCCTTCACTCATTACTGCCCACTAGCTTCCAAACCAGCAAAGCCTCTCCAATTTTCCAGAACTGTTTCTAAAAACTACACGTATAAATAAATATGCATGTGTGTGTTTGTGTGACTGAGTGTTTTGTGTGTTTAAAGAAAATCGCAGAATTAAAGCCTTTTAAAAGACCCATTTTATGCTTAAGGTTGCCACCTTCTTTTTCAGTATCCCAGCACAAACACACACATACACACATAACGATGCTTCAGAATAAACCTTTCCCTGATCTCCTATGTGCTGGCAGTGAATAGTAAGCAAGGGACGGGGCAGAGGGCGCCTGTCCCTCCTCCTCGCCCCGCCTCCAGAGGTAAGGCTGCTGCGCCTCTGCTCATACATTAGGACGCCCCGGAACAGCATCATCACCCCAACGTCAGCGGGAGCAGGGATCCCACTTTTAACTGGTGCTCACCGAGTCCTGCCCATCAGGCAAATAAAAAGAACTCGCTGCCTCTTTCCAGACCCCAAACCAGACCAGGCACCCCGAGGCCGAGGCAGGCGGGCAGGACTTAAGGCCGACACCCCACCCACAGTGGTTCCCTCATCGAGGGAGACTCCACCGATTCCATCTTTCTCCCTCAGTCTCGACACCACGGTGCACAATGCTTAGTGGAGAAACCAGAACAATCCTCGCTGTCAAACAAAAAGAAAGAACTGGCAACGCAATTGGAAACACGCACATATCTGATCTTAAAAAGGAGCCACTAATAGCCAGAAAAAACTTTTCACTCCGAGGTGCAAGTGCCCCCTCCTCCCCACCTCCATTCAGGAGAGAAAGCCTTTGACCGTTTTCAATAGGCAAATAAATGAGTAACCACCGTATGTAACTTCCCCTGGGCTGACATATTCCGGAGCTGAAATTGATTTATATGCGAAGGAGGAGGAAGGGAGTGAAAGAAGAGCGCAAGGAAAAAATAATAAAGGAGACAGAGGGAGTGTGAGCTGCAGACAAGTCTCTCCGCCAACAGAAAATGGACTTTCGCGGACGGTGTGCAGCACTAGGTTCCACACTGCGCTAGTGCGGGGAGGGTGGCAGGGGCCGGATTCCCCAAGGGCTCGCGACAGCCTCCGCAGTGCCCCTGCCCACCGCAACCCCACCGCGGGGCGCAGGGCCGGGCCATTCCACCCAGCCCAAGCCCGAACGGCCACACGTGTGCGAATCTGTGCGCGGCCGGGGGGCGATCCCCAACTCGCCCGCCCCCACCCACGAAATCCAACCTCGCCCGCGGCTGGCCAAGCGTCTGGGGGAGCAGCGAGCGGGAACCGGGGGACGCAGGGTTCTCTCCCGGGGGCGGCGGCCGCCCCTCCTCCCGCGGAGCCCTCTCTCCTCGGGAAAGTCTCGGCCAAACTTTGTTCGGCGCAGCGAGCGTCGAGGGGGCGGCGCGGGCCAGGTGGGAGGGGGCCCGCGGCGGGCGGCCGTACCTTCGCAGACGCCCACTTCGTACTCGGTGATGGAGTCGCCATTGAGCGGGGGGCGGATGACACAGCGCAGCCCCCGGTCGCAGGCTCCGTGGAGCCCGTAGGCGCCGCCGCAGCTCTCGTTCCTCTGGCGGGCGCACATGTAGCAGCAGCCGCAGACGCCCTGCACGATGCTCCCGGGGCAGCTCCTGGGCTCTTCGCACTTGGACTCGTCGCAGGGCAGGCAGACCAGTGCCTGGGTGCCGGAGCGCGCCAGCAGCAGCAGCAGCCCCAGCAACGAGACCAGGAGGTGCCCGCAGCCGGCCAGCCCCCTGCCCCCCGCCACCAAGTACATCCTCCTGCGCCGCCGCCGCCTCCTCGCAGCCGGGCCGGGAGCGGGGCGGGCGCCCTCCCCTGCGCGGGGCACACGCGCTGCCGCCGCCGCACCCGCAGCCCGCGGTCCTCGCCGCCCCCCTCGGGGCCCCCGGGGCGCGCCTGCCCTCGCGGGGCGAGGCCCCCGCCCCCCTTTGCGGGCCGCGCCGACCCCGAGCCCACTAGCGTTGGCGCCAGCGGTGGCTTCCCCTCCTCCTCCTCCTCCTCCCGGGAGGGAGGGGGAAAAAAGAAAAAAGTTTCCTCCCGGCAGCTGCGGTTCAACCCAAACTTCTGGCTGCGGCGGCGGCTGCGCTCGGCTCTAGCCCCGGCCGGCGGCGCCTCCTCCCAATCCTCCTCCGCGTCGGCTGGCCCCGCGGCGGTGGCGCAGCCTTTGGGCCGGTCCCCGCCCCCGAGAAGGTCCGCGGCTGTGCTTCGCGAGCCCCGCTCGCCTCACTCCTGCGCGGCTCCTCCGGGCGCTTGTTTATGGCTCGAGCCTCCGCCGCCCGGGCTGCGCCCTCCCCCATCCTACCTCATCCCCCAGACCTCGCCCCCCCCCCCGCGCCGCGCGCCTCTCATTGGCTGCCCCCCCACCCCTCCCGGCCCGGCCGGCCCCCTCCCCCTCCTCCCACCCTCCCTCCCGGGCGGCCGGGCCCTTCCTCCCTCGCACGCCTCCTCTTCTCCCTCCTCTTCCTCCTCCTGGAGCCCGGCTCACCGCGGCGGCCCTGCGGCGGCGTCTCTGCGCACCTCTCCGGCTCGGGCCCCGCGAGCGCGCGGCGGCTCGGCGCCCGGGGCGCACCCGGCGAGCAGCGACAGTCGCGGCGTCCCGAGCGCCCGCCGGCATGGCCACCGTGGTCGGCCCTGGAGCCCCGAGGGCGAGACGGCTGCACCTCCGGCCCCAGTTTTGAGTGCGGAGAGTGGCGGCCACCCCCGAAGCTCGGGCCCGAGGGGATTGCTGCAGCCTCGGCTGGGGCACCCGCGGGATCGAACCCCGGAAAAGGGAAGCAAATGCATGGAACCTCCGCAAACTGGATGAGAATCCATCTTCCACTCGAGCTGGGAATAGATTTTGTGAAAGATATTATGTAATGGAGTCTCGGGAAGCTCGAGACGCCTCCAGCGAAGCTGCTGGTGAATTAATTAAGTGCGTTAAACGGTCTAGGTAAATATTCCGCCGGGGGGATGGGGGACTGTTGGGAGCTGCTGTAGCTTGAGTTGAATTTTAACTGTCCATATCTTGTAGGTTTTGTTGCTCTGCTGTCTGTGCCGAGGTGCTATATTATAGGAGGAGGTGAATGGAACGTAATAGCTGAATGTTTCTCCCTTGAGTAAGGCCGAATCCTGGATTACTACAAATCTTGACATGACTAGCCCCGTATATCTCATGCATCATTTCTGTCATCTGCCATTGCCCTTTTCTTTCCCAAGCTCGTGGACAAAAGTGATGGGTTTTAATTTTTTCATTTATTGTGAATGTACTAATAAAGAAGATGTGTGGTAAATATTCTTTGTGATAAACCAGATAAAGAAGCAACTGAAGGGATTGAAAATGCATCGCGTGGAGAATTGTTTCTCTTCTGGGGCTGTCAGAAAAGGTTCTTGCAGTGATGAGCTCTGTAGTGGCCCACCATCTACAGGATGTGTACCAAGGTCAATAAAATTAGTGAATTAACAAAAAGTGACTTGGATCAGTGTGGAAAAGTAAATCAGATCCTGTGGCAGGTGTGAGGTGGGAATGGCCAGCTGACCTTCTGATCCAAGACGGTCTGTCTGGCCAGAGGAAGGTGGCAGCCAAGTGGATCCTGAAAATGGTGACTAATGAACCAGAAGTTAATAGCATGGCAATGTAAGGAGACGGGAAACAAAGATGCCTTTGAAATCCTCTGTTTGCAGAACAAATTTATACTTATTACAAATATTTTGGTTTAACCACTCTAATTCTGAACCAAAGAGCTGAAGTTACTAGTGGAATATTCCCCAGTCCCTGGCCTCAGAAAACTAAACATTTCTCTAATCATATTTCTTTGTCCTGAGGAGGGGAAGAGGCTCGTTAATTATCACTGATTATCAGAGGGTAATAGGGAAAATGTTCAACAGTGGAAAGAGGGAGTGAGCATCCTATTTTCTGGAAGAGTTTAAAGAACAGTTGGGATGACTAATTCCCAGAGATGTTGTAGAGACAATTCCTGCAATTGTGTAGGAGGTCAGATTAGATGGTCTCCAAAGGACCTTATACCCTGAGGTTCTATAGTTATAAGTATTAAGTGGTAAAATCATTTAAAATATGCTAGATTTTCTATTAGCAAATTCAAGAAGAAAGAACACACAGGACTGTTCTACATGATTGTTTCTGGTACCCCAACGAGGCCCCAGCACTTCACTGTGGGATTTGCCAACAAACTGTCATCATTGTGCTGTGTTAAAAGGCCCTTTCCACTCTTGCAGAGGAGGTTATCTATATTTCTGTTCAAATGCAAGTATAAAGACATTATTAAAATGTAGCAGATAACATTGTAGGACTCAACAGGAAAAGCCAAGGTCAGGTGATGGAAAAAAATGCAGAAGTGAGAAAGCCACTGTAGTTTGAAAAAGAGTAATAATCATTGTCAAGGGCTTGCTTTTTTGTGTTTTTTATTTTATTTTTTTAAAGAAATATATTAAGAGTTAGGGAAAGCTAGAGATTGAATACAAGCAAGGGACAATATGGAGGTCACCATCCCTCCTTCCTAGGATCCCAGAGGTAGAACCACCTATATACAAGGTGATAAAGGCTGACTTCTCATAGAAATTCAAGTCAGACTTAGAAAGGGCTGGAGAGATTCTTAAGACTAAGATGAACGTATCAACTCAGAAAATTCAAGTTACACGTAGTACTTTGCCATAGAATTAATGTAAAAGCAGAGGAGAAAACGAATTGTTACTTGAAGCCTGTAACTAGTGGCAAATAAGAAGTCTGCAAGGGCCTGGCAGCTTATCTGAAACCAGTGTGTAAACAAGGAGCTCAGTTACTAAATAGCTGTTTTTTCCCTGAGATCCAGGAGGGACTATAAGATGGCCGGAAGCCAAGACAATGAGATTGACACTCAGACACAAAAGGATTTTCTTATCCTTAGTGATCAGATTGAGGATACAGAAGAGAGGTTGGATGGTCCCAACATGGTGGTAATTGGGAGTCAAGGGAGAAAGTGGACTGGAGGGATTACATAGACCCTAAAAGACGTGTACAAATGTAGGAGTTAGAGTCATACATGGAATATGGTTTAATGCCACCTCCTCTAGAAAGCCGTCTTGAGCTTATTCCCTTAACTATTCTATAGTATTTTGTAAGTACCTCTGCTTGTAGCGTTTATCATGTTATAAATCTTTCTCTAAATAGCTCTGAACCCCCTAAGGTTGTCAGCTCGTTGGAAGGCTCAGGACTTATAAGAATGCATGCATATACGAATGAGTTGGAAAAGGGAGAACGGGATGAATTACAGATAAGAAGATATTTGAACTGTCTTGTCTGTGGCCCTTCTCTCTCGGTTTTAGTAAATGCCTCCAAAATAAGCACTTGAAAGGGATGATTGGGGCAGGAAAGAGTCTAGAAGAAAACCCACAGGCCTGAAAGGAAAGGGAATTGGCATATGGATACTTCTGATGGAGGTCTGGAAGAAGAGACAGCCCGCCCTCTATTGGCCGTTAAGGGGTTTGGATGGGAGGGGTTTGTTAAATTGTTGAAAATGTCTGCAAGTCAAAGTGCCCTGTTAGGGGCCTAGTAGAAAATGGAAATGAGAGGTAACAGACAGGACGCTGATATGAGAGTCTGCCTCCCTGATACAGTGTCTAGTCCAGCTTCTCGACTGTAGTCACCCTCTGGGACGTGCACACTGTTTGTGTTGTCTCTTCCTGAAACAAAAAGAAAAATGTAGAAATTGCCTTTTGAGTCTGATACACACACTCTTAGACCTGAATTGCACGAGAGAAAAAGTCTCCTTGTTTTATACAGATGTTGGAAAGATTATTACATATTAGAAAGATCTATGAAGAAAGCAGGACAACTGGTCTGGCTCCTTTCATTCTCTTCCCTCCATCCCTGGTCCCCCTCAGCTGGGATCATCTATATACGGGTTTTCACTTAATCTAGGTTTGGGCCATTTCAGTGATATAAGGGGACCCCTAATTAGGGGGTTCAGCTATCTGCTCTTGGGCTCTGGATCCGGTACTTGGGCTATGTTATCACCATCTAGAACCTCATTTTGCAGGTTCCTGTCTTATCTACCCCGCCTGTGCATGGCAGCTGCTCCGGAAGCACGGAACACAGGTTCTCTTTAAGATTTGCTCTAGGATCCTCTCTCTGTTTCTCTCTCTCTCTCTCTTTCTCTCATTATTTGCACAAGTGTGAACAGAGTATTTATCCTTTTCAAATCTGCTTCCTCCTCTATGAAATGGAGACAAGAATACTAACCACACAGGATATGTGTGGGTAAAATGGTTGTTCTCCTTTTCTATCGTTATTTTTAGAGTCCTTCTAATTGAGCATCTCCTCAAGTTTTCTGCCTGAGCTGGAATCCCTGCTATGTGATATCTCAGCACCTATTGCTATGCAACATCTACCTATGCAGATATTTGCTTTTTTCCCTTCGTATGATCTTTCTGTTGGTTCCACTTTGACAATCTGTCTGTCTTGGGGTTGTAGCCTTTGTGATATTTTCTCGGAGCAATTTCAGTCTAAGACTTATTTTATTTTATTATTATTTTTGTGTGTGTGAGGAAGATCAGCCCTGAGCTAACATCCATGCTAATCCTCTTCTTTTTGCTGAGGAAGACCGGCTCTGAGGTAACTTCTATTGCTTTTTTTCCCCCCAAAGCCCCAGTAGACAGTTGTACGTCATAGCTGCACATCCTTCTAGTTGCTGTATGTGGGACGCGGCCTCAGCATGGCTGGAGAAGCGGTGCATCGGTGGGCGCCCGGATCCGAACCTGGGCGCCAGTAGCGGAGCGCGCGCACTTAACCGCTAAGCCACGGGGCCGGCCCATAAGACTTATTTTAAAAGGTAGTAATTAATAATAATGATAATAATAGTAATAGCTAACCTTTATAGAATGCTTGCTAATAAGCACGTCACATCGGTTATTTTAATTAATCTATGGAATAGCCCTATAAGGCCAATGTCTTATATTCTCTCCAATGCCTATATTGTCTCTACTTCATAGTTGAGGAATCTGAGACACAGAAGCTTGTGTAATTTGCAAGGTCTCAGAGCTGTGGATGGCTATTTGGTTTGGAACCCAGTCCTACTTCTGCCTTAAGAGCCTGTGTATTTAACTGCCTCATACAGTAACTTGGGTAATGGTAAGTTGCTTTTCTTTTCAGCTTTATTATTTTTTGAGGACCTAATTTAAAATTGTTAATATTTATGACAATATCTTGCCTTCTTTACTAATTAGTATATGAAAAGTTAAAATAATGATTAGTGCTTTTCTCACAATGGAAATAGCTCCATTGTTTTCCTAATTACTGAATAACAAATATTTATGTGGTGTTTACTATGTGCATGCTGACTAATAACCTGGGTATATTACTGCGTCTAATCCTCACTACAGCCTGATGAGGTAGGTACATAATAACCTGCAGTTTACAGGTAGGGAACCAGTGACCCAGAAAGGTTAAATAATATGCTCAATGTCATACTTATTTAAAAGGAAAAAGTAGGATTCAAAACCAGAGAGTATGGCTCCAGAATCCACGTTATGTAATACTGCTCCTAATATATATTCTTTACAAATACATGCTCATTGGGGGACAAAAATGAGAAAATACAAATAAGTTTAAAAAACGAAAGAAAGAAAAAGAAACATCACCCATAATCCCACCATTGAGATATCCACTAATAACATTTGTTATACATTCTGAAGTCTTTTTTTCCCTTGTAAAGTATAAAATATAAAATGGAATATGCATCCTACTTTATAATTGCTTTTTCACTGTCCATATACATGGCATATTAATCTTTAGGATCAATAACTGTATCCTTTTTATCATTGAATATTATTCCATTGAATGGGTATACTATATTATGTTTAAAAATGCCATAGGAATATACCTTTGTTTGTTGTACATTTTCACTATCATAAACAAAGCTGCACTGCATTCCCATTTAGCCAAGTGGAAGTGATGGGGATCTTGTCTAGGCTGGCCTCTGAAACCTCTCCACAATCCTGCATATTTTTTAATTCTCTCTCGGCTGACTGACTGCAGAGCATACCATAGAGGACTCGGAGGCCCTAGAAGAATTTGGAACCATTAAATAGATAGATCCTGGGTCCCTGAATGACTGTATGAAGCAGACCTGCTATATACAGACCCATTCACATACACACACCTCGCTGATTCTCAATGGACTGTGATTTGAGTAAGAAATGAATCTTTACTGTGATAAATCACTGAGATTTGGGGCTTGTTTGTTACAGCAGTTAGCCTATTCTAACATACTATTATACTTAATAGTTATTAAGTTATTATACTTAAGGAGTATGTTAGTATCCTAACATACTATTTTAGTTTAAATAGAAATAACATTAACTGTTTGTTCAGGCCCTAGCTATTATTAGAAGTTCTCAGACCAAATGCAGTTTTGACATGCACTTGTAACTAACTTGCATTTGTTTGTTGACCATGTAATGAATGTATAATGATTAGGTTACCAATCCTGGCATTTAAAATAATTTCAATATTATAACGTTCCAAGAAGAACTTAGCATTGTGTTAGTACTGATTAGTGGCAATTAAAATAACTAATATCAAAACTTTCCACTTACTCAGATGAGAGGGTGACCATCTATATTATGCTTCCCAGTGAGTTTTATTTCCTAAGCTCCCATGCTCTCAGACCATTCGGCCCATGACTTTATTGTGGCTTACCAAGGTCTTATGCACTCAAAAGAGAATGAGGCTCTTCAAACCCTCATTTTCCTTCTTTTTTCCAAGCCCTTCAGAATGTATTACTTCCTCTCCAAGCCTCCTTTGCAATACTGCTCATGTGGGCTACCCTTTGACTCCCTCCACTAGTATTATCCTCACTGTATCAAAATCCATAGGTTTATTATAGACTTTAAATCAGCACGTTCTTCTATTTATCATTTGAACTTAAAGAATACTTTAATATTTTGACACTGGATTCTAAAGTCATCATATCCATATCCAAATTCTTTATTATTAATTATCTTTGATAGCTTAATGTGTCTTGATCCTCTCATTAGTTACATTGGTTTTTCTTCACCAGCTTTTTCAAGTTCATACTCAAGTTCATGCAACAAATCAAGTTCATTGACCAAATGCTAGTTACCAGTAGGCTGTGACTGTGTAAATGACTACTGGTCTGAGATTAGCAAGAAAACTACGAGATTGAGCTCATAAGGCGTGAAACCACGTGAGAAGAAAATACAGGAAAGAGAGTCCAAGACTGTCTGCATCATCAGCTGATTATTGCCAAAGACTATGTCATGTTTCCTATTTAGGTTTGCCAGGGAGAAGAGCTAACCAGCAATGCCAATCACAGATGTTTGAAGAAGAGGACTATTCAATTTTTTCCTTGACAAATTATTGACTCAATCAAGTATGTCCTCAATGATGATGAGGCATTGTGCCATAATGTGCTCTAATGGAGAGAACATGATTTTGGGAATCAGACTGACCTGGAATCAAATTCTGACTGTGTTCATCACAGTCTGTGTGACTTTGAATAAGTTACTTAGAAGAGTTTAATTTTCCTCATCAGTCGCTTAGGAAATTAGCACCTACAGGATTCTGAGCATATAATAGATGCTTAATAAGTCTTCTAGCATTTTTAATGATGGGATTTTTTTAACCTGTAGTAGGTTCAGATGTTCACTGAATGTTTGCTACTTTCAAAGCTTGTGAGATGAGGTCTAGTGTGTGGTTCTAGAACATAGTAGTACTTCTGGCCTGTGTGAGGATTGAACCCAAGTACTTCACCTCATAGTTACTGTACTCCCTTGCAGTCTGTACTTCCCCTAAAAGGTCACTTTTTGAGTCTGTCTCCTTACTTAGGGTGCATGATTTCCTATTAAGCAGCATAGGGACTTTGAAGCCAGGAAGCTGGATCCCACATTCCTAATCACTGCTCTGAGTACAAACTCAATGTCACTTTCTTTGTGCTGGAGGGGCCCACTGTCTAGCAGGGACAACTGGCAAATCAACAGTTTCAACATAGTGTAATAGAAGTTTACAAAATTAAATCTATATGAGGAAATTGGAGAAAGTTTCACAAACACTTTTTCATGAATGAGAAGATAGTGGGGTTGGATCTTGAAGGAAGAATAGATACCAGGTTTAGGGGTTGAGGATGGGAGGAGAAGAGATTCCAAGCAAAGAAAACAGTGAAGTACCTAGAATAGGGCTTGGTACACAGTAGGTGTTTAATAAATGTTGTTGAAGGAAGGAAGAGAACATGTGCTTTTGCAATGGAAAAAAAATGAAGTTTGAGGCAACTGGATGCCCAGTGGCAAATGTTAGGGGATAGCGGGTGAGATTGGGCTGGATGGTGAAGGCCCAAAATCTGTAGCAAAGAGTGGACTTCATTCTGTAAGGGAATATTTGACTTTTTAGAAACAATGACCTCATCAGATTCCTAATTTATAAAGATATCATATTTTATTGATTTTAAGACACACTTAAAATATTTTGATTATGCTGAAAGTGAGATGCATCCCACAATTGATGGCATGTCATAGTTTAATTGGCAATTGTTTATTTTCTTCCTCAATGGTATATAAAATAATGTTGTTACTTACGAGTATGGCATCTTATATTTAATAAAAAGTTGAGATTATTTGGGCTGGCCCTGTGGCTTAGCGGTTAGGTGCGTGCTCCACTTCTGGCGGCCAGGGTTCGGATCTGGGCGCGCACCGACGCACCACTTGTCCAGCCATGCTGAGGCGGCGTCCCACATACAGCAACTAGGAGGATGTGAAACTATGACATACAACTATCTACTGGGGCTTTGGGGAGAAAAAGGGGAAAAAAAAAGGAGGAGGATTGGCAATAGATGTTAGCTCAGGGCCGGTCTTCCTCAGCAAAAGGAGGAGGATTGGCATGGATGTTAGCTCAGGGCTGCTCTTCCTCACACACACACAAAAAAAGTTGAGATTATAGCAGCAGAATAACAGAGGGAAGAGGGACAATGAATGGAAGCAAGAGAACTAGTTGGGAGACTTACCAAATAGCGTAGCTGTGAGATGATGAGCTGCGATACAAAACCAAACAGGCACAAGAGATTTTGAAATTCCAAAATAGAGCAGTTCCTGAGTTCAACAGGTTAAACTTACCTTTTAGTTTTCCATTTTGTTCTTTGCCGCTGGTTAGAGCCTGAAAGAAGCTTCTCCCTTTTCATTAAATATTTTCATATTTTCTCAGATGAATAACTGAAGTATAGATAGTATTATTTGGCATCTATTAGGTATCAAAATTTTTTGAGGAAAGTACAAGCCCTTTGAGACTGGAGGCTCCTTTTGTACTCTACCCAAGGGTGTCTGCTCTTTGCCCTGAGATTTCTTATAGAAATACAGAAAATTTAAAGTTTGGAAAAGGCTTTAGATATTCTCAGGCTCAACTCCTTCATTTTATAGATGAGGAAAATGAGGTCCTGGGGTGCTGACTACCTTAAGTTTGCTGACTCTTAGCCTTCTCATGCATGGTGAGTAAAGCTGGAACCCTCCTCCACGCTCCTCTGTATTAGCAAGTTACTTGTTTATCTACCTCTGGATTAGCTCTGACTCCAGTTCTGCTACTGAGCAGACAATAAAGGATCTTTTGCCTTCAATTGCCACAATTTAGAGTTAATAAATTTGTTATTAGTTCCCCTACCTTTTTTATGCTGGAATTTTACTCCTTTGCCTCAATACCTGGTTGTCTGCATCCTAACCTCTGCTGGTTAGTGATGGTGTCTAGGACTATGCTCTGTTGCCTGAGTTTCTGATGGGCATCACCCATCTTTCTGTGCACCAGGTGCTACCGTACCACCCTGAGGCACTTCACTTGGTCCCAGAGTAGCAGTCTCTAGAAAACAGAACTCCCTACATTACTGTTTTTTCCCTCTACCTGACTCCAGACTGTTTATATGGCATGCTGAGTGGGGTTCTTTTGAATATTTTCTCCTTTCTGCTTTCTCCAAGACCCAGACTCTGGAGCCCTTGTTCAATATAGAAACCTCTTTCTTATCTCTAAGAAATAGTACATATCAGTAGCCAGTTGAAGGCTGTATCCCTTCTTATTGGTTGGGCCAACTTTTCTATTCACTGGGGATCCCTTCATTGGCTTCATTGATCAGGCATTTCTTCTGATTAATCAGTACTCCTGCAGTTTAGTTCTTAAATATTTTTAATGTGTCCTCTGCTTCCTAGCAACCATTAGTTAAGCATATGGAACCAAGTATATGCTAAATGCTTTGCATAGCTTAACTCTTTTTTAAAAAGTATTTAGTTACTAAAATTTAATCCTCATAACAATTTCATCATAAGGTATGACCAGACATATTTTTACAGCAGAGGAACTGAGGCTCAGAGAAATTACATAAATATCCAAAGGACATAGGCCATGTGCCTGAGTCAGGATTCAGATCCAGGTCCTGGTGACTTCATGCCTCACTATGATGCTGTAGTACCCTCTATCCAGTTCCAACTCATTGTAACTTGAGTCTGCTCTGTTCATCTTATTCCAGGATCAGAACGTCTCGCTGCTTGGTGCTTCCAGGTCCTTACTTGCAGATAAGGGCAGTGATCATTTACCTGTTCAGAACCATGAGTTTAGCCAAGCCTTACTGACCATCCAATCTCCCAGGTCTTTCCCATCCCCTCAGCATCCAACTCACCCTTGTCCTGCTCCTCAACTGTCTAATACTGCCTAGGTGATGCATAAACTGTATGTGTCACTGTCAGACCCGTGCCAAGATTTGAACATCTTTATTTTCTCATTGTTATAGTCTAAAAGCCACTAAAGAACTAAGGAGAGAGTTCCCTTTGGTTTCTGATTTGTTTCTTACTCTAGAACTCTCCCTCTTTTATTTAAGTGCCTAAAATGAAATTTGCGCGGTCTAAGCATGTCATCAGGGCAGCTTACCAGAAAGTAGAGAAATAAAACACATGTTTAAAAAATGCCTTAAAGAAAACCTGGTGGTTTAGGTTGAAGCGGGTCATGAAACCAAATAAAATTGCAATTAATAAGCTAATATTTATTGAACACTTTAAATACTTTATGTACATCCTCTCACTTAATCCCCCAACACCTCTATGCAGTGGAGACTATTATTATCTTCATTTTATAGATGAGGAAACTGAGGCACAGAATAGTTAAGTTAACACATCTTAGGTTACACCCTAGGCCACCCACCTTAGGTTATAAATGAAAGAATCAGGATTTGAAGATAGGTAATCTGATTCCAGAGCACAGGCTGTTAATCAAACCTAAGAGTTTTAATGTTTTATTTAAACAAATATACAAGAATCAGATATACAGATGACTGTTCTTTTTCAAAGCACTAACATTGTCACCTTGGGAAAATAAACCCATTTTCTAAGACTGTTGCCATTTCTCACAATATTTTTGGAACTGACCTCTGATTCAATTACAAATATACAAGGAAATTAGACTCATTAGGCTCATATCTTGGTTTTGATTAAAAACAGCATTATCTTAGTATAAAAACAGTTCCATAAATCAATAAAACTGATGAACATTGTCTCCCCCAAACAGAAATATGTAAGAACAGGAAACTTGTAAAAGAAGAAATATAAATGACCCATAAACATATGAAAAGGTGTTCAACCAAATACAGTCAAAGACATGCAAATTAAAATAATGAGACAACACTTTTCATCTACCAGATTGAAAAACATTTTTTTACACTTTTAAACTTAATTCAATTTTCAAATTTTTATTTATTTTTTATTGCGGTAACACTGGTTTATAACATTATATAGATTTCAGGTGTACATCATTATAATTCGACTTCTGCATACGCTACATTGTGTTCAACACCAAAAGTCTAATTTCCCTCGTCACTGTACAAATGTCCCCCTTTACCCCTTTTGCCCTCCTCCACCATTGACAAACATTTTTAAAGATTGGCAATATCCAAGATTAGCAAGGAGGGGGGCAAGAAATACTTCCATGAGTTATTGAGGATAGTGTAACTTGGTATAATTTTTCTGTAAGGCTGTTTAGCAATATACATCAAAATACTAGCTGGACATATCCCTGATTCAGATATTATAATTTTAAGAGTTTAATCTAAGAAAATTTCTTATTCTAAGATGAAGAGAATAAGGTGAAGTGTACAAATATCTAGCAACCAGGATGTCCATCATAGTCCTGTTCATAGTTGAAAAACTGAAAATAAACTAAATATTCATTAATAGAGTGCTGATTAAATAAATCTATGTAATGGAAAATTATAGTTATTAAAGTGATGATGTGATTCTCTATTTATTGTATTAGAGAGAGAGCCACAATATAGCATTGATTTTTTAAAAGCAAGTAATAATATGACAATTATGGTAGAATCTCATCTCCTTTTTTTATTTATATCTGTATCTCCACATTTATCTCTCTAAACATAAACACACATATAGATAATATTCCCGAAAAGCTATTTACTAATATATGAAGAGTGATTAGCTTTTTGTGTTAGGATTTCATGCAATTCTTTTTTTATACCATTATTATTTCATGCAATGTATTTTTATACTGTTAAATTTTAATCTTTATAATCAGGAAAAAGGTAAATCTGTTTATATTTTTAAAAAATTACTATTACCTAGCTGGATCATTCACAATCTTTACCAGACATAGTTTGCAATAATTTTGGACTATATTCAAGATAAGAAATACACTCACAAATGAAGTGAGTTTGCCATAACTAAAGATTCTTTTGTTATGTGAAATACAGATCAATCTCAAAAGAGAATTTACGAAATTGTTTCGTAATATAATTGGTGTCTCCAAATGGTGACAACATTTAAGTGCTCAACATTTATTTGAAGATATAATTCTGGACTGTTTGTTAACAAAATCATCTCACCACTTTTATTGCTGTGTCTCATATACCCAGTTTATTTACATCAGTTTTCATAAAAAATTTGAGAAAGCTGAACCCTCAAGAAATTCTCTCATGCGGTGGATGAACAAGCTGTAATTTCTTTAGCTTTGGCATGCGTCGGTAAATGAATGCATATTTTTACTTGCTTGACCAAGCTCAGGAATCTGCAAGTCTGCTAACATTGCATTATGTGGATGGTGCCCTGAATAATACCATGTGCCCTGTTGCAAAAGCTGAAGATGCGCTTGTGGAATTTATTTTATTCCGATTTATGAGGACTGCTGCACACAAATAGATTATTGTAGTGTCTGTGATTAATGCGACACCACACGGCTGCATGGACTTCATAAATCATTTGATGCAATGTCTGAGTGAATTTTACTTGCAAAATCAGTTTCAATCAGCTTGGCTCAAAAACTGGGTACAGCAGAAGGATGTGTCCAGTTGTGGGAGGTATGGAGGTGGTGTAGCAATCACCACGGGGTCCAGTTTTGTGTCTCTTGTTATCAGTGATGTGGAAGAGCGAATACACAGCACGTTAATTAAATCTGTGGATGGAATTGGAAATGTCACAAATGCTGAGAAGGCCAGGGAAATGATACAAATTGGCCTAAAGTGATAAGTGGAGGTCGGAATAAAGGCCAAAAATACAACAGACCTGAGTATGCGTGTATACGTGTACACACAGACCAATCAATAAATGATTAAAAATATCAGTTAATTTTATAACTCTCTTAAGATTCTCAAATATCATATGAAAACAGTTTAGGAATAATGAGTATTAAAGAAAATGACTGCAGGGTTTTATTCTAACATCGGTATTTATCATTTGTTTTGTTTTTAAAATCATGATTTTATTGCTTTTTTTGATCCATAAGTAATACATTTTCATCATAAAAGTATCAGGAGCTACAGATCAGCAACAATAAAAAATATTCTCTATAATACCATCATTCAATGGGATCCATAATCGTATATATATATATACACACACACAAATGAGAAAATGAGATCATATTGCGTATTCAACTTGGTATCCAACCTTATTTTTATTTATTGTTTTTATTTTTTGTGAGGAAGATCAGCCCTGAGCTAACATCTGCTAATCCTCCTCTTTTTTTGCTAAGGAAGACTGGCCCTGGCCCTAACATCCGTTCCCATCTTCCTCTACTTTATATGGGACGCCGCCACAGCATGACTTGCCAAGCGGTGCATTGGTGCATGCCCGGGATCCGAACCGGCGAACCCTGGGCGGCCGCAGCGGAGTGCGCACACTTAACCACTTGCGCCACCGGGCCGGCCCCATATTCAACTTTATAAGATTACTTCTTTTCTTAAAAGGCTGGGCTCCTGAGAGCCTTGCTCTGCACTCACCCTTTTCTTGCTCATTGAATTTGTTCCCTTCAATCTTAGTAATTAGAAGCTCTGAGAAGATGACCAAGGGCTAATATTTGTAAAGGCTAGAGCTGGAGAGAAAAAAAGAAAAGGAATTTTCTTAGAATATTCTGCCTGCTCCTCAGAAATCCCTAACACTGCCAGCTTTCCATCCATTTCTCTGGGCCCTATGGGTCAGTCTTGCACCAAAGGAACAGTCACAGGATTCTCCCCATCTTTCCTGACCTTGTGGGGAGGCTGGCCCTCTGATGCTGAGAATTATTGGCATTTTAGCAGAATCACTGTTATGAACAGAGGAACACTCCTATTTCCACAAACAATTTAAAAGAAGGAGGAAATTCCCTACACTAAAGATTATTCACAAGAGTCAAGGAAGGTAGTAATCTAGGATAAGTGTCCTTCATAGGCTGGAGTTTGGGGAGGGATGAAAGGAGGGAAGGAAGAGGAAGAGAGAGAGTGGGGGAGAATAGGAGGAAAGAAGAAAGGAAGAAAAGTCTGCTTTTCTCCTTTCTTGAAATGTAGCTCTGAGCTGGCATGAATGTGTATGTGAGATGAAATTTCATTGCTAAGGAAAACTGAATAAAGGAAATAAAAGCCCAATTCAAACAAACATACGCAGAATCTGAATCCTATTATGAATCAACACTGAATGTGTAGGGAGAAGATTGTACAATCAAGGGAGAGCAAAGTCGTTCTTGGAGTTAAGTTAGGAACATGAAATTTGGCATCGGGGATAGACTTCCCCTTTCCTAGCTCCCAGGTCTTGGTGAGGAGTATCACGCCGGCTAGCCTGGGTTAACTTGTCCCTGCAGGGCCAGATAAAAGGGAAAGAGCCATGGGTAGGAGTCCATGGATACTAGGCTGTCAACTGGGCTGTCATTAAGCAATTCCTATCACATCCTTGGGTCTCAGTTTTCTCATTTGTGAGATGAAGAGTTTGCTCTGGATCATCTCTAATATCCTCTTCAATGTCCTAAATGTCCTGTGATCCTAAATCTTGACAGCACATTAAAACTACCTTAGGAGCTTTCAAAACCCACCATGCAAAAGCCTCCCTCCAGACCATTTCCATCAGAATCTCTGGGGTGGAACAGGCATCAGTATTTTTATGCTTCCCAGGTAATTCCAATGTGCCCTTCTTCTCTCCCTTCTTCCTTTCCTTCCTTCCTTCTTTCCTTTTTTCCATTCTTTTTCAAATATCTATTGAGTACCTACTTTGTTGTCAGGCACAGTTTTTCAATGAACAAGACAGACAAGGTCTCTGCTTTTATGTAGCTTATACTGAAATGAATGGAGATAGACCATAAATCAGCAAGAAAAAAATCTTATTGGTAATAAGTGCTTTACAGAGACTTAAAATGAATGACGTGATGGTCACCTCAGATAGACCAAGTGGCTGCTTTGGATGGAATAGTTAGAGAAGATGTCTTTGAAAAGGTAATCTTTAAGCTGAAATATGAATGACTACAAGTGAGCCATTCAGTTATGAGGCAGAAAAGTACTTCTGGTAGAGGGAAGAGCTAGTGCCAGTCCCTAGGCTGAGAATAAGCTTGGAGAGATGAGGACATTTTTTGGGGGGCAGGTAAAGGGATGGGGGAAAATAGGGGCAGTCAGATATAGCGGGGAAGGGGCAAGGTCAATGGGCTGGAGGTCTCAATGAATTGCTGGGATAGATGTTCCGGAGTAGGCGAGCTGTAAGGATAGAAGGTTGTGAGCAGACAGTAGGATGCTCGAAATTGGGATTTGAGAGGAGCTGCAGTTATTGATGTTGACCAGGTCAAAGGAATGAACATGACAGTGAGTGGGTGAAGTGGGATGGAGAAATAGATCATCGGATGCAAAGAGGTTATTAAAATTGTATTGGTTGACCAAGATTTATTAAGAAAAATATTTAGGAAAATCAACAAAAAGCTAATTAAGAACAGTCAAGTGAAAACTCCTAAGAGATATTTTTAAATGACATGATGATATGCTCTATCATGGCAGGTTGCAGACAAACTCTTGTTCAAACTCGTACATATTGTCTTCAGGACCTTGTAGTTTAGCCTCAAATAAGAATTGGGAAAAATGTTTTGGGTTTAATTTCAATTAAAAAATCAAAAAGAATATGATTTGGAACCAGTTAAGGTGGGACTCTTTAAAAATTATTCTTTATGAGGAAACAATTTGAAGAGAGAAAGTATAACCTATAGCAATCATTCTCAATTATTTCAGACCCCAGTGTCCTTTTTATTTGTATTTGTTTTTGTGAGGAAGATTAGCCCTGAACTAACATCCATTGCCAATCCTCCTCTTTTTGCTGAGGAAGATTGGCCCTGGGCTAACATCTGTGCCGTCTTCCCCTACTTTATATGTGGGATGCCTGCCACAGCGTGGCTTGATAATCAGTGCGTGGGTACATGCCTGGGATCCGAACCCGCAAACCCTGAGCCGCCGAAGTGGTGGGCGCAAACTTAACCACTACACCACTGGGCCGGGCTCTCAGTGCCCTTTTTAATAACAAATGGTTTGTAAGGCCTTCTTTACTTTCTTTATATCTAATTTATAGATAACCTACATATATGCATAATTTAAAAAATTAATATAATTCTCTAACTAAAATACAAGGAATAATTAAAAGAAAACAATTTGTGGGCCATCCCTGGTGGCCTAGTGGTTAAGTTCAGCATGCCCCACTTTGGTGGCCTGGGTTCAGTTCCTGGGCGCAGACCTACACCGCTCGTCTGTCAGTGGCCATGATGTGGTGGTGACCCACGTACAAAAAGAGGAAGATTGGAGACAGATGTTAGCTCAGGGTGAATCTTCGTCAGCAATAAATAAATAAAGAAAGAAAGAAAGAAAAGAAAGCAATTTGTAATAAAATACTATGTATTTCAATATGTAAGTCCTTAGACACAATTACATTAGAAGACACAGCAAAGGAGACATATGTTTGCCCCTATACATAGTATCCCCTGTGAACTAAGAGCTAAAAATGCAGATTGATACAGGTGTGTTATGTTGGTGACTTAAATTCCAGGAATAGCATTACTTTGAATGACTTTTTTTTTTCTAAAATGGGGAAGAGCTCTTGCTAAAGTTCTGAACTTAAGAAAGAACGATCTTCTATTTAACTGATAGTTGCATTCCTGAAAATCTCAATATATATTAAAACTGCAAAAATACTTTTATATTTTTACATATGTTTATATATGTTTATATGTAAAGCAGAGTTAGATTCCAGGATGAGATAATTATGAACAATTCTTTTTAGCAACATGAAAAATCCAAAATACATTTAAAAAAAGATGCAGGACACAAGACAATTCTTTGTTTAAGGGATTGGTCCATACAGTGTAGGAAGCATATCACTCCTGGGCCCTGCCTACCAAATGCGAGGAGCACCATCCTCCTACAATCACTGTAGCCGCAAAAACAAGACCCATAAATTTTGAAAAACTGATACTTGGGTCTCACTCCCATAGAGTCTGTTTAATTGGTCTAATGTGCAGCCGGTGTTAAACCACTGGGGTAGGAGAAGCCCAGTTAAGAGATAGGAGAGATCAGTCTATGATGAAGGACAGACCCTTTATTTTACAACCAGGCCATCAAGAATGGTTGGGCGGGTTGTGCACTATATAGCTCTACAGGGCACATGGTCACATAGACTGTGAGCCACTCTTCATCTACCAAATACAAACCACAAACTTGCCGGCTGGCTCCAGGGAAATCACATGTAAAAATACCATATACATATTTTAGGTGGCATAGAATTTTTCCTTAAACAACTTTAATTGAGTAGTATCTTAAATTATTTAGAATATATCTCTCTTCATAAAAGCCTAAAAGATTTTATTGCATATATTAAAAATTAAGCTGTATAAAGATTTTTTAAATTAAAAGTCCCACACACCCACCAACTCACAACCCACATACCATCTCGTGTTTTTCCAAGACACCCTATTCCATCAGAGGTCATACTAAAACAAATCCTGAGGTACTCAGAAGATTTTGGCAAGCAACTTCCTGAATTAGAAAGACAGTAGAATAGCAGATATTCTTGGAAAAATAATGGACACACTGCCATATTGGGGCACTCATGTATATGAAAACACTTACTACTCAGAGAAATTAAGGGTTGATTATTTTATATTACAGAGTGTTATGCGTGTCCCCCCACCCAAATTCATATATTGAAGCCCTAATCCCCAATGTGATAAGATTTGGAGATGGGGCCTCTGGGAGGTAGTTAGGTTTGGATGAGGTCATGATGGTGGGGGCCTGCTGATGGGATTGGTGCCCTATAGACCAGAGCTTTCTTTCTGCCATGTGAGAAGGTGGCCGTCTGCAAACTAGGAAGAGTGCCCTCACCAGGAAGCAAATCTGCCAGCATCCTGATCTTTGACTTCCCAGCCTCCAGAACTGTGAGGAAAAAAATGTCTATTGTTTAAGCCATCCAGTCTATGGTATTGTATTATGACAGCCCAAGCTGACTAAGACACAAAGCAATTCTTGACTATAAAAGATGAATCTCTGATGTACAAAGGGATTTACTTCATGCACCTTTACAAAGCAAGCTTCCTTATTACAGTGATAAAGTGATGTGATCTACAACAGTAATCCCTGGGACACACTTCTTAAGAATCTGAATATTGATTTGACAGTATTTTGACAGTATTTATTGAGTTTCTACAATGTACCGCTCACTATGCTAGACTCTGGGTATTTCAATTAAGATGAGATGCTCTCTCTGCCCGCAAACAGCTTCCAGTTTGTGAAGAAGATATGTAAACTGATAAATCAAACACAACATCACAAGTGCTGAAATAAGAGCTGTGAACAAAGTGCCCAGCAGGTAGCTCAGCCTGGAGGAGCTAGAGAGGGCCTTACTGAAGGCATGGCAGTTGGATTGAGTCTTAAAAGACTAATAGACATTTTCCTGCTGGAGAAACAGTGAGAGGAGTGATCCAAGCAAAGGAAGTAGCAAGTGCAAAGGCACTGAGGCCAACAAGTGAATTGTCAGACAGTGACAAGTGAAATGGCAGAAGTGTAAGGGTGAGGCTGAGAGGAGGCAACAGTGTTGAAGGTCAGGATATAAATTAATTGCAACCTGTAGAGGTGTTTGGATGTCATGTTAAGGAGTTTGGACTTTATCCTGCAGAAAACTAGAAGTGTACAGGAGTTTTTAAGCAGAGGATAAAATCAGATTTTTTCCTTAGGAAAATAATTGGCTGCTGTGTGGACGGGCAGCAAGGAAGAAAGATAGATGGCACAGAGAACGGCATGGAGAGCTGTGCTAATGGGTGCCATGCCTGGAGGCTTCCACGTGTAGATTTCACCCTCTGCAGTCAGATCAGGTGTTGCTGTAGGCAGGAAGGTGGGTTGGAAAGGAAGCACGAAGGTAGCTATCATAAGTAAACAGATCAGAGATTGAGCCCAGGGAAGTGAGTAAACACAGGAAGCAGCATGCAGGTATGGATTCCTGTCCAGAGAGGCCAATGGAGCCTGGAATCAGGAGAAGAAAAAATGACAGAGACAAGAAACAATGGAACAGGAATCTAGGCCAGAGGGTCCAGGAAAGAGATGAAGGGGCCATAGGCAGGAGGTCTGAGTACTGAGGACAACAAACATGCCAAGGCTTCTGAAAATGTAGTGTGCATGAGAATCACCCGGACTGCTTGTTACAATACAGATTCCCAGGCCCACCCCCAGAGATTCTCATTCTGCAAAGGTCTGGAGTAGGGCCTAATAATCTGCATTTCTACAAGTACCCATGAGATGCTGATACAACTGGTCCATGGACTAAATTTTGAGTAACAAGGCTCTAAGAGGGAATTCTAGCTCTACAATTACCTGAATTGGTTTCAGGATTTAAAAAGATCTGAACTTTCAGGTGTAGACATATAGTTACCAGACCAGAGAGAGGTCTGAGTGGGTGGAGGAAGGCAGGTTCCTGACAGACCAAACTTACAGTCGGAGAGGCACCACAGCAAAGTAAGCAGCTATACATGAAGACCAAATGAGACTTGATGAAAAAAAAAAATTGGTTCCTCTTCTCTGCAGGCATCTGCTGCAAAACTAGAGTAGTGGTTGTTGGAGGAAAAGTGAGGGAAGGAGCCAGGCCTCAGCGAGCACTACGCAGACACTGTCTCTTGGGAAACCGGATCTGTCAGGTTGGGAGCTGGGGGTTCCGCCAGTCTAATCCTTCGCTGCTCCAGCAGCCCCATACTGGGGGCATCCAGGCCTCTCTGGGCTAATGGAACTCACCCTCGTTATGAAGCACCCCCTCCCCACAGTCTTTCTGGGGCCCTCTTAAAGTGGAAATGAAGGATCTTGTGCACTATTAAAAGGAAAAAAAAATAGGTGAAGATAATCAAATTCTCGAATTGATTGAATTATGGTGCATCTTTTAATATGACAGACTGAAGAGGCTTCCAGAAACTAGGCCAAATTTTCTGGAGAGCTGCCAGTAATCATACAGCATGAATACATATATAAGCAAGATGTTAATGCTCAACAGTTTTTTTCTTTTCTGACTTAAGCTGTGCAGGTAACAGTAGCATTGAAGTCATAACCAGTACAACCCCAGCAAAAGATGGCAATTTGCTTAAATTGCAAGATAGATTTGAAATTGGAATTGATTAAAATACTAGTGTCTATAGTAGATAAAAAGGAGTTGATTTGTTTTCTAAGATCTTTCAAATATGGAAATTATTAATCAGTGAATCTGCTAGCTTATTACTAGGTATTAGCACTTACAAACACAAATTCCTCTAACATTCTTAGCTATGCGACATAAATTCCTTTAGTTGCATAAGCAAACAAACAACCCATTTCCACATCATTGAATAAACATAAAAAGTAATCAGAGCAACAGCAATTGGAACAACATGGTGTGGAAGGTGGAGGTAATTGGCAGCCTGGCACTAGACTGGAACTACGAAAATGGAGAAAGTGTTCATTGTTTGGCTACAAAGCTCCAAATTTACTAAGTAGGAGATGCAGAGGGACAGGAGAGATAGCGGAAGCAGAGAGAGAAAAGGGGAAGAGTAAAGCCCAGATTATTGGTCAGGAGGGGCCTGGGAGACCTGGAAATTCAGCACAACAGAGACTTGAATGGCTGAACTCCTGATGAAAAACACTCTAGCAAAGCAGCTCTTCAGACAACAAATGGAACAAAACCAGCATTGACATAAACAAGCTCTTGGTTCTAATTATTTGGCAAGCAACTGCTGCGAATCTCAAAGGTGAGTGGGAAAGGCTGGACTGGTGGTTTTGGAGTCTACTCAAGCTGTCTTTAAGGCTCTTTGGGAAACGTAAGTGTCAAAAAGCTTGAGTGTTGGGGGTACCAATTTATTGAAAAAAATGTTTATTGATCTACATACAAATATTTTGCCTGGTACAAAAGTGAATAATATGGAATTCCTGTCCTCAAGAATCATATAGTCTACATGGAGAGAATATATATTTTCAGGAATAATTATATAATAGGACAAATTTTGACAATTGCCCGGGAGAATGATTTAGAATATTCATTCATTCATTCATTTCTGAGAAAGTATGCAATTCAGTGGATTTTAGTATCTTCATAAAATTGTGCAACCATCACCACTATGTAATTCCAGAATATTTTCATCACCTGAAAAGAAACCTGGTAACCATTAGCAGTGACTCTTCATTCCCTGCCTCTCTGGCCCCTGAAAACTACTAATCTATTCTCTGTCTCTATGGATTTCCCTATTCTCAATTGATTCCACAAAATAAACTGACCATAAATATAAGTTTTATTTCCGGACTCTGAAATCTATTCTAGTGATGTTTATGTCTACTCTTATGCCAGTACCACACTGTCTTTATTACTATAGCTTTGTAGGAAGTTTTGAAATCAGGAAATTTGATTTGAATCCTTCAATTATGTTCTTCTTTTTCAGAAGGTTTTGCTATTCCGGGTCTCTTGCATTTCCATATAAATTTTAGCATCAGATTGTCAATTTCTGCAAAAATGTCAGCTGGGATTTTGATAGGGATTTCATTTAATCTGTAGATCAATTTGAGGAGTATTGGCATCTTAACAAGATTAAGCTTTCCAATCCATGATCATGGGATTTCTTTCCATTTATTTATCAGGTTGAGGAAGTTCCCTTCTATTCCTAACTTGTTTAGTATATTTATTCGTGAAATGGTGATGGATTTTGTCAAATGCTTTTTCTATGTCTATTGAGATGATCATGTGGGTTTTATCCTATATTCTATTAATATGATATATTACATGGTTGATTGTTTTATATTGAACCAACCTCAGGTTCCTGGGATAAATCTCACTTGGTCAAGGTGTATTTTTTATATGTTGCTGGACTCAATTTGCTAGTATTTTGTTGCGAATTTTTGTGATTATATTCATAAGAGATGTTGGCCTGGAGTTTTCCTTTCTTGTGATGTCTTTGTCTGTTTTGGAGTCAGTAATACTGGCTTCACAGAATAAGTTAGCCAATATTCCCTCCTCTTCTATCTTGTGGAAGAGTTTATGAAGGGTTGGTATTCATTCTTCTTTAAACATTTTGTAGAATTCACCAGTGAAGCCATCTCATCCTGGGATTTCTTCGTGGGAAGGTCTTTTATTTTTTTTGTCTTTTGTTACTGATTGAATCTCTTTACTCGTTATAGGTCTATTCAGATATTTTACTTCTTGGATCAATTTTAGTAGTTTCTGTCTTTTTAGGAATTTGTTCATTTTTTTCTAGGTTATCTAATTTATTGGCATACAATTGTTTTTTTATTACCTTACAATCCTTTTTATATCTGTAAGATTGATAGTAACGTTCCCTCTTTCATTTCTGATTTTAGTGATTTGAGTCTTCTTCCTTTTTCCTTGGCTCAGTCTAGCTAAACGTTTGTCAATTGTGTTGATCTTTTCAAAGAACCAAATTTTAATTTTATTGATTTTCTTTATTGTTTTTCTGTTATTTATTCATTTCCACTTTAATCTTTATTATTTCCTTCCTCCTGCTTGCTTTAGTTTGCTCTTCTCTTTCTAGTTTCTTAAGATGGAAGGTTATGTTATTGAATTGAGATCTTTCTTCTTTTTTAAATATAGACATTTACAGCTATAAATATCCCTCTAAGCACTACTTTCATTGCTTCTCATAATTTTAGTGTGTTGTATTTTCATTCATCTCAATATATTTTCTAATTTTTCTTGTGATTTCTTCTTTGGCCAATTGGTTATTTACTAGTGTGTTGTTTGATTTCCATATACTTGTTAATTCCCCAAATTTCCTTCTTTATTGATTTTTAATTTCATTCCATCATGGTGGAAGAACATACTTTGTAGAATTTCTCCTCTTTTGAATTTATTAAGGTTTAAATTATGGCCTAAAATATAGTCTATCCTGGAGAATGTTCCATGTGCACTTGAGAAGAAAGTGTGTTCTGCTGTTACTGGATAAAGTGTTCTATAGATGTCTGCTAGGTCTAGTTGATTATGGTATTATTCATCTTCTATTTCCTTGTTGATCTTTGGTCTCGTGATTCTTTCCATTATTAGAAGTGAGGTATTGAAGTCTCCAACTATTTTTATTAAATTATTTTCTGTTCAAGTCTGTCAGGTTTGTTCATGTATTTTGGGGGCCCGTGATTTGAGAATTTTTTTTTTTTTTTTGCTGAGGAAGATTCGCCCTGAGCTAATATCTGTCTCTAATCTTCCTCTTTTCTTTTTTTTTTTTTGCTTGAGGAAGATTCATCCTAAGCAAACATCTGTGGCCAATCTTCCTCTATTTTGTATGTGGGTCACCACCACAGCATGGCTGATGAGTGGTATAGGTCCGCGCCTGGGAACTGAATCCATGCTGCCAAAGCAGAGCATGCCGAACTTAACCACCACACTACCAGGCCAGCACCAATTTGGGAATTTTTAAGAGGCAAAGAACATCAGAAAGTGTGTTCCTCCGTACATACATACATACACGGACCATGTGCTTGTGCAACGCCCCTCCCCCCTGCCAAAATATTCCTTTAAACGGCCTGTTTTTCTGCTTTCTGTGTCTTCTCAAGAAACATTTAGGAAACTGTTAGGCAACAGTTAAACAAGTTGCCAGATAACCACCAAGCAATTCTCTGTTTGAATTAAACAGGTTGGAGCAAAGAATCAAGGAGGTGGGTGGAGTGGAAGACAGAATTATACTCTCTTTCAGTGACATGGAAAACTGTATTGTAGCATCCATGGATGAAGGAGGGAAGTGTTGCCTCAGTGGTCCAGAAAGCTACAAGGCTGTTTGAACTTGTTGTGTGTTTTCAAAGTCACCTTGGAACCTTGAGTGTAATATTCCTAGAGGCTAGTGCCTCTTGCCTTCCAGGATTTAACATTCTCCAGGCACACCAGGATTCTTTACCTGGCAATATATATATATTCATGAATATCTACTTCTACATATATTTATCTTTCATGATTTTACCTCAAAATATTAGAGATGTAGCCCAGAATTTTTTGGTAAAAAAATCCCAGGAATATGTCTAAACTTTTCTTATATTGATTTGTTTTTGCAATTAATGCCTCTTGGGAAGTTGTATTTTCTAAATATATTTGTTTTACTTTTCCTAACTTACCTTCTTGATTAAAGAAGTGTTCCATAAGTATACCAAAGATTTTCTATTAATATTGTTATCCTCAACTTAACTTTTGATAAACATTGAGTGACTTTGAGTTCAAATTACTTATCTCTAAAGTGAAAAGCACCAGACAGATGCATTTGCATATATTGTTTAAGAAGGAAGCTGTGTACTCGTCCACTCAGCAGCGCTGGGCATAGGGTTTATGCCCACTGAGAAAAGCTGAGGAACTCGAGAAAGACACATGCTCAGAATAAAAGACCATTCCTCCCCTAGAACCCTGTTCATAAAGATAAGGAGAGACAGTACCCCTGGGCTGTCAAGATTCAAGTATCAAGTATCAAGAAGTAGTTTTGGGTTCACTCCAGTTCATTGAAGAAGGATATTCAAGACCCTGAAACTTTGGTCCCTAATCATGGCCATAATACTATCAGTCTAGAAATATTTTATAAATGTAACCAAGTGCCCATATGGGACATAAAATAATTCAGTAGAACACCAATAGAATGTATTACCTTGAGCAATCTAAGAATTGCCTACAAAATGTACACGTAAGTACTTGAATGAATTATGTTGCTCTATAGGTTTTTAACCTTAAGCCAGTGGATGTTGGTGCTGTGGACCTCTTTCAAAAATGATGCCTGGGCTTCTGTTTGATGTTTGATGTGTTTGGTGTAGAAAGTAGTGTCAGCCATCTATTAAGACCACTAAATGCATTACAATAAAATGAAGCCATCTACATATGTGAAAATGCTAATTTTTATTTATTTATTTATTTATTTATTTATTTATTTTTTTGAGGATGGAAGTGAAGAAGTGTATGCACCCAAATCATTAAAAAAAATCTACCTTATTAAGATATTGATTAAAATTAAGGAAGTGCAGATATGTTCCTATTTTACCCCATTTGAAATTGTTATTTCTTCAAAAAGATTTTGCTAACGACCGTATCCCTAACCATACAGTAAGATGCAGGTTCTGTATTAGGTTTAAAAATGGGGAATCTTTATTGAGCTAATGCAGTATAGGCCATAACTGACTGGTCTTGGAACCAAAAGTGCTCTACAGACAAAATTGTATGTTGTTTTTAAGAGAGTTTACTTTAAGATCACAAAGAACATAAAATTGTATATAGTAGAGAAAGAAATGTGCCTAATACTTGCTTGCTGTTTGGATTGAACAGGTTAGAAGTTCATCAAGAAGGAAACTATGTATTTGGGGTTGAACAACTTATAAGGTAATAGATTGGGAGAGGTATATTTTAAGTCCAGTTAGGCAGAGTCATGCCTGTAGAGATGACAAAGGGAAAAACATTTGCAAATCATCAGGGCCCACCGTTTAATTTTGTGATAGGAAATATTGTGTGGATTCTCTTTGGCACGAGCTCTTAAAAATCAACTATAAATATAATGAAGTGATACCAGGGCATAGGTAAAAAATGGCCTGAGATGTCCAAAGTTTGGGGCCAGTTAACCTTTATAAATTTGGGAAAACTGATTACCTCAGATTTCACTAGAATCTGAGCTACTTTAAATTCTCCCACAAATTCTTTCCTTCGGTTATTATTTTCCAGAATCTTCTCTCATTACCTGTTTTGGTGGCCAAAATCAGTCATATTTATTATATCCAACATTTTTTAAATCCTCAACGTGGACTTTATAAGATTTAAATTTGATAAATTCTAGATGGCTTCTCCCAATTTTCATTTCGCGTGTTACCTAAAAAGAAGTCTTTGTCAACTCAAGCCCTAGGAGTCCAAATCTAGAATTTTCTGGAGCGCACTTCAGAGATAATCTATTGACAAGAAGAGGAAGTAGAAACTCCTTTCTTACAGCATTATGGAGGAGTTTTAAATGGTTCCTGAATAGCAACAGATCACCAGGATAAGCTGAAATTTCCTCCTTCCATTATAAACTTCTCAGCCCCCTAACTTCCCCAGTCCAGTCAGGAATATAGATGGGCAACTGGCCAGGTCCACCCAGGTGAGGTTTTAAGGGCAGAGTGGGAACCATGTAGGATAGAACTCTGACATGACCCAGAAGAATCCAACTACAAAGCCCATTGTTCCTTTGAAATCTGTTGGGTTGGAAACTGTGCTTTGTTGCTGCCTTTCAGATTCCAGATTTGGACAAACCATTTTTATTGCACACCAGAATCACGGTTCCTTTCCACTCGGCAACTTCTATCCACTGCTCAATTATTAAATATTAATTTTCTCTATGATTTACCCATAAGTGAATATGTGTCTAGAAAGTTGTGGTATTAGGGTCAAAACCAAATAACAATTCAGTTTGTTCACAGCTCATGAATATGTAGGAAGAAAAAGGGGTCCTTTACAAATGCTCAAACACACTCACATGCGCATTCTTCATTACTCTTGCTACTAAAGGCCTTCTGGAGACCACTAGGTGTCACTCTGCACAGATCCCTACACTTGTAGATGCAAAGGCAAGAAAGAACTTTATTCAAGCTTGGTAAAGCTATTCTCCTTTTCTTGAAGACACAGAGAATAGATTCTGCATTCAATGAGTTTGATTTCCCCTTTCTCACCAGGGAAAGTCTTTAATTTATCCTTTATTTAGAACTGAAAGCAAACTTTCTTGAGTTCCCTCCCCTCATCTTCCTTTCTCTTGAGTTTAAAGCTAAGGAAAAGCTGTTTTTTGATGAAAAAACACATGTTGAAGGCTAAAGAATCACATATTTTATGAGCATTGTGGAGGTCTTCCTTTGGGGGTCGCAGTCAAGTCTAGCATCTCCTCAGACTCTTGAGCCCTGTTTGGGCAGAGCAAGCTTTAAGAGAGGGGACCGCCTTTATGGTATGATTTGAAGCTCTGACTGCAAGCATTTCCCCGGCCTCAAATATCCACTTCATTAGTGGGTCTTTCCTACCTGGAGTGAAGGTCGCACCAATGAAATCTTAGCCTTGGGTTAGGTACGTTATGTAAGTAAGAACATTGTTATTTAGTATATGTTGTAAGTGCCCCTCATGAGCACATTACTGTTAAATTAAGTTATGTAAGTATATTAAATTAAAGTTATATTATCTACATGTCCTCTTGAAAGAGAAAGTATAGATTTGAAGGTATAGGTTTCAAATAATAAAGTAAAAGGAGGAGGGACAGGTCTTGATCAAGACAATCAAATGAACAGCGTTAGGCCACAAGAAGTGTAGAGAGGCCAAATTGATTAGGGAACGAAGAGGGACTTTATCTATCCTTGTTTCAAAGTTACCTGTCTCTCTCTGTTTATTACTCTTCTATGAAAACCCCTTTCTCTCATCTAATTTGGAAGATACAGAAAAATTTGGGATGGATTTCATGAAGTAGTTAATAAAGTGCACAAGAAAGGATAGGTAACATGTGAAGTATCTACCATGCTCTAGGCAACATTCTGTGCATTTTGAATGAGAATTCACTTAAATTATCCTTTTGTAATGGAGTAGGAAAATGAAATACAAAGTCTTAAGTAACTTTCCCAAGTTCTCATAGCTGGAATGAAGCAAAGCCAAGGCTAGAACACATTAGAACCTTTATTTGACCTTAGGGAGATAAACTGTTTGTATAAGCCTGCAGAAGAACTCAATTATACATGTATGAGAGCATTCATTGCAGCATTGTTTAATGGGAACACTAGAAATAACCTCAGAGTCCATGAATAGAGTAATGGTTGAATACATTATGCACCTGTTATAAAGACTAACCTAATTCTATAAGTACTTGAAAGGAAAAATTTCCAGGCTAGGTTATAAGATGAAATGGCAATATGTGAAAGATTATGTACAGTATCATCCTATTGCTTTTAAAAAGAGGAACATGCACACTAGATTTTACTCTCTGTGAAGGCAGAATTTTTTTTTGTCTTTTGCTCACCGATGTAACCTCATTGTGTAGAACATTACCTGGTGTAGTGTCAGACCCTAAGGTGACCCCCTAACTATTCCCACCTCCTGACATTCGCATCTTTGTGTAATCTCTTCTTCTGGAGTGTGGATGGGACCTGTGACTTGCTTCTAATCAATAGAATATGGCAAAGGTGATGAGATGTCATTCTCATGATTAGATTTGATTAGGTTACATTATATAAGGCTCTGTTAGCCTACTGGAGGTAGAGATTCTCCTTGCAATCTTGATGAAGTAGGCAACCATGTTAAGGAAGCCCACGTAGTAAGGTTTATAATATCTACTCATGTCATTGTATATGAGCTCAGTTCCTTTCCGCTGGTTAGCGTTCTGTGGTATGAATCCGCTGTACTTGACGTAACTTTTCACCAGTGATGGACACTCAAGTTGTTTCTAATTCTCTGCTATCGCAAACAATGTCTTGGTGAATATCTTTGTAAATATCACACTACAGAATGTGGGCATATGACCCAGGAGTGGGATTCCTGGGCCATAGATAATACGTTATTGAATTTCACTAGGTACTGCCAGGTTGTAGTGCAGGATGGTTCTTGTTTTCTCATATCCTCCCCAATATTTTTTTTATCTGACTATATAATTGTCCTACTACTTTAAAACCCAAGTTGTCTGTCTCCAAAGTTTATGTTCTTATTATATTTAAATGATATCCTAGTCATCCAAGTTTTGAAGACATTCAAAGACATGTTTTTAAACATGAAAAATACAAATACTCTAAATTTCCAGATATTACTGTATCCAGAGTTGAAAGACTGGTCATTATCTGAATATTTTTTGGTCCATTACTGTTTGTTGTTCTCCACTAACTTCGTCTTTTCTGATTATAAGAGAAAAATAGGGGTGTGAGAAGAGAGAAGTTTGGAATATTGCATTGGGGTGTCGGGGAAATAGGCATATGTGTGTGTACACACACACGCACACACACACACACACACATAAAAGGGGAAAGGAAGACAGGCTATGATATGAGAGTAAGAGGGAAACAAGAGTGACATGGAATAACAAAGGGATATATTTTGTCTCTAAAATATTGATTGGGAGTGAAGGTGATAAGGGTAGGAAATGACGAAGGGATTTTTAATATGAGCTTGCACGTGTGTGTGGAGTGAGAGAGGAGGCAGGACCATTGACCAACTGCTGCTTCATCAGGTTGCTTAAGCCATCTCCATATATAGAACTGAGCTTTGAGATTTAATGCACCGAAAGAGCAATAATTAATGCTGTTATTCTTTTGTGTTTGGGGAGATGAGGAAAAGGTAGAACACAATGACTGAATTAAGCATTAGGGTCATGTCAGCATGACCAAATTCTTCTTTGCTTTTTTCCTTTAGAGCTAAATTGTCCAGGTGTTGGAAAAGAAATTTGTAACCAGAATCTCCTCATCACCCAATATTATGTTTTAATTGCTAGGCATGCCAGATTTAAATAGATATAACCAAATCTGCTTATCTGAAGCACATAAAACATAGGCTTTTAAAAGAAATTAAGGCCTATATAGGTTTTTCCTGACAAATTTTGTTTGAAAAAATGTATTGAAAAATAGCAGTTTCTCTTATCCATTTGATGACTGATTTAAGTGTAATTGTCTTATACAAATCAGCAGCAGGGTGTATGCATTATAGTTAAATGAAAATCCATGCTAATGGAAAGCACTGAGATTTAGATAATTGAAACTAGTGATTGAAAAAAAGTGGGCATATTTTTGAAATGCAGTCCCCTAAACACATACTCACACCATGCAGACACCAGCCTGACTATCTCAGGGAGTATGGTCTCCTCTCTCATCAGGGAGCTGAAAACGAGGCTCAGCTTTACCCTCTCCCACGTTAGTGTTGCTGATGGGGCAATAGGTATACGAGAGAGGAAGGTTCAAGATGGACCTTGAAGATCATCCGGAGCCAGCCTCCATCTGGCGCTTGATTCTGCTCAACTTTGTGTCATGGGGCTCTCTAGATTTTGTTTTAATATTTCCAAGTATTAAAAGTTCACTTCCTCCCAAGATAGCCTATTCTATTTCTAGGCAATAAATAGAAAGATCTAAATCTTGCACTATTAAAGCAGATTTCTGCACCCCTTTGGAATTCTCCTATTAGTCCTATTTCTGACCTTTTCGATACACAGAAAAAAAAATTACTGCTTGTTTCTAGTGATAGCATTTGGAACCATCTGTCATTTCAGTCCCAAAGATTTCCCTTGGTAAGGAAAAGTCATTTCCAGTTTTCGTGAATCTCCTGTGTCATAGTTTATTCTCTATCTTGGTCATTATCCTCTGGGCACCTTGTTTTCTAACGATCCTCAAAGTTTAGCAGTCAGAACCGAGGATAATCCTCAAAGAATAAGAGACTGAGAAGAAGGAGAAATCTCCTAGAATAAAATAGAGTCAGGCATGTGGGGGAATATGTCTTGGGTGTTGAATTCTTTTAGTGACTATTTTAAAATCTGAGATGGTTGTTATAAATATAGAGATAAACAAGATTTTTTTAAATATTAATAATCGTGTTTAGCTGCATGTTGAGCAACTGGCATTAACAGTAAGGAAGATGCATGTGGAGGGCCGCAGACGGCATCATGATGCTGAACAGGTTCCTGGGCCTGAGCTACCGGATGCTGGGGAAGAACCTTTTTTGATTCTCACAGCAGGCATGTGGGGTGCCTGGGTGCCATGGGGCTGCTGTGGGCCACTAACTGGCAGCTGATTCTGGACTGGTTGCCTTATATCAACAGCAAATTTAAGGACAATCAATTAAACCACCCCTCCACGGTTCCCTTTGTTGGTGCCATCTCCTCCCAATTCAGCGCCTGCTGTGTCTGGAATGGCCGAAGCCCTCAGGATGGACATTGAGAAAATCCACAATTCAACTTAAAACTTTATGTTTCTGAAAATAGCTTTGATATTTTAATGCACATAGCATTAAACCTCACTCTGAAACTAGATTACTTGTTTATTATAAAAGAATACAACTCAGAAACAGCCGAATGGAAGAGATGTGCAGGGCAAGGGATGGGGGAAGGGGCAGGGAGCATCCATGCTCTCTCCAGGCTCACCAACCTCCCTGAACCTCCACGTGTTCACCAACCTGGAAGTTCTGAGATTTTTTTAGAAGGGAAAATGATATAGGGCAGATTTAAATGTTAAGATCCTAAAAAATTACTAAACAATACAACAATAATGATGCTATCTATAGAAAGTGGGATGAATTCATTCACAAAGTCAAGGACCTTTTGAAATCTAAGGTCATTTGAAGGACCAGAAGCAGGTTGGGGAGAATAGAAGAAACCCATTAATCTCTGCCTATTATCTCTTGACTGGGTCCCTGCAACAGTCTCCTTGCTTTCACTCTGGCGCCTCTTCATCCATTTTCCACACTATAACCAGAGCGATCTTTTCACCTCTTTACTTAAATTCCTTCAATGGCTTCCCATTTCCCTTGGGCCGGTGACCAGTGTTCTTACTAGTTCTGGTCTGAATCATTCTTCCAACTTCACCATACATTCCTTTTCCTTGCCTTCTGTAGCCATACTGACCCTTGTCCAGTTATTAGAATACATCATGGTCCCTCCCCAACACGGGGTCATTGCAACGCTGTTTCTTCTCCCCTTTCTTCGTCTAATTAACTGCCACTTATCATTGAAAATTAAGCTTAAATGTCACTTCCTCAGGGGAGCCATTCTTGACCCTCCATTTTAGGTCGGGTCCATTTCTTCAGTGCTCTCAAAGTTTCTTCCCTTCAGAGCACTTATCTGAGTTTGTAATTGTATATTAGCATGACTGTTAAGTTAATGTCTGTGTAACATGGGTGCGTTTAATCACTGTCTCAACTTGAGGGAAAATCTCATGAAGACTGGCCACGAACACTCTTTGCTCCCACACTTCAACTGCTCTCTATATTTCCAGGATCTCACCTTGCATCTGATATGTGTGTGTGTACACAAAAGGGGTTATCCTTACAGGGTGGCTGGAAGGGGATTGACTAAAGTTTTTATTTCGTTGGTCACAGGTTCTGTGCTGCCAGTGCGGTGGAAAGGACTCATGTCTCATTTGGCTCCCTGATGTGCTGGCAACAGATGGTTCTTCACTCACAAGGGAGGTGGGCAGAATATGGAGGGTAACTCCTCCCTCTTGTCCTCAAGCTCCCTCTTGGTCTGATCCCTGGTCCTACGCTCATGACTTTCCCTCATCGTTATTCCTTTCCCTCTTTCTTTCCTTCCCTCCACACTTCCTCCCAATCCTATAACTCTGTCTTGTAGGATGGAATTGGGGGAGGGAGGAAATGCTAGAATAAACTACTCTTCCTAGTCATTAATTTGGCTAATTAAAAAAAACAGTTACTCCTACGCTTTAGCTTTTAAAACTGGAGTAAGAATTTGGCTATTTTGAGCTCTAGTTCTTCTGTAATAATACTTTCCTGAAGTAGTAGATATCGTGAGTGTTATTGTCTAAGTGCCGCAATGAAGGAGGGTCACAGAGAAAAAGGGTAGAGTAGGTGATAAGCACGTTGGCTATTATACAGAATTATTACCCAACCACATGTCTCTTCCAATCAAACTATGGAGACATGTCTGTTCTCATCCAACATTGTATCGTGAACATTTAATACTGTGTCTGGTATTTATTAGGTACAGAGTAACTATTTGTTGACTAAATGAATAAGTGAATAATTGAAAGAGGAGATAAAGTAACAGGCAAGAGCCGTCATGACTGATTTTGAAATGAAGGGCCTGGAAAGCACATACCAGGAAACCTGGTAGCTAAAGACAGAACCCCTAGCCCAGAGGAGACAAGACAGATAACAAAAGCAGAAAGACCAAGCCTCTAGTGGGTTAAGGAAAAGGAGTCTACCTAAGAAGAAAATGATCAGCAGAGATAGAAAATAGGTTACTCTAGGGTCAGAGCAAGGGTCATACTAAGTTTCTAGTAAAAGAGGTGATTAAAAATTTTGGTTAGTTTAGGGTAGAGCCAAAAGTTCAATCTACAGCCCCAGTAGGTATTAATAATGTTTTATAATAATGAAGGATTTTGAATGCCAGACACGACTGTACAAAGGACTTTATTCACATCATCTTATCTAATACTCATAATAAACTTATGAGGTAGTATTTTTATGCCAATTTTACAGATAAAGAAACTGAGGCTCAAAGGAGAAAGATAACTTGCCCAAAGTGACAACTAATAAGTGGTAGAGCCAGGATGTAAACTTAGATCAGAGGGACCCCAGAGTCAGTGTTTTAGCCCCAGGGCTTATTGACATTCATAAAATTATGGTTTTCAAAATGTTTTTGACACATATTTGTAGACACTAGCCTAACAATCCCACGAATAGGCAGGGCAGACATTAACATTCTCATCTTACAAGTGTGTACCCTGAAGCTTTGAAAAGTAGTGGGACTTGCCCAGAGTCATAGAATCAGAACTCAGTTGCTGGCCCGGTCTTGCTACTATACAGTCTTCCTCCGAAGATCAGAAGTGTGCCTAACAAGGTGACTTGGCAGCAGACAGAGGGTGGTCTAAAAATAATGAAGACAAATAGTGCCTGTCTTACAACTTATTGATGGTTTAAAACCTGAGCTGCCATTGGTCAGGAGGATGGGGTGATAGGTAAAGGTGTTCAACTCTACATAACTTGACTTGAGTGATTCTGATAGTACTTAATCACCTATACTCTGGACCCTTAAATATATTAACTTGTACAAATCACTTGCTGTGCAGGTATACTTGATTCCCTCTGTAATCATCCTGACTCATGAGAACTGCTCATCCATCTACAGGAGCTGGCTTGACTCCCACGTTTATAGCATGTGAAGTTCTCCCACCCCCTTTCCACCAGTGTTGATGAAAACAGGGTGCACACCCAATTCAGAGAAGCCAGTTAATTTCTATATGTGGCCAGAGCTGAGGGACATGTGAAAACTGAGCGCTGGTGGGAGATGGAGAGGTGAAAGAGGTGGGAGGGGAGGTTGGTGACTATGAATTGAGAAACAGAGAAAGCAGGTCGTGGAGAATGAAGAATGAATGAATCAGGCAAGAAGACAGAAGCAGAGATGAGAAACAAACACAACATCACTTCTGGATTCCAGAAGTATTTCCAGTTTCTGGTTCCACTTCTGTCTGGAGGCTTTCCTGACAACTAGCTGGAGTTAGTTTTGGTTATTTGCATCCCAAAATATCCTAAGTGAAGCCTCATTTCTGACTGTTGGAGGAAGACTGAGGAGTGGAAAGAGCAGGCCTATGGCCAAGGCCATCACATGCCCAGAGAAGACGTGGAAGACATGCAGAGGCCACAAGTGAATTCACTGCCTTGGAGCGATGGCCATTGTATAAACAGAACTAGGCAATTACTTGGAACTACTAGGGATGTAAAGACTTGTCAAGCCACTGCAGGACTCATTTAGACGGTAAAGGCGGAGAGGCTTTTGATCATCCACAAAGCACAGGAATATAACAAAAAGCAATCAGGTGTGTATTGTATTCCTTTTCTGTTTTTCCTCCTTTAGTTAGTATGGCAGTGGGACTAGGCTTCTCTGTGGCTTCTTCCTGGACACTTTTCTATATGTTACAATTTTGGTGAATCTAGATAACAGTGAAGTACCAGGATGGGGCTGTAACTAACTGCTGTAACTAACATCTATGTAGTGCCTATAGCTTACAAAGTGCTTTTACATAGATTATAGTGCAGTAATTGATGGAGAAGCTACTGGGATCCAGGTGCTCCGTCAAGAGTTTGTATACAATAGCTCTGATTCCCACAATCACACTCAGAGGGAGGCATTCTCATTCTCAGTTTACAAATCAGAAAACCGAGGCTCACAGAACGTGAATGACCTGCCTGGAAATATTCAGGTCCCAGGGTTTGAACCACACCTTGGGGCTGCAGCCATAAAATGATACTTTCCCCTTTTCTTCATTTCACTCCCTTCATCCACATGGATGAGAAGGAATACACTTTCATAAAAATATGCATGATTAGGTCAAAGTAATGGCAAAGGAAGTATTCAAAAATAATTGAGAACTATGAAATAGAAGTATAGAATGACTCAGTGAAGTCAAGAATGAAAGTATCAGATCAATCCCATTCAATGCTCTCTGGCAGAGGTGAGAAATGAGGCCCTCATCAATTTTAATTTAATTTAGTTATTTAGCAAATTCAATGAATACTTATTGAATGCTTGTCTACTCCATGCCAGGTATTGTGCGAGACACTGGAGACAGCAGCTGAAAATACATGGACACAATTTGCAGTCTTAATGAGTTGTTGAACCAGTGAAGAGACAGATTTATAAATAATCCCAATACAGTCTTGTAAGGGCACTGAGGGAGGTAGGATATTTACGTGGTGCAATGGGAACTTAAGTAAGGAGTGTATAAAACGTTTGTTTTTGCTGGGGCATTCAGGGACACTGAAGGTATCACAGAAGAGGTAGTGATTCGGCTGGGGTGTTAAGGGTGAGTAAGAATTTGTTAGTTGGGCAAGCAGGTATTGGTAGCACGAGAAAAGATCACTGCCTATTCTATTTGTTTCAAGAATCCATGGAATGCTCAGTAATATCTTGTTGCACACTCTGAGCATTGCTTAAAAGAACATTTATTCAGACAAGAAGATTGTTGGGTGGTATAAAATATCTGGAACAACAGTGTGAACTTTGTGAATTCTTAAACACTCAGGTTTTCCAGATCAGTGAGAGCATCCAACGCAATACTGATTTAATGTGACATATTTTAATAAATGCATTATCAATTGGTGACTAAGGACCATGTGAATTGATTTGTCCATTTGCCCAACACGTTATAGGGCAGGCTACTAAATGCATATAGACTGTGCATTGATAAAGACAGGGTACTTTCTAAATGTGAAAGTTATGTATGTTGTGGCCAAAATAGTCCCAGTGGGAACCATTCTCTGAACTTATAACTGAAGTCATTGGGATATGTTATTAGTTTTTAAAGTAACTGATTTACATAAAGTCTCAGGAAAATATTGAATGCCTAATGCAAAACCAAAGCCACAGCGATGTTAAATGTGAACAGCCCCTGGTAGCTCAGTTCACACAGAGTTCGACGCAAAAAAGGCACCAGTAAAATGATATGCCTGTGATGTGGGATCACAAATGAACAAACACTTTAATTGGTAAATATAGTTAGAGATTTTAGATATGGTTGGATTTGAGGATACTTCATGGGCATCCCAGTCATTCTGTTCAGAGCTGATCATGTCAGAAGGCTTTAAGTTCCTTTGGGGAGTGTGGTGGGGGAGAAAGCAATACAGACAACATATTTGGATCTTGATGAGTTTTATTTCATTCTTCATGCCATCCTTCAGTCTTCCTTCACAGCAACAAGAAGTGGTTTTTATAGTTTCCGCCTGGGTTGCCATTGTCAGTGGATGACACTGGATTGATATTTTATTTCTTTATCGTTAATGTGGATAATGCAATTATAAGCATTATCAAGTTTGCAGACAGCACCAAGATGGAAGAGCTTAACACCTCCAAGCTCACACACAAAAGGCACAGTGTAATCTTTTGAGTCAAGAAGCCTGAGAGCAGTTCCAAAGCCTCTTCAATGACCTGACAGTAGTCCATGGCTTATTATTAAAATGAGAAAGTGCTACCCTCTGTAGGACCCGTTGAGTTGTAAGAATTACCTGGATGACGTTTTGTTCTAACTCAACAGCTTTGTACTAGCCGACATATAACAGATAGTAAAGCATCGTCAAAAACTCTCAAACTGGCTCCAGGACTTTGGCTCTGTTTTAGCAGGTCTATGAAAATCTCCTCTCTATCGCTATTCCTTTCCTTTATATCAGTGTGTCTTAATTAGTAATTATAAATTTGTTTGTTGAATTTACTAGTTCTATAAGCACAAGGAATGTCTTTTTAAAAAATTTTCTATATATTCCCAGTTTCCAACATTTAATATGTATTCTGTATTTTTTGAAGAATAAATGAACTAAATTTATATTTACTGACTCGTCTAGAGAAGTCCAGAGTTCATCTTCATTAAGGGCTCCAGTTTGAACCTGAGCTATGACAGCCACTGGGTTCAGATGCATCTGGGTTCATCCTTTGGGAGGGTAGGAGGCACACAGGAATCCGCATCTACTTCATTGAGTTAATGTACATGGAAGGAAGAGGACTAAAAATATGGCCCAAAGCTTCCTGTGTGGAGCACCATGATGAAAGTGGGGAAGGAACTGAAGGATTTGTTTCCATGAGGGCTCTGTGAAATATGCAAACATATGTGGTGTACGTCATAAGTGGGTGAGGAACAATTGCCCTGTTGCTCCCAGGACCATTCTGGTACCTCAAGGATTGGTGTCTTTAGGAAGGTACAGGTGTCAGACATGAATATTCTCATGAGAGGAGTGGTACCAGTGATAGAAGAGACATGTCCAATGAAGTGGACATCAAGTGGAGGGCAGAAGAGAAGAACGTGGCAGAATTTTACTCCACAGACTGGTTCCTGATCCCAAGGGACACTTTTGGGCATTCCCAGATATAAGTGGGGGAGAATTTGATCCTTTTTAAGTAGGTGGGGTAAAAGCCTATGAGATGACTATTATTTCTGCTTCTGCAATGCCATCTGTACCCACAGCTTCAGGAGGCCTGGGGAAGTTTAGGTTACATTTCTTTCTTTTTTTAAAGATTTTATTTATTTATTTTCCCCCCAAAGCCCCAGTGGATAGTTGTATGTCATAGCCGCACATCCTTCTAGTTGCTGTATGTGGGACACGGCCTCAGCATGGCCAGAGAAGTGGTGTGTTGGTGTGCGCCTGGGATCCGAACCCAGGCCGCCAGCAGCGGAGCGCGAGCACTTAACTGCTAAGCCACGGTGCTGGCCCTAGGTTACATTTCTGTCAGGAAGGTTTTTATATACCTTGCTAGCTCACTAGTTGGCAACCTTTAGTTAACATGGCCAACTGACATGATTAACTGTATCTAATTGTCTTTCAAGCTTCTGGTCCAAAAGAAATTCTGGGTTGGAGATCCTATGAATCACGGCAAACCCATTCCTAATTTGTCATGTAGATATTCTGAAAGGAGAACTGATAGCCCTGGAATCATATTTAGGAGACTGTGGATTCTGGGTGTGAACTCCTCTCCTCGCTGGGAAGCTCCAGGAGGGCAAGGTCTGTGTCTTACTCACTTCTGTGTCCTCAGGGCCACGCCCCATGTCTGGCACAGAGGAGATGCTCAGGAAATATTTGTTGAACATGGTTTTATTTAACTTTATATCCCCGACAGGGCAGAGTATGTGTAAGTTGACTGTTCAAAGAAAATCATTATTTTTGTGGAAAAAGAGAAAGGAAAGGCAAGTGAGGATCTCAACAGCAAGGTTTTGGAATCTTTTTTTTTTTCCATAATTCATTTTCCCACTTCTCTGCTCTCCACTCTAACAACTGCTGCTCTGACCTGTTCCCGCCTGTGGCCTTGAAGACACCATGCTACCTGTCAGCTGGGTTCGTGTCAGTAGGCAAGGCACATTCTGAAACGCGTTCCGTGTCTTTTTCCTCTAAGTATTGTTTCTTGTACTAAGAAATTGAATTGTGTGGGACAAGCTCACAGAGATTTGTAGACTGAAATCCCTGGCTAGGAGGCAGAGCTGGCACCTAACCACAGCACCCTGCCCATCCATGCTCAGTGTCATCTCCCTCCGTCAACGTCATCCCAGCCTATCTCTCCTGCTAACTTGATTCTTTTCTGAGGAACACTAAGTATTTGGGACAACACAGATTGCCTGATTCTAATGGATGCTGTGATGTCCTTCTATAATTAAGATAATAATTGCTGGAAAGAGTAAGGACTGAAATAACCACACAAAACTCCTTAGGTTTCGTTGGCCTAGTTAAGCTCATAGTATCAGAATAAGAAATGTGTCTATCTCCTGCCAAAATTGTAATGGTGTCATGCTGCCAACATGGTTGGTTAATGGGAAGGACCATCTGGGTTGTATGCTCCATGGGAATGGGGCACATATGGGCAGACCTTCCAGAAGGAACACACCATTAGGGGTTGACTAGGACTCAGTGTTTTCTAGGAGCCAGTTTTATATTCTTCCCAGTGACGTTAGTACCCAGACGGTGGTGCCACCCTAAGTTATAGGTGTCACACTCCACTCTGAGCCAAGGCTTGGACAAAGATTGACTTTTTTCTTATCCTCAGTGTCACAATGTTTTGGTTTAATTAAATGGAAAGTTCCCTGTTCCACTTTTAGTTCTATTTATATAAAACATTTCAAGTAAGAATACTGTCATGTGATACTTTTCTTGACCAAGATATGTAAATTAATCCAATTAATTCATTTATCCAGTCAATGCGTATTTATCGAGTGCCTACTATGTGCCAGATCCTCTTCTAGGCCCTGGGAATATGCCAGTGTACCAGTCTTTAAATAGTCAGAGTTCTTCAGTTAGGTTTATTCCAGTAAAGTTAAGTTTCCTCTATTTTAAAGGCGTGTAGGCTCTAAGCTAGCAAGGTCTTTTATTGCAATGGGGTTTTGGCTTTGTTTTCTTATTATTTACTGTTCTGTAGAAACATTGACTCAATTATATCTCAGGTTTTTCCTTTCCCTTCCCTTCTTTTCCTTTTCTCCTTCCTCCCTCCCTCCCTTCCCTCATTCTTTCTTTGTTTTTATCTTTCTGGCAATGCTAGTCTGTGTCACAAGCACGTAAAGACAGTGACTGACAATTTAATAACAGAGAACTGAGGCCTTGAGATGTCACTAGGATGTAGAAAAATAGGAAGCTAGAGGCACAAATGCACGACCATCTCAAAAACAGAGCTCTGACTGCACTTGTTAATTTTTTTTTTTTTTTTAGCAGTTTGGTGACCTGTACATTCAGAAAGCATTGGGGATAGACTTAGGCATTAGCTAAGTGGTAAATGATCTTAGTGATGCAGCAGCTGTTAAGCGGAAGAACTGTCTGATTCTTCCTTTCTGAGGTTCTCCTATCTTGAATCTGCCTGTCAATTAATATCTACAGACACATGCATCTTTCTTGACAGAGAGCGTGTCGCATGTGGAGACGGATTGACAGGGACCAGGCTTGACTTTATTTGTAGATGTTGCTTTTGTGTAAGCCTCTCCTGAGGTGGGGGGAAGGGGCATTGCCACAATTTGTTGAATCGATTGATTCTGAGAAACCTCCAAACAATCCCTGACTACCACAAAGTAGCATGCAAAAATATGTTTCCCTGATTTCTAGTCCCAATCCATCATCCCTTGCTACTCAGGATGCGTGCTCCCCTTTTGCTTTGTCCCTTTATTACCTCTGAAGTACGTCTGCTAGGCTGGCAATCACTTTGGAGGAAGATGAGCAGCAGGATGCTAGGTCCTGTGTTTATCTCCTGGGGGAATATGGTCTGTAGAGGAGAGCAGCCTGAAGGTAAGGAATTTGACTGCTCGTGGGGCCCAGAGGGACCAGAGGCTCTGCCTCCTCCTCTGCCTGCAAGACCATTGATCAGATCCACCCATTGTGTGCTGTCACCACTGCTGAGTTGAGTCCTTTAACCACTGCAACAGCCACTGGCTTGGCAGAAGTCACATAGGTATTGCGTACACTATTTGTGATTCTCAGTTAAGTTTGTATTTCTTTATGATCATACGTGTTTTTTTTTTTTTTTTGTTACTGCCTTTCTGTCCCTATTTAGTTTGAATGCTACTTCAGGGTTGGGAGTGTCTAAGTGTTTTCACATTTTAACAAATACGAAATAGCACTTGAATTGCGTCAGTCACAAGAGGAAGAAAATTAATCAGTTCCTGCCTATTTTCTTATATATTTACTTGTTCATTTGTCACTCATTCAGTCAACAAATATGTATTGAGCACCTACTGTATACCATCCGTTGCTGTAGGCATGAGGATAGAGCAGTGAACAAAATAGGCAACATTTCCTGCTGTGATATTCTAGAAGAGGGGATAAACAGTAAACAAATAAGCACACGATATGTCATCTGGTGATAAGTGCTCTAGAGAAAAATCCTGCAGGAACGAGAGGTTGCAATTTTAAACAAGGCAGTCAGAAAGGCCTTTCTGGAAGGTGATATTTAAGCTCAAAAATTGAATAACTAGCTGCATTTCCCATTCTGCCTGGAATGCATTGACCCCAGTCTCCATGGCAATTCATCTCGTACTGGCCCTACAAAACCCAGCCCCAACACTTGTCATGTTTACACATATACTAAAAGAAGTATTTGTTATTTATCTGAAATTCAAATTTAACTGGGTGTCCTGTTTTATCTGGCAACCCTAGCACCCCAATGCTTTCTCCAAGCTGGAAATATTTCATATCTCTTATGAACTGCCATACCACTCTCTTCTTCTCTTAAGGCACTAGTGTATACTGTGGTGTCATATGTGGAGACAAATTTTATCACTTCTCCTCTACTCTAAGCACACTGAAGTCCAACCTTACCTGATTCATCTCTTTATCTCCATGAGAGGTAGCAGAGAACTGGCACTTAGTAGGTGTATGTATGTTTGTTTCATGGATGCAAGTTCTTCAGAGCCACAGCCTTCTACCTTAAGGCAGAATTATCTGCCACCAAAGTTCGTGTTTCCCAGAATACGCAGTAGGCTCCTAAGTGACTCTGTCTTCTGCTCTGACACTCTCTTCTGCTGGAGTTTGGGCTATGCTTGCTTGGTACATAGCCTTTAGGCTGTTCTTGCCTGAAGTGCACGCTGACATGGTTGCTCACTGACAGATATGTGTCCATTTGGGAGGACTCATAAGGCTAGATAAAACCGCATACCCTGACGCTCCACCATCAGTCTGAATCCCCAGGACTTTGATTTGATTGAAATTAGAGAGTTTAAGGGTCACTTAGTCCAAACTTCTCCCAACTTCCTCAGTTATTTGTCAGCTAGCAGGTGCCGAGCATTTCTAAGAACAAGAACCTTTTGACTTTTCCACTGTTCCTTATAGCTTTCCGCCCCTTTCCTCACACCCTCCAGCAGTTCTAGTCTTCTCAGAGTGCTGAGCCTTTTGGGGGATCTCCGGGGTAGGTCAGATCGGGTCTCCATGCTTGTCCCTCCTGCAAGTGTTCCTGAGGAAGGTTCCTCCATTCTGTGCTGTCAGTCACCATTGCATTTGCTTTCAGTCTCATACAAGTTTGTTAAAAGCTATTATCCTCTGACGGCTTTTGTCCTTTTGTTTCTTGCTGCACGTTTATACATTTTTTCATCTTTTAGCCTTTTTTTTTAAGGAGCCCCATGGAGGGAGAGGGGTTAAGGGTGCAAGTTCATTTTGCCAACTTGCAGGAGTTCTCAATGCAGTCTGAAGAATTCTGTGAGACACTCTTTTGCCCTAAAATATTTCTTAAACCAACCCAATCCAGTTGTGCTATCCTCATTCCCTGGGAGTAACGACATTTTCCTTAGAAACTATTGTGAATCATGTACTATTCAGGGGTCTGTTGGAACTCACCCAGCCGATTCTGTGCATCTCTTCACAACTCTGCTGTATCAGTGGTTTGAAACTGGCCATGGTGGGAGTATTTGCTCCATGGAAAATGGCACATGCCACATATCTGGGTTCTCTCTCTCCCCACCTCCAACTGGTGAGCAGTGTACCAGCAGACCTCTGAAAATATTCTGTGGGAAGGGATTAGTGTGGGATGAAACCCTTTCCAGTGACACTTTCGTACTCAATATACCTCAGCCGAGTTACTTTATCAGCCTAGCGAAGCATTCCCTTGAAAGTCAGGGTGTTGAGTCTGAGCGAATGTGGTAAGATTCAAGACAGGGAGGTTTCAGTTACAGAAAATCGGGTCGTAAAGGCCCAGAGCACAGCAAACTCCGAGGGAGATATTTGGAGAGTGCCAACATGAGGAGGTATTGCTAATGGGAGCAGGAGAAAGTGCCAGGGCCAACTTCAAAATTAGCTGAGGGTTTTAGAGGATAAACAAGGGTAGTACTTGATGCAGAGGCAGAAAGTTTGTTTTTTCTTTCTTTAAGGAGCTGACCTTGCTGAAGCTGGGGTGAATCATTCATTTCACCCTCTCGCTTCCCCCCAACAGGGACCTGACACATATGCTCAACTACCAGGAGCAGCAGTGAGTGCAAACACCTGCTGGCACTGCTAATTACCAAACGCCCCCCAGGATAAGGGCATTGGTTTAACACCTGGGCAGAGGTAGCTGACTCGGTTAGAAGCCGAGAACGTTGGCTTTGCAGTTACTGCAGATGCCTGGATCATTAATCAGAGAAATAGTGCTTTGTACCTGGGAAGCAGGGCCAGGGAGAGTCTTTTACTTTCGATTAGTGGGTGTTTTTTACAAAAGAACATAAACAGATTTCCTTAGCTTTCCTGCCGCAGAGAAGGTTGATGCCTTGGAAGAGCCTGATGTGAACTCATTTGTATTTAGGTAAAACTTGTTGCCTGAAACATTGGTGAAAGATCCACTCGCCAGGTTGCCTCTTCTGTAAATGACCTCAGTACTTCTATGTGATCAAATTGTACATCCATTTATTTATTTATTTATTTTTGTGAGGAAGATCAGCCCTGAGCTAACATCCATGCCAATCTTCCTCTTTTTGCTGGGGAAGACTGGCCCATGTTCCTCCACTTTATATGGGACGCCGCCACAACATGGCTTGACAAGCAGTGCGTCAGTGTGCGCCTGGGATCTGAACCCGGGCCGCCAGCAGCAGAGTGCGTGCACTTAACCAGTACGCCACGGGGCCGGCCCCTGCATCCGTTTATTTTAACCCAGGCACTTTGATAATGTGGGCAATGTAGTGACTGTTAAAAGGCTTCTGGAGAACACCATTTAACAATCCCCCTTCCTTGTTCCTATGCCCTGTAGCCTTTTCGGTGCTTCTAACTTATTGCTGGAGGAAGAATAATGGTAAAAGTTCTTAGCATTTTCTACAGGCCATTGTGCCAGGCACTGTGGTCAGGGCTCCATAAAAATGATCTCATTTAATTCTTATAACAACTCTATGAGGAAGGAAATTCCTCTCCCCTCCCTACCCCAATTTATAGATGAGGAAACTGAGGCTTAGAAAGGTTAAGAGGTTTGACTAAGGTCTTGCCCCTTTCCATCTGTCTGGCCTGCCTACCCATTTTGATGCTTTTGAAGTTATGCAAGGGCAACATGCAGGAAGGGGTCATCTCTTGGCACCTACCTCGGGGTGGGGATATTTTGTCGTTCCTCCAATTTTGACTGTCACAGCTCAAATTCTTTCCTCACTCAGCTGATTTGTGACCAGGACCTTCTCTGCCTTCCTGGGGCCGTGGGTCAGACATGTATGCGGCCTGTGCTTTTGAGGAAGAGAACTAATGTTTAGTGCCCTGGAGCAAATGCCCACTATCACCGTGTGCAGGGGAGTCATATGAAGATCAGATCTGCAATCTGTGGTTAAGCGAAGTCATTGTTTTTCTGGTTCCATGCGTACATTTCTTTGTTGATATTATTGCATGCTATGTTGTAAATGTTAATGATTTTCTATTTGTCTGCACTGCAGGTATTGAAAGGATTTTTCTAGTTATTTTAGAATAAAGAAAAATGGGGAAGTCTGTGTCTTCCATTCATGAACTTGAATATAATTTCCGCTTTCAAGATAATGTAAAGGAAGTATATTTCATCTAGGCAGTGCGGCTAGAAAACAAAAAGCAACAACAGCCCTTTTAAAACAATTAATCTTCCTCAGAGTAGTGTCTCTATTGAAGACATAATCCAAAAGGAACCTTGGTTATTTATCTGCTGCCATTTGAGGTGACACCTAGAGTTAAGATTTCCTTGGGACAAGTGTGACTCACACAACTTTTATTCAAACATTTAAAAATCAACACAAAACTATCATTTTAGGAAAAATTTGGGACCTAAAAAATTTAAACCTCTTTATATTCACTGGCATTGAAGAGGTTTAAAATCAAGGTAAAGACAGAGGTCTTTTAGGGCAGTGAAAATACTCTGTATGAAACTATAATGGTGGATACATGTCATTATACATTTGTCCAAACCCGTAGAATGAACAATACCAAGAGTGAACCCTAATGTAAACGATGGACTCTGGGTGATGATGATGTGTCAGTGTAGGTTCATCCGTTGCAACAAATGTACCACTCTGGTGCTGGATGTTTATAATGGGGAGGCTGTGCTTGCGTGTGGGCAGGGGGTGTCTGGGAAATCTCTGTACCTTCCTCTCAGTTTTGCTGTGGACCTAAAACATCTCCAAAAAAATAAAGTCTTAAAAAAATAAAAGAAAAAAATCAAGGTGAGACAAGTTGTACTGAGTTGTTCTTCCCCAAATGTGACCTAAGATCACCTGTGTCAGAATTACCTGGGCTGCCTGTTAACAGTGCAGGTCTCTGATCCCAGCCAGACTATTGAACCAGAATCTTTGTTTTGGGGGCCTAGGAAGCTGAATTTTTAGAAATTTTCTTCAAATGATTTTTTTTCGTTTCCCCCACACATCTGCTGGAGTAGAGAAAGAAGCCTAAGCTTTCTTGTCTGACAGACTTGAATCTGTCATTTTGTAGCAGTGTGACCTCGAGCAAATGTTTAACTTCTTGGTGTTCCAATTTCCTCGTCTGTAAAGTGAGAATAATACTATTTTCCTGGAAAGGGTGGATGTCACAAATAAGAACCGCCTGCTGTAGTACCTGGCATATCGTAAACACCTAATGTATAACAGCTACTATTATGACTCATGCATCACCCTGGTGAACTGGCCTTTCCTGACGCCAACAGGACTGCGAGTCTCATAATAAATCATTTACACTTTCCATCAATTAACTTTTCAAGGAGTTAATTGAAGTAGAAGGAAGCAATTGATTGAATGGAAGAACCAGTCACTTCAGAAATGTCTTCCTTGAGGCTGGGGGCGTGTGTGGCTTGAGGGGTGCTGTCTCCCAAAGCAGTGGTTTCTAAACCTCAGAAATCACTAGATACTCCTGGGGTGCTTGTTATACACACAGATTCTGGGGCTCCACTCCATGTTTGCCAAATCCGACCTTTGGGGTGGAGACCAGAATCTGTATATACAATAAGCCCCTAAGCTGAGTTTTGGGAAGGCAGTGAAGCTTTTGATCACAGACCAACTTGGGGAAAGCACAGCCCAGAGCACATGTGTTTTATCTTCCTGATGGTGTAGCACTCTTTTCTTCCTTCCGATCTAAACACTGAGCCCTGGGAATACGATTTCTAGTAGTAGTAGTAGGAATAATAATAATAGCCAACATTCGTTGAGCCCTTCCTATGAGCCAGGCATTGTTCTAAACTTCACATGCATTACCTCTTTAATCCTCATAGCATTACTCAAAGATAGGTATTATAATTATCTACATTCTACGTAGAGGAAAACAGGCACAGATGTTAAGTGCAGAGCAGATCTGGGAGCCTGTTCTCTTGACCACTAGGCTAGCCTGCATTTCTCCGGTTAATCAAAGGGAAGATGAATCTGAGAGTGGACTACGATACAACTAGCTTCTTCATTCTGCGTGTTGGAAGTGAGAGGGCTTTACCTCTTCAGTATGAATGAGCCTCAAATGAGTCTTTCACTAGTTGGGATGAGGGAGGGGGCAGGTCTGGAGAGACACCAGCCTCTGGGAAGATGAGTGTTGGGGAGGGAGAGGCCTGGCAAACAGCACGTGCATCCTGGAGCAGTGTTATCAGGTGGTTCGGACCGGCTGGTGGTTAGACGCCCCCTCCCATCTCACTAACACGCTGGCATGTCTCGGGAATCACGGGAGATTCCCACCGTGTTTGGTCTCTAAGCGTGACTGTGAGCTGAGAGAAACTAGTCTCCCAGGCTCAGCACCATACTCCTGTCAGGAAACACAAGGATCTTCTTGTTTGGCATTCCTCACGGCTTATTTCTCAGGCCTTGGAGGCCATTTCTTGGAAGCCCCAGGGCCCAAGGCTTCATTTTTTTTTCTATTATGTGACTCTCCCTTTAAAAATGGGGGGTATTTCCATTTTCAGTGTCCCTGAAGATGAGCACACAAACTCTTTTCCTTATAACTGTTGTTATTAATAATTGCTAGAGGGAGCTAGGAAATGGCAGAAACAAAACCTCATGAAGACATTCACTTGCAAAGGAGTTGAGAATCTCAGGGTTTTCAACCCAGTTGATGTACCTGGAATTGTTTCTGACTCCTTTTCTTATAGACTCCCCAGATCAAGTTCTCCTCTTTTATTCATTATGTCACCAAACCTCTACAGTCCTTCAGCTTTGAGATGCCCTGGGAAATGGTTTTCCACCTTGAGTGTGCAGCAGAATCTCCCAGAGGCCTGGAGTAGGTCCACAGTGGGAAGGAGAATTTGCATTTCTAACAACTTTCCACTGAGGCTGATGCAGGGACTACACTTTGAGAACTGCTGCTGTGGTAGACTAAGGCTTAAAGATATAATTTAAGCTGAAACTTCAGTCATTTAAAGTAGGGAGGGGTCACCAGATAAAATACAGAATGCTCAGTTCAATTTGAATTTCAGATAAATGAATAATTTTTTTAATGTATATATGTCCCATATATCGGATGGGACAGACTTTACTAAAAAATTATCTGTTGCTTATCTGAAATTCAAATTATTGGAGTGTTGGTGAACGTTGCATTTTTATTTGCTAAGTCTGGCAACTCTATTTCAAGGGCGTAATATTTGCAAGTTTCCTGATAGCATAATAGCTATCTCGGTGGCTCAGGCTATCTTCTGAGATATTTTCCTTCCATCACTTAGCTCTCAGGCTCCTGAAATGGCTTTCCCAACTCTCAGATGGGTCCCTCCTGTCCCAACCTTCCACTGAGACACCCCTCTGTCTGTGTACTTAGCGTATCCCAGGGTGACTGCACTACAGTCCTTTGGAGCTTACTATTGCCATGTGTCCCTAGTGGAACATTCATCTTCTGTATCCGAGACTTTTAATATGCTTTAAGAGTGGCAATTTCAGGCCAAAGAAGGGGAGAAGCTGGAGCCCACAAAGCACACAGTTAGCTTCCTACTTTGCTGATGACAAGACTGGCCAAGCTGGGGCACCTGAGAGGCCTCCTTAGCAAGCTCAGAGAGGGGCAGTGCGTCTATGCACCGAGCAAGCAAGCCTGGTGACTTTGCTACGCAGAATGAATGTTAATAACGTATAATGTGTAAGAGCTGCTTCTAGACAAGTTAAGGATTGCAATTTGTGTTTAATTTTAAAATCCATTATTGCTCCTGTAGAGGCATTTCTGAATTTTGACAAGCTTACTTGCTTGTCAATTTCAGAATATTGTTCCTGAAAGTAGCAGGAGATTTCTTTGACATTGACTATAATAATGATGATAATGATGAGATGGATAGTGAAACTATTGAATGGAGATCAATCTTACAAGCCTTAAGTTTAGTCAGAGTTTAACGTCTGTGAGTTTGTCCGCCACTTCTGGTCATTTCCAAAAGGAACACTGTATTTGAACTTCCAGCCCAGCATCATTGTGAAGACTGCAGAATTTGGGTCTTGCAACTTTCTGCAAATTTCTGGAGTGAATATTTAGAAGGGCAACATAGTTCCCTTCTTTCAAATACTAATAATTCTGATTCAAAGAATAGTAACTCGAAGTGTTTTTCCAGTAATGCAGTCCTGTTTCCAGAAACTCTAATAAAGCTAATCAGAACCCTCAGGCTTTATTTTTGTTTTCCTCTGAGGAATGGAGTCCTGTTAAATATTTGTATTATTCTAAAACCTACCGTCGTTTGAGAAACAGATGTTGGAAGAGAACGCAATTAAAAGTGAGAAGAAATGCCTGTAGCTGAGAACAAATATTTATTTTCACAAGTTATGGCTGTGTATCTAGTGGCTTCCCATAATAAGTCACCAATGAATGAAAAGTCAAATAATAAATGTGTCCGTTGTTTGTGTGCAAAAATGTTATTACTAACCCACCATTAGAAGTGGCATGCACTGTGAGTGTTTTTCCATTAGTCCTGATGTATTTGGGCAATGTCGCTCATAGGCTCTTGCCTCATCATACTAGTAATCAGTAGCAGGCATCTGCAAAAGAGATAGCCAAGATTTCCTGTGGTAAAGGAAAAGGGCCAGATTTCTGCTCCTAAGCACTTCTGCTCCGCTAGCATTGTGCTTTTGCATCGCACAGCACGTGCTGCAATGCTATATGGCAGCAGACAGGGATAGCTGAGATTTGGAGGGTTTAATAAGCATCACAGTTGAAAGATTTTCTTACCAGAAAAGCCAATCCACTCTATTCCTGCTCTAAACTCCACGCCCTAATGAAAGACCAGATATAGCAGCAGGGAAAGACAGTAGTCAGCTAATGAGTTCTCTATTTACATTCCAAACCAATAAGCTAATTTTTTGTTTGTTTGTTTGGCTTAACAGATTGTGCCTTAATTACAAGCTATTAGCCAGTCACTAATACATGAAACAGTTTGGATTTCATAAATATTTTTGATTATTATACAACTCATTTAACAGTTTAATATACAGAAATAATATCTGATTTAACAGAAATACTTGACTTAACTGAGATCATGTTACTTGTGGATAGCCCAGCCCTGGGACTCAAACCAGTGGAGCATTAAGGGGGGGTTGGGAGGGTGGGGGTCTCTGGAGTCAGCCTGCCTTTGCTCAGGTCCTGACTCTGCCATTTGCTAGGGTGTGACCTTGGGCTAACTATAAGTTCTCTGTGCCTCACTTTTCTCATTAGTCAGATGGAGGCAATTTTATTACCAACCTCTTAGGGATGTTTTTAGCATTAAGTGAGATAATACATGTGAAGTGCCCTGCACAGAGTGAACACTCAATAAATATTGGCTAAAAATAGAATAAAATCAAACAAAATTTAAACTCTGTCCTCAGCTATACCTGGAAGGATCTCTCATTATATTTTGCAATTATTGCATGAAGTAGAGACTATGTTGCCTACCTAATGAAATTTAACCAATGAGTATTTAAATTTTGGAATAAACAGATGTTATACACTGATTAGGGATTCATTGGATACCAATAGTAAATGTATTAAGGGCCAATAGTAAAGGTATTAAATGTAGTAAATATTTAATAAAATCAATGACCCCTTATATTTTAAGTCATCAATCTAGAATAAATTTTGCTTATTGTCTGCAGCAATAAAGAGAACAGTACAAAATAAATATGGTTTCGTTTGGCTTCACTAAAAATGGTGTTTCTAATCTTATTATTTTTACATTTATTAATAGGCTATCATTTTAAAAAAAATTCTGTAGGTTTATGATTTTTGGATGGGGCAGTAGCACCAAAAAGCCATTGGAAAATCAGTGAATGGGAACAGTGCTGTCTTCAAGGATGTGGTTTCTGTGGTCTGGCTCCCTCTGCTGCAGCAGTCATGGCTTGGTGGGCAGGGAGAGAAGGCATGGAAGGCAGTTGGGCAAGGTCAGTGAGGTGGTGTCAGTGGTAATCTGGGTGGTTAGACCACTCAAACCGTGAAAATTTAGTGTTGGTGGTTTCCTGGATGTAACATTTTTCTTTATGTAGTCCCCAGTTTCCATGACTGGAGAGGCCCAAGAATCAATAGGTAGGGGCATAGGGAAGGAAGGGAGTAAGCTAAGGAAGTATGTAGAACAGTGAGTCTTCTCTGTGCACCATTTGCTTTCCTACTAGGGAGGAATTTGGCGCTAGAGGAGCTTGGGAATTTTTTTTTAACTGCTTGATATTACTAATTGGAATTGGCACTCCCTCCTACTCCAATCACCCCTCTGTGGTGATAGAAGAAGACCTTACCTTAGTATTTTTTGCTTCCACGAGAAACCCAATATAAGCTACGAATGTTCTCAAAAATCATCTCTGCAAAAGTAAAATGTGTATTTGCTCGCTCACTTATTCTATGAATTGATTTGATAAAATTGATTCCCATTTTACATCTTAAATGTTTTGCATATCTTAGAAGAGTCTGAAGAGCACTGCATCGCATCCAACACGCAAGCCAGGGCTTCCCCCATATTCACAGAGGCACATGCTTATTGTGTCTTGTGCTGATTCATCTTGTCTCCTTTTGTTCAATTACCTGCTGATGAAATCCGTTTTTGCTATTCCTGAAAGGGTAGCTAGCCTTGCTTTGTTTACTTTTTTACGTACTAGTACATATCAAGTCATAGTCAACAGAACTACTGTTATCAAGAACTTACTATATATGCTCTGTGTGCTGAGTCCTATTTGGAAAACCTTATTTATGTTACTTTATTTAAGTCTTGTCTCAAGGCTGCAAGATAGATATTCCTTTCATTCACAATCAGAGATTCCGAAACTCAGAAAGTTTAAATACTGTGCTCAAGGTTAAACATCTACTGAGTGGTAGGCACACATTCAAAACTAATTCAGTTCAGCTCTAATGTCCACGCTCCTTCACTAGGCTATGGTGACCAAGAACTATGTCTTTTGAGTGTTGGATTATTTCAGGTAGAACCCAACACTGTTTTTATATTATTTGACTATCTTTCCAGACAATGCTATCCTTCCTACACTCTCAGTCAATTTCAACATTGATCAGCCTCTGCACAAATCAAGATTCCTTTTTCTGTATTTTGAATATCTAGTATTGATCATACTATTTGTAGCACAGTGCAAGGCACTATGGAAGATACAAAATAGGTGAGCCGTGGCCTATAACCTTAGGAGCTTCCATTTTAATGGCATAGAGGGGAGCGTGATAAGACTTGCATACAAATGTCTATAATATGAGGCAGAATAAAAGTACTCTTATTGAGATATAACCCATGATAGGAATTTTCAAGAAGGAGCAGGCAACCACAGAAGCCTCTCCTCTTTGGATCTTGCTTGAGGTTTGGTTTTTCTGCTGTGGTGTTCATGGAGAGGGGGGACCAGAGAAAAAATTTGTTGTCTACATTTCAGTGGTTCATTGTTACTGCCATTTTTGTACAAACAGCTCATTTTTGGCAAGAAATAATCATCAATGCAAAAGAGGAGGTTGGCAGGGATGGGGTGTGCAGACACTTCTTTATTTTACTGATATTTTTCTCCAGGTTGTGACAGTGATGATAACCTCTAAGAAAGAGTGAAAAAAAAAAAGCAAAAAAAAAAAAAGCCTACTGCTCTTATCACAATTATATTCAATCTGGCAACCAATAATTCATTAATTCAATTTAATGCTAAATATGTGAAATTTATTGAATTGGGATGGGCAATGATGAACTGAAGCTTATGTCCTATAGAGAAAATAAAACGTCTATACAATTAAATATCCCATGGTAAGAAGTGATAAAAATCATTGGAGAAGAATGGAGAAATGATCATAGTATTTGAGAGGAGGAATAGGTTATTTTCACTGGAGGCATCAGGGAAGACTGCATGAAGGCGGTGATAATAAATATTAATAGCTAACTTCTTTTAGTTGCTAACCAGGGACAGACCTTAAGCGTATATTAACTTACTCAGTGCTCATAAAAACACTCTAAGACGCAAATTTCCCCCCCATTTTTCAGGAAGAGAAACCAAAGGCATAGAGAGGTTGAATAACGTAGTAGCAAGTGACATGCAGGTTGCCTTTAGAGTCTGACCATTTAATCACACAGCTCTATTCACCAGGCTGTGCCATGAAGGATGGATGGGCATGGTTTCCGACATGGAGCCAGAAGAATAAGTAGAAAGATAGCAGCAGGGAAGGACAAAGAGAGCATGGGGAGGCTGGCACATGAAGAGAAGTAATTGTAAATAATAAAAGGGAAGGTTATGTAATGTTAAGTTAGAGTCAGGCTATGAAGGTCATTGAGTAGCTATCTAAAGGGGTTGTATGTTACTTTTTGTGACTGACAGTTTTTAAAAAGCCTCATCATATGAATAGGTGGGCTGCAGGGAAGCTAATCTGATAGCCATATACAAGATGGATATGAAGGTTGTCTAGAGGCAGAGATACCAGTTAGGAGGTAATAATTGATAATAGGAACATAGCTTAGAGTGATGGGGTGATTGAAGCGAGGATGACATGAGGAATTACAAAATTGGAAGTGAGGAATTAAGGATGGAAGTCATGGAAGCGCAAAATTGTGAGATAGATTTTACTTCTTAAGAAAGAGAGGAGTCAAAAAGATGCTTGAGTCTTGAGTCTGGGTTATTGCAAGGGTAGGAGTGTTATCCACACAGTTCTGGAACCCAGAGGCAGTAAAGTTGGAGTAGAAAACGAAGTTAATTTTGTACATATAGTTATGCAGATAGAACTTTCTGTTGGACAATTCTTTGATAGAAAGACTGATAATAAGTGGATATTTTACTGCATGCTATAGGGTTTAATGTTTTATTCCTAAACCAAGGCAGGGCATGATAAGGAAAGAATGTACCCAGAGATTTGAGATGGATATCTATGTAAATGCATGAGAACACCAACAGGTACATGAAAAGGTACTCAGCATCTCTAATCATCAGAGAAATGCAAATCAGAACAACAATGAGATATCACCTCACACCCACTAGAATGCCTATTATTAAAAAGATAAGAGATAAGTGTTAGCAAGGATGTGAAGAAAAGGGAACCCCATGTGCATTGTTGGTGGGAATGTAAATTCATGCAGAATAGAACTACCATATGATATATGCTTCTGGGTATATGTCCAGAGGAAATGAAATCATTATTTTGAAAATATATCTGCACCCATATGTTTATTGCAGGATTATTCAGAGTAGCCAAGACATGGAAACAACTTAAGGGTCTGTCGGTGGATAAATGGATAAAGAAGATGTGACATATATGCACAACGGAATATTATTCAGCCATAAAAAGAAGGAAATACTGCCATTTGCAACAAAATGAGGGCATTACGGTAAGTAAAATAAGTCAGACAAAGACAAATACCATATGATATGACTTATATGTGGAATCTATAAAAGCTGAACTCATAGAAACAGAGCAAATTGATGATTGCCAGGGGCTAATGGATGGGAGAAGTGAAGAGATGTTGGTCAAAGCGTACAAACTTCCAGTTATAAAATGAATAAGTTCTGGAGATCTAATGTATAGTATGGTTACCATAGTTAACAAGACCGTATTGCACACTTGAAAGTTGCTAAGAGAGTAAATCTTAAATGTTCTCACCACCACAAAAATTGTTATTGTGTGAGGTGATGGATGTGTTAACTAAACTTATTGTGGTAATCATTTCACAATATAAGGATATCAAATCATCACATTGTACACCCTAAACTTACACAATGTTATATGTCAATTATGCCTCAATAAAGCTTGAAAAAAATCAGAAAAAATAGCTTTATCCTTTCTTCTGTGGTCTCTTTCTCAACTTGTCATTTTTGTTTATTTGTTTTTATTTGCATTTTAAGTGTGATTTCTTGGGCACAAGATACTTGGAGGGTGAGAGTAGACTCTTATGGTTGTGCAGTGTACGTGCCTGACCCTAAGCACTCTACTCAGGCCCCTACTGGGGGTGAAGGAGGCAGTGGTCACTAAGTGGGGACAGAGGACTGCGTGGTCAAGAACCTATCCTAGAGTGAGGGAGGCAATGGGAGTTGGACCTACATATGAGCCAAGGCTCCAAGTCGCTAGTGCATGCTCCATTGTCCCATTCGAACTTTACTTATAAAACACAAATTCAAGGTGGTGACAACAGAACATTAAACCCCAGTGTGGGTGTCCTTCTGAGTGCAGCATCCTGTGTGACTGCACTGGTTGAATGCCCTTAAAACTGGCCCTATCTAGCAGCAATGGGAATGACAAAAATCTCAAAATAGTAGTGGCCAGGTGGCAGCACTTAACTGTGAGAGGTAAGATGGGCTTTATCCATTACCATAATGGGTAGCAAAGTTGAAATGGCAGCCGAGAGGACTGACCTATAGAGATCTATTGAGATGGCTCATAGCACTTGGTGTTTATAGAACAAGATAGATGGGCAGGCAAGACGAATATTGCTTAATATATAGTCAGAAGAGATCAAGAAATAATGAGCAAAAGACTGGGGTCAGTCACCTCACTGAAAATGCCACAATTCTTTGTTCTGTTTCCAGACCTAAGCCAAGTCTCAGATCCAGAATTCATCAACACAAATAGAGGTTGAGTTTCTACAATGAAGTACCTAGTGATTCCCTTAATCCTTCCCCAAATGAATTTATGGTCATTTACTCTGGTAACTATGTACTGGGGAAAAAGATATAGTCAGATCTTTCAAGAGTTGTTAGATCCAGAGTCCAAATTGATGCTGATATTTGGGAGCCCCAAATGCCATTATGATTCCATTTTTAGGATAAAAGAATGTGGGTTGAGGTAATACAGAGAATTGTAGCCCAGGTCACTCCTCACTGGGTCCACTGGGTTCATGGACCCACCTAGTAGTCATTCCCCAGGTCCAAAATATGGCATTGGACATACTTATCAGTTGACAGCAGTAGCAGGGGTTGTGGTCCCCTCATTTCCCCATTCAATCAATAGTCTGGCCCCTGTGAAAACCAAATGAATCACGGTGGATGAGAGTGGTCTGCTACAAACTTAGCTAAGTAGTAAGCCCAGTTGCAATTATTGTGTTAGATGTGATATCTTTATCAGAGAAGATGAACCTAACCTTGAGTCTGTAGTATGTGGTTATTGATCTGCTAAACATGTTTTCCATACTTATCAAAAAGAAATATCAGAAAAAGTTCCCATTCACAATGACATTATATCATCAGGATCTTGCCCTGGGGCTAGTGAATTCTTCATCTCTTTGTCATAAAGTGGTCTAATGGGACCCAGATCATTTGCACATTCCACAGAACACCATATTGTTCTTTCATATTGATGACATTATATAAGTCACATGTGAAGAGCTACAAGTGGCAAGCACTCTGGAAGCCTTAGTAAGACATGTGAGCTCCAGAGGGTGGGAGATAAACTCTATAGAGATGGGAGTCCACCACATGCATAAGGAAGAAGTAATAAAACTTGGTAAACCTCCCCAGGTTTTGGAGGCAGCATATTCTGCATTTGGAAATACTGCTCCAACCTATTTACTGGGTCATGTTGTGAAGGACTGCTAATTTCAGAGCAAGAAAGTACTCTGTAGCACATCTAGACTGTGGTACAAGCAGTCTTGTTGCTTGGAACACATGATCTGGTAAACCCCACAGTACTAGAGATATCAGTGGGAGAAAAGGATGCTGCAGTGGAGATTGTGCTAAGCCACAATAGGAGAGTCTTAGAGTAGAGTCCTAAGTTCCTAGAGTGAATGCATGCCATCTGCAGCAGAGAACTATACATCACTTGAAAAACAGATCCTGTCATGCTACTACCCTAGCAGATGGCCAGAACTGCCCATCATGAGCTAAGTACTGTCAGACCCAGCAAGTTGTGTCCATCAATAATCCAACTTGGTGGGTCTGGAAGTAGTACATCTGGGATTGGGCTTGAGCAGGTACAGAGAGTACAGGTAAACTGCGTGAACAGAAGCCCAAATTCACATGTCACCCCCCACAGTTGCACCAGCAGCTTTATCTCTGCTCACACCTAGGTCTCATGGGAGTTTCCTTATGAACAGCTGATAGAAGAGGGGAAAACCCAAGCTTAGTTCATAAATGGGTTGGCTTGGTATGTTTGTGAATGTCAACATTGGACTGCTGTTGTACTACAACTCTATTCTGGAGTGGCCCTGAAAGACAGTGGAGAGGGAACTTCTCCCAGTGGACACATCTTTGGGCATTGTATGTAGTAGTCCACTTTGTGTGGAGAGAGGAATTGCCAGAGTTGAGAATAAATGTGGACCAATGGGCAGTGGCATAATGACTTAGCTGATTGATTATGTTCTGGAAGGAGCAAGATTAGCAGATTGGGGACAAATAGATCTGGGCAAGAGACAGGTGGACGGACCTATGGGAGTAGGCATAGAGTGTAAAGATATTTGCATCAGGAGTTAGCATATACCAGAGAGTTTGTGCTGTGGAAGAGGCATTGAACAATCAAAAGGATGGCTCAACAAGTTTATGATGTCAGTCATGGACACATTTTGAAGTTAGAGGCAAAAGAATTTCTTGATGGATTGGATATGGGATATGACAGAGAAGAGTCAAGGATGACTCCAAGATTTTTTGCCTGAGCAATTGGAAAAATGGGGTTGCCATTAACAGAGATTGGGTGGGGCAGATTTTTGCATAAAGATTAGGAGTTCAGTCTGGGGCATGTTGGTTTGAGATATCTATTAGACACACACGTGGGGATGCTAGTAGGCATTTGATATATGAGTCTGAAGTTGAGAAGAGGAGTTCAACCCAGAGTAGAAGAGTCATGACATGGTGGAAAATCAGAAATGATCAAAGAAGTCCTGTCTGGTGGGTTGAGGGACCCAGCGCAAAGCCTTTCCCATTATTTGCATTGTCATGAGTATCGTGAGGGGAAGGAAATGTGAGAATGGTAAGATTTCTGTCAACTTTGCAAATCATATTCTAGGCAAATTTTGCAGAGCAGGAAAAATTGACAGCTTGGGTGTTGTTTTGGTAGAGCCAGTATATAGAAACGTCTAGTGCTCATCCATTTTTCATACTCCTCTTTTTGTGGACACGTGGGAGAATTACACTTTGCTTCATCCCTTGCAGTAAGGCAGGCTTAGATGATTCGTTCTGCTCTTTGGTTGTAAGATGGCTGTCGCTTCTATGCTGAAGCATTTAAGTGCTGGTGCAGGACTCTCCAATGCTCTCCTCCCCTGCTGTAGTGAGCATGGAATCATGTGGGGAAGGAGATGCCACAAGATGCAAGTAGTCAGATCAGTGAGCTGTCACTGAGGACCTGCAGCCCTGGATTTTTCCTAGATGTGCAGCAAACTTTCGTGTGTGTTAAGCTATTGAGAATTTGGTGGTGTTTGTGGTTGAGCATAACACAATCTAGCTTGACTGATATAGTCTGTTGGTGGTAGACCTGTGGTGAGAGTTCATGGAAATAGGGATCTGGTCTTTGTATATGGAGTAGGTGGTGTAACAAGAAGAGGACGAGTCTAAGAAACCAAACCTTACTCATGTCACAATTTTCCTCAGGGCTGTGAAGAACAAAGATTATCTTCTCTCCCATAAATGTGCTATTCTTTTAAATTTTTATTTTGGTTTATACATTGTTTTTCAATAATTTATCCCTTTTTTATTTTCCTTTAAGCTGCTATAGAGAATCATAAGACTAATTTTGGTGACAATAAATCTATAAATATTTACAACTAGACTTCACCAGTTTTAATCAAGCAGGTGATTAGAGGAGACCCCTAAGTTTCTTAAAGCTACCACTCAGAGGGAAAGTTCGCCTACTGAACAATTAAAGAATTAAATCACAGATGTTTAATGGAGTTTCCAGGGTACCTAACTAACATATATTAATGATAATAATGGATTTATGTTTAAAGCTTGTCTTTTAGATTTGAAATACACTATACACATTTCTCTCTCAGTCTTTTATCCCTTGGTGGGTCAGGCCTGAGAATAAAAATTTGTAAGCATTAGGAGAAGGAATAATTTATGACGTGTGGTTTTTACTTGTGTGGTGTCTTCTGCTCACTTGTCATTTGTCTTCTTGTAATGCTGTGGGGGGGAATATACCACTGAGGTTTGGATTAAATAAGTCAAGCATACAACACTTTGTGGAGTTCATATTTGATTCTTGGTGAATATTGGTCTGAGTCCAATCCATATAAAAATCTCAGCAAAAACAGTAAAATAAATAACAACAACAAAAAATATAGAAACAAAAAAATCTACCCAATACATTTTTAGTTGAAAGAGAATTTTGGCACTAAGTTAAAGAAGGAAACAAGACCACATGGGTTTGTTAGTCTTTCAACACCAACAGCTACGTTTTCTTTGAAATCTATGAAATGAGCCAATTGATAATTAAGGAAAGCTCATTACCAAGCAAATACAAAAAAGCTATTCACCTTCGAAAGATGGCATTTTCATTACAGAAACAGCAGAAAAGGACTTAGGAAACTAATGAAAAAACATAAAATGCAAATTACTGCAGCTAATTGTTGTGTCTTCAAACATATGCTGAATTATTAATTTATAAAAGAGTAAATCTCTTCCTTTAAATATAAGATAAGGAAAGAGTATCCTCCCCTTATGGTTAGCAATAAAATTATAATTTTCATTCTTCTGTAGTATAATTGTGTCAAAATTTTGTTGAGAGGATGAACAGGAAGAACCAAAGAATTCCACTTTTCTCCAAAGTTCTAAACTCTTCTGCTGAATAGCTAGTTACATGTGAAATTTCCAGTCTCTATATACAGGTAATAAGGAACCAAACTGTAGACACACGTATTAGATAGTAAGTTCCAAGAGGGTGGGTATTATCACTTCTTCTTTGTTCACTGTGCATGCCAAGTATTTTTCAATGTCTGGCACAGAGCCATTAAAACAGCTCTTTTCAAAGTAATCATCGATTTCCAGCTTGACAAATCAATAGTAAGACCTCATCTTACTTGACATTTGATGTGGGAGACCATTCTCTCCTTTCTGAAATGCCTTCTCTTTTTGGCGTCTGTAATTTTCTCTCTGCTTCATTGGCTATTTCTTCTCAATCTACTGGCTCCTTTATCTCTTTCCAGCATTGCAGGGCCCTAGGGTTCAGTCCGTCATTCTCTGGTGATATCATCTAATCCATGGTTTAAATACCTTAGATGTTGAGACTCCAGAACTTTGTCTCTAGATCTAATCTTTCCCCTGAGCTCCAGACTTGTATATCTAATTGCTGAGTCAATGTTGCTTGTTAGATAGCAAGTGGGATTTCAAATCAACGTGCAACATCATGGATGAATCTCAAAAGCATTATGCTGAGTGAAAGAAGCCAGAAACAAAAGACTGCATGCTGTGTACTGTATGATTCCATTTATATGACAAAATTATGATGAGTCCCAGTGGCTTGTGATGGGGGACGGGATTGATTGCAAAAGAGGATGAGGTAAATTTCTGGAGTGATGGGAATATAATATATCTTAATTATGGTGGTAGGGTGATGGTTACATGATTATGTACATTTGACAAAACTCATTAAACTCCATGCTTAAAATCAGTGAATTTTTTTGCACAAATGATTTGCATTAATTATTCTTCAAGAAACCTATTTAAAAAACTGCTCAGATATCTTCTCATTGCAATTAAGATAAAATTAAAATGCTTATCATTCTTCTTTAGTCATATTGGTCTTTGCTCCTCAAAGTAACTCAACTCATTCCCCTTCCTGTGTCTTTGTTTTAACTCTTCTGTTTGCCTGGAAATTTCTTTCCGTGAGTATTTGAATAGCTAACTACATTTATTTCAGAAGCCAATCTCTCAGAGAGACTTTTCCTGTCTTTGGTGTCTAAAACAGGTCTTCCCTATCCTTCAAGTCAAATTCTATCCCATTACCCTGTTTTAAGCACCTAGCACTACTTGAATAATCTTACTTATATATTTATAAGCTTTTTTGTTTATTTTCTCTCTCTCCTCACTGATCTGCGAGTTTCTGGAGGAAATGGAAACTGTCAAATGGATTTATTGCTGAATCTCCCAAGCTAAGGCCAGTATCGGGCATATTGTAGGCGTTAAATAAATATTTATTGAGTGAATAAATAAATAAACGAATAGCAGGAACTTAATAAATGCTTGTTGACTGGCTGACTGACTGAACCCTAAACCACAATTGTAAAACACTGGCACTTCATGTTTAATTGAAGTGTTATGGTGCAAAGAATGTGGATCAGTGGTGCTAATGGAATATGTGCTTAAAACACACACATCCATCAACAGGCATTTATTAAAGACTTTGCACATGAATGGCACTGAGCTACATGCGGCAGTCACTTACTTTCGAGAAAACATTCTGTCAATCCTTTCCACCCAATTGCTCAAACTGTCTCAAATGAATAATTTTCAGGGAAAAAGCTTCTTAGTTCAAACTTCTGCAAGAAACCTGTGGAAAGTGTGTAAATAACTTAGTCATGTTTTTTCTCGTGTATAGAATTTTGTTCTTAAACCAGTTATTAGGAACATTTTATGGATATCTTTGCTAGATTTGAGAAATTCTGAAACCAAGTATTGTTTTCTCTAATAAGTCATTCTTGGTGTAGTAAAAAAAATACACTTTGTTTTTCTAAATAGCTATATTTTAAAAAATAATCATGTAGCCAGCTCTATTTTGAGGAACATAGGGTGGCCCTGCCTTGGATATCTGAAAGTATGAGTAACTGGGCAGTCAGTGATCACTCCATTGGCTCTTACTCTGGTGGTCATTTTGATAATGTTTATTAAAATATATAGTGAATTAAACCTGAACACATGTTTTTATGTGTAAACAAATTTGAACCCAGAATAGAACACCTTGTGCTAATATAACTGAATGAATAGTACTTATAAGATAGAACAGTTAAATCATCAATAAGAAACACACACACTTGCACACAGACAGTGGAAAACAGAACCCTTCTTTTTTTTGGTGATCAATCCTGAGCTAACATCTTTTCCCAATCCTCCTCTTTTTGCTGAGGAAGATTGGCCCTGGGCTAACATTCATGCCCATCTTCCTCTACTTTATATGGGACGCCGCCACAGCATGGCTTGACAAGCGGTGTGTCGGTGTACGCCAGGGATCCGAACCTGTGAACCCCAGGCCGCGGCAGCAGAGCATGCGAATTTAACCACTGCGCCACCGTGCCAGCCCCCAGAACTCTTCTTTATGATAGCTGTGATCTAGTATTGATTCTAGGACCTCATAATGTTTCTTTTTGGTTCTGGGTTTTTTTCTTTTGGTGGACATATTAGGCCAAACAAATCAAGAAGGCAAAAGCCTCTTTATGGAGTGTAGGATTGTGCTGCACCGAGCCCAAATGATTCACTGCAGCAACATCACTCCTTTCTGGAAGGAGGGGGTGAGGCGCAGACAGGTGATGACAGAGTGTAGGTGGGAGAGAGGTTCCATGACGCTGACTGCCTGTCATCTCTGCTTCTCCTCAAAGGTGAGCAATTCATACTCAGTGATAGAGACGATCAAAAGTTCCTGGTAATTACATCTTCTAATGCAGCACCAGGTCAAGGAAAATAACAGTAAGTCAGCAACTTCATGTTATCAAGTGAAGGTATGTCAATGAGAGACTTGAAGTGTGAAATCCTAGTCGGAAATGTTTTGCTGTAATTCGTACTATACTATTTGCTATAGAGTCTGGTTTTAGCTTCCTTTAATATCATCTGAAGAGAAACAGGTGCATGGTTTCATTTAATAATTAACTTGTGATTGTGTGAAATTGATTATCCTATGTCATTTACTTTTCCTTCCCTTTTAAAGACAAAATAGCATGTACTGACCATATACTTCATACTGAACCCTCTGTAAGGGACATTTTTAAGATTCTGATGTCTAGTGTTCTTGGATCTAAAAATTGTAGTAAAATAGTTGTACATTTGCTGCTCCTCCAAGCAATCATCTCTGGCCACTTGAACTCATAATTATCAAGATATAAGCTGAAAAGAATAGTGCCATTATTTTCTATGACACCTCAAATAGACAGTGGCTTGTTAGGCCTCCTTTCTGGAGTAGACATTGCTTACCCATTTTGATTCATGACCTTGACTGAACGTGTTTCTTTTTTTTTTTTTTTTGTGAGGAAGATCAGCCCTGAGCTAACATCCATGCCAATCCTCCTCTTTTTGCTGAGGAAGACTGGCCCTGGGCTAACATCCGTGTCTATCTTCCTCCACTTTATATGGGATGCTGCCACAGCATGGCCTGACAACCGGTGCATCGGTGCACGCCCAGGATCCGAACACAGGCCGCCAGCAGTGGAGCGCGCGCACTTGACCGCTATGCCACGGGTCCGGGGCTGGCCCCCTGAAGGAGTTTCTTTAACTCTGGATATACAAAGAAAACATAGTATTATTTGAAAGTAATTGAAGTGACGCTACAGAATGAGAACCACGAACACTGTCCTATTCATTTTTCTTAAAAGAAGAATAAATAGAGCAAAAAGAGAAAAAACATAAAAATACATACTACTTGCTGTCCACTTGCAACCTGTCAGGTGACAGAGCAGGGACTAGTAAACAATCACATGTCATTTTCATGACAACAGGTAAAGTAAGTGCTACCAAGACTCAGAATGGTTCGTTTCCTGTTCCCAGGATCAAATAGGTAGAAAATGCCAGAGCCAGGATCTGTCTGCTCAGTTTACTACACTACAATACCTCCACTTCAGGATACTTATATATGATGTGCAATGATATTCTTGTAATCATATTTTCTTCTCTTTTCTGATTGGGTTCAGATTTGTGTCTTCATTTTAGCTGACCTTGGTCTAGGATTGTCTTCAGTGTCTTAAAAAATTGTATGCTGTATTTCATGGGGCTGCTCCCTTCCCTCTATCAGGGCCCATATTACTAATTGCAAAAAATGGTCAGTCTCTTGGTCTACAATCGCTTGAAATTCAGATTGTAAATATACTGCTCACTACCTGTTGAAATGATGCAGCTCTCTCTCTCTTTTTTTTTCGTGAAGATTGACCCTGAGCTAACACCTCTTGTTAATCTTTCTTTTTTTGCTTGAGGAAGAGTGGCTGTGAGCTAAAATCTGTGCCCATCTTTCTCTATTTTCTGTGTAGGAGGCTGCAACAGCATGGCTCGATGAGTGGTGTAGGTCCGAACCTGCCAAACCCATGTCACCAAAGAGGAGCGCGCGAACTTAACCGTTACGCCACAGGGCTGCCCATGGATGCGGCTTTCTTATGCTTTCTCTCTGTTGATCTCCTGGCCTCCAGGACTTACCATCCTGGGAGTAACTTCTCTTTGGGTTTCAAGGTCCTAAAGCTCTCTCTGTTTCTGAGAACGCTGCTTGCTGTCTTTGGGTTCCTCATGGTAAGCATTTTGCCCGCCTGGGGGCTGAGGAGGATGTTTTGAAGGGACAGGCACTCCTCGGCTGGCCCAGAGCTGAAAATGAATGGTGGCCCTCACACCTCTTGTGGAATGCAGCTAAAATCCTTGTCTGGATATAGCAGCTTTTGGTTCTATGCTTCCATCATTTTATGTCTGCTAATTATGTGAGATACAAAATAAATGCTGATTTTTAAAAAATGCATACCATCCAAACAGGGTTGTCTATAATTTTTCAATTAAAAGTGTCTGTTACTAAATATTTCTGCATTTTCTCTCACATTGATAAGAATTAAAAACTGAAAGCCCTGAGACAAATATCATAATGAAAATAAATATCTGAGGTATTATTTGAATAATCAAGATTAAATTCAAGATGCTACAGTGTATTGTATTTTGCTTTTCTGAAAGTTAGATGTCCTGACAGGCACTTTTGATAAATTTCATCAGATATTTTACTAATCATAATTTAATTTGGTAAATATTTTTAGACTATCTGCCATCCACTTTGTTCTGAGCTGGAAACTGGCATATGTAAAATAAGTATAAAACAGTTTCTCCACTCAAGGAATTTACAATCTAATTAGAATATACTAAGAGATAGGAGGAAGATATGTGTGTGTATGTATGTATACATGTATGAAACAGATAAGATTCAGAATAATATATGTTTATGTTATAAAATAAGGCATTTAGACAATAAGTACAATAGGAAATCACAATATTGAGAGCATTTTGAACAGTTTCTTCACTGTGCTATCTCTTCTAATCCTCTCATCTCAGCTGTGAAGCTTTGACTTAGTTTGGAAAAAAATAGTATCCTCAACAAAACAATTTTAAACCTATGGCTTTTTGGTATCTACTATTATTGCTGTTCTCTCGATGTAATAAAGGGGCAATGTGTTCCTTTATCCTCTTCTTACTCTGGAGTCACTGAACCACTTTTTTACTGTCTTTTCTGTCTTCCTGCCAGTTGCAACTCATTTCTTCTTTTGGTTTTCCTGAATGCATTCCAAAAGGCTGACCTAAAGTCAAGTTACTTAGTTTCCTGAGAAGAATAGTTTCTTTCCTGTTCCTGACACCTTGTTCTCCAGCTTAAGTTTAAAGTTTAATTCATTAATTAATATATTTCTATCATTTAAGGATGGCATAAGATACCATTCACCTTTCTTCTTCAAAAATATTTTTTCACAATTTACAATTTTAGAATTGTAAGTTGCCAACATTTGTGTGTGGTACATTTCTAAAAAAAATACATAGGGAAATTTGACACAAATCTACGAATATAATATTCAGAAGGTATACTGTAGTAAAAACTGAAATTACATTTTTAGCTAAAAACTGTTACTTTTTTTGGTGAAATCACAAAACTCCATCTCATGCTATGTTTAATGCTTTTTTAAAGAGTAAACGTTGGAGGAATAATCTGAAAATATGCCTAGCTGAAATAATGGAAAAGGAGTGTGGTACATCATGAATCAGTATAAATGTATTTTTGAGGAAAGCAAAATGACCAGCACAGACAATGAAACGTTTCAAGCACTGTAAAATGTATTGAGTTCCAGAAACTGGGCAATTTTGTCTGAAATGTCCTTTGGATCCGTTTTCCCCATGATGATAAACAGTGGAAAAAATGTACTAAAAATATAGAAGAAATTATATTCTGAGCACATTAAATCAGAGAAATGATTGTGTCACAATCGATTCCATGAAAAGACTCTCAGAAAAGTACACTTGATACAATGAGTATGAAGCTGAAAATGGTGAATCTGGCTATCAGTGATCAATGAGAAACAACTGAAAAATTGCATCAAAAAGTTTGGAGAAAAAAATCTCCAAATAAAACTCCCAAAAACCAAACCCTGAAATCACACTGGCACATATGATTAAGATGAAGTGTCATATTGGGCAGTCTTATTTATTCTGATAATATCCCTGTTGCTGGTCTATGGATCCTCCAGGGCTCTGCTCATAGAAACTCCTCCAAGAAGCCTAGAAACTTCTACTTCTCTCTTGATGCTTGATCTTTTAGTCTAATTTAGATTTTCTTGGTCTTGGCATTTTTTATCTATATGTTAATATTATTGATTTCATTTCCTGGAAGCCATTTCACATCTTTGTATAAATAAATTTTAATATATATAGTATTTGTGTATCAGTCATCTGAAGATAATGATGTATGGACTATAGCCTTCCAGTCTAAATGATCAGAGATCTCTGACGCCATTCAAATTTTCCCTTCTCTAGAAAAATAATCTAATTGATAATTATAAGTATAAAAACAATTAATAATTATACCCAAACTATTATATATATATACACAAATATTATAGCCAAACTAGAATATGATTTAAAATATAAAAACAGACTAACAGACTGTTATCAATTAATCCAAGGATTTAAGGTAATAATTTTGAGGGTAGGTTAAATAATTTATCTGGAATCTTTTACCTCTGTTTGAGAGGTGGCTCCTCCAAACATTAGTTTTGTCAGGCAATTTATTTAATTTATGCCTCATTTTTCCTTACCTGAAAATGGGAAAATTAATGGTGCCTATCCCATAGGATTGTTTTGAGGATTAGTTAATATTTTTAAGTGTTTGAAATAGTAAGCAAGTATTTAAACATTATCTAAGTGTTTGTGTATTATTACCCATCTCCCAATTTAACGACCGTCTCTCCATCTATGTCAAATATGTTATTAAACCTATCCGTTAAGTTTTAGATTTCAATGGTTGAATTTTTCATTTATTGAAGTTTTATTTATTTTTAAATCTCATTGTTCATTTCTTTTGTTTTGTGCTTGTTTCTCATATTTACAAAACAAAAAATTTCCTTAGATATATTAAACACAATTATTTTATATTCTGTGTTCACAAAAAAACCTCAAATCTGAGACGATTTGAATTTAAATTCTTGGCTTGAGGCTTTTTGGATCATCCAGGATGAATGGATTTAGGCTGGGACCCCAGACAAAGGCTAATCTTTGGTTGAGAATTTTCAAGGAAATTTTTCCTTTTTTTTTCCTTCTCCACCCAGTGCCAAGGTTCAAGGTAGGCGGTTTAACTTGCTGTCATTTGGAGCTGGGAGCGGGCACAGACATTTCTACTTCACTCTTTTTCTGAGGTCTGAGGATATAGTTCTTTATACTGGGGTCTCCTTTGTACAGGGGTCTCCCCCCTCTTTTGGTGGACTTCCCTCTCCTCAGCTCTGGGAGGCCTTGAAAAAAATCAGAACTCAAGTGGCCCTGGCTTCAGCAAATGCTCTTGGAGCTTCAGTTGACTTTATTTTATTTTTGCCTTCCCAATTCTAAACTTATTCTTAAATTTATTTCTTTTCCTTCTTTTTTTTATTGGGGTAAGAATACTTAACGTGAGATCTATCCTCAACAAATTTTTAAGTCAGCAATACATTATTGTTGACTATGGGCACTATGCTGTACACAGATGTCTAGACTTTATTCACCTTGCATAATTGAAACTTTATACCTGTTGAACGACTACTCCCCATGTGCTCCTGCCCACTTGCCTGTGGCAAACCACTGTTTTATTCTCTGCTTCTATGAATCTGTCTATTTGAGATATCTGATATAAGTGAAATCACGCAATGTTTGTCCTTCTGTGACTGGCTCATTTCACTTAGCATATTGTCCTCCAGGTTCATCCATCTTGTTCCATATAGCAGGATTTCCTTCTATTTTAAGGTTGAATAATATTCCATTACATGAATATACCACATTTTCTTTCTCCATTCACCCACTAATGGACATTTAGGATGTTTCCATATCTTGACTATTGTGAATAATGCTTCAGTTAAACATGGGAGTGCAGATATCTTTCTGACAACCTGATTTCAATTTTTTTGAATGTATACCCAGAAGTGAGTTTTCTGTCTCATATGTTAATTCTATTTTTAATTTTTGAGGAACCTTCATACTCTTTTCCATAGTGGCTGCACCATTTTACATTCTCACCAACAATGTACAAGAGTTCCAATCTCTCCACATTCTCACCAACACTTTTTGTCTTGTTTTTTTTTTGATAATAGCCATTCTAACAGGTGTGAGGTGATATCTTATTGTGGTTTTGATTTGCATATCCTTTAGTGATTAGTGATGTTAAGCATCTTTTTATACATCTGTTGGCCACTTGTATATCTTCTCTGGAGAGATGTCTATTCAAGTCTTTTGCTCACTTTTTAATCGAGTTATTATTATTTGATAATGAGTTGTATGAAGTCCTTATATTTTTTAGATATTAACCCCTTATCAGATATAGGGAATAAATGTTTCTTTATTTCCTGTATACTCTTAGGACCATTTCCAGTGACTTTCAATCATTGTTCTTTTTAGATAATTTTTCACCAGTTTCTCTGGGAGTAGGGGAGGGGTGAGTCCACAGATCTCCTCATGCTGTCCTGCCAGAAATGGAACCCAGGTATCTATTTTTAAATGATATAATAAACACATGTGATAGAAATGATATAAACACATGCGAACTAGAACACTGACACTCATTCAAATCTCTCTATGTGCTCTTTATTTATACCATCTATGTGCTCTTTATTCATACCATCCCCCTGCATTCTTCACCACTCGAAGTGACCAAGTATTGAAATTTTATATTGTCTCCTTTACCTTAAAAAATCAGTTTGTCAAATAATTATGCAGGCCTAAAATATATAATATTTAATATTAATTATTTTTGAAATTATGCAAAGACTGTTGCCTAGCCTTCTAGGCCTCAGGTTTTTCACTCACATTATATTATTAAGATTTCTCCATATTGCAGCATGTAGCTGGAATTTATTCAGTTTTACTTTTATATAACATTTCACAGTATGAATTTATTTATAAATTCTCTCTCTTTTTGATGGATACTGGGTTTTTCCCAGTTTTTTTTTTTAAATTCAATGTTTAACTCACTCTACTATGACTTCCAACCCCAGCACTTGACTGAAACTGATGACAGTAGCTCATTAATTATTTCTATGATGCTCAATCAAATGGACACTTTTCAGTCCTCGTCTTACAAGACCACACATTGCCATTCAACTGAGTTGGCTTCTCCCTTTTTGAAAAATCTGCTTCTTGGTTTCCATGACACTTCTATCGTGGTTTATCTCCTGCTTCTCTCATCCTTTCTTCATAATCTCTTTTGTACTCCCATCTTCTTTACATGGCCTCTAAATGTTGTTCCTGATGACCTGATGCTGGGAACTCTTAACTCACTTGACTCTCTCTCCTTTCATGTGGAAAAGTATCACCTCAGGTACTTATTAAAATGTAGATTTTGGGGGATGCCCAAAGGGATTCTGATTTAGTAGGTATAGGACGAGACACAAGAATTTGCATTTTGAACAAGCACCCATCTCTGAGTGGATTTAGATCTCAGAATTTATTCTACTGTCTCTTCTGCAATAAATTCTTTGCTTTGGTCAATTTGTGACGTCTTCTAGAGGTTTTATGAAAGTTAATTTTTTGAAAGAAATCACTGGTACTAATAACACTTTTTAAAACTCTAAGTTAGAATTGCATTTAAACAGAGCAGAATAGCTGTCAAGCAGAGTTATATAATATTTTCTATGCTTGGAGATGGCACCAACAGAAGATCCAGCTGTGTGGCATATCTATTGGTTACCAGGGATGATGTGGTATTTTTTATAGTCAGTGGTGATGGTCAGGCTAAACAATTCTTTGAAGCAAAGGGAACTAGCAAAACTCAAAACAATAGCGACCTCATATGGAAAAGTTGATTGATAGAAAGTCTTTCCCTGGTATCTATAGATTTGAGCAGTGTGGAGTTGATGTGCAAGATGATGCTAATAGGTAGGTAGGGGTCAGTAAATTAGCTTTTTGTAGATCACATTAAGGATTTTTGTCTTTACCCAGACTGGAATAAGATGTCACTGGGGAGTTTTAGATATAGTGAATAGTGGAGGCAGAAGGGCCGGTGATTTCAGATGTATGTGTTGAAAAGCTCACTCTGGCTGCGTGTGCTGAATAAAATGAGTGTGGGATTTGATTGTGTGTATCGGTTGAGGGAAACTAGTTAGGAGGTGATTGTTGAAGTCGAGGAGAGAGAGACTGTAGCTTGAATCAGAGTGGTAGCAATAGGGATGGAATTTGATTCCAGAGATCATTATGATTTATGATCAACTGGGCTTGTAATTGGATTAAATGCAGGAAACGATGGAAAAAGAGGTTCCAGGAACTTCCAGGTTCCTGACAAGTACTACTGGCTGAATGGATAGACTATCGTCTAAGGAATGGAATGATGCTAAAAGAAGGCCACATTTGGGTCTTAGATCATAGAAGCAGTAGTATCTTTTAGTCTGAAAGATAGTGGCTACATAGCTAAGTCGTCTTGTGGTTTTCCTCTCTTAGTGGATGAACAACTAAGGTATGTCTCTTTTGTATATTTCATGTGTATTAATCTCTCTTACCATTGACAGTTGTTCTCACATGGATGAAAACATGGTGCTGACAGTTTCTATCTCCTGAAGAGAGAGTGCCTTTGCTCTCTCTTTGCTTCCAAGTCCAAACGTCCATGGGAATGCACTCTTTGGTCCAACTTGCTCAGGTGGCTATCCTTGGGCTTCTTAAAAAGTGGCCTGGGGCTGGCCCGGTGGCGCAAGTGGTTAAGTGTGCGCGCTCCCCTGCGGTGGCCTGGGGTTCCCCGGTTTGGATCCTGGGCGCGCACCAACACACTGCTTGGCAAGCCATGCTGTGGCGGCGTCCCATATAAAGTGGAGGAAGATGGGCACGATGTTAGCCCAGGGCCAGTCTTCCTCAGCAAGAAAAAAGAGGAGGATTGGCAAATGTTAGCACAGGGCTGATCTCCTCACAAGAAAAAAACCCAAAAAAAACCATGGCCAAATGAGTGCGGCCAGGTAAGAGAATATCAGCTCCTGTGGGAACCATGTGAATGGAATGTGGTGGGAAGAATTAGGGAATTTTGGGCATATTCTACAGTAGGTGTCCAGGATATGCTTGTTGAGAAAAGCAGAAAAAATAGGTCACTTTCCGCAGGCCAATGCTGGTTTAGTAATGTTTGCCTGATCTTGTTTTGGGTGGAACATAAGCACCCATAGTACTTTCCTTAATACTATAAAGTACTATGAAGTACTTGTCTTAGCACTATAAAGTACTCATTTTGTGTACTAAAGTCTGAGATGAATTGTACTTTCTGAGTTAAGGCACATAAAACATTTTATTTTGGTACATTATGATTTCCCTTCTGTAGCTCTCCATCCCCATAAAACTGCCAAAAAAAGAAACTTGGATATAGTAAATGTGGTATACTCCCATTTTGCCAAACCAAGAAATTGTCAGTATGTTCTATAAGAATATGGATTTTATGTACTTCGTATTGTGTGTATGAAGAACCCCAAGTGCTCCAGCCCCTTGTTCCAGTGTTCCATGCCCTCCCTCACCCCATCCTCTAAAATCGTACTCATTTTACTTCAGGAAATGTTAGATGATTTCTTTGATCTCACACTGATTCACTTGGGTAATCATTCCATCCTTCCACTGGGGTTAAATGAGTATAAAGATTATGATGATACTTAAGAAAGAAAATGAAAAGCTAAGTTGGTTATGACTAAGATGGAAAAAATTGAAACACAATTACTTGAGTATAGGTGACTTAGGCAAAGGGGAAAAGCCAATTATCCTATGCTGAAAGATTATAGGCAATAATGTTAAAAGCTATTCTATTTGCATAGTCATTTGGCATCAGTGTAGGACTGTTTCTCTCTCTTTACGTGTCCACATTGATAAACTGTAAGTCATTTTTCCTACAATGGTGAGACAATAACATATCCTTTTCTCTTCAAGTAAACATACTATTTTATGACTTTTTAAAAGGTTAAGAAGGTTACTTATATCATTTTGTGCTTTGATTTTTAGTTACATACGTTGCTCATGTTTCCATTGCGTTATGTTTTCTTTGGGAAAGCCAAGGTGGCGTTGGTATACAGGAATATTGAAACTAAAGAGGATTGGAGGAGGTCATTGAAAGGGCATGACTACTGGTTAACCAGAGAGCTGGACCCGGGCAATCAGAGGCTCCTCATGCTCTCCCCTGCCCACTGTTCCCACAGCTGGAGCCATTTTCAAGGATGCAGTCTTGAGATAGCAATGTGTTGTTGAGACCTTCTGAATGTATACTTGACTGAACCCTGTTAAGGCCTCTATATAAACTCTTAAGATTTTGGTGGCAAGTGTGGAGATCTACTTATCATGCGGCCGCCCAAGACAAGCCTTGTATGTAAAGTCCTTGCTTATTAAAACTGCCACCTACCAATCTGGAGTGGTCTGCCTCTTTCTTCAGTCTCTCCTTTCCCTCCATGTTCGGGAACCAGTTTCAGATTTCACCAAGAAAGCTTCTGAGGTTTGCAAACCAACAGAGAAATAAAAAATGTCTTGCAGTTTAGAAAAATAGACCAGTGGTAGACTCACATTTTTATGTACTTTAAGCCCTTTGAGATTTTTTTCCTAAAATATAAGCACTCCTAGTTGGACATATATGATATATTATAATAAGAGCTGAATAACATAAAAGGAAAATCACTAGGTAGGATTACTTTGCTACTCTCATTTTATCATGGACAATCTAAATCTTTTCAAATGCCAGATTCAAATAAGATAAACCATATTTCATATGTTTCTATCATTCTTCTATTTCTCATTCACTGCAGTTGTACGGACATTTTGAGTCAATATTCTCCTAAATTTTTTGGAATTATCCCTTGAGTTAAAAGCAATGTTTAGAAGAAGGAGAAAATTAGAGACTCTGCTATTATATGCCTTTCACAGATACTGAAAGAGAATGATAATCGTGAGAGGAGAGTATTTTCAATATATATTTTTCCACTGTTCATGCTTTAATTCTACTATTCATTCATTTCTTCACTCATCAATAATTATTGAACATCTATTTTGTTTCAAGGAATGAAGGAATCTCAAAGAAATGAGATCATTGCCTTTGTGGAACTCCCAGTTAGTGTGAAAGAAAGATATGCAAAGCAGTTATTACAATAGAGAGTGAGTAGTGCCATGGAGTGGAATGGAAGTACAGGGCAGTGACAGACAAACATTCTATGGTTTCAGGAGACGAATCAGGGGAGTATCTTGACAGAAGTGTCATTTGAGTTTAACATTAAGGGATGAATTGCTATCGGAGTGAAATGAAGAGAAAGAATATTCAGTTAGGAGGAATCTTATGTACACAGGCATGGAAAAGATAAGCTCATTGGGAGTAACGTGTGTGGGTTTTCCTGGCTAAAGCTTTGGATGCCGGTGAGGGTGGCGGGTGAAACAGAAGAGGAATGTAGAAGCCAGGGAATGTTCCAAAGGTGATGGGAAACAGTCTTTCTCTCCTACCCATGAAACATCATCATTACCCTTTTCTTAATTTTGTGAAATCTTTCCCGAAGCAATTGTCTACCTTGAAAGTCATCATAAGTCAGATGTGTACAGCTTTGAATTTTCCTGATTGATGATCAGGTCTCCATTTCACTTTGTAATGTGTAGGCTAGGCCTAAGTTTCATAACTATTTCTTTAATTTGATAAGCCAAATACAATTCCTTTTCTTCAATCTTAAATACAAGTGAGTGCTATCGTGAATTGATGAACCCCTGTTATTTGTGAAATTGTCTCTATTGTTAAAGTCTGACAAATTACTAACAGATACACATCACAAAAATGCCAGGCACTTTGGTTCGTTTAACTGCTTTCGTTGGCATTTTATTCCCCCACCCCCACCCTGTGATTACTGTCATTTTTTTTAGCTCTGTGTTAAATCACTGTCTAATTATGCATCATCACAGCAACTCATAACAGTTGAGCGTGTCTCACTCATAAATTCTAAAAGCAACTCTGTTGAGTCAGGCTCACAATGAGAGTGTTGTCACTTCTCTTGACCTTGCTTTACCTTCTGAGTATTTGGGAGTTTTGAGTTCCATTATTATGGTGGGAATCTGCTCAGAGAGAGTGACAGTTTGGAGAAGTGCATTGGTCACTTGGGTAAGGTGAGGAACATGGAGCAAAGCAGGAAACCATCTCCCAGTTGATTCATTGCCAAATTCAGATGACCTGATTTGTTTTCTGATTTCTAACGCAACTTTCTAATAAAAAGGAATTGACTGACGGGAAGCTGGAGGTTGAATCTCAAGTTTTGGGCCAAATATATTCGTATAGCTACAAGTCAATTAATCTCTGTTTCCTCATTTGTCAAATGAGCATAATCCTACTTTCTTATCTCATAGAAATGTGTGAGGATAAAATGTCCTAAATTATTGCCTGGTCCCTATTTGTTAAAGGCATATTGTTTGATACGACTTTTATGTGTAGTTATAATTGGAATTTGAGTCTTAGAAATGGATCTATTGCTACTAACTGGGAAAATTTCAGGTGGTAGATTTAGAATCCTGCAGAAAGAGTATCAGTTTTGATCTTGTCGAATTCCCATTTAGAATGTGGAATCTAAGTTGAGTGGAGCATGGGAGTGAGCCATTCTCCTGTAGTCCCCAGTGTATTTTGGGGGCTCCATGACCTCTTTTTTCACTTCTCATATATGTTTACTTTGATGCCTTTATAAAAATACCAATGAATTTCAATAGATTCATTTATAATCATAATCTCATCTAGGATCATCACCTGTTCCCACTTATCAGCATTGCCAAGGAAAAGTGGTACATTTTTATTTTTATTTAATGAATAACCAGCTGCTTTAACAGATGTTTCATAAATTTAGAAGATGCCCTGCACTTCATCGGTGAAAGAACACCTAAATGCTCTCTGCATACGCAACAACTGATATAAGTATGTTGCTTTCTTGACCATTAAATTTCTTAGAATAAATAAATTACAAATTATTCAGCTCCCCAAATCAATAATCAATATATAATGGCAGAGTACACAGGCCCATCTGCCTTCCCTTTTGCATTTTATCTTGAAGACCGTTATTCAAAAAGGGATGGCTATAATGTGTGGTAGGTGGTGCTTCTATAGACTAGCTTAATCTACAGCCCATCAAGATAGGTATTATTATCTCCATTTGAAGATGAAGAACCAGAGACTTAGAGATGCTAAGGTCATTCAGCTAGAAGTAACAGAGTCAATATTCAAATTCAGTCTCTCTGACTTCAAAACATATGTTCTTTTCATCCCTATCTGCCTTACCAGCCAGGCATAGTTCCATGAAAATTTTCTAGTGAATGCATAAGAAACATTCTTTCAAAATTCTCTAAAGATATATATTGTTCAAGAGACTCAAGAAAGTCCTTCTTAATGACCTCAGAGTATTGACATTTATTAGAAAAAGAAAGAACTGGGGTTCTTACAAGGATGATAGAAACAAAGAGGATTTTATATTGTCATATATCCTTAGGAAGGTAGTACCCAGTCAGAACACACTGGGCCTTGGGTCAGGTTTTCTGTGAAGGAGAAGGAATCTGAGATGTGTTGGTGAGGGTGACCAGGTACTGTCAGAGGGTTCTGCTGTGTTCTAGAATGATGTATAGACTTGAAACGTCATCCCTGATGTCTATGGAAGCATTCCCCCTCTTAGAGTTCACTATGCTAAAGGTTGGACATTGCTTTTTATGCCCAAATTTTCCAAGTTACTCTGCATCTGTGAAGCAATGACTATGCTGGGAGGTGGGAGGTTAGAACATAGTTTACTATTAAATATCATAGTTTACTATTAAATATAAATAAATACTATTAAATAAACATAAATACTATTAAATACTATTTAATATTTACTATTAAATAAAGAAACTGCACCATCTTCTTCCCACTCAGTTTCACACAGACACTTGTTTTACTCAAGCAGTCGTGAGTGTTTTGTTTTATGAGAAAGGAAGATTTTGTTGATGCTTCCTGCATTCTAAATCATTTGATTGTCTTGAAATTAATTAGAAGAGAAACAAAACATGATTTCCAGTTGTTTACCTTGATGAGTTTTTATTTCCTATCAAAGCTGCGTTATTTTTCTATTGTTGCCTTGGTCATTCCATAGAACCAGGTAACTTTGTTTTCCCATTTGCTCCTCTCACATATTTAACATCTCTTTCCGGGTATCTGCTCACTCAATATCCATTCATCCATCTATCCATCCAACGCATGCCTCTATTCCTCCACTAATCCATCTAGCCATTCATTTATTTATCAATTAATTAAATCAGTCATCATTCAACTTTCACTTGCTTTTTGGTCATTGTATTTATAGTTTATTGAAATATTCTGTAAAAGTATCGATAATTAAAGTGACATGTTTTCCATTTGCATGTACTTCTTTTATTGTGATAAGAAAGCATATTATAGAAAATTCATAACATATACGCAAGTGTATACCCTGACGATGTGAGTGTAAATTGATGCACACTCATCAAAAGCAATTTGGCAATGTCTTTCAAAATTTACGGTGTATCTACTTTTTGACCCAGCAAATCCACTATCAGTAATTCATTCCGGAGACACACATATACATATAGGCAAAGACATAAGAATAAAGATGGAAATAGAAACATTATTAAACTACAGATAACCTAAATATCTACTAATAGAAGTCTGCTAAAAAATAGCTATCTAGGGGCTGGCCCAGTGGCATAGTGGTTGAGTTCAGCATGCTCCGCTTTGGTGACCTGGGGTTTGCAGGTTCAGATCCCAGGTGTGGACTCACACCACACATCAAGCCATGCTGTGGTGGCATCTCACATACAAAACAGAGGAAGACTGGTGCAAATGTTAGTTCAGGGCCACTCTTCCTCAAGCAAAAAGAGGAGGATTGGCAATAGGTGTTAGCTCAAGCCTGTCTTCCTCACCAAAAAAAAAGAAACAAACAGCTATCTATTTTCTTTTGAAAGACAATTTTCAAACTCAATTTAAATCTTTCCCAATCTTCCTCCTTCAATATTAGTTTTGTGGGTTAATTGCATTTGACAGCAAATAATGACTTCTCCTATTTGATAATTGACTCTCCTCTTTCCAAACAGAATACGTTTCTGTTCTATTCTTAACGTGAATTCATATATTCATTTAACAAATATTGCACCGAGTACTTACCACGTGGCAGCAATATTTGAGATGCTTTCAGACAAAATTCCTTCCCTCACAGAGCTTATATTACAGACAAGGGAGACAGAAAATTTACAGTGAATATAATAAACAAGCAAATTGTATGGAAGACAATAAGTGGTTTGGAAAAAAATGAGTAAAGCAAAGGGTATTTGGAACGCTGGAGATGAAGGGCGTGCTGCTGTTTTAAATAGGATCGTTAGGATAGATTTCATTGAGAAGGTGACATCTGTGCAAAGATTTAAAGGAGAAGAGGGTATTAGCCAAGCAGATATCTGGAGTGTGTCAAGTCAGTGTAGTTGGGCTGAGGACCGAGAGAAGAGTAATGGGAGATGAAGTTAGGCGAATAATGGAAAGCCAGATCATATGGGGTCTTATAGGACATTTGAACCACTTTGACTTCTGAGTGAGATGGGGAACCATGGGAGATTTTGAGCAGTGGAATGATTAATGTGTTAAATGGGGGCTGTGCTGAAAAGAGATTGTAGGAGGAAATCCAATTAGGAGCCAATTGCAATCATCCAGGTCAGAGATGGTGGTGGCTTGAATGAGTGTCATAGTGAAGGTGGTTACAAGTAGATGAGGTCGAGAGCAGAGTTGCCCTAATTTCCTAATAGCAGATGTGGGATTTAAAAGAGAGGAGTCAAAGATAATTTCTCATAAATTAATATGAGGAAGGCTCTGGATGGATCAGTTTGGGAGGGAGGATTATGTGGTCAGTTTGGATATCTTAAATTCGAGATGTCAGATGTTCAACTGGAGACTTCAGCTAGGCAGTTGGGAATATAAATCTGGAGTTCAGAAGAGAGGTCTGGGTTGCAGATTTAAATTTAAATATGGTGGGTATTTAAAGCCATGAGACCAGATGAGATCACAAAAGGAGTGAGTATAGGTGTCCCGACATTGTGAAGTTGGGCAGGGGAGGTGGAACCAGCGAAGAACATGAGGAATGACTAATGAAGTAAGAAGAAAACAAAGGGAGCATATCTTGGAAAGCTAGTGAAGAAAGTGTTTCAAGGAGGAGGGAGAGATCAACTCTGCCAAATGCTGTTGATAAGTCAAGTAAGCTAAAGACTGAGAGGTGGATTGTAGGGTTCGTTGATAACCTTTAAAAGAGTATACATCATAATCTTAATAATGATTCTGAAGGAATTTTTCTTTTAAAGCCGAAATTGAGAAAATCATGGTTAAGAAAAATGTTTAAGAGAGTGTATTAGCAGGATAACTTTAGAAAAAGACATCATAGCCATTTTGAACCAACAGATGTTTAGAAACATTTAAATAATAATAAAAAGCAAGACAATATAGATTAGATTATGTCACAATTTCTTTTTATTGTTTCCAGTTCTTCGCATAAAAAGAATAATTTTGTGATTCAAATTAAAAAAGTGCGTTTAAAGATACAATTGGTGATGTCACTCTACTCTCATCCCTGTATAGTCCATTCCCTACCCCTATATCTTTTAGCATATACTTTCACTATTTCTTACTACAGATGTTAGCAAATGCAATTAAAACTTATCTCCCCTAATTCCGTACTCAAAGGGTAACATACTGTAAACACTTTTTCATACTTTCTTTCCTTACTAAACGATATAACTTAGAGGTCTTTCCATGTCAGTATAAAGAGAGCTTCCTCATTCTTTGTGGTTGGACAGTGTTTCGTCATAGTTTATCTAAACAGTTGTCTTATGATGGACACTTGGATTTTTTCCTAACTTTCAAAATTTTACAATGCTATGACCTTATACATTTCACATGTGTTCAAGTATAGCTATAGGATAAATTCCCAGAAGTGAGAGGGCCTGGTCAAATTTTTTGTAAATTTTATATGCACTGTCAAATTTCCCTCCCTAGGGATTGTACTATTTTGTACTCCCTCTGGCCAAGATATGTGAGTGCCTGTTGCCCTAAAGCCTTATCAACAGAAGGTGTTGTCAAATTTTTGGATTTTTGCCAATATGGTAGATGAAAAATGGTCTCTCTTATGGTTGAGGCTCAGCACATTTGTATGTGTTTAAGGACCATTTGTATTTTTTTTCCCTGTGAGCCTCTGATCCTATCCTTTACTCATTTTTCTATTGGGTTTTTGATGCCTTTCTTCCAGATTTTTAGGACCTTTTTATATATCAGGGAGATGAACTCTTGCCTGTGATATGAGTTGTAAACATATATATATTTTTAATTTATTTTCTAGCTTGGATTTTTTTTTGCCATGTAGAAGTTTTTTTTTTTTTTTTTTAAATGCAACCATGCATTTGGATTTATAATTTATTTTGTGGCTTGTGGATTTTAATCAGTTAAATGTCTTCCCCATTCCAAGATCGTAAGGGGATTTGATACGTTTTCTTCTAGTACATTTTTGATCCACTGGAGTTTGGCCTGGTATGTGGTGTGAACACAATTTGATCTTTTTCCAGATGGCTACCCACAGGTCCCAACTCCATTTATTAAAAATCCATCTTTACTTCTACTGATTTGAGATTCTACCTTTATCATATATCAAATTTCCACATGTATTTGGGTCTACACTTAGACTTTCTGTTCTGTTCTATTGGTCTGTCCACATAACTTTCTACTATCCTACTGCTCTAATTATTGTGGCTCTGGAGTTGCTTTAATTTAATGAGGTCCATCCTCATTCTCTTCTCTTTCAGAGTTTTCATGGGTATATACTATAATTTGAATACTTGTGGAATCATTTGCTGTACTTGTATTTATGACATTAAACAAAATAAGCTTTAAGAATTGTTTTTAGTTTGTAGTTATTTAAATCCATTTAATCATCCATTTATTCCATCAATATTCCTTGGGCACCTATTATGTGCTTATCACTTTCTACGTACCTGGGAACGTCAGCGAACAGAGCAAACTTCTGCTCTCTGGTAGCTTTGTAGTCACATACATTAGTCCTTAATCTTTCAAGAAAAAGTTCCATTTGATTATTCTTGACATCATTTGAGATTGAATTAAAGCAGAATGTCAACTTTGCCATCTCAATATTTCATGAAGAAAAAACTCTTCAAAATCTTGTGCAACATCTGTAATAAATTATCTTTGATGCAGAATAGTAAGGAATATGAAGAGTACGAAGAAAAGAAGAAAGTGCTAGAGAGAAAGATGAAATACCCAAGAGATATCTTGTTCTCCCACTTAGCTCAGTTGGAATTCAGTATCTATCTAGTATCATAAATTTGCAGTACAGTGACCACAGGAACATTTTAGCAGTTGATAAGCCTAAGAAATGATCATCCATGCACTATATCAAGGGTTTAAAATTTGACTCCTAAACTGTTAATAATAAAATTATAATTATAATTTTTTTGTGTGTGTTAAATTCAAGATTTATTCTCAAATCCCAGGAGCTGTGATGAGATATTTGGCATCAGCCTTGGCTTTGGCTGAATATTGCTTTTAGCACTGACCACTTAGTATGACATAAAAATATATATTCTGAAGTCCTTTATCATCAGTGATTTTTTTCCAAAGACAGAAGCTAAAAGATGGGAATAACAGAGGTATAGTGCCTGCATGTCAGCGGCATGTCAGGCTCATGACAATCTTTTTGTCAGTTAGACGTGTTCTCAGCCCTGGATAAACTGTCAAGTGAGCAACACTTGCATGGAGGCAACTTACCTGGACTTTGCCCTTTTGCTGTACAGGATCATCCCTTAGTCCTTTAGCAACCAGCACATACCTAGGATAAATTGTTTAGGCCTTGGAGTTACAAAACCAACTTATTCAAGGACATAATTAAGAAAAAATATCATTTAAAAAACTCAATATACAGACATATATATGGTGATGGACAAACAAAAATGTACAACCCAAAATTTCACAGTGTTAAAAACTATTAAAACATCAATTAAAAAAATGAGAAAAAAAAACTCAGTATACAACAAACATTTAAAACTGATATGCAAAATAATTTTCTTAGATCTTTATTTATGCCATTGCTTTTGCCTGGAGCCTCCTTCCCCATCTCACCTGCCTTCCTTTTCAAATCTCAATAATTGCCTCTACAAGCACATTTTTTTCTGAACTAGCTTCCAGGGAGTTAAGAAGACATCAGTAGTTATCTGTAGTATGGTGATTGCCTCATAGCGCTTGGATTAATACAGTGGTTCTCAAAGCTGGCATCCATTAGAATCACCTGGAGGGATTCTTAAACCACAGGTTGGTGGGTTCTACCATTAGACTGCTGACTGAGTAGGTCTGGAACAAGGTTCAAGAATTTATGTTTCTGGGCCGGCCCCATGGCTTAGCGGTTAAATGCGCGCACTCTGCTACTGGCGGCCCGGGTTTGGATCCTTGGCGCACACCAACGCACCGCTTCTTGGGCCATGCTGAGGCCGCGTCCCACCTACAGCAACTAGAAGGATGTGCAACTATGACGTGCAACTATCTACTGGGGCTTTGGGGAGAAAAAGGGGAAAAAAAAAAAAGGAGGAGGATTGGCAATAGATGTTAGCTCAGAGCCGGTCTTCCTCAGCAAAAAGAGGAGGATTAGCATGGATGTTAGCTCAGGGCTGATCTTCCTCACAAAAAAAAAAAAAAAGAATTTACATTTCTGCCAAGTTCCCATAGGATGATAATGCTGCTGATTCATGACCACATTTTGAGGTCCACTGATATATTATTATAATAATGGTTTCACTTTTTGTTTCTCCACTTGTCTATGAGTTTATTGAAAGCAGATCAAATTCAGTTTCATATCAATTTCTAGAACCTAGATAAGTATCTCTCACACAGTAGATGCTTTATAAATAGCTGTTGATTAAATGCATAGAGAGCTTTATTTAATAGTACTATTTTGAATGCAAAAACTTTCAGAGTTTTTGTAATTGTGAACTACTTTTTTTTCTTGGTAGCCGCTAGCTATCTGGGAAACTAAAATTTCAAAAGTTATTGAAAACTTTAAGGTGAAATTGAAGCCCTTATGCAGGAAGTTTTGATTATTTACTTTATTAATCACTAGCTAATATCAAAAGTAGCTTTAAATTAATGTTTTATTTACAGAAAAATAGAAACAGATTCTTTCTCAGTAGTGTATTGATCTTGTATGTACTCTCAAAAAAAACAACTCTTCAGCAAAGATTTCAGATAATAATAATCAATTTTACCGTTGCCTTGAAGTGAAGTTGCATAAAATGTATGTGTAATAGAACTCCTTGGTGCCAGCTGTTCAAATCTATTACATTAGCTCTATGGGGCAGTGATCTAGGAATACAGTTTCCCAAGTAGAAGTAATAAATGACAAGCATGTAGATAATTCAAGTAGACGAATAGCACCAGTTGTCTAAATTGCCACCAACAACCACCCGCACCAAAAGAAAAATCAAATGAATCAAAACAAAAAACCGTATAACACTTTCTAAAGTTGAGGATGGAGAGGGATGAAGGAGAGGAATACCAAACAGAGTGGTGAAATGAGCATATGCCACAATATGCAATTTTATCTCATCTAAAAGCAGCACTCTATTTTGCTATTCGTTTGCAGAATAATAAAGTCCCCACTGAAGTCTCTTTTCTCTTTTCATCAACACCTGTCCCCCGACGCCAACCCCAAGGAAGTCTGCAAAGCAACAACAAGCTTTGCTGGGTTGGACCTTCCTTCACAAGAAAGGATAGCCCAATGTTTCCCTTGCCACGTGGAACTGAAGAAGCTGACGATAAGATTGGGTAAAATTTTGGTCCATTGACTACTGAGTCAAAATACAGCTTGGGTCGGCCCCGTGGCTTAGCAGTTAAGTGCGCGTGCTCTTCTGCTGGCGGCCCGGGTTCGGATCCGGGGCGCGCACCGACGACACCGCTTCTCCGGCCATGCTGAGACCATGTCCCACATACAGCAACTAGCAGGATGTGGAACTACGACATACAACTATCTACTGGGGCTTTGGGGGAAAAAAAGGAGGAGGATTGGCAGTAGATGTTAGCTCAGAGCGGGTCTTCCTCAGCAAAAAGAGGAGGATTAGCACGGGTGTTAGCTTAGGGCTGATCTTCCTCACACACACACAAAAAAATACAGCTTGGGATACAAGATTCCAGAAGCAAATGTTTTGAAATAAATCTGAGAGCAAGGGATAAAAATGTTGACAACAACATACGCATTTAGATTTCTTCCCATTTCTGTTTCTTGTTTTCAAGGTTTTCTTATTCTCTGCCCAAATATTTGTTGACTTGGGAACTGATGAAAGGACAGAGATGAAAAAACTTTTGTCTGTGACCTTACTATTCGCCTTATGTTTATTAAAGGATAAAGCTGAATGAGGTAATTTTTATTCTACTCTTCTTTTCTTTTTCTTTTTTTTCACTCTTCATTGCACTTTTAGACTGCTCTTTCTTTTACCTTACTTTCTCTGGATGCATCTTCCATTGTTAACGCTACCTGTAGTTCAAAAATCTTTTCAGATGTAAAATTCTCTACTGCATTTATTGTCTGGCTTTTAATTTTTAATGCCTTTCCTTTTTTCCCCACACCTACTACTTGAATTTTTCTTTTCCATGGATTTGATCTCCTTGTCAGCTGGCATTGTCGCCATTATTTCATCCTGCTCACATAAATATTGTCAAGGCACTCACCTCTGTTTTACCCCTGAGGAGAAACTAGTGGATAAAGAATATGCTACACCTTTGTTTTCTTTCAAAGAACAGATAGCTATTTCACGTGAAATGTCTCCCTTGTAAATTTCTTTATATTTCCCTTTAATAATTAATCTAGTCTTTGTTATTTAAAAAGCAGTGTCATCCCCTTCTAAAGATTTCTTCTATGTTGGAATCTCGTGAATTCTTACTACCCACAGAAAAGGAAAATATTTAAGGAGTGGAGAAAGATCAAAAGTGAGGAAGACGACACCATTTCACCTATTGTATTTCTTCTTTTTCCTTTAGGACAATTGTGTAAGATTTCAAATTTTATATAAATGCCTTAATTCTATATTGATTTGACTCCTAGCATTCGTGAAACTCAAAACCCTTAAACAACTGTCTCCTAACATCTAAAAAGTTATATTTTTAAAATTCACTGGAATGGGATTATCTCTAGGAGATATGTTCTCAATGTGTTATCTGCAAATTTTGGTCAGTGAAATTTTCTATTCTAGTCTTAACTACTTAGCTTTTGTTTCTGGTGTGAATGGATGACTCTGTGCCTTCCTGGAATCCAATCAAAGCATCTTTATGTCAATTTTGTTGAGACTTTCCTAGCGGGCAGTAAAGGGTAATATTAGTGGCTTGTAAGATTTCGGCCTTGTTGATATAGTTTGTGGACTGGAACAAAAAGGAAATGCCTTTATTTAGTGTAGTTGGTATCAACTATCCCTGTGCCTCAGAACCATCTGGGGAGTTTAAAAAAAACTACAGATGCCAGAGGTTAACTCCCAGAGATTTGATTTCAATTGGCTTGTGTGTGTGTGTGTTTGTGGGTGGGGGTGGGGGTGGCAAGAAGAGAGTATTTAAGAAACTTCTGAGTTGATTCTAATGGGCGGTTGGAAGTGTGAACCATTGGTTTATCATCAGATTGATAAACTGTGGATACAGGTACAAGAGCATCTTCATGGCATTAGGCAAGCTATGGCTTCTCAATGGGTTCTTTTTTTGGTATATCCGTGGAATCTTAAAAGATGACTTGAACTCTGGCCCCACAATGATTAAGTTTACCTCTGCATTTCTTTTGCATGGCTGCTATATACCATTCCTTTGAGAAAAAACGTAAATGTCCAAATTATTGATGAAAATCAGGGAGAGGGGATTAAAGAGTGGGAAAGACAGAGATCATCCTTTACAATGTTGAACAACGAAAGAGAGTGCATGTGCTTTTGTTACTGAATCTGGCAAAGTGTGCCACTAATCTAGTTATATCCATCATGTCAACCTCGCCTACAAACTTGTTGTTGTCTGTCTATAGAGATGTGACATTAAGTAGCCCATATACTGTGTTATTTATTTGTTTATAGGTTAATTGTTCAGAATATTGATTTCCTGGGTTCATTTTCCCGTTCTCTCTCAAATACCCTTTCAAATCAACAAACATAAACTAGGACAGAGTCTTCCACACAGGGGACTCTTAAATGATGCAGATTCTTTTTACTTGGTGCCTTTTAAAAAAATCACTCTTGCAAGAAAGTATAATATGGTATAAATATTGCTACTACTGCAGAAGTTACTGCAAGGTTTTAGGCTCTCACTTTTGGAGGAATGCAAGAAACTAATGAGGAACCACTAAATTTTTTTTGTGTGTGTGTGAGGAAGATCAGCCATGTGCTAGCATCTGCCAATCCTCCTCTTTTCTTGCTGAGGAAGACTGGCCCTGGGCTGACATCCGTGCCCATCTTCCTCTACTTTATATGGGACACCGCCACAGCATGGCTTGCCAAGTGGTGCTTCGGTGCACGCCTGGGATCCGAACCCGTAAACCCCGGGCCTCTGCAGTGGAACGCGTGCACTTAACTGCTTGTGCCACCGGGCTGGCCTCAGAGCCACTAAATTTTTGACCACTTGCCCTTTTGTTGATTTGGCAGTGAATATATAGAGGGAGGCCTCCAAAATTGCCATAAAAGTCTATACATTTTTCAAAGAAATTACTTGAAGATGCATTACTCAGCTATGTGAGAGCTTCTATGGGACTCTAAATCTGTGTCTAAAAGTGCAATGAAAAGTCAAAGCTTAATTCTGAGCAGTGGGGATACAGGCTGTCACCTGTTTCCATTTTCTACTTCTCAGAGTTATAATTACGTAGTAACCTCTGCCTTAAGTTTGTAATGCATTTGTTTTTTAATTAGCTAAGAGTAAATTCAAAGCCTGCTGCTTGGCCAGTGGGTGGGAGTATTAAGGGAAGCTCTGTCAGGGGCTTGCAAGGGGATTTTAATTCCCTTGATGGGATTGTGTGTAAACAGAATTTCAGATTTAGAGGCTGAAAGAGCGTGTAGGGAGGTGGCACCTGAACCCTGAGGTAAGGCCAAAATCTAGAAGCCCAAGAAATCAACGCAGAATCTAAGGTGACTTCTGAGAGTGAGGGCAGAGAAACTGTTACAAGCTAAGAACTAGATAACTGAATATGAAGAGATGGAAGATTCCAAAATTGAGGCTTCAGTAACAAAGAGGCGTCAAGCGAAGGAGATGGAAATGCAAACGCAGAAAGGAAGTCCAGGAGCAAAGACAGCTAAAATAGGGACGAGAGTTGGTAAAGACATCGGAAGTGAAATGGGATGAGGAGAGATGGGCCAGAGCCCTGGATGAATTTAGTCAGGCAGGAGCCGATTGCTTTAGTTGTCTGAATTCTGCTCTTGATTTTACACTGTTTTTTTATATCTTCTTTTCGCCTTTGGTATTATTTGGTATTATGATTAAGGAACATATTTTATTCTTGCAGGACCTAATGACACTTGATATTGGACACAGAAAATTCTGCAAATGAATAGTCTGTTTCTTGAAAGCACTGGTGTAGCCTCTGTCAGATGAGGTTTTTTGGGCTATTTTTTCTTGAGTATAACTTCTAGCTTTTTTTCCTCAGCCTAAGAATTTAGATATCTCTAGGATCATATCTACACTCATGTGCTCTCATTGAGTGAAATGAGTTTTCTTAGCTGTTAAACAGGGCACAGGTATTATGATAGAGAATGAGTGTGGAACTTTCTAGAACTTCAAAGTTCTTAGCCATTATTGAAACTTAGTGATATGGTAATCAGTTAGGAATGTGTTCTGCTATAAGCAACAGAGGTCCTCCAAACACTGGCTTAAACACACAGAGATTTATTTGTCTCTGAGACCAAGTCCAGAGGTGGACAGCATAGGGATGGTCCCCAGTGATGCTGTTGGGGTCCTGGTTCTTTCCCTTTTCCTACACATCTTTAGTGTGTAGGCTTTATTATCATGCTTATGGATGTACTGTCTCTAAGTGGCTCTCATTTCAGTGTTCCAGACAGTAAGAAGAGGAAACAGTGTTGTGTAGCACGTGTGGAGTTGGGAGTCTTTATTTTCCTATAACAGAAATCCTCAGTTTGAACATTAATCACCCTAAATATATCACATGGCCACCTAGAGCTGCAGCAGAGTATATGGAAGGGAGTATTTTTATCTTATATTGTCAGCGTTAAACAAAATGGGTGTTTTGTTAGTAGGATGGTGGAGAGGAAATTGGGTGGACAGCTACTAGTGTCACACAAAAGCTTATGGACAAATGCAGGAATAGATGTATCTTAATACTTGAGACTTAGACCAATTATAGGACTTATGTCTAAATTAATAGTGAGATTAACCAGATAGTCTCTGCATTAGCTATAGTCAGTGAATAAAGTCTAAGGCAATTTTCTCCATAAAGGTGTCAACGTTTCTGTAAACTCAAAAATAAATATTTTAAAGTAAGGAGAGTTCTATTGTGTTTATATTAGATTTATGAACAGGATTAATAGTATGTCTTTTCTTTTTGTCTGTTTGTAGTCCTTAGCTCCTACCCATTTTACTCATTCAAAGCCAGAAACAGAAGGTTGGCTCTTAAGTGAAATGGAATTTTGACCTGTAATTCCATGTGTTATGTTCAGAAAGCATGTGTTTATTGCAAAAATAGTTCTAAACCTCCAGCTTAGGCAGAACGAATCTAGAATTATACAATTGAGTTTCTGTATTTCATTTTTATTTTGCAGTAAGATACATGTTTATTTTGTTATTTCCTCTTCCTTCTTACACAAAAGATGACATACTATAATACTCTTTTGAACCTTAATTTTTTTCATTTACTGTTTCTTGGAAATAAGTTCATGGTTCATAGAGATCTTCCTCATCTTTTTTTATGGCTGCTTAGTATTTCATTGTGTGGCTGTATCATAGCTTATTCAAACAATCTTCTACATATGGGCATTTAAGTAGTTTCCAATATTTTGGAATTATTGGAAACAGATCGTATATATGTATTTTGATGTTGTTGGAAATGTTTCTTCAGTGTAAGTTCCGGGAAGAGAGATCGTGTGTCAAAATGTAAACATATATATAGGTTTGTTAGATATTGCCAAATTTCCCTCCATTAAAGTTGCCAACAGATTCTGTCTCAGTCAGTACCGGCTGCTATAACAGATTACCATAGACTGGATAGCTTAAACAACAAACATTTATTTCTCCCAGTTCTGGAGGCTGGGAAATACAAGAGCAAAGTGTTGGCAGATTCGGTGTCTATTGGAGCCCTCTTCTGGGTTGCAGACTCCTAACTGCTCGTTGTATCCTCACATGTGGAGAGAGGGTGAGAAAACTCTCTTGGATCCCTTTTATGAGGGCACTAATCCCATCCATGAGGGTTCCACTCTCATGACCTAATTATCTCCACAAAGCCCCACCTCATTATACCAGCACATTGGGGGTTAGGATTTCAACATATGAATTTGGGGGGGAACACAAACATTCAGCCCCTTGCACTTTGCATCCCAGGTAGCAATGTATGAGAGTGCCTGTATCCCCCACTGCCTCAGCAACAGAGTGTGTTGTTATACTTTTTAATTTATGCCAATCTGACAGGTAAGTAACGGGTATCTCAGTTTGGTTTTCATAGGTGTTTCTCTTATTATGAGTGACAAGGAACATCTTTTCATATGTTAAACAGTCATTTGTACATCCTTTTGTGCATTGTCTGTTCACATCTTTTGCCAATTTTTCTATTTGAAATAACTGAAACCCTGCTGTTTCCCTTACTCTCCTGCAAACAGCCACAATGAGCTGAGGAAGCGAACCTGAGTATTATGTGCCAGCAGAAGCTTGTCTTGTCTTGGGTTTGGTACCAGGCTAGTTGCTTGAGAATGAACTAGGTAATAGTACAGATTAACTCCATCTATCTTCAAGTTTCTGATTCAAAAGGACTGGGGTGGGTCCCAGGATTCTATGTTTTTAACAACGGTTCCTGGCGGTTTTGATGCCCAGCCGTGTGTGGGAACTACTGAGAAGACTGCTCTTCCTGGAGCAACGTGACCAGCTTCAGGATCCTTTACTTGGAAGAGAGTGGGTGACAAGAGTGGCTGGGGACGGCTGCCTCATTCCTCAGGAATACACCAGAACATTTTCGCTTACCTACACTTTTTACCAGGTCAGCTTTGTCCTCTCTGGGGAGAATGAAGGCACTGTTCAAGCCATTTCTGGTCCTCAAAATGCAGTTGGATCACCTGGGCATCTTGCCCTTGAGAGCAGGTAAAAACCTAGTCTTGGATAAAATCTCCAGTGTTTTTAGTCATCCAGGCTGGCTGCAGATTGCTCACCTGACTTGCTGTTTTCTTTTCATTTCCCTGGCTCTTGGATTTCTCTCTTGGATTTACACTCTCATTTCTCAGGACCCCCTCAGACTCTGCAACCTGATTTTGGTTTGGGCAACCTGATTTTCCTTTTGTTTTATTATGGGCAACCTGATTTTCCTTTTGTTTTATTATGATCTCTTGGTTTTGACTGCTCCTTTGGCTCTGGGGAAAGAAACTCTCATCCCCTTGATGCAGAGGGCACAATTTCTACGTGGGTAGGGCTTAGGGGGAGCAGCAATCTGGTTTGAATGTGGGCCTGGGATACGTCTCCTGAAGATATATTTGCATAGTAAGGGCCTAGTTTTTGCTTCAATTTTCTGTTTATTCAGATGGAGTTCATGGAGATTGATAAGTGAAGTGCTTCCAATTTGCTTCCTGGAGTGGCCACTGACATATAGTAGACTGGGCCTCTTGCATGAATGCATTTCATCCCTAGATTACAATATAATATTTGACAAGTCAATAACAGTCTAAGTTCCCGATCCCCATATTTTCCTAGCTCCAGTTATTTCTGAATAAAAAGTAGGCAGATCTTGAAAATGTAGAGCAGTATTTTCATTTTTGAAATGGGGAGTTCTATAACGATATTTTTCTTCTTATTTGGAAAAGAGATTCTATTCTCTTCATATGATCTTCACATCTATTCATCAAAACGAGAATTTTTGTACCTGACTATTTAATCCAGACAAGATTGAGAGGGTGTACTAGTCAAAAGAGGAGTTGGGAGAAGAGTTGAAGATGATAGAAGGGATTGGCAGGAGAGCAGAGCCGGTTTACTCAGGAAAGAATGTTTCCATATTGTGCCCACCTGGGTTTTCTTGTCTTTGACTTGCTGAAACTCTGGCCTAATTCTCATATTTAGAACTTCTCAGATTTTAGAACTTTACCTTTAACTTCAGAATCACTGAATAAGGGGTGACATTAATATGAGACCAGAAATCACTCAGAGAGAAGAGTTAAAGCCCAAGTGTGACTTAAGTCTGAGACGTGGCCAAGTGTCACAGAAAGTGGAAAAACTGAATCAAGTGTACTGTTTCCCCAGGTGAAAAGGCTACAAAAATCACAGATGTTTAAACTTGGAAAGAAACTTCTTAGAAGCACTTTCTTGCTTATAGCTTGAATATTCTTTTGGAATTACACAATATCCCCAGGGAAAACAAGGATCTTAGACAATTTTCTTTAAAAACATTTATTTTAGTCATTAAAAGTAATGTATCTCTCTTGTAAATGTAAAGAATACAGAATCTTTCTTATTTTTTATCAACTTCTTCTTGGGGTTGTTCTGCTCTCTAGGTGTATTTCATTTACAAATTGATCAAAATTGAGAGTTAGTGTCCTCCACTTAGGTTATTGGTTTCTAGTCCTTCTCTAGAACCTACCTCTTAGGTTCTAGAGAAAGTAGCCCTCTCCCATCTATCTCATCTTCCCTTGGAGAAGCTTAGGTGGCCCTCCCCCATCTATCTCGTCTTCCCTTGGAGACCATTATCTATCTACAGAGAAGTTCTAGAATATGTGTTATTGTTCACACCCATAGTCTTTTGTTATGGAGTTTGATTATTGAAAACAGATTGCAAGTAGATTATCTTTAATATTCTCCCGAAGCATATTCATTTTGTGTGTCAGTTGGTAAATACCATTATGGAATAAACATGGCATTGTTAATTAAACATAATTGGTAGTTTGGTCATTTTCCCTTCAAAAGTTGAAAGGAATAAAAATACATTCTTATATTTTGATTGGTCTGTTAAATCAGGCTAATCATATGGAAATAAAGTATTTACACATAATTTGTAGAAGCCACTAATTCTCGCCTTCCTATTATTCAGCCGTTTCATGAGGTTAAGTCAACAACGTTATATGAAACAAAGGTGTTGTACCCGAAAGGATTTGTCTTATAGGAGTCCAGGAGTTGACCTTGAGCACCTTTTAGGATAGAGGACAGTTGAACTCATGAGGACCTCCAAATTTGAGTCAAATTCAGCAATATTTAACAAGAGAAGTTTTAACTCAGTGTGCACTCAATAAATGATACCCATGTAAGAAAGAGGATGTTGCTTTTTTCCCCCCTCATTCAAGAAAGGTTATTTTTCATCTCCACTGAGTAAAGAGTGAGGGGATGTGGTTAGGTTAGATGATAGAGTTTCCTTCTGGCTAGGATTTCTTTTGTGGTTACAAGCTCTCTTTTCCATGAGGGAAGTGGTTTTCAGAGTAAAGGCAACTACATTCTTTCTTCAGGTGACCTACATGCTGTGTTATCTATAACATGAAAATGTCTGTATTTTGGGCCCTACTATGTGTAAATAATTTACTTGCAATTTTAAAATTTTAGAACCCTGGTGAAATTGGGAGTAATAGCAAGTGAGAACATATGGGATAGACGACCTGTAGGGTCTTTGAGATCTTTGATGAGAATGATGCCATGGTCCAAAATATGATGAAAAATCTTTTCTTAAAGGGGTTCAATTTCTGCCTCAAAATGAAGTTATGAGATGGATTTTGAAAAGGCTAATTTATTTGTAAGAAAATTTGGTAAACAATAAAACTATGCATAATATACATAAAAGTTAGCCAGAATCCTTTATCTCAGATATCACATGATTCTCCATGGTGGGACCCAGGACTGGAGTTCACTGGGAACTCAATTTCTTCAAGTACTATGTGTCTCACTTTGCTGGAAAAGACTGAGAGGATGAAGACCAAGGGTAGCCCGTATCTGCTTTAGCTATTATCACATGGTTTGGAACAAAAACATGAACCAATACAATTCTCTCACTTGTTTGAGCTAAGAAACATGAAGGGAAGTTGCCAGTTAGTGGTGGAATCTGAGGTCAAAGAGTCAGGATACTGAGAGTTGTAGCAAACTTATGAACTAGTATAAACCACGGAAGCTTAAGATTCTTTCATTGAAGAGCTGAGAATGGAACAAGCATCCAGAGAGAAATTGAGATGCCACAAGGGAAAGATTATAGGGCTTCTCTGCTTCTAGTGTCTTGAAATCTCTTGAAAATATACCACCAGTCCTGAGATTCAAGATGCTTATTGTATTCTTAAAATACTCTTCACTTTACTTACAATTTTATTTATTCTCTTTGCAGCCAAACTAGCCATACTAGAGCAATCAGTTTTACCTAAACACAAATAATTTTTGCAAGGATGTGTTCAAGAAGCAATATTTTTCACGTTCTTTATTTCATTGCTTCATTTTATTTCTATAGAACATACATTTTTTCTGAAATGCAATATTTATTATTTATGTGAATAATTTTAAAGGATATATTAGTGACATAAATTTTTGGAAAAATAAAAATAAAATACATTTCAATATTATGAGCCAAACCGATTTACCAAAATAAATGTTTATTTTGAACAATTCCAGTATAAAGCTATGTGCTCTTTTCTGAGTTATAGTTGTTCAATAGTTAACAGAGTGATGAAGATGAACAGTTTAATGAAAGGGGAAAAATGCCAATTATCTAAATATGTAGAAGTTACTACACATTTGATGCAATTTTTGTTTCTGTATGTATAAATTTATCTCATTGACCTATACAAGAAATTATTTTATTTTATTGAATAATGGCTTCCAGTTGGAGACTTAAATGTGTTTACTTTAAAGCTTTGCTCTTACTCTTGGTTAATCTCATCTTCTCCCTAGCTGTGGCCCCGGCAGCTGGATGTGGAGGAGGTGCAGAGGCTGACGCTTGGCTGAGTCCTTCTTCTCCCCAGTCCTTTCCTAGGCATTGACTTCTCTGGTTTTGTGGACAAGATGGAAGCATATGAGGGAGTAGAAGTCTTTTCATGTGACTGCCATGTGTCAGCGGTGGATCTGTGTCTTCCCTTGACTCAGTCTGGTTCTAGCTGATGCTGGTGGTATCCGCTGGCATGAAGGTTTCCACCCAGATGGTGTGCTTGGTTTTCTTTGCATGTCATTTACCTTTACACCAGCTCTCTCTGGCAATGAGGCATCTTCTAGAGGGGCAGACTGTCTCCTTTTATTTCCCCAGCATTATCTACTTCAACTCCTTTGGCTTGGACATTCCGTCTATTGGTCCTGCAACTGCCTGAGCATTATCAGCCCATCTTTGTACTCTTTTCTGTGAAGCTGGGCTGCTTCTCTTAACCCTCTGAGGGCTGTGGAGAGCTGGGACAAGGTGCTTAGGAGCACCAAACCCTTAAGCTCTGTTGGCATGGGTGGCTCCAGTGGTCTCCACCCTCCATAAATCTGTAAACCAGAAAGAGGCATCATTCTTTATGTTCAAGAATGAGCTCTAAACTTTAAAGGAAACCTGTGAACTAACCACTTCCTCATGTCCACAGTGGGGGAAACAGACCAAAAAATAATGATACAACATACCTTTGGAGTTCCAGAACTCTCCGCCAAGAATCCCTCAGCATGCTCTTCCCCAGGGTATTGCCAGCAAGGGCCTGAGGGTTCTGCAGCTCAGCGAGCCTCCAGGCAGAGAACTAGATGTCATTAACTCTGTCTTTCAGGAGCCTCCAGTCTTCACAAATGATTATCTTGGCTTTTTTGATGGGAAACATCCCCGATTCCATTATCTTTTCTTCACAAACACTGTAATACCCATCTCATCTGGCCCTCTAGTATTCTTTCGGATGTGGGGATTGGTAAGGGATTGACCAATTGTTGGAAATTCTGCACTGTGCCTCTCAACAAGTCCTGCAGGGAGGTGTTGGCTTCAGCTGCAGCTGAGGACAGCTCCTTGTCAATAGGGGATAACTTTTGCCTTTTGTCCAGAACAACACAGAAAATCCCACTTTACCTATAAATCAGAGACTATATTTGTCCCCAACCCTCAACATTTTATTCAGTGCTTTTCAAATAATTGGAACTCAATAAACATATTTTAAAAATAAAGACAGGAACAGTTTGGATACGTTCAACTTTAATTTCAAGAAAAAAATTTAAGAAGCTTCCAAGAGAGATGGAAAATATCTGATAGAATGAAAGGCTATAGAGAGGTTAGAATGGATTTATGAGAAGAAATCAGGTCCAAGTAATCTGACATAATTCCCTGCTGACATTCTCTGATGAAAATTAATGATTGGAAGATGTTGTATTAAGATATTGTATGCGATTTAACTCAGGCAAAGTTGTGCATTTTATAAAATAGTAGAGAAAAGGGATTTGGGAATCAGTATTATACCAAACAGCCAGTGAATAGAAATAAATATTGAGTTTTAGGCTGTACCTATACAGGATGAAGATATCAACCATTTCTGTATGTGTCTTTTTTTTTTTTTTTTCAAACTCATTTGACTTTTATTTGACTGACTTGACCAAATAGACTTGCTGTTTTGGAGCCATGGAAACAGAGTTGTGATGTGCTGTTGGATGAGACAAAATAAATACAGATGGGCTTGGGTGCTTATGACATTTTTTATGTTTCGTATGGCTATTTGTGGGATTGACTTGTGTAATACAATTACTAGTTCACATTTCCTTTCAAGTTTCCCCATTTTTTTTCAAATGGAGATTTATATGTGGAGTAGGGTAGATTTTAGGAAAATTTGGAAAGGAGTTATCAGTTTTTGCTTATTGTAGCTACGCAGGCCCTCCAAAATTCATGACGACCCTCGCTCCATTTCCAAAGGATTCCCTACTGAAACTGCAGTGCGTTGGCTCTTCACTCTCCCTTGCACTAGACCTGGTAAGCTACTTAAAGCCTACTCCCTATTTATCTTTGCATTTCCAGCAACTATCACAGAACCTACTACACAGTTTGTTGTTGTTAGTGCTGTCTAGTTGATTCTGACTCCTAGCGACCCTGTGTACAGCACAGCGGAACTCTGCCTGGTCTTTTGGCACCATTCTCTCACTTTCTGGTGCTCTATCAGACAATGCTCTGCTGCTATTCATTTCATGGCCAATTTTTTCAGAGGTGGGTGGCCGGGTCCTTCTTCCTTGTCTGTCTTTGTCTGGAAGCTCCTCTGAAACCTGCCTACCATGGGTGACCCTGCTAGTATTTGAAATACTGGTGGCATAGCTTTCAGCATCACAGCAACAACAGTCACCACAGTATGACGACCAACAGATGGGTGGTATGATTCCCTGACCAGAAACGAACCTGGGCCATGGTGGTGAGAGGGCTGAATCTTAACTACTAGACCACCATAGTACATAGTAGGCACACAAGAATGGCTTAATGCATGAACGAATAATTATTAGGAGCCCCCATACTAGTCTTGCAACCCAACCCTATTATTTCATATACCTGGAGTGAGATCCCACTTACCCAAGTGCTCCTGAAATTGCTGGTTTCTCCCTAACTTCTTTATTACTCAGTCCCTGATTGATGGACAAGTTTGTAATAGGGATTAGTATTTTCCCCTGAATGTACCTTGCTTGCTGGGGCACTGCTAACTTCCCAGGCCTAGCCAGCTCACTAGCCAGCATAGACCCCCACCACTAGCCCTCAACTGCAGACCCATTCCAAACTGATCATATCTCCTGGGAACCATTGCAAAACCTTTTGTGTGACGGTGAGCATTGTCTGAGGGAGGCTCCTGCTTCCATATATGTGACTGGAGTCCCAACCAACTCAGAATCTTTGAATGTTGATTTCAGTCAAATATGCGTTCCGTCTTTCCTGCTGCTTTGGATACAGGCATTTTTACTGCTGGGCCCAATTTCAGCTCATGGGAGCCTAGTCCTTAGTTGGAGTTAGTCCTGTGGCTCTAGATCACTTTGTCCCTGGGTTCCTCCCTTGGCCCACAAGCAGACAGGCAGATGAGATAATGTTCAAGCTGCTGCAAGCTAAGGTCATCCTGGGATAGATTAGCATTTTGCACCCCTCTGTTCTCCTTTAAATCACCCCTTCTCTCCACCAAGAACTTGCCACCCAAGCTGCTCTCAGGAGGCTCAGAGGCTTCCAATGCACACTAATGTTCATTGCCCTCTTGGCTAGAGTCTTCCCCTTGGACCAGATCTGCCTCTATTTCATCCTCTCAGAACCTCGGTCTCTACTATTTAGATTGACCAGGTAAATTGGACAGTAAATATTTAATACGTACTACAAATTTTGTAGGTCTCGTGTATTGTATTGAAGCATCACCAGGATCCATAAATGCATTCCCAGAAATTATTGAACTATGTGGGGCTCTTCTGAATACAATACACAGGAACAAGAACAAATGAGAAAAAATGTTGGGCTTTGTATAAGCTATTAAATCTATTGACTCATCTGAGTAACATGGTTGATGACGTGTGATGAAACACAAACATTTATTGTGGGACATGTTTCAAATTTTTATTTGAGGAGGAAAAGATAAGATTTGAGGGATTTGAGTAACTGTAAAAAAGATGTCTTCATCCTCTACTGAGGACTTTCTGGTCACCTCTTGATAATTTGAGCTCTTCAAAGGTAAGAAAGGCAATGGCAATCTGATGAAATTAACATTTATTGCATCCAAACTCTCTTATCTTGTCTGTTCATCTGTGTGATACCCACCCCAGGGATTTGGTGGCTACCAAAAACACTACCTCCTGATAATTTATTTTCTTTTCTGATTGTGTTTCCAATGACACAACTGTCCATGACTGTCCCAAACTTGCCCCATTTCCCTCACTATCTCAAACACATTTTACTCCCCTTTCCCTTAGCAGACATCATTAAACATTATATTACTGAAATGATTACAACCATCTGATAAACTTTCTCTATTCAATGTTTCTTCACATTTTTGTAATATTTTTCTATTTCCCTAAGATACTGGAGGAAGAAATATCTCTTCTTGGCAAGACTAATCTTCTACTTCTGCACAGAATCTAATCATCTAGCCTCCTATAAGACACTACTACAGAGTCAGGTGCTATATCATTGCATATATCATCAGGTCTGTTATAAAAATAATCCTTCATTCTCCCCCTCTATCGCATAATATTGTAGTCTTATATCTCTTCCCTTTCATTGTAAAACTCAGTAGAATAGCTTTTGAGGACTGCTTGCTATCCTTACAACTTGAACCTAGCCCTTTTTAAATGAATTTCCATTAAAAAGTGGATGCCTTAGATGGTCATCATTCTACTCAAACTGTTTTTTTCACGATTAACAATAATCTCTTAATTGGCCCGATACATTCTTCTTAGGCTTCATCTTCCTCAACCTCCTTGCAATGTATGGTACAGTTAATCCCCTCTCTCTTCTTGAATTGCTCTCTTAGCTTTCATAACAACACGCTCTCTAAATTCTCTCTCTAGATTTTTTAAAATAACAGCTTTATTGAGATATAATTCACATACCATGTAAATGACTTTTAGCCAACGGAATGTGAATGGAAGATATGCATACCATTCTAAGACTCCTGTGTAGACACTTGCAATGCTATTGTCCATGCTATTTCCATTTTTGGCTTGATCGTGAACCTATAAGCCACCATGTTGAAGAGAGTGAAGGCACTGGATGGAAAGAAAAAAGGAAGGAGCCTGAGTCTTCAACCCGCTGCCTGGAGAGGAGCCTACTGCCACTCAGGAGCACTTCCTTGGACTTAATGTGGGCAAGAAATTCATGCATTTATGTTTAAGCCATTGTTCACTTTCAGGTTGGTTGTAATAGCATACCAACTTATAAACTCTCCACCAGCATATGCAAGTCAGCTGTGCTAGCATTCAATATTTTTATTTGCCAAATTCATTATCAAACAACTATCTTTCTGTAATTTTCTTTATTACTGTAAATAAATATTTTTATATATTAATTTGCCATTTGTATTTATTTTTTGTAAATTGCCTGATTATTTCTTCTCTAATGTTTCTCTGAGGGTGTTTTTCTTTCTCTGATGGATTCCGCTAGATTGCCAATACTTTTGTGCAATTTGGACTTTGTCATAAGTTTTACTTTTTGCTGCTTAAACATTTGATAATTTTATATAGAAAATTCTTGTATGGCTTTCTTTTATGGTTTTCCTTTATTGTTTCTATCTTTGGTGTCGTTTCCAAAAAGTCCTTCCCCACTCAGGAATTATATTCTAGTAGTTTCATAAAATTTTTAAAACATAAATCTTTAATCAATCTGGAATTTAATTTAGTATAAAATTCTTTTTGTCTTTAATATTTGGTCCAAAATCTTAGTCATAGTAGGTACTTAATAAATATATGTTAAATTTGATTGTCTCCTTTTAAAAATTTAAGGTTGGATTAGATCATTTTACAGTGTAATCCTTAGACTAGCATCATCAGCATCACCTGGGAACATTTTAACTAATTAATTAGAAATGCAAATTCTTGAGCTCCACCCCAGACCTGCTGAAGGGCCCAGCAATCTGTGTTTTAACAGGCCTTCCAGGTGATTCTAATGCAGGTTAAAGTTGAGAGCCCCTGGAATAGAGAATATGTAAGGCTACTTCCAGCCAAAATATCATAGAAATATGTTTTTCCATGTTAACAGAGCTCACTGCTGTGGAAACATGATTCTGTCCTTCTTTTCAGTAGAGTTGAAAATAGAGAAGAATATGTTCTAGGCTTGCCCTTCTGGGGCACAATCATGATTGAGACAAGGCTCGTATCCCTTGGGCCTCAATCTCTACTCTCCGTGCCCATCCACACAGGGTGCTTCTGTCTGTCTCAGACACCTTGATTTTCAAGGAAGCTTTCTCTAGAGCATCCCAGCAAATCTTTTCTTCCCATGCAGTGCATTGCCAAGAATGTTTTCCAGCCTCCTGCTCTGTCAAAATCCCCTGCCTCCAGTACCTTGTTCCAATCTGCAAGCTTAGAGGAACGTTCCAATCACCCAGGGCTCTTGCTGCAGATGTGCCAAGTGCGCACTCACATTAAGACCTCAAGAGTCTGAGTGGCCGGCCAGATCCCTGGTCTGCCCCTGGGCATTCACGTGGTGTTTCTTGCAGCAGTCCTTTCTCAGTCCTCTTGGAGCTGCAAACCTCTGGGCTTAAAGGATACTTCCGATCATGGTGCAGTGATATTAGAGATCTTGGAGTCCAAGCAAGTATTCTTCCCTCATTGTCCTCCAATCCTGCCTACACTCGTCTGCCAGCTTGAAAATATTCTTTCCTTTTGCCCATGGTAGCCCTGGAAGACTCATCGGAAAGAATTCAATAGACAATAGACTAGGTTTATCTTTTAATAGCACAATATTTCTCTCCACCTGAAGGTTAAGATAGATCAATCTTTAGAAAGAATTCTTAGTCTCTACTACCTGCAGAGAAGTTGGAGAGATGTTTCAATTCTAACCTGGGGGTTGGAATTGTGGGATTGGGTGCTGGTCATATTCCTTCAAGGATGGGCTAAAGGGCTTCTTATTATGCAGCAAAAAAAAAAAAAAAAAAAAAAAACACCAAAAATAAGTGAAGAGTCCAAGCTCTTTCAACATATGTCACACTGATCCTGGGCACATATTTCTGTGATATCAACACTGATATTAACCGTGTCCAGGATATGATGATGAGATTAAGTGTATTTGCGTGGAGGGGAATGGTGAGTGAGGTTCAGGTGATAGGCATTAGCAATTCAAGTAAGAGGAATAAAAGCATGCCACTTAAACCACAGACCAGGCTTAGTTATCTCTTCTGAGTAAGGGGGTGTGTGTGTGTGTGTGTGTGTGTGTGTGTGTGTGTGTGTGTGTGTGTGTGTGTGTGTGTGTGTTCATACGTTGAGAAGTGCCAGGATGTGCTATTGCTTTATTGGGAAACCAGATACACCAATCCCATTTCTTGAGGATATGACACTGCAGCAGGGCTGCCGGCTTCGGAGAATATTCCGACCTGGGAGCCAGGGAGGGGATTGCCTAGGGGGCTGCTTTCACATCAAGGCTCACATTTGAAGAGTAACGTTCGACCTGACAACATGCTCGCCGCTGCAATTTCGGGCACTGTTACTGCTAAGGAACTTGTGTTTGGGGCTAGGGGTGGAGAGGGAGCACGATAAATGGCAGGCTGCATATGCTGATCTTTTCACGCGGTTCTCTTTCCCCCGTCTCTGCTGCTGCAGTTCTGTTTGGTGGTTTGCTGGCTGTCTCCGACCCGCCCAGCTGACCGGCGCTGTCTGCAGCGGTGTCAACGCCGCCCGGCACAGGCAGCAGCGTTCCCTGACCTGACATCTCATCCCTCATCCTTTCCTCAGATCTCGTCAGCCTACACGCTCTGCTCCGCCAACAGCTAATAGCGAAATGACGGTGTGGAAGGCAGTGACGGCGATAGCTGTTCGGCATTGATTCTACATTTGCTTTTTGCTGCACAGAAAATTCCAGGACTGATGAGGGCTGGGCAGGAGGGGAGACTACAGGAGCATGCACTGGGTTCGAGGAAGGTGGGACTCGCAGAAATCTGCCCTTTCTCCTCCTGCAACGAAATTTGGGCTGAGTGGTCACTGGGAAGGATTTAATGCCCCCTTTGTTTGGACGGTTGTCAATTAACATAACAGAGTTGACAGCATGCAAGGAGAGTTGTATGCTGTCACCAAGGCTCGGAGACTATATATTTCTGTTTCCTGAATATCAGTCATAAGACCTTTTATAATTCAGGGTCAAAACAGGGACTTAGGCTCCTACTGTCATCTGCATTCTTGCTGCTTCGTGGTTCTCATTACCAAAATGACATCCCATAACTCCTACTGACACAGCTCAGTGCTGTACAAGGAGAATTGTGTAGAAACAGACGCTGCTCTGCCCTCCAGGAGCTTGTAGTCCAAGAAAAACTCCCAGATAGAGACAAACATTATTTCTGCCTCCTTTTCTTCTCTGTCACCTGGCATATAGCTTGTCATAGTGGATGGGTTACACAGACTTTATACTCAGACCTACATCCCAGTCATATCTTGGACATTTACTAGCTGTGTGACTTTGGGAAATACCTTTAACTCTTCTGAGTCTCAACTTCCTCATCTGTAAAGTGGGTACAACAATGAAGACTATGTTATAAAATTGTTGCAAAATTAGACTTAGTGTTTATAAACTAAGCTGGCCTACAGTGAGTTTTCAATTCCTGGTAGTTGTTGTTGACATTTTGGAAAGTGAATCTTGTGATGTGTGTGTTGATATCACATTTCTTGTGACGGGTATGGATGGATTCAGGGTCCTCAATGAATACACAGGACTTAAGTTATGGAAACCTATAGCAGTCCTCTCTTCCACGGCGTCATCTCTACTCCTGCTGCCGTGGAGTTAAGTTATGGAGCTAGCATGGAATGCTTATTAATTTACCCACATAGATATGAAGTTGTCTGGATACATACATATATCTATCTGTATGATAGATTTATAGCATAGATTATCTGGATTGGTTAGCCTGAATATAACATCTCAATTAATCAAATTCTACTTCTGGGTAATTTATAAGATACTAGTCTTTTGCTTGGTTCCCCTCAACTAGGGTGAGTAATGCTTACAGTTATTACACTGATGTAGCTTGTGGAGAGGGTTCCATATGGATAGCTTTTTTTTATTAACAAATATCGTGACTTTAAATATCATGTTCTTTGGTGCATTTGTGTAAGTAATAATTTAACTTGATAATTTGTTCATGTATCCTAGGATCATCCATTATAATTAAACACTGTTACAGGTTAAATGATAACTATATTTGATCCTTTTGCTTAACTAGTTAGTATTGGCTATGCTTATACCAGAATCAGCTCAAATAGAATGATTGATGGGTGAGATGAGATTTTTTTTCATATTAGTATTTCACCAATCTTCTAACTCTGTGGGCCAATTTTCCATCACAGGCTCAGGTAGGTGTTCCTATGATTTTTTTTCTGAGCAGAAAAGTGAGCCTTCTGATGTCCTTGTGTTCCTGCCCTCAGACAGTTATCTGTTTCTTATACATGTATAGCAATTCATGCCTCTCAAAGTCCTTTCACTTAAACTCCATAATACCCCATTTCTAGTTTCTACCTCCTTGCCTCCATATATGAAGAAAAATGCCAACTACCCAATGATGTGAGGGAAAAGTGGGAATAATTCTTTGGAATGTTAAGCATTTTTCCTTAAGAGTTTGAAGGTCCAGTATACTGTGAAAGCATAGGGCCATTTTTGGAAGAAGAGAGGGAAGATGGAATTCACAGTTTTGGCATTCTTTCACATTCCAGTAGCTGGAGCGTATGTGTGTGTGTAGGGGGATTTCTTGGTTATATCAATCATATTCTACCTCCTTTGTTGTTTGCCAGTTGAAGTATGAGTTACTGCAACAAGATTATAAGCAACTTGAAGTCAAAGAATCTTTTTTAGACATTTATTTGCCTCAAAATGCTTAGCATAGTGTAGGGAAATTTTAAGTCCTCAGTGGATTCTTGCTGAATGGAACTGAGAGGTACTTTCTGCTTCTCACTGCCTACCTAATATCAGGTTGCATGAAATTGGCTCATGGGAACTTGTTCATTTTGTCTGCTCCATCAATAGTAAGGCACACTTGAAGGAGGGTCAACGAGATACAAACAGATTCAGGTTGTGATACATGGTCCATGCCCTTTTTTGATACCTAATGACTCCAAATTACTTTTAGCGATAGAAACCCATTAACTTTTTCACAAAGTAGTAATGTGAAATCTGCTCCAAAATTTGAGAATTGTTTAAAAATAATGTCTCATAGACGTTAAACTGAAAACAAGAAAAATTCCTGAGACAGAGCTGATGTCCGTTGCATGGTAGCATTGGGCCAGTTGGGAGCTGTTTCAGGAATGGAGACCTTCCTAACCAGAGCCAGGGTTTGAGAGGAGTAGAGCTGGCAGTCACCCATGTACATGCCCAAGAAACATACTTTGATACTGAGATTTGAGAATATTTGCTTCAGCTCTACCATCGTTAATATTATCACTTAGGGCTAAAAGGTTCTGATAAGCAAGGGGCTGTGTGAAAAGAGGTAGACTAAGTATTTTAAAATGAACACAATATCCCATTACTAAATATGACCCTACTTATTGGGTCAAATTTTCCTCTTTGAGCCAGGGATGGTCATGGAAATTGTAATTTGTCTTGTCTAGGTGATGTATTCATTTTGAGCTTCTTCAGTTTCTCTCGGGTGCTCTAGCATAAGCCTGATCACCTGGTAGAACTTGCTTGAAGTGGTTGTCATAGTCATGGAGTGAATGAGGGACGTGTTGATTTGCTGCCTGCTCCTGTGGGCTTGGTGGAAGACAGCAATATCATTGACAGGTGATCCCTGGTTCCACCTCTCCTGATGCTTTCTTCATGACTGGAACTTGGGGTACTTGTGTCCCTGACACCATTTCCCACCACCTAGCTGTAGTAGACCCCTCTCTGGGAAATTCCTGTGAAAGGCCAGGCACACAAATTCTCCCCTTGTGTGAAAAAAGAGGGTGGTTATGGAGGTTTGTGCGAAATGCTGAAATGTGACATGTTTATGACTGAAAATACAAGCTGGCAATACTATCTCCAGAGTGGGAAAGTTTTATTTTGTAATTTCCATAGCTCAAAAGACTGGGAGATTTTTACTCTAAGTTTTAATTTATTGGTGTTCTACACCTGCTTGTAAAATCTTGACCCTCTGGGAAGTATACTTTGATGCCTATAGACAGCTAAAAACCAGAACTCATAACTTTCTAACTAGAGTCTTCAAAACCCTATATTTATAGCAACCTTATGAAGGAACAATGTACTGAAGTAACCAAGAACTTTGTGAACTCATGAATGGGGGATATAAACGATGGTTTAGGAACCCTGTAAAGTCGGGCCCTTTTGTTGGGGTCCCCTTAGTTTGCTGGTAAATCTCTGTAGTACATTTTAGGCATTTGGCAAAACTTGGCTTTTTAATTTAAATATTGTCTTAGCACATATTTAAAAAAAATTGTGTACTCCTGACTTTGGAATCTGATTATTAGCTCCAAATTTTGACTAGAAAATATCATTCACTAAAAAAGATAATAATTTTAAAATTATTCAATTTAAAACATTTTTTCCTCATGTTTTATTGTTTTTTTCTAAAAATTAAACTGTTTAACCAAAAAAGCCTACCTAAAAATCCTGTTTAGAAGACCCCAGATATTTTATCATACTATTTATTTTACTGAGATTATTTTCTACTAATTCTTATTTTTAAAATTCATTTGGAGTGCCAGATTCCATCAGATCTTCACCATTTCATGTAAGCCTTCCTCATACAGAAATGATGAACTGATTCATAAATGTTAAACAATAAATTCATACATAAAAATATAAAAAATAAACTCATTTATAAGGTTGAACAATATGAACACATTTAGCCTCATGAAATTCATGTTTCTGCAAGGACTCTATGGGTAAAATGTGTTAACCCACTCACAAGTATATGGCTGAAAAGTGCCCCACCAGATGCAGGCCCAGCAGGTCTTTGAGACCCTCAGGCGTCTCCCTCTGTGGTTGGTTTGATTCTTCAATTTTACCTTCTATTTCTGAGACTGAACCTGGGATTCTCCCATTACTGCTTGACTTCACTCCTGAACTTCTGACTTAGGTATGGTGACCTGACTCAGACTTCTAAGGTTCTTGTACTCATCTTTGAGGTGCTGCATCGGCTACCTCCTCACATCCTAAAGTCCAGCTTTCCCAAGTCAGCAGGTGACCAGACCTGAATTCTTTTTGCCACTGCTTGACTTGACTGAGCTTGGAATCTGGCTGTGATCTATTTCCTAGTTTAACTAAGCTCCATGAGAGCGGGGCATGACCTCTGTACAGTAGCAGTCTAGCACTTTCAGAAACGAGCTATGGAAAGCAGAGGAGGGAGGTTCCAAAGGAATCCTAGATGAAAACTTGAGTGTAGTCAACAACACCTGGATGTTTTCTTAGTCTTTGGTTTAAATATTTCCTCCTGGGTTTACCTAAAGTGAATTGCAGCTTCTTTCCTAATTTTCTTGTAGGCTTTAATTTGCGGACTGCAACAACACTCTTGCTCTTTACATTCTTGGGAAAGAATGGTATAAAGTGGTTGAATTAAGAAAAAGCAGAAGAATCATTGTGAGGTAACCTGGTGAACTGAAGCTATGTGGCTTTGACTGGAGCCTGGTTTGAGAGAGGATGACTCACTAAGTCCTACTGGCAAATCAAATCAGTGGGCATTTTATTAATTTGGCTCATAAAAAAGAGAGAGTCAATCAGTATCACACCTCAGGGAATAGTTACATAAAATCAGATTCAAATATGACTAATTAAAAGGAATTTCCAAGAGTAACTCAGCATAGTGCCAAATTAAGGAGCACATGCACCTGAGGAGCTAGAAGCAATAAGGAAAGTTGAGAGGTTTTTCAGAAAGAAGCTCTGGTTAGCACCAGCCTTGGGGAATGAGACTCAAGGTCAGAGACTAGAACCAAGAAAAACTGGATGAAATTTAGTAATCCCAAAGGCAGATACTCAAAGACGACAGGGTCAAAAGTCAAGAAGAGTCAGAAAAAGACATGTTAAGAGTGTTCTAAGGATCTGGATCCTGCTTGCATTGAGATGGGAGCTATCTAGGGTAGCATATGGGAGAGAAGGATCTGGAAGCCACAGAAACTAGGAGAGAGGTGAAAATGTAGCCAGGAGAGGAGTCCATATTGAAAGCTGAGAGGCGCTGGATTTAGTCAAAGGCTGGCAGGACCAGAAGAAGATACACGTGTTGGTTGGGCATCAATGTTAGTAGTTAGTAAGGGAATGAAAAATTTAGGCTTGGTTTAGGTGAATTCTGGGGTGAATCTTGAAGGAACCATATGGAATAGACACCAAGCATGGAGACTGTGAGTCAAGAGCAAATTTACTGGTTCTGTCCACAGATGTGTTTTGAGCATCTACTACGTAATCCATACTATAATTGACATTCTGGGGGAATACAGAGGTAAGTGAAATATATCTCTTGTCCCTAAATTACTCAGTATGATCAAGGTGTAGTCTGGCACCTAACAGGCACAGGCACTCAAGACATTTTTTGTGTGTGTGTGTGAGGAAGATTGGCTCTGAGCTAACATCTGTTGCCGAACCTCCTTTTTTTTTTTTTTTTTTTTTGCTGAGGAACATTGACTCTGAGCTAACATCTGTGCCCACATTCCTCTATTTTGTATATGGGACGCTGCCACACATGGCTTGATGAGCTGGGCATCGATCTGTGGCTGGGATTCGAACCTGCGAACCCCGGGCCGTTGAAGCCGGAGCATGTGAACTTAACGGCTATGCCACCGGGCTGGCCCCTCAAGACGTATTTTTTGATTATCTTCTTTTGTGTCTTGGTCACAGTGGAGTGCTGGAACCAGCTCATATAGACCACAAGGGCTGTTTGTTAGCCTCTCTTCCCAACTCCATGTTCAGTGATATGTTAGAAGCTTGAAATTGACCATGGTGGAAATATTTTCATCATAAGAATCAGCAAACCGTACAAATCAGGGCTCCTTCTGCTCTTCCTTCCCTCAAACCTGTTAAACTTTTACCAGCACACTGGTACTGGATCAATTTAATCTATCAGTTTAACTCAATAAATATTAATTGAGCACTTCATAAATGTAAATCCCTGTGCTGGGTGCGCGTCATCTTGCTTTCAAAAGATATTTTCCATTTCCTAATAACTTGATAATTACGGTGGTTTGAAGCTTTCTTATTTAACCAGTACCATATTTAGAGTGATTTGCCTCCACGTTCCTGTGGAATGGGAATGCAAAGTCCACTCAAATTTGTAAATTTTCTCCCTGGATTTGGAGTGTCGGCAATGTGTCCTCTAAATGTGCAAGAAAAGTCCCTTCTCCTGGGCCCTGCTAGAGATCTAGCTCCTAATAAGGCTATACTTACCTTAAAAAATCTGAGAAACACCAACCTGGTGCTGCTCTCTGATTGGCTATTCTGACAATGATTCAGGGTAGAAATTTGGTATCAGTGATTATCTAGGGGATATAGATGGCTGTTTTGTTATTTTTCCTATGAAAAGTGGACGCATTGTGTTTCTTTCTATCTGTGGTAAGCCCGTAGAGGGTTCCCTTCGTAAGTGTATACAAGCTGGGTCTTGGTCCCACCACCTCTCAGGTTAGACACTCAGGGTCATTTATGTCTGCACCTTCAGATACACCAATTTGCTAACATTGAGATTAGAGCAAGAGTAACCTCAGTGCTCTGTTAATGCCAATTACCTCTGAAACAGCCAGGCTGGAGACAGATAAGAGTCCCCTGATGACTGATTAAAATATGGTATCCTGAAAATTAAATGTCTAGTTTGAGTGCAGATGTAGCACAAAGATTTGTTATCTGGATTGACTCAGATTGAATGCTAATATTGAGAAAACTCACTAGGAATAATATAACTGTTATACTCCCCCAGTAGGAATAAAAAAGACAGAACTTCACACTTCTGGGGCATGTTAAATCAGGAAAATTGGGATTGAAATATTTTATGATGAGCTTTTTAGTCATAAAGCCTACTAATGAGAGGGCAGAAGTCAAAACAGCAGAACTAAGGACGACATTAAAATTTCCATCATGGTACCCCCTTAGTCTAATTTTACCATTTGATTTGTGCTTTTCAAATAGTGTTATACATAACTCAAAATTTTCATAAGGGAGCAAAAGGACTTTCTGTGGTGGGCTCATTTGATTTTGGCTAATGCTTCTGTCTCCAGGTTATCATCCAGAATTTGAAGAATGACTTCTTTTTAAGGCATAAAATTGGAAAAAATTTTAAGAGATTAGCAAATTATTGGCTTAATGGGACTGATATCAGACTTGGAAAAAGGCTTTAGAAGATCTAGGGTCTGTTTTAATTACTGAAAAATCAAAATGTGGATAATGTTGAAGAATGGAATAAAGAATCAGGGAAGGCATTTTTGAATTGTCATTTGTTTAAACTATATAATATATGCTAAAATGTAGGAAATATCTGTATTCCTAGAAGGTAATGATGATATCAAATGCATTTATTTATTTTTAAAAAATGACATTGTATTTTTTTTGTGTATGTGAGGAAGACTTGTGCTGAGCTAATATCCATTGCCAATCTTCCTCTTTTTTTTGCTTAAGGAAGATTAGTCCTGAGCTAACATCTGTGCCAGTATTCCTCTATTTTTTATGTGGGATGCCTCTACAGCATGGCTGATAAGTGGAGCAAGTCGGTGCCCGGGATCCGAACCCATGAACCTGGGCCACCAAAGTGGAGTGCACGGAACTTTAAACCACTCGGCCGTGGGCTGGCCCGGACATTGTATTTTTGTATTTTAAATTTAGAAAAGTAAAAAGAAGAAAACAAAAAAAGGACAAAATCTTTATTTTCAGAAAAATTCTATATATGTAAAAAAATAAAGTTCTATGTGTGTGTATATAGATGTGCACATATATTTATACACGTTTGTATACACGTGTGTATATACATATTTATATACACACTTATATACATCTATCTATATACACATTATCTATGCATCTATGTCTATCTGTATCTATCTATCATTTCTATGTATCTATGTCTCTATCTGTCATCTATCTGTTAGAAAATTCAAAAAGGTTTTTCTGATTCCTGTGAGATGGAGGACTAAGATAATGCAAAATTAAATATTGACCTGAATTTATAGGAAAGAAAATGAAATACTTGGTCACCAGAACCAAATGGGGAATTACGAAAACCAGAACTCTAAGAAATGATCTGATGCTGCACCATGAGCTGTACTGTTTTACTTTCCTACCGTGAGTATGAGTGATCTGGTTTCTCTGCATCCATACCATCATCTAGTGTTATTGCTATTTTTTATTTTGGCTATTCTGATAGGCATGTAGTGATATATCATTGTGATTTTAATTTGCATTTCATTAATGGCTAATGATGTTGAAAATGTTTCTTCTTTTTCCAGTGTTCCTATTACATCTGTGTTATACCTTTTGTAGTTGTCCCACAGTTTTTGGATATTTATTTTTTTGCAGTCTTTTTTTCTCTTTGCTTTTCCATTTTGGAAATTTCTTTTGACATATCCTCAAGCTTAGAGATTCTTTTCTCAGCTATATCTAGTCTGCTAATGAGCCCATCAAAAGTATTTTTCTTTTCTGTTACAGTGTTTTTGATCTCTAGCAGTTCTTTTTGATTCTTTTTTAGAATTTCCATCTCTCTGCTTATATAGCCCATCTGTTCTTGCATCTTGTTTACTGTATCCATTAAAGCCCTTAGCATATTAATCATAGTTGTTTTAAATTCCTGGTCACATAATTTTAACATTCCTGCCATATCTGAGTTTTGGTTTTGATGCTTGCTCTGTCTTTTCAAACTGTGTTTTTTGCCGTTTAGTATGCTTTGCAATTTTTTTTGTGAAAGCTAGACATAATGTACTGGAAAAAGGGAACCCCAGTAAATGGATGTGTGGTGGTAAGGTGTCAGGGAGGAGAAGTGGTCTACAGTCCTATGATTAGGTCTTTACCCTTTAGTGAGCCTATGCCCCTGGGCTGTGATCTTCACAAGTGCTTCTCAGTCTTTCCCTCCTCGCCACTTTTGAGGGACAGGATATGCTAGAATGGCCTGGAGTTGGGTATTTCTCTTCACTCTGGTAAGTTAGGCTCTGATGAAATCTCAGTAGGTTATGTCTGGTAAAATAGTTTTGCTGCAGGCAGGCCTTGTTGGTAAGACTAGAATGCTTTAGTGTATTTCAATATGATTACTTTTCCCCTCTCCCTGCCTGAAGCATGAGTGGCTTTTTCTCTGATCTTCACTATGAGAACCTGGTAGAGCTCCTGTAGGTAAAACTCACAAAACTGTGCCCCACCCCTCCAATTCTTGATCACCTTGTAGTTTTTCTCTCTCATATTTGTCCACACTGAGCCTCCAGCAGTTTGTCAATTACAGTTCAGGTGTTCTACCCAGGACTGGTTCCAACAGAAGCGTCTGCTTGAGAGTTTCCGCTCCAGTTATGATTCTCTGTATCTACCTCGCTAGTTTTTGGTGTCGTGATTTGTTCTGTGACCTCTCTCCTTGAATGGATCTAAGAAGAGTTGTTGATTTTTCATTTTGTTTAGCTTTTTATTTATTGTTAAGATGGAGTAACAAGTTCCAAGCTCCTCACATGCCAAACTGGAAACTGGAAGTCTCTATTTTTAATTCATTTAAATAATCAGTATACTGTTTTCCATGTTGGCTGCAGTACTTTCCCTTTCCACCAGAAGTGCACAAGGTTTTAATCTCTCCACATCCTTGCCAAGATCCACCACTCTTCACTTCCTTGATAGTAGCCATCCTAATGAGTGTGAAGTGGTATCTCATTGTGGTTTTGATTTGCATTTCCCTAATGATTAGGGATGTTGAGCATCTTTTCATGTATTTGGCTATTTGTATATTTTCTTTGGTGAAATGTCTATTCAAATACTTTGCCTGTGTTTTAATCAGGTTATTTTGTGTGTATGTGTGTGTGTGTGTTGTTGTTGAGTTGTAGGAGTTCTTTATATACTCAGGATATCAACCCCTTATCAGATATATGACTTGTCAATATTTTCTCCCATTGCACAGGTTGACTTTTCACTCTGTTGATAGTGTCCTTCGATGCACAGAAGTTTTAAATTTTGATGAAGTCTAATTTATTTTAAATTTTGTTTCTTGTGCTTTTGATATCATATCCAAAAACTCTTTGCCAAATCCAACGTCATGTACTTTCCCCCTATGTTTTCTTATAAGACTTTTATAGTTTTAGCTCTTATTTAGATCTTTGATCTATTTTGAGTTAATAATTTTTGTATATATAAGGGTCCAACTTCATTCTTCTGCATGTGGACATTCAATTTTTGCAACAACATTTGTTGAAAAGACTGTTTTTTCCTCGTTGAATAGTCTCAAGTTGAAAATCATTTGACCATTACGCAAGGGTTTATATCTGGACTCTTTATTCTGTTCCATTGGTCTATATCTCTGTCTTTATGCCGGTACCACGCTGCTTTGATTACTGTAGCTTTGTAATAAGTTTTGAAATCAAGCATACTGCGAGATCTCTAACTTTGTTATTTTTCAAGATGGTTTTGACTATTTAGGGGTCCCTTGAGATTTCATATGAATTTTAGGATGGGTTTTTCTACTTCTGCAGAAAACCCCATTGTGATTTAGTTAGGGATTGCATTGAATCTTTATATTGCTTTGGGTAGTATTGACATCTTAACAATAGTATGTCTGCCAATCCATGAAGACAGGCTGTCTTTTCATTTATTTATGTCTTCTTTAATTTCTGTCTGAAATATTTGTAGTTTTCAGTGTACAAACTTTTGCCTTCTTGGTTAAATTTATTCCTAAGTATTTTATTCTTTTTTTTTTTAGTGTATAGAAACACAATTGATTTTTGTGTGTTTATTTTTCTCCAATCTTCTATTGAGTCCATCCAGTGAGTTTTTTATTTTGGTTATTACATTTTTCAGTTCTATAATTTCCTTTTGGTTCTATTTTATATCTCCTATTTATTTGCTGAGTTTTATATTTTTTCATTTGTTTCAAGAGTGTTTGTAGTTGCTCCTTGAAGCATTTTTATGTTTGTTGCTTTGAAATTTTGTCGGATAATTTTAACCTCTGAGTCATCTCAGTGTTGTCATCTTTTAATTCTCTTTTCTCATTCAAGTTGGGATTTGTCCTGGTTCTTGGTATGATGAGTAATTTTTGATTGTATCCTAGACATTTTGTGTCTTATATTGTGAGACCCTGGATATTATTTAACCTTTTCATTTTATTTTTTATTTCTTTGCAGGTAGTCTCTCCATTTAGTGGTAGTGTGCAGATCTGGGATTGATGTGGATCTTTTAGCTTCTTGTTGGGCCCTGCTGATACTCCCCAGCAAAGTGGAACAACGACTTACATTGCCTCATTGCAGATGGATGGGGTAGAAGTTCAGCTCCCTCTCAACCCTGCCCACACCTGTCTGGTAAAAGCTGAACACTGCCTTATTGCTGCTGAGCAGTATGTAAGGTTAGCACCCTACTGATCCTTATGACTCCTGGCTAGGAGGACGTGGAGGGCCAACTTGAACCACCTTGTGCAGACTTGTTGTGCCTTGTTGACAGCCTAAGGTGGTAGAGGCTTAGCTTCCTGCTGGGATCACAGATAGGGGCAGAGAATGAAAGGAAGAGGAAGAGCTTTTCTTCTTTTTTTAAAAACTTTTGTGGGGGGCTGGCCCACTGGTGTAGTGGTTAAGTTTGCACGCTCCACTTCAGCAGCCCAGGGTTTATGGGTTCAGATCCTGGGTTCAGACCTACACACTGCTTATCAAGCCATGTTGTGGAGGCATCCCATATACAAAATAGAGGAAGATTGGCACAGGGGTTAGCTCAGGGCCAATCTTCCTCACACACACATACACAAATTTGGGGGCTAAAAAATGCACTTTCCTCTCACTCTTAATTGATAGTTTTGCTCTATGTAGAATTTTTGGTTCACAGTCATTTTTGTTTAGCACTTTGAAAATTCTCCTCCGTGATCTGTTGCTGCTGATGAGAATTCTGCTATCTGTCCTATCTATGTTCCTTTGCAGGAATGTCTTTTAACTCTAGTTATAGTTAAGATGATTCTTCTTGTTTTGATATTATACTGTTTCTGTATGATGTTTGATTTATTTTTATTCCTCTTGCTAGGTAGTTGGTGAACTTTAAATACTTAATTTGTAAAAATTCTCAACCATTCTCTGCAAATACTCCAAATACTCTCCACACACAACTGAGTTAGTTCCTCAATTTGCATTCTTTGGAAATTTTGTACTTGTCTTTCATATTTTTTATTTCACCATTTTTCTGTGTTGCATTCTGATTGACTTTTTCATTGTGATCTTCTAATCCACTAATTCTCTCATTTAGTCTAGAGTTTATGCCAAGTAATGAAATTTTTTTTATTTCAATGAATATATTTTTTATTTCTGTGTTTCTAATAGTTCTTTTTCCTTGCCATCTGATCTTGTTTTATTTCAACTTGTTTGTGTTTTGTAATTTCTTCTTATTTTTAAAAAGTTCATATCTTGAGGACCTTATAACGTACTTATTTTAAAGTGATTTTTAGATGGCAATGTTGTTTTCATCTGGTCTGGAATAAATCCTTCTCCCAGTTGTTGATTTTGTTGTCTATTTTTCTTAGCCTCAGTGTTCCTCATGTGATTTTAAATTGTGGTTTGTAGGCTTATCTTGACTGTGAGTTTCTTTGCTTTTTTTCTCTCTTCTCATCATTTCCCAGCTAGTGATTGCCTTCGCTTTGTTCCCAAGGTCCCAAGATATAATATTGGAACTTTGGAGTTTATGCCTTACTCTGATAATGACAATGTTGCAGATCCAGTCAATAAATCAGAGTATTGTTTTCTCCTGTTCGTGACCTTGAGGTCAAGTCAGCCTCCTTTAGATTGCAAATTTACTTAAGTTATAGCCCCAGGCAGTTTTCAGCCATGGGTTTTTTTAGGTTTCTTTCACAGGTATTGGACCTTCATGCCAGTCTCAGTTTTAAGCAGTGAGCCTTTGGTCTACAACTCATGAGACACTTCTGTTCCTTTTATTCGTTAGAATCCAAGACAACTGGCTACTTCTGCTAACTTCTACTCCTGGAACTCTGGAGAACCAGAGATTCTTTCATATATTGTATATTATATGTATATAATGTCCATAAATTAATATATCATATGAAATTTTATATCATATTCATATGTATATAGGAATCTCTAGCACTTAGCTCTTAGCAGAGTGCATGGCATCAAGCAGCCATATATTACATATTTATGAGATTGAGGTTGACTGACTATGTTAAGACCTTGGTTACTAATCTATCATAGTAGAAATTTTAAGCTAGTATAATGTTTTTCCAAATGAGTTTCTTCTTTGTTAAGCACTCTGAGTTTAGCTAAAATTATACTGAAGCAAATTTATTTTTATGAAAATAAATTTACTTTTATGTTGGCAATCCCAAACTCCATTCTTTTGCTTCAAATGAATTAAAATGATTGTGCTAGAATTTTCAAGATTTTAAACAGGGTGTGAAAGGATCAAGAAAGATACTAAATAGTACACTTACAGGATAAAATTTCCTTTTGGGAAAACATAAGGTAATTTTTTGAGGAAGTCATTTTGATAAATTTACACTAATGTGTTCAGAGCTGGTGACCAGACTCTGAAAACATTCTGAAAACCTCAAAAATATGGTAAACAACATAAAACCTATCTGAAAGTTAAAGGAGGTGATGTCAGAAAAGGAAAATGACTCTTGTGAAGCCATGAACTTGGCAGATGGAGTTGCCCCTAAAGGGGTAATATTGATCTAAAGCAAATTTAGTTTTTAACTTTAAGTATATGGACAGTTATTTCATAAATTTCAGAAAAAATAGACTAGAAGAACTGAGGAAAGGAAGATGGATGGTGGGGGATAGGGAGGCTCATGATATACTTTGACTCTCAAACATAATATATGGGGGGACCAGCCTGGTAGCGTAGTGGTTAAGTTCGCATGCTCCGCTTCGGCATCCCGGCGTTTGCAGGTTTGGATCCCAGGCATGGACCTACACACTGCTCATCAAACCCTGCTGTGGCAAGCGTCCCACATAAAAAAAAAAACAGAGGAAGATGGGCACTGATGTTAGCTCAGGGCTAATCTTCCTCACCAAAAAAAAATATATATGTATATGGTGCATGAGTTTATGTTAAATAAATGAATCAATGAAAATAATATGTTTATCAGTGATACTATCAGAAAAACAGCAAGTACTTCCAGTAAAATCACAAATACAGAGTAGTCTGGAGTTAATTAGAAATTTCATATGCTAAGAGTCATGAGGACATCATTGTATTAAAACGATGTATACTATTGCATTAATTTCCTGGGACTGCTGTAACAAACACAAACTTGGTGGCTCAAAAGAACAGAAATGTATTCTTTCACAGTTCTGGAGGCCAGAAGCTGGCAGGGCCACACTCCCTCCAGAGTCTCTAGGAGAGATTCTGTTCCTGGCCTCTTCCAGCTTCTAGCGGCTGTCAGCATTCCTTGGCTTGTGGTTGTATGTTTTCACATCACCTTCTCTGTGTGTCTGTCTCTAAACTCCTTTTGCCTCTCTCTTATAAGGATACTTGTAATGGCATTTGGTGCTTACCCAGATAATCCAAGATAAGCTCCTGTTTTCAAGATCCTTAACTTAATCACATATTTTGCCATATAAAGTTATATTCACTCTTTTGCCATATAAGTTACTATTCACAGATTCCAGGGGTTAGGATGTTGTATTAATTTGCTAGGGCTGCCATAACAAAATACCACAGACTGGGTTTCTTAAACAGCAGAGATTTATTGTCTTACAGTCCTTGAGGCTAGAAGCCCAAGATCAAGGTGTTGGCAGGTTTGATTTCTCCTAAGGACTCCTCCTTTGGCTTGCAGATAGCCACCTTCTCGCTATGTCCTCACATATTTTTTCCTCTCTGCACATGCACCCCTGGTGTCTCTTTGTGTGTCCAAATTTCCTCTTCGTATAAGGACACTAGTCAGATTGGCCCACCCTAAAGGCCTCATTTTAACTTAATTTCCTTCTTAAAGACCTTATCTCTACCTACAATCACATTCTGATGTACTGGGGGTTAGGGCTTCAGCATATGAATTTGGGAGGAGGGACAAAATTCAGCCCATAGCAGACATGAACATATCTTTTTGGGACCAACATTCAGCTCGCTACAAATGTGTAACTTTGAACTGCAATCATGAAAAAAAGTCAGAGATAATCTACCATGCTCTATTCACCGATGTAGGCAAGTCTACTCCATTTAAGAGGTAGTCTCATCAATATAGTTAAAATTTCAGAGAAAAAGAACTCTATCAGGAGTTGCTGACAATTAGCTAGAAAAATCACTTACGTGGAATAATCATTTCTCAATGAGGCAAGATTTAATGTAATGCTAGCATATTGCAAAATCTCATGCTGATATTTATTTGGGAATATTTTTTAAAAAACTCTCCCTTTCATTTATGGATTTATAGAGAGACTTGTGACGATTACAATAGAAAAGAATTCTCCCTTGGTTAAAAGAAAACATATAATTTAAGTGGAGGCGTAATTTATACTATACACTGCAATTGCCTGACTTTAATGAGAAAATAAAGTAAATTCCAGTATACTTTCCTGGGAATCATTCCAGCTCTCAATAATCTGCTGCAGTGGGATGCCAGGAAGTGACTGTTCATAGAGAGATGGCCAAAAGTCCACATCTATAAACATAAATAAGTTGCTTTCTTGGTAACAATATCTTTGATTACAAAGAAAGTGAACTAATGTTAATATATATATTTGCAGAGATAGATCATGCACATACCATGCACATGGTACCAGGCATCTAAGAACATAAAGATTACAAATATAAAAAAATCACACCAATTTTATAGAAGGTCCCTTGTCTTGTACTTTGCTTCAGAAAAGTCTAAACTCCCTTTATATTTATTCTCGCTCCATACCTCCTGAGGTATGCATTGCCCATATGAAGTATTTCCACATTCTCTTCCATTTCCGATCTGTATGGTTCTTCTATTTACCTTCAGAATAATGGGCCTAGGCTTGGGGTTCAGGTATAGCAGCAACTCATTCAGCATAAGGTGTTTCAGAATTCAGGACAATTTGAACATGCAATGGATTGAATGGTGTCCCCCCTTCTCCCCCCAAAAATGTCCACATGGAACCTCAGATTGTAACCTTATTTGGAAATAAAGTCTTTGCAGATGTAATTAGTTAAATTAAGATGCAGTCACACTGGATTAGGATGAGTTCAAATCCAACGACTGGGTTCCTTATAAGAAGAGTAAACAGAGACACAGATACACAGGAGAGAAGGCCATGTGAAGATAGAGACAGAGTTTGGAGTGATGCGTCTGCAAGCCAAGGAATACTAAGGATTGACGGCAGCCCCCAGAAGTTAGAGGCCTCAAGGAAGCGCTCTTCCCTAGAGCCTTTGGAGGGAACCTTGATTTCAGACTTCTAGCCTCTAAAACTGTGAGACAATATATTTCTGTTTTAAGCCACTCAGTTTGTGGTAGTTTCTTATGTGAGACCTAGAAAACTAATACAGAACATGAGCATGATAACTGGAATCTGTGAAGAAGTGTACTCCAGATGAAATTTATTAGGAAAATGAGCCTAGATATCATATAGTTAGTATTATACCAAAGTACAGCATTCTTTTCACAGCACCTTTGTCAAATGATCCCCTAGCCCCATCCAAAGATGGGGAGTTGATTAATCCATAATGAAGGGCACTGCATTTTAGGGCAGCTCTAATTGTCAGAATTTCTGTTAGTGACCTAAAGTCTG